>NC_142169.1:48097416-50884082 GCF_029865625.1 Vigna umbellata | reverse complement strand
TTTTCGCCATTTAGACGTCTGATCCCGCCACCCCGACATCTAATTAGTATTTAGACGTCGACCCCCCTTTACTGGACGCCTAATGGCCTGCAGAGGTAGGTAAAAAGTGACCGTTCCATTGCCCTTAAACGTTGGTTTGTCAGCACCGACGTCTAATTAGTATTTAGACGTCGGCCCCTCGAATGTCAGTCGCCAAAAGGCTCTGTCAAAATTAATTTTCTAAATGATTTACACATCGTCTTTGTAGGGGCCCCGACGTGTAAATGAATATAGACGTCGGCCACGTAGGGGGCCCGTCGTCTAAACTCCTTTTATTACCCAAACCGCGAACTCGGGGGCAGTTATGCGCACTATTCACCATCTTCCTCCTCGCGATTTCTCTTTGCGGCTTTGCATTTTCAGGTGCATTTTCTCTATTTTGGATCGTTTAAACTTAGTTTTACTCTGATTAAATTACTCTTTGATGAATTATCTTTCATTTGAATAAATTAAAATGTGTTTTCGTTACGTTTTGGTGCAGTTTTGCGCGTGTTGTTGGGCGACGATTTTGACCGGTTTTGGCCTGCGAACTCTTTCCTTTTTGAACGGTGCGTTCCTCCATTTCCCTCCATTGTGTTTTTAATCTGCTAAAAAGGTTAGCTTTCTTGTTGAAAACTTTTTGTGTATGCATGTTATTGGCTTTTGGGTATGCATGTTATTGGCTTTTAGGTATGCATGTTAGTGGCTTTTGAATATGCATGTGATAAAGTTTGTTGTGTTATTATGATTGACATGTCAGATTATAAGTATCAAATCATTGAGTGAAATTTAGCTCCCCTTTGAAATTTAACACAAACGATTAATCTTTTAATCGTTTGTATTAAATTTTGAATTGTCCGATTGGACACTGGGAAAACTATTTTTCATAATTTGTTATAACATGTACGTTAGAGTTTATGGATAAGATTGATAAAATTTTGGTTCAGATTATTTGTGTTGTTTTCTCCGGATGCATATTTGATTGTGATCATCTATGACCACTCTCATTTCGTGTATTTCAAAGAACAACACGAAATGGTGCTGAAATCTTATCAAATTTATCATGTTAGACTTCTTTGCATATGTCTTAGTAAATTATGAAAAATAATTTTTCTGAATGGATAGGGCCTAACCTTGTGAGAGTTCAAAAACTGAAACTGAGGAAGTATGTTACGAACATAGTATGGATCGAAAAAGGTGTTTTGGAGTTCTTGCAATATGTTGAACAAAATGAAAAGTTTGTGAACGAGACATATTTTTGTCTGTGTGTTCGTTCTCTTAATCAAATAATCCAATAATTAGGCAATATGTGTGACCATCTATTCATGTTCAACATAATGAGAACTTATACCGTTTGGACTTGGCATGGAGAAGTACTAGACCAGCCTACCACGTAACGAGAAACAAATTATGTGGAAGAATGATTGAGTGATCATTTAGAGGACATGACACGTGATGTTGGTGAAGATAATTTTGGAAGAACTAATTTGTATGATTCTCTTATAAATGATTCAAAGCAACCGTTGTACCCAGGATGCTCGAACTTTACATGTTTGTCTGCAACTTTGAAGTTGTTTAGTTTAAAAGCAAGGAATGGATGAACCGACAAAAGTTTCACAGAGTTGTTGGAGTTGTTGAAGGTGATGCTTCCAGAAAATAATACTCTACCTATTCATAATTACGAGACAAAGAAAAATTTATGTCCAATGAGTCTCGAATATCAAAAGATACATGTTTGTCCTAAGGATTGTGTTTTGTACATAAAGGAGTTTGCTTCACTAAAGTATTGTCCAACATGTGGTTTATCACAGTTTAAAAAGAAAATTGACAAAAACATTGGTGATGAAGGTAATGATGGTGCACCTACTAAGGTGATGTGGTATTTGACTAAAATACCTAGGTTGAAACATATGTTCTCTGTTAAAGAAGATGTAAAGAACCTTAAATGGCACATTGCGAAAGAAAGTGCGATAATCTTCTTCGACACCCAGCTGATTCATCACAATGGAAGAAGATCGATGACACACTTTTAGAATTTGGTGCAGATCCAAGAAACTTAAGACTTGCACTTGCAACTCATGGTATGAATCCTTATGGGAACTTAAGTAGCAAACACAGTTCATGGCCAGTTATGTTGATGATATACAATCTTTCTCCTTTGTTATGCATGAAGAGCAAATATGTGATGTTGTCCATGATGATATTGGGTCCTAAACAACCTGGAAATGACATTGATGTTTACTTGAAACCTTTAGTTCATGATTTGAAAATGTTGTGGGAAGAAGGGGTCAAAGTGTTCGATTCAGATGTTCAAGAAACTTTCCATTTGCATGCAATGTTGTTTTTCACTATAAATTATTTCCCAGCATATGGAAACTTGAGTGGTTATAGTGTTAAAAGTCATTTTGCATGTCCCATTTGTGAAGAAAACACTAGTTACCTTCAATTGAAGCATGATCAAAAGACGGTATCTACAAGACATCGAAAATTCCTTCCTCGTAGTCACCCTTACCGTAGATTGAAAAAAAGCATTTAATGGAAGTGCTAAGGATGAGGTTGTGTCCAGACCCCACAATGGTGAAGAAGTGTACAACAAAGTTAAAAACATTGACATTGTCTTCGGGAAACATCAGAAAAATACCTTTGCGAAAAACATTTGGAAGAAACGATCAATATTTTTGTTCATTGATGGCAGCTGATGGTCATCATTCCCAGACAATGCAAAATTATATGGTTTTGTTCGCTGCAGAGGAAGATGAAAACTGACTTGAAAAACATGCTTCAAGGGTAAGTGTTTCTCTTTTTATGTTTCAAATTGAAGTTGACATTCAATTTTTATGATAAATATAGTTATATTTTACCTTGTGTTTTCAATGTAAATAGAGTTATGGGTAAACCCCGAGGTCAGCTAGTTCAAATCCTGTACCCAAAGGTTGTAAGTCATTTATAATTCTAATTCATTTTTTATGTTATTGAATCATCTAAAAGCTTGATTATTTAGTTTGTCATTTTAGTGTAACAAGCAGCTATATTCATGGGAATGTGACTACTATGTCATGTCTTGGATTAAGACCATTATTCGAGTTGTCATTACAGATGACTAGATTGAGGTAATGATGTTTACCTTCAATACATTACAAATCAAATTCTTCTTTGAACATATGCAAACATAATGAATTTTTCTTCATTTTGTAGCGCTTCAAGAGTACATCTCTTATACCAGAGGACGTAATTAAGAAGATAAGACAAGAGTGAGCAACTTATCTTCTCTAGAGATGGACCTAGGAAGATTTGCTATTATTGTTGAAAATTTACATTTAGTTTCACTTTAACTTTTGATAGTTTAGATTTTGGATTGTTTTTTAGTGCTTTGTTAACTTGAAACGCATAACATATATTATATTATGTTGTTCTTGGACAATTTTATGTTTTTTAGGTGTGGTTTTATTGTAAAAATAAATTAATTTAAAAAAAAGAACACTAGTAGACTTCTGTTTTGGTACTATCTGACGTCTATTGACGTCTGTCAGTGCACATGAAGATGTCTAATGGTTTACAGTGGCAAAATTCATTTAAGGGGGATTTCACGTCGGCTGCCCCACAAGTAGACGTTTATAGAGACGTTTGACCTGTACTGTCTGACGTCTGACTGTGGGGTTCGACGTCCCATTGACGTCTTTCAATAAGACGTCGGGGAGTGATCAGACGTTAAAAGCCATAAATAACAGACGTTAAAAGTTTTTTCTGCACTAGTGGATGGTTCGCTGAGTGAGAGTGCAAAATTTGCAAGTCAGAGAGCACCAACATTTTGATTCCTTGAGCAAATAATTTCTCGTTGAGCTAGCTTATGAAAAGCAGTCCCAGCGGGTATACTCGATAAGTGAGTCAAAGCTTTGTTGTGCGAGTCTAAAATGGTTAAAAACCCAAGAGTAAGGTGTGTACTTACCTCGTTGAGCTAGGGAGTCTCATTGGGCAAATTCTAATTGAATTTAGTTTTAGTAGTTTTTTGTTGGGCAAGACTGTATGTCATTGAACAAGAAGGTTTTAAGCAAACTCAGAGAGCATCAGGGTAGCCTTCTTGCTCGATGAGCACTGTGATCTTCGGACAAGTTCCCTCTCGAGGGATACTCGCTGAGTGAAAATTACTGATCTGAACTGATATAAATAGTTTACATCTAGTATTTTTGTTATGATTAAGATGTATATGAATGAAATGATGAAGTAGTTGTTCTTAGAATATGAATGCTAGAATGAATTGATTTTTGTGTGGGATGTATTAAAGACAAGGAATAGAATAATTCTAATACATTGATATACCATTGTCAATACCCAATTTCGTCCAGATAAATAAAATTCATCACAAAAATAAATAAAAAAAGGTTTAATGTCTCAATAGGTCCCTATTTTGTCCAAAATTTGAAATAGGTCCCTGTTATTTTTGAAGACTTAATTAGATCCTTATTTTTGTTAATTTGATGCAAATAAATCCTTTCCGTCAATTTCATAAAACGACGTTAATGAGTGTATGACGTGGCCTGTGTGAATGCAATTTTTTAAAATTCAGAATTAAAGAATGAAGTAAATGTAGTATAATTTATGCTGAAATTAATTAAAGAAAGGGCAAATATGGAAAATGATAATGTTGTTTTTGCTGAAACGTGCATCATCTCTGCAAGTGGGAAATCAAAATCAAATTGGGGGATTTTTCTATTCTAGGGCTCGTGTCGTCTCACAGTTGGGAAAGAGTGGATGCGCGAGTGGGAGGTAAACTGAAAGACGTTGTTGTTCAAGTGGATGCGCGAGTGTTGGTGGGTGAATTACCGGTGCATGTGCGTGTGGAAAAGGTTGAAGCACGAGGTGAGTTGTGGGACCTTGTGTCGTTGGAAGCGCGACGCTGAAGCGTTGAGTGGAGTGGAGGTTAATCTGAACGAAGGTCAGTTTTTGTGGTTTATTGTCTTGCTTTTTATAGTTGGGAAAGTATAATATTCGATTATGGTCCCCTATGGTTTGGTCCGCGTTCTTGATTGCGTTTTGGTGGTCCCCCATGTATGTTTAAAGTTATATGAGTCTTTGTGAGTGCGTTTTGTTATTGTTTTAATATATTATTTTTTGTCGTCATACTGTGTTGTATGATAACAGTTGAAAAACTGTTATTTTCATGCCTAAAATTGACACAAAAAGCAACCTTTACACTTAGAAACTAGCTTGAAATCATGTTTTTATCCATATTTTCAGAAATAAGAGAGCTGGACAAGTTTATGCTTGATTTCAGTGTTTTTGTGCAGGTTTTAAGGTGAATTTAGTGAAAGAAGTGAAGAAGGAGAGAGATGGAATCAGAAAAGTCAACCAGAAACCAGAAAAGTCAACCAGTCAACCAGAAAAGTCAATCAGTCAACCAAAAAGTCAATCAGTCAACCAGAATACGGAAAAAGTCAACCATACGAGTTTTGGGCCAGTTTTCTGCGATTTTATGATCTGTTTGGGCTTGGACCCGTTTTCTATTATTTTTATGTCCTATTTAAAGACCCAGATGTCTTAGGGTTTGGTATCTTTGGCAGAAACAAAGCAAACACTCTCTCTTCCACCCCTTTGAAGGAGGATCTTGGATGCTGAGGCTACCTCTTCACCTTTCTAGGGTTTTATCTTTCATTCTTTCATTATTGTTCATCTAGGTTCACCATGAATATGGTGAACTAAACCTTGTATGTTTGTTGGGGAATCAATGTAATCTTTTGAAGCTCTCATATGGAATTTGTGCTTGCATCTTAATCTAAGATTTATGCTTTCTTTCATCATTAGTTAGGGTTTTTCCTCTTTGCCTAATGCTTGCTTTGTTTAACTCATTCAATGCATGATTATTGATTTTGTCGATACGGGAACGTACGGGGAAGTCTAGATCCGGGGAATTTCTCCCAATAGTATATTGGTTGCCTTAAGCTCCTGTGCTAAATAAACTAATTATTTGATTTTATTTGATTTTATTTGATTTGATTTTATTTTATTTTATTTTATCTTATTTGATTTGATTTGATTTGATTTTATTTTATTTGATTTGATTTGATTTGATTTTATCTTATTTGATTTGATTTGATTTGATTTTATTTTATTTTATTAGATTAGATTTTATTTGATTTGATTAGATTAGATTTTATTTTATTTTATTTGATTTGATTAGATTAGATTTTATTTTATTTTATTTTATTTTATCCTCTGAATCTTTTATCTTCTAAATCTATATCTTCTCCTATATCTTTTTGTGCTAACAAATATTTTCTAGAGTTTTGTGCCTAATGCTTTCAGGATGCAATTCGGTCAAGAATTTAACTATATGGACACTTGATGGACAAATTTATGAACACCAAATTATGATGTCACAAACTTGTTTTTCAATCGGCAAGTATGACCGAATCGTTCAAGTAATAAACTTGGTAAGACCAAGTATCGTTCTTCCCAAAGGACTCACGGCCTAGTTTAGTTGTGTGGTTTCTTGATTAGCTAAGACTTAAAGACAAAATATTTGGATTTTTATATATGCAAAAGATGAAAATTAAATATGTATGCATGAAGTTTTGATCAATGGCAAAAAGCAAAAGATAAACACTTTCAATGAAATATATGTATGAATATGTTGTTGGGGGTTAATTTCATCTTATCCACTCTCATATATTTTAGGAATTCAACATTCAAATCATCATTGTTAATGCCACTCTCTAAAGTACCTTTCAAGAAGGCTTCTCCCTAATCACGAGTTCATACAATTCCTAGCATTCCTAATGATCAGTTCATAAGTACAGGAGCTTAACGACAACCATTATAATATTGGGAGAAATTCCACGGATCTAGACTTCCCCGTACGTGCCCGTATCGACAAAACCAATAATCATGCATCGAATGAGTTAAACAACGCAAGCATTAAACAAAGAGGAAAAACCCTAACTAATGATGAAAGAAAGCATAGGTCTTAAATAAAAGATGTAAAAACAGATTCCATATATGAGAGCTTCAAAAGATTACATTGATTCCCCAACAAACATACAGAGTTTAGTTCACCATATTCATGGTGAACCTAGATGAATTACAATGAAAGAATGAAAGATAAAACCCTAAAAAGGTGAAGAGGAAGCCTCAGCATCCAAGATCCTCCTTCAAAGGGGTGGAAGAGAAAGTGTTTGCTTCGTTCCAGCCAAAGATACCTAACCCTAGGAAACCCTAAAGTTTAAATACCATTCGTAAATTACAAAAAATTAGGTCCAAGCCCATTAAAGTGCCGCTCAACGGTAAAATATCGCTCAGCGGTAAGTGCGTGACTTGTTTTCTCCCCTCAGCGGCCATTTTGCCCCTCAGCGGATCTCCCGTAAGCTCCTGAGTGCCGCTCAACGGTAAACTGCCGCTGAGCGGTGACTTCGGCTTCTCCTTTTGCACTTTTTGATGTCTTTTCTGATTTCATCTCTCTCCTTCTTCACTTCTTTCACTAAATTCACCTTAAAACCTGCACAAAAACACTGAAATCAAGCATAAACCTGTCCGGCTCTCTTATTTATGAAAATATGCAGAAAAGCATGATTTCAAGCTAGTTTCTAAGTGTAAAGGTTGCTTTTAGTGTCAATTTTAAGCATGAAAATAACAGTTTTTCAACTGTTATCAACACTCAATTCTACCAAGGTAAACAAAGGAAAGCAAGAGATATCATCTTTCAGGCAAGGCATGGAGGAATCACTGGGGCATGCATGGGATAGGTATAAAAGCTTATTAAGAAAGACACCCACGCATAACTTTGATGATGTGCAAGTAGTCCTAACCTTCCTTGGAGGTCTTGGTTCACAAACCAAGATGATGCTTAACGCCTCAGCAGGAGGAAATATCAAATGGAAAACTCCAGAGGAAGCTACAGAAATCATTGACAATATGGCTACTAGTGATAATGAGCTGAACAGAGAAAGAGGAGCTCCTATTCAACAAAAAGGAGTTCTACAATTGCAATCCAATGATGCCTTGCTAGCTCAGAACAAGATACTAACTCAACAATTGGAGAATCTCACAAAGATACTTGCACAACTGCCAAAAGAGTTAAAGACTGTTGCACAGGTTCAACCACAGATGTGTGAATTGTGTGGAGGCGACCATATTAATGGTCAATGTTCCTTTCCAGTAGAAGCCGTAGAGGATGTAAACTACATGACCAATCAATACCGTCAAGGGAACTATAATCAAGGGTGAAAACCACACTCAAGTATTGGTCAAGGACAAAGTAGGCAAGCTGGACAATCAGGGCCATTTCACAAGCAACAACAGCAACAACCAACCTTATGGAAACAAATGTCTACACTTAATGAAAGATCAACAAGGTTGGAAGAAACTCTTCAGCAATTCATACAGAAAACTGAATCTTCTCAAAAGAGCACTGAAGCCGCTATTAAGAACTTGGAGATTCAAATGGGTCAGATTACCAAGCATTTGGAAGAAAGGCCTGACAAAAATTTTGGGGCTAATATTGAGGTTAACCCCAGGGAAGAGTGTGAAGTGCTAGTGAGTGTAAATGTTGAAAAAGTTGAGTTGGAAAAAGAAGAGAGAGAAGAGAGAAAAGAGAGAAAAGAGAGAGAAGAGAAAGAAGAAGAGAAAATTTGTGTGAAGATTGAGAAAGTGAGTAGAAAAAGAAAAGAAAAAAAGAAAGTGAGAGAAAAGAAAAAGAGGACGAGAGAAAAAAAGAAAGAATCATATGATAAACCTCTTCCTCATCCAAAGAAGTATCATAGGAAGGAAAAGAAATTTAAGTGCCTCATGGAAATCTTCAAGAAATTGGAGATTAAAGTTCCTATGATTAAGACATTGCAACAGGTTCCTGGTTTGATCAAATTTCTGAAGAAGTTCAGTAGAAAGAAGAAAAAGAAGGTGGAACATGAGCTTTATTGGGTCAAGCTAGTGACGTTAAAAGAGCGCTTGCTGGGAGGGAACCCAGTGATTTAAGAACTTTTAATTTTTTGTTTGGTGATGTAATTTTGAACTTTTGGGTATTTTTGTTTTTGTTATAAGTTTGTTACAGGGTTTACATCTACTGATGGATGTTAGGCGGAAGAGTATCTACTGAAGGATACTATGTTTGTATACACCTACTGATGGGTGTTGGTAAGAAAGATTTGCATCTACTGAAGGGTGCTGGAGGATTTTGGGTCAGGCTCGTGACGTTAAACAAGCGCTACCTGGGAGGCAACCCAGTTGATTGATTTTATCTGTATTGTTTGTTTTGATTCTGCTTTAGTTGCATGATAGGGATTGAATGTTTGAGTGATCTGAGAACTTAATTGTAGGGAGCAAGTCAGGGGCATGAGTAGAAGGCACCTAAGGTAAGCTAGGAAGAAGAAAGGCACAACACTGTCGCAACCGGAATCGCGACGGGACGACGATCCAAAAAAAGAAACGCGGGTTTTGAAAAGAGATTTTGGAGTCGCCACCATAGTTTATTCTGGAAAACTACGGAAAAACCATAAAACGATAAAGCACGGTCCACGAAAACCAAAGATTGGGTTCGGGAGTCGGTTACGCGTGGGGAAGGTGTTAGCACCCCACAACGCCTGCCCTAAGGCAGTACCTTTAACTAAATGCACGAATATGATGTGATTTTCAAAATGTTTAACTATCCCCTAAAATAAAATTCTAAAATAAACAAAACATATTTTTTAGTTTTTTGGGCCCGACAAGGATTGACCTTGCTCCTACGTATTCTCATTCAAAATGAGAAATCAGGGTTACGTAGTTCTTTTAGAAAACTGCTTGAAAATTTGTTTGAAAATTGTTTAGAAAATTTTGTTTGGAAAATGATTATGGATAAATTTGGATTTTTGGGAAAGTGAACCTGACAAGGGCTAGCCTTGCTCCTACGTATCTCCACTTTTGATGGAGAATCAAGGATCACGTAGTTCTGGGTAGGAAGATTGTTTGTTGTTTAAAATTGTTGATGTTTTTGGTTTTTTTGAAGATTTTATACCTTTTTTGTATTTTGTTTAAGAAAGAGAAAAGGTTGTTAGCACAAGAATGATGCGTGCGATCACACATGTGCATAAACCTTTAAAACATATTTTGTTAATTTTACTTAAGGAAAAGAAAAGGTTCTTAGCACAAGGACGATGCGTGCGATCACACATGTGCCTAAGCCTTTAAAACATATTTTTGGAATTTTAATTAAGAAAGAGAAAAGGTTTTCAGCACAAGGACGATGCGTGCGATCACACATGTGCCAAAACCTTTAAAACATATTTTTGTAATTTTATTTAAGAAAGAGAAAAGGTTTTCAGCACAAGGACGATGCGTGCGATCACACATGTGCCAAAACCTTTAAAACATATTTTTTGTAATTTTAATTATGAAAGATAAAAGGTTTTCAGCACAAGGACGATGCGTGCGATCACACATGTGCCAAAACCTTTAAAACATATTTTTATAAATTCCTTTATTTAAATTGTAAATATTGCATTATTAAATATATTTTTTAGGATAAGTAAATATCTAGAATAAGTAGATAGAACAAAATAAAATAATAAATAAAAATAAAAATAAAAATAAAAGAAATAAATAAGACAAATGAAATAAGATAGACAAAAATAAATGAAATAGAATAAAATAAAATAAGAAAAACAAACAAATAAAAATAACGAGCGTTGGGTGGATCATAAACGGACGTTGAGAATGAGGAGAAATAACGAGCATTGGGGGAATTATGAACGGACGTTGGGAATGAAGTGAAATAACGAGCGTTGGGGGAATTATGAACGGACGTTGGGAATGAAGTGAAATAACGAGCGTTCGTTGAGAATGAGGAGGACGAACGAGCGTTGGGGGGAATTTAACGGACGCTCGTTGAAAGTGAGGAGAAAGATCGAGCGTTCGTTTGGTGGATTAACGAACGTTCGTTGAGAATGAGGAGGAACGAGCGTTGGGGGGAATTAACGGACGCTCATTGAAAGTGGGGAGAAAGAATGAGCGTTCGTTGGGTGGATTAACGAACGTTCGTTGAGAATGAGGAGGAACGAGCGTTAGGGGGAATTTAACGGACGCTCGTTGAAAGTGGGGAGAAAGAACGAGCGTTCGTTGGGTGGATTAACGAACGTTCGTTGAGAATGAGGAGGAACGAGCGTTGGGGGGAATTAATGAACGTTCGTTGAAAGTGGGGAGAAAGAACGAGCGTTCGTTGGGTGGATTAACGAACGTTCGTTGAGAATGAGGAGGAACGAGCGTTGGGGGGAATTTAACGGACGCTCGTTGAAAGTGGGGAGAAAGAACGAGCGTTCGTTGGGTGGATTAACGAACGTTCGTTGAGAATGAGGACGAACGAGCGTTGGGGGAATTTAACGGACGCTCGTTGAAAGTGGGGAGAAAGAACGAGCGTTCGTTGGGTGGATTAACGAACGTTCGTCGAGAACGAGGAGGAACGAGCGTTGGGGGCATTCAGTATCACGAGCGCTCGTTGGGGAAAGTTGACGAACGTACGTTGAGAAACGAGGCTGAAGGACGAGCGCTCGTTGGGGGACGAGCGGACGCTGGGAAACGAGGCTGAAGGACGAGCGCTCGTTGGGGGACGAGCGTTCGTTGGGGAATTGGTGAACGGACGCTGGGAAACGAGGCTGAAAGACGAGCGCTCGAAAAAAGGGCCGAAAAACGTGCGTTCATTATGGGCTTGGCCCACCCGGGTGATTTCTAACCTAGAATTACCCTAGGGGTTCTGCCTTCCCATTCTCATTCACTCACTCACGCCGTTTCTCTCAGATGAGACCGATGTCTCCTTCTCTCTGACCAAAAGGAGTTGCTCCTCCACGCATTGCAACGTCGACGCCGCTGCCTCCACCGAAGTTGGCCGCCGCAAGCCACGAGCCAGGGCGTCGCCGTCAAGGTCGTTGCCGGTGACCACCCCGATCTCTCTCTCTCTCGCACTAGCCTAGGGTTGAGGCTTTTTCACCTTGGGCACCTCCTGCCGCCGCCTCTGCCAGAGCCGGCCACCGTTGCCTCTAGTGTCACTTTCCTCCCTCTCCGGCGCCACCAGTGTCACTTTCCTCCCTCTCCGTTCGAGGGCTTTCCCGACTGCTAATCGTCCCCGCAAAACCACATTTCCCTCTCTTCTTCCCCTAATTTTTATCGTTTTTTTTTATTGATTTACTGATTAATTTGAAAATTACGAGTGTGTTGTGTACATCTGAATGTGAGGGGTGAATGCTGGATTTGTTCTGCCTTGTGTGTTGATTGGGTTATGCTTGTTGGAGGTGGCGCCGGAGATGTTGGGGAGATGAGAGTGATGATACTGGAAGTGGTGCCGGAGATGAAAGTGGCGAGAGGCAAAGGCTCTGGTCAGAAGTAAATGATGAATGGTCCTGGGGTGAGGGGGGTCGAGGTTGGATTATAGTTGGAGGTAGATGGTTGAAGATGCAGAGGATAGGTGACGACTCAGTGTTGGAGATGATGTTGGCCGAACGGTAAGAATGAATACGGTGGGATGGAGTTATGAGTTTTTGTATGATAGATGATGAAGGCGTTGGGTTGAGGTGTGGTGTAATGGCGATAAGAAGCACGAGAGGGGTTATGGAGTGAGTGAATTCTTCCCTGTTTTTCCGATTGTTGAAGAAGAGGAAGGTGTTTCTCTATGCGATTAAATAGAGGAGTTGAGAGTTGTGGCGTGTAGCCAATGATGGATGATGGGTGTTGGAGGTGAGGAACTTGGAGTGAAAGGGAAGTGTGGTTGGGATGGTTACGGGTGAGGGGAGTCAAGGAGTTTGAGGTTAGGCCGTGGTATAAGGTGTTGGAGATGAAAATGAAGAGGAAAGGGATGAAGATGATGGACCGTGGTCATGAGGTTATGATGGATGATGATTCAGTGAATGTGGGGAGGGTGACGATGGTGTTTGGTAACAATGGCCCGTATACAAATAACCATGACACAATCATATGCCAATTTAACAACAACTTAACAGAGGTATATTCATGGGAGAACATGGAGTGCAAGGCATCACTTACCTCTTGAAGATCCGATTGCTACTGCCAACCTTGCGCCTCCAATGAATCTCTCCTTTCCCTTTTGACTGGCTTCTTCTTCCCTTTCCTTGTTGAATGGTGTCTCTTGTTTCTCTTTGCAGGTGCCAATGTCTCCTTCTCGGCAATGGATGATTATCCAGTGAAGTTGAAGGTCCCCTGGAGCTCTCCCCCAAAAATCCCCTTTCTCTCTGCTTTTCTGTGCTACCCTCCCCCTCGGTATACCAAACCGTGCATATGCCATGTAGGCTCCAAAACGTCTCTGCCACCCGCACACTCTGCAGAAACGGTTTCTTGCACCCTCTCCCTCCAACACACGTACACGTCGTACTCCCAACCAAAACACTTTTCTTTTCTCGCATATTTTTTACTAAAGACAAAACGTCCCCTTTTCCTAATTCTTTTTTTTTTAATAAAATAAAAAGGCAAAAACTAAAAAAAAAACAAAAACTAAAGACACCAGTAAACTAATAAGAAAATACATAAATAAATAATAAAAACGAAAATAATAAAATAATAAAAAAAATAATAAAAAGGGTAAATAATAAAACAAAGGAGAACAGTCTACGGTAAAGCCAAAACCCCAATCTGGACGAAATTCGGTATTGACAGCTGCCCCTCTTTACTTAGATTTTACTAGATAATATGACAATGTGATGTCTTCATATTATTCAGTAAAAGATAAGTAAAGATAGAAATACTAATTTCGTCTGGATTTCTAAGGAAGCAAAATGAATACGAAACATAAGTTAAACAAATCGATGAAGAATGTGAGATTGCAACATAAACGATCATTGCCGAGCAGAGGGGCCCAAAATCAAAGAAAAACTAGAGGCGCCAGACAAGACTGGGCTTAAAACGTTGAACCAAAACCGTGCTTGAGGGGAATGAGGTGTACAAACCTCGTGGAGGGTGTACAAACCCTGAACGAATGATGTGAGGTGTACTAACCTCGTGGAGGGTGTACAAACCCTGAACAAATGATGTGAGGTGTACTAACCTCGTGGAGGGTGTACAAACCCTGTGGATGAATGATGTGAGGTGTACTAACCTCGTGGAGGGTGTACAAACCCTATGGATGAATGATGTGAGGTGTACTAACCTCTTGGAGCTCCTATGCTATTGCTTGGCGTCTCTAGTATCTACTGCAACTGCGATTGAAGTTGGTGCTGGTAGTGAAAATCTCCAGGAAAATCCCCTTCTCCCTTGAGTGGCTGACTTCTCCCTTCTCTTTTGCTGTAAATAATGTCTCTTGTTCTTCTTTGCAGGTGCCAATGGTGAAGGTCCCCCAGCAGTCCTCACCAATGATCGAAGATGATGGATGCCCCCAAACGACCCCCCGCTCTGTGTATATTTTCTCCTTGCTTTTTTTTGTCCCAAAACTAGAATTCTCCTTTTCTCTACTCTCTCTGTGCTTTTGCAATTCTCTCTGCCCCCCGAATCGTTCCGTACCCAGCCCGTATGCCCAAATCGCCTTGTACCAATTTCGTACACCCCTAACGCATCTGCCACCACTTGCTCTCTGCAGAAAACCGTTTCTGCCTCTCCCTCTCCAGCACATACCCTGTTCCATTTTCTTGTCTCCCAAACCCAAAACATTCTCTCTTTTCTCGTATCTTTTGTCATCATTTTTTTTTTAAGACAAAAATGCCTTTTTTCTTCTTTTTTTAGTTATATAATATTAGAACAAAATAAAATATAAAGAGATAAAACTAGAAAAAAAAACAAAAATGAAAATAAAATAATAAAAATATTAATAAAAATAAAAAAGAAGAAAAGAAAAAGAATAAGTAAAGTGAGAAATAAAAATAAAAATAAAGATAACATAATATAAGAATAAAATCAAGCATAATAAATAAATACTAAAAAAAAAAGTCATAAAATAAATAAATCAACAAAAATAATAAAAAAAAAATAAAAATAAAAGGATAAAAGCAAAAATAAAGTAAAACAGTAAAGATAAAAAAAAAAAAAAAAAATGTAAAAGCCAAAAAAATCGATCCGGACGAAATTTGGTATTGACAGCTGCCCCTCTTTACTTAGATTTTACTATATAATATGACAAAGTGATGTTTTCATATTATATTGTGAAAGATAAGTAAAGATAGAAATACTAATTTCGTCTGGATTTCTAAGGAGGCGAAATGAAGGAAAATGAATACGAGACCTAAGATTAGCCAAATCCATGAAAAATGTAAGATTGCCACATAAACGACCATTGCCGAGCAGAGGGCCCAAAATCACAGAAAGACTAGAGGCACCAGACGAGACTGGGCTTGAAACGCTGAACCAAAAACGTGCTTGAGGGGAACGAGGTGTACAAACCTCATGGAGGGTGTACAAACCCTGAACGAATTATGTGACCTCTTGGAGGGTGTACAAACCCTATGGATGAAGAATGTGAGGTGTACTAACCTCGTGGAAGGTGTACAAACCCTGAACGAATGATGTGACCTCTTGGAGGGTGTACAAACCCTGTGGATGAATGATATGAGGTGTACTAACCTCGTGGAGGGTGTACAAACCCTATGGATGAATGTGTGTGAGGTGTACTAACCTCGTGGAAGGTGTACAAACCCTGAACGAATGATGTGACCTCTTGGAGGGTGTTCAAACCCTGCGGATGAATGCTATGAGGTGTACTAACCTCGTGGAGGGTGTACAAACCCTATGGATGAATGCTATGAGGTGTACTAACCTCGTGGAGGGTGTACAAACCCTGAACGAATGATGTGACCTCTTGGAGGGTGTACAAACCCTGCGGATGAATGCTATGAGGTGTACTAACCTCGTGGAGGGTGTACAAACCCTATGGATGAATGCTATGAGGTGTACTAACCTCGTGGAGGGTGTACAAACCCTGAACGAATGATGTGACCTCTTGGAGGGTGTACAAACCCTGCGGATGAATGCTATGAGGTGTACTAACCTCGTGGAGGGTGTACAAACCCTATGGATGAATGATGTGAGGTGTACTAACCTCGTGGAGGGTGTACAAACCCTGTGGATGAAAGATGTGAGGTGTACTAACCTCGTGGAGGGTGTACAAACCCTATGGATGAATGGAATGAGGATCAATAGGCTCGACGTGTGCCTTGAGGTGAGCTATCGAAGAAACAACTCCTGGATTCAGATCTTTTTTTGAAGAAACATTGGTAAATACTGAGCAAAACATTAGAGAGATTTAGATATAAAGGTCTGCTAACCTTTTTCACCACATCATTTTCCCCTTACGGATTTTTGAACAATTTTCTTTGCTTTCTATGAAATGATGTTATGTTAGGATGGTGCATGAATGCATATGAGCCATTGGTTTCGTTCCCTTCTTTTGCTCTCGCTTTCCCTTTCTTACACTTTTTTTTCTGTTTTTTTTTGGCGAAAATTCTATGCTTGGAATCCGTTGTCAATGTTGACGTCAAACGCGATGTACGTTCGAAATGCATTCAATCAAAATAATGTCAAGAAGCAGTGGGTTCTTTGATGAAAGGAACAAAACGTAACTAGGGGTTCAAATTCCCTCTAGCACTAGCTTGAACCTGAAAAGGTGCGGGAGATGAGTATGAAAGGTAGATGGTTGAATGATTACCTGTGGGTAACGTTAGCATTTGAATTTTCCTTACTTTGGGAGGTGTTGTTAGTATCTACACATGCATGGCCCGCAAGGGCTGCCCCAACTTTGTTGCGTATAGTAAACTTGATTTGGAGAGGTGGAAAGGTTCGGGTAGGAAGGATTGCCCCAATTTGACGATTCTTGATTGACGGGGAGACTTCACATTTTTTGTCTTTTCTCTCTTTTCTTCTTCGATGTTTTTATTTTCTTTCCTTCTTCTCTCTTTTTTTTTTCTTTTCTTTTGAGTGATTGTGTCATTCACCACATCATTTCGTTTCAGGGTTAAAGTCGTGAGAAAGATTAGGACAAACAGTCTTCAGTCAGCGTGGACTTTTATTGGCTTGTACCGTGGCCAAAGGTCAAAGGGTTTTGAAAGAAATGGATAATGAAGGCTCAAATAAGTGTTTGGCGGTTAAATTGTTTCAACAAGAATCATTTGCAAGGTATCGAGTCAACTATCCTTAAAGATCTGAAACTTCGGGCATCCTTTTATTTTCATTGCTATTTTTTCTTTCTTTTCTTCCCCTTTTGGGTCGCTTGCTTCGTTGTCTCTGTTGTGTACTTCTTCGAGACTTTATATATTTTATATTTCTTTTTCTCTTTTCTCTTTTTTTTTCAGAAATCTCCTCCTTGATTTTGGACGCCCTTGATGTACCCTTTAGGTTGACATCGATGTGCTAATGATTCTTGTCTCGGGGGTGATGAAAACAAATATAATTTATGGCTCAAAAGGGGTGCAATTGGATAAACTTCTTTTAACGTTTGGATAAAGAAAAAAAATGGCCACACGTCACTCTGAATCTTTGCTTACCTTACTTTCTCGCGACCTTAGCCCTGGAATAAAACTCGGTAGTGGTTGACACATCGACTTCATTGTTTTTTTTTTTTTTTTTTTTTTTTTTTTTTTTTATCTCCCAATCAACAGATCGTTGGGGATGTGTACCATGATGAACACTGCCCCAGTATTGTATTCATGACTGATGGACAAATTTGTAAGCACCAAAATATGATGTCACAAACTTGTTTCACAATCGGCAAGTATGACCGAATCGTTCAAGTAATAAAACTTGGTAAGACCAAGTATCGTTCTTCCCAAAGGACTCACGGCCTAGTTTAGTTATGTGATTTCTTGATTAGCTAAGACTTAAGAAAACAATAATTGAAATTTTAATATGCAAGACGAAAATAAACATGTATGCATGAATTGATCAATGGCAAAGACATAAGATAAACACTTTCAATGGATTAAATGAATGAATATGTTGTTGGGGGTCAATTTCATCTCATCCACTCTCATATATTTTAGGAATTCCTCTTTCAAATCATCATTGTTAATGCCACTCTCTAATGTACCATTCTAGATGGCTTCTCCCTAATCAAATAGTTCATACAATTCCTAGCATTCCTAATGATTAGTTCATGAGTGCAGGAGCTTAAGGCAACCAATATAATGTTGTCAGTAAAATATTGGGAGAAATTCCCCGGATCTAGATTTCCCCGTACGTGTCCGTATCAACAAAACCAATAATCATGCATTAGAATGAGTTAAACAATGCAAGCATTGAGCAAAGAGGAAAAACCCTAACTAATGATGAAAAGAAAGCATATGTCTTAATTCAAAGATGTATTCAACAAATCCATATATGAGAGCTTCAAGAGATTACATTGATTCCCCAACAAACATACAAGGTTTAGTTCACCATATTCATGGTGAACCTAGATGAATAACAATGAAAGTATGAAAGAATAAACCCAATAAAGGTGAAGAGGTAGCCTGAGCATCCAAGATCCTCCTTCAAAGGGGTGAAAGAGAGAGTGTTTGCCTCGTTTCTGCCAAAGATACTAACTAAAGGACGTGCAAGCCCTTATATACTAATCTAGAGTTACAAAAGATTACAAAAGCCCAAGCCCAAAAAGTGCCGCTCAGCGCCATTTACCGCTCAGCGGTGGTTACGCGTCTTCTTTCTTCCCCTCAGCGGCCATTTGCCCCTCAGCGGTTCCAACGCCACCTCTTGAGTGCCGCTCAGCGGTAGTTTGCCGCTGAGCGGTGCCTTCGACTTCTCCTTTTTGCACTCTTTCTTGTCTTTTCTAATGTCCTCTCTCTCATTCTTCACTTCTTTCACCAAATTCACCTCAAAACCTGCACAAAAACACTCAAATCAAGCATAAACCTGTCCAGCTCTCTTATTTCTGAAAATATAAACAAAATGCATGATTTTAAGCTAGTTTCTAAGTCTAAAGGTTGCTTTTAGTATCACTTTTAAGCATGAAAATAACAGTTTTTCAACTGTTATCACAACCCCAAACTTAGAACTTTGCTTGTCCTCAAGCAAACAAAATGTAACTCCATCTCCAACCAATTCATATGATGGTTCACTCATTCAAAATCCTCTTTTCAAGATAAGTAATAACTTCACTCAAACTTATGACCAAGAGTTAATTCAAGATGTGCACATGCTTTAGTGTTCACAAAGTCATTTAAATTCCAACAAATGCTATTTTTCATGAATGATCAATCAATTAAGCATGGATGTTCATGTGCTTATGGAATATTTCCTCACTAGGTAAAGTGTTTCACTCAACACACAAGTGTATAAGAGGTAAAGTGTTTCACTCATTCACTCCACTATCACAATGTCACATGAATCAACTTTGCCTTTCATTTAACCACAATCAAATACATTCACAAGCATGCATCATCACAAGGACTTTTCAATGGCTTATAATGTGGCTGGGCTAACAAGAAAATTGGTTTTTCTGGATCACAAAATCCTTGAGTTAAGAGAATCATAACAACACAATCTTCTTATTCATTCCCAACTTTCTTTTGCCTTTGCTTTTGCATTTGCATTGAGCTTTGCTTCTTTTTCTTTTCTTTTCTTTTGCATGTTCTTACTTTTTAGCTGTTAGCTCAATGCTTTTTCCTTTTTCATGTTTCCCCAATAACCCCAAACTTGAACATTTAACAATACCACACAAGATCTTCTACTTAACTCAAGGTAAAGATTTTCAATCAAGGGTGTTCAGTGTATATTTAAGGCTAAGGGTTCAAAGGATAGAACAAAACGTGTTCTCTTTTAGAAGGCTAACTTTATGAATTTGGCCAATAAAAAGGGTTTCAAAAACACGGCCTTTGATCATATGATGCAAAACAAGCAATTGATTCAATCATAGAAAACCTGGGCAAAGTCATTCATGCTTTCAAAGTAACAACATTCAACAATAACAACTCTGGAGCTCAAAACCTCACATATAAGCTCATTCACATTTGACATGCACATCCTGCTTAATTTCACAATCACAATCATGATATTATGCATTTGTTCACAAAGCTTGTGAATCACCTGTATAAGCATTTTAATGTGCACATCATCTCAACATCAATCAATCAATAAGCATCATCAAGCATTACTTATCACACAATCACAGTTAATAGCAAACCATCATAACAAACCAGGTGTTCAATAGAGTACATCAAACCTTAATCTAAAAACAAAAACAAATAAGTTCAGAAAACTTAAACCACAAAAGCATAATCATATGATAGCATTCATCAGTAAATGCTATCTCAACTCCTCCTCAATCTGAGCTGTCCTCTGTATCCTCCTTCTTCTTGGATCTTATAGTCTTGAGTCTTTTTGCCCGATGAGGAGGCCATCCCTGCATCAAACATAATTCACAAAACCAAAAGATACATTGTTAAGCATTAGTAAACCATAATGAAGAAATCAGCCCCTTCAATGATGCTCTCTCCCAACCCCAAACTTAGATGGAAAACTAGTGAGCAAGTGAGTGGAAGAGAAATTTTCTTAAGAGGGAAGAGTAAAAAGATGTGGAAAACCTAGGAGAAGAGGTGTGGAAGTGTTTATGCAGAGAAGAACTTGAAAGAGTGTAAAAACGCGCAGCTTAGGGTTTAAAAATACCCCAATGGGCTCGGGTTCCGCTAAGGGTAACTTAAGCCCATCTGCGTTAGTACCGCTCAGCGGTAAATGCCGCTCAGCGGCACTTTCGTGATGTGCCCTTCTCCTTCTTTTCTTGACCTACGTGCCTTCCTAGCATACCCCTCATAGGTTCCCTGCAATTCAATGTTAAAAATGCTTATGCAAACCCTAACTAAAATAGACAAACAGAAAACAATCAATCAACTGGGTTGCCTCCCAGGTAGCGCTTGTTTAACGTCACGAGCCTGACCCAAATTCCACCAACACCCATCAGTAGGTGTTTCCAACTTACCAACACCCATCAGTAGGTGCAAAATCTTCTCACCAACACCCATCAGTAGGTGTTACAAACCTAGTATCCTTCAGTAGATACTTGTCCACATAGCATCCTTCAGTAGATGCTAAATCCAACAAAATAATGTCCACAATAATGTTCATAAATTACAAGTTACACAACCAAAATAAAACAAATCAAAAGTTTGTAAATCCACTGGGTTGCCTCCCAGCAAGCGCTCTTTTAACGTCATTAGCTTGACCCAGTAAAGCTCAAGTTCCTTCTTCTTTTTCTTCTTCTTCCTACTGAACTTCTTCAGAAATTTGATCAAACCAGGAACCTGTTGCAGTGTCTCAATCATAGGAACTTTAATCTCCAATTTCTTGAAGATTTCCATGAAGCACTTAAATTTCTTTTCCTTCCTATGATTCTTCTTTAGATGAGGATGTGATTTTTCATGTGATTTCTTCTTCTTTCCTCTCATCTTCTTTTTCTTCCTTTTTCTCTCCTTAAATTTTCTCTTTTTCTCTTCTTTTATTTTTTTCTTCCTTTCTCTTTTTCTCCTCAACTTCTTTATCTTCACACAAATTTTCTTTCTCTCTTCTCTCTCAACCAATTCTTTTTCTTTTTCTTCATCTTTATCTTTCTCACTCAACTCTTCTTTCTCTTTTCTCTCTACCCTTTCCTCATCTCCCTCTAATTTTTTTCTCATCAAGAATCTTGTCACTTTCAGTGACATTGGTTTGCCCTTCCTCCTTAAGGTTAACTTCAGTATTAACCTCATCATCCAATCTCTGACTAATGTAACGAAAGTGCATCTCCATCCTTTTACATGATTCTTCAATGCTTTTCTGAGTAGAGTCGGAACTTTTCAAAAATCGTTGAAGGGTGTCCTCCAAACTTTCTGATAGAGAGGATTTTTGCTGCCATTGTTGTTGTGGTTGGTTCTCAAATTGTCCAGCAGCTTGCCAAAATTGGCTTTGATCCATGCTTGAGTGAGGTTCCCACCATTGGTTGAGATTACTTTGGTAGAATTGAGTGCCCCTATAATTAAACTCTTGACCAAATTGCATTCTGCAGACATTAGGCACAAAACCCTAAAAACAATTGTTAGCACAAAAAGATAGAGAAAAGAAAATAAAGATTGAAAAGATATAAGAAGATAAGAGATTTAGAAGATAGAATCAAATAAAATAAAATAAAACCTAATCTAAAAAATAAAATCTAATCTAAAAGATAAAATAAAATAAAATCTAACCTAACCTAAAAGATAGAATAAGAATAAAATAAAATCTAACCTAAAAAGATAAAAAGATAAAATCTAATAAAATAAAAATAAAATCTAACCTAAAAAAAAAAAAATCTAATCTAATCTATCCTAAAATAAAATCAAATCAAATAAAAACCGAAAAATAAAAAAAACAGAAAATAAAAATAGAAAACAGAAAAACAGAAAACAGAAAAATAAAATAAAATCAAATAAAATACAAACTGAAAAATATAAACAGAAAAATAAAATAAAATTCGAAATTTAAATTAAAAAAAAAAATAAGTCAAAGATAATCAATAATCACACAAATTAACCAGTTAAACCACGAGTCCCCGGCAACGGCGCCAAAAACTTGATGGACAAATTTGTAAGCACCAAAATATGATGTCACAAACTTGTTTCACAATCGGCAAGTATGACCGAATCGTTCAAGTAATAAAACTTGGTAAGACCAAGTATCGTTCTTCCCAAAGGACTCACGGCCTAGTTTAGTTATGTGATTTCTTGATTAGCTAAGACTTAAGAAAACAATAATTGAAATTTTAATATGCAAGACGAAAATAAACATGTATGCATGAATTGATCAATGGCAAAGACATAAGATAAACACTTTCAATGGATTAAATGAATGAATATGTTGTTGGGGGTCAATTTCATCTCATCCACTCTCATATATTTTAGGAATTCCTCTTTCAAATCATCATTGTTAATGCCACTCTCTAATGTACCATTCTAGATGGCTTCTCCCTAATCAAATAGTTCATACAATTCCTAGCATTCCTAATGATTAGTTCATGAGTGCAGGAGCTTAAGGCAACCAATATAATGTTGTCAGTAAAATATTGGGAGAAATTCCCCGGATCTAGATTTCCCCGTACGTGTCCGTATCAACAAAACCAATAATCATGCATTAGAATGAGTTAAACAATGCAAGCATTGAGCAAAGAGGAAAAACCCTAACTAATGATGAAAAGAAAGCATATGTCTTAATTCAAAGATGTATTCAACAAATCCATATATGAGAGCTTCAAGAGATTACATTGATTCCCCAACAAACATACAAGGTTTAGTTCACCATATTCATGGTGAACCTAGATGAATAACAATGAAAGTATGAAAGAATAAACCCAATAAAGGTGAAGAGGTAGCCTGAGCATCCAAGATCCTCCTTCAAAGGGGTGAAAGAGAGAGTGTTTGCCTCGTTTCTGCCAAAGATACTAACTAAAGGACGTGCAAGCCCTTATATACTAATCTAGAGTTACAAAAGATTACAAAAGCCCAAGCCCAAAAAGTGCCGCTCAGCGCCATTTACCGCTCAGCGGTGGTTACGCGTCTTCTTTCTTCCCCTCAGCGGCCATTTGCCCCTCAGCGGTTCCAACGCCACCTCTTGAGTGCCGCTCAGCGGTAGTTTGCCGCTGAGCGGTGCCTTCGACTTCTCCTTTTTGCACTCTTTCTTGTCTTTTCTAATGTCCTCTCTCTCATTCTTCACTTCTTTCACCAAATTCACCTCAAAACCTGCACAAAAACACTCAAATCAAGCATAAACCTGTCCAGCTCTCTTATTTATGAAAATATAAACAAAATGCATGATTTTAAGCTAGTTTCTAAGTCTAAAGGTTGCTTTTAGTATCACTTTTAAGCATGAAAATAACAGTTTTTCAACTGTTATCAATGACAACCCTTTGTTTTAATGGGAAATGAAAAGGTTGAGGGTTCAAGTAGTATGAATGCAGATGCTCTAGCCGGAAAAGAACGATGGTTACCCCCGAAACCTTGCATCAGGAGAAGACCCAACTTTGGTATTTTCAAAATTTATTTTGCTTTTGCTTTTCGAAAACACTACGCCCTTGACAACCTCATTGACAACGAATTCAACATGTGTCTTTTCTTTTGCTTTCTTTTTATTTATTTATTTATTTATTTATTTATTTTTTTTTTTACTTTTTTACGACACCCACCAGGACCGAGCTAAACCGACTGAATACCCGTGATGCTTTTATTGACATTCGTTCAATTATTTTCGTTTTCATTCCTCTTTATTTACCTAAACAGCTCAGCGCGACATGCAATAATTTCAGAAAGTATGAACAAAAATTTAATATGCGGTATTTATTGAATGAAATAACACATATTACAACAATTTGAAAGGCAATGTTAATATTCGCTAACGGCAACCCTTATCACGGAATCATCATACATAGAACTTTTTGACCGCATCAGAATTAACCGGTAACGGTAATTCCTCCCCATCCATCCTTGTGAGAATTAGTGCCCCACCAGAGAATGCTTTCTTCACCACAAACGGCCCTTCATAGTTTGGGGTCCACTTGCCTCGATGATCTTTTTGGATGGGCAAAATCCTCTTCAACACCAGTTCGCCTTCATGAAACTCTCTTGGGTGCACCCTTTTGTCAAACGCCTTTTTCATTCTCCTTTGATACAACTGTCCATGACACACTGCTGTTAACCTTTTCTCCTCGATAAGGTTGAGTTGGTCGAATCGGGTTTGAACCCACTCAGCTTCCTCTAACTTAGTTTCCATTAACACGCGTAAGGAGGGAATTTCGACCTCAAATGGAAGTACCGCTTCCATCCCATACACTAGCGAGAACGGCGTGGCCCCAGTTGATGTTCGTACTGATGTGCGGTATCCGTGCAGAGCGAAAGGAAGCATTTCGTGCCAATCCTTGTAGGTGACCACCATCTTCTGCACAATCTTCTTGATGTTCTTGTTAGCAGCCTCTACTGCCCCATTCATCTTTGGACGATAAGGAGAGGAATTATGGTGGTGAATTTTGAATTCCTCACATAACTCCGCCATCATCTGATTGTTCAAGTTGGTAGCGTTATCAGTGATGATCTTGTTAGGTAGCCCATACCTACAGATCAACTCCTTCCTTATGAATCTAACCACAACCTTTCTAGTCACGTTGGCATACGAAGCAGCCTCAACCCACTTGGTGAAATAGTCGATTGCGACTAGTATGAAGCGATGTCCATTTGACGCTTTTGGTTCTATAGCTCCGATGACATCTATTCCCCACATCGAAAATGGCCATGGTGCAGACAACACGTTCAGAGTAGTGGGTGGCACATTGATATTATCTGCATATATCTGACATTTCTCACACTTTCTCACATGTATGCAACAATCGTTTTCCATGGTCAACCAGAAGTAACCAGCTCTTAAGATCTTCCTAGCCATCGAATGTCCATTCATGTGTGTACCAAATGTACCTTCGTGCACTTCTTTCAATATCAACTCAGCTTCCTTTGCATCCACACATCTGAGGAGGACCATGTCATGGTTTCTCTTGTATAAAACATCCCCACTTAAGATGAAACTGCCGGCCAACCTTCTTAGTGCTCTTTTATCGTTTTCAGACGCATCCTCAGGGTATTCTCGGGTTTTAAGATAACGCTTGATATCAAAGTACCAAGGCTTACCGTCTAACTCCTCCTCGATGAAGTGGCAATATGCTGGCTCTGCATGGCTTTTCATTTTGATTTTTGGTAATTCTGCATCTTGATCAACCTCAAACATTGACGACAAGGTGGCCAGTGAGTCTGCTAATTGATTATCTTCTCGAGGTATATGGTTAAATGTGATGGAATCGAAATACTCCATTAATCCCCTGATGTAAGCTTGGTAGGGAATTAATTTTGTATCCCTAGTTTCCCATTCTCCTTTCAGTTGATGGATGACCAAAGCTGAATCTCCATATACATCCAGAATTTTTGCCTTAGACTCAATTGCTGCTCGAATACCCATGGCACAGGCTTCATATTCAGCGATGTTATTTGTGCAGCTAAAACACAACCTTGCTGTCATTGGTATATACTGACGCTCTGGGGAGATAAGCACTGCCCCTATTCCATGTCCCATCACATTCGAGGCTCCGTCGAATAACACCGTCCACGCTTTTTCGTTTCGGTCTTCTTTGTTCTCTTCGAATAGAGCCATGATATCCTCGTCAGGAAATTCAGGTTGCATTGGTTGATAATCACAAAGGGGTTGATGAGCCAGGTATTCTGCTAGTGCGCTACCCTTGACAGATTTCTGAGTGACATATACGATGTCATATTCTGACAATAGGATCTGCCATCGAGCTATCCTTCCAGTAAGAGCCGGCTTTTCAAAAATATACTTGATAGGATCCATCTTGGATATCAACCATGTGGAATGACTCAACATGTATTGCCTTAAACGATGAGCGGCCCATGCCAATGCGCAACAAGTCCGCTCTAACGATGAATATCGTTGTTCGCAGTCTGTGAACTTCTTGCTCAAGTAATATATAGGGTGCTCTCTTTTGCCATCCTCATCATGCTGACCCAACACACAACCCATTGACTTGTCCAATACAGTCAAATACAAAATGAGTGGCCTTCCTGGTTCTGGTGGACGCAATATAGGAGGGTCTTGTAAGTATTGTTTGACTCTCTCAAAAGCGGCCTGACAATCCTCATTCCACACCACAGCCTGATTCTTTCGTAACAACTTGAACGGTGGTTCACAAGTAGCAGTTAAGTGGGAGATGAATCTAGCAATGTAATTCAATCTACCCAAAAACCCTCGAACTTCTTTTTCCGTTTTAGGCGCAGGCATTTCCATTATCGCTCGCACTTTGTTTGGATCCACCTCTATCCCCCTCTGGCTGACAATAAAGCCCAACAATTTCCCGGATTTCACTCCAAATGTACATTTGGCGGGATTCAGCCTAAGCTTATACTTCCTCAATCTCTCGAATAACTTTCTCAAGTTGAGGACGTGTTCTTCTTCTGATTCGGACTTCGCGATCATGTCGTCCACATAAACTTCAATCTCCTTGTGCATCATATCATGGAAAAGTGCCACCATCGCCCTTTGATATGTTGCCCCAGCATTCTTGAGTCCAAAAGACATCACTTTATAACAAAATGTGCCCCACAATGTAATAAAAGTAGTCTTTTCCATATCTTCTGGCGCCATCTTGATGTGGTTATACCCCGAAAAACCATCCATGAACGAAAACAGTGAATACTTGGCTGTATTATCAACTAGGGTGTCGATGTGTGGTAATGGGAAATTGTCCTTTGGGCTTGCGCGATTCAAATCTCGATAATCGACACACATCCGAACTTTACCATCCTTCTTAGGCACCGGTACAATGTTTGCTACCCATTCTGGGTATCTCGCCACAGCTAGAAACCCTGCATCGAATTGCTTCTGTACCTCCTCCTTGATCTTCAAGGACATTTCCGGTTTCATTCTTCTTAGCTTTTGCTTTACCGGTGGGCATTCCGGCTTGAGTGGGAGCTTGTGTTGTACAATATCTGTATCGAGGCCTGGCATGTCATTGTAAGACCAAGCAAACACATCCCTGAACTCCCTCAATAAGTCACACAATTTTTCTTTCACTTCTGCTTTCATGGCTGTACCGATCTTCACCTCCTTTACCTCATCCCCATTCCCTAAATTGAGTACTTCAACATCTTCCTGGTGAGGTTTCATCTCCTTACACTCTTGTTCCACTAGTCTCAACAGTTCAGGAGGGGGTTCCGGGTCATCATCACAATCATCTTCCGTATTATTGATGGGGCGCCCAAAATCAGGAATATCAACATAATTACTTTCAAAACATTCATTGTCATATCTGCATTATTTGAGTTTATGAAAAGGAAATAAATAAATGAAAAACGACGAGGAATGCAAAATGATGATAAAACACAAACAAACACACTTTGATTATCGCGCTGAGCATAACAAACTAAAAGCGTCAACCCGTAAGTCATGAATCCTAAAGCCCCGGGTAAAGCTATAGGATTAATTAAAGTTATTACATCTTATTCAAATTAAGCATCACGGGCAAATCCAGCATCTCCCAGTTGTCGAGTCGTGCATCCGGGGAGCAGGCCCACACGCAACTGGAGCCTTCCAATCCATCTTCATCTCCCACAACTGCTATGTGGCCGACGTTAACCCAACCAGCACTGCGAAAGCTCTCCTTGAGGTCACAGATACGAATTCTTCCCACTTTGGGCTCCCGTCTTTCCATTCGAGCCAGACTACGCTCCCTCCTTTCTTCTATCAGCCTTCTCCTATCCTCCTTGGTGGGCTTGTATCCCAGGCCATACCTATTCTTGTTCTCGACGACCTCCAGAGGGAATGCTCGCCCCTGTCCATACCTACCCAAACCTTTCCCATGCATATAACCTTCTTTTAACATGACCTTGGCCATCATGATAGAAGCACGCGACAGATGCGGGTTGACCGCGAATGGCTCCACATAGGTGTTTCCCACGATCTCCAGAGATTGGAAAGTTGCCTCAAGAGCTTCCTCGGCTACTTCAATATAACGGGAGGATGATGGTCCGCTCACCAGGAAATTCTCCTCTCCTGCCACTATCACCAGCTTGTCTCCCATAACATACTTCAACTTTTGGTGTAGTGTAGAAGGCACAACCCCTGCGGAATGGATCCAAGGGCGACCCAACAGACAACTATAGGCCGGGAGGATGTCCATGACTTGGAATGTCACTTGAAAGACACACGGACCGACTTGGACTGGTAGTTCTACCTCTCCCATCACTTCCCTCTTACTACCATCAAAGGCTCTCACAATCATCGAACTTGGCTTCATATGCGTTCCGTCACTGGGTAGCTTCTCCAAGGTTGCTTTTGGCATGACGTTCAGGGAGGATCCATTATCCACTAAGACGCGTGCTATCACCTGATCCAGGCATTTCACAGAGACATGAAGGGCTTTGTTATGACCTCTCCCCTCAACAGGTATCTCTTCATCAGTGAAGGTGAGGTAATTATTAGCAACGATGTTGCCAACAATGCCCTCGAACTTGTTCAGAGAAATACCTTGTTCCACATGAGCCTCACTGAGTATCTTCATCAACAACTTTCGGTGGGAGGCAGAGTGCATGAGTAATTCTAGCAAGGAGATCCGGGCAGGCATGCGATTCAACTGTTCCACCACTTTGTACTCACTCTGTTGTATGAACTTTAGGAATTCACCAACTTCTTCTTCAGATATTTCCCTCTTCTCCTCTTTGTCGGGGGTCTCCTCGGCCTCCACGTTCTTCCCCCTCAAGAACTCCTTTGCTTTTGCAGCCATTGTTGCTTCCCTATCATTGGTTCTTTCTCTCGCCAATTCTGGTGGTGTAAAGATTCGACCACTTCTGGTCATTCCACCAATGCCTGATATGTTTTCCACAGTCGGATTTGCATATTCTCCCTCGTCTAATGCAGTTGCCCCATATCTCCATGGGACGGCTTTCTCGTTCTTATAAGGGAAAGGAGTTGGCACTCGGATGACCATAGACGGATTTCCTTCAGTTACCAGTGCAGGGGTGGTCCTAGTAAAATGGATCACCAAAGGTTCGGGTAGAGTCACATCAGATTCTCCACCAATTTGTGCAAATACTTCCTCCTCTCTCGCCTTGCGGCACACTTGCATCAGATTTCTATCAAGTAAGTCTTGTAGAAAAATCTCGAATTCCATACATTCCTCAATAGAGTGCCCGGCCTCCGGATGGAGTGCGCACGCTATACCCAGATCATAATCGCCCTTCACTAGGCCCTTCTTCAACAAAGCTTCAAAGATAAACCTTCTAGAACTTCGGATTTCGCCCACATCTCTTATCAGATCATGGTTTCCAACCTCGACGGCGTTCGTCGAGGAACTCCCGTGCCCGGACAATGGGTTAGTATCGACGCTGGGCTGGTCCTCTTGAAACTTTAACCAACCCGAATCTATCAGAGCCTGAACTTTGTATTTGAGAGCCATACATCCTTCGGTCGAGTGGCCAACGCCTCCTGCATGATAACTACACCTGGCATTCGCGTCATAACCCCTAGGGTACGGCGGCTGTACAGGCTTCATTGGACAAATGGCGACCAGACCCTTTTTGACTAGGTTAGGTAACAATTCAGTGTAGGTCATAGGGATTGGGGTGAACCTAACAAATTGATTTCCCCTTGGGTTGTTGTTGTGACCCACATTCAGATTTGGGCCCATGTTTGCGACCGGTCTTGCAGCTTCGGTTGGGATACGCTGCGGTGGATAATACGCTTGTTGTTGTTGAGGCCTAGCTTGGTGAACAAACATGGTGTTAGCAGCATAAGGAGGTGGGTTTAAGTATGGTCGATAATTAGGATTGGGAGCTCGTCCTCTCCACGCAGGCATTACCGACGCAGCATGTACCTCCCCCTCTTTTTTCTTCCCCTGATTGAAGCTGGGCTTTTTGTAGTTTGTAGCTGCAGGTGGGCCATATGCTATCTTCCCGTTTTCAATCCAATTTCTATCCTCTCACCAATGATGATGGTGTCAGCAAAATTGACAGATACATTCCCAACCATATGCTCATAAAATGGCGGCTGGAGTGTGTTTACGAACATCGACACCATCTCCTTATCAAACAACGGCGGCTCAACTTGCGCAGCCAACTCTCTCCATCGCTGGGCATACTCTTTGAAAGTTTCATTGTCCTTTTTTGTCATATTCTGCAGCTGCAGACGGTCCGGAGCAACATGAGTATTGTATACATATTGTTTTACGAAGGCGTCAGCTAGATCCGCCCAACAACGAATTCGGTATGGCTCCAGGTGGGTGTACCAGTTCAATGCCACCCCAGCCAAACTTTCCTGGAAAACGTGGATGAGTAGCTGCTCATCATGAGCATACACAGCCATCTTTCTGCAGTACATGGTCACATGGCTTTTAGGGCAAGTGTTACCCCTATATTTTTCAAACTCCGGCGCCTTGAACTTAGGCGGGATTTTCAAGCCCGGAACCAAACTTAATCTGGCCGCATCTCCAAACCCGTAGCTCTCAACTCCCTCAACAGCTCTCAACCTCGCCTCCAGACTTTCCAACCTACCCGTAGCTCCAACGAGGCTACCGAATCCCCCAACCATTGTGGCGTGCTGTGCAGCTTCGGCTGAAGAATCCTCCATAGCAACCACACGCGGTACTGGGGTCACCCGAATTCCATCAGTTGTGTTGGTCTCATTCATTCCCGTGCCCACCATGGGGGCCGACACTAAGACAGGTCCCTGAGTGCCGGTGGTTGGTGGTATATTGACAGTCGCGGGGAACGTGAATGAAGCGTGCTCAACTTCTGAGTACTCTCCTACAGGAGGGGTGTAACCCGGAGGTAAACCATACAGTGGGAAAGGAACAGATTGGCTCGCAGCGTTGAACATTGGAGGATAAGGGTGAGCATTCCCCCCAACATGCGCAGATGAAGACTCTCCAGTAGTCTTCATGGATTCAAGCGTCGCCAAGATCTGGCCGATCTGGTCCTTCAACTGGCCAACATCCGTTTTGAGAGACTCCTGTGACTCCTCCCAGCTTGCCATGGCTTTTGAGTTTGCCCGAGTCCGGTAGGGATGTCGTGGAAATTTGGTCGTCGTTTTTTCTCACGCGTACTGCTTTATTATTTTAATTAATTAGATGGAAATGAAACATGCTGAACAAAAGAAAAGATGATGCATGCTAGTAATAGGGGGAAATCACAAGATTGTAATGACATCACTGATGGAAATTAACACAAGCAGATGCTAAACAACATCCCACACCTTTCATTTAAAGGGAAACAAGTTCATTACATTTCTTAAAGGAAACAAACCATAAAGATCCCTAAATACATCAATTCCTAGTCCGAGTGATGAGGGATTTCATCTCGTCTATCAACCGTTTACAGTGATTAATAAAAAGCTCTATCTCTACTGGTGGGCTATAAAAGTGGGTACTCGCTTCAGCTTCCGACACCATTCTGGGGATGTCTTCAATTGCCCCATTTGCCAAAGCAGCCAACTGAGAGAAGCTTTCCTTCCAATGCTTTACGGCCGTTTCTTGCTCTGCGATGTGCTCTTTCATTCGCTTTATCAAGGCCTGATGCCTTTCTTCAAATTCCATCGACCTCCATCGCTCCTCCTGCTCCTCGATGTAATCCTCCATTTGCTTTAACATGGCTCGATATTCCCCTTCAGCCTCTGCCAGCTTCCAGCGCTCCTGATTCAACTCCGCTTCAAATGATGTAGCCATTTCCTTCATTTGATGCCCCGATTCTTGTACTTGGACTTGCGCTTCCCTTAGTCTTTTTAGGGCTTCCTTCTTATCCCTCTTGGCTTCTTCATAGAGTTGTTTCCACTGTCTGCCCTCTTCTAGAGCCACATTCTTCTCATTCACCCTCATGGATAACTCCTTACTTGCGGCCGCAAGATCCTGTTTTACTCGGAATGTATAATCTCTCTCTGCCTTCTGGCTTTTGACAATGTTTTCATAAGCCCGTGACTTTTCTTCGTTATCATTCCTCATATCCACAAAATCATTGCGAGCTTTCTGTAATTCATTTTCCAACCTAGCATCCCTCACCCTCAATTTCTCCACCTCAACCTTCAACTGTTTCACCTCTTCACTTTCTGGGGCTTGGAATGTCCCTTCACTCGCCGATTGATCATTGATGGGCTTGAAAGGCAACTTGACTTCTCTTACCCTCTCCAAAATCCAGGTATGATAACTAACTCTGCTATCAATCACTCCACTCCTCAGGTCCTTCTCTGCTCGCACCACATTTTCCCAGGCACTTCTGACTCTCCTCAACATTTCAGTACAATGTCCGTCCTCATAGTAGATGAAGAAGGCTGTGAGATAATCTGGTGAAGGCGCTCCCTTCATAGGATATCCGAACTGTCTTTGGACCAAAATAGGGTTGTAGTTAATACAATACCTAGCGCCTATGAGAGGTATGTTAGGGAAGTTGCCACAATGATGGATAGATGGTTTAGTCTCAAGCCAAGGAAGGCGCCATTTTACGTTTCCCTCTCTCAAACCGGCAAAGAAAAGAGCCCACCCATTACCTCCTTGATGCGACAGATTCTCAGGTGAACTTCTAACATCGACTACCCCCTTAAATACTCGTGCCGTCATCCACGCATATAACGCCGGCAAACAACAAAGAATCCTCTTCCCTTTTCTCTCCTGGCAAAAACTCATAGTCCCATACACATCTGCGAGGACTGCTGTTACGGGGTTTTCTGATCTCGTCTTTTTTGCCACGAAGACATCAATAGCAGTGTAATCTACAAAGTCTTCCAGCTTGGGAAACAGGACAATGCCAAACACAGTGAGGGCTAGTACATCCATGAAGGTCTCCCATTCTTCCCTATCGCCCAGGTCGTGCAAATATTGTTCAAGGTAACCTTGTGTCAGCCCCCGAATTTGATGTCTCGTTATCAACCGGTTCTCTAATTCATTGGGCTGTAATTTCATTATAACAGCAAGGGTAGAAACAGAGGCATGATGCTCCAAGTGCTGATATGGCTTGGTACCCTCTAATGGCAAGCCCAGAATATGCTCAAATTCTTCTACAGTTGGTGCCAGCTGGAAGTCCTGGAAGGTAAAACATCTCAGGGGAGAATCATAATACTGAGCTAGAGCTGTAATAGCGGGCAACTGTACTTTCACCTCCATTAAACTCAACAAATTCCCATATTTCCTCCCGAAGGCTTCTCTCTGTATGGTCTTGAGTCTTCGGCCTAAATTTATCAACCCGGTCAAATTTCCAACATGTGTCCTTAGGCTAGACTTCTTTCTTAAAATGGCGGAGTTGGTATGCAGTGTAGCATCAGATCTGGTGTCAACATCCATCTCGTGTGAAGTCAAGTGTATACCTGTGATTTCCCCTAAAACCAACATGTTACTAAATGATGCATGAATATGATGCATGATAAGAAAACAACACGATGAAATAAATGCATGCATGGCATGAAAATGCAATAACATAATTTTCGAAAGAGAACGAACAGCGTGAGGATTACAAGAATACACATTTCTCCCTTTGTGCCCTAATAAAGGTTCAATGGCTTGGATTCGATGTCAACTATATGCAATCTCACAAGGATGGTCTCTTGAACCTAGAGGTCAATGGTCACTAGAGCTATGGCCCCCTTCATAGCATCTCCACAACAGTCGAGTAATCAACTAGATGAGGAGACACAAGTGAAGAGAACAAACTCTAGTTGGAGTTCTCACGATAGCCAGACAGGAAGTACATCCCAGAATGACACCGCTACACAACTCCTCTAATTCTAAGTTACGCTCAGACCCGGGTATAGGGCCCCACTCATGATATGCACAAAGTGTGTGTGTGAAGGGAGAATGCAATGCATACCCAAACCCTCACCTGCAAAACAACAAGCAAAAATTCCCAGGCAGATATAAACATGTTTTCTACCCTAGGGTTCCATATTCAACAATTCACATGCAGTTATTCCAACTATCAAACACAAATAAAGAAAAAAAAAACAGGGGAAGAAAAACACAAAGAAAAATCATGTCAAATTCGCGCATCTAATTAAATGGCTTGACTCTCGCCGTCCCCAGTGGAGTCGCCATCTGTCGCAACCGGAATCGCGACGGGACGACGATCCAAAAAAAGAAACGCGGGTTTTGAAAAGAGATTTTGGAGTCGCCACCATAGTTTATTCTGGAAAACTACGGAAAAACCATAAAACGATAAAGCACGGTCCACGAAAACCAAAGATTGGGTTCGGGAGTCGGTTACGCGTGGGGAAGGTGTTAGCACCCCACAACGCCTGCCCTAAGGCAGTACCTTTAACTAAATGCACGAATATGATGTGATTTTCAAAATGTTTAACTATCCCCTAAAATAAAATTCTAAAATAAACAAAACATATTTTTTAGTTTTTTGGGCCCGACAAGGATTGACCTTGCTCCTACGTATTCTCATTCAAAATGAGAAATCAGGGTTACGTAGTTCTTTTAGAAAACTGCTTGAAAATTTGTTTGAAAATTGTTTAGAAAATTTTGTTTGGAAAATGATTATGGATAAATTTGGATTTTTGGGAAAGTGAACCTGACAAGGGCTAGCCTTGCTCCTACGTATCTCCACTTTTGATGGAGAATCAAGGATCACGTAGTTCTGGGTAGGAAGATTGTTTGTTGTTTAAAATTGTTGATGTTTTTGGTTTTTTTGAAGATTTTATACCTTTTTTGTATTTTGTTTAAGAAAGAGAAAAGGTTGTTAGCACAAGAACGATGCGTGCGATCACACATGTGCATAAACCTTTAAAACATATTTTGTTAATTTTACTTAAGGAAAAGAAAAGGTTCTTAGCACAAGGACGATGCGTGCGATCACACATGTGCCTAAGCCTTTAAAACATATTTTTGGAATTTTAATTAAGAAAGAGAAAAGGTTTTCAGCACAAGGACGATGCGTGCGATCACACATGTGCCAAAACCTTTAAAACATATTTTTGTAATTTTATTTAAGAAAGAGAAAAGGTTTTCAGCACAAGGACGATGCGTGCGATCACACATGTGCCAAAACCTTTAAAACATATTTTTTGTAATTTTAATTATGAAAGATAAAAGGTTTTCAGCACAAGGACGATGCGTGCGATCACACATGTGCCAAAACCTTTAAAACATATTTTTATAAATTCCTTTATTTAAATTGTAAATATTGCATTATTAAATATATTTTTTAGGATAAGTAAATATCTAGAATAAGTAGATAGAACAAAATAAAATAATAAATAAAAATAAAAATAAAAATAAAAGAAATAAATAAGACAAATGAAATAAGATAGACAAAAATAAATGAAATAGAATAAAATAAAATAAGAAAAACAAACAAATAAAAATAACGAGCGTTGGGTGGATCATAAACGGACGTTGAGAATGAGGAGAAATAACGAGCATTGGGGGAATTATGAACGGACGTTGGGAATGAAGTGAAATAACGAGCGTTGGGGGAATTATGAACGGACGTTGGGAATGAAGTGAAATAACGAGCGTTCGTTTCGGGGATTAACGAACGTTCGTTGAGAATGAGGAGGACGAACGAGCGTTGGGGGGAATTTAACGGACGCTCGTTGAAAGTGAGGAGAAAGATCGAGCGTTCGTTTGGTGGATTAACGAACGTTCGTTGAGAATGAGGAGGAACGAGCGTTGGGGGGAATTAACGGACGCTCATTGAAAGTGGGGAGAAAGAATGAGCGTTCGTTGGGTGGATTAACGAACGTTCGTTGAGAATGAGGAGGAACGAGCGTTAGGGGGAATTTAACGGACGCTCGTTGAAAGTAGGGAGAAAGAACGAGCGTTCGTTGGGTGGATTAACGAACGTTCGTTGAGAATGAGGAGGAACGAGCGTTGGGGGGAATTAATGAACGTTCGTTGAAAGTGGGGAGAAAGAACGAGCGTTCGTTGGGTGGATTAACGAACGTTCGTTGAGAATGAGGAGGAACGAGCGTTGGGGGGAATTTAACGGACGCTCGTTGAAAGTGGGGAGAAAGAACGAGCGTTCGTTGGGTGGATTAACGAACGTTCGTTGAGAATGAGGACGAACGAGCGTTGGGGGGAATTTAACGGACGCTCGTTGAAAGTGGGGAGAAAGAACGAGCGTTCGTTGGGTGGATTAACGAACGTTCGTCGAGAACGAGGAGGAACGAGCGTTGGGGGGATTCAGTATCACGAGCGCTCGTTGGGGAAAGTTGACGAACGTACGTTGAGAAACGAGGCTGAAGGACGAGCGCTCGTTGGGGGACGAGCGGACGCTGGGAAACGAGGCTGAAGGACGAGCGCTCGTTGGGGGACGAGCGTTCGTTGGGGAATTGGTGAACGGACGCTGGGAAACGAGGCTGAAAGACGAGCGCTCGAAAAAAGGGCCGAAAAACGTGCGTTCATTATGGGCTTGGCCCACCCGGGTGATTTCTAACCTAGAATTACCCTAGGGGTTCTGCCTTCCCATTCTCATTCACTCACTCACGCCGTTTCTCTCAGATGAGACCGATGTCTCCTTCTCTCTGACCAAAAGGAGTTGCTCCTCCACGCATTGCAACGTCGACGCCGCTGCCTCCACCGAAGTTGGCCGCCGCAAGCCACGAGCCAGGGCGTCGCCGTCAAGGTCGTTGCCGGTGACCACCCCGATCTCTCTCTCTCTCTCGCACTAGCCTAGGGTTGAGGCTTTTTCACCTTGGGCACCTCCTGCCGCCGCCTCTGCCAGAGCCGGCCACCGTTGCCTCTAGCTGGAGCGCGCTTCTTCACCGGCGCCACCAGTGTCACTTTCCTCCCTCTCCGTTCGAGGGCTTTCCCGACTGCTAATCGTCCCCGCAAAACCACATTTCCCTCTCTTCTTCCCCTAATTTTTATCGTTTTTTTTTATTGATTTACTGATTAATTTGAAAATTACGAGTGTGTGTTGTGTACATCTGAATGTGAGGGGTGAATGCTGGATTTGTTCTGCCTTGTGTGTTGATTGGGTTATGCTTGTTGGAGGTGGCGCCGGAGATGTTGGGGAGATGAGAGTGATGATACTGGAAGTGGTGCCGGAGATGAAAGTGGCGAGAGGCAAAGGCTCTGGTCAGAAGTAAATGATGAATGGTCCTGGGGTGAGGGGGGTCGAGGTTGGATTATAGTTGGAGGTAGATGGTTGAAGATGCAGAGGATAGGTGACGGCTCAGTGTTGGAGATGATGTTGGCCGAACGGTAAGAATGAATACGGTGGGATGGAGTTATGAGTTTCTGTATGATAGATGATGAAGGCGTTGGGTTGAGGTGTGGTGTAATGGCGATAAGAAGCACGACAGGGGTTATGGAGTGAGTGAATTCTTCCCTGTTTTTCTGATTGTTGAAGAAGAGGAAGGTGTTTCTCTATGCGATTAAATAGAGGAGTTGAGAGTTGTGGCGTGTAGCCAATGATGGATGATGGGTGTTGGAGGTGAGGAACTTGGAGTGAAAGGGAAGTGTGGTTGGGATGGTTACGGGTGAGGGGAGTCAAGGAGTTTGAGGTTAGGCCGTGGTATAAGGTGTTGGAGATGAAAATGAAGAGGAAAGGGATGAAGATGATGGACCGTGGTCATGAGGTTATGATGGATGATGATTCAGTGAATGTGGGGAGGGTGACGATGGTGTTTGGTAACAATGGCCCGTATACAAATAACCATGACACAATCATATGCCAATTTAACAACAACTTAACAGAGGTATATTCATGGGAGAACATGGAGTGCAAGGCATCACTTACCTCTTGAAGATCCGATTGCTACTGCCAACCTTGCGCCTCCAATGAATCTCTCCTTTCCCTTTTGACTGGCTTCTTCTTCCCTTTCCTTGTTGAATGGTGTCTCTTGTTTCTCTTTGCAGGTGCCAATGTCTCCTTCTCGGCAATGGATGATTATCCAGTGAAGTTGAAGGTCCCCTGGAGCTCTCCCCCAAAAATCCCCTTTCTCTCTGCTTTTCTGTGCTACCCTCCCCCTCGGTATACCAAACCGTGCATATGCCATGTAGGCTCCAAAACGTCTCTGCCACCCGCACACTCTGCAGAAACGGTTTCTTGCACCCTCTCCCTCCAACACACGTACACGTCGTACTCCCAACCAAAACACTTTTCTTTTCTCGCATATTTTTTACTAAAGACAAAACGTCCCCTTTTCCTAATTCTTTTTTTTTTAATAAAATAAAAAGGCAAAAACTAAAAAAAAAACAAAAACTAAAGACACCAGTAAACTAATAAGAAAATACATAAATAAATAATAAAAACGAAAATAATAAAATAATAAAAAAAATAATAAAAAGGGTAAATAATAAAACAAAGGAGAACAGTCTACGGTAAAGCCAAAACCCCAATCCGGACGAAATTCGGTATTGACAAACACGAAAGTGCCGCTGAGCGGCAAATTACCGCTGAGCGGTACTCTCGCAGAATGGGCTTTAGTTCCCCTTAGCGGGACCCGAGCCCATTAGGGTATTTTTATACCCTAAGCTGCGCATTTGCTCATACTTTCAGACTCCTCTCTGCACACACACTCCTACATACCTTTTCAAAGGTTCTCTACAACTTTTCCCTCATTCCTCTTTAGAAAATCTCCCTTCCACTCACTTGCTCACTAGTTTTCCATCTAAGTTTGGGGTTGGGAGAGAGCATCATTGAAGGGGCTGATTTCTTCATTGTGGTTTACTAATGCTTAACAATGTATCTTTTGGTTTCGTGAATTATGTTTGATGCAGGGATGGCCTCCTCATCGGGCAAAAAGAATCAAGACTATAAGATCCAAGAAGAGGAAGATACAGAGGACAGCTCAGATTGATGAGGAGTTGAGATAGCATTTACTGATGAATGCTATCATAACTAGAGCAGGACTTATGCTTTTGTTGGTTTAAGTTTTCTAAACTTATTTATTTTTCGTTTTAGATTAGGGTTTGATGTACTCTATTGGAAACATGGTTTGTTATGATGGTTTGCTATTAACTGTGATTGTGTGATAAGTAATGCTTGATGATGATTAGTGATTGATTGATGTTGAGATAGATGTGCACATAAAATGCTTATACAGGTGATTCACAAGCTTTGTGAACAAATGCAGGATATCATGATTGTGGTTGTGAGATTAAGCAGGATGTGTATGTCAAATGTGAATGAGCTTATATGTGAGGTTTTGAGCTCCAGAGTTGTTATGTTTGAATGCTATTACTTTGAAAGCATGAATGATTTTGCCCAGGTTTTCTATGATTGAATCAATTGCTTGTTTTGCATCATGTGATCAAGGTCGTTTGTTGGAACCCTTTTTATTGGCCAGATTCATAAAGTTAGCCCACTAAAAGAGAACACTTTGTGTTCTATCCTTTGAACCCTTAGCCTTGAACATACATTGAAACCCTTGATTGAAAATCTTTACCTTGAGTTAAGTAGAAGATCTTGTGTGGTATTGTTAAATGTTCAAGTTTGGGGTTGTTGGGAAAACATGAAAAAGGAAAAGCATTGAGCTAAGAGCTAAAAAGTAAGAATATGCAAAGAAAAAAAAGAAAAAGAAAAGAAAAGAAAAAGAAGCAAAGCTCAATGCAAATGCAAAGGCAAGTTGGGAAGAATAAGAATAATTGTGTTGTTATGATTCTCTTAACTCAAGGATTTTGTGATCCAGAAAAACCAATTTTCTTGTTAGCCCAGCCACATTATAAGCCATTGAAAAGTCCTTGTGATGATGCATGCTTGTGAATGTTTTTGATTGTGGTAAAATGAAAGGCAAAGTTGATTCATGTAACATTGTGATAGTGGAGTGAATGAGTGAAACACTTTACCTCTTATACACTTGTGTGTTGAGTGAAACACTTTACCTAGTGAGGAAATATTCCATAAGCACATGAACATCCATGCTTAATTGATTGATCATTCATGAAAAATAGCATTTGTTGGAATTTAAATGACTTTGTGAACACTAAAGCATGTGCACATCTTGATTGAACTCTTGGTCATAAGTTTGAGTGAAGTTGTTACTTATCTTGAAAAAGAGGATTTTTGAATGAGTGAACCATCATATGAATTGGTTGAAGATTGAGTTACATCTTGTTTGCTTGAGGACAAGCAAAGTTCTAAGTTTGGGGTTGTGATAACAGTTGAAAAACTGTTATTTTCATGCCTAAAATTGACACAAAAAGCAACCTTTACACTTAGAAACTAGCTTGAAATCATGCTTTTATCCATATTTTCATAAATAAGAGAGCTGGACAGGTTTATGCTTGATTTCAGTGTTTTTGTGCAGGTTTTAAGGTGAATTTAGTGAAAGAAGTGAAGAAGTAGAGAGATGGAATCAAAAAAGTCAACCAGAAACCAGAAAAGTCAACCAGTCAACCAGAAAAGTCAACCAGTCAACCAGTCAACCAGAATACGGAAAAAGTCAACCATACGAGTTTTGGGCCAGTTTTCTGCAATTTTATGATCTGTTTGGGCTTGGACCCGTTTTCTATCATTTTTATGTCCTATTTAAAGACCTAGATGTCTTAGGGTTTGGTATCTTTGGCAGAAACAAAGCAAACACTCTCTCTTCCACCCCTTTGAAGGAGGATCTTGGATGCTCAGGCTACCTCTTCACCTTTCTAGGGTTTTATCTTTCATTCTTTCATTATTGTTCATCTAGGTTCACCATGAATATGGTGAACTAAACCTTGTATGTTTGTTGGGGAATCAATGTAATCTTTTGAAGCTCTCATATGGAATTTGTGCTTGCATCTTAATCTAAGATTTATGCTTTCTTTCATCATTAGTTAGGGTTTTTCCTCTTTGCCTAATGCTTGCTTTGTTTAACTCATTCAATGCATGATTATTGATTTTGTCGATACGGGAACGTACGGGGAAGTCTAGATCCGGGGAATTTCTCCCAATAGTATATTGGTTGCCTTAAGCTCCTGTGCTAAATAAACTAATTATTAGGAATGCTAGGAATTGTATGAACTCGTAATTAGGGAGAAGCCTTCTTGAAAGGTAATTTAGAGAGTGGCATTAACAATGATGACTTGAATGTTGAATTCCTAAAATATATGAGAGTGGATAAGATGAAATTGACCCCCAACAACATATTCATCAATATATTTCATTGAAAGTGCTTGTCTTTTGTTTTAGCCATTGATCAACCTCATGCATACATGTTTATTTTCGTCTTTTGCATATTAAACTCCAATTATTTTGTTCTTAAGTCTTAGCTAATCAACAAATCACATAACTAAACTAGGCCGTGAGTCCTTTGGGAGAACGATACTTGGTCTTACCGAGTTTATTACTTGAAACGATTCGGTCATACTTGTCGATTGTTAAACAAGTTTGTGACATCATATTTTGGTGATCATAAATTTGTCCATCATTGTGCATGTAGATATATTGATACTGTGTTGTGCGTTTAATGGGCAACGTTTTTCACTATGTTTTCCACCATGGGGGGAAGTTCATTACTGATGGTACCTTGAAGTATGAAGGAGAGACAACAACTTTGTCCTTTGACCCTGATGTTTGGAGTTATTTTGTGGTTGTTAGTGTAGTGAAAAGTTTTGGATATGATAACTTTAAAGAATTATGGTACTGTTTAGGAGGGGGTTCAGTGTTGGAAAATAGGTTAGAAGAATTGAGTGATGACACTGGTGCCATGCATATGGCTAACTTAGGTAGGCTTAATGGTGAGGTTCATTTATACGTTATACATGTTGTTTCGGAGCCTGAAGTGATAAATATGGTTGAATATGTTACTAATGATCAAGGACAAGTTCATGATGATGGTGAAGTACAAGAAGACGGTGAAGAAGATGGTGACAATGTTCATGTAGATGGTGAAGTTGATGGTGACTTAGAAGAGGTGCAATAGGGTGAAGAACATGGTGAAGAACATGGTGATGCTGTTGAAGTAGAGGTTGAAGGTCATGGTGACGTAGAAGATTTCCATGAGGTTGAAGAAGATGTTAATTGTGTTGAAGGATTTGTGGAGGATGAAGTTCATGTTTGTAGTTGGAGTACATCTACTGATGAACATGAAAATAATGAGTGCTTAGAGGGACTGGTGGGTGTGAGTGTTCAATGTGATGTAGATGGTGATATAGATGGTAATGTGGAAGTGGAAGTAGAAGTAGAAAGTCTTAAAGACAGTGATGATGTGAGTGTTGAAAGTGATGATCATGATGAGAGAGGTTTGTCAGATGAGGAGTGGAAATCTGAGGAATTACTTACTGCAACAGATAGTGATGATGAGGTTAATGACATTGAAGGTTATGGGAGGTTTAGTACTTTTTGTATGCCAAAAAGTATGGTGGACTTTACATGGGAAGTAGGGACTTTTTTTGCAAAAAAAGCAAGATATTATAGATGCTTTAAAAGGGTATGCGTTGGAAAATGGTAGGAATATAAAGTTTGTCAAAAATGACAAAAATAGATTGAGGATGAAGTGCTTTGGTGCAAAAGAAGAATGCCCATGGACCATATATTGTGCTTATATGGAGGCTGAGAAATCATGGCAACTGAGAACCAAAAATGACATTCACACATGTAGCAGGGAGTTCAATCTCAAGTTACTTGATGCCAAGTGGTTGAGCTCAAAGTTGGAGAAAACAATAAGGGAAAATCCCAAAATGAAGGGTGTAGATATTCGTGAAAAAGTTCAAAGGAAGTGGAACATAGGTATATCTAGGGGTATGGCTTATAGAGCCAAAGCTATTGCTTCTGAGCACATTGATGGGTCCTTTAAAGAACAATATAAGAGGATATATGATTATGCACATGAGTTGTTGGGAAGAAATCCCGGATCTACAGTTAAAGTGGTTGTTGAGAATAATGATGATGAGTTAATTTTCAAGAGATTTTACTGTTGTCTGAAGGCATGCAAAGAAAGTTTTCTGTGTTGTAGACCAATAATTGGACTAGATGGGGCCTTTTTGAAAGGGAAGTATGGTGGTGAGTTGTTAACAGCTGTTGGGAGAGATGGAAATGATCAAATGTTGCCCATTGTATATGCGGTGGTAGAAGGGGAAAACAAAGATTCATGGTCGTGGTTTTTGAATCTTTTGATTGATGATCTTGGTGGTCAAGAAGTATGTTCATCAATAACTTTTGTGTCAGACCAACAAAAGGTAACAATCATATTTAATTTGGTTCTTTCTTACATTAATTCATTACTTATATATCATATTTAATCATATTTAATGTTGCCCACAGGGTCTACTACCAGCAATACAAGAGCTACTCCCCGGTGTGTATCAGAGGTTCTGTGTCAGACACTTATATTCAAACTTTAGGAAGAAATTTCCTGGTAAAAATCTAAAAAAACTGATGTGGAAGGCATCTACTACCACTCATCCACAAAATTGGGAGAGGGAAATGAGAAACATTAAAGATGTCAATGAAGACGCATTCAAGCATTTGATGGCCATCCCTCCAAGGTTTATTTTTGAACTTTTTTATTACAACTATAACTCACTGCTGCATATATAGGCACTGTAATTGTCTATATTTTATGGTGTAGATACTGGTCAAGGTCCAGATTCAGTCCAAGACCAAAATGTGACACATTGGTGAACAATATGAGTGAAGCATTTAACAGTGTATTGGTTCTACCTGGAGTAAACCAATCGTAACAATGCTGGAAGAAATCAGGGTGTACATCATGCAAAGATGGGCAACAAACAGAACTAAGATACAGTCCTTTACAGGAGCATTTTGTCCAAAAATCCAGAACAGATTTGAAAAGGAATCCCAATCAACCAAGAACTGGATTCCTAGGTAAACTTTCTTCTCTATTTCTGAATTGTAATCTACTTTCTTAAGTTGTATGTAAACTTTGTTCATCTTTCTTAAAATTTGTTCACAACTGGTCAGGAAATAAATTGTTTGAAGTGAGACACGTCTCCCACATTAGAGACAAATTTGTTGTAAACATAGACGACTTGTCATGCTCCTGCAGGAGATGGAGCATCACGGGAATCCCATGTTGCCACTCCTTAGCCTCAATGAAGTTTCTGAATATTGATGGACAACAGTTCATTCCAAGTTTCTTTATGAAGTCCACCTATGAAGAAACATATGCATCAATCGTCTTCCCCATCAACGGCAACAACATGTGGGATCTACAACCATATCCGGATGTTATGCCTCCTTACAAAAAAGTTATGCCTGGAAGACCTAAAAGGAAAAGAAGAATGGAACAGTGGGAGATCAAAAAAGATGATTCTCGAATGACCAAGGCTGGTTTGCGCAAGAGATGCGGGCTATGTAGGGAGCTTGGGCATAACAGGAGTCGTTGCCCCAAAGCTACCCAACAACCTACTCCTTCATCACAACCTCTAATGCCATCATCCCAATTATCTGAAGTCTGTAATGACCAAGTAGCTGCATCGTAGAAGCTTTTGGATGTACTGTTTTAATGTACTCTTTAATGTTTTAATGTAATACTACACTTATGCAATATTACACTAAAATGTATTGTTTTAATGTACTGTGTTGGATGTACTAAATCTTGTTTTGGGTGTCCATTTCAATTTTAAGTTCTCCTAGTTGATGTTTTCCAGCTTGGTTCAGTATTATTACATATTTCTGAGTTGTTTGCATTGTTGTTTAGCATTTTGATTCAGTGAGGTTCTTTGTTTTTGTCTGCATAATGGGATGTTTGGAGGTGATATTCTGAATTCTGCTATTTATGTTAACTTTCTCCACACAGACAACTATATTTTCATCATACAAACCTGTTTAAGTTTGCTGCTGTCAGAGTTTTGTATTGGATTCATCTGCTAAATTTTTAATTAGAGACTGATACAATACAAATCTTGTTCTAAGTGTTTTGTCATCAGATTTGATGTTTTTTTTTCATGAATAATTTACACATTAAAGAGTTCTTTATACACTGAGGTCAAATTCTAAGATGATAGAAAAATAGCACGATTGTATCTATGGTTTAAAGGGAGATGAAGGAGATACTTAACTCTGTAGTTCTTCATCAATTGTTTATCTGTTTTGCTTTTAAAATATACTGATATACACTTATTTTGATGTTTTAAAACTTATTACAAAAATTTTAACATACCAAAAATTTTAAAATATACTGATATACACTTATTACAAAAACAGCAGAATGTGCATCCAATCTTTGTATACTTTTGATGTTCTTCAGCAATAGAGTTTTTGTTAACTTTTTAGTATTATTTCTCAATTGTGCTTTCAAATGCTTTGAAAATACACTGCAATTTTAAAACATGTTAAAATACTTTTAATATACCAAAGCTCAGCAGAAAAATAGCACCAGAAAAATAGCACAAGAAAAACAGCACCAGAAAAACAGAACCAGAAAAACAACACCACAAAAATAGCAGAATCTGCAGGATATGCACCAGAAATTATTTTAGGATTGAGGAAGTTTCAGAGTGGTAACAAGAGTTTTTTATTTTTGTTTGGCAGTTGTATCATGCAGCAAAAATTAAGAGCAGCCTAGAAGCAGAGAAGTACTATGCTGCTACTGTTTCTACTCTGAATGATGTTCTTGCCAAGCAAAAATATTTGCACTGTTTCCAGCCTGCAAAATATGAGTTTCTTCATTTTGAATCACTAAGGTTTCCTCACTGCAACAATTAATTTCCCCCTGTCTTTGAGCTTCCAATAACAGATGAAGTGTAAAATTACAATAAGAAGAAAAAGGAAAATACAACATCATTTCATTCATTTTTGCTAGTACAATACATTGTTAATCCTGTTTTCATCACAAACTAAGTTTAACATCACCTACTGCATCCTATCACAACGAAAATGCACAATACATTATGGATTTGCCATCCATATTGAAATTACAATAATATTAACCACACAAATACAACAAACCGCCCCTATCAACAACTTCATCCATTTTTCCACAACCTTAAGGCCCTGTTCTTTTGAGTGGATTTGAGGGAGTGGATTTGAGGGGATTTGAGAGGATTTGAAGATAAATTTTTTTGTCGTTTATTTGAGTGGATTTGGAGGTAAATGAGAGTGAATTTGGAAATAAATTTTTTTAATTTGTCACGTCAATACAATTCTATACTAATTCTCACAAATTTTATTTCCAAATTCACTCTCATTTACCTCCAAATTGACTCAAATAAACAACAAAAAATTTATCTTCAAATCCTCTCAAATCCCCTCAAATCCACTCCCTCAAATCCACTCAAAAGAACAGGGCCTAATAGAATTTTTCAAATCAATCACCATATTCGCTACCCCACCCATTTCTTTTGTCTTTGACAAACACTCATGCTTTCCTTCGCACTTTAGATTTGTATAGCATCTTTCATTACCATCATCACAGCACCATTTGAAGAAATTGCAACCACCGTTTTCATGCCCGTTCTGTAAAAAAAATTAAAACCCAATGAATAGGACTTCGAAGTAAAACAAACAACAACTCATCCACGTTTCGGTTACCTTATACTTAGGGCACCCCCAAAATTGTTTCCCTCTGTTCTTAGCCGTTCCAGCTGTTCTGACCACTGTTTTCTCTCCACACAGACAAAGGGGTGACACACCACGAAAAACGACATTGGGCTCTCCATTCCGCCAGCCATTGGAAGTTGAAGAACAAGTTGGATGTGAATTCTGCATTTGATTCTCCATTGCGCATCCACTCTTTCCCAACTATGAGACGACACAAGCCCTAGAATAGAAAAATCCCCCAATTTGATTTTGATTTCTCACTTGCAGAGATGATGCACGTTTCAGCAAAAACAACATTATCATTTTCCATATTTGCCCTTTCTTTAATTAATTTCAGCATAAATTATGCTATATTTACTTCATTCTTTAATTTTGAATTTTAAAAAATTGCATTCACACAGACCACGTCACACACTCATTAACGTCGTTTTATGAAATTGACGGAAAGGATTTATTTGCATTAAATTAACAAAAATAAGGATCTAATTAAGACTTCAAAAATAACAGGGACCTATTTCAAATTCTGGATGAAAATAAGGACCTATTGAGACATTAAACCATAAAAAAGAGAACAAAAGAATAAAAAAATATTATTTGTTTTATTATTTGCACCCCCAAATTAAATTTTTATTCCTTAATTCAATGGCCCAAAATAATCTCACACTTTTTTACTTCCTCACCACCCCTTTTCTCTTATCACACCCCACTCTCCACATCACCATCCACCTCACCCTCCATATCACATTCCACATCATCTACCTTTTTCATTTACTTTCCACCTCATTTTCTTATTAATTTTTATATACCAACTTTTCTAATTATTTCACTTACATTTTTTAATTATATCTTCTTCATCAACATTATTTCACGTACTTTCTCACCCACTTTTTATATTATTTCTTTCACTTATTTTTCATATTAACTTTTACTATTTCCTATATTTTATTTCACCTACTTTCTCCACCCACTTTTTATATTATTTCTTTCACTTATTTTTCACATTAACTTTTACTATTTACTATATTTTATTTCACCGACTTTCTCCACCCACTTTTTATATTATTTCTTTAACTTAATTTTATTTCACCTAATCTCTCCACCAACTTTTTATATTATTTCTTTTACTTATTTTTCACTTTAACTTTTTCTATTTTTCCACTCATTTTTAAAAAAATTATATTTTATTTAATACTCTCTCTATCCTTAACTCTATAAATACCCACATTCTCTACACTCCTTTTACACACACACACAATTACACAATATCCTTCTTTTCCCTCTCGCACCAAACCTCTTCATTTCCATCCCAAAACTCTACTTCATTCTTCTCTCCCACACTACATATCTTTCCACACATTCCTTATCTCCCCTATTATCATTCTTCTACACACACCACACATGAAACACTTCAACACACCTCTTCTCCATACCAACATCTACATCTCTTGAAGCCTCTATTTTCACTCGCATCTTGATTGGACTATCATTGTCTTCTCATCCAGGTTCTTATCCCTTCACCTCTTCTTTTTGTTTTATCTTATTAAATTTGGTTTTATTGTTCCATAATTGTTTTACTATTTTTTATTCTAAATTTTCATTTATAAACAATTTTGTTTTTATCTCTAAAAAATACACAAAAAATATTTTAAAGGTTAAGCACATGTGTGATCGCTCGCATCGTCCTTGTGCTAAAAATCTTTTCTCTTTCTTTTATAAAAAACAAATACCAAAAAATGTTTTAAGGGTTAAGCACATGTGGGATCGCTCGTATTGTCCTTGTGTTGAAAACCTTCTCTCTTTCTTTTATAAAAATACCAAAAAATATAAAATCGTTAAAAACTAAAAACATCTACATTTTCAAACGAACTACCTCTCAGCCAGAACTACGTGATCCTTGATTCTCCATCAAAAGTGGAGATACGTAGGAGCAAGGCTAGTCCTAGTCAGGTTCACTTCCCCAAAAATCCAAATTTATCCATAATCAATTTCTCAAACAAAATTTTCAAGCAATTTCTAAAAGAACTAGGTAACCCTGATTTCTCATTTTAATGAGAATACGTAGGAGCAAGGTCAATCCTTGTAGGGCCCAAAAAACTAAAAAATATATTTTGTTTCTTTAGAGTTTTATTTTAGGGGATAGTTAAACATTTTGAAAACCACATCATATTCGCGTATTTAGTTAAAGGTACTGCCTTAGGGCAGACGTTGTAGGGTGCTAATACCTTCCCTACACATAACCGACTCCCGAACTTAGAATCTCATTTTCGCAGACCATGCCTTATCATTTTATGGTTTTTCCGTAGTTTTCCATAATAAACTATGGTGGCGACTCCAAATCTCTTTTTCAAAGCCGCGCCCTTTTCTGGTGACGTCGTCCCGTCACGATTCCGGTTGCGACAACCAGTATTATGTGTGGATAGCTCAATACATAGCATGTAATATTATACACTAATCACTCCTTTTTTTAATCTTTTGAAACACTCTTTACTTTATTTTGCGTTAAAAGGAGGATTGTACATGATATTATGAACTTTATATTAGATTTATACATTGATATGATTATATGATTACCAAATAGTATTTTTGGAATGTTATAATTGGATGTCATATAACTCTAATAATTATAAAAAAATAAGAATAAAGTCTAAATTTTATAATGGGAAGAGTGTGTTGTGATCCTTCAAAATTTTAGTTTCTTTAAAATTAATAGATTATAAAATTTATTTATTTTTTCATGAAAAAGGTAAGTTTTAGTCCTTTTAGTAAATGTAGGGATAAAAACTTACTAAAGTTTTACAGAGAATAAAATTCAAACTTAGAAGATCTAATCTATTTACCTCTTAATAATTTTGTATATTTAACTGGTGATAAGGTAATAACAAAATAAAACTAACATTAAAAAATATTAATATATGCATACTGTAACAAAGTAAATGTATGTGCCTAACATAATTGTTAGATTTTTCTCTCATTTATTCAGAAGTTGAATTTCCGTGATATAAAAGAATTATTTCTATATAAATAGAAGCTAATCAAAGAAATATTTGTGGACAAGAAATTTCCCAAAGACCCTTCAACCAAACTTGAGTCTATATGTTGAGGAAAATCATATTCCATTCAAACAAATGTTATCTGTTGAAGTTGAATTGAGGTGGACTTATACCAACATAGTTAGTTTTATTTCACATTCTTATCCTTATATATATATATATATATATATATATATATATATATATATATATATATATATATATATAATATACCTTGTGTTATTAGTATTTCAATTTTAAGATTAATTATATTGTTTTGATAATGTTAAAAAAATTAATAATGATCTAATTGTAAATTATATAATTAAAAATGATGCATTTTTACAATAGTTATTATTGTTTTATGAAATTAAGTAAAATCTCACTATAATGAATTTGAAAAAAAAAATTATGCTTAGTGAAACATAGATAAATAATTTTGTTTAACTAACTTTCAACCTACTTTATAAACAATTCCCTATTAACAAACTGCTCTCCCTAGTTATATAAAAATATGAATAATTTCTCTTTTTTTTTCACTGTGTTTTATATAAGATGTTTATCTTTTAAAGATTTTATCATAACTACTCTGATGTTTCTTTCTTTTTAGTTGATATGAAAGTTATGGAAAAATGATAATAATCACTTATAATGATGATTGAGACATGAAGTTTGGCTTCACCATCTACTACATCTAGAAAACCTTGTTGACCTACGACAGTGTCTTTAATCGCCCTAATATAAAATCTTTAATTTGAGTGAACTTCTAATTTTTGAACTTTATAAAAGACATTAATTTATTATTAAATATATTTATCAGATTTTGAATAAAATTTTTATTATTATATTTTATTTGAAAGATGAAAAGAAAAAGAAATCTTTTAATAAAAAATAGAATTTGTGTAAAATTGTCAGGACCCTTAAAAACCCTGTGTTAGTGGAAAGCCAGGTGTAGGTGCAAGGGTTTCTGAAATTCAGAAAGTGGAAGACAGGTGTGGGCTGCATAGTGGACGATCGGTTTTGACGGTAGTTTATAAGTCAAATTTCAAATTTCGTGCCATTTTTCTGCATGCCGCCTTCATCTTCAACTTTCCGAGTTTTTCATTTTCTCCTCCTTCTCTCTACAAATCTCATTCTTCTCTCTACGAATTCTCATCTTTTTCTTCTTTTGATCAACAATCAGACCACGTCTGAGTTCTCTTGGTGTCAAGAGCTTTCTATTGCACCGATCAAGTTATTGGTTTGAACTGGTAAGTTCATTCTTCTCTTAGCACGGTTGTTTCTGTCACATGCAAACCCAAATTCTGGTTGCATGAGTTTATCATCTTCTTCTATGGAATTCTGATAGCAACTCTGGTATGTTATTTGGTCTACTTTCGTAAACCAGGAAACTCTAAAGTGTATAAGATTAGTAGTGGTGAGCCAGATACTGCAACTGTGAGCGTTCGACTAAGTTTAAGAGGTAAGGGAAGCTTGTAATTTAATTATGATTCTTTGTTTTGAATGTTGGCTTGGGTGTTTGATGTTCTGTATATATATTTGGTTGAGATTAAATTATAAATGTTGTTGAATGATTGTCTGTATGTGAGTGATGGTTATACATGGTGAAAACTGGGTATGAATAGAGTCTGAGTTTCAATCTGCAGTATTCCGTAACTGTTTTCGAAAGTCAGTCTTGACTGTTCGATTTTCCTTTGAGCATTCGGTCTGATCTGGATTCTTCTTCTGTAGAGAATTTCAGCTAATGACCGATCGGTTTTATATTATTATACTTGTAAATAAGCATTCGGTCTACGTATAGTTTCCTATTTTTACTTCTTAAATCAGCTTAGTTAAGGTATTCAATAATACTTAAATTCTTAAATATTATATTTATCCTTTGTTGAAAATAAGTTATATATATTTGTATTTAGAATATATTCCTTCATTGTATAAGCTCAGTAGTGCTCGGTCTTGAACCAATCACTCGGTCTCAGTAGTGCTCGGTCTTGAACCAAGCGCTCGGTCTTGTTATAATCCTCAATTATGTACTTATATTTGAAACTAGGGGTGTTAGGTCCAACTCAGTAGTGTTCGATTAAAAGCTTGTGGTGTTCGGTTTAAGTTCTCAGGTTTCGGTTAAAAGCTTTCATGATTTTAGGTTAAGTCTAATTATATGTATTTCGTACATTCTTATAGTTCTATCTAGTAAAGACCGTTCGGTCATAACTGTTGAGTATCGAGTAAACGTTCTGTGTCACCAAAGTCTTATTTAGTATGGACCGTTCGATCCTGTTCTGTGGATAAGTGAAAGACCGCTCGGTCTTACACCGAGTGATCGGTTATGTTAGTATAAAAAGTATTCTCTTGTTCATTCCTGCTTCTAAGATTTAGGTTATCTATTTTAGTTCTGTTCCAAGATGGGATCTTGTTTTCTGGGTTCCGTTTGACTGTATTGATGATGAAATATGATGATATTTAAAATGTGATATGAATGAAATAGTATGGATATGAAAGAGTATTCCAGGGAGGAATATCTCATGGTTGGTTATTAGAATGGTAGAGTATGAATGTGGTTATGCTTAGCTAGCGTTTATCCTGATATTTTGTGATTACTCATTCTCAAGTAGAGAGGAGTAAGTCATGTGTGAGAATGGCAGAAGGTCCTAGTCCATTAGGTGAAATTGGGCGAAACAGACTAACCTCGGGTGGCCGCTGTTGAGGGCATCCCAGCTATTACATCACCCGGGTGCAAAAACGTTGTAGCTACACAGAATTCATATAGTCCGGACAGTCAGAAGTAAAGTGGTCGGTCATTGCATGCATTACTGTATGGTTATGGTTGGAAATGTCTAATTCGTTGATGCATGATTGACCTATTGATTTTATCTTAGATTTGTGTGAATTCTATGTTTTTTTAATTAATTAAATTAGATAAGGTTACCCTATTCTCCTGTTTTGTCTTGTTGTCCGTCCGGTTATTCTTCTTGTTGCAATGATCATCGTATGGATGTGAGCAGAAGGGGACGAGTGTTTACTGGAAGAAGCTTTGGAAGAAGTGGAAGTGAAAGCTGAACCATAGGACCGTATGGTCGTTAGAATGGGTTCTATTTTGTATAACCGATCGGTGTAAGCTTAGTCTTGGAATCGTTCGGTATAGACTTTTGTTTTGTAAAGTTTAAATTCTGGAGTATTGTTGTAAGGTTGTTCGACCATAAACGTATCTCTTCTCTTTCAGAATTGAACTGTAATATTGTTAATTGTGAGTATTCCATAATATGGTTCTACTGTATTTTTGGAATGTTACAAAAATCAATTAAAATGAAATTGTATAAGTGTGTTTATTCATTGAAGGATATATATATATATATATATATATATATATATATATATATATATATATATATATATATATATATATATATATATATATATATATATATATATATATATATTTATATATTTAATTTAAATATATTTTCAACCAAAAATCAAACACAGGCAACAAACTAGTTATGATTTTCCTCTCTTGTTATATATTTTGTTTAAAAAGTTATGACAAATTTAGAGAATCCGAAAAGTAGATAATAGACTCCTTTTACATATTTGATTTATGTGCCAACGTTAACAATTCTTTTAACTTGTATAATTATAATGATGATTTATAAAATAATTATTAATAAGCGAAATTAAGGTTTCAACTTTTACCCCAGGCTAAAATATACATTTGTTTACATGATAACATTGATTCAATCGAAATTCAGCATAATATTTAATTTAATATAGTAAAAGATGTTAGAACTTGTGGCACCACGTCGTAACAATCGCTATCAATCAGTTGGATACAAGTCACTATTATATCTTAAACAACTTCAACTTATTATTATCATAATTTATGTTGAGATATCTACAAAGAAAGAAAAGGAAATTGTGATATTTGTGACCTTATTGATACACACACTATTTGGCTCTGTCCCAATCGAAATTTAGGAGTTTAATAATAACACGTCACACTCCATTCTGTTTGAGTCTATGACAAGCATATAAAAAAGCATTTATTGGTTAACAAGGGAAAGAAATAGTGTGAAGTTAACATTTAGTTATGATATTTTCTTGTTTAATCGTTTCAATATATTTATAAGTCTTTCATAATACATAAAATTCAATAATTCTATAGTTTCTGATAGTTCAATTATTTTATGTAACTTTTAGTTCAAGACATTGCGTACTGGTTGGTAGTATACAATATCTTAGCTTTGAAATTCCACTGATTCTTTGAGCACTTGTTTTCTTCATTCTAATGAAAATCTATACGTGATGCTATTATTATTCTTGTTTTGAAGAATAAATTCCAGTTTATAGATAAAACTCTCTTCAAATCTATACATTATCTACCTTTTGGATCATGCAGGGTCCTATTACAGGTTAATCAAGGATTATATCAATCATTTACACAAAGATTACAAAGGGTGGAATCTACTTTTGAGGTCTGGAAGGATCTCAGGGAAGATATTATCAAGGATTGTTGAATTTCATGAAAAGGTTGTTCACTTTCAAACAAGAAAGATGATTAGATTATGATATCGATTTTATGGATTTGAACTCTACCTCATCCGCTTTTACATCATGAGATGGGAAAGAACAATCTAATTGCTGAAATAAGAATTACTCTACAAATGATACCTGTCGTTTGGTAATTTCAAAGACTAAAATAATACATTTAAAGCGTTAGAAACTAAATTGTCTAATACTAAGAATTTCATATAGTAATTTGATAAAAAGTAAAATCTGGTCTTGAATAAAAAATCACTCTACTCAATTTGGTCCTTAAAGAAAAAGTAACTAAATATTCCTCAAGATTATAAACCAGAGATACTTTAATTGTTCCATCATTCTCCCTCTATGCCTAGTACATTATTAGTCTCTGAAAAACAATAAGTATCAACTTTATTGGTCCCTTGCGTAACTCGGGGGAAAAAATACCATCAACTATATAAAAGTAACCAGGACCAGTGACATAGGGCTAATGTGCTGGACGCCGTTCTAATTTTAAATGATCCTTCAGAAATTTCTTAAAGCTATCCTCTGTGCTTCCTCTATAGGGTAGAACCTTCAATACAGAACAGAGAACAAAAACTCTAAATGGATACAATTGCTTAAGAATTTCAGGGTCCCTATCATAATCCTGCCAAGAAGAAATAATGCTGTGATTCCAGATGCTAAGAAATATATGTAACTCAATACATACACTGCACACAATAAAATATATATGGGAAGTATGACTACTTACCTTTTCAGTTATTACAACAACTGGTTTGGAATCAAACTTCCCCTCTAGTTCTCTAAGTTTGGCTCTGATTATCTCAATATCCTGGATTAATTGAAAATATAGAATAAAGTAGCATCTTAGTTAGTGTCTAACTAAACCACATAAGAAAATTCAAAATAAATTAATAAAAAAGTAGACAAAGCTCAAATATGATCCTCTTGCAGCTATCTCACAAACCATTGTCCATTTTAACAGCACAGCATCCAGAAAAACACAACAGGTTTAAATGGTGTTTTCAATTAACATGGTATGCCGTCAGTCAACAAATTATTTCTTCCAAATTCAGGAGAAAAGTGTACCCTGGCATGGAATATGTGATGATCACTGAAATCTATTCGATCAACATAAAGTGCTCGCATCTGCATCAGCATCAAGATATCTGCAGTTTAGAGATTAAATAATAAATACAGACAGAGGAGAAAAGAGAGTGAAAATCCACCTAAAATCCATACACCATTATATTTAGATAGCATGGCAAACAAAGGGGTTTGTATGTGTTAGTCATTAAGCGTGGAACACCCGTTTAATCCTTATTGTCTCTCAATTCCATAGTCGATCATTTTCTAGTATATTTTAGTATTTATTATATTAAACAGTTGTGACAAGAATGTCTCCCACTTAGTTATACATTTCATTAACAAGAATTTGAGTTATTATACTTCTAATAGATCCGAAAGTTAAGAAATTTCACAATTATATGATTTTAGATAAAATGGTGGATAAGTCTTAGGATGTTAAAATGAAACAGTCAATTAAAACGTTTGTGCTAGATATCAATTAAATTTCATTAGGATAAGGAGTAACTAGTACGGATGAATACCTTTTGAATCTGCTTCACAAAAGGCTCCGCAGAACCAATAGCAGAAACACATAATGTAGTAGCTTCATGAAGAGCCGTCAATGGTATTTTGGCATTGATAGTTCCCACCTCAAATAAGTAAGTTGGATCCATTTTTGTAAAGAAAATACAAACAGACCTTTTAATCCTTAAGATCATTGATTCAATATCCTTCAGAGTATGCTCAGAAACCTGTTCTACCAAAGTACAATTTTCAGTAATATGACAAGCTTTTAAAACTCAGCATAACCAAAATTGCTCATGCAAACGGCAAAACTACACTGATGAAAGAACAGCTTGTCAAAAAGGTAAGCAATTTTCTTGAAAGGGAACTACATATATCATTTTATCATACCAAATCAGCATGATGGATTACAACTGCATCTGCTCGCCTAAGTGCAGTCAAAGGTTCCCTTAGCGGTCCACGAGGCAATAGTTGAAGGTTACCCCAAAGTGTTAATCCGTTAACCATTACAATATCCAAATCTCGCCACAAGCTCCAATGCTACCTTACATGTAGATAATACGGTTTAGAGCAAATGCCACATCAAGGCAAAAGATAAAATCTTAATTTCAAGCATTTGTGTCACTAGCACCAAAGTAGTAACATAATTATCAGAGCAGATCACAAGTGGGGAACAAGGTATTTTCAGGATATCATTAAGAACAAAATCCTGAAATAGTAAATCAACAAAGTGAGGAAAATAATCAAGTGGGGAGAAGAGTTGCATTACCTGCATAGCATCGTCAAGAACTACAACCCCAATTTTTTCTGAATGAAGAGAATTCTGAACCTTCCGTTCAAGGTATTGTTTCTCGTGCCATGAAGTCTTACAAATATCAATGTAGCCATATTTTCGGATAAAATGCCTTGCAACAGCAGCTCGGTTAGCACCAACACCAATCTTAGTTGGTGTCCCAAGTAAATGCCTCCTAAGCATGTTGACTTCATCCCCACCACCATAACCCTGCCAGACATTGACCGCTTCGGTTTAAACTTAAGAGCACAAAAATCAAGAAAAGCGGCATAAGTCATAACCAAGTGTCATTATTTCACATGGAGGTAAATCCTAAAGGTATGGCAAAAGAATACACACATCAGCCACTGTAACATTTAATTATTAACCAATTATCAAACTATGCTAATAATTTATGCACTTATAATCATAGCTATCTAAGCCAGTTCAGACTAGCCAGTCAGTCAAACTGGACTAACTGAGAAACCAATGAACACATGGTGTAATTGAAAAGGCTGCGTACAATTATATTGTTTCATCCCTTTGCTTATCCAGGAGCCTCTTGGCATCAGGATACGTAAGAAGAAAAAATAATGTTAAAAGTGAGAACAAATATATGTTGTTTTAGTAAAAAGAAAAAATAAAATCTGCTTTTCCATAACCTAGAATCAGCTTATGTATATACTAAATTATAAAGTTATTTCACATTAGTTTTTTTAATTTATGTACGAGCTTATGAAAAACTACTGTCATTTTTTTTGTTACACTAGAAGTGCTTAATAATCAATTAATAAATAACCACTAAGAAAAGTATCAATTTATCTAGTTAAATTCATCATTTATGTTTTTTCGGCTTACTGTGGGAAAAAAATCACTAGTCTATAAAAATTGAACCAAGAAGATACAGTAACAGCTATTAATTCGGGGAATGCAAAAAGAAAAAAAAATACCCTAGAAAGAACTAGAGGTGAAATTCCGTGACGCGAAAAGCAGAGAGCGATGAACTCCACCATCGGCGTCTTCCCATTGCCTCCCCAACTCAAATTACCAACACTGATCACACGAACTGGCAAACTACACACACAAAAACAACACCACAGAAAACACAGTTAGTTAGTGAAGTTAAGGATTTGTTGGGATAAAGATTAGAAACGCTATTTCATGAATTCCAATTTCCTAAATTCGAAAGCGCAAACTGAAAAGGGAAAATTTACCATTGGACTTGAAAGAAACGGTATTGGTAAAGTGAGCGGCGAAGTGAGAGGGCGAGTTTATAGAGTGTGGAGGCAATGGAAAGGAAAGGGAGCAGAGAGCGATGAAATGGAGTGAGGTGAGAGAGAGTGTGAGCGTAGGCTATTTCATTCACCGCACTTCTCAGTTTCTCCATCAATTTTCTTACTTTCTTTTCTTCTTCTTCTCCTTCCTTCCTGTAACCCTTTTGCCACACTCTAACCCAACACACCAACTAATTTTTCAATTCTTTATCATAATACAAAAATTATTTTCCTAATAAATATATTATACAAATATTTTCTAATAAATATAGAAAGTTTACCATGTAAATGATTCATTGTTTGGATAGCACTTTAGTGATATCTATATAAGAGAGAAATTCATTAATAAATTGTATTACAAATTGGTTATCACACATCTTTCTAATTTCACATATTCAATTTTACCAATTTCGTCACTTATTTACAATAATACTTACTTTAAATTACTTATAATTATGCACATAATGCATAATTTCACCATCAAATGTAAAACATAAAAAATAAAGTACCATCGATAAAATAATAACTGTAAGACCCTAGAACCTCAAGAATTTACCAAGTTGTAAAAAGTTCAAGTTATAATGTAAAATGGAATGCTGTCAGGTTTGACATGGTTTACTATTTTAATCATAACTTTTTGTAGAAAATATCAATTGAGTTGATTCTTGTTTTATTGAAAACTAGACTCAAATATCTTTAATTGGACATATAAATATAAATTTTTGGACTACCGGGCTAGCTGCAGTAAAATTATTAAAACTCGGAAACGTTAATCACGCTCAGGTATGTTCAGTTTTGACCTATGATGACTGTTTTGCTTATTACTTAATTGAGTTGATTCTTGTTTCATTGGAAACTAGACTCAAAGAGCTTCAATTTGACTACTCATACGCATATTTTGGACTTCGGGAAGGTGTCTAACTGAGCTGGGGAAAACGTGACAGTGTTGCTGTCCAGGGGCTAGCGTCCAACCTTAATTTTAGGTACATTTTTACAAGTTGCGATTTTTTTGGAGTGGGTAGGTTGTGTTCTGAACTAGGAGAACATTTTGGAACCTTTGGAGACTTTCCTACCATGTTTTAGGGCTGAAAAAAAAATGGTTTAGGATGGTTCATTGGTTGTTTATTATTGCTAAGTACCAAGTGCATAGGTCCTTTGTTGTCTAAGGCATCTTCTTTAATTCCAAATCAGATTTGGAGTTTTGGGGGAGAGTAGAGAGGTCCTTGGTGGGAGGTGAACGAAAATCCTAAGTGTTCTAAGTGTGGAGACTGACTTGGTCTAGCAAGGAGGAGAAGAATTGCTCTCTTGGAAGAAGAGAGATTTAAGTTAGAATTTTCCTTGAAATTGAAAGTGAAAACAAGCAAAGGTGGTGGTCTAGAGGTATCAAGAGTGAAGAATTTCTTGCAAGGAGAAGAGGTAGGGGAGCTAATCCTTTCTTGATTATGATCATGAATATGAGTATGAATGTGTTAAAATTTGGTAATGGTAGTTATCTATTGACTTGTGAAAAATTTGGGTTTCATGATTATAATTTCTTATTTTCGAGTTACTGTGGTGAAAAATTTCTATTAATTGTTTTCACCGTTGGATTTAGCTAAAATATTAGTATGTGAATCCCAAGACCTATTACTAAACTTTGACCGTTCGGATTTGAAAATAAAAGTCTGTACTTGGAGAAATAAATACTGCAATTTTGAGTAAATTAGTTACCCTGTAGTTCTGTTACTAAGTTGTCTCGGTAAAAATATAGAGTTTGACCTATTTAACCGTTAGATCAACCTCAAAATTTGATATATGATTCTTAGGACATATTAATACAATTTGACCGATCGGATTTGTAATTGAAGGTCTATGTTTAGAGAAAGAAATTTCGAAAGTGTGAAACAATCGGATGAACACTGTATTGCTGTTCTTAAGCTATCATGGTACCAATTTTGTATATATTTCATCTACCGTTAGATTGAGCCCAAACTTTAGTATGTAGTTCATAAGACATATTAAGTGATCTTGACCGTTCAGATTTGGAATTAGATGTCTGTGCTTAGAGGAATTCATTCCGCATTTTGAGTTTAACCGAGAACCACTTAAGTTTCTATCTCTGAGTTACCTCGGTAAAACCTCCATATCTACTTAGTTAACCGTTGGATTACCCTGAAATTTTAATATGTTGTTTCTAAACGATAGTATCATACTTGGACCGTTCCGATTTTAAATCGGAGATACAGATTTATAGATATTAATTTCGTATCTTCTCAGGGATCTTAATATTGCTTAATTTATGTTTTTGGATCATTTATACATAAATTATGATTTCCGCCTCATTAACCGTTGGATTGGACTGAAAATTTTACCATATGAGTTAAACATGTTGTTTATTAGTTTGATTGGTTCAGATCTGTAATTAATGATATGAGTGAAGAGTAATATTTTCACGAAATAGTAAATTTATTTGTATTGGGTAAAAACTTGGATAATTATATTCTTAAATTGTATGTGTAGTTGTATTTTGGAGATTGGAGGATGAGTAATATAATATATTCTATATTAGAAAATTAAATTATATTGAATATTCTAAGTTGTAATAATTATTTGAGTTAAATCATGAATTGTAAATAAGTTGATGGTAAATTTGGATGGGTGGTATAGGCATTATTGCCATAATTGTAAATCTGAAATTTTATTTATTTTCCTACGACTTTGGTAAGTCGGGAGAGGAGAGGTTTGAAGTCGGACACTACTTTGGTAAGTAGGTGGGAAAATGAGAGGTGAATTTGACATAAACCGCACTGCTTTGGTAAGTAGGCGGAGTGTTCCACGCTATGCTACTTTGGTAAGTAGATAATATTACATTATTGTGCTACTTTGGTAAGTAGACAATATCACCTTGTTATACTACTTTGGTAAGTAGATCACCTCGTTAGATTACTTTGGTAAGTAGTCAGTATCACATGGTTATACTACTTTGGTAAGTAGATCACCTTGTTAGATTACTTTGGTAAGTAATCAGTATATCATGGTTATACTACTTTGGTAAGTAGACAGAAGGATTGTTGACTGCTGTGCTTTGGTAAGTAGGCAGATTAATAATATGTTGTATTGACTCTAGTGAATCGACTGATGATTTTGACTGGAGAAATATTATAAAGTATCAGTGTAATAGTTGGTTTTTGAGTATGTTTGAGATGCATGTATTTGACTGATTGCCACACTTGTGATGTTAGTAAGATTGTGGATGATGTATATTTCTTGAATTGGTTAGCTCACCCTATTGTTTGTGTTTGTGTATGTGAATGCAATGATCGTATAATGTGTGATATTATACGGGAGCAGAAACTATTTCAGATGAATTAGCAGATGGTTCTAAAAATGCTTAGAAGATGAGAGATCTGCGGGGAAAAGGAGACATGGGGAATTTCTAAAATAGATCTATGTTTGAATTTCCGAACTGTGTGAAATTTTAAATTTCAGAAGTTTATGAACTGTGTGGACTTTTATTTTTAGAAGACTTGTGCTGTAATAAAGAACTTAATATTTTATGGGTGCTGAAATTTGTTAAAAAAAAAATTACATATGTATTTTGTGGAAAATAAATTGTAACGCCTAAATCGGGGTGTTACACTGTTTGGTATCAGAGCCATGGTTTTCAAAAATCTTTTGGGGCTTTTGGGAAGTGAGCTCGTTAACTTCTGTTGTGTGACTCTGTGATTTGTTGTGATTATTTTGTAGCTCTTTTGGAGAGCGTTGGTTTGAAAGGTAGAGATATGCATTGTTTTGACTTGTGTTTAAATTAATTTCTTTTGACGTATATGGTAGAACATGGCACGTCGATCTAACAATGTTGGTCAAACACCTCCAATTGATGATTTTAATCGGGCTGTTGATCGGATGATCAACGCAATGGAGAGGCAGCATACCACTCAGGAACCGAGGACTTATTCGAGGCTGAATGACTTTTTGAGGCACGACCCAACAAGGTTCAATGGAAGAGCTACGCCAGATAAAGCAGATGCTTGGATCAAGGACATTGAGAAGATCTTTCATGTGATCAAGTGCACAGATGAGGAAAAACTAGATTACGCAACCTTCATACTGAAAGAGGAAGCAGAGTACTGGTGGGATGGTATGAAGCGACTGATGGAATCTGATGAAGAGGCTATTACTTGGAACAGTTTCAAGGACAAGTTTTTGGAAAAGTACTTCCCGACTAGTGCCAAGATCGAAAGGGAGCAAGAGTTCTTGGCCTTGCGTCAAAGTGGGATGTCAGTGCAAGAGTACATCGACAGGTTTGAGTATCTTATCCGTTTTTATAGTCAGCACATGACGGAAGGGTGGAAGTGTCAAAGATTTGAGCAGGGTCTGAGGTATGACCTGAGGAGAATGATTGTACCTCTTGAAATCAAGAAGTTTCCAGCCTTAGTTGAGAAGACAAAAAAGGTGGAGTTACTGGAAATGAACCGAAACCGAGTTGACAAGACTCAGAAGGACAAGTTTATTAGAGGAAAGCCATGGAAGAAGCCATATCAGCGACCCCAACCGCTTATGCGAACAGCCGTGAAATGTTTTGAATGCGGTGGTGCGCACTACAAGAAGGATTGTCCTAAGCTCTCTGGAGTGAAGGTTGAAGAGAAGAGGTGCTTTGTGTGTAACAAGCCAGGACATTTCGCTCATGTTTGTCCTGAGAAGAAGATAGCATATGCACCACAACAACCAAGTTCTTCAGGCGTGAAGCCCAAGATAGCTGGAAGAGTTTTCGCTTTGACCGGTGAAGAGGCTGCAAAGCCAGGTAATCTCATCCTTGACACATGCCTTTTGTTTGGTAAATGTGTGCATGTATTGTTTGATTCCGGAGCTACGCACTCCTTTGTTTCTTCTACTTGTTTGAAAGACTTCAGTATACCGGTGAGTAATCTAAGGTATGAATTGGTGGTTTCGACACCAACATCGGGTCAGATCTCAACCAGTTCAATCTGTGTTGGATGCCCGATTGTAGTCTTCGGACGCAAGTTCAAAGTGAACTTGATTTCCTTACCTCTCGAAGGCTTAGATGTAATTCTGGGAATGGATTGGTTGACCGCCAATCACGTTCTTCTTGACTGTGGACAACAACGATTGGTTTTTCCAGACTCGGATGGTTTAGAACTGATCTCAACCAAAGAAGTTCTAAAGGATGTTAGTGATGGGGCCATGTGTTTTGTACTGGTAGCTCAAGAGAAGAAGAGTTTTGAGGTTCAGACGATGGGTATCCCAGTAGTGGAAGAGTTCGAGGATGTCTTTCCAGATGAAGTACCAGGGTTGCCACCAAGCAGGGAAGTGGAGTTCTCTATAGACTTGGTACCAGGAGCTGGACCAGTGTCTATGGCTCCGTATAGGATGGCTCCGACAGAGCTAGCAGAGCTGAAGAGACAAATTGAGGAACTACTGAAGAAGAGGTTTATCAGGCCGAGTGTGTCACCATGGGGAGCTCCAGTCTTGTTAGTAAAGAAGAAAGATGGTAGTTCAAGGTTGTGCATCGACTACCGGCAGCTGAATAAGTTGACGATTAAGAACAAGTACCCACTACCAAGAATTGATGACTTGTTGGATCAGTTGCGAGGAGCTGGTGTGTTTTCAAAAATTGACCTGAGGTCTGGTTACCATCAGATCTTGGTCAAATCAGAGGATAGTCAGAAGACGGCTTTCAGGTCACGTTACGGTCACTACGAGTATGTGGTGATGCCGTTTGGAGTGACCAATGCTCCTGCTATATTCATGGATTACATGAATCGAATATTTCGACCGTGGCTAGATAAATTTGTTGTTGTGTTCATAGACGACATTCTTATATATTCAAGGGATCGTGAAGAACATGCTGAACATTTGAGGATTGTGTTGGAGACTCTTAGGGAGCATCAATTGTTTGGGAAATTATCTAAATGTGAATTTTGGTTGGAGGAAATACAATTCCTTGGCCACGTGATTTCTGCCAAAGGAATTTCTGTAGATCCAACGAAGGTGGAGGCAGTGCTAAAGTGGGAACGTCCAAAGACGGTGTCAGAAGTAAGAAGTTTTGTGGGCCTAGCTGGTTACTACAGGAAGTTCGTCGAAGGTTTCTCCAAGATAGTGGGTCCTTTGACGCAGTTGACTCGTAAAGAACAACCTTTCTTATGGACCGACAAGTGTGAAACAAGTTTTGAAGAGATGAAGAAACGGTTGACAAGTGCTCCAGTATTAGCAGTCCCTGATACTTCTAAAGCTTTTGAAGTGTTTTGTGATGCTTCATACCATGGGCTCGGTTGTGTATTGATGCAGGAGAAGCGACCAGTAGCTTATGCATCGAGACAGTTGAAGGTGCATGAAAGGAACTATCCAACGCACGACATCGAATTAGCGGCTGTGGTTTTTGCTTTGAGGACTTGGAGGCACTATCTTTACGGATCACGTTTTCAAATCTTTAGTGATCACAAGAGTTTAAAGTATCTCTTCGATCAGAAGGAGTTGAACATGAGGCAGAGAAGGTGGATGGAGTACTTGAAGGATTTTGATTTTGAGTTACAGTACCATCCAGGGAAAGCAAATGTTGTAGCCGATGCTTTGAGTAGGAAGCGAATGCATGTGTCAGCTTTGATGGTGAAGGAGTTTGAATTAATAGAAAAGTTCAGAGATATGAACTTGGGATTACAGCTGAGCCAAGATCACCTTTGGTGTTGTCATTTAAAGATCACAAATGATTTCTTGGAAGAGATCAAATTGGGACAAAAGGAAGACACAAGTCTACAAGATACAGTGGAGTTGTTGGGAACGGATCAAGCTAAAGACTTCAGTTTGGGATTAGATGGTATTATTCGTTTTAAGAATAGAGTCTGCATTCCAGCAAAGGATGAGTTGAAGAAGATGATTCTAGAAGAAGGACACAAGAGTCGTCTTAGCATACATCCTGGTATGACTAAGATGTACAAAGACTTGAAAGAATCTTTCTGGTGGAGTGGGATGAAAAAGGATGTGGCAAAGTTTGTATCTTCTTGTTTGGTATGTCAGAAGGCTAAGATAGAACATCAAAGGCCAGGTGGAATGTTACAACAGTTGGATATTCCCCAATGGAAATGGGACAACATCTCGATGGACTTTGTAACTCACTTACCAAGATCATTGAAGGGTCATGATTCCATTTGGGTGATAGTTGATCGATTGACGAAAAGTGCTCACTTTTTGCCAATCAACCTGAGAATGTCAATGCAGAAGTTGGCAGAGTTGTATATTCAGGAAATAGTGAGATTGCATGGTGTACCAAATAGCATTGTTTCAGATCGGGATCCAAGGTTTACGTCAAGGTTCTGGCAGCAATTGCAAGAGGCTTTGGGTTCAAAGTTAAGAATGAGTTCAGCATATCATCCTCAAACAGATGGACAAACTGAAAGGACTATTCAGTCATTGGAAGATCTGCTGAGAACGTGTGTATTGGATCATTTGGGAGGTTGGAGTGAGGTTTTGCCTTTGGTGGAATTCACATACAACAACAGCTTTCATGCGAGCATTGGAATGGCACCGTATGAAGCATTGTATGGGAGAAGGTGCAGGACACCTTTGTGCTGGTTTCAGGATGGAGAAACAATTTCAGTAGGTCCCGAGTTATTGCAGCAAACAACAGAAAAAGTCAAGTTGATACAAGACCGGATGCGTGCAACACAAAGTCGACAAAAATCTTATGCAGACAAGAGAAGAAGACCTCTTGAGTTCAACGAAGGAGATCATGTGTTTCTACGTGTGACACCAATTACCGGCATAGGTAGGGCTATTAAATCAAGGAAGTTGTCACCAAAGTTTCTTGGTCCTTACGATATTCTTAGGAGGATTGGACCAGTAGCATATGAGGTAGCGTTACCACCACAGTTGGCGAACTTGCATAATGTGTTCCACGTGTCGCAGCTGAGGAAGTATGTCTCTGATCCGACTCATGTTTTGGAAACAGATGACATTCAAGTGCATGAAGATCTTACTATCGAAGTGATGCCAGTAAGGGTGTTAGAAGTTCAAACAAAGAAGTTACGAGGAAAGGAAATTCATACAGTGAAGGTGCTTTGGAACGAGGAAACCCAAGAGATGACATGGGAGCTAGAGGATTATATGATAAAAGAATACCCTCATTTGTTTGAGTAACATCTTAATTTTCGAGGACGAAATTTTTTTTAAGGGGGGTAGAATGTAAGACCCTAGAACCTCAAGAATTTACCAAGTTGTAAAAAGTTCAAGTTATAATGTAAAATGGAATGCTGTCAGGTTTGACATGGTTTACTATTTTAATCATAACTTTTTGTAGAAAATATCAATTGAGTTGATTCTTGTTTTATTGAAAACTAGACTCAAATATCTTTAATTGGACATATAAATATAAATTTTTGGACTACCGGGCTAGCTGCAGTAAAATTATTAAAACTCGGAAACGTTAATCACGCTCAGGTATGTTCAGTTTTGACCTATGATGACTGTTTTGCTTATTACTTTCTCTACCGAACTCCAATTGAGTTGATTCTTGTTTCATTGGAAACTAGACTCAAAGAGCTTCAATTTGACTACTCATACGCATATTTTGGACTTCGGGAAGGTGTCTAACTGAGCTGGGGAAAACGTGACAGTGTTGCTGTCCAGGGGCTAGCGTCCAACCTTAATTTTAGGTACATTTTTACAAGTTGCGATTTTTTTGGAGTGGGTAGGTTGTGTTCTGAACTAGGAGAACATTTTGGAACCTTTGGAGACTTTCCTACCATGTTTTAGGGCTGAAAAAAAAATGGTTTAGGATGGTTCATTGGTTGTTTATTATTGCTAAGTACCAAGTGCATAGGTCCTTTGTTGTCTAAGGCATCTTCTTTAATTCCAAATCAGATTTGGAGTTTTGGGGGAGAGTAGAGAGGTCCTTGGTGGGAGGTGAACGAAAATCCTAAGTGTTCTAAGTGTGGAGACTGACTTGGTCTAGCAAGGAGGAGAAGAATTGCTCTCTTGGAAGAAGAGAGATTTAAGTTAGAATTTTCCTTGAAATTGAAAGTGAAAACAAGCAAAGGTGGTGGTCTAGAGGTATCAAGAGTGAAGAATTTCTTGCAAGGAGAAGAGGTAGGGGAGCTAATCCTTTCTTGATTATGATCATGAATATGAGTATGAATGTGTTAAAATTTGGTAATGGTAGTTATCTATTGACTTGTGAAAAATTTGGGTTTCATGATTATAATTTCTTATTTTCGAGTTACTGTGGTGAAAAATTTCTATTAATTGTTTTCACCGTTGGATTTAGCTAAAATATTAGTATGTGAATCCCAAGACCTATTACTAAACTTTGACCGTTCGGATTTGAAAATAAAAGTCTGTACTTGGAGAAATAAATACTGCAATTTTGAGTAAATTAGTTACCCTGTAGTTCTGTTACTAAGTTGTCTCGGTAAAAATATAGAGTTTGACCTATTTAACCGTTAGATCAACCTCAAAATTTGATATATGATTCTTAGGACATATTAATACAATTTGACCGATCGGATTTGTAATTGAAGGTCTATGTTTAGAGAAAGAAATTTCGAAAGTGTGAAACAATCGGATGAACACTGTATTGCTGTTCTTAAGCTATCATGGTACCAATTTTGTATATATTTCATCTACCGTTAGATTGAGCCCAAACTTTAGTATGTAGTTCATAAGACATATTAAGTGATCTTGACCGTTCAGATTTGGAATTAGATGTCTGTGCTTAGAGGAATTCATTCCGCATTTTGAGTTTAACCGAGAACCACTTAAGTTTCTATCTCTGAGTTACCTCGGTAAAACCTCCATATCTACTTAGTTAACCGTTGGATTACCCTGAAATTTTAATATGTTGTTTCTAAACGATAGTATCATACTTGGACCGTTCCGATTTTAAATCGGAGATACAGATTTATAGATATTAATTTCGTATCTTCTCAGGGATCTTAATATTGCTTAATTTATGTTTTTGGATCATTTATACATAAATTATGATTTCCGCCTCATTAACCGTTGGATTGGACTGAAAATTTTACCATATGAGTTAAACATGTTGTTTATTAGTTTGATTGGTTCAGATCTGTAATTAATGATATGAGTGAAGAGTAATATTTTCACGAAATAGTAAATTTATTTGTATTGGGTAAAAACTTGGATAATTATATTCTTAAATTGTATGTGTAGTTGTATTTTGGAGATTGGAGGATGAGTAATATAATATATTCTATATTAGAAAATTAAATTATATTGAATATTCTAAGTTGTAATAATTATTTGAGTTAAATCATGAATTGTAAATAAGTTGATGGTAAATTTGGATGGGTGGTATAGGCATTATTGCCATAATTGTAAATCTGAAATTTTATTTATTTTCCTACGACTTTGGTAAGTCGGGAGAGGAGAGGTTTGAAGTCGGACACTACTTTGGTAAGTAGGTGGGAAAATGAGAGGTGAATTTGACATAAACCGCACTGCTTTGGTAAGTAGGCGGAGTGTTCCACGCTATGCTACTTTGGTAAGTAGATAATATTACATTATTGTGCTACTTTGGTAAGTAGACAATATCACCTTGTTATACTACTTTGGTAAGTAGATCACCTCGTTAGATTACTTTGGTAAGTAGTCAGTATCACATGGTTATACTACTTTGGTAAGTAGATCACCTTGTTAGATTACTTTGGTAAGTAATCAGTATATCATGGTTATACTACTTTGGTAAGTAGACAGAAGGATTGTTGACTGCTGTGCTTTGGTAAGTAGGCAGATTAATAATATGTTGTATTGACTCTAGTGAATCGACTGATGATTTTGACTGGAGAAATATTATAAAGTATCAGTGTAATAGTTGGTTTTTGAGTATGTTTGAGATGCATGTATTTGACTGATTGCCACACTTGTGATGTTAGTAAGATTGTGGATGATGTATATTTCTTGAATTGGTTAGCTCACCCTATTGTTTGTGTTTGTGTATGTGAATGCAATGATCGTATAATGTGTGATATTATACGGGAGCAGAAACTATTTCAGATGAATTAGCAGATGGTTCTAAAAATGCTTAGAAGATGAGAGATCTGCGGGGAAAAGGAGACATGGGGAATTTCTAAAATAGATCTATGTTTGAATTTCCGAACTGTGTGAAATTTTAAATTTCAGAAGTTTATGAACTGTGTGGACTTTTATTTTTAGAAGACTTGTGCTGTAATAAAGAACTTAATATTTTATGGGTGCTGAAATTTGTTAAAAAAAAAATTACATATGTATTTTGTGGAAAATAAATTGTAACGCCTAAATCGGGGTGTTACAATAACTACTTATTTAAATTAAGAATATGATTCTGTCTATTAATATTTTTTTAATTAGGTTCTTGGCAAATACAACAATATTTAGGTTCAAATGAAAATTTAAAAGAGATGTAATTATAATGAAATAAAAGATGAACATTTTCTTTATATTTTTAGATTTTTTATTCTTTATCTGTTTAAATTTATTTTCGTTAGAACTTTAGGTTTAGTAACTTATTAACTAACAACACAAATTAGTAAGATATAGCTTACTTTAGAAACTTATAACTTACGCCAACTTATATCAAGTATCATATCTTCTAGCTTTAAAATTATTTACCTTTTTTCCTATAATTTATAATTATTCTATACATTTCAGTACAGTTTCTTATTATGAATTCAATTTTACACAGACAAACTATTATTACACTTTTTTTTTAATATTTATTAGTTTTTATTTATTTTTAACTCAAATTAAAACATATTTAACATCACAAACTAAAGTCATTACATTTCATTATAAAATATTATGTAAACATTATACAATGTGAGGATTATAAAAAAAAACTAAATGGAATAGTATTTTAAATTGAAAAAAAAATTATGAAAATTGTATATTTAATTAGTATTAATACTAATAGTAGTGGGTCAAAACAGATCATACAACCCAACCTAGTTCATTACGTGTTGGTCACTTAGTGAGTTAACTCAATCTGACTCACTTATTAACAAATCGAAAAAATTTGAACATGACCCGACTCATCACGAGTTGGTGAGTTAAACAGATTGACTAACTCACTTAATGACAAGTTTTTTTTTTCAATTAAAAAAAATAATAATTTTTTTCTAATTCAAATCTAAATAAATCTCAATATAAAATGATTTTAAATTCCAAAGATAATTAAAAAAAAATAAAAAAAATAATACAATCCAAAATCATCTTAAACTCCAAATATAATCTAAAAACAAACATAAAAAACAAAATTAGGTGGGTTTGCGATGATCATTACAACAAGAACCAAATATACACCAATAGACAAACACAAAAACAAATAAATAGGGTAAGCTAATGTAAAAAGAAACCAAACATCGCATATTAAGATTTCATTATACATTCAAATCAAACAATTCATCCTAATCATGCCATTGACCTAAATAAAACTATTCGGATAGATATGTTGATGTTAGACTATGACAAGTTTTTGCACTTGTAATGTGGAACAATTGCCCCTCCCCAAGCTACCACACAAGGCTAATCCGTTTATCACTTATAGACAAAGAACATCAAATCATAAACTATGACCTCCTGCTACTCATCACCACATAATCCCCTTCTCTATTTGAGTTGGAACAATTATTAGAACATCGGGATAACTTTTAAGGCTGAATCCCACATCACTTTACTTGAGACCACCACTAAGAATTTCACCTTAAAAATTCTTTCCAAATCATATATAAATTCAATCACAATTTCCATATCATCATACCTTTCAAACATATCGTAGAGTATTAAATAAAATGTCATACCATTTAAATCCAAATGCAATAAGGAATAATAAGCAAAACAATCAAGAACTCCTAAACTCATTTGCCCAGCGCCAAAATCATGGCGCCTAATGAGCACATACTCACCTAGCGAGAGCTCAAAAAAAGAGTTTCTCCAATCCAACAAGCTGGCTTGCGCAACATCTGAAACCCACTACCAAAACACCTCAAATACTCGTCCAACCACTCTGCATAATTTTGTAGAACACCAATTTTGCACACCAATTTTGCAGAATTTGCACCCTCAGAGTCTCACCTAACCTATTTTAGACACTTTTACCAACTTCTACCACTCCTAATTTGTATTCTAAGTCATAATAGATCTGTCAAAGTTCATATATCCATCTCAAACCAAGTTTTAAACTCTTTTCATCATAAAATTCCAACTCAATTCAACTAAAACATCACTATATAGACCACAACTCAATTTTATCAATTTTAACATATAACTTAGCAACCTAGGGATCTGAACAAGTGAAGAATGATCCAAATTATAATTAGCAAAATTTTATTAATTATTTAAACTTAAATAATTATATATATATATATATATATTCTTTTTTTTATTTTATATTTTTAATTAATTTATAATTTGATAAATTGAAAACATATAAATTAGAATCTTCATCAATAAAAAAATGTGTTAAAAGATGGTGTGTTATAGAATATTTAAAAACAATTTTATTCTAAAACACTTTTTTTTTCATTATGCATTACAACTCGTTATTATAAATTAATTAAAATTAAAAAATACTTTCAAAATTTTATTCTAAAGAATCGCGCAAAGCCCAGGCATTGAAAAAAGACAAACTAAAAAAGAGCGTGTGGGGTTTACGCGACATGAGAGCAAGGAAACTCAGGTGGAAACTTGAAAGACAAAAAAGAACGAAATGATGAAAATTCGGGCAGCAAGCAAAAAGGGCCACGCAGGGCCGTCCGGGCAGCGGGCAGCACTAAGCGCCGTTTTCAGAGTTCAGACCCTTAAGACGAAAGAGGGAGCCATCATTTATTATTAGGTACTGCCCCACTCACCCCAGCCTTAGCTTCGCAAGTTCGAAGCTCAGCCTAGGACACGAGCCTCCCAAAAAGGTCCAAACCTGTGTCCCTCGAAAACTCCACGGGAAGGGAGAACTAACGAAGCAAGGGAAGAGAGAGAAAAGAACAACGCGTTTCTAGAGAGAGAAAGACGAGGCGGACAAAAGAAGAACGAACAGATTAGAGAGAGAGAGAGTAGTGGGTCTCTAGAGAGAAAGAGAGCAAGGGCGCGCGATGGTTCAGATCGCGAGGAGGAAGAAGGGACGACCGTCAAAGGCGGATCTGGCGCGCCGCTCCGGCGAGTCTCCGGCAGCCGCGTCGCAGCCCGATCTCCGGCGAAGCCACCGGCGCCGGAGCGTAAGGTACAACATCATCGACTATGATGGCGACTACCTCGACGACGAGGAGGACGAGAGAAGGCGCGAAAAAAAGAAGCTCAAGCTCATGGCGAAGCTGAACCAGGATGGCGAAGAAGAGCCTGAAGAAGAAAACGACATGACGCCAAGCCGCACTGGCGCTGATGCGCCGGCGGACGAATACGAGGACGACGAAAACGAACAAGAGGAAGAGCACGAACACGAGCAAGAGGAAGAGCACGTAGAAGACGAAGATGGCGTGGTAATGCATTAGTTTAAAATTACGGTTGCGTTTTTGTTGCGATCTTTGATGTTACTGGAAATTGCGGATAAGTGCGGCCATGAGTACATTGTCAACGCTAACAATCTTGACGTTTCAGCAGAATTCGTGTGTTAGTGTCACTGAGATTCTTCTTCGGTGTAATAGCCGATTGGTCCATGGAATTTCTCTCTCTAGATTTCTCTCTGTTCGTGTCGGAATCTAGAGAGAGATTAACTAACAAGTCAACTGTAAAAAAACTAAAACACAGAATCTGAGCTCTCTCTATATATACATAAACTCTCTCTCTATATATACTCTCTTTCTCTCTCCACAGGCTCTCTCTCTCTATATATAGATATACATAGCTGTCTCTGTCTATTATTTGAGTCTCTGTCGCAGTCTCTATTATAAATATAAGTGATGAGTGAAATATTTAGCCTTTGGACGCTATTAATTGTGTGCGTGTGTGTTTCTAATGATGACAGGTAAAGGGCAGAAAAGTGGAATCGAAAGGGCTCCACTCTATTTCTGTTTCAGGTTCGTGTGATTTTAATTGGGGTACTTGTTGTGGTTGTGGGTGTGGTTATTTAAATTTTTATATATATGGATAATTGAAAAGGAAAAAAGTGATGACTGCTCAAAGGGTATCAGTGGTTTCGTTTCAGCATCGTCCTTTGTGTGTTTTCATCAATTTTCCCTTTTTTGTTTTTGTTTTATTTTACTGTTAGGAACTCCGGTTATTCTTCAATCTGGGATTCCGTTGCCTGATAAGAGGACTCTGGAATTGATCCTTGACAAGCTTCAGAAGTATGTGTTTTCTTTTCTATTTTTCAGTGTTTGAGGGTGTATGGTGATGAATGATTTCTGGTGGTGTATGTTTTTGGGTACTATTTTTGTTTTCTGACTTTTGCGGGGTCTGGATGATGGCAGGAAGGACACTTACGGTGTGTTTGCGGAGCCTGTTGATCCAGAAGAGGTGTGTCAAATTTTCTTCCTGTGAGTTAGTAAGTAATCTTGCTTTTCGAAGACACCCCTGACTTGGAAGTTCAAATTCTGTTTTGACTCGCAGCTACCTGATTATCATGATGTGATCGACCATCCCATGGACTTTGCCACTGTGAGGCAGAAGTTGGCAGCTGGTTCTTATACTACTTTAGAACAATTTGAGGTGTGCAAACATGTTTCAGCTGCTCATGATTGGAGGGTGTTTGCTGTTTTGTATTGAGTTTTAATTGTTTGGTACTGGATTTTGATGTTGATTGTGTGTGCTCTTCTAGATATATTATTTGTTGGTGTTTGAACTTGACATACTTACGATGCTTGGACTTGAGAGCTGAGACTCAATTTTAGGCAAAACATAACTTGCTCTGTCTTTTCTATAAAAAATTCAGCAATGATGACTATTATCAATGATGTATAGATTATCGGTGAAAGACTTGGGTTGTTAGCAAGAGTCAGCCAGATGTAGAGTGCTTAGCATGTAAGGAAAACATTCGGAATGGCTAGTTTCTTGACTTTTTCAGGATATTTTCAATTTTGAACTGGTTTTTCTGTAGTCACAGTGTTGGTTAAGGATGTTTATTGCATCATTTTATTAGGCAAAGTATGTGCTGCATATTTTAATTTCTTATTCGTTGATGCATCATCCCATGTTTATTGTATTGTTAACTGAAGTCTGTCAGTATTTTGTTAACACATTCTGAAAATGACATGATGCTAAACAGTTGTTGCTTGTGTGCTTTTTGATTGGTTTTAACGGGTGATGATTGTAGCAGTATAATATGAATGGGATCGAATGAGACTTGGTGTTTATTTGATTGTGTTTTATTCCCATGAGACACGTCTTTCAACCTGCTGATTAGTTGGATTTGGGCAATAGCGAAGGATTTATCCACAAAGCAGGCAGGAAAATCTTTTTATTTTTGTTAAACTCGTACCTGCTTGATTGGCAATGACTCGTGATAGTCTAACTCTTAACTACACTCTGACTTGGTGTTAATATTATAGTTTAACTCTTATGGATGTGGAACTTCAAAACATTTCACCCTTATCATTTGATTTGATTTTGATCATGCTTAAACCATCTTCTGAGCACAAGTTCTCTGTTTCTTCCTAGACCTTTTCTGGACAAAAGGGTTGTTTAATATTGTCAATAATACCATCTTCCTCTAATTATTGATTTCGTTGTCTATTGCCTCCCTTTTTATCATTAGTCAGAAGTATAAAAAGTAAGTAATATTTTGCACGTGGTTTCTGTTCTGGCTTTCTTCATGGGTATTTCTCAGATGGCAAATACTAATGCCTGGAAGGATATGATACATTAGGTGTTGGGTTGGGAGTCTTGTTTTTCTAGGAAAACTGAGGCAGTATCTGTGGTATATATACATTAATGTTATTTTTAGATAGAAACTGTCGCGGAATTTATTCCGGGAAGTAGAAATTATTTTTCTTGAAGTTGGTTATCTCTGATAAACTCGCGCGGCTTTTCTTTGTAATGACAATTTGTAGATACAGAGTCAGGTAAGGGGACGTGGTCCCCTCCCAAATTTATTCCAGTGCATTAAATTACTATGAAAATCATTTTAGGCCTCCCTAAAGTTTATAAAAATGACTATTAAAAATTATTTGTGGAAATTGCCAGGTGGAGGATGGATAGAGAGAAAGGGAGGTGATTTGGTTTAATGGAAAGATAGCGGATTTGACTAGAAAGTTTATTGGTATATATGATTGATTTGATTGAATTAATGATGGTTGGTAGGTTGATTTTTAGTGTAAAGTTAAAATGTGTATTTTCTAAAACATTAACATTTTTTGGTTATAATAATGGTTGAGAAAATGAAAATAAACTATCTCTTAAAAACATTATTTATTAATTGTCATAATTATTAGACAATCAATTAAATGGAATTATTTTAAAAAACCAAATGGACATAAGGATAAATTACCCAACAGTCCCACAAAGCCCTCGCATCTACCTCACCTCACAATTCAAAACTTTTCCAATAAATCATCTCAAATCACCTATACCAATTTCACAATCCTCAGGAATAAACTCAAATCAATCCTTAGGTGCTAATGGAGTGTATGATTGTTATGTATTTTCCTAATTTATAAAAAGTATTATATATGTGTATAAAATATGATCTTTTTTGTATATTTTATGCACGTGAATTTATTTTTTTTAGATTATATATTTTTAGTTCTTGGACCTCATCTAATAAAATTTCTGGCTCTGGCTTTGCATAGATGATTTTTAAACAATTGCAATTATGATGAATGGATATTCAATAAACGTGTGAGAATCAAATAGATCCCTCTATTAGATAAAAGTCCAAAATATTTTTCTCTCCAGTATTATCTTAACCGTGCATTGATTTTTATCTTCTAACCGAGTAAAAGTTGGTAGACAAGATTATACTCTAATTGCACTGACTTGTGAATGGAATCGTTGAATGCAGAGTGATATATTTTTAATTTGCTCAAACGCAATGCAATACAATGCAGCGGAGACTATATACCACAAACAGGTATACTGTTTGATGCTTCGCTGTGTTCCCCTCCCAACAAATTCTACATCAATGATTGTTTTATTCTGCTTACTGTGTGACTCCTATATTTGTCACAGGCACGATCAATACAAGAACTTGGTCGGAAGAAGTTTGAGAAGTTAAGGATTGGGTTTGAACGCTCTCAGATGGAGCATAAATCAGAGCAAAAGGCAGGATCTAATTATTTTGTTAAGAAGCAACCAAAGAAGCCTCTAGTACGTACCTCACTGGAACCTGTTGGCTCTGATTTCTCTTCAGGAGCAACTCTTGCTACTATTGCAGATTTACAGCCAACTTCCCATCCGATGCAAGGCGGTAGATGTGAGAGGTCTGGCAATATTGATGGTATTTTGGAGGCAAATGCTTTCTGGATTGATGCAAATCAAGAGAAAGCTGAAGACGTTTTATCAGGTATTTAAGTAAAGAGATCATGCGATTATCTTTATCCTGTTACAGTTGTCTTTATTATTCCTAAACATACTTTTAAAGAAGAATTTTTATGTTAAAATGTAGTTAATAATTTTGATTGTGTTGCTTTATTCTTTCAGGGAAAGGCCTTCACTCCAAGTGGGGAAGGAAGTCCGTTGTGCTTGATGAAAGTCGGCGTGCATCTTATAACATGTCCAATCAACCAATTGGTCGTTCAGAATCAATTTTTATGACTTTTGACAGTGAAATGAAGCAGCTGGTTGCTGTATGTATCATAAATGAAATCTTATTCTTGAATCGCTGGTTTTCTTTTACTCATTGTCAAAACATAAAGCGTTACAATTGTAATTTTTGGATACAGGTTGGACTTCATGCTGAGTATTCCTATGCTAGAAGTTTGGCTCGATTTAGTGCATCTCTTGGACCTATTGCTTGGAAAATTGCTTCCCACAGGATTCAGCAGGCTCTGCCACCTGGCTTCAAATATGGTCGTGGTTGGGTTGGAGAGTACGAACAGCTTCCAACCCCAATATTAATGGTTAATAATCAGGTCCAAAACGGAACTAGTTTGGCCATGAAGTTGCATTCAACTATTGACTTACCAAAGGGTGACAAAAGTTGTAAGAATGTGGAACCCAGCATTGAGCATCCTGTAAGTGGGCAGATGCTAGATGGAAAACATCCTTTGATGCCTGATGGTGAAGGAAAACCTTTCTTTGGTTCTTCTGGAGAAAGGATCTGTGCTCCTGCCAACATCCGAAATCAGGAGCAGAACAACCAATCCAGGAAAATGGGCAAACCTGAGAATAGGGGTTTGAAACAAGAAGAGTTGAATTCTTTATCCTCAAGTAAGCAGAATAATAATGGTCTGGTTGCAAAGTTTACTAGTAACACTCCTGCAGCAGAGTCCAAGCCCAGAGAGATGGTGCCAAGGAACAAGTTCAAGCAGCCAGGTGTTAGTGGAGAGTTGCCTAATGGAAAAGCCACAGATACAAGTTTGAACAGACAAGTGACTGGTCCATCACTTGAAACTACATCAAGCAATTCAAGCAGGGAAGGTCCTGTTGTCCATGGGAAGGAGCTGGGTGTTAGCGACCCTGTTCAGTTGATGGGAATGTTTGCTGAAAGGGCTCAAAAGCAACACAATCTCAATCATTTCGTTGTTGATACTCCACCAGTGACACTATCGGGTCCATCCGGACAGAGAGATGACTTAGGCAATGCTTCAGCAGCTGCTGCCCGTGCATGGATGTCTGTTGGGGCAGGAGGGTTTAAACAAGGACCAGACAATTCTAGTTCACCAAAAAATCAGATATCTGCAGATTCATTGTACAACTCAACAAGAGAGTTCCATCAGCATATTTCAAGAATTCGAGGGGATTTTCCCTCTGCTGGAATGCCTTTCCAACCATTTCAAGCACCTGTTCCTCAATCTAGTCACACAGGCACTGTTTCACAATTTCCCAACCGGCCTACGGTTTTCCCTCACTTAGCATCTGCTGACCAATCTAGATTTCAGATGCAGTCCCCTTGGCGAGGACTCAGTCCTCGTAGCCAGTCAAGGCAGAAACAGGAAACATTTCCACCTGACTTGAATATTGGTTTTCAATCTCCAGGGTCACCTGCAAAACAATCTTCTGGTGTCCTCGTTGACTCACAGCAACCAGACCTGGCTTTGCAATTATGATAAGGCATTGCTGTCTTGGTATGGATGTTTCCAATTGAATTGGACTGGTCAAGGAATTTGTATTGCAGCTCCTGTCACGGATGTGGAATTTGATCCTTAAAAGGCTTGCATATTAGATGTGAAAATGCCAAGCTCTACCCGGATTGGATTTAGTACAAGTTAGCCCCGATTGAAAATGATTTTGATAGTGTAGGAGACTGGATTTAACAGAAATAACTCAACGACTCACTATCATCATTTCCGGACGAGGATTGCCAAATCCATGCAACACGTTTCCGTTAACCTAGGGTTGAAGCTGTGGGAAAAAAAAGTCTGCATGTTGACTGATTATATATCGGTTGCAGGCAAAATATACTCCTGATCCCTTGTATGTATATTGTGTACAATTTGATTAAATTTGATTGCCTGGATATTTCGGTTCTTGGATGGGCATCACTTCTTAATTATGCTATTATTTTGTACATGAGATTTACATGTTATTAATGGAAAACGATTGCTTTCGTCTTTTTCTCTGTATGTCAACTTAATTCAGCTCCTTTGCAAAGACTTGTTCTCCTTGACAAGGTATTCTTTGTAAGTTTAACAAAATGAGCAGTTTTAATTTTCCTTATGGCACCCGTGATGTGTTTTTCTCTTTGAAACGCCAGTCAATTATTCTTATCTACCCTTCTTAATCACCTGTGTACACAATATGAGTATGTATGACTGGAAAGAGAAAATTGCACATTACTGATTTGAGAAAGGAACTAGTATCAATTTCTCATCTCCCCTTAACACAGGCTGAGTATGACACACTGAAGCAATTATTAGTTATTAAATGAAACCAAACAGCAGCAATGTACATGGTGGTTCGAAGGGTTCAAGGCACTTATAATGGCCAGCTAGCAGCAATAAATTTGCACATTCTCACGTACCAAATTGGTTCTGCCTTACACAGAAGCAGCCCAAGATGTTTGAGGATGACACCCATGAATGTTTCTAGCTCCAAGATAGAGAAGAGTTTTCCTGTTGATTTTCTTTATTTGTTACTTGCCCACTGGTTTAATACTGCAAGCCAAATTTGCAAAATAAGTGGTTCATCGAACTTTTGGGATATGTAAAATAATGGTCAACAATGGAGCCACAAAAATTGGGGCAACTTTTTAGACTCTTGGTGATCCAAATTGAGAGGGCAAGATCTACCAAATATTCAAAAAGATATTAAAATTGCTTTATTTAATGGTTCAAAGTCTTATCTAACCTTCATTCAAATCAGAAAAAAGATTTAAAAAAATATTAGGAAAAGAAAAGTTATTTTTTAAGGCAAAAAACAATTATCTGTGATTAAAAACGTGTTTAAGTCTTACTTTTATAAAACAAATTTTAAATGATGATGAATGAATTAATTAGATGAAATTTTTTTAAGTAAATGAAATTTCAACAGTATAAATAATTTTGAAAAAAAAAACTTATACAAAATGTTAATAAAATGAACGTCACTGACTGATTATTTTTTAAATCTTTTGAAATAGTTAAATATATATGTTAGACCACCTACTACTTCATTTAGAAACGGAAAACCTGGAAAATTATTTGTATAACAATAATTTCTTAATAAATAAAATCTATTAAGTTTCAGCTTTTCTTATCTCAATTTGCATATTTTTCATAGAATAACGTTATTTATGCAATACATTCCTTAACCATTCTCACACATTTATCTTTTCTATTACATTATTTATCATATATTTTTCTCTTAACCAAGTGGTTGGAGTCCTTTCTTATGGAGTATGAAAATAATTTGGTTGTGGGATGATTAACATCTGTATTTTTCTAAAAGATATTCTTTACCATTGTATGATTTTTTCCCCTTCCTTTTCTTAACTATATAATTTATTGTAATTTCTTTTATCTGACATAATTGTTGCAAAATTTTTGGCAAAAATTTTTGATGTCTAAAAGAAAAAAAAATATTGCTTTCTCCAGTCAGACAAAAAATCAACAAGGAATTATTTATGGATAAAAATCTTGACAAGGAAGAAATTAACAAGCACATTATTCTCAAAACAAAACTTTGTTTTGCAGGAAATACATAAGCCAGTTATCAAGAACCTATCCACAGACTTTCTCAGCCATGTCCTACATAGACATGAAAATTCTAGGTAACTAAGAAAGGAGAGAAGTAGAACAAAAAAAATTCTTTCTCCAATCTCCTTCAAGATTTTACCATAGAACCATTAATAACAAGCAGAAAATGAAACATCAGAGGTAGGACATAGTTAAAACTTGCATAACATGTTCTTTGCTATTGCTTGGTCTTGGATCTTTTGGCTTGGAACTTCTTCCTATCTCTGAGCATACAAACATCACCATGGCATATGAACTCTTTGGACTGTGAGGAATCTGATGAGAAACGGCAACAGCAAAAGAAAGACAAAGCCATGAACTGATAGATAAAGGTTGAAGCCACACGAAAGAAAAAAAGAGCTAAGTGGCTTGGTTATTTTTGATTCTTGGTGCTATAATATATAACATGAGATCAACACATTTTTTGTTAGGTAGCTAGTGGGAGACAAGTAGCATATGAAAAGCATTATAATAAGGGTCAAAGATTGCACAATCTGTCAGTGTCAGCAATGAGAACACGTTTTGCTTTGTTGACAACTTGTCAGAGACAGACAGGAGTAACAATAGAAGAAGCTTCGGCACTACATCGTCCTTTCCTTTTGTTGTGTGAAAATTTCAGTTGAACAATAACAACACCTTAAGCCTGTGTTCTTTTTAAGGGATTTAAGGGAGATGATTTAGGAGAGATGATTTGAGTGGATTTGAGGGTAATTTTTTTGTTGTTTTTTTGAGTGGATTTGAGGTTAATTGAGAGTGGATTTGGAAGGAAAGTTTGTAAGAATTAGTGTAGGATTTGATTGATGTGATTGATTTTAAAAATTAGTTTAATTGGTAGAAATTATAGATTACCAAATTGCCCTTCTTATAAAAGTATTATAAAATGTTATTTTGTAATGTTATATTTAATTGTAAAAAAGTTTATAAAGAGAAAAAAAATTATTAATAATTGTTAAAAATATTGTTTAAAAATTATAAAAGTTATAATGTAGTAAAATAATTATATTTTTAGGGAAATTTTAACATAATTTAAGATTTCAAAGTCACATACAAACCAAAATAAAGACATTGAAGTCATGGAATATATTATCGGAAATACAAATATTCTTAATCATCTAAATGGTGAAGAATCGAGTTCACATTTTGATTCAGGTTAGCAAATTGGCGGATGTCTAGGGAAAGGTTTGCCAAGTTATCTTCAATACGTTGTACCCGCACCTGCATTTGTTCCATACCCTGCATCCTATGTCTCAAGTCTTGTACTCCTTCCCACATTTGAGTTATCATGTTAGCATTTGATAGAGGTGGAGGAGGCTGCACAGGGTTTTGATGAGGGTGTGGTTGGTCTTCTTCTTCATCATCATCCAGATCGTGTTGCCAAGCACCGTTGACATAAACAATTTTCATCCTCTTCAAAGAATTGATAGAAAAGTGATGTCGGGACCCTATTTGAGTGCTGGAATCGGCTGAGACGTCAACTCCACAATATTGCATGATGTGTGTGATAAGTACACCGTATGGGAGGGCTGTGTCACTGACCTTGCATTTAAGCATATGCTGCATGATGTGATGAGGCCAATTGATAGGTATATTATTTTTCAGCACCCATATCATAAAAATATCTTCGTGCAATAACCTGGCATAATTCCCTGGTCGTGGAGTCAACATATGCACAATAATATAATGGAGAAGCCGATCATTGATATTCAAACAACCAACGGTTAAAACACCTTGACCACCCTCCAAATCTGGTATAACCATAGTAGCTAATGCCATGTCGCGGTCATATGGAAAATCGTCTGGGATATTTGAGTAACATAATTTCTGACCGTCGTACTTCAAGTTAGCTACAGTCAACCAATCAGCAGGTTTGAATCTAATTTTTCTCCTGTTGACCTCAGTGAGCAAATATCCATTTGCAGATATCTTAAGATTTGAATAAAATACTTTGATTAAATCCGGATAGTAGGGTCCCTCTAATGTCAGAAATTGGCTCAACCCTTGAAAAAGAAGCTGTTGTTGGAAAAATAACCCTGAACCGGTGAATGAATCAAAATTCATTATCTTTGGAGGAATTACACTTCTTGTATAGAAATCAGCTGCATAGTTCTCCATTTGATGACTGTGAGTGAAAAAACGCCGCTGATCTAATTGTTCCTCTACAGATGGTCTAACATGGGGTGCATCTTCTGCCTCATTGACAGTTTCTTTTCCCTTACGGGTTCTTTTTGACCTTCTTGTTGATGATGATGCCATCTGAGAAATTGTTCAACAACAAGCTATTTATTAAAACAACAAAAAAGGATATTATAACACATTAGTTCTATATAACGATAAAATCAAGAAATGATACATATTCAACCAAATCATTACATCGTTAACATAATAGAAGTAAAATATTACATCCACCATAGAAATATAATAAGTCATAATTAAATCACTAATACAGAATTGCGTCCTTATACTAATAGTAGTAAGTCATATATGGAAATTCTTAACAGTCACCGCCCGATATCATTTTACATAATTTGTTCCACCGCTTATGTGGTGGCAATCCCATCAACCTCTTCGTGCATGTCGGGTTTCTACATAAGAAATCATAGCACTGCTCTAGCAAATTATCGTCACTGATGTTCATAGCAGTCAACATTTCATAAATGTCCGCCTCAGTATATGTGTAATTGGGGGTGCAACGAAGAATCTCGGTTTGGGAACGTAGTATTTCATTTCTGTCCTGCATCGCTGATACTTGACGCACGGCGGCATCAGAAATTACACCAAAATGTACATTTGATGAGCTTAGTACATTTGCAAACCCATCCAGACTAGTCGTCAACTTATCAAATTGGGTATCAATAGAATCCACCATAGGTGCCTTCCTTTTCGAGCCTCGTGAGGAAGAAGTCCCACCAGATGGGACGGAAGGCACATATTGAGTCTGTCCCGGACTATATTCATCAACAGATGGAGGAGGCGATGGTGGAGTTGGGTCTCTGTACCCTATCCACTGAGACTGTTCTGGAATGTACTCAATATTTTGATTCAAATCAACACTTACATGAGGACCAACACGTTGTCTTCGAGCTTGACGAGCAGTTCGAACACCACTCCCAGTAGCTCGATCAGCTGCCCATAACTCGACCATTAAATCGTAGTGTTTTATACTGTTAACTCTCCACTTCGCCGCAGCGGGCCGTGACTGCAACAACAAAGACAATAAACACACTGCTTCATATTAAGTATATTAAGGATCCACATAAAAAATAAGTATTTTTATAAATACCTGAATCAGGTCAAGCCAGACTTCGTCCTTAGCATGAAATGTCATACTTACTGGATTCCAAGCAAATCCACTCAATCCAGAGAACAAGTCATGCACCTCACGCCATTTATCCTTTAACACTTTCTGACGATTTTTGACATTATTTTTTGTAACTGCGACATACCCAGCGCTGTGAAGATGATCAACTATGTTAGTATATGCTTGGGTTGTCCAGCTTCCATCAACCCTATTACCCATTCTTGATTCCTCGATCATGCAGTGTAGTAGACGTGCGTCCATGTCCTCAGTCCATTTCATGAACTCTCTAGTAGGACCAGAGGACGGAATGGCGGGTGCCTTACCCCTATTCATTTTATACGTAAAGAGTCAAGAAATATTTATTAAGTTAACATAAAACATCCTTAATAATATGTTCTTCTCATACAGATAAAAATAAGTTAAAATAGAATACAATCAAATACAATAACTACGATGCTTGGTAATCACGTCACATTTGATCAGCTATACAATCCCTAATACTACTACCAATCCTATGGTCCTCTTCTCTAACTTGAGATGAAGTCCCATCATGTTCTTCCCTTTCATTCAACTCGTTATCAACTTCATCGAGTAAGGAGTCATTGTTATCCACGCCCCGAAGGAAGTTGTGTAATATACAACAAGCTAGTATGATATTAGTCATCGTCTCTAATCCATAGTGTGGTTCAGTGCCACTTCCAATGATAGGGAATCTTTTTTTCAACACACCAAAAGTTCTTTCAATTACGTTTCTCAACGACGAGTGCCGATGATTAAACAACTCCCGTGCATTCTGTGGTCCTCTGCGTGTATATTCTTTTAAGTGATATCTTACGCCTCTATATGGAGTCAAAATTGTGCTTTTCAACATGAAACCTGCATCACCCAGGTAGTATTTTCCTACAATTTTCTAGATACAAAGGTAATTAGTCACTACTAAATAATTTCATGGACATCGATTGTTTACACACTGACCTTGGGGGATAACCAACGGATCATCTCGATCAAGAGCATTTTTTAATATTCTTGAATCGGATGCAGTGCCTTCCCATCCAGCAAGAACGTAGGTGAATTTCATGTCAAAATCACACGCCGCAAAGACATTTTGTGTTGGCCAATCTTTTCTTCCTCGAAATCTCGGAGCTTCAGAACTTGGAACCCTTACCCTAACATGAGTACCGTCTATGGCCCCCAAACAATCCTAAACATAAAAATATTAACTCATCATATGTCACAGAATTTGTTATCGTCCTTGTTCAAATAACATTAACAGATGTAATGAAATCACTACCTTAAAGTACGGATAAAATCGATTGTTGTTCAACACATGTGGATGAACCTCATTTCCTGATGGTTGTATTAGAAATTCTGATTCTAAACTTATGATAGCGTCCAACACATTGTGAAAGTGTTTGCTAACTGTCGAACCTGATCGGTGAAAGAAAAATGCCACACTACGATTCTTAACATTATGACCAATTATATGAAGAAATTCAGCAACTTGTTCCTCCACGGTCGACCGAATTGCGTCCTTGACTAACCCAGTTGATCTTACTCTCTCACAAAGAATAATAAATGCCTCTGGACCCATCCTAATAATGTCGCGGCACCGATGAGTATGCACAAGATATGACATTAACTGCTCCCTACGACGGTCTCTATCAGGTAGGTAATTGCTTACACTACTCGAATCAGTGGAGTACATATTCAAGATACTCAATGCGTGTCCAACAATGCATAACATTGTGATTGCCGCTACTGATGTGGTTATTTGTAAGTGTTGACGTATCATTCCAATAATCTTGAAGTCTACACCAACCACATCATCATCTACATCTTCGCGGTCCAAATATGATAAATCTATATGTTCTTCCATCTATATTTACTTAAACAATTACACATACTATTTTAAAAATTTAAAATTCATATAATCATTGAATAAAATACAAATATACATTAATACATTCAACTAATAATGATAAAAAAAATTTAATAACATAATACCACAAACACATTTAATATCTTTCTTATTAACTACTTACATATACGTATAACAAATTAAATTAATATTTCAAATATTAATACGTTAATATATTTAATAAAATACAAATATAAATGAACATAAAATATATGAAATAAATAATCTTATACTTCTAAGGTACACATGTCCATAACTCAATGATTCATTCAAATAATTACAACATACGGCAATAATGTAAAATACTTACATGTTCAACACGTATATGCACACTTGAAGATGCTTTCACCAACAACTAATCAACCACACAGGAACCTCTTTCCTATGAAAGCAAGTGAAAAAAAATTGGGTCAATAACTCATACTACACTCATCACAACTCATTAGTATATGCTTTGATTTTTAACAAAGAAAACCAAAACCGCAATTCATTTGAAATAATGTTAAATACTTACCTCTTCAACACGTTAAACACCTATATGCACTTTCACCAAGAACTAAGCAACCACACGGGGAACTCTTTCCTACGAAAGCAAGAAAAAAAAAGGGGTTAATAACTCATACTTCTCCAATCCAACTCATGATACTTTGCTTTCATTTTTAACGAACAAAACCAAAACAACAATTAATTTTATATTTTCATGCAATACAAAACGATGTTCTTCCTTGACCTCCACCAGATTTGGTACCTTTGGACTACCAAATCTCCACCACCTTCACGCTTCTTGCTCCACCACGATAAACACCGCAATTCCTAGTGAACACCTGCATCACAAACCCACCGTCAGACCATGATAGATCACCCACTACAATCCACTCCTCATATAATCAGTACATATGGTTGCTTCTCCATCATTGTTTCAACAGAACTCTATCTTCCCTCTCCACCTTCTTATCTGTCACATGGTCTCCGCCACCCTCACCTCCTCCATAACTCCCTTCAATGCCAATCAATAACAACCATTACAACCCTTTCTTTCATGATGCACACTGCCTGAGAAAATTGTAACATGCATGTTCCGAATCATCACCCATCCACAACCACCTCTCTGCACCCAGAAAAAGAAGCCCCTCAACACCCAGCTCTTCAAGCCCCTAAACGTGCACAACCACCTCTTGAAGCCCCTCAACACCCAGCTCATGAAGCCCCTCAACGTCCACAACCACCTCTCTGCACCCAGCTCTTGAAGCCCCTCAACACCCAGATCTTGAAGCCCCTCAACGTGCACCAGGCAGCAGCAAGGAAACAGCCACCAGGGAAGCTCTGTAATCGGTTACCACTTCACGTAACCGATTACAGAAATGCATGCATTTCTTCAGTTTTCTGTAACCGCAACACCCAGCCTTGTAACCGGTTATGCGGATCTGGTGCACTGTTCACCATCTTCTCCAACACGCCCTTGGACTTTCTTCATCTTCAACAACCACGTCCTGCATTCCACCAACACGCAGATCGTGCTTCTTCCTCCTCTTATACAACCTGCAAATCAAAACAAACTTAAACCCTATGATAAACCAGCATGGTATGTTACTGACCTATGCACTTGCTGTTCTTCTTCTCCGGAAAACCTTCTTCTCTTGTCTGAGCTTACACCGGACAACTATCTCTTTGCACACAGCTTACAACACTGGCAACCAATTTATTAAGCTTGTTACCACTCAATAAATAACATGACCTACCAACAACCAACCACGTTTGAATTCTCACCAACGGGTCAATGGCAATTCTGCACTGTAACTGTGTGGATGCAGGAATCTTTCCTGTTCAATGGCTGTTTGAAGCTTATCAGCTATCAGGAGTAGCTCAGGAATATTTCAGGCCACGCCCCCACGCCAACTTGCTTTCTCGTGCATGCACAGTGCAAAAGTAAATACTTCACTGTATTGGATTTGTTTGATATGTAATCGGTTACCCTTAACCATAATCGATTATGTGGTGTACTGCTTTTCATTTCCATAGGATTCAGATTGGAATTTAATATAAAGGTAAGGGCACACTGGACATTTGAGTCAAAATCATCGCAAATCTTCTCACTTTCGCGGGTGATGAAAAAGGGAGGTATCCTGCAAATCCGTCCGCGCAAATCCTCGCTAATCATCTCAAACGAACAATACGGGTTGCTTAATTCATCGCTCTGTAATTTGCATGAACAGTTAATTCCGTTCATGCGAACACAGCCTAAATGTCATTTTCTCAACAAGATTTTAAGATTCTTCACTGTGAAAAACATGTAGGTTTAATTACTTTTTGGTCCAAAAATATTAAATTAATTTTTATTAATTTTAGTTTTAATTTGATTTTGATTTGTAAAAAATTATGTAATTAAGTTTTCTTTTTTAATATTGTATAAACGGCGTTGAAATAGTGTTATATGTCAATTTATGATATATTTTTTAATTTTTTAGTATTTTTAAAGTTTTTCTAATTTAATTTATTTTTTTGGATTTGTTTTAGGTGACACTTTAAAATTGTGTTAATTAATTTGAAGTAACGTAACAGTGTTATGTGTCGTATAAAAAAGTTTCAATTTATTTTCTATATTTTATTTTTATTTAATTTAGTCTTTTTTATTTTATTAAAATGAAACAATGTTATCCTTTTTTAAATTGAAATATTTTTTTTTAAAATTTTATATTAATGTTTTTATTAAAATTTATATTTTTGTTAAATATTTTTGAAATTATATTAAACTTTAATATCTTTATAGATATTTTTATTAATTAAAATAAATTTTTATTTATCTAAGTTTTTTGAATTAATAATTATATATGTGAATTTTATATGTAAAATTTTTGTTTATATTAATAAATTTAATATTTTTTATATACTGAACTATTTTAATCAGAATTAGAATGAAAACACTAATTTAACCTTAATAAAATTTTGTTTAAAAATAATTTATTTAAATGAAATATATTAATATAATTAAAGTTAGCATTAAAATATTTTTAAAATATTTAATAAAAATATTTAATAAAAATATCAATTTTAATAAAAATAACAACATAAAATTTATAACAGAATAAATTTAATTCTTATTTGAAAAAGAATAACATCATTATATTTTAACAAAAAATGAACTAAATTAGATAAAAAAAATAAATATATAAATTAAATTGAGACTTTGTCATAACATTAATATTCTCACGTGAAACAGTTTTAAAGTGACATGAAATTTTTTTTCCAAAAAAATGAAAATAAAATAAAATAAAGCAAAAGAAATTAAAAAGCCACAAGTTGCACATAGTTTTGTAGAAAAAGATAGGCCAATACTTTCAATGAAGAGGGGTGAATTGGTTTGACTTTAAAAATGTGTTCTTTCAAAATTTTTTTGAAATCTTTGATGTTTCTTGGAATGCAATATGACAAATATAGTGAATCAACAAATAAAAGAGATAAGGAAGAGAAAGATTAACACCAAGATTTATACTGGTTCGGCCAATCCTACATCCAATCTTCTTCAACAACCTTAGTTGATGTAAAACCCTAGAAAATGGTATTTTTAGAAGTGGTGATAGTCTAAAAATAGTGAGACTCGATTATTTTAATATTAAACGATTTTATTATAAATAGTTTTGTTATAAACGAGTTTCATTATTTTAAAACGTACCATCTCTCTAGAAACCACTTTTCCATAGTTCTCTACCTTCTCTCTAAGAGTTCCTAATCTCAAGTCATCTATTTGACGATCAGGAGGTGCCTAGATGATCACGACGTCAAGGTCTACAAATCTAACCGATCAGTTTCTTCAATAGAGCAAGTAAGTTTCGACTCCTTTTTCCCTTTTTGTTCCTAAATCTGTTTTAAAGGAATTTAAAATGGTTGCATGTGTAATCATGCTTCTTTTACTCGTTCTTGGTTTATCTAGAGTTTTAAGGACTCTGTCCGTTTGCAATTTGGTGTTTCGTAGGTTTGTCTAGGTATTCCTTGTGCTTCAAGTAATCGACAGAGCATTTTAGAGTTGGGAAGTGTCTTTGAGAGGTAAAGGAAGCTATATAATTGCTTTTAATTAAAGTGTGTGGTATAAGTTTAATGGTATGTGAGTACTAAACTGTTTGGATGAAAAATGTTATTGTTAGTAATAATTGAACTAATTGGGTGATAAAGATGATTTGACCAATAATGAATGTTGTATAATATGTTGAATCTGTTGTATGTTTGTTTGTGGAGTTGGATTTGATGTTGATGAAGTGAATTGTGCTGATCGAACTGTTAGAGAAAAAATAATTAGTTTTGGTTGCAATTTCTTTGGTTTAAGTGGAGGTTCAAGGTAGTAAAATGGTGAGAAATGGTTGGTGAACTGAATTGATGAAGTTGAAGGTGTTTATGAAATGGTTTGGGTCATGTTCAACACTTTAATTGGTAAGAGCATTCCGTTTGGGGTGAATGGTGGTTATTGTGTAGAGTTCAACTTGGTTTAGAACTCAAATGAAGGAAGTGAACTAGTGAAAACTTGAGCTAGAGATTCTGTGCTAAATTGGTCATTTTGGAGAGTTTTGGTAAGTCATCTGGGACTTGTTAGAGTCCCTAAGTTACTTGAAATTGTGCCACAAATGATAGAATTCATTTTGGGTCTATAAGTTGAGATTTAAGAAATGTTAGAGTAGGATCTTGCATACAATCACTTAAAAATGAGTACATGATGGTTTGTAGGAAGTTGTTTAAGTCCAACTGAGAGTATAACACTGCCTAGGAAGATTAGAAGTTGGGAAAAATGTATCCAATTGGTCATTTTGGGTGCATGTTCATAATTCTGCAGTTTGGTGCTGCAGAATTATGCAGACTCGTTGAGCGAGTAGAGTCGCTCAGCGAGTGGCTGAGAAGTTGGGCACAATGTCTAGACATTTTCCTAGCGAGCTGTGTCACTGAGCGAGTGTTTGGAGGGTCTGACCACTGTTTGGGGGGAGTTCGCCAATCGAGTAGTGTCGTTGAGCGAGAGGTTGGGGTCTGGGAGCACTGTGAGTTTTATTCGCTCAGCGAGCTGGGTCGCTGAGCCAGTGGTTTGTAGTCTGGAGGTACTGTCTGTGTATTCGCATAACGAGCTGAGTCGCTATGCAAGAGAACTCTAGGGTCGTTTAACAAGGGGTTCGCTGAGCGACTGGTCCAAGTTTTAGTTTACTCTTTCCTTCTTTGTCCTTGATTGATTTGAGTGATGTTTTGATTCATTGTGGATTATATATGAATATGTATTGAGTTATATGAGTATCAAAGTTTTGAGTTGTGGTTCTATCAACAATTTCAAACATAATTGGGAACACAACTTTCCTACGATTAGGAAACAACACTTCGCAAATTCCAACCAAAATGTACAAGCTAGAAAAATGTGCTGAAGGCAACTTCTTGTGTTTTTTCTTAAGGAAATCATATATGAATTGAAATTGTTGTTTTCCATCACCAAAGTACTTGCCACAATCACTCTCTCCAAGTTGCTTGTCCTTTAATTTAATATTCTCACCAACTAAACTCAACCCTAGACTCAAACATACATCATTGGACTTGAATTCTACAAGTCTTTCTCTGAAACAAAAACAACCACTCTCATCAACCCATCTAATCAATAATTCGCTCAAAATATTCCTACTCATTTTAACACTTTTCTTAAGTTCTAAAAACCATCTGAATGGTGTCTTCGAAATGATTGACTTGTGTTCCTCACTCACTAGTTCATTCAATGTACCAACAAACTTGCTTTTCATTGAATGACGAACAAACAACTGCACAAAAATAAGTATACTTCTTGTTACGAAAAAAACAAACAAAAAAATTGACCATTCAAGTTTTTACCTTCTTCGAAGAACCAATGTCAACGGTGGAATCCATTGAACACAACGGAAAGATTTTCAATCGTCAAAGTATCGCGGTAAAAAACCTAAAATGGAGAGACAAGGGCACACTTCGAACACACCGGCGAAGAAGATTGATCAACGTCCACGAAGATATGCACAAAATGGAGAGAGAAGAAGTAAAAATGAAAATCCTCAAATGAAGACAGTACTTCACGTACAAGGGTACTTTCGGAATAAACACATTTTAACCCCTCAACCCTTTTTCTAATCAATTTCCTTTTAAATATATTTATTCAAATTGAACGAATTGAACACTGACACCTGTCGTTGGCAAAACGTTGTCAATTTTACGTTGTCAGCATATCGCGGTCCATAAAATAAAGAATATTTGATACAAGTATGATGTGATTTGATCGGTCAAAACTTAGTATGGTAGGGTAAAGGTCTTGTGAATATACCTAAGTATTGTGAAACATAAAATAAAATAAGAATTGGTTAAATTAAAATGGGAAAAATATGAAATAGATGAAAAAGAAAGAATTAAAAAAATAATAAATGATTAATATATAAGAGGAAATAACTTGGCCTAGTGATAATGTGTTATGCATATGTGTGTTTATCTATGTTTGTCGTAATGTATGTGATGGGTTTGGTATTAGAAATATGTTCATAAATTTGTATTGGTGCTATTAGAAGTCTTATTCACTATGTGTTGATAAGTAATAATGGAATTAAGGGACTTTATTTAATTGGTTGAATTGGTATCTTATATGTCAAAGTTAAGAATATATAAATGGAGAGACAAAATGAATTGGTATGCAATTAGACTTATTTGTGAAGGAGAATATGTATTGAATTTTAGTGTTTAAAGTTATAATATTATGTGTGGTAATGAGAGGTTTGGGTCTGGGAAATAAGTTTTGGTACATGAATTGGGTGTTTTGCATGATTAGGAGAGTTATTATTTCTATAAGCCTTGGTTCTTTGAAGTTATTCTATTGACTCTTTGATTTGGTTTCTTTCACTGTTTGACAGTGCTGGATTGTAAAAGTTACAGTTTAATAAATGGGGTATATGTTGCATCTTTGAATAGGGTATTTAAGGGATTAAAACTAGTGAACAATAGTTAGATGTTGTCACGAAAAGGTTATGCTAAGTGGTGTTTTGAGTTAAAATAAGGGTGATGGTTTTGCTTGGAATATGCCAATATGTTAAGTCATGAAGGTTGCATGATTACTATGTGGTTGAGTAGGTTATATGAATTTGTAGATGACTTTAGTGATCATAATTTAAGTCTTACAAGAAATGTTTCCTGATAGCATTGAGTAACCTCAATCAATAGTTTAAGATTTATAGGGAACAAAGAACCTTATGTTTCATTCTTTTCAAATTTGATGTCACTTTTCATTATCCATTATGATAATTTAGAAAGTTTACTTTCACTTTCTTCCTCCAAAAATCTTGAGAAATTCAAATTACTAAAGTTGTATAATTGCAAAGAACTAAAGAAAGTGATATGGAATAATGAAGATTAAAATTTATATACCATTTTTCCTTAAACGGAATTCTTAATACTCAAATATTCAGTCATTATACACACCATTGTTAACATTTGTTAAGAAACTTTGAAAGTGTAAACAATCACATATCATTTATATATAATAATCGAGGTATACAGTTTTATTTTTGTAAAAATTATATTATTATAATATAAAATTATACATCTTTATTACGTATATATATATATATATATATAGTTCTCTAAAAGATGTTTCCTATAAAAAAATATTTTCATATTTTAAATTATTTATCTTCATTTCGTCACCTTTTGTTTCAATTTTCTTCTTCTATTTATTTGTCCTGTATGAAGGGTTTCTAGCACAAAGAAATGGTAGCGTGTATATATCGTACTTATTATCTCATGACACCATAACACCTTTTTATATAAGGGTCAAACAAATCTACTAAAAAGGCTATAGTTGAAAATAGATAAGAAAAAAAACAACGTTGTTTTTTTTGTTATCTCATGACACATAACTGAAACTGTTATATGTAACCGTTTCTTTTTTTGTTAACAAAAACACTTATACACCTGCCTAAACCAAAACTATATTACATTAATAACACCAATAAGTTTCTTCAGATTTTTTTTTTATCTTTCAAAATTCAAACCCTTAGTTAGAATATCAGCTAACTGCACCTCTAACTTGTAATGACAAAGTACCAATATTTTATTCTTGACTATAGTGAAATTTTGTCTTAATATACTTATTCCTTCCATGAGAGACAGGGTGTTTAGAAGGGTCTATACAAGAAAAAAAAATACTGCACTATTCTTTTCTGGTCGCACTTATCTCCACACAAATCTACGTCATTATAAGCATTTATTCTCATTAACACTCCTTCATTTCTTCATGGAAATAGAATACCATAGTTGTGTGTCCCTTGTACATATCTTAGAATACGCTTTACAACATTCAGATGTGATATTCTTGGGATATTCTTGGATTCTACATATATCATCAATATGCTAACACTATAACTTACATCTGGCCTTGTGTTACACAAGTATCTTAAGCTTCCTACCATACTTTGATAGACAGTAACATCAATAACTTCTCTCTCTAGATCTGTTTCTAGTCTTAAGCCTACCTCTACAGGCATATTTACAACATCACATCTCTACATTTCTGCCTTCTTTAGCATTTATCTTGCATAACGTGATTGATGCATCAATATTCCCATCTCAGTTTCAGCAAACTCTATGCCAAGGAACTAATTTAACTTGCTTAAATCACTCATTTCAAACTCACTCAACATGTGCAGTTTGAAATCTTGAATCAATACTTCACTACTTCTAGTGACCAGCATACCATCTACATACAGGCACACTATTAGTATTTTTCGCTCTTCCTTGTCTTTAACTACTCTGCACATATACACTATTTTCTGAAATGCATTTCTCAAAGCCAATGTTGCTCATGAACTGATCAATCCTCTTATTCTAGGCTCTAGGAGCTTGTTTTAGCCCATATAGCGCCTTTTTCAACTTATACAACATTCCTTGTTGCTCCTCAATTTTGAACCCAAGGCGATGCATCACATAGACTTCTTCTTCTAGCCTTCCATTTAGAAAAGTTGACTTTTCATCTAATTGATGTAACAACCAACCAAGCTGAGTTTCTAAAGCTAATACAAGTCTCACGGTTTCCATCCTAGCCATAAGTGCATACATCTCACCATAATCTATTCCAGCCTTTTGTAGAAAGGTAACAGGTTCAACATCAGCTATGAGTGCATAATGCACAAAGTTGCCTTCTAAGGTGATTGCAGCTTCATTGAACAAATAATAGTCCTTCAAATGAGATGGTAATTATGACGTTCTAGAGGTTTTCCTCACGTTTCCTCCTTAATTAGTAGACTCCTCCTTAATTGGAATAAATTCACTCCTTGAAGTCTCATCATCTAGCTAAAGTGTTATATTTCTTTCCTGCAAAGACTTCCAACCCCAAGTTATATCCTCATCAACTATCACATCTCTACTTATAGTGGTTTGTCCTATTTCTGGGTTATACAACTTATACCCACCAGTGGTGTGATAACCAATTAAAATCTCTGACACTCCTTTATCATCTAGTTTTCTCCCCAGTTGATCTGGTACATGCTTCTAGAATACCAAGCCAAATACTCTTAAATGCTCCACATTTGGCTTAATGGTGGTCCATGCTTCCTCTGGAGTAATATAATTCAATCTTTTAGTGGGAGTCTTGTTCAGAATATATGTTGTAGTCAACATAGCTTCACCACATAAGAACTGTGGCAACTCTTTACTTTTCAACATGCACCTCATTATGTTTAATATAATGCAATTTTTCCTCTCTATAGTGCCATTATGCTCAAGTGTATAGGGAGGGGGCACCTCATGTATTATCCCTTCATCATAAAAAATTTTCATGAAATCTGCTTATGTAAACTCTCCACCTCCATTTGTCCTTAATATATTCAACCTCCTATCACTCTATCTTTCATTCATGTGTTTGAACCTTTAAAACACCTCTAGAACTTCACTTTTTCTTTTGAGTAAGTATGACCACTTTTTTCTAGTTCAGTCACCCATGAATAACATAAAAATATCTACATCCTCCTAGAGTCTTAGTTTGTATGGGCTTGCATACATCTGAGTACACAATCTCCAACCTTTCTAATGTTTTCTGAGGCACAAAATATTGAAATTGTCCTCTAGTTTGTTTACATTGGACACACTCATGAGACACTAATTCAGGGATATTAACCAGCAGTAAACCATTTACCATAGAGTGTTGACTTAGCTTAAATAGGTCTCTGAAGTTTAGGTGCCCAAACGTAAATGTCATAACCATTCCATTGTTTTTCTTGCTGCAGAAAAACATTGATGCTTCACAACCTTCATAATTACACAGAAAGTCCTATTTTGAGACAAGTTTCCCTTAATGACAAATCTTTTTCTTTGGTCAAATATACAAAATTATTATTCTCCATCCTTATTACAAAGCCTTTCATCAAAAGCTGACCTAAACTCAGTAAGTTTGTCTTTAGTCCTGACACAAATAACAATTCCTATATCACAACATCTCTCCCATTTTCATATCGAAGAACAACCTTGCCAGACCCCTCTGTTGATAAGCTTTTATCTTCTGCAAACTTGATTTTCCCATTGAGAACTTACTTCATCTTAACAAACCATTCTTTCTTTCCAATCATGAGTTAAACACCTTGAGTCAAGGTACCATGATGCCATCTTCATTCATTCTTGGCATTAACATCACTCCTTTCGAATTAGATGTGTTATCTTGTGCCAGATTAACTTCTTGGGTTTGTTCTTTGCACCTTCACCCTTCTAACATTCTTTAGGAAAATGCCCAAGCTTCTAACAATTAAAATGTCTTACTTTCCTTTTGTCAAACTTCCAATATGTTAAAATAGAATGACTCAATTTCTCACACCAAGAGTGGGGGGTGAATTGATGAAGTATAAAAGATAAAACTTTCAAAAACTTTTTCACCAAAAGAGATGCCTTTAACCTTTTCTTGAAACGCAAGTTAAAAGATTTTCAATGTAGCAGAAATTTAACTCAATGCATATAAAGTATAATCGATTGAATGTAAAAGAGTAGGGATAAGAAAGATCAAACGCTAAGTTTTTATACTGGTTCGGCCAAGCCTACATTCAATGTCCTTCAAACCATAGGAAGCCAATGCACTATAATGATCAAGGTTTTTACAAAAAGGTTTTTATAGAGACCTCACGTCAAAAATATAAAACACCTCTCTAACCATCTAATCAAAATATAGGCAGTACATAAACAGACTAGTAGCAAGAATCCCCTCTCCTAACGTTCAACCCCTTTGTTGAGCAGAGATAAAGGCATCAAATTAATGCTTGACCCTAAATCAATTAGGGCTTTCCTTGTATTCTCCTTCCCAATGACGCAAGGAATAGTAAAACTTCCTGGATTTATCACTTTTGGAGGAAGTGGCTTCTTCTCAATAACACTACAATCTCCCTTTTCATCTAGATATCTCTTATTTGTGGAGACTTGCTTCATGTGCTTTGCATAAGCTGAAATTTGTTGTAAGGCTTCATTCAAAGGTATAGTAATCTCCAATTGCTTGAAGATATCTTTAAAGCGCCCATATTTTCTCTCTTTTTCAATCTTTTCACTCCCCTTAGGATAAGGAATAATTTTTTCATTTTTCTCAAATTTTTTCTCTCCCCTCTTCTTGTCTTTCTCTTTTCTCTCATCCTCACCTATTATCTCTTCTTCTCTCTCCATTCTCTCTTTTCTCTCTTCTTTTTCTTATTTTGTTTCTAACTCAACTCTCTGTTTTTTCTCATCCACCCTCTCAACATCTGCACTTACAACAACTTTACACTCTTCCTTAGGGTTAGCCTCAGTATTAGCCCCAAAACTCTTGTCAGGCATATCTTCCAGCTTCTTAGCCATTTGACCAACCTGTATCTCCAAATTTCTAATTGCAGCTTCAGTGCTTTTATGGTTGGAAATAGTCACCTGAATAAATTGTTGAAGAGTTTCTTCAAGCTTTGATGATTTCTCATTCAATGCAGATACTTGTTTCCATATTGATGGTTGCTGCTGTGGTCTATTGAATTGTCCTGCTTTTCCAGCTTGTCCATTCTGACCTTGACCCATGTTTGAGTGAGGTTCCCACCCTTGGTTGTAGTTCCCTTGGCGGTATTGAAATTGATTGGCCATAAAATTGACATCTTCTAAGGCCTCCGCTGGAAAAGCACATTGACCATTGATATGGTCACCACCACATAGTTCACAAAGTTGTTGTTGAACCTGTGCAACGTTCTTTAGCACCTTTGGCAACTGAGCAAGTGTTTTTGTAAACTTCTCCAACTGTTGAGTTATAATTTTGTTCTGCGCAAGCAAGGCATCATTTGATTGCTATATTAGAACTCTCTTATGTTGAATTGAAGTTCCTCTCTCATTATGCATCTCATTATCATTAGTAGCCATGTTGTATATCAATTCATTGGCTTCCTCTAGAGTCTTGCATTTAATATTACCTCCAACTGAGACATCTAGCATTAACTTGGTTTGTGAACCAAAGACCTCCAAGGAAAAGAAGGACTTGTTGCTTCGTCAAAGCCATGAGTGGGTGTCTTTCTCAACAAGCTCTTGTACCTATCCCATGCTTGACCTAGCGTCTCCTCATGCCTTGTCTAAAAGAAGAAATCTCTTGCTTCCCTTTGTTGATTTTTGACTACGGAAAGTATTTGTTTAAAAACTTTGAAACCACGACTTCGCATTCAACAAAGCTACCTGATGACAAATTTATGAACACCAAAAAACGGCGCCACAAACTTGTTTAACAATCGGCAAGTGTGACCGAATCGTATCAAGTAATAAAACTAGGTAAGACCAAGTATCGTTTTCCCAAAGGACTCACGGCCTAGTTAGCTATATGATTTGTTGATCATTTAAGACTTGTTAACAATTGATTGTAGGGTTTAAATGCAAAAGACAGTAATTAAACATGTATGCATGAATTTGATCAATGGAAAAGAGGAAAACAAACACTTTAATGAATTAAATGGATGAGTATGTTGTTGGGGTTATCAATTTCATCTTGTTCACTCTCATATACTATAGGAATTCATCATTCTTTTCATCAATTGCTAATGCCACTCTCTAAATCACCTTGCAAGAAGGCCTATCCTTAATTACGAGTTCATACAATTCCTAGCATTCCTAATAATTAGTTCTGAAGTGCAGGAGCTTAAAGGCAACCAATATGCTATTGGGAGAAATTCCCCGGATCTAGATTTCCCCGTACGTTCCCATATTGACAAAATCAATAATCATGGCAATGAATGAGTTAAACAAAGCAAGCAATAAGCAAAGAGGAAAAACCCTAACTAAAGATGAAAGAAAGCATATATCTTAATATAAGACGTTAAAACAAATTCCATATATGAGAGTTTCACAAGACTACATTGATTCCCCAACAACAATACAAGGTTGAAAGATAGAACCCTAGAAAGAGGAGGAGGTAGCCTGAGCATCCAAGATCTTCCTTCAAGGGGTGGAAAAGAGAGTGTTTGCTTCGTCTCAGCCAAAGATAGAAACCCTAGGACGTCCTAAAGCTTATATACTATTCTAAAATTACAGAAAATTACGCCCAAGCCCAAAATAGTGCCGCTCAGCGGTAAGTGCGTGAGTTGTTTTTCTCCCCTCAGCGGCCTTTTCACCCCTCAGCGGAGCCAACGTGGGTTTCTGAGTGCCGCTCAGCGGTAAACTGCCGCTGAGCGGTACTTGCGACTTCTCCTTTTGCACTTTTTGATGTCTTTTCTGATTCCATCTCTATCCTTCTTCACTTCTTTCACCAAATTCATCTTAAAACCTGCACAAAAACACTGAAATCAAGCATAAACCTGTCCAGCTCTCTTATTTCTAAAAATATAACCAAAAGTATGATTTCAAGCTAGTTTCTAAGTGTTAAAGGTTGCTTTTAGTATCAATTTTAAGCATGAAAATAACAGTTTTTCAACTGTTATCACAACCCCAAACTTAGAACTTTGCTTGTCCTCAAGCAAACAAGATGTAACTCAATCTTCTACCAATCCTTATAATGGTTCACTCATTCAAAACTCTTTTTTTCAAGATAAGTAAAGACTTCAATCAAACTCATGACAAAGATTTCAATCAAGACGTGCACATGCTTTGGTGTTCACAAAGTCACTTAATATCCAACAAATGCTATTTCTCATGAATGATCAATCAACTAAACATGGATGTTCATGTGCTCAATGAATATTTCCTCACTAGGTAAAGTGTTTCCCTCAAACACAAGTGTATAAGAGGTAATCACTCATTCACTCTACTATCACAATGTCACATGAATTGTCTTTGCCTTTCATTTAACCACAATCAAATAAATTCACAAGCATGCATCATCACAAGGACTTTTTCAATGGCTTATAATATGGCTGGGCTAACAAGAAAATTGGTTTTTCTGGATCACAAAACCCTTGAGTTAAGAGAATCATATCAACACAATCATTCTTATTTATTCCCAACTTTCTTTTGCATTGAGCTTTGCTTTTTCTTTTCTTTTCTTTTCTTTCTCTTTTTCTTTTTCTTTTTACATTCTTATTTCTTAGCACTTAGCTCAATGCTTTCAATTTCCCTTTCTATTTTCCAACAACCCCAAACTTGAACATTTATACATACCACAAAATATTCTCATCTTAACTCAAGGTAAAGCTTTTCAACAAGGGTTTTCAAATCATGTTCAAGGCTAAGGGTTCAAAGGATAGAACACAAAGTGTTCTCTTTTAGTGGCTAATCATGAAATTGGCTAATATAAGGGTTACCAACAAATGGCCTTGATCATATGATGCAAACAAGCAAGTAATTCAATCATAGAAAACCTGGGCAAAGTCATTCATGCTTCCAAAGGAATAGCATTCAGTCACAAAAACTCTGAAGCTCAAAACCTCATATATAAGCTCATTCACATTTGACATAAACATCCTGCTTAATATCACAATCACAATCACCTGTATAAGCATATAATGTGCACATCTCAACATGAATCTATATCAAAGCATCATCAAGCATTACTTTATCAAACAATCACAATCACAAGCAAACCATCATAACTGACAAAGTTTTTAATTGAGTACATCAAACCCTATTCTAAAAACATAAGTAAGTTCAGAACACTGGATTGCCTCCCAGTAAGCGCTTGTTTAACGTCACGAGCCTGACCCAGAATTTCAAGGATCAACCAACTGCATCATTGTGGACAAGTGTTGCACTTCTCCCCCTAAATAAGGCTTGAGACGTTGACCATTCACCACCCAACTTTTCTGTGGATCATCAGCAGCTGGATTAAATATTTCAATTGCTCCATGTGGATGCACTCCTTTTACTACAAATGGTCCTGACCATTTTGTCTTCAATTTCCCAGGGAATATCTTCAATCTTGAATTGAATAATAGTACCTGTTGTCCTGGATTAAAAACTTTATTTACCAACTTCCTGTCATGATAGAATTTGATTTTATCTTTATAAGCCTTGGATGAATCATATGCATGTAATCGCATTTCTTCAAGCTCCAGAATCTGCCTTCTGCGTGCGCCTTGAGTTTCATATGGATCAAAATTCAAGAATTTCAAAGCCCACAATGCTTTATGCTCCAACTCTACTGGCAAATGACATGCTTTCCCATAGACTAATTGAAACGGTGATAGTCCCATAGACGTCTTCATTGCCATCCTATAAGCCCAAAGAGCATCATCCGGCTTTAGTGACCAATCCTTTCTTGATGAAGTCACTGTTTTCTCCAGGATCCTTTTTATTTCTCTGTTAGATACCTCAGCTTGTCCATTGGTTTGTGGATGATAAGGTGCAACTACCTTATATTTCACTCCATAATGTTTGAGTACTTTTTCTAACTGATAATTACAAAAATGAGATCCTCCATCACTAATCAACACTCTTGGAGTGCCAAAACGTGAAAATATCTGCGTCTTCAAAAATTTAATTACTGTGCTAGCATCATTTTTAGGACAAGCTAATGCTTCCACCTATTTACTCACATAATCCACTGCTACCAGAATATATTCATTGTTGAAAGATGGAGGAAAAGGTCCCACAAAGTCAATACCCCAACAATCAAAAACCTCAACCTCTAAAATGCCTTGTAATGGCATCTCATGACGTTTAGTGATCGTCCCTAGTCTTTGACACTTATCACAATTTCTAGCATGATTATGAGCATCTTTAAATAAAGTTGGCCAATAAAACCCTGATTGAAGAACTTTTGCTGCTGTTCTTTCTCCATTAAAATGTCCTCCATAAGGTGAATCATGACAATGCCATAGAATTCCTTCTGCTTCTTCATTTGTCACACATCTCCTCAGAAGATTATCTGCTCCAATCTTGAACAAATAAGGATCATCCCAGACAAACTGCTTGGCATCATGCAAAAATTTCTTTCTTTGTTGCCAAGTTAAATCTTCTGGCATGACCCTTGCAGCTTTGAAATTAGCCATATCAGCAAACCATGGCCTCTGCTGAATATACATGAGTGCTTCATCTGAAAAAGATTCCCAGATATCTGATTCCTTACTAGTGACCTCCTTGTTGACTAACCGTGACAAATGATCAGCAATCAAGTTCTCACTTCCTTTTTTATCACGGATTTCCACATCAAATTCTTGCAAGAGTAGTACCCATCTAATCAGCCGTGGCTTAGAATCTGGCTTTGTCAACAAATATTTGATAGCTGCATGGTCTGTATAAATAATCACCTTAGACCCAATAAGATAAGGTCTAAATTTTTCTAGAGCATACACTATAGCTAGAAATTCTTTCTCTGTGGTAGCATAATTCAACTGAGCATCATTCAGAACTTTGCTGGCATAATAAATTGGATGAAAAATTTGTTCTTTTCGCTGGCCAAGAACAACTTCTATTGCATAATCGCTTGCATCACACATTAATTCAAAATTTCTATTCCAATCTGGGGCTACAATTACTGGAGCTAACACTAATTTGCTCTTCAATATGTCAAAAGCTTTCAAACATTCTTCATTCATCACAAAAGGAGCGTCTTTCATCAAAAGATTACTCAATGGTTTAGCAATTTTTGAGAAATCTTTAATGAATCTTCTATAAAACCCAGCATGACCGAGAAAACTCCTAATCCCCCTTACATTTGTTGGTGGAGGCAGTTTCTCAATGACTTCTACTTTAACTTTATCTACCTCAATTCCTTTAGCAGAAATTTTATGTCCCAGCACAATTCCTTCAGTTACCATGAAATGACATTTCTCCCAATTAAGAAGAAGATTTGCCTGAACACATCTTTTAAGAACAATGTTCAAATTAGCCAAACACCTTTGGAAAGAATTTCCAAAAACTGAAAAATCATCCATGAATACTTCAATGCATTTTTCTAAGAGATCTGCAAAAATTGCCTGCATACACCTTTGAAATGTAGCTGGAGCATTACATAATCCAAACGACATCTTTCTATAAGCAAAGATACCAAAAGGATAAGTAAAGGCCGTCTTCTCCTGGTCTTTTGGATCTACCACAATTTGATTGTATCTAGAATATCTATCTAGAAAACAATAGAAAGCTTGACCTGATAATCTTTCTAACATCTGGTCCATGAAAGGAAGAGGAAAATGATCCTTCCTAGTGGCTTTATTTAGCTTCCTGTAATCAATGCACATACGCCATCCAGTAACTATCCGAGTAGGAATAAGTTCATTCTTATCATTATGAATTACTGTCATCCCACCTTTCTTTGGAACCACCTGTACTGGACTCACCCATTCACTATCAGAGATTGGATAAATGATACCAGCTTCTAACAGTTTCAATACTTCTTTTCTAACCACCTCCTTCATTACAGGATTTAACCTTCTCTGTGGTTGAGCACTCAGTTTATAATCCTCTTCCATAAAGATCTTATGCATACAATAAGTTGGGCTAATACCTTTAAGATCTGAGATTGACCACCCAATTGCTTCTTTGTTAGCTTTCAGAATTTCTATCAGTTGTTCTTCTTCTTGTAAAGATAAAGAGTTACTGATGATGACTGGCTTTGTTCCATCTTCTTCTAGAAAAACATACTTCAGATGTGCTGGTAATCTTTTTAATTCTATCGGCTTTGCTTTGACTTCTTCTTCCTTTTCAATTATTTCAAACATTGGATCTTCCACTGGACTCTTTTTCAATGTTTCCAAGTCCATCAGACATTCATCAATTAATTTCTCTTCTTCTTCATCTAAATCTTCACAAGCATCAATAAGAGTTTTCTCTAGTGGAGAAGCATACCGCATCATCCTTTCTTGCACCATACAAACTTCATCAAGTTCATCAAATTGAAAACATGCTTTATCATGATTTGGATATGTCATGGCCTTGGATACGTCAAAAGTGACTTCTTCATCATCAACTCTCAATTTAAGCTTACCATTCTCTACATCAATTAAAACTCTAGCAGTCTTCATAAAAGGTCTCCCAAGAATGAGAGGTACATCACTATTCCCTTCTATCTCCATTACAATAAAATCTACTGGGAATACAAATTTGTTAACCTTCACTAAAACATCTTCTACCACTCCATATGGATATTTAAGAGACCTGTCCGCCAGTTGAAGAGCCATTCTGGTTGGTTTGATTTCCAAACCCTTAATTGTTCTACACATGGATAACGACATTAAATTAATGCTAGCTCCCAAATCAATCAATGCTCTTCCAACTTCCAAGTCTCCTATGGTGCATGGAATAGTGAAGCTTCCTGGATCTTTAAGCTTAGGAGGTAATTTCTGTATGATTGCACTGCAGTTACCCTGTACCTTGATAGTTTCCTTCTCAATGTATTTGTTTTTTTTTGTAAGCAGTTCCTTAAAAATTTTTGCATATGATGGCATCTGTTGCAATGCTTCAGAGAATGGTATAGTGATCTCCAGCTTCTTAAACAGCTCCATGAATCTTTCGAGTTGTTTTTCTTTCTCCTTCCTTGAATAGCTCTTTGGATAAGGAAGTGGTTTTTCAAACTCTCTTTCTTTTTGTCTCTCTTCTCTCTCTTCTCTCTCTTTTTTTTCTTTCTTCTCATCTTCTTCTTCTTTCTTTTTTTCTCTCTCAACTCTTTCTTTCCACTCACATGTTTCTTTTTCACTCTCATTTTCTTTCTCCTCTCTTTCTTTTTTTCTCTCCTCTAGCATCTTACCACTTCTGGTCACAACAGTTTTACACTCCTTTCTGATATTACCATTTTTCATCTTGTCAACTATTCGCTCAATATGGATCTTCATATTTTCAAATGCAACTTCCACATTCTTACAATAAGATGCATTCGTCTTCAAGAATTTTTGGAAAGTCTCGTCAAGTTTGGTTGTCTTCTCAGATGGAGTAGATTGCATTTGCCATTTTTGCTGTTGCCATTGAACCATTGAAACCTTTTGTATTTCTCGTGGTAATTGAGAAAGTTTCATAATTACTTCTTCCAACTGTTGAGAAATAATTTTATTTTGAATAAGCAGAGCATCATTTGATTGTAACAACTCCTTCTGACTAAGATATCTGCTTTCACTGTTGAGCTCATTGTCACTAGTAGCCATATTGTCAATGATTTCTGTAGCTTCCTCTGGAGTTTTCCATTTGATATTTCCTCCTGCTGAAGCGTCAAGCATCATCTTGGTTTGTGAACCAAGACCTCCAAGGAAGATTAGGACTACTTGCACATCATCAAAGCCATGCGTGGGTGTCTTTCTTAATAAGCTTTTATACCTGTCCCATGCATGCCCCAGTGATTCTTCCATGCCTTACCTGAATGATGAAATCTCTTGCTTTCCTTTATTTACTTTTGATTGTGGAAAGTATTTGTTTAGGAACTTGGTCACCACTGCTTCCCACTCTGTAAAGCTTTCTTCTGGAAAAGAATTTAACCAAAGCTTAGCGTTGCCTCCTAGTGAGAATGGAAACAAGCTAAGTTTGATTGCTTCGTCCGGCACCCCATTTATTTTCACCGTGTTGCAGATCTCATTAAAAGTTGTGAGGTGCTCATATGGGCTTTCGTGAGACAACCCATTAAATTGATTACTCTTCACCAGTTGAATTAATGCTGGCTTAACCTCCATGTTGGCTGCATTGACCCTTGGTCTTGCTATGCTGTTAAAGTGTTGAGGTCCAACTATATTTGTGTAATCAGCAAGGGTTCTTCTGGCATTATTATTCTCCATATTTTCAGTGCTAAGGTCAGAACCTTGTGGTGATGGTTGTAACAGAGTTTCCGGAGGAGGAAAAAGTTCTCTAGATGTACGGATTCTTCTCCTCCGTCTACTCTCGTCTAAACCTTCAAGAAGAGGTTTTGCAGTTTTCTTGCTCCTAGTTCGGATTACTTCCTGCATACACAAGAAAACAAATCCCTAGAAAAATTGGTTAGCACAAAAAGATATAAAAGAAGATATAAGATCAGAGATAAAAAAAAAATAAAAACAGAAAACAGAAAAAATAAAAACAGAAAATAAAAATAAAATAAAATAAAAACAGAAATTCAAATTTCAAAATTCAAAATTCAAGTCAAAGATAATCAATAATCACACAAATGAACTAGTTAAACCACGAGTCCCCGGCAACGGCGCCAAAAACTTGATGACAAATTTAACACCGAAAAACGGCGCCACAAACTTGTTTAACAATCGGCAAGTGTGACCGAATCGTATCAAGTAATAAAACAAGGTAATACCAAGTATCGCTTTCCCAAAGGACTCACGACCTAGTTTAGCTATATGATTTGTTGATTATTTAAGACTTAAGAACAAATTGATTGTGGGGTTTAAATGCAAAAGACAGTAATTAAACATGTATGCATGAATTTGATCAATGGAAGAGAGGAAAACAAACACTTTAATGAATTAAATGGATGAGTATGTTGTTGGGGTTATCAATTTCATCTTGTTCACTCTCATATACTGTAGGAATTCATCATTCTTTTCATCAATTGCTAAAGCCACTCTCTAAATCACCTTGCAAGAAGGCCTATCCTTAATTACGAGTTCATACAATTCCTAGCATTCCTAGTAAATAGTTCTGAAGTGCAGGAGCTTAAAGGAAACCAATATGCTATTGGGAGAAATTCCCCGGATCTAGATTTCCCCGTACGTTCCCATATTGACAAAATCAATAATCATGGCAATGAATGAGTTAAACAAAGCAAGCAATAAGCAAAGAGGAAAAACCCTAACTAAAGATGAAAGAAATTCCATATATGAGAGTTTCACAAGACTACATTGATTCCCCTACAACAATACAAGGTTTAGTTCACCATATTCATGGTGAAACTAGATGAACAATAATGAAAGAATGAAAGATAGAACCCTAGAAAGAGGAGGAGGTAGCTTGAGCATCCAAGATCTTCCTTCAAGGGGTGGAAAAGAGAGTGTTTGCTTCGTCTCAGCCAAAGATACAAACCCTAGGACGTCCTAAAGCTTATATACTATTCTAAAATTACAGAAAATTAGGCCCAAGCCCAAAATAGTGCCGCTCAGCAGTAAACTACCGCTCAGCGGTAAGTGCGTGAGTTGTTTTTCTCCCCTCAGCGGCCTTTTCACCCCTCAGCGGAGCCAACATGGGTTTCTGAGTGCCGCTCAGCGGTAAACTGCCGCTGAGCGGTACTTGCGGCTTCTCCTTTTGCACTTTTTGATGTCTTTTCTGATTCCATCTCTATCCTTCTTCACTTCTTTCACCAAATTCATCTTAAAACCTGCACAAAAACACTGAAATCAAGCATAAACCTGTCCAGCTCTCTTATTTCTAAAAATATAACCAAAAGTATGATTTCAAGCTAGTTTCTAAGTGTTAAAGGTTGCTTTTAGTATCAATTTTAAGCATGAAAATAACAGTTTTTCAACTGTTATCACTACCCTCCGGAAAAGAATTCAACCATAACTTAGCATTGCCTCCCAATGAGAAAGGAAACAAACTAGGTTTTATAGCTTCATCCGGCACACCATTGATCTTCACAGTGTTGCAAATCTTGTTGAATTTGGTTGGATGCTCATATGGACTTTCATGGGATAGTCCATTAAATTGGCTGCTCTTTACCAATTATATCAACGCCGGTTTCACCTCCATGTTTGCAGCATTGATCCTCGACCTAACAATGCTATTAAAGTGATGAGGGCCAACAACTGTAGTATAATCCGCCAGAGTACGTCTAACATTGTTCTCTTCGGCCATAACTTTCGTGCTCTGGTTAGACCTTTGTGGTAAGGGTTGTAGAAGTGTTTCCGGAGAAGGAAATAATTCTCTAGAAGTTTGGATCCTCCTTCTCCTTCTACTTTCGTGCAATCCTTCAAGAAGATGTTTTGAAATTTTCTTGCTCCTAGTCTGAGTTATATCCTGCATACACAAGAACACAAAACCCTAGAAATAATTGTTAGCACAAAAAGATAGAAAAGATAAACTAAAAAGATAAAACAAAAAGATAGAAAGATAAAAACAAAAAGATAGAAAGATAAAAAAAAGATAAAAAAAATGAAAAGATAAAAAATCAAGTAAAAGCTAATCAATAATCACACAAATAGAATAATTAAACCACGAGTCCCCGACAACGACGCCAAAAACTTGATAAACAAATTTTTAATCCCTGGCAACGGCGCCAAAAACTTGTTAACACTCAGCAAGTGTACCGAATCGTATCAAGTAATAATAAAATGGTAAGACCAAGTATCGTTTCCCGAACGACTCATGGCCTAAACAGTTATGTGATTTGTTGATTAAATTAGACTTGTAAACAAAAACATTGTTGTTGAATTACGAAAAATAAACATGAATGCAAAGTTTTGATCAATGGAATAAAAAGATGCAAAAACGGTTGATGTAGAATATGAATGATTATGTTGTTGGGGTTTCCGATTCATCCTATCCACTCTCATGTATTCAAGAATTCATCTTTCTTCATTAATGTTAATGCCACTTTCTAATTTACCTTAAACCCGATGTCTCGGTGAAGAAAGCCCACTCCTAATCACTAGTTTACAATGTCTTGTCTCCCTAACAATTATTCATGCATTACATTCGCACAGAAGCTTAAAGGCAACCAATCCTTCTATCCCTATGTCTAGGCAATATTGCTCTTGGGATAATTTCTTGAGTTCTATATTTACTTATATGTGTCCATACAAATAACATCAATGATCATGCAATTGAATGAGTTAGACAAAGCATGCATAGAGTATAGAAGAAAAACCCTAACAATTAATGAAAGAAAGCATATAGGATATAGAACCAATTTAATACATGAGAGTTTCAAAGGATTACATGGGTTCCCCAACAACAATGAAGGTTTAGTTCACCATAGACATGGTGAATCTAGATGAAAAACAATGAAAGAATGAAAGATAGAACCCTAGAAGTTGAAGAACAGAGCTTGAGCATCCAAAATCCTCCTCCAAGGGGTGAAGAAAGTGTGATTTCGTATCTTTCTGTCCAAAGATACTAACCCTAATTCGGCTAAAACCTTATATAGTTTCCTAAAGATTACAAAAAATAGGCCCAAGCCGAAATTAATGGCGCTCAGCGGGACTTTTGCCGCTCAGCGGTAAGTGCGGGACTTCAGAGTGCCGCTCAGCGGTAGAATTGCGCTCAGCGGTGACTACGACTCTTCTTTTAAGCACTTTCACTTCCTTTCTTTAGTCCAGCTCCTTACTACTTCAACTTCTTTCATCTGATTCATCTTAATTCTTGCAAAACAAGGAAAACCAAGCATAAAACCCATCCGACTCTCTTATTTCCAAAACATAAGCAAAAGCATGATTCCAAGCTAGTTTCTAAGTCATAAAGGTTATTTTTTTATGTCAAAATTAAGTATAAAAATAATAGTTTTTCAACTGTTATCAGGAAATGATACTTGGTCTTACCATTTATTATTACTTGATACGATTCGGTACACTTGTCGAGGTCGTAACAAGTTTTTGACTCCGTTTTCGGGGATTAAAAATTTGTTTATCAGATATGTGTTATTAATTATGCGTTGTCATCATAAAAAACTCAGATATTACTGGATTGTGGGTTCAACTAAACCAGTGCTCCCCTATCAACAATCTCAACAATCTCCCTCTTTTTTTATGATGCACAACCATGATTAATAATCAACCATGTTGCACAACTCAATACAGATTATCAATCAATTACCCATCAACATAATTCTCCCTCTTTGGGCATTAGGAAAAAAGGTAAGCACAATGGTATTGATATACACATAAACAAGCATACAGAGATGCACAGATAATCATCAAGAAACAAATAAACATGCTCCCCCTATCAAAGATATTCACATGTGTTGATATTGTTGATAGGGGACCACGGTTTAGCTGAACCTACAATCTCAAAGTTTCTGCTTTTTTATGATGACAACATAATTAATAACACATGTGCTGTTATATGTGTTACATGTTCTATTGCTTCATGCTATATGTTTTAATCATTGTATAAATCTGTTTAAAGCATTGAGAACATGATTGTGTTGATATATTGCATTTCACTATGCTATATAATTGATTTTATTGGTGAATGCATGTTTGATGTTTTAGAAAAGGAAAACCACAAGCACTTATGTTGAACTTTTAATTGTTTGGCAAAACAACAATTTTAAGTCGACTTCATTATGGGTTGAGTCAATTAAAACTCGTGGCTTTGCAAAAACCATTTTCAAAGTGTGTTGTGAGATTTTCAAAGTGAAAGTTTTTCAAAACTTTGTTTAACTGTGTTACATAGTCGATTACATGCAACGTGCATTCGACTAAGTCTGTTTCAGTTTTGAAATTCTGTTAATGCTTGTATTAAATGGTACAACGACTATATTTTTAAATATGTTGACCAAGCATTAAATGAGATTCAACTGCATTAATTGTACATTCAATTAACTGCATTGATTGCTGCTAACTGCAATAACAGAATTGTTATATTCGACTGCACTAGTAGCTTAGTCGATTAAAATGCGTGAGAATTGTGTTTATATATAAATTGACGCGAATTTGATTTTTGTAAGAACTTTTGTGAATCTAACAGTTTGTGATATCTTTTGAAGAAAGTGAATTCTTACAAAAAGAGAGAAAGAGCTTCAAGAAACAAGAAGTGACCGTGGTGATCATCTACTTGTGGATTCTTGAAGAGCAAGTTAACTACACTTACAAAGGCTGATCAAATCTGCACATTGGGTGTAATTGAGAGATCAGAGGCTACAATCTTGTGAAGATTGGATTGAGGTTCCCTGTTGTGATTACAGGAAGAAGAGTGTGTTGCGTTCTTGACTTTGAGGGTGGCTCAAAGGGTGTAGACTGCAGGAGAGGGGATTCTTGCTGCTAGTTTGTTTGTATGTGCCTATATTTTGATTAGAGCGTTAGAGAGGTGTTTTATATTTTTGACATGAGGTAGCTACAAAAGTCTTGTTGTAAATACCTTGATCATTATAGTGCATTGGCTTCCTGTGGTTGGAAGGACACTGGATGTAGGGTTGGCCGAACCAGTATAAAAACCCAGCGTTTGATCTTTCTATCCCTACACTCTTTTATTCAGTCGACTTCTTACTGTACTCAATCGATTTAATTTCCGCTGCATAAACAAAAGTTTTTCCTTGTGTTTCAAGAAAGCTTTTAAAGGCATCTACTTTGCGAAAAAGATTTAAAGAAAATAGTGTTTTTACATTTCACCAATTCACCCCCCTCTTGTTGTGAGAAATTAAGCCATTCTATTTTCAACATGAAATTAAGATTTTCTCCCCCTTAAATGAAGACATGTGAAATATATCAATGATATGCAATGTTCCCCTTGTCATTATGCATATTTCAATATCAAAATACAGATGCACAATGCAGTAATCAGAATATGTCAGAGCATTTATCAGCATGTATTAACATTGTATCAAATCAGATATATCACAGCAATAACATAACAATACTGATTCAATCAAACAACACATTTTAATATCTTATTATCTTAGATATTTTATGCAACAGATAAGCATAGAGATATAAGAAGAAATAAATAATCAATAGCAAATAAAACAAGATCTAAAGATATTAGATATTCCTATTTTGGAATCTTTAAACCCCTGTTGATGTTTAATTGATTTGATCTCAGTCAGAGTCAATTTCTTGTTGCAGCATATTTCAAATTATCCAGTTCCATCCAGTCAACAAGTGATATTCCTGCAAAACCTTTCAAAGTCTTTCCAGATCAAGCATTTTAGAATCAATGTTATACAGGAATTAATGCAGCTATAATATAAGTATGCAAATGTATGAATGTCACAGTAATCAATAATTCATTCGCATACAAGCACAGTGTAATTTATTTTAATAACTTCTGATTTAATTAATATCAAACATGAAGTACAATCAGATAAAGCCAAAACACAACTGGCGTCTAATGCCAACAATACAGAAAAAAAATTACAATCAGAACACTAAAGAACTAAAAGACTCAAAACATAAACACAAGATTCAAGATGTGTAATCCAGAGCCCTATTCGGAATCAGAAGAGTTCTTAGAGTCTTTATTAGAAGATACATCTTCTCTCTAATGTTGAGCATTGTCAAGTTTTATCTCAAGGTTTGTCACCCTTTCATTTAGATTTTTGAACTGGTCAGCTACAAACCTCTCAAAAATATTTTCAGGAAGAAAATTTGTTTTGTCTTCATTTACAGCAGGTGAGCTACCTGAACTATGGACCAAATCTTCTTCCCCTTCGAAGCACCACCTTCTCATTGTCTTTACTAACCCGAGAGACGCAACAGTGTTTCGGTTAACCACATTTGTGCAGTTACATGAGCATTTCTGCTCTCCATCAACATTCACACCTTGAAGAATTAATATCGTGATGACCAGAAATGCATATGGCAGATAATGTGATTGACTTAGGGCAGCTTCAGTCATGTTGTCTTTTAAAACCTCCACCCAGTTGGTGGAAACATCATTCTTAATAGCATGTAACAGATAAACATCTTCTGTGGTCATTCTATCCTGCAGCAACCTTCCAGGCAGAATCACCCATGCAAGAAGATATGTTGTTATCTTTTCTTCCATGTTTAAGCCTTCATGTACAAAGAGTCTTTCAATAGTGAATTTTTCCAGAAATCTCAAGCTTCTGTAAAGATCTCTTTTCTTTAGCCAACGATTTGTTTATGAGTTTGCTAAATGAGAGAATATTCCTCAGCTTTTAGTCCAACAACTTGTTGCCATACATTATTATAAATGCATATACTCAAACCTTTCTTTCACCTTTGACCGAATATCACCATTCACGATTTTCGAATTGTGGTAGAACACCCTAACTACATCAAGGTACCAGTCACCCTTCATTTGAATCAATGTAGAGAGTTCATGAGTTTCTATCCATCCCGGAAACATAAAGCCTTCTCTTTCGAACAGACTTAAGTTTAGATACTTGGGGGGAACAAAAATCTTGTTTGTTCCATTCATAAATCTTATTCTTGTCTAATCATCACTGATCCAGCCTGAGGGATCAGGATCTCTGGCAGTTGCCACTACTTTTCCTCTGCTTTCTCCTGAGCGACGATTAGAGGATGCCATATGATATTGAACTCTTGAACACTCTTCTTCTGCTCTAGGGTTATGAAGATTACACAAACTGAGCACACTAAATGCTAACACATTTTTACAAGTTTGATATGTATGAGGGCGCGAACAAACATCACATACAATCAGGCCCACTTAAGTTTTCAAAAAACTAAAGCCAAAAACAGAGATTATTAATCGGTTTCATTAAAACCAAAGTCGACTTAATGTTTAACAGAGTGTTACCAAAAGTAGAGAAACACATTCACAAATTATAATCGACTCAATTCATAACATAATCGATTAAAATTCGTACGACTATATTTTCACAGAAAACAATCAATCAAACAACACACAGAAAACATGCATATAACAATCAATCATACAAATGCTTATGATGCATGAAAGAGTTTTGTTATAGTTACCACAATCAGTGACTCAAGAATTTTTGATTTCATCATGATAGTTCATCATATAGTTGAATACTGCTTCAGTAGTTACTGCTCCTTTCCTGCAAAACAATTAAAATATTTTGATGCTGGTACCTATTTGAAGTTAGGTCCTGCCTTGTTAGTAGGTGGAGGTTGTTCCTTGGGAACCCATTTGTATTTTCCCTTTGGAACACAATACTTCTGAAATAGCAATTTCTAACATTGTGACCAAGTGTGTTGCAGTAAAAGCATGAATTAGTAGTAGGTTTACTCAGATCAATAAATTTCCTTGAGTTTATCCTATTACTTTTAGCCTTATAACCAATACCTTGTTTGTAGATAGCTCTTCCAAATGATCTTTGTCTTGTGTAAATTTAGCCAACATGCTGGTTAACTAATCAATTTTCTCAAGGTGTACTGGACAATTATCACATTCTTTCTCAACAATTTGTATCTCGGTCTTGACTGTCTTTGCAGATTTCAAAGCATTTTCAACATCTTTTTCAAGCTTTTCATTATCCTCTACTAGATTATCAATTTTGTATTCATAGTCTCTTCTCTTAGAGGATAATCGATTCACCTTATACTGGAGTCGCATGGCTTCTGCATGTATCTCCTGAAATGCATCCAACAACATGTAGTACTTGACCTCTATTGGTTTATTCTCAAATTCACTATCACAGTCATCATCAGAGTGTGCAGAGCCTGCCATGAAACATAAATTTGATTCCTCTTCAATGCTACAATCATCATCAGTTGAAGAGTCTTCATTACTATTTTTCCAGGCAATACATGCTTTCCTTTGCTTCCTCTTCTTGTCCATAGGATACTTGGTGAATTCTTTCTATTTGTTCTTCAAGTCTGGACAGTCAGGCTTCATATGACCATCCTTTCCACATTCATAACATTGTACAACGTTGCTTCTTGAGCTCTTCTTTCCTCCTCTTGAAAACCCTACATTGTTAGTTTCAGAATTTTATTTTTCTTGAATCTGTTAAGTTTTCTCACCATCATATTCATGATTTCCTTTTCTGGTACTTCTGCATCTGATTTAGCTTCAAGTTCAAGATTCTTTGTAGCTTTCTTTCTTGTGGCCTTTAGAGCGATTGATTTCTTTTCTTCAATTTCTTCTTCCTCCTTTATCCTTCCAAGCTCAAATTCATGTTCTCTAAGTTTTCCAAATAAGGTGCACAAGTTCATGTTGGTCAAGTCTCTTGATGCAGATATTGTAGTGACTTTCGGCTGCCAGCTTCTGTTGAGGCTTTTCAAGATCTTTATGTTTATTTCTTCTTTATCAAACACTTTCCCGAGGGCCATGAGGTGATTGACTATGTGTGTGAATCGTTTTTGTACTTCATAGATAGTCTCTCCCACTTTCATTCTGAACAACTCATACTCTTGTATGAGAGAATTCTTTCTAGCCCTTTTCACTTCATTCATTCCTTCATGTGTGACTTCAAGAACCTCCCACATTTCCTTAGCAGTTTTACATTGGGAAATCATAAAAAATTCATCCATGGTTAGTGCTGATGCAATCACATTTCTAGCCTTAACATCATATTGAGCTCTTCGGTTCTCATCTTGAGTCCACTCTGAAAAATTTTTCAAAACAACTTTTCCATTTTAAACATGAGTTGGCTCATATGGACCGTTTAGATTTGCATCCCAAACTCCTTTATCAACCGATTCAAGAAAGATTTGCATCCTTGTTTTCCAAAAAGCATAATTTTCTCCAACAAATAGTGGTGGTCTATTTGTCAAAGCACCTTCACCAAAGGTTTGAGAATTGAAATCCATTTTCCAAGATCAGTCGATTTAACTAAAATAGTAATCGACTATTTTTTCAAATATTTTATGAAAACCAGCTCTGGTACCAATTGTTAAAATAGAATGGCTCAATTTCTCACACCAAGAAGGGGGGGGGGGGTGAATTGGTGAAGTATAAAAAATAAAACTTTCAAAAACTTTTTCACCAAAAGAGATGCCTTTAACCTTTTCTTGAATCACATGTTAAAAGATTTTCAATGTGGCGGAAATTTAATCGAATGCGTATAAAGTATAATCGATTGAATGTAAAAGAGTAGGGATAAGAAAGATCAAACGATGAGTTTTTATACTAGTTCGGCAAAGCCTACATCTAGTGTCCTTTCAACTACCAGAAGCCAATGCACTATAATGATCAAGGCTTTTACAACAAGGTTTTTTTATAGAGACCTCACGTCAAAAAAATAACACAACTCTCTAACCCTCTAAGCAAAATATAGGCAGTACATAAACAGACTAACAACATGAATCCCCTCTCCTGCAGTCCAACCCCTTTGAGGCACCCTCAAACTCAAGAAAGCAGCACGTCCTTCTTCCTGTAATCACAATTGATCTTGTAGTAGACACCAAAATGTGCAGATAGATCAGACTTTGAAACTCAGCAATCTTGCTCTTCAAGAAATTCCAAGTAGTTAATCACCACAGTCAAACTTGTTTCTTGGAGCTTTTCCTCTTTCTGTAAGAATCAAACTTTCTGCAAAAGAATATGAAAATGTTAGAATCACAAAAGTTCTTTAGCGAAATCAAATTCGCGCCAATTTATAGTATAACACATCTCTAACGCATTTTAATCGACTTTGCTACTAATGTAGTCGAATATACCAATTCAGTTATAACAATTAGTAGCAATAAAAGCAATTAATTGAATTCACAATTAATGCAGTCGAATAGCATTTAACGCTTGGTTAACACATTTAAAAATATAATCGTTGTGACAGTTATATCAAGCATTAACAGATTTCAAAACAGTAACAGACGTAATCGAATACCTATCGCATGTAATCGATTATACAACAATGTTAAACAAAGTTTTGAAAACTTTTCTTAGAAAAAACTCACAGCACACTTTGAAAAAGGTTTGTGCAAAGACACGAGTTTTAATCGATTCAACCCATAATGTAATCGACTTAAAACTGTTGTTTTGCCACACAATTAAAATTCAACATTAGTGCTTGTGGTTTTTCTCATCCAAAAGCATGTGTCATGAATTCATGTATAAAGTCACATGTATAACACAGTGAAATGCAATGAACACCACAACAACAACACAACCATGTTCTCATATACGTATGTAACATGTAAGCATAGAACATGTAACACATACTACACATGTGTTATTAATTATGCGTTGTCATCATAAAAAACTTAGATATTACGGGGATTGTGGGTTCAGCTAAACCAGTGCTCCCCCTATCAACAATCTCAACACAATCTTTTTCTTGATCAGAAACTTGATCAGACTTGCTATTCTTTCGTTTTTCAAAATCACTTGAGTCTTTCCCTTGTTGTTCTTGAGCTTCCTTATACTTCCTTTCGCAAAAATTTTGGACTTGTTTCCCTTGCCATGAAACTGGGATCGAGCCTGCAAAACTAGATCTTGAAACTATCTGCACTCATTTAATTTATATTCATGAGCCTCTAATTAATGTTCTAACTCTTCTACCTCCATGGTTTCTAGATCATGTGTTTCTTTAATAGCCACCATTATGTGGTCGAATCTTGGTGGTAGAGTCCTCAAGATCTTGTCAACAACATATTGATCAGTGATCAATATGTTGATCATATATCAACATTTGTTCACATCTCTTCCATTCTTTCATTCTATTGTTCATCTAGTTCTTTCATGACGATGGAGAACTAAACCTTATTTGTTGTTGGGAAAGATGTAACCTCTTAAACTCTCACGTATTGAATTATTCTTTATTATATATGCTTTACTTCATTACTTGTTAGGGTTTTTCCTCTTTACTCTTTTCATGCTTTGTTTAACTCATTCAATTGCATGAACTTTGATTTTGTCGATATGGACACATACGGGGAAATCTAGAACTGGAAAAATTCTCCCGGAAGCAATATTACCTAGACATAGGAATAAGAGGATCGGTTGCCTTTAAGCTTCTGTGTGAATGTAATGCATGATTAATTGCTAGGGAGACAAGACATTGTGAACTAGTAATTAGGAGTAGGCTTTCTTCACCAAGACATCGGGTTTAAGGTAAATTAGAAAGTGGCATTAACATTAATGAAGAAGATGAATTCATATATGCATAAGAGTAAATTAGGTGAAATCTAAACCCAACAACAATATCATCAATTTCATCCATCCATTCATGTTTATTTTATTGCATTTGCATCCACAAACCCCCAAAATTTGTTCTTTAGAGTCTTAATTAGTTAAGTAATCACATAACTGTTTAGTGTCGTGAGTCTCTTGGGAAACGATACTTGGTCTTACCATTTATTATTACTTGATACGATTCGGTACACTTGCCGAGGTCTTAACAAGTTTTTGACTCCGTTTTCGGGGATTAAAAATTTGTTTATCAACTCTCCATTCCATTTTACACACACAATTACTCAATATTCATCTATTCTCTCTCACACCAAACTTCTTCGTTCCATCTCAAAACTCTACCTCATTCTTCCCTTACACCACATTTTTACTCCAAGGTCATCTTCTTCACCTTCCATTTACCTCTTTTTACAACTTATTGCAAGTAAGGTTTTCCTCTATCATTCAAATTTTCAACAACATACACATATTCTTCTTATTCCATTTATATATACGTTTTGATCATCTTTTTTTTAGTTTATAAATTTATTTATTTTTCTACCATATTTATTTTATTTCATGTTTTTTTTTAGATTTGTGTGTCATAGATCTTTCAACTCATGTCTCTTTCTTAAAAAAAACAACAAATAAAAAAATATATAAAACTTAAAATAATAATAATATAAATAATGATATGCGTACTCGTGTGACCGCATGCATCAACCTACTCATTACCCAAAATATAAAAATAAGCAAAAAAAAGTCGCATGAGTAATCGTGCGATGATACGCATCAACCTAGTGCTCACTATTGATAACAGTTGAATATATTGTTATCTGTGATGCAATTTTGGTACTAAATCAACCCTTTTTGACTTATAAGCTTGCTTGAACTCATGTTTTTAGCTTATTGTGTGATCAAGAGAGTTTGGGTTATACTTGAGGATTTTATCACTAAATTCCCTTGATTTTGTAGGAAATTGGAATGATTTTGAAGAAGATTAAAATATCAAGGAGTTGGAACTCAGAAAGGACAGAAAGAGCACCAGAAGAGAAGGCTGCAGAAACTCGCAGGACACTTGGGCGCCCTTTTCTAGAGCCCTCAGCACAGGAGTCTCGCAATCACGCTTGAGCGCCCTTTCAGGGACGCTGAGCGCCAGTTGTCGAGAACTATGTCACGCCTGGGCGCCCTTCTTGGGGCGCTGAGCGTCATTTCTCTTGCAAGCTCGTCTGGGCGTCCTAAGTAGGGGCACTGAGCGTTGGCGACGTTGGCCCATGATCCAATTCAGTTGTATATAAGGACTTGGAAGTCCTAGAGGGAGTATCTTTTGACAGAAGGGACGCAAATTCAGACTTTTTCAGCTCTCCGAAGGCAGAATTAGATGCGGAAGCTCTCCTTTTCTGTTTTTAGGGTCTATCTTTCATTCTCATTCCATTGTTCATCGAGTTTCTCCATGACAAGGGGGAACTAAATTCATTTGTTGTTGGGGAAGATGTAACCTCTAAATTGTCATGTATTTGAATTGATTCCAATTTATTTATGCTTCTTTCATTAATTGTTAGGGTTATTCTCCTTTGGTCTATGTTTGTTATGTTTAACTCATTCATGGCATGATTATTGGTTTTCTTTGATATGGACACATACGGAGAAACCTAGAACTAGGGAATTTCTCCCATGGGAACTATTGCCTAGACATAGGGATAGAACGCTTGGTTGTCTTAAGCTTCTGCTCATAATGCAAAATTAATTATTAGGGAGACAAGACATTGTAAACTAGTAATTAAGGATAGGCTTTTTTCGCTGAGACATCGGGTTCTAAGTACTTTAGAAAGTGACATTAACAATTAATAAAGAAGAAGAATTCATATATGCATGAGAGTGATTAGGTGAAATCTAAACCCCAACAACATCTTCATCTCATAATTCTCATCATTCACTTTTGTGTTTCTTTTCAATTGATCAAAATTGCATTCATATTTACTTTCTTGTTTTTGCATTTAAAAACCCTAAATTATTCTTCAAAGTCTTAATTAGTTAAGTAATTACATGATTGTTTAGTGTTGTGAGTCTCTTGGGAAACGATACTTAGTCTTACAAATTATTATTACTTTATACGATTCGGTACACTTGTCGAGGTCTTAACAACTACGCAAAACAAAAAAAATAAGCAAAAAGTCGTATGAGTACTCGTGTGATCGTGCGGATGAGCCTAGTGCTCATTACGCAAAACAATAAAAATAAACAAAAAGTTGTGTGAGTACTCATGCGATCGTACGTATCAGCCAAGTGTTCATTATGCAAAATCTAAATATTATATCAAAATACCAAAAAAAAATTTAAAACATTCAAAAAGCTAAAAATATAAAATTCCCATTCAAGCAACCTGAGCCAAAACTACGTGATCCTTGATTCTCCATCAAGAATGGAGATATGTTGGAGTAAGGCTAGTCCTTGTTAGGTTCACTTCCCTAAAAATCCAAAATTATCCATAAACAATTTTCCAAACAAATTCTCATACATATTTTCCAAGCAAATTTCCAAGTCATTTTCAAATAGTTTTTAAAAGAACTACGTACCCCTAATTTCTCACATGAGAATATGTAGGAGCAAGGTCAATCCTTATCGGGCTTCCTAAAAATAAAAAATATTTTTCTTTTATTTGTATTGTCTTGCATTGTTATTTTTGAGGAAAATCACCATTTTGAAAACCACATCAACTTTGCACATTTGATTAAAGGTACTGTCTTAGGGCAGGCGTTGTAGGGTGTTAATACCTTCCCTAAGCATAACCGACTCCCGAATCCATAATTTCTTGTTTCGTAGACCATGTCATTATTTTATCATTTTCCGTAGTTTTCCAGAATAAACTATGGTGGCAATTCCAAACTCTTATTTTCAAACTCTTTAATTACTTTTAAGAGTTTCGCCAGTCCCCCGTCGCGATCCCGGTTGCACCAACAGCCAGAAACGTTTTTGCCAATTACTTCCAGTTACTTCTCCCCCTTTGGGCATTAGAAAAAAAAGATACCAAGTAACAGGAAAATAAGTGCATAAAGAGATACATCAATATAAATTCTTACAAATTGTAGAAATTGATGCTCCCCTATCATTATGCAGTAGCTCTTTTCAAACATTCCAAACACAAGATTTATTCCAATATCAGAGTTAAAAGAAAAAAGTTAATACAGTATAGTCTAATCAATGTATCAGATCATGAATGTCAAAATGTGTAAAGAGTTTTAAGAAAATGTATCAAGCAGTAAATAATTTATTAACATATGTATCAGAGTGAAAGTAGTGCTTGATGCCATTGTATTAAAATGTGTAATATTCAAAATACTCAAATTTGATGCACAACGGATATGAAGTTAAGAGTATTATGAATGCATGAAATCATTTAATAGCAGAATGAATGTTTCAGTATTATGATTCAACAGAAATGAGAATCAAACCACATTCTTGTCTGTTAATCGATTTCACTGATAGAATAATTGATTAACTTCTGTAGAGCATTTGACAATCAATTCTAGATTAGTGGTATGTTTCTGTAAACTTGTCAACTTTTGTATTAAACCTGCAAATCACAACTTTCTCAACTATATTGAGTGTTAGTTTAGTAATACATAATAGTTGTGAAGCAATATGAATCATCAATTAAGTATGAATATGCAATAGTGTGTATGACAATGAAGTAGCAGATTGCACTCATACAATAGGATTATCCAATCAGATTCATCCAATCAATCAACTAATCAAGAATAGGATATAATTCAAAAAATATATATTTCATTCATGTTAACAAAATTAAAGAATTCAAACATAAATAATAAGCCTTTGTTGAAAGACTTTTGGTCGCACAAAAGTCAACAAACCTAAATTCTCCACTAATGTAGTATAGAGGCAACCTAGGGAATCAATCAAAGGACTTGGTACTTATTAAGTATAGAATTGTAGAATTAATGCCTAATTATATATTTACTAAAACTAAGTGGGGGAAAATTGAATGAATTACGAAATCTAAAATGTGAAAATGCATGATTGTATATGCTAAAATGAATTCATTATACCTAATCTAGAATGATTAAAAGACAGGAAAAATATGATTATGATTTATGCTAAGGAAAGTAAAAAAAAAATAATAGTGCAATATTTCTATCTCAAATTGATGCATGCAATGAAGAATGTAGATAATAACCACTAAATGCATGAAAATATGAAACAAGATGGATGAATGATATGTATTTGTATGTGACCATTCTACAACACTGAAATCAAATGCAATGCATGATATTGAACAAAAGAATGATATAAAACAGAACTAAAACGAAAGTAAGGAATACACCAATCACAGAATCTAATTGCAGGCAAGAAAGTTTATGAAGTAGAACAAACCAGGAAAATAGCAAATCCAAATTTGACACTAATCTTAAATTGACTTCCCAAAACATACCATGTACTCAAGAAGACATCTTGAAAACTCAAGCCCTCTTTGAGGTCCTTTGGCATCTGATTCAGATGCAAAAACTATGCATGGTTTCTTTTAAGAACTCAAATAAAATCAGAAATCAAAAATGCATTTGTCACTATAGTAAGACTAAAACAGAACAATATAGTAAAAAAGAATAGAATGACTATAACGAAAATCTAAATTGCAAGAAAAGTAAATTGCACAATTCAAAATTTAAAGAATAGAAGCATAAAATTTGTATTGAAATCTGAAATCGAAAGTACAGAATACCAAATATCCAAGAGGGTTCAAAGTCTGTCACCCAGTGATCATCCCCAAGAATTCTAGTGCAAAATAACGAATCCTCTACTCTACGAAAGCTTTGAAATATCTAAAACTAAATAGGAGAATGAAAACCCTAAGCTAGGTAGCGTCTGTCACCCACTATTGTCTAAACCTAAGAATGGTGCCATTCACTCACCACCCATTTTTACACTTTACAAGACTTCCCTTTATATAGGGAAAGTCAAAAATCGAAAAAAAGAAAGAAAGGGGGAAAGGGGATGAACCTATAACAGAATTGGAAGCTTCGTGATACTCTGATCGAACTAATTTTCTCAACCGCTTCCTTTCTTCTCAACCCTTTATCACCAACCACTCGCGTCTTTATAGCCCTTTGATCAACTTCCCTTTTTTTTGCCGATTTGACCTCCCTGCACGTGCAAAGAATCAACTTCAACTTCTTCTGAATCGGAGGCACGAGCACGAGCGTTTTCTCTTTGTGTTCTCTTTCTCTACACTTGAGCCCTAGCTCGAGACTTGCAACTGGAAAATGAGGCCTTCGAAACACTGACCCCCAAAGCAAAAGCAATCACCAAAATGCACAACTTCACTTGATTCCTCAACCCAACTCCAACGCAGGTGCAATCCATATCAGGCAGCATTGGACTTTAATTTAGCCCAAACATCATCACACACATTACTTCAGCTTTTCAGATTGTCCCTGGCCCATATTTATTCGGCCCAATTCAATAATTCAGCAATCTTCAACATAGCCATTTCATTTCAGCCCAATGCTTTTCAAAGACTTGATTTGCAGAAAAAAAAATATATTAAGAGTTTAATTAGGAAAAATAAAAGATAAAAGCCCTAAAAAGAATTTATTTATTTTCCTGAATATTTTTCTAAAGATGAAAAAGACTTATTTATTTAAAAACCTATTTATTTAACTAAAAAGGGAAAATTAACATTGTTTTTACAAAAACCTATTTTTATCCTAATTACTCTAGACTATATTATTTCTAATGAATTAAAAACTAAAATATCCTAAAAGAAGAGTATTAACATAGAAAAATGGGAAAATTGAGAGTTATCATACCCCACACTTAAGGAATTGCCCTCCTGGGTAAGCAAAACTAAAAGCAAAACCAAGACTCAATCTAAAAAGAAAAGATCCTAAACAAAAACTCAAAAACACTTGACTTATTCACAACTCAATCCAATCTAGCCAATTAATCATTTCTCAGCTATTTCATTCAATCAGAATTGCACAATCATAATTCTCAACTTCAAACATCAGTTTCAACAATCCTAACATTTGAACAACAACTTAATTCTTGAACAAAAACTTAATTCAGCCAATTTCAGCAATGAACACAATCAGAAAAGCAGAAATCAGTTTTAGCCTCATCAGAATAAGTGTTTGCACTCATATTCACTCAAGTGTTTAAGGTTGTCCTGTTTCACTCACTCATGTCATGCTAACTTCCATTCTTAACTTTGAAAAGACTCTAAGTGACAATTCTCAGCTCATGGTTTTATCTATATCAAAAGGTCTTTAATGGCTTGTAACGTAAATGGCATCAAAGGTTAGAAAACACTTGGCTAATGGAAATATAGAAACTGTGAAGAACAGTAAGGAACCTAGAACTCAGTGCACTCTTTGTCTAACTTTGGCCAATCCAATTTTTTTCTTTTTTTTTTCTCTGGTTTTCAATTCTGTTCAGGTCTTATTTTTCAAATCTTTTGCATTTTTTTCTTTTTTTCCAGACTTGCTCTTTTCTTTTTCACACAACCAACAACTCATTTTTTTTCTTTTTCACTCCTGGCCTTTCTTTTCTATTGCACTCACCAAGTTCTAGCTCCCCCTACTCTCACAAGTCTCTACAGGTTGGGTATTCAGTGGGAAAAAGGGCTTGTAATGAATGGAACAAAGAAAATGGCTAAAGCTCAAAATAAGGTACAATGGTAAGAAACTGAAATGATTAAGATAATTTGGCTATGGATGGTAATTAAAGCATGCCTAAATCATGTCTAAAATCTACCAACAACATCCTTTTCACAGAGAATCAATGGAAAATCAGAATTAAAATCAAACATGCATGAAATCACACAAGAAAGACAAAAAAATGGGCCCAAAATCTCTCCAGGGTTAAGAAATTTCTAAAACTGACTTGTTACCGTCTTTTATGCAAAAATTACTTCATTGGACTGAACTTAGATGCAAAAATAACGCTAGAATCTAAAGCAAAAACATACATTAACAACCTTTATAGGCTCATAGGGTCCATTTATCACGGCATCCCAAATACCTTTATCTACTGATTCCAAGAAAATTCTCATTCTAATTTTTCAAAAAAGGTAGTTTTCTCCTATAAACAGAGGGCGTCTGTTTGTGGAAGCACCTTCACTAAAGGTTTGAGAAATAGAGGCTATAAGGATCCAAATAATCGATTACACAAAAAACTAACCGATTAGTTTTTGAGTAAAATTCGAAAAACCAGCTCTAGTGCTAATTATAGAAATGGATAGGCCTTATTTCCCACCCAAGAGGGGGGTGAATTGGTTTGTATTAAAAAATATGTTCATTTAGAACCTTTTAAAATCTTTTGCACTTTCTCGAAACATGTTAGAAAAGATGTGCTTTGTATCTCACACCAAGAGAAGGGGGGTCAATTGATGTTCTATAAAAATGATCGCTTTTGAAATCTTTTTCGCAAAACAATAAGTCTTTAAACTTTTCTTGTATCGCAAGTAAAAATGTATGCAATGTAATAGTATGTGTATTCAAATACAGACAGAATATAATCGATTTAATGCAGAGAGATAGGGAGAAGAAAATTCAAACTCTAAGTTTTATACTGGTTCGGCCAATCTGCCTACATCTAGTTTCCTTCCACTCAACCTGAGATTGGAAGCCAATGCACTATAAAGATCTAAGTTTTTACAACAAGGACTTTACAGCAACCACACTGTCAAAATGTAAATAACCTCTCTAACTCACTAATCTAATATAGGCAAATACAAAAAGACTAGCAGCAAGAACAATCCTCTCCTATAGTCACCCCTTTGAGACCCTTCTCAAAGTCAAGAACCAAGTTCTTCTTCCTCTACACACCACAGGGAAACAACAATACTCAGCGTTTGCTAAAGCTCCTGATCAAGTAGTAAGCACCTCTGTTGTGCAGAATGATCAGACTTTACGAATCAATCAATCTTGCTTCTCAAGAAATCCTCAAGACTTGTACACCATGGCAATTCTTGTTTCTTGGAGAGTTTCTTTCTTCTGTAAACCTTCAAAGCTCAATCTAAAACTGATATGAAAATAGTTAAACTCAATTGTCTTACAGAATTTCAAATCATGCATCTATATATAGTGTAAGTCAAATCACACGCATTTTAATCTATTATGCTATTATTCTAACCGGTTACACTAAATAGTTATAACAGATCAACAACAGTCAAAGCCATTAATTGAATGTTCAATTAATGTAATCGATTTGTAATAAATGTTTGGTCAACATATTTAAAAATATGACCGTTGAGACAGTTATGTCGAGCAATAAAATAGTTTTCAAATCTTTAACGGACTTAATTGAATACATGACCCATGTAATCGATTAAGCTTTAACACTTAGCATATTTTGAAAAAATTTCTTCTCAAAATCCATCACAACACAGTTGAAAAATATTTGTGCAAACATACGAGTTTTAATCGATTTAACCACTAACGTAATCGATTCAAAACTAGTTGTTTTGTCACAGTTTAAAAGTTAAGTTGTCTCATGACTTTATTTGATTAACACACCATTGTAATCGATTAAGTCATACATATATGATTGATGCATGTGGTTTTTTCATTTCCAAAACTCATATTATGCATACACAGATATAATCACATTTCAAACATAGTAGTTTGCAATAATCAACACAATATGTCCAACACTATGCTTGTACAAATCTCACAGTAAGCATAAGCATATATAACACAAATAACACAGTACATACACATGTATTTTTATTAACAATGTGTTGTCATCATCAAAAACAAATATCATAGAGATTGTGGGTTCAGCTAACACTGTGTTCCCCTATCAACAATCTCAATAATTTCTCCCTTTTGTGGTGATGCACAACCATGATTAATAAAACCATGTTGTACAGTCTGCAATTAAACATATTTCAATTATCTCAGAAAACACGGTTCAATTACATCAGATATTATCCACCTTTGGGCATTAGAAAAAAAGGACATTTAGTACACAGTAATTGAAATAGAGATAATAAAGCAATTTGAGATGCATCAATCAATACAACAAAATAAATTTGATGTTCCCCCTGTTAATAATCTTCACATGATTCTATCATTTTCTCCCCCTTTCAGTAACATGTGATCCATTAAACAATATACAAAACTCTTCCTGTCATTATGCATATTCAAACATCAAATCACAGATGCAAAATACAGATATATCAAAGTTATGTGTCACTCAAGCATATTCAAGCAATGTATTAAAGAAATATTACAAAATTCATACCAGAGTAGTTTTGATACATTTTGAATCATCACAACAGTTTAATCACTTATAATCTCAAATCAAATTCACAGCGGATCAACACAAAGAGATATAAGCTGAATAAAAATATAACAGATAATAAGTCATGGTTTAAAGCATCAGATATCAGAAGTTTAGAAACTTCAAACGAAATGACGAATCTCAATCGATTAGAACTTCATCTTAATCGATTTTTGCTGCAGAGTAATGTTGATTTTACATCTTAGCTGTCGCAACCGGAATCGCGACGGGACGACGATCCAAAAAATAAAACACGGGTTTTGAAAAGAGATTTTGGAGTCGCCACCATAGTTTATTCTGGAAAACTACGGAAAAACCATAAAACGATAAAGCACGGTCCACGAAAACCAAAGATTGGGTTCGAGAGTCGGTTACGCGTGGGGAAGGTGTTAGCACCCCACAACGCCTGCCCTAAGGCAGTACCTTTAACTAAATGCACGAATATGATGTGATTTTCAACATGTTTAACTATCCCCTAAAATAAAATTCTAAAATAAACAAAACATATTTTTTAGTTTTTTGGGCCCGACAAGGATTGACCTTGCTCCTACGTATTCTCATTCAAAATGAGAAATCAGGGTTACGTAGTTCTTTTAGAAAACTGCTTGAAAATTTGTTTGAAAATTGTTTAGAAAATTTTGTTTGGAAAATGATTATGCATAAATTTGGATTTTTGGGAAAGTGAACCTGACAAGGGCTAGCCTTGCTCCTACGTATCTCCACTTTTGATGGAGAATCAAGGATCACGTAGTTCTGGGTAGCAAGACTATTTGTTGTTTAAAATTGTTGATGTTTTCGGGTTTTTTGAAGATTTTATACCTTTTTTTGTATTTTGTTTAAGAAAGAGAAAAGGTTGTTAGCACAAGGACGATGCGTGCGATCACACATGTGCATAAACCTTTAAAACATATTTTTTGGTTAATTTTACTTAAGGAAAAGAAAAGGTTTTTAGCACAAGGACGATGCGTGCGATCACACATGTGCCTAAACCTTTAAAACATATTTTTTGTAATTTTAATTAAGAAAGCGAAAAGGTTGTTAGCACAAGGACGATGCGTGCGATCACACATGTGCCTAAACCCTTAAAACATTTTTTGTAATTTCAATTAAGAAAGAGAAAAGGTTTTCAGCACAAGGACGATGCGTGCGATCACACATGTGCCTCCCTTAAAACATATTTTTATAAATTCCTTTATTTAAATTGTAAATATTGCATTATTAAATATATATTTTAGGATGAGTAAATATCTAGAATAAGTAGATAGGACAAAATAAAATAATAAATAAAAATAAAAATAAAAATAAAAGAAATAAATAAAACAATTAAAATAAGATAGACAAAAATAAATAAAATAAAATAAAATAAGAAAAACAAACAAATAAAAATAACGAGCGTTGGGGGAATCATAAACGGACGTTGAGAATGAGGAGAAATAACGAGCGTTGGGGGAATTATGAACGGACGCTGAGAAAAATAGCCTGGACGACGAGCGTTCCTGGGTGATATGACGAACGTATGTTGAGTAAAGGAGCCTGGATGACGAGCGTCCGTTGGGGAGAGTTGACGAACGTACGTTGGGAAAAATAGCCTGGATGACGAGCGTTCGTGGGTGATATGACAAACGTACGTTGAGTACAGGAGGGTAGATGACGAGCGTTCATTGGGAAAGGAGGTTGAGTGACGAACGCTCGTTGGGGACGAGCGTTCGTTGGGACGAGCGTTCATTGGGCGATTGTTGAACGGACGCTGGGAAACGGGCTGAATGACGAGCGCTCGTTGGGGACGAGCGTTCGTTGGGGAACTGGTGAGCGGATGCTGGGAAACGGGCTGAATGACGAGCGCTCGTTGGGGGACGGGCTGAATGACGAACGCTCGTCAGGGGATGAGCGTTAGTTGGAGAATTGGCGGACGGACGCTGGGAAACGGGCTAAATGACGAACGGACACTGGGAAACAGGTTAAATGACGAACGCTCGTTGGGACGAGCGTTCGTTGATGAATTGGCGAACGGACGCTGGGAAAAGAGCTTGAAAGACGAGCGCTCGTTGTGGACGAGCGTTCGTTGGGGAGATGGTCACCCAAACGGTCCGTCCAAGAAGTTGACGGACGGACGTTCGGAGAGGGGGTAGATGACGAACGTTCGAAAAAGGCCGAAAACGTGCGTTTATTATGGGCTTGGCCCACCCGGGTGGTTTCTACCCTAGAATTCCCCTAGGGGTTCTCTGACTCTACACTCAATGCTGCTTCCCTCCATCGAGACCCAGGTCTCTTTCTCTCTCTGACCAGGAAAAGCTAGGGCTGGGATTGCCTCCCTTGAACACCTGCGCCATTACTTCTTCCAACCAGCCACCGCGCCACCACCTTCCACCCGTCTCGGCGTCGGCGGCGACCCCAAGCACCACCGGAACCACGGCGTTCTCTCCCCTTCTCTCTCGCACTAACCTAGGGTTGAGGCTCTTCCACCTTGGGCACCTCCTGCCGCCGCCTCTGCCAGAGCCGGCCACCGTCGCCTCTAGCTGGAGCGCGCTTCTTCACCGGCGCCACCAGTGTCACTTTCCTCCCTCTCCGTTCGAGGGCTTTCTCGGCTGCCAATCGTCCCCGCAAAACCACATTTCCCTGTCTTCTTCCCCTAATTTTTATTTTTTTTTTATTGATTTACTGATTAATTTGAAAATTACGAGTGTGTGTTGTGTACATCTGAATGTGAGGGGTGAATGCTGGATTTGTTCTGCCTTATGTGTTGGTTGGGTTAAGCTTGTTGGAGGTGGCGTCGGAGATGTTGGGGAGATGAGAGTGATGATGCTGGAAGTGGTGCTGGAGATGAAAGTGGTGAGAGGAAGAAAAGGGACGTTGGGAGTGGATTATGGTTGAAGATGGAGATGAGGTGTTGAAAATGAAGAAGGTAAGGGATGAAAATGATGGGTTGGCCGTGGGGTGTTGGTAGTAGTGTTAGAGATGATGATGCTGGAGGTGGTATAAGGATGAAGATGTTAGGTGCCCCCGTGGTATAAGTATGGCTTGTGGCAGTGGGTGAATGTGGATGATGGGTGTCGGAGATTGGTCACTGTTCTTGGCTGTGGCTTTGTGCAATGCAGGTTGAGGATGGTGGTGTTATGCATGAGTTGGGATGGAGGTTCCGTGATAATGGTGTATGGGTTGGGGTCTCTGCTTGAGTTGAATTTCTGAAGATGAAGGAGTATGTGGTTGTATGTGATGGTTGTGGCAAATGAATATGGTTGAAGTGAATATGGTTGATGATTCGGGGAATGTGGGGAGGGTGACGATGGTGTTTGGTAACAATGGCCCGCATACAAATAACCATGACACAATCATATGCTAATTTAACAACAACTTAACAGAGGTATATTCATGGGAGAACATGGAGTGTGAGGCATCACTTACCTCTTGAAGATCCGATTGCTACTGCCAACCTTGCGCCTCCAATGAATCTCTCCTTTTCCTTTCGACTGGCTTCTTCTTCCCTTTCCTTGTTGAATGGTGTCTCTTGTTTCTCTTTGCAGGTGCCAATGTCTCCTTCTCGGCAATGGATGATTATCCAGTGAAGTTGAAGGTCCCCTGGAGCTCTCCACCAATGATCGAAGATGATCGATGCCCCCAAACAACCCCCGCTGTGTGTATATTTGCTCCTTGCTTTTCTGTCCCAACCAGAATTCTCCTTCTCTCTACTCTCTGTGCTCTTTGCAATTCTCTCCGTGTTTGTCTTTTGTGCCATTCTCTGTACCAAAATCGTACACCCAAATCGCGCCTCTGCCATCACCCCGCGTCCTGCAGAAACGGTTTTCTGCCCCTTCCCCTCCAACGCGCGTACTGCTCTTTTCTTGTCCCCCAACCCGAAAACATTCTCTCTTTTCTCAGCTTCTCTTTTTTTTTTTTTTTTTTTTTTTATCATATTATATTAAGCAAAATAAGTTTAAAAAATAAGATAAAATAACAATAGAAAATAAAATAATAAAAATGTAAGAAAAATATATATACATGTATATGGAGAAAAATAAGATAATATATGTAAATAAAACTAGGATAACACAAAAATAATAATAATAAAAATAAGAAAAGAAATAAATAAATAAATAACAATAAATAAATAAAAGATAAAAACGAAAATATGAAATAGAAATAAAATAAGTAAATAGTATAATAGACTACAGTAAAGTCCAAAAGGTTAATCCGGACGAAATTTGGTATTGACAGCTGCCCCTCTTTACTTAAATTTTACTAGATAATATGACAAAGTGATGTTTTCATATTATATTGTAAAAGATAAGTAAAGATAGAAATACTAATTTCGTCTGGATTTCAAAGGAGGCGAAATGAAGGAAGAATAAAAAAACTTATCCGAGTAGATACGATAATTGAATTCAAAGAAAAGTGTCTTGATGCAACACAGAGGGTTCGACCATTGCCGAGCAGAGGGCCTAAAATCACAGAAAAACTAGAGGCGCCAGACAAGACTGGGCTTGAAACGCTGAACCAAAACCGTGCTTGAGGGGAACGAGGTGTACAAACCTCGTGGAGGGTGTACAAACCCTGAACGAATGATGTGAGGTGTGCTAACCTCGTGGAGGGTGTACAAACCCTATGGGTGAATGATGTGAGGTGTGCTAACCTCGTGGAGGGTGTACAAACCCTGTGGAATGAATGATATGAGGTGTACTAACCTCTTGGAGGGTGTACAAACCCTATGGATGAATGATATGAGGTGTACTAACCTCGTAGAGGGTGTACAAACCCTATGGATGAATGCTATGAGGTGTACTAACCTCGTGGAGGGTGTACAAACCCTGAACGAATGATATGAGGTGTACTAACCTCGTGGAGGGTGTACAAACCCTGAACAAATGATGTGAGGTGTACTAACCTCTTGGAGGGTGTACAAACCCTGTGGATGAATGATGTGAGGTGTACTAACCTCTTGGAGGGTGTACAAACCCTATGGATGAATGATATGAGGTGTACTAACCTCGTGGAGGGTGTACAAACCCTATGTATGAAAGCTATGAGGTGTACTAACCTCGTGGAGGGTGTACAAACCCTATGGATGAATGAAATGAGGATCAATAGGCTCGACAAAGGCCTTGAGGTGTGCTATCGAAGAAACAACTCTGGGGTTCAGATCTTTTTTGAAGAAACATTGGTAAAAACTGAGCAAAACATTAGAGATTTAGATATAAAGGTCTGCTAACCTTTTTCACCACTTCATTTTCCCTTTACGGATTTTTGAACAATTTTCTTTGCTTTCTATGAAATGATGTTATGTTATGATGGTGCATGAATGCATATGAGCCAGTGGTTTCGTTCCCTTCTTTTGCTCTCGCTTTCTCTATCTTGCACCTTTTTCTTCTTTTTTTTTTTTTTTTTTTGTGAAAATTCTATGCTTGGAATCCGTTGTCAATGTTGACGTCAAACGCGATGTACGTTCGAAATGCATTCAATCAAAATAATGTCAAGAAGCAGTGGGTTCTTTGATGAAAGGAAGAGAACGTAACTAGGGGTTCAAATTCCCTCTAGCACTAGCTTGAACCTGAAAAGGTGCGGGAGATGAGTATGAAAGGTGGATGGTTGAATGATTACCTGTGGGTAACGTTAGCATTTGAATTTTTCTTACATTGGGAGGTGTTGTTAGTATCTACACATGCATGGCCCGCAAGGGCTGCCCCAACTTTGTTGCGTATAGTAAACTTGATTTGGAGAGGTGGAAAGGTTCGGGTAGGAAGGGTTGCCCCAATTGGGCGATTCTTGATTGACGGGGAGACTTCACATTTTTTTTGTCTCTTTTTTCTTTTTTTTTTGTTTCATTTTCTTTCCTTCTTTTTTTGTTCTTTTGAGTGATTGTGTCATTCACCACATCGTTTCGTTTCAGGGTAAAAATCGTGAGAAAGATTAGGACAAACAGTCTTCAGTCAGCGTGGACTTTTATTGGCTTGTACCGTGGCCAAAGGTCAAAGGGTTTTGAAAGAAATGGATAATGAAGGCTCAAATAAGTGTTTGGCGGTTAAATTGTTTCAACAAGAATCATTTGCAAGGTATCGAGTCAACTATCCTTAAAGATCTGAAACTTCGGGCATCCTTTTATTTTCATTGCTGTTTTTTTTTCTTTCTTTTCTTCCCCTTTTGGGTCGCTTGCTTCGTTGTCTCTGTTGTGTACTTCTTTGAGACTTTGTATATTTTTTATCTCTTTTTCCTTCTTCTCTTTTTTTTTTCAGAAATCCCCTCCTTGATTTCGGATGCCCTTGATGTACCCTTTAGGTTGACATCGATGTGCTAATGATTCTTGTCGGGGGTGATGAAAACAAATATAATTTATGGCTCAAAAGGGGTGCAATTGGATAAACTTCTTTTAACGTTTGGATAAAGAAAAAATGGCCACACGTCACTCTGAATCTTTGCTTACCTTACTTTCTCGCGACCTTAGCCCTGGAATAAAACTCGGTAGTGGTTGACACATCGACTTCATTGTTTTTTTTCTTTTTTTTTTTATTATTATTATTATTATTTTTTTTTTTCCAATCAACAGATCGTTGGGATGGGTACCATGATGAACACTGCCCCAGTATTGTATTCATGACAACCCTTTGTTTTAATGGGAAATGAAAAGGTTGAAGGTTCAAGTAGTATGAATGCAGATGCTCTAGCCGGAAAAGAACGATGGTTACCCCCGAAACCTTGCATCAGGAGAAGACCCAACTTTGGTATTTTCAAAATTTATTTTGCTTTTGCTTTTCGAAAACACTACGCCCTTGACAACCTCATTGACAACGAATTCAACATGTGTCCTTTCTTTTGCTTTCTTTTTCTTATTTTTTTATTTTTTATTTTTATTTTTTTTTATTTTATTTTTATTTTTATTTTTTATTTTTTTTTTATTTTTTACGACACCCACCAGGACCGAGCTAAGCCGACTGAATACCCGTGATGCTTTTATTGACATTTGTTCAATTATTTTCGTTTTCATTCCTCTTTATTTACCTAAACAGCTCAGCGCGACATGCAATAATTTCAGAAAGTAAGAACAAAAATTTAATATGCGGTATTTATTGAACGAAATAACACATATTACAAGAATTTAAAAGACAATGTTAATATTCGCTAACGACAACCCCTATTACAGAATCATCATACATAGAATTTTTTGACCGCATCAGAATTAACCGGTAACGGTAATTCCTCCCCATCCATCCTTGTGAGAATTAGTGCCCCACCAGAGAATGCTTTCTTCACCACAAACTGCCCTTCATAGTTTGGGGTCCACTTGCCTCGATGATCTTTTTGGATGGGCAAAATCCTCTTCAACACCAGTTCGCCCTCATGAAACTCTCTTGGGTGCACCCTTTTGTCAAACGCCTTTTTCATTCTCCTTTGATACAGCTGTCCATGACACACTGCTGTTAACCTTTTCTCTTCGATAAGGTTGAGTTGGTCGAATCGGGTTTGAACCCACTCAGCTTCCTCTAACTTAGTTTCCATTAACACGCGTAAGGAGGGAATTTCGACCTCAAATGGAAGTACCGCTTCCATCCCATACACTAGCGAGAACGGCGTGGCCCCAGTTGATGTTCGTACTGATGTGCGGTATCCGTGCAGAGCGAAAGGAAGCATTTCGTGCCAGTCCTTGTAGGTGACCACCATCTTCTGCACAATCTTCTTGATGTTCTTGTTAGCAGCCTCTACTGCCCCATTCATCTTTGGACGATAAGGAGAGGAATTATGGTGGTGAATTTTGAATTCCTCACATAACTCCGCCATCATCTGATTGTTCAGGTTGGTAGCGTTATCAGTGATGATCTTGTTAGGTAGCCCATACCTACAGATCAACTCCTTCCTTATGAATCTAACCACAACCTTTCTAGTCACGTTGGCATACGAAGCAGCCTCTACCCACTTGGTGAAATAGTCGATTGCGACTAGTATGAAGCGATGTCCATTTGACGCTTTTGGTTCTATAGCTCCGATGACATCTATTCCCCACATCGAAAATGGCCATGGTGCAGACAACACGTTCAGAGCAGTGGGCGACACATTGATATTATCTGCATATATCTGACATTTCTCACACTTCCTCACGTGTATGCAACAATCGTGTTCCATGGTCAACCAGAAGTAACCAGCTCTTAAGATCTTCCTAGCCATCGAATGTCCATTCATGTGTGTGCCAAATGTACCTTCGTGCACTTCTTTCAATATCAACTCGGCTTCCTTTGCATCCACACATCTGAGGAGGACCATGTCATGGTTTCTCTTGTATAAGACATCCCCACTTACGATGAAACTGCCGGCCAACCTTCTTAGTGCTCTTTTATCGTTTTCAGATGCATCCTCAGGGTATTCTCGGGTTTTAAGATAACGCTTGATATCAAAGTACCAAGGCTTACCGTCTAACTCCTCCTCGATGAAGTGGCAATATGCTGGCTTTGCATGGCTTTTCATTTTGATTTTTGGTAATTCTGCATCTTGATCAACCTCAAACATTGACGACAAGGTGGCCAGTGAGTCTGCTAATTGATTATCTTCTCGAGGTATATGGTTAAATGTGATGGAATCGAAATACTCCATTAATCCCCTGATGTAAGCTTGGTAGGGAATTAATTTTGTATCCCTAGTTTCCCATTCTCCTTTCAGTTGATGGATGACCAAAGCCGAATCTCCATACACATCCAGAATTTTTGCCTTAGACTCAATTGCTGCTCGAATACCCATGGCACAGGCTTCATATTCAGTGATGTTATTCGTGCAGCTAAAACACAACCTTGCCGTCATTGGTATATACTGACGCTCTGGGGAGATAAGCACTGCCCCTATTCCATGTCCCATCACATTCGAGGCTCCGTCGAATAACACCGTCCACGCTTTTTCGTTTCGGTCTTCTTTGTTCTCTTCGAATAGAGCCATGATATCCTCATCAGGAAATTCAGGTTGCATTGGTTGATAATCACAAAGGGGTTGATGAGCCAGGTATTCTGCTAGTGCGCTACCCTTGACAGATTTTTGAGTGACATATACGATGTTATACTCTGACAATAGCATCTACCATCGAGCTATCCTTCCAGTAAGAGCAGGCTTTTCAAAAATATACTTGATAGGATCCATCTTGGATATCAACCATGTGGAATGACTCAACATGTATTGCCTTAAACGATGAGCGGCCCACGCCAATGCGCAGCAAGTCCGCTCTAACGATGAATATCGTTGTTCGCAGTCTGTGAACTTCTTGCTCAAGTAATATATAGCGTGCTCTCTTTTGCCATCCTCATCATGCTGACCCAACACACAACCCATTGACTTGTCCAATACAGTCAAATACAAAATGAGTGGCCTTCCTGGTTCTGGTGGACGTAATACAGGAGGGTTTTGTAAGTATTGTTTGACTCTCTCAAAAGCGGCCTGACAATCCTCATTCCACACCACAGCCTGATTCTTTCGTAACAACTTGAACAGTGGTTCACAAGTAGCAGTTAAGTGGGAGATGAATCTAGCAATGTAATTCAATCTACCCAAAAACCCTCGAACTTCTTTTTCCGTTTTAGGCGCAGGCATTTCCATTATCGCTCGCACTTTATCTGGATCCACCTCTATCCCCCTCTGGCTGACAATAAAGCCCAACAATTTCCCGGATTTCACTCCAAATGTACATTTGGCGGGATTCAGCCTAAGCTTATACTTCCTCAATCTCTCGAATAACTTTCTCAAGTTGAGGACGTGTTCTTCTTCTGATTCGGACTTCGCGATCATGTCGTCCACATAAACTTCAATCTCCTTGTGCATCATATCATGGAAAAGTGCCACCATCGCCCTTTGATATGTTGCCCCAGCATTCTTGAGTCCAAAAGACATCACTTTATAACAAAATGTGCCCCACAATGTAATAAAAGTAGTCTTTTCCATATCTTCTGGCGCCATCTTGATCTGGTTATACCCCGAAAAACCATCCATGAACGAAAACAGTGAATACTTGGCTGTATTATCAACCAGGGTGTCGATGTGTGGTAATGGGAAATTGTCCTTTGGGCTTGCGCGATTCAAATCTCGATAATCGACACACATCCGAACTTTACCATCCTTCTTAGGCACCGGTACAATGTTTGCTACCCATTCTGGGTATCTCGCCACAGCTAGAAACCCTGCATCGAATTGCTTCTATACCTCTTCCTTGATCTTCAAGGACATTTCCGGTTTCATCCTTCTTAGCTTTTGCTTTACCGGTGGGCATTCCGGCTTGAGTGGGAGCTTGTGTTGTACAATATCTGTATCGAGGCCTGGCATGTCATTGTAAGACCAAGCAAACACATCCCTGAACTCCCTCAATAAGTCACGCAATTTTTCTTTCACTTCTGCTTTCATGGCTGTACCGATCTTCACCTCCTTTACCTCATCCCCATTCCCTAAATTGAGTACTTCAACATCTTCCTGGTGAGGTTTCATCTCCTTACACTCTTGTTCCACTAGTCTCAACAGTTCAGGAGGGGGTTCCGGGTCATCATCACAATCATCTTCCGTATTATTGACGGGGCGCCCAAAATCAGGAATATCAACATAATTACTTTCAAAACATTCATTGTCATATCTGCATTATTTGAGTTTATGAAAAGGAAATAAATAAACGAAAAACGACGAGGAATGCAAAATGATGATAAAACACAAACAAACACACTTTGATTATCGCGCTGAGCATAATAAACTAAAAGCGTCAACCCGTAAGTCATGAATCCTAAAGCCCCGGGTAAAGCTATAGGATTAATTAAAGTTATTACATCTTATTCAAATTAAGCATCACGGGCAAATCCAGCATCTCCCAGTTGTCGAGTCGTGCATCCGGGGAGCAGGCCCACACGCAACTGGAGCCTTCCGATCCATCTTCATCTCCCACAGCTGCTATGTGGCCAGCGTTAACCCAACCAGCACTGCGAAAGCTCTCCTTGAGGTCACAGATACGAATTCTTCCCACTTTGGGCTCCCGTCTTTCCATCTGAGCCAGACTACGCTCCCTCCTTTCTTCTATCAACCTTCTCCTATCCTCCTTGGTGGGCTTGTATCCCAGGCCATACCTATTCTTGTTCTCGACGACCTCTAGAGGGAATGCTCGCCCCTGTCCATACCTACCCAAACCTTTCCCATGCATGTAACCTTCTTTTAACATGACTTTGGCCATCATGATAGAAGCACGCGACAGATGTGGACTGATCGCGAATGGCTCCACGTAGGTGTTTCCCACGATCTCCAGAGATTGGAAAGTTGCCTCGAGAGCTTCCTCGGCTACTTCAATATAACGGGAGGATGATGGTCCGCTCACAAGGAGGTCCTCCTCTCCTGATACTATCACCAGCTTATCTCCCATAACATATTTCAGCTTTTGGTGTAGTGTGGAAGGCACAACTCCTGCAGAATGGATCCACGGGCGACCCAACAAACAGCTATAAGCCGGGAGGATATCCATAACTTGAAAGGTCACTTGAAAGACACAAGGACCGACTTGAACGGGCAATTCAATTTCTCCCATCACTACCCTTTTACTGCCGTCAAATGCCCTCACAATCATAGAGCTCGGCTTCATATGCATTCCATCACAGGGGAGCTTCTCCAATGTCGATTTTGGCATGACGTTTAGAGAGGAGCCATTGTCCACCAAGACACGCGCTATAACGTGATCCAGGCATTTCACAGAGACATGAAGGGCTTTGTTATGACCTCTCCCCTCAACAGGTATCTCTTCATCAGTGAAGGTGAGGTAATTATTAGCAACGATGTTGCCAACAATGCCCTCGAACTTGTTCAGAGAAATACCTTGTTCTACATGAGCCTCACTGAGTATCTTCATCAACAACTTTCGGTGCGAGGCAGAGTGCATGAGTAATTCTAGCAAGGAGATCCGGGCAGGCATGCGATTCAACTGTTCCACCACTTTGTACTCACTCTGTTGTATGAACTTTAGGAATTCACCAACTTTTTCTTCAGATATTTCCCTCTTCTCCTCTGTGTTGGGGGTCTCCTCGGCCTCCACGTTCTTCCCCCTCAAGAACTCCTTTGCTTTTGCAGCCATTGTTGCTTCCCTATCATTGGTTCTTTCTCTCACCAATTCTGGTGGTGTAAAGATTCGACCACTTCTGGTCATTCCACCAATGCCTGATATGTTTTCCACAGTCGGATTTGCATATTCTCCCTCGTCTAATGCAGTTGCCCCATATCTCCATGGGACGGCTTTCTCGTTCTTATAAGGGAAAGGAGTTGGCACTCGGATGACCACAGACGGATTTCCTTCAGTTACCAGTGCAGGGGTGGTCCTAGTAAAATGGATCACCAAAGGTTCGGGTAGAGTCACATCAGATTCTCCACCAATTTGTGCAAATACTTCCCCCTCTCTGACCTTGCAGCACACTTGCATCAGATTTCTATCAAGTAAGTCTTGTAGAAAAATCTCGAATTCCATACATTCCTCAATAGAGTGCTCGGCCTCCGGATGGAGTGCGCACGCTATACCCAGATCATAATCACCCTTCACTAGGCCCTTCTTCAACAAAGCTTCAAAGATAAACCTCCTAGAACTTCGGATTTCGCCCACATCTCTTATCAGATCCTGGTTTCCAACCTCGACGGCGTTCGTCGAGGAACTCCCGTGCCCGGACAATGGATTAGTATCGACGCTGGGCTGGTCCTCTTGAAACTTTAACCAACCCGAATCTATCAGAGCCTGAACTTTGTATTTGAGAGCCATACATCCTTCGGTCGAGTGGCCAACGCCTCCTGCATGATAACTACACCTGGCATTCGCGTCATAACCCCTAGGGTACGGCGGCTGTACAGGCTTCATCGGACAAATGGCGACCAGACCCTTTTTGACTAGGTTAGGTAACAATTCAGTGTAGGTCATAGGGATTGGGGTGAACCTAACAAATTGATTTCCCCTTGGGTTGTTGTTGTGACCCACATTCAGATTTGGGCCCATGTTTGCGACCGGTCTTGCAGCTTCGGTTGGGATACGCTGCGGTGGATAATACGCTTGTTGTTGTTGAGGCCTAGCTTGGTGAACAAACGTGGTGTTAGCAGCATAAGGAGGCGGGTTTAAGTATGGTCGATAATTAGGATTGGGAGCTCGTCCTCTCCACGCAGGCATTACCGACGCAGCATGTACCTCCCCCTCTTTTTTCTTCCCCTGATTGAAACTGGGCTTTTTGTAGTTTGTAGCTGCAGGTGGGCCATATGCTATCTTCCCGTTTTTCAATCCAATTTCTATCCTCTCACCAATGATGATGGTGTCAGCAAAATTGACAGATACATTCCCAACCATATGCTCATAAAATGGCGGCTGGAGTGTGTTTACGAACATCGACACCATCTCCTTATCAAACAACGGCGGCTCAACTTGCGCAGCCAACTCTCTCCATCGCTGGGCGTACTCTTTGAAAGTTTCATTGTCCTTTTTTGTCATATTCTGCAGCTGCAGACGGTCCGGAGCAACATGAGTATTGTATACATATTGTTTTACGAAGGCGTCAGCTAGATCCGCCCAACAACGAATTCGGTATGGCTCCAGGTGGGTGTACCAGTTCAATGCCACCCCAGCCAAACTTTCCTGGAAAACGTGGATGAGTAGCTGCTCATCATGAGCATACGCAGCCATCTTTCTGCAGTACATGGTCACATGGCTTTTAGGGCAAGTGTTACCCCTATATTTTTCAAACTCCGGCGCCTTGAACTTAGGCGGGATTTTCAAGCCCGGAACCAAACTTAATCTGGCCGCATCTCCAAACCCGTAGCTCTCAACTCCCTCAACAGCTCTCAACCTCGCCTCCAGACTTTCCAACCTACCCGTAGCTCCAACGAGGCTACCGAATCCCCCAACCACCGTGGCGTGTGGTGCAGCTTCGGCTGAAAAATCCTCCCTAGCAACCACAGGCGGTACTGGGGTCACCCGAATTCCATCAGTGGTGTTGGTCTCATTCATTCCCGTGCCCACCATGGGAGCCGACACTAAGACAGGTCCCTGAGTGCCGATTGGTGGTACATTGACAGTCGCGGGAAACGAGAATGAAGCGTGCTCAGCTTCTGAGTACTCTCCTACAGGAGGAGCGTAACCCGGAGGTAAACCATACAGTGGGAAAGGAACTGATTGGCTCGCAGCGTTGAACATTGGAGGATAAGGGTGAGCATTCCCCCCAACATGCGTAGATGAAGACTCTCCAGCAGTCTTCATGGATTCAAGCGTCGCCAAGATCTGGCCGATCTGGTCCTTCAACTGGCCAACATCCGTTTTGAGAGACTCTTGTGACTCCTCCCAGCTTGCCATGGCTTTTGAGTTTGCCCGGGTCCGGTAGGGATGTCGTGGAAATTTGGTCGTCGTTTTTTCTCACGCGTACTGCTTTATTATTTTAATTAATTAGATGGAAATGAAACATGCTGAACAAAAGAAAGGATGATGCATGCTAGTAATAGAGGGAAATCACAAGATTGTAATGACATCACTGATGGAAATTAACACAAGCGGATGCTAAACAACATCCCACACCTTTCATTTAAAGGGAAACAAGTTCATTACATTTCTTAAAGGAAACAAACCATAAAGATCCCTAAATACATCAATTCCTATCCCGAGTGATGAGGGATTTCATCTCGTCTATCAACTGTTTACAGTGATTAATAAAAAGCTCTATCTCTACTGGTGGGCTATAAAAGTGGGTACTCGCTTCAGCTTCTGACACCATTCTGGGGATGTCTTCAATTGCCCCATTTGCCAAAGCAGCCAACTGAGAGAAGCTTTCCTTCCAATGCTTTACGGCCGTTTCTTGCTCTGCGATGTGCTCTTTCATTCGCTTTATCAAAGCCTGATGCCTTTCTTCAAATTCCATCGACCTCCATCGCTCCTCCTGCTCCTCGATGTAATCCTCCATCTGCTTTAACATGGCTCGATATTCCCCTTCAGCCTCTGCCAGCTTCCAGCGCTCCTGATTCAACTCCGCTTCAAATGATGTAGCCATTTCCTTCATTTGATGCCCCGATTCTTGTACTTGGACTTGCGCTTCCCTTAGTCTTTTTAGGGCTTCCCTTTTATCCCTCTTGGCTTCTTCATAGAGTTGTTTCCACTGTCTGCCCTCTTCTAGAGCCACATTCTTCTCATTCACCCTCATGGATAACTCCTTACTTGCGGCCGCAAGATCCTGTTTTACTCGGAATGTATAATCTCTCTCTGCTTTCTGGCTTTTGACGATGTTTTCATAAGCCCGTGACTTTTCTTCGTTATCATTCCTCATATCCACAAAATCATTGCGAGCCTTCTGTAATTCATTTTCTAACCTTGCATTCCTCACCCTCAATTTCTCCACCTCAGCCTTCAGCTGTTTCACCTCTTCACTTTCTGGGGCTTGGGATGTTCCTTCACTCGCCGATTGATCATTGATGGGCTTGAAAGGCAACTTGACTTCTCTTACCCTCTCCAGAATCCAGGTATGATAACTAACCCTGCTATCCATCACTCCACTCCTCAGGTCCTTCTCTGCTCGCACCACATTTTCCCAGGCACTTCTGACTCTCCTCAACATTTCAGTACAATGTCCGTCCTCATAGTAGATGAAGAAGGCTGTGAGATAATCTGGTGAAGGCGCTCCCTTCATAGGATATCCGAACTGTCTTTGGACCAAAATAGGGTTGTAGTTAATACAATACCTAGCGCCTATGAGAGGTATGTTAGGGAAGTTGCCACAATGATGGATAGATGGTTTAGTCTCAAGCCAAGGAAGGCGCCATTTTACGTTTCCCTCTCTCAAACCGGCAAAGAAAAGAGCCCACCCATTACCTCCTTGATGCGACAGATTCTCAGGTGAACTTCTAACATCGACTACCCCCTTAAATACTCGTGCCGTCATCCACGCATATAACGCCGGCAAACAACAAAGAATCCTCTTCCCTTTTCTCTCCTGGCAAAAACTCATAGTCCCATACACATCTGCGAGGACTGCTGTTACGGGGTTTTCTGATCTCGTCTTTTTTGCCACGAAGACATCAATAGCAGTGTAATCTACAAAGTCTTCCAGCTTGGGAAACAGGACAATGCCAAACACAGTGAGGGCTAGTACATCCATGAAGGTCTCCCATTCTTGCCTATCGCCCAGGTCGTGCAAATATTGTTCAAGGTAACCTTGTGTCAGCCCCCCTGTCAATACCAAATTTCGTCCGGATTAACCTTTTGGACTTTACTGTAGTCTATTATACTATTTACTTATTTTATTTCTATTTCATATTTTCGTTTTTATCTTTTATTTATTTATTGTTATTTATTTATTTATTTCTTTTCTTATTTTTATTATTATTATTTTTGTGTTATCCTAGTTTTATTTACATATATTATCTTATTTTTCTCCATATACATGTATATATATTTTTCTTACATTTTTATTATTTTATTTTCTATTGTTATTTTATCTTATTTTTTAAACTTATTTTGCTTAATATAATATGATAAAAAAAAAAAAAAAAAAAAAAAGAGAAGCTGAGAAAAGAGAGAATGTTTTCGGGTTGGGGGACAAGAAAAGAGCAGTACGCGCGTTGGAGGGGGAGGGGCAGAAAACCGTTTCTGCAGGACGCGGGGTGATGGCAGAGGCGCGATTTGGGTGTACGATTTTGGTACAGAGAATGGCACAAAAGACAAACACGGAGAGAATTGCAAAGAGCACAGAGAGTAGAGAGAAGGAGAATTCTGGTTGGGACAGAAAAGCAAGGAGCAAATATACACACAGCGGGGGTTGTTTGGGGGCATCGATCATCTTCGATCATTGGTGGAGAGCTCCAGGGGACCTTCAACTTCACTGGATAATCATCCATTGCCGAGAAGGAGACATTGGCACCTGCAAAGAGAAACAAGAGACACCATTCAACAAGGAAAGGGAAGAAGAAGCCAGTCGAAAGGAAAAGGAGAGATTCATTGGAGGCGCAAGGTTGGCAGTAGCAATCGGATCTTCAAGAGGTAAGTGATGCCTCGCACTCCATGTTCTCCCATGAATATACCTCTGTTAAGTTGTTGTTAAATTAGCATATGATTGTGTCATGGTTATTTGTATGCGGGCCATTGTTACCAAACACCATCGTCACCCTCCCCACATTCCCCGAATCATCAACCATATTCACTTCAACCATATTCATTTGCCACAACCATCACATACAACCACATACTCCTTCATCTTCAGAAATTCAACTCAAGCAGAGACCCCAACCCATACACCATTATCACGGAACCTCCATCCCAACTCATGCATAACACCACCATCCTCAACCTGCATTGCACAAAGCCACAGCCAAGAACAGTGACCAATCTCCGACACCCATCATCCACATTCACCCACTGCCACAAGCCATACTTATACCACGGGGGCACCTAACATCTTCATCCTTATACCACCTCCAGCATCATCATCTCTAACACTACTACCAACACCCCACGGCCAACCCATCATTTTCATCCCTTACCTTCTTCATTTTCAACACCTCATCTCCATCTTCAACCATAATCCACTCCCAACGTCCCTTTTCTTCCTCTCACCACTTTCATCTCCAGCACCACTTCCAGCATCATCACTCTCATCTCCCCAACATCTCCGACGCCACCTCCAACAAGCTTAACCCAACCAACACATAAGGCAGAACAAATCCAGCATTCACCCCTCACATTCAGATGTACACAACACACACTCGTAATTTTCAAATTAATCAGTAAATCAATAAAAAAAAAATAAAAATTAGGGGAAGAAGAGAGGGAAATGTGGTTTTGCGGGGACGATTGGCAGCCGAGAAAGCCCTCGAACGGAGAGGGAGGAAAGTGACACTGGTGGCGCCGGTGAAGAAGCGCGCTCCAGCTAGAGGCGACGGTGGCCGGCTCTGGCAGAGGCGGCGGCAGGAGGTGCCCAAGGTGGAAGAGCCTCAACCCTAGGTTAGTGCGAGAGAGAAGGGGAGAGAACGCCGTGGTTCCGGTGGTGCTTGGGGTCGCCGCCGACGCCGAGACGGGTGGAAGGTGGTGGCGCGGTGGCTGGTTGGAAGAAGTAATGGCGCAGGTGTTCAAGGGAGGCAATCCCAGCCCTAGCTTTTCCTGGTCAGAGAGAGAAAGAGACCTGGGTCTCGATGGAGGGAAGCAGCATTGAGTGTAGAGTCAGAGAACCCCTAGGGGAATTCTAGGGTAGAAACCACCCGGGTGGGCCAAGCCCATAATAAACGCACGTTTTCGGCCTTTTTCGAACGTTCGTCATCTACCCCCTCTCCGAACGTCCGTCCGTCAACTTCTTGGACGGACCGTTTGGGTGACCATCTCCCCAACGAACGCTCGTCCACAACGAGCGCTCGTCTTTCAAGCTCTTTTCCCAGCGTCCGTTCGCCAATTCATCAACGAACGCTCGTCCCAACGAGCGTTCGTCATTTAGCCTGTTTCCCAGTGTCCGTTCGTCATTTAGCCCGTTTCCCAGCGTCCGTCCGCCAATTCTCCAACTAACGCTCATCCCCTGACGAGCGTTCGTCATTCAGCCCGTCCCCCAACGAGCGCTCGTCATTCAGCCCGTTTCCCAGCGTCCGCTCACCAGTTCCCCAACGAACGCTCGTCCCCAACGAGCGCTCGTCATTCAGCCCGTTTCCCAGCGTCCGTTCAACAATCGCCCAATGAACGTTCGTCCCAACGAACGCTCGTCCCCAACGAGCGTTCGTCACTCAACCTCCTTTCCCAATGAACGCTCGTCATCTACCCTCCTGTACTCAACGTACGTTTGTCATATCACCCACGAACGCTCGTCATCCAGGCTATTTTTCCCAACGTACGTTCGTCAACTCTCCCCAACGGACGCTCGTCATCCAGGCTCCTTTACTCAACATACGTTCGTCATATCACCCAGGAACGCTCGTCGTCCAGGCTATTTTTCTCAGCGTCCGTTCATAATTCCCCCAACGCTCGTTATTTCTCCTTATTCTCAACGTCCGTTTATGATTCCCCCAACGCTCGTTATTTTTATTCGTTTGTTTTTCTTATTTTATTTTATTTTATTTATTTTTGTCTATCTTATTTTAATTGTTTTATTTATTTCTTTTATTTTTATTTTTATTTTTATTTTTATTTATTATTTTATTTTGTCCTATCTACTTATTCTAGATATTTACTCATCCTAAAATATATATTTAATAATGCAATATTTACAATTTAAATAAAGGAATTTATAAAAATATGTTTTAAGGGTTTAGGCACATGTGTGATCGCACGCATCGTCCTTGTGCTGAAAACCTTTTCTCTTTCTTAATTGAAATTACAAAAAATGTTTTAAGGGTTTAGGCACATGTGTGATCGCACGCATCGTCCTTGTGCTAACAACCTTTTCGCTTTCTTAATTAAAATTACAAAAAATATGTTTTAAAGGTTTAGGCACATGTGTGATCGCACGCATCGTCCTTGTGCTAAAAACCTTTTCTTTTCCTTAAGTAAAATTAACCAAAAAATATGTTTTAAAGGTTTATGCACATGTGTGATCGCACGCATCGTCCTTGTGCTAACAACCTTTTCTCTTTCTTAAACAAAATACAAAAAAAGGTATAAAATCTTCAAAAAACCCGAAAACATCAACAATTTTAAACAACAAATAGTCTTGCTACCCAGAACTACGTGATCCTTGATTCTCCATCAAAAGTGGAGATACGTAGGAGCAAGGCTAGCCCTTGTCAGGTTCACTTTCCCAAAAATCCAAATTTATGCATAATCATTTTCCAAACAAAATTTTCTAAACAATTTTCAAACAAATTTTCAAGCAGTTTTCTAAAAGAACTACGTAACCCTGATTTCTCATTTTGAATGAGAATACGTAGGAGCAAGGTCAATCCTTGTCGGGCCCAAAAAACTAAAAAATATGTTTTGTTTATTTTAGAATTTTATTTTAGGGGATAGTTAAACATGTTGAAAATCACATCATATTCGTGCATTTAGTTAAAGGTACTGCCTTAGGGCAGGCGTTGTGGGGTGCTAACACCTTCCCCACGCGTAACCGACTCCCGAACCCAATCTTTGGTTTTCGTGGACCGTGCTTTATCGTTTTATGGTTTTTCCGTAGTTTTCCAGAATAAACTATGGTGGCGACTCCAAAATCTCTTTTCAAAACCCGTGTTTTATTTTTTGGATCGTCGTCCCGTCGCGATTCCGGTTGCGACATTAGCTTAGTCAGCAAAATGTATTCCTGCATAACCCTTTAGGCTTATCTAGATCAAGCATTTTAGTATTTATACAGTACATGATGGAAACTCCTTTAAGGACTTCTTATCCAAAGAAGTATCAACTTAGACTAAGACTAACAAAGGGAAGTGAATAAAGACTTTCAACAAAAACTCTTTCCTTATCTAAGTCTTAGATAGATTTTATTTGCTAAACACATTTGTATTGTTTTTTAGGTCATAAATAAAGGTTGGAGAACATGCCTATTCATCCTAGGAGGCTTGGCAAGATAAAGAGAACAAAGGAGGCAAAGAAGAGTAGCTTTAAAGTGCTTTCCGAATTGGAGCTACTACATTCCGGTTTGAAAAAGCAAGACGAACCAGCTTTTTCATTTACACACGTGTTTGATTAGTTGGCCTCTGAACCTTGTGTCCCAAGCCTTGTAGCTTCTCCAACACACTTCTCTTGTAATTTTAGTAGCTTGCAGGCATGCTTTAGAGTCTTCTCTTCCTCTATAAAAGGGAGACTCCTTCCTTTGTAAATCCAACTTGAATGCCATAAAGAATTCCTACTAAAAATTAGCCTAGCATCTTTGCTTCGAGTTCATTGCTTGGTGCATATTTCACACGTCCTCCTCTAGCTTCCTTCCCCTTTGGAAGGTTGTCTGAGCTTGAGATACATCACACACATCCAACCTCCACAAAACGTTCCATCAAACACTTGGTGCGCATCAGATCTTTCATCATTCTCTTCATTCCACTACCTACTTTTGGTTCGTAGAGTTGCTCAATCTTGAAGAGTGGAGCAGTCAGTACATTAATCATCATAGTTAAAGTATGATTATGCAATGATAAGAATGTAATAGTGAAATTATCAAATTGCATACATACAAATTGATTAATCGATTTATCAATCAGATTAAGTCAACAATCACAAATTCACACTCAGATTGATTAAAACTAAAATATAACTTTCATTCATAATAAGAAAACAATTACAACCAGATGAAAACAAAATATATGGCATTTAGAGCCATTCATTACAAAACAAGCCAGCACATAACAAGAACCAAAACAGAGATAAAACAAGAACAAAACAGACTCGATACTATGACATTGACACCCTATTATGAGTCAAACGTCTTCATAGAATCCTCATTAGTAGACTCTTCAACATAATCTTCAAATGGTGAATCATTCTCAACCATAATCTTATAGAGTACGTGTACCTTCTTTTCAAGACTCATAATTCTTTCATTTGTATTTGTGAATTGTTCTACAACAAATCTTTCAAAGTTTGTATCAAGAATGAAGTTGGTGCAATCTTCATTCAATGTAGGTGAACTTCCTGAACTCATAACCATATTTTCTTCATCCTTGTATAAAAATGATCGTTTTTGAAATCTTTTTCGCAAAACAATAAGTCTTTAAACTTTTCTTGAATCGCAAGTAAAAATGTATGCAATGTAACAATATGAGTATTCGAATACAGATAGAGTATAATCGATTTAATGCAGAGAGATAGGGAGAAGAAAATTCAAATTCTGAGTTTTATACTGGTTCAGCCAATCTGCCTACATCTAGAGTCCTTCCACTCAACCCGAGATTGAAAGCCAATGCACTATAAAGATATGAGTTTTTACAACAAGGGCTTTACAGCGACCACACTGTCAAAATGTAAATCATTTCTCTAACTCACTAATCTAATATAGGCAAATACAAAAAGACTAGCAGCAAGAACAATCTTCTCCTATAGTCACCCCTTTGAGACCTTTCTCAAAGTCAAGAACCACGTTTTTCTTCCTGTATACACCGTAGGGAAATAACAATACTCAGCATTTGCTAAAGCTCCTGATCAAGCAGTAAGCACCTCTATTGTGCAGAACGATCACACTTTACAAAACAATCAATTTTGCTTCTCAAGAAATCCTCAAGACTTGTACACCACGGTAATTCTTGTTTCTTGGAACGTTTCTCTCTTCTGTAAAACTTCAAAGCTTAATCTGAAACTGATATGAAAATTGTTAAACTCAATTGTCTTACAGAATTTCAAATCATGCAATCTATATATAATGTAAGTCAAATCAGACGCCTTTTAATCGATTATGCTATTAATCTAATCGGTTACACTACACAGTTATAATAGATCAACAACAGTCAAAGCCATTAAGTGAATGCTCAATTAATGTAATCGATTTGCAATAAATGCTTAGTTAACATATTTAAAAATATGACCGTTGAGACAGTTATGTCAAGCAATGAAATAGTTTTCAAATCTTTAACAGACTTAATTGAATACATGATCCATGTAATCGATTAAGCTTTAACACTTAGCATATTTTTGAAAACTTTTCTTCTCAAAATCCATTGTAGCACACTTGAAAAGTATTTGTGCAAACATACAAGTTTTAATCGATTTAACCACTAACGTAATCGATTCAAAACTTTTTGTTTTGCGACAATTTAAAAGTTAAGCTGTCTGATGACTTTAATTGATTAACACACCATTGTAATCGATTAAGTCATACAGATATGCTTCGTGCATGTGATTTTTCCATTTCCAAAGCTCATTATGCATACACAGATATAATCACATTTCAAACACAGTAGTTGTTAAGATGTCGGCAAGTGTATCGTAGCAAGTAATAATAAGTGGTTAGACCAAGTATCGTTTCCGAAGAGACTCACAACACTAAACAGTTATGTAATTGCTTAACTAATTAAGACTTAAGAAGAACAATTTTTGGGTTTTTGAATGCAAAACAAGAAAATAAATATGAATGCAAATTGATCAATTGAGGCTAAACACTAGAATGAATGGATGAAGTTGAAAATATGAGATGAATATGTTGATGGCTTTATATTTCACCCAGTTTACTCTCATGCATATATGAATTCGTCTTCTTCATTCAATGTTAACGTCACTCTCTAAATTACTTAAAACCCGATTCCTCGACGAAGAAAGTATGTCCTTAATTACTAGACCAATATCCCTTGTACCCCTAATAATTAATTATGCATTACGATTAGGAGCTTAAGACAACCAAAACTCATATCCCCATCCCTGAGCAATACTGCTTTTGGGAGCAATTCTCCAGAACTTGAATTATAAGATACCTCCTGGTACTCATGCAAATCATACATCATGCCATGAATGAGTTAAACATAACAAGCATTAAGCGAAGAAGAATTACCCTAACAATTAATGAAAGAAGCATATGTAATTAAAACCAATTGAAATACATGAGAGTTTAGAGGTCATATCTTCCCCAACAACAAATAAGGTTTAGTTCCCCATTATCATGGAAAAACTAGATGAACAATGGAATGAAAGAATGGAAGAGATAGAAAAAGCCTAGAAAGAGAAGAGGAGAGTTGTCACATCCCCAAATCTACCCTCACAGGGGTGAAACGTGTGTTTCTATGCTTAAGCCATCGAAAGATACAATCCCTAGGACGTCCAAGTCCTTAAATAGAACTAAAAAATAACAGAAAACAGGTCCAACCCCACTTCGCTGGCGCTCAGCGCCCTAAGTGGGGCGCCTAGGCGGTGTGTGGGAGAAAGTTGGCGCTCAGACACCCCACAATACAAAGCTTGCGCTCAAGCGCCCTACACTACACAAACTGGCGCTCAGGCGCCCAGGCACCCTGTGTGACCTCCTATGCTCCTTTTTGATGTTTTAACTGTCCCTCTTGAATTCCAACTTCTTGATACTTTTTGTCTTCTTTTAAATCATTCCAATAACCTACAAAATCAAGGGAATTTAGTGATAAACTCATCAAGTATACCTTCTACTCACTTATTCACAAAACTATACTAAAAACATGAGTTCAAGCAAGCTTCTAAGTAACAAAGGGTTGATTTAATATCAAAATTGAATCATAGATAACGGTATTTTCAACCGTTATCAGTAGTATGGAATAATCAACACAATATGTCCACAACTATTCTTATACAAATCTCATAGTAAACATAAGCATATATAACACAAATAACATAGTACGTACACATGTGTTTTTATTAAAAATGTGTTATCATCATCGAAAACGGATATCACAAAGATTGTGGGTTCAGCTAACATTGTGCTCCCCCTATCACAATCTCAATAAAACACAAGCAAATAAAGATTGTAATGCTATAAAAGAGATAAGGGATAGAAAGACAAACACCAAAAATTTTATACTTGTTCAGCATCAATGCCTACATCCAGTCTCTTTAAATCAACCTGAGATTGAAAGTCACTTCACTGTAGAGATTGAGTTATACAGCAAGAATTAGAGAGTTCCTCCCTCAATGTAATTTCCTCTCTAACTCTAAATCTAATATAGAAGAATACAACACAGATAGAACAATCATCTTTCTACAGAAACCCTTTAAGACACCTCTCAAAGAAACCAGAACCTCAGGCTCTCTTCCTAGCTACCGGCAACAGGGAAACCGTAATCCACAGATTGCAAAATCAATATTGATCTGATTCAGAACATCTTAGAGTGCAGATGATGATCAGCAAACGAAAGCACACTACAATTCCTTCAAGAATCCTTTGAATCTTCCAAACTAACATTTATTGATTCTTGGAGAATGAGCACCCCTACAAAATCGTATCTTAACTCACTTTTTCAAATATTAAAGATGAAAGATCAAAAGTTATCAATGCAGAGAACTATTCATTAATATATAGTTTTCTCAAGTCTAACACATATTAATCGATTACAATATTAATGTAATCGGTTAAGCAATTAACATTGCTATACCAAAATTACATTAAAACATATTTAACAGATTACGCATTTAATGTAATCGATTGCACTATTAATATAACTCAAAACAATTCAAAAAATGATCGTTGTATTAGTTAAGACTTATCATGAAAACAGTTTTCAGTGTGCACGAGATTTAACCGATTAAGAAAACCGTCCAATCGGTTAAGTATAACACTTAAGAAATTTTGAAAACATTTTCATTTGAAAACACATCACTGCACTCAGCAAACAGGTGTAAGTAAAAGCACGAGTTTTAATCGATTAAACATATAATGTAATAGGTTAAAACATGCATTTTGCCATAGTTAAGCATTCACTGGTATCTAATGAATCTAATTGATTATATAAACACTGTAATCGATTACTTCATTCAGATATGCTTTGTGCAAGGAGTTTTATCATTCAAAACCATGAATATGCATACCATAGATATAAAGTCATGTATGACCACAATAAGTATATAAACCAAACAGCTTAAGCACAAACAAACATGTAAATGAAACTTTGCATATTAAAATGTTTCAATTATTGTGCAAGAAACTTATTGAAACATTTTTGTTGTTGTCATCATCAAAAACACAAAAGTTTGGGTTTAGCTTTCACATAGCTCCCCATATCAACAACTTTCTTCCATAGTCAAACATTTAAATTGCCTTCGTAACGTTTTCATTTTCACCTTCTTGGTTTTGTCACCATCTCCATATGTTTTGATCAAGATCTCCCATATTTGTTTTGTTGTTTTAGTCTTTGAGATTCTATGAAACTCTTTTAGACCGAAAAACGAACTAGAAAACTAGTTTTCTCACTCCTCACAGTCAGGTTTTTTTCTTAATCTAGCTCAATACTATAAAGGGTTTTTGGCAAAAAAAAAATAGTAACGAACGTGTATATATCTCACTTGTTATCTCATGAAACTAGAATACCCTTTTCTATAAGGGTCAAACAAGCATACTAAAAAGACAACAGCTGAAAAAATAGAAAAAGAAAAAAAAACTTCCTAAAAATTTACATTGTTTTAGAAAATAATCTTTCTTATATACATTATTGTGTTAATTTGCATATGTTTAATTAAGAATTGATTGAAAAACACATCAAACAAAAAGAGAGCAACAACTTAACAGAAAAATGGAAAAAAATATCACTAATATTTCGAGGTAAGTCCACTCTTCAACTATATCACTTGTTTGGTCATGTTTTGAAAATAATTTATGCTCTGTATTCAATAATATACATAGGGAACTATGAAGAAACATACTTTATATAGTAAAATTTGGATTTATAAATATTATATATATATATATATATATATATATATATATTATTGAGAAAAGAAGAAAGAAGAGGAAGAAAAGAAAAAAATATATATTCTAGTCGAGATAAGGAAATGAGATAACTATTATCTTAACTATTATATAGGTGAGATGTCCCTAATATCATTTTACGAATGTATTTATATTTATATTACGTATATATTTAAATTCAATGAAATGTCTCTAATCTTACTTTATTTATTTATATTTATGTCTAGTTACACACTACTTTTGTTTATTTATTTATTTGTAGCTCTCTTTCATTATAGTCCTATTTATCTATTCATTTATATTTACATAAGTTACTCAGTGATCTTGTTTATTTATTCATTAATATTTATATCCAATTATATAGTTATAGTATTTAATTGTTATTTTCATTTGTTATGAATCCCTTTATTCATTTATATTACTTTGTTGCAATAGTTATGTTTCGGTAAGGATTTGTAGGATCGAGAGACTAACATTTTCTTATGTGTCTTTCTTGTTTTTGAACACCTAGATCGAGTGTTCCGCTCGCTTGGATTCTGGATGTCGTTCGGTTAGACTCTGGATGTTGCTACAGTAGATAGACTGATCGGCCTTGGATGCTAACCGTTCGGCCTAGATATCATACTATACATAATGTCCCCCAAGTCTGAGTTAACCAATCGATTTTATGGATGGGTTAACTATAGGACTTCATAGTGACGTTCGGCGTGGAGGTCCTTTATTTCGCACTGTTTCCCTTTTGAATTTGTTGAAGTACTTTGTACCTGTTATGTTAACAACTTGTGTGTTGGTCCTTTTGCGTCTTAAGACATCTATTTGGTAATTACCTGTTATTGAGCGTTGTTGTTGCCTTGATGTGCTTATGATCGTCTGGTAGAGTTTGTATCCCCCGCCTGGTTTCATAATAGGTAGATTGTCTTTATGCTTGCGTGCGCTAGGTGTTCTTGGGCGAACATGGCCTAGACTAGGGGGGTGGTCCCCTAGATTTGATGTGTTGGGTGTTCTTGGGCGAACATGTTCCAAAGGGAGTGTATCCCTATAGTTAATGAAATGGGTGTTCTTGGGCGAACATATCCCAAAGGGAGTGTATCCCTATATTTAATGCGCTTGGGTGTTCTTGGGCGAACATGTCAAAGGTCTGGGAGTGTTTCCCTGGTTGAGTGCTTCAGCACAAACGGTTCTCTGGCTCCGATCTTGTAATTTGTATGCAAGATGTGATTATCTGCACTATGATGCCGAAATGCCGAGTACCTTTGAGGCCGAATGATTGATTACCTGCAAGGTCAAATGACCGAGTACCTTCGAGGTCGAATGGTTGAATACTTGTGAGGCCGAATGGCCGAGTACCTTTGAGGCCGATTGGCCGAGTACCTGTAAAGCCGAATGGCTGAATACCTATGAGGTCGAATGACCTAATGCTTGAACACTCGAAGCCATGGAAGGTCGAACAGTTGTGGCCGAAGGGCCGAATACCTGTGAGGTCGAATGGCCTAATTCCTGTGAGGCCGAACGGCCAAATACCTATGAGGCCGAATGGCCTAATGCTTGAACACTCGAAGCCATGGGAAGCCGAGCAGTTGAGGCCGAAAGGCCGAATACCTATGAGGCCAAATGGCCTAATGGTTAATGCCTAAGGGCCGAATACCTGTGAGGCCGAATGGCCGAATTCCTGTGAGGCCGAACGGCCAAATACCTATGAGGCCGAACGGTCAAATACCTGTGAGGCCGAATGGCCTAATGCTTGAACACTCGAAGCCATGGAAGGCCGAGCAGTTGAGGCCGAAGGGCCGAATACTTCTAAGGCCAAATGGCCTAATAGTTGACGCCGAAGGGCCGAATACCTGCGAGGCCGAATGGCTAAATTTCTGTGAAGCGGAACAACCAAATACCTGTGAGGCCGAAGGGCCTAATGCTTGAACACTCGAAGCCATGGAAGGCCCAACAGTTGAGGCCGAAGGGCCGAATACCTATGAGGCCGAATGGCATAATCCTCGAGGCTGAAGGGCCGAATACGTGTGAGGCCGAATCGCCGAATTCTTGTGAGGCCAAACGACCAAATACATGTGAGGCTGAATGGCCTAATGCTTAAACACACGAATCCATGGAAGGTCGAGCAATTGAGGCCGAAGGGCCGAATACCTGTGAGGCCAAATGGCCTAATTGTTGAGGCTGAAGGGCTGAATACCTGTGAGACCGAATGGCCGAATTCCTATGAGGTCGAACGGCCAAATACCTGTGAGGTCGAATGGCCTAATGCTTGAACACTCGAAGGAATGGAAGGACGAGCAGTTGAGTCCGAAGGGTCGAATACCTGTGAGGAAAAATGGCCTAATAGTTGAGGCCGAAGGGCCGAATACCTTGGAGGCCGAATGGCTGAATTCCTATGAGGCTGAACGGCCAAATACTTGTGAGGTCGAATGGCCTAACTCTTGAACACTCGAAGCCATGGAAGGTCGTGCAGTTGAGGCCGAAGGGCCGAGTACCTATTAGACCGAATGGCCTAATGGTTGAGGCCGAAGTGCCGAATACCTGTGAGGTCGAATGGTCGAATGCTTGAACACTCGAAGCCATGGAAGGCCGAGCAGTTGAGGCCGAAGGGCCGAATACCTATGAGGCCGAATGGCCTAATGGTTAAGGCTGAAGGACCAAATACTTGTGAGGCTGAATGGCCGAATTCCTGTGAGGCCGAACGGCCAAATACCTGTGAGGTCGAATGGCCTAATGCTTGAACACTCGAAGCCATGGAAGGCCGAGCAGTTGAGGCCGAAGGGCCGAATACCTGTTATAGTATATAGACCGATCGACCTTGTATACTAACCGTTCGGCCTAGATATCATACTATATAAGTTATAATTTTATTTGTTATGAAAAATAAATAGGATAAGAATTAGTTAAAGTATTATTCGGAAACAATAAAATCTATAGTAAATAAGTATTTGATTATAATAGTTAAAGGTGTGACTTTGAGAATTTAAATGATTGTCATGTGTAGCTAAAGGTAAGTGAAAAGGAGTAGTAGAAGAAATCCTAAAGATTAGTCGTGACTTAAGTCACCCTTCATTAATGAAGAGAGAAAAGTTGGAGGATTTATTTAAGTCTAAAATAAAGTTATAAGCAAATTATGTGTTCAATAAGGTGAGTGTTCAATAAAGTAAGCCGAGTTAGTGTTGAATGGCCAATCATGTGTCATTAGTTGTGGTAGGATACTACGAGTGTATGAGAGAAGGAAGACAAGGGGGAGGTTAGGCTGAACGGTTGGTGGGGAAGAGAGGTAAGGCCGAACGGTTGTTTGTTAAAGACCGAACGGTTGTTTCAACTGGGAGGGAGCGCGGTAATGAGATAGTATAATGCAGCACTATAAATAATCTTCGTGGATTTTCTGTTTGTTTAGGTTATTTCTTTTGGGTATAGAATGGACATTCTTGCTAGTGGAGGAAGGGAGGTTTCCTTAGGGATACTTACTTGTAATTCTGTTTTACATACTTTATAGAATTAATAAAATTCATACACATACATACTTTCATTTTTGTTGTTATAGTATTTGAGTGAGGAGAGAGCATCGATTTAGGTTTCTCGCATAAAGAAACTTAACAACTTGACTGGCCTTGTGTCTAAAAGATTTAATCACACACAATAGAATATAATGCGAGTAAATAAGCAATTGGACTACTCGGTCATTTAATAATTTTGTTCACTTTCAAAAAGCTATTAACTTTGGAGTTGGGAAAAACTTATGCCCCTACTCAACCTGTTATTATAACATGATATAATTTGTCATGACCCATTGTAGGCCTAATCGATAAGAATTTAACAATAAAATTTATGAAATATTTTAATTATCTTTTAATATATTTAATAAGATATATGATATTGATTGTGTGATATAAACACAATCCGATTAACAAAATTCATTTATTAATTTATTTATCATATGTGTTATTGTATTTTATTTTAACGGACTTAAAAAACTTATAAATACATATTATTACATACAATCATCTTATAACCTTCTTTTACTCACAAACATTCATTCATACTCTCTTAGCTACTTTAATGTTGGGGTCGAGTCTTTGCAACTAGACTTCCTTTCTTGAGGTAATTCAGAATTCGATCACACCTTATAACATATCGAAGACTATTTGATTAAATTCGAAAAAAAATAGTTTTAGTTTTAAATATATTAAATAATACATATAAATTATTAGATTTTTTTCTTAAATGTTATGTTATAACAATATATAACTGCGCATTTTTTTTAATTTTACTAAAATAATTATTTGTGAAAATTAAAATAATTATCTTAGGAGTTTTATATTTTAAGTCACAACTTTTTAAATTTAACCGTTTTAATATTTTTTTAAAGTAAAATAATTATTTATAATAAAAATATTACTTATAAAATAAATAAAAATTATCTTAAAAAATTTATAAAAATTACTTAAATTTATTTTTATAATTAAATTAAAATTTATTATTTTTGTTACGATAAAAAATAACATATCCGAACGTGGGTGGTTTCACAGAATTTATAATTAATTTCAGCTTCGGCTGGGACATAAATGAATAAAACAATATTTTTAACAACATATTTAAGTTATATTTCTTTAATTAATTCAAATAACGAATTAATATACGTAGAATCTAGTATAAACAATGTCCAACACATATTCCCCATGCATGACGTGTTTCAAAATACTTCTATAATCCAAATGTTCCAACGTAGTTTCCCGCAACCTAGGATGTAACAACACACTACTGTGCTGTGTGCATTATAGTCACAGCTCATGCCACATATTTTTACATGCAAATTCAAGTTCATTCCCTTAGTGTGATGGATTTTCTATTTTTGAACACCATGTGTTTCTCTTAATGCTTGTCCCTTCTGTTCAATCTCCACATAGCAGCAAAAAACTGAGTTGTTACAAGCTTAGAGGACAGCAAGGGCTACGAAGAACCATTGGCTCTGAGAGTTTCTAGGAACCTAAATTTTAGCACTTCCTCTAAATTTCGGTCCCTTCAAAAGCCACTGTGGAACAAAGCACCCTCATTCAGTTTACGCCAAAACAACAACCTCTGCCACCATTCAAAACAACAACCTCTGCCACCCTTCACCGCCGCCGCCGCAGCCACAAACCAGTTCCTAGCTCCTACCCTCTCTTTTTGTAGAGTGGTTTATTTGGAGCTTAGGAATTAACCTGTATACTCACACTTTAATATACAGTTTATTGCATAACATGAATGCATTGAGCACGTGAAGATAAATTAAGTATTTGGCTTATGGACAGAGAATTGCAGAGGCTAAACAGATATCAAGAGGGGGGAAGTTGAACTAACTTATTTGATTTCTCCAGTTTTGGTGAAGGAGCTTGATGGAGGGTATGGCAAACAGTAATGGTGATTCCAATGGGGAGAATGGTTTGTTGGCAGTGTTTGGTGGCAATGAATTTGGTGGCGGCGGCGGTGGTGAGGGTGGTGGCAAATTGGAGGAGGTGATTCTGAAGAAGGGTCCTTGGACAGCTGCAGAAGATGCTGTTCTCATAGATTATGTGACAAAACATGGTGAAGGGAATTGGAATGCAGTGCAGAGGAACACAGGGTTGAATAGGTGTGGGAAGAGTTGTAGGCTTAGGTGGGCCAACCATTTGAGGCCCAATTTGAAAAAAGGTGCATTCTCTCCTGAGGAAGAAAAGCTCATCATTGAACTCCATTCACAATTTGGCAACAAATGGGCCAGAATGGCTGCTCTGGTATGCATTTTCTTTATCTTCTTTTCTTCACAGCTTCAGAATATATATTGTATCTGCAAATGTATCTAATCACTCCAAAACTAAAGCTACAATAAAAATATTTTAAGTTCTCAATTCTTAAAGATTGACATGTTTGTCAGTGCTTGTTAACATGGTAAGTTTTAATTTTAGTCTTTTCAGAAAAAACTGTCCTAATTTTGATTGGTGTATTTTTATCATCATTTACTAATAATATATGATATGCATTTAGACATGTCTTGTTAAAGTGATCCTTGATTGAACATTTTAATGCACCATGTTCCGTCTAAAATTGCACTAATATAGTAAAGAAAACCAGATTTTGAACTCTGTTTCTTTGGTTGCTGCTGCCACACAGTTGCCTGGAAGAACAGACAATGAGATCAAGAACTATTGGAACACAAGGATCAAACGTCGCCAAAGACAAGGTCTCCCTCTCTATGCAGATGAGAATGATCACCATTGTTCCACAACACCAAATCCTTCTCCATGCTTCACACAAACAGGATCAAACCCTAATAACAATCTCACAAACTTTGAGTTCTTCAAACAAAGCCACCACCAACACTATCATCAACAACAACAACAACAACAAGAGCAACAACACTCACAACAACAACCTCTATCTCCATCTCCAACTCAACATTCCCCTCTGAGTTCCCCTTTCCATCACAGACAACCCTTCACCACTTCTTCACCTCTCACTTTCTTAGACCAGTCACCTCTTCCACTCTCCTCCTCTTCACCCTCCTCTCTCTCCTTCACCTTCCAAAGACCAGAACCACTCCTATGCACCCCTCTTCGCTTCAAACGCTACCGTGCCTCTTCAAGCTACAACCCCCTCCCCGACCTTCCTCTCACAACCCAATTCCCTCATCTTGATGCATTCAGATTCCCAGTTTCTTCAGGTTTCTCTCCATATTTTCAACCATCTTTCTTAGAATCTGACCGAGGCATTTCTTCTTCCTCCTCCTTCCAACCCAAGTTGGATCTCCCTTCAAGCCAGTTCTACAAACCACCCCAAGACCAAGACATTAAGCTTGACATTGATTTCAACGACCCTTCATTCCAAACCGGTAGCGGATTGCTGGGGGGTCTTCTCTTGGAGGCTCAGGCTTTGGCTTCGGGTCAGAACTCAAAGAAACGACCCCACTTGAGTTTAAACGAGGGAAATGATTTTTTCGATGCATGCCAAAGCTTTGAGGACTTTCCATCTAGCTCGCTTTACTGGCCTTCTTCTGCATCAGGTTGGTTTCATTTTTGTTACTATGCTTAAAGTTTTGAATATTTGATGATTGATTCCATTTGAATGATGATGCATGCAGCAGCAAAAGCAAAGGAAGAAGCACCAGACTTGAGCAAGTTCACGAATGAAGAGTTGTCATCATTGCGTACGGTGATTCCATCTTCCAACACACAGGGTCATGACTGGCTCAACAATGGCGATCCAGAAGGGTTGAATGTGCAACCCTGTGACAGTGGCATGACAGATGACAACTTTGGAGTTGATTTGAAGCCCGTGGCTTCATTGTTTCCTCTCACCAACACCACAAACCATAACGAAAACCAAGGTTGCTACCCTTGGGACAATTTGCCTGGTCTCTGCTAAGATAATTTTGGAAGCTATATATGGATATATGTTAATCAACAAGTTTCGTGTATATGCAAATGGTATCCATTAATTGTTGTTTGAAGCGTTAGATTAGTCATTCATTCTGTGTATATTACAGCAGCCTCTAACAAAGGATTTATTTTAAGTTTATTTATGAAATTCTATAATCAAGGCATATAATTTGTCTTAGTTATATGATACGTTGGGATTATAAAAAAAAAACTAACTAAAACCTGAATACTAATTAAATTAATCAAAATAATATAAATTGGCTTTAAAATAATCAACCGGTTTAGTCATTTATATTTTTATATCTTCATTTTTCTTATTATTATAATATATAGATTTATCTTTTTGACACACTTAAATATTTTATATTTATTTGACATTATTCTTACTTACTTTCTATTCTCTTATTTCTTGAAACAATACAAAAGTTTACATTTTTTTGACTATTTTACCCTTGTAACTTGTGTCAAATGAATGTAAAAGTGTGTCGTAGTATCATTACTCTTGTCTTTATTTAGTGTGTTCTGGTACTTCCGTAAGACACCTGTCACGAAGGGTGAGACCTGAACATTTGAACCCACCCATCCATTGTTTTTTTTTCTTCCTCCAATACTCATAGTTTCGACTAGGGTTGGACAAAAATAACTGATCTTTAGTGTAGTATAGTTAACTATACTATATTATACTTAAAAAAACTGATCCACTTTTACTAAAAGTTCAGTATATTATTTTATGGTTTAATTTTTAAAAACTGAACTTATAACAGTTTCAGTTTAGTTAACTGTGGGAACTGTATCTACTCTTTTCTCTTCTCTAGTTTCTGTTCAATTGCTCCGTCTTTCTAAGAAAACGTTATTTAATAATAAAATATTAATAAAAGAAACCGTTCAAATAAAAAATAATAATGAATTTTTTAAGACAAAATTTTTTTATCACAAATTTTTATATTTTTTCATCAATAAACATATATTACTTTTTAAATAATATTATTTTAAGTAATAAAAGTAAAATATATTTTTTTAAATTTAATTTTATTAAATGATTAAGTAATATAAATCATAAAAAAAGACTATATAAAAAAATAATACTTTAAATATATTATATTCTTTAACATATTATTAAATATGTAAAAATATGTTAAAAAAACTTTTAATGATATTAAAATGTGTGTAAGCACACACACTAAAATAACTATTTATTTTAAAAATCAACTTACTTTAAAATAAATATCAATATTATTATTTTTAAATGATAGTATTTTACATACTAAAACTAAAATATATTTTTTAACGTTAAATTTTATTAAATGAATATATAATGAAATATCATAAAAAAATAGTAATGTAGCAAAAATAATTAATATTATAGAAATATCAAATGATAAAAAAATTAACAAACGTTTATTAAGAGTAATTTTTCTAGTATCATCTTTTATTATATTATAATAATTAATAAATATTAGTTTAATTTTTGCATAATAAAATATAAATAATAAATAATTGATTAATAAAACAATTTTACGAGGGAACAAAATAAATATAAATAAAAAATTATTTTAAAATAAAATAAGTAGATAAAAAGATAAAATAAATTATATACAGATATAAAACAAAAAAAATATAAATAAAAAATTAAAAAAATAAATATAAAAGTAAAATAATATTCATGACAAAATAAATATAAATAAAAAATAAAATAAAATAAAATAAATAAATAAATAATAAAATAATTTCCATACACATATAATAATAAAAGAAATATAAATAAAATAGAAATTAATAATATCAAATAATTAAAAAGCTAATTTATAAGACACTTACGAATAAAATAAAATAAATATTGAAATAAATTTCAATTAAAAAGAACATGTATTGTTATACTATTCAGTTTAAAAACTAGTACAATTCAGTTTAAAAACTAGTACAATTCAGTTTAAAATTAGTATAATTCAGTTTAAAATTAGTATAGTTAGTAGTTCAATTTAGTTTATATTGTAGTTTAGTACAATTTAGTATAGTTCAGTTCAGTCTAGTTTGATAAAACAAAAAACAGTTCAGTTTGTCTGAACTGTTTTACAGCTCAGTTCAGTTTATACAAATTAGTTTTTAGTTCAGTATAGATTTTAGTAGTACAGTGCAGTTCAGTTCTATTTGCCCACCCCTAGTTTCGACCCCTCTCTAATCTTAAGAAAATTTTAGAAACTAGGATAATTTATCTTGTAAATTACAAAAATGAGATAATTGATACGATAATTGACTTAAACTTTCCAGTTTAAAATTAACTTATATGAAGTCATGACGATTTCTAAATTAAAGTTAATCTTAATGAGGATGACTTTTTCACAAAATTTTGAAAAGGTGAAATTATTAGGATTGGTGATGACTTTTTTTTTTAAATACGTTAAATGAAAGTCATTATAAGTGAAGACAACTTTCAATTAAACCAAAATTGTCCTGACCACTTACATTGTGACCACTTACATTGTGAAACTTAGCTTGTCTACTTTCTCCTCTGTTGTCGAGCTTGATGAGCTCTCCATTGAGCTTTTTACTAAGCTTGGCTTTGAGCTCTTTACATGCTCTCCCGAGCTATATGAGCTTTCCAGGCACCTCCCTAGGTTATTTAGTTTTGTAGTTGGTGTATCCACTTCACTTGTTTATCTTTCTAAGTTCACTACACTACTCGGCTATTTTAATGAGTTCACCGCACTATTCGGTAATCTTGTCAAGTTCATAACTTTAGTCGCTTGTCTAGCCAACCTCTTCTTGCTACTCAGACTTGTCGAGTTCTTTTTGTCACTCGTTAATATTGTTGAGTTCTCAACTCTACTCTACAAACTTTTTCAATTCTTTACTCGCTCATTCTTCAGTCAACTACACATTACAACTTTCGTTAAACATATTTACAAAAAAGTCATTATGGGTCATAACGACTTTACTTTTTCACGATTTTATGAAGTTGTGGATATATTCAAATTACTATGTGATATCTGAATTGAATATATTGTAGAAATATAAATGATATTTAGAGGATTTGGTTATGGTTGAATCTGATTCTCCATAAAGGTTGGACTTTTAGTTTGATGTATTTGAATTACTATGTAATATCTGAACAAATTTAAGATTCATTAGTTGAAGAAAAGCTACTATTAAGATGTTCAAACTATGAAAAGGAAAAGAATATAATATTCATGGTTTTCATTTATTAGTGTGTTAAAGTGTGACAAGAATGACACTATTGAGAGAGGATTGAGTGTTGGGTTTATTGTTTTATTTATAAAGTTTGAGAGATTAATAATCATATGCACGTGAAGTTATATAAGGTATATGCATGATTATATGAACTCAATTAATGTGTTTTGATGTGTTAACTCATGTCCAATTATATATATGATATTATAATGTAGAATTTTAGAGTGTTTATTTGAATAAGATTGATATGTTTGTTTGAATCTGAATTGAGAAGAACTAAACGAAGCATATGTGATAACTATTGGGAATCTAGAAAAATTTAGGATTTTAGGCTTTCAACTTCCTTTTTGTGTGCACCGCTAGATGCTAGGGTTTGATCATTGGAAGCCACTTTGAAAATTTTAGAAAGCTCAACTTTTGACATGTTACCGCTAGGCGTGATTTGTGTATTGTTGGGCGCCATAGATGTAGTGGTGTAGGTGTTGGGTGGTAGCAAGAAGGCATTGGGTAGTGAATCTATTATGTTGAGTTTTTTTTTGTTAATGATTATGGTTAGTAAATATATAATTTTTTTATGAACTTTATTTGAATTGATATGGTGAAATTTGAGTCCATGTAGCATTTTCATGGAAAAATTACTACTATTGCATGTCGAAGTGCATTGAAAGGAGAATCTGGGAGTGAGACTATCCTATCTCTACTAGTACGTAACCCACCTAAAGAAGGATATTTATGTAGTGAGAGTAGAATGGGATTTCGGTATAATATGAAAAAGGATCATACTTAGGAAGCAACTGAAGTTAACTTTCTCCTAATTTGATAAAGAACATTAACGTATAGTACCGTATATTTTATCTAGATTTTTATGTTTACTTTGAAAACTAAAAACTATATAAAATATTTTTATTTTAGATTTCAATGTTATAAATTTATAATATTATAATATTTATTATATGTATATAAATATCAACTCAAACACATTAAATTATTAAATATTTTTAACTAGTTTAATAATCAATTTAAATTTTTTATTTGGAAGAGGCAAACGGTAAAATTCGTTGGTACTAAAACTTTGGTATCTACCATCACCTCAACAACAATACTATCACTTTGTTAAAGATTACATTAGATTTAGGTTTTCACGGTCTTTTGGGTTATAATAATGATTTTCTTATTGTGATTTTTTTTTTGTTTATAATTTATTATAGTACGATAATTTCATATATCTTATTTTTTTAAAATTTAAACTATTAATCGTTTAGCAATTTATTAAAATTAATTTAAATTATTTGAAAAATAAAGTCAAAATGATCAAGGGCATCAGTAATGAGATAATAAAGTATTACAATGTTTTTTTAAACCTTTTAATTTATATAAACTTTATTATATTAATGAAAGGTTAAGATTATCCTACCATAATGTCATTAAATAGTATCTCCTTACGAACAAATATCATAGTAATTTATTAATTTGAATTTGATTTGCTGTTATAAAATTTATAAACATTAATCCTTGAAATTAAATCAATTCTGCTTCCCATTTTTATATGTTAAAAAGTGAAAACTTCTGCTTACTCCAGTGCAGACAGATTTTTAATCACACCAACTAATGTTTAGAAACCAGTTCAACATGTGTTAATTGAGTAGTTTCCATCTTTAATATAGAAAGTAGATGCAATAAAATTTTAAATATCTCGTAAATTTAATATTATATATGTTCGTATTAAAAATGTTAATTACTTGATTATTTAATTTTTTTTATATTTTAATTTAAGTATTGTGTTATTTGATTTTGTTATTAACAAAATGACGTGCTTCTTATTTTTGTGTTTATATCTCTTCTTCACTTATATCTAAGAATAAGTTGACGGAAAAGTTGAAAAAACTTGGAGAGGAAAACAAAGTGAGTTGATTTACGAGTTAAAGATACGAGACAATTACGTTATTCATTAACAATAAAATTAAATTCTATAACACTTAAATAAATAAATAAAAAATATTAAATTTTAATTTTTTTATAAATTTAAATATTTTCAGTTGAATTCTTAATATAAAAATCATTCTATTAAATACTAAAAATTAGTTTTTCAATTAAATCTTTGGCTTCTTCTTTAATTGGGTGTCGTAATTGTTACTGCTTACTTGTTTTCGTATATTAAAATTGTAAAATTTTATTGTTAATATAAAACAATAATGTGATTAAGGTAAAATGACAATTTATTATTATTGTTGAAAAATATTAATTAACAATGAATTATCTCGATCACTATATCAATGACAAACCTTAGTCTTTGTAAGTAATAACGTAGAAATCATTAAAAAACATAATCACTTCCATATAACCATATTTTTCGTAAAAACAATAAAATATACTTGTTAATAATAATATTATTTTATGTTAATCACAAGTTCATCTTATTAAAAGTAAAACTCAACTAAAAAATACTTAAATTTATAATAATAAAAAAACTTAAAATTAATTAAATTATAAAAAAATATTTTAAATATTCAATAAAATTATTTTCTTTGATAAAAGCTATATTAAAAATGTTTAAATTTATAAATTACTTAAAACTTAATTAAATAAAGAAGACATATAGAATTTCAGTCACTTAATTAACTTCATTCAGACACATTAAATTGTAGATAATGTCGCGTCTTATTCATATCCAACTTAGCAAAAACTACGTTTTGGCTGCTGGAAGTAAATTCCAGAAAACTTATCATTTGTCGGAAATTTGGACATTGATTGCTCGTAGCAATTTCATCATCGTCAACGATTTTTAGATATAATATAAATGACGCCGTTATCAGTAATCATAAATTTAGTGGTGAATTAAAAATAGAACCACTTTTTAAATACATTTAATTTATATTATAAAGACGTCGAAATCATCCTACGTATATTTTCTAAATAATTTTAAATGTTCTTTTCATTTTTGTACTTACCATATAGCATGTGCATATGTGATAAGATAATTTTCGTCTCTTTTGAGGGTAAAAATTGTTCTTGCATAAAATAATATTAGTGTGTATTTCTTACCAAACATGCTCATATCATATTGTAGCTTCAATATTTTGCATATCAAATTTTGAAAGACGTTGAATCAAGCATACATGTACTGTGTTATAACCTCAAAAAGTTGTACTCTTTTATATAACGAAAACACGAAATAACAATAAAAAATTTATAATATCTTTATATATATTTTTTCCTCTAATGTTAATAGCATAATTGTGATGATGTAATAGCAATTCTTGAAAAGAAAAAAAAAACACTGTAGAAAAGGTAGATAATATTTTTAAGAAAAAAGATTATCTATAAATGAATGGCAAATATATGTGGCTTTGAGTTTAAAAACTCTTGAGACATGAATTAATGGGCACTAACTTTGAAGATGGAAAGTCAATAATGCATACAGAATGCTTAGGTGTGAGAGATAGAACATCATTAAATTTGAGAAAGTCTATAGAAAGCCAACTCTATACGTAGCTTCATTGGGATTGATCTTTCTCTTTTTGTATACCAACATTTGGAGTTGAGAGAGACAACTCACTCTTTTCTATCCCTCCCTTATCACATATCATTGCATATTATTTAAAAACCTTTCTTCTTTTCATAAATAATATTTAAAGACACCGAGTTGGTGCCATGTCTCTCTCAATTTCCCACAATATGCATAATTCAATAATTCTACAACTACAACCATCAACTTAAATTATCTTCCAACTTTCTCATGCCTTCTTCATCTAACTTGGCTTTACTACACTTTAAGCTTTACATCACACTTCAAATTTATTTATAATTCACCTTAACTCGTATATATCTTAATTTATCATGGATAATTCTGTTGAAAATTTAAATTCCAACTTGTCATACGTATTATAAGAAGGTCTATAAATTCTAATCTTAAAACTTTATATTGAAAGTGATTTCAATCATTTATATGATATTATATATTTTTTTTGTTAATTGTTTTGGAAATATCCATTGCTTTTTTATTCTTTATTTTTCAATCAATAGCTTGTATCATAAAGAGCTCAGCTACTACACATAGAAATTTGTTTAGTACTATAAATTCTAGTTGGGTCACGAGTTATTTGTTCGATGTAAAGATTTTCTACATTTCTGATCCAGCTAACGTATGTTGTGTGGTTTTTATTCAACCAAGTGTTGGTATTATCCTAAGAACACTCTTTTTTTACACATTTTCTTTTTGTTAACGAGTGAGATTTATAAAAAAATTACAAAATTATGAATAGAAAATTGTTAAATAAATTAATGTCTAAAAAAATTATGTAACTTTTGGTATTTTAACTGACGATAGAGACTCTGTTAAAAAGGTGTCACAGAGTATATTAACATTCTTCTTGTTCCATCATGTCCTGTAACACAAAAAGAAATAGAAATGAAAAACATTACGTAATGGGTGTCAAAGATTTGGACCAGATTATTCTAAGAAGTGTTTGGATTTGATTTCATTTGGGAAAAGTTCAACGCACACCCCATTTTGAGAGTGTGTGGTGGAATGAACAGATAGATAAAGAAAAAAGAGATAAAAAGTTATAGATGTGATGAATTCTGTTATAGAAAATATAGAGAAAGATAAAAAGAAAGATAGAGTAAAAGTGAGATACAAGAGAAGGAAAATATATATATATATATGAATATAAGATTTAGTGAATAACTTGGAAATCTAAATGACATTGGTCTTAAAAACACTTGTGTTCTTGTAAATGATTAATGGCTTTATACCAGAGACACCATGAATTTGACATAAGCCAGTTTGAATTGCCACCAGAAGCAAGTTGAATCATTGTTTTTTTCATGGTAAAAGCCTGAATGAATCTTCCATACAAAACATGCACACAATCTGAATAACTAACCAACCACTGGCTACCCCTCTATACATAACAAATTTGGTTCATGGGAACCTCTTTCACAATGATTCAAGGAAACCAGTTTTTGTGAGAACAGCATTCCTCACTTTGCTGAGATCCCTACCTTTGAGGGTCCTTCCAACACCTTCAAAAACTGAAAAAGAGGATATTTGACTCCTTGCAAGCCTTCTTGCAATAAACTCGTGTGGGGGGAGCTTTGTGTCATACTCATCATCTTCTTCTTCCTCATCATCACTGTACCCTCCACCATAATTACCAACACCCTCACCATCACCTTCATCACCAACAGAATGGTAGAAATCACCGTAGTCACCAAACTTTGATACACTGTTGGGGGTCTTGTTTGGCTTGTTCCTATAAATCTGTGACCAGTCAGGAATGTTGAGAGGTGCTGATTGCTGAAGAACTTTGGTTTCATGAGAGGAACTGGCACTGCTATTGCCACTGCTAGTCCTTGGAATCATCCTTGCAGCGCTTGGAAGAGTCCTGGGAACAGCAAGAGGAGAAGACCCTTTTTCCTTTGGCTTGTGAACACCAGAAATATTGTTGTAATCAGGTCTGTCCTTGAAAACAGCCCAAACTTCCTCTTCTTCAAAGTCTCCGTCTCTCAAGCATCTCCATATTCCACTCCTCTGCCTGTTATAGTTATTATCCTCCATCAATCACTTCCTACATGGTCCAAATCACAACACTATGAATTAAATAAGAGTTTGGCTTCCTCCAAATTCCATGATTGCTTAATAAAGTTTAAAAGAAAGAAAAAAGAGGAATCGAGAGTTGAGGAGAGAGAGACTCATAGAAGCATTCATACAGATATCTTAAAAGCATGTTTTGATACATATTCCATTAAGGTAAACAATAGTATACCTTTCTCAGAAGATCTAGAGAGCAGGCTTTACTTTTTGCTTCTTCCCTGAAATATTGAAAACATATATATACAAGTTGAAATCAGAGATGAGTCCCTTTTGATTCTGAAATCAGAAGTTTGAGGTTGACAAAAAATTTGTAACATTTTGTTACCTCTATTGAAGAGGGGTGATAGATTTTATGTAAGCAGAAGGTCACCCCACAAGAACCGAACAACAGCAACAAGACCCCAAGGGGCAAGAATAAGACAGAGATTAGTTCTGCTTCTGCCCCTATGGATCCTCTAAATGATGAATCTATCCATGTATTTAACTCTTGAGACCTGAGAGGACTAACTTTTGACAATGAAAGATAAAGAAGGAGCAGTAAAACCCTTTTACTTATTCACTTTATCTGAAATTGCATCTCATGGAATCTTTAATGCAAAACAGAGGAAAGGAACAAGAGATGTTGAATTTCATGTGACATAGTCCTCAATAGTAGTGGATGCTTAGTTGTTCTTAGTCATCTCAATAACAACAATAAAAAAAAAGATTGTGTCTTTACCTTTTCCTTGTGGCAATCCCAGGACTCAGGTTTCCTTTTCCTTTCCATTTATATCTTTCACAAGCCCACTTTCCATGAAATGGTAGTTTTTTTTTATGCAGCATATTGGCCTTTCATGCAGCACAAAGGGTGAAAACTGTGAATTGATTATTCTGGTTGTGGTAAATTTTGTAGAACCTATCATGGAGGTAAAAGTGAGGAACATTGAAATGATGGCAAATGTACAATTCATTGCCTTGTGAATGGACGGCTAATAGATAAAGAATGGTTACTGTCAGAGACGCAGACAAAGTGTCAAAGTTTTCAACCAAAGAATACATTTGTATTATAAACAAATAAGCATGTAAATAAATAGGCACACAATCATGTTTTGTTTTTTTCTGCACTTCAATTTGTTTATGTGGTGTAACAAGTGGAGGAAGATACCACCTTCTATTATAATAATAATAATAACAATAATTATGATATTAATAACCAAAGCAAGCATATTGTGATAGTACAGAAAGAGAGAAAGAAAATTGACACACGGAAAATTCTGTGATGTGGCAGAAACAAGGATCTGACAATATTAAAAACAAAACACCAAGTCACCAACTTGTGTGGCACTTGTTCGAAGGGGCCTAGAATCCTCGAACATGTGGTCTTAGATTTTAACTTTGTGATTCATCTGTAAGGAAAAACACACGAGGATCCTATGTTTAAGGGACATGTGTCCTAAGATTTCTGTCTTCATGAGTTTACATTTCAAAATATTCATTAAATCATTTTTAGTTTAGTTCAACTTTTTTTTCAAGTTTCAAAAGGTTATTTTGAGAAACAAAGATAAAATATAAAATAAAAATGACTTTTTGTATGTTATTTAAAACCTAATGGTGTCCTTCCGGGAAGTTCCTGGTAAACAACGTGACCCACATGCATCAATTACCGTTCAATGTATGTGATACCTGCGACGAAACTTGGAGGAAAAAAAATTTAAAATATCAAAAATAATTTAATAATTTAAAATAAAAATTTTGACTTAAAAGAAATTAAAAAATTTCATATTTTCGTATTTCAAAATGTTTCCATTTTCTTTGGATTTGATTTTGGTAGAAATATCGTCTGGTTAAGTTAAGCTGAGATTCACCAATCTAATTTCAAACATTATTTACATTGGTATTCCAATTGATGTTGATTGGGGATTCATTCATACTAAAGTCTATTGATATTAATTATTTTTCTTTAATTATTTTCTCATTTATTGTTATTTATCCACCGACATGCATTTTGAGCATGGTTTTTTCATTTGTTGGTGTTAACTAAAGTTATTTTAGTTACAATGTAAAATAATAAGTATTACTTTTAATCATGTGTCAATTAGATTTATTTTATACCAACATAAATCAAAGTTTAATTTTACTTATATAATTAGAGTTTTTTTAATCAACATTGATAATTTTTTTTGGGGGGGGGTCGATGTCCATCATAGTTCCCAAATTGATTTTTTTATAAATATAAATTAGAATTTTTTTTTTAATTGATTCATGCTAGTTATTTTATGATATAAACTGATATTATTTTTAATTACTATTAACCAAAGTTTTTTTAAGTCAACGTTAATGATACTATTGTTCGATGGATGCTAGTCATGATCGATTCAAAACACCATTCACTTACATTTTTTTTAATTTTATATTAAAATCATTTTTATGTTTGATGATAATTGAAATATATTTTACTTGAATAAAAAATAAAAACTCGAAAAATTTAAAGAAAATATTTAAAAAGTAAAATAGTTCAAGCTAAATTATTTTAATTTCTTTAAAATAACGAAATTCCTTGTCCGTTAAGATTCAAAGTGAGAATAATTATGTCTAAAGAATATAAAAAGTAAAAAAAATTTCAAAAGCTTAAACAGAATCGCGTCTTTTAGGATTACATACATTTTCTATATTATTCCAATAGATTTTTAGTATGCCTCTAGGCTAAAGACTCAATTGCAAGAGATCTTTAATTAAACTAAACCATATTACATGAATTTATAGTGCAATATTAACAGTTAAGTGATAATTAATCTGTATGTAAAATGCAATGTTAGATCTAGATTAGTCGGAACTATGAAACAAAGTGGTAGGTCAGAAGCAATTAATAATTTCAACAAAAATGAACAGTGTGGCGACTGTAAAAGTGAATAACATGGGACCAAACAAGCAGTGTTATTGTGGCACTGAATTATCTTATCTTAAAGCATTCTTAAAATAATCATGTTAAGGTTGATTTGGTTTGGTATTGGTGTAAACGAAGGTGGGAAACTTTTTCTTTTGTGATCTTATAGAACTTTATAGCAAGATTAGAAAACACGAGCCTTATGGATTTATTCTATTCTCACTTTTTGGTGCAAGTTGGTGTTAAGTTAATGAAAATCATGCATAGGGCATTGTGACTACAATACAATGCAATGTTGCTAACCATTATTGAAAGAATGTGCATAATGGAATGGGACACAGACATCTCAGCCTGATTTCTGGAGCCACCCTCTGAATTATAGCCTATCTACTTGAACTGAACAATTTTTCTTTCTGAGAATGGTCTATTGTGGAATAAGATACAGATATTTCAACCTTCGATTTCCTTCTTTAAAGTAAAATATTCTTCAAGAGATACCGATATCATTTTCATTCATAATCTCTTTCAATACAATACTAGAAGAGCTTTTTCTCAGTAAAAAATAACTATATTTCTGATCTGAAACTCTAAAAACACTTCCAACAACTATAAACTGTCATTGTTTGCTGATGGAAGTGTCCAACACTATTTTAATCCAATGATCAAATTTTCATTTAGTGTTTGATGGAGTCTGAATCATAATTTGCTGCTAAGGAGAATAAAACTGAGAAAGAAAATGTCATTATCATGAAATGTTAAGAAAATTGTGAGTCATGCATATGACAATATAGGCCATAGTTTTTACCGATGAAACCACTCCCACATTATGCCAAAACTTGACATTTTGAATGGATGATGAGAAAGATAGATTTGTTTAAGGCGAGTCAATTTTGGCGGAGGCTGATACATACATATACATATGCATACATATACATATGCATATATATATATATATATATATATATATATATATATATATATATATATATATATTGTATTATAATCCATGTGCAGTGAATCAGCTAGTGTTAGTATAGTTTTTCACCCTTTCTTTTTCCAACCATTAATGTTGCATGAATTATTATGAGTGGGCTAGGAAACATACAGAAAAGTCAACATTATTCTAATGCAGCTAAAGAATGTTCATCGGTTGTGAAATCTGAAGTGTGTGTCTCAGTTGTCCTCATTGAAGATCCAAGAAAGTTAACTAACGAAGTGTAAAAATTTGCTTCTTGTTGTGGTCCTTAGGAATAATAATCCATGTAGGAATATCTAATGGTATAATGTTACTGAATATGGTGTTCTGATAACATGTAACTTCTTTTATAAACCATTTTTAACTCGTTTCATTGTGTTCTTCCGGAAGTTTAGTCAGAATACTGTTTCAACCTTTGGTTTCATAAAAACCAGCACAGTAAGAACTTTGATTGAGTAAATTATATGTAACTCAATAAAGACTGCAACTTCCATTCATTACTGTTTCCTTATCACGAGTATAACTACCAGTTAATATGGCCCACCAAATTCATTGTCATTCAAATAGTATTCTTTTAATCATGATCTTCTAAAGAGGGCCATTTATTTTTGAAGATAAAATAACAAACCTTAACCTGTTGAAAAGGAATTATATGTCAATATTGCATATCTATATATAATAAATCATACATGTACCGAAATATAAGTAGTTTTTATTTTTTAATAAAATCTTGAAATTATATACAGTTACTTTTCTCATCAGTATTTACCAAGAAGAATTGATTGATAGATAAACAAACCAAATCCTTACATTAGATTTTGTAAGAACATGAATGAAACTTAATAGTGAAGTTATACCTCCAACAAATTTACAATTTCAAACAAATTTCACTCATTGTGTTAAGAAGTACATGTTTTTTTCAGCCTTGCATGTGCTATTACTTCCACAGCACGTGGCCTATATCCCCTCCAAATCTAAGGTGTACCTCAGGTCAAATTGGAGTAGAAGTGCTATCCACAGTTCCAGGTTTCAAACCAAAACCAAGGAATGTGGGTCAAGTATAGGTTGATATAGACATTTAGACATTACTGAAGCACGCGTGAAGATCTTGTCATCTCAAGGTACCCTGTATTCATATTCATCAATTATAGGCCTTACGAGACTTTACTTCATGGAAAATATTTAGCTTTTCCTATCAGCAGCACTCTGATGCATGAATCAATTTCATATACGTACTTTAATTCCATAAATAATTCAAACAGGAAAGTAGCTTTATAATGAGTTTCTTTTGATAATGCATGGCAACAAATCTAGAAAGTTGAGGGGGCAGAGTTATGCTATGATCATTCAAATTTTCTTCAAATCAGAAATAAGCAAAGTTCGAGATTTCTTTGGTTTGATCCTGTGCGTTTTCTTTAATTAAAGTCTTAACTCTTCAATTACAAAACCAAGAAGCAAGTAACTACAATGATATGTTAAAGGAAAGCAATGCACTTATTTTGAACACGGGTCAAAACTCTCCACATGATTGATTTCTCTATCAACTTTAAGACTCTATCAGTGAAGTTGGAAACTCTTCAACCCCATACTGTGAAACCCTCACTTTAGCATGCAAATTGAAAGCATCATTCACTTTAATCATAACTTTAGAAAACTCATTTCGTTGCCTAGTTTCGCGTATGTCGCAGCTTGCAAGTGTCATTCCCACTGTTGCTCCTTTTTCTCTACCACTTTCATTGGCACAAGGACTAAAGTGAATAACACTTTCCAACATTTTACAAATTTTAAGACTTAGTTTCATAAAGTTAGGAACCATACTCAATGGCACTTGAGTTTGGGTCCTCTCCAACTGGATTCCATCCAACTGAGATCTAAGCTGTTAAGTTTGTCATTACTCAACAATCACTGAGTAGAGAAAGAGTGATGTCTGATCAAAATCTCAAACAAAGAGAAATCTTGTAGGGAAACTTTTAATCTGGTTCAGAATGCCCATATCTCGTGCTTCTAACATGGTACCTCTCCTGAAAGACTTATATCTCCATCTGAAATCTCTTCTATATCCAATTCTCTCTTCTCCATTATTGTTATACAATGACAAATTCAACTACTCAAATTGAGGCTGATCCAAATTATCTAGAAAGGATCCAAGCGATAAGGGAAACCAAAACCAGGTGACATTCACCAGTCAATTAGTGTTAGTACCTCAGCTCCAGCCACAATCTCCAACAACTGATACCCCATGAAAGGAAAACCAAAACCAAGTGACATTCATAAGTCAATTGGTGTAAGAGCCTCGGCTCCAGCCACAATCTCCAGCAACTCCCCTGTGATCTTCGCCTGCCGCTCCCGGTTGTATTCAACCGAAAGTCTTTTACTCAATTCAACAGCGTTATCGGTAGCAGAAGCCATGGCCCCCATCCTAGCAGCAAGCTCACTAGCTACAGACTCCTGCAACGCCCTCAAAATCTGACTATTCAAATAAAGAGGTAACATGGCATCAAGAATGAGAACAGGATCCTGCTCAAACTCCATAAGAGGGGAAAACACCTCACCCTCTTTCCTCAACCTCACAACATCCCTCTCCACAGCCAGCTTCCCCTCCTTAGAACTCAACCTAAAAACATCATCTTTCACATCATAAACCTCCCCCAGAGGCAGCAAAGTCTGAACCACAGGTTCAAACCTAACCAGTGAAACAAACCTAGTGTACACAAGTTCGACTCTATCCACCTCCTCACTAACAAACAATGAGAAAACATCATCAGCAATGACCTGAGCCTCCTTTGCTGTGGGAAAACCTCCAATTTCGATAAAGCTGTCGACTTTAACAAAAGGGTGTTTCCTTTCATTGTTGTGAGTAAAATACGAGTTACCCTTTTTGCCGACACTTATAACAACGCACTCCAGATTGAGTTTCTTCAGCTCCTCGATTCGGGTCACGGCTTTTTTTATTACCCATTTGTTGAAACCGCCGCAGAGGCCGCGGTCGCCGGTGAAAACGACGAGGGCGACGGTCTTGACGGGTCTGGCATCAGTGAGGGGGGTGGAAACGTCGTCGCTTTTTAGGCGCTGGGTGATGTCGTTCAGCATTTCTGCGAGGTTTGAGGCAAAGGGGCGGCCGTTGACGACGGCCTCCTGAGCGCGGCGGACCCTAGCGGCGGCGACGAGCTTCATAGCTTCGGTGATCTTTTGGGTGGTCTGGACGGTGTGGATTCGTTGGCGGAGCTCGCGGATGCCGCAGCGAAACGGAGGGAGGGTGGGGCGAACAGGAGAGAAGTTGGATTTTGAGAGGGAAAACATGAAATAGGAAAATTGCATTTTTCTGTTTGTTTCAGAGGGGTGGTTTTGTTTCGTCAATTGTTGTCTCAGTTCCAGAATGTTAATGTGGTTTTAGAGGAGAGAAAAGTGAGAGGTGAGCCACCTTCTTCCTCCGACCCCTAGTTGCTTCAGGACTCCATTAAATACTTTTGTGCATTATTTAAATAAAAAAATTTGCTTTTTTAAAATGAATAGAAGATCCTTTGAACTGTGTTTTGAAATTGTTCCAGAGATTTTATTGATTGTTTTAGGTGTATTACACAAAAGGGTTTTAACAATAGTTTATAATAGATAATTCAAAATATTTTTTAAACTATATTTTAAATTATATAATATTCATAATAAAAATTGTATTATAGATCATAAAATTTGTAATTAAATTCCAAATTTCAGTTATTTATTTAGATTTTAAATTAAATAATTTAAAATATGGTTAGTTATGTTTTTGTCTAAATTATAATACGATTTTTATTTTAGTTAAGTACTCACATTTAATAATTATATAAATTCAATTATAAATGCTTAACTATGTTAACTTTTTTTTTACTGTGACAAATAGTTTGTCATGTCATCCTTTGGTTTTTAAAAACATATTTCCTTTTAATATTAATCAAGTCAAACAATACTCGAAAGAGAGAATGAAAATTTGTGTAGAAAAAGAAAGAAATAAGACTTTTCTAAGTGAAATAAAACTAAGGCAAGTGAGTGTTTTAGTCATTTAAAACATTGGATGAGTACCAAGATGTGTTCAAGTATAAGGATAGGTATGGCGACAAGGACATTGTGAAAATGTACATTATGATTCCCTCGTTGTATTCAATTTAAAAAAGGAAAATGACACTTGAACAACCATTTTTGACAACATTTAGACACGCGCACACGTGTCAAAATCTGAGTGGTCTAGTTGGAAAAATTAAATGAAAATGGACCACTCAGATTTTGACACGTGTGCGCGTGTCTAAATGTTGTCAAAAATGGTTGTTCAAGTATCATTTTCCTTTAAAAAATCAAGCATTATTGATACTCATACTTATTATTGGTTATTTCTGAGAATTTTTGTCAAAGACAAGTTCAAACAATAGTCAATGGACAAATTTGTTTGTCATTTCTACTTGGTTACACTGGATCATCTAACCAAGATTGAATATTTATTGTCTACGTATATACGTGAATTTGATGAGATATCTTTTATCATAACTAATACTTGTCCCGATATATATTTGTGAGATAATCTTAATAAAAGAAAATAAAGATTAAAAAAAATAAAATAAAATAAAAGAATATTAAACGATAAAAAGGAATAATATTACAAAAAGATAAAAAGGATTAAAACACTAAAAAAAAAATAAGTTGATTTCACTTCCTTTTTTAAATAGGATTCACCGTTGATTATCTAAAGATTATTATTGAATTAATTAATGTCTTAGATTTTTAAATTAATTAATGTAAACTCAAATAATTTGTTGATATTTTTACTATTAATCAAAGTACGGTCCCAATTAAAAGTGATAACTTTTTAAATTATTCATAGTAAGTTCAACCAAAATAGAATCTTAATCAAATATTAATATGTTTATTCATATTTATTTATTTATCTCTTTATGAAGTCAAAAAACTAATTAACTAAAGTATAGTCTTGTTTAATTATTATTAAAGTTTTTAATTTTAATCAAAGTGCATTTTCAGTTAATGGCATAAGCATAACCAATATCATGAAAGTTTTTAAATTTAATCAAAGTATAGTCTAAATTAAACTTAAAAACTATTTTACTCATATGATTAATATGCACGTATATTAAACTTTATACTAGTTAGCTATAATGCACAAAATCATTACTTTTATTTGATTGAAAGTAAAAACACATAGATAAAAATAAATCATAATAAGAATAAAAAAGAATAAATAAATTTATTCCATCTAATCTCATAATTTAATTAAGAAATTACAACATAATCAATCATAGAAACTTAACACTCTATGGATGGTAAAAATAACATAAAACTATAAGAAAAGACGGGAAAAGTCATGGAAAATGATGAAGTGGTTGAAATTAGGACGTTCCTAAGTTTCCTTGACTTGTTTTCCTAAATCTTCTTATATAGAAATTGGGTTTAGTCTTTTTCTATATTTTATATCACTAGTGCATTGTCTTCGTTAACTTCAATTCGTTTTTTGCCTAAAGAGCAACATATTAATAATCAGACGTAATATCTCTAACATAAAAAACCTGAGATGCTTGATGTACCATGATAAACAATTTGTCTCGATAACCCACCTTTCGAAAATCAACTAGTGTCATATCCAATTCATTTACTTTCACACCACTTTTATTATCAAACCACTTGCATTTGAACAATGGAACAAAAAACATAGTGTAATCAACATCCCAATCTTTTTTATTATTCCATAATATCTCACTAATCTAAGTACAGGATTTTGATCTTTGGATGTGAAAAATTGGAGTGACTCAACTTCTAGACTAACTCCACTATTTTGTACTGCGTTTTTATCATCCAAAGTCTTCGTATAGAATGTGCAATTATTGATTTCATAACCTGTACGACATCAAACTTTAAACCATTTGCAAGCCACAACAAAGTCTCAAAAGAGTGTGACTCTTTGTCAACTTCATATTTGAACCAAGACATGAATGTTCTATTATGCTCCATGAACTGTCATTTCTCTTATTGTCTTGGATTTTTTCCCCTTCACAGTGGCTTTGTGTGCTTCCAAAAAAGGGGATCACCTCATTTGTGTTGTTCAATATATAAAGATGTGCTTGCAACAATTCTTCGTGATCTTTCATCACCACATTCACACCTCAGATGCTTTTACTTGTAGAAAATCTATTCAACTATGATGTGCGAGGAAGTCCTATTGGATTTATTTTAGTCGTGTAATATGAACAAAACTCAATACTTTCTTCAGCAATATACCTTTTAATCATTAAACCTTCGGGACGATATGGATTTTTAACATACCCTTTCAAATTCTTCATATAACGCTCAATATGATACATTTATCTTAAGTATACTAGTTCATACAACTTGATTTCTCTAACCAAATGAACAAGTAAATGTACAATGATGTAAAAAAAAGATGGAGAGGAAAACATCTCTAGCTAACACAAGATGATAACAATCTCGCCTTGAAGTTCATATAACTTTGCAAAATCAATGATTTTACTACAAATTGACGAGAAAAATAAACACAATCGAGTTATGGTCTGCCTAACATTTTTGGGCAAAATTCCACGAATAGTCACCGGTAACAATTGTTGCATTAAGACGTGGCAATCGTGAGACTTCATGCCAACAAGCTTTAAGAGTTGCATCGATACTAAATTCTTAATATTTGAAAAATATCCTTGTGGTACCTTCATACTCTTTAAACAAAGGCAAAAACTTATCTTCTCTTGTTTGAACATTGTGTAACATGCGTGGGGGCAAATAAGTACGTTTGCCAACCTCTCTTGGTGCCAAGTCTTCTTGGATCTTCATGTCAGCCAAATCCAAACGTGAATCCACTCCATCTTTTGTCTTTCCTTGAATGTTGAGTAGTGTACTAATCAAGTTATCACACACATTCTTCTCTACATGCATCACATCTAACTTGGACCAATATGAAAGATCAAATAATATTGAATTCTTCTTCCAAGGGCTCGTTACAGATGACTTCTTGGATGTTTCCCCAAAGACATGATGTACTTTATCAACTTTTTCAAGAATTTGAAGGCTAGTAAGTGGATTTGGTGCATCATCCCTCTCTTGGATTCCATTGAATGCTTTCTTTAACCTTCAATATGGATTATTACATTTTAAAAATCTTTGATGACGCATATATACCGTCTTCCTTTCATGTTTCAATTGATGAGCTATAGTGTTTTCTTCACATATAAGACATGCTTTGTGACCCTTGACATTTTATCCTAATAAATTACCGTAAGCTGGGAAGCCATTAATGGTGCAAAATAACATTGCATGGCATCACGAAAGTTTCAGAAGCGTAGCCATCAAATATTTCAACCCCATCAACCCACAACAACTTCAAGTCTTCAATTAATGGGTTGAAATAAACATCTATGTCATTTTCAGGCTGTTTCAGACCAGATATCATCATATACAACATCATGTACTTTCTCTTCATGCACAATCCAAGAGATAAGTTGTAAATTATCAATATAACTATCTAACAATTGTGATTGGTACTTAAATTACCAAGTGGGTTCATTCCATCAATGGCTAAACCAAGCCTAAGATTTCTACATTCTTGACCAAATTGGGAGAATTATTTATCAATATTTTTTCATTGCTTTGAATGAGTTGAATGACGAAGCAGCCCATCAATTGTTCTCTCATTCGCATGTCATCTAAGGCTTTAAGCATCTTTTGGATTCGCAAACAAACGCTTAAGTCTAGCCACAATTGGAAAGTACCAAACTACTTTCAAAGCAAAACCATTTTTTTATCTGATCATTATCTTCATTGTTGTTTCTTGACTTATATTGTGATAACCCACATTTTGGACACTTTTTCAAAAATTCAAACTCTTTCTTATATAAAATGCAGTCATTGGGACATGCATGTATCCTTTTATATTACATATCCTTCGAACAAAGAATTTTCTTCGCATCATAGTTATCAGTGGGTAGTGTATTTCCATTTGGCTTCATTCAACAACGTCAACAATTCTTTGAAACTCCTATCAGTTCATCCATTGGTCACCTTCAAATTCATAAGCCTTACACCGTTGACAACCGTGTGAACTTAGTTGAACCGACAAACAAAGGAGTTGTCGCATCAGTGAACATTGTCTCATACACATAAGCTTTGGCATAGTTTTCTATGCCAACATCGAGGATCATGTCCTCTAATTTGTCTTCTTCTGGTCGACTTTCCATGGTGGAATCAATAACATTTTCAATTTGGGAGATAGTCAGAAAGTGTATTTCTTTGTCGTGCCATATCCATGATGTATAACATTGTAGGAAACCATCAGAGATAAGATGTTTCGTAATTTAGGTTGCGTTCAACTTTCTCTCATTCAAACAATTGACACAAGGACATCTAAACTTCACTTCATCATCACTTCTACCTTCATTACGTTGCGCACATTGTATAAATTCCTTGCCCCTCTCTCATACTCAGCACTAATGTGTGGTAAATTGATCCAATTTCGATCCATATGTAAATATTCTAAAATTTTCTACAAAATTACAATACAAAATAATTTTTGTATGGCTTAATAGCACTGATGGTCCCTATTTTTGTCAGGTTTGTTCGAAATGCTCCTAGTTTTTTTTTCTATTCAATGTTGTCCAAAAGAATTTAATTTATGTTCAATTTAGTTCTTTTAATAGACGACTTTTAAATCGTTAACGGCCTATTGTCTAGTTGTGCAAAACCCAAATTAGATGGCATTTAACTGCCCACGTCGATTCCCTTCAGGCATAGTGAGGTGGATTCTGAAATAAATGTCATTTATTTAATGAAACCCAATTTTTTACGAGGGTGGATTCTGAAATTGGGATTTTTTACTTTTCTTCTATGAAAGCCATAGTGAGGTTCGAGGTTAAGCAATCTTTTTCCCAATCTTGGTGGTTGATGAGCCATGTTTGCTTCCCAATCTTCTTCTTCTTCTTCTTGCAATAGCTTGGGCCACCGAAGTTGTCATTCCTCACATGGTGGTGGTTCAATGGGGGTAGGGATAATCCCCATTTACAATTATGGTGAGATGACAGTAGTAAATGGCTAGAACTTCAAAGAATGCTGGAAGATATTTTTAGGATTGTCGTAACTACAAGGTTATGTGAATAAAAGCATTTCTAATTAAAGCCTATTTTCTTTATTTGTTGGTAATTAACATTGTGTTTGATGAATAACAAAGTGTACCTGCTAATGTGATGTGTTGTAACTATTTCAAGTGATGCAATGACAAAAATGTTGATGAAAGGGATGTTATCATTGCTAGGCAAATGAGGAAGATTTATGATATAGAGAACACAGTGAAAGCTTTGAAGAGAAGGATCCAATTATTAGTAGCAGTGGTGTGTGTTCTTAGTGTAGTGATCATATACTTATGTTGTGTGTATTTTTAGGTTGATGTGTTGTAAGTGTGTTTTTAGGTTGATGTGTTTTGTGTGTTTTTAGGTGGTTGTAATCTGATTTACTTTAGTGTTTTGAAGGCTGAGGTTTTTAGGTGGCCCCAATGTTAAGGTTAGGCGACTGTCTTTTGTAATAAATGAAGGAATGAAATGTGTATTAGTGTTTAGTTGTTCAATTTAATCCTCATTTCAGTTAATTATGTGCGAATGTGGTCCCCATGATGATGAGTGATGTGTGGATAAAATGGATGTGGTCAAAATCAATATCAAAACATGGGCACATGAAAACATCAAAACAATATAGTTTCATAAACAGAAGTCAGTTCATGGGTACATCAAAACATCAAGTTACCATATAGCACATCAAAACAGATCTAATGCTAAGTATATGAAAACATTAAAAAGGACATCAACTCTTAAGTACAAAAGTATATCAAAGCAAATCTAGTGCCAAGTGCATAATGGTTTGTAGAAGATAAAAGTACACCAAATTTTAAAGATTATAAAGCAAATGGTCTCCTAATTGGTAACTTGTCCCTTCTGATTGGCTGAGTTGGTTGTTCTCTAAATTCCTGTGTTGGTTGGGGTGGTGCTTCAGATGATTGTGTCATTTTCTAAGCTGGTGGTTGGGGTGCTGCTTCAGATGTTTGTGGTAGGTCTGGTTGATCTTAAGGACGTAAGGGGAAATGATTTCTGTTATGCCCAACAATACAACAAATGCTGCATTTTTTGCGGTGGCCACCTTTGGTCATCTAGGTTTCATCCCTCCTTAGCTCTCAACTCTCCAACCTTCTCTTTTCCTTTAGTCTGCCAGGTAATTTTCTCTTAAATGGTTGGAGGACATCTGGGAAGGATGTTATTTCCCATCAAAGGTGGTCATTCACTAGATATATGATGGAGGCATGTGTTTCATCATGCGTGGACCTTCTGAATCAAATGGGTACATACTCTTCTGGATCTAAATTTAAGAATCTTATTGTTGTAATTGCACGGTAGCAAGGGATGTCACTAATGAGCCATTTTCTGTAGGTGCACTCTTGACTGTTCAGGTTGACTACAAACTTGTTTGTAATCAGTGCAAAATGCCTAACTTCAAACATTTTTTCTCAAGACCAACTGCCATAAAGTAATACATGATTAAAAGTTAAATATGAAGTGATGAATATCAACAATTTTATCACATACCAAGTGACATGAATTAATAGTGGGAAAGGAAATGCATACCTAGGGATCCAATTTTTGGATAAATTTGATTTTTTTGTAAGTCTCTTTCTAATCTTGGGGCAGATATGAAAGTCCATATTACATATCTTGATTCTGTTGATTGCCCATTTTTTCATGAGGTAAACTCTAATTTCCTCTAGCATGGTTATAATGGGCTTTTCTCTAGCATCAACAATAACACTATTAAAAGCTTCACTCATGTTATTTACTAGTGTATCACATACTGCTCGACTTGTAAATCTAGATCTAGACCACTACCTGTTACAAAGAATAAGAAATATGTTTATATCCAGTATGCATGTCATCAATGTCTTGTTAAGGAAGAAGGAATACCTTGGGGGAATAACAATTAGGTATTTGTAAGCCTCTACATTGACATCCTTTATACTTAACATTTATCTTTCCCAAGCTTGGGGGTATGTATTAGTAGCAGCAATCCACATCATAGTCTTCAAGGTGTGCCCTCTGATCCTTTTTATGAAATTTGCATATAAGTGTCGCATGCAAAATTTGTGCTCTACCCCAAGTAAAAGTTCAGACATAGTTGGCAGCAAACCTTGTGTAAAGGGACCAAATTTAACATTTTTAACAAATATGGGGACCAAAAATTATATCAGTAATATTAGAAACCAATTTAGAAAGATATAAGAAATATATATACCTTTTGTTGGTCAGACATAAAAGTGCATGAATTACATACTTCAGTGCCCTCAAGGTCTTTTATCAACAACTCCAAAAACCTTGCCAAGTTTCTTTGTTCTCTACTTCCACAATTGCATATGCCAGAGGTAACATAGGCTCATTAGGATCTCTATCAACAACGGTTAATAACTCCCCCTTATACTTTCCTCTCAAAAAACATCCATCCAAACCAATAAAGGGCCTACAAGAGACGAAGTTATCCTTGCAAGCTTTCAAACAAACACAGAACGTCTGAAATGTGGTCTGACCATTGTTACTATCCACTTTAACTTTGACTGTTGATCCAAGCTTACATCTCAATAATTCATGTGCATAGTCATATATTCTTGTGAATTGATTTTTAAATTAACCTTCAACTTTGCATGATGCTATTAATTTTGCCCTATGAGCTTTAGATATTGTGACATTTGTATTCCATTTCCTCAAAGCTTTTGATCGTATTTCATTTATCTTCAAATTCAGATTTTCATGTAGTGTGGTATCTAATGTCTCACTCAATCACTTAGTGTTCATCATTTTAATATTGAATTGCCTACTGCAAGTATGCGTATCCAATATTTTTCTCAATTGCCATGTTCTACATCCTTCCAAATACCCACAATAAGCCATCTATGGACAACTTTTTGGGCACCTAAACATCTCACTCATACCTTTCTGTTGTCATTCTTAACAAACTTCAAATTCCTCCCCACATGGACTGCATAACTTCTAACAGCCTCTATAAACTCATTTTTATCACTAAACTTTGTTCCCACTACTCACTTGTATTCTGACATACATTTTTGCTTAACAAATGTCCCAAATTGACCACAACTTTGTCTTTCATCACCTTCATCCTCACTTCCACTTTCTTTTGGACTGTCCAAAAATTCTGAGTCCCACTCATCATCAGACAACCCCTTGTCATTTGGGTTTCTCTGCCTATGTGCACTATCATGTGTTTCTAAATCACATTTTACTTCATTTTCACTAACTTCTACTAACACAGACCCTTCTATATTATTATCTAGCACTTCATGAATATTTACATCACCATCAACTAGTCCTTCATCCACTTGTTCTTCATCAACTTATCCATGACGAACTTCATCACGCACCACCCCTACATCATTATCCTGACTTGAAGTAAAATCTTCAATGACTACTTCTTCCTCCTCCTGCCCGTGTTGTTCAATGACTACTTCCTCCTCCATCCCAACATGTTGTTCATCCATATCTTGCACATGCAGTTCTCCATTGCCTGCACCAGCACTTCATCCAAACCTTGCACCTCCACTTCATCATCATCTCCCTACATGTCGACTTCATCATCCTCCCCCTGCATACCCACTTCATCATCCTCCCCTTGCACGACCACTTCATCATCCCCCCTACACCTCCACTTTATCATCCTCCCCTGCACCTCTACTTCATCCTCATTCCTACCTACATGGCTACCTTCACTCTCTATATTTGCATGACAGAGCAAATGAACTTCTTCATTTAATTCATTTTTAACAACAATCTCTGGCTCATCATCCACATCGTGGACCACAAACAAGTGAACTTCCCCAAAATACTTGACAACGTTTACCATGTTCATTGCATCTTTGTCATCATACAACTTATGCAGAATATTTTCAATGTAAGAAAATAACTCACAGACTTTAATATACCCCAACTCTTTAATGGAATCTACCACTTCGAAATAACTCAATTTGTCAGGGTACACACTCCAATAAGTCATTTCCCCACCAACATATCCAAAGCCAATATCCTTTACTAGGGTCCCACCATGGTCAACCACAAAATTAAACCTTTCCTCAGACATTCCAATCGCAAGCCTACTGATAATTGTTGAAATATTCACCGTTATTTAAGAGTAAATTTTGATATCAAATGAAGCCTTTTTGACTTAGAAACTTGTTTGTTTTCTTGATTTTGATTTATTTTGGGAAATAAGAGAGTTGAGGTTACACTTGAAGATTTTATCACTAAGTTGTCAAGAAGTTAAGTTGTCAAGAAGTTGGAACTCATAAAGGACAGAAAGAGCACCAGAAGAGAAGGTTACAGAAGGTCGCACTCACGCTTGGGCGCTCTTTTCATGACCGTCAGTGCTACAGCTTCGCAGTCACGCCTGGGCGCCCTTTTTGGGGCGCTAAGCGCCATCTTTCCTACAACATTTCACGCCTGAGCGCCCTCCATTGGACGCTGAGCACCATTCTCTCACAAGCACGCTTGAGCGCCCTAAGTAGCGGCGCTGAGCAGTGGCAATGTTTGCCCATGGCCCAATTCAGTCCTATTTAAGGATTAGTTCGACCTAGAGAAGGTATATCTGGACAGAATTGACACAAATTCAGATTTTCTCTAACTCTCTGAAGGCAAAAGTGAATGTGGAAGCTCTCCTCTTCAGGTTTTAGGGTTTTTTTTTTATCTTTTTCATTCCATTGTTCATCTAGTTTCTCCATGACGATGGGGAACTAAACATTCTTTGTTGTTGGGGGATGATGTAACCTTGTGAACTCTCATGTATTTGAATTGATTCTTAGTTATTTATGCTTCTTTCATTAATGGTTAGGGTTATTCTTCTTTGGTCAATGCTAGTTATGTTTAACTCATTCATGGCATGATTATTGGTTTTCGTGATATGGACACATACGAGGAAACCTAGATCTGGAGAATTGCTCTCAAAAGCAGTATTGCCTTGACATAAGGATATGAGTTTTGGTTATCTTAAGCTTCTGTGCGTATGTAATGCAGAATTAATTGTTATGGAGACAAGACATTGTAAACTAGTAATTAAGGATAGGTTTCTTCGCCGAGACATCGAGTTTTAAGTAATTTCGAAAGTGATATTAACATTAATGAAGAAGATGAATTCATACATGCATGAGAGGAAACTTGGCGAAATCTAAACCCCAACAACATACGCATCTCATATTTTAAACTTCATCCGTTCACCTTTGTGTTTTCTTTCAATTGGTCAAAATTGCATTCATGTTTACTTTTATAGCATTTGCATTCGAAACCACTAAATTGTTCTTCAAAAGTATTAATTAGTTAGGTAATCATATAACTATTTAGTGTCGTGAATCCTTTGGGAAACGATAATAGGTCTTACCATTTTTATTACTTGATACGATTCGGTACACTTGCCGATATCTTAACACCTACAAAATGAACTTTATGGGCATGAGACCACTATGTAAGCACTAAAAGTAACTGCTAAAGCATATGAGAAACCAAACCAAAACCATAAACAATAAACCAACAATCACCCACACACAACCAATTATAATATGTTACACAACAATGCCTTAAACAATTCACACAAATTTTCAACAAAATCTAACTTTAGCAAAATCTAACACTCATATTTAAAACATTTTCCACATTTTACACTGTTCAAAAAAATGTTACAGAGGAATGGCACAAAGCTTAGGTTACGAGATTACGAACTCAAACCTGACTGCCAAAGATCAATGCTTCCAATTTCAACTGCAGATTTCGCTACCAAACCACGTTAAAACTTTGATTCTCAACACCCTTAATTTAATTTTGAAAACAAAAACCTTTATATCATAAATGCACTTTCAAAATCATTAAATCCACCTCACTATGCCTGAAGGGAATCCACGTGGGCAGTTAAATGTCATCTCATTTGGGTTTTGTACATATGGACAGTGGGTCGTTAACGATTTAAATGTCGTCTGCAAAAAGGACTAAACTGAACATAAATTACATTCGAACAAACCTGACGAAAATAGGGACCATCAGTGCTATTAAGCCTTTTTGTATTGATCCTTTAACGAGAAATTACAGTTAATGCAACTCAATCATATAATCATACAATTAATAAGTAAACTTTCAACATTAAAATAAGAACCTGAGAGTGTGAAAGGCCAATAACAATGGACAACCCGCAATCAAAATGGTAGAAAATTCAACTATGCAAAAATCAAACCTAGACAAAAATACAAAAAAAATATTAGTTTTAGGAACAAAAGCAAACACCAAAACGCAAAAAAAAAAAATTACCACTAAAGGTGGAGAATCAGAATAGCCAACCCAAGAAGAGGTTTGGAACGATTTTGATCAGTGATAATGGTTCCTAAACTTTCGCCTTGGCAATAGAGACAATAAAGAAGGCATTGAACGGTGCAAAAATGCAAAGAAAAGAGGTTTCTCGGTGGCAGAGTAGCGTTGTTTTTGTGTTTGTAGAGGGAAGAATAGTTTTGTGAAAAAGATGAAATTGTTCACCTCTATCTTTTATTTTTTTTAACCTGGAAATGGTTATTACCTCGATTCTCAAGAAAAATGAGGCAATATGGGGGCTACAGCCTCAGTTTTCCAAATAACTCAGGCATAAACTCGTACAAAAAAATTTAAAATTAATTAAAAATGTAAAATTTGCAATTTTATTCAACTTTTTTCCCCCGGTTCCCCGCCAAACCGAGGCATAAGACCCATATTACCTCGGTTGCGATAAAATCAGTGCCAAAAATTGAAAAAAAATTATAGTTTAAATATTCAAAATGGGTCATTATGGCATCAGTTCTAAGGAAACCGAGGCCAAAAGTCCTGCATAGATATAACATGTCTCTAAAAATCTGACTTTTCAATTGATAAAATTTTTAGAAAAGGGTCTATGGCCTCAGTTCTACATGGAATCAAGGTCATAAAACCTTTCCTAAAAAGTTGTGAGTTGAATCGTTAGGGTGCAGAGGGGAATGTAGGGATCTATAGAGGTTTTATGGCCTCGATTATGAAAACAATTGACACCAAAAACTCTACACAAAGATTTTGGTCCATTGAAAAGTGTTTGGTTGTCAGGTACGCAGACCCAATGAAAGCAGTTGTCCTTGGAACCTAGGTCATAGATCCTCTATTACTTCGGTTGGTTTGGAACCAAGGCATATACTTTCACGAAAATTTCAAAACTAACACCATGCCATGTTATGCTTCGATTTTTCATAAACCGAAGCATAATGTGCGCTTTAGTATCATTTTTGCTTACTAGTGTATTGTTGTAATCTTCCTTTTTGATAATGTAATATCCTCTTATTATCTTCTAAATAAATATAATATATTCAAGATGTATTTGGTTGCTATAGAGATTTAAAAATATTTAAGAAAATCTTGCTAAACTTAAGAAGACGTGATAATTATTATCTTTTGATATTTTCTTATATTATTAAATAAGATAATTATTTAAAAATATCAAATAAAATATCTCAAGATATATTTGTACTAAATTATATTTTATTGTAAAGATTATGGAATTATAAAAAATATGTGAAAAAAGATACAGAAAACCACCTAGTCCAATTTGTGTTGTTTGTTCCCCTTTTTAAGTTACCCAAAATTAGTTTAGCTCAACCAAACTGATTTTTCAACGATCATCATTTCTTCACTTTTTTCGTGATTTTCTTATCTTCTTCATGCTATACATGACTTGATTTTTTTTAATTTAGTTAATCTATGACCTTAAACTTAGCTTAAACTACATCAAAACACTTCACCATATTCAAAAAAATTTATACAACTAAAAATTATTTTTAATATTTTTTTATATCTCAAGCTCGTTTAGTTATCTTAGAATAAATCCTAATTAAAACAACATTTTAAGCACAAAATCCAATTAACAAGTCAAGATTAAAAGTTAAATAAAGACATAAATATGGATTCATTAGTAACCTCCTTAAATAATATTTTTTTTTATTTTTGTCTAGGTTTGATTTTTGCATAGTTGAATTTTCTACCATTTTGATTGCGGGTTGTCCATTGTTGTTGGCTTTTCATACTCTCAGGTTCTTATTTTAATGTTTAAAGTTTACTTATTAATTGTATGATGGTATGATTGAGTTGCATTAACCGTAATTTCTCGTTAAAGGATCAATACAAAAAGGCTTAATAGCATTGAAAGCCACGTCAGAAAGGTTAGTGTCTCAGCGCACCCCCTGTGCGCTAAGCGAATTTTGCTGCAGAGGAAGCTAAATTCTGCAGATTTTTCTGCATAATTGAGCAACTATAACTCCCTTTTACCAATTCTAATCATTTTGGTGAACTTCTACCACTCATAAATCAACTTTCATGCTAAATTAAACTTACCTAAACAATTCTAATCCTTTCTAACATTATTATAAAGTGTTTATGCATTGATTTAGGTTCTACAACTTCAATTTTATCAACCTAGAGGTCTAAATTCAATTCTACAACTTGGAGTTGATTTTTAACCATTTAAACATGCCTACTAAGTCACACATGACCTACCTAAGTTACCTAAACTGACTAGGATCACCAAGAATGCCTAACTCTAAATTTGACCACCACACTTCCTTTCTAACTCTAAAACACCAATTTTTTTTCAACTTAAAGACCCAAAACCCGATCTTACCTCTTTGCAGTAATTTTGACCAATTTAGTGACTCAAACAAGTCACAATACAGTGGATAAAACTGTCCCAACAGTCCAATAACGCTGTAGACCTCATTTGCTCAAAACCACTACCTCACTTCCTCTAAAATGGCCAAAAATTGACCCTAAAGACACTTGATTTCCTTTCTAACAGCACTACCACAAAATTTTCATGCCAAAACAGTTCCAACATACACAGTTCCATCATTCTAGGTCATTCCAAACAGTTTATAGCCATCAATCACCAAATTCACATAACACACACTTCCATACATGCATTTCAAGTTTAACTAGAACCAAGTTCATGCTTCCACAACATACCACTACAAATTTTATCATGCATTCACTCCACACAGTAAAATCAATAGTAGAACTAGCTCCCCTTACCTCTAGTGTAGACAACCAAGCTCAAGTAGGAACCCTATACCACTTGCTTGCACTCCCAAAATGTTATAATCACCTATAAATCATCAATTGATGATGGAAAGCGAATCTTAGAACCAATAGAAGCTAGATTATGGAAGAAAACGAAATGGGTTGCATGCAACAGTTCAATCGCATGCTTACAACCCTAGGGCACACGAGAAAGGGGGGTTTTCTTACCGTTTGGAGAAAACGAAAAATCAATCGGTAGAAGCGTAGCTCTTGGAGTCCTGAAGGTCTAGGTAGCTTCAATTCGGGAAACAAACGGTTAGATTTTGGAGTTGGAATAGAGAGAGTGACAAGGCAAGGAAGAAAAGAGAGAGTGCTTGAAAGAAAAGGGGGAACGTTATTCTGAAGCACAATTTTTTTTATAAGGCCTTACAAGACCACTATAGTTGTTGATGTAGTCATTGCGTTGAAGTTGGTGACATCCCCGGCAGCTCCATGCGCCACCGGCGATGAACCCGACAGGAGAGGACCACGGCGGCGTCTTTATCGCTCTTGGTGAGTGTCGCGCGATTGAAGAGGATAGAAGAACCCAATGCAGGAAGAGAACGACGTTGACCACACCGGCGACGTTGTCGGTCTGGATCGCTGTGACGACGAGCGACATAGGTGTGAGCGGCGACGACGAGGGCGAGCGAAAGGAAGAGCATGGTGGTGCTTCCAACGTTGGCGTTGTCGCCGACGATGTTCTTGGCCGGCCAGGAGGAGTGGCAGTGATCTTGTTCGGGGTAGAGGCAAGGGCTGCTCTAGAATCTTTGTCTCTGAATGGTGGGTGAAGAAGAAACCCTACTCTGATCTGAAAAAGAGTTTGGACCTAAGCCCAAAGGAGCTTGACCAAACGAATTTCTTTTGCACCCCCTTTTTTCTCTGCATCCCTACTCTTTCTAGACTGTTTTTATTTTATCTTATTTTGTTTTTTTTATTTCTTTTAGTATTTGTTTGATTATTAGGTCTTTATTGCATGTAAGCCCCTCCTTGTATGATATCCCCACCCCCTGTGTCTTGTGTTTTATTTTTTCTTCTTTGGGTTTGTTTATTTCATTTTACGTGCCACTCCAATATTTACGGGCACATTCATTTTCTTAATTAAAAATTATTTAATGAAAAAATTATGAAACAAAAGACAAAAATGAAAAAGTGATAATAAAATATAAAAGAAAAAATGAAAAATAAAAACAAATGGTTATAGAGCTTCTGACGGTATCTTTCTTCTTAATATTTAAATATGGTTTTTAGTTCGTTCTTGTTTTATTGTCTTGAAATATTGTTTTTCTAAAATAAAAAGGATAAATTTCAAAATTATAAAAAATAATTTTTAGTATTTTTTTATAGCTGTAATTTATTTTCTATCTTCATACCTTTCTTTAAAAAATACTTACGTAAATAGTATTATTATTTTTAGGTAAATATTACTATTATTCTATATTAAACCCTTATGTAAATGCATTTACTATTTTAAATCTTGTTTTAAACATTCACGTAAATACTATTTTCATATTATAAAAATTATAAAAATGAAAGATAAAAATGAAAAATTATAAAATAAATTATGAAAATAATAAAATTTTTAATAAGAGTATGACTACTTGCGCATAAGCCTACTACTTAATACTCTCAATCTAAAAAATTAAATAATGATATGAGTACTCGTTTGACCGTCCCTTCTTTTTCTCAAAAAAATACTAAAAAATATTTTAAAGGTTAAGCATCGCTCGCATCGTTCTTGTGTTGAAAACCTTTTCTCTTTCTTTTATAAAAAATACCAAAAAAAATATTTTAAAGGTTAAGCATATGCGTGATGACTCGCATCGCCCTTATGCTAAAAACATTTTCTATTTCTTTTATAAAAAATACCAAAAAATATTTTAAAGGTTAAGCACATGTGTAATCGCTCGCATCGTCCTTGTGGTAAAAACCTTTTCTCTTTCTTTTATAAAAAAAATACCAAAAAGTATTTTAGAGGTTAAGCACATGTGTGATCGCTCGCATTGTCCTTGTACTAAAAACCTTTTCTCTTTCTTTTATAAAAAATACCAAAAAAATATTTTAAAGGTTAAACACATGTGTGATCGCTCGCGTCGTCCTTGTGCTAAAAACCTTTTCTCTTTCTTTTATAAAAAAATACTAAAAAATATTTTAAAGGTTAATTTTATAAAAAAACCATACCGAGTGCGAGTTACATTAGCGGGCACCAATTTACCGTTCGAGTTACACATCGAATATAGGGAAACACTCCCTAGTCTAGGACATGTTCACCAAAGAACCCCTAGCACATCAAAAATACAGAAAAACACTCCCTAGTATAGGACATGTTCGCCAAAGAACACCTAGCGCATCAAAATACAGGGAAACATTCCCTAGTCTAGGACATGTTCACCAGAGAACACGTAGCCCATCAAAAAATACAGGGAAACACTCCCTAGTCTAGGACATGTTCGCCAAAGAACACCTAGCGCATCAAATTCTAGGGAAACACTCCCTAGTCTAGGACATGTTCGCCAAAGAACACCCAGCGCATACAAACATAAGGACATTGATAAACTTGGCCGAGCGATTATAGACATCTTAAAGCAATGCACAAAGCAATCAATTATTATTATTTGCCGAGCGGTCACCACATAGTTAAAAGAGCAAAAGGAAATCATTGTTGTAACCAGTAAAAAAATACTTCGACAAACCATAGTACGACATAAAGCTATTGAAGTTCAAAACATTAGCATATCAAAATCTACTTTACGAAAGGTTCACAACAATGACATCATCTTTAGAAGGGCCTACAGGATCTCCCTCTCTAACTTCTCCAGATGCAGCTGTTCCTACTACATTTTCTTCTTCAATCCCAACCTCAGTAGGCCCAACCTCCAACAAGGCACCTTCAGGAATGTCCATTACGGGTACCAATTTCCCGTAGTAAACATCCTTTTTTGTATCAAACTCAATACCTTCAGTTGATATGTTCAGGAGATGAGACACTTGCCTCAAGGCCTTTTTGAAACCTCGGGTGTGTTCTTCAACGATCGCCTGCCCCATCAACTCCTTGTCCTCATCAACCTTGGTGCGCAGAACATCCATCTCTTCTCTAGCTTCTTTTTCAGCAACACCAAGAGTGTTATAAGCAATTATGAGTGACACAACGGTGGCCTTCTGCTCTTGGTTCTCCTTCTTCAATAATTTCGCCTCAACAGGTAACAGGTCATATTTCTTCTTCAACTCGACATTGGACCTCTAAACATTCTCCATTATGCGACGAGCTTCTGCCAGCAGTTCTTCAGACTCTTTCTATTTTTTCTCACATTGAGAATGAGCAGCAATAGTTTCACTCAGTTATGTATGAACCTTTTTCAGTTCGGTTCTCAGAACTCCTCTATCCAAGGCATACGCTAGATGCCAAGTGGCCATGGCTATACGACAAGCAAACTCCATCGCGGTATCGACAATTTGTTGCTCCGACATACCTTCTACCACGCTTATGACCCAGACAAAAAGCCAGACTCCACATGGCACCCGGTATTGGGCGAGCGATCGGTTTTGGGAATTTTTCACCTTTCTTGGGCATCCATTTTCTCGACTCGCGCTCTCCCTTCCGCTTCCTTACAAAAGGATGATCCTCAATGACGATCATGTTGGGCGAGGGTGGCTGAGCTGTCTGCGAAGGAGTGGCAATATTCTTCCTTGTAGTCTTTTTTGACGCAACAACATGCTTTGAAACGGGAGCATCACCTATGGCGGTCGGTTTGGGGAGGGAAGACTCTCCTTGGCCCTCCTTTTCGTTCATGATTTTGAACCAATCTCTGACAGAACCTTTCCTTCCCATAATGTCTACAAGTCAATTGTACAACAGGCAGGTCAATCACAGTCATAAAATAACTACAAAAATTAATGCAGGTGCGACCATACCAAATACCCGCGAGCTAAAGTCGTCGTGCTGAAAACAATTTATTATCTTCCGAGAGGAAAAGGGGCGAGGCAGTTCGGTTAAGACATTCAACGCTTCCAATTCTTCAGAGGTCATCTCGTCTTCGGACCAGGAGGTTAATCTAACAGGACCTTGGGTCCAGTATAGGGGAAACCTAGGACTATTATCCTTATTAAAGAAGAAAGAGCGACCTAGGTCAGTAATTTTCACCTTAAAAAATTTGTCCTTAAAATCTTTAAAAGATTGCGAGTATAGCTCCAATAGAGCATTCCCGGGTTCAGAAATTAAAGAAATCCAACCTCTCCTAGCAACCGGACGGGTTCGAAAAAAGTATAGGAAAATGGTCGGGGTCGGTCTAATGGCTAACACTTGGCACAATGCGGCAAAAGCCTGGATATACCCCCAACTATTTGGATGCAGTTGTGAAAGGGCAACGTTTAATGCTCTTAGCACATACATATCGTAAAACATACAAGAGTAAGCAAAGAAGAAATCAGTTGCAAAGTCACCCTTTCCATGAAAAACCCTTTCATTTCCCCTACTAGCACTCAGTTTCATACAACAACTATGATTTGAGGTTCTAAGAATACAACTATTTTCTATTCAATCTTGCAATTAAGGTTTACTACTAAATAAACTGCAAAATTCGCTTACATCATGGGAAACCCAATCGTAGTCGTTGATGTTGTGTGAAGACGAAGATGAACCTTCTTCTAGACTTTCAGCGGCAACATTACCATATACAAAGGCACTATCACTTCTAAGTATGGTGGTCATGTCGGAATGAACTCCGACTGATGATGTCCCTATCATGACCGGAGCCTTAAGAACACCACCTTACCCCCATTCCTTCCACAGATTCTGGCGAACAATTTAAAATAGCAGAAGGATCCATTGTTACCTAAAGAGAAATGCGAAGAAGAGGGCTAGCGAATTGGTGAAGAGGGAAGTTTGCAGAGAAATGACAAATGACGATTGATTAACCTAGCATTTTCAAAAATCTTTTCACATTAATGAGGGGAAATTGACGCAATTGTTTTGCGATGAGCACCATAGGATTAAGTTTGATCTTACGGCCCTGCTTACGAGACTTTGCAACTACCTCAAAGGTGGGAAACCTAAAAGGTTATTTGGCGAATGGGGCACCTTCATCTAACGGTACGCAATAAGAGTTCCAACACCGAGCACTAGTCTGAAGTCCTATAGTTTACCCGTCCATGAAACCGACATCATGGGAAGCCCAATCGTAGCCCCTGATGCTGGGTGAAGACGAAGATGAACCTTCTTCTAGACTTTCAGCGGCAACATTACCATATACAAAGGCACTATCACCGCTAAGTATGGTGGTCATGTCGGAATGAACTCCAACTGATGATGTCCCTATCATGACCGGAGCCTTAACAACACCACCTTGCCCCATTCCTTCCACAGATTCTGGCGAACAATTTAAAATAGCAGAAGGATCCATTGTTACCTAAAGAGAAATGCAAAGAAGAGGGCTAGCGAGTTGGTGAAGAGGGAAGTTTGCAGAGAAATGACAAATAACGATTGATTAACCTAGCATTTTCAAAAATCTTTTCACATTAATGAGGGGAAATTGATGCAATCATAAGCGATGAGCACCGTAGGATTAAGTTTGATCTTATGGCCCTACTTACGAGACTTTGCAACTACCTCAAAGGTGGGAAACCTAAAAGGTTATTTGGCGAATGGGGCACCTTCATCTAACGGTACGTGATAACAGTTGAAAAACTGTTATTTTCATGCTTAAAGTTGACACAAAAAGCAACCTTTACACTTAGAAACTACCTTGAAATCATGCTTTTATCCATATTTTCAGAAATAAGAGAGCTGGACAGGTTTATGCTTGATTTCAGTGTTTTTGTGCAGGTTTTAAGGTGAATTTAGTGAAAGAAGTGAAGAAGGAGAGAGATGGAATCAGAAAAGTCAACCAGAAACCAGAAAAGTCAACCAGTCAACCAGAAAAGTCAACCAGTCAACCAAAAAGTCAACCAATCAACCAGAATACGGAAAAAGTCAACCATACGAGTTTTGGGCCAGTTTTCTGCGATTTTATGATCTGTTTGGGCCTGGACCCGTTTTCTATTATTTTTATGTCCTATTTAAAGACCTAGATGTCTTAGGGTTGGTATCTTTGGCAAAGACGAAGCAAACACTCTCTTTTCACCCCTTGGGGGTAGATTGGGAGATGGTGACAACTCTCCTCTTCTCTTTCTCGGGTTTTTCTATCTCTTTCATTCTTTCATTATTGTTCATCTAGGTTCACCATGAATATGGTGAACTAAACCTTGTATGTTTGTTGGGGAATCAATGTAATCTTTTGAAGCTCTCATATATGGAATTTGTGCTTGCATCTTAATCTAAGATTTATGCTTTCTTTCATCATTAGTTAGGGTTTTTCCTCTTTGCTTAATGCTTGCTTTGTTTAACTCATTCAATGCATGATTATTGATTTTGTCGATACGGGAACGTACGGGGAAGTCTAGATCCGGGGAATTACTCCCAATATTATATTGGTTGTCGTTAAGCTCCTGTGCTAAGAAAACTAATTATTAGGAATGCTAGGAATCGTATGAACTCATAATTAGGGAGAAGCCTTCTTGAAAGGTAATTTAGAGAGTGGCATTAACAATGATGACTTGAATGTTGAATTCCTAAAATATATGAGAGTGGATAAGATGAAATTGACTCCCAACAACATATTCATATATATATTTCGTTGAAAGTGCTTGTCTTTTGCTTTTGCCATTGATCAAAACTCATGCATACATGTTTATTTTCTGTCTTGCATATTAAACTCCAAATATTTCGTTCTTAAGTCTTAGCTAATCAACAAACCACACAACTAAACTAGGTCGTGAGTCCTTTGGGAGAACGATACTTGGTCTTACCGAGTTTATTACTTGAAACTATTCGGTCATACTTGCCGATTGTTCAACAAGTTTGTGACATCATATTTTGGTGATCATAAATTTGTCCATCAGTACGCAATAAGAGTTCCAACACCGAGCACCAGTCTGAAGTCCTATAGTTAACCCATCCATGAAACCGAACGGTTAACTCGAACTTGGGCGGCATTATGTATAATATGATATCTAAGCCGAACGGTTAAGAGAATTAGTCGATCGGTTGACACCATGTATTGGGTCATAATTGGGCAAGAAATCGAGTAACTTATATTAAAATCTCGTGGCAAGGCCCATGCGTTAATGGACCAAGAAGTAATTGGGTCGGTAATCTAACAAATAATAGATGGATGATCAAATATGAATAAAAGATATTGATAAACGGTTTATCCACAACTAACCGAATCTATAGGTAAGTCTATTTTTATTTTATTAAGTTTGAATTAGTTTAGGATCCATGGAATGACTTATAAATATAGGATGAGGGTTAACAGCCAAGGACGTTCTATTCATTCTCCAGTATATCCGAATACTCAATAGTGATAACAATTCTATTGTGAGTAGAAACTCTTAAAGCACACGCCTAACTTGAGCGTCGGAGTGCCTTTTGCAGGTACCTCCCTCTCCGGTGCAAAGCAGCAACCAAGCAGTCGAGCGGTCAAGTGAGCGGAACACTCAATTCCAACGTCGGAAAACAACAAAGCCATGTCAAAAAGGTTAGTGTCTCGGTCCCACAAAATCTCAACCGAAAAACATTTTATCTTATTCAACAATATATTTATGTTTTTTTTTAAAGTAAAAAATAACTTGGTGTGAGTGCCTTCCAAACATGATACAATTTATATCTTGTAAGGGGAAAAAAATAACTTGGTGTGAGTGCCTCCCCAAACCGACCGCCATAGGTGATGCTCCCGTTTCAAAGCATGTTGTTGCATCAAAAAAGACTACAAGGAAGAATATTGCCACTCCTTCGCAGACAGCTCAGCCACCCTCGCCCAACATGATCGTCATTGAGGATCATCCTTTTGTAAGGAAGCGGAAGGGAGGAGCGCGAGTCGAGAAAATGGATGCCCAAAAAAGGTGAAAAATTCCCAAAACCGATCGCTCGCCCAATACCGGGTGGCATGTGGAGTCTGGCTTTTTGTCTGGGTCATAAGCGTGGTAGAAGGTATGTCGGAGCAACAAATTGTCGATACCGTGATGGAGTTTGCTTGTCGTATAGCCATGGCCACTTGGCATCTAGCGTATGCCTTGGATAGAGGAGTTCTGAGGACCGAACTGAAAAAGGTTCATACATAACTGAGTGAAACTGTTGCTGCTCATTCTCAATGTGAGAAAAAATAGAAAGAGTCTGAAGAACTGCTGGCAGAAGCTCGTCGCATAATGGAGAATGTTTAGAGGTCCAATGTCGAGTTGAAGAAGAAATATGACCTGTTACCTGTTGAGGCGAAATTATTGAAGAAGGAGAACCAAGAGCAGAAGGCCACCGTTGTGTCACTCATAATTGCTTATAACACTCTTGGTGTTGCTGAAAAAGAAGCTAGAGAAGAGATGGATGTTCTGCGCACCAAGGTTGATGAGGACAAGGAGTTGATGGGGCAGGCGATCGTTGAAGAACACACCCGAGGTTTCAAAAAGGCCTTGAGGCAAGTGTCTCATCTCCTGAACATATCAACTGAAGGTATTGAGTTTGATACAAAAAAGGATATTTACTACGGGAAATTGGTACCCGTAATGGACATTCCTGAAGGTGCCTTGTTGGAGGCTGGGCCTACTGAGGTTGGGATTGAAGAAGAAAATGTAGTAGGAACAGCTGCATCTGGAGAAGTTAGAGAGGGAGATCCTGTAGGCCCTTCTAAAGATGATGTCACTGTTGTGAACCTTTCGTAAAGTAGATTTTGATATGCTAATGTTTTGAACTTCAATAGCTTTATGTCGTACTATGGTTTGTCGAAGTATTTTTTTACTGGTTACAACAATGATTTCCTTTTGCTCTTTTAACTATGTGGTGACCGCTCAGCAAATAATAATAATTGATTGCTTTGTGCATTGCTTTAAGATGCCTATAATCGCTCGGCCAAGTTTATCAATGTCCTTATGTTTGTATGCGCTGGGTGTTCTTTGGCGAACATGTCCTAGACTAGGGAGTGTTTCCCTAGAATTTGATGCGCTAGGTGTTCTTTGGCGAACATGTCCTAGACTAGGGAGTGTTTCCCTGTATTTTTTGATGGGTTACGTGTTCTCTGGTGAACATGTCCTAGACTAAGGAATGTTTCCCTGTATTTTGATGCGCTAGGTGTTCTTTGGCGAACATGTCCTATACTAGGGAGTGTTTTTCTGTATTTTTGATGTGCTAGGGGTTCTTTGGTGAACATTTCCTAGACTAGGGAGTGTTTCCCTATATTCGATGTGTAACTCGAACGGTAAATTGGTGCCCGCTAATGTAACTCGCACGCGGTATGTCGTTATCTGTACTGTCAATAGTTGAAAAATCTTCAATAACTTTGTTAGTCTGATGGACTTAGAAAAAACGTGCTTGTTGTTGCAACCGGAATTGCGACGGGACGACGATCCAAAAATGACGGGTTTGAAAAAGAGATTTGGAGTCGCCATCATAGTTTATTCTGAAAGACTACGGAAAAACCATAAAATGATAAGGCATGGTCTACGAAATGAGATTCTGGGTTCAGGAGTCGATTACGCGTAGGAAAGGTATTAGCACCCTATAGCGCCTGCCCGAAGGCAGTACCTTTAACTAAATATGCGAATGTGATGTGGTTTTCAAAATGTTTAACTATCCCCTAAAATAAAACTCTAAAGAAACAAAATATAGTTTTTAATTTTTTGGGCTCGACAAGGATTGACCTTGCTCCTACGTATTCTCATTCAGAATGAGAAATCAGGATTACGTAGTTCTTTAGGAGCTGTTTGAGAAATTTGTTTAGAAATTGTTTGAAAATTTATTTTGAAATGATTTTGGATAATTTTGGATTTTTTTTATAAAAGAAAGATAAAAAGGTTTTTAGCACAAGGAGGATGCGAGCAATCACACATGTGCTTAACCTTTAAAATATTTTTTAGTATTTTTTTATAAAAGAAAGAGAAAAGGTTTTTAGCACAAGGACGACGCGAGCGATCACACATGTGTTTAACCTTTAAAATATTTTTTTGGTATTTTTTTATAAAAGAAAGAGAAAAGGTTTTTACCACAAGGACGATGCGAGCGATTACACATGTGCTTAACCTTTAAAATATTTTTTGGTATTTTTTATAAAAGAAATAGAAAATATTTTTAGCATAAGGGCGATGCGAGTCATCACGCATATGCTTAACCTTTAAAATATTTTTTTTGGTATTTTTTATAAAAGAAAGAGAAAAGATTTTCAACACAAGAACGATGCGAGCGATGCTTAACCTTTAAAATATTTTTTAGTAATTTTTTGAGAAAAAGAAGACCGTCAAACGAGTACTCATATCATTATTTAATTTTTTAGATTGAGAGTATTAAGTAGTAGGCTTATGCGCAAGTAGTCATACTCTTATTAAAAATTTTATTATTTTCATAATTTACTTTATAATTTTTCATTTTTATCTTTCATTTTTATAATTTTTATAATATGAAAATATTATTTACGTGAATGTTTAAAACAAGATTTAAAATAGTAAATGCATTTACATAAGGGTTTAATATAGAATAATAGTAATATTTACCTAAAAATAATAATACTATTTACGTAAGTATTTTTTAAAGAAAGGTATGAAGATAGAAAATAAATTACAGCTATAAAAAAATACTAAAAACTATTTTTTATAATTTTGAAATTTATCCTTTTTATTTTAGAAAAACAATATTTCAAGACAATAAAACAAGAACGAACTAAAAACCATATTTAAATATTAAGAAGAAAGATACCGTCAGAAGCTCTATAACCATTTGTTTTTATTTTTCATTTTTTCTTTTATATTTTATTTTCACTTTTTCATTTTTGTCTTTGTTTCATAATTTTTTCATTAAATAATTTTTAATTAAGAAAATGAATGTGCCCGTAAATATTGGAGTGGCACGTAAAATGAAATAAACAAACCCAAAGAAGAAAAAATAAAACACAAGACACAGGGGGTGGGGATATCATACAAGGAGGGGCTTACATGCAATAAAGACCTAATAATCAAACAAATACTAAAAGAAATAAAAAAAACAAAATAAGATAAAACAAAAACAGTCTAGAAAGAGTAGGGATGTAGAGAAAAAAGGGGGTGCAAAAGAAATTCGTTTGGTCAAGCTCCTTTGGGCTTAGGTCCAAACTCTTTTTCAGATCAGAGTAGGGTTTCTTCTTCACCCACCATTCAGAGACAAAGATTCTAGAGCAGCCCTTGCCTCTACCCCGAACAAGATCACCGCCACTCCTCCTGGCCGGCCAAGAACATCGTGGGCGACAACGCCAACGTTGGAAGCGCCACCATGCTCTTCCTTTCGCTCGCCCTCGTCGTCGCCGCTCACACCTATGTTGCTCGTCGTCACAGCGATCCAGACCGACAACGTCGCCGGTGTGGTCAACGTCGTTCTCTTCCTGCATTGGGTTCTTCTATCCTCTTCAATCGCGCGACACTCACCAAGAGCGATAAAGACGCCGCCGTGGTCCTCTCCTGTCGGGTTCATCGCCGGTGGCGCATGGAGCTGCCGGGGATGTCACCAACTTCAACGCAACGACTACATCAACAACTATAGTGGTCTTGTAAGGCCTTATAAAAAAAATTGTGCTTCAGAATAACGTTCCCCCTTTTCTTTCAAGCACTCTCTCTTTTCTTCCTTGCCTTGTCACTCTCTCTATTCCAACTCCAAAATCTAACCGTTTGTTTCCCGAATTGAAGCTACCTAGACCTTCAGGACTCCAAGAGCTACGTTTCTACCGATTGATTTTTCGTTTTCTCCAAACGGTAAGAAAACCCCCCTTTCTCGTGTGCCCTAGGGTTGTAAGCATGCGATTGAACTGTTGCATGCAACCCATTTCGTTTTCTTCCATAATCTAGCTTCTATTGGTTCTAAGATTCGCTTTCCATCATCAATTGATGATTTATAGGTGATTATAACATTTTGGGAGTGCAAGCAAGTGGTATAGGGTTCCTACTTGAGCTTGGTTGTCTACACTAGAGGTAAGGGGAGCTAGTTCTACTCTTGATTTTACTGTGTGGAGTGAATGCATGATAAAATTTGTAGTGGTATGTTGTGGAAGCATGAACTTGGTTCTAGTTAAACTTGAAATGCATGTATGGAAGTGTGTGTTATGTGAATTTGGTGATTGATGGCTATAAACTGTTTGGAATGACCTAGAATGATGGAACTGTGTATGTTGGAACTGTTTTGGCATGAAAATTTTGTGGTAGTGTTGTTAGAAAGGAAATCAAGTGTCTTTAGGGTCAATTTTAGGCCATTTTAGAGGAAGTGAGGTAGTGCTTTTGAGCAAATGAGATCTGCAGCGTTATTGGACTGTTGGGACAGTTTTATCCACTGTATTGTGACTTGTTTGAGTCACTAAATTGGTCAAAATTACTGCAAAGAGGTAAGATCGGGTTTTGGGTCTTTAAGTTGAAAAAAAATTGGTGTTTTAGAGTTAGAAAGGAAGTATGGTGGTCAAATTTAGAGTTAGGCATTCTTGGTGATCCTAGTCAGTTTAGGTAACTTAGGTAGGTCATTTTATAAACAACATAATCATCTCATTTTATAAACAACCTCCGTTCATTGTTGTGTTCTCTGCTATTGTTCAATTGCATTCATATTTAATTTTTTGTCTTTGCATCTTAAACCAATGATCTCGTTTTATTTAAGTCTTAATTAATCGAGTTATCACACAACTGTCTAGTGTCGAGAGTCCTCTAGGATATAGTTCTTGGTCTTACCATTTTATATTACTTGTGCGATTTGGTACACTTGTCAATCCATCAACACTTAATAGCCAATAGTACATTTAATCAAACTATCAAAAGATTTCAACAAACTTAAAACCCCTATTTTGATTCAGACATATCCATAGAATCCTTATTAGTTTAGGATACCATGGGTCAGCCATTTCAACAAACTTCTTCAATCATTGTCTATTGAGCCAGTTTTGGAATGTAAAACCTTCTCTTCTAAAGAAATTTAGTTTCATATACTTATGCGGGATTATTTTCCTCATCCTCTAGTTGTCAATGAAATTATATGAGTGTTATCATCACTGATCCACCCTTCAAGATTCGGACCACGATAGATATTCTTCTTCCCGATAGTCTTGACTCGTTTAATTTGCAAGGAAGATGATGCCATGATGCAGTGCTTGTAGTGATATGGATTTCAGAGTAAATCAGAGAGTTAAGCTTTTAAACTAGTCTCAGATTTTTAAAAATCAGAGTAATACTGGAAACTGATTAATCTATTACATTACTAATGCAATCGGTTAAAAGTCGTGAAAACATTTTTCAACCAATTTTACTCTACAGACAAGCAAATGTCATTCACACACATCAGTACTCAATCACAGATTAAAAATGATGCATGAATTTCAGATATAACAATTGTTACCGTTTATGATACTGAAGAGAATTTTGATATAACCTTCGTAATTCCTCCTTGAGTGTTGTCTGCTTCTACTTCAGCTTACTTTCTTGCAAAACTTTCAAATGAACTTGGGGCCTTTCATGTTAGTTGCCGAAGTTGGTTCTTTAGCAATACATTTATACTTTTCTTTTGGAACACCAACTTTCTTATAATAACATAATCTAACATTATGACCAATTGAATTGCAATAGAAACAGGTAATATGTGAAGGTTTACTCAAATCAGTTAATTTCTTTGAGTTTACTCTTTCGCTCTTTGCCTTATAACCTATTCCTTGTTTATTTATTACTCTTTTTTGTAATCCTATAACTGCTTCTAGGTTAGATCTACCAAGAGTAAATTTAGCCAGTGTATTAGTTAGATATTCAATCTTTTCAACATGAGCATGACAATCTTAACAATCCTTCTAAGCAACTTTAATTTCAGATTTAGCATTTATATCAAATTGTAAAGCTTGATCAAGTTCAATTTTCAACTTATCATTTTCTTCAACAAGGTTATTGATTCTGTATTCAAAATCTTTTCTTTCAGAGTATAATCTATTAACCTTGTATTGAAGTTTCACTGCTTCAGCATGAAGTTCCTGAAACGCATCCAGTAGTTGATAGTATCTATCCTCAATAGTCTCGTCTTCGAAATTGCTGCTGCTGCTTTCTAAGTTGACTGATCCAGCCAGGAGACATAAGTTTGTCTCCTCCTCTAGGCTTTGGTCATCTTCTTCACTTGAAGATCCTCCTAAATCACAATCCTCCCATGCTATGTAGGCCTTCCTTTGCTTATTCTTCCTTTTGTCCTGATTGTACTTCTCATCAGCTTTTTGTTTCATCTTCAAGTCTGGACAGTCATGTTTGATGTGTCCCTCCTTTCCACATTCATAACATGTAACCGTTGAAGCTTTTCCTTTCCTTTTTCCTCCTCTTGAGTTACCTGCAAAATCAGATGCAATATTTCTAGATTTCAAGAATTTAGTAAATTTCTTTACCATCATGTTTAGCACTTCTTTTTCAGGCGCATATGCATCAGAATCAACATTATATTCATTTCTCTTGAAGGCTTTTTTGCTGGTTGCTTTGAGAGCTATTGAATGTTTTTGTTTAGATTCCTCTTCTTCTTTAAGTCTACCAAGCTCCAACTCATGTTCCCTAAGCTTACCAAAGAGTGTAGCCATATTCAAAGTGGTTAGATCTCTTGATTCAGATATAGTTGTTACCTTAGGTTACCAACTCCTATTCAGGCTTTTCAAAATCTTTATGTGGATCTCCTCTTTCTCAAAAGATTTTCCACGGGCAATCAGATGGTTTACTATGTGGGTGAACCTTTTCTACACATCATAGATATTCGCTCTAGTCTTCATTGTGAACATCTCGTATTCCTGGATTAGAGAATTCTTTCTAGCTCTTTTTACCTCATCAGTTCCTTCATGAGTTACCTCAAGAACTTCCCTCATTTCTTTCACACTCTTGCATGTTGACACCCTGAAAAACTCGTCAGGAGTATGTGTAGAGGAAATAATATTTCTAGCTTTTATATCATACTATGCACATTTATTCTCATCTTGATTCCATTCAGAAAAAATTTTCAAAACAGTTTTTCCACCAATGGTTTTTGAAGGCTCAAAAGGACCATTTATCACAGCATCCCAAACCCCTCTATCAACAGACTCAAAAAAATTTCAATCTGATTTTCCAAAAAGGATAGTTTTCTCCTACAAACAGAGGGGGTCTTTTTGTAGAAGCACCTTCTCCAAAAAACTATAGTCATTGATAAACAAATTTTTAATCCCCAAAAACGGAGTCAAAAACTTGTTAAGACCTCGGCAAGTATACCGAATCGTATCAAGTAATAATAAATGGTAAGACCAAGTATCGTTTCCCAAGAGACTCACGACACTAAAAAATTATGTGATTACTCAACTAATTAAGACTCTAAAGAACAAATTTAAGGATTTTTTGAATGCAAATGCAATAAAAATAAACATGAATGCAATTTCATCAATTGAGGCTAAACACAAGAATGAATGGATGAAGTTGATGATATTGTTGTTGGGTTTAGATTTCACCTAATTTACTCTCATGCATATATGAATTTATCTTCTTCATTAATGTTAATATCACTTTCTAATTTACCTTAAACCCGATGTCTCGGTGAAGAAAGCCTACTCCTAATTACTAGTTCACAATGTCTTGTATCCCTAGCAATTAATCATGCATTACATTAGTGCAGAAGCTTAAAGGCAACCGATCCTCCTATTCCTATGTCTAGGTAATATTGTTTCCGGGAGAATTTCCCCAGTTCTAGATTTTCCCGTATGTGTCCATATCGACAAAATCAAAGATCATGCAATTGAATGAGGTAAACAAAGCATGCATAGAGTATAGAGGAAAAACCCTAAAAATTAATGAAGTAAAGCATATATATAATCAAGAATCAATTCAATACATAAAAGTTTAAGAGGTTACATCTTTCCCAACAGCAAATAAGGTTTAGTTGTCCATCGTCAAGGAAGAACTATATGAACAATGGAATGAAAGAATGGAAGAGATAGAAAAACCCTAGAAAGAGAAGAGGAGAGTTGTCACCATCCCCAAATGTACCCCCGAGGGGTGAAAAGTGTGTTTCTGTGCTCAAGCCATCAAAAGATCCAATCCCTAGGACGTCCAAGTCCTTAAATAGAGCAGAAAAATAACAGTAAACAGGTCCAAGCCCAAAACAGATCATAAAAATAGAATAAAACTGGCCCAAAACACGCGTCGCCGGCGCTCAGCAGTAGGTGTGACACTCAAATGACGCTCAGCGGTGGCGCGCAGGCACAAAACAGAAGAAATCTGGCACTAAAAATGGCGCTTAGCACCCGTTTTCCGCTCAGCGCAACTTTTCTGCACTCTGGTTGACTTTTTTGCACTCTGGTTGACGTTTCTGCATTCTGGTTCACTTTTATGCATTCTGCTTGACTTTTCTGCATTCCAAGCATTCAGTACTTTAACTCTTCTTTCAAATCATTCAATTAGCCTACAAAATCAAGGGAATCTAGCACAAAACCATTAAATTCACCTGCAACTCTCTTATTAACAAAACTAAAGCAAAAACATGAGTTTAATCAAGCTTCTAAGTCAAAAAAGTTGTTTTTAATATCGAAATTATGTATAAAAATAACGGTTTTTCAACTGTTATCACAACCCCAAACTTGAAACTTTGCTTGTCCTCAAGCAAAACAAAACCTGGTTGAAATAAAATAATGATACTACAATGGTCTAGCACACTAAAAAGCATTTTTCTCTTAGGACAAGTAAATCACTCATGAATGCTCATCATAAAAAGATTAGTCAAGATATAATGATGCTTTAGCCAATCAAACTTCAACTATGGTGCTTACATAATCAAGACATACACAAAAGATGCAAACCTCATGAATAATTGATGAACAAATCTTAAGGCCCCAAAAACGGAGTCAAAGACTTGTTAACCCTCGACAAGTGTAACCGAATCGTATCAAGTAATAACCTGGTAAGACCAAGTATGGTTTTCCCAAAGGACTCATGGCCTAGACAGTTGTGTGGTTTGTTGATTAGCTAAGACTTGCAAAACCGATTGATTGAGAATTTAATGCAAATACTCAAAAGTAAATATGTATGCATGTATTGATCAATGGACAAGAAGAAACAAAACACGTGATTTGAATTATATGGATGAATATGTTGTAGGGGTTTATCAATTTCATCCTATCCACTCTCTTGTATTTAGGAATTCATCAATCTTTTTATTAAATTTTAATGCCACTTTCTAAATTACTTAAGACCCGATGTCTCGGCGAAGAAAGCCTAATCGTAATCACTAGTTTACAATGTCTTATCTCCCGAGCAATTAATCATGCATTATAATGGACAGAAGCTTAAAGGAAACCAACCATCATACTCTTATGTCTAGGTTGGTAATATACTGTTGGGAGAGATTGCTCAGATCTAGATTTCCCCGTATATGTCCATATCGACAAAACCAACGATCATGACATCGAATGAGTTAAACAATGCATGCTTTGAGCAAAGAGCAAAAACCCTAACTATTAATGAAAGAAAGCATGTATCATAAAGATGATTTTGAAAAAAAATTCCATACAAGAGACTTTCTAAGGATTTACATTGATTCCCCAACAAAAAAATAAGTTTAGTTCACCATATTCATGGTGAAACTAGATGAAATACAATGAAAGAATGAAAGATAGGACCCTAGAAAGTTGAGAAGGGAGCCTTAGTGATGACAAATTTATGAACACCGAAAAACGGCGCCACAAACTTGTTGAACAATCGGCAAGTGTGACCGAATCGTATCAAGTAATAAACTCGGTAAGACCAAGTATCGTTCTCCCAAAGGACTCACGGCCTAGTTAGTTATGTGATTTGTTGATTATTTAAGACTTAAGAACGAAATAAGTGAAGTTTAATATGCAAAACAGAAAATAAACATGTATGCATGAATGTGATCAATGGCTAAAACAAAATACAAACACTTCAATGGAATATATGGATGAGTATGTAGTTGGGGTTATCAATTTCATCTTATCCACTCTCATATACTTTAGGAATTCAACATTCTTTTCATCATTGTTAATGTCACTCTCTAAATTACCTTGCAAGAAGGCCTATCCCTAATTACGAGTTCATACAATTCCTAGCATACCTAATAATTAGTTCTTTTAGTGCAGGAGCTTAACGACAACCAATATACTATTGGGAGAAATTCCCCGGATCTAGACTTACCCGTATCGACAAAATCAATAATCATGCATTGAATGAGTTAAACAAAGCAAGCATTGAGCAAAGAGGAAAAACCCTAACTAATGATGAAAGAAAGCATAGGTCTTAAATATAAGATGTAAAAAAAAATTCCATATATGAGAGTTTCACAAGACTACATTGATTCCCCAACAACAATACAAGGTTTAGTTCACCATATTCATGGTGAAACTAGATGAATAATAATGAAAGAATGAAAGATAAAACCCAAGAAAGGTGAAGAGGTAGCCTGAGTATCCAAGATCCTCCTTCAAAGGGGGTGGAAGAGAGAGTGTTTGCTTCGTTTCTGCCAAAGATACAAACCCTAGGACGTCCTCAAGCTTATATACTATTCTAAAATTACAGAAAATTTAGGCCCAAACCCATAAGTGTACCGCTCAGCGGTAAGTGCGTGAGTTGGTTTCTTCCCCTCAGCAGCCATTTTGCCCCTCAGCGGAGCGGCAGTTGCGGCTTCTCCTTTTTCACTTTTTGATGTCTTTTCTGATTTCATCTCTCTCCTTCTTCACTTTTTTCACCAAATTCACCTTAAAACCTGCACAAAAACACTGAAATCAAGCATAAACTTGTCCAGCTCTCTTATTTATGAAAATATGAATAAAAGCATGATTTCAAGGTAGTTTCTAAGTGTTAAAGATTGCTTTTAGTATCAATTTCAAGCATGAAAATAACAGTTTTTCAACTGTTATCACTTAGCATCCAAAATCCTTCTCCAAGGGGTGAAAGAATGTGTTCTTGCTTCGTTCCAGCCAAAGATACAAACCCTAGGACGTCCTAAAGCTTATATACTATTCTAAAAAATACAGAAAATTAGGCCCAAGCCCATAAAAGTACCGCTCAACGGTAGTAGCGCGTTTCACTTCTTCCCCTCAATGCCAGTTTTCCCCTCAGCGGTGCCAACGGGTACTGAAAAGTGTCGCTCAGCGGTAATTGGCGCTGAGCGGTACTTGCTGATACTCAAACTCAAAGGTGTATATTGAGATGACACTCTTACACTCTACCATCACAATGTCACATGAATCAACTTTGCCTTTCATTTAACCACATATCAAACAAATTCACAAGCAAGTTATCATCACAAGGACTTTTCAAGGCTTGTATTGAGGCTGGGCTAAGAAGAAAATTGGCTTTTCTAGACAACAAAATTCCTTGAGTTAAGAGAGTGCATAATTCATTTATTCACATTAACAATAATCTCTCTTTCTCCTTTTATGTGAGAAACCAAATCTTCAACTTATTCCCAACTTTCCTTTCATTGAGCTCAACCTTTTCTTTTCTTTCTTTCCTTTCTTTTCTTCTCTTTTCTTTTTCTTTTTCTTTTTGCTTGCTCAATGCTCTTTGACAAAGTTCTTTCCGGTTTCTCACCACCCCATACTTGAACCATTCTCCATTACCACAAAACATACTCTACTTAACTCAAGGTAAGGATTTTAAAAAGGGTTTTTCCACTTTTCAAATTTAGGCTCAAGGTGCAAAGGTTAGAGAAAACATTGATCTTTATTGGGTTCACCTATAAACATTGGCTCTAAGGGAGAAGAAAAACATGGCCTTGATCATTTGTAACAAGCAAGCAAGTGGTTCAATCATAGAAAATTAGGCAAAATCAATCATGCTTCCAAAGCAATAACACTCAATCAATCAAAAACTCTAGAGCCTAATCTCTCACAGGTTAACTCAAGTTCCACAATTTGATAAACCTCCTGCCCAGCATATTAATAACAATTGAAATAATGCATCAGTTTTTAACAATACTATGAGCAACCACCATCTATGCTTAAAAAGCCTCAACAATCATTTACTCAACATGCATCATAGAACAATAGAGCAAACACAAGAATATTACTCATCACAAACAACAGTTTATCATATCATACCAAACCAGTGCAACACAACTCATTAAACCAAGTACATAAGCAAAAATAAAAGTAAAACAAAATTCAAATAAAATAAAGCAAACATATAAAAATCCTGATCTAGCAGCATCCATCAGTAGACGTTGTCAATAACAACCATCAATAGATGTTTAGTAGCATAGCATCCATCAGTAGATGCTCTCAGTAGCATCCATTAGTAGATGCTCTCATCTGAATCTTTGAGCATTGATGGACAAATTTGTAAGCACCAAAATATGATGTCACAAACTTGTTTCACAATCGGCAAGTATGACCGAATCGTTCAAGTAATAAAACTTGGTAAGACCAAGTATCGTTCTTCCCAAAGGACTCACGGCCTAGTTTAGTTATGTGATTTCTTGATTAGCTAAGACTTAAGAAAACAATAATTGAAATTTTAATATGCAAGACGAAAATAAACATGTATGCATGAATTGATCAATGGCAAAGACATAAGATAAACACTTTCAATGGATTAAATGAATGAATATGTTGTTGGGGGTCAATTTCATCTCATCCACTCTCATATATTTTAGGAATTCAACATTCAAATCATCATTGTTAATGCCACTCTCTAATGTACCATTCTAGATGGCTTCTCCCTAATCAAATAGTTCATACAATTCCTAGCATTCCTAATGATTAGTTCATGAGTGCAGGAGCTTAAGGCAACCAATAGAATATTGTCAGTATAATATTGGGAGAAATTCCCCGGATCTAGATTTCCCCGTACGTGTCCGTATCAACAAAACCAATAATCATGCATTAGAATGAGTTAAACAATGCAAGCATTGAGCAAAGAGGAAAAACCCTAACTAATGATGAAAAGAAAGCATATGTCTTAATTCAAAGATGTATTCAACAAATCCATATATGAGAGCTTCAAGAGATTACATTGATTCCCCAACAAACATACAAGGTTTAGTTCACCATATTCATGGTGAACCTAGATGAATAACAATGAAAGTATGAAAGAATAAACCCAATAAAGTGGAAGAGGTAGCCTGAGCATCCAAGATCCTCCTTCAAAGGGGTGAAAGAGAGAGTGTTTGCCTCGTTTCTGCCAAAGATCCTAACTATAGGATGTGCAAGCCCTTATATACTAATTTAGAGTTACAAAAGATTATAAAAGCCCAAGCCCAAAAAGTGCCGCTCAGCGGTATTTACCGCTCAGCGGTGGTTGCGCGTCTTCTTTCTTCCCCTCAGCGGCCATTTGCCCCTCAGCGGTTCCAACGCCACCTCCTGAGTGCCGCTCAGCGGTAGTTTGCCGCTGAGCGGTGCCTTCGACTTCTCCTTTTTGCACTCTTTCTTGTCTTTTCTAATGTCCTCTCTCTTATTCTTCACTTCTTTCACCAAATTCACCTCAAAACCTGCACAAAAACACTTAAATCAAGCATAAACCTGTCCAGCTCTCTTATTTCTGAAAATATAAACAAAATGCATGATTTCAAGCTAGTTTCTAAGTCTAAAGGTTGCTTTTAGTATCACTTTTAAGCATGAAAATAACAGTTTTTCAACTGTTATCACAACCCCAAACTTAGAACTTTGCTTGTCCTCAAGCAAACAAAATGTAACTCCATCTCCAACCAATTCATATGATGGTTCACTCATTCAAAATCCTCTTTTCAAGATAAGTAATAACTTCACTCAAACTTATGACCAAGAGTTAATTCAAGATGTGCACATGCTTTAGTGTTCACAAAGTCATTTAAATTCCAACAAATGCTATTTTTCATGAATGATCAATCAATTAAGCATGGATGTTCATGTGCTTATGGAATATTTCCTCACTAGGTAAAGTGTTTCACTCATCACACAAGTGTATAAGAGGTAAAGTGTTTCACTCATTCACTCCACTATCACAATGTCACATGAATCAACTTTGCCTTTCATTTAACCACAATCAAATTCATTCACAAGCATGCATCATCACAAGGACTTTTCAATGGCTTATAATGTGGCTGGGCTAACAAGAAAATTGTTTTTTTTCTGGATCACAAAATCCTTGAGTTAAGAGAGTCATAACAACACAATCTTCTTATTCATTCCCAACTTTCTTTTGCCTTTGCTTTTGTATTTGCATTGAGCTTTGCTTCTTTTTTTTTTTTTTTTTTTTTTTTTTTTTTTCTTTTCTTTGCATATTCTTACTTTTTAGCTGTTAGCTCAATGCTTTTTCCTTTTTCATGTTTCCCCAATAACCCCAAACTTGAACATTTAACAATACCACACAAGATCTTCTACTTAACTCAAGGTAAAGATTTTCAATCAAGGGTGTTCAGTGTATATTTAAGGCTAAGGGTTCAAAGGATAGAACACAACGTGTTCTCTTTTAGAAGGCTAACTTTATGAATTTGGCCAATAAAAAAGGTTTCAACAACACGGCCTTTGATCATATGATGCAAAACAAGCAATTGATTCAATCATCGAAAACCTGGGCAAAATCATTCATGCTTTCAAAGTAATAGCATTCAACAATAATAACTCTGGAGCTCAAAACCTCACATATAAGCTCATTCACATTTGACATGCACATGCTGCTTAATTTCACAATCACAATCATGATATTATGCATTTGTTCACAAAGCTTGTGAATCACCTGTATAAGCATTTTAATGTGCACATCATCTCAACATCAATCAATCAATAAGCATCATCAAGCATTACTTATCACACAATCACAGTTAATAGCAAACCATCATAACAAACCAGGTGTTCAATAGAGTACATCAAACCTTAATCTAAAAACAAAAACAAATAAGTTCAGAAAACTTAAACCACAAAAGCATAATCATATGATAGCATTCATCAGTAAATGCTATCTCAGCTCCTCATCAGTCCGAGCTCTCTGTATCTTCCTCTTCCTCTTCATCATCATCTTCATCAACTGCATCCTCCTCCTCAGCTTCATCTTCCTCCATATCTCTGGCTGAAGCTTCAGCTGCTCCAGCTCCTCCATATACTGGTTCTTCTGGCCAAGCTACCACATTATGGAATTCATCCATAGTCCACCTGTGTGCTGGAGGGGTATCATACATCCCCACTATCATCTCAGCCGTGGCCACCTGCCCTCTGTGGATGGACTGCAACTGAGCACCTATAAGAGACATATACATGTCCCTCATCTGGAATGGTTCTGCCTCATGAGTATCAGCAGAAGTCCTGCTCTGTGCTGGCCTTCTCTCTCTACGAGCCTGGTGTGGTGGCACTGGCTGGGCTGCCTCCTCACCTCCACAGTACTGTCTGTAATAGGCCTCATCTATAGCTTTTCTTGGCCTCTCAAATGGTGGAACAGAAGTGTCCACCCCAGCTAGCTTGCAAAGGTGAGTGATCAAAGAAGGATGTCCCAGTGGTGCTTTGTTGTTTGAGGTGTTAGCACACACACTAATCTCATCAGCTATCACCTGCCCAATATTAACATTCAAGTTTCTGATAACACAGTAGATGAATAGTGCCCTGCTGAGAGTAATATCTGACACATGTGAACATGGCTGAATGTTGGCATGAGAAAACGCCATCCAATACTTTGCAAGAGGAGTCAAATCTGTCCTCCTAATGTTAACCACTGAGCCAGATCTATTCCTTTGGAAGTGTCCTCCAGGTATACACAATACTCTCTCCACATCCTCATAATCAGCACCTTCCTCCATGCTAAGAGCAAACTGGCATTGCTCACCAGCCCACACAGTATCCAGAAAGTTATTGATGGAGTCAGGATCATACCTGATAGCATGGCCTCTAACATAGCCCAAATAATTCTCAGCTGGATAATCACCAATCTTCTTTGCATTGGTGTAGAATTCTTTCACCACAGCTATGTTGGCAGGTGATGGATAAGTGGCTAGCTTCCCCCAATCATTCCCTAACACTTGCTCTCCAAATTGAGGAGCAAAGTTAGGTATCATTCCAACTTTTCTCTCCATTAGAAGTCTCCTGTCCTGAACCACCCTAAAGTGCTTCTCATGTTTCCTAGAGAGGAACCTGCCATTATGGGGCTGCTCTGGTTCCTTTTCCTTTCTCTTGGTTGCCATGGTTTTCAATCTCTTTCCTGAAGAGGATGCCATTCCTGCATTCAAACATGAATCCAAAACCACAAAACATGATGTTAATCATTAGTAAACACAAAACAAAACTCCTTTTGAAGCTAAACCACCGCTGAGGGCCAGAATTTCCCCTCAGCGCCACCAGTGCCACATTCCAACACGCAAAAATCAGAAAAAAACCAAATCTGGCAGAGTGCCGCTCAGCGGTAATTTACCCCTCAGCGGTAACTCTGCAGATTTTTGAAAAATCAGTTTTAAAGCTTCCCTAACTCCACCCAAATGCAATTTTCAGTTTTCCAGTTCATAATCATGCAGTTTAATCGGTTCAAACATCAAATATATCATCAAATCATGCATAGAAATCAAAACCCCTAAATATTCATGCTTTGACAATCACATTCAAATTCAAGAACCCTAGAATGAACAAAATGCATTTTACTTACTTGGGTGGAGATACTAGATGCAATGAGAATGCCTTCAAACTAGAATGCTCTCTTCCAACCCCAAACTTTGATGGTACACTAGTGAAAAAGTGAATAGAAGAGAGATTTTCTTAAGAGGGAAGAGTGAAAAGATGTGGAAAACCTAGGAGAAGGTGTGTGGAAGTGTTTGTGCAGAGAGAAGTTTGGAAATAAACCCTAAAACGCAGCTTGGGGTATAAAAATACCCTAATGGGCTCGGGTCCCGCTAAGGGGAACTTAAGCCCCTCTGCGATAGTACCGCTCAGCGGTAATTGCCGCTCAGCGGCACTTTCGTGAAGTGCTCCCCTCCTTCTTTTCTTGACCTACGTGCCTTCCCTACATATCTCTCATAGGTTCCCTGCAATTCAATGTTAAAAATGCTTATGCAAATCCTAACTAAAAATAAACAAACAAAAACAATAAATCAACTGGGTTGCCTCCCAGGTAGCGCTTGTTTAACGTCCCGAGCCTGACCCAAAATCCACCAACACCCATCAGTAGGTGTTTCAAACTTACCAGCACCCATCAGTAGGTGCAAAATCTTCTCACCAACACCCATCAGTAGGTGTTACAAACTTAGTATCCTTCAGTAGATACTTAACCACCTAGCATCCTTCAGTAGATGCTAGATCAAACAAAATAATATCCAGAATAATATTCACAAATTATAAATTACAAAACCAAATCAAAAGTTTGTAAATCCACTGGGTTGCCTCCCAGCAAGCGCTTCTTTAACGTCACTAGCTTGACCCAGTAAAGCTCATGTTCCTTCTTCTTTTTCTTCTTTCTACTGAACTTCTTCAGAAATTTGATCAAACCAGGAACCTGTTGCAATGTCTCAATCATAGGAACTTTAATCTCCAATTTCTTGAAGATTTCCATAAAGCACTTAAATTTCTTTTCCTTCCTATGATTCTTCTTTAGATGAGGATGTGATTTTTCATGTGATTTCTTCTTCTTTCCTCTCATCTTCTTTTTCTTCCTTTTTCTCTCCCTAAATTTTCTCTTTTTCTCTTCTTTTATTTTTTTCTTCCTTTCTCTTTTTCTCCTCAACTTCTTTATCTTCACACAAATTTTCTTTCTCTCTTTTCTCTCAACCAATTCTTTTTCTTTTTCTTCATCTTTATCTTTCTCACTCAACTCTTCTTTCTCTTTTCTCTCTACCCTTTCCTCATCTCCCTCTAATTTTTCCTCATCAAGAATCTTGTCACTTTCAGTGATACTGACTTGCCCTTCCTCCTTAAGGTTAACATCAGTATTAACATCATCATTTAATATCTGACTAATGTGACGAAGTTGCATCTCCATTCTTTTACATGATTCTTCAATGCTTTTCTGAGTAGAGTCGGAATTTTTCAAAAATCGTTGAAGGGTGTCCTCCAACCTATCCAAACTTCCTGATAGAAAGGGTTGTTGCTGCCATTGTTGTTGTGGTTGGTTCTCAAATTGTCCAGCAGCTTGCCAAAATTGGCTTTGATCCATGCTTGAGTGAGGTTCCCACCATTGGTTGAGATTACTTTGGTAGAATTGAGTGCCCCTATAGTTAAACTCTTGACCAAATTGCATTCTGCAGACATTAGGCACAAAACCCTAAAAACAATTGTTAGCACAAAAAGATATAGAAGAAGATAAAGATTGAAAAGATATAAGAAGATAAAAGATTTAGAAGATAGAATCAAATAAAATAGAATAAAACCTAATCTAAAATAAAATCTAATCTAAAAAGATAAAAATAAAATCAAATCTAACCTAACCTAAAAGATAGAATAAGAATAAAATAAAATCTAACCTAAAAAGATAAAAAGATAAAATCTAATAAAATAAAATAAAATCTAATCTAAAAAGATAAAAATAAAATCTAACCTAAAAAAAATAATCTAATCTAACCTAAAATAAAATCAAATCAAATAAAAACCGAAAAATAAAAAACAGAAAATAAAAATAGAAAACAGAAAAACAGAAAACAGAAAAAATAAAATAAAATCAAATAAAATACAAACTGAAAAATATAAACAGAAAAATAAAATAAAATAAAATAAAAAAATTCGAAATTTAAAATAAAATAAAAAAAATAAGTCAAAGATAATCAATAATCACACAAATTAACTAGTTAAACCACGAGTCCCCGGCAACGGCGCCAAAAACTTGATGGACAAATTTGTAAGCACCAAAATATGATGTCACAAACTTGTTTCACAATCGGCAAGTATGACCGAATCGTTCAAGTAATAAAACTTGGTAAGACCAAGTATCGTTCTTCCCAAAGGACTCACGGCCTAGTTTAGTTATGTGATTTCTTGATTAGCTAAGACTTAAGAAAACAATAATTGAAATTTTAATATGCAAGACGAAAATAAACATGTATGCATGAATTGATCAATGGCAAAGACATAAGATAAACACTTTCAATGGATTAAATGAATGAATATGTTGTTGGGGGTCAATTTCATCTCATCCACTCTCATATATTTTAGGAATTCAACATTCAAATCATCATTGTTAATGCCACTCTCTAATGTACCATTCTAGATGGCTTCTCCCTAATCAAATAGTTCATACAATTCCTAGCATTCCTAATGATTAGTTCATGAGTGCAGGAGCTTAAGGCAACCAATAGAATATTGTCAGTATAATATTGGGAGAAATTCCCCGGATCTAGATTTCCCCGTACGTGTCCGTATCAACAAAACCAATAATCATGCATTAGAATGAGTTAAACAATGCAAGCATTGAGCAAAGAGGAAAAACCCTAACTAATGATGAAAAGAAAGCATATGTCTTAATTCAAAGATGTATTCAACAAATCCATATATGAGAGCTTCAAGAGATTACATTGATTCCCCAACAAACATACAAGGTTTAGTTCACCATATTCATGGTGAACCTAGATGAATAACAATGAAAGTATGAAAGAATAAACCCAATAAAGTGGAAGAGGTAGCCTGAGCATCCAAGATCCTCCTTCAAAGGGGTGAAAGAGAGAGTGTTTGCCTCGTTTCTGCCAAAGATCCTAACTATAGGACGTGCAAGCCCTTATATACTAATTTAGAGTTACAAAAGATTATAAAAGCCCAAGCCCAAAAAGTGCCGCTCAGCGGTATTTACCGCTCAGCGGTGGTTGCGCGTCTTCTTTCTTCCCCTCAGCGGCCATTTGCCCCTCAGCGGTTCCAACGCCACCTCCTGAGTGCCGCTCAGCGGTAGTTTGCCGCTGAGCGGTGCCTTCGACTTCTCCTTTTTGCACTCTTTCTTGTCTTTTCTAATGTCCTCTCTCTTATTCTTCACTTCTTTCACCAAATTCACCTCAAAACCTGCACAAAAACACTTAAATCAAGCATAAACCTGTCCAGCTCTCTTATTTCTGAAAATATAAACAAAATGCATGATTTCAAGCTAGTTTCTAAGTCTAAAGGTTGCTTTTAGTATCACTTTTAAGCATGAAAATAACAGTTTTTCAACTGTTATCAAGCATCCATCAGTAGATGTGAATCCTTCTCATCAACATCCATCAGTAGATGTTAATCTTTCTCATCTTCATCGGCATCCATCAGTAGACGCCTTCAATAGCATTCATTAGTGGACGCTTAATCACATAACATCCATCAGTAGACGCTATCATTCATCACCCTCATCACAACAAAATCCATTAGTAGATGTTGTCATCTGAGTCCTCCTAGCATCCCTCAGTAGATGTTGTCCAACATCCATCAGTAAATGTTGTAATTCCTGCAAAGTAAATTCAAATCAAAAAGAAAAAGTCAGAAATTGGGTTGCCTCCTAATAAGCGCTTGTTTAATGTCACGAGTCTGACACCATTAAGCACAATCTACTATGATGTTGGTGTTTCCTTTGCTTTCATCACACCAACCTATCTACAACATCTTCTTGTTCACCATCTTTACCCTCCTTGAATTAGGAGCCTCAATCTCAATAACTTCATTCTCTTTGATATTCTTAACCACTTCATGCACATAACTTGGTGAACATGACACTTGAAGGATGGCGCTCAGCATCCTTAATGGGGCGCCCAGGCGCGCCCTGCGACCTTCTTTGTCCTTCTTATCTTGATGATCATGTACTCCTAGTACCGATTTTCAAACTTTATCCTGCAATTTCTGCACTTTGGATGACTTTTCTGCATTCTGGTTAACTTTTCTGCATTCTGGTTGACTTTTCTGCATTCCAACCATTCGGTACTTGATAACGGTTGAAAAACCGTTATTTTTATACTTAATTTTGACATTAAAAACAACCCTTATGGCTTAGAAACTAGCTTGAAATCCTGCTTTTGCTTAAGTTTTGGAAATAAGAGAGTTGGATAGCGTTTATGCTTGGTTTTCCTTGTTTTGCAGGAATTAAAATGAATTAGATGAAAGAAGTTGAACTAGTAAGGGTTGGATTCAAGAAAGGAAGTAAAAGTGCACAAAAGAAGAGCCCAGTCACCGCTCAGCGCAACTTTTACCGTTGAGCGGCGTTTTGAAGCACCGTAGTCACCGTCGAGGGCTAAAACTGTAGCTGAGCGCCATTTAGAAGAATTGCACTTACCACTGAGTGCCAAAAGTGCCGCTGAGTGCCATTTAATTGGGCTTGGGCCTATTTTCTACAATTCTTAATAAACTATATAAGGGTTTAGTCGACCTAGGGTTAGTATCCTTGGACAGAAAGAGGCGAAATTACACTCATTTCACCCCTTGGAGGCGGAATTTGGATGGGGAAGCTCCAATCTTCAACTTTTAGGGTTCTATCTTTCATTTTTTTCATTATTTTCATCAAGTTTCACCATGTCTGTGGTGAACTAAACCTCCATTGTTGTTGGGGAACCGATGTAATCCTTTGAAACTCTCATATATTGAATTGATTCTTGATTATATATGTTTTACTTCATTAATTGTTAGTGTGTTTCCTCTATACATTATGCATGCTTTGTTTAACTCATTCAATTGCATGATTATTGATTTTATCGATATGGACACATACGGGAAAATCTAGAACTGGAGAAATTCTCCCGGAAGCAATATTACCTAGACATAGGAATAAGAGGATCGGTTGCCTTTAAGCTTCTGTGTGAATGTAATGCATGAATAATTTCTAGGGAGACAAGACATTGTAAACTAGTGATTAGGATTAGGCTTTCTTCACCGAGACATCGGGTTTAAGGTAAACTAGAAAGTGGCATTACCATTAATGAAGAAAGATGAATTCATATATCCATGAGAGTAAATTAGGTGAAATCTAAACCCAACAACAATATCATCAACTTCATCCATTCATTCTTGTGTTTAGCCTCAGTTGATCAAATTGCATTCGTGTTTATTTTATTGCATTTGCATTCAAAAACCCCAAAATTTGTTCTTTAGAGTCTTAATTAGTTGAGTAATCACATAATTGTTTAGTGCCATGAGTCTCTTGGGAAACGATACTTGGTCTTACCATTTATTATTACTTGATACGATTCGATACACTTGTCGAGGTCTTAACCAGTTTTTGACTCCGTTTTCGGGGATTAAAAATTTGTTTATCAAAGATCAGTTGGAAGAACATCAACAACACAAACTCCAACTGTTGGACCATCAAGGAGGGGAGCTGCCACACATGGAGGGGTTGTATCAACCTCACAAGGAACAAGAACATCACGAAGGAGAGCTTCCACAGATGTAGGGGTAGCAACAGATGTAGGGGCTGCATCAACATCACAAACTCGAGGGGTTGCAACAATGCGTGAAGGTGGAAGAAGAACATCCACAAGACTGGTTGCACAAATTGAAGGGTCTCAAGCTAGTTGAAATTGAAGAAGTAGTGTAGGCATCTGACTTTTTGTAATGGTTTAATGTATTGAATGTGACCCACTTAGGCAGACCATTAGTAGTGGGCATAGTATTTTGGGACCATTTTTTTGTCCTGTAGTAGCACATGTAATGTTAAGTAAAGTAGTCAAGGACCACTTTTTGGACCACTAGTTATTGTTGCATACAATTACTATTTATTGCTTTGGCACTGTTGCTTGTGTGATTCCAACTGGGACCTCTTTAAATGTTCAAGTATTTACATATGGGTTACATCTGGTTTCATTATGTCGAAGTATTTTCATTCTGATTTACATCTGCTCTGCCTAAGTGCTTTCAATTGCTTGTTGTATTTAGAGTAGTGGTTTACATCTGGTTTCCCTTATTTTTATGCATTTTGTATTCTTGCAATCATTTTCAATAGTGCCTGCTCATTTGATTCATTGAAACCTCATTTTCATACTGTCATGGACTTTTTTTACTACATAATTGGCCATACCATGGTCTAATCTGGGTTGATAAGGTTTTGCTTTTATTTGGAAGCTTGAACAAGTTTAGAAAGATGTATAATAAGCCTTATTTCTGTGCATTCAAACTTCTTGCAGTCATTTTCAATAGTGCCTGGTCATTTGATTAACTGAAACTTGATTTTAATACTGTCATGGACTTTTTTACTGCATAATTGGCCATACCATGCTCTACTATGGGTTGATAAGGTTTTTCTGTTATTTGGAAGCTTGAACAAATTTAGAAAGATGTATAATACTTGCTACCACTGTTCATTTACTAATATCTTGTCCTATATGCATAAATGCTTCTTAAACCAGCAAATTTTTAATGAAAATTAGAACTGGAGTTTTGAATCTGTATTACAAGTTGTTTTTAACTCATTTTACAGTTTACACACATGTTAAATCACAACATAAACTTGTCTTAAAGTTCAGTTTGAACCTTAAACCACTTCTATTCAATTTTGATAGTCAAACCATTCAATTTCATCTTTAGTGATACAACAACTAACATAAACATCAAACTTTTAGTGATACAACAAATGCACAGAACACAAACATCAGGCCATAATTCAAATGAACTTCCATATTTTATTCAATTTAACACTTCAAACTTTTGATACATCACAACATTACCAATCTAATTACAATTTATCTTCAACACAAACATAATACAAAACATTATTGTTAATGCCCATGACAATACAAAGAAGTCCAACATCATTTTGAAATTTTTTTCTCTCTTGCTCTAATTTCCGCTTCAACTTCTCATTCTTCTTCCTCAGATCCAATACAACCTTTTCGATACAGACTTCAACTTCTTCACTCTTCCTTGGTAAGCTTTCTTCAATTTCATAGTCTCCTTCATCAACCCATTCAAAGTAGTTACAGCTTGAATTACTCTACAAAAGAAATTACAAATCAGGAATACAAACACAAAGCAGAATAAGTCAACCATTTTTTCCCACTTACTGCCCAATTTCTACATCTATAAAATAGTCTCCCTTTGTTCTTCAATGTAGTTGCCTTAACCAACAAAAAATTTTCCCCACAACCACAAATCTTTGAAGCTAAGTGAGAAGAGGACCCACATGTTTGGGACATTCATGAACCAATGCTCCTTCGGGTGCAACCAATTCCTCAAATTGTCAGCTTTCATTTCCCTTCAACAGTGATTTCAAAAGTAAATCAACAAAGATCCCTTTAGTCCCAACAAAACCCTATATCCCAAATCCATCATTTATTCAGACGAAAGAGAAGAATGAACTTATGTCACCAACTACACCAATGCAGAAGAAGATGAAATCCAACATTTTTCTCTTCAACCTTCTTTCCAGCTAAAATGATGACCTCATCCTTGCTCTTCACCCTTCAGACCACACTTTCAACCAAACTTTACCAATCAACCTAATAAAGTAATGTTTTCACTTTGAATTAACAGATACCAACATGGCGAAAGTTAGGAAGGACAAATATCATCACATGTGGCCAAACATTAGCCACCTCATCTTCTTTTTAACGCTGTTAGTTTTGGATGACGAAAAATTAAGCTTTCCTGAAGGACGAGGACCAAAATGACCCTTAGTTTGAAAGAGGGACTAAAAACAAATTCACATGTTAGTTTAGACCTGCTAGTTAAATGAGCCACATTGATTATTTTTGTAATATCCCATTTTAGTAATATAAAATCACTAAAATAAGAGCTACAAAGAAGATAACTTACAACAAACTTGAGATTTCAAGAGATGAAAAATCTACACCTAAAAAGCAAAAGAGGCTAACTGTATTATTGCTTCACCACTGTTAGAATTGATGAGCTTTGTTTCTCAACACCAAGAGTGGGGGGAGGGGGTGAATTGGTGTTTTTAAAAAAAACCCGCTTTTCAAATGTTTTTCGCAAAAGGAATGAATCTTTAAATCTTTCTTGAATAACAAGCAATGTGTGTGCAATGTAATAGTATGCATATTCGAATGATGACAGTATGTAATCTATTAATGCAGACACATAGGGAGAAGAAAAATCAAACTCTGAGTTTTATATTGGTTCGGCCTCAATGCCTACATCTAGTGTCCTTTCAATCAACCTGAGATTGAAAGCCAATTTTCACTATAGAGATCTGAGTTTTTACAACAAGGACTTTACAACAACCATACTGTCAAAATGTAAATCACCTCTTTAACTCACTAATCTAATATAGCCAAATACAACAACTCTGCAACAAAAAACAATCCTCTCCTGCAGTCAACCCTTTGAGAACCCTCTCAAAGTACAAGAACTTCTCGTTCTTCTTCCTAGCGACACGCATAATGCACAACAACACTCAGATTGTGAAACTTCTCCTGATCACATAGCGAGCACCTCAATTGTGCAGAAAGATTAGACTCTTCAAGAATAGTCCACCACGTCAATTTCTTGTTTCTTGGAGCATTTAATCACCTCTGTAAAAATTTTCAACTCAATATGAATCAGATATGAAAATGTTAATCTCAATTAATCAATGCATCTATATATAGTTTTAGTCATTTCAGACGCAATATAATCTATTACTTTTTTAATCTAATCGGTTACATTAAACAATTGTAACAGATTTATAACTAACTCAGCTCCTTAATTGAATACGCAATTAATGCAATCGATTTTCATTTAATGCTTGGTCAACACATTTAAAAATATGACCGTTGAAACAGTTATGACAAGCATGAAACAACTTTCAAATAAATAACAAACTTAATTGAATACAAAATCCATGTAATTGATTAAGCTTCAACACTTAGCACATTTTTGAAAAAAATTTCTTTCTAATTCACAACACAACTCATTTGAACAGGATATATGCAAACACACGTGTTTTAATCGATTCACCAACTAATATAATTGATTTAAAACAAGTTATTTTGCCTTAATGTAAAAACACAAGTTGTATGATGACCTGAATTGATTATCACACCACTATAATCGATTTAGTCATTCAGATATGCTTTTGTGCATGTGAATTCCATAAAATCAAAACATATAGTATGCATACACCAAAATAATCACTTTACTAACACAGTATGCATCATTCAACACATTTTATGTTCAACATATGTGACAATCATAATATGCGTATATTTCACAGTAAGCATAAGCACATACAACATATGACATATAACGCAGTAAATATTCATGTATTTTTATTATCAATGTGTTGTCATCATCCAAAACTGAAGTCACAGGGTTCAGCTATCACAGTGCTCCCCATATCAACAACCACCAACCCCTATGCTGAGACAACTGGAAAGATGCCCTCCCTAAAACCCAGCAAGGTGATCATCGTAAAAGAGAAAACACATAGACAAACAAAAACAAAACCAAGGGTAAGCTAATGATAAAACAATCATACATAACAATACAAAACTTAACAAACAATTCCAATCACACAAATATTATACATTCTCCATATTTACATCACTTTCTCAAGCTTGGCCAAAGCCTTTACCATCTAGTATAAATGTCGAGCCATGGAAAGGTTCTACACTTGTGTGGTGAAACAACTCACTCACTCAAAGCTAACACACAAGGTTAGTCCTTGAAATACGCCCTATGCCACCATGAAGAAAGACCTCAGGCTAGGACCTCCTACTCCTCTCAAGACATGACTCTTCATTCTCTAATTGAGCATGGATGATCATTAGAGTGTCTAGATAACCTTCATATCGGCTTCTTATAATTTATACTAGTTCCACATGAAACCCCCAATAAGAAATTCCTCCTTGGAACTCTTTTCACAACTTTGAAACCATTGATATATCTCCACCTTTACATTGAATCCATTTGAAAATGTATACATATGTCCATAGACTTTCACATTTGAATATCAACATATATCATCACTTATCATGGTAAAAGTACCATAAAAAACCCAACAAGTCATCAAAAATCACATGAAATCATTCCATATACATTAATACACAAGAACAGTCCAAGAAGAACCACTAAAAAACACAAAACCCCTTTAAACTCATACTTAGAAAAGGAAAAAATCTATGAATTTGGTATTTCCAAAACCCCCAAAACGACCTAAAGAACATCCAAAACTGATACTCATAATCCTAAATTTGGTATTTCAAAAACCTGAAAAAGAAACAGAAACTGGTGCGGTAGCACTCAACGTCTAAAAGCTATCGCTCAACACCAGAGCCACTAGAATGGCCACTAACACAAAAATAGCTTTTAACGTGTATTATTTTAGGGTTTTAACATTTGTTAAATGTCCGACGTCATAGCAGGAGACGTTAAATTAGCGTCTGTTGTCTTTGAACAAACGTCAATTAACGTCTTTTGCATTTATAACAAACATTAATTAACATCTGTTGTAAGAACTATGGACGTCAATTTATGAGTTTTTTTATAAAAAAAAAAATTCGTCGCCATGAAGGTGAGGGAGTAGACAGGTGTCGTTGTGAGGGAGAGGAGAAAAACGCACATAATAACGGTTCGAAAATCGCCGCCGCAGTTGTTCTAGAATGCGCCTAAGAACTGCACCAAAAGCCAATGAAAACAAATTTTAATCGGTGCAAATGAAAGATAATGGTTCTGATGACAAATTTCTGAACACCGAAAACGACGCCAAAAACTTGATGACAAATTTCTGAACACCAAAAACGGCGCCAAAAACTTGTAACCTCGGCAAGTGTGACCGAATTGTATCCTTCACGGATCTAGGAGTTCATACGAATAATAGCTAGCGGGATTCCGCATTCAATCAGAGTTGCCTTAGTTGGTTTCCGGCACTCAAGACTCTAAATAGTAGTTTATGCCGCTTCAAGAAGGTAAACTTGGTAAGACCAAGTATCGTTCTCCCAAAGGACTCACGGCCTAGTTAGTTATATGAATTCTTGATTATTTAAGACTTGTGAAAATAAAAAAATTCTTGAGGTTTCAAATGCAAAAGACAAAAAGTAAACATGTATGCATGAGTTTTGATCAATGGAAAGAAGAACACAAACACTTGGAACGAATTATATGGATGATTATGTTGTTGGGGTAATCAATTTCATCTTACCCACTCTTATATATTTAGTAATTCATCATTCTTTTCATCAATGTTAATGTCACTCTCTAATTTACCTTAAACCCGATGTCTCGGCGAAGAAAGCTTAATCATAATCACTAGTTTACAATGTCTTGTCTCCCTAGCAATTAACCATGCATTATAGTGAACGGAAGCTTAAGGGCAGCCAACCATCATATTCCAATGTCTAGGTTTATCCTACGGTTGGGAGAGTTTCCCCATATCTAGATTTTACCGTATGTGTCCATATCAATAAAACCAATATTCATGACATCGAATGAGTTAAACAATGCATGCTTTAAGCAAAGAAGAAAAACCCTAACTAATGATGAAAGAAAGCATGTATCATAAATATGATGTTTAAACACAAAATTCCATATATGAGAGCTTCAAAAGATTACATTGATTCCCCAACAACAAGAAGAGTTTAGTTCACCATATTCATGGTGAAACTAGATGAAATACAATGAAAGAGTGAAAGATAGAACCCTAGAAAGTTGAGTAGGTAGCCTTAGCATCTAAGATCTTCCTCCAAGGGGTGGAAAGGTGTGTGTTTGCTTCGTACTCTACCAAAGATACAAATCCTAGGACGTCCTAAAGCTTATATACTATTCTAAAAATTAAAAAAAAGTAGGCTCAAGCCCAAATTAATGGCGCTCAGCAGTAAGTGTGTGTGTTTAATTCTTCCCCTGAGCTCCACTTTCACCCCTCAACGATGCCAACGAGTGTTAAGTAGTGCCGCTCAGCGGTAAAATGGCGCTGAGCGGTACTTGCGACTTCACCTTTTGCACTTTTTGTGTCCTTTTCTGATTCCAACTCTGTCCTACTTCACTTCTTTCATCAAATTCACCTTAAAATCTGCATAAAACACTGAAATCAAGCATAAACTGTCTAACTTTCTTGTTTCTGAAAATGTAAGCAAAAACATGATTCCAAGCTAGTTTCTAAGTGTTAAAGGTTGCTTGTAGTATCAATTTTAGACATGAAAATAACAGTTTTTCAACTGTTATCACAACCCCAAGTTTAGAACTTTGCTTGTCCTCAAGCAAACAAGATGTAACTCAATCTTCCACCAATCACTACAATGATTCACCACATTCAAAATCCTCTTTTCAAGATAAGTAAATACTCAATTAAGCTCATGACAAAGACTTCAATCAAGACATGCACATGCTTTAGTGTTCACACAATCACCTAATATCCAACAAATGCTACTTTTCATGAATGATCAATCAACTAAGCATGGATGTTCATGTGCTCACGGAATCTTTCCTCACTAGATAAAGTGTTTCACTCAAACACACAAGTGTATAAGAGGTTTTCACTCATTCACTCTACTATCACAATATCACATGAACTGACTTTGCCTTTCATTTAACCACAATCAAATACATTCACAAGCATGCATCATCACAAGGACTTTTCAATGGCTTATAATGTGGCTGAGCTAACAAGAAAATTGGTTTTTCTAGATCACAAAACCCTTGAGTTAAAAGAATCATATAAACACAATCATTCTTACTTTTTCCCAACTTTCCTTTACATTGAGCTTTGCTTTTTCTTCTCTTTTCTTTCTCTTTTTCTTTTTCTTTGCACATACTAAGCTCTTAGCTCAATGCTTTTTATTTTCCCTTTTTCTAAATTTCCCGACAACCCCAAACTTGGACATTTATCAGTACCACAGAATATTTTCTACTTAACTCAAGGTAAAGCTTTTCACAAAGGGTTTTCAAATCATGTTCAAGGCTAAGGGTTCAAAGGATAAAACACATTGTTTTCTCTTTTGTTAGGCTAAAATCATGCATTTGACTAACAAAAGGGTTACCAACAAATGGCCTTGATCATATGATGCAAACACGCAATTGATTCAATCATAGAAAACCTGGGCAAAGTCATTCATGCTTTCAAAGTAATAGCATTCAATCACATTCCACATACACATCCTGCTTAGCATCATAATCACAATCATAACATCATGCATTTGTTCACAAAGCTTGTGAACCAGCTGTATAAGCATGTAAAATGCACAATCTCAACATCACTCAATATCAAAGCATTATCAAGCACTACTTATCACACAACAATCATAAGCAAATCATCATAACAGACAAAGTTTCCAATTGAGTAGATCAAACCCTATTCTAAAAACAGAAGCAAATAAGTTTAGAACACTGGGTTGCCTCCCAGTAAGCGCTTGTTTAACGTCACGAGCCTGACCCAAAATCTCAAGGATCAACCAACTACATCATTGTGGACAAGCATTGCTCTAAGTTTCATATGCATGTAACCGCATTTCGTCAAGCTCTAGAATCTGCCTTCTGCGTGTGCTCTGAGTTTCATAAGGATCAAAATTCAAGAATTTTAAAGCCCACAAAGCTTTATGTTCCAACTCTACTGGCAAATGACATGCTTTCCCATAGACTAATTGAAAAGGTGATAATCCCATAGATGTCTTCATTGTCGTCCTATAAGCCCAAAGAGCATCATCCAGTTTATGTGACCAATCCTTTCTTGATGAAGCAATTGTTTTCTCCAAGATCCTTTTTATCTCTCTATTAGATACCTCAGCTTGTCCATTGGTTTGTTGATGATAAGGTGCAGCTACCTTATGTCTTACTCCATAATGTTTGAGTACTTTTTCTAGCTGATAATTGCATAAATGAGATCCCCCATCACTAATCAGCACTCTTGGAGTTCCAAAGCGTGAAAATATCTGCTTCTTCAAAAATTCGATTACAATGCTAGCATCATTCTTAGGACAAGCTAATGCTTCCACCCATTTACTCACATAATCTATTGCTACCAATATGTATTCATTGTTGAAAGATGGAGGAAAGTGTCCCACAAAGTCAATATCCTAGCAATCAAAAACTTCAACCTCTAAAATGCCCTGTAATGGCATCTCATGACGTCTTGTAATCACCCCCGCTCTTTGACACTTATCATAATTTCTAGCATGATTATGAGCATCTTTAAATAAAGTTGGCCAATAAAACCCTGATTGGAGAACTTTTGTTGCTGCTCTTTCTCCATTAAAATGTCCCGCATAAGGTGAATCATGACAATGCCAAAGAATTCCTTCTGCTTCTTCATTTGTCACACATCTCCTTAAAATATTATATGCTTCAATTTTGAACAAATAAGGATCATCCCAAACAAATTGCTTGGCATCATGCAAAAATTTCTTTCTTTGTTGCCAATCTAGATCTTCTGGCATTACGCTTGCAGCTTTGAAATTAGCCATATCAGCAAACCATGGCCTCTGTTGAATATACATGAATGCTTCATCTGAAAAAGATTCCCAGATCTCTGCTTCCTTGCTAGTGACCTCCTTGTTGACTAGCCGTGATAAATGATCAGCAATCAAGTTCTCACTCCCTTTCTTATCACAGATCTCCACATCAAATTCTTGCAAGAGTAGTACCCATTTAATCAGACGTGGCTTAAAGTCTGGCTTTGTCAACAAATATTTGATAGCTGCATGATCTGTATAAATAATCACCTTAGACCCAATAAGATAAGGTCTAAAATTCTCTAAAGCATACACTAAGGCTAGGAACTCCTTCTCAGTAGTAGCATAATTCAACTGAGCATCATTCAAAACTTTGCTGGCGTAATAAATTGGATGAAAGATCTGCTATTTTCGCTGGCCAAGAACGACTCCTATTGCATAATCACTAGCATCACACATTAGCTCAAAATTTTTATTCCAATCTAGAGCTATAATTACTGGAGCTAGCACCAATTTACTCTTCAATGTGTTAAAAGCTTTCAAACATTCTTCATTCATCACAAAAGGGGTATCCTTTATAAGAAGATTATTCAATGGTTTAGCAATTTTTGAAAAATCTTTGATAAATCTTTTGTAAAATCCAACATGACCTAGAAAGCTTCTGATTCCCTTTACATTTGTTGGTGGAGGTAGTTTCTCAATGAGTTCTACTTTGGCTTTATCTACCTCAATCCCTTTAGCAGAAATTTTATGTCCTAGCACAATTCCTTCTGTTACCATGAAATGACATTTCTCCCAATTAAGAACAAGATTTGTCTGAACACATCTTTTAAGAACAATGTCCAAATTACCCAAACACCTTTGGAAAGAATTTCCAAAGACTGAAAAATCATCCATGAAGACTTCAATGCACTTCTTTAGGAGATCTGCAAAAATTGCCTGCATACACCTTTGAAATGTAGTTGGAGCATTACATAGTCCAAATGGAATCTTTCTGTAGGCAAAGATACCAAAAGGACAAGTGAAGGTCGTCTTCTCTTGGTCTTTTGGATCTACCACAATTTGATTGTATCCAGAATATCCATCTAGAAAGCAATAAAAAGCTTGACCTGCTAATCTCTCCAACATCTGGTCCATGAAAGGAAGAGGAAAATGATCTTTCCTAGTGGCTTTATTTAGCTTCCTGTAATCAATGCACATTCGCCATCCAGTAATTGTCCGAGTAGGAATAAGTTCATTCTTCTCATTATAAATTACTGTCATCCTGTCTTTCTTTGGAACCACCTATACTAGACTTACCCATTCATTGTCAAAGATTGGATAAATGATAACAGCTTCCAAAATTTCAACACTTCTTTTCTAACCACCTCCTTAATTACAAGATTTAACCTTCTCTGTGGTTGAGCACTCAGTCTATAATCATCCTCCATAAAGATCTTATGCATCCAATAAGTTGGGCTTATACCTTTAAGATATGAGATTGACCACCCAATAGCTTCTTTGTTAACTTTCAAAATTTCTATCAAATATTCTTCTTCTTTTGGAAGCAGAGAGTTACTGATGATGACTGGTGATGACAAATTTATGAACACCAAAAAACGGCGCCAAAAACTTGTTTAACACTTGGCAAGTGTGACCGAATCGTATCAAGTAATAAACTCGGTAAGACCAAGTATCGTTCTCCCAAAGGACTCACGGCCAAGTTAGTTATATGATTTATTGATTATTTAAGACTTGTGAACAAATTGTTATAAGTTTCAAATGCAAAAGACAAAAGTAAACATGTATGCATGTGATGATCAATGGGAAAGAAGAAACAAAACACGTGAATTAAAATATGTTCTTCCAACTTCCAAGTCTCCTATGGTGCACGGAATAGTGAAGCTTCCTGAATCTTTAAGCTTAGGAGGTAATTTCTGTATGATTGCACAGCAGTTACCCTGTACTTTGATGGTTTCCTTCTCAATGTACTTGTTTTTCTTTGTAAGGAGTTCCTTCAAAAATTTTGCATATGATGGCCTCTGTTACAATGCTTCAAAGAATGGTATAGTAATCTCCAGCTTCTTAAACAACTCCATGAATCTTTCCAACTGTTTTTCTTTCTCCTTCCTTGAATAATTCTTTGGATAAGGAAGTGGTTTTTTGATGGACAAATTTGTAAGCACCAAAATATGATGTCACAAACTTGTTTCACAATCGGCAAGTATGACCGAATCGTTTCAAGTAATAAACTTGGTAAGACCAAGTATCGTTCTCCCAAAGGACTCACGGCCTAGTTTAGTTATGTGATTTGTTGATTAGCTAAGACTTAAGAACACAATAATTGAAGTTTAATATGCAAAGACGAAAATTAAATATGTATGCATGAATTGATCAATGACAAAGACAAAAGATAAACACTTTCAAGGAAATATATGAATGAATATGTTGTTGGGGTCAATTTCATCTCATCCACTCTCATATATTTTAGGAATTCAACATTCAAATCATCATTGTTAATGCCACTCTCTAATGTACCATTCTAGATGGCTTCTCCCTAATCAAATAGTTCATACAATTCCTAGCATTCCTAATGATTAGTTCATAAGTGCAGGAGCTTAAAGGCAACCAATATAATATTGTCAGTATAATATTGGGAGAAATTCCCCGGATCTAGATTTCCCCGTACGTGTCCGTATCAACAAAACCAATAATCATGCATTAGAATGAGTTAAACAATGCAAGCATTGATCAAAGAGGAAAAACCCTAACTAATGATGAAAGAAAGCATATGTCTTAATTCAAAGATGTACTCAACAAATCCATATATGAGAGCTTCAAGAGATTACTTTGACTCCCCAACAAACATACAAGGTTTAGTTCACCATATTCATGGTGAACCTAGATGAATTACAATGAAAGTATGAAAGAATAAACCCAATAAAGGTGAAGAGGTAGCCTGAGCATCCAAGATCCTCCTTCAAAGGGGTGAAAGAGAGAGTGTTTGCCTCGTTTCTGCCAAAGATGCCTAACTATAGGACGTGCAAGCCCTTATATACTAATCTAGAGTTACAAAAGATTACAAAAGTCCAAGCCCAAAAAGTGCCGCTCAGCGGTGATTGCGCGTCTTCTTTCTTCCCCTCAGCGGCCATTTTGCCCCTCAGCGGTTCCAACGTCACCTCTTGAGTGCCGCTCAGCGGTAGTTTGCCGCTGAGCGGTGCCTTCGACTTCTCCTTTTTGCACTCTTTCTTGTCTTTTCTAATGTCCTCTCTCTTATTCTTCACTTCTTTCACCAAATTCACCTCAAAACCTGCACAAGAACACTTAAATCAAGCATAAACCTGTCCAGCTCTCTTATTTCTGAAAATATAAACAAAAGGCATGATTTCAAGCTAGTTTCTAAGTCTAAAGGTTGCTTTTAGTATCAACTTTAAGCATGAAAATAACAGTTTTTCAACTGTTATCATTTTTCAAACTCTTTTTCTTTTTGTCTCTCATTTATCTCTTGTCTCTCTCTTTTTCCATTCAACTTCTTCTTCTTTCTTTTTCTCTCTCTCAACTCTTTCTTTCCACTCACATGTTTCTTTTTCACTCTCATTTTCTTTCTCCTCTCTTTCTATTTTTCTCTCCTCTAACACCTTACCACTTCTGCTAACAATAGTCTTACACTCCTCTCTGAGATTACCATTTTTCATCTTGTCGACTATTTTCCCAATATAGATCTTCATATTTTTAAATGCAACTTCCACATTCTTACAATAAGATGCATTCGTCTTTAAGAATTGTTGGAAAGTCTCGTCAAGTTTTGTTGTCTTCCCAGATGGAGTAGGTTTTGTTTGCCATCTTTGCTGCTGTCATTGAACCATGGAGACATTTTGTATCTCTTGTGGTAATTGAGAAAGTTTCTTAATGACTTCTTCCAACTGCTGAGAAATGATCTTATTTTGAATAAGCAGGGCATCATTTGATTGAAATTGTAGCAACTCCTTCTGACTAGGAGGTCCTCTTTCACTATTCAGCTCATTGTCATTAGTAGACATGTTTTCAATTATTTCAGTTGCTTCCTCTAGAGTCTTCCATTTAATATTGCCTCCAGCTGAGGCGTCTAGCATCAACTTGGTTTGTGAACCAAGACCTCCAAGGAAGAATAGGACTACTTCTACTTCGGCAAATCCATGCGTGGGAGTCTTTCTTAATAGCCTTTTGTACCTGTCTCATGCATGACCTAGTGATTCCTCCATGCCTTGCCTGAAAGATGAGATCTCTTGCTTCCCTTTGTTGACCTTGGATTGTGGGAAGTATTTGTTCAAAAACTTTGTCACCACAGCTTCCCACTCTGTAAAGCTTCCTTCTGGAAAAGAGTTCAACCAAAGCTTAGCATTGCCTCTCAATGAGAAAGGAAACAAGCTAAGTTTGATTGCTTCGTCAGGCACCCCATTTATCTTCATTGTATTGCAAATTTCATTAAAGGTTGTGAGGTGCTCATATGGGCTTTCATGTGACAACCCATTAAATTGATTACTCTTAACCAGTTGGATCAACACTGGTTTCACCTCCATGTTGGCTACATTGACCCTCAGTCTTGCTATGTTGTTAAAATGTTGAGGGCCAACTACATTGCTGTAATCTACAAGAGTTTGTCTACCATTATTCTCCTCCATCTCCTCAATGTTATGGTGAGAACCTTGTGGTGAAGGTTGTACGAGATCTTCAGGAGGAGGGAAAAGTTCTCTAGTTGTACGGATTTCTCCTCCTTCTACTTTCGTCCAAGCCTTCAAGAAGAGTTTATGAGGTTTTCTTGCTTCTAGTACGAATTGCTTCCTGCATACACAAGAAAACAAGTCCCTAGAAAAATTTGTTAGCACAAAAAGATAGAGAAGATAAAAAGAATAAAAAAACTAAGAAGATCAAAGAAAGAAAGATAGAAGATAAAAATAAAAACAGAAAAATAAAATAAAATAATAACCGAAAAATAAAAACAGAAAAATAAAAACAGAAAACAAAAACAGAAAACAAAATTCACAATAGGTCAAAAATAATCAAAAATCATATAAATAGACTAGTTAAACCACGAGTCCCCGACAACGGCGTCAAAAACTTGATGACAAATTTCTAAACACCGAAAACAGCGCCAAAAACTTGTAACCTCAGCAAGTGTGACCAAATCGTATCAAGTAATAAACTTGGTAAGACCAAGTGTCGTTCTCCCAAAGGACTCGCGGCCTAGTTAGTTATATGACTTCTTGATTATTTAAGACTTGTGAAAATAAACAAATTCTTGAGGTTTCAAATGCAAAAGACAAAAAGTAAACATGTATGCATGAATTTTGATCAATGGAAAGAAGAACACAAACACTTGGAACGAATTATATGGATGAGTATGTTGTTGGGGTAATCAATTTCATCTTATCTACTCTCATAAATTTAGGAATTCATCATTCTTTTATCCAATGTTAATGCCACTCTCTAATTTACCTTAAACCCGATGTCTCGGCGAAGAAAGCCTAATCATAATCACTAGTTTACAATGTCTTGTCTCCCTAGCAATTAATCATGCATTATAGTGAACGAAAGCTTAACGGCAACCAACAATCATATTCCTATGTCTAGGTTTATACTACTGTTGGGAGAGTTTCCCCGGATCTAGATTTTATCGTATGTGTCCATATCAATAAAACAAATATTCATGACATCGAATGAGTTAAACAATGCATGCTTTGAGCAAAGAAGAAAAACCTTAACTAATGATGAAAGAAAGCGTGTATCATAAATATGATGTTTAAACACAAAAATTCCATATATGAGAGCTTCAAAAGATTACATTGATTCCCCAACAACAAGAAGAGTTTAGTTCACCGTAATCATGGTGAAACTAGATGAAATACAATGAAAAAGTGAAAGATAGAACCCTAGAAAGTTGAATAGGTAGCCTTAGCATCCAAGATCTTCCTCCAAGGGGTGGAAAGGTGTGTGTTTGCTTCGTATTCTTCCAAAGATACAAACCCTAGGACGTCCTAAAGCTTATATAATATTCTAAAAATTACAGAAAAGTAGACCCAAGCCCAAATTAATGGCGCTCAGCGGTAAGTGCGTGTGTTGAATTCTTTCCCTCAACTGCACTTTCACCCCTCAGTGGTGCCAACGAGTGTTAAGTAGTGTCGCTCAACTGTACTTGCGGCTTCACCTTTTGCACTTTTTGTGTCCATTTCTGATTCCATCTCTGTCCTACTTCACTTCTTTCATCAAATTCACCTCAAAATCTGCATAAAACACTGAAATCAAGCATAAACCTATCTAACTCTCTTATTTCTGAAAATGTAAGCAAAAACATGATTCCAAACTAGTTTCTAAGTGTTAAAAGTTGCTTGTAGTATCAATTTTAGGCATGAAAATAACAGTTTTTCAGCTGTTATCAGGTTCCAAACGTAATATAATCGGTGCAAAATGATTTTAAACGGTGCAAAGTGAAAGAAAACTTACTTGAACATTAATGTCGAAAGAGGGAAAGTAAAGAAGAAGATGAACGCAACGAGAGAGAAAAATGTAAGACCCGTATAAATTAAATTTTATTTTATTTTAATTATTTTTATTTGGTGATATTAGATAATAAATTGTGATAAGTAATTATATTGATAATATATTTTAACAAATGAATAAAATTAAAGTAATATTAATGTTTATGTTAATTTTCAAAAAAGCTTAAAAGAGTAGTTAAATATAAATGTTTGCATTAATGTATCAACGGATGGAGGTTGGTTTAGTGGTTGTTAATCTTCCCAAGACTCTGGCATGTGTGGGTCTGCCATGAGGTAAGAAAGAGGAAAACAAATTTCCCTTGGACTTATGGTGTGCACATGGGAAACGTTCCAGGAGGAAGTTTTGCTTCTCATTTACTTTTACTCACTTACATTTCAATGCTTGGGTCTCAACGTTTTATCTACTTTTCTTGGATTGGGCACATGTTTTCTTACTCTTAGAAAGCTTTTAAGAGACTTTTGGACCCCTTGGGAGGTTACCCATTCATTAGAATTGTAAGCTACATAAATGAGTATGATGATGGCACTTTAACACACTTAAAAACTACCATTTACAACCATTAAAGTGAGTTTTATTGGAGCTAATGTGGAGTTAGGAATGGAGAGACTAAAGGTAGTTTGGTAGGGTGAATTTCGGATAACCTTTGAGTTGTTGGGTTAGGCATTGGTTGAAAGTGAGGTAAGTGATAATTAAGTGGTAGAAGGCTAACCCTAGGAGGGGTATATTCTGGAAAACTGTGAGAAAGTGGGAGAGACACCTAACCTTGTTTTTTTACAAACCAAAGCTTCCTTTAGAGAGTGCTAGAGTCACCATTTGTGCTTTTGGATTCGACCTTGAGAGTGAAAAAGATAGAGAACCGTGAGAGTTGTTTAGGGAGACACATTAAAGAAACAACCAAGTTGGTGAGAGAGAAGAAAAGAGTCACCCTAGTTTGGAGCTCGGGACGTAACTTGAAGTGGAACCTAAAGAAGAGAAGGGCTTGAAGTTTAGTGAAAGGAGGAAACCTAAGGACTTTGGAAGCTTGCTTGGAACTAGAGGTAAGGGATTTAACTTCGGACATAATATGGTGTATGATGGGTAGAAGGTTACCATTATAATGTGGTTGCATGCATTCTCTCTTTGTATTAAGGTTAAAATGAACATGTTGATGCATTCCCTCTCTTTTTGTGTTTGGTTTCATGTGTTGTTGTATGGGGAATGGTTATTTACATGCATTTTCAGAATTGGGTTGTAAAGGGGTATACTTTGGGTTGTATATATTGGTATTTTCGTTTTTGATGTTGTAATGGGTATACCTTGAGTTATACAGGTTCATACTTTAAGAAATATGTTGTTGTTGTAATGGGTATACATGTTTGGGCACTTGGGATGTTGCATGGGTATGAAAAAGTGTCATGGGCACACTTAAAATCATGATTATATGGTGTGTATCTTATTGTGCATACTTTTTATATATTTTTGGAAGCACTTATCTACACTCTTTATCAAGAGTGTGGATAGGAGGGTATTGTGAATTCTCTCCCGTTGCGGGAAGAGAAAAGAATTAATTATGAGAATGAGAGGAGTGAAAGTGATGTTTGGTGAGTTGGGGTATATGAGTTTGATGAAAAATAGTGAAGAAGGATGGAGTTTTGATGTCTTGGGTGGAAGAAGAACATGAAGGAAGAATTATGAAAGTGGAAGGAGGAGATGGACACACTACAAATTACCTAGCAGAGGCAAAGGAAAGTGGAGAGTCTTGGAGTTGAAGTTGAGAAAGAAAGAAAAAAAGGAAGAGATGGAGAAGGGGTTACATGGGTGGGACGTAAATGAGGTGAGGAATGGGTATGAAGTTGGGATTGAAAAGTCAAGGAGAGATTAAACAAATTAGAAGTGAGTGTTGGAGGAAGGTTGGTTAATTAAAGAAAATATAGGGGGAGAAAGGGTAGTGCTGTAGTGCAAGTTGTGGAGGAAAGGAAGAGAGGAAAACAAAGTGAAAGTGGTGTAGAATAAGTGTGAGACCGTAGAAATTGAATAAAAGAGAGAGATGAGTTCATTTGAAAAGTCAAAGGGGAAAGTGTAGGTGTGTGGTGGATTGGCGTAAGTGTAGTGAGAATGTGTAGAAAAAGAACAAAATAAAAGTGTGGATAATAAAATAGCGTGGGACTGTGAGTTAATGGCAAGAGAGAGAAGATTGAAAATGTAAAATGGGATGGAGAGATTGTTACGTAAACTTCATTGTGCATGGGAGAGAAGTCATAAACTTTAACTTAGGAAAGAGAAAAAAAAGTGAGCTAGAAAAGGGAGTGGGGTCCACGGAATTTTGGTGAGAAAATGTGGGTGAAGTGATTTTGTTTAATTGAATGTGAAAACCAAAATTGAATGTGAAAAACAAAAGAAAAGGAGAGGACAGAAGTGAAAGGTTACGTAAAAAGGAAGAGAGAAAGAGAGAGTTTGGTAAGAAATGAGTGGTTTCATGTGAGACCTACCTTGGAAGTGAGAGAAAATGTAATTTAATGGTCTTGGGGTCCACTTAAAAAGGTAGATGTAGAAGGAAGTGTGTTTAGAGTAAAAAGGGGTGTATTGGAATTAGGTGTTTTCTTTGGTGTTAGGAATTTAGTAAAAAGTGGGGGAGCACTAGAAATGTTGTTCTAGTTTATGGAAGTGTGAAATTAGTAATTTCACGGGGTGCGTCTGTAGGAAAAGTAATTAAATTAAGTTATTTAATTATTTGTGAATTTTTAATTAATTGTTGGTCAATGAATTTGATTGACTTTGTATATGATGGTGATTTATATATGGTTGTGATGGTGAAGTTGTGAGAGTAAGCGTTCTGTCATTTCCTTATAATTTTTGTCGAATCGATGGTGTTCGTATTGCGATACGATAGTGTGTTGAGTCTCTACGGAGACTGAGATTCGAGTGTCACCCTTTCCTCGTGCGCGAGGACTAGAGAGGGTTGGATGTCTCGTCCAAAGACTTCGGCTCGTGTGAGTATAGTGATCGGTGGGTGTGCCTAACCGAAGTTTTTACTCGTAATTCCTTGAGGAGTCGGGGAGATAGGTCTGAAGTTGTGATAGAAGACGACTCGAATCTTCCTGTTTTGCGAAACAGGTTTCGTACGACAAAATTCAAGGAAACAACAGAAGCTTATAAGAATGATCTTAGTCATTGTTTTGAATACTGTGATGTATTGTGATGTTATGACTATGATAGTATGGGTGGTGATGATTTGGGTTATGAGCTGAATAATGTGATGTATTGTAAGGTTATGACAAGGATAGTCCATGTTATGATGTTTTGACATTGAAATTATACGCTATGTTATGTTCTTAGTTACTCACCCTTTCCTTTTGTGGTTGTGGTTCCACCTGCAATGATCGTACTTGTACGGGAGTAAATGGCGTTGCAGATAAGGTAGGACAGGAGTAGCGTGACGAGAGATATGGGATTAGCTGTTAGGAATTTTGTTATATTTAAAGTATTTTATATTTTTGAATAATGAATTTTAATAATTGTAAGGTTTGAATTTTATATTGTAATACGTTCGGACATCCCACGTTTTATTTACTTCCGCTATTTTATATAAACGTTTATAAGCGATGGTATTTAAATGAAAAAAAAATTGGCATAAATTTTGGATCTTATTATTTACAGGTGGCACTTCATTACGGGTGTTACAAAAAACGCACAACTGACGAATGCGAACGAAGAAAAAACTCAAAAGAAAACGTGAAAGAAAGTGAGAATCACATTTTGAGTATTTGGCGTTTAAAAGGTCATTTGACGTCGGCCCCTCTCTAGATCCGACGTCTAATTGCTAAAAAAATTCATTTCGGCACTACTTTGGGATATTTTCATACCTTATTGATGTTTGGGAAGGGGAGTCTGACGTCTAATGTGTATTAGACATCAGCCGATTCTACGTTCAACGTATAATGCCTGCAAAAGTGACCTTTTAATTCTGATTTTGCAGAGGATTTGACGTCTAATCTGGGGGTCAGTGACATTTATTTTCAAACCTTTTTTAACGTCTGATCTGGGAGCGACGTCTAAAGAAGTATTTAACGTCTGATTTGGGGGGCTCGATGTCTATATCATAAAAAAAAATATTGGCACTTAAAATGAGATATTTTCGGACCTTTTTGACATTTGATCAGGGGGCGACGTCTAAAGAAGGATTTGACGCCTGATTTGGGGGGTAGACGTCTGTCATAAAAAAAATAAATATTAACGCTTAAAATGAGATTTATTTTTTTTTTACCTTTTTGACATCTGATATGAGGGGCCTGACGCCTAAAGGAGGATTTGACATCTGACTCTAGGGGAACCGACTTCTATAATGACGTTCTATTTAAAAAAAACTGTCACCAGTCATTTTTTACGTTGGATTTACGGTGGTTGGACGTTATAAGCGTGACTTTAAAGGCCATTTCTGCACTAATGGGTGGCGCCTAGCGCCAGAAAGCTGGCACTCAACGTTGACGCCCCTAGAATGATGGCGCTCAGCGCCGGAAATTGTCCCTCAATGCCATATCAGTTGACAGCACAATATAAACCCAAAACACTGCAAACTAAAGATATGAACAAGTGTTAAATGACTCAACAACAGACCCTAAACTCACCAATTTAACCCAGACCCAGTCCCTTAGAATTTCACTACTCAATACCCCTTATTTAGACCCAAAATCATGCAAATCCACCCTACAACCCTTTCTTGCATAATACTCTAGATTTTTATTGGTTTGACAGTTTCCACAAGTCCTAAATGACCTCAAAACAATCCCCATACTTCCACTTTTCTCAAACCATCATTCCCTCAAGAACTCACCTATCAAAACCCCCAATTTTTCACTCTAAATACAGTAGAAAAATGAACTCAAGTGTTTTTTCTCAATCTAACTTCATAATATAACTATTTTAGAACTTAAACCAATTATACTAGACCTTATGACCTTCACCAAACTGCAGATTTTTCTTTAAACTCATTATTTCAAAATTTGACATACCAACACCCATTAATTTAAACCACCAAGTAGTACCTCAACCATATCTCTTCACATTAGTGCATAAAAGGCTTTAGACGTCTGTTATTTTGGGCTTTTTACGTCTGATCTCGACCTGACGTCTTTACGGGTGACGTTGATGGGACGTTGATTTGCACTGTCAGACGTCTATATAGACGTCTGACACTACAGATCAGACGTCTAAAGCGTCACCATATTTGATTGGATCTTTCTCCGCTTGAGGCCTCTCGGGTTGCTCCTGGCTCATGGCGATTCGAGTTTATAACTTTATATTTTAGTTGAAGAGAATGGATAGTACATTTTTTTTGTATTTGATGGTTTCAAAAAAATAGTGGAGGGAATTGGAGGAGTGCAAAACGCAAGAAATCGTTGCCCAAGAATGTCGCCCAAGGGCACGAGCAAAACTGCACCAAAACCCAACGAAAACACATTTTAATCGGTTCAAATGAAAGATAATTCATCAAAGAGTAATGTAATCAGAGTAAAACTAATTTTAAACGGTGAAAAAGTCAGAAAACGAATCTGAAAAACGTAGCCGGTGGAGAGAAAACGTGAGGAAGATGATGAACATTAAGTGCGCGTAATTGTTGCCTCATGTTCGCGGTGTTTTAATGCAGCCATATAGATGTTTGTTCTCCCCCACATCAAACGTCTATATGGCTTTAGAAGTCGGATTGTCGGGATCTGACATCTAAATGGAGTTAAAAAGTGACTTTTTAGATTTCAAAAATGAGTATATAGAAGTTCGTTCCCCCATATCAGACCTTTATATGGCTTTAGAAGTCGGATTGGCGGGATCTAACGTCTAAATGGAGTCAAAAAGTGACTTTTTAGATTTCAAAAATGAGTATATAGAAGTCTATTCCCCCCACATCAGACGTCTATATGGCTTTAGAAGTCGGATTGGTAGGATCTGACGTCTAAATGGAGTCAAAAAGTGACTTTTTAGATTTCAAAAATGAGTATATAGAAGTTTGTTCCCCCCACATCAGACGTCTATATGACTTTAGAAGTCGGATTGGCGGGATCTAACATCTAAATGGAGTAAAAAAGTGACATTTTAGAATTCAAAATTAAGTATATAGAAGTTTGTTCCCCCCACATCAGATGTCTATAGGGCTTTAGAAGTCGGATTGGCGGGATCTGACATCTAAATGGAATCAAAAAGTGACTTTTTAGATTTCAAAAATGAGTATATAGAAGTCTGTTACCCCCACATTAGACGTCTATATGGCTTTAGAAGTCGGATTGGCAGGATCTGACATCTAAATAGTGTCAAAAAGTGACTTTGTAGATTTAAAAAATGAGTATATAGAAGTTTGTTCCCCCCACATCAGACGTCTATATGACTTTAGAAGTCGGATTGGCGGGATCTGACGTCTAAATGGAGTCAAAAAGTGACTTTTTAGATTTCAAAAATGAGTATATAGACATTTGTTCCCCCACATCAGACGTCTATATGGCTTTAGAAGGTTGTTTCCTCTAGAACAGACGTCTATATGGTTGTTTTATTTACGAAAAATGTCACCGGTCATTTTTTACGTTGGATATTCGAGGGTCAGACGTCTAAGGGGTGACGTTAAAGGCCTTTTCTGCACTAGTGTCATTAATATCCTCGCCAATATAGTTTTGCATTTACTACCATACCAATTTCAATATAGAAGCACTCACACAACATACATACATACATATAAAGGCAAGCACACATCATAAATCACAATAAACACTTATTCACCTAATTTATTATATCCAAGTTATCATGATCCACGTTAAACACATCAATAACAGATTTAAAACTTCCTACTACATATATGATAACGAAATTAGCTTCCCTTACCTTAAAACAACAGCTCAACCCACGAAAGCATCCCACCGGTCGCTTGAAACGCAAGAAATTCCTAAATGGACCTACGAGGCACCAAAATTGAAACAGAAACAAAGTTCTTAGAAGTCTAAATTCACCAAGAGAAAGAAAAGAGAACTAAATGATACATGCATAACAATTGTGTGCATGACCATTGACCAAAGCAAGGAGGACAGAAAAATGAGTAGAAACTTACTTGCTCTAAAACAGAAATTGAGCGGTTGGATTTGTAGACCTTGACGCCGTGATCGTCTAGCCACCTCCTGATCGTCAAACATATGACTCAGGAGAGTTATAACTCTTAGAGAGAAGGTAAAAAAGTGATTTCTAAAGAGATTGTACATTTTAAAATAATAAAACTCGTTTATAACACAACTATTTATAATAAAACTCTTTAATATTAAAATAATTGAGTCTCATCATTTTTAGATTAGCACCATTTCTAAAATACCATTTTCTAGTGTTTTACAATTTTGTCACCTTATCTACATTGTAAAATATAACATTTTCTCCAAGTCTTAATCTTTTTTCTATAATAATTTCAATTTAACTTTCAATTGTAATTATCTTTACACTATTTCTGCTTCATAATGATGATATATGTTTCTCATAAAGGCTGGATATGCAAATGTAAGGTGGAAGAGAATAGGAAGAACTGAAGGCATTTTTTATGGTATACTTTAATTGTTGCAATAAATTATGAGAGGGAAAATATTGTGCTTTATTAAAGGAATTGTGATTTGAACAATACAACACATCATAATTTAATTACTAACAAATTTAATAACATTATAATTTATTATCATAAATTTAATGCATAATAATTTATTTTCATTAATTACTAAGATAAATTTAATAAATGAATTTACTTCTATTAATGTGATTTATTTATTAGTTTATCATTTTCCACATGTCCATTTGATTTGGTGTGGTCCACGCCATTAATGTATTACAAAAACGAAAAATAAAATCTTCCTCAAATATTATATTATTATAATATAATACAATGTTAAAAAAGTATTATTTTAAAAAAAATTATTATATTTGCAATATTTAAACTTTTTTCTTGCAAATAATCTCACTTTTGTTACCGAAATTTTTTGTATCAAAAACATCTCATGTTTTTCTTCTCATTTTTTTTTTCACTTTCTATTTGAGTGGAATCATAGAAACAACTAGTGGTTAAAACATTTTACATCAAATATTTTTATCTATAAAAACACTATTTTACTTGTTATTCGATAGAAAAAGACGAAATATTGTTCGTCTTGAGTTTCATGTGACTATCTCTACTCTCTCACCATTATATTACATAAAAATAATAGTGGTCCACTTTAAAAAAAAAAAGCTCATCAACTTTTTATTAGTTCAAAATTATTTAAGCATTAAAATTTGAAAATTATTTAATGCGAATTTACTTTAACCTCATAATAACTTAATCCTAACGTCAATACCTTAATCATATAAAATATTTCTACTAGACTATACTTACAAAACATAAAAAATAAAATTTAAAATTTAAATAATGTCATAATTATAAAAGTATATTTTTTGTTTTAAAAATTAATATTTTATTAAGAATTAAATAAAATATTAATGATAATGTAAATCTTATATATAAAATCTTTGTATTTGAAATATAAAAAAATTGTCAAAAGATTGAAAATAATATAATCCACTATAACTGACAAAAAAAATAAAACTGTAAAATTAAATTAAAACTGTCATCATACGCACTTAATATAAACATTAGATGTCAATTCTTCTCTCAAAGTAATTTAATTAATTCCACGTTATTCTCTCAAAGTAATTTAATTAATTCCACGTTCCAAACACACTCTAAGACTGAATACCCAAATATATCATTTGATTTTTTAAGTTTCTTTTATATTGATAATGCTTTTAGAAATTTTTTGTTTTTATGGACCTGCAATGTTCAAAGTTGAAGCAGTTAATGTTTTTTTTATTAGTTATGTCTTATATTTTTATCTAATATTTAATTTATATATACGTTGTGACGAATTTTTTAACTATTTTATTATGATAAAAATGTGATATATATTTTTTCCATAAAAACTTTTACAGTTAGTGAGAAACAAAGATTGTGATGATAATCTACATATTTATTAACATAAAGAGAACAGCAATTAATAACAGTTGTCTTTTACACAGTTTTATTGCCCGATTTTATCTTTTATGGATTTGATATTTTGGTAAATATTTTTTATTACCTTAAAACGCTTGCAAAGAAAAGCAGTATGCATGTGTTTCCATTGGTGATATATATATATATGTGTGTGTATATGTGTATCATGGACGTTGAAGCTTGAAAGAAACAGTGACCAAAATGGAGTCACTCCAAACTGCTCTTTCTCCTCTCACAGTTGCAGTTCTGGTTCTAATCCCCCCATTCCTCTACCTCTTCCTTGTGCTCCACCGCACCAGAATCAAAGAACCACCCACAATCCCTGGCGCGTGGCCGATTATCGGCCACCTCCCCCTGCTAGCGCGGTCCCCCGCCACCCACTACCTCCTGGGCTCGTTGGCGGACCGCCATGGTCCCATCTTCAGCATCAATATAGGCACAGTGAAAACCGTAGTCATCAGCAACTGGGAAATGGCGAAAGAGTGCTTCACCACAAACGACGTCGCTGTGTCCTACCGCCCCTACCTTGTGGCCTGCCAAAACATGACCTACAACCTCGCCATGCTAGGATTCGCACCCTACGGGCAATTTTGGCGTGACATGAGGAAAAATGTTGCGTTCGTGTTCCTCGCAGACCACCGCATCGACGCGCTCTCACACGTGCGCATCTCCGAGGTGAGAACCTCGGCGAAAGAGCTTTACCACAAGTGGAAACGTGGGAAAACGGAGAAGGACTTTTTTACGGTGGACATGACGCAGTGGCTGAAGGAAGTTGCGTTCAACGTGGTGCTGAGGATGGTTGCCGGGAAGAGGTACTTCGGAGAAGAAGCGGTGGTTGAGGTGGAAGAAGCGCGAATATGTTTGGCGACGTTCAAAGGATACATGCGGCTGCTTGGGGTTTTCACGATAGGGGACGCGGTGCCGTGGCTGAGGCGGTTCGATTTCGGAGGGCATGAGAAGGCCATGAGGGAGAATTTCAAGCAGCTGGATGCTGTGGTTGGGGAATGGTTGGAAGAACACAAAAGGAAAAGGAAATTGAACGGCGAGAAAGGTGAGAAAGGGGGAGATTTCATGGAATCGATGCTGTTGGAGTTCGATGGAACCAACATTCATGGGTTTGATTCTGATACTATCATCAAAGCCACGGCAATGGTGCGTTTCTATTGTGCTTCACTTTGTGAATGTCATGATCAATTTCTAATAGATTTTGCTATTGTGTTTCACGTTTTGAATGCCAGGATCAATTTCTAACAGATTTTGTTTATATCTTGATGAATCACAAATTTTGAAGAATTGGTTCCCAATTTTTTTGCAGGCATTGATTTTGGGAGGAACAGACACAAGCTCCGCTGGTAACATCTGGACTCTGTCTCTGCTACTGAACAATCCTGGCACATTGAAGAAAGTAATGGAAGAAATTGACACTCACATTGGGAAAGAGAGACTTGTGACTGAGTCAGATACGAACAAGTTGGTGTACCTTCATGCAGTTGTTAAGGAGTCACTGAGGCTATATCCACCCACTCCTCTTAATGCTCCTCGTGAATTCAGAGAAGATTGCAAGCTTGGAGAATACCATGTGAAGAAAGGAACTCGTCTGATCACAAACTTGTGGAAGATCCAAACAGACCCTAAGATTTGGCCGGAGCCATTGGAGTTCAAGCCTGAAAGGTTCCTCACCACACACAAAGATGTGGATGTAAAGGGAAAACACTTTGAGCTCATCCCTTTTGGAAGTGGTAGGAGGATATGCCCTGGAGTGACCTTTGGCCTTAGAACTTCTTATTTAACTTTGGCAAACTTTCTTCACTGTTTTCATGTCTCTAAACCCTCAACTGAACCCATAGATATGACTTCAGCTGTGGAATTGACCAATGTTAAGGTTACTCCTCTTCAACTTCTCATCAAACCTCGTTTGGCTCCTAGTCTTTATGAAAGCATGTAAGCATCTCATCAAAATACATCATCTATGCTTGTTCCAGTATATGTTTCTAAGCTCTTTACACAGATTTGAATCTTGTTCTTCCTAGATGAAATCCTTAAATTAGTTTGTCTGGTTTGTTGGTAAGTTTTGGAGAAATAAAGGAAGAAAAATTAATAAATTTTAAAACTGTAAGAGCTTACAACATATGTATTGTTTTGGATATTTTTATACATTAAGAAAAGATTGTGAAAATGGATTTTCATCTTTCTTTTATTTATTTGATTTTAATGTTTTTATTTTATATAGACTCATTGCAATACCATACAGGTCTATACTTCATCCTTTGTATGTCATTCTTGAATTGTAAGGTGAATTCTCTATGCTGAATGTTTCTACATAGTAAGAGCAACAAATATACGCCTTCAAGAACGAATTCATTAATATATTTTATTTCTATGTGTTAATATATATGTAACTATTAAAATAATTATTAGTAAAATGAAATGACTATAAAATTAAACGTGATACTAGTTAGAGAAAATTTGGAAAAAATAATTAAAAATTTATTTGGTTTTAAAAATGTAATTACAGAAATATGTGAGGTGAAACCCAGCTTTATGAAGAAATGGAATATTTAGAAGATATAAAATTGATTTAAAAGATAACAATCCTAATTACAAGTTATATATGTCATTTTTCATTTATCTAACATATGAACACCCAATGGTACATTGAAAAGATAAGAAGGATATACCATTCATAGAATTATTTGTCATGGTCTCAACGTGTAACATATGTAACTATCAGTTGTACATTTAATTTAATTAAGAGATGATTGTTATAATTATCTCAACTTGTGAATACTAATGGTACATTAGGTAAAGAGTTATTTTTCCATTAGCACCATTCCTAAGTGTCAGACCTCGGAAAACCCACCTGTCATATCTTATTAAAAGTGCACCCAAAACTCCTGTCAGAGTCATTTAAAACGCATCCAAACCCCTCTACGCTGAAGTCAGGTGTCAAGAAACGAGGATCTAAAATCAGATAATGGAATGCAGGTGTCAGCAGGAGAGCGGACGCTCGTTTTACGTGGGAAGAAAAATAATTTTTTCTGAAACCTTCTTCCCCACTCTCTCTGCATGCACCCTTAGTCTTCCAAAAAATCTGATCTTTCATTTCTCCTCCTTCTCACTAGAAATCCTATCTTCTCTCTAAGCAAACTCACTCTTTTTCTTCTCCGATCATCATTCAAAAACCGTAGAAGTGTTCCCGGCGACCCAAGCTTCATTTTGAACCGATCATTTCTGAGTTCTGAAACTGGTAAGTTTTCTCCTCCTTAATCGTTCGTCCTTGTCAACATGAAAACCAAGTTCTGGTTTCATGATTCCTTAGTTTTAGTTCTGAATCATTGTTGGTTTGTTATTTGATTTTGGTTCGTAGAGCAGTTGAGCGTTAAGAGTAGAAGGAATCTTAGTTCCTTGGCAAACCAACTTCAGTCAGTAGGACGTCCGTTTACATTAGAGGTAAGGGAAGCTTATTCAATTTAATTCTTATGTTTTTTACTATACTGCATGAACGTTCGTTGAGTTGTATGAAGCATGATTATGTGATGATTGATTATTTGATATGTGAAAATAACTGAATTGATGTATGAGTATATGAAAAGGACTATAGTAGTAAGTATGAAATTATGAAATATTATGCTGAGGAATGAATTTGAATATATGTGAATACTGAATAATAAAATCCCTATGATATTGAACGTTCATCATTGAACAGTCCTTGACCGTTCGGTGTTTCTTATAAATTCTTTTGAGAGCGAATTCTTTCATTTGGAAAGAGTTCTAGTTGAGGACGAGCGTCTTCTTGTAATAGTACTATATTTGAGCGTTCGGCCAAATATAGATTCACTTGCGTGTTACGTGAGAAAATGAAAATCTTGTAAACAGATAATTTGCATGTTTAGTTATTCTTCAACCATGTCCCCAATGTTGTTATCATTATGATCATAAATTGTTCCTATTATAAATTATTGATAATTCTCATCTCTCATTCTCATAATGTGTGGCGTTCGGTTTTATACCAAACGCTCATAAACCTTTTAATTTTGTTATCCTGATGAAACCGCATTCGTCCAAACTCTGTAGAAATTCCGTTACTGTGTTCAGTTATTGACCGACACTTAGTCTTGATATATATATATATATATATATATATATATATATATATATATATATATATATATATATATATATATAATATTCTACGTCGATTCTTTAAAGGGCGTGGCACGTATCACCTTCGTTGTCTCCAACAAAGAGTCTTACGTACCTACTGTATTATTCAAGTGTTGAATGCAGTTCACGAGAGTCAGTTCATTTAACTGGTTCATGTTATAAGCAACGTTCGTTACATATTTTAGTTGTGCTCGAATTCTCATTAAACCCTGAAAATGATCCTTCAGTCTTATTTTATTCTGGAATGAGATATCTCCCGGTCTCGTTCATCTCGTTCGTCCTCGTTCTGAAGAGGGTTGAACATTCGTTATTTGACGTTATTGGAAAATGTGATAAAAACGATATTATCGTGGGAAATTATGAAAGATGAAAAATATATAATATGAAAATAAGGTTGTGGATTTTGAACGAGCGTTCCGGGGAGGAACGAGTCATGATTGATTATTTGAAAGTGGTAAGGTATGACTGTGGTTATGCTAAGCTGTCGATTCATCCTGATGTTCCGTGAGAACTCGTCCTCACGTAGAGGAGAGTTGGTCATGTGTGGGAACGACAGGAGGTCCTAGTCCTTAGGGTTACTTTGGATAGATAGGGCTAACCTCGGGTGGCAGCTGTTGAGGGTATCCCAGTTACTACATCACCCGGGTGCATGAACGTCGTAGCTACACAGATGTCATACAGTCCGGACGGTCGGTCTAGTAGTAGGCCTTGCTTTAAGTGTATTGTAAATTCCGTATGTGTGTTGATGTATGAATTGTATGTTTGACAACTGAATTAAATTACATAAGCTTACCCTGTGTTTTCCTTGTGTTGTCCTGTCCTGTACGTCTGTCTTGTCAATTGCAATGATCATCCGTGTGGATGTGAGCAGAAGGAGACGCATTGTTGGAAGATATAATTGAAGAGGAGAATTTGGTGGACGTTGAAGTCAAGGCCGAGCCTTAGGTCGTTCGGTTAATTTAGATGTTAGTTGCTTCGTTTTGATCGTTCGGTAATTGATTTTGTAAAACCGTTCGATTCTGACTCTTCTTATTTCTGTTAAATTGTAATTAACTCTGTACTCAACGTCGTTCGGCTTTTGAATGTTGTTATTAGTGTAAGACTGCATTGTTTACTGTGAAATGTAATTAATTCTATTATATGGTTTTTACTGTATTTTTGGAATGTTACACTAAGTTAACATTTAATTTCGTAAAAATAATTAATCAAAAAATATTTTGAAAATAAAAAACTACACGTATAAATAATAATAATAATAATAATAATAATATAAAAACAGTAGTAGTTGGTTAAAAGTAATTTAAAAAGGGAAAATATATATTTGTTTATATATTATAATAATTAAATAGTAATAATATTTCTATTAAAAATAGTTCTTTGTATAAATTTAGCTTAGCTCATAATAAAATGAATTCACGATAAAATAAAAGGATGCTAAGACAAAAGAAATATTTTTCTTGATCTATTTATTAGCAAACTCCATCGCGGTATCGACAATTTGTTTCTCCGACATACCTTCTACCACACTTATAGCTCAGACAAAAAGCCAGACTCTACATGCCACTCGGTATTGGGCGAGCGATCGGTTTTGGGAATTTTTCACCTTTTTTGGGCATCCATTTTCTCGACTCGCGCTCCTCCCTTCCGCTTCCTTACAAAAGGATGATCCTCAATGACGATCATGTTGGGCGAGGGTGGCTGAGCTATCTGCGAAGGAGTGGCAATATTCTTCCTTGTAGTCTTTTTTGACGCAACAACATGCTTTGAAACGGGAGCATCACCTATGGCGGTCGGTTTGGGGAGGGAAGACTCTCCTTGGCCCTCCTTTTCGTTCATGATTTTAAACCAATCTCTGACAGAACCTTTCCTTCCCATAATGTCTACAAGTCAATTGTACAACAGGCAGGTCAATCACAGTCATAAAATAACTACAAAAATTAATGCAGGTGCGACCATACCAAATACCCGCGAGCTAAAGTCGTCGTGCTGAAAACAATTTATTATCTTTCGAGAGGAAAAGGGGTGAGGCAGTTCGGTTAAGACATTCAACGCTTCCAATTCTTCAGAGGTCATCTCGTCTTTGGACCAGGAGGTTAACCTAACAGGATCTTGGGTCCAATATAGGGGAAACCTAGGACTATTATCCTTATTAAAGAAGAAAGAGCGACCTAGGTCAGTAATTTTCACCTTAAAAAATTTGTCCTTAAAATCTTTAAAAGATTGCGAGTATAGCTCCAATAGAGCATTCCCGGATTCAGAAATTAAAGAAATCCAACCTCTCCTAGCAACCGGACAGGTTCGAAAAAAGTATAGGAAAATGGCCGGGGTCGGTCTAATGGCTAACACTTGGCACAATGCGGCAAAAGCCTGGATATACCCCCAACTATTTGGATGCAGTTGTGAAAGGGCAACGTTTAATGCTCTTAGCACATACATATCGTAAAACATACAAGAGTAAGCAAAGAAGAAATCAGTTGCAAAGTCACCCTTTCCATGAAAAACCCTTTCATTTCCCCTACAAGCACTCAGTTTCATACAACAACTATGATTTGAGGTTCTAAGAATACAACTATTTTCTATTCAATCTTGCAATATAGGTTTACACCTAAATAAACTGCAAAATTCGCTTACATCATGGGAAACCCAATCGTAGTCGCTGATGTTGTGTGAAGACGAAGATGAACCTTCTTCTAGACTTTCAGCGGCAACATTACCATATACAAAGGCACTATCACTTCTAAGTATGGTGGTCATGTCGGAATGAACTCCGACTGATGATGTCCCTATCATGACCGGAGCCTTAACAACACCACCTTACCCCATTCCTTCCACAGATTCTGGCGAACAATTTAAAATAGCAGAAGGATCCATTGTTACCTAAAGAGAAATGCGAAGAAGAGGGCTAGCGAATTGGTGAAGAGGGAAGTTTGCAGAGAAATGACAAATGACGATTGATTAACCTAGCATTTTCAAAAATCTTTTCACATTAATGAGGGGAAATTGACGCAATTGTTTTGCGATGAGCACCGTAGGATTAGGTTTGATCTTACGGCCCTACTTACGAGACTTTGCAACTACCTCAAAGGTGGGAAACCTAAAAGGTTATTTGGCGAATGGGGCACCTTCATCTAACGGTACGCAATAAGAGTTCCAACACCGAGCACTAGTCTGAAGTCCTATAGTTAACCCGTCCATGAAACCGACATCATGGGAAGCCCAATCGTAGCCGCTGATGCTGGGTGAAGACGAAGATGAACCTTCTTCTAGACTTTCAGCGGCAACATTACCATATACAAAGGCACTATCACCACTAAGTATGGTGGTCATGTCGGAATGAACTCCAACTGATGATGTCCCTATCATGACCGGAGCCTTAACAACACCACCTTGCCCTATTCCTTCCACAGATTCTGGCGAACAAATTAAAATAGCAGAAGGATCCATTGTTACCTAAAGAGAAATGCAAAGAAGAAGGCTAGCGAGTTGGTGAAGAGGGAAGTTTGCAGAGAAATGACAAATGACGATTGATTAACCTAGCATTTTCAAAAATCTTTTCACATTAATGAGGGGAAATTGACGCAATCATAAGCGATGAGCACCGTAGGATTAAGTTTGATCTTACGGCCCTGCTTACGAGACTTTGCAACTACCTCAAAGGTGGGAAACCTAAAAGGTTATTTGACGAATGGGGCACCTTCATCTAACGGTACGCAATAAGAGTTCCAACACCGAGCACCAGTCTGAAGTCCTATAGTTAACCCATCCATGACACCGAACGGTTAACTCGAACTTGGGCGGCATTATGTATAATATGATATCTAAGCCGAACGGTTAAGAGAATTAGTCGATCGGTTGACACCATGTATTGGGTCATAATTGGGCAAGAAATCGAGTAACTTATATTAAAATCTCGTGGCAAGGCCCATGCGTTAATGGACCAAGAAGTAATTGGGTCGGTAATCTAACAAATAATAGAAGGATGATCAAATATGAATAAAAGATATTGATAAACGGTTTATCCACAACTAACCGAATCTATAGGTAAGTCTATTTTTATTTTATTAAGTTTGAATTAGTTTAGGATCCATGGAATGACTTATAAATATAGGATCAGGGTTAACAGCCAGGGACGTTCTATTCATTCTCCAGTATATCCGAATACTCAATAGTGATAACAATTCTATTGTGAGTAGAAACTCTTAAAGCACACGCCTAATTTGAGCGTCGGAGTGCCTTTTGCAGGTACCTCCCTCTCCGGTGCAAAGCAGCAACCAAGCGGTCGAGCGGTCAAGTGAGCGGAACACTCAATTCCAACGTCAGAAAACAACAAAGCCACGTCAAAAAGGTTAGTGTCTTGGTCCCACAAAATCTCAACCGAAAAACATTTTATCTTATTCAACAATATATTTATGTTTTTTTTTAAAGTAAAAAATAACTTGGTGTGAGTGCCTTCCAAACAAACTTTTGTTTTTCCTTAAAATAGTGAGATATACCACCAATCTTGCTTCCTCCTCCATTTCATTTTAGGAATCATTCTACATTTCTGAAATATATTTATCTAAAACTAATTTTCGAAGTGTTAAACTTTATGGACAAATTTATGTAAATAAATAACATTATATGGATAAACCTTTTAGCATGGTCTTGATATCCCAATTTATTTTTGCTGCCTTAGGCTAGGGTTTACAACTTACAAGATACAAATTATTGATTTTTTTCCCCTTTATCTTGGAGAGATCACTCTCTAAGGACGCGTTTGGTAAATTATTATATCTATTCTCTTACCCCACCGTTTGATGTTGCGCTCCGACACACTCCCGCTGAGAACCAACGCTGAATAGAAACAAATTTCATATTCGAAGTTTCTGTAGTTCCAATTTCCAACGTCCGATTCTTCCAACGAAGATGCTGTCACTGCAACACAATTGAAATCTATGCAAAAAAGGTAAAATTGCAAAAGTAAAAAAAATATGCGAAGGCTGCTTGGGAAGATCTCGGGATTGTTCGGCAATCGAACTAAAGTGGGGGTTGACAAAACAGGGAACAAATATTTCACTAGAAATGAAGAGGTTGATGGTGTCAGTAAGTGCTTTGTGTGTGTGTGTGTTTAATGGGTGTTTTTTATTGTGTTTTGTGATTCTGGGTTTGTACGTGTGTGGTTTGTCTTGTATGAACTCTTCGTGTAATATAGAGAAGTGGGGTGTTTTTCATTGCAATGATCACCTCACTGTCAATACTTCACTTACTTGATCTACCCGATATTGGGATATTCTTAATTTGCTGCTTTCTTTTTTCTGTTGATATGGTTATGAACCAAACAAAGTTAGTGTTACCTTGTGAGTTGGTGTAGTGGTGACAAAATTAGTCCGCAGGATAAGAATGTTTACAAGAATACACTCAATTAGGATGTCACTGGTTTGAATTCTGTGAAGAAAAATCCTTGGGGAGGGGTTGAATTGATACAACTCCCCAAGAATAAATAAAGGAATACTTTCAAGTGGCAGGTCCTTGGTTTGCATTCTGTGAAAAAAAATAATTCCTTGTAAGAGGGATTAGCAGGATTATCTCCAAAGGAAGATGCTTCTGGATATATCCAACAGATAAAGATTAAATATTAGGCTTTGAGATTGGAGGTGTGAAGTAACTTCGCCACTGTCACAAGTTTTTTGAGGTTATTAGTTCTTCAGCCTATTATAGGAGTTGGTGCAACTTTTAACAAGGTTGATCTTGTTTTACAAAGTAAAATAATTAAATAAATAAAATTTGTTTATTGGCATTTAAAAATTTTGGCACCATTTTCTTCTGCTGGATTGAATCATTTTAGAATTCAGATATCACTTTGGTGTGTAAGTGTGAATTTTTTTAATTTCAAAACTCTGGTTCGTATTTTTTTTTCTGTGTTCTGCGTTGTAGTTCATCTTATAGTGAATCTGTCTGATTTTGCTATTTTGTTTTGGTTTACTAGTGAAAGAGAAAAGATGGGTCATATTTAAGGGAGAGGAGGATCCGACCACTATTCCAGGTATATATTTTACATTGGTCAACGTTTACTGCTGAATTATTACATCTATTATTACATTTTGATTCAGGGATGGATCCGATTGTTTTATATGTTGAATATTTGAAGACTTTTTTTTGTCATATTTCCCATGCTTAAAGATAATTACTGTTGCATTGTTTCAGTCGAATGGATATGTTGGCTGAATGGGCAGCGTAAAAAGGCTCCAACTCCAGAGGTAAATTGCAATACACCTATGCATATCCTTTTTCTAGTACCATAAAGTTATCCAAACACAAATCTATGGATGTTTATTTATACTTTTTCTGTCATGGCTAGGCTAGATGACATGATGTTGCTTATAACAGTTTCCCTTTAAAGTTTTGCTTATCTTCAAGGATTGATTTGCAATGAATAAACATTGGTTTTTGTTAACTCTTTCTATCTATCTACTATCAAAACTCTGATTTTCTTTCAACAACAACGACCACAAAGCCTTTTCTCATAGGCAGGCCTTGTTACATGAATCAAAAGACGATGTAATGTTCTATTGTTAATCTTGTCTATATATGGATCATTGACCTTTAAATCCTTCTCAATGATTTTAACCTATAAATTTGCTTCCAGGCTCCCTTTCCCACTATCAAGGAGTTACCCCCAGCTAAATTCTCATTACTTGGGCTTCTATAGGTTTATCCCACGCATGCCTAAGTCACCAAACGTGAGATTGTACTATTTTTTTTTTCTGTAGTAGGTGTTATCCTAGTTTTCTCCCCAGTACAATAATGGATTCTTTCCTAATCCTATTTTGTCTAATATGTCTTCTCATCCAATGCAACATTGATTTTATTCTCTCCTGGGCTTTTGGCTGCCCAAAATTCAGATCAATACAACACCTGAAGTTTAGTGTTTTGCGTTTCCTTAATAGGTCGAGGTCACAAGGGTAAGCTAATCAGATAGGACATTGCTCTTGAAGCATTCTGTATTAGTTGTATTGTCCCTTGCCGTTCTTCTGCAGAACTGTCTTAGCATTCTCTCATATTTTTCCCACTTTTCTCGATTTTGGTTTCTCTTTCATTTTGTTGGTTTGGGGAATTAAATCGAGCTATGAAAAGAAATAATTCTTGAGGGCTTAATTGATCCCTCTCACAATCTTCTATTTATAAGAATAAATTGATACACAAATACATGATAAATAGGGTAACCCTTGACACACTATAATGATGATAAAATAGGATAAATATCCTAACACTCCCCCTCAAGCTGGAGCATACAAATTGTATGTACCAAGCTTGGAACAAATAAACTCAATCCGAGGACCCCTTAATGACTTAGTCAATACATCTGCGAGTTGATCGTTTGACCCAATAAACTCAGTACATATTTCTTTGGTCAACAACTTTTCACGACCAAAATGACAATCAATTTCTATATGTTTAGTCCTATCGTGAAACACTGGATTTGATGCAATGTGGAGAGCAGCTTGATTGTCGCAATACATCTTCATAGTATGGATGTCACAAAATTTAAGCTCTTGAAGGAATTGTTTCACCCATATAAGTTCACATGTTAATGATGCCATTGTCCTATACTCGGCTTCCGCGGTTGATCGAGCTACTACATTTTGTTTCTTACTTTTCCATGAAACAATGTTTCCTCCCAGAAAAACACAATATCCTGTTGTAGACCGTCTATCAATAGGTGAACCTGCCCAATCTGCATCACAATACCCAGAGACATGAATGCTTCCTTTATCTTCATATAACAATCCTTGCCTGGGAGCCTTCTTTACATACCTTAGAATGCGAATGAGAGCATTCCAATGGTCAACACATGGAGCCTGCATGAACTGACTAACCACTCCAACTACAAAGGATAGATCTGGCCTTGTAATAGTGAGATAAATCAGTTTGCCAACCAGCCTCCTATACCTCTATGGATCGGAGAATAATTCACCTTCTTCTGTCCTTGATTTCTGGTTTGGGTCCATGGGACTGTCTACCGGTCTACAATCAATCATGCCTGTTTCTTGTAATATATCAAGAGCATACTTCCTTTGGGAGATTACAACTCCATCTTTTGATTGCGCTACTTCAATGCCTAAGAAGTATTTGAGACTTCCAAGATCCTTGGTTTGAAAATGTCTACACAAGTACTCTTTTAGTTGAGATATTCCAACAGCATCATTTCCTGTAATGACAATATCATCAACATATACTATTAAGTAAACACATTTCCCGAGAGAAGAATGACAATAAAAACCTGAATGGTCTGCTTCACTGCATTTTAGCCCAAACTTTTGAACAATGGAGCTAAACTTTCCAAACCAAGCACGTGGGGATTGCTTGAGGCCATATAGAGATCGATGCAATTTGCATACCATACCAGACTCCCCTTGAGCAACAAACCCAGGAGGTTGCTTCATATAAACTTCTTCCTCAAGATCACCATGTAGGAAGGCATTCTTGATATCCAATTGATGAAGTGGCCAGTGACGAATGGCTGCCATGGCAAAGAAGAGACGAATAGTAGTCATCTTGGCTACAGGAGAGGAAGTGTCACAATAATCAAGACCATAAACCTGAGTGTAACCTTTTGCAACAAGCCGAGCTTTGAGCCGATCAATTTCACCATCAGGGCCAACTTTAACTGCATACACCCATCGACAACCAACCGCCTTTTTTCCTGGGGGAAGGGGCACCAGCTCCCAAGTATTACTGTGGTCAAGAGCCTGCATTTCTGCAATCATAGCTTGTCGCCATCCAGGATGATCAAGTGCTTCTTTCACATTCTTGGGTATAACAACAGACGACACTGAGGATAAAAGAGAAAAATAGGAGGGCGACAATCGATGATAGCTTAGAAAATTATAAATGGGATGAGGGTTCCGAGTGGAACGAGTACCTTTTCTGAGGGCAATAGGCCATGCTGAATCATTTGCACCAGGAGGCGTGGGAGGAGGTGACGAGGGAGAAGAATCTGAAGTAGGAGATTCACCATTGTCTTGGAGAGGTGGACTATCCATTGGGGCCCTGTGTGGGATGATCTCAGTACATGGAGAAACAGGTGTAGAAGGATTGTGATCAAGACTTGGAATGACAGAGACAGTGGAGCTATTTGACTCAGCCATTGGAATAGGAAGGACTTGCTGGAGGATAGAAACATCCTGAACAGATGGAGAGAAGTAAGGAGTCTGTTCAAAGAATGTGACATTGGCAGACATGTAATACTTCTTAGTTTCAGGAGAGTAACACCAATATCCTTTTTGATGTCGAGAATAGCCTAAGAAGACACATTTGAGAGCGCGAGCGGAGAGTTTGTCTAGGCCTGGAGACATGTCATGAACAAAACATACACAGCCAAACACTCGGGGAGATGTATGAAAGAGAGGATCATTAGGAAACAAAATGGAGAAAGGGACTTTATTATCAAGAGAGGAGGAGGGCATCCTATTAATAAGATAACATGCAGTTAAGATGGCATCCCCCAGTGATGGACAGGAATATGGGCACCAAGCAAAAGGGTACGAGCAGTTTCAACCAAGTGTCTATTTTTTCGTTGTGCTATACCATTTTGTTGTGGTGTATGAGGACAAGTAGACTGATGTAAGATACCATGGGAACTCAAGATGGCAGAAAAGGAGGATGAGAAATACTCTTTTGCATTATCACTTCTTAATATTTTGATTACTTGACCAAATTGATTCTTGATTTCATTCAAAAAGGATGTAAAGATAGCTAACAATTCAGAACGATTTTTCATAAGATAAACCCAAGTACATCTTGAATATTCATCAATAAAGGTAACAAAATCTAAAACCAAAGGAGGAGATACGACTAGGTCCCCATATATCAGAATGGATGATGGAAAAACTAGAATTACATATTGATTGAGACCTTTTAGGAAAGGAAGATGTAACATGTTTTCCTAATTGACATGACTCACATTCTAAGGTTTGGAGACCACTAAGTTCAGGACACATCTTTTTTAATTTGGACAAATGAGGATGGCCAAGTCGATCATGTAGCACTTTAGGATTAGGAGCAGCAACACAAGACACCCTTGGACGAGATCCAAAATGGTATAATCCGCCAGCTTCATATCCTTCTCCAATCTGTCTTCCCGAACCACGCTCCTGTATAACAAAAGATTTATGATCAAAGGTTATTGAACAATTTAACATTTTAGTCAACTGGCTTAAGGAAATTAAATTAAAAGGACAATTAGGGACAAAAAGGACTGAGTTGAGATTGAGGGAGGGAGACAAAGAAACATGACCGACTCCTTTGGAAGAAGTTTTAGATCCATTTGCAAGGGTTATGAAATGAGGTTTTTCTCGAAAGGAAATAGAGGAGAACAAAGAGGTATTACCAGAAATGTGAGAAGCACCTGAGTCAATTACCCATGAATTTTGACATTCCATAGATTGAGAAACACAGGCGGTTGATGTATTGGGAGATTGAGATGGTTGTGCCAAGCTGTTAGACTTTAACCTTAAATACTCTTGATATTCATCCTCAGAAAACATAGAAGTGGAGGTTTCAGTTTTCGAAGTGGAAGTTTCAGTCTTTGAAATATTGGCGGTTTTGGAAGGGAAACCATGTAAGGAGTAGCAATTATCTTGAGTATGACCCATCCTTTTACAATATGTGCATTGAGTACGTCCCCGACCTCCTCGTCCTCCTCTTCTAGTGCCACGTCCTCCTCTTCCTCGTGTGGCAACCATGACAGATGGTTCCACTAGTTCATGCGCTTCTTGAGGTTGAGATACCGGGACACGCAGAAGGCGAGTGGTCAATGTTTCCATAGAGGGGACCTCATGACTAGTTAGAAGTTGATCTCTGAGATGATCAAAATCGGGATGTAGGGCACGAGGATCAACACCATGTAAAATTTGTCTAGTTTCTTTTTGATATCCTCTAATGGATATACTTCCAAAAACATCCTAAGTTCTTCGACAGCAGATTGGGCTTCAGCCATGAAGGACACCATATCATGGTCTGCCATTTTAAGAGATGCAAGCTTGTTCGTAGTGTCATAGAGACGTTGAATATCGTTGGCATAAATGCTTTGGGCTTTCTTCCAAAAGGAGTGACAAGTTTTGAAAGCCCTCAAAGATACAAGAAGTTTGGGTTCCACTGATTGCCATAACAGGACACACAACTGGAAATCTGCTTGTTTCCACTGATCAGCTTTTTCAGTAGGCACATGGCTTCCATCTCGCTCAAGGTGGTCATAATGCCCTTGACCAAGGAACCACATTTCAACAGCAGCAGACCATGATAGATAATTTTTTTCATTTAGCTTCTCGGAGGTAATTGATGGACTTCCAGAGAAGGAAAGAGTACTGCCAGACGCCATCTCTGAAGAAGACGAATAGTACTACCGAGGAACAAGAAAACCCTAAGGGTTTAGACGAAGGAAACTGTGACAGTGATGGACGACGATGGCCGGCAACGGCGGGCGGTGGCCGGCGGCGACGGTGGCCGGCGGTTGACGGTGGCCGGCGGCGGGCAGCGGCGGGCAACGGCGGGCAGCGGTGGGCAGCGGCGGGCGACGAAGAACTATGGCGCCGGACAGATATATATTGCGAGACAAAAATCGACCCGCTCTGATACCAACTTAAGATTGAAAAGAATTAATTCTTGAGGGCTTAATTGCTCCCTCTCACAATCTTCTATTTATAAGAATAAATTGATACACAAATACATGATAAATAGGATAACCCTTGACACACTATAATGATGATAAAATAGGGTAAATATCGTAACAGGCTTCTATAGGTTTATCCCACGCATGCCTAAGTCACCAAACGTGAGATTGTACTATTTTTTTTTTTTCTGTAGTAGGTGTTATCCTAGTTTTCTCCCCAGTACAATGATGGATTCTTTCCTAATCCTATTTTGTCTAATATGTCTTCTCATCCAATGCAACATTGATTTTATTCTCTCCTGGGCTCTTGGCTGCCCAAAATTCAGATCAATACAACACCTGAAGTTTAGTGTTTTGCGTTTCCTTAATAGGTCGAGGTCACAAGGGTAAGCTAATCAGATAGGACATTGCTCTTGAAGCATTCTGTATTAGTTGTATTGTCCCTTGCCGTTCTTCTGCAGAACTGTCTTAGCATTCTCTCATATTTTTCCCACTTTTCTCGATTTTGGTTTCTCTTTCATTTTGTTGGTTTGGGGAATTAAATCGAGCTATGTGGTGATCTGTGTTAATTTAGTTACTTAGTTTATTACTTTTGCACCAATACTTATATGCAAAACTTATTTGCAATGGGATGACAAACTATTAAGCTAACCCTGTAAGTTGTAATGTTTTATGGATGTCTTCCGGGGAAGTGATTTGTTTTGTAAATAGGCACTTTGAAAAATATGGTATTGCACTATTTTACTTGACAATACTTTCACCTTCAGGAAATGATGGAATTGGAAGCAAGACGTGAACGTGTTAGACAGAATGTTGCTCGTATGTACCAATTATACTTCAACCTTAACAAACTAATTGTGTGAATTGGTTACCTAACTCTGATTTAGTTATATTCCTCTCCGTCCTTAGCATTTCATGTGATAGTTCTAAAAATAATGAAAGAACATTCTTGGCCACGTTTAGTTTTATCCAAATACCTAACACAAACTCTTTTCTTTTCACAAAGTTCTCAAGAAAGAGGAGCAAGAAAGGATAGCCAAAGAAGGAAGTAAAGGCAAACGTATCAGCACTGGTCAGATGCTTAAAATTTTATTGATATAGCAGTATTCTTTTTTATTCATTGGAAGTTATTGATTAATTTACTATTTCTATGCAGGTAAAGCCAGTGGTCCAGATTTGAAAAGTTTTATTCAACAATTTCCAGTTCCTTCAGAAGGTCATCTCACTATCGTTTTCTTTTTGACATAAATATTGAGTTCTTTTTGAAAGAAAACTTATTATGATAAACTGAATTGAAGCATATAAGCAGATTGATCTTAAAATCTTCCCCTATCCCTCAAAGCAAAATAAACCAAATATAATTCTTGTTAGTCCATGCAAATAATTATGTTGTTTACTTTAGCTTCTTCATAAACAGCATTCTGAGATTTTTGTCCCAGTCCTTATGAAAGAAGAGACAATGTCTTCCAGAAAGAGGGAATTCTTGTTATACATCTACATATTACCTATCCTTTGAATATAGTTTTTGACATATTTTCTCCACTCTAGGTAATGACGTTGAAGAATCACCTAGCACTACCGGTGGCTTAAGGTGAGTCTTCCGAAACTGAGTTTTTTTACCTAAATTTATTGTGTAAAATGCATGGTCTTTGCTATGTTGCAGTTCTTTTCCAGCATAAAAATTTCATTCTTTTATTATGTCTGATTCAGTTACCAAAATTTGTTAGTAATTTTGTTTCCATCTTTTTTATTCTTATCATTAAAATATTGCCAGAAAGTTGTTTGGCTGTCTTCTCTTTGTTTCTGTTCCATCATTTTGGTACCCTTATTTCACTAGCCACTTGGTGAAGTCGGATATATGAATTGTGTATTGCTATTGGACTTTGTAAAACCGAAATTCTCAAGGCCATTATCCACCATGATTAACAAACTCCCAAGCATACCCTTTATAAGTAAATTTAATTAGAGACTAGATCCGGTGGCTATGTATGAAAGAACTCTTAAGGATACACAAAAAAAAAAAAAAAAAAATCATTTTTGACTGTGTTCTCTGGACATGACATTCTATGACTGAATGATTTTGATCTTCAGTGGCATGGTCTTGAAGTTCATATATGTTATCTTCTCATGCTTTTTAAATGTTCTTTAACCATGGGATATTGCTGTTAGTGTCTTCTAGTTGCTGTGAAATCAAATTGTTTGGGTAAAACACTAGTTTAAGCATAATTGGTCAGTAATCTTGTGATCTTTCTGCAGGAATCCTCGAGAGAGTTTAGCAGAGAAAACAAAAGACGAGTACCAGTAAGTCCAAATGTGTACATTCTCAGTCAATAAACATCATGATTGATCAAAGCCTCCATTAATCTTAATTTTAGTTAATGAAACAATTGTTCCAAAATTGTTTAATGGTTTTATCAGAGATATCATTTCCCTAGATTTAACCCTGATATTTATCTTTTAAAATAAAAATTCTTTCCAGATCTTCAGAGGCAACTGGATCTGGTGCATCCTTTAGACCAGGAACTTGGCAACCTCCAACTTGAGCTTTCATTAGAAGGTCTTTCTGAACTTAGATTACCCACAAGTTATTTTGAAAGCCATGAATGATATTTCTTCCCCAAGAATTTTGATACAAGTCATGTGTTCTCAAGTTTCTGGAAATTTTGATTCATTGATAAATCTTTGTCTAAAGAATATAATCAATAAGACAACCTGATTATTTATGCATTTGAAATGCGTATGTTTCTTATTTCTACCATTCCCAATAATCTTATTTTTGTAGTATTCGAGGTTAAACTCAGTTTAAATATTTCTTCTATTCTCGGAGAGTCTTTTAAGAACAAAAGAGTTTCAATCTCCAAAACTGATAATACATCAGAGATATGAGATTGACCCTCATAGTGTAATTCGACAAATTTGGAATAGGAAAAATGGCCCTCCCCTTGGGACCAATAGTGGAACAAACCCTCCACTAAGAATGATTAGTCATTTCTCATATAGAGGCTTCTGTTTCTACTTCATCTAATAGTCTTATATTACTTAAGAATAGAGTACTTCTTCCACCTTTCAAGACATCTTTTAAGTTTTGTTCATTTGAATGGATTTGGGGAAGAGTGATTGAATGGATTTGAAGGTAAATTTTTTTGTTGTTTATTTGAGAAGATTTGGAGGTAAGGGAGAGTGAATTTGAAAGTAAAGTTTGTGAGAATTAGTATAAGATTTGATTGATGTGACAGATTAAAAAAATTTACTTTCAAATCCACTCTCACTTCAAAATCCACTCAAATAAATAATAAAAATTTACTTTCAAATCCTCTCAAATCTATTTAATCATTCTTTTCCAAATTCATTCAAGTAAACAAAGTGTTAAGGATAAAACTTTAACAAAGCTATAATTTATAAAGCAGACAATGTCTCGTATCTATAGTGGTTGATCTTAACGATGTCATTTGACAAACTTGAAATCGAAACTTTTCTTCTATTGATTAACTTGTTTCCAAATAACTTCTTGAATTTGGTACATTATGTAAATAGGAAATAAGATAACATATTTGTAATTAAAAAAATATAGAAAACGTTTAATCATACCAGATAATCTATCAATAATTTCATGTTTGTTTTTCCATCAAGTAGAAGTTATGTTGTTGAAGAAAAAGACCACGGATGGAAATCAACCACAACTTACTATATTAGAATGATTTCTAATACCTAATAATATAGAAGTTCCTGACATAACCTTATTCCTATTATCGGCATAAAATAATGTTTTAATGTATGTGATTTACAATTCCTGTATAAATATACTCAAGAAATGAATCTAATCCTGAACAAAAAAAGAAAAGAAACTATAACATTTTTAGCAAAATAAATAAAAAAATAAATATATTACTCTATTCTATAACATATTTCAATTCTATAATTTATTAATCTAATAGATTATTATTCTATATCTTAAAATAATAATTTAATAGATAAAAAACACTGTCATATATATATATATATATATATATATATATATATATATATATATATATATATATATATATATATATATATTTCTTTTTTAAAATAATATTATTTCAAAAACTAATATGTGTTTGTCGATAATATTTTATTTACATTGTTATATAAAAAACACTGTTATGTAATAATTTTGTCGTAAAAAGTTATAAATAAAATATTACAGTATTATTTTTATATTAAATTATAACATAAACATTGTTATTATTGAATATTCTTCCTACTTTTAATATCAATTTAAGTGATATTAATTAATAAAAATTTATAATTAATTATATGTACACAGAACTTTGCATAAGATTTTAATTAATTATCTTTGTAATAGAATAAATTAAATTATTGTATTTAATAATTCATTTTAAAGGTTTAAAATATATATTTTAGTAAAAAAAAAACATCACACTTCTTAAATATTATAAATTTTGTATTATGTTATTTGATTTATTTTTTACTATTTTCAACAACTTCAAAATGTAAGAGATTGAAACCAAAAATAAAATATAAAAAACTATTTGTTTTAAAATACATCTAATGTATTTATATTGCTGTCCCTAAAGGGTTAATTTACTCTTACCCATTTATTTGTATTGCTCTTAGTATGATATTGGTAAGAATGGACATACATTTTAACTTTCATTTAATATCTACCACATTATAAATAATATTTGCTCACTTTTATGATTTCTAATTATTAATAAATTTTGGAAAATATATTTTACTTTTACTTCTTAAAAAAATATAACTTCAAAAAGTAATATATATTTATTAATAATACAAATTATTTACGATGTCATATAAAAAAAATCATCATTTAATAATTTTGTCTTAAAAAATTGTGAATACAAATTACGTTTATAATTTTTATATTAAATTATAATGTAAATATTCTTATTATTAAATATTCTTCTTATTTTTAGTATTTATTGAAACAATATTATTCAATAAACAATCATAACTAATCATCTGTACATAAAATTTCGTAAAAGATTTGAAATAATTATATTTTAACAAAATAAATTAAAATATTGCACTCATTAGTTTATTTTAAATGAGTCTAACAACAAACACTTCTTACCAATCTATTCATGCATTAATGAAATAAGTCTAACAATATACATTGATAAGTTTGATCATAAACGAGTTTATTAACACAAATGAGTGTGTCTATTCACTAGTTAAAACAAGTTTTACAATAAACATTAGATAAGTTCGAACACGACTTTTTTCATATACTGATTAAACGAATTTAATAATAAACACTAGAGGAGTTTATATATACATTGATTAGACGAGTCTTACAATATATGTTAGACAAGTTTATCCATACATAAATTAGATGAGTCTATTAATACACATTAGATGAGTTTATCCACTTATTAATTAAACACAGTCTTGAAACACACATTAGACAAGTCAAACAATACACATTATACAAATGTGTTCATATATTAATTAGATGAGTCTAACAATACATATTAGGCGAGTTTAACGATGCATTTATTAGAAGAGTCTTGCAATACTTATTAGACGAGTCTTTCCATACATTGATTAGACGTGTATATCAAAAAAATTACACGAGTCTAGTAATATGCATAGACGAATCAGCTGATTAGATGAGTATAAAAAAATACTATATGATTCACTCATATATTGATTAAATGTGTTTAAGAACACATTGATTAAACGAGTATAGCAAAAAAAGTTAAATGAGTTTGTCAATACATTGATTAGACAAATCTACCTATACAAATCTAGCAATACAAATTAAGTAAGTCATTCATATATAGATTAGACGAGTCTAACAATATATATTAGACAAGTATGTCCATATACATATTAAATGACTATTAATACACATTTGATGAATCTCTTCATACACTAATTACACGAGTATAATAAAAAATATTAGATGAATTTAGTAATACCCATTAGACGAATCTATCCATATACTAATTAGTTTAGTCATTCCATACATTGATTAGACGACCTAAGAATACATTACACATGTATTGTAAAACACATTAAACGATTTTGTTCATACATTGGTTAGATAAGTCTATCAATATATATTAGACGAGTTTGTTCATAAACATTATTAGACGAGTCTATTAATACACATTAGATAATTTTATCCATTTTCTAATTATAAGTCTTACAATACACATTGGACAAGTATTTCCATACATTGATTACATAAGTCTAACAATATACATTAAACAAATTAGTGACAATCTAAACTATGAAGGATTGATATATTAACAGGCGTTAAACGTGTGCCAATCTGCATTATTTTGACATTGGTAATGCAATTATATTTTGCTATATCACATAATGATAAATAACCTTTTTATCATCACATCAATGATATTTTCATAGCTATATATATATATATATATATATATATATATATATATATATATATATATATATATATTCAACAAATGAAACATTGATATAAATACTGTAAATAAATTTAATTATATCAGTTGTGTTAAATTATATGTACAATACACACATGCATTTCTAAGATCAAGAATATGATTGACATTTGCAGGAACAACTTGGAGCACAAACTCCCCAACAAAACTGTTATCTACCATATTACCATAACAATAAAGGTAATTGCTTAGTATCCCATTATGTTATCAACTTCAAGATCCATCCCAACTATTCAAAATTCAATACAATTCTTTTTATCAGTGAAACCAATGTCACATCAGATGTTTGGTATAGACTTGAACAAGAAATAGATAGTCCCTTGGTATAGACTTAAAATAAAGGTAATTGCAATCACAGCCGGACTTTCCCTTTTCAAACTAGAGCTTAAATTTTCATTTTGTGTATATGCAATAAAAGTAGTCCCTTGAGAAAGCTTCTTTTGTATCAAATGTAATAGCGAAGGGCTCTTCCTAAGACGTAAACCCAGAGGGCTAGGCTCATCAAGTATATTGTAATGTGGAGGAGAACTGGAAGCTGTACTATTTGAAGCATGCCATTGCTAAACATGCACAAGGAGAAAAGGAAGTTATCAAAGTGAGCATATATTAAGCACGAAACTTACAAAAAATGGGTACAAATAACACAAACAAACAAATCCTTAAAATCTTGAATTGTTTCATCTAAGTATTTAAACTTGATCATTTCATTCCAGTGACTTTTGAATTTTGGACTAATATGTTTGATAGATTGCATTCTTAAATACTTATTTAACATGACAATATAATACAAGTTTTTTAAAAACATTCTTTGTGATATGAAAATGCATGTTCTTCTATGATCTCAGGTTTATATTATTGTCAATGCTCATTCAAAGATTAAAACTGTTAGACCCCTAGCATAGGCTTATCTATCTATCTTAGAAAAAGGACAATGATATTGAAAAAGATAAGAAATCTTTTGTGAAGCGGATGAAGGTTTGAAACAATTATTGAGAGGAGCATGCTCTTCTTGGAGCGGTTCATCCACCTCCAACTTCAACGACACCATTTCAAGGTAAGTCATGAAACTCGTTAGTAGAACCATGAAAAACTTTGAGTGAAGCAAGAAATGGTGAGTCGCAAAAACCCTTAAAAAAGAAAAAGAAAACCCTTTCAACCTCTTTTCTTCAAGACGGAACTGTGTTTTCACAGTTTGGGTGGCGCAATGTTGCTCGTGGTAGCGAATTGCAATTTTTGGTTTTTTGCAGGTGCTGATTTGTGATTTGTGGTTGATCTATTCGTAGACTGTGGTGGTGATTTAGGGCTTTGCGTTTTGATTCAATGAGGGAACAAAAATGGCGTTGTTGTTGATTCTGATGACTCACAGTGATCGATACGGGCGCGAGGTGGTGGCTGGAAGGTGGAGAAGATGGAGATCTAATGAAGGTGGCGCAGTGAATGACGGCGTGAAGGAGATGGTGGCTGACAAAGATGAAGAGTCGAAGTGGAAATGAAGAGTTGAAGTGGAGATGAAGAGATGAACTCAACGGCAGTGAAGGAAAATAAAAACGCGCTAAGGAAGGCAGATTAGATTAACCAAAATAATATTTTACTCTGAAAATGATTTTTTAAAAAAATATTTATAACTTAATTGCGGTTTCACGAAACCACCAAAACTTACCAGAGGTTTCCCAAACCGCCGGAAATAAACCTCTGGTAAAATTGAATTTTTTGTAGTGTATACTGATTAGACAAATCTTACACCACACAATAAATTGGTTTGTCATGCACCAATTAGAGGAGTCTAGCAATGCACATTAGAATAATCTCTTCGTACACTTTTAGTGAGTCTATTCTACATATTTATACATAATTTATCCTTTGTATTTTTAAAAAGTTTACTCCATATTTTTACACTTACTTTATCATTTATACTTTTAGAAAAATTATTCTTTATATTTTTACTTATATATTAAATTTGTAAACCTATAAATAAATTTTTATAATAATTCTATTCAACAATCAATTATAAACTTAAAAATACTTATTGTTTATTTCTTTCAATATAATATATATTTACCAACGTAAAAATAACACACAAATATAACAAAAATCATAAGAAAACACTCCTCATAAAATATGGGCGGAGCAAACATCGATTCAAAGTATTTTTTAGGTTTAAACCCTCATTTGATCCTCGTATTTGTTGGAAGTCCCACATCGACTAGAGATAAGGTCAATTTATAATATATAAGTGAGGTGCAAACCTCACCTTACAAGCCGGTTTTGTGGGGTTGAGTTAGGCTTAAAACCCACTTTCTAATATGGTATTAGAGCCATGGTTTAGAGCCTATCCTAGCAAGTTCTAAGTGGGCATTCTATTCTTCTATCCCACCCACTATCGGGCCGTTATCGGATCACCCAATTTCTACTATCACGAACGAGATGTCTATACCTCGACGGGCCAATTTATAATATATAAGTGAGGTTTCACCTCACCTTACAAGCCGGTTTTGTGGGGTTGAGTTAGGGTTAAAGTCCACTACTAACATGGTATCAGAGCCATGGTTAGAGCCTATCCTAGCGAGTTCTAAGTGGGCATTCTATTCTTCTATTTCACCCGCTATCGGGCCGTTATCGGACCACCCAATTTTTACTATCACGCACGAGATGTCTATACCTCGGCGTGAAGGGGGTGTGTTGGAAGTCTCACACCGACTAGAGATAAGGCCAATTATAATATATATATATATATATATATATATATATATATATATATTATATATATATATATATATATATATAAGTGAGGTGGAAACCTCACCTTACAAGCCGATTTTATGGGTTGAGTAAGGCTTAAAGTACACTACTAAGAGTATTTGTGTGCCAATCTCAAGTGGGTCCTCGTTTTTTTTTCGATCTCAATCGGGTCCATAAACTTGTAAAAATAAGCCAATTAAGTCCTCTCCGTTGAGTTTTTACTGATGCCGTCTAACTGTGATGACGTGGTGCACACACATGTATACATCTTATATTACGTGGAATTTTTTATTTAATTTATTATTAAGTCTTGTACAAATGTCCAAACGCCGCCTCATAGCCCTTGGCGAAAAACCTTGCACCAATTAGCTTCTTGTTACAGTTTAATGGGTTGAAGTTCTTATCTCACACTCACCTTTCCCACGATACATCTGGCAGCAAGAAGATCACACTGCTCTGCCCAATTACACAGAAAATCAAACTATACCCATTTATAGTACCAACAATGATAGAATCATTAAGAAAATAAAAGGAAAATGATAAGGAAAAAGAAAGAAGAAATCTGTTTGTTTCCAATCCCTTAATAACCCCAGGAAATCTTTCAAATTGAATGATGAATTCACTCATGGAGCTCTCCTACTTTAGAGCCAACAACGATTCAAAAGGCTCTCCCATAGAAACTGACTGCGTTCATGAAAAAAACCCTAGATTGGCTTGGATTGCACATTTCCCACCACTGCAACCAAGATAAGGCAAGGTGAGGTCGAGGCGGTAGGGTAGAGGCGGTGAGGACTTTGTTGAGGCGGCGGGGTCAAGGCAGCGAGGACTCTATTGAAGGGTACCTATGACCTTGGGGTAGTTGGGGAAGTGGATGTTGGAGGATCGACCCTAATAGCATTGACCTCTTCAGCGACACCCACGTTGTCACCGACAACGACGCCGCCCCCCACGTGCGTCTCACCGACCCCTCCCTTTCTTCCTCCGATCTTCTCCGCATCCCCGGTATAACTTCTTCCAACGATGGCCATTCGCTGGAGGTTGTGAGTACCTATTTGTGGAAGCTTACATTGAGGAAAGTTTCAAATGGGTTGCAACGTGGTGATGTTTGTGGTGATTGTCTTTGTCTTCGAAAATTCTTCCAAGCCCTAATAATGACACTCACTCACCAAATGAAAATCCCTAACTCATGAAATCCCTAATTCCCTTTAAGTATTTATGTTTCAGTTAAAAAAACCACAATAAAAATCCCTAATTCCCGCCACGTAAAAAGGTTTTTTTTAAATACTAATATCCACGTACGTATTTAAATCCTTATAACTGAGCTAATTTTCTGTGCACCACGTTATCACATGCAGATGGCGTCAGTGATAACTTAACGGAGATGGCTTAATTGGCTCATTTTTACAAGTTTATGGACCCGATTGAGACCGAAAAAAAAAACGAGGACCCACTTAAGATTGATACACAAATACAAGAATCAAACAAGTGTTTAAATTTATTTTTTATTACAATATATAAATCTCATTATAACATACTAACTTTTCATAATTTTCTATTCAAAAGAAGTTGAACCTAACAAAATTCATCCCGCGTATTCTCGCATTTCTGTCTCATATTTGCACAAATTAAAATAACAATACATTAAAAAAGAACAGACTTGAATATATCTATATCGTTGTATGAAAAGATTATCTTTTTCTTTTGTACACAATTTTTTTTTTCTAAATTCATCCTTTATACATATACCTATTTAAAATTAGAAAAAGTAAAAAATAAACATGATATAAAGAATTTATAAACTCTAAATAAAATTAGAAAAAGTAAAAAATAAACATGATATAAAAAATTTATAAACTCTAAACTTAACAACTAAGCATGCAAAGATTATAAAATCAAATAAATGGTACGAGAATAATCAAAATTTTAAAGTTAATATCTATTTAACCTAAATTGAAACAAAAAAAATTATATAAAAATTTAATTAGTAAAAATCAATAATAACTAAATCATATATATATATATATATATATATATATATATATATATATATATATATGCATGATTAATATTTTCATAAATTTAAGTATTTTTAATTAAATTTTTAATAATTTTTTTCTATTGATCTCAATTAAGTTATTATTTAAGTTTTGCATTAATGAAATAAAGAAATTGTCATCTTATTTCATCATCTTGCTTTTATTAAAAGATATTATATTTTAAGATTATCGCTTGTATTAAAAAAATATACAATTTTATTGTTAATATAAAACTATACATATTAAGGTAAGACAATATGCTATTTTTATAATTTTCATTAAAAGTGATTTAGAGAATCTTTTACTTACATGTCAGAATCTACAATGAGACTACCACCATCAATATTATTGACTTACATTACATGTAATAAAAATAATTTGTTACTTTAACATCAACCATAGTATTATTTTATATTTGAATACAAAATCTTACATCTCATTACAGGTGAAAATAAATATACAAAATAACAAAACAAGACAATAATTGTCACATCCTATAAATTTTAATATTTAGAAAAATATATAAATTTAGTTAAATATTTTAAATAAAAGATGAAAAGATTTGTTAGTTATAAATTAAAGAATTTATTTTAATTTAAAATATTTATTTGTTTAGAAATAATATTTGGTTAATAATTGTTCAACTAGAAAAAAAAATATAATTAGATATGGTTAGATATCAGGATATATTCATTAATATTGTTATATTAAATATGGTTACAAATTAACCTATATATAGTTAGATATTATGAGATATATTTTTATATTATTATTAGATAATAATAAGTGTTAATAAAATAATATATTTTTAATATATATACATATACATATATATATATATATATATATATATATATATATATATATATATATATATATATATATATATGGGACAGTTTTAAGAACAAGGTTTAAGGTTAAAGAAAGGAAAATATTTTAAAGGTTGAGTTTTTACGAGGAGAGAAGGAAAAAGTGAAGAGTGAGAGACAGAAATTTAAATTTTATTTTCTTATTTTTTTTACTTGGTGTAGGTATATAATTTGGGTTAATTTATGGTTGTTAATGGATGGTTAGAGTGTTGAAGTCAGAGGGATGATGATTCTCGGTAGAGAATTCAGAAGACATGTGCCTCTAAGCAAAGAATCTTAATGACTCATGTTTGATTTTTGGTTCTTTAGTATCAAATCATAAGACTAATGTTTCTTGACTCATAACTCTATGATTTAATATTTTGTTATGTTTTAAAAATTATTGATAAATTATTTTCAATTATTTAAATTTTCAAATAACTATTCAAACTTTTTTAAGATTTTAAATACTTTTGAAGTTATTTTCAAAATTAAGGTTTTTATATTATTTTAGTAGCTTATCATATGTGATAGTAGTTTCTACCTGTTTTTATAAGTGTTGAAGAAATTGCATAACTTAAAAGAAAGTGGTCGTCTGAAGATTTTTGGTAAAAAAACGTTGGGAGTTGCTTCCTCCACACACTAAGTGCTTTTGCATCTTCTCATTATTTTTTTTTTTACATTTTCCCACTATTTTTTTTTTATTCTAAACATACCCTACACCTTCTCACTATCCTCAACAATATTTCTTTTTCTCTCTCTGTATTAATGAAGCATTCGTATGGTTTAGATTTAAACTTGTGATATATTGCAAAATTTAAAATTCAAAGGAAACTTCAATATTAGTGTTTCTACCAATTCCATTTTATAAACTTAAAAACAAAACAAAATAATAAACATAATAATATTAATAGTAAATAATATATTATTATTATATACTAACTTTTTATAATGACGAAAGAACTAAATAAATTTCAAATCTTTAACAAATAACCTTTCTTTTATATTTTAAATATTTAATAATATTTTTATATTATTTATCTAATAAATTAAATACTTTATTCAAGTAATTTGAGTCAAACATGTCGGTAAGTTAAAACATAATATAATGTTAAAAATTATAGATATTAAATGTAAAAAAAAACACACACATATATATAAACATTTTTTCTAAAAATTTAGAACAAAATTTTACCATTTATTAAGTAATTTGAAAAAAAAATATATATTGAACAATGAAAATAAGATTAAATCAAACTTATTTAAAGGACAATGTAATAATATATCACAAGTTTAAATCTGAGCTATATGAATGTTCCATTAATGTGGAGAGAGAAAAAGAAAGATGGTTGAATATAGTGGAAAAATGTAGGGTTTTTTTGGAATAAAAGAAAATAGTAAGTAGATGTAGAGTATTTTTGGAATAAAAGAAAATAATGACGAGGTGCAGGAGCACTTGGGATGGTGGAGGAAGTAACACCCAGAAACTTTTAACCTAATATTTTTTCTTTTTCAACAAAAATTATGGTTGTAAAACAATGAATTTTTTTATTATTATTAAGATTTTAAATAAAACAAGAATAAACGTGTAATTTAATTATTGTTGATTAAAGATTTTATGGAACATAAAATTGAGATGTTGCACATTATTGTTCATTATAGATCTTACAAAACGAACAATTAAAACTTGAAAACTATAATAAGTTGAGCACTCGATATTGGTTTCCATTTACATTGATTATGATATGAAGATCTCTGGAAAAATAGTGAATTTGGAAGTAAAGTTTGTAAAAATTAATGTAGGATTTAATTGATGTAACAAATTAAAAAAAATTTACTTTCAAATCCACTCTCACTTACATCCAAATTCAAACAACAAAAAATTTACCTTTAAATCCTCTCAAATCCATTCATCATTCTCTCCCAAATTCATTCAATTACTCTCCTTCAAATCCATTCAAGTGAGAAAATGTTAACCTAATATTTTTCTTTTTAAAGATTATGATTGTAAAACTATTTTTTTTTATAATTAAGATTTTCAATAAAACAAGAATAAACTTCTATTTTAATCACGTTATTGTTGATTATAGATTTTACCAAACAAAAAAAGTAAGATGGTACAATAATCATATTAGTTAAATTAAATGACAAAAACATGAAAAATATTTAAATTTATAAGAAAATTGAAACTTAATTAAATCATATATATACATATATATAATAGAAATAAAAAAAAAAGAGTACTTAAGTCTCTTAAGTTTGATCTCTTTCATAATTAATATTTTAAATTTGAAATTCATCTTCATTAATCCTTTTATTTGAATAAAGTACACAAACAACGGTGAAGAAAAACTACATGCGGCAGAAAATGGTTTAATCCAACGTATCCAGAATAAAAAATCCTAACATAAATCTTAAAATACATTGCTATCTATTTTCATCACAATCAGAAATTTCCCAAAAATATAAAACAATAAGGCCTCCATTTAACTGATAGTTAAATGCATTTCCATTATTAATCTTCAATCTCAACAAAAAAATGAGATCTCTTTTCATGTACAAAGAGCAGAGAGACTGGACCGATCTCAATGACTAGGTGAAGAATACTAAGATAAATAGGAAGATGAACAGAGCCAGCAAAGCACATATCATCATGATCTGACCCTTTGTACTAGCCTTCTTCATAACCATTCCCACTTTTTTCTGCAAGCATAATAGAAGAGCAAAATATGAACCTCTTCTAGAGTCGGTATGTATCACAATCAACATGTGCTTTGTTATTAATTCATAGCAGTAATCAAAGAGGTAAAATTTGTCTCTTTCATGTAATTAATTTCTCAAAAGATAAAACCAAACTAGACGATTTGAAGGAGTAAAATGAAGAATAGATGCAGAACTCACTTGGACAAAATCAAGACGATTTGTTGTACTGTCCATCTCAGAACCAAGTTCCTCTAGAATCCTGTCCTGAAGCATTAAAATTGATATTGACAGTGTAAGAACCAGAAATTTCAGATAAAAAAAAAAGTTATTTCAGAGCTAAAGCCAAAAAAATAGTTTTGTTCAAGCAAATTGAAGGAAACACGTGAAGACAGGAAGCTACCTAGCCATCAATGTTTTGAACCAAAATGGATAGAAACAAGGAGAGTAAAAACCTCTCAAACCATTACCTGTGCAGTGAGTTCATCATGAATTGTAAGTCCAACACCTCCAATTCTTCGTACACTTTCACTAAGCTCATCTAATTCCTCATCCTGTTTCCTACACCATAATAGATATATATAAATAAATAAAAAATAGCAACCAGAAGCAGATTGTATTTCCAGAAAGAAGAACCATGGGCATAAAATTTGTCTAAATTCCCGAGCAGTGTATTTCATACATTTTGCCCTTCTCAAGGTTACCTACGGACTTTATTCCTCGTTTTGATTTCTTTTGAATGCTAAGAGACAAGAAGAAAAGAAAGCTACCATTGCAGTAATTACTTGAAAGGTTTGTTTAAAATAATTTCTTCATAATACTTTAAGCAGAAAATGAAGAAAAAAATGAAATAAACTTCTCTATAAATTAAAATTAGGTTATGCATAAGTTAAAAATTATCTCTTAGAGAAACTATGAGGAAATTTTTACTAATTAACTCATGCTTATGTTCATTTTAACTTATGAAAAAGCACATTTAGAGAAGTTTATCCAAACACATAAAAGTAATACCCATAGTAGAACCACCATCACTCAAAGAACTATAAACATGATAATGTGAAAATTTTCTTCCCAAAAAAAAAAAATTTACAAGCAGGAAATGAAGCTTATTTTAGTTTATGAAAATTCAATTTTTCTTCCTCTTCCTAGAAGTGCATATAGAGAGGTTTAACCACAAAGATATAAGCAAATACCAGGCGTAGATCCAAACCTCACTCAAATAATTATAAAAAAGTGGTAATGAAAATTTTTTCTTCACTAACAAAAAATTATAAGCAGTAAATGAAACGATGAGTAGAGAATTTCCCAGCAATCACACACAGAAGAATCACTTAAACTTAACGTCACAGTTTATTCAACAAATAGGTAGGGTTGACTTGACAAAGCAAATCCAAACAGCCGGATCGATCCACCGTCTCTTGGTAGGTGGGTTAGATAGTTGGACCCACCAAGCTGGCTCAACCCAAGCCAGTGAGTCAAAGCAGGTCAACCTGCGGATTATTCTTTCAATTTAAATGTATCAACGTTTACCAATAATTATTCTTATTTGCATCCAATTTTTTTATAATGTTATAAGAAAAAATATAACTCTATGAAGCAAGTGTGGTGTTTGAGCTGTATCTTAGCAATTCTAAAATAAATAAACAATGCAATAATCTATTGAATTACTCAATTGGTATGGAAAATTCATCAAGAAGAACTAGATTATAACAATTATTCAACAACCCCTTGATGGGCCGACCCATTGACGTGTTACTAAACAGGGTGTGTTGGATCCTTCAACCCTTTTTCACCAACAAGCTAACCTGCCTTGCTTTGAGGGGTTGATGGCGGGACAGAATGGATTAACTCATTTTGCCACACCTACAATTAGGATTATCCCCAAAAACATTTTGGTATGAGTTTCATGCATACAGAAAACATTTCCCTCGTGTCTTAGAAAGCTAGTGGGAAGACTGACCAATATTTTAATCCACTTAAGAGGTAAACCAAATAAACAATACATTCTTGTAATCATATATGCAGAAAAATGGCTATCTTTAGAGTTTAATCCCACAAAAATATACAAAAGTCAACTTTAAAAATATTGTTATGCCAAAGTAGAACAAAAGACATCCAAAATCCAGTTCAATTAGCGTGAGGGATAAGAGGGGAGAAGTACTTTATAAGAAGCATTTGTCTATCTGATTCCGATTGTATGAAATCATCATTATCTCGGGCAGCATACTGGTTGTAGGTATCATTTTTATGAGAACTTGGTAGCCTCATGAGTTCTTGGCGCATCCCATTTACACTGCTGTGGCTTGTGGTACTTGAGCCCTTTCCAGCCTCCAACGCTTTCTTCATTGTGACAACCTAATAATGCAACGTGACAAAGAATATTTTGGGCATTATGTTTACAAGAAAATAATGATAATAAACAGAATTTGAACATTAAAAAAAACCTATTGAGTCTTCCCTACTTACTAAAATTTGGCAGACATTTTAGATACCTGAGATCGAGCATTGCTTGTCCATGTCCTTCGGCTTTCAAGCTCAATTTCATCAATTCCATACCAAGAAGGATCTCTAGACGCTACAGCAATTGCTTTATCCAATTCATCCACCTTTCTATCAAAAAATCAGACTTCAGCAGTCGTATATACGTTCGGTTGCAGAAGAAGAGAAAATGGGCAACATTTCTAAAAGTGTGTTAAACTCAAAATATATTAATTTATAAATTTATAATTGTATTCCAAAAATGATATTTAGATCAAACTTGGAAACGTTTCAAAGGGCGTTCAAATAAGCAGGTTTTTTTTTTCCTTTCAAGGTACCCCAACCTCAAGGAACTCAAAAGAATAAGGATCGAAGTGTTTTGGAGAATTAAACGAAATCATCAAGATATTGGACACCAAAAGCCTCCAAAAAGCATGTCTAATCTACTAGATCTGAATTCATGCAACTTATGACAATAACATGTTGAAAGAATGAAAAAGCTCATCAATGACCAAACGATAAGTCATTCTGTCATTGATTCTGCAGATGCATGCAATAGGTCTACCTGCCACTCTATGCTTTCGCATCCAGCACGAACCTCCTTCGTAAGACGTCCCTGTTCTGCAGCATTGGAAGTGCTTTCCCATTGATGAAAAGTAGATTGCAGCTTATCAATCTTCACAGAAATTAACAAATAATCAGATCATTAACTAAACATAATCCCACATGAAAGGAACTGATCCATCGAAAAACAAATCAAAACACCAACAACTCATCAGTTCACATTTGTTTACTATAATATCCTGTTTCAATCACCGATACCATTTCAATTTCCACATAAAACCCCAAATTCACACACAATAATTTTCTTTTAGTGTGTTCTACGCTCCAATCAGTCATACACCCACAAGAAATCGTGCGGTCCGCACACTACAAAGCCACAGATCGCAATTGGGTTTCCTTCAAAACTCCCAAATTTACGTCGGGAAAAGCCTAACTATATTAATAATAACCTAAGAGACAAAACCAAATCTCAATAACCAGAAAGACCATTAAAAGAAAAAAGATAAAATAGCCTTCATTCACTCAAATACGGAGCATGAATCATCCAAGGAAAAATGAAAATCAAATCCCAATTGTTAAGAAAATAAAATAATTGAAGAAAAAAGTTACCGAGTCTTGAATCTCGGACTTGACAACATAAAATGGATCCTGAGCAGAGGGCATATTAAGAGAGAGGAATGAATGATTCAGATGGGAGAACACTTCACGATGAACACAAACACTGCTTTGAATTTTGCTTCTTTTTACCTTTGATTGTTCAACCTATCAGTTCTTCTTGCGGGAAACATACATAGACCTATAAAAGCACAAATTGGATCAAAATCAAAATATATTATAATTGCATTTAAAAATTAGAGTATTTTTTATTTAAAGAAATTAAATATATTCATGAATGTAGTTTTTGAAAAATATTATTACAACGAATTAAAATAATTAAACTTGTGTATATTTTCTAAATATATATATATATATATATATATATATATATATATATATATATATATATATATATATATATATATATATATATATATATGTTCGCGCGCGCGTATTGTTCTTATAATTCAGTTTAAGTTTTGAATATTTCTTAATTGCTTTGGCTTATAAAACTTTGTTTTAATATTTTAGTTTTTAATAGTATATTTTACTTTTTGTAAATGTGTAGACCTTTTATATCTTTTTTATATAAACAAATTAAATTTAATTCTGCTTTTGTCTCTAAATTTTTAAATTAACTTTGATTTTGGTTTTTCAATATCAAATTTAATTTGTTTATATAAAAAAATATAGTATTTTAATTTCCAAAATACTAAATCTAGGAGACCAAAATACGCTCTGGAATTTGGAGTTTAAATTTTAAAATTTTGAATTCAAAACTGTATTTAGATCATTCAATTTATTATTTAGCAACGAAAATATTTTTTTAGAGAGTAAGAAACCTTTTCTAAATTCAAATGGATAAGGTTCAAATTATTCCTCAATTTAAAATGAAAATAAAAAATAATTAAAACTAAAAAATATTTTTTTTGTTTTTATTATTTAAGATACTAGTATGCCTTTTTTATAATATTAGTGAATAATAATAAATGGAACTTATATGTTACTTTATTTTTCCTTTGTTTTTCTGTTAGTCAATTATTTTCTTTTAAAAGTATTTGTTTTCTCTACACATATTTTTGTTTCTTTAAATATTTTACTTCTTTTTTTTGTGAGATTTAAAAAATCGTGTTTCTAGAATTAATAATGTTTTAAATAATAAAATCTTATTATTTTAATGTTAAAAATTTAAAGTATAAATAAAATTTCTATTAATTAGTTTCATTATCTTAAATCATACCATTTATCTAAGCTTTCGATAGCTTTCTCACTTCTCTCTAGAATTTTTAACCCTTTGTTTGTTTGTTTAAAAATCAGCGACCGCTAGGATGATCCTTGAGGCGAGCTCTCCACTTTCAGCGGATCAGTTTCTCTGATAGAATGAGTTGATTTTTTATTCCTTTCTTTGGTCAGTTTAGTCTTCCTATGCATGTGAACCATCTAGGGTCACATGTGGTGTTTGAGTCTTCTTTAAGAGTCTCTATTGATCAATGGTGTGTCATAATTGTGTTTATGTTGTTCATAGGGACAAATAGAGTTTTTGAGCTTTTAAAGGTGATTTAGGGATTTTTAAGTTGTTTGGTTATCTCTTAGGTAAAGGAAGCTAGTTACCTTTGTTTTAAATATATAAATTCTTTCCGGATGTTAATTTTCATGTTTGGTTTTCTAAAATTGGTTGATTCACTGATATTGGTGTTTGAAACTATTGAATAATCTAGTTTCGTAGATGTATGTGTATTGTTGCATTGTTTGAATTAGTGTTGAATTGAAGAACTTAGGATCCATTTGAGCAAGTTGATATATACTCTGACATTGAAAATTGTTTTTAAACCAAGTACTAAGTAGGGAATACAAATTTGATCCTTTGAATAGGTTCATTTTTTCCCAAAACACAATTTTAAGTTTGTTTAAATTTGATGCAGTGTTGAGCAATGACTAGTTGGTGTTGAGTGTTGGTTCATTGTGTAGGTCTCGAAGCATTTTAGCTTCACACCGCCAAACGTGCAAAAATATAAACACTTTGGCCTTGAGATGTGGTATAACCGCTGATGAGTGCATATTTATGCCCACATTTATGTTTGAAAATTAAAATTTTGATGGGATAATTGTGTTTAAATGGTTGATTTTAAGTAAATTTGTGATGATTAAAATTATTGGGTTTGGGAAATAAAGAGAGGTAAAAAGTAAGTTTTAGCGCATAAATTATTCTTGGATGTTCTAATGTTTATTTGTGCAGCTGAAAATATAAGTTTTATTGGTCCAAATGGCAATTCAAGGCCCAAAATCAGGTTTTATTTCGAAAATAATGTACAGATGGGCCAAACAGGCAACTTTTATCCTTGCACCTCCCAATTTCCTTACATACACCCCTCTTCTCTTAAACAGGCCCAATACTAAGCCAAACAGTAACCCTATTCTAAATACACCTCCTAAATTTCCCTACCCATACCCCTCCTAAGCTAGAGTCCACCATATCATGCCACGTCAGCCCTAACCCATGAGCATCATCTTTCACCTTCTCCACAGAAACCCTAGCCGCCAGTGCCGTCAGCCGCCGTTCCGCTTCCGCCGCTCCCGCCAATGCCGCAAGTCGCCGCCACGGCCAGAACATCATCTCCTTCCTTTCTCGCCGGCGCATCAACAGACCACCATGGTGCCTCTCCATCCGTGCCGCCACCACGCCGCAAGACCGCCGCCACCTTCCTTCTCCTTCGCGCAAGGGTTCGAAGCCGTCGCGCCGTTGCCGCGACCACCACTCCCGCCATCACAGCGCCTCTCCTCCTCTGAAATTATCACCATCACGCCGCTGCCATGACCGGACAATCTTCAGGCCACCATCTTCCTCGTCGCGCCGCCAGCACCAAAGCGCGACATCCATGGCTGCCGCAACGCCACGCTTCTCGCGCACCATTGACGCAACCATAAACAGTTGCCGTCACTGCCGTGCCACCACCACGCTGTGAACCTTTCCTCCATCACCACATCTCGCACCTGCAAAGAGACAAACTCAAGAAACCAGACGCACAGGGCAAGCTCGAACAAATTCGAAACGGAGAAGAGAAACACCATTCTTCTCCAACAAGCAAGCGGCAGCGGCAAGCCTTTGCCCAAATCTGAACCCTAATTTGGGAGAAAGGGGAATGACACGTGGCAAGCTCTCATTGGCCGCGCCCTTCCTCAGTCAAAGCTGGTCAACACTGCTTAAGTCTGGTCAAAGCTGGTCAACAGGGGTTCTGGTGCAATTTTGGAGAATTCAGTTGGGGCTAAAGCGCAGATAGAGAAAGTTTCAGGGCATTTGTGCAATTTTGGGAAGTCAGAAAAGATAAAAAAATAAAATTCAGTTGTTGAATTAATTTAATTTGGGAATATCAACAGAAAATATCTTCCAAATAATGTTATAATTATCTAAATCTTTTAGTTATTTGGAAGATATAAGATAAAAGATTCTATCAACTGAATACTCAGAATCCAAGCCCAATCAAGTCCTATTTAAAGAGACCCAGGGGACTTCACTTCAGACATTCATTCTTTCATACTCCTCTCACTTTTCTTTCATCTTGTATTCAACTCCATTCATGGAGAGCTAAGCATCTAGGGCTAATTCTGCTGTAATTCCATTATGGATTCTGAGGTTGGATTGAGTTAATGCAATTGTTTATTTTGATTATTGATTTAAGTTGTTCTCTCTATGTCTTTCATCTCTCTATCAAATTAAAAGCAAAGATTTTTCCATCATAATGTGTTTGAATCTACATGCATATTGATTATATGAGTTCTAGGGTTTCTAGGTTTAATTGAGAATCTACTTTGATTTAATTTAGAAACTTTCATATGATTAAATGGTTTTTACTTTCAATTGAGAATGTACTTTGATTGATTAGTAATAATTTCAACTATAATCAATTGAGAATTTACTTTGATTGATTAGCTTTTAATTTGGTTAGGAGATTTAAGAATAGATATGATTAAGAATTTGCATTTGATTGAGAATGTACTTTGGTTGAATTTATTGTGAATAATCTAGAAAGGTTTTGCATTTGATTGAGAATTTACTTTGGTTAAATGCATGATCGCCCTCAAATTAATTAAGAATGTACTTTAATTAATTTGAAACTTAAACAATAATCAATTGAACAATTATCCGTGAATAACCGATGATGAATCTATCTTGGAAAAGCAGTGGAATTAGCCTATTTCATCATAACTGTTTTTAAGTTTATTAATTGTTCTTTAAACATTCTCCAAACATCATTTTTATTCATAAGCATTGCATAACATAAGAGTCAGGTATTCAAAAGCAATTCTGTGTTCGTTGGGAGACGACTCAGGGTTACTTTAGCCCTATCTACCTTCTTGAATACTACTTGGCAATACTGAAGTTGCCTTGAAAAGTAGTACTAATTTGATAGCTTCAACGACAGCCTATCAAATTTGGCGCCGTTGCTGGGGAATACGGTTAGTATTTTAAATATTTTGATTCTTATTTTGATTTTTCTTTTTATTTTTTTAATTTTTAATTTTTTATTTTTATCTTTATTTTGTTTTATTTAACGCACATACATTTAATTTAATTTGAGTTATTTTGTAGCCTTTTGTCATTCTTGTTTTAGCAAAAATCTTTTTTCTTGTTTTTATTAAGAATTTCTCTTGAGAAATACTTGAGGCTAGTTTGAATACACTCTGGCTAGGAAAGACTTGGTACTTAAGTTGTCCGTTGTGACGCACCTCTCTTTCCTGGGAGTGGACCCAACAGGTCTCTCTTATCTCTTATTTGAAATCTTTATCTAAAGCAAGAACAAAAGAAAAAGATAAGTAACAGAGGAACAATTTCCAGCAGATTGCGTAGTGCATGACCAGAGCTAACCCGGGAGAATTTTATCAAATTAACCCGGAAGTTGAAAGGAATTTGCGTAAGCTGCGGAGAAGATTGAAATTTGGGTGTTCTACTGAGGGAACACTTCCTACATCTGAAGCCATACCACCTTCATTATCTCCAGTCACAAACATATCATCCAATCCTTTACCTGATCCTAACCCAAATAATATGGCACAAAGAACCATCAGACAGTTAGCCACCTCCCACAATACAGCTATCCGAAGTAACATTGAATACCCTAATGAGGAGTGGGAGTTGAGACCTGACCTGTTAAATGCCTTACCAAAGTTCAATGGGTTATCAAGGGAGAATCCACACAAGCACTTGAGACAATTTCACATGTTGTGTGAAAATTTTAGATCTCCCAGGATCACAATAGAGAGCCTTAAAATGAGAGCTTTTCCATTTACTCTTCAAGGCGCAGCTCAAGATTGGTGGTATTATCTCTCTGCACGGATTACAAATTGGGAAACTATTGAAAGACTCTTTCTTGAGAAGTATTTTCCTGCATCCAGATTATCAGCTATCCGCAGCGAAATTCAAGATATAAGACAGAGAGATAGAGAGAATCTTAGTGAATATTGGGAAAGATTCAAGAAACTATGTTCTTCATGCCCTCAAATCCAAATGGAAGATTTTATTTTAAGCTTTTATGAAGGCTTAAGTCCTACTGATAGGTCATGGGCAGATGCTGCAAGCGGAGGATCTTTCTTAGACAGGTCACCAGACGATGGTATAGATCTAATAGAACGGAAGGCAGTAGACAATCAACAGTATGGCACAAGAGAAAATTCAGTGACTTTGTTGAAGGGAGTGCATGAAATTGATAATGGTGCAGTTGATGGAAAGAGGATAGATGAAAGACTGAATAAGCTAGAAAGCAAACTTGACGAGATTGCAAGTTTGTTTAAAACCTCAACTCCACAAATTGCTAAGAAGTGTGGAATTTGCATTTCAACTAACCATTATACTGATGAATGTCCTAGCTTGGTGGAAACCACTGTGGAAAACTCATCTCAAGCTTTTGCTGCAAACATGATTGGAGGAAATAGACCATACCAGAATTATCATGACTCATCCTCTAATAGGTATCAACAGAATAAACAACCTTATGTTCCACCTCAACAAAGGCAGCAACCTCAACCTGAAATGTCACTACAAGATTTCATGAAAACAATACTTGAGCAAAATTCAGAAATCAAGAAATCAATTGTAGAGTTGACTCAGAGGGTGGAAAAATTAGAGGCTAAGGAATCAAACAAACTGCCTGCACAAACAGTGATCAACCCGCAAAATGTAAGTGCTATTACTTTGAGAACGGGTAAGCAAGTAGAAAGCCCTGAAGGAGCCCAAGAGGATGAAGATAAGGAGAAAGAAGGAGCGCAAATTGATGACAATGGAGGACCGAGTGAACCATCACCTGAGACTACCACTGATAAATCCAGGTTAGTATCTTCTAACTCTTCTTCTAAAACTTCTTCTTCTTATTCTCCACCTCCTCCATATCCAAATCGGTTGAAGCCGAGAAACAAAAAAATGGAGGAATTAGACCAAGAGATTTTAAATATTTTCAAAAAGGTGGAGATCAATATTCCTTTGCTAGATGCTGTTAAGCAAATTCCTAAATATGCCAAGTTTTTGAAAGAAATTTGCACAAATAGAAGGCGTTTTAGGGATAATGAGGTTGTGAATTTAGGAAGAAATGTGTCAAGTTTGATTAAGAAGCATATTGAAATACCGCGAAAATGCAAGGATCCAGGTATGTTTTCTGTTCCATGTGTTATTGGAAATTCAAAGTTTGACAATGCCATGCTAGATTTAGGGGCTTCCATAAATGTAATGCCTTTATTAGTGTTTACTTCTCTATCTTTGGGACCTCTTAAGACTACTGGTGTGGTCATTCAACTGGCCAACCGTAGCACAGTTAACCCTGCAGGTGTGCTTGAGGACGTTCTTGTCTGAGTAGACAAGTTAATTTTTCCTGCAGATTTCTATATCTTGGACATGAAGGATGATGAGGGAATCAGTCCAACAACTATTATCTTGGGAAGACCTTTCATGATGACAGCACGAACCAAGATAGATGTGCATGCAGGATCACTGACAATGGAGATAGGAGACGAGAAGGTGCGGTTCAACGTGTTGGAAGCTGGGAAGCACCAGATTAAAGATCATTCTTTGTTTTGTATTGATTTATCAAGTGATGTTGTAAACAACTTTTCTTTTTTAAATATGTCGTCCCTAATTTTGGACGAAAAAGGAAACTGTAAAGCAGGTGATATTGAGGACGCGGTATTAATAGATGATACCTTTGTGGCGTCCGAGTGTGATGTTAAGGTGGCCGAGAATACCTTAGGCAGTAACATGTTGCCATCTGTGGTACAGCCACCCGTTTTGGAGAAGGATGCTAAACCAGTGAGACAACCTCAAGGAAGACTAAATCCTCAACTGATAGGGGTTGTAAAGAAAAAGGACACCAAGTTGCTACAAACAGGTCTTAAATATTCAAATTCTGACAGCACTTGGGTGGACCTTATACATGTGGTTCCCAAGAAATATGGAATCACAATGGTCAAGAACCAGAAGGACAAGTTGACTCCTATTGATGAGTCGTTATTTTGATGAGTCGTTATTTATTGAATTATATTTAGTTTATTGCACTTAAATAAACCAGGGAATTGTGTTTAATTGTTTGTTATTTCCCCGTTTTCCGAATTCTGCTTAATTTGGTCGGAAATTTGTAATTGTGCTAATTTGGGTTTTCTGAGCTGATTAAGTGCATTTTTGAAGTGCAGGAAAATTTCGGAAATACATTTTGGGACATCAGGAAGAATGCCAAATAAATTCAAGACTCTCCAGACAGACATTTTAGAATTAATTAAATTGTAATTCAGTAGTTTAGAATTTCTGTGTTAACTTTTACATTTTGGGATAATTTTTGGTAAACTAGATTAGACCCAAATAGTAGAGAAAGATGGCTTGGCATCTTAGGGTTTTATGTGGACCCCACCTTTATTAAAAAGGGAACTCACGGCCTAAGGAACAGCCGCCACTTGCACTTGGTTTTGGCCACGGTTTTTAGTTCCTTTTCTCTGGGTTTTGTTTTTTTTGGCTTTGGCTTTGGCTTTGGCTTTGAACGTATTGTGAATGTGAGAGCTGGGGAAGGTATTGATACACAAATTGGTAAGGGAGCTGATTCTAGGCCCAAGAGGGTGTCTAAGAAACCGTTGGGTTGGGATGATTTCATTCACCATTAGTGGATTACGTCTGTTTGACCTTTTTGTCCAATAATTGTTGGTTTTCCATTGTTCTAGAAAGAGTTGGTTAGGATTTGTTATTATGTTATTTGGCCTGCGTGCCACCTGTCCTAGAGAATATTTTGAGTCATCAGCTTATATGTTTGTACTGTGCTTTGGAGAGAGGGACAGAAAAAGTATTTCATTTCTTACCTTGCCTTTTCTGAGGAGGAAGCCTGACCTCGAATTCAGTGCTTTATATTTTTAGTATCATTTGGTGCTTTCATTGATTTTTTCTCGATGGCTGACGGTACCCGTTCCACGCTCCTTTCTAACAAAATAGATGAATTGCTTTCTCAGATGTCACTTTTTTCTACTCAAATGACCGATATACATAATCGACTCTCTCTTTTGGAAACTCAGCATACCACTCCTCCTTCTTCCCTCGCCATCCTCACTCCTCCGATCATACCTCTTCTCAGCGCCACTTCTTGAAACTAGATGTTCCCCGCTTCGATGGTACAGATCCAGTAGGGTGGATATTCAAGATCTCTCAATTCTTCGAGTACCACAATACTCCGGAAGAAGAACGCATTACCGTGGCTTCCTTCTACCTTGACGGTGCTGCCTTAGCTTGGTTCCAGTGGATGTATCGGAATGGTCAGATCCTCTCATGGCCTCACCTCTTACAAGCATTGGAAGCCAGATTCGCCCCCACTGCGTTTGAAGATCCTAGAGGTAAGCTCTTTAAGCTGTCCCAAACTTCCTCTGTTTCTTCTTACCTCACTGAGTTCGAAGCCACCGCGAATCGCGTCACGGGTTTGTCGCCGCCTTTCCTTCTGAGTTGCTTCCTCTCCGGTCTTAAGCCGGAGATCCGGCGTGAGGTGGTTGCACAACAGCCTCAATCGCTGTCCACGGCGGTGGGTTTGGCCCGTTTACAAGAGGAGAAGTTGTTGGATATCTCCAGTGTGCCGCGACCTAGGCCACTCAACTCTTGGTCCTCTCCCCCGTTGACCCGCACCGTTACCGTTGCTCCACCACAACAACCACCACGAGTTTTTCCTCCATTGTTGCCTACTCCTACCCCCAAGACTCGTTACCGCCAATTAACTGAAGCTGAGATGGCAGACCGCCGCGAGAAGGGGTTGTGCTTTAATTGCGATCAGAAGTATTCACGGTCGCATCGGTGCCCAGCTCGTTTCTTCCTTTTTATTTCTGAGGAAGATGACCCAGTCAGTGGCTCCCTTCTGGCTCCACCGATTTCAGATCGGGACCCTGAATTGGATACCTCACCTGTGGATTTGTTGGACCCTCCAGCCCAAATCAGTTTACATGCTTTATCGGGTACTGGAGCTCCAGAGACACTCCGATTAACGGGCCATATTACACATCACCCGATCCGTGTGTTGGTAGACGGGGGTAGCACACACAATTTCATCCAAAAAGAAGTAGCTACTCGTTTGGGTTTGGCCCAATCCCCTACTGCCCCCCTTAAGGTCTTGGTTGGAAGTGGGGAAGAACTGGCGTGTACACAGGTTTGTCCTTCAGTAGAATTACTGATCCAAGGGCATTCGTTCCACATTGCTCTTTACGTGCTTGATATGGGCGGATCCGATGTGGTTCTTGGAGCCCAATGGTTAAAGCAATTAGGGCCCATCTTAATGGACTATCAAGCACTCACTATGAAGTTTGTATTCAACCAATCCATTATTGAGCTTAAGGGAGATTCTGGACCGCAACCCACCTCTCTTTCCCTGCATCAATTCAAACGGGTTGCTCGAGCAGATCCAACAGCCCAGTTTTTCTCATTGGTGGTAAGGCCTTCTTCTACTCCAAACACACTCCCAGATCATCCTAATCCTAAAGTACGTGAATTACTTTCTTCCTTCACATCACTTTTCTCTGAATCTTCTTCTCTGCCTCCACCCCGAAATACTGATCATGCAATTCCGTTGCTCTCTAATTCACAACCAGTCAATGTTCGGCCTTACAAATATCCGCACTTTCAGAAAATTGAGATTGAAAGACAAGTTTCCAAAATGATTGCCTCTGGTTGGATTCAGCCAAGTTCAAGTCCATTTTCTTCTCCGGTTCTCCTTCTGAAGAAGAAAGATGGATCTTGGCGTATGTGTGTGGATTACCGCGCTTTGAATGCCATTACGGTCAAGGACCGTTTCCCACTTCCTACGGTAGAGGAGTTGTTGGATGAATTGGGTTCCGCTCGATGCTTTTCGAAATTGGATTTGACTTCAGGTTTCCATCAAATCCGCCTTCAACCCTCTGATATTCCTAAGACAGCCTTCCGGACTCACGATGGACATTACGAATATTGTGTAATGCCATTCGGATTGTGCAACGCCCCGGCAACATTCCAATCTACCATGAATGATATTTTCAGGCCTCTATTGCGTAGGACAGTTATTGTCTTCTTTGATGATATTTTGGTATTCAGTGCTGACTTTGATCAACACTTGACTCATCTGCGCCAGGTATTCGAGATTTTGGCAAGTAATAGTTTCCTCTTGCAGTCTCACAAGTGTTCCTTCTTTCAGACACATATTGCATACTTGGGGCATATAGTTTCTAATGGGGGAGTGTCTCCCGATCCTGGAAAAATTGAGGCTATGGTTAAATGGCCAGTTCCTACCTGCACCAAAGGGGTACGTGGGTTTTTGGGTTTGACCGGGTTTTACCGGAAATTCGTTCGTCATTATGCAGCCATAGCCCAACCTCTGACTGATCTACTTAAAAAAGGGCAATTTCAGTGGTCTACCCATGCTCAGAAGGCTTTCGACTCTCTGAAATCTGCCATGACCAGCATCACAGTCTTAGCTTTGCCGGATTTTGATAAGACTTTTTATGTCCAAACAGATGCATCAGGGACAGCCATGGGTGCAGTTTTGACTCAAGACAATCGACCAATTGCTTACTTTAGCAAGGTGTTCTGTCCTCGATTGTCTAAATCCTCCGCGTATGTCCGAGAGCTCCACGCCATAACTAGTGCAGTGAAACGATGGCGACAGTATTTGTTGGGACACTTTTTCATCATTCAAACTGATCAGAGGAGTTTGAAAGAGCTCTTGACGCAAGTCATTCAGACCCCGGAACAACAACACTATCTTGTAAAGTTGCTGGGTTATGATTACGAGATTCAGTACAAACCGGGGAGATTGAACGTGGTGGCGGATGCACTTTCGCGATCCGATTGTCCACTTCAGGGTGAGTTACATATGCTCTCTACCCCACAATTTGTGTTCCTAAATGAGTTGAAGGAATCACAATTATTGGACTCTGAATTCATCCTTATGAGGGATAAAGTACTGTCGAATCCCTCCTCTTATCCTCTTTATCGTTGGAATGGCGATTTGCTTTTGTATCGTGGAAAGATTTGGATCAGCAATCAGTCCAAATTTATTCCCTTACTGTTACGAGAATTCCATGAGACTCCTGTTGGGGGTCATGCGGGGGTCAGCAAAACTTTGAAGAGGATCAGTGCTAATTTTTTTTGGGGATCCATGGCTAAGGACACTAAGGCGTTTGTTTCTCAATGCGTAGATTGCCAGCAGACCAAGTATAGCACAGCAAGACCTGGGGGACTCTTGCATCCTTTGCCTATTCCTTCCGGAGTGTGGGAGGATATATCACTAGATTTTGTGACCGGACTTCCGCCATCTAACGGTTACACGGTGTTATTGGTAGTAGTAGACCGATTTTCGAAGGCAGTCCATTTGGGGGCACTTAATTCGGGCTTTACAGCTTACAAGGTAGCAAAGTTGTTTGTCTCTATGGTGTGTAAACATCATGGGTTGCCAAAGAGCATCGTTTCTGATAGAGACCCGGTTTTCATTAGCCGGTTTTGGTCTGATTTATTCAAGTTCAGTGGAACGCTCCTTCGGATGAGTTCCTCATATCATCCTCAAACGGATGGGCAAACTGAGGTTATGAATCGTACTATTGAGCAATATCTGCGTGCCTTTGTTCATCAAAAGCCAAGTCTTTGGTTCAAATATCTACCATGGGCAGAGTACCATTACAACACTTCTTGGCATTTTGGGTCAGGAGTGACTCCGTTTGAAGTGGTCTATGGAAAGCCACCCCCATCCTTGCCATCATACATAGAAGGTACTTCATCAAATGCAGGTTGTGATGCTGTCCTTTCTTCTCGGGAAGAGATTTTGTCCCTTCTACGTCACAATTTGCTTAAGGCACAAAGTCGCATGAAGAAACAAGCAGATTCGAAACGTAGGGAAGTGAATTTTGAAGAAAAGACATGGGTTTATTTGAAACTTCAGCCATATAAGCAGGTTTCCATTTCTGGTCACAAGTATCATAAGCTAGCCAAGCGCTTTTATGGTCCTTATAAAGTTATTGAACGCATCGGACCTGTGGCTTACAGACTAGAGCTCCCTTCATCATCCAAAATACACAACGTTTTTCACTGTTCAATGCTGAAACGTCATGAAGGGCCAATTCCTACTCAGTTTGACCTCCTTCCGCCTGACTCAGTGGATAACAGTCCCTTGATCACCCCTCTAGCAGTTCTGGATTTGAAAACAGTGCCCATAGATGGCACCCCTACGCGGATGGCCTTGGTTCAATGGCACGGGCTGTCTCCGGATGATACTTCTTGGGAGAAGTGGGACGAACTCAAACTGCTTTATGACCTTGAGGACAAGGTCCTTGTCGAAGGGGAAGGTAATGATACACAAATTGGTAAGGGAGCTGATTCTAGGCCCAAGAGGGTGTTTAAGAAACCGTTGGGTTGGGATGATTTCATTCACCATTAGTGGATTACGTCTGTTTGACCTTTTTGTCCAATAATTGTTGGTTTTCCATTGTTCTAGAAAGAGTTGGTTAGGATTTGTTATTATGTTATTTGGCCTGCGTGCCACCTGTCCTAGAGAATATTTTGAGTCATCAGCTTATATGTTTGTACTGTGCTTTGGAGAGAGGGACAGAAAAAGTATTTCATTTCTTACCTTGCCTTTTCTGAGGAGGAAGCCTGACCTCGAATTCAGTGCTTTATATTTTTAGTATCAGGTATTCACGTTGGAAATGGATGAAAGAATTGCATTTTAATCTGGCTGATTTACTCATTGGCATTTTCATTTCTTTGGTTCAAGCAATATTATTTTTTTTTTTTTGAGAAACGTTGAACGTTGGGTAGACTTGGGATAGCTCTCGTTTTTTTTTATTATTCCAGTGGCTCCCTTCCTTTCTCATTTGCATCCTTGGAGAAGAATGGATGTTGAAACGGTGATTGGTGATGGAGAGAAGCAGCACGCAATGGATGCACACGGTCCTGTGCAGAACCAGGGAGCAGATTAAATCATTTTATTTTTGCTGGACGGAAAGCACACAAGTAGCCACCTTGGAAGCAAAGCTGGAAACTTTAGAAGAGAAGCACACAGAGAGAGAGAATGGTGTGCACGGAATGATAGCTGGAAGGAGGTGGGCATTTCACTTTGCTGGAATGGAAAAACGTGGACTTTAATTGGAGCAGCCGTCACCACGTTTTCACACACATTTTCCATTTTTTTTTTTTACTCTCCGTCACGGGAATGGATGGGATTCCAGCAGCATGGTGATTAATTTGAGCTGGACGAACACATGCGGTGATTGCAGTCACTTTCTTCATTCTTTTTTTGGATGGTATACGTTGATTCATAGTGAGTGGGGTGCACGGTGTTTCAATTGCTTTGGAGATGCAAGCAGTGCACATGTGGAGATTCAATTTCTTTTCTTTGTATTTAATTTGCTGGAAGAAGAGGTGCAGCACGATTTTTTCTTTCTTTTAAGATGGGAAGCACGGTGATTCATGGAGAATGAGGATGATTCATTTTGAAAGAGACACATGGCTGGAGAGGAAAGCACACAAACCGATTCAGTTTTTCTTTGAAGAGTTCCAAGCAAGGTTGATTTCATTTCAGGAAGAGAGGTGTACGGGAATGAGTGTTTCTTTCCTTTAGAAAGTGCACGGTGGATTCATTTATTTAGAAGTGAAGGACGGTGCACGCAAGCAGTGATTGAATTTACTTTGAAAAAAAAAATGTTGATTTATTTTAGGAGAAGTTTTGAGTTTTTACTGGAAGAAGGTGCCACGTCCAGAGGAGCTCCAAGGTCTACTTTTATATCATTTTAAATGCTTAATCTTGCACTTAATTTGGTTACAATTTTCATATTGCATACACTTAGGTTTGAATGCTTGCTAATTTTTAAGTGATTTTTGCTTGATTACCATATTCTCCTTTCAAAGTTAATCATCACAAAGTTAATTTTCACTCCTTTAATTTAAAAGTAATGTTAGCTTTAGTGACCAACCGCATTTAATTTTGTAATTGAGACCGTTTTTACATTTCCGTTTGCATTAGTGTCTTATCTAAGTTCAGTTGCATTCACAAAAATCTTTCAAAACCCCCCACTACGTGTTTGTCCTAAGACCCGAACCACATTTGGTCCTGGAGAGACGACCTAGGAGTCACTTCCTAGTTTATACTGCATTAATTTTGCAATCAACTTTTGTGTGAGGTGCGACCCTCTCATCAAAATGGCGCCGCTGCCGGGGACCAACGGTTCAGTCTTAGGTCTTTTTGTTGTGTTTGTGTGTGTTGTGTTTTGTCTTGTGATGTGATGTGATGTGATGTTCTGTTTTGTGTGTGCGTGTTGCATGTATAAATGTGTTGTGTTTTATTTGTTTCGTGATTTTTAGTATTCTTCTTTCACCATGTCTACCTATTTTGATTATGTGAATACTGCTTATTCCACCTAATGAGGATGGTGATCATTTAGTTCTCACCACTGGACTGATGAATTTGTTGCCCAAGTTTTATGGTCTTGCAGATGAATGCCCACATGAACATTTGGATAGGCTTTATCGAATTTGCTCTTTAATGAAACTTCCAAATGCCCCGGACGATCTAGTTTTCTTAAGGGCATTCCTGCACTCATTAGAAAGAGCAGCAAAAGATTGGAAAGACTCTCTTCCTCCAGGATCCATTACCAGATGGGAAGATCTTGAGCATAAATTTCTGAGCAAATTCTCCCATGTGCAAGATGGATACGGTCTTGGATGGAATGACCCTACCTTGGGATGGTACAATGCTCCACAACATCAATATCAAGAACCACCATTCCAGAGTACTTTCATGCCTCCACTAGTCCAGCAATATCAGAGTCAACAATATGATGCTTTTGCCGAAATAGCTCCTCAGCCTTCTATTTCTGAGCCTACATTGCAGGAGTTGTTGGAGCAGTTGACCATGCAGAACCTGCAGTTTCAGCAAGAGACCAGAGCGTCCATTCAGAGCTTGAATGACCAGATAGGGCAGATGGCTACTCAACTCAATCAGGAACAGTCTCAAGATTTAGAGGAATCACCATTTCAGACTGTTCTGATTCCTGATGATGCTAGTGTCATTCACATAGAAGATGGGGAGCAGAGTTATGAGCTTACTACTGCGCCACATACTTTCCCACCTTCAGATGTCTCTACTCTTGCACATGCGGAGACTTATGAAGATTTTGAGGACCAGGCAGGTATAAGCAGCAATTTTGAGCCAGGTAGACCATTTTCATCCTCCACCACTATTCCAATCTTTAGGGAAGTGGAGGTAAACATACCTCAAATTGATTATTCTGTTGATGATTGTGCTATGCATGATTATGATGTTGATAGGTGTGTTGATGATTATATTGTTGATGAGTCTGTTCTTAATTGTCCTTCTCTGCATGATGAGAACCACTTTTTGCTATCACATCCAAATGTTTATTCTCCATGCACTGAACATGAATCTGAGTCTGTTATCGATATTGCTTTTGAATTTGAAATTGATTCATGTTCTGAGAGTATATCTGTTGTTCAGCCTGTTACACTGGGATTGGGTGTTATACCCCTGCATATCATTTCTTTGGAGACACATCGCACTAACCATGTTGCAGGAGGTACACATGAATTTGATAGACAAACACCCACAATGGAAAATAAAGGTGCTAACACTGACAAAAGCTTCAAGATCAATAGGCACCAGCTGAACCTGCTCATCAACAATCTTTGCTTCTTAGATCCAGCTGTGGATGACATTTCCCTGCTTGATCAAATATGGAGGATGAAGCAATTTTTCCTCAAAACTTCCTGGCTGGATCCAATGGTGGAAGACATCTCCCTGCAAGTCCAAAATTGGCAACTGCCACCATGATCAGGGGAGTTTTCTTTCTCTCTTCTCCCCCTTTCCCTACTTTTATTGCACTTGTCCATGATCTGTTGACTGTTATGAATTCTGATCTTATGCTTATGACACATTGAGGACACTGTGTAGTTTAAGTGTGGTCTATTGGGGGAGATTCTGATTTTTCTTTGTTAGTTTTTGTTTTCTTGGTTAAATTTTTTCTTTTCTAGGTTATTTTTGTCGTGTCTTGTGTATAGTTTTACATGTTTCTCTTGATTTCTGGACTTTGATTAGGTTGTAGATCTGTCTTTCACTTCATTGATACTCTGATTTGTTTGAAATCCTTGCTTTTCTCTGCTTGAGAAGATGATTATGATGTTTGAGAGGTTGATTTGATTGTGACATAAATTACCTTGTGTGAGATTTGAGCCACTTTATGTTCTTTCTTGTGTGTGATATGTCTCTTGATTGCTTGCACATATGCCTTGGCTTGACTCTTGTTGATAATACTTGATTGATATGCATGTTTGGAAGTGATAAAGGCAATTTTGTTCTTGAGCCTTTCTAGCCAAATAAGCCTATCGTGTTCTAAACCTTTGATAACCCCTTTTGAGCCTATACTTTCCTCATTTCTTTGTTTTGAAGCTCATACACTACCCCTAAGTGAAAAACCATGATTACCTTAACCTTAGGGAATTTTGGAGCTTTGGAAGTGTTTTGGGAACAAGTGTGGTCTCCTTGGGGTTTCTGATGAATTGGCTGGGTGGTTCCTCTTCTTGTTTTATGTTTGTAAATATGTTGTGTATCTTGTCTCTTATAGTTGTGTCCTAAACAGAGAGAAAAGAAAAGAGACAGGATGAAAAAATATAGAAAAAAAATGAAAAAAAAAGAAAAAAAAATATTTTGTGAATAATGGAGTCAAGAAGAGGATTGAATTAGAGGTTTTGGGTGTGAGTTGACTGTGTTTACACTTGTTCCCCATTGCTCCTCTATTTCTTTTGGTTTGTAGCTTCTCATCCATATTTATCCTCCCTTGTCCTTGGCCCCATTTCACCCATTAAAGACCTTTTGATTTGAACATGCATATGTTTTGAGTGTTGATATTAGAGGTTTGCCAAGTCTGTTGTTGTTTGCTTTCTTGAGTGCATTGAGTTGAAATTCTTTACCTTATACACTTGAGAGAAACACTGATAGTGCATCTGTGAGTTTTTGTTGCTTTTGATTCACCTCTTGAGCTGATTGATCATTTTGCCATGTCTTGAATTGCTTGGATGATTTAATGAGTATCTGCTTTCTCTGATTGATTTTGTGTTGGATATTGTCTACTTCCTTTCTTGGTCCAGATTCCTGGAGAACTGTGTAATTCTGTTTCTGTTCCTGTTTTGGAGTCTTTGTTGTCTGTCTGTCGAGTCTGTGTCACCTCCCTGATGTTTGAGTAGTTCCCTGGTTTTCGTCTTGGTTTTGCCCAAGAGTGCAAAAGACTAAGTGTGGTCTATTTTGATGAGTCGTTATTTATTGAATTATATTTAGTTTATTGCACTTAAATAAACCAGGGAATTGTGTTTAATTGTTTGTTATTTCCCCGTTTTCCGAATTCTGCTTAATTTGGTCGGAAATTTGTAATTGTGCTAATTTGGGTTTTCTGAGCTGATTAAGTGCATTTTTGAAGTGCAGGAAAATTTCGGAAATACATTTTGGGACATCAGGAAGAATGCCGAATAAATTCAAGACTTTCCACATAGACAATTTTGAATTAATTAAATTGTAATTCAGTAGTTTAGAATTTTCGAATCAACTCTTATATTTTGGGTCAATTTTTGGTAAATTGGATTAGACCCAAAAATTAGAAATGAGTCATTGGACCTAGGGTTTTTCTTTTGTGTGGACCCTACCCTTATTAAAGAGGGACACACGGCCCTTATGCCAGCCGCCACTTGCCATTTTCATTTTGACGCTTGATGGACAAATTTGTAAGCACCAAAATATGATGTCACAAACTTGTTTCACAATCGGCAAGTATGACCGAATCGTTCAAGTAATAAAACTTGGTAAGACCAAGTATCGTTCTTCCCAAAGGACTCACGGCCTAGTTTAGTTATGTGATTTCTTGATTCACTAAGACTTACAAACGAAATATTTAGGTTTAAAATGCAAGACAGAAAATAAACATGTATGCATGAATTTTGATCAATGGCAAAGACAAAAGATAAACACTTTCAATGGAATATATGAATGAATATGTTGTTGGGGGTCAATTTCATCTCATCCACTCTCATATATTTTAGGAATTCATCATTCAAATCATCATTGTTAATGCCACTCACTAATGTACCATTCTAGATGGCTTCTCCCTAATCAAATAGTTCATACAATTCCTAGCATTCCTAATGATTAGTTCATTACCGCAGGAGCTTAAGGCAACCAATATAATATTGTCAGTAAAATATTGGGAGAAATTCCCCGGATCTAGATTTCCCCGTACGTGTCCGTATCAACAAAACCAATAATCATGCATTAGAATGAGTTAAACAATGCAAGCATTGAGCAAAGAGGAAAAACCCTAACTAATGATGAAAAGAAAGCATATGTCTTAATTCAAAGATGTATTCAACAAATCCATATATGAGAGCTTCAAGAGATTACATTGATTCCCCAACAAACATACAAGGTTTAGTTCACCATATTCATGGTGAACCTAGATGAATAACAATGAAAGTATGAAAGAATAAACCCAATAAAGGTGAAGAGGTAGCCTGAGCATCCAAGATCCTCCTTCAAAGGGGTGAAAGAGAGAGTGTTTGCCTCGTTTCTGCCAAAGATCCCTAACTATAGGACGTACAAGCCCTTATATACTAATCTAGAGTTACAAAAGATTACAAAAGCCCAAACCCAAAAAGTGCCGCTCAGCGCCATTTACCGCTCAGCGGTGGTTACGCGTCTTCTTTCTTCCCCTCAGCGGCCATTTGCCCCTCAGCGGTTCCAACGCCACCTCTTGAGTGCCGCTCAGCGGTAGTTTGCCGCTGAGCGGTGCCTTCGACTTCTCCTTTTTGCACTCTTTCTTGTCTTTTCTAATGTCCTCTCTCTTATTCTTCACTTCTTTCACCAAATTCACCTCAAAACCTGCACAAGAACACTTAAATCAAGCATAAACCTGTCCAGCTCTCTTATTTCTGAAAATATAAACAAAAGGCATGATTTCAAGCTAGTTTCTAAGTCTAAAGGTTGCTTTTAGTATCAACTTTAAGCATGAAAATAACAGTTTTTCAACTGTTATCACAACCCCAAACTTAGAACTTTGCTTGTCCTCAAGCAAATAAAATGTAACTCCATCTCCAACCAATTCATATGATGGTTCACTCATTCAAAAATCCTCTCTTTCAAGATAAGTAACAACTTCACTCAAACTTATGACCAAGAGTTCAATCAAGATGTGCACATGCTTTAGTATTCACAAAGTCATTTAAATTCCAACAAATGCTATTTTTCATGAATGATCAATCAATTAAGCATGGATGTTCATGTGCTTATGGAATATTTCCTCACTAGGTAAAGTGTTTCACTCAACACACAAGTGTATAAGAGGTAAAGTGTTTCACTCATTCACTCCACTATCACAATGTCACATGAATCAACTTTGCCTTTCATTTAACCACAATCAAATACATTCACAAGCATGCATCATCACAAGGACTTTTCAATGGCTTATAATGTGGCTGGGCTAACAAGAAAATTGGTTTTTCTGGATCACAAAATCCTTGAGTTAAGAGAATCATAACAACACAATCTTCTTATTCATTCCCAACTTTCTTTTGCCTTTGCTTTTGCATTTGCATTGAGCTTTGCTTCTTTTTCTTCTCTTTTCTTTGCATATTCTTACTTTTTAGCTCTTAGCTCAATGCTTTTTCCTTTTTCATGTGTCCCCAATAACCCCAAACTTGAACATTTAACAATACCACACAAGATCTTCTACTTAACTCAAGGTAAAGATTTTCAATCAAGGGTGTTCAGTGTATGTTTAAGGCTAAGGGTTCAAAGGATAGAACACAACGTGTTCTCTTTTAGAAGGCTAACTTTATGAATTTGGCCAATAAAAAGGGTTTCAAAAACACGGCCTTTGATCATATGATGCAAAACAAGCAATTGATTCAATCATAGAAAACCTGGGCAAAGTCATTCATGCTTTCAAAGTAATAGCATTCAACAATAACAACTCTGGAGCTCAAAACCTCACATATAAGCTCATTCACATTTGACATGCACATCCTGCTTAATTTCACAATCACAATCATGATATTATGCATTTGTTCACAAAGCTTGTGAATCACCTGTATAAGCATTTTAATGTGCACATCATCTCAACATCAATCAATCAATAAGCATCATTCAATCATTACTTATCACACAATCACAGTTAATAGCAAACCATCATAAGGAACCAGGTGTCAATAGAGTACATCAAACCCTAATCTAAAAACAAAAACAAAAACAACTTACAAAGTACTGGGTTGCCTCCCAGTAAGCGCTTGTTTAACGTCCCGAGCCTGACCCAAACTTTCAAGGATCCACCAACAACATCATGGTGGACAATTGTTGCACCTCTCCCCCTAGATAGGGCTTGAGACGTTGACCATTTACCACCCAACTTCTCTGCGGATCATCAGATGGATTAAAGATTTCAATTGCTCCATGCGGATGCACTTCTTTTATCACAAATGGTCCTGTCCATTTTGACTTCAGCTTCCCAGGAAATATCTTCAATCTTGAATTGAACAATAATACCTGTTGTCCTGGATTAAAAACTCTATTCACCAACTTCCTGTCATGATAAAATTTCATTTTGTCTTTGTAAGCCTTGGATGAATCATATGCATGTAAGCGCATTTCTTCAAGCTCCAAAATCTGCCGTCTGCGGGTGCATTGAGTGTCATAAGGATCAAAATTCAAGAATTTCAAAGCCCATAATGCTCTATGCTCCAGTTCAACTGGCAAATGGCATGCTTTCCCATAGACTAGTTGAAATGGTGATAATCCCATAGACGTCTTCATTGCTGTCCTATAAGCCCAAAGAGCATCATCCAATTTGAGAGACCAATCCTTTCTGGATGAAGTCACAGTCTTTTCCAGGATTCTTTTTATCTCCCTGTTAGACACCTCAGCTTGGCCATTGGTTTGTGGATGATAAGGTGCAGCTACCTTATGCTTTACTCCATAGTGTTTGAGTACTTTCTCTAGCTGATAATTGCAAAAATGAGATCCTCCATCACTGATCAACACTCTTGGAGTGCCAAAACGTGAGAATATCTGCCTCTTCAGGAATTTAATTACCGTGCTAGCATCATTTTTAGGACAAGCCAATGCTTCCACCCATTTACTCACATAATCCACTGCTACCAGAATATATTCATTGTTGAAAGATGGAGGGAAGGGTCCAACAAAGTCAATACCCCAACAATCAAAGACCTCAACCTCTAAAATACCTTGTAAAGGCATCTCATGACGTTTAGTGATTGTCCCTGCTCTTTGACATTTGTCACAATTCCTAGCATGATTATGAGCATCCTTAAATAAAGTTGGCCAATAGAATCCTGATTGAAGGACTTTTGCTGCTGTTCTTTCTCCATTAAAATGTCCTCCATAAGGTGAATCATGACAATGCCAGAGAATTCCTTCTGCTTCTTCATTTGTAACACATCTCCTTAGAAGATTATCCGCTCCAATTTTGAACAAATACGGATCATCCCATACAAACTGCTTGGCATCATGTAGAAATTTCTTTCTCTGTTGCCAAGTTAAATCTTCTGGCATGACTCTTGCAGCTTTGAAATTGGCCATATCAGCAAACCAGGGCCTCTGCTGAATATACATGAGTGATTCATCTGAAAAAGATTCCCAGATTGCAGATTCCTTGCTAGTGACCTCATTGTTGACTAACCGTGACAAATGATCAGCAATTAAGTTCTCACTTCCTTTCTTATCACGAATTTCTACATCAAATTCTTGTAATAGTAGTACCCATCTAATCAGACGTGGCTTAGAATCTGGTTTTGTCAACAAATATTTGATAGCTGCATGATCTGTATAGACAATCACCTTAGACCCAATAAGATAGGGTCTAAATTTCTCTAGAGCATATACAATGGCAAGAAACTCTTTCTCTGTAGTAGCATAATTCAATTGAGCATCATTCAGCACCTTGCTAGCATAATAGATTGGATGAAACTTTTGTTCCTTCCTTTGGCCGAGAACAACTCCCAATGCATAATCACTTGCATCACACATTAATTCAAAATTTTTATTCCAATCTGGTGCTACAATTACTGGAGCTGACACTAGCTTCTTCTTCAATATATCAAAAGCTTTCAGACAATCTTCATTTATCACAAAAGGCGCATCCTTCATCAAAAGATTACTCAATGGTTTAGCAATTTTTGAGAAATCTTTGATGAATCTTCTATAGAACCCAGCATGACCAAGAAAACTCCTAATCCCCCTTACATCTGTTGGGGGAGGCAGTTTCTCAATGACTTCTACTTTGGCTTTATCCACCTCAATTCCTTTAGCAGAGATTTTATGCCCCAGTACAATCCCTTCAGTTACCATGAAATGACATTTCTCCCAATTCAGAACCAGATTTGTCTGAACACATCTTTTGAGGACAGTGTTCAAATTAGCTAAACATCTTTGGAAAGAATTTCCAAAAACTGAGAAGTCATCCATGAATACTTCAATGCATTTTTCTAAAAGATCAGAAAAGATTGCCTGCATACACCTCTGAAACGTAGCTGGAGCATTACATAATCCAAAAGGCATCTTTCTATATGCAAAGATACCAAAAGGACAAGTAAAAGCCGTCTTCTCCTGGTCTTTTGGATCTACCACAATTTGATTATATCCAGAATATCCATCCAGAAAACAATAGAAAGCCTGCCCTGATAACCTTTCTAGCATCTGATCCATGAAGGGAAGAGGAAAATGATCTTTCCTGGTAGCTTTATTCAGCTTCCTGTAATCAATGCACATGCGCCAACCAGTAACTGTCCGAGTAGGAATAAGTTCATTCTTATCATTATAAATTACTGTCATCCCTCCTTTCTTTGGAACCACCTGTACTGGACTCACCCATTCACTGTCAGAGATTGGATAGATGATACCAGCTTCTAGCAGTTTCAACACTTCTTTTCTGACTACCTCCTTCATGACAGGATTTAACCTTCTCTGCGGTTGAGCACTTGGTTTATAGTCTTCTTCCATAAAAATCCTGTGCATACAATAAGTTGGACTAATACCTTTGAGATCTGATATTGACCACCCAATTGCTTCTTTGTTGGCTTTCAGAATTTCTATCAACTGCTCTTCTTCTTGTAAAGATAAAGAGTTGTTGATGATGACTGGCTTTGTTCCACCCTCTTCTAGAAACACATATTTCAAATGTGATGGCAATCTTTTCAATTCTGGCGACTGTGCTTTGATTGTTTCTTCCTTATCAATTGTTTCAAATATTGGATCTTCCTCTGGACCCTTTTTCAATGTTTCCAAGTCCATCAGACATTCATCGATCAATTTCTCTTCTTCTTCATCCAAATCTTCACATGCATCAATGAGCGTTTTTTCCAATGGTGAAATATTACGCACCATTCTTTCTTGAACCATACAAACTTCATCAAGTTCATCAAATTGAAAGCATGCTTTATCATCATTTGGATACGTCATGGCCTTGGATACATCAAAAGTAACTTCCTCATCATCAACTCTCAGTTTAAGCTTACCATTCTCCACATCAATCAAAACTCTAGCAGTCTTCATAAAAGGTCTCCCCAGAATAAGAGGAACATCACTAGCTCCTTCCATCTCCATCACAATGAAATCTACTGGGAATACAAATTTGTCAACCTTCACTAGAACATCTTCAACCACTCCATATGGATATTTAAGAGACCTGTCTGCCAATTGAAGAGCCATTCTGGTTGGTTTAATTTCCAACCCCTGAATTGTTCTGCACATGGATAGCGGCATTAGATTAATGCTAGCTCCCAAATCAATCAATGCTCTTCCAACTTTCACATCCCCTATGGTACATGGAATGGTGAAGCTTTCTGGGTCTTTAAGTTTAGGAGGTAGTTTCTGTATGATTGCACTGCAATTTCCCTGTATATTGATAGTTTCCTTCTCAATGTACTTGTGTTTCTTTGTGAGAAGTTCCTTCAAAAATTTTGCATATGCTGGCATCTGTTGCAATGCTTCAGAGAATGGTATAGTGATCTCCAACTTCTTAAACAGTTCCATGAATCTTTCCAACTGCTTTTCTTTCTCCTTCCTTGAATAACTCTTTGGATAAGGAAGTGGCTTTTCATACTCTTTTTCTTTCTGTCTCTCTTCTCTCTCATTTTTTTCTCTCCTCTCCTCTTCTTCTTTTCTCTTTTTCTCTCTCTCACATGTTTCACTCTCACTCTCATTTTCTTTCTCCTCTCTCTCTTTTTGTCTCTCCTCTAACACTCTACCACTTCTAGTCACAACAGTTTTGCACTCCTTTCCAAGATTATCCTGTTTAATTTCGTCAACTATTCTCTCAACATGAACCTCCATTTTTTTAAATGCAACATTCACATTATGACAATAGGACGCATTTGTCTTCAAGAATCTCTGGAAAGTCTCTTCAAGCTTTGTTGTTTTCTCAACTGGAGTAACTTGCATCTGCCATTTTTGTCGTTCTTGAACCATTGAGACCTGTTGTATTCCCTGTGGTATTCGAGAAAGTTTCATGGTTACTTCCTCAAGCTGTTGAAAGAGAGTTTTATTTTGTTCTAGCAGAGCATCATGTAATGGTAACAACTCCCTTTGATGAAAGTCTCCTTTTTCAATATTGAGTTCGTTGTCACTAGTAGCCATATTTTCAATAATTTCAGTTGCTTCCTCTGGAGTCTTCCATTTGATATTGCCTCCGGCTGAAGCATTCAGTATCATCTTGGTTTGTGAACCAAGCCCTCCAAGAAAAGTTAGGACTACTTCTTCTTCTCTGAAACCATGCATAGGAGTTTTACGTAACAATCCTTTGTATCTGTCCCATGCATGTCCAAGTGATTCTTCCATGCCCTGCTTGAATGAAGATATCTCTTGCTTTCCCTTAGTCACCTTAGATTGTGGGAAGTATTTGTTTAAAAACTTTGTAACCACTGCTTCCCACTCTGTGAAACTTTCTGCTGGAAAAGAGTTCAACCAAAGCTTAGCATTGCCTCCCAATGAGAAAGGAAACAAGCTAAGTTTGATAGCTTCGTCTGGCACCCCATTAATCTTGACCGTATTGCAGATCTCATTAAAGGTTGTAAGGTGCTCATATGGGTTTTCATGTAATAACCCATTAAATTGATTACTCTTCACCAGTTGGATTAATGCTGGTTTGACCTCCATGTTGGTTGCATTGACTCTAGGTCGAGCTATGCTGTTAAAGTGTTGAGGTCCAGCAAGATTAGTATAAGCTGCAAGAGTTCTTCTAGCATTATTATTCTCCATACTCCTTGTGCTATTGAACTAGTGCTTGTTTGACCTTCCTGCATACACAAGAAAACAAAACCCTAGAAAAGATTTGTTAGCGCAAAAAGATATAGGAGAAGATAGAGATTCAAAAGATAAAAAGATTTAGAAGATAGAAGATTTAGAAGATAGAATCAAATAAAATATAATAAAACCTAATCTAAAAAATAAAATCTAATCTAAAAGATAAAATAAAATCTAACCTAACCTAAAAGATAGAATAAGAATAAAATAAAATCTAATCTAAAAAAAAGATAAAAATAAAATCTAACCTATAAGATAAAAATAAAATCTAATAAAATCTAACCTAAAAATAAAAAACAGAAAACAGAAAAATAGAAAACAGAAAAATAAAATAAAAATTCGAAAATAAAATAAAATCTAATCTAAAAAGATAAAAATAAAATCTAACCTAAAAGATAAAAATCAAATCTAAAAAAAAAAATAAAATCTAATAAAAACAGAAAAAAAAATAAAAACAGAAATTCAAAATTAAAGTCAAAGGTAATCAATAATCACACAAATTAACCAGTTAAACCACGAGTCCCCGGCAACGGCGCCAAAAACTTGATGGACAAATTTGTAAGCACCAAAATATGATGTCACAAACTTGTTTCACAATCGGCAAGTATGACCGAATCGTTCAAGTAATAAAACTTGGTAAGACCAAGTATCGTTCTTCCCAAAGGACTCACGGCCTAGTTTAGTTATGTGATTTCTTGATTCACTAAGACTTACAAACGAAATATTTAGGTTTAAAATGCAAGACAGAAAATAAACATGTATGCATGAATTTTGATCAATGGCAAAGACAAAAGATAAACACTTTCAATGGAATATATGAATGAATATGTTGTTGGGGGTCAATTTCATCTCATCCACTCTCATATATTTTAGGAATTCATCATTCAAATCATCATTGTTAATGCCACTCACTAATGTACCATTCTAGATGGCTTCTCCCTAATCAAATAGTTCATACAATTCCTAGCATTCCTAATGATTAGTTCATTACCGCAGGAGCTTAAGGCAACCAATATAATATTGTCAGTAAAATATTGGGAGAAATTCCCCGGATCTAGATTTCCCCGTACGTGTCCGTATCAACAAAACCAATAATCATGCATTAGAATGAGTTAAACAATGCAAGCATTGAGCAAAGAGGAAAAACCCTAACTAATGATGAAAAGAAAGCATATGTCTTAATTCAAAGATGTATTCAACAAATCCATATATGAGAGCTTCAAGAGATTACATTGATTCCCCAACAAACATACAAGGTTTAGTTCACCATATTCATGGTGAACCTAGATGAATAACAATGAAAGTATGAAAGAATAAACCCAATAAAGGTGAAGAGGTAGCCTGAGCATCCAAGATCCTCCTTCAAAGGGGTGAAAGAGAGAGTGTTTGCCTCGTTTCTGCCAAAGATCCCTAACTATAGGACGTACAAGCCCTTATATACTAATCTAGAGTTACAAAAGATTACAAAAGCCCAAACCCAAAAAGTGCCGCTCAGCGCCATTTACCGCTCAGCGGTGGTTACGCGTCTTCTTTCTTCCCCTCAGCGGCCATTTGCCCCTCAGCGGTTCCAACGCCACCTCTTGAGTGCCGCTCAGCGGTAGTTTGCCGCTGAGCGGTGCCTTCGACTTCTCCTTTTTGCACTCTTTCTTGTCTTTTCTAATGTCCTCTCTCTTATTCTTCACTTCTTTCACCAAATTCACCTCAAAACCTGCACAAGAACACTTAAATCAAGCATAAACCTGTCCAGCTCTCTTATTTCTGAAAATATAAACAAAAGGCATGATTTCAAGCTAGTTTCTAAGTCTAAAGGTTGCTTTTAGTATCAACTTTAAGCATGAAAATAACAGTTTTTCAACTGTTATCAACGCTCTCGGCTTGTGTTCTTGAAAAAAAAAAATGATGTTTACGCTGCGTTATTTTTTTGGATTCTGATGATGAATGAAAGAAAGTTTTTCACTTCTCCACTTTGCTGAAGGCACTTGTGATTTCTTTGTTTTAATTCTCGGTCCAGCTCACGGGAATGTCTTGAAATGGATGCAAGTGTTGATTGGTGAAGTTGATGCACGGTTGGAAGCCTCGAAGGGAATGAAGCGGTGTTGAATGGTGGGACGTGCCAAGACTAGGCAAGCACACGGTCACGGGTGCAGCAAGAAAAAGGAATTGGTGTGTTGAAACGCTGATTTGAAAGGGAAAGAATGGTGTGCACGGGAAAAGTGAGCTGTCCACGGCTTAGCATGGATGTGCACGGCCCTTTTCATTTTTGCTGGAGAAGTTTTATTGGAGGAAAGTGAACGCTGCTTTCATTTAGTTTTGGAGTGCTTTATTCTTTTGTTTCATTTGTGCTGCACGGAGAATGATGGTGCACATGGGGTCACATCCAGGGATTTATCCTTGCTTTTAAAATTTCGGTATAGCACGTGGAGGAAGGGCAGCCATCGTCTTGGAAGTATAGTTGGAGAGAGGCACGATGCAGGGACATTACGGGTAGTAGAATCAAAGTAGCTAAGCTTTTGGAGATTTCTTTTCTTTGAAAAATGAAGAAGTGATTAGGTGAAAGTTGGTGGGAAGCCACGTCCAAGAGGTGCTCACGGTGATTGATGGTTTCTTTTAGAAAAAGCTGATTTATTTTAGTTGAAAGAATGTGCACAAGTGTCAAATTATTTTCTTTTCTTGATCAAAGAGGAGAGCACGGTTATTGAAGGTAGGTGGGATCACGGCCTGAGTTGGTGCAGCTGCCATGTGGAGAAGAATTCATCCACTTTAGAAAGCAAAAGTGAATGGGTGGTTAATGGTAGAGAAGTTTATTTTCTTTTATTTATTTTGCCTTAAAATATTTTATATTATATGTTGAAATGATTTTCTTCTTTTTGGTGGTGAATGTGTAGGATAGCTTACAACATTGTGCATTTAATGTTCTAGTTTAAGTGTTGCATTTGAATGTCTTTAATTGTATTCAGTTGTGTTTAATTTCAAGTTTTAATTTAGTTCATTTAAAATCACAAAAACATTTTCAAAACCCCCCCACTACGTGTTTGACCTATTGACTGAACCACATTTGGTCCTTGAGAGACGACCTAGGAGTCACTTCCTAGCACTGTACTGCATTATTCTATGCACAACTTTTGTGGGAGGCGCGACCCTCTCATCACCTATTCAAGACAGAGGTGGGTCACATAATGTAGTAGTTGACCATCTTAGTAGGATTGAAAAAGGAAAAGATAACATTCCTATCCAGGATGACTTTTCCAATGAAGTCCTACTAGCATTCCTTCCACCATGAAGGAGGTAAGTTCCCTCATACTTTTTCTTTGCATTTTATATATAAGGTATACATTGAGGACAATGCATAGTTTAAGTGTGGGGGTGTGGGGAAACAATTGATTTTGTTCCCTATTTTGTTTGTTTTTAATAAATATTTGCATTGGATTTGAGAGTTTGAATGAGTAACTGGAATGATCATGAATTCAAGAGAAAAAAAAAATGAGTCATGTTGATATGAGTGGATTGCTTCTATGATTTGCTAATTGAGTTGACTTGAGAATTTCCTGATTAAATCTTTTGTGAAAGAAATTTGAAACCATGTGAGTTTTGGGCTTAATGTTAAGGATGGACCACCATGTGCCATACCTATTTTTTTTGTGTGATTTGCCCATGTTTTGTTGATACTCTAATAGTTAGCTTGATTCTATGTTGTGCAACAGAGGTGAATATGCATGATTTGATATGATTGAGGCATTTCTTGTTTTAGCTACTTGGCCAAATAAACTTGTCCTAACATTAATCCATTGGAACCCTCTTTGAGCCTTAAGCCTATTTTTCTTGTTTCCAGTCATTGTCAAATGAGAAAAGAAGAAAAATCATATGTTCCTTACCTTAGGAAAGAAGAAAGAGTAATGGATTCTGTTAAAAGTAAAGTGATGAATAAGTGTGTGGGTGAGTACCTCACCCACAAAACAATAAAAAGGGTAAAAAGGAAGATGAAAAAGTTGAAGTTTTAAAACAAAAGAGAAAAAAAAAGAAGAAAAAAAAATCTTCCTTAAAAGAGCAAGAAATAAAGTTGTTTTTGAAATCAAGTGTCATTACTCTTTCTATATCAATTTCAAAAACTCAGAAATTCCAGAAAAATTCCCTACCTTTACCTTGGCCTCAATAAAACCTTAAAAAGCCCTCATGATCAATAATTGCATGTTTACTGAAGTGTGTGAATGTTAGAGTCATGCTAAATATCAAGGGTGTCTACTTACATGGGTATTTTGAGTGTAAACACAAGCCAAAAACACTTGAGAGAATTTGAGAGAAATAAATACATGTTGACTTGAGTATTGTCTTTCATATTTGATTTTCTTGGGAATTCAAAAAGGTTAACTCATGTGTGAAGAATAAAGTGATTCCATTAGCATGTCCATGACAAAGTAATGCCTAAAATGATTGATCTATGTCTAGTGCTACTCCTTCTTTTGATCCAAGTGCAAATATGAAATAAAATGACTCAGAACAAAGTCTTGGAATTAATCAATTTTGCCCAGGAGTGCAAAAGGATAAGTGTGGGGGTGTGATGAGTGCATATTTATGCCCACATTTATGTTTGAAAATTAAAATTTTGATGGGATAATTGTGTTTAAATGGTTGATTTTAAGTAAATTTGTGATGATTAAAATTATTGGGTTTGGGAAATAAAGAGAGGTAAAAAGTAAGTTTTAGCGCATAAATTATTCTTGGATGTTCTAATGTTTATTTGTGCAGCTGATAATATAAGTTTTATTGGTCCAAATGGCAATTCAAGGCCCAAAATCAGGTTTTATTTGGAAAATAATGTACAGATGGGCCAAACAGGCAACTTTTATCCTTGCACCTCCCAATTTCCTTACATACACCCCTATTCTCCTAAACATGCCCAATACTAAGCCAAACAGTAACCCTATTCTAAATACACCTCCTAAATTTCCCTACCCATACCCCTCCTAAGCTAGAGTCCACCATATCATGCCACGTCAGCCCTAACCCATGAGCATCATCTTTCACCTTCTCCACAGAAACCCTAGCCGCCAGTGCCGTCAGCCGCCGTTCCGCTTCCGCCGCTCCCGCCAATGCTGCAAGTCGCCGCCACGGCCAGAACATCATCTCCTTCCTTTCTCGTCGGCGCATCAACAGACCACCACGGTGCCTCTCCATCCGTGCCGTCACCACGCCGCAAGACCGCCGCCACCTTCCTTCTCCTTCGTGCAAGGGTTCGAAGCCGCCGCGCCGTTGCCGCGACCACCACTCCCGCCATCACAGCGCCTCTCCTCCTCTGAAATTATCACCATCACGCCGCTGCCATGACCGGACAATCTTCAGGCCACCATCTTCCTCGTCGCGTCGCCAGCACCAAAGCGCGACATCCATGGCTGCCGCAACGCCACGCTTCTCGCGCACCATTGACGCAACCATCAACAGTTGCCTTCACTGCCGTGCCACCACCACGCTGTGAACCTTTCCTCCATCACCACATCTCGCACCTGCAAAGAGACAAACTCAAGAAACCAGACGCACAGGGCAAGCTCGAACAAATTCGAAACGGAGAAGAGAAACACCATTCTTCTCCAACAAGCAAGCGGCAACGACAAGCCTTTGCCCAAATCTGAACCCTAATTTGGGAGAAAGGGGAATGACACGTGGCAAGCTCTCATTGGCCGCGCCCTTCCTCAGTCAAAGCTGGTCAACACTGCTTAAGTCTGGTCAAAGCTGGTCAACAGGGGTTCTGGTGCAATTTTGGAGAATTCAGTTGGGGCTAAAGCGCAGATAGAGAAAGTTTCAGGGCATTTGTGCAATTTTGGGAAGCTAGAAAAGATAAAAAAATAAAATTCAGTTGTTGAATTAATTTAATTTGGGAATATCAATAGAAAATATCTTCCAAATAATGTTATAATTATCTAAATCTTTTAGTTATTTGGAAGATATAAGATAAAAGATTCTATCAACTGAATACTCAGAATCCAAGCCCAATCAAGTCCTATTTAAAGAGACCCAGGGGACTTCACTTCAAACATTCATTCTTTCATACTCCTCTCACTTTTCTTTCATCTTGTATTCAACTCCATTCATGGAGAGCTAAGCATCTAGGGCTAATTCTGCTGTAATTCCATTATGGATTCTGAGGTTGGATTGAGTTAATGCAATTGTTTATTTTGATTATTGATTTAAGTTGTTCTCTCTATGTCTTTCATCTCTCTATCAAATTAAAAGCAAAGATTTTTCCATCATAATGTGTTTGAATCTACATGCATATTGATTATATGAGTTCTAGGGTTTCTAGGTTTAATTGAGAATCTACTTTGATTTAATTTAGAAACTTTCATATGATTAAATGGTTTTTACTTTCAATTGAGAATGTACTTTGATTGATTAGTAATAATTTCAACTATAATCAATTGAGAATTTACTTTGATTGATTAGCTTTTAATTTGGTTAGGAGATTTAAGAATAGATATGATTAAACACAATAGAATTTGATTGAGAATGTACTTTGGTTGAATTTATTGTGAATAATCTAGAAAGGTTTTGCATTTGATTGAGAATTTACTTTGGTTAAATGCATGATCGCCCTCAAATTAATTAAGAATGTACTTTAATTAATTTGAAACTTAAACAATAATCAATTGAACAATTATCCGTGAATAACCGATGATGAATCTATCTTGGAAAAGCAGTGGAATTAGCCTATTTCATCATAACTGTTTTTAAGTTTATTAATTGTTCTTTAAACATTCTCCAAATATCATTTTTATTCATAAGCATTGCATAACATAAGAGTCAGATATTCAAAAGCAATTCCGTGTTCGTTGGGAGACGACTCAGGGTTACTTTAGCCTTATCTACCTTCTTGAATACTACTTGGCAATACTGAAGTTGCCTTGAAAAGTAGTATTAATTTGATAGCTTCAACGACAGCCTATCAACCGCATTGCACGACCTTGATGGTGATGGAGATGAATTAGAAGCACAATACAAGGAGGACAAGAAGACATAGACGAAGAAGAAGAAGAAGACGAAGAAGAAGAAGACGAAGAAGAAGAAGAAGATGATGATGATGACGATGATTGAATGTTGCATCTATTGTAGTAAATTTAACTAGCATTCAAAAACATTCCAATTGAGTTGTGCAAAATATCATCTTAAAAGTTGTATGCAATTATTTTACATTCACGTTAATTTGTACTGATCCTTCCTTAGACTTTTTTATTCTTTCACTTTATTTGTAACCATTTCAATGCAATCATGACAGGAGAAGGTTCAAAACGTCGTGATAAAGGAAAGGGGGCAGCAAGGCCTAAAAAGAGGCAACGACAGGCACCAAAGTATGTACTTAGGGTGCCTGCTACACTACCTATCATTGCCACCCCCAGTCCATCATCCGTGGGGCCTTTTCCTACCCCTGTCGTACACCCTCCTTCTACCCCTATAGTACACCCTCCTCCTACCCCTGCAACAAACATTCTTCCTCCTCTTGTGATTATTACCCCCACTCCTCCCCTTGTGATTATTACCCCCACTGCTTCCTCTGACCCTACTTCTATACCTTCCTCATCTTCTATACCGCCTTCTGAGACTGCCACACCATCTGCTGATGCAGATTTAGCTGGTGATGATGTTGACCTGCCCCTCCATGATCGACCATGGATTGAGCCAAATGGTAAAGGGTAAGACTTTAATCCCTTTTTTAACCATTTTGATGTTTAAAGTTTGTCTTACTTCAAATGAATTTTATTTCTTTATATGCAGGTATATTCCATCCAGGGTTGCTGTTACCAATGAGGAGCATTGGTAAACTTGAAGATAAATGATTTTGATGATGCTGAAAGACGATAGATTGTGATAATTGTTTTAAAAGCACTTTGTAGATTATAAATGTATTAGGAAAAGCCTTAAACATGTAATACTTAGAAAAATTCGTATTTCTAGAACTGTTACGTATTTAATCGATTATTAGAAGCTATAATTGATTATCCTGAGTCCTGGAAAACCTCGTTGCTCTGGAATAATCGATTATTACTCCAAATAATCGATTATCACTAGTTCTGATGAGAACTGTCAAAGTCTCTGGAATAATCGATTATTCCTCAGGATAATCGATTATCACTTTTGAAAAACCTTGTAACGGACTCAAATAATCGATGATCACTAACAATAATCGATTATATGTGGCAGTTATAGTTCATCTCTGCGAACTTAGACCAGTTGGCTATATAAGTTATTTCCAGAACTCTTAGAAAATAACTCTGAGCTTTTGAGAATACAGTGTGATCTGAGGAAGTTCCATAAGCTAGTTCATTGCACTGGCTAGTCTCGTGAAAAGGAGAAGCTCATGCTTTGTGGGTCAAAGGTCGGAGCGATTCTCTTCGAGTTGGCAACGCTACTGTTCTTCTGGTTCGTTGGTCGAAGGAAGAACTGTTCTGCACTGTTCCGGTTCATCAGTCGAAGGAAAGTGTAGATTGCATGCTTCCATTTCGTTGGTCGAAGAAAGGTTTTATCTTTCTTTTTTTATTCACTCTTAATTGTATTTTGTTGAAACTGATTTTAGTGAAATCGTTAATCACTTTTTATAGTGATTAACAACTAGACGTAGATTCTTTTGAATCGAACCAGGATAAAAATCCAGTGTGTCAACTTTTCTATTCCCTACACTCATTACTGTTTTATGCACATCAATTGTTTGTTAAATTTTCTCTAAGAAAATTGATTTTCTAAAACGGACCATCATAACTTGATTTGTGATCGTAACACGCTTTCCGAGTATTTTATTCCGCTGCGCGACTCTATAACGGTAGCGATTGTTCCAACAGTTGCTTCCCAGACCATCACACGATCAATTAAACAACAATATTTGAATCCATGGCCTACTTGGGGAGCAATACCTGTAGAGGACAAAAAGCCATTCTAGGAGCGTTTTATGGTGAACAACCATTAAACTAATTCTCATTCTTATTTTATTATGTTTATTAATCAATGTTTGTTTTGTTTATTGTTACAGATGAATGTGCAGTGGAAACCTGAACATGAAACTCAAATGAAAAGAAATTTCCACATGAAAGCATCTCATCGGCTGTCAGAGATGTTTAGAGATGCCCGCAATGCAGGGGAGCACCCTTATTGGTTGGGCGAGCACATTTGGAACTCTTTACTCGCTCATTGGAATTCAGTAGAGTTTCGCAATAAGTGTGCTACAGCCCAAAGGAACAGAGCTTCTGAAAAGGGTGGCACCCTACATACTGGTGGATCGATCATGGTTCATGAGCATGTCATTCGTATGGTAAACTTTCAATACTTTTCTGTTTCTTTGATATATAACTTATGTATTTTCTATTTCATGTACACTTCTAACTCTAAATTATGTTACAAGCACAAGCTCTGGGACGGGTGGTCCATGTTGATGAGGTCTTTGCATAGACTCATGTTCGGAAGGGCATTAATCAATTCGTTGATGAAAGATCTCGGAAGACTCATGTAAGCAAATAACAATGCTACTAATATTAATTTATGTTATTGTATCATTCCCTAACATTGCTTTTAATGTTTGAACAGAAAGAATTTTCTACGAGACTTTCACAGGTTAGATCTGAACATGGGTCAGCTCCTACACCAGATGATGCGACTAATGAGGACGATGACATTTGTAGGACACATTGTTGGGTCGATGTCATTGGTGGGAAGAAAAAGGGACAAGTGTACGGTGCAGGACAACTTGCTGCAAACTATACAACATCAAGAGGAGGTACTCTGAAGCACCAACCTTCTTCTTCCACCACTATTGCTGACGAGACCATCGAGCACTTGACACAGCTACTACAACAACGTGACCATGAAAATCATGACTTGAGAGAAAATTATAGTGACTTGTGAATCGAGTTTACAAACTTCAAGTCCCTAGTCATGAAAGCGTTGCATGTTGCTTCATACATTCATTCCACTGTCCCTCCGACCCAGCCACGACACTACCTGTCACTCGTTGTCCCTCAGCAGCCCACATCAGTCCAGCCCACATCAGTCCAGCCCACATCAGTCCAGCCCACACCAATCCAGCCCACACCAGTCCAACCCACACCAGTCCAGCCATCTATAGAGCAACATGATTATGAAGATCATTCTGATGATGACTATGTAGATTATTAGTTTTATTTTCTAATTGAACATACTTGTTAGAATATTTTTGATGTTTGATGGACAAATTTGTAAGCACCAAAATATGATGTCACAAACTTGTTTCACAATCGGCAAGTATGACCGAATCGTTCAAGTAATAAAACTTGGTAAGACCAAGTATCGTTCTTCCCAAAGGACTCACGGCCTAGTTTAGTTATGTGATTTCTTGATTAGCTAAGACTTAAGAAAACAATAATTGAAATTTTAATATGCAAGACGAAAATAAACATGTATGCATGAATTGATCAATGGCAAAGACATAAGATAAACACTTTCAATGGATTAAATGAATGAATATGTTGTTGGGGGTCAATTTCATCTCATCCACTCTCATATATTTTAGGAATTCCTCTTTCAAATCATCATTGTTAATGCCACTCTCTAATGTACCATTCTAGATGGCTTCTCCCTAATCAAATAGTTCATACAATTCCTAGCATTCCTAATGATTAGTTCATGAGTGCAGGAGCTTAAGGCAACCAATATAATGTTGTCAGTAAAATATTGGGAGAAATTCCCCGGATCTAGATTTCCCCGTACGTGTCCGTATCAACAAAACCAATAATCATGCATTAGAATGAGTTAAACAATGCAAGCATTGAGCAAAGAGGAAAAACCCTAACTAATGATGAAAAGAAAGCATATGTCTTAATTCAAAGATGTATTCAACAAATCCATATATGAGAGCTTCAAGAGATTACATTGATTCCCCAACAAACATACAAGGTTTAGTTCACCATATTCATGGTGAACCTAGATGAATAACAATGAAAGTATGAAAGAATAAACCCAATAAAGGTGAAGAGGTAGCCTGAGCATCCAAGATCCTCCTTCAAAGGGGTGAAAGAGAGAGTGTTTGCCTCGTTTCTGCCAAAGATACTAACTATAGGACGTGCAAGCCCTTATATACTAATCTAGAGTTACAAAAGATTACAAAAGCCCAAGCCCAAAAAGTGCCGCTCAGCGCCATTTACCGCTCAGCGGTGGTTACGCGTCTTCTTTCTTCCCCTCAGCGGCCATTTGCCCCTCAGCGGTTCCAACGTCACCTCTTGAGTGCCGCTCAGCGGTAGTTTGCCGCTGAGCGGTGCCTTCGACTTCTCTTTTTGCACTCTTTCTTGTCTTTTCTAATGTCCTCTCTCTCATTCTTCACTTCTTTCACCAAATTCACCTCAAAACCTGCACAAAAACACTCAAATCAAGCATAAACCTGTCCAGCTCTCTTATTTCTGAAAATATAAACAAAATGCATGATTTCAAGCTAGTTTCTAAGTCTAAAGGTTGCTTTTAGTATCACTTTTAAGCATGAAAATAACAGTTTTTCAACTGTTATCACAACCCCAAACTTAGAACTTTGCTTGTCCTCAAGCAAATAAAATGTAACTCCATCTCCAACCAATTCATATGATGGTTCACTCATTCAAAATCCTCTTTTCAAGATAAGTAATAACTTCACTCAAACTTATGACCAAGAGTTCAATCAAAATGTGCACATGCTTTAGTGTTCACAAGGTCATTTAAATTCCAACAAATGCTATTTTTCATGAATGATCAATCAATTAAGCATGGATGTTTATGTGCTTATGGAATATTTCCTCACTAGGTAAAGTGTTTCACTCAACACACAAGTGTATAAGAGGTAAAGTGTTTCACTCATTCACTCCACTATCACAATGTCACATGAATCAACTTTGCCTTTCATTTAACCACAATCAAATACATTCACAAGCATGCATCATCACAAGGACTTTTCAATGGCTTATAATGTGGCTGGGCTAACAAGAAAATTGGTTTTTCTGGATCACAAAATCCTTGAGTTAAGAGAATCATAACAACACAATCTTCTTATTCATTCCCAACTTTCTTTTGCCTTTGCTTTTGCATTTGCATTGAGCTTTGCTTCTTTTTCTTTTCTTTTCTTTGCATATTCTTACTTTTTAGCTGTTAGCTCAATGCTTTTTCCTTTTTCATGTTTCCCCAATAACCCCAAACTTGAACATTTAACAATACCACACAAGATCTTCTACTTAACTCAAGGTAAAGATTTTCAATCAAGGGTGTTCAGTGTATATTTAAGGCTAAGGGTTCAAAGGATAGAACACAACGTGTTCTCTTTTAGAAGGCTAACTTTATGAATTTGGCCAATAAAAAGGGTTTCAAAAACACGGCCTTTGATCATATGATGCAAAACAAGCAATTGATTCAATCATAGAAAACCTGGGCAAAGTCATTCATGCTTTCAAAGTAATAGCATTCAACAATAATAACTCTGGAGCTCAAAACCTCACATATAAGCTCATTCACATTTGACATGCACATCCTGCTTAATTTCACAATCACAATCATGATATTATGCATTTGTTCACAAAGCTTGTGAATCACCTGTATAAGCATTTTAATGTGCACATCATCTCAACATCAATCAATCATAAGCATCATTCAGCATTACTTATCACACAATCACAGTTAATAGCAAACCATCACAAGAAACCAGGTTTCACATAGAGTACATCGAACCCTAATCTAAAAACAAAAACAAATAAGTTCAGAAAACTTAAACCATAAAAGCATAATCATATGATAGCATTCATCAGTAAATGCTATCTCAGCTCCTCATCAGTCCGAGCTCTCTGTATCTTCCTCTTCCTCTTCATCATCATCTTCATCAAATGCATCCTCCTCCTCTGCTTCATCTTCCTCCATATTTCTGGCTGAAGCTTCAGCTGCTCCAGCTCCTCCATATACTGGTTCTTCTGGCCAAGCTACCACATTATGGAATTCATCCATAGTCCACCTGTGTGCTGGAGGGGTATCATACATCCCCACTATCATCTCAGCCGTGGCCACCTGCCCTCTGTGGATGGACTGCAACTGAGCACCTATAAGAGACATATACATGTCCCTCATCTGGAATGGTTCTGCCTCATGAGTATCAGCAGAAGTCCTGCTCTGTGCTGGCCTTCTCTCTCTACGAGCCTGGCGTGGTGGCACTGGCTGGGCTGCCTCCTCTCCTCCACAATACTGTCTGTAATAGGCCTCATCTATAGCTTTTCTTGGCCTCTCAAATGGTGGAACAGAAGTGTCCACCCCAGCTAGCTTGCAAAGGTGAGTGATCAAAGAAGGATGTCCCAGTGGTGCTTTGTTGTTTGAGGTGTTAGCACACACACTAATCTCATCAGCTATCACCTGCCCAATATTAACATTCAAGTTTCTGATAACACAGTAGATGAATAGTGCCCTGCTGAGAGTAATATCTGACACATGTGAACATGGCTGAATGTTGGCATGAGAAAACGCCATCCAATACTTTGCAAGGGGAGTCAAATCTGTCCTCCTAATGTTAACCACTGAGCCAGATCTATTCCTTTGGAAGTGTCCTCCAGGTATACACAATACTCTCTCCACATCCTCATAATCAGCACCTTCCTCCATGCTAAGAGCAAACTGGCATTGCTCACCAGCCCACACAGTATCCAGAAAGTTATTTATGGAGTCAGGATCATACCTGATAGCATGGCCTCTAACATAGCCCAAATAATTCTCAGCTGGATAATCACCAATCTTCTTTGCATTGGTGTAAAATTCTTTCACCACAGCTATGTTGGCAGGTGATGGATAAGTGGCTAGCTTTCCCCAATCATTCCCTAACACTTGCTCTCCAAATTGAGGAGCAAAGTTAGGTATCATTCCAACCTTTCTCTCCATTAGAAGTCTCCTGTCCTGAACCACCCTAAAGTGCTTCTCATGTTTCCTAGAGAGGAACCTGCCATTATGGGGCTGCTCTGGTTCCTTTTCCTTTCTCTTGGTTGCCATGGTTTTCAATCTCTTTCCTGAAGAGGATGCCATTCCTGCATTCAAACATAATTCCAAAACCACAGAACATGATGTTAATCATTAGTAAACACAAAACAAAACTCCTTTTGAAGCTAAACCACCGCTGAGGGCCAGAATTTCCCCTCAGCGCCACCAGTGCCACATTCAAACACGCAATAAACCAGAAAAACAAATCTGGCAGAGTGCCGCTCAGCGGTAAATGCCGCTCAGCGGTGATCTGCAGATTTTTGCAAATCTCTTTTTAAAACAGTCCTAACTCCACCCAAATGCAATTTTCAGTTTTCCAGTTCATAATCAAGCAGTTTAATCGGTTCAAACATCAAATATATCATCAAATCATGCATAGAAACTAAAACCCCTAAGTATTCATGCTTTGACAATCACATTCAAATTCAAGAACCCTAGAATGAACAAAATGCATTTTACTTACTTGGGTGGAGATGCTAAATGATATGAGAATGCTTCCAAACTAGAATGCTCTCTTCCAACCCCAAACTTTGATGGCACACTAGTATAAAAGTGAGTGGAAGAGAAATCTTCTAAAGAAGGAAGAGTAGAAAGATGTGGAAAACCTAGGAGAAGGTGTGTGGAAGTGTTTGTGCAGAGAGAAGTCTGGAAATAAACCCTAAAACGCAGCTTGGGGTATAAAAATACCCTAATGGGCTCGGGTCCCGCTAAGGGGAACTTAAGCCCCTCTGCGATAGTACCGCTCAACGGTAATTGCCGCTCAGCGGCACTTTCGTGAAGTGCTCCCCTCCTTCTTTTCTTGACCTACGTGCCTTCCCTACATGTCTCTCATAGGTTCCCTGCAATTCAATGTTAAAAATGCTTATGCAAATCCTAACTAAAAATAAACGAACAAAAACAATCAATCAACTGGGTTGCCTCCCAGGTAGCGCTTGTTTAACGTCACGAGCCTGACCCAAAATCCACCAACACCCATCAGTAGGTGTTTCAAACTTACCAGCACCCATCAGTAGATGCAAAATCTTCTCACCAACACCCATCAGTAGGTGTTACAAACTTAGATCAAACAAAATAATATCCAGAATAATATTCACAAATTATAAATTACAAAACCAAATCAAAAGTTTGTAAATCCACTGGGTTGCCTCCCAGCAAGCGCTTCTTTAATGTCACTAGCTTGACCCTGTTAAAGCTCACGTTCCATCTTCTTTATAGTTGACGTAGTCCTTCCACCAACCTTTCAACTGCTTCCTTTGGACTGTCTTAGATTCTCTAGAATATGGAGACTCTATCTCTATCATCTCCTTCTCTTTAAAGCCTTTAATAACCCACAACTTGTTCTTGAGTCTTACCGGTGTGCCAAGTTGGAGTCTTAATTTTTTCCAGTCTCTAGGAACTTCTTCTCCTTTTCCAATCTCTTCTACCTTGGGTGCCTGAAAATACAAACAATGGTTATCAGCAATCTTAAGATTTTTATTTTTACCTCTCGTTATGGGTGCATCTCGAAATGCAGCTTTATAACTGGCTTCTTCCTCCTTTGCTTGTATCTCATCTTTGAACACATCCACCACCACTCTCTCCTCTCTGTCTTGGAGAACCACTATACCTTCATTCACATCAATGATAGCCCTGGCCGTTTTCATAAACGGTCTTCCAAGTATGATAGGTATCTTCTCGGTCTCCATCTTCATCACCACAAAGTCTGCCAAGAACTGAAGTTTGCCAACACAAACTATAATGTCCTCTACAATTCCACTTGACTCCTTTGAAGATCCATCGGCCATTACTATTCTAACCTTTGCAGGTTTCATTTTAACCTTGCCAATTTGCTCCAGTAAAGAATAAGGCATCAAGTTAACACTTGAACCTAAATCAAGGAGAGCTTTCTTTACCTTTTTCTTCCCTATAGAACAAGGGATAGAAAAGCTGCCTGGATCAGATGCTTTAGGAGGGAATGGCTCTTTTTTAACAGCTATACACTTCTTTGCTTCCTCATCTCTACGTCTTTTCTTTGTAGAGATGTTCTCATCAGATTTTGTGTAAACTGTGATTTTCTGTAGAATCTGCTCCCAAGGTGCTTCATTATCCAACATATTAAATAATTCTGTGAAATCCATTTGTTTCTCCTGATTTATTGGAAAAGGAAAATTATTTTCACTCTCTATTTCTCTTCTTTCTTCTGTTTCTTCTTCTTCTTCCAACTCAATGATCTCTTCATTTACACTCTTGACCACTTTGCACTCTTCTCTGGGGTTAACCTCAGTATTAGCCCCAAAGTTTCTGTTGGGTCTTTCTTCCAATTGCTTAGTGATCTGACCCATCTGAATCTCCAGATTCTTTATAGCAGCTTCAGTGCTCTTTTGAGAAGATTCAGTTTTTTGGATGAATTGCTGAAGAGTTTCTTCCAACTTTGTTGATCTGTCATTAAGCATAGATAATTGTTGCCACAAAGTTGGTTGCTGCTGCTGCTTATTAAACTGATTAGCCTGCCCAGTTTGTCCTTGGCCAATGCTTGGATGTGGTTTCCAACCCTGATTATAATTCCCTTGACGGTATGGAAACTGATTAGCCATGAAGTTAACATCCTCCAAGGCCTCTACTGGAAAAGCACACTGGCCATTGATGTGATCACCTCCACACAGTTCGCACAACTGGGTTTGTACCTGTGCAGCAGATTTTAACTCTTTAGGTAGTGAAGCAAGAGTTTTGGTCAGAGTTTCCAGCTGTTGAGTTAGAATCTTATTCTGTGCTAGCAGAGCATCATGGGTTTGTAATTGAAGAACCCCTTTCTGTTGCATAGGGGCGCCTCTTTCATTGTGAAGCTCATTATCACTTGTAGCCATATTTTCAATAATTTCAGTTGCTTCCTCTGGAGTTTTCCATTTGATATTGCCTCCAGCTGAGGCATCCAACATCATCTTGGTTTGTGAACCAAGCCCTCCAAGGAAAGTTAGGACTACTTCTTGATCTTCAAAGCCATGCGTAGGAGTTTTACGTAACAAGCTTTTATACCTGTCCCATGCATGTCCCAGTGATTCCTCCATGCCCTGCTTGAATGAAGATATCTCTTGCTTTCCTTTAGTCACTTTAGATTGTGGGAAGTATTTGCTTAGAAACTTTGTAACCACTGCTTCCCACTCCGTGAAACTTTCTTCTGGAAAAGAGTTCAACCAAAGCTTAGCATTGCCTCCCAATGAGAAAGGAAACAAGCTAAGTTTGATAGCTTCGTCTGGCACCCCATTGATCTTGACCGTGTTGCAGATCTCATTAAATGTTGTAAGGTGCTCATATGGGCTTTCATGTGATAACCCAGTAAATTGATTACTCTTTACCAGTTGGATTAATGCTGGTTTGACCTCCATGTTGGCTGCATTGACTCTAGGTCGAGCTATGCTATTGAAGTGCTGAGGTCCAGCAAGATTAGTGTAATCTGCAAGAGTTCTTCTAGCATTATTATTGTTCTCCATACTCCCTGTGCTGTGAACAGAACCTTGTGGTGATGATTGTAGGAGAGTTTCAGGAGAAGGGAAAAGTTCTCTGGACGTTCTGATTCTTCTCCTCCTTCTACTCTCGTCTAGTCCTTCAAGTAGTGGTTCTGTTGTTTTCTTACTTCTAGTTCGAATTGCCTTCTGCATGCACAAGAAAACAAAACCCTAGAAAAGATTTGTTAGCACAAAAAGATATAGAAGAAAATAAATATTGAAAAGATATAAGAAGATAAAAGATTTAGAAGATAGAATCAAATAAAATAAAATAAAACCTAATCTAAAAAAAAAAATAAAATCTAATCTAAAAGATAAAATAAAATAAAATCTAACCTAACCTAAAAGATAAAAATAAAATCTAATAAAATCTAACCTAAAAATAAAAAACAGAAAACAGAAAAACAGAAAACAGAAAAATTCAAAAATAAAATAAAATCTAATCTAAAAAGATAAAAATAAAATCTAACCTAAAAGATAAAAATCAAATCTAAAAAAATAAAATCTAATAAAAACAGAAAAAATAAAAACAGAAATTCAAAATTAAAGTCAAAGGTAATCAATAATCACACAAATTAACCAGTTAAACCACGAGTCCCCGGCAACGGCGCCAAAAACTTGATGGACAAATTTGTAAGCACCAAAATATGATGTCACAAACTTGTTTCACAATCGGCAAGTATGACCGAATCGTTCAAGTAATAAAACTTGGTAAGACCAAGTATCGTTCTTCCCAAAGGACTCACGGCCTAGTTTAGTTATGTGATTTCTTGATTAGCTAAGACTTAAGAAAACAATAATTGAAATTTTAATATGCAAGACGAAAATAAACATGTATGCATGAATTGATCAATGGCAAAGACATAAGATAAACACTTTCAATGGATTAAATGAATGAATATGTTGTTGGGGGTCAATTTCATCTCATCCACTCTCATATATTTTAGGAATTCCTCTTTCAAATCATCATTGTTAATGCCACTCTCTAATGTACCATTCTAGATGGCTTCTCCCTAATCAAATAGTTCATACAATTCCTAGCATTCCTAATGATTAGTTCATGAGTGCAGGAGCTTAAGGCAACCAATATAATGTTGTCAGTAAAATATTGGGAGAAATTCCCCGGATCTAGATTTCCCCGTACGTGTCCGTATCAACAAAACCAATAATCATGCATTAGAATGAGTTAAACAATGCAAGCATTGAGCAAAGAGGAAAAACCCTAACTAATGATGAAAAGAAAGCATATGTCTTAATTCAAAGATGTATTCAACAAATCCATATATGAGAGCTTCAAGAGATTACATTGATTCCCCAACAAACATACAAGGTTTAGTTCACCATATTCATGGTGAACCTAGATGAATAACAATGAAAGTATGAAAGAATAAACCCAATAAAGGTGAAGAGGTAGCCTGAGCATCCAAGATCCTCCTTCAAAGGGGTGAAAGAGAGAGTGTTTGCCTCGTTTCTGCCAAAGATACTAACTATAGGACGTGCAAGCCCTTATATACTAATCTAGAGTTACAAAAGATTACAAAAGCCCAAGCCCAAAAAGTGCCGCTCAGCGCCATTTACCGCTCAGCGGTGGTTACGCGTCTTCTTTCTTCCCCTCAGCGGCCATTTGCCCCTCAGCGGTTCCAACGTCACCTCTTGAGTGCCGCTCAGCGGTAGTTTGCCGCTGAGCGGTGCCTTCGACTTCTCTTTTTGCACTCTTTCTTGTCTTTTCTAATGTCCTCTCTCTCATTCTTCACTTCTTTCACCAAATTCACCTCAAAACCTGCACAAAAACACTCAAATCAAGCATAAACCTGTCCAGCTCTCTTATTTCTGAAAATATAAACAAAATGCATGATTTCAAGCTAGTTTCTAAGTCTAAAGGTTGCTTTTAGTATCACTTTTAAGCATGAAAATAACAGTTTTTCAACTGTTATCAATGTTACATTATGATTCTGTTACATTACATTTGCTAGATGAACATATTGTTTTATGTTTTATGTTTAATGTTTCATTTACAAATACAAGTTCTTAAATTTCAGCAATACAAATGATGTTATTATATTGTTATTTACTCCATTAATGATTGGATGATTTTGGAATGTATATTATGGAGGTCTGCCTGTGGTTTGAAAATGTTATACAGGTCTGTCTGTGCTGTGAACATGTTATGCAGGTGTTAACACTCGACAAGTGTACCGAATCGTATCAAGTAATAATAAAATAGTAAGACAGTTATGTGATTTCTTGATTAAATTAGACTTGTAAACGAAATCATTGTGTTTGAATTGCAGAAAATAAACATGAATGCAAGTTTTCGATCAATTTGATTGAAAGAAGAAAAAAAGATTGATGTAAAATATGAAATGATGATGTTGTTGGGGTTTCCGATTTATCCTATCCACTCTCATGTATTCATGAATTCATCTTTCTTCATTAATGTTAATTCCACTTTCTAATTTACGTTAAACACGATGTCTCGATGAAGAAAGCCTACTCCTAATCACTAGTTTACAATGTCTTGTCTCCCTAGCAATTATTCATGCATTACATTCGCACAGAAGCTTAAAGGCAACCAATCCTCCTATCCCTATGTCTAGGTAATATTGCTCTTGGGAGAATTTCCTCAATTCTAGATTTATCTATATGTGTCCATATAAATAACATCAATGATCATGCAATTGAATGAGTTAAACAAAGCATGCATAGAGTAAACAGGAAAAACCCTAACAATCAATGAAGTAAAGCATTTAAATCAAGAATCAATTCAATACATGAGAGTTTCAAAGGATTGCATCAATTCCCCAACAACAATGGAGGTTTAGTTCACCATAGAAAGGGTGAAACTAGATGAAAAACAATGAAAGAATGAAAGATAGAACCCTAGAATTTGAAGAGAGGAGCTTCCGCATCCAAAATCCGCCTCCAAGGGGTGAAAAAAGTGTGATTTTGCCTATTTGTGTCCAAAGATACCAACCCTAGGTTGACTAAACCCTTATATAGTTTATTAAAATTTATAGAAAATAGGGCCAAACCCAATTAAATGGCGCTCAGCGGCACTTTTAGCGCTCAACGGTAAGTGCGGTTCTTCAGAATGACGCTTAGCTGCAGTTTTGGCCGTCAACGATGACTGTGGTGCTTTAGAACGCCGCTCAGCAGTAAAAGTTGCGCTGAGCGGTGAATGCAGATCTTCTTTTGTGCACTTACTTCCTTTCCTGAGTCCAGCTCCTTACTACTTCAACTTCTTTCATCTAATTCATCTTAATTCCTGCCAAAACAAGGAAAACCAAGCATAAGACCCATCCAACTCTCTTATTTCCAAAACTTAAGCAAAAGCATGATTTCAAGCTAGTTTCTATGTCATAAAGGTTGTTTTTAATATCAAAATTAAGTATAAAAATAACGGTTTTTCAACCGTTATTACAACCCCAAACTTAGAACTTTGCTTGTCCTCAAACAAACAAGATGTAACTCAGTCTTCCACCAATCCATACAATGGTTTACCACATTCAAAAACTCTTTCTTTCAAGACAAGTAATTACTCAAATCAGCTCATTAAAAAGAATTCAGTTAAGATGCACACATGCTTTAATTCAATCAACTCATTGTGGTGTTCACATAGTGACAAAGTATCCAACAAATGTTATTCTCATGAATGATCAATTAACTAAGCATAGATGTACTCATGTGCTCGTGGAATTATTCCTCACTAGATAAAGTGTTTCACTCAATCACACAAGTGTATATAGAGGTCACGCATTCACACTTTACTATCACAATGTCACATGAATCAACTTTGCCTTTCATTTAACCACAATTAAACACACTCATAAACAAGCATCATCACAAGGACTTTTCTATGGCTTATAATGTGGTTGGGCTAAGAAGAAAATTGGTTTTTCTGGATCACAAAATCCTTGAGTTAAGAGAATCATCATTTAAACACAACCATTCTTACTTCTTCCCAACTTTCTTTTGCACTAAGCTTTTCTTTTTCTTTTTCTTTCTTTTCTTTCCTTTTTATTTTGGTTTTCACATGCTTAGCTCAATGCCTTTTGTATTCCCTTTTTAGACCTCCAAACAACCCCAAACTTGAACATTTATCAATACCACAAGATATTTTCAACTCAACTCAAGGTAAAGATTTTCAAAAAGGGTTTTCTATCATGTTCAAGGCTAAGGGTTCAAAGGATAGAACACATTGTGCTCTCTTTTATTGGGCTAAAATCATGCATTTGGATACAAAGGGTTACCAACAAATGGCCTTGATCATATGACACATACAAGCAAATGATTCAATCATAAAAACTTGGGCAAAGTCATTCATGCTTTTAATGTAATAACACTCATTCACAAAAACTCTGGAGTTCAAAACCTCACACATAAGCTCATTCAACATTCTACATACACATCCTGCTTAGCATCATAATCACAATCACAACATCATGCATCTGTTCACATAGCTTGTGAATAACCACCTGTATATCAGCATATAGTGCACAATCTCAACATCAATCAATATCCAAGCATCATCAAGCAAATCTCATCATGCATAAATCACAAGCAAACCATCATAGCAGATAAAGTTTCACACTGAGTACATCACAACCTATTCTAATAACAGAAGCAAATAAGTTCAACAGTACAAAACAAAAGATAGAAAAAATCCTACTCTAGAGGTGATAGCATCGATCAATAGATGTTATCTCAGCTCCTCATCAACCCATGCTTTCATGCGAATCTTCCTCCTCTCCTTCATCTTCAGCATCTTCAAATTCATCATCATCATCCATAGCTGGAGCTTCAACTGCTCCAGCTCCACTAGCTTGAGCTTGCTCCTCTGGCCATGCCACCACATTGTTGAACTCATCCATGGTCCACCGATGTCCTGGGGGTGTATCATACATCCCAATGATCATCTCTATTGTGGCCATCTGCCCTCTATGGATAGACTGCATCCTAGCATCTATAAGAGACATATACATATCTCTCATCTGAAACGACTCTGCATCATGAGGCTGTGCAGGTGCCTGTGGTGGTCCTCTTCCTCTACGAGGATTACGTGGTGGTACTAGCTGAGCTGCCTCATCTCCGCCACAATATTGCCTATAGTAGGCCTCAGCAATCGCCTTCCTAGGCCTCTCAAACGGTAGTGTAGAAATATTCACTTCAGCTAGCTCACAGAGGTGTTTAATCAGAGAAAGATGCCTCAAAGATGCCTTGTTGTTCATAGTATTTACACACACCTGTATCTCATTGGCTATGACCTGGCCAATCTTAATGCTCATCCCTCTCACCACACAATATAGAAGAAGAGCCCTATTGACAGTAATATCAGAGACATGTGAACAAGGCTGGATGTTGGCATGAGAAAATGCCATCCAGTACTTTGCTAAAAGGAGTCAGATCAGATCTCCTGATATTCACAACAACACCATTCCTATTTCTCTGAAAGTGCCCTCCAGGCACACAAAGCACACTCTCCACATCAATAAAGTTTGCTCCTTCTTCCATACTCAGAGCAAACTGACACTACTCATCAGCCCATTCTGTATTTAAAAACTTATTAATGGAATCAGGGTCATACCGAATGGTGTGTCCTCTAACATAGATCATATATTCCTCAGCGGGATAATCACCCAACCGCCTTGCATTGGTGTAGAACTCTTTTACCACTGCTATGTTAACTAGTGTAGGATAAGTGGCTAATCTCTCCCAATTCTTATTCTCCAATTGCTCTCCAAACTGTGGAGCAAAATCAAGTATCAACCCAGCCTTCCTTTCCATCAGTAGCCTTCTATCTTGGACAATATTGAAATGACACTCATGCTTGCGGGAAAGGAGCTTGTTGGAATAAGAGCGATTATGCAGATTTTTCAAAATCACCCAAAAATGCTTCTAATCTCCACCCACATGCATTCTTCCTAGTTCCAGACCTAAATCAAGCAATTTAATCGGTCCATACAGTGATTAATTCATCTAATCATGCATAAAAATCAAAATCCCTCAAGAATCATGCTTAGACAACCATGTTCATACCAATTCATGCTTTCAAAAACCCTAGAATGTAAATTGTTTGTACTTACTTGGGTGGAGATGTTGAATATGTGTAGAATGCTCTAGGAATGTGCAAAAATCATCCCCTAACAGCAATGCTCTCACCAAACCCCAAACTTGGATGGAAACTTGATGCAAAAGTGGTTTAAAGAGAGATTTTATGAAGGGGGAAGAAGGGAAAAAGTGTAGAGAACTCTTCGGAAAGTGTTTGAGAGTGTGTGGGAAGAGGGAAATCTGAAAGTGGCGGCCAAGACGCACCCTAGGGTATAAAAGAGACCTAATGGGCCAAATCCCGCTGAGCCCAATTAAAACAAGCCCAGTCAGCAAAACTGCAGCATTCGCGCTCAACGGTAATTACCGTTGAGCGGCATTTGCCAGACCAATTCTCCTTCTTCCTAGCTTGCCCTAGGTGTCCTTTACCAATGCCTCTCACTTACCCAATGCATTTATTCTCTCACATCACTCAAACATTCAATCCCTATAATGCAACTAGAGTAGAATCAAAACAAACAAACAAAGATAAATTCAATCAACTGGGTTGCCTCCCAAGTAGCGCTTGTTTAACGTCACGAGCCTGACCCAAAATCCTCCAACCCCCATTAGTAGGTGCAAATCTTACCATCACCCTTCAATAGGTGTACCTTCTGAGTATCCTTCAGTAAATACTCACCAACCTAGCATCCATCAGTAGATGCTAAACCCAAATATAACAATGTTCCAAAGTTTCAAATTACATCACCAAAATAAATAAAGCCAAAGAAATTAATGTTCTCAAATCACTTAGTGCCGCCCAGTAAGCGTTCTTTTAACGTCACTAGGTTCACCCAATAAATCTCAAGTTCCTTTTTCAATGTTGGTGTTCCTTTTGCTTTCATCACACCAACTCATTAATTGATTTCGGTCCACCTTTTTGACTCTTCTTGAATATGGAGCTTCAATCTCTATCACTCCATTCTCTTTGAAATCTTTCACAACCCACAACTTGTTCTTGAATCTTACCGGTGTACCAAGTTTGAGTTGTGCATCCATCAAGTCAACATGAACCTTTCTTCCTTTGCCATCTTTTTCTTCTTCCCTAACTTGTGACAAGAAACAATTTTTACCTTTGATGACCAGCTTTGCAGCTTTAAAGCTAGTCATGGGTGCATCCTTACATGCAACTTTATGATTAGCCTCCTTCTCTTGAATCTGCTGCTCCACTTTGAAGACATTAAAGATCACCTTTTCTTCTCGGTCTTGAAGCACTATCATCTCATCATCCACATTGATGATTACCTTTACCGTTTTCATAAATGGTCTTCTAAGAATAATTGGGATATTCTAATCTTCCTCCATCTCTATCACCACAAAATCCACCAATAATTTAAGTTTGTCTATACAAACCACAACATCTTCCACTACACCATAGGGTTTCTTGGAAGATCCATCCGCCACGAACAAAGTCACCAATCCTTTCAAGCATAGATAAGGACATCAAATTAATGCTTGACCCTAAATCAATTAAGGCCTTCCTTATATTCTCCTTTCTAATGACACAAGGAATAATAAAACTTCCTGGATCTTTCACTTTTGGAGGAAGTGGTTTCTCCAAAGTAGCTCTACATTCTCCCTGTTTATCACTAGTTTCCTCTTCTAGATATCTCTTCTTTGTGAGGATTTGCTTCATGTGCTTTGCATAAGCAGGAATTTGTTGCAGTGCTTCAATCAAAGGGGTCAACACCCAATTTCGTCCGGGTAAGTAATTATTTAAAAATAATAAAAAATAAGATAATAATAATTAATGGTGGGTAAAAAGGGATAAAATAATGACTTTAATACAATATTTTTGAAATGTTAGTGATGAGTGCATATTTATGCCCACATTTATGCTTTAATATTCAAATTTTTGATGGGATAATTATGCTTAAATGGTTGATTTTAAGTGAATTTGTGATGATTCGAATTGTTGGGTTTGGGAAATAAATAGACGTAAAAAGTGAGTTTTAGCGCATAAATTATTCTTGGATGTTCTAATGTTTATTTGTGCAGCTGAGAATATAATTTTATTGGTCCAAATGGCAATTCAAGGCCCAAAATCAGATTTTATTTGGAAAATTCAGAACGGGCTAAAGTGTAGATAGAAGAAATTTCAGGGCATTTGTGCAATTTTGGAAAGTTAGAAAATCTAAAAGATAAAATTCAGTTGTTGAATTTAATTTGGGAATATCAACAGAAAATATCTTCCAAATAATTTTATCATTATCTAAATCTTTTAATTATTTGGAAGATATAGGATATAAGATAATTGAGTTAATATCTATCAAATATTCTTTAAAACTGATTTAATCTAATGAATATTTGAAAGATATAATATATCAACAGAAAATATCTTATCAACAAACTATTCAGAGTCCAAGCCCAATCAAGCCCTATTTAAAGAGACCCAGGGGACTTCACTTCATATATTGATTCTCTCATACTCCTCTCACTTTTCTTTCATCTTGTATTCAACTCCATTCATGGAGAGCTAAGCATCTAGGGCTATTCTACTGTAATTCCATGACGGATTCTGAGGTTACGTTCAGTTAATGCAATTGTTTACTTTGATTATTGATTTAAGTTGTTCTCTCTATGTCTTTCATCTCTCTATCTTGTTAAAAGCAAAGATTTTTGCATCATAATGTGTTTGAATCTACATGCATATTGATTATATGAGTTCTAGGGTTTCTAGGTTTAATTGAGAATTTACTTTGATTTAATTTAGGAACTTTCATATGATTAAATGGTTTTTACTGTCAATTGAAAATGTACTTTGATTGATTAGTAATAATTTCAACTATAATCAATTGAGAATTTACTTTGATTGATTAGCTTTTAATTTGGTTAGGAGATTTAAGAATAGACATGATTAAACACAATAGAATTTGATTGAGAATGTACTTTGGTTGAATTTATTGTGAATAATCTAGAAAGGTTTTGCATTTGATTGAGAATTTACTTTGGTTAAATGCACGATCGGCCTCGAATTAATTAAGAATGTACTTTAATTAATTTGAAACTTAAACAATAATCAATTGAACAATTATCCGTGAATAACCGATGATGAATCTATCTTGGAAAAACAGTGGAATTAGCCTATTTCATCGTAACTGTTTTTAAGTTTCTTATTTGTTCTTTAAACATTCTCCAAACATTACTTTTATCCATAAGCATTGCATAACATTCGTAAGAGTCAGATATTCAAAAGCAATTCCGTGTTCGTTGGGAGACGACTCAGGGTTACTTCAATACTGAAGTTGCCTTGAAAAGTAGTATTAATTTGATAGCTTCAACGACAGCCTATCAGTTAGTTTAATATGGTAATAATTTGAATTAATATTATGCTAATAATGATAAACAATAATTAAAATAGTATATTAATATAATTTGTTGCATCAGTTGCTTTTAAAGAGGAAAATATGATTTTCTGACAATAATGATAATCAATGTTTTGAATATTATTTAATTTGTTTTCTGACAACCATGACCATTTCTTTCCCTATTTTGTTTTATTGTCAATTGATTCACAATTAAGGCAAGATTTCCATAATATTATAATGTGTGTAGTATATAAATACGCACTCTGTCATAAAAAAAGGGGGACAAAAAAAATAGAGAGAAGCATGCAGAAATAATAGAAAGAGAGTATAGAAAAAAAAATAGGTTCTCACCCATAAGGGTTCTGTCAACGACAATCATCAAAGAAGAAAGAGGAGAGTACTAAAAGCTAAAAAGGTATGTCACCTCTACACCATTCTTTTTCTCTTTTTATTGTACTCTGAAGTTTTTTTCTAAAGGTATGTTTTTTTCCTACTGATGGACAAATTTATGAACACCAAATTATGATGTCACAAACTTGTTTTCAATCGGCAAGTATGACCGAATCGTTCAAGTAATAAACTTGGTTAGACCAAGTATCGTTCTTCCCAAAGGACTCACGACCTAGTTTAGTTATGTGGTTTCTTAATTAACTAAGACTTACAAACGAAATAATTGGGGTTTAAAATGCAAGACAGAAAATAAATATGTATGCATGAATTTTGATCAATGGCTAAAATCAAAAGATAAACACTTTCAATGAAATATAGATATGAATATGTTGTTGGGGGTCAATTTCATCTTATCCACTCTCATATATTTTAAGGAATTCAACAGTCAAATCATCATTGTTAATGCCACTCTCTAATGTACCTTTCCAGAAGGCTTCTCCCTAATCACGAGTTCATACAATTCCTAGCATTCCTAACGATCAGTTCATAAGTGCAGGAGCTTAATGACAACCAATATAAAATTGGGAGAAATTCCCCGGATCTAGACTTCCCCGTACGTGCCCGTATCGACAAAACCAATAATCATGCATCGAATGAGTTAAACAATGCAAGCATTAAGCAAAGAGGAAAAACCCTAACTAATGATGAAAGAAAGCATAAGTCTTAATTAAAAGATGTAAAATCATATTCCATATATGAGAGTTTCACAAGATTACATTGATTCCCCAACAAACATACAGAGTTTAGTTCACCATATTCATGGTGAACTTAGATGAATTACAATGAAAGAATGAAAGAATAAACCCTAAAAAGGTGAAGAGGAAGCCTGAGCATCCAAGATCCTCCTTCAAAGGGGTGGAAGAGAGAGTGTTTGCTTCGTTCCAGCCAGAGATGCCTAACCCTAGGAAACCCTAAAGCTTATATATCATTCGTAAATTACAAAAAGTCAAATCCAAGCCCATTAAAGTGCCGCTCAGCGGTAAACTACCGCTCAGCGGTGAGTGCGTGACTTGTTTTCTCCCCTCAGCGGCCATTTTGCCCCTCAGTGGACCTTACGTGACTTCCAGAGTACCGCTCAGCGGTAAAATACCGCTCAGCGGTGAGTGCGTGACTTGTTTTCTCCCCTCAGCGGCCATTTTGCCCCTCAGCGGACCTCCCGCAAACTCCTGAGTGCCGCTCAGCGGTAAACTGCCGCTGAGCGGTGACTTCGACTTCTCCTTTTTGCACTTTTGTTGTCTTTTTTGATTTCATCTCTCTCCTTCTTCACTTCTGTCACCACATTCACCTTAAAACCTGCACAAAAACACTGAAATCAAGCAGAAACCTGTCCAGCTCTCTTATTTCCAAAAATATAAAGAAAAACATGATTTCAAGCGAGTTTCTAAGTGTGAAGGTTGCTTTTAGTGTCAATTTTAATCATAAAAATAACAGTTTTTCAACTGTTATCACAACCCCAAACTTAAAACTTTGCTTGTCCTCAAGCAAATAAGATGTAACTCAATCTGCAACCAATTCATATGATGGTTCACTCATTCAAAAATCCTCTTTTTCAAGATAAGTAACAACTTCACTCAAACTTATGACCAAAAGTTTAATCCAGATGTGCACATGTTTTAGTGTTCACAAAGTCATTTAAATTCCAACAAATGCTATTTTCATGAATGATCAATCAATTAAGCATGGATGTTCATGTTTTCATGTGATATTTCCTCACTAAGTCAAGTGTTTCACTCACACTCAAGTGTATACGAGATGATCACTCATTCACTCTACTATCACAATGTAACATGAATCAAATTTGCCTTTCATTTTACCACAATCAAAAACATCCACAAGCATGCATCATCACAAGGACTTTTCTATGGCTTATAATGTGGCTGGGCTAACAAGAAAATTGGTTTTTCTGGATCACAAAATCCTTGAGTTAAGAAAATCATACAACACAATCATCTTATTCATTCCCAACTTTCTTTTGCCTTTGCATTGAGCTTTACTTCTTTTTCTTTTCTTTTCTTTTTCTTTGCACATTCTTATTTTTTAGCTCTTAGCTCAATGCTTTTCATATTTTCCCAACAACCCCAAACTTGAACATTTAACAATACCACACAAGATCTTCTACTTAACTCAAGGTAAAGATTTTTCAATCAAAGGGTTTCAGTGTATGTTCAAGGCTAAGGGTTCAAAAGGGATTGAACACAAAGTGTTCTCTTTTAGTGGGCTAATTTTATGAATTTGGCCAATAAAAAGGTTTTCAACAAACGGCCTTGATCATATGATGCAAAACAAGCAATTGATTCAATCATAGAAAACCTGGGCAAAATCATTCATGCTTTTAAAGTAATAGCATTCAACAATAACAACTCTGGAGCTCAAAATCTCACATATAAGCTCATTCACATTTGACATACACATACTGCTTAATTTCACAATCACAATCATAATATCCTGCATTTGTTCACAAAACTTGTGAATCACCTGTATAAACATTTAATGTGCACATCTATCTCAACATCAATCAATCATAAGCATCATTCAGCATTACTTATCACACAATCACAGTTAATAGCAAACCATCACAAGAAACCAGGTTTCAAATAGAGTACATCAAACCCTAATCTAAAAATAGAAACAAATAAGTTCAGAAAACTTAAACCACAACATAAGCACATGATAGCATTCATCAGTAAATGTTATCTCAGCTCCTCATCAATCTGAGCTGTCCTCTGTATCTTTCTCTTTCTCCTCATCTTCATCATCTTCTTCTGCATCATCCTCATCAGCTTCATCTTCTTCCATATCTCTAGCTGAAGCTTCAGCTCCTCCTCCATGCACTGGTTCCTCTGGCCAAGCTACCACATTCTGGAATTCATCCATAGTCCACCTGTGGGCTGGAGGTGTATCATACATCCCCACAATCATCTCAGCAGTGGCCACCTGCCCTCTGTGAATGGACTGCAATTGAGCCCCTATAAGAGACATATACATGTCCCTCATCTGGAATGGCTCTGCTTCATGTGTCTCAACAGATGTCTGGCTCTGTGCTGGCCCTCTCTCTCTACGAGCACGGCGTGGTGGAACTGGCTGAGCTTCATCATCACCTCCACAGTACTGTCTATAATAGGCCTCATCAATAGCTTTTCTTGGCCTCTCAAAAGGTGGAGCAGAAGTGTCCACTCCAGCTATCTTGCAAAGGTGCGTGATCAAAGAAGGATGTCCTAGTGGTGCTTTGTTGTTTGAAGTATTGGCGCACACACTAATCTCATCAGCTATCACCTGCCCAATATTAACATTCAAGTTTCTGATAGCACAATAGATGAAGAATGCCCTGCTGAGAGTAATATCTGACACATGTGAACATGGCTGAATGTTGGCATGAGAAAACGCCATCCAATACTTTGCAAGAGGAGTCAAATCCGTCCTCCTAATGTTAACCACTGAGCCAGATCTATTCCTTTGGAAGTGTCCTCCAGGTATACACAGTACTCTCTCCACATCCTCATAATCAGCACCTTCCTCCATGCAAAGAGCAAACTGGCACTGCTCACCAGCCCATACAGTGTCCAGAAAGTTATTAATTGAATCAGGATCATACCTGATAGCATGGCCTCTAACATAGCCCAAATAATTCTCAGCTGGATAATCACCAATCTTCTTTGCATTGGTGTAAAATTCCTTAACCACAGCTATGTTGGCAGGTGCAAGATAGGTTGCTAGTTTTCCCCAATCATTCCCTAACACTTGCTCTCCAAATTGAGGAGCAAGGTTAGGTATCATTCCAACCTTTCTCTCCATCAGAAGTCTCCTGTCCTGAACCACCTTAAAGTGCTTCTCATGTTTCCTAGAGAGGAACCTGCTAGATTGGGGTTGCTTTGGTTCCTTTTCCTTTCTCTTGGTTGCCATGGTTTTCAATCTTTTTCCTGATGAGGATGCCATTCCTACATTCAAAACACAAACAAAACCACAGAACATGATGTTAATCATTAGTAAAACACAGAACACAACTCCTATCGAAGCTAAACCACCGCTGAGGGCCAAAATTCCCCCTCAGCGCCACCAGTACCATATTCTGGATCACACAAAACCAGAAAAATCAAATCTGGCATAGTGCCGCTCAGCGGCCGTTTACCCCTCAGCGGTAACTCTGCAGATTTTTGAAAAACCTGTTTTAAAGCTTTCCTAACTCCACCCAAATGCAATTTTCAATTTTCCAGTTCATAATCATGCAGTTTAATCGGTTCAAACATCAAATATATCATCAAATCATGCAAAGAAATCAAAACCCCTAAATCTTCATGCTTTGACAATCATATTCAAAATCAAAAACCCTAGAATGAACAAAATGCATTTTACTTACTTGGGTGGAGATACTAGATGCAATGAGAATGCTTCCAAGCTAGAATGCTCTCTTCCAACCCCAAACTTTGATGGCACACTAGTGAAAAAGTGAGTGGAAAAGAAATTTTCTTAAGAGGGAAGAGTGAAAAGATGTGGAAAACCTTGGAGAAGGTATGTGGGAGTGTTTGTGCAAAGAAAAGGCTGAATGTGTGAAAGAATGCGCAGCTTAGGGTTTAAAAATACCCTAATGGGCTCGGGTCCCGCTAAGGGGAACTAAAACCCTATTCTGCGAAAGTACCGCTCAGCGGTAAAGTACCGCTCAGCGGCACTTTCGTGAAGTGCTCTTCTCCTTCTTTTCTTAACCTACGTGCCTCCTAGACATGCCCCTCACTGACTCCCTGCAATTCAATGTTCAAAATGCTTATGCAAACCCTAACTAAAACAAACAAACAGAAATATTCAATCAACTGGGTTGCCTCCCAGGTAGCGCTTGTTTAACGTCACGAGCCTGACCCAAAATCCACCAACACCCATCAGTAGGTGTTACAGCCATTGTATCCTTCAGTAGATACTTAACCACCTAGCATCCTTCAGTAGATGCTATGTCCAACAAAATAATTACAAAAATAATGTTCACAAATTAAAAATTACAAAACCAAATCAAAAGTTTTTAAATTCACTGGGTTGCCTCCCAGCAAGCGCTCTTTTAATGTCATTAGCTTGACCCAATAAAGTTCAAGTTCCATCTTCTTTGTAGTTGATGTTGTCATTCCACCAACTCCTCAGCTGTTTCCTTTGAACTGTTTTGGTTCTTCTAGAATATGGAGACTCTATCTCTATCATCTCCTTCTCTTTAAAGCCCTTCACAACCCAGAACTTGTTCTTGATTCTAACAGGTGTGCCAAGTTGGAGTCTTCTTTTCTTCCAGTCTCTAGGAATTTCTTCTCCTCTTCCAATCTCTTCTTCCTTGGGTACTTGAAACAACAAACAATGGTTACCTGAAACCTCCAGATTTTCATCTTTATGGCTAGTCATGGGTGCATCTCGAAATGCAGCTTTATAACTAGCTTCTTCCTCCTTTGCTTGCATCTCATCTTTGAAGACATCTACCACCACTCTCTCCTCTCTATCCTGGAGCACTACTATCCCTTCATTTACATCTATGATAGCCCTAGCCGTTTTCATAAACGGTCTTCCAAGTATGATAGGTATCTTCTCAGTCTCCATCTTCATCACCACAAAGTCTGCCAAGAACTGGAGTTTGCCAACACAAACTATAATGTCCTCTACAATCCCACATGGCTCCTTTGAAGATCCATCGGCCATTACTATTTTAATCTTTGCATGTTTCATTTTAACATTGCCGATTTGCTCCAGTAAAGAATAAGGTATCAAGTTAACACTTGAACCTAAATCAAGGAGAGCTTTCTTTACCTTTTTCTTCCCTATAGTACAAGGGATAGAAAAACTACCTGGATCTGACGCTTTAGGAGGGAATGACTCTTTCTTAACAGTTATACACTCTTTTGCCTCATCATCTCTACGTCTCTTCTTTGTAGAAATTTCTTCATCAGATTTTGTGTAAACTGCAATTTTCTGTAAAATCTGTTCCCAAGGTGCTTTATTATCCCCCATTCTGAATAATTCTGTGAAATCCATTTGTTTCTCTTGATTTATTGGAAAAGGAAAATTGTTTTTGCTCTCTATTTCTCTTCTTTCTTCTGTTTCTCCTTCTTCTAACTCAATTATCTCTTCATTCACACTCTTTACCACTTTGCACTCTTCTCTAGGGTTAACCTCAGTATTAGCCCCAAAATTTCTATTTGGCCTTTCTTCCAATTGCTTGGTAATCTGACCCATTTGAATCTCCAAATTCTTTATAGCAGCTTCAGTGCTCTTTTGAGAAGATTCGGTTTTCTGTATGAATTGCTGAAGAGTTTCTTCCAACCTTGTTGATTTTTCATTAAGCATAGATAACTGTTGCCAAAAGGTTGGTTGCTGCTGCTGCTTATTATATTGATTTGCTTGCCCAGTTTGTCCTTGACCAATGCTTGGATGTGGTTTCCAACCTTGATTGTAATTCCCTTGACGGTATGGAAATTGATTAGTCATGAAATTAACATCCTCCAAAGCTTCCACTGGAAAAGCACATTGACCATTGATATGATCACCTCCACATAATTCGCACAACTGGGTTTGTACCTGTGCAGCAGTTTTCAACTCTTTAGGTAATTGTGCAAGAGTTTTAGTCAGAGTCCCCAGCTGTTGAGTTAGAATTTTATTTTGAGCTAGCAAGGCATCATGGGTCTGTAATTGGAGAACCCCTTTTTGTTGCATAGGAACTCCTCTTTCACTGTTGAGCTCATTATCACTAGTAGCCATGTTGTCAATGATTTCTATAGCTTCCTCTGGAGTTTTCCATTTAATATTGCCTCCTGCTGAGGCATCAAGCATCATCTTGGTTTGTGAACCAAGCCCTCCAAGGAAAGTTAAGACTACTTCTTGTTCTTCAAAACCATGCGTGGGTGTTTTTCTGAGCAGACTTTTGTATCTATCCCATGCATGCCCCAGTGATTCTTCCATGCCCTGCTTAAATGAAGATATCTCTTGCTTGCCTTTTGTCACCTTTGATTGTGGAAAGTACTTGTTCAAAAACTTTGTTACCACTGCTTCCCACTCTGTGAAACTTCCTTCTGGAAAAGAGTTCAACCAAAGCTTAGCATTGCCTCCCAATGAGAAAGGAAACAAACTAAGTTTGATTGCTTCGTCTGGCACCCCATTGATTTTCACTGTGTTGCAAATTTCATTAAACGTAGTAAGGTGCTCATATGGGCTTTCATGAGATAACCCATTAAATTGATTACTCTTCACCAGTTGGATCAGTGCTGGCTTGACCTCCATATTGGCTGCATTGACTCTAGGTCTAGCTATGCTGTTGAAGTGTTGAGGTCCAGCTATGTTGGTGTAATCAGCAAGAGTTCTTCTGATATTATTATTCTCCATATTTTCTGTGCTATTGTCAGAACCTTGTGGTGATGGTTGCAACAGAGTTTCCGGAGGAGGGAAAAGTTCTCTAGATGTTCTGATTCTTCTCCTCCGTCTACTGTCTTCTAATCCTTCAAGCAGAGGTTCTGTTGTTTTCTTGCTCCTAGTTCGAATTGCCTCCTGCATACACAAGAACACAAAACCCTAGAAAAAATTTGGTTAGCACAAAAAGATATAAGAGAAGATATAATATTCAGAAAATAATAAAAAAAAAAAATTAAACAACAAAAAAATAAAATAAAAATTCGAAATTTAAAAATAAAATAAAAAAAAATAAGTCAAAGATAATTAATAATCACACAAATTAACCAGTTAAACCACGAGTCCCCGGCAACGGCGCCAAAAACTTGATGGACAAATTTATGAACACCAAATTATGATGTCACAAACTTGTTTTCAATCGGCAAGTATGACCGAATCGTTCAAGTAATAAACTTGGTTAGACCAAGTATCGTTCTTCCCAAAGGACTCACGGCCTAGTTTAGTTATGTGGTTTCTTAATTAACTAAGACTTACAAACGAAATAATTGGGGTTTAAAATGCAAGACAGAAAATAAATATGTATGCATGAATTTTGATCAATGGCTAAAATCAAAAGATAAACACTTTCAATGAAATATAGATATGAATATGTTGTTGGGGGTCAATTTCATCTTATCCACTCTCATATATTTTAAGGAATTCAACAGTCAAATCATCATTGTTAATGCCACTCTCTAATGTACCTTTCCAGAAGGCTTCTCCCTAATCACGAGTTCATACAATTCCTAGCATTCCTAATGATCAGTTCATAAGTGCAGGAGCTTAATGACAACCAATATAAAATTGGGAGAAATTCCCCGGATCTAGACTTCCCCGTACGTGCCCGTATCGACAAAACCAATAATCATGCATCGAATGAGTTAAACAATGCAAGCATTAAGCAAAGCGGAAAAACCCTAACTAATGATGAAAGAAAGCATAAGTCTTAATTAAAAGATGTAAAATCAGATTCCATATATGAGAGTTTCACTAGATTACATTGATTCCCCAACAAACATACAGAGTTTAGTTCACCATATTCATGGTGAACTTAGATGAATTACAGTGAAAGAATGAAAGAATAAACCCTAAAAAGGTGAAGAGGAAGCCTGAGCATCCAAGATCCTCCTTCAAAGGGGTGGAAGAGAGAGTGTTTGCTTCGTTCCAGCCAGAGATGCCTAACCCTAGGAAACCCTAAAGCTTATATATCATTCGTAAATTACAAAAAGTCAAATCCAAGCCCATTAAAGTGCCGCTCAGCGGTAAACTACCGCTCAGCGGTGAGTGCGTGACTTGTTTTCTCCCCTCAGCGGCCATTTTGCCCCTCAGCGGACCTTACGTGACTTCCAGAGTACCGCTCAGCGGTAAAATACCGCTCAGCGGTGAGTGCGTGACTTGTTTTCTCCCCTCAGCGGCCATTTTGCCCCTCAGCGGACCTCCCGCAAACTCCTGAGTGCCGCTCAGCGGTAAACTGCCGCTGAGCGGTGACTTCGACTTCTCCTTTTTGCACTTTTTGTTGTCTTTTCTGATTTCATCTCTCTCCTTCTTCACTTCTTTCACCACATTCACCTTAAAACCTGCACAAAAACACTGAAATCAAGCATAAACCTGTCCAGCTCTCTTATTTCCAAAAATATAAAGAAAAACATGATTTCAAGCGAGTTTCTAAGTGTGAAGGTTGCTTTTAGTGTCAATTTTAATCATAAAAATAACAGTTTTTCAACTGTTATCACCTACACACAAATAATGTTTTTTTAAATCATAATTTTTTTATAAGTATGTGTCGGCCTATGGCCGGTTTCTTTCTTTTTCCCACCATTCTTAAATAAATAAAAAATACAAAATTTTCAAAACCAAAAAAGATGTCAATCTTGTTAAACCAAATCTTTTTCGGATTCACTTTTCAAAAATCTAAACCAATCAATATTAATTTTCAAACAAACTCACAAACCTTTTTCTACATAAAGAACTACGTGATCCCTGATTGTCCATTATAAATGAATGTACGTAGGACCAAGGTTAATTCTTGTCGGGTTCATAAAACAAAAAATATTTTTTTGTTTTCTTAATAGCTTTATTTATTTATTTATTTACTTTTTAGGGAAATTTAAACATTTTGAAAAACCACGTCAACTTTATACATTTAATTAAAGGTACTGTCTTTGGGCAGGCGCGGTAGGGTGCTAATACCTTCCTTATGCGTAACCGATTCCCGAACCCTAAAATCTACTTTTCGCAGACCATGTCTTATTTTTTGGTTTTCCATAGTTTTTCCATAATAAATTATGGTGGCGACTCCCAAAACCTTTTTTTCCCAAACCCGTTTGTTTTTCCGCTCATCGCCCCGTCGTGATCCCGGTTGCGACAAAAGGTATCTTAATCTCCAATTGCTTGAAGATCTCTTTAAAATGCTTGTATTGTCTCTCTTTATCAAAATTTTCACTTCCCTTAGGATAAGGGAGAACTGTCTCACTTTTCTCACAATTTTTCACTCCCCTCTTCTTTTCTTTCTCTTTTCTCTCATCCTTACCTTTTCTTTCTTCTTTTTCGTCTCTCTTTTCTAACTCAACTCTCTCTTTTTCATCCACCCTCTCATCACATATACTCACAATAGCTTTACACTCTTCCTTAAGGTTAACCTTAGTATTAGCCCCAAAACTCCTATCAGGCATATCCTCCAACTTCTTAGCCATTTGGCCAACCTGGATCTCTAGATTTCTAATAGCAGCTTCAGTGCTCTTGTGATTAGAGATAATTACCTGAATAAATTGTTGAAGAGTTTCTTCAAGCTTTGTTGATCTCTCATTTAGCGCAGATACTTGTTGTCATAGTGATGGTTGCTGTTGTGGTCTATTAACTTGTCCAGCTTGTCCATTTTGACCTTTACTCATGCTTGGGTGAGGTTTCCACCCTTGGTTGAAGTTCCCTTGGCGGTATTGGAAATGAATTTGAAATTGATTGGCCATAAAATTTACATCTTCTATGGCCTCCATTGGAAAAGTACATTGACCATTAATATGGTCACCACCACACAATTCACAGAGTTGTTGTTGAACCTGTGAAACGTTCTTCAACTCCTTTGGCAACTGAGCGAGTGTCTTTGTCAAATTATCCAACTGTTGAGTTATGATTTTATTTTGAGCAAGCAAGGCATCTTGAGATTTCAATTGTAAGACTCCCTTCTGTTGAATTGGAGTTCCTCTTTCACTATGCATCTCGTTGTCATTAGTAGCCATGTTGTCTATCAATTCAAAAGCTTCCTCTGAAGTCTTGCATTTAATATTACCTCCAACTGAGGCATCTAGCATCAATTTGGTTTGTGAACCAAGACCTCCAAGGAAAAAAATGACTACTATTGCTTCTTCAAAGCCATGAGTGGGTGTCTTTCTCAACAAGCTCTTGTATTTATCCCATGCTTGACCTAGCGTCTCCTCCATGCCTTGTCTAAAAGAAGAAATTTCTTGCTTCCCTTTGTTGATTTTGGACTATGGGAAATACTTGTTAAGAAACTTTGAAACCACGGCTTCCCATTCAGTAAAGCTATCATCCGGGAAAGAATTCAACCATAACTTAGCATTGCCTCCCAATGAAAAAGGAAACAAACTAAGCTTTATAGCGTCATCCGACACACCATTGATCTTCATAGTGTTGCAAATCTCGTTGAATGTGGTTAGATGCTCATATGTACTTTCATGAGACAATCCATTAAATTGGTTGCTCTTCACCAATTGTATCAACGCCGATTTCACCTCCATGTTTGCAGCATTGACACTCGGCCTAGCAATGTTATTAAAGTGATGAGGGCCAACAACAATGGTGTAATCCGCCAGAGTACGTCTACCATTGTTCTCTCCGGCCATCTCTTCAATACTTTGGTTAGATCTTTATGGTGAAGGTTGTAGAAGTCTCTCCGGACAAGGAAATAATTCTCTAGATGTTCGAACGCTCCTTCTACGTCTACTTTTGTCCAATCCTTCAAGAAGAGGTTCCGAAATTTTTTTGCTCCTAGTCTGAATTGTATCCTGCATACACAAGAAAACAAAACCCTAGAAACAATTATTAGCACAACAAGAAAGAAAAGATAAAAAGATAACAAGATAAAAAGATAAAAACAAAAAGATAAAAAGATAAAAAGATAAAAAGATAAAACAAAAAGATAAAAAGATAAAAACAAAAAGATAAAAGAGATAAAAATCAAGTCAAAGTTAATCAATAATCACACAAATAGAATAGTTAAACCATGAGTCCCCGGCAATGGCGCCAAAAACTTGTTAACACTCGGCAAGTGTACCGAATTGTATCAAGTAATAATAAAATGGTAAGATCAAGTATCGTTTTCCAAAGGACTCACGGCCTAGATAGTTATGTGATTTCTTAATTAAACTAGACTTGTAAACGAAATCATTGTGTTTGAATTGCAAAAAATAAACATGAATGCAAGTTTTCGATCAATTGGATTGAAAGAAGAAAAAAAGATTGATGTAAAATATGAAATGATGATGTTGTTGGGGTTTCCGATTTATCCTATCCACTCTCATGTATTCATGAATTCATCTTTCTTCATTAATGTTAATTCCACTTTCTAATTTACGTTAAACCCGATGTCTCGATGAAGAAAGCCTACTCCTAATCACTAGTTTACAATGTCTTGTCTCCCTAGCAATTATTCATGCATTACATTCGCACAGAAGCTTAAAGGCAACCAATCCTCCTATCCCTATGTCTAGGTAATATTGCTCTTGGGAGAATTTCCTCAGTTTTAGATTTATCTGTATGTGTCCATATAAATAACATCAATGATCATGCAATTGAATGAGTTAAACAAAGCATGCATAGAGTAAACAGGAAAAACCCTAACAATCAATGAAGTAAAGCATTTAAATCAAGAATCAATTCAATACATGAGAGTTTCAAAGGATTGCATCAGTTCCCCAACAATAATGGAGGTTTAGTTCACCATAGACAGGGTGAAACTAGATGAAAAACAATGAAAGAATGAAAGATAGAACCCTAGAATTTGAAGAGAGAAGCCTCCGCATCCAAAATCTGCCTCCAAAGGGTGAAGAAAGTGTGATTTCGCCTCTTTCTGTCCAAAGATACCAACCCTAGGTCGACTAAACCCCTATATAGTTTTTTAAAATTTACAGAAAATAGGCCCAAGCCCAATTAAATGGCGCTCAGCGGCACTTTTGGCGCTCAGCAGTAAGTGCGGTTCTTTAGAATGACGCTCAGCTGCAGTTTGGCCCTTTACGATGCTTCAGAATGCCGCTCAGCGGTAAAAGTTGCGTTGAGCGGTGAATGTGGCTCTTCTTTTGTGCACTCTTACTTCCTTTCCTGAGTTCAACTCCTTACTACTTGAACTTCTTTCATCTAATTCATCTTAATTCCTGCCAAAACAAGGAAAACCAAGCATAAGACCCATCAAATTCTCTTATTTCCAAAACTTAAGCAAAAGCGTGATTTCAAGCTAGTTTCTAAGTCATAAAGGTTGTTTTTAATATCAAAATTAAGTATAAAAATAACAGTTTTTCAACCATTATCAACAAATTTGTGTGGTTGGATAACAAATACAAATATCACTTACTTCTGCCTGGTTGTTACTGAAGGCGTATGCCCTTCACTAATTACCGAAGGCTTTCGCCCTTATGTAATTATCAAGGGCTTCCGCCCTTCGGTATTTATCGAAGGCTTTTACTCTTCGGTGATTACCGAGGGCTTTTGCCCTTTGGTAATTACCGAGGGCTTTTGCCCTTCGGTACTTACCGAGGGGTAGAACCTGTCGATAAATGTTAGCGACAAGAAATTTACCGACGGTATTTTGGCCGTCGGTACAAGGTCATTACCGACGACTTCTGGCTTTTTCTGAGGGATTGTGGCCTTCGGTAAAGCCCTTCTTTTTTGTGGTTGCTATATCATTCGGGAAAGACAAATGTTGCAGCACCTGCTGTGAGTAGAAAGCAGGTACAAATGTTAGCTTTGATCATATAAGACTTAGAGTTGATACAGAAGTTGCAGGGCATGAATCTCGGTGTACAGTTTAGTCAAGGTCATATATGGTGTAGTCATCTAACAATTACGAGTGGTTTCTTGTAGCACGTGAAGATCGAACATGGTATTGATTTACAGCTACAACGTATGTTGAGGTTGTTGGGAACTGATCAAGCCAACGACTTTGATTTGTGCAAGAATGATATGTTTCATTTTCGAGGAAGAGTGTGCGTGCCGACAGAAATAGAGTTGCGAAGGTTAATACTAGAGGAAGGGCATAAGAGTAGTCTCAATATACATCCAGGGATGACTAAAATGTATAAGGACCTAAAGGAATCCTTCTGGTGGGGTGGAATGAAGAAAGATGTGGCGAAGTTCGTAGTTTCTTGTTTGGTATGTCAGAAGGCAAAGATTGAACATTAAAAACTGAGTGGAATGTTACAGTAGTTGGATATTCTCTAGTGGAAATAAGACAACATCTCGATGGACTTTGTAACTTACTTACCAAGATCATCGAGGGGTCACGATTCCATATGGGTGATAGTTGATCGGTTGACAAAGAGTGTCCACCTTTTGTCAATCAATCAGAAAATATCGATGGAGAAGTTAGTTGAGCTGTACATATGGAAAATTGTAAGATTGCATGGTGCACCAAATAACATTGTATCAGATTGGGATCTAAGGTTCACCTCGAGGTTTTGGAAGAAGTTGCAGGATGCTTTAGGTTTATGGTTGAGGATGAGTTCAACATATCACCCTTAAACAGATGGATAGACTGAAAGGACTATCAAGTCATTGAAAGACTTGCAGAGGGTTGTGTTTTGGACCATCTTGGAGGTTGGAGTGAGATTCTACCATTGATGGAGTTCAAATAATACAATAACTATCATTCTAGCATCGGGATGACGCATTTTGAAGCTTTGTATGGGCAAGGATGTCATACTCCTCTATGTTGGGTTCAAGATGGGGAACTAGTATCAACAAACTACTGAGAAGGTGAAGTTGATTCAAGAAAGAATGAGAGCAACATAGAGTAGGCAAAAGCCGTATGCCGATCAAAGAAGAAGTATGTTTGAGTTCAATTAAAGGGATCATGTGTTTCTACGTGTGACACGATGGCAGGTGTGGGTAGAGCTATCAAGGCAAGGAAGTTTTCACCTAAGTTGCTCGGTCCTTATGAGATCCTTAGGCAGATTGGACCAGTAGCGTATGAGGTAGTGTTACCGTCGTAATTGGAAAATATACATAACGTGTTTCATGTGTCTCAATTATGGAAATACATTCCAGACCCAACTCATGTGCTAGAGGTTGATGATATACAAGTTCGTGAAGATCTCACAATCGAAGTTGGGCATGTCGAAGTGTTGGATGTATAAACAAAGAATCTTTGGGAAAAGGATATTCGCACGGTAAAGGTGTTGTGGGACGAGGAATCCCAAGAGATGACTTGGGAGCTTGAAGAGTATATGAGGAAAGAATACCATATTGGTTCGCTTAGTAGCCTAAAATTTTCGGGGACAAAAATTTTTGGAGTAGAAGAGAATGTAAGACCCGTATAAATAAAATGATGGTTTAATTTACTTATTTTATTTTGAGATACTTAATAATAAATTATTTTGGGAAATGTTGTTGATAAATATTTAAAGAGATAAATTAAATTAAATTAATACTGTTGGCTGTGAGTGAGTTTTTTTAACTCTTTATTTTCTGTGTAGCATGCATTTAATGAGGAAAGAGAAATGCTTAAGGTGTTATAGTAATTTGGACCATGATAAGTTAACAACTTTTTGACAACAGATTATGTTATTTGTTCGTATATTTAAAATGGATCAATCACAAGCTACCACATAAGTGTTTGTAAAAAGGTTGTAAAAAAAAAGTTAATAAAATATTTTCCTAGTAATTTTTACGGTGTGCATGGATTTTAGTTGGAGAAAGTTGAAAAGTGGAGCCACTTTCACGTTAAAAAATGTTGCAGCATATGTGTTCCTTTCCTTGGGTTGTTTTATTTATTTTATGCTTTTCATTGATTGGTTTGAGAGAGAAAGATTAAAAGAAAAGTTTGGTTGCTTTTGTTTTAGGTGTTAACGTATTGTTCAAGGAGCATGGCTTCCTCTAGGTTTCTCTCAATCTAAGGCTTACGTTAGAAAATATATGCATGAGTGCTTGTGGTATGTTTGTTTTCCACTTTGTATGGTTGGGCACTTTGTTTTCTAGACTTAGGATTTGTAAGTGACCTTGGAGTTCCTTGGGGAGGTTAACCATTGCATTAAAAATTGTAAACTACATAAATGAGTATTATAGATGCACTTTAACACACTATAAGCCTACCATTTGCACACATTAAAGTGAGATTTTATTGGTGTTAATGTGGAGTTAGGAATGGAAAAAATCTGAAATGGGTTGTGTAGGGTGCCCTTGGGAGTGACTTAGGGTGGGTGGTTAAGGGTTAGAAAGGTTGAGGGATGTTTTTACTTATGTGTGTAATTTTAAGTTAGTTAGATTGTATTACAAACTTTGTGAGAGTGAAAAAGAAAGTGAAAGAGCCTTAAGTTGAGTGGAGAGAAACATTTCTTTGTGAGAAACAAAAAAGTTGTGCAAGAAAGAAAATGGTCACCCTAACTTTTGGAGTTGGAAAAAATTTGAAGAGAACTTAGAGAAGGAAAGGGCTTGGAGTCTAGTGGAGGAAAGAAACCTAAGAGCCTTTGAAGCTAACTTGGAATAGAAGTAAGGATTTTAACTTGGGATATAATATGGTGTATGATAGGTAAAAGGTTAACATTAAATTGTTGTTGCATGCACTCTCTTTTCGAGTTGAGATTAAAGTTAATATGTTGATGCATGCACTCTCTTTTTTCGTTTAGCTTCATGTGTTGTTGTATGGAGAATGGTTATCTACATGCATTTTCGGAATTGGGTTGTGAAGGGGTATATTTTGGGTTATATATATTGGTATTTTTGTTTTGATGTTGTAATGAGTATCCTTTGGGTTATACATGTTGGCTTTTCAAAAAGAGTTGTTGTAATGGATATATATGTTTGGACACTTGGAATGTTGTATGTGTACGAAAAAGTGTGATGGGTACATTTAAAATCATGTTATATTATTTGTATCTTACATTGTTTTTTTATCTTGAATGAGTTATAAACCCTTGGGGGTCACTTATATACATTCTTTGACCAAGAGTGTGGGTAGGAGGGGATGGAGAGTTCTCTTCCATTGTGGGAAGAGAAAGGAATGACTTATGAGAATAAAAGGAGTGAAGGTGAGGTTTTGGTGAATTGGGGTACATGAGTTTGATGAAAAACTGAAGAAGGATGGATTTGATGTCCTGTATGGAAGAAGAACTTGAAGAGAGAAGAAGGGGAGTAAAAGATGGAGATAGGAACACATAACCTAACAGAGGCAAAGAAAAGAGGAGAGCCTTGGACTTGGAGTTGAAACTGAATAATAGTGGGTAGAGTTTTGGGTTGAGTTGAAGAGTGTTAGAAATGAAGAAAAGGAGAAAAGGGAAAAGTGGAAGCTAGTATATGAAGAAACCGAGAAGTTGCATTTGGTCTTGGAAGAAATAAAAATGGATGGAGTGGTGATGCATGGAGGAATCTACGTAAAGGGGTTGGAGGAAAATGAGAAGAGAGAATGAGAGGTGATTGACGTGAGATGAGTGTAAGAAATGTGAGTTAAGTGAGTGTTGAAAAGTCAAAGGAAGGAAAGAATAAAATTAGGTGAGTGTGTGTAATGTCACGTAAAAGGTTTTGAAATGCAGAAAGGAAGAGATAGTGAAGGTGTGTGAGTGGGTAGTTGACGTAAAAGTGAAAAGAGAACGAAAAAGGAGAGTAATAAAAAAATGGGGGTGCACTAGAATTATTATTCTAGTGGTTGGGAGTGTAAAATTAGTAATTTCTCGAACGTCAATAGAAAAATATTTAAACTATTTAATAATGGAAATTAATTCATTTATTTATCTGCGAATTTTAATTATTGATTGGTCAATGAATTGGTTGACTTTGTACGCGGCATTGTGAAATGTGTATGGTTTTGATGGTATGGTTGTGAGAGCAATCGTTTTGTTATTTTCTTAGAATTTTTTTGAGCAGTTGATGTTCGTATTGCGATACGATAGAGTATTGGGTCTTTGCGGAGACAAAGATTCAAGTGTCACCCTACCTCATGCGCGAGGAATGAGAGGGTTGGATGCCTCGCCCAATGAATCCGGCTCGTGTTGAGTATAGTGCTCGATGGGTGTGCCTAACCGAAGTTTTTACCCGTAAGTCCTTAAGAAGTCGTGGATATAGGTCTGAAGTTGGAATGAAAGACGACTAAAATCACCCTTTTTGGTAAACAGGTTTGAATCGCCCTATTTCGGTAAACAAGTTTGAATCGCCCTATTTTGGTAAACCAGTTTGGCACGACAAAATTCAAGGAAATAACAACTTGTATGTATGCTCTGAGTTAAGAGTTGAAGATTGTGATGTATTGTAATGTAATGACTACGATAGTCTGGGTGGTGATAGTTTGTGTTATGAGTTGAGGATTGAGACGTAATGTGATGTTAGAGTTATGAGTTAATAATGTGATGTAATGACTGGTATAATTTGTGTTTTGATTATATGATTACTAAATTATATGGTATGTTATATTCTTAGTTACTCACCCTTTCCTGTTGTGGTTGTGGTTCCACCTGCAATGATCGTACTTGTACGGGAGTAGATGTCATTGCAGATAAGGCAAGGCTGGAGTAGTCGACGAGAGAAATGAGAATTTGTTATTATGTTTTAAAGTTATTTTATATTTTTGAATAATGGATTTCAAGAATTGTAAATATTTACTTTTATGTTGTAAGGCGATTAATCTTTTGAGGATTTTGTTTCCGCGACGTTATTTAAATAAAAAAGTTGACGTAAATTTAAGAGTTTTATTATTTTCAAGTGATGCTCCGTTAGAGGTGTTACATCACCTCTCTTAGAGTCACCAAACACTACACAATCATCACCATATCTCCAAGACGCCATGAACTTCTACACCATCCACACCTTAGCTCATTATCCTTGGACCATTTACCACCACTTTTCTGCACCATCCATCCAAGGAAACACCCCTCCATGCACATCTCCTAGTTTTGGTCCAACCTAGCTAAGAAGGTTGCCACCAGAACCTCAAACAAGTTTTCTTACAATGTCAACATTCTTACACATAAATTTAGTTAACTCAAAATACAATCACATCACTTATTCATAGATGAATGTACACAACATAACTTCAATTCGCTTACAACCAAATTTGGATAAAATTAATTCAAACCATTCACTCACTACTTTGAAATTCGGTTTTCCACTCAAATTGTGTACATGTATAAAATAACATTAGCTTCCCTTATATTGATATATGCTTTTAAACTCAGACGATACACCACACAACTCTATCTCACATAGGTTACCTATACATAGAGAAATCTAATCAATAAATAGAACACATTCTTATAACTCTAATAGAACAAAAATTCATCTTGAGCTCTTAAATACCACATGCAAGCCCAAAACTCGTCACATGCAACAAATTTCTTAAAAGAACAAAAAGAATAGCAAAACATGAAACTACTCTGTTCAAAATTCTGATTAGGTAAGATTGTAGAATATAGTGTGAGGAGTCATATGACATATTCAATTTCAAACAAAGCAAGGATGAAGTAAAAAATCTAAAGAGAAAATAAAAAAAGAGTTTAGAAAAAGTTTTAGTTATAAAATGAAACTCAATTAATTGAAAATTCTATTTATAATATGATTTTTTGAAATAGAATAATTATCATCTTTCAATATCACTACTATTCTTAATTATTTTTTAGGTTTTTATATATGTAAATTAAAAATATTCAAAATAGTTGAAAGAAATTAAAAAATATATATCATTATATTATCGTAAAAATAAAATAAATAAATAAAAGGGTTAAATATGTTTTTAGTCCCTAAACTATTGGCCGTTTCTGGTTTTCGTCCCTCTTTCAAAGTAAGGTACAATTTGGTCCTCATTCTTTCCGAAAACGTTCGTTTTAGTCCTCAAAAACTAACACCGTTTAAAAATTTGGTCCTCATTTAGCAACAAAATGAGGACTAAAACCAAAATTCCGAGGACTAAAACGAACGTTTCGAAAAGAATGAGGACCAAAATGTACCTTACTTTGAAAGAGGGACGAAAACCAGAAACGACAAATAGTTTAGGGACTAAAAACATATTTAATCCTAAATAAAATGGAGTGTAAACATGGTAAGGGTTTTTTTAATGGAGTGTAGACATTGTAAAAGTTTTTTTTTCTCCCCTTGGATTATCGTTAACTTTCTTTTTATACAAGATTAAGTTTTAATAAAGAATTGGAATACAGGTATATATTTCACTCATTATACTTAGTACTTTTTCTTTAGTTTTTAATTATATTTAATATTTTAAATATTTGAAAAATGAATAATTTTATTTACGCACTTATATGTTGTGTGTGTAAACATTTTGAATACAAAAATATAAAATTTACAATTTAAACAAATGGTGCATACACTTCAAAATATTGTGCTATCCTGCACTTTTAGCTTTTGCAATTAATTCATGTATTCTATCTTAAAATTATGTGAAAAGGATGAATATTTATTTGATTTGGTATCAATATATCTAGAAAATTTAAAAGATTTATAATTTTTAATGGTTTTATCTCTAATTTTTAATAAAAAATTAATCTCCATTATCTAAATCAAATTATTTTAAAATTGCATTAATCTTTTCTCATCATTAATATTTTTAGTGTTTTTTTATTATTAAAAACCCTTGACATGTTTATACTTCCATTAAATTTGTGTTTCAAATCTTAAGTTTGTCTTTAATTTATTTTATGATCATGAGTATCTTGGAAACTTTAAAAGATATTTGGTTGCAAGTATTACTAATTGAAAGTATGTTCACAAGCTATTTTGCAAGATATTCAAACCTTCTGTATTAGATTGAAAAGATGTTTCATAATTTTATATTATAAACAATAGGATATTTATTCTATTTTATTATCATTATATTGTGTCAAGAGTTACCCTATTTATCACGATTATATTGTGTCAAGGGTTACCCTATTTATCATGATTATATTGTGTCTAGGGTTACCCTATTTATCATAATTATATTGTGCCAACGATATTCAACATCTCTATGACACTATGAACAAGCTTGCATCTCTTAAAATGGCAGACCATGATATGGTATCCTTCATGGCTGAAGCCCAATCTGCTGTCGAAGAACTCAGGATGTTTTTGGAAGTGGACCCATTAGAGGATATCAAAAAGAAACTAGACAAATTTTACATGGTGTTGATCCTTCGTGCCCTACATCCCGATTTTGATCATCTCAGAGATCAACTTCTAACTAGTCATGAGGTCCCCTCTATGGAAACATTGATCACTCGCCTTCTGCGTGTCCTAGTACCTTAAACTCAAGAAGCGCATGAACTAGTGGAACCATCTGTCATGGTTGCCACACGAGGAAGAGGAGGACGTGGTACTAGAGGAGGAGGAGGACGAGGAGTTCGGGGATGTCCTCAATGCACATACTGTAAAAGGACGGGTCATACTTAAGAGAATTGCTACTCTTTACATGGTTTCCCTTCCAAAACCGCCAATATTTCGAAGACTGAAACTTCCATTTCGAAGACTGAAACTTCCACTTCTATGTTTTCTGAGGATGAATATTAAGAGTATTTAAGGTTAAAGTCTAACAGCTTGACACAACCATCTCAATCTCCCAATACATCAACAACCTGCGTTTCTCAATCTATGGAAGGTCAAAATTCATGGGTAATTGACTCAGGTGCTTCTGATCAAATTTCTGGTAATACCTCTTTGTTCTCATCTATTTCCTTTCGAGAAAAACCTCATTTCATAACCCTTGCAAATGGATCTAAAACTTCCTCCAAAGGAGTCGGTCATGTTTCTTTCTCTCCCTCCCTCAATCTCAACTCAGTCTTTTTTGTCTCTAATTGTCCTTTTGATTTAATTTCCCTAAGCCAATTGACCAAAATGTTAAATTGTTCAATAACCTTTGATCATAAATCTTTTGTTATACAGGAGCGTGGTTCGGGGAGACAGGTTGGAGAAGGATATGAAGCTGGCAGATTATACCATTTTGGATCTCGTCTAAGGGTGTCCTGTGTTGCTGCTCCTAATCCTAAAATGCTACATGATCGACTTGGCCATCCTCATTTGTCCAATTTGAAAAGGATGTGTCCTGAACTTAGTGGTCTCCAAACCTTAGAATGTGAGTCATGTCAATTAGGAAAACATGTTAAATCTTCCTTTCCTAAAAGGTCTCAATCAACATGTAATTCTAGTTTTTTCATCATCCATTCAGATATATGGGGACCTAGTCGTATCTCCTCCTTTGGTTTTAGATATTTTGTTACCTTTATTAATGAATATTCAAGATGTACTTGGGTTTATCTTATGAAAAATCGTTCTGAATTGTTAGCTATCTTTACATCCTTTTTGAATGAAATCAAGAATCAATTTGGTCAAGTAATCAAAATATTAAGAAGTGATAATGCAAAAGAGTATTTCTCATCCTCCTTTCCTGCCATCTTGAGTTCCCATGGTATCTTACAACAGTCTACTTGTCCTCATACACCGCAGCAAAATGGTATAGCAGAACGAAAAAATAGACACTTGGTTTAAACTACTCGTACCCTTTTGCTTGGTGCCCATATTCATATCCATCATTGGGGGGATGCCATCTTAACTGCATGTTATCTTATTAATAGGATGCCCTCCTCCTCTCTTGATAATAAAGTCCCTTTCTCCATTTTGTTTCCTAATGATCCTCTCTTTCATACATCTCCCGGAGTGTTTGGCTGTGTATGTTTTGTTCATGACATGTCTCCAAGTCTAGACAAACTCTCCGCTCGCGCTCGCAAATCTTTCTTCTTAGGCTATTCTCGACGTCAAAAAGGATATCGGTGTTACTCTCCTGAAACTAAGAAGTATTACATGTCTGCCAATGTCACATTCTTTGAACAGACTCCTTACTTCTCTCCATCTGTTCAGGATGTTTCTATCCTCCAACAGAACCTTCCTATTCAAATGGCTGAGTCAAATAGGTCCACTATCTCTGTCATTCCAAGTCTTGATCACAATCCTTCTACGCCCGTTTCTCCACATACTAAGATCATCCCACACAGGGCCCTAATGGATAGTCCACCTCCCCAAGACAATGGTGAATCTCCTCCTTCAGATTCTTCTCCCTTGTCACCTCCTCCCACACTTCTTGGTGAAAATGATTCAGCATGGCCTATTACCCTCAGAAAAGGTACTCGTTCCACTCGAAACCCTCATCCCATTTATAATTTTCTAAGCTATCATTGATTGTCGCCCTCCTATTTTTCTCTTTTATCCTCAGTGTCCTCTATTGTTATACCCAAGAATGTGAAAGAAGCACTTGATCATCCTAGATGGCGACAAGCTATGATTGCAGAAATGCAGGCTCTTGACCATAGTAATACTTGGGAGCTGGTGCCCCTTCCCCAGGCAAAAAGGCGGTTGGTTGTCGATGGATGTATGCAGTTAAAGTCGGCCCTGATGGTGAAATTGATCAGCTCAAAGCTCGGCTTGTTGCAAAAGGTTACACTCAGGTTTATGGTCTTGATTATTGTGACACTTTCTCTCTTATAGCCAAGATGACTACTATTCGCCTCTTCTTGCCATGGTAGTCATTCGTCACTGGCCGCTTCATCAATTGGATATCAAGAATTCCTTCCTACATGGTGATCTTGAGGAAGAAGTTTATATGGAGCAACCTCCTGGGTTTGTTGCTCAAGGGGAGTTTGGTATGGTATGCAAATTGCATCGATCTCTATATGGCCTCAAGCAATCCCCCCGTGATTGGTTTGGAAAGTTTAGCTCCATTGTTCAAAAATTTGGGCTAAAACGCAGTGAAGCAGACCATTCAATTTTTTACTGTCATTCTTCTCTCGAGAAATGTGTTTACTTAATAGTATATGTTGATGATATTGTCATTACAGGAAATGATATTGTTGGAATATCTCAACTAAAAGAGTACTTGTGTAGACATTTTCAAACCAAGGATCTTGGAAGTCTCAAATACTTCTTAGGCATTGAAGTAGCGCAATCAAAAGATGGAGTTGTAATCTCCCAAAGGACAGAAGAAGGTGAATTATTCTCCGATCCAAAGAGGTATAGGAGGCTGGTTGGAAAACTGATTTATCTCACTATTACAAGGCCAGATCTATCCTTTGCAGTTGGAGTAGTTAGTCAGTTCATGCAGGTTCCATGTGTTGACCATTGGAATGCTCTCATTCACATTCTAAGGTATGTAAAGAAGGCTCCCGAAAGAATTGTTATATGAAGATAAAGGAAGCATTCAGGTCTCTGGGTATTGTGATGCAGATTGGGCAGGTTCACCTATTGATAGACGGTCTACTATAGGATATTGTGTTTTTCTGGGAGGAAACATTATTTCATGGAAAAGTAAGAAATAGAATGTAGTAGCTCGATCAACCGTAGAAGCCGAGTATAGGGCAATGGCACCACAAACATGTGAACTTATATGGGTGAAACAATTCCTTCAAGAGCTTAAATTTTGTGACATCCATATTATGAAGACGTATTGCGACAATCAAGCTGATGGAAACTAATCCCAGCTGGAAACGTGCAGACAGAGGCTCCAGACCGGAAAAACCAGTAGTGAATGATGGTGCAGCGGATTGATGAAATGGTGCAGTGTTTGAGGTGTGTTAATGAAGGAAAGGTGTATGGGTGAAGCCTCACAACTCAGAGGGCCTTCCTACAGAGGAAGGAAGCTTGAGGAAAGGAGAAGAAGTAGTAAATCAAAGGTGACTTAAGAGCACAAAAGTTGGTAAGCACATTCTGCAACATATCATTAAGCCCAAAAGTGAGAAAATACAAAGAAGATGCCCTCTTATTTATACGTGAAGAGGAGCCTAATTTCTGATTTAATTCCCTCATAAATTCAAATCATTTAGCATAGGAGGCACGATCATTTTGATCCAGCAAGGTCCATGCCTCATTCCAACTTAGCCAGCAAGGTGCATGCTTCATTCCAAATCAGCCAAGTCACGTGGATTGGTCTTCTCTCGGGTGAAAAATGCTGGTGCATTTCCCATTCCGCAAGCACCTCCCTTTATTGATTTAACTTCTTGGGTGGCTCAATCATGGTCTCCAAGATTTATTAGTTCCTACAAAACAAAGTATAAGTGCTTTAGTTAAGAGAAGAAGGATTTTTATAAGTAACTGGTGACAAATTTATGAACACCGAAAAACGGCGCAACAAACTTGTTTAACAATCGGCAAGTGTGACCGAATCGTATCAAGTAATAAAACTAGGTAAGACCAAGTATCATTTTCCCAAAGGACTCACGGCCTAGTTAGCTATATGATTTGTTGATTATTTAAGACTTGTTAACAATTGATTGTAGGGTTTAAATGCAAAAGACAATAATTAAACATGTATGCATGAATTTGATCAATGGAAAAGAGGAATACAAACACTTTAATGAATTAGATGGATGAGTATGTTGTTGGGGTTATCAATTTCATCTTATCCACTTTCATATACTTTAGGAATTCATCATTCTCTTCATCAATGCTAATGCCACTCTCTAAATCACCTTGCAAGAAGGCCTATCCTTAATTACGAGTTCATACAATTCCTAGCATTCCTAGTAATTAATTCTGAAGTGCAGAAGCTTAAAGGCAACCAATATGCTATTGGGAGAAATTCCCCGGATCTAGATTTCCCCGTACGTTCCCATATCGACAAAATCAATAATCATGTCAATGAATGAGTTAAACAAAGCAAGCTTTAAGCAAAGAGGAAAAACCCTAACTAATGATGAAAGAAAGCATATATCTTAAAATAAGATGTTAAAACACAAATTCCATATATGAGAATTTCACAAGACTACATTGATTCCCCTACAACAATACAAGGTTTAGTTCACCATATTCATGGTGAAACTAGATGAACAATAATAAATGAAAGAAAGATAAAACCCTAGAAAGATGAGGAGGTAGCCTGAGCATCCAAGATCTTCCTTCAACGGGTGGAAAAGTGAGTGTTTGCTTCGTCTCAGCCAAAGATACAAACCCTAGGACGTCCTAAAGCTTATATACTATTCTAAAATATAAAAAAAATTAGGCCCAAGCCCAAAATAGTGCCGCTCAACGGTAAACTACCGCTCAGCGGTAAGTGCGTGAGTTGTTTCTTCCCCTCAGCGGCCTTTTCACCCCTCAGCGGAGCCAACATGGGTTTCAGAGTGCCGCTCAACGGTAAACTACCACTGAGCGGTATTTGCGACTTCTTTTGCACTTTTTGATGTCTTTTCTGATTCCATCTCTATCCTTCTTCACTTCTTTCGCCAAATTCACCTTAAAACCTGCATAAAACACTGAAATCAAGCATAAACATGTCCAACTCTCTTATTTCTAAAAATATAACCAAAAACATGATTCTAAGCTAGTTTCTAAGTGTTAAAGGTTGCTTTTAGTATCAATTTTAAACATGAAAATAACAGTTTTTCAACTGTTATCACAACCCCAAACTTAGAACTTTGCTTGTCCTCAAGCAAACAAGATGTAACTCAATCTTCTACCAATCCATATAATGGTTCACCACATTCAAAACTTCCTTTTCAAGATAAGTAAGTACTCAATTAAGCTTATTGCAAAGATTTCAATCAAGACATGCACATGCTTTAATGTTCACACAATCACATATTATCCAACAAATGCTACTTTTCATGAATGATCAATCAACTAAGCATGGATGTTCTTATGTGTTCATGTAATCTTTCCTCACTAGATAAAGTGTTTCACTCAAACACATAAGTGTATAAGAGGTATTCACTCATTCACTCTACTATCACAATGTCACATGAATCAACTTTGCCTTTCATTTAACCACAATCAAAAACACTTACAAGCAAACATCATCACAAGGACTTTTCTATGGCTTATAATGTGGCTAGGCTAATAAGAAAATTGGTTTTTCTAGATCACAAAACCCTTGAGTTAAGAGAATCATATAAACACAATCATTCTTACTTTTCCCCAACTTTCTTTTGCATTGAGCTTTGCTTTTTCTTTTCTTTTCTTTCTCTTTTTCTTTTTCTTTTCACATACTTAATTCTTAGCTCTTAGCTCAATGCTTTCAATTTCCCTTTCTATTTTCCAACAACCCCAAACTTGAACATTTATACATACCACAAAATATTCTCATCTTAACTCAAGGTAAAGCTTTTCAACAAGGGTTTTCAATTCATGTTCAAGGCTAAGGGTTCAAATGATAGAACACAAAGTGCTCTCTTTTAGTGGGCTAAATTCATGATTTTGGCTAATAAAAAGGTTACCAACAAATGGCCTTGATCATATGATGCAAACAAGCAAGTAATTCAATCACAGAAAACCTAGGCAAAGTCATTCATGCTTCCAAAGGAATAGCATTCAATTACAAAAACTCTGGAGCTCAATCACATATAAGCTCATTCACATTCCACATGTACACATCCTGCTTAGTATCATAATCACAATCACAGCAACATCATGCATTTGTTCACAAAGCTTGTGAATCACCTGTATAAGCATCTAATGTGCACATCTCAACATCAATCAATATCAAAACATCATCAAGCATTACTTATCAAACAACAATCGTAAGCAAACCATCATAACAGACAAAGTTTCCAATTGAGTACATCAAATCCTATTCTAAAACAAAAGTAAATAAATTCAGAACACAAAACCAAACAAAAGCATAAGTCCTGCTCTAGTTATGATAGCATTCATCAGTAAATGCTATCTCAGCTCCTCATCAATCTGAGTTGTCATCTGTATCCTTCTCTTCTCCCTCATCTTCAGCATCCTCAAATGCATCATCATCATCAGCTTCATCTTCATCCATCTCCATAGCTGAAGCTTCAGCTGCTCCATCTCCATAACTTTCAGGAAGGTCTAATATGTATACATTATCATTTATCTTTTTGACTACTTTGAAAGGACCATCTCCTCTTGGACTAAGTTTGGACTTTCGTTGAGAGGGAAATCTTTCCTTTCTCAAATGAAGCCAAACTAAGTCTCCTTCTTCAAAAACTATTTTCTTTCTCCCTTTGTTGTTATCACTAGTACTGAAAGGGCTTTAGACGTCCGTTCTTTTGGCCTTTTGACGTCCGACCTATCCCCGACGTCTTTGTGGGTGACGTTACTCAGACGTCGGGGGTCGACATCGAACGTGTATATAGATGTCCGATGTGTAAGCCCCGACGCCTCTGTAGACGTCCGGCGCCTCTTCCCCGGACGTCTCCACAGACGTCCGGCGCCTCCTCCCCCCGACGTCTACACAGACATCCAGGTGTATCCCCCCGACGACCATATGCCTGAATGGTTTTGTGCTAGGGTTGGCGTTGGACGTCGGTTTGTGCACTGGCAGACGTCTACAGACGTCCGACAGTGCACTAACAGACGTCTACTGGCATTTTTTTTTAAAATTAATTTATTTTTGCGATAAAACCACACCTGAAAAGCAGAAAATTGTCCCAGAACAATATAGTATAATGTATATATGCATTTCATATAAAGAAAGTTGTACTTAATGTAAAAAATAATCCACTACCAAAACTATCAAGATTAAACTGAAACTAAAACTAAGCAATGTTCAACAAGAAATAAAACGATTCCTAACTCCATCTTTGCAGAAGATAAGTGGTTCGCTCCTGCCTTATCTGCCTAATTGTGTCCTCTGGTATAGGAGATGTACTCTTGAAGCGTTGCAAAATTCAAGAAAGATTCATTATGATTTCATATATGTTTGAAGATGAATTTGATTTGTAATGTATTCAAGGTATACATCATTACCTCATTCCAGTCATCTGTAATGACAGCTCGAATGATGGTCTTAATCCAACATATCACATAGAAGCCACATTCCCATGAATCTAGCTGCTGGTTACACTAAAATGACAAACTAAATAGTTAAGAATTTAGATCATTCAATAACATAGAAAATGAATTAGAACTATAAATGACTTACAACCTTTGGATACAAAATTTGAACCAGTTGACCACGAGATTTACCAATAACTCTGTACAGATTGAAAACACAAAGTATAATTAATATGACTATATTTATCATAAAAGTTGAAGGTGAACATCAAATTCAAAGTCATTTTTGCCTTGAAGCATGGTTCTCAAGTCATTTTTCATCTTCCTGTGCAACGAACAAAACCATATAATTTTACATTGTTTGGGAATGATGACCATCAGCTGCCAGTGCGACCTATCACGAAGGACAAATAGTTATTTAACTAATCAAGGAAAGTATAATAATGAACTGACCACATATAACAACACCTACCCCTCAATGTATGGCACAAGGTATACGTCTCTTTGACTCATCCATCCATGTTTGCAAATAATGTTGTCTGTTTTGAATTGTGTTATCAGACGGTTCAATGGTCTGAGGTTCAACAAATCCGTACATGGAAGACCGACCTTGGTCTACAATGATTGTGTCCATGTACCTAAAACAACAAAGTTAAGTTGTTAGAAACTATAACAATCTAAATAAAAGTAATATGAAAGACCAAATTGACTATCTTACATGCACCACAGCTGAATGATGGAAATATTCAACATCCTGTCTCCCCCAATCACCTCCAATGCATCAGAGAATGTGATATAAAGTGGCACATGTGGGGGAAGACCAAATACTCTCAAATCCCAGTATAGTTCTAATAATGCTTTCTTCAATCTGGGTAATTTTGTCATTAGCTTTGATAGAGGATCATCCTCCGCTTCAGCCATCTCATCATCTTCATGTATGACTGTATCATGAATTGGCTGCTTCTGAGGACGTGTGAACTGAAGATAAGAATTTACGTCAAAGAGTTATCAACAAATATTTGAAGAATAAACATAGAAATACTAAGGAAAAAGACATTATACCTGTGGAGTAGCTATGTGTGACATGATCAATGCTCTAGGCCAGGCAATAAATGATCCTATGGCCTCCTCCACAAAGTTAATTTCTGGAGTGGGTACAGGCACCTGAGCCTGGGGATCCCGAACCTTGTCAATCGTCACACGCACGTGCTGGGGTAATATGGCAACACCATGAATAGTCTGCCCTCCCTCAAGCACTCGTCCGACAGCCACAATGTGTGGGGGATCCCCATCAACCAACAGCTCATATTGACCGGTATACTGAGTGGGGTCTACAGTAGAGCATGATCCTCTAGTGCTGACACGAGGTGGTGTGGGAGTTTCAGCGGCCCCCATGTTGCCTTGCATCATGGAATGCAACTTTTCTTCAAGAGCTCTTTGTATTTCTTTTTGTTCTTGTAGCTGCTCCATGAATCGTTGCTCCATTGATCTCATGCTTTGGTTGAGTCTTTCCTCCCATTGAAGATCCATTTACCTCAGTGTCTCCTGACTCATTGATGGGGGGGTTTTCTGTGTAGGGCCAAAGTAGTCACGAAGACCAATCGCCCCAGGAACTCCACGTACACGTCCTGGGTGCTTGGGCCTTCCAATGGTCGTTGTTAGAATGTCGTCCCTACCTTGGCCAACAAATGTGCCCTGAGTCTGCTGCTCAACCAACTCATCCTGCACATAAAAAAACCAAGTTACTTAGAAGACATGCTGTGATAGATACACAATCAAAGAACTGCTTATAATTTGAACTTACAATTCTCTGTGAGATCAAGGCAGTTGAGGAAGATGTCATGTTCCCATCAGATTTAGTCCGAGCAGCCTTCCACAGCTCGTACCTAGCAGGTACAGGTGCTAGGTCCGACGACTCAAGTCCCAAGGCATCCGTTCTAAACTTTCTAAGTTTCTTCTCCAGTTTTGCATAACCACCTCATGATAACAACTGGGGTGCATCGTTTAGCCTTTGTCTTTCTTGGGCGGCTAACCTTTTACCCTGTGAAACCATGTATATAAATAAGTGTAAAATCATAAAAACTCAATGAAAGACGATGTTAAGAAACATACCTTCCATTCCTCAGACTCTCTAGATGCACGAAACTGCATCCAATCCTCCTCTGTGAATGTATATTACTGACATGGATTTTCATGTTGCCTGTCTCCAAAGACATATAGTCGTGTCAGCCTTGTCTTGAAATCCCTCCATCTTATCGCTATATGTGATAACACTTTCTTTCTAATTTGTATTGTGTTTGGAATATCATAATGTTGCTGTTTAAAACAAAAAAACATGTTATTGATAAGAAAACATAAAAGATAAGTATATCACAAATTGCATGAAGTATAAACATACCTGAATATCTTGCCATAAGAGGTTCTTGCCGACCTTTGGGACGTCATCTCAACATGCATGAAGGATAGCGACATGACTTTTTGCTAACTTACCCAGATAACTCCTAAACCTATGAGCATTTGGCCTTGATGGATGACCTGATCTGGGGTCGATGTCAACATGTCTCCTCTGACCATCCACGCATCCGGATGTCACATCTGCCACTCGGGTGACGCCTCGTCCACGTCTGGTCTTTCCCGATCCTGAGTCTGAGGCCGACATACCTGAAAAATTATACAAGGTTAGTAATAATTCAATTATGATGAACATACATATAAAGTCAATAAAAAACAAAATATCAACCTATTAATTAATTGTTTTTTCCCAAATGCCTTCGTTGTGATCACTACGAATTGCCTGCATGACATCGGCAACGTCATCAACTGGGTCTTCAGTGGGTCTAGATGCAACAGATGTTGTCTCAAGTATTTCAAGAGAATCGTCATCATCATGTCCATGAATGTTTTTTCCTTCCAAAACCACTGACCATTTTTTATTCGTTGGATCATTTACGTAGAATATTTGTCTTGCTTGACTAGCCATGATAAATGGTTCATCAGTGTAATTCATCTTGTTGAAGTCTACCAATGTGAAACCAAGGTCATCTGTCATGACACTAGAATTTATATCAACCCATTTACACTTGAAAACTGGGACTCTAAAAGTGACGTAATCAACTTCCCATATTTCTTGTATTATTCCAAAATAACTGATGGATGCTGTAATTGGATTTTTGTCTTTAGAACTAGCAAAGTGCACAGCCTCAGCTTGTAGTGTGACGCCACTATTTTGAACTCTGCTTTTGTCATCTTCTACCTTTATCTGAAAAGAAATATTGTTTATATAGTACCCACCATATGTAATGACATCTGTGTTCGGCCCACGAGATAACCTCAATAAAGTTTCAGAAAAATGTGGAGTCACATAAATCTTTTTCTTAAACCATTGCAAGAAGGTTTTCACATGTTCATTAAGATGTCATTTTTCACTCATTTTTGGGTTTGCTGCCTTTATTTCATTAACGTGGTAAAAAATGTAAGGAATCACATCAACAGTGTTGTTTAAGACGTACAAATGAGCTTGGTCAATTTCTTTTCTGCTAACATTTTGAATTCTCACACCTCGAACACCCTTACCTTCACATTTTCCTTCATGTCTGCTCTTGAGAAGACCGACGAGTTCACAAGATGGCATATAACTTGAACAAAATTCAATGGCTTCTTCTGCAACGTATCGCTCTATGATTGAAGCTTCTGGTCTATACTGATTCTTGACATATCCCTTTAAGATCTTCATGTATCTTTCAACTGGGTACATCCACCTTAAGAAGACCGGCCCACATATTCGAATTTCTCTGACTAGATGAACAATCAAATGTACCATGATGTCAAAAAAGGAAGGTGGAAAATACATCTCCAATTGACATAGTAGTCTTATTCCCTCATTTTCCAATTCATCTAAACCTCGAGGGTCAACAACTTTCTTGCAAATGACATTAAAGAAAAAACTCAGACGTGTCAGAATACCCCTAAAAGAAGAAGGTAATATGCCTCGAATAACAACAGGTAACAATTGTTGCATCAATACATGACAATCGTGAGACTTTAAACCAACTAGCTTTAAGTCTTCCATAAACACAAGGTTACTAATATTTGAAGAATAACCTTGCGGAACCTTCACAATTCTTAAACAGTTACAAAAACTTTGTTTTTCTTTTTTGGAAAGTGTGTGACAGGTTGGGGGCAGATAGGTGCGTCATCCTATTATCTGTGGATGTAACTCAGTTGGGATTCCCATGTCAGCCAGATCTTGTCTTGCTTTTATTCCGTCTTTGCTCTTCCCTTTGACGTTTAATAAAGTTTCGATGACACTGTCACAAACATTTTTTTCAACGTGCATCACATCAATACAATGTCTAACATCAAGTTCACACCAATATGGAAGCTTAAAAAATATTGATCGTTTCTTCCAAATGTTTTTTGCAGAGGTACTTTTATGATGTTTTCCAAACACAATGTCAATATTTTTGACTTCGTTGTACACCTCTCCACCATTCCGGGGTCTGCACACAACCTCATCCTCAGCACTTCCATTAAATGTTTTTTTCAATCTACGATAAGGATGATTACGAGGAAGAAATTTTCGATGTCTTGTATATACCGTCTTCTGACCATGCTTCAACTGAAGGTAACTAGTGTTTTCTTCACATATGGGACATGCAAAATGACCTTTAACACTATAACCGCTCAAGTTTCCATACGCTAGGAAATCATTTATAGTGCAAAACAACATTGCACGCAAACGGAACTGTTCCTGAACATGTGAATCAAACACGTCGACCCCTTCTTCCCACAACAATTTCAAATCATCAATTAAAGGTGCTAAGTAAACATCAATGTCATTTCCAAGTTGTCTAGGACCCGGTATCATCATGGACAAATCACATATTTTCTCTTCATGCACAACAAAGGAGAAAGATTGTAAATCATCAACATAACTGACCATGAACTGTGTTTGCTACTTAAGTTTTCATAAGGATTCATACCATCAGTTGCAAGTGCAAGCCTTAAGTTTCTTGGATCTGCACCAAATTCTGGGAATTTGTCATCAATCTTTTTCCATTGTGGTGAATCAGTAGGGTGTCGAAGAAGATTATCGCACTTTCTTTCGTCAGAGTGCCATTTAAGGTTCTTTGCATCTTCTTTAACAGAGAACATACGTTTGAACCTAGGTATTATAGGCAAATACCATATCACCTTAGCAGGTGCACATCATTACCTTCATTACCAGTGACTCTGTCAGATTTCTTTTTAAAACGAGATAAACCACATGTTGGACAATACTTTAGCGAAGCAAACTCCTTTGTGTACAAAACACAATCATTAGGACAAGCATGTATCTTTTGATATTCAAGACCCGTTGAACATAAAATTTTTTTGGCCTCGTAATTACGAATAGGTAGAGTATTATTTTCTGGAAGCATCTCCTTCAACAACTCCAACAACTCGGTGAAACTTTTATCGGTCCATTCATTCCTTGCTTTTAAACTAAACAACTTTAAAGTTGAAGACAGACGTGTAAAGTTCGATCATCCTGGGAACAACGGTTGCTCTGAATCATTAATAAGAGAATCATACAAATTAGCTCTTCCAAAATTATCTTCACCGACATCACGTATCATGTCCTCTAAATGGTCACTCATCCATTCTTCCAAATAATTCGTTCCTCGTGACGTGGTAGGCTGGTCCAGTACTTCTCCATGCCAAGTCCAAACGGTATAAGTTCTCATTATGCCGTACATGAATAGATGGTCACACACATTGTCTAAGTCTTGCCGTATTTGATTAAGACAACGAACACAAGGACAAAAATATGTCCCGTTGACAGACATAGTGATAACAGTTGAAAAACTGTTATTTTCATGCTTAAAAGTGATACTAAAAGCAACCTTTAGACTTAGAAACTAGCTTGAAATCATGCATTTTGTTTATATTTTCAGAAATAAGAGAGCTGGACAGGTTTATGCTTGATTTGAGTGTTTTTGTGCAGGTTTTGAGGTGAATTTGGTGAAAGAAGTGAAGAATAAGAGAGAGGACATTAGAAAAGACAAGAAAGAGTGCAAAAAAGAGAAGTCGAAGGCACCGCTCAGCGGCAAACTACCGCTGAGCGGCACTCAAGAGGTGGCGTTGGAACCGCTGAGGGGCAAATGGCCGCTGAGGGGAAGAAAGAAGACGCGTAACCACCGCTGAGCGGTAAATGGCGCTGAGCGGCACTTTTTGGGCTTGGGCTTTTGTAATCTTTTGTAACTCTAGATTAGTATATAAGGGCTTGCACGTCCTTTAGTTAGGGATCTTTGGCAGAAACGAGGCAAACACTCTCTCTTTCACCCCTTTGAAGGAGGATCTTGGATGCTCAGGCTACCTCTTCACCTTTATTGGGTTTATTCTTTCATACTTTCATTGTTATTCATCTAGGTTCACCATGAATATGGTGAACTAAACCTTGTATGTTTGTTGGGGAATCAATGTAATCTCTTGAAGCTCTCATATATGGATTTGTTGAATACATCTTTGAATTAAGACATATGCTTTCTTTTCATCATTAGTTAGGGTTTTTCCTCTTTGCTCAATGCTTGCATTGTTTAACTCATTCTAATGCATGATTATTGGTTTTGTTGATACGGACACGTACGGGGAAATCTAGATCCGGGGAATTTCTCCCAATATTTTACTGACAACATTATATTGGTTGCCTTAAGCTCCTGCACTCATGAACTAATCATTAGGAATGCTAGGAATTGTATGAACTATTTGATTAGGGAGAAGCCATCTAGAATGGTACATTAGAGAGTGGCATTAACAATGATGATTTGAAAGAGGAATTCCTAAAATATATGAGAGTGGATGAGATGAAATTGACCCCCAACAACATATTCATTCATTTAATCCATTGAAAGTGTTTATCTTATGTCTTTGCCATTGATCAATTCATGCATACATGTTTATTTTCGTCTTGCATATTAAAATTTCAATCATTGTTTTCTTAAGTCTTAGCTAATCAAGAAATCACATAACTAAACTAGGCCGTGAGTCCTTTGGGAAGAACGATACTTGGTCTTACCAAGTTTTATTACTTGAACGATTCGGTCATACTTGCCGATTGTGAAACAAGTTTGTGACATCATATTTTGGTGCTTACAGAATTGTCCATCAAGTTTTTGGCGCCGTTGCCGGGGATTCATGGTTTAACTGGTTAATTTGTGTGATTATTGATTATCTTTGACTTATTTTTTTTATTTTATTTTAAATTTCGAATTTTTTAATTTTATTTTATTTTTCTGTTTATATTTTTCAGTTTGTATGTTATTTGATTTTATTTTATTTTTCTGTTTTCTGTTTTTCTGTTTTCTATTTTTATTTTCTGTTTTTTTATTTTTCGGTTTTTATTTGATTTTATTTTATCTTTTTAGATTAGATTTTATTTTAGATTAGATTTTATTTTATTTTATTAGATTTTATCTTTTTATCTTTTTAGGTTAGATTTTATTTTATTCTTATTCTATCTTTTAGGTTAGGTTAGATTTTATTTTATTTTATCTTTTAGATTAGATTTTATTTTTTAGATTAGGTTTTATTCTATTTTATTTGATTCTATCTTCTAAATCTTTTATCTTCTTATATCTTTTCAATCTTTATTTTCTTCTATATCTTTTTGTGCTAACAAATATTTCCTAGAGTTTTGTGCCTAATGTCTGCAGAATGCAATTTGGTCAAGAGTTTAACTATATGGGCACTCAATTCTACCAAAGTAATCTCAACCAATGGTGGGAACCTCACTCAAGCATGGATCAAAGCCAATTTTGGCAAGCTGCCGGACAATTTGAGAACCAACCACAACAACAATGGCAGCAAAAATCCTCTCTATCAGAAAGTTTGGAGGACACCCTTCAACGATTTTTGAAAAGTTCCGACTCTACTCAGAAAAGCATTGAAGAATCATGTAAAAGGATGGAGATGCACTTTCGTTACATTAGTCAGAGATTGGATGATGAGGTTAATACTGAAGTTAACCTTAAGGAGGAAGGGCAAACCAATGTCACTGAAAGTGACAAGATTCTTGATGAGAAAAAATTAGAGGGAGATGAGGAAAGGGTAGAGAGAAAAGAGAAAGAAGAGTTGAGTGAGAAAGATAAAGATGAAGAAAAAGAAAAAGAATTGGTTGAGAGAAAAGAGAGAAAGAAAATTTGTGTGAAGATAAAGAAGTTGAGGAGAAAAAGAGAAAGGAAGAAAAAAATAAAAGAAGAGAAAAAGAGAAAATTTAGGGAGAGAAAAAGGAAGAAAAAGAAGATGAGAGGAAAGAAGAAGAAATCACATGAAAAATCACATCCTCATCTAAAGAAGAATCATAGGAAGGAAAAGAAATTTAAGTGCTTTATGGAAATCTTCAAGAAATTGGAGATTAAAGTTCCTATGATTGAGACATTGCAACAGGTTCCTGGTTTGATCAAATTTCTGAAGAAGTTCAGTAGAAAGAAGAAAAAGAAGAAGGAATATGAGCTTTACTGGGTCAAGCTAGTGACGTTAAAGAAGCGCTTGCTGGGAGGCAACCCAGTGGATTTACAAACTTTTGATTTGATTTTGTAATTTATAATTTGTGAACATTATTCTGGACATTATTTTGTTGGATCTAGCATCTACTGAAGGATGCTAGGTGATTAAGTATCTACTGAAGGATACTAAGTTTGTAACACCTACTGATGGGTGTTGGTGAGAAGATTTTGCACCTACTGATGGGTGCTGGTAAGTTTGAAACACCTACTGATGGGTGTTGGTGGATTTTGGGTCAGGCTCGTGACGTTAAACAAGCGCTACCTGGGAGGCAACCCAGTTGATTGATTGTTTTCTGTTTGTCTATTTTAGTTAGGGTTTGCATAAGCATTTTTAACATTGAATTGCAGGGAACCTATGAGGGGTATGCTAGGAAGGCACGTAGGTCAAGAAAAGAAGGAGAAGGGCACATCACGAAAGTGCCGCTGAGCGGCATTTACCGCTGAGCGGTACTAACGCAGATGGGCTTAAGTTCCCCTTAGCGGAACCCGAGCCCATTGGGGTATTTTTAAACCCTAAGCTGCGCGTTTTTACACTCTTTCAAGTTCTTCTCTGCATAAACACTTCCACACCTCTTCTCCTAGGTTTTCCACATCTTTCTACTCTTCCCTCTTTAGAAGATTTCCCTTCCACTCACTTTTATACTAGTGTGCCATCAAAGTTTGGGGTTGGAAGAGAGCATTCTAGTTTGGAAGCATTCTCATATCATTTAGCATCTCCACCCAAGTAAGTAAAATGCATTTTGTTCATTCTAGGGTTCTTGAATTTGAATGTGATTGTCAAAGCATGAATACTTAGGGGTTTTAGTTTCTATGCATGATTTGATGATATATTTGATGTTTGAACCGATTAAACTGCTTGATTATGAACTGGAAAACTGAAAATTGCATTTGGGTGGAGTTAGGACTGTTTTAAAAAGAGATTTGCAAAAATCTGCAGATCACCGCTGAACGGCATTTACCGCTGAGCGGCACTCTGCCAGATTTGTTTTTTCTGGTTTATTGCGTGTTTGAATGTGGCACTGGTGGCGCTGAGGGGAAATTCTGGCCCTCAGCGGTGGTTTAGCTTCGAAAGGAGTTGTGTTCTGAGTTTACTAATGATGAACATCATGTTCTGTGGTTTTGGATTTATGTTTGAATGCAGGAATGGCATCCTCTTCAGGAAAGAGATTGAAAACCATGGCAACCAAGAGAAAGGAAAAGGAACCAGAGCAGCCCCATAATGGCAGGTTCCTCTCTAGGAAACATGAGAAGCACTTTAGGGTGGTTCAGGACAGGAGACTTCTAATGGAGAGAAAGGTTGGAATGATACCTAACTTTGCTACTCAATTTGGAGAGCAAGTGTTAGGGAATGATTGGGGAAAGCTAGCCACTTATCCATCACCTGCCAACATAGCTGTGGTGAAAGAATTTTACACCAATGCAAAGAAGATTGGTGATTATCCAGCTGAGAATTATTTGGGCTATGTTAGAGGCCATGCTATCAGGTATGATCCTGACTCCATAAATAACTTTCTGGATACTGTGTGGGCTGGTGAGCAATGCCAGTTTGCTCTTAGCATGGAGGAAGGTGCTGATTATGAGGATGTGGAGAGAGTATTGTGTATACCTGGAGGACACTTCCAAAGGAATAGATCTGGCTCAGTGGTTAACATTAGGAGGACAGATTTGACTCCTCTTGCAAAGTATTGGATGGCGTTTTCTCATGCCAACATTCAGCCATGTTCACATGTGTCAGATATTACTCTCAGCAGGGCACTATTCATCTACTGTGTTATCAGAAACTTGAATGTTAATATTGGGCAGGTGATAGCTGATGAGATTAGTGTGTGTGCTAACACCTCAAACAACAAAGCACCACTGGGACATCCTTCTTTGATCACTCACCTTTGCAAGCTAGATGGGGTGGACACTTCTGTTCCACCATTTGAGAGGCCAAGAAAAGCTATAGATGAGGCCTATTACAGACAGTACTGTGGAGGTGAGGAGGCAGCCCAGCCAGTTCCACCACGCCAGGCTCGTAGAGAGAGAAGGCCAGCACAGGGCAGGACTTCTGCTGATACTCATGAGGCAGAACCATTCCAGATGAGGGACATGTATATGTCTCTTATAGGTGCTCAGTTGCAGTCTATCCACAGAGGGCAGGTGGCCACGGCTGAGATGATAGTGGGGATGTATGATACCCCTCCAGCACACAGGTGGACTATGGATGAATTCCATAATGTGGTAGCTTGGCCAGAAGAACCAGTATATGGAGGAGCTGAAGCAGCTGAAGCTTCAGCCCGTGACATGGATGAAGATGAAGCTGAGGAGGAGGAAGCATTTGATGAAGATGATGATGAAGAGGAAGAGGAAGATACAGAGAGCTCGGACTGATGAGGAGCTGAGATAGCATTTACTGATGAATGCTATCATATGATTATGCTTTTATGGTTTAAGTTTTCTGAACTTATTTGTTTTTGTTTTTAGATTAGGGTTTGATGTACTCTATTGAACACCTGGTTCCTTATGATGGTTTGCTATTAACTGTGATTGTGTGATAAGTAATGCTTGATGATGCTTATTGATTGATTAATGTTGAGATGATGTGCACATTAAAATGCTTATACAGGTGATTCACAAGCTTTGTGAACAAATGCATAATATCATGATTGTGATTGTGAAATTAAGCAGGATGTGCATGTCAAATGTGAATGAGCTTATATGTGAGGTTTTGAGCTCCAGAGTTGTTATTGTTGAATGCTGTTACTTTGAAAGCATGAATGACTTTGCCCAGGTTTTCTATGATTGAATCAATTGCTTGTTTTGCATCATATGATCAAAGGCCGTGTTGTTGAAACCCATTTTATTGGCCAAATTCATAAAGTTAGCCTTCTAAAAGAGAACACGTTGTGTTCTATCCTTTGAACCCTTAGCCTTAAATATACACTGAACACCCTTGATTGAAAATCTTTACCTTGAGTTAAGTAGAAGATCTTGTGTGGTATTGTTAAATGTTCAAGTTTGGGGTTATTGGGGAAACATGAAAAAGGAAAAAGCATTGAGCTAACAGCTAAAAAGTAAGAATATGCAAAGAAAAGAAAAGAAAAAGAAGCAAAGCTCAATGCAAATGCAAAAGCAAAGGCAAAAGAAAGTTGGGAATGAATAAGAAGATTGTGTTGTTATGATTCTCTTAACTCAAGGATTTTGTGATCCAGAAAAACCAATTTTCTTGTTAGCCCAGCCACACTATAAGCCATTGAAAAGTCCTTGTGATGATGCATGCTTGTGAATGTATTTGATTGTGGTTAAATGAAAGGCAAAGTTGATTCATGTGACATTGTGATAGTGGAGTGAATGAGTGAAACACTTTACCTCTTATACACTTGTGTGTTGAGTGAAACACTTTACCTAGTGAGGAAAGATTCCATAAGCACATGAACATCCATGCTTAATTGATTGATCATTCATGAAAAATAGCATTTGTTGGAACTTAAATGACTTTGTGAACACTAAAGCATGTGCACATCTTGAATTAACTCTTGGTCATAAGTTTGAGTGAAGTTATTACTTATCTTGAAAAGAGGATTTTGAATGAGTGAACCATCATATGAATTGGTTGGAGATGGAGTTACATTTTGTTTGCTTGAGGACAAGCAAAATTCTAAGTTTGGGGTTGTGATAACAGTTGAAAAACTGTTATTTTCATGCTTAAAAGTGATACTAAAAGCAACCTTTAGACTTAGAAACTAGCTTGAAATCATGCATTTTGTTTATATTTTCAGAAATAAGAGAGCTGGACAGGTTTATGCTTGATTTGAGTGTTTTTGTGCAGGTTTTGAGGTGAATTTGGTGAAAGAAGTGAAGAATGAGAGAGAGGACATTAGAAAAGACAAGAAAGAGTGCAAAAAGGAGAAGTCGAAGGCACCGCTCAGCGGCAAACTACCGCTGAGCGGCACTCAAGAGGTGGCGTTGGAACCGCTGAGGGGCAAATGGCCGCTGAGGGGAAGAAAGAAGACGCGTAACCACCGCTGAGCGGTAAATGGCGCTGAGCGGCACTTTTTGGGCTTGGACTTTTATAATCTTTTGTAACTCTAGATTAGTATTTAAGGGCTTGCACGTCCTTTAGTTAGTATCTTTGGCAGAAACGAGGCAAACACTCTCTCTTTCACCCCTTTGAAGGAGGATCTTGGATGCTCAGGCTACCTCTTCACCTTTATTGGGTTTATTCTTTCATACTTTCATTGTTATTCATCTAGGTTCACCATGAATATGGTGAACTAAACCTTGTATGTTTGTTGGGGAATCAATGTAATCTCTTGAAGCTCTCATATATGGATTTGTTGAATACATCTTTGAATTAAGACATATGCTTTCTTTTCATCATTAGTTAGGGTTTTTCCTCTTTGCTCAATGCTTGCATTGTTTAACTCATTCTAATGCATGATTATTGGTTTTGTTGATACGGACACGTACGGGGAAATCTAGATCCGGGGAATTTCTCCCAATATTTTACTGACAACATTATATTGGTTGCCTTAAGCTCCTGCACTCATGAACTAATCATTAGGAATGCTAGGAATTGTATGAACTATTTGATTAGGGAGAAGCCATCTAGAATGGTACATTAGAGAGTGGCATTAACAATGATGATTTGAAAGAGGAATTCCTAAAATATATGAGAGTGGATGAGATGAAATTGACCCCCAACAACATATTCATTCATTTAATCCATTGAAAGTGTTTATCTTATGTCTTTGCCATTGATCAATTCATGCATACATGTTTATTTTCGTCTTGCATATTAAAATTTCAATTATTGTTTTCTTAAGTTTTAGCTAATCAAGAAATCACATAACTAAACTAGGCCGTGAGTCCTTTGGGAAGAACGATACTTGGTCTTACCAAGTTTTATTACTTGAACGATTCGGTCATACTTGCCGATTGTGAAACAAGTTTGTGACATCATATTTTGGTGCTTACAAATTTGTCCATCACATAGCTTTTTGTTCAACGTATTGCAAGAACTCCGAAACACCCTTATCATATTCTTCACTGATGCAACGTTCGTTCATCCAGCTTCAATCCATACTATGTTCGTAAAATCATCAGTTGAAGTTTTTTAACTCTCACAAGGTTAGGCCCTACCCATTCAAAAAAGTTAATTTTAATAATTTGCTAAGACACGTGCAAACAAGTCTACATCATAATATTGATAAGATTTCGGCAGCATTTCGCATTAGTCTCTGAAATACACGAAATGAGAGTAGTCAACGATGACCACAATCAAATATGCATCCGGAGAACAACACAAATATTGAACCGAAATTTTATCAATCTTATCCATAAACTCCAATTGACATGTTATTGCAAATTATGAAAATTAATTTTCTCAAACTGTCCAATCGGACAATTCAAAATTTAACACAAACAATTAAAAGATTAATCGTTTGTGTTAAATTTCAAATGGGAACTAAGTGTCACTCAATGATTTGATACTTATATACTAACATATCACAATTATAATAACACAACTAATACATGCATATTCAAAAGCCAATAACACATGCATACCTTAGAGGAAAAAACATGCATACACAAAACCCAATAACATGCATACAAAAAACCTTTATCAACGAACAAGCTAACCTCAAAAGTAGATTCCAAATGAAAGGGAGGGAAATCGAGGAGGGCACGGCCTAAAACGTAGCCCAAAAACAGTCAAAGAAGCCGCCCAAGAACACACAAGAAACTGCACCAAAACGCACCGAAAACGATTTTTAATCGGTTCAAATCAAAGATATTTCATCACAAGGCAATGTAATTGGATTGAAAGTAAACTTAAACGGTCCAAAAGAGAGAAAACGCACCTGGAAAAGCAATGCCGCAGAGAGAGTTCGCGGGGGGTTTTAGACGTCCATGGAAGGGGCCCAGAAGTCTATAATATTATAGACGTCCGTGCCCCCCACAACGGACGTCTAAAAGGCTGAACAAATGAACGCTTCTACGTCCGTGGTGGAGGGGGCCGGACGTCTATAATATTATAGACGTCCGTCCCCCCCCCCCCCACAACGGACGTCTAGAGTTTCACTTATTTACGAATATGCCACCGGTCAATTATTTACGTTGGGGCTTTTGTGGACGGACGTCTATGGGGGGACGTTAAAAGCTAATTCTGCACTAGTGTATACTCTGCATATTTTTGGGTTTGTTTTTCGATTTAGGTTTTAACCTTCTAATGTAATTTATTGATAAACTCCGCTTTAGATAAACCTTCTTTATGAAGAAAAGAAGATGATTCTGGAAGGGGTAGTAAATCAAGAGGTGTAATAGGGTTAAAACCATAAACAACCTCAAAAGGAGAAAGATTAGTAGTCTTGTGAACTACTCTGTTATAAGCAAATTCAATATGAGGTAGATGATCATCCCAACTTTTATTATTACCTCTTAATATTACCCTTAACAAAGTAGATAGAGATCTATTTACTACTTCAATTTGCCCATCATTTTGTGGGTGACATGTGGTAGAAAATAGAAGTTTAGTTCCTAGCTTTTCCCATAAAGTTTTCCAAAAATGGCTTAGGAACTTAATATCTCTATCAAACACTATGGTTTTGCGTAAGCCATGCAATCTCACTATTTCTTTGAAGAAGAGTCTAGATAAATAGCTACCATCATCTACTTTGTGGCAGGGTATAAAATGTGCCATTTTACTAAAACGATCTACTACCACAAATATAGAATCATACCCCTTTTGAGTTCTTGGCAATCCTAGAACAAAATTCATGCTTATGTCCTCCCAAGGGGTATTAGCTATGGGAAGAGGTGTATAGAGTCCATGAGGCATAATTTTTTCTTAGCTTGTAAACAAGCTATGCATTTAGAACAATGCCTTTGAACATCTACTCTCATGTGTGGCCAATAGAATTTACTTTTCAAAATGTTTAGAGTTTTATCAACTCCATGATGGCCCATGAGTCCTCCTCCATGACTCTCTTTGATAAGAAGTTTTCTAATGGATCCTTGGGGTATACAAAGTTTTCCTTTATTAAAAAGATACCCCATAGAAAGATAAAATCCATCAAAAGGCTTCTTAAGACATGAAGAATAAGTGGATGCAAATGTTTCATCATTTTCATATAGTTCTCTTATATCATCAAATCCTAATATTTGTGAGCCTATAGTTACTAATAATGCATGTCTTCTAGATAAAGCATCCGCAACAACATTAGTACTCCCCTTTTTGTGTTTGATGACATAAGGAAATTGCTCCAAGTATTCCACCCACTTGGCATGTCTCTTGTTTAGCTTTGCTTGCCCTTTAATATACTTGAGAGATTCATGGTCAGTGTGTATGATGAATTCTCGAATTACTAAATAATGCTCTCAAGTTTTTAAAGCTCTAATTAGGACATTGATAACAGTTGAAAAACTGTTATTTTCATGATTAAAATTGACACTAAAAGCAACCTTTACACTTAGAAACTAGCTTGAAATCATGCTTTTCTGTATATTTTTGGAAATAAGAGAGCTGGACAGGTTTATGCTTGATTTCAGTGTTTTTGTGCAGGTTTTAAGGTGAATTTGGTAAAAGAAGTGAAGAAGGAGAGAGATGAAATCAGAAAAGACAATAAAAAGTGCAAAAGGAGAAGTCGAAGTCACCGCTCAGCGGCAGTTTACCGCTGAGCGGCACTCAGGAGTTTGCGGGAGGTCCGCTGAGGGGCAAAATGGCCGCTGAGGGGAGAAAACAAGTCACGCAATCACCGTTGAGCGGTAGTTTACCGTTGAGCGGCACTTTAATGGGCTTGGACTTGATTTTTTGTAATTTACGAATGATACATAAGCTTTAGGGTTTCCTAGGGTTAGGTATCTCTGGCTGGAACGAGGCAAACACTCTCTCTACCACCCCTTTGAAGGAGGATCTTGGATGCTGAGGCTTCCGCTTCACCTTTTTAGGGTTTATTCTTTCATTCTTTCATTGTAATTCATCTAGGTTCACCATGAATATGGTGAACTAACCTCTTTATGTTTGTTGGGGAATCAATGTAGTCTTGTGAAACTCTCATATATGGAATCTGTTTTTACATCTTTTAATTAAGACTTATGCTTTCTTTCATCATTAGTTAGGGTTTTTCCTCTTTGTTTAATGCTTGCATGGTTTAACTCATTCGATGCATGATTATTGGTTTTGTCGATACGGGAACGTACGGGGAAGTCTAGATCCGGGGAATTTCTCCCAATTTTATATTGGTTGTCGTTAAGCTCTTGTACTTATGAACTAATCATTAGGAATGCTAGGAATTGTATGAACTCATGATTAAGGAGAAGCCTTCTGGAAAGGTACATTAGAGAGTGGCATTAACAATGGTGATTTGATCGTTGAATTCCTAAAATATATGAGAGTGGATAAGATGAAATTGAACCCCAACAACATATCCATACATAAATTTCATTGAAAGTGTTTATCTTTTGCTTTCTGCCATTGATCAAAACTTCATGCATACATATTTAATTTTCGTCTTTTGCATATAAAATCCAAATATTTCGTTTTTAAGTCTTAGCTAATCAAGAAACCACACAACTAAACTAGGCCTGTGAGTCCTTTGGGAAGAACGATACTTGGTCTTACCAAGTTTATTACTTGAACGATTCGGTCACACTTGCCGATTGAAAAACAAGTTTGTGACATCATAATTTGGTGTTCATAAATTTGTCCATCAAGTTTTTGGCGCCGCTGCCGGGGACTCGTGGTTTAACTGGTTAATTTGTGTGATTATTAATTATCTTTGACTTATTTTTTTTTATTTTATTTTTAAATTTTGAATTTTTATTTTATTTTATTTTTTTCTATTTTCTGTCTTTATTTTCTGAATCTTATATTTTCTTTTATATCTTTTTGTGCTAACCAAATCTTCTAGGGTTTTGTGTTCTTGTGTATGCAGGAGGCAATTCGAACTAGGAGCAAGAAAACAACAGAACCGTTGCTTGAAGGATTAGAAGACAGTAGACGGAGGAGAAGAATCAGAACATCTAGAGAACTTTTCCCTCCTCCGGAAACTCTGTTGCAACCATCACCACAAGGTTCTGACAATAGCACAGAAAATATGGAGAATAATCATATCAGAAGAACTCTTGCTGATTACACCAATGTAGCTGGACCTCAACATTTTAACAGCATAGCTAGACCTAGAGTCAATGCAGCCAATATGGAGGTCAAACCAGCATTGATCCAACTGGTGAAGAGTAATCAATTCAATGGGTTATCTCATGAAAGCCCATATGAGCACCTTACTAAATTTAATGAAATTTGCAACACAGTGAAAATCAATGGGGTGCCAGACGAAGCAATCAAACTTAGTTTGTTTCCTTTCTCATTGGGAGGCAATGCTAAGCTTTGGTTGAACTCTTTTCCAGAAGGAAGTTTCACAGAGTGGGAAGCAGTGGTAACAAAGTTTTTGAACAAGTACTTTCCACAATCAAAGGTGACAAAAGGCAAGCAAGAGATATCTTCATTTAAGCAGGGCATGGAAGAATCACTTGGGCATGCATGGGATAGATACAAAAGTTTGCTAAGAAAAACACCCACGCATGGCTTTGAAGAACAGGAAGTAGTCTTAACTTTCCTTGGAGGGCTTGTTTCACAAACCAAGATGATGCTTGATGCCTCAGCAGGAGGCAATATTAAATGGAAAACTCCAGAGGAAGCTATAGAAATTATTGACAACATGGCTACTAGTGATAATGAGCTCAACAGCGAAAGAGGAGTTCCTATGCAACAAAAAGGGGTTCTCCAATTACAAACACATGATGCCTTGCTAGCTCAAAATAAAATTCTAACTCAACAGTTGGAGACTCTGACTAAAACTCTTGCACAATTACCTAAAGAGTTGAAAACTGCTGCACAGGTGCAAACTCAGTTGTGCGAATTATGTGGAGGTGATCATATCAATGGTCAATGTGCTTTTCCAGTGGAGGCCTTGGAGGATGTTAATTTCAAGGCTAATCAATTTCCATACCGTCAAGGGAATTACAATCAAGGGTGGAAACCACATCCAAGCATTGGTCAAGGACAAACTGGGCAAGCAAATCAATATAATAAGCAGCAGCAACCAACCTTTTGGCAACAGTTATCTATGCTTAATGAAAAATCAACAAGGTTGGAAGAAACTCTTCAGCCATTCATACAGAAAACCGAATCTTCTCAAAAGAGCACTGAAGCTGCTATAAAGAATTTGGAGATTCAAATGGGTCAGATTACCAAGCAATTGGAAGAAAGGCCAAATAGAAATTTTGGGGCTAATACTGAGGTTAACCCTAGAGAAGAGTGCAAAGTGGTAAAGAGTGTGAATGAAGAGATAATTGAGTTAGAAGAAGGAGAAACAGAAGAAAGAAGAGAAATAGAGAGCAAAAACAATTTTCCTTTTCCAATAAATCAAGAGAAACAAATGGATTTCACAGAATTATTCAGAATGGTGGATAATAAAGCACCTTGGGAACAGATTTTACAGAAAATTGCAGTTTACACAAAATCTGATGAAGAAATTTTTACAAAGAAGAGACGTAGAGATGATGAGGCAAAAGAGTGTATAACTGTTAAGAAAGAGTCATTCCCTCCTAAAGCGTCAGATCCAGGTAGTTTTTCTATCCCTTGTACTATAGGGAAGAAAAAGGTAAAGAAAGCTCTCCTTGATTTAGGTTCAAGTGTTAACTTGATACCTTATTCTTTACTGGAGCAAATCGGCAATGTTAAAATGAAACATGCAAAGATTAAAATAGTAATGGCCGATGGATCTTCAAAGGAGCCATGTGGGATTGTAGAGGACATTATAGTTTGTGTTGGCAAACTTCAGTTCTTGGCAGACTTTGTGGTGATGAAGATGGAGACTGAGAAGATACCTATCATACTTGGAAGACCGTTTATGAAAACGGCCAGGGCTATCATAGATGTAAATGAAGGTATAGTGGTGCTCCAGGATAGAGAGGAGAGAGTGGTGGTAGATGTTTTCAAAGATGAGATGCAAGCAAAGGAGGAAGAAGCTAGTTATAAAGCTGCATTTCGAGATGCACCCATGACTAGCCGTAAAGATGAAAATCTTGAGGTTTCAGGTAACCATTGTTTGTTGTTTCAGGTACCCAAGGTAGAAGAGATTGGAAGAGGAGAAGAAATTCCTAGAGACTGGAAGAAAAGAAGACTCCAACTTGGCACACCTGTTAGAATCAAGAACAAGTTGTGGGTTGTGAAGGGCTTTAAAGAGAAGGAGATGATACAGATAGAGTCTCCATGTTCTAGAAGAACCAAAACAGTTCAAAGGAAACAGCTGAGGAGTTGGTGGAATAACAACATCAATTACAAAGAAGATGGAACTTGAACTTTATTGGGTCAAGCTAATGACATTAAAAGAGCGCTTGCTGGGAGGCAACCCAGTGAATTTAAAAACTTTTGATTTGGTTTTGTAATTTGTAATTTTTGAACATTATTTCTGTATTTATTTTGTTGGATATAGCATCTACTGAAGGATGCTAGGTGGTTAAGTATCTACTGAAGGATACAATGGCTGTAACACCTACTGATGGGTGTTGGTGGATTTTGGGTCAGGCTCGTGACGTTAAACAAGCGCTACCTGGGAGGCAACCCAGTTGATTGAATATTTCTGTTTGTTTATTTTAGTTAGGGTTTGCATAAGCATTTTAAACATTGAATTGCAGGGAACCAGTGAGGGGCATGTATGGGAGGCAAGTAGGTTAAGAAAAGAAGGAGAAGAGCACATCACGAAAGTGCCGCTGAGCGGTACTCTCGCAGATGGGCTTTAGTTTCCCCTTAGCGGGACCCGAGCCCATTAGGGTATTTTTATACCCCAAGCTGCGGTTTAGGTTTTCTATCCAGGCTCTTCTCTGCACAAACACTTCCACATACCTTTTCCAAGGTTTTCCACATCTTTTCATTCTTTCCTCTTGAAAATTTCTCTTCCACTCACTTGCTTACTAGTGTTCTATTTAAGTTTGGGGTTGGAAGAGAGTATCTTAGCTTGGAAACATTCTTATTGCATCTAGTATCTCCACCCAAGTAAGTAAAATGCATTTTGTTCATTCTAGGGTTTTTGATTTTGAATATGATTGTCAAAGCATGAAGATTTAGGGGTTTTGATTTCTTTGCATGATTTGATGATATATTTGATGTTTGAGCCGATTAAACTGCATGATTATGAACTGGAAAACCGAAAATTGCATTTGGGTGGAGTTAGGAAAGCTTTAAAACAGGTTTTTCAAAAATCTGCAGAGTTACCGCTGAGGGGTAAATTGCCGCTGAGCGGCACTCTGCCAGATTTGATTTTTCTGGTTTTGTGTGATTTGGAATGTGGTACTGGTGGCGCTGAGGGGGAATTCTGGCCCTCAGCGGTGGTTTAGCTTCGAAAGGAGTTGTGTTCTGTGTTTTACTAATGATTAACATCATGTTCTGTGGTTTGGTTTTGTGTTTTGAATGTAGGAATGGCATCCTCATCCGGAAAAAGATTGAAAACCATGGCAAACAAGAGAAAGGAAAAGGAACCAGAGCAACCCCATTCTAGCAGGTTCCTCTCTAGGAAACATGAGAAGCACTTTAAAGTGGTTCAGGACAGGAGACTGCTGATGGAGAGAAAGGTTGGAATGATACCTAACCTTGCTCCTCAATTTGGAGAGCAAGTTTTAGGGAATGACTGGGGAAAGCTAGCCACTTATCCTGCACCTGCCAATATAGCTGTGGTTAAGGAATTTTACACCAATGCAAAGAAGATTGGTGATTATCCAGCTGAGAATTATTTGGGCTATGTCAGAGGCCATGCTATCAGGTATGATCCTGATTCAATTAATAACTTTCTGGACACTGTATGGGCTGGTGAGCAGTGCCAGTTTGCTCTTTGCATGGAGGAAGGTGCTGATTATGAGGATGTGGAGAGAGTACTGTGTATACCTGGAGGACACTTCCAAAGGAATCGATCTGGCTCAGTGGTTAACATTAGGAGGACAGATTTGACTCCTCTTGCAAAGTATTGGATGACGTTTTCTCATGCCAACATTCAGCCATGTTCACATGTGTCAGATATTACTCTCAGCAGGGCATTCTTCATCTACTGTGCTATCAGAAACTTGAATGTTAATATTGGGCAGGTGATAGCCGATGAGATTAGTGTGTGCGCCAATACTTCAAACAACAAAGCACCACTAGGACATTCTTCTTTGATCACGCACCTTTGCAAGATAGCTGGGGTGGACACTTCTGCTCCACCTTTTGAGAGGCCAAGAAAAGCTATTGATGAGGCCTACTATAGACAGTACTGTGGAGGTGATGATGCAGCTCAGCCAGTTCCACCACGCCGTGCTCGTAGAGAGAGAGGGCCAGCACAGAGCCAGACATCTGCTGAGACACATGAAGCAGAGCCATTCCAGATGAGGGACATGTATATGTCTCTTATAGGGGCTCAGTTGCAGTCCATTCACAGGGGGCAGGTGGCCACTGCTGAGATGATTGTGGGGATGTATGATACACCTCCAGCCCACAGGTGGACTATGGATGAATTCCATAATGTGGTAGCTTGGCCAGAGGAGCCAGTGCATGGAGGAGGAGCTGAAGCAGCTGAAGCTTCAGCTAGAGATATGGAAGAAGATGAAGCTGATGAGGATGATGCATTTGAAGATGATGAAGATGAGGAGGAAGAGGAAGATACAGAGGACAGCTCAGATTGATGAGGAGCTGAGATAGCATTTACTGATGAATGCTATCATGTGCTTATGCTTTGTGGTTTAAGTTTTCTGAACTTATTTGTTTTTGTTTTTAGATTAGGGCTGATGTACTCTATTTGAAACCTGGTTTGTTGTGATGGTTTGCTATTAACTGTGATGTTGTGATAAGTAATACTGAATGATGCTTATGATTAATTGATGTTGAGATGATGTGCACATTAAAATGCTTATACAGGTGATTCACAAGCTTTGTGAACAAATGCATGATATCATGATTGTGATTGTGAAATTAAGCAGGATGTGTATGTTAAATGTGAATGAGCTTATGTGTGAGATTTTGAGCTTCAGAGTTGTTATTGTTGAATGCTATTACTTTGAAAGCATGAATGGTTTTGCCCAGGTTTTCTATGATTGAATTAATTGCTTGTTTTGCATCATGTGATCAAGGCCATTTGTTGAAAAACCTTTTTATTGGCCAAATTCATAAAATCAGCCCACTAAAAGAGAACACTGTGTGTTCTATCTTTTGAACCCTTAGCCTTGAATATACACTGAAAACCCTTAGTTGAAAATCTTTACCTTGAGTTAAGTAGAAGATCTTGTGTGGTATTGTTAAATATTCAAGTTTGGGGTTGTTGGGAAAAACATGAAAAGCATTGAGCTAAGAGTTAAAAAAAGTAAGAATATGCAAAGAAAAAGAAAAGAAAAGAAAAAGAAGCAAAGCTCAATGCAAAGGTAAAAGAAAGTTGGGAATGAATAAGATGATTGTGTTGTTATGATTCTATTAACTCAAGGATTTTGTGATCCAGAAAAACCAATTTTCTTGTTAGCCCAGCCACATTATAAGCCATAGAAAAGTCCTTGTGATGATGCATGCTTGTGAATGTTTTTGATTGTGGTAAAATGAAAGGCAAAGTTAATTCATGTAACATTGTGATAGTAGAGTGAATGAGTGATCATCTCTTATACACTTGAGTGTGAGTGAAACACTTGACTGAGTGAGGAAATATCACATGAACACATGAACATCCATGTTTAATTGATTGATCATTCATGAAAATAGCATTTGTTGGAATTTAAATGACTTTGTGAATACTAAAGCATGTGCACATCTTGATCGAACTCTTGGTCATAAGTTTGAGTGAAGTTTTTGCTTATCTTGAAAAGAAGATTTTTGAATGAAGTGAATCATCATATGAATTGGTTTAAAGATAGAGTTACATCTTATTTGCTTGAGGACAAGCAAAGTTTTAAGTTTTGGGTTGTGATAACAGTTGAAAAACTGTTATCTTCATGATTAAAATTGACACTAAAAGCAACCTTTACACTTAGAAACTAGCTTGAAATCATGCTTTTCTGTATATTTTTGGAAATAAGAGAGCTGGACAGGTTTATGCTTGATTTCAGTGTTTTTGTGCAGGTTTTAAGGTGAATTTGGTAAAAGAAGTGAAGAAGGAGAGAGATGAAATCAGAAAAGACAATAAAAAGTGCAAAAGGAGAAGTCGAAGTCACCGCTCAGCGGCAGTTTACCGCTGAGCGGCACTCAGGAGTTTGCGGGAGGTCCGCTGAGGGGCAAAATGGCCGCTGAGGGGAGAAAACAAGTCACGCAATCACCGCTGAGCGGTAGTTTACCGCTGAGCGGCACTTTAATGGGCTTGGACTTGATTTTTTGTAATTTACGAATGATACATAAGCTTTAGGGTTTCCTAGGGTTAGGTATCTCTGGCTGGAACGAGGCAAACACTCTCTCTACCACCCCTTTGAAGGAGGATCTTGGATGCTGAGGCTTCCGCTTCACCTTTTTAGGGTTTATTCTTTCATTCTTTCATTGTAATTCATCTAGGTTCACCATGAATATGGTGAACTAACCTCTTTATGTTTGTTGGGGAATCAATGTAGTCTTGTGAAACTCTCATATATGGAATCTGTTTTTACATCTTTTAATTAAGACTTATGCTTTCTTTCATCATTAGTTAGGGTTTTTCCTCTTTGTTTAATGCTTGCATGGTTTAACTCATTCGATGCATGATTATTGGTTTTGTCGATACGGGAACGTACGGGGAAGTCTAGATCCGGGGAATTTCTCCCAATTTTATATTGGTTGTCATTAAGCTCCTGTACTTATGAACTAATCATTAGGAATGCTAGGAATTGTATGAACTCGTGATTAGGGAGAAGCCTTCTGGAAAGGTACATTAGAGAGTGGCATTAACAATGGTGATTTGATCGTTGAATTCCTAAAATATATGAGAGTGGATAAGATGAAATTGAACCCCAACAACATATCCATACATAAATTTCATTGAAAGTGTTTATCTTTTGCTTTCTGCCATTGATCAAAACTTCATGCATACATATTTAATTTTCGTCTTTTGCATATAAAATCCAAATATTTCGTTTTTAAGTCTTAGCTAATCAAGAAACCACACAACTAAACTAGGCCGTGAGTCCTTTGGAAAGAACGATACTTGGTCTTACCAAGTTTATTACTTGAACGATTCGGTCACACTTGCCGATTGAAAAACAAGTTTGTGACATCATAATTTGGTGTTCATAAATTTGTCCATCAGACATATAACTCTTTATCATAGGTAGGATAGTTTAAAGTACATAGGGTGAAAAAAATATGTATTATTGTAACGTTTTTGTTATTATATATATATATATATATATATATATATATATATATATATATATATATATTTCTTCTTTTTTGAATAATAATTATTTAATAACATTTATTTGATGTCAATGTATTAGAAGGTGGGTTTAAGCCTAACTCAACCCCACAAAACCGGCTTGTAAGGTGAGGTTTGCACCTCACTTATATATTATAAATTGGCCTTATCTCTAGTCGATGTGGGACTTCCAACACACCCCCTTTACGCCGAGGTATAGACATCTCGTGCGTGATAGTAGAAATTGGGTGGTCCAATAGCGGCCCAATTGTGGGTGGAATAGAAGAATAGAATGCCCACTTAGAACTCGCTAGGATAGGCACTAACCATGGCTCTGATACCATATTAGAAGGTGAGTTTTTAAGCCTAACTCAACCCCACAAAACTGGCTTGTAAGGTGAGGTTTGCACCTCACTTATATATTATAAATTGGCCTTATCTCTAGTCGATGTGGGACTTCCAACACAATGACTATGAAAAATGGATTCTTTTGATAAATATAAAGCATGAGTCACTAGATGTCGCATATTGGGTATTATGTGTTTCGCATCAAAGTTACACCTTATTTATAAAAACCTAAAGGAAAACAAATTTACAAAAAGCTTAATCTTAAAAAAACTCAAAGTTTGTTTAAGAATAAATATAATTTGGTATTAACCCTAAAAGACCATATTTGTAATTCTTGGTCTTCTTTAAACTTGTTAGCTGCCACGATCTTGTTCCACTCCTTTACAAGATTGTAGGTGTCTGATTTCATAGTCCACTTCTTCATTGGCAGAGTATATTCTCTCAAACAGGGGTCCAACACAGTCACTTCCAAACCAATAATTTTATCATTATTTTCTTTTTCTTCCAACTTCATAATCTCATCTTAAGTGAGAAAATCACATTTGATTTTGTTTTTTGGAATTGATAATCAGTTATTGTTTGGTTTCACATCCGATGAGAAAAGTGTCTTGTGCATCACAAATTTAAGATCATAGTCATTCAATTCGGTGACTCGATTCTTGAATTCCATTGACAAATGTGATGATGGAGGTGTTGGACTTATCCATTCTACCCTTCTAGGTGGTGGAGGTTTCAGACCTACCACTTTTATCCTTGACGATGGGGGTAGAGGTGAGGATGATGGTGATGCTAGAGGTGGAGGTGAAGATGGTTGTGGTGGTATAGTTAGAGGTGAAGGTGGTGGTTGTGGTACAAGTGAAGGTAAATATAGTGATGGTGGTGGTGGTAAAGGTGGAGGTAAAGATGGTGATGGTGGTGGAGGTAAAGATTGTGGTGGTGGTGGTAGTAGAAATGGAGGTAAAGATGATGATGATGGTGGAGATGAAGATGAACATGATGAACTTTTCGTAATTTTCTTCTGCTTTTTCATATTTGGCACCTCGATTTCTCCTTTTGACATTTCTTCTCTTTGTGTACATATAAAAACACTTTAATTAATAATTATACTCATTCTAGTTATAAATTGCTACATAATTAGTTTTCACATTAATAAAAGTTATTTATAAAAAATAAAAGCACCCTTTAACAAAATTCTAACTCAATATATAAAATAAAATAAAATGAGAAATGAAATTTAGATTTTAGAAGAGTTAGAATAAATTTTAAGAAATCTAACAAAATTAATGAGATTTTACCAATTAAATTTCGTTTTCATGATCTGAATAAGATGTGATGCATTTAAATTTGTAAACTAATAGAAATCTAGCAAGATATTACTATATCAAAACTAATTAATGAAATTTTAAAAAAATAGCTATAATGTAGTCAAATATAATATCTTCCTATTATGATTGTTCAAATTAATTTACAAATTAATCACGGTGTAAAAATCTAACAATATTCCTCATGCCAAATCAACTAATCTCTAATCATTTTATCTTATCTTTTTAAGTCATATTTAATTAAGGAATTATATAAATAATATATAGTAAATATTGTTAAATGATTACAACTTGGAATACATTTACAAATAGAAAACTATATTAAATAGCCTTTTAGATTACTATATATTTTTTCTATTTCATTCAACTATTATTTCAAATTATAATTTTTTCGTTAAAACATTTGAATGTAAGTTTTTCAATCAAATTCATAATAACTATCATTTTGTCATGTATTATTATTTTGACCAATGAAGGATTGTTTATATGTTATATATAATGTGTCTAAGGATTAAATATGTACTTATCCCTTAACTTTTATATAAAATTAAAAGAAATTCCTTTCCTATGTGAAATTTGAGTATATTTTGATTTGATTAAGTTATGCACAAAAGTTACAAAAGATAAACTTAATAAAAAATATAAATCAAAACTTTTTTTTAAACAAGTAAATAAGATAATAAAATTTAGAAGTAAGAAGTTCATCAAAAACGGAAATGATAAGCTTAAGAATAAGATAAATACTAAATGATTTAAATTTTCAATTATTTTTTAAAAAAATTGTGTTTATATTTTACATTTATATCCAATTCAAAGTGAAATTAACCTTATTTTAATTGTGTAAGAGATAATTGATAACTGTTATTGATAAAGAAAAATATATATTCTATAAAATCAACACTCCTATACCAAGAAAATAGAATTATAATTTAAAGATATATGGTTTTATCTTTAAATATATATATTTTTTAAAATGAATAAAATATATGGAAATCAAATATTTTCTATTAGCTAAACACATTTTTAAAGAAGCCACTTTTGATAAAATGCGAACAAATTCAAAACTTGTTGAAGAGAAAAAATAATTTTGTTTCATACCTTATTTCATCTCTGTTTTCATGTTTTATTTTTTTCATTGTTATAAAGAAAAAACGAGTTAAATCAATATCACTTTTTAGATAAATGCTTTACGGTAAATTCAAATAAATTTTGAGATAAAAAACAACTCAACAAGTTTGAAATTAGATATAAATTTTCAATATGATTTTTATCCCAATGATAGTGTTTCTATTAAAATTCAAAATGGTCTAAAAAAGTAATTTTTTTAATTATTTTTACATCAAAATTTATGTTTTTATTAATTTATATGTAATTTGGTAATTGATTTTGTTTAATAGTATTAAGTATTAAATAAACAAAGTGTATCATAAAAAATTCTAAAACATTGAGAATCTGTATGCTATTTAAAAATTCTTAAGAAATAAAGGTACCTTAGGAGGGTGTTGTGTAAGACTCATGAAAAATATTTATAATAGTAAATTTTAGCATTTTATTAGTAATAATAATAATTTTAATGGATAGAAAAATTTAAATTTTTGGATATAAAATTTTAGTAATTCTAGAAAGATAGGTTCAAATTGTTGATAACTTATCTAGGATTTTTTTTAGAAAAGTGAATAGTGAATAGTGAATAGTGAATAGTGAATAGTGAATAGTGAATAGTGAATAGTGAATAGTGAATAGTGAATAGTGAATAGTGAATAGTGAATAGTAAAAAAAAAATTAGAAATTGAAAGGATAAGAATTCCTACGTAGCATGGAAGGAGTTAGGATCACATTTGATCAAGTTGATGATTAAAATATTATTTTTAAAATAATATTAAAATAATAAATAATATTAAAAAATTAATGAATAGTAAAATTTTTTACCTATAAATAGCCATGGGAGGGAAGGGTATTCTGCACCAAGAAGAAGAAGAATCAAGTGAGAGCTTGAGAAATAGAGAAGAAAGAGTTAGGGAGAAATTTTTAGTTGCAAGAAGAGTAGAGGTTCTGAAGAGTTTTCGGGGAAACAAATTCAAAGCAAGAGAAGTCTGGAATAGAGGTAGGGGAGCTAACCTTTCTAAGCTTTTATGTTATGATATAGTACTGTTTTATTACTATTCATGTCTTGAAATTCTGTGTGAATACTGTTAATACTTACTGTACATTTATTTATATTGAATTTATGTGTTAATATTATATGCTGTTATTTCGAATCTGTAGATAAGAAATTTGTTAAAACTAGTTGAGGAACACTTTGGCTAAGGAAAGACTTGGTACTTAAATTGTCCATTGTGACGCACCTCTCTTTCCTGGAAGTCTACTCGACAAGCTTTTAACTTAATTCTTGTTGAACAGATTATGTATTGTTAAACTATTGTGCAATATATCTCATTAGAATGAATTCATTTTATTGTGGTAGATACGAAATTATAAATTTTAATTATGATGATTGTAATTTCTTATATTGGATTTGAATTTATGTGTCTGAACATGATATGAGTATTATGGGGAGATTTCGTAATGGTATAATATGAGTTGAGGAATGTGAGCATTGTATGAGTCTCGTGGAGAGATTCTATAATGATGTGGTAATTGTGTATATGTTGATGTTGAGGGTCCTGTAGTTGGAGGTTATTCTGATACTCTAATAATCATCTAGTCTCAAGTAGAGAGGGATGAATTATGTGGTGAGAGGAGCAGGAGGTTCTGGTCTATGTGCCGGTTTTGGACATAGTGTTGAGAATTTACCTTGTGAATGGTATGGAGTATTTTGGAAGTATATTTGTAAGAAAAAGTAGAAGTCATCACAAGTGCATAACCTCCCGTGACCGCTCATCAACGTATCATCCGGATGAGTGTCTTTTGGGTATTGTGGTGTTCATTGGGTATTGTGGAACGAGTGACTAACAGGAATTGTGGTATGATGGTTTGAGGGTGTATGACATAATTATTATATGATGTTAGTATCAAAGCAATTATGCATGTTTTATAAATGATTTGTTGCATGTTAACTCACCCTATTTGTTTGTGTTTGGGTATGTACGATGATCGTATAATTCGTTATACGGGAGTAGATGAAGGAATGTCGTCTGATCCAGTACCAATGAAGAAAGAGATCGAAGAATAAGTTAGAAGAATTCAAGTTATATTTAGGAGTTTATAGTTGAAATCTTAGTTTAAAATATGTATAGACATATATCAACTATGAAATTTTAAGTGTGAGATTACGGGATGTTACCGTAAATTAAATGTTACAATATATAAATTATCAATTATCCAGTGTGAGATATTGGGATGTTACATGTTGCTCCCTCCACCTCTCCAACCTTCTGAAAAAATTTTAATTACAAAAGTAATATTTTTTACTTTTAACTCTATTTATTTACTTTAAGGGTGTTGCTTTCTCCAACACCACCCTTTGCTCCCTCCACCTCTTGGTTCCTCTTTTATCCCTTTCTCTACTTTTTTATCCTTGATTTATCCTTTAGTAAATTTTACTTTTATGGTTAATATTTTTAAACTTTTACCCACTTCAATCTCCTACATAAATGTATGGCAGCGGCACAGAAGCTCTTCTTCCTCTGTAACGTTTCACTTCGTATTGTTTCATTATGCTCTTCTTCCTTTTTAACGTTGGAATTCTTCCTCCTCTCTTTTTTTCATTGTGGTGTGAGTGTGTGGTGAGTGAGAAGGAATTGTTCCAGCAGGGTGCAAACCCTAAATCTTCTAATCAACCCTAAATTAAATTCTAAAATAACGTGTAAACTCTTAAACAAAGGTGAGCATCCGTCAGCGGATGTCAACATCTAGGTAAAACAAATGTCACTTTTACTCGTTTTTGGTTTCTCACTCTTGTCCTTTATCTTCTTTCTAGGCAAAGATCAAACAAGGTATTGTTCTTCTGTTTGTATCAATTCTTGGGAATTTAAAATACAAGGAAAGATCTACAAACAGTAAACAATTTTTTAATTCTATAGTATTCTTTTTATAATGAAGTCAAAAAGAAATTAATGGGACCAAACTTATGCTCCATTGACTGTGTGAGAACTGCTTCAGTCGACTCAAAACATCTTTATTTAATCTTCTCATTAAGAAAAATAATAATAATTTGTTTTAACTATAAATAAGAAGGTGTATCGATAAAAATAAAAAATTCCAATAAGATACAATGTTGTAACCTACTTTAGTTAAAGTTAGGCATTAACAATCACATTAAAAGTTAAAGTAAAAAACTTATATTAAACAAAAGAAAAAAAATGTACAAGATGATGGAATGACCATGAAGAATAAGCTAAGCAAGTGCATCTCCAGTGGCAGGACCATTGAGAATACCCCAACAAAGTAAAACAACAACCATTTTGATGTAGAATTTTATTTGACTTAATAAAAACAATGTTGAGAAAAGATGCCTGAACCAATTGTCCTCGGTTACAATGATATACTACGGGCTTCCTTGGTAGAGAAAAGATAAAAGCTAATCTAAAGTTCTTTCTTACTGTGTTAAACAACCTACAAGTAGTACTCAATACACAGCAAAACTACAGGTGGGGAAGGAGAATTGCATCACCAGCAGTAAATGCTAAGCAGAAATTAGAAACCAAAGAAGCCAAGCTCACTAGCTTTCTCCTTCTTAAATGTCTCGAAGTACTGATATATGATTGTCACTGCAAGCAATATTCCAGTCCCTGAACCAATTGCCCCCATGAAATCAGCCAACACAGTCAGGGCACCAATATATATGCCTCCAAATGTTGCAGCAGTGGGAATGTATCAGTTCAGTTCTTTCTGAAGGTTTGACTCCCGATGTCCAGGCATTACCATTTGTTGCTCTTGTAAATTCAAAACCATGATACTATGAGACAACAGAAATTTTAACAAGCATCAAAATAGAGTGCTTGAAGACCAGACTTACTAGCTTAAAAACACATTACTAATAAAGTTGTCTCACCACCGACCACCGCACACACAGAGCCACACCGCTGCACCACGAAAAGCTACACCACCGCACCACGAAACCAATCAAATATGGAGAACTGATCTAATGAGAGTGGGGGCTGGAAATCTGGAAAGAGGGGGTAGGGTTGGGGAATGTGATGAAGAACAACGGATATGGAGCAAAAAAGAAGTAAGAGTTGCGAGATGAGAAACGGATCTGGAGCAAAAAAGAAGTAAGAGTTGCAAGATGAGAAACATATATGGAGCTCGTGGGGTGGGAATCTGGAGAGAGAAGGAGAGTTGGGAGGTGGGCTGCGGGAGTGAAAATGGGTAGAAATTTAGGATTTGAAATTAAAGTAAATAAAGAAGGGTAAAATTAAAAAAGTTATAATTTTAATTAAAAAAATCATGCAGAAGGTTGGCGAGGTGAAGGGAGCAAGGGTGGTGGTGGAGGGAGCAACATCCTTACTTTAAACTCAAACCCTATCTTTCTACCCATTTTTACTTTTCACTCAGTCCCACCTCCCAACTCTCCTTCTCTTTTTTCAGATTTCCACCCCCAAACTTCACCACATCCGTTTGTTTTAATTACAAAAATATTAATATAATAAAATTATATATTTCATATAATTAAACTAATAAATAATTTTTTATATAATTATAAAATTGTTAAAGAATACAAAAACCATATATAAAAAATATATATTATACAAAAACATTAAAACAAAAAACTAATTATATATAACTGTAAAATACAAAACAAATATAAATATAAACTAATAACAATAAAGATCTTCAAAAATACATTATTAAAATACATCAAAAATATATTCAAAAATAATACATCAAAACATATAAATTACATTATTAAAATATCTCCAAAATTAATATAAAAAAATAAACTAATAAAAATAAACTGCAAAATAAACATGTAACTTTAAACGGATGTGAGCATCCGTCAACAGATGTCAACATCCATTTAAGGAAAAACAGATATCGACATTCGTTTTCCCTTAAATGGATGTTGACATCTGCTGATGGATGCTTACATCCGTTTAAAGATTATATGTTTATTTTTTTAGGGTTTATTACGCACCTTCACAATGAATCCTTCAAGCACCACCGCACCACCACCACACACCGATCTTGGCACGACTGATTAATTGCTTCCACCACCACTTGCAATCTCTCACTAAGCACACCAGCTAGTGAAAGTCCACCACACTCTGAGACCACAATTCTATCACAATTAAAGAATGAGACGAAGAAGTGGAAAGTGAAAAAGAGGAAAAAGAACACAATGAAACAATGAGGGGACGAACGATAAAAAGGAAGAAGAGTTGTCGCTGCATACATGTAGAGGATTGGAGTAGGTAGAGGTTAAAAAATATTAACCCTAAAATTTTACTAAGGAAGAAATAGGAATGAGAAACTAAAGAGAGGCGTAAAACAGAAATGAGGTGGTGGAGGGAGCAAGAGGTGGTAGTGGAGGGAGCAACACCCACATTAGGATTATACTAGCCAACGAATTTTGAAATTAGAAGCCATGTCTCACCACTAGAAGAGAGAGGTTTAAAAAAATAACAAGTCTAAGACCCACGCGTATACATGAGCTTTATTTTTAACTTACTTTTTTTAAATAATATGATTATTTTTATTTTTGTATAAATAAATTTAATATATATTTAATTTATATACGCACTTATATGTTGTGCGTGTAAACATTTTGCATACAAAAATATAAATTTACAAGTTAAACAAATGGTGCATACACTTCAAAATATTGTGCTATCCTGCACTTTTAGCTTTTGCAATTAATTCATGTATTCTATCTTAAAATTATGTGGAAAGAATGAATATTTGTTTGATTTGGTATCAATATATCTAGAAAATTTAAAAGATTTATAATTTGTAACGGTTTTATCTTTAATATTTTAAAAAAAATTAATCTCCATTATCTAAATCAAATTATTTTAAAATTGTCATAATCTTTTCTCATCATTAATATTTTTAGTGTATCTTTATTTTATTATTAAAAACCCTTGACATGTTTATACTTCCATTAAATTTTTGTTTCAAATCTTAAGTTTATCTTTAATTTATTTTATGATCATGAGTATCTTGGAAACTTTAAAACATATTTTGTTGCAAGGATTACTAATTGAAAGTCTGTTAACAAGCTATTTTGCAACTTCTCTATTAGATTGAAAAGATGTTTCATAATTTTATATTATAAACAACTTTAAAATGGTTTTCAAGAACATGTAAATACGAAAAGTACATAGGGTGGAAAAAATATGTATTATTGTAACGTTTTTGTTATTATATATATATATATAAATATTTTCTTGTTTTTGAATAATAATTATTTAATAACATTTATTTGATGTCAATGACTATGAAAAATGAATTCTTTTGATAAATATAAAGTATGAGTCACTAGATGTCGCATATTGGGTATTATGTGTTTCGCATCAAAGTATGTATTTTTTTGACAACCATGTTGCTCATTAAGCCGAATATCACCTACCACTGTCTTCGTAGGTTTGTTAGAGACATTTTCGATCAGGATAACTTAGCTAAAAGAAAACAAGTAAGTTGACCAATGAGCCTCTAATCATAATTGAGGTTCAATCAGATAGGAGCTCATGGTAGCAAAATATCCGTATAAATATTATTTTAATCGTGATTTATCACATTTTTTTTATTAATCCAAATTTTAACAAAAATCCTCAACGTGAATAGGATAAATTTCTAAAAAGCATTCCACCATCCGAAAGAGAATGAAGGAGGCTTAGAAGATAGGTACTCAATAGTTGAAGTTAGTAGAATGAAGAAAACCTTTACAAGTATTTTCGGTTTCACAAGAAATATATATATATATATATATATATATATATATATATATATATATATATATATGTGTGTGTGTGTGTGTGTGTGTGTGTGTGTGTGTGTGTATGTGTGTGTGTGTGATTATGTTTTAACTAATTATTTCTAAAAAATTCTATCGCACAATAAAGAAATAACTTTCTTTTTAGTTAAATAGAAATTACTTATACAATAATAAGGTGTTACACAAGCCTACTTACCAATTGCATTATTTCATTCCTAGGAGAAGACAAAATTTTTAGAACCACAAATTGACATATTATCGATTTTCATAAAAAGTTACAATTTTTTTTTATGTAAATGTGATTACTAGTTCCGATTAAACCCATTTGATTAAATACTCCATTGTCGTTATAATAAACTTTGATTGTCAAGCTCCATACGAAAATGTACCAAGTATATCCATTCACTATTTGTGGCATGGCCAAGGTGACACTAACATCTTAATGACGTTGGCATTGATCTCTATCAACATAAAGTAAAGAGAATTGTTTAAAAATGTTTGATAGTTTCCTTACCTTCAATAAGTACTTTGCTAAATGCAAATCCTTTGCTTGAAATTTTTCAAAGGCCTTTTCTTCTATATTTGTTAGTGATAATGGATTTTATTCTATGGTTCTTAAAAAGGATGTGAAGAGAAACTTATATGTAAACCTAAAAATTCAAAGAAAAATACTTCTTACTAACCAACAAAATTCGGGGATAAGCTACATCTTATTTATAAAAACCTAAAAGAAAACAAATTTACAAAAATCTTAATCTTCACTCTACATTACAACCCAACATTCAAACTCAAAGTTTGTTTAAGAATAAATACAATTTGGTATTAACCCTAAAAGACCATATTTGTAATTCTTGGTCTTCTTTAAACTTGTTAGCTGCCACGATCTTGTTCCACTCCTTTACAAGATTGTAGGTGTCTGATTTCATAGTCCACTTCTTCATTGGCAGAGTATATTCTCTCAAACAGGGGTCCAACACAGTCACTTCCAAACCAATAATTTTATCATTATTTTCTTTTTCTTCCAACTTCATAATCTCATCTTCAGTGAGAAAATCACATTTGATTTTGTTTTTTGGAATTGATAATCGGTTATTGTTTGGTTTCACATCCGATGAGAAAAGTATCTTGTGCATCACAAATTTAAGATCATAGCCATTCAATTCGGTGACTCGATTCTTGAATTCCATTGACAAATGTGATGATGGAGGTGTTGGACTTATCCACTCTACCCTTCTAGGTGGTGGAGGTTTCAGACCTACCACTTTTATCCTTGATGACGGGGGTAGAGGTGAGGATGATGGTGATGCTAGAGGTGGAGGTGAAGATGGTTGTGGTGGTATAGTTAGAGGTGAAGATGGTGGTGGTGGTACAAGTGAAGGTAAATATAGTGATGATGGTGGTGGTAAAGGTGGAGGTAAAGATGGTGATGGTGGTGGAGGTAAAGATTGTGGTGGTGGTGGTAGCAGAAATGGAGGTAAAGATGATGATGGTGGTGGAGATGAAGATGAACATGATGAACTTTTCGTAATTTTCCTCCGCTTTTTCATATTTGGCACCTCGATTTCTCCTTTTGACATTTCTTCTCTTTGTGTACATATAAAAACACTTTAATTAATAATTATACTCATTCTAGTTATAAATTGCTACATAATTAGTTTTCACATTAATAAAAGTTATTTATAAAAAATAAAAGCACCCTTTAACAAAATTCTAACTCAATATATAAAATAAAATAAAATGAGAAATGAAATTTAGATTTTAGAAGAGTTAGAATAAATTTTAAGAAATCTAACAAAATTAATGAGATTTTACCAATTAAATTTCGTTTTCATGATCTGAATAAGATGTGATGCATTTAAATTTGTAAACTAATAGAAATCTAGCAAGATATTACTATATCAAAACTAATTAATGAAATTTTAAAAAAATAGCTATAATGTAGTCAAATATAATATCTTCCTATTATGATTGTTCAAATTAATTTACAAATTAATCACGGTGTAAAAATCTAACAATATTCCTCATGCCAAATCAACTAATCTCTAATCATTTTATCTTATCTTTTTAAGTCATATTTAATTAAGGAATTATATAAATAATATATAGTAAATATTATTAAATGATTACAACTTGGAATACATTTACAAATAGAAAACTATATTAAATAGCCTTTTAGATATTACTATTACTATATATTTTTTCTATTTCATTCAACTATTATTTCAAATTATAATTTTTTTCGTTAAAACATTTGAATGTAAGTTTTTCAATCAAATTCATAATAACTATCATTTTGTCATGTATTATTATTTTGACCAATGAAGGATTGATTATATCTTATATATAATGTGTTTAAGAATTAAATATGTACTTGTCCCTTAACTTTTATATAAAATTAAAAAAAATTCCTCTCCTATGTGAAATTTGAATATATTTTGGTCCTAAAATTATAAAGGAATGGATACAGTAATTTGAGTCTAATTACCTGAAGTTTTAGTCACATACGTGTTTTTCAACTAACTTAATAACTAGAATGAAACATGTTTGAGATAAAAAAAAGTTAATGTAATTGAATTAAAAAAACTCTATTCATTTATCAAGTTTAAGGACCAACATGTATCAAAATTTAGACAAATTTCAATTTCATATCAAAATTAAGGGATTAAAAAGATATTTAATCTTTATTATTATGACTTTATATCAATTTGAAATAAAAATCTATATTTGCTTGTTTAAAATAATGATCCTTACTTCAAAACAGTGGGAATTGAAAAATATATATATCATTATACATTATACTAAAAATTTCAATAACAAATAAAGTGAATTTGAAAATACCTTATTGGAGCACTTTTTTTTGTATTATTCCTTCCTAAATGTGATTCATAACAATTTGAAAGTTGTTTGTGGTAATCCTCCAGTTGAAGCAATTCTTCTTCATTGTAAAAGTGTGGAGCATCTTGAGATATTAGCCAATCCAACATAGAAGGTTGAAATGATTTGAAACACAATCTATTAAGAGACTCTCTATCAGTGATACTTGCAAGCAATTCTTTTAACGTTTTCAAGTTTCTCATTATGACAATCAAATGAATGGTGAAAACTTGATAGTTGAAAGAGAAAAGAATAATGAAAATATAATAAGATGTAGAAGTGTTAGGGATTTTAAATAGTAAAACAAAAGATAGATCATAAAGATTAATGATAAAAAGATATAAATCAAAAAGAAAAGATAAACCATAAAATATATTTTGATAGATTTGATTTGATAAAAAGATATAAATCAAAAAGAAAAGATAAACCATAGAAAATATTTTGATAGATTTGATTTGATTAAGTTATGCACAAAAGTTACAAAAGATAAACTTAATAAAAAATATAAATCAAAACTTTTTTTAAACAAGTAAATAAGATAATAAAACAAGTCAAAAGTTCATCAAAAACGAAAATGAAAAACTTAAGAATAAGATAAATTCAAAATGATTTAAATTTTCAATTATTTTTTAAAAGAATTGTGTTTATATTTTACACTTATATCCAATTCAAAGTGAAATTAACCTTATTTTAATTGTGTAAGAGATAATTGATAACTGTTGTTGATAAAGCAAAAAAATATATTCTATAAAATCAACACTCCTATACTAAGAAAATACAATTATAATTTAAAGATAAGTGGTTTTATCTTTAAATATATATTTTTTTAAAATGAATAAAATATATGGGAATCAAATATTTTCGGTTTTAGCTAACAAATTTTTAAAGAAGCCACTTTTGATAAAATGCGAACAAATTCAAAACTTGTTGAAGAGAAAAAATAATTTTGTTTCATACCTTATTTCATCTTTTTGTGTTCATGTTTTATTTTTTTCATTGTTATAAAAAACAAAGGGGTTAAATCAATATCACTTTTTAGATAAATGCTTTACGGCAAATTCAAATAAATTTTGAGATAAAAAACAACTCAACAAGTTTGAAATTAGATATAAATTTTTAATTTGATTTTTATCCTTGTGTTTTTATTAAAATTCAAGATGGTCTAAAAAAGCTAATTTGTTTAATTTTTTTTACATCAAAATTTATGTTTTTATTAATTTATATGTAATTTGATAATTGATTTTGTTAAATAGTATTAAGCATTAATTAAACAAAGGTTTATCACAAAAAATTCTAAAACATTGAGAATGCACGAGCTATTTAAAAATTCTTAAGAAATAAAAGTACGTTAGGATTTTACTAAATTTTGAAATTAGAAGCCACGTGTACTGGAACAGAAAGGTTTAAAAAAATAACAAGTCTAAGACCCATGCGTATACATGAGCTTTATTTGTAATTTATTTTCTTAAATAATTTGATTATTTTTATTTTTGTATAAATAAATTTAATATATATTTAATTTATATACGCACTTATATGTTGTGCGTCTAAACATTTTGCATACAAAAATATAAATTTACAATTTAAACAAATGGTGCATACACTTCAAAATATTGTGCTATCCTGCATTTTTAGCTTTTGCAATTAATTCATGTATTCTGTCTTAAAATTATGTGAAAAGGATGAATATTTATTTGATTTGGTATCAATATATCTAGAAAATTTAAAAGATTTATAATTTTTAACGGTTTTATCTTTAATTTTTTTTTAAAAATTGATCTCCATTATCTAAATCAAATTATTCTAAAATTTGTCATAATCTTTTCTCATCATTAATATTTTTAGTGTATCTTTATTTTATTATAAAAAACCCTTGACATGTTTATACTTCCATTAAATTGTTGTTTCAAATCTTAAGTTTGTCTTTAATTTATTTTATGATCTTGAGTATCTTGGAAACTTTAAAACATATTTGGTTGCAATAATTACTAATTGAAAGTCTGTTAACAACTATTTTGCAAGATATTCAAACCTTCTGTATTAGATTGAAAAGATGTTTCATAATTTTATATTATAAACAACTTTAAAATGGTTTACAAGACCGTGTAAATACAAAGAGTACGGTGAAAAAAATATGTATTATTGTAATGTTTTTGTTAACTTTTATAAATAATTGCTTGTTTTTGAATAATAATTATTTCACAACATTTATTGAAAGATGTAATGTTATTTATATAATTTATTATTGAATATGATTTTAATAAGGATAAGATATGTTATTAAAGGCTTTGATAGTTTGCAATCAATCAAGAGAGCTTTATCACGTTGATTCATATTTTCATATAATAGTAATTTATAAATTAGTTATTTTAAGTTTTTATATTTCTAAATAATTAGTTTTATTAAGGTGTGAGGGTAAAATAGTAATGATGGGTCAATGCCAATAAATAAAATTAGATTTATTGGTACAAACAAAATTTGTTAAAGTTTATACTAATTTAAAATTAAAAATTAGTTTAAAATTTTAATGGTTAAAGTTATAGATAAATGTAAACTCTAATTCATAAACTAATATTGAATTTATAATAGAGACTATTTTAAATACCAATAATTTTTAATTTATAAATTGATATATAAATTAGTCTTTTTAAAGTAAAACCCTTTGTCACTAAATAAAATTTTTCAATTTTATTGTAATCGAGGAAGTAAAGGACGTATTATCTCGATTTTTTACTTAACCGAGGTAATAGCGTGTTTGAGGGTTAATAGCCAAAACTCTATTCAGTTTCATTGTTCTTCTTCCATTTCTTTGCGCGAAACGCTATTTGCCTCACCACTCACCAGTGCTAGTTACCTTGGGTTTGGTTGATCGGTCCGGCTCTATTGTGCACTGGTCTACTCATCCCTTCTGCTGGCGATGCGCTCCTGGCCTTAATTGGCCGGGTCGTGCCTCCGATGTTGTTACTTTGAAGAAATTAGAGGGCTCAAAGCAAGCCTACGCTCCGGATACATTAGCATGAGATAACACCACATAATTCTGATCCTATTGTGTTGGCCTTCGGGATTGAAGTAATGATTAATCGGGATAGTCGGGGGCATTCGTATTTCATAGTCAGAGGTGAAATTCTTGGATTTATGAAAGATGAACAACTACGAAAGCATTTGCCAAGGATGTTTTCACTAATCAAGAAAAAGTTGGACGCTCGAAGACGATTAGTGGCAGGGGTTTATGCCTTGGTTCTCCATTTTAGTGGCAGGGGTTTATGCCTCAGTTTTTGTTGTAATCGAGGCAGTAAAGGACGTATTACCTCGGGTTTTTACTTAACCGAGGTAATAGCGTCTTCGAGGGTTAATAACCAAAACTTTATTCATTTTCACTGTTCTTTTTCCATTTCTCTGCGCGAAATGCTATCTGCCTCGCCGCTCACCACTACTTTTTGCCTCGTCGCCACGCCGCTGCACCACCGCCGTCGTCATCTCGGTCCCTACTGCTAGGTGCCCCACTGCCGTCATCGTCTCAGTCGTTGGCTCAACCTCTGGGCACTACGGTCAAACCTTTAATACAAAAGCGATCAAAGTGATCATATGTAAAGATTTTTCAATCGGCAAGTATGACCGAATCGTTCAAGTAATAAACTTGGTAAGACCAAGTATCGTTCTTCCCAAAGGACTCACGGCCTAGTTTAGTTGTGTGGTTTAGTGATTAGCTAAGACTTAAAGACAAAATATTTGGATTTTTATATATGCAAAAGACGAAAATTAAATATGTATGCATGAAGTTTTTGATCAATGGCAAAAAGCAAAAGATAAACACTTTCAATGATATTAATGTATGAATATGTTGTTGGGGGTCAATTTCATCTTATCCACTCTCATATATTTTAGGAATTCAACATTCAAATCATCATTGTTAATGCCACTCTCTAAAGTACCTTTCTAGAAGGCTTCTCCCTAATCACGAGTTCATACAATTCCTAGCATTCCTAATGATCAGTTCATAAGTGCAGGAGCTTAACGACAACCAATATCATATTGGGAGAAATTCCCCGGATCTAGACTTCCCCGTACGTGCCCGTATCGACAAAACCAATAATCATGCATCGAATGAGTTAAACAATGCAAGCATTAAGCAAAGAGGAAAAACCTTAACTAATGATGAAAAGAAAGCATAAGTCTTAATTAAAAGATGTAAAAACAGATTCCATATATGAGAGTTTCACAAGATTACATTGATTCCCCAACAAACATACAGAGTTTAGTTCACCATATTCATGGTGAACCTAGATGAATTACAATGAAAGAATGAAAGAATAAACCCTAAAAAGGTGAAGAGGAAGCCTCAACATCCAAGATCCTCCTTCAAAGGGGTGGAAGAGAGAGTGTTTGCTTCGTTCCAGCCAAAGATACCTAACCCTAGGAAACTCTAAAGCTTAAATACCATTCGTAAATTACAAAAACTTAGGTCCAAGCCCATTAAAGTGCCGCTCAGCGGTAAATTACCGCTCAGCGGTAAGTGCGTGTCTTGTTTTCTCCCCTCAGCGGCCATTTTGCCCCTCAGCGGATCTCCCGTGAGTGCCTGAGTGCCGCTCAGCGGTAAACTGCCGCTGAGCGGTGACTTCGGCTTCTCCTTTTGCACTTTTTGATGTCTTTTCTGATTTCATCTCTCTCCTTCTTCACTTCTTTCACCAAATTCACCTTAAAACCTGCACAAAAACACTGAAATCAAGCATAAACCTGTCCAGCTCTCTTATTTCCAAAAATATAAAGAAAAGTATGATTTCAAGCTAGTTTCTAAGTGTAAGGTTGCTTTTAGTGTCAATTTTAATCATAAAAATAACAGTTTTTCAACTGTTATCATTGGGGTTTAGATTTCTCCTAGTTTACTCTCATGTATATAAGAATTCATCTTCTTCATGCAATTGTTAACTTCACTTTCTAAAGTACTTAAAACCTAATCCCTCGGCGAAGAAATCATATCCTTAATTACTAGACCACAATCCCTTGCATCCCTAATAATTAATTATGCATTATGATTAGAAGCTTAAGATGACCAAAACTCATACCCTCATCCCTGAGCAGTACTACTTTTGGGAGAAATTCTCCAGATCGTGGTTTCTAGGTATTTCCCAATAACAAAGAAGACAATAAAATCATGCCATGAGTGATAGAAAAACAAGAACAGAGAAAAGGAGAAAATCCCTAACAATTGATGAAAGAAGCATATATAATTAAAACCAATTCAAATACATGAGAGTTCACAAGGTTACATCATCCCCTAACAACAAATTGAATTTAGCTTCCCCTTGTCATGGAGGAACTAGATGAATAATGGAATGAGAATGAAAGATAAACCCTAAAAACTCAAGAGGAGAGCTTCCGCATCCACTTCTGCCTCCAAGAGTTGGAGAAAATCTCAGTTTGTGTTAATTCTGTCAAAAGATACCCCCTCTAGGTCTTGCAAATCCTTAAATAAGGCTGAATTGGATCATGGGCCAACGTTGACACCGCTCAACACCCCTACTTAGGGCGCCCAGGTGTGATTACGAGACTCCTACGCTGAGGGGCCCATAGGAGGGCGCCCAAGCGTCCTACGACCTTTAGCAACTTTCTCTTCTAGTGCTCTTTCTGTCCTTTCTAAGTTCCAACTTCATGACATTTAACTCCTCTTCCAATTCATCTCAGTTTCCTACGAAATCAAGGGCTTTAGTGATAAAATCTTCAAGTGTAACCTCAATTCTCTTATTCACCAAAATAAGCTAAAAACAAGAGAACAAACAAGTTTCTGAGTCAAAAAGGGTTCATTTGTTATCAAAATTTATTCTCAAATAACGGTAAAATCAACCGTTATCACAACCCCAAACTTGAAAATTTGGTTGTCCTCAAGCAAAACAACATGTAACTCAGCCTAAACAACACTTTGATGGTTCACCATATCACAAAACACTTTCTTCCAAGACAAGTAATCACTCATATCTGCTTATCATACAAATCTCAGTCAAGATATATTGATGCATTAGCAACAAGCTCAACTATGGTGCTCACATATTCACAACATATAATAGATGCAAACTCTTGAATGATCAACAACCAAGCAAGAATGTTATCCTATAGTGCATGAAACTATTCCTCACCAAAGATAGTGTTTCACTCAAGCACTCAAAAGTGTATAGTGAGGTGACACTCTTACACTCTACCATCACAATGTCACATGAATCAACTTTTCCTTTCATTTAACCACATATCAAACACACTCACAAAAAGGTTATCATCACAAGGACTTTTTGTGGCTTGTATTGAGACCAGGCTAAGAAGAAAATTGGTTTTTCTAGACAACAAAATCCTTGAATTAAGAGAGTGCATAATTCATTTATCCTCATTAAAAATTCAACTCTCTTTCTTATTTTATGTGAGAAACCAATTTTGAACTTATTCCCAACTTTACTTGCATTGAGCTTAACCTTTTCTTTTCTTTTGCTTTTTGGTTTTTGATTTTTGCTTTTGCTCAATGCTCTTTAATGAATTTCACAAAGTTCTTTCGGATTTCTCACAACCCCAAACTTGAACCATTCTCCATTACCATATAAACATACTCTACTCAGCTCAAGGTAAGGATTTCAGAAAAGGTTTTTCAACTTTCAACTTTAGGTTCAAGGTTCAAAAGATAAAGAGAAACATGGTTCTTTGTTGGGTTCACCTATTGGCATTGACTCTAATGGAAAAGAAAACAAGGCCTTGATCATTTATAACAAGCAAGCAAGTGGTTCAAATCATAGAAAATTAGGCAAAATCAATCATGTTTCCAAAGCAACAACATTCAATCAATCAAAAACTATGGAGCCCAATCTCTCACAGGTAAGTTCCACAGTTTAATAACATCCTGCCCAACAAATTAATCACAATTAACATCATGCATCAGGTTCTAACAATCATGAGTAACCACCTGTCTATAAGACTAGACCATGCATCATCTCAACATCAATCAACACAATAAAGCAGCACAAGATAACATTACTCATCACAAACATATTAGCTAACCCATTCAAACATAATTCATTAGGTCGAGTACAATACATATAATCACTTTCCAAAGTTCACAAACGCATAACAATAAAGTAAACAAAAAATCCTATTAGGATAGCATCCATCAGTAGATGTTATCCAACATCCATCAGTAGATGTTCCTCGGCAAATCCAGCATCCATCAATAGATGCTCTCCATCAAATCAACTCCTGCTGTCATCAGACTCATCATCATCATCATCATCATCGTCGTCGTCTTCCTCTTCTTCCTCTTCCTCTTCCTCCTCCTTTTCATCTTTAGCATCCTCCTTCATAGGAGCCTGATGCACAAATTTATGATCACCAAAATATGATGTCACAAACTTGTTGAACAATCGGCAAGTATGACCGAATCGTTTCAAGTAATAAACTCGGTAAGACTAAGTATCGTTCTCCCAAAGGACTCACGGCCTAGTTTAGTTGTGTGGTTCGTTGATTAGCTAAGACTTAAGAACGAAATATTTGAAGTTTAATATGCAAAACAGAAAATAAACATGTATGCATGAGATTTTGATCAATGGCAAAAGCAAAAGACAAGCACTTTCAATGAAATATATATATATATGAATATGTTGTTGGGGGTCAATTTCATCTTATCCACTCTCATATATTTTAGGAATTCAACATTCAAATCATCATTGTTAATGCCACTCTCTAAATTACCTTGTCAAGAAGGCCTATCCCTAATAACGAGTTCATACGATTCCTAGCATTCCTAATAATTAGTTCTCTTAGCACAGGAGCTTAACGACAACCAATATAATATTGGGAGTAATTCCCCAGATCTAGACTTCCCCGTACGTTCCCGTATCGATAAAATCAATAATCATGCATTGAATGAGTTAAACAAAGCAAGCATTAGGCAAAGAGGAAAAACCCTAACTAATGATGAAGGAAAGCATAAATCTTAGATTAAGATGCAAGCACAAATTCCATATATGAGAGCTTCAAAAGATTACATTGATTCCCCAACAAACATACAAGGTTTAGTTCACCATATTCATGGTGAACCTAGATGAACAATAATGAAAGAATGAAAGATAAAACCCTAGAAAGGTGAAGAGGTAGCCTGAGCATCCAAGATCCTCCTTCAAAGGGGTGGAAGAGAGAATGTTTGCTTTGTTTCTGCCAAAGATATCAACCCTAAGACATCTAGGTCTTTAAATAGGACATAAAAATAATAGAAAACGGGTCTAGGCCCAAACAGATCATAAAATCGCATAAAACTGGCCCAAAACTCGTCTGGTTGACTTTTTTCGTATTCTGGTTGACTGGTTGACTTTTTGGTTGACTGGTTGACTTTTCTGGTTGACTGGTTGACTTTTCTGGTTTTTGGTTGACTTTTCTGATTCCATCTCTCTCCTTCTTCACTTCCTTCACTAAATTCACCTTAAAACCTGCACAAAAACACTGAAATCAAGCATAAACCTGTCCAGCTCTCTTATTTATGAAAATATGGATAAAAGCATGATTTCAAGCTATTTTCTAAGTGTAAAGGTTGCTTTTTGTGTCAATTTTAAGCATGAAAATAACAGTTTTTCAACTGTTATCACAACCCCAAACTTAGAACTTTGCTTGTCCTCAAGCAAACAAGATGTAACTCAATCTTCAACCAATTCATATGATGGTTCACTCATTCAAAAATCCTCTTTTTCAAGATAAGTAACAACTTCACTCAAACTTATGACCAAGAGTTCAATCAAGATGTGCACATGCTTTAGTGTTCACAAAGTCATTTAAATTCCAACAAATGCTATTTTTCATGAATGATCAATCAATTAAGCATTGATGTTCATGTGCTTATGGAATATTTCCTCACTAGGTAAAGTGTTTCACTCATTCACTCCACTATCACAATGTTACATGAATCAACGTTGCCTTTCATTTTACCACAATAAAAAACATTCACAAGCATGCATCATCACAAGGACTTTTCAATGGCTTATAATGTGGCTGGGCTAACAAGAAAATTGGTTTTTCTGGATCACAAAATCCTTGAGTTAAGAGAATCATAACAACACAATTATTCTTATTCTTCCCAACTTGCCTTTGCATTTGCATTGAGCTTTGCTTCTTTTTCTTTTCTTTTCTTTTTCTTTTTTTTCTTTGCATATTCTTACTTTTTAGCTCTTAGCTCAATGCTTTTCCTTTTTCATGTTTTCCCAACAACCCCAAACTTGAACATTTAACAATACCACACAAGATCTTCTACTTAACTCAAGGTAAAGTTTTCAATCAAGGGTTTTCAGTGTATGTTCAAGGCTAAGGGTTCAAAGGATAGAACACAAAGTGTTCTCTTTTAGTGGGCTAACTTTATGAATTTGGCCAATAAAAAGGGTTCCAACAAACGACCTTGATCACATGATGCAAAACAAGCAATTGATTCAATCATAGAAAACCTGGGCAAAGTCATTCATGCTTTCAAAGTAATAGCATTCAATCATACCAAAAACTCTGGAGCTCAAAACCTCACATATAAGCTCATTCACATTTGACATACACATCCTGCTTAATTTCACAATCACAATCATGATATCCTGCATTTGTTCACAAAGCTTGTAAATCACCTAAGCATTTTAATGTGCAGATCATCTCAACATCAATCAATCAATAAGCATCATTCAAGCATTACTTATCAAACAATCACAGTTAATAGCAAACCATCATAACAAACCATGTTTCCAATAGAGTACATCAAACCCTAATCTAAAACAAAAAATAAATAAGTTTAGAAAACTTAAACCAACAAAAACATAAGCATATGATAGCATTCATCCGTAAATACTATCTCAGCTCCTCATCAATCTGAGCTGTCCTCTGTATCTTCCTCTTCTTGGATCTTCTAGTCTTGATTCTTTTTGCCCGATGAAGAGGCCATCCCTGCATCAAACATAATTCACAAAACCAAAAGATACATTGTTAAGCATTAGTAAACCATAATGAAGAAATCAGCCCCTTCAATGATGCTCTCTCCCAACCCCAAACTTAGATGGAAAACTAGTGAGCAAGTGAGTGGAAGGGAGATTTTCTAAAGAGGGATGAGGGAAAAGTTGTAGAGAACCTTTGAAAAGGTATGTAGGAGTGTGTGTGCAGAGAAGAGCCTGAAAATAAAAGCATTTGCGCAGCTTAGGGTATAAAAATACCTTAATGGGCTCGGGTTCCGCTAAAGGGTAACCAAAGCCCACTCTGCGATAGTACCGCTCAGCGGTAATTTGCCGCTCAGCGGCACTTTCGTGATGTGCTCTTCTCCTTCTTTTCTTATGCTACGTGCCTCCTAGACATGCCCCTCACTGGTTCCCTGCAATTCAATGCTTAAAATACTTATGCAAACCCTATTATGCAACTAAAATGAAACAAACAAAAACAATCAATCAACTGGGTTGCCTCCCAGGTAGCGCTTGTTTAACATCACGAGCCTGACCCAAAGTCCACCAACACCCATTAGTAGGTGTTTAAAACTTACCAACACCCATCAGTAGATGCAAAATTTTCTCATCAACACCCATCAGTAGGTGTTACACACTTAGTATCCTTCAGTAGATACTTAACCACCTAACATCCATCAGTAGATGCTATGTTCAGCAAAATATTCACAAAATCATGTTCAACAGATTAAAAATTACAAACCAAAATAAAATTAAAAGTTTTTTTTTTAAATCACTGGGTTGCCTCCCAACAAGGGCTCTTTTAACGTCATTAGCTTGACCCAGTAAAGCTCAAGTTCCTTCTTTATAGTTGATGTTGTCATTCCACCAACTCCTCAGATGTTTCCTGTGAACTGTTTTGGTCCTTCTAGAATGTGGAGACTCTATCTCTATCATCTCCTTCTCTTTAAAGCCCTTCACAACCCACAACTTGTTCTTGATTCTTACAAGTGTGCCAAGTTGGAGTCTTCTTTTCTCGCAGTCAACAGGAATTTCTCCTCCTCTTCCAATCTTTTCTTCCTTGTGTACCTGAAACAACAAATAATGGTTACCTGCAACCTTGAGATTTTCATCTTTACGGCTAGTCATGGGTGCATCTTGAAATGCAGCTTTATAACTAGCTTCTTCCTCCAGTGTTTGCGTCTCATCTTTAAAGACGTCTATAACCACTCTCTCCTCCCTGTCCTGGAGCACCACTATACCTTCATTTACATCAATGATAGCTCTGGCCGTTTTCATAAACGGTCTTCCAAGTATGATAGGTATCTTCTCTGTCTCCATCTTCATCACCACAAAGTCTGCCAAGATCTGAAGTTTGCCAACACAAACTATAATGTCCTCTGCAATCCCACATGGCTCCTTTGAAGATCCATCGGCCATTACTAGATTAACCTTTACAGGTTTCACATTAACATTGCCGATTTGCTCCAGTAAAGAGTAAGGTATCAAGTTAACACTTGAACCTAAATCTAGGAGAGCTTTCTTCACCTTTTTCTTCCCTATGGTACAAGGGATAGAAAAACTGCCTGGATCTGTTGCTTTAGGAGGGAATGACTCTTTTTTAACAGTTATACACTCCTTTGCCTCATCATCTCTACGTCTTTTCTTTGTAGAGATTTCTTCATTAGATTTAGTGTAAACCGTAATCTGTTGTAGAATCTGTTCCCAAGGTGCATCATTATCCACCATTTTGAATAATTCTGTGAAGTCTAGTTGTTTCCCTTAATGGATTGGAAAAGGAAAAGTGCTTTTGCTTTCTATTTCTCTTCTCTCTTCTGTATCTAACTCAACTTTCTCATCATCAACACTCTCTACCACCTTGCACTCTTCTCTGAGGTTAACCTCAGTATTAGCCCCAAAATTTCTATTTGGCCTTTCTTCCACCTGTTTGGTGATCTGCCCCATCTGAATCTCCAAATTTTTGATAGCAGCTTCAGTGCTCTTTTGGGTAGACTCAGTTTTCTGTATGAAATTGTTGAGAGTTTCCTCCATCCTCATGGACCTTTCATTAAGCATAGATAACTGTTGCCATAAGGTGGGTTGCTGCTGCTGCTTATTATATTGCCCAACTTGCCCAGTTTGCCCTTGACCAATACTTGGGTGTGGTTTCCACCCCTGATTGTAGCTCCCTTGACGATACTGATTGGTCATGTAGTTTACATCGTCTACGGCTTCAACTAGAAAGGCACATTGACCATTGATATGGTCGCCTCCACACAATTCGCACAACTGGGTTTGTACCTGTGCAGCAGTTTTCAACTCTTTGGGTAATTGTGCAAGATTTTTGGTCAGATTCTCCAGCTGTTGAGTTAGAATTTTGTTTTGAGCTAGCAGGACATCATGTGTCTGTAATTGGAGGACTCCTTTTTGCATAGGAGCTTCTCTCTCATTGTGCAGCTCATTATCACTAGTATCCATGTTTTCTATAATCTCTGTTGCTTCCTTTGGAGTTTTCCATTTAATATTGCCTCCTGCTGAGGCGTCCAGCATCATCTTGGTTTGTGAACCAAGCCCTCCAAGGAAAGTTAAGACTACTTCCTGATCTTCAAAGCCATGCGTGGGTGTTTTTCTTAGCAAGCTTTTGTATTTGTCCCATGCATGCCCCAGTGATTCTTCCATACCCTGCTTAAATGAAGAAATCTCTTGCTTGCCTTTTGTCACCTTAGATTGTGGGAAGTACTTGTTTAAAAATTTTGTGACCACTGCTTCCCACTCTGTGAAACTTTCTTCTGGGAAAGAATTCAACCAAAGCTTAGCATTGCCTCCCAATGAGAAAGGAAACAAGCTAAGTTTGATAGCTTCGTCTAGCACCCCATTAATTTTGACTGTGTTGCAAATCTCATTGAAGGTAGTGAGGTGCTCATATGGGCTTTCATGAGATAACCCATTAAATTGGTTGCTTTTCACCAGTTGAATCAGTGCTGGTTTGACCTCCATATTAGCTGCATTGACTCTAGGTCTAGCTATACTGTTAAAGTGCTGAGGTCCAGCTATATTGGTGTAGTCAGCAAGAGTTCTTCTAACATTGTTGTTCTCCATATTTTCTGTGCTATGAACAGAACCTTGTGGTGATGATTGTAAGAGAGTTTTTGGAGAAGGGAAAAGTTCTCTAGATGTTCGGATTCTTCTCCTCCGTCTACTCTCGTCTAGACCTTCAAGCAGAGGTTCTGTTGTTTTCTTGCTCCTTGTTCTAATTGCTTCCTGCATGCACAAGAAAACAAAACCCTAGAAAAGATTTGTTAGCACAAAAAGATATAGGAGAAGATATAGATTCAGAAGATAAAAGATTCAGAGGATAAGATAAAATAATATAAAATAAAATCTAATCTAATCAAATCAAATCAAATCAAATCAAATCTAATCTAATCAAATCAAATAAAATCTAATCTAATCAAATAAAATAAAATAAAATCAAATCAAATAAGATAAAATAAAATCAAATCAAATCAAATAAGATAAAATAAAATAAAATAAAATCAAATCAAATAAAATAAAATCAAATAAAATAAAACCAAATCAAATAAAAACCGAAAAAATAAAAACAAAAATTCAAAATTAAAGTCAAAGATAATCAATAATCACACAAATTAACCAGTTAAACCACGAGTCCCTGACAACGGCGCCAAAAACTTGATGCACAAATTTATGATCACCAAAATATGATGTCACAAACTTGTTGAACAATCGGCAAGTATGACCGAATCGTTTCAAGTAATAAACTCGGTAAGACCAAGTATCGTTCTCCCAAAGGACTCACGGCCTAGTTTAGTTGTGTGGTTCGCTAAGACTTAAGAACAAAATATTTGAAGTTTAATATGCAAAACAGAAAATAAACATGTATGCATGAGATTTTGATCAATGGCAAAAGCAAAAGACAAGCACTTTCAATGAAATATATATATGAATATGTTGTTGGGGGTCAATTTCATCTTATCCACTCTCATATATTTTAGGAATTCAACATTCAAATCATCATTGTTAATGTCACTCTCTAAATTACCTTGTCAAGAAGGTCTATCCCTAATTACGAGTTCATACGATTCCTAGCATTCCTAATAATTAGTTCTCTTAGCACAGGAGCTTAACGACAACCAATATAATATTGGGAATAATTCCCCGGATCTAGACTTTCCCGTACGTTCCCGTATCGACAAAATCAATAATCATGCATTGAATGAGTTAAACAAAGCAAGCATTAGGCAAAGAGGAAAAACCCTAACTAATGATGAAGGAAAGCATAAATCTTAGATTAAGATGCAAGCACAAATTCCATATATGAGAGCTTCAAAAGATTACATTGATTCCCCAACAAACATACAAGGTTTAGTTCACCATATTCATGGTGAACCTAGATGAACAATAATGAAAGAATGAAAGATAAAACCCTAGAAAGGTGAAGAGGTAGCCTGAGCATCCAAGATCCTCCTTCAAAGGGGTGGAAGAGAGAGTGTTTGCTTTGTTTCTGCCAAAGATACCAACCCTAAGACATCTAGGTCTTTAAATAGGACATAAAAATAATAGAAAACGGGTCTAGGCCCAAACAGATCATAAAATCGCATAAAACTGGCCCAAAACTCGTCTGGTTGACTTTTTTCGTATTCTGGTTGACTGGTTGACTTTTTGGTTGACTGGTTGACTTTTCTAGTTGACTGGTTGACTTTTCTGGTTTTTGGTTGACTTTTTTGATTCCATCTCTCTCCTTCTTCACTTCTTTCACTAAATTCACCTTAAAACCTGCACAAAAACACTGAAATCAAGCATAAACCTGTCCAGCTCTCTTATTTATGAAAATATGGATAAATGCATGATTTCAAGCTAGTTTCTAAGTGTAAAGGTTGCTTTTTGTGTCAATTTTAAGCATGAAAATAATAGTTTTTCAACTGTTATCAGAGCCGCTCCAGATGCTCCAACTCCTCCACAAGCCTGAGCTGGATCTATAGGCCATGCAACATGAGCCATGAAGTCCTCCTAAGACATGAACTACCTCTCAAGAAAGGCAAAAGTTAGGGTCATTAGTAAAACTTGTTCTCCTCTGTACAAAGCCTCCATTATGGACTCCATTAGAGAACATACATGTCTCTCATCTGGAAAGGCGCAACATCATGAGGCTGATCCTATTGGGCCTGTTGTGGTGCTCTCCTATAAGACCTGAGAGGTTGTGGTGCTGGCATAGGGATTCCTACGTCATTTAGCATGATGTACTGGGTATAATAGGAGGCATTGATAACGGTTGAAAAACCGTTATTTTTATGCTTAAAATTGATACCAAAAGCAACCTTTAAGACTTAGAAACTAGCTTGAACTCATATTTTTGCTTTAGTTTTGTGAATACGAGAGTTAAAAGTGAATTTAATGGTTTTGGGCAAGATTCCCTTTATTTTGTAGGCTAATTGAATGATTTGAAAGAAGAATTGAAGTACCGAATGATTGGAGTGCTGAAAAGTAAACCACAAACCAAAAAAGTCAACTAGTCAACTAGAAACGTCAACTAGTCAACCAAAAAAGTCAACCAATCAACCATAATGCTGAAAAGTCAACCAGAATGCAGAAAAAAATGTGATCGAGTGGCGCTGACCGAAAATTTGGCGTTGAGCGGCACTTTTCGGGTGCCAAAATCACCGCTGAGGGGCAAAAACAGCAGCTAGGGGCAAAATGGATCATGCGCTATTACCGCTCAGCGGTAAAATACCGCTGAGCGCCATTTTAAGTGGGCTTGGACTGGTTTTCTTTTGTTTTTATGGGCTTGGGCCTAATTTTCTGTATTTTTAGAATAGTATATAAGCTTTAGGACGTCCTAGGGTTTGTATCTTTGGTTGGGAGGAAGCAGAAACACATTTTTCACCCCTTAGGGGTAGATTGGGAGATGGTGACGGCTCTCCTATTCTCTTTTTAGGGTTTTTCTATCTCTTTCATTCTTTTATTATTGTTCATCTAGTTTCACCATGAATATGGTGAACTAAACCTTGTATTGTTGTTGGTGAATTAATGTAGTCTTGTGAAACTCTCATATATGGAATTTGTTTCAACATCTTATATTAAGATACATGCTTTCTTTCATCTTTAGTTAGGGATTTTCCTCTTTGCTTAATGCTTGTTTTGTTTAACTCATTCATTGCCATGATTATTGATTTTGTCGATATTTATAGATGGTTTCGATTCATGTGAACTCTGACTAGTATGTTAAAGTGGCTAGTGTTATAATTGTAATGATTACACTATGAGTATGCAAACAACGTGGTTATGATATTTTATGTTGTGTGGTATTTTACAATTGGGTTTTTTATGTGAGTATGTTTTGTGTGATGAGGAAACCGTATTTGTGTATGTTCATTGTTGTTTTGAATAACTCTAGTTCATCTATAGTTTTGTTTGTGTGTGCTTGTGTAATGATAGTATACGGAAGCACAAATAGAAATGCAGAGCAATGTTTAATGAGAAGAGGGATTTACAAATGAGAAATTTCACTAAGAGTTTTATTTGTTTTATACAAAGAATTAAAGAATTATATCAATTTTATTTTTGTATTGAATTGGTTAAGGACATTAGAAGTTTTAGATATTAATGTATTTGTAAACAATGTAAAAGAGCGATCAAAACGGGTAACCCGACTCGATCCGGTCCGACCCACCACGGGTTGGTCACTTAGTGAGTCAATCTGTAACATCCCTATTATATAATAACAATTATTACATAATAAAGACGTCAACATTCCAATAAAGAGAACAGTCGGATCATGACGTGTAATTAAATGTGAAATTACAGTCATCCAGAAATAAAAGGAACTGAAATTTAAACTTCAACAGTTTATAGATTCGAACACTACATGTGTTCAGATGGGAAACTCCTAAGAAGACTACTCTGCAACCTTAGTATCCTCCAGCTCTTACTCCAAAGGGATTCCCTCAACAACGTCTGCTCCCATCCAAGTGGATGATCATCGCCAGAGAAACATACCCAAACAGCACACAACACAAACAATGCAAGGGTGAGCTAGATATATAAAAAAAAACATGTTATATCAATATCACAGTTAACTCATGGTGTCATACATAGATTTATATAAAAGAACAATTATAGCATGCTCATTGAACCACGACTCACACATCTTTACACTCGCATAGTTCTGCTGGCACTTCCCAACACTATGCAAGGTAAATCCACACATATGACTCATCCGGATTTGTATAACTGTCGAACCAACAGTCGTCTTTGCACTCGCATAGTCTGTTGGTCTTTCTCCAACACTAGCAAGGTAAATCCCCAACCTGCCTATCTCTGCCATCAAAGGCTATAGACGAGGACCTCCCTCTACTCTCACCACTGACACTGTTCTTCTCTATGTGAGCATGAACAATGCTTTGAGTGTAGGGATAGACAGACCGATCCTAGGTTCACTACAGTTATACTCAACAACCACAACATCACATAGTCATCTCTCCCTGAGATGTCCAATTCATACTCACATACATCATTATAGTTCACAACCATGTTCAGATGCATAATTCAAATGCAATAAAATTCAATCATTTTAGAAATCATACAAACTGAATATATCACAAAATAAATTAACAGTACATAATCTGTTCAATAGGATTTAAGTTAAAAACTTGTCGAGTAGACTTCCAGGAAAGAGAGGTGCGTCACAATGGACAACTTAAGTACCAAATCTTTCCTTAGCCAAAGCGTTCCTCAACTAGTTTTTAACAAATTTCTTATTTACAGATTTAAAACAACAGCATATAATATTAACACCGAAATTTAATATAGATATCAAAAAAATAGGAATTAAGCAATATTAAGATCCCTGAGAAGATACGAAATTAATATCTCTAAATCTGTAACTCCGATTTCAAATCTGAATGGTCACAATAATGCACTATTTGTTATAAACTACATATTAAAATTTCAGGTTGATCCAACGGTTAACTAGATAGATATTGAGGTTTTACCGAGGTAACTCAAGTGCAGAATTTTAAGTGGTTTTCAATTATACTCAAAATGCGAAACTAATTTCCCTAAGCACAGACATTTAATTACAAATCTGAACGGTCAAAATGACTTAATATGTCTTATGAATTACATACTAAATTTTGGGCTCAATCTAACGGTAAATAAAATATATATGAAATTTTTACCATAATAACTTAAGAACAGAAATATAGTGTTCATCAGATTTTTCAAAACTTAAAAATTATTTTCTCCAAACATAGACTTTTAATTTATAATCCGATCGGTCAAAGTGTATTAATATATCTTAGGAATCATATATAAAATTTTCAAGTTGATCTAACGGTCAAATAAGTCGTAATATATATTTTACCGAGATGACTCAGTAATAGATCTACAGGGGTAATTAATTTACTCAAACATGCAGGATTTATTTCTCTAAGTACAGACTTCTAATTACAAATCCCAACGGTCAAAGTGAAGAAATAGGTTTTAGGATTCATATATTAAAATTTTAGCTAAATCCAACGGTCAAAATAATTAAAAGAAAAGTTTTACCATACTAACTCGAAAATAAGAAAATTATAATCATGAAAACTAAATTTATGTAAGTGAATAGATAACTACCATTACCAAAATTTTAACATACTCATAACTCATATTCATTATCATAACATGGATAAAAAATCATATACAAGAAAAAAGATTAGCTCCCCTTACCTCTATTCCAGACTTAATCTCCTGCTCCGAATTTGTTTCCCTGAAACCCTTCAGAACCTCTACTCTTCTTACAACTATAAATTTCTCCCTAACTCTTTCTTCTCTATTTCTCAAGCTCTCACTTGATTCCTCTTTTCTTGGTGCAAAATAACCTTCCCTCCTATGGCTATTTATAGGTAAAAAAATTTACTATTCATTAATATTTTAATATTATTTATTATTTTAATATTATTTAAAAATAATATTTCAATCATTTTCTCACCAAATCTGATCCTAATTTCTACCTACTACTTTCTTCCATGCTAAGGAATCTTAATGCTGAAAATTTATTTTTACTATTTACTTTTTACTATTTACTATTTACTTTTTTTACTATTTACTATTTACTTTTTACTATTCAATTTAAAAAATTTACTAAATAAGTTACCAAAAATTTGAACCTCTCCTTCTAAAATTACTATAATTTTATATCCAAAATTTACATTTTTCTATCCATTAAAATTATTATTACTAATAAAATACTAAAATTTACTACTATAAATATTTTCTTTTTTTTTTCATGGGTCTTACACAATCCAACCTAGCTTATTAGCGAGCTGAAAAAATTCGAACCCGACTCGGCCTACCACGGGTTGGTGGGTTAAACGGGTTGACTCACTGACTCACTTAATTATAAGTTTTTTTTTAAAATAAAAAAAAATAATTTTTTTTATTTAAAATCTAAATAAATATCTCTGTAAAACAATGTTAGACTCCACAGACAATTCAAAATAAAAAAAAATATCATACAATCAAAGCGTAATTCAAAAACATGTACAAAAGGCAAACAAATAAGTTTTTAATATTGTTAATTTTTGTCTCACTTGTCCATTTATAATATTAGAATCTTAAATAGATAAATCTATAATATTTTTCTCTCTTTTCTTCTTTATCACTATCTATCATATAATAAAAAAAATGTTAACTATTAATATTGAAATACAAAATAATAAATAATTAAATTAAATTATGTGGATTGGTGAGTTAACCTGGTGAGACGGGTTCTAAGTAAGTCAGGTTGAAAACTAGCCTGCATAAAAAAATTACATTTTTTTCAAACTCAACCCGAGCTCAAATCCGTGGTAAGCCGGATTGACTCGCGAGTTACAACCCATTTTAACAGTAATTGTGTAATATAAATAATAGAATCATAATAATTAATTGGATTCAATTTATTTAAGGAATTAATTATGGTTGTGAAAATTTTAAATTGTTACACATTTTTCATGACTTCCAGAATTGGAACGTCATATATATAGAGTTGAGAAGTTCTGAATGGATTAATGTTAATTTCAATTTAATTCTTTAGTGGTACTTTGTTATTATTATTATTGTAAAATTATTATTATTAGAAAATAATTAAAAGAGATAACATATTATTTCTATAATTTTAAATATCTTAAATTGGTCGGTTTTGAGAATTGTGACCTTGAAATTCAACAAACTTGGCGCTTCTTCTAGCGGAAGGTATCAAACACAACTGACTGAAAACGACACCGTATTGGTAGATGGTGAAGGGCTTGCACGGCCAGAACCTCCCTGCCGACGTGGCGCAGGTGGTTGATCAGCTGGAGCGCCACTGCTTCGCTCCCGATGGATCTCTCATCTCCAAGCCTCTCTTCAACGATCTCCAACTCGTATCTCTCTCACCCCATTCTGATCTCTCTGTGTTTGTGAAATGTCCCACTACAGTTGCCATATGGCTCCTCCATTCTTCTTTTCAAAATTTGTACTTTTTTACCCGTTTTTGTCAAATTTCCCAGAAGTTGAATAAAATTTAGTTGGTATTAATCTTTTTGTTATTTTGCAGGCCAGAGAGGAAATGTGCAGGGAAAGACTGCGTTACCTGGAAGCCATGGTAAAGCTTTATTTATATAATGAGTGAATAGTATGTGTTTGTTGAAAGGATAAAACTTATATACAATACTTTTTAGGTCCTGCTTGTGTTGTTATTTAATCAGAATTAGGATTGTACTTCGGTAATCAGTGGAATATGGCTTGTTTAAAAGATTACTCGGACTACTAAGATGAAATTTCAGTTCTGATTGTATAACATTGTAAACGCCATACTGCATATAAGTTTAAAATAGAGATTTGCTAAAATGGTATGTATATTTGAACTAAGAATTGTGATATTTTGGGGGTAAGATTGCAGTTTTCGGTATCACTGGATCGTGTTGGTTAAGTGTAGTGTGATTGTTTTCTTGCAACAACAATAACAATTTTATTTATCACGGTTGGTGATATTTGCTACTTGTTTGTATGACATGATGTTATTCAGTTTGGTTAAAGACCAAAACTTCAAAAATATTATTTGCCATAAGATACTTCCTATCAACTTCCAATTTTTTCCTTGGTCTTCACACTCTTTGAAGGACTGAAAATCATGCTCTCCTTACTAATACTTTTAAGAAATTTGTGCTTTGTATTTCTCATATGGGGATCTGGTTGCGCAGGCGATATATTCTGAGGCAATTGCAATGGTGGAAGAGTATCAGCAAGCCATTTCTGTATCTAACCTTGGCGGAATTAGAGATACCGGCAACCTTTATCCACAGCTGGGGTTGAGGAACACTCCTCAGGTTTTGAATTGTTGTTTCTGAAAAGTTAGTTTGATTTATGAACAAATACATGGCCTCTGTGAGAATGTTGTTGATTTTTGGTCTTGGATACATTGAGTCTTGGCATTTTTTGTTTATATGTTTTTAATTTTTTGGCACATTGGTCTTTATTGATTTAAACAAAGTTTAGATGTATATATGTTGTCAGGTTTATCAGACTCTAGAGCATCAAATGGTTGTTGCTGAAGCAGCTCAACGATTGAGACTACCTCTTATCTCCAAAGATGGGGAAGTTCATGATGAGGACATTGAAAAGCTAAGTGTAGTATCTCGAAGCTCCCTTGACAGTACTGTTAGTGGGGCCAACTCTTCTAATTATAACACTCCAAACAGCTCTGTTAGTGGGACTAATTCTGCTCTTGTTGCTTCGGATCCAGTGGAGCCTGGTGTTGGTGGTGTTCCAAATCGGTTTTTGGGAATTACGCCTGCTTATTTGTGGCAAACTCAGCGCCAGAAAACACCGTTATCTGTGGTATACTATGTAATTGCATGTGAAAGTCAGCTGAGAATGCTCTTTCTGTGGTAGATTTATGTTTTTATTTTATGTGATTAAGTGTTATGCTTTTCGTTATTGACACGTTAACAATATCCTTAGGATATGACTGAATATCGCTTGTCTGTTTCACGGGAGGTAGATGCTCGCTTGAAAATGAAATGTGAAAAATTATCAGACGCATTTTTATTGGATGATAATGGTAACTGTGAACTGCTTATTACTTTCATACAGAGTTGTGGTTGAGAATTGCTGATTTTCCTTGGTTAACGTTTTGATTTTATGTGCTGGCTGATTCCTCATTTCCTCATTTCTTGTTTCAGATTCTTCATCTTCTGCAAGTCAAAGTTCAAGTTCTCGACTTCCGGAAAGGTTTATGTTCATTTGAGTAGTCTAATTCTTTTCTTTATTTGGCAACGTATTCACTTACATGAGAAGTTATGGCCTATATGGCTAGCCAGTTTTAGTCTTGCCTCAACTCTCACGATGAGACTTGTGAGTTTTATTACATATAGTCAACTATAATTTACTGGCCCACAAAATCACGTTCGTATTTATGTTAAAGTTGTTGGATGAGGTTAGATCGGTATTCATCCAATTTTAGATTATTATAATGATGAAAGAGCCTGATAAGAGTTTGCTTTAATTTTAGTGATTGTAGCAACAAAGTTTTATTTGATTTTGGTTTCTTTTCTCAGCAGGATGGAGATTTTTTCTTTTCTTTCAAAAAATGTCATTTTATTTTGAATTCTAGGTGAAGGATCTATCTCATTTGCTGTTGCATGTATATGCTACGCTAACAGGAAATATTTGAAATGGTGCTTGTGAGTCCCATCCTAGAAAATTGACTGTAAACTAAACTTTCTTGCTTTTATTTCTCCCGTTAATTTACCAGGGTGAAATTGTTGATTGAGGAGATTGAAAGAGAGGAAACAGCACTGCGTGATGACCTATATTCTGCAGATAGAAAGTTTGCCGAATATTACAATGTATGTGCACAAACATTTAGTACAAGAACAATCTTTTTGTGGACGCAGACATTCTTTGAAACTTCCATATTAAATCTGTGTGCCTGTCAGAGAGACAAAGAATTTACTTGTGTGGTGTATTATGCATTATAAGTTGTATTTCATTTTTGGTAACATGTTTATGGTGGCATGTAGATTCTGAATGTCATTATGCTTAAATAGGTCTTGGAGCAGATACTTGCAGTGCTTATTAAACTTGTCAAAGATTTGAAGTTGGAGCATCAACACAAATACGTCAGTATTCATTTAATGAATTCCACTGTATTGATTGCTAAACACATATCTTGACTAATCCTCTGTACTTGTAGGATGACTTGCAAAAGACTTGGCTCTGTAAAAGATGTGAGACCATGAGTGCTAAATTGAGGTTAGTTTCTTATCTGATACCTATGTATTTTCATTGTTCTTCACCAGAAATATACTGAAATTTGAAGTAACTAGAAATGAGATGATAACTCTAATAATTGATAATAGAAAGTTTCGTATGAGATCATTTGGTAAAAATATTTTTCCTTTTGTGTAATAGACCGTGTTTTAAATTCCAAAGAGGGTGTTTCTTGTACACCACTTAGATGCAAAACTTTGCTTCTATTTATGGGTCAAGGTAATTAAAAAAAAGAAATTAAACTTTATATATATATTAACATCTAGACAATGTAAGATAGATGGGTTCATCTAGACAACATTAGCAGGAAGGTTGGTTGCAAAAATACATCACAGTAGATTTGTTGAATGTACAATGGTTATACTTTAGTGAGGACAAAGGGAAAAAAGTGCAAAAAGAATAAGAGGCAGTTGAGCCTAAACGATAGGATGTTTAGTCTGAAACTCAAGGCATAATTCTTGAAATTAATTCGTTTTAAATTGAGATAATAGTATTTCTATTATTAACTCTTAAGTTCCTTTAGTTTTTTTTTATTAATATTTTCATACGATATTTGTAACATTTTTCTACCTCCACCCTGAATCAGAGAGAAACATGATTTGTCTACTAAGTTTTTGTTCAAAATGGTAGTCTGATTTAAGTCCAGATATTAGCTACGATATGTTAATTTTGTCAGGCTATGTTATAATTATGATATTACCAATTTCTTGTCAGGGTTCTAGAACACGTTCTCCTGCTTGAAACTTACACTAAGGAATCCATACCTGCCCTTCATAAGATAAGGTATGAATAAAATCTTTACAAGTCTATGAGCACTCTTTATTGTTAATACACCATTTTTTGTTTTTCAATGTTAGGAAATATCTTGTTGAGGCAACTGAAGAAGCTTCTATTGCATATAACAAAGCGGTATGTTCCTGTGTCCTTGTGCATATTTTAGTTAGAACTAACCTAATTTAACAGGTATTGACTTTAGTTCTATGTAGTTTCTTACCATGAATTGAGTTCACCAGAAAAAAAAAATGTTAATGTGATGAAGTGAGGTAAATTTGTCAAATTAGCTCAGAAAATGTCATCCGTGTTGAGAGCATCTTGTGATTTCTTATGCATTGAAAATAATGTATTGATGCCTTTTCAGTCTAGTTATTTTCTTTTCTAGTGTTCCCCCACATATGGATGATCAGAGAACTTCTAACGGGAAAATTATAGCACATTTGTTCAAATTCAAATCTTAAATACCTTATCATTTTTTATACAATATTCTCAAGTCTCCTCATTGCTGTGACTGTTTTAATTGAACAAGAAATATATGTTACTTATTATAATATGAATGAGATTAAAGTATTTTGATGGATGTTGCAACTCCAGAACAGAATAAGAGAATGGGGAATTGAAACATGCATTTGAAGGAGATTGAAACATGCATTTGAAGGAGATTGAAACATGCACTTGAAGGAGCAAATTGTGAAGTAATACCATCATCTACATCATAAAAGTGTGAATTCTTTGTTACAGAAACCTAAGAAAATTATAGTAGAGTGTTGTTAATTTGGAATTTTGAAATGTGGAGTCCGTGCCAAGGGTTGACTGTCAGTATCTTAACCAGTACCCCGAATCTAATTTTTGTTTCATGTGTGAAATAGTTATATAACATAGTTTCGGTTAGTGGTTTGTACTACTCAGTAGTTTTCCTTCTAGTATCAAGACCTTGTTTAGATATTCTTTTTTTCATAAATCAAACTTTTACAACTTGAAATCAACTTATGCACCTTAATCATATTAAATGAGAGAGATTAGAGAGCTTTTGTAAAAGTTGAAATATAAAAATTGATTATAAATTAATAGAGAAATTTAATTTATTTTACATTTTTGTTATCTTTCTTATTGGTACTTATAGATAAGTTTATCACAGCAGATTTTCAATTTATTTTTGGTCTGATTGTGATTGTCTTTTCCTCCTCTACTCCAATATTTCATCCTGTCTGTGCTAGTTATATTCTTACCTTTAAACCAGGTTACCCGGCTGCGCGAGTACCAGGGTGTTGATCCTCACTTTGATAATATTGCAAGGCAGTACCATGACATTGTGCAGGTAATACCAGTTTAGCTCAAATATTTACCTCATTTCTACCAAATATATTTGTTGTTGTAACTAAGAGTTATTTGGGGCTTCTGGTTGACATCCAACTAATCCTTTCCACCAAGCCTGTCCATTTCTAAAGTAAAGCAGTACCTTCAGTTGTAATGTTAGGATATAGGGTAAGAGGATATAATTGGCAATGGGTTTAGGATAGAAGGTGGAGAAATTGTATAAATAAGACTCTGGTATGTTGTCAGGGGAGCATTGAGTATTATTTTGTAAGTCTGGACTTTGGCCAAAAGAGGGGGATTAGGCCTCCATTAGCGCTATCAGTGTATATCGTTCTCAATTGCAATACAGAAACCCATTCTTTCATTGTTCTTTCTATCTTCTGAGTGTGTTCTTGTTAGGTTCCAAACCCATATACCTAACAAATTGGTCCGACCTGTTGGATCTGTGTCGGAGGGAAGAAGAGCGAGCGAGGAAGAAACCATAGCGAACAAGAATGAAGGGAAAATTAAATGCACCAGAAGGAAGAATGACGGCGATGGAGTCGTCAATGGAGGAATTGAAGGCGGCGATGCGAGCGACGAATTTGGAGTTCCAACGAGCTTCAAGACGACGAACCAGGAACCAACATCGGAGCTCTGAAGGAAGTTGTGATTCCGTCAATGGTGGACGCGAACGACGATCATAGGAAAACTCGGAGGCGAAATCGGAAGAGGAAGGAGGAGAAGTTCGACGCAGTTGGAGGAAGCACGTTGAACTACCTACATTTGAAGGTGCGAATCCCACTGGCTGGATCACACAGGCAGAGGAATTCTTCGATCTCCAAAGCGTGACGGAGAAGGAGAAGATGAAGCTCGTCTCTAGATGCATGGAGGGAGGTTTGGCGAGATATTGGTTCCACTTCTGGCGGAAGAAAAACAGGCATCCGACTTGGAAGAGGTTCATCGACGCTCTGACGAGGAGGTTTGGCAGTCTAAATCGGGGCACCGTTTGTGAGGAGTTGGCAGCGGCCGGGGGAAGGCAGGAAGACGAAGAAGGTGGAAGGAAAGGCGAAAAGGAGAGGACGGCCAGATCTGAACAGGAGAGGACTGACAGATTCGCACGAAAGAGGACTGCTGGTCCTGAACGGGAGAGAACCGTTGAATCCGAACGTGAGAGGACAAGCGGAACCGAATGGTCTTAGTGTTATAGTCAACGCCCGAACGGTCTTACAGTCAAAGTTGTCACCCAGTCATTGACCGAGTGGTCCGAGGCCATGAGCGATAGCCCAGGCCGATCAGGAGTTACCGAGCGGTCCGAGGCCATAGAAGATTAGTCGTCTAGGGGACGAACGAGCGGTGAGGTGACACAGTCTGAGGCTAATAGCTATAACCCAGACCGATCGAGAGTTGTCGAGCAGTCCGAGAGTGTGGTGTTAGTATGGAACAACAGGAATCTGCCTTATTCAGAATGCCTGAAACGGAGAGAGGAAAGAAGTGAGGAACTTCTGCAGGACATCAAGAAAGCAAAGCAACCCTCAAATAAAAGAGAAAATTCAATACAAACTGTTAACTCTCGGAAAGTGTAACCGAATCGTATCAAGTAATAATAAAATGGTAAGACCAAGTATCGTTTCCCAAAAGACTCACGGCCTAAATAGTTGTATGATTTCTTGATTAAATAAGACTTGTAACACAAATTCTTGTAGGTTTAAATGCAAGTACCGAAAAGTAAATATGAATGCATGTATTGATCAATTGGATCAAAAGAAGCAAAACGTGATTGAAATATATGGAATGATGATGTTGTTGGGGGTTTTCAATTCATCCTATCCACTCTCATGTATTCAAGAATTCATCTTCTTCATTAATGTTAATGTCACTTTCTAATTTACCTTAAACCCAATGTCTTGGTGAAGAAAGCCTACTCCTAATTACTAGTTTACAATGTCTTGTCTCCCTAGTAATTATTAATGCATTACATTCGCACAGAAGCTTAAAGGCAACCAATCCTCCTATCCCTATGTCTAGGCAATATTACTATTGGGAGAATTTCTTCATATCTAGATTTATCTATATGTGTCCATACAAATAAAATCAATGATCATGCAATTGAATGAGTTAAACAAAGCATGCATAGAGTATAGAAGAAAAACCCTAACAATTAATGAAAGAAAGCATATGGATTAAAGAACCAATTCAATACATGAGAGTTTCAAAGGATTACTTTGATTCCCCAACCACAATGAAGGTTTAGTTCACCATAATCATGGTGAAACTAGATGAAAAATAATGAAAGAATGAAATATAGAACCCTAGAATTTGAAGAGTGGAGCTTGAGCATCCAAAATCCTCCTCCAAGGGGTGAAGAAAGTGTGATTTTGCTTTGTTCTGCCAAAAGATACTAACCGTAGGTCGACTAAAACCTTATATAGACTCTTAAAGATTACAGAAAAGTGGTCCAAGGCCCATTAAAATTGCGCTCAACGGTAAGTGCGATTCTTCTATTTGACGCTCAGCTGCAGTTTTGCCCCTCAGCGGTGACTGCGGGACTTTAGAGTGTCGCTTAGCGGTGACTGCGGGACTTCAGAGTGCCGCTTAGCGGTGACTGCGGGACTTCAGAGTGCTGCTTAGCGGTAATTTCTGCTGAGCGGTACTTGCGACTCTTCTTTTATGCACTTTTTCTTCCTTTTCTACCGCTGAGCGGTACTTGCGACTTTTCTTTTATGCACTTTTTCTTCCTTTTCTGACTCCAACTTATGGCTACTTCACTTCTTCCATTCAATTCATCTTAAAACCTGCAAAAACAAGGAAAACCAAGCATAAAACTCATCCAACTCTCTTATTTCCAAAACATAAGCAAAAGTTAGTTTCTAAGTCATAAAGGTTGTCTTTAAGGTCAAATTAAGTTTAAAAATAACAGTTTTTCAACTGTTATCACAACCCCAAACTTAAAACTTTGCTTGTCCTCAAGCAAACAAAATGTAACTCAATCTTCCACCAATCCATACAATGGTTCACCACATTCAAAACTCCTTCTTCCAAGATAAGTAATTACTCAAATCAACTTAACACAAAGAATTTAGTCAAGATGCACACATGCTTTAGTGTTCACATAATCAAATAATTTTCAACAAATGCTATTCTCATGAAAGATCAATCAACTAAGCATAGATGTAAACATGTGCTCATGGAATCTTTCCTCACTAGATAAAGTGTTTCACTCAAACAGACAAGTGTATAAGAGGTCACTCCTTCACTCTACTATCACAATGTCACATGAATTAACTTTGCCTTTCATTTAACCACAATCAAACACATTCACAAGCAAGTATCATCACAAGGACTTTTCTATGTCTTATAATGTGGCTGGACTAACAAGAAAATCTGTTTTTCTAGATCACAAAATCCTTGAGTTAAGTGAATCATCTAAACACAACCATTCTTCCTTCTTCCCAACTTTCTTTTGCATTGAGCCTTTCTTTTTCTTTCTTCTCTTTTCCTTTTTCTTTTACTTTTCTCATGCTTAAAGCTCAATGCTTTTCATATTCCCTTTTTTAAACCACCCAACAACCCCAAACTTGAACATCTATCAATACCACAAGATATCTTCAACTCAACTCAAGGTAAAGCTTTTCAAAAAGGGTTTTCTATCATGTTCAAAGCTAAAGGTTCAAAGGATAGAACACATTGTGCTCTCTTTTATTGGACTAAAATCATGCATTTGGCTAATAAAGGGTAACAACAGATGGCCTTGATCATATGATACATACAAGCAAGTGATTTAGTCATAGAAACCTAGGCAAAGTCATTTTTATGCTTTCAATGTAACAACATTCAATCACAAATTCTGGAGTTCAAAACCTCACATATAGGCTCATTCAACATTCCACATATACATCCTGCTTAGCATCATAATCATAATCACAACATCATGCATTTGTTCACATAGCTTGTGAACCACCACCTGTATATCAGCATATAATGTGCACAATCTCAACATCAATCCATATCCAAGCATCATCAAGCATTACTCATCATCATGCATAAGTCACAAGCAAACCATCATAGCAGATAAAGTTTCAAACTGAGCACATCAAACCCTAATCTAAAAACAGAAGCAATGGGTGCCTTTCATATGGTAACACAATGAGGAAGAGGAGCCCGGAGATCAAGCTTCATGATTCCAACCTTGAGGACAACGTTGTTTTGCATAGGGGTGTAATGTTAGGATATAAGTAAGAGGATATAATTGGTAATGGGTTTAGGATAGAAGGTGGAGAAATTGTATAAATAAGACTCTGTTATGTTGTCAGGGGGAACATTGAGTATTATTTTGTAAATCTGGACTTTGGCCAGAAGAGGGGGGTTAGGCCTCCATTAGCGCTATCAGTGTAATTTCAATACAGAAACCCGTTCTTTCATTGTTCTTTCTATCTTCTGAGTGTGTTCTTGTTAGGTTCCAAACCCAGATACCTAACATGTAACTAAATATTGTAACTGAAAATCGAACCCCAAACTTTGTTTAAAAGACTTGTTGAACTGCTTCTGTCAACGGCTTCTCGTTTTCTACCAAATCTTTATAAACAAATAGATATGTCAACCAACTTCGTCTGTTTATATATTTATTTATTTTCAAGTTTCATATGTGGTGACATTGTGCAGAAATTGGAGAACATGCAATGGACAATCCACCAAGTTGAAATGGATCTGAAACGTTTGCCAGATAAACCTAGCGCATAGAGGTTTTATCTCCTTATCTTGCTTTGAATAGCTTCATGTAAATGATATTTAAGACGCCCCTTTCCATAACTCATTATTAATCATGCCCCTAATGATTGATAAAGGTGTGTAATCTTCAATATGTGAGCCTGTTTAAATATTTAGACTACTTTGCATTACCTTACCTGATGATAGAGGAGAAAAAGGAAAGCCAGCTGTTTCTTAGTTTAAGATGCATCGGGGTCTTTACTCCTTGTATTCCATCATTTTAGTTTTTTTAGCATCATTATAACACTAATATTATTTTAGACTTATCTTGATCCTGTGACTCTAAATAATTGAACATTATTTTTTGTTTTTATTTAAAAACAATTAATTAATTCATCAAAACCAATAAAAAAAGATATGGTAGTCGTTTTTAAATAACTGTGTTTTAATTAATTTTTTATTATCCCAAAATAGCAAAGTGTTGTTAAAAACAAGTCCAGTTGAAAAGCACTCTTAGAAAGAATTTAAGTCAATACAAAGTTTATCTAAAAACTTATTACAAAGAATTTTCTTTTTCAAAGAGTTGGACGATGCAAGAGAATATCAGTGTAAGAATATATGCAATTAGTTGGTCTTATGTGGTCTTGGTAACTTAAATATTGATTTTGACGTACGTGTTGTAGCCTTTTGTATGAGGTTAGATCAAGACAATTGTAGAATGTTTTTACATAGTAAGAATTTGATGATTTTAATGATAAAATTTAATAGTATTGTGCACAATTATGTCATATGCACCTGAATTAGACTAGTTTTATAGTTGAATGCTTGATATTGAAGTTTGTTTGTGGTAGTTGTTGCAAGATTGTCTATTGTGCTAAGGATATTAAAGTTAATTATTTATTAAACTATTTTACTTGTCATCAAAGATGTATCATCATGATCGATGAGTTTTGGAATGTTAGATTACCCAACTTTAGCATAAAGCCAAAAGATACTTTTCTTTTTGTTATATTTATATTAAGAAGATTAATAATTTTGATATAAATAGAGAAAATTATTAATTGATTGTTTCTTTTGAAAATATTCAATTCCGATTTATAGTATAATCATATATTTAAATTATATAGTATTTAGGTTTAGTAGTATCTTTTACCACTAAGTTTGTACACTTATACAAATTTTATCATTTTAATTGCAAAATTATACATCATTTATCTATTAATTGATTACCAAATTAGTAACGTCGACTTTCATTTAAATATGTTTTATATTTTATAAATATTGACTTAACCCTAACGGCTTGTTTGTTTCGGCGGACAGAAATGTAGTGATCTACTGTTTCTGAAGAAAGCATACAAATCAAAATAAAATAAGAAAATTTCTTTTAAGATTGAACAAATTTATGAGGAAAGAGTGTAATTTATTTTTAATTTTTAATTGAACAAATAGAAATAATAAAAATATAAATAATAATAATTTTTAATTTTATTAATTAAAATATTTTTTAATTTATCAATTTTTATAATTAGTTTTTCTCAAATATATTCAAATCATTCTATTTTTCTTTGAATCTAAACAATTTCAAATTCAACCTCCAATTCGACTTAAATTTATTTCGAAAATCATTCTCCTTCCAAACAAAGCATAAGTGTTTTTACACGACTCTCCTCAATCAAACATAATTTAAAATGAAGTAGATACGAATATTAAAAGTCAGTTCTTTAATAGATTGTCACATAACTTTAATAATTCAAAGTCTCTATTTTGTAATTGAAATAAAGTATTTTCTTATATTTTATTAATATATATTGAAATCATTAAACTCCTATTTTTCATTTTTTTTCCTTTTATGAATGTACTTATTGTTTAAATATATGAAAATAGTTAATGACAAAAATATTAAATTTTCTCAATTTTATGAATATGTTAAGAGATGTAATCATAGAAATTTTTTTGAAAATTTTATTTTGTATTCTGTGTATCTAATCAGATAAAATTTTCTATTGTCTTAATTAAGTTAATTAATGAAATTATTTGTATATATTTTTCTTATATCTGTATCATTATACAAAGATATTGTCATTCGGTCTACATTATTTATTTTTTCAATTTTATCTTTTCACCAGTTTTTTTGTTTCAGTTTTATCTTTTCACTGATTATTTTTTCCAATTTTACTTAGCGATTTTTTAAAATTAAAATAGTTGTCTTCACATTTTTATCCTTTAAATAATTATTAATTATTTTTTAAGTAATATTTTTTAAAATTAAAACAATCATTTTATCAATTTATCATTCATTAATTTAATTTTAGGTATTATTAAATTAAAATAATTATATTATGATTTTATCTTTTTAAATAAATGTTTATTTAAATTTAAATATTTCTATTAAAAGTGAACTAATTATTTATGATAAAAGAAAACACAGATCCGTATAGATGAAAATTCAAAATTATATTTAAGAAAATCGTAGTTCTTTACGTAATTTCATAACTTTAAAATAAACAAAATGAAATTACCAAATTAACTTTATTTTTAAGGAAAGATTTAATTTATAATAGTAGTTAATAATAAGTATGGTTGATGCGACCTATTATAACAAAACAATTTATACAACTAAGGCACGCTCTAGTAAAAGAACCAATCAAATACTTTTTTAAAATATTAAATACATTTAAAAAATATTTCATACTAATTACTAGTAAATATTCAAGAGTAACTACACATTATTTAACAAAAACTAAAAACATAAAAGAAATATTTTGTATCCACTCTACATTAAAATTAAAATATTTTTGTTGTTGGGGAGAATGTAAGAACCTAGAAAATAGAGTATTAGAGTAGATAGGTTTATTAAAATAATGAGACCGAGTATTTTATTATAAAATAATCTTATAATATAAATAGAAATTTCTAAAGTTGGGTTCTCTTCCCTTTCTCTCACATCTCTCTAACTTTTCTCATCCATGGATCATTTGTTCGATGATCAGGAAGTGTCTAGGTGATCCTGGCGTCAAGGGCTACCAAACTGATCGATCAATTTGTTGAATCGAGCAAGTAAGTGGTAAACCCTTTTTTTCTTAGTCTTTAGGGTTTTGATTATGTAAAACAGTTTTGTTTTGCATGACTCAAATGTTCTTCTTTCTAGATTCTTAATTTGTTTGTGATTCTAAGGTTGTTCTTCAATCATTAATCGATAATTGTAGGTTTTCTAGAATTTTCTTGTACAACAAGTAATCGACGGAGCGTTTAGAGATCTTGAGTTGTTGAGTTGAGGCAAGAGAAGCTAGATTATTGCTTGAATTAGTGATTTAATGTGTACGTATGATGATTTTATGTGCAATGTATTGAATGAACTAAATTTAGGTCTTTAGAGGAGATGTATCATGTGAAATTTAATTGTTTGAGTGTAAATTGATGAACTTTGATTTTGAACAGTATGAAATGATATTTGATTTGTTATTGGCTGTATGAAATGTTTGAAATCTGTGATAATGCTGGGTAATTTTGAGTAGAGGCACATTGTTATGTTTTAAGGTTGGTTTTGAGGTAGAAGAGTAATGCAAATGGGAATTTGAGGTTGGGTGCTCCTTTGGTCTGTTAGGATGGCTTTAGTAAGTCAAATAGGACTTGCTTAAGTCCCTAAGTTGCTCAAAATAGTGATCAAAGTTGTAGAATGCAAATTTGGTTCATAAGTTGATGTTTTGTAGATTTTGGAGTGGAATGCGGTTAGGAAACACTTTAGATTGATGTTAGTAAGGTTTAGAAACATTTTTTCAAGTCTAATTAAGTCCATAACACAAATCTAGGAATGTTAGAAGTTGGAAAAATAGTTGGAATTGATAAACTTGGTATAGGTTGCGTAATTCTGCAGATTTGGTGCTGCAAATTATTTAGACTCGCTAAGCGAGTGGAGTCGCTCAGCGAGTGGTTTTAGAGGCTAACTCACTGTTTGGTGATTCACACAGCGAGAAGGTGTGTTGAGCGACTGGTTGAGGTCTAGGGCACTATGAGTTTTATTCAAATAGCGAATGGGTGCACTCAGCTAATGTTTGGGGGGTCTACATCACTTTCTGGACTTTCGCACAGCGAGTTGGGTCGCTCAGCGAGATATTTGGGGTCTGTTACCACTGGGAGTTTTATTCGCTTAGTGAGTTGGGTCGCTGATCGAGTGGGTTGAAGTCTGAAGGCACTATCTGTAGATTCGCACAACGAGCTAGGTTGCATGAGAAGAACTATCTCACTCATGATCTTAAGTTAGCAGTCATTGTGTTTGCCTTGGAGATTTGGAGGCACTATCTTTATGGTGCGCGGTGCTAGGTGTTCAGTGACCATAAGAGCTTGAAGTATCTCTTTGATCAGAAGGAGTTGATCATGAGGCAGAAGAGGTGGATGGAGTTTCTTAAAGATTATGATTTTGATCTTCTCTTTAGGAAGACAAATGTTGTAGCAGATGCATTGACTAGAAGAAGGTGTTTTCTGATGGTTAGAGAGTTGCAGCTTGTGGAAAGTTTTAGAGATTTGAGGCTGCAAGTGGAGTTAGAGTCAGATTGTATCAGATGTAGTAGTCTTGTAGTGTCGAGTGATCTGTTGAGCTGTATTAGAGAAGCAGTTATTAGATGTCGAGTTACAGAGATTCGTGGGGTTGATTGGATCTGAGCAGGACAAAGAATTTGCTTTGGGGGTTGACAAAATACTGAGATTCAGAGGCAGAATTTGTGTCCTTGATGATGGTGAGTTGAAGAGATTGATCTTTGAGGAAGATCATCAGAGTCGTTTTAGTATTCACCTGAAATGAATAAAATGTATCAAGACCTTAAGGAATCCTTCTGATGGTCTAGGATGAAGGGAGATGTGGCACACTTTATTTCTTCGTGTTTAACGTGTAAGAGAGCTAAGGTGGAGCATCAAAGATCGGGAGGTTTGTTGCAGCAGTTGGAGATCCCTGAGTGGAAATGAGATAGCATAGCCATGGATTTTATTACCTATTTACCATGAACAGTTAGAGGTCATGATGTCATTTGGGTTGTTGTGGACAGGCTAACTAAGAGTGTCAATTTCTTAGCAATGAATTTGAGGATGTCTATGGAAAAGTTTGCTCAGTTGTACATCAGAGAGATTGTTAGGTTGTATGGTGTACCATCGAGCATATATCATCCCCAGATAGATGGACAATCAAAGAGGACGATCCAATCACTTGAGGATTTGTTGAGGACATGTGTATTGGACCACTTGGGAGTTTGGGATGAAGTGTTGTCATTGGTGGAGTTCACCGACAACTATAGTTATCAGACCAACATTGGTATGACACCGTTCGAAGCATTGTATGGAAGACGTTGTCGGACGCCTCTTTGTTGGTTTCAGGAGGGAGAGTCTGTGTTGACTAGGCCATATTTGATTCAGCAGACTATTGAGAAGGTGAAGTTGATACAAGAGAGGATGAGAGCATCTCAAAGTAGGCAAAAGTCGTATGCTGATCAGAGACGAAGACCGTTGGAGTTTGTAGTAGGGGATCATGTTTTCCTTAGACTAACTCCTACTAGTGTGGGTAGAGCCATTCGTTCTAGGAAACTATCTCTCAGGTTCATTGGTCTTTACCAGATCTTGAGACGATAGGGCTAGTGGCGTATGAGATAGCCATCCCTCCCCAGCTGGCGAATCATCATCTTGTATTTCATGTCTCACAACTTAGGAAGTATGTGCTTAATCCGTATCATGTGTTAGAACTGAAGGATGTGCATGTCAGAAATTATCTTTCAGTGGAGGTACAGCTTGTCAAGATTGTGGAGAGCCAGACCAAGCAACTTAAAGGAAAGACCATTAGTCTAGTCGGAGTTGCCTGGGATATTAGGACATGTGACTCTACTTGGGAGTTAGAGGGAGTCATGAGAGATTCGTATCCTCACTTGTTCTCTTGTAAGTCTAATTTTCGAGGTCGAAAATTTTTGTTGTTGGGAAGAATGTAAGAACCTAGAAAATAGATTATTAGAGTTGGTAGGTGTATTAAAATATTGAGACCGAGTATTTTATTATAAAATAACTTTATAATATAAATAGAATTTTATAAACTTAACTTATTACTTTAAGAATACAAAGACATAAAGTGCTGGAATGAAATTGAAAATGTGAGAATGGAAGCAGGAAAACGAAACTGGAATTGAAAATAGAAGGAAGTATCGAAAATGAAAATTGCAATTATATTATAGGCTTAAATGCTTACTTCGTCCTCATGTTAAGAGGTGAATTTCTCCTTAGTATCCGGTTTTAAAAATGAATAAGGTAATGTCCGTTAAGTTGACAACAATGGCGTTAAGTCCATGTTGATGTGGCCGTACTTTTTCTCTTCTCTCTTCTGTTGTCCAACTTTTTTTCTCTCTTGTTTAGCTTTTTCTTTGATGATTTGATGAACTTGTTCTTTCTTTGTGGACCTTATTCATATACTTTTCATAACATAGAGACCCAATGTCAATTGTTAGAATCTCTGCAGCGGAATTGTTAGCGTGGAATAACAAACCAAGAGGGTTTTTAATACGAACGTGTGCCTTTTAATTTCTACTCAATTAAACTTACCAAGCAAATAATAAAGACAAATAAAGAGAGTAAGGTTGAGAGAAATTTGCACAGATGATTTTATCCTGGTTCAGATCACTAGGATCCTACGTCCAGTCGCTTATCTCAAACAAGATAAACCTTTTTCACTATCACAAAACAGTTACAAATATTAGTCACACAGAAAAACAATTTGTAACAGTTTAGAAATTACCACCTCTCTTGAAACCACAAGAGACGAACTCACACCTCCTTTGAATCTTCACAAAGGATGAACACCTCCTCCGAAAACTTCACGAAGGATGAACACCTCCTCCGAATACTTCACGAAGGATGATTCTCTTCCGAACACCTCCTTAGACACACCAAGGATGAACCAGCTATTCCTCTATCACCGTAGCAGTATTTCACCAACTCTACAGACAGAGTTTCCTTAGCTGAGCAAGAGCACACAAGTCTCAATGATTTCTGAGTACTAGAGCACAAGGGAAGAGTTGTTTTTGAGATCAACAGAGAGCCAATTTATAGACTCAGCCAAATACTCTTCCATTCTTCGAAAACGGGCCATCTAACGCATTTAATCGATTAACATAAGTATTAATCGATTAAAATGAGTACAACGGCTAGTTTTCCAAATCTGAAAACCCCAACGGTCAGTGTTAATCGATTATTCTCAAGATTAATCGATTAGCTAATCGATTATTATACACTTTAATCGATTATTCTAGTGGCGCTTGGGTTTTCAGGGCCAGCCACTGTTTTAATCGATTAATACTTGTTTTAATCGATTAATACAGTGCGATTTTGACTCTGGACATTAATTATATAATATAAAATTACATGGAATCAAAACCACTAAAAATCTAAGTCCTAGACACTAAACTACAATTATTACAAAAGCTTTCCATAGCAATACAAGTCTTCATAACATCTTGAATCTTGATTTCTCTTGACTTGATTTGGACATCATCAAAACTTCATCTTCATCATTTTGCTAACATTCTCCCCCTTTTTGATGATGATCAAAAACTCCTTTGATTTAAAGCTTTTAGTAATAATCTGGATAAAACACAACTTACGGAAGAAAAAGTGCATTGGTGAATAAGCACAAATAGCACAAATAGGCAAATAAGCTTTAAACATTTTCTCCCCCTTTTTGATCATAATTAAAAAGTTGTGTTTGATGTTCTCCTCCTAAGATAATACTCCCCCTTAATAAAAGCAAGTATGCATATGAGCTAAAAATATTTTAAATTTAAAGATTCATTCAAACATGCACAAACAAATATTTTTAGGATAAAGAACTTATAAAACATTGTTTAATCATATATTGAACTATATAAGATAGGAATTTTTTTTTTTTTTTTTTTTTTTTTTTTTTTTTTTTTTTTTTTAAAAATGCAATCCTAAGATATTTCTAAAAAATTCCTAGATCTCTTCTAATGTTTACCCCTTTAGATATGCCTCCAACTTCGTAATGATAATCCTCTAGGTTGTTTCCACATTTTGTTTAGATCTTCATCTTGAGGATTGTCATCATTCTTCGCTTCATTTGTTGTCTTCTACAAATCTTCATCATTGCCTGCATGTAATTCAACTGACTCAAGAGGTTTTGCCTCAAGGTCTACAATTTCATCAAAGACAACATGCACACATAAAAATTTTTCCGATTAAAAACTATATATGCTTTGTATATTAGAAGGTATAAAAAAATAGTTTCATCGGCCTTGGAATAAAATTTTCTTAAATTTTGTTTTAAAGAAATTCTAACTATTAAACAATAGGTACCCAACTACTTGTATGGGTCCTTTGGGTTAGATTTAGAAAAAAAAAAAATCATTTTACAACCCAAACATATCTACCACTTGGAACACCATAATGCTTAATTTTACATTTATTTGAAGTATGACCCTTTTTCATACAATAAAAGCATGATACAAAGTTTGTGTTCCTATAAGTTGTTCCTTTTTCTACCCATGTTCTACGGGTTCTATTATTATGTTTATTTTTAATTTTAGGAACATACTTATTTTTAACAACCTTATTTTCGTTATTTTTACTACATTCTGCTAAGGTTGTGTGTTCTAGTAGTTTCTTAAAATTTTCACAAGAAGCACATTCATCACTACTAGTAAATTTACCCTTTTCAAAAAATAAAACTTTATTTTTCAAATCTTTATTTTCTTCACAAATATTTTCAAAATTTAATTTTAAATTTTTATTTTCTTCAAGAATATTTTCAAAGTTTAATTTTAAATTTTTGAAATCCTTTTTCAATTTCTTATGAGCTTTATCTAATTTTTCAGATTCTACTATTAAAGCAGCATAAGTTTCATGCAATTCATCTTCACTAATTTGACTATAATTATCAGAATCGCTAGATGTACTTACTTGGCTTCCAGCGTCGTCGTTCACCACTAAACAGATGTTTGCTTCTTCATCAGATTCGCTCAAATCGGAAATTGTTTCGTTGTCATCGTCCCATGCGATGTAGGCTTTCTTTTTCTTGAAGTTTTTCTTTTCCTTTATTTCTTCATTCTTCTTTTGATTTGGGCAGTCTGCTTTTAAGTGCCCCATTTCTCCGCAACCATAACATTTATAGTGTGAGGAAGATCCTTGATTTTCTTTCTTTTCGAATTTTAATCTTCCTTTGTCTTTTGATTTCATGAACCTGTTGAGCCTTTTTATCATGAGTCTCAAATTTTCTTCATCTTCTGAATCTTCATCTTCCATTTTGCTCTTGCTCCTTTCCACCTCAGATTTCAAGGCTAGACTCTTTTTCTTAGTTTTTGCTTTTGCTTCTTCTTCATCTAGTCTTCCGAGGTCAAGTTCATGCTCTCTCAACTTTCCAAATAATGCCGCCATAGTCATTGTGTTGAGATTTTGTGACTCCGAGATTGCAGTCACCTTAGGTTGCCACGACCTGTCTAAAGACTTCAAGATTTTAATGTTTAATTCACCAGTATCAAATGACTTACCTAGTCCAATGAGATGATTGACAATGTTGGTGAAGCGTTTTTGAACGTCGGAAATTGTTTCTCCTTGCTTCATCCGGAACATTTCATACTCTTGAATTAGGGAGTTCTTTCTTGCCCTCTTTACGTCATCCGTTCCTTCATGTGTCACTCTGAGCACGTCCCACATTTCTTGAGCAGTTTTGCAGACAGAAACCCTGTAGAACTCATCAACAGTCAATGCTGATGCAATGATATTCCGAGCTTTTACGTCATTATGAAATCTTTTCTTTTCTTCAATGGTCCATTGACCACGGGGCTTTGGTTCCTGTATATTGTTAGTAGGAACAGAAGAACCAGACGCAATAACATCCCAAATTTCACAATCAATAGATTCAATAAATATTTGCATTCTTACCTTCCAGAATGCATAGTTCTCACCTGTGAATAGTGGGGGTCTATTGATTGATGCACCCTCTGCAAAGGTTTGATGTGATCCTGCCATTTGAATGACTATCAAAGCAAGCTCTGATGCCAATTGTTAGAATCTCTGCAGCGGAATTGTTAGCGTGGAATAACAAACCAAGAGGGTTTTTAATACGAACGTGTGCCTTTTAATTTCTACTCAATTAAACTTACCAAGCAAATAATAAAGACAAATAAAGAGAGTAAGGTTGAGAGAAATTTGCACAGATGATTTTATCCTGGTTCAGATCACTAGGATCCTACGTCCAGTCGCTTATCTCAAACAAGATAAACCTTTTTCACTATCACAAAACAGTTACAAATATTAGTCACACAGAAAAACAATTTGTAACAGTTTAGAAATTACCACCTCTCTTGAAACCACAAGAGACGAACTCACACCTCCTTTGAATCTTCACAAAGGATGAACACCTCCTCCGAAAACTTCACGAAGGATGAACACCTCCTCCGAATACTTCACGAAGGATGATTCTCTTCCGAACACCTCCTTAGACACACCAAGGATGAACCAGCTATTCCTCTATCACCGTAGCAGTATTTCACCAACTCTACAGACAGAGTTTCCTTAGCTGAGCAAGAGCACACAAGTCTCAATGATTTCTGAGTACTAGAGCACAAGGGAAGAGTTGTTTTTGAGATCAACAGAGAGCCAATTTATAGACTCAGCCAAATACTCTTCCATTCTTCGAAAACGGGCCATCTAACGCATTTAATCGATTAACATAAGTATTAATCGATTAAAATGAGTACAACGGCTAGTTTTCCAAATCTGAAAACCCCAACGGTCAGTGTTAATCGATTATTCTCAAGATTAATCGATTAGCTAATCGATTATTATACACTTTAATCGATTATTCTAGTGGCGCTTGGGTTTTCAGGGCCAGCCACTGTTTTAATCGATTAATACTTGTTTTAATCGATTAATACAGTGCGATTTTGACTCTGGACATTAATTATATAATATAAAATTACATGGAATCAAAACCACTAAAAATCTAAGTCCTAGACACTAAACTACAATTATTACAAAAGCTTTCCATAGCAATACAAGTCTTCATAACATCTTGAATCTTGATTTCTCTTGACTTGATTTGGACATCATCAAAACTTCATCTTCATCATTTTGCTAACATTCATTTTTAAAACCGGGTACTAAACAGAAATTCACCTCTTAACATGGGGATGAAGTAAGCATTTAAGCCTAAATTATAAAATGAATTCAATACATAAAACGAGAATGGAAGAAAGAACCTAAAACCCCCAAAGGGGCGGGGGGTTGAAAACGCATCAATGGAGAGCAAACGTGAGAAGAGAAAGCTTCCCAAATCTAATTTAGGGTTTTTAAAAGGACAAAAGACGAAAATGTCCTCTGTATGGGCTTCTTACCAAATATTGACCAAAAATAGGTCCAAAAAAATATGGTCAAAACTAAAATAATTAAAATTACAAAATGAAATTAAATGATGTTGCAGCCCTCTTGAAGTCCTAATCATAATTCCAAAATTGTCCTATAATTAATAATGAGAATAATTAGATTCAGATAATCCAAATTAATTGAAAATATGAATTACTGATCAAATTAAGCACAATTAGTGAAAATGAGAGAATGATGGAGAATTAAACATAATTCACTAATATAATTTTGTGTGGAAAGCTAAGTGAATAGTATAAAATAATGATTCATCAAAGAGCCAAACTAAACAACCTAAAGGAAAGATCATCAGTTTAGTCAGGGTTGGCTGGGACAGTAGGATAGGTGACTCTAATTAGAAGCTAGAGGGAGTCACGAGAGAGTCGTATCCTCACCTGTTCTTTGGTAAGTCTAATTTTCGAGGTAAGAAATTTTTGTTGTTGGGGAGAATGTAAGAACCTAAAAAATAGATTATTAGAGTTAGTAGGTGTATTAAAATATTGAGATCGAGTATTTTTTTATAAAATAACTTTAAGAACCTAGAAAATATAATTTTATGAACTCGACTTATTACTTTAAGAATACTCTATCTCTCTAAAACATTTTCTCTTCGTTCTCTCTCACTTCTCTTGGTGAGATTCAAGTATGTTTAGAATGAATGTAGGAACTTAGTCTTGGGGGTTATCCTGAAACTCCAATGGTCTTTCATTCTCAAGTAGAGAGGATTGATCCATGTCGTGAGGAGTAGGAGGAGGTCTTAGTCTTGGGTGCTTCCAATATGATCCAAGGCGTGGAATAGACTAACCTTATGAGTGTTGAAGGGTGAAACTCATTGGCAATGGCTTTGCAAAGCAGTATAATTATTATGCGTGTTGTATGTAATGTAGTTTATGGAGTTTTATTGATTGTTCTTTTATTTTACACTAGCTTACCCTTTGTTGTGATTGTATTTTGTATGTTGATGGGTTCTTTCCTTTATGATGATCATCCTATGGATGTGAGCAGAGGGAGAGGAGGTTTCCCTAGAGCAAGTACTTGATGGAAGCAATGCTGCAATATAGTTCCTTTAGAGCAGTATTGTACATAGTTTTGTTTAGACTGTTTGTATATAAAGTTTAAAATTTATAGTTGTTTTTTGATAACTGTAAGTTGATACTTTATATTATAATTTATAACTGATCTATCATATTAAACATGTGATGACTATTATATAGTTAAATGCTATATTTTGGGATGTTACTTTTTTGTATCAGAGCACTTCTTTCCTTAGGAATCCTATAAGTTATGAGTGTACTATGCTTTTCTTGTGTAGTCATAGTTATGTCTAGTTGGTATCCCTGTTTCTTTGAGTTGGATTGATGGCTTTTCTCTCTGTGTAAGCAGAAGATAACACCCTGGCCTCCTCCTCCCCCACCTACAAATCGTGATGCACCAAACCCGATGTACCTAGGTCTCCCTAAGCTCACACCATTAATGTGATCATTGCAAAAGTGAAAACATACCCAAAGACAAACAACACAAAAGCAAGGGTAAGGTAGAGTATCAAAAGATTATACATACCATTTAAAACAATCACAATATACAAGCACATTAGTCCCTCCCACTTGAAACCCTTTACTATCTTGATAGATGCATTGATGTCGGACTCATGGGTAACCTGCACCCGTGTATGGTGGAGCAACCTTGCTCCGAAATAATAATAACCACATCCTCAACCACCACCAATAATGTCATACACCAAGGTTAATCTGTCAAACATCTATGGTCCTAACCAGTGTCCATAGATGGGGTTATTGAGAGTGTTAGGATCATAACCTAATCTAGGAGCCCCTACTTCAATACATAACACAACATAACTAACTTAGGATATTCCTCCTTGGAATTCCTTTCTCATGTGATACTTGAAATCCACACCTCACACATTATTTGAACATCATCATTACATCTCATACATAGTCATATTCATAACTTTATTTCCATACCACATTGCATACTATCACATGAAACCACTCATTATACATTAAACAACCAGAAACACCCTTACAAGTCACTAGAAGTCACATAATAACACAATTTCTTTATGGCATCTTGATACTCACATTTAGGTAAGGAAAACAGCTTTGAAACCCTTACCAAGAGCTTCAGAAGGGTCCAAAGCCCCCTAAAACAACCTAAGGAACGTCTAAAAAGGACATCTAGAACCCTGAAAACCCCTAAAAAGACCTAAAGAACGTCTAAACAAGACATCTGAAAACCCCCCAAAAACAGGTGTAGTGGCACACAATAGCACTCGAGCGCCTAGGGGTTGGCGCTCAACGCTGGCGCCTCTAGAAACAGGTGCTTAAATGTGGGTGCTCATGCGCTATCAGTAAGATGAAGACTCAATTTTCTAACTTTGAACACTTTACCCCCAACTTCTAATGGTCTCTAGGACCCTCTAGACCTTGAGAAAACTTTGACAACCCTGTTGTAATTCAATTTGACACTTTAAAACACAAATTCACTTCCACAAGCTATCCAATTTCAATTCTACACTTTCTAACTCACATATCAATTTACCCACTACATAGACCAGTCTAATTACACTTTTTAGCACCCTCCAACACCTTAGTTTCATCGCAACCTTCCTACTTTCAATTCCAACACCTAAAACCTCTAAAATGGACTAGAAACTCAACTTATGAAGCCAATATCACTTCCATGAAAGATTTTTCTGATTTTAGTACCTAGACAAGTCCTAATAGGTATAATAACAGATCTCTAACCTTTCAAAACAGTTTATACTCACCACTTCAAAATTTCACTACTCAAAACCCTTTTTTTACACCAAAAACACTTGAAAACTTCAACTATAAACCCTCAATTTGCTACTTAACAATTTTCAACCATCGAGCCCTCTTAACAAGTCCCAATTTATCTCATGACAACACCTAGACAATAGTTTCCTCACCTCAACCCCAAATTCTCAAACTCACACATACAAACCCCCATTTTAGGCCTAAAACCAAAGAACTTCACCATTTTTCATCACAATCATTTTGAATTCAACTTCAAACAACAACATAACCTCATCACACGTATTCATAACAATATAGAACATTAGTTTCACATTATTACAATCATAATAAACTCTTCATAATACCAAATATCGTTATTTACACCTAACAAATATTGTATTACTATCACAATTTCGTCCAATACATCATATTGTTCTTATAGATTCTATTTTAATATAAATAAACACAATCTAAGATAGATCTAGCTTCCCTTACCTTGAAAAAAAACTGTCAAACTCAAAGAAATGTTTCACTGATTGCTTGAAATGCAAGGAATCTCTATACCAACCTACGAGACACCAAATTGGAAACGGATGATAACGGTTGAAAATACCGTTATCATCCTCCATGAAGTGAACGTCCTTGTTGATAATAATATTTCTGGTTTGTGGCTGGAAAATTTTATAGGCTTTACTGACAAAACTGTAGCTTATAAAGATGCCTGGTGAATCTCTCCTATCAAGCTTGTCATGCTTACTTTGTGGAACATGAGTGAAACACAAACAACCAAATACTTTAAGAAATTTTAGAGATGGTTTATAATCATACCATGCCTCAAATGGTGTCATTTCTCTCACTGCCTTTGTTGGAACCTGTTTTGAAGAAACATAGTTGTATTTGTTGATCTTACAAAACATGTATCTTCACAAAACCTGTCAAATTGTACTGAAGTATACTCCTTCTATTATCAGATCTTACAATTTGAATTTTACAACTGCTTTCATTCTCAACTTTTGTCTTAAACTTCAAAAAACCCTGAGCTACTTCTGATTTAAACTTTAAGAAAAAAATGCAGCACATTCTGGTGAAGTCATCAATAAAAGTAATGAAATAGAGACTACCTTTTAATGAACTACAATTTGTGAGTGGCTCTCCATATTGACTTCGGGAATGGATTTCTTTTTTTCTTTCCAAATTAACATACTTTGCAACTTGAGATTGTATCGCTAAGCTTGGGAACATCAAGTGTCAACCCTTGTTCTCTTAGTTGCAACAACCCCTGATAATGATAATGTCCTACTCTCTTATGCCAAACTTGAGTGACATCTTCTTTGAGAGAAAAAAACAAATTGCTTCTCCTCTAAAGGATTGAGTGAGAAACTTTTTCCTCTCATTTTTACTTTGAAGATATCTTGATTAGTTGCATCCTTAATCAAGCAATATTCATCGTCAAAAATAACTTTAAGGCCTTTTTCAATAAGTTGACCCACACTCAATAAATTTTGGTCAATGTCAAGAACAATGAGAACATCCTGTATAAGTTTTGTTCCTGTACAACTTGTAATTGCAATAGTTCATTTTTCTTTGACAGATATATAATCCCTATTGCCAATTCTGACTTTGGTGATGTTAGTTGATTTCAAATCTTTAAACAACTCCTTGTCATGAGTCATATGATTTGTGCATCCACTGTCAATTAACCAACTTTCATTTGATTCACTGCTTGCAAAGCATGTAGCCACAAATAGTTAATCATCCACTTCCTGATCAACAATCTTAGCCTCTTCACCTTGCTCTTGATTCTTGCTCCTTCAAATTACATATTCATGCCCCCATTTGGTTACATTTGGTGCACTTAGCTTTTGGTCTTCTCCAGCATTTGAAAGAAGGATGACCCTTATTATAGCAATGTTGACATGGAGGGTAGGATCCCTTCTTAACTCTTGTTTTGTTGTTGGCTGAAGATTCTCTAGTAGGATTTTAATTCTTCTTATAAAATTTTTTCTCTTGTTGTTGTGTGCATTCTCATGATGTTTGGCTTGCAAGCACTAGTCCAGAATTGATCTTTAACGTCACCCCATATACGTCCGTCCACCAAAACCCCAACGTAAATAATTGACCGGTGGCATAAATGTAAATAATTGAGTCTGGAGACGTCCGGCCCCCTCCAGGACGGACGTCTATAATATAGTAGACGTCCGACCCCTCTAACGGACGTTCAAAAGGCTGACGGGAGAGTTGAAGATTCATCCTTTTGAACGTCCGTTCTGGAGAGGGCCGAACTTCTACAATATTATAGATGTCCGGCCCCCTCCAGGACGGACATTCAAAAGGCTGACGGGTGGAGTTGAAGAGTTGATTGCTTCAGCCTTTTGAACGTCCGTTCTGGAAGGGGCTGGACGTCTATAATATAGTAAACGTCCGGCACCCTCCAGCACGAACGTTCAAAAGGATGAAGCAATCAACTCTTCAACTCTCTCGTCAGCCTCTTGAACGTCCGTTAGAGGGGCCGAACGTCTACAATATTATAGACGTTCGGCCCCCTCCAGGACGGATGTTCAAAAGGCTGACGGGTGGAGTTGAAGAGTTGATTGCTTCAGCCTTTTGAACGTCCGTTCTGGAAGGGGCTGGACGTCTATAATATAGTAGACGTCCGGCCCCTCTAGGACGGACGTTCAAAAGGCTGAAGCAATCAACTCTTCAACTCTCCCGTCAGCCTTTTGAACGTCCGTTAGAGGGGCCGGACGTCTACTATATTATAGACGTCCGACCCCTTTCAGAACGGACGTTCAAGAGGCTGACAGGGTATGTTGAACCCGTCAGCCTTTTGAACGTCCGTCTTGGAGGGGGCCGAACGTCTATAATATAGTAGACGTCCGGCCCCCTCCAAGACGGACGTTCAAAAGGCTGAACCAATCAACTCTTCAACTCTCCCGTCAGCCTTTTGAACGTCCGTTAGAGGGGGCCGAACGTCTATAATATTGTAGACGTCCGGCTCCCTCCAGGACGGACGTTCAAAAGGCTGACGTGTTCAACTACCCAGTCAGCCTCTTGAACGTCCGTTCTGGAGGGGGCCGGACGTCTACTATATTATAGACGTCCGGCCCCCTCCACAACGGACGTTCAAAAGACGTTTAAAATAAGGACATACACACCAAACCCGTGAGAGTTCCCTCTGCGCCTTGCATTTCCAGGTTGGTTTTTATCTGTTTTGGACCATTTAATCTTACTTTTATTCCGATTAAATTGTTCAGTGATGAAATATCTTTCATTTGGACCGATTAAAAATCATTTTCGGTGCGTTTTGGTGCAGTTTGTTGCGTGTTCTTGGGCGGCGTTTTTTGGCCTATGTTTTAGGTCGTGCACTCCTCCATTTCCCTCCATTTTCATTTCGAATCTGCTCTTCAGACGTGTGGCAGTGCACAAACAAACGTCCAAACCCCGTAATCCTAAATAACCCGTTCAGCCATATAGACGTCCGTTCCGACACAAACGGACGTTTGTATAGACGTCTGTTTGTCCCATAACGGACGTCTATATAGACGTCCGACTTGGCACAACAGACGTCTGGTTAACGTCACCCACAAAGACGTCGGGTGCATGTCAAACGTCAAAAGACCAAAATAACATACGTTTAAAGTCATTTCTTCGCTAGTGAAGGCTCTGGAACCTTCTTGCCTCATGACTCTTCTTTGCTCTTGTGCCTGCAAAACATTGAGAAGCTCTACAAGAGTTATTTGATTTAGATCCTTAGTATTTTCCAAAGATTGAAATAGATGCCTCAAATTTTTCAGGCACTGTTACAAGAATTTTTTGGATAATTCTTGAGTCGGTGAATGTAGAACCAAGCAATTTGATTTGGTTTAATGTCCAATAACCTATCAGAATACTCTTTAATTGATTATGTTTCCTTCATCCTCCGCAGCTCGAATTCTCGAATCAAACACCGGTGAGAAATTAAAGAGAGATTATGACTTGCTTCAACACCGTGACAAAGACTCACAGAGCCCTTAAAAAAATAAGGCTTTTAATACCAATTGTTAATATTTAGAAGAAAAACAAGAGAGCCAAAAACGTATGTATTATTAAATGAAAAATAAAGAAAGACGTTGCAGTATTTAAAACTTGAAAAATAACTACCCATTGATCCTAATTTTAATCTACCACTCTAATGCATAATTGAAAAATTAACTCAATCCTAAGAACAAATTTTGACTCAATTAAATTAAAAATAAAACAATCCTAAAGCATTTTCCTTAACGTACCACTGCTTCTAAAATGTTATTTTTGGGGCTTGGGGTTTTACAACAGTAGTAGATGTGAAAATTTAAAATTATATTTAAGAAAATCATAGTTCTTTACGTAATTTCATCATTTTAAAATAAACAAAAGAGAATTACCAAATTAACTTGATTTTTTAGCAAATATGTAATTTATAATAGTAGTTAATAAGTCTGTTTGATGCGACATAATATAACAGTTTAATACTTATAAATTCATTTTGAAAATTCATTCAAAAAAACATAATTTCGAAATATCTTATAATAAAATTTATGATTATAGAATAAATATTCTGAACAATATAAAATTCATTATAGATTAATATTTTCCAAATAATAATGTATAACGCATTCTGAATCATTATTTCTCTCGAATATTTTGGATAAAATAATATTTGGAAGACATTCAAAATGAATTATAAATTATTTCCAGAGAAAATAATTTCATAATAATAGATTTTATTATAACAATTTTTAGGGGGATATTTAATGTATTTTTATTTTAATTTTTTTTTTACAATTTCAACAAATTAAGAATAAATTTTAATGTGATTATTGCTTAAAAAAATCATCTTAACAAGAAAAATTATCTTCGTTGTTAATATTACAAAAGTCTAATAAATCAACTCTAACACCCTAGAATGTCATGGGAAAATTTTTCATTTTATTTATTAAGAAACATGTCGATTTTCATTTATACATCAATCTTATAAATTTATGAAAACATCATTATAAATTTTCATTAGATAAAATTTAAATAAAACACTCATCATCAATTCCCTCTCTCATCAATTATCGGCTCTAGAGTCATCTGCATTTCTATCTGAGCTCCCGCATAACAACATGAGTTATACGATCATTACACAAGTACAAACACTACAAAAAATTACAAACAAGTAGGGTGAGCTAACATGTAACATATAATTCATCCAACATGCATAAATATTTTACTACATATAACAATAATCATATTATATAACAATCATGCTAAACGCAACCATCTCATCATACAATAATCACACTTTCATCATACAATAATCATGCTAGAGACACTCATCCGGATGATACCTTGATGCGAAATCACGGGAGATTGTGCAGTTGTGGTGGCCTCCACTGCTCTTTACATATGCACTTCCAATACAATATTACATGTCATCCACAAGGTTAGCCCCTCTCACAACATAAATCATCCTTCTCTACTTAAGACTAGATGGTTATTAGAGTATTAGGATAACCTCCAACAACAGGACCCGTAACATCAATGTGTACACTAATTAATTACAACCATAGAGTCTCTCTGTGAGACCCTTGACCAAATCTCACATCATGTTCATATTCATCAATCCATTCATCATATAATACATATTTGATTCAGAGTCATGTTCATAGCTTAACATAAAATAATATTCAAGTCAATGATACAATCAGACATACCAATCAATAAATACAATTATTCAAAATTCTACCCAATATGATCAAATATTATTAACAATTTAACTAGTTATAGTATTACGTGGGATGAATAATTTCATTATAGCTTCTAATTAAAGATCTGACCGACCAAAGTAAATAACAACACGGTTAGAACTTACTGTAAAAGTTTTAATTCGATCCAACGGTTAATGAATTGAAAATCTTAATTTTACCTACTCAAAAACATAATTTAAGGTGGAATTGAGTTTTCTAATAAACCCAAAAATAAATTTTACAAATATAGATATCCAATTAAAATTTCGAACGATCAAGGTGAACAAATATGTCTTAGGAACTACATATTAAAATTTTAGGTTAATCTAGCGGTTATCTAGGTTGAAAATAAAGTTTTATCGTAGTAAATTTAAAAACATAATTTGAGTAGTTTTTAGATCTATCCAAAATACAAAATTAATTCCTCTAAGCAAAGTCATCCAATTAAGAATCCGAGCGGACAAGATTATGTTATATATCTTATGGACCATATATAAAATTATTAGGTCAATCTAATGGTAAACAAAGCGGAGATTAAAGTTTTTACTTAGGTAACTTAAAGACAGAATTACAATGTTAATCATGTTACTCAAAGATGCAAAATTTATTCCGCTAAGTACAAATCTCTAATTAAAAATTCAAACGGTCAAAATGGAGTAAAATCTTTTAGGAATCATATATAAAACTTGAGCTTAATCTGACGATAAACTAAGTGAGAATTAAAATTTTACCGAAGTAACTTTGAGAAAGAAAAAAAGTGAGGATCAATTTTACTTAAGATTGCAAAATTCATTTCTTTAATTACAAACCTTAAATTAAAATTTTGAGTGGTCAAAATGTATTAATATATCTCAAGAATCATATATCAAAATTTGTTAAATCTAACGGTAAATAAAGTGAAAATTAAGGTTTAATTGTAGTAACTCAAATATGGAAAACACGAAAAAAAAAAACATAGTCAAGGAGAACCAAAATCGATGCAGATATATAGGTAGTACAAAATACAACATGCTCATATAAAAAATCATATACCCTAAAATATACATTTATGATGCATCTAAGAAGAGTGTTAGCTCTCTCTACCTCTTTTCCAGAAATTTTCTCTCGGTTGAAAATTGCTTTCAATTTCCGATAACTCTCTTCATCTTACAATGAAATTAACAACTAAAATTCTCTTAACTTTGATTTCTTCCTGCCCCTTCCTCAAAAACAACCCTTCCCTATTTATAGACTAAAAAAAATCTATCTTTTTTTTATTATTGTTATTTTAATCCATCACTATTATTATTATTATTTTAATCTATCATTATTATTATGATTTCAATCCACAAAGGGTAATTAGCATTTGGGCTACTGTAATTCTATATTTAACTTACCATTTTTCTTTTATATAAACTTATTATCACATTTCTAAAAAAAACATTACTAAGAGAAAATCATGAGCTTTACATCAACATCCCTTAAACTTTTTCAGAAATTTTAATTTTATATATATATATATATATATATATATATATATATATATATTCTATATCAATAATATAATTATATAAAAAAATAAAAGTAGATATAATTGGATCACTGATTTTTTTTATAACTATTTTGAGAAGTGATTTTTTGAATTAAATCCCTAAAGTTAGTGTAACATCCCAAAATTATACAGTCAGCAACTATATAATAGAATATTAACATGTATTAATATTATATAGCAGTTTTACAATTAAAGAGAGCAGTGTGCAAAAATGGCCGAACGGCCTTACATATACACACAAAAATAACGAGCGTTCACAAAAGAATTAGAACGAACGGTTTACAAAATATTGGCCGAACGTTCAACTATTTACAATCCCCAAAAGAGCGCTCGCTCACAGCCGCTCGCTACCCAAATATACTAACTGAAAACCGAACGTCTTTACCGCTCGGCCTTCACTTCCACTTCAACGAGATTCTCCTCAGCTAAGACTTCTTCTTCAAGTGTTTGCTCCAGGGAAGTATCATCTTCTGCTCACACCCACACGGATGATCATGGCAAGGACAAGACGGATACACATATACCGACAACGCAAGGACAGTGCAAGGGTAAGCTTATTGAATTTAATTTAAGTAAAACATATATTTCATACTTATCAAATACAGCAAGTAAATTCACAAACATGTACATACAATTCATACAATAATTCCATCCAAACCCTGATGCTAGACCGACCGTCCGGACTGTATGAAACCTGTGTAGCTAAGGCGTCCGTGCACTCAGGTGGGGTAACTGGAATGCTCATCAGTAGCCACCTGAGGTTAGTCTATTCTGTCCAAGTTACAGTTATGGACTAGACCTCCTGCCATTCCCACATATGACATACTCCTCTCTACTTGAGAACGAGCACTCACGGAATATCAGGATGAACCACCATCTAAGCTTACCACGTTCATACTTACAAATCTCAATTTTCAACCAAGAGTCGTTCCTCCCTGGAACGCTCGTTCAAAATCCATAATCATAATTTCATTCATCATGGTGTTCGCACATCTTAATTCAACCTCTTATTAACACTTTCATTCTTTGTTTCTCTTGCATTAAAAGACGAACGTTCACTCCCCTTCATAACGAGGACGAACGTCAAGAACTAGACCAAGAAAGACTCCTTCGAATCAGTTAAATGAACTGATTCTAGTACGATCCAAATAATACTCAGAAAAATCTAAGTTCAGTAACACTTGAGCGAATCCAATGGATAAGTAAAATCACCAGTCGTTTAGATAAATAAACTGGACAAGATTTAATTCAGGAGACAAACCGCTAGTCAATGACCGAGCGCGAAAATAGACTTTTAAAGAATTTTGGACGAACGTCACAGAGGACTTGGACGAACGTCAATAGGACTAGTGGACGAACGCTATTTAAATTTCCGGACGAACGCTATCACCGTTCGCCAATAATTTAAAGAAGGAACGAACGTTCGGTAGATGACCGAGCGTTCTTTATCACATACGTATTGGGACGAGCGTTCAGTATCAGGCCGAGCGCTACTTATCATTTACTCTTTTGAGAACGAGCGTTCGGTCTAAGACCGAGCGCCACTTCAGGACGTACGCGCCCAAAATCAAAGAAGTTTTGGGATTTCTATTAAGATAAAATACTTAAATTTAAGTCTTACAATTTGACTAAGTGATCAAAAGGATGATATCAAGCTTCTCAATTCTCACGCAACACTCATGAAGTGTACGTCTGGCCAAATGCTCAAACGTAAAGCTATATAAGAGGGCGTTCGTTGTCAAGGGAAATCCTTTCCAAATGAAAGGGTTCGACTGCTTCAAGGAATTTACTAAGACTACCGAACGGTCAATGACCATATCGATACGAACGTTCATTTTCATCATCTTATATTTTCAAAATCACTTACAGTATACACATTTTTCCAGTGTCAGCTTTCATACATCAAATTACTCACATCATTATACAAATTCATGCGTTTTCACACATTAATTCGGATCATACTCATACTTAAAATCAATCATCAACATCACACTGCATACAATTTTACAGAACGTTCATACACTACAAAACATATACTTTCCAGCACATTCATACATCACAATAAATCACAAGAATTAAACTTAATAAGCTTCCCTTACCCGGATTCAGTAATATGCGTTCGTTCTCCAGAAAATCAGATCCCAGTACACCCTCTTCTACCCTTTACGATTCAACCCAAAATTCCTTAAACTAAAATTACAGAAAACCAAATAATGGTTCAGAGAAGGTGCATGCAGATTAAAACGAGGCTTGCATGTTGAAAATGAAGAGTGGTTGAGGACGTGAAACTTACCCGTTTCGAAATCCAAAACCAATCGGTTTGATGGAAAGCTCACGGTGCAGGGACGCTTCTCACGGTGCTGAAACGTGAACGGAGTAAAGGGTGATGAGTTGCAGAAGAGAGAAGGAGAGAGTTCTAGAGAGAAGGAGGAGAAAATGGAGGTTTGAATTTCTGAGGAAGATGAAGGTGTGCGCAGAGAAGGAAAAGTGTTTCAGAAAAATTAATTCTCTTCCCCTAGTCAACCGGACGTTAACTCTTGCGCTGACACCTGGCTTCCACTACTGCATTCAGAACCTTCTGAATTGACACTTGTCAGAGGGATTCAGAGAATTTGAGTGCACATTAATGGCATTGCACGTGGAGGGGCGTGGGTGCATTAATGAAACACAGAGACATTAAATGGGGCGTGACAATCCCCCTAACTACAAAAATTTTCGTCCTCGAAAATTAAATCTTACCAGGGAAGAGGTGAGGGTATAAATCCTTCATAGCGTCTTCCACTTCCCAGGTAGAGTCGCCCGTCTTTTCGTCCCACACTACTTTAACTAACCGAACGTCCTTTCCCTTATATAACTTAGTGCGTTCGTCTTCAACGCGAATCGGGTTCATCTCTAGCGTTCGGTCTTGTCGAAGACGAACGTTCTCTAGTTCCAATATGTGCGAGGGATCGGCCACGTACTTTCGGAGTTGCGAGACATGAAATACTGGATGAAGGTTGGATAATTGAGGAGGCAAAGCTAGCTCGTACGCTACTGGTCCAATCTTCCTTAGAATTTGATACGGCCCCACGAACTTGGGAGATAATTTCTTTGGTCGTAACACCCTGCCTACTCCAGTAGTTGGATTCAGTCTCAAGAAAACGTGGTCGCCAGCTTCGAACTCCAAGGGTCGTCTCCTCTTATCTGCGTAGGACTTCTGCCTGCTTCTGGACGTCTTCAACCTCTCTTGAATTAATTTCACCTTTTCAGTCGTTTGTTGAACGAGCTCGGGTCCAGTCAATATGTTTTCTCCTTCTTGGAACCAGCAAAGTGGTGTGCGGCATTTGCGTCCGTAAAGAGCCTCGAATGGAGCCATTCCAATGCTTGATTGGAAGCTGTTGTTGTAGGTGAACTCCACTAATGGTAGGACTTCATCCCAAACGCCCATGTGATCAAGTACGCACGTTCGTAACAAATCTTCAAGCGTCTGGATTGTTCTCTCGGATTGACCGTCCGTCTGAGGATGGTACGCTGAACTCATTTGGAGTTTGCTGCCCAGTTCGCTTTGCAACGACTGCCAAAACCGAGAGGTGAATCTTGTGTCTCGGTCAGAGATGATACTGGACGGCACTCCATGCAGACGAACGATCTCTTTGATGTAGAGCTTGGCCAAGTTGGTCAACGACATCTTCAGGTTGATGGGTAGGAAATGAGCACTCTTCGTTAGACGATCCACTATTACCCAAATAGAATCGTGATTCTTGACCGTGCGAGGCAAGTGAGTCACGAAGTCCATTGAAATGCTGTCCCACTTCCATTCAGGAATCTCCAAAGGTTGCAGTAGGCCGCCCGGCCTCTGATGCTCCGCCTTCGCTCGCTGACAGGTCAGGCAAGATGCCACAAAACGTGCAACGTCATTCTTCATTCCTGGCCACCAGAACGAACGTCGAAGGTCTTGATACATCTTAGTCATGCCAGGGTGTATGCTGAGACGACTATGATGTCCTTCCTCCAAGATAATCCTCTTCAGCTCGCCATCATTGGGAATGCACGTCCGTCCCATGTAACGTAACATGCCGTCCGTTCCAGCGTTGAAATGCTTGGCTTGATCCGTACCGAGCGTGCTTAAAATCTTCATCAATTCTTCATCCTCTCGTTGTTTCATCCAGATTCGGTCGAACACATCACTTGATATCCTCAAGGTGCAGCATTTAATACCGTTCGGCTCCAACTCGAACTGCAACCTTAGGTCTCTAAAATTTTCCACAAGGTTCAACTCACGTACCATCATGGACGACACATGCACCACCTTTCTGCTCAACGCGTCCGCCACAACATTCGCTTTACCAGGATGATAAAGCAACTCGAAGTCATAATCCTTCAAGAACTCAAGCCACCTCCTTTGTCTCATGTTTAACTCCTTTTGATCGAAGAGGTACTTGAGGCTCTTGTGATCGCTGAAGACTTGGAAAACGGATCCATACAAGTAGTGCCTCCAAATCTTCAAGGCAAAGACGACCGCTGCCAGTTCTAGGTCGTGCGTTGGATAATTCCTCTCATGTATCTTTAACTGCCGAGAGGCATACGCCACCGCTCGTCTTTCTTGCATTAGAACGCACCCCAACCCTTGGTGAGACGCATCGCAGTAGACTTCAAAGGGTTTGGCAGTGTCCGGAATCACCAAAACTGGAGCGCTCGTTAACTTATTCTTCAACTCTTGGAAGCGCTCTTCACACAAATCAGTCCATGCGAACGGTTGATCCTTCCTTGTAAGACGAGTCAATGGTGCTACTATCTTAGAAAATCCTTCAATGAAACGCCTATAGTAGCCTGCGAGTCCCACGAAGCTTCTCACTTCCGTGACCGAGCGTGGACTCTCCCATTCCAAAACCGCTCGTACCTTAGCCGGATCAACTGAAATTCCACCCGCGGATACAACATGACCCAAGAACTGCACTTCCCTCATCCAGAATTCACATTTAGACAACTTAGCGTACAGCTCTTTTTCTCTCAACACTCCAAGTACCACCCTTAAGTGTTCCTCATGCTCTTCACAGCTCTTGGAGTAGATGAGAATATCATCAATGAACACCACCACAAACTTGTCCAAGTACGGCCTAAAGATCCTGTTCATGTAGTCCATGAAGACTGCTGAAGCGTTCGTCACACCGAACGGCATGACTACGTACTCATAATGTCCGTAGCGTGAACGGAAGGCCGTCTTCTGAATGTCTTCTTCCTTAACTCGAATTTGATGATAGCCGGATCTCAAATCTATCTTTGAGAAGACGCTCGCTCCATGCAATTGGTCCAGCAAGTCGTCAATCCGGGGCAATGGGTATTTGTTCTTGATGGTCAGCTTATTCAATTGACGATAGTCAATGCATAGCCGTGAGCTGCCATCCTTCTTCTTCACCAACAATACAGGCGCTCCCCAAGGTGACACGCTTGGGCGGATGAACCTCTTGTCCATCAATTCTTCAATTTGCGTTTTAAGCTCAACCAATTCAGCAGGTGCCATTCTGTATGGTTGAACGGATATGGGAGCCGCGGTCGTTACCAAATCAATCGTGAATTCCACTTCACGAACAGGAGGTAGTCCTGGCACTTCATCCGGAAAAACGTCCGGGAATTCGTCCACAACCGTTCGTCCTTCAGTGTACCTATTGGACGAACGTTCAAAGCTCTTATTCGCACCCTCTCGGTCTTCATGCGTCATGATCAGAAAGCAACTCGCGCCCTCCATGATGTCTTCTTTCAACTGGCCGAGCGTCACCCCCAACTCTTCTTCATTTTCTTCCGGGAAAATCAACTCCTTAGCTCCACAATCTATGAGAATGCGATTGGTATTCAGCCAATCCATTCCCAGAATTACTTCTAAGTCTTTGAGAGGCAAACAGATGAGATTCACCTTGTATCTATGCCCTTCTACCTCAATAGGACATCTAACGCACACAGTAGATGTCCTGATTTCGCCAGCTGCTGGGGTCGACACCACCAGATCAAACTGCATCTCGCTCTCAGCTATTCCCATCTTAGCAACGCACGCCTTCGAGATGAAGGAGTGTGTCGCCCCCGAGTCAAATAACACACAGCAAGGTATTCCATGAATTAAGCAGGTACCAGTGACGAGCGTACCTGAGCTCGCTGCTTCCGCTCCAGTGATCGCATACACACGCCCAACAGCTTGGGCTCGTCCACCTCTTCCTTGTTGATTCCTTCCAGCGTTCGGCGGCCTCATCACTGCGCGTCCGCCCATATTACACTCATTCTCCAGATGGCCGTTCCTTCTACATCGAGTGCAATATTTCCCTCCGATCAACTGAGGACATGACGACCTGAAATGGGGTCCCCCACACTGGAAACATCTAACCGGTCCCTGTTGTCCTGACTGTCCAGCAACTACCAAAGCTTGAGACCCACTATTCTGTGCTGGACGAGCGTACGGTGTCCTGTTCCGGTTCAGATTGGGCCTCGACAGAACTGGTGCCCTTGACGCTTGTTGTTTCTTATGTTGTGCTGCCTTAGCCATATTTTTCTCTAACACTTTAGCCCTCTCGACCATTGCAGGGAAAGACCGAATGCAAAGACTGGAGATCAATACCTTTAGATCGCTCCTCAACCCATTCTCAAACTTTCTACATTGCCACTCTTCACTGGTTGCCATGGTGTTGAAACGAACCAAGTGTTTAAACTTGTTCGTATATTCAGAAACTGACTTTCCTCCCTGTACCAATTGCAAAAATTCCACTTCCTTAGAAAAACGAACGCTATCCGGAAAGTACTCCTCATAGAACTTGCCTCTGAATATTTCCCAGTTAATAGGACTGTGAGCGTCCGTCAATAAAGCCTTCATGCTCGCCCACCAATGGCTTGCTTCTCCAGTAAGCAAATATTCCGTGAAAGCCAAACGATTCTCATCTGGACACCTCTTGGCGTTGTAAATCCGTTCCATATCCTGCAGCCACTGATCTGCCTCATCCGGAAGACCCTTCCCACTAAACTTGGCCGGATGGTGTTGAAGAAAACTCTCCAAACTCCACTCGGTATGATGAACGGCATTGGAAGAGGACGCTCCTGGTGTGCCCCTTGTGGCGGCGATGAGTTCCATTAATTGTCTCTGAGTGGCTTCAGAGTTCTCGCGTGCGGCCTCAAGACTTCTTAAAGCAGCTGCGTTCTGCTCCATTAGCGTAGCGTTTTGTTGTTGCAACCGTTCGATCACAGTTTCCAACAACCTGGCACTGTCGGACGTATCTGGTCCATTGGGTGGTGGAGGAGGAGGAAGTCTAGGCGCCATTTGTTCTCTGAGCCAGAGAAAAACGAACGTTAGAAATGTTTAAGAGTTAAAAACAATAACTCACCAAACATATAATAAGCACACAGCAAAAGCACAGTGCACTCATATCCTACAGTGTCCTTTTTATAGAACAAAACTGCTCTGATACCAATAATGTAACATCCCAAAATTATACAGTCAGCAACTATATAATAGAATATTAACATGTATTAATATTATATAGCAGTTTTACAATTAAAGAGAGCAGTGTGCAAAAATGGCCGAACGGCCTTACATATACACACAAAAATAACGAGCGTTCACAAAAGAATTAGAACGAACGGTTTACAAAATATTGGCCGAACGTTCAACTATTTACAATCCCCAAAAGAGCGCTCGCTCACAGCCGCTCGCTACCCAAATATACTAACTGAAAACCGAACGTCTTTACCGCTCGGCCTTCACTTCCACTTCAACGAGATTCTCCTCAGCTAAGACTTCTTCTTCAAGTGTTTGCTCCAGGGAAGTATCATCTTCTGCTCACACCCACACGGATGATCATGGCAAGGACAAGACGGATACACATATACCGACAACGCAAGGACAGTGCAAGGGTAAGCTTATTGAATTTAATTTAAGTAAAACATATATTTCATACTTATCAAATACAGCAAGTAAATTCACAAACATGTACATACAATTCATACAATAATTCCATCCAAACCCTGATGCTAGACCGACCGTCCGGACTGTATGAAACCTGTGTAGCTAAGGCGTCCGTGCACTCAGGTGGGGTAACTGGAATGCTCATCAGTAGCCACCTGAGGTTAGTCTATTCTGTCCAAGTTACAGTTATGGACTAGACCTCCTGCCATTCCCACATATGACATACTCCTCTCTACTTGAGAACGAGCACTCACGGAATATCAGGATGAACCACCATCTAAGCTTACCACGTTCATACTTACAAATCTCAATTTTCAACCAAGAGTCGTTCCTCCCTGGAACGCTCGTTCAAAATCCATAATCATAATTTCATTCATCATGGTGTTCGCACATCTTAATTCAACCTCTTATTAACACTTTCATTCTTTGTTTCTCTTGCATTAAAAGACGAACGTTCACTCCCCTTCATAACGAGGACGAACGTCAAGAACTAGACCAAGAAAGACTCCTTCGAATCAGTTAAATGAACTGATTCTAGTACGATCCAAATAATACTCAGAAAAATCTAAGTTCAGTAACACTTGAGCGAATCCAATGGATAAGTAAAATCACCAGTCGTTTAGATAAATAAACTGGACAAGATTTAATTCAGGAGACAAACCGCTAGTCAATGACCGAGCGCGAAAATAGACTTTTAAAGAATTTTGGACGAACGTCACAGAGGACTTGGACGAACGTCAATAGGACTAGTGGACGAACGCTATTTAAATTTCCGGACGAACGCTATCACCGTTCGCCAATAATTTAAAGAAGGAACGAACGTTCGGTAGATGACCGAGCGTTCTTTATCACATACGTATTGGGACGAGCGTTCGGTATCAGGCCGAGCGCTACTTATCATTTACTCTTTTGAGAACGAGCGTTCGGTCTAAGACCGAGCGCCACTTCAGGACGTACGCGCCCAAAATCAAAGAAGTTTTGGGATTTCTATTAAGATAAAATACTTAAATTTAAGTCTTACAATTTGACTAAGTGATCAAAAGGATGATATCAAGCTTCTCAATTCTCACGCAACACTCATGAAGTGTACGTCTGGCCAAATGCTCAAACGTAAAGCTATATAAGAGGGCGTTCGTTGTCAAGGGAAATCCTTTCCAAATGAAAGGGTTCGACTGCTTCAAGGAATTTACTAAGACTACCGAACGGTCAATGACCATATCGATACGAACGTTCATTTTCATAATCTTATATTTTCAAAATCACTTACAGTATACACATTTTTCCAGTGTCAGCTTTCATACATCAAATTACTCACATCATTATACAAATTCATGCGTTTTCACACATTAATTCGGATCATACTCATACTTAAAATCAATCATCAACATCACACTGCATACAATTTTACAGAACGTTCATACACTACAAAACATATACTTTCCAGCACATTCATACATCACAATAAATCACAAGAATTAAACTTAATAAGCTTCCCTTACCCGGATTCAGTAATATGCGTTCGTTCTCCAGAAAATCAGATCCCAGTACACCCTCTTCTACCCTTTACGATTCAACCCAAAATTCCTTAAACTAAAATTACAGAAAACCAAATAATGGTTCAGAGAAGGTGCATGCAGATTAAAACGAGGCTTGCATGTTGAAAATGAAGAGTGGTTGAGGACGTGAAACTTACCCGTTTCGAAATCCAAAACCAATCGGTTTGATGGAAAGCTCACGGTGCAGGGACGCTTCTCACGGTGCTGAAACGTGAACGGAGTAAAGGGTGATGAGTTGCAGAAGAGAGAAGGAGAGAGTTCTAGAGAGAAGGAGGAGAAAATGGAGGTTTGAATTTCTGAGGAAGATGAAGGTGTTCGCAGAGAAGGAAAAGTGTTTCAGAAAAATTAATTCTCTTCCCCTAGTCAACCGGACGTTAACTCTTGCGCTGACACCTGGCTTCCACTACTGCATTCAGAACCTTCTGAATTGACACTTGTCAGAGGGATTCAGAGAATTTGAGTGCACATTAATGGCATTGCACGTGGAGGGGCGTGGGTGCATTAATGAAACACAGAGACATTAAATGGGGCGTGACAGTTAGTCTCTGACGGCTTGACACAACTAAAACAATAACAATTGATGTAGCTAATTCCAAAAACTTAAGAGCAAAAATTGATAAAAGATTAAAGATTTGCTTTATATTTTTATGTATATTAATTTAAGAGTCTAACTAAAAGATTTCGAAAAATAAAAATCAGATTCTTATTAAACTTACTATAATTTTTTTATATAAAAGATAATCTAACTAAATTTATTGATTTCTTGTTGATTTTTTCACATACTATTCAAAATCTTTTCTTGTTGTAGGATTTTAGATAGATATCGTCGTACATTTTAAAAGACATGAATATAATTTGTGAAAAAAATACAAAGAGTACAGCTAATAATAAGTAGTAAAAATGATTTGTTTTTCTTATCTTAAAAGGTATATAAAAACATGTTAAAACATTATATAAAGCAGATTTTTACATATTTGAATAATTTATTTAATCGTTTATTATTTGTAGAAAACAATTTTTACTTTATACTGATAAATTTATATAATTATTTTTCCCATATTTGAATAATTTATTTTATCGTTTATTATTTGTAGAAAACAATTTATACTTTATAATGATACATTTATATAATTATTCTTTGTATTATTGAAATAAATGGTTAAATACAATAAATTTGTGATTTAAAATAAATATAAAATTTATTTAAAATCATAAATTCATTATATTTATGAAATTTGGAAATTATATAAATGTGAAATTTAGATTTATATATCAATTTAAAACGGAAATTATACGATGAATTTATGATTTTTAAATTATAATGTATTATTCTATTATTTTTTTTATATCCGAAATATACATATATCAAATCATTTTGTAATACATACCATTTATTAAAAGTAAACATTTTGTGGTTGAAAAGTAGAATAAATTAATTAAGAGAATACAACGCAGAAATTTCAGTTTCCTCCTAACTGAACAACATTTGGTCACAGATCACAGAATCAACACACGAAAGACTTTAGGAAATTAACTTAATAATATTAATTTTTATTGTTTTAATTCTTTATTTTATTTATAGTTGCCTGCCTACATATTTAATTTTAAAAATTTAAAACAAAAGAGCAATTAGGTCTTGTAAAGTTTGTTCGATCCCAACAAAAATAATAAAATTAATATCAAATTTTTTAAATAGAATAAATTTATTCCTTTAATCAACCAAAATATACTTCAAAATTCTACATCGAAATTAATCAAATATTTGAAAAAAAGAAAAAGAAAATAGAAAGGATAATGTAACTTTACCCGTTTCTTGATGCTTCTGAATCTTTCTCTACACATTTGCGGGTCCCACTTTTTCAACTATTATCTGTTTGGATGCAACTTGGTTTCCCTTCATTCAGTGTACGCACCCGAATAAGAATAGGATTCTCTTATCTTTCTACCCAAACGAACCTCTTCTTTTTCCACCTCGACGAGAATCCCGTAATCACCGCCACGTGTACACCTCTCGAAATCTCAGCCGTCCAAAAACTAGTGGCCCTCACACACTTGCACCGCCTCTCCCACGCTCTGTTATATATATATATGCGTAAGCCCGTCACGTTTTTCATTCATAGTATTATTGTGAAGGTTTGTTCCTCAAGTTTCTCGAACCGTCTTCTCTCTTTCATCAAGGTTTGTTTCCGTTTCCTCTTTGATGTTGTTTCTGGGCCTTTACTTTGGTTGTGATCTCTGTTTAATGTTTTTGACTGTGTCAAACGGGGTTTTGTGTGGTTTCTCAGACATGTTGTTTGATGAATAATGTTTTAATAGGTTATTGTGTTTTAGTTTATCGAATCATAGACGTTTTGTTCGCAACTTTCTAGCGTTTTTAAGGTTTGTAAGGTTTGGTGCATGTCGATCGTGATTGCTGTTTGATATATATGTTATGAGATTAACTTTGTTAATCTTATGCTATAACCCAATTAACCTGGCGTTTGATTTTATGTTGTTTTGTTGTTGTTGATTTTGTTGGTGATTTTACCATCTAAGAAGTTCTGATGACGAATTGCATGTGGTTAGGTTTTTGCTTTCATGATCTTTATCTCATATTTGTTTTTGATAGATCTCATTCAGATGAGAACTGTTGTATTGTGAAATTGGGTGGACTTACTGTTTGGTGGTGTTTATGCAGAAGCAATCTGTGTTTGGGTGTCTTGAAGTTTGTATCAAGAAAAGTACATGGTTGAGTTGGAAATCCAAGTTCCCACCCCATTTGACCCATTTGCTGAGGCTAAAGAATCGGATGCTCCAGGAGCGAAGGAGTATGTGCACATTCGGATCCAGCAGAGGAATGGAAAGAAGAGTCTGACCACAGTACAGGGGTTGAAGAAGGAGTTTAGCTACGAGAAGATTCTCAAAGACCTCAAGAAAGAGTTTTGCTGCAACGGCAATGTGGTGCAGGACAAGGAGCTTGGCAAGATAATTCAGCTCCAAGGTGATCAGCGCAAGAACGTCTCACACTTCTTGATCCAGGCAGGCCTTGTCAGAAAGGACCAGATCAAGATTCATGGTTTTTGATTGTTCTTGTTTTATGCTGTATTGTACTGTTTTTCTTGGTGGGGTTCTTTGTTTTGATTGTTTTGAGGTTTGAAGTTTGAAGTTTGGTTTGTTTCTTTTGTTGGATGAGTGGTCTTTGAATAAGTTTGGTTGGGTTGGGTTTTCCAATTGTGATGATTGGATCTCATGGATGGTGCTGGTGAACTTGAATGTGTGATAAGTTTCAAATTAAATTCAATAAAACTAATGCTTTGGTTTTCAGAAGATGGTTGATTGTGCAGTTTATACTCTGTTTATGTATGTTTAGGCTGCTTTGGCTACTTCTTCATTCAATTCAATGACTCAATTTTGGCAAATATGAATCTAAAAATAAGACATTATTCGAACATCAAAAGCAGTCTCTAATATAAAGAAATAGTAACGAATGGAAGATGAAAATTGGCACATAAAAGTTCCTTAACACATAATAGATTCTGAGATAAGTGTTGTAAAGAAAGGAATTAATGAAATTAATTTTTTGTTCGAATAATCATTTTCACTTAAAATATTTCCTTAAATGACCCCTTCTCATAGGTCTTTTGACTTTGAATTTTAAGCAGTTATCCGAGGAATTAATTTTTCAAAGCATGTTATTTGGAATTAGTTTTTCAAAGCATGTTATTTTGTGCACAGGTCGGTGTGATCAGAGTTCTAATCAATTTTCTTTTTTATATCTTCTAATAAAAGATGAGGTGTATGTACTTCACACGTGTTTAATGTTGAATTGTTTTTTAATTATTTTATCAGTCAATTTTAGGTTAGAAGTTCCTTTTTCTATAAATAAAATTATATTTGAAGTTTTCCTTTAAACTAGATCAGAAAATAGTAAAACTAAATTACCGATTATCTTTATCTAATATATAGGAACAATTTCTCATCAAGCAATGTAAATATTAGATCTTTTTCTTAAAACTATATCGTTTAGCGGTCGATCATATTCTCTTCTATTCTAAATAAAAACTATTAGTAAAATTATTACTATTATTTTTATTATTAGTCTAATTATATTATTATCTTTAATATTAAGCATTGCTATTATTATTGTTGTTAGCATCAACATTAATATTATTAGCGTAAACAATATTATTATTAGTATTACTTTTAGTGTTATAATAATTAATTATTATAATAATTAAATATACATATCTAATTATTATAATATTTATTATTATAATTATTAAATATATAATTATAATAATTAAATATATATTAATTTATTTATAAAAAATAAAAATAATCATATTATTTAAAAAGTAAGTTAAAAATAAAACTCATGTGTACGCATGCGTCTTAGACTTCTTATTTTTTTAAGATCTCTCCATTCTATAGTGATACATGATTTCTAATTTCAAAAGTCACTTTTTACTAATAAAATTACATTTTATCAAAAGTGGTTTCTTTAAAACTTTGTTTAGCTAATAGAGAATATTTAATTTCCATATATTTTATTCATTTTTGTTGATTTTATAAAATATATTTTTTGTTTTATCAATAATCATTATCAATTATCTCCTACAAAATTAAAATAAGTTAACTTGAATTAGATATAAGTGTTAAAGTATAAATACAACTTTTTTATAAATAATTGAAAATTTAAATAATTTTTGTATTTATCTTATTGTTAAGCTTATATTTTCGATTTAATGAACTTCTATCTTCAAAGTTTTATTATCTTATTTACTTGTTTAAAAAAAGAATTTATTTATATTTTTGATTAAGTTTATCTTTCGTAATTTTTGTGCATAACTTAATTAAATCAAATTTATCAAAATCCTTTTTATTGTTTATTTTTTCTTTTTGATTTATATCTTTTTATCATTAGTCTTTATGATTTGTCTTTGTTTTACTATTTAAAATCCTTAATATTTTTACATTTTATTATTTTTCATTACGTTTTTTTTTTTAACTCTCAAGTTTTTATCATTCATTTGTCATAATGAGAAACGTGGAAACGTTGAAAGAATTGCTTGTAAGTATTACTGATAGAGTCTCTTAATATAGTGTGTCTTAAGTCGTTTTAACCTTTTATGTTGGATTGACTAATATCTTAAGATGCTTCATACTTTTATACTAAAAAAGAATTGTTTCAACTAGAAGATTACTACCAATAACTTTCAAATTGTTATGAATCACATTTAGAAAAGAATAATACACAAAGAGATATTCCATTAAGGTATTCCATTAAGGTATGTTGAAATTCACTTCATTTGGTATTTTAATTTTTAGTATAATGTATAACAATATATAACTTCAATTTTATCCTACTCTTCTCTTTTTATGTAAGGATCATTATTTTAAATAAATAAATATAGATCTTTATTTCAAATTGATGAAATGTTATTAAAATAAGAGTTAAATATGTTTTAATTTTTTACTTTTCATATGAAATTGAAATTTGTCTAAACTTTAATATATTTTAGTCCTTAAACTTAATAGATAAATATAGTTCTTTTAATCTAATTATATTAAGAATTAGTTGAAAAATATGTTTGATATGTCACTAATATTTAAGGTAATTGGATTCAAATTACTATATCCATTCCTTTTACAATTTTATGATCAAAACATATTCAAATTTCATATAGAAAAAAAATTTACTTTTAATTTTATATGAAAGTTAAGGACAAACACATTTAATCCTTAAATACATTAGATATAAAAGATAAACAGTCCTTCATTAGTCAAAATAATAATATATGACATAAACAGTATAATTATAATATGACAGTTATTATGAAATTGATTGAAAAACTTACACTCACATGTTTATTTGACGTAATAGTAGAATTAAATAGAAAAAACATATAATAGTAATATCCAAAAGACTATTAAATATAGTTTTCTATTTGTAAATGTATTCCAAATTGTAATCATTTAATAATATTTACTATATATTATTTATATAATTATTTAATTAAATATGACTTAAATAGATAGGATAAGATGATTAGAGATTTGCTGATTCGATATCAGGAATATTGTTAGATTTTTAACCGTGATTAATTTGTAAATTAATTTGAACAATCATAATAGGAAGATATTGTATTTGACTATAGTTATTTTTCTAAAATTTCATTAATTAGTTTTAATATAGTAATATCTTGCTAGATTTCTATTAGTTTATAAATTTAAATGCATCGCATCATATTTAGATCATGAAAACGAAATTTAATTTGTAAAATCTCATTAATTTTGATAGATTTCTTAAAATCTAATCTAATTCTTCTAAAATCTAAATTTTATTTCTCATTTTATTTTATATATATTATATATATTGAGTTAGAATTTTGTTAAAAGGTGCTTTATTTTTGTAAATAACATTTATTAATGTGAAAACTAATTATGTAGCAAACTATAACTAGAATGAGTATAATTATTAATTAAAATGTTTTCTATACGTAGAGAAAGAAAAGAAATGTCAAAAGGAGAAATCGAGGCGTCAAATATAAAAAATTGGAAGAAAATTATGAAAAGTTCATCGTTTTCATCTTCATCTCCACCACCATCATCATCTTTACCTCCATTTTTACTACCACCACCACCATCATCATCTTTAGCTCGACCTCTACCACCCCACCATCTTCACCTCCAACTATACCGCCACAACCATCTTCACCTCCACCTCTAGCATCACCACCATCCTTACCTCTACCACCACTGTCAAGGATAAAAGTGGTAGGTCCAAAGCATATTATGGTGTGCACACAGGTCGGTGTGATCAGAGTTCTAGTCAACTTTTTTTGTATATCTTCTAATCAAAGATGAAGTGTTTATATTTTATTGAGAAGTTCATATATAATTTAGAAAATATTGATGCATAGATAATATGTACTTCACACGTGTTTAATGTTGAATTGTTTTTTAATTATTTTAATCAGTTCATTTTAGGTTAAAAGTTCCTTTTTCTATAAATAAAATTATATTTGAAGTTTTCCTTTAAACTAGATCAGAAAATAAGTAAAACTAAATTACCGATTACCTTTATCTAATATTGTATAGCAACAATTTCTTATCAAGCAATGTTCCAAATCAAGTAAAAAAAAAACCAATTTGTAGGTATCATTTTCAATTTTCAGAAACAAAAAGTTCAGATTTGTTTTGTATTTCAATATATAATTTGTTGGGTGATATAATTTGAAAGAGTTAATGAAAAAAAAATTACATTTGATAATGCATTTTAATTAAATTTATCGTACTGTTTATATATGAGTTCATTCTTCTTACATTTTTCATAAAATCAGGCATAAAATATTTTCAACACATTTATATTAGCTTCTTTCCTTTCAAAATAATTGCTGCTAAAGTTTTTTTTAGTATAAATTAAAAATGAAAATAAATATATACCTGATGAATTTAACTGCTGACTCATAAAATGAAAAAAAAAATCTGAAATATTTGTTTTTCATTAAAGTTCCGGTTTAAATGAACAACAAAATACATCTGTATAGAATATTGTTTTGGTGCATGCATTTTGTATATTCTATTTTACTTTTTCAACTATATATAAAAAACATATGTTATTTTGGTTATACATTTTGTATATTCTATTTTATTTTATTTCTATAATTAGTACTATTGTTTTTCTCATCAAATCTTATATATACATTCTTTAAATTACTAACATTTTCTAATAAACACCACACCATAAATGTTTACTGTTTATTTTAATCACCATTATCACTCTTTATTTCTATAAAAATACAGTGAGCCAACTAGTTGTAATTGTATGATGGCTCGACTTTTCCCACGAATTACAACTTATTTTGGTAATATCCTTATTGAGATAGCTTTCCCAAAATAATCTTTGAATAATTTTGAAAATTAAGTTTAGAACATAGTTTAAAATTTAATTTGATTAGTTTAAGAAAATTATACCTATTTAAGATCAAAATATATTAAAATTTTTAAAAAATTTTAATTTCAATTTTATGTTCAATTTTATGTTGAAATTTATAGATTAAGATTATATTTAACTCTTAAATAAAAACCTTGTTTTTATATATTATAAATGTGAATATATACAAATACTAAAGACAAATTATAAAAAGAAAGTATTTAATTACAAATTAAGAGTGTTGATTACTTATAATATTGTATAATGTTTAAAATTGTGGTTATTTGAGGACGGAAAGAGTAAAACATAATGTCTAAATAATTTCAATATGAAGGCTTCAAACCAAAACTCATAAAAATAAAATTGAAGATTGAGAAGAGATTGATATTGGTGTAAGTTTAAAAACCTGAATTGATAATTAAAATTTATAATTTAAAATAAAAATTCAGTATAAACTTTGGATTATTGTTAAAATAATACTTTGAAATAGTAAAAAGAATATTAGTCAGATTACCTTTTATAATCTGTAATAGCTAAATTTTAATTGGTTCATCACTTTTTTTATTACAAGCTAGTTCTCGAACTTCAATGTCCATTATTTACATATTTGAAGTGCAGAATAACAACTATTTTTTTCGTACAATAAAATAAATTCTCATTCAAGAAGAATGTCGACAATGAAAATCTCAATTTCTTGTTAGATTGTAAATATTCTTTTGTTTTCAAATCTATCAAATTTTCAATTAAATGAATTAAGTAAAGAAAGACTTGATAACTCTTTTTTTTTTCAATGGTATGCTGTTTTTTTTTTTTTAAAAATTTACATATTATTTTGATTGTTTTGAATTTAGTTAATTTTTTTTTTAACAATGAGCAACATAGTATTTTTCATTAAATTGGTTATTACAATTTTGCCACAGTGAACATGTTCTTTTTGCAAGCACAACCTCACTTTCAAAAATGAGATGCAGCTGCCACTGTCAGAATCCAATCCTGTTTACTGTCATGAGATAATAATATAAACCACTCTCCTTGTAGCATGTAAACTTTCATGTACAAAAACTCGTATAATCTTATTGAGATATCAACTTTTCTATGTGAGTTTTATACTTTGGTGTCCAAAATAAATTCAGAGAGGACTCAGAATCTCAGTGAAAATAAGAAAAAAGAAACCAAAAATGAAACAGGAAGTAGATTAACGGTCATGTGAAGCATTGTAAATCAAACATTCTAAACGGAAGCTTTACATGCCAATGAGTAATACCAACTTTTGGAAGTACTTCTCAGTGGTATAAATAAACCTATTAACCAAGAGGGATCTTGGAAACCAGACCCTCAGACTGGTTAGATGGTGTGCTTTAGAATAGCTTGCCTTGTTGGTTTCCACTCTTCATCATTGCAGAGAATTCTTCATAGTTGATTCTACCATCCTGTGAAACCATAACATTTTAGTATTATTATCTATGGAACTATAATACAAACTTGTAGCAATTCAATACAAAATGAGCTTACATGATCCGTGTCCACTTCAGAGATAATAGTATCAACTTCAGATATGATTTCCTTGATTGTGGCATCATCACCCATACCATATTCTTTCATGGCTGATTCCAGCTCATCTCTTGTAATATACCTGTAATGAAATCAAACGAAGACCAGAGAATAAGATATGTCATTGCTCCTGCCTCTCTATCCAAGTTATACACAGCAGTTAATGATTTGTAAACGTGGTTGCTTGACACTGTGCCTTGTTTAGTATTAAAAACTCTAACAAGATGAATGGCACTTAGTTGACAAGCATGACATTGACAGTGAAGCATTGAACTCAATAGTTGAGAGGTTTGTATGGATGGCATAATGCAAAATCAAAAAAGATATTGGTGGGAAAGACTTGGTTGGACAAGAAATCATGATAATGAAGAACTTACCCACTGTTGTCTTTATCAAAATATTGGAAGGCCTTGAAGAGTTGGTCATCTCTTTCTAACTTGTGTCTATGCATAGTAGCAGTGATGAACTCTATGTAGTCAATTGAGCCATTTCCATCTACGTCAGCCTACAATTTTGAACCAAGAAATATAAGTTTGAAAATCCTTAAAGAAAATATATAAAGATGACGAAAGAACAGCTTACAGCATCCATAAGCTGTTTCACTTCAGCTTCTGTAAGCTTTGAGCCAAGTCTTTGCAATCCCGCCTTTAGTTCTTCATAGGTGATTGTACCACTCTTGTCAGTGTCCATATTTGTAAACATTGCCTTCAAACCTTGGATCTCTTCTGCAGACATATTCTCAGCAATGACCTAAAAGAATATTTGAAGTCCAGCGAATTTTTTTGAAACGGAAAACCAACAGTCATACATATTGGTCTACTTCATAGTCACAAGTACACTAACATGAAAACTTTCATATCTCAATGTTGTAACTATTATTTAACAGACATCTTTAAGAAGCTATGGTTTAAAATTAACCTTTGATAACTTTTAACAATCCATAGACATGGAGCCACCTAGTATGCTATCAAGAAATGAAGTATTAAAGAGAACTTTGTTCTCTCTTGATGTAGATTGTGGATGGCATACCTTGAGGGCAAGTTTCTTTAGTTTATTCATTGCTCTGAATTGCTTCATTCTGGAAAGGACTGCACTGTCTATTGGCTTGTCTGGAGCATTTCCATCTTTAATCCATGGGTGCTCTAACCATTCATACAATATATAAATCAGTTACAAGAGAGAACAAAATCCATTAATAAAGAAAAAAATTCACATGGATGCTAAATCCATGTGATCAGTCTGCAACAGTTGTAGTGTGAAGCAGGATTACAATAGATTAGTGTTTCAAAAGTATATTTTTTTCTTTATCAAACACAAATATCCAATAAATAAATAAATAATTGAAATGCTGCAAGATAACAGGACTTACACATTTGGGATGCTGAGAATACAGTTTTGATGTAATGTAATATATATCTTATCTGACTAATCTTAAGTCTTAATGACTAGTATGTTCACTTGCAGTGTATGTGTAAACAAAAATAACTTTTGGACTATATTATAAGATTTTAAGTGAGTTTAGTTTTTTCATGCATTACAATTAGCTATAATTATGTGAACATACTACCATAGCTCATACTAGGGATGGCAAAAAAATCCGCGCCCGCGGATATCCGCGGATAAAATCCGCGACGGATAGTTGATACCCGCGGATATTTACTACCCGCAACCCGCGGGTAGCGGATATTTTAATACCCGCTTATAATCGGGTCGGGTGCGGATATTATACTATCCGTACCCGCGGATACCCGCTACCCGCAAAAAATAAAAATAAAAATTTAATTTATATTTTATTAAGTTAAATTTAATTAAAATTAACATTAATTTATATTTTACAATATTAAATTTAATTAAAATTTATATTTAATTTAATTTATATTATATTTTATATATTTTTTATAATTTTATTTAAATTTTATTTTATTAATTTATTAAAATATATATTTTTTAATATTTGCGAGTATCCGTGGATATCCGCGGGTTTTAAAATACCCGCGGATATTTTTTAAGCGGATATCCGTGCGGGTAGCGGGTCGAGTAGCGGGTGGATTTTTTTTTGTCGGGTCGGGTTGCGGGTAGGCACTATCCGTGCCCGACCCGACCCGTTGCCATCCCTAGCTCATACACCCTCTAATAATTTCTCTTTTTAATCTTACACTAGTGTTCCAAGTGATCAGGAAGATAATATCAAAAGTTCAGGACAAAGTTTAATAAATTATTAACTGCATTATGGAGAAAACACAATAAAAGTACCATACCAAGAACTTGAGCAGAGGTTATACGTTTCTTTGGATCCTGTATGAGCATCTTACGAACTAGATCCTTGGCACTGTTTGAAATGTTTGGCCATGGTTGACTTTCAAAATCAATGTGACCTTCCAGTATGGCATCAAATATTCCCTTCTCAGACTCTACAGAACATATTTCATAAAATAAATTAGACTTGTCTAACAAGTAAATTGGAAAGTCAAACATAAAAGAAACGCATGTTTTAAACTTTTAATTATTGTAAATAACAAATTATTAGGCTAAAAACTATTCTTAGTATTTTCATAGTAATTAGGAAGAAATATCTTCATAATCTTCCATTCACATTAGCATATTTTTATTTGTTTTTAAAAAGTTTTGATTATTACCAATAGAAATAATGAGAATGTAACTGGTGCGATTGTTGTCAAGAGAACATTTCTTTATTTCCTTGCATAGTTTAAGTTGGCATAAGAGTCATTTAGAGTCTCCTAGTTAAGTCCGTATCGTAGTCAAGTTCATTGATGTTGTTATGCTACCAACTATTGGACGCATATTGGATCACCCATAAATATTATCCAATGCTATGTTTAAGATGTTCCTTCCTTGGCATGAACGAGAGTATAGGATATCTCACATTGACTAGAGATAAAGTTAAATTATAGTATAATTGGATCAAACCTTATCTTAGAAGTCCATTTTATGAGATTGAGTTAGACTTAAAATTTTATTTTCTTAAGATGTAGCAGAGCTTCCGATCTTTGGGCCCTCTTTATTTCCTTACAGAGTTTAAGTTGGCCTTCTGAGTTTCCTAGATAAGTTCATATCCTAGTCAAGTTTGTTGATGTTGTTATGCTACCAACTATCACACGCATATTGGATCACCCATAAATATTATCTAATGCTATGTCTAAGATGTTCCTTCCTTGGCATGAGCGAGTGTACATGTTAGGATATAGGGTAAGAGGATATAATGGGTATTGGGTTTAGGATAGAAGGTGGTGAAATTGTATAAATAAGACCCTGTATGTTGTCAGGGGTATCATTGAGTATTATTTTGTAGATCTGGACTTTGGCCAGAAGAGGGGGATTAGGCCTCCGTTAGGGCAAAGAGGGGGATTAGGCCTCCATTAGCGCTATCAGTGTACATCATTCTCAATTTCAATACAGAAACCCATTCTTTCATTGTTCTTTCTATCTTCTGAGTGTGTTCTTGTTAGATTCCAAACCCAGGTACCTAACAGTACACGATATCTCATATTGACTAAAGATAAAGACAAATTATAGTATAAATGAGTATAAAACATATCATACAAGATGAGATAAACTTTCAATATTGTTGGTCTATGCAGATGACATGATTATTGTAAGAGATGATACAAAAGAGAAATTGGCTTTAAAGAAAAAATTGATGGCTTAATTTGAAATATATTTCCTTGGAATAGAGGTTGCTTATAAAAAAGAAGGGATTTTCACCACCCAAAGAGAATATGTACTTTATCTCCTTAAAGAAACAGGTAAGAGTTCTATCATATAGAAAAAATCTAGTATCAGATATTGGTAGAAATACTTATTTATTTATCACACACTAGACTAGACATTATTTGACCCTACACACTACGCTGGTTTTATTACTGACAAAAAATTTACATTTGGATATTATATGTTTCTTAGAGAAAGTCTAATGGATGGATAATCAAAAAATAAGATAGAATATCTCATTCTAGTGCAGAAGCTGAATTTCGAAACTCATGCTCAAAGTTTGTAAAGTGAAGATCATACTCGGTCTTAAAATAAAGGTTGACATCTCTATGTAATTGTCTTGTGATATGATAACAAGTCAACCATGAACATTTTCATTATCCAGTCAAACATGATAGAACTAAAACTATTGAAATATACAAGCACTTCATCACCAATAATCTTGATAGGGGTATAGTAGTTACAACTCATGTCCCTATAAGATTTCAGATGGTAGAAATTTTCACTAAAGGGCATTCTCAAGGCAAATTCCAAGATTTTGTAGGCAAATTGAGAATAATTGATATTCATTTACCAACTTGAAGGAGAGTGTTATAAACAGTAGATTATTGGAACAAAAGATAGTCTCAATATCTCCATAATAACTAGGAAAAATATCATCAAAATCTTTTTATTCATTTCAACATATTTTTAATTTATTGTTCGAAGGTTTTGATTATTATAAATAGAAATGATGAAAATGCAATTGGTGTGATAGTATGAAAAAAGTAATTCATAATCAGTTGTACAGAGAAAGTTAATATAAGTTGATAATTCTATATGAAAATCAAAGTATCAATTTACCAGCCCAAAATGGAGGGACGCCACTAAGTAAGATATATAATATGACTCCTGCACTCCATATATCTATTTCTTTCCCACATCTGCGCCGCAGAACTTCAGGAGCAACATAGTAAGCACTACCAACTATATCCCGATATACCTTTCCTGGAAAGAATTCGTCAGAGAAATTTAAGTACACATTCCAAAAGGAAGATAATCTTGATTTTATTTAATTTTGATAAATCATCTGTGAATGATAATAAGTAGTTTCCAAAGATATTAGACTGCATATCACGTGAATGATGCCATTACAAATGATTAATGAATGACAGCGTGCATGTATGAAGCGCCTCAAACCTAATGATGGAAGTAAATTTACCAACAATCAATAACTTTCTAAAATTTGCAGCATCATATTGATGAGTAAATGAAGTTTTAATTTAACATTTTATCAGTACTCAGTGTTCAAACATGTGTGATGTGTGGAGTACAAGGAAATGCTAGATTCCTCACTGATGATGGAACAAGTCAGCTCATAGCTTTTTAAGGATGAATAATTAGGATGAACAATGTAAGTGATTTTCTGTCTACTAAACTTTATATTCCTTTACACCATCTTTGAAGGCTAGCAAAGATATTGATGTGATTACAACAAGCAAAGAGTCGCAGAGTTTTCAGAAATATAAATACAGTGAAATCTGGAATGAAAAATCTGAGTATCCTTGTGAATTTTGGGTATAGCCAAAGCATAACCAAGGACCAAACAAGATATCAGAGACTCCACAAAAGGCACATGGATGAAATGTTATAAACTATATGCATGTTTGCATACAGATGGAGAAAAAAAACAATGACACTAACCTTTGGTTAAATTAAATAATGGAAGTTAATTACAACCTACATCTTTTAATAAAATTGTGCTATAAAGAAAGTTTATGGTTCTCAAACTTTCTAACCCAGGTTTTGACAAAATAGGGCGACCATTAACAAGGACAATAAAGGTTCCTTGTAGTAAAGATACCCACCTACCCCACCCACCCTTTAAGGATGAGAACTAATTATTAGTTGTATGCAAAACACTAGAATCAATACAGATAAATTTCTAAGTTGAAAATTTCATCCAGTTGCAAAATCATTTCCACAAAAGCATAATCAAAAGGTAAACTTTGAGATACAAAGTTTAATTTTTTAACCAAAACTTAGAAGCTTATTCATTAATATTAAAATCCTAAAAAAAACTAACATATTTTCTTATGAAGACTCCATCTATTGGTTAAACAGGAATTCAACAAAATTAAGATATCCGAGGAATTCGAACTAATGACTACTGAATGAATCAAACTTTACCTTCTTCAATGAAAACGGATAAACCAAAATCTGTTGCCTTGAGTAGTGCATTTTCATCCCTACTAGATAACAAGAAATTCTCTGGCTTCAGATCCCTATGCATCACACCCATGAAATGGCAGATATGAACTACATTTACAATTTGTCTGCATATTGAAGCAGCAGCCCTCTCACTGTAATGCCCCTTGGCGATAATCCTATCAAAAAGCTCCCCACCAGCGCACAGCTCCATCACAACATGAACTGATTGCCTATCCTCATAAGCCCCTTTGAACTCAACAATGTTGGGTTGCCCACTCAAATGCTGCATAATCTGAATCTCCCTCTTTATATCCTCCTTATCAGATTTACTCACAAGTTTCCTCTTAGAAATAGACTTGCAGGCATACTGAATCCCAGTTGAATTCTCAGTGCAAAGATATGTCACCCCAAATTGCCCTCTACCCAATTCCTTTCCAAGTGTGTAGAACTGCTTCACATCTTCAAATTGCTTCCCTAGAATTGTGTCTTGCTTAACACTAGCCACAGGTTTAGGACTGGGGGCAGGACCAGAAGGCTTCCATGGCATCTGAGGCACTGTCTGAGCAGTGGATGCAGTATGCTTTTCCTGTATATGATATGGTTGATTTGCAGGAACTCTTGATTGGTTGACCAAAGGTTCGTGAGTCTTCTGAGTGTGCACACCACCTGTCGCAGCATGTCTGTAACCATTGCGTTCTGGTTCTGAATCTTTAGTTAGACAACAACCCATGTCCCCAGTTTCTCAAATCCAAGTATTGTGACGAAAGCAACAAGAAAAAGAAAAATTGAATTTTTTATTTTTATCAGACAATCACAGCTGATTCAGACTGATTCAGTCAAAACATCAAACAGATTGAACCCAGATGAGAATTCAAGGAAACTACACCATCTTAAACCTTGGATCAGAAACCTGTTAGTAAATCATTCTGAAAATTAACAAGAAAAAACTACTAAAAACATTGTCAGGAACAAAATTAAAAACCTCTCAGATGAGGATTGTGGAAGAATATATGATATTTGCAGAGTATGTAAAAAGAGAGATAGAAAACAAGTTTGATATCTTTGATGAAGAAATGTACACGGAATTATAAAAGTGGAGCCTTGAAAGAAGGTGAAAGAGAAAGAATGTATAAAAAAATTGGGATAAATGCTAGTTGTACCTAAGGTGGAGTTCACATTGTTTATATGCAAGAAAGAACATGGAGTTTTAATTTTGGTAAATAAAACATAAAAATAAAGTGAATGATGACGATTGAGTGATACCTGTTATGGAGAAACTTTATGGGAAAGTAATAAATAATCTAGAAAAGAATTAATGAAGAAAACTTTCTAAAACAAATTAGTAGAAATAAAAAACAAAAAAGGTTTAATTGGTCAACTGTTTCATATGTTTTTAGTGAAAAAGTTGAAAGCTTTGGTTTCATAAGAAGTCACCATTGCCAGAGAGATGAAGAAGCTTCCTTGATAGCTGCAAATGACTGAATAAAGGGTGCACCTGATTCAGATCATCTCAACAGCTAGGAGGAATATGATTCTATTTTTCTATAATTAATTTTAATTTTATATTGAAAGTAAAAAAATTAATTGTATTTTTTTAATTTTAAATACCTTTTAAACACTTAATAATATCCAATTTTGCATTAAAATCTTTAGCATATTTGAACCTGATAAATTAATATTAATTTTTCTAAATATGATTCTATGCTTGTAATTGAAAAACATTTATTACAAACTAAGAAAAATTCGAGATGGTTCACATTATTCTCCTGACTCATCCATTCATTTACTGAATAAAATAATTAAAAAAAATTAAGGAAAGATTTTTGAGATCATGTGTGAATTTTCATTAAATTTTCTGCAATATGTATTAAGCACACGGCAATTTGGTACACGTATAAACCTTTTCTGGGTCAATATAATGTGTATTAATTAGAGTGCAGTCCAACTAGGCATTTAAAATTTGTGGAAAATATTTTTATAAGGTAATAAATTTTAAGGAAAAAATTATCCAATGACAGCGTTAAGGAAAAAAAATCACTGACAAGACATATATTCATTTCTTATGACTAAAATAGATTGTGCATAATATTTTAAACATCAATTTCAAAAGTGCTACCAATTTTTAAATTGTGTTGTTTTAAGAAGTTATAATTAGTTAATATTTTGATGAATTAATTAAATTTTAAGTTGTTTATAAATTTATATATTTTTAATTTAATTTTATTAATATTTTTATTGAGTATTCCAAATTTTTATATTTTTAAATTTATCACGTTATTTGTAACTACTTTTTAGTTAGTTGATGATGCAGTTATTATCACAAATATTTACACTGTACAAAGAAGATTTTATATTTTATTTTCCATAAATGTTTTTCTAAATCAATTTTATCGACATTTTTTTATTTTTTTAATAAAAATAACTATCTATGATAAAAAAATATCTACAAAATAAAAAAAATTATTTATAATAAAATTATAGAATTTAATTATATCTTATTATATAAAAAAATCATATATGTACATAGAGAATGTATTGTCATTAGTAAAGATGACTTATTAACAATAAAATATTTTATATTAATTATAATATTATTTTATATCAGTTAAAAAAATTCAAAAAAATAAATAATGTAATTGACAAAATAAATAATAAAAATATAATTTAAATAATAAAAAATTTAATGAAAAGTATTTTAAATTTATAAAAAAAAGTATTTTTTTTAATATTATTATAGGTTTGAAGAGGTCAATGGATTAATTGTTTGAAGAGAGAATGGATGATTTGCTTGATCATCGCCATATCAGTGCACACGGAAAAACATGTGACTGAGTGGTCAAAGCAAAACTCTTGAGTTCATCACGAACCGTCAGATAAAATCAATGTGAAACTTGATTCATTTTCAGCCACAGGATCATCTAAGAGGTGGGACCCAAAGAGAAAACGTGTATTGAATCCACCATTCGCATGGACGCGCTTTTTCTTGGAATTTTATTATTTTCTTGTTTTCTCCATTTTTATTCAACCACAAGATGTTTCTTCTTGTTTTTTTCTTCATTTTGTCATCAAATAACCAAACACAACATTTTCTTTTACCTTTTTCCTTACTCACTAAACTCTTTCTTCATCCCAGCTTTTATTCTTTTTATTTAATTCACATTTATTTGTTAATTTTTAAAGTCCCTTGTTGATTAAGATGTGATGAGTATTCATAAGATATAATATTTTTTTTTATATTTTATTTCTCTAGTGTATTTATTTAATTTTTATCATTCTAATCACTTTCACCATTTTTGTTGTAGTTTTCATCACACTCTAATGTTATCTTTCTTACATCAGTTATCATGTTTCTTCTACAAGTGTAGTTAAAATAACTATGACTATTTTTTATTTCAATTGTTATATTAAATTATGTGCTTAGTTTCATAGTTTTTTACTCTCATTTTTATTATAACAAATATTATTTCTTTTTATCATTTATATTAATTTTATCACTATCTATCTATTTATTATTATTATTATCACCATTTTTTTCAGAGACTTTTACCACTTTTTCTATTATTTTCAAAATATTATTATTTATTTATTTATCAGTGTACACTATTAATTGGAGCATATTAATATCGTCTCACCCTTGTAGACTTATTATCTATCTTTAATAAAAAAAATATTTTTAAAAAATTAAAATAATATATGAAGAAAACAATTTTATTCTATTATTTAATTGAAATTTACTGTAGATTATTTTTAAGGTTATTATAAAAAAAACAATTTATTATATCAAATTATTGGTGATAAGGTTATTTTCTCTATAAATGATTTGCATATAAATCTTTTTAAAAATTTTTCGTTAGATAAAAAATTACACTTGGTAAAAATATTTTATATGTAATTAATAATAGATGAATTTTGAGAGTGTCAACATAACATAATTGAAAAAGTAGACTCATAATAATATTTAATATGACTTCTTTTTAAAGAAAAATGTTTCACAAAAAAAAATTATTTATTTTACAAAAATTAATTTAAATAGTGAAAAATATAATTGGGTAAGTAAATTATATAAATAATCAATAGTTATATATATATATATATATATATATATATATATAATTTAAAATAAATTCTCTATATTTTTTCAAGCGTTGCTTCCATATATATATATATATATATATATATATATATATATATATATATATATATATATATATATATATATATACATGTAAAAAGGAAAGATGATTTCAATGTGTGTCTCATTATGTATTGGAAATACGTATATATAGATAAAAATATTATCTAAATGAAGAATGTAATTATGCATAACATCGTAAAATATTTAATAACCTAATTATAAAAATTTGATTAGCTTAATTATAAGAGATTAATTCTTAATTAGCTTAATTTCAGAAAAATAATTTAGATTCTATCACATCCCGATTTCTAAGCGGGAAGTTCATAGACGCTTAGGTCTTTGGTGAAGATGTCAACGATCTGGTAGCATGAAGGGACTGAAAGGAGAGGAAAATGAAGCTCATGTAGGTATATACGTTGGTATTGTACAAGATTACCAGATAGATAAATGACACTAACATTATTATAGTATACCAAAGTAACTTGAAGGAAAGGAAAATGAAGCTCTTGTAGGAGATTGTAGAGCCAATGAGATTCAACAATGACAATTGCAACACATCGATATTTAATTTCTATACTAGAATGAGATAGAGTATGTTGGTGCTTTGAAGTCTAGGAGATTAGGTTGTCACCAACAATAACCAAATGTGCTTAAATGGTTGATTTAAAGAGGATTTGTGATGATTGGATTCATTGTGTTTGGAAATAAAAGGGGCATAAAAAGTGTGTTTTAGCGCATAAATTATTCTTGAATGTTCTAATGTTTGTTGATACAACTGAAATATAAGCTTTGTTGGTCCAAATTGCAATTTAAGGCCCAAAATCAGATTTTATTTGATAAATAATATACAAATGTGCCACACAAACAGCTTTTACCCTTGCACCTCCTAAAATTCCTACATACACTCCTATTTCTGAAACTGGCCAACAACCAAGGCCAAACACTAAGCCTTTTCTCCTACACCCCTAAATTTTCCTACCCATACCCCTTCTTCCACTAACTAGTCAGACTTCACTAGATCATGCCACGTGGCAGTCCACCATTAACAGATTGAACCACCAGATGATGCCACCTCAACCCTAAACATAATCTTCTCCACCTTCTCCACAGAAACCCTAACCGCCGCTCTACCGTCAGTCGCCGCCGTACCATCCTTGTCGCCGGTCACCATCGCGCAACCACTCCATTTGGCGCCTCCACGCCACTCACACCTCAACTCCAATGGCGCCACCACGACCACCATCGCTGGAGTCCCGTTCGTCTCCTTCGTCAATCGCGAGACCTAGCCGCGCTACTTCCTCCATGCCGCCACCACCAAATTGTCCTCCTTTCTCGCCAAGCAGCCACCATAAACCATCACCACCGTTCATCTTCTCCACTCGCGAAACACAGTCGCACCATCTCACTCTTCCACTCGCAACTCCCTCTTCTTCATCGCCCCAGCCATCGAGAGAAGCCTCTACGCACCAGACCATCAACACGCATCTCCCATGGCAGCTATCATCGCGCCACCAACATCTTACTCGCGTGCCAATCTCGCCGGAGCATAGGCCATCATCTCCAACCCTAAACCTGCAAACAGAAAACCAATCAGGAACCAGCATGCATTGTGCCGAAACAGAGAAAGCTCCTTTCCCCCAATCTACAGAACCCTAATTTTGGGTGGAAAGGGAGCAGACACGTGGCGAGACTCATTGGCGTGTCCTTTCTCTAGTCAAAACTGGTCAATGCTGTTTGAATCTGGTCAAGGGTGGTCAACTGAGGGGCTTTCTTGCAATTTTAGAAATTAAAATGGGGCTAAAGTACAGATAGAAGAAATTTCAGGGCTTATGTGTAATTTTGGAAAATTTAGAAAAGCTAAAAGATAAAATTCAGTTGTTGAATTAATTTAATTTGAGAATATCAACAGAAAATATCTTCCAAATAATGTTATAATTATCTAAATCCTTTAATTGTTTGGAAGATATGAGATAAAAGATTCTGTCAACTGAATATTCAGAGTCCAAGTCCATTCAAGCCCTATATAAAGAGACCCAGGGGACTTCACTTCATTCATTCTCTGACACTCCTCTCACTTTTCTTTCATCTTGTATTCAACTCCATTCATGGAGAGCTAAGCATCTAGGGCTATTATGTTGTAATTCCATGATGGATTCTGAGGTTACGTTAAGTTAATGCAATTGTTTATTTTGATTATTGATTTAAGTTGTTCTCTCTCTATATGTCTTTCATCTCTCTATCTTGTTAAAAGTAAGGATTTTTGCATCATAATGTGTTTGAATCTACATGCATATTGATTATATGAGTTCTAGGATTTCTAGGTTTAATTGAGAATCTACTTTGATTTAATTTAGGAACTTTCATATGATTAAATGGTTTTTACTATCAATTGAGAATGTACTTTGGTTGGTAGTAATAATTTCAACTATAATCAATTGAGAATTTACTTTGATTGATTAACTTTTAACTTGGTTAGGAGATTTAAGAATATACACGATTAAACACAATAGAATTTGATTGAGAATGTACTTTGGTTGAATTTATTGTGAATAATCTAGAAATGTTTTGCATTTGATTGAGAATTTACTTTGGTTAAATGCATGATTGCCCTCAAATTAATCTAGAAAGGTTTAGCATTGACCCTCGACCTTGCTATATTGTTAAAATGTTGAGGGCCAACAAAAGTGGTGCAATCTGCAAGAGTCCATCTACCATTATTCTCCTCTGTCATATTTTCAGTGCTATGGTAAGACCTTGGTGGTGAAGGTTGTAAGAGTGTCTCAAGAGAAGGGAATAGTTCTCGTGAAGTTCGAATTCTCCTCCTCCTACTATTTTCGTCCAGGCCTTCAAGAAGAGGTTCAGAAATCTTTTTGCTTCTAGTTCGAATATTACCCTGCATACACAAGGAAACAAAACCCTAGAAAAATTTTGTTAGCACAAAAAGATAGCAAAGAGAAGAAATAATCAAAAGATATAATTGAAAAGATAAGAAGATAGAAAATAAAAAAAGAAAAACAGAAAATAAAAACAGAAAATAAAAATAGAAAATAAAATTAGAAAATAAAAATAGAAAAAAAAGAAAATAAAAACAGAAAAACAAAATTCACAACAAGTCAAAAATAATCAAAAATCACACAAATAGACTAGTTAAACCACGATTCCTCGACAACAGCGCCAAAAACTTGATGAACAAATCTTCAATCCCCGAAAACGGAGTCAAAAACTTGTTAACCCTCGGCAAGTGTAACCGAATCCTATCAAGTAATAAACCTGGTAAGACCAATTATCGTTCTCCCAAAGGACTCACGACCTAGACAATTGTGTGTTTTTGTTGATTAATTATGACTTGTGAACAAATTATTGTAAGTTTCAAATGCAAAAGACTAAAAGGTAAAATATGTATGCATGTGATGATCAATGGGCAAGAAGAAACAAAACACGTGAATTGAAATATATGGATGAATATGTTGTTGGGGTTTATCAATTTCATCCTATCCACTCTCTTGTATTTAGGAATTCATCATTCTTTTCATTAATGTTAATGCCACTCTCTAAATTACCTTAAACCCGATGTCTCGGTGAAGAAATCTTATCCTTAATTATGAGTTCATACAATTCCTAGCATCCCTAATAATTAATTCTGAAGCACAGAAGCTTAAAGGCAACCAACCATCATACTCCTATGTCTAGGTTTGTAATATACTGTTGGGAGAGATTCCCCAGATCTAGATTTCCCTATATGTGTCCAGTTCAACAAAACCAATAATCATGACATCGAATGAGTTAAACAATGCATGCTTTGAGCAAAGAGGAAAAACCCTAACTATTAATGAAAGAAAACGTGTATAATAAAAATGATCTTGAAGAACAAATTTCATACAAGAGAGTTTCAAAGGATTTACATTGATTCCCCAACAACAAAATAAGTTTAGTTTGCCATATTCATGGTAGAACTAGATAAAAAACAATGGAATGAAAGAATGTAAGAGATAGAAAAACCTGAGAAAGAGAAGAGGAGAGTCGTTACCATCTCCAATTCTACCCCCAAGGGGTGAAAAATGTGTTTATGCTTCGTTCCCACCAAAGATACAAACCTTAGGACGTCCTAAAGCTTATATACTATTCTAAAAAATACAGAAAATTAGGCCCAAGCCCATAAAAGTGCCGCTCAGCGGTAGTAGCGCGTGTCAATTCTTCCCCTCAGCGGTGCCAACGAGTACTGAAAAGTGCCGCTCAGCGGTAATTGGCGCTGAGCGGTACTTGCTGATTTTCTTCTTTTGCACTTTTTGTGTCCTTTTCTGTCTCTTTCTCTTTCCTACTTCACTTCTTTAATTAAATTCATCTTTAAACTTGCAAAAACAAGGAAATCAAGCATAAAACCTGTCCAACTCTCTTATTTCCAATAATTCAACCAAATCATGAGTTCAAGCTAATTTCTAAGTCATAAAGGTTGTAATTGAAGTCAATTTTAAGTATAAAAATAATAGTTTTTCAACTGTTATCAATAATATTAACAAACATATATTCTAATATTTAAATTTGTACTATATGAAATATACCGATTAGAGTTAATGGTCATTCATGGGCAATTATCAGGTATTAATAGGTCAGATTACCTTACGCTTTACAAATATATGGTATTAATTATTGATTATTGGGTTTGATTCCCTAAAATATACTAATAACTAATCAATGGACTTGACTGCCACAAACTCTATAAATAATACAACTAATGTCAGGTACAATGATCCTTTTCTATCCTAATAAAATATAGACCTCTTTATGAAACATATCTGACTTGAACGTCAGAGTGTCTTCTGCAGGTCAACAACCCATTGGAGTGGATCGCGTTCTGGAAGAGGATTGAAGATCAAAAGAGAGCAGAGCAAGGGAGGACGACTGACCCTCGGACCAATTCAACCGAAACATTTTGGTGCCCACCTCGGGGCCGAGCGACATCCCCATGAAGCCACGAAGAACTAGATGTGCGCTAGGTCTCCACATCGCTACTTCGGATCAACACCTGGTTTTTCAACAAGAGTAAAAAATTTCGTAACAATTTCTAAAGGCATGTCTTTTGTTTTGAGAACTTTCACGAAGGTTTAGATCTCAACTTGGTCAGGTTCTACCAACTCTTAATTTTGAATTATAAATTATAAAATATTATGCACAGGATGGGTCAGAGCTGCGTTCAACCTTGTCAGGTTCTACCGACTCTTAATTTTAAATTATAAATTATAAAATATTATGCACAGGATGGTTCAGAAATGCGTTCAACCTTGTCAGGTTTTACCGACTCTTAGTTTTAAATTATAAATTATAAAATATTATGTGTAGGAAGGTTCAGACCTCAACTTGGTCAGGTTCTACCAACTCTTAGTTTTAAATTATAAATTATAAAATATTATGCACAGGATGGTTCAAAAATGTGTTCAACTTTGTCAAGTTCTACCGACTGTTAGTTTTAAATTATAAATTGTAAAATATTATGTGTAGGAAGGTTCAAACCTCAACTTGGTCAGGTTCTACCAACTCTTAATTTTAAATTATAAAATATTATGTACAGGATGGTTCAGAGTTACGTTCAACCTTGTCAGGTTATAATGGCCGCTCGGGAGAAGTTAGAAAAATGACTTCACAAATTTCCGCTCAACGTAGGAAGTCAGAAAAATGACTCCTGCCTCAAGCCGCTCGGGGGAAGTCAAAAAAATGACCTCAGAAATCGCCGCTCAACGCAGGAAGTCAGAAAAATGTCTCCTGCCTCAAGATCGCTCGGGGGAAGTTAGAAAAATGACTTTAGAAATCTCCTCTCAACGTAGGAAATCAGAAAAATGACTCCTACCTCAAGACCGCTCAGGGGAAGTCAGAAAAATGACTTCAAAAATCCCCGCTCAACGTAGGAAGTCAGAAAAATGACTCCTGCCTCAAGACCGCTCGGGGGAAGTAAGAAAAATGACTTCAGAAATCCCCGCTCAACGTAGGAAGTCAGAAAAATGACTTCTGCCTCAAGACCGCTCGGGCGAAGTCAGAAAAATGACTTCAAAAATCCCCGCTCAACGCAGGAAGTCAGAAAAATGACTCCTGCCTCAAGACCGCTCGGGGGGAAATCAGAAAAATGACTTCAAAAATCCCCGCTCAACGCAAGAAGTTCGAAAAAGAACTCTTATCAGTCAACTACTCAACAGGTTTAGCTTTGTCAGGTTCCAATGCCTTTTCATTATAAAAATAAATTATAAAATATTGAAGCGTTTACTTTATTTAATTTAAAAGCATATTTTTTGGAGTGAAAATCTCTTGCACAGTAAAAAGTGTCAAAGAGAACTCTTAACATTTTCTGTTCAGTCTAGGGAACATATCCAAAGAGAACTCCTAGAGTTTGCCGCTCGGTACAAAGAGCAATGAAGACTTAAAGTATCAAAGATAGACTCCCTAAATACAACGTGAGCGACCTCTTTTAAAGCTCATAATAATCCCTACACACCTCTTTCGAATAAAAGAGCTTGCTTGGGCTTGGGGGGCTTATGTACTATATGAAATATACCGATCGGAGTTAATGGTCATTGATGGACAATTATCAGGTATTAATAGGTCAGATTACCTTACGCTTTATAAATATACAATATTAATTATTGATGATTGGGTTTGATTTCCTAAACTATACTGATAACTAATCAATGGACTTGACTGCCACAAACTCTATAAATAATACAATTGATGTCAGGTACAATGATATTTTCTATCCTAATAAAATATAAACCTCTTTATGAAACATATTTGACTTGAGCGTCGGAATATCTTCTGTAGGTCAGCAACCCATTGGAGTGGATCGCGTTCCCATTGGAGTGGATCGCGTTCTCGAAGATGATTGAAGATCAAAAGAGAGCAGAGCAAGGAAGAACGACTGACCCTCGGACCAATTCAAACGAAACAAAAACTATTAAATTCTTTAAAAAAATAATAATGAACTAAAATTTACTGACCCATCAGGTTGGTTACCTAATAATATAGGTTAAAGGACTAAAATTTCCATTCCACCGGTAAATGATGGAGAAGTAGATCAACAAAATTAACCCACATTATTACTAAGTCGGGTTTGTTTCTTTTATTATTATTATTACTCGTTATTAATATCACGGTATTATTGTAATAATATCAGTATTATTGTTATCATCGTTAATGTAACAGTGATTTCTATCCAAAAAAAAAATTAGGTTGATGAAAATAGTTATTTCATTTTTAAAATAAAAGTTATCATCATATGTAATGCGATTGGTTTTACACCGTAATTATGTTGAAAAAAGTTATTTCAAGTTTCTCAAGAAAAAAAATACATTTAAGAAAATAATTAGCCAGTTATCAAACATGCATTACCGTGTTCAAAACTTGTTTCAAATAGAAAACATGAGGAATGCTTATTTTTTCCTTATATTATAATATGAAAATAATAGAACACAAGCCATTTCTGTACTTGTGTTCCACATAAAGCTAAGTGTAACTCAATCGCTCTCTTGTGGTTTATGTGAATTTGCCCTTTTGCTGGTTTTGGCAAAAGTTCTTTTTGCTTTGTCAAACTCTATAAAAGAACATAGCTTTGAAGTCATGATAAACTTTATGCTTCTTAAGCAACTTTGCATATTGTCCTTTTGTGGAGATGTCACTTTTGAATGGTGCTTAACTTCTAGGGGTTTGTTTAGTATTTGAAAATGAATTACCAAAAGTGCTTCTACTTAATTAATCACAACTCAGCCAAAAAGTAGTGTGCCCTAGGGCCCCAATGCTAACATCTACTCATCACAACAAGAATGTTACAAAATGTGATCTATCCAAAATCATTTTAAAATATGGTTCAAAAATATGCATAAAGTCTCTTTCTACAGTTTGATATATGTCAACATGAAGAAACAAAAATGTGTTCCCAATTAAGGGTTACTCATGTTAGACATTATTGTTATAATATGAAAATAGTTTTAGAAAAAATAAAAAAACAGGAAACAAATAATAAAAATATATTGCATATATAAAATAAATATCTTTTATAAAAATAAAAATTTATGTTGAAGCAAAACTTTGCACCTATAATTCCCTAGGTTTTACCACCCAAATGAAGAAGCTAGGGTTTTGAGGATAATATAATTTTTTTTGTTCAACTTACTTTGTCCAAGTGCGTCTGATCTACCATGTGAGATGATGCCTGCTATTATGTTCATTAAAATATTATATATCCTTTCTTAGTGGTGTGGTTATGTTGTTAGAATAATAGGAATTAATCCAAAACAATGAATGCAGAATGCAACTACTTTATTTATGTAGGTTGTAATAATTCAGCAGCCTCCTCCTAAATGACACTTTCTGCTGAACTACTACTACTACTATGCTAAAACATGTACTAGAATGCTATAATATGATAGAGGGTCCATCTCATAATGATGAATCTTGACAATACCTAATTAGATGTTCCCACTTAGTGTAACACCATAACTCATGAAGTGCTACATTCACATATCTTGCTCAAAGGAACCATCTCATTTAATTAATGTGTATAGTTGTTATGTTTAGATAAGATAAAATTATGATTTATCTATATCAAGTTTTGAAACAATTACCAATCCCTACTAGAAAATATAAAATTAGTTTTTAAATATTAGGTTTAGTCAAATTAAATGGCTATATTAGAATTTACTTAACCCACTCTAATGTAATATAGAGATTAATTTAAAAGCAAATACAAAATTGTTTTTTATTTTTTTAATAAATAAATATGTTAGTATAAATTAGTTTTGACTTAATTGATACTAATAGATTTTGTTTAATGTTAGACGTTAATAGATTTAAAACACGATATAAGACAATATGTTTTCTTAATAAATATTTTTAATTTCTTTAATAAATAAATATTTATGTCAGTATCAACCAATGTTAAAAGAATTTACTTAAGGTTAAACACTGATAAATAGAATCGATCGATGTCAATTCTATGACAATGCTAACTATGTTTAGCTTGTTTTAATAAGTATAAATATTTAGTGTCAAACTAGTATTAATTTAATCGATATTAACTAAAATAAATAAGATTAGTGTTGTCTAAACTGATATTAATCTTATTCATTATTATTATTGTACAGTTTCATGATAATGAATAGGAATTGTTAGATTATTTGTAATATAAAGATCTATATTTAAATATGAAAAATCTCTCCACTTACAATTTTTCTCTCTCACTTTCCATATAAGTCTTCTTACATTCATCTTCTTCCTCCACACCTTCTCTGTTCACACTTTTATCCTCATCTATTTATTCATGTTTGTTTCCTTCATTATACTCCTTTATTTCATCTACTATAATTTCTTTTCTATTTTCTTAAACATAGATGCCTTGTACAAACTTTTCTTTTAAGTTATTGTCATTAGTGTGAACAAAATCGATACAAAATAAATTAATATTAAAAATAAGTTTTATTTAGGGTCGGTTTGGTTGATACTAACTTAAAAATATATTTTTAAAAGAAAAGTACATTAATGTTGGCTTGATCGGTATTAAATTGCTTTAATTAAAAAGTTAATTTAAAAGTTCGTGATAAATTACTATTGTTTTAATTGACACTAGTTAAAGTAGGTCTTCAAAAACATCCATGATTTTAGAGTTGTATACAAGTGTGATACAAATCCAACAAGACTAGCTAATTAAGATTGATTTTTACTTGTTAGCATTGGACCAATATTAAATATTTATTTTCTCATTATGATTAGTTTATACTCCATACTATTAAGCTTTAATTAAGTTTTAAGTTTTTGAAAATTTTAAATAATTTTAATTGAGTTTCAATTTAAAAAACTTGTTATACTGAGTACATAAAATTTTATATTTTTTTCTCAGTCTTTTGGCATTTGATTTTCCATGTCATTGTTTCTTTACAATGTCTCTCTAATTGATAACGATAAATAGAGAAAAATTAGTTAAATTAGGTTTTAAGTTTCTCACAAATAATTTTAATTGAGCTTTTATTAAAAATATTATTTATTAAGTATTTAAAATATTTATATTTTTACTTGAGTCATAGGATGACAGATAATTTAATTTTGCACTCTTTAGTTAAACATCAAGAACTTAAACAATAAGAAAAACGAAGTTCTGACTCCAGTAATCTTTACCAAAATTGTTATATGCTTTTATAAAAATATCAAGATTTCAATTTTTTTTTTCTAAATTTGTAATATTATGTATAAAACTTTAAAATCAAATCATCATGTCAGTCTGATTAATATCATAGAATAAGAAAACACTTAAATGTACCATACACTTAATATGAAGTACGCCTCATATTAATATATCTAATACGCATTAATATCCAACAAACTCAATCTTAATCTTAATCACAAGATTTATTTTGATATACTATGATATACTAAAGTTATGAGGTTAAAAATGTAATTTACACCCAATCCTTCTCTAATGTTATTTTAGATGTTGCTTCAAAACAAAATGAAGATATCTCCAAAACTAATAATGATTGAAATGTAGTGACCTAAGTTGTCAGAAGAAGTAGCATGTGAATAATTTGGTCGATTCAATGTGCACTTTTCTTTATAGTGTCAAAAGCAATAGAAACTCTTGTATGTCTCTTAGTACAAATATTGTTTCTTCATCCAATGACAATGAACTTTAGTGCAGCTTACCAATAACATGCTCTTTGTGTATAACTTCAGCATTGACACTAAAACAACATGATTGAATTCAAGACTCAGAAACTGAAATGCTTTCACTTTAACTATATCATGAAAAGGGACATATAGCCGAAAATCAAATTTCATGTACCACAAAACTACCTCTCACAGCCCACTTACATTGCAAATGGATATGAAGATGGAAGAAAATGGAAAGGTTTTATTAGACCATGGGTCAAAGCTAAACCAGGACTTTTTTTATAGAAAAAAGATATTCATTGAATACAAGAAATTACAACATATTAAACTATTAATTTATCACATAAATTAAATTTTAATATATTAAATTATTATCATATTAGAAAATTACAATATATTAAACTATATATGTAACATCCCAATTTAATAATATAAAACTACTAAAATGAACATTACATGATAATGATATAACAAGAACTACATGTTAATTATGAACAAAAATTTCTTCACTTGAAGAATAAAAGTTCATCCTAAACTGTAAGCTTCACTCTCAAACTCTCGTTGCGACAACTGAAAGATTGCATTTCTAAGCCCACACCATTTAGGTGATCATTGCAAAAGAGAAAGCAAGATACAAAGACATATCACAGAAAAACAAGGGTAAGCTAGTGTAATTTAGTATTCATGTGAAAATACAATTCAAACGAGCAACTAGGATACTCATACAACATGTGTAAAACATATAAACATATATTGACCGACCACTTTAACTTGACTGTCTGGACTAGTATGAATATGTAGCTTGAGACAATTCATGCACTCGTGAGTGTAGTAACTAGAAACCCATCAACTGCCACACGAGGTTAGCCCGTTATCACTCACCGTAGGACCCCCTGATGAGTGCATATTTATGCCCACATTTATGCTTTAAAATTCAAATTTTTGATGAGATAATTGTGCTTAAATGGTTGATTTTAAGTGAATTTGTGATGATTAAAATTGTTGGGTTAGGAATTAAAGAGACATAAAAAGTGAGTTTTAGTGATAAATTATTCTTGGATGTTCTAATGTTGATTTGTGCAGCTAAAATTAAAGCTTAATTGGTCCAAATTGCAAATTAAGGCCCAAAATCAGGTTTTATTTGGAAAATAATGTACAGATGAACTAAACAGGTAGTCTTTACCCTTGCACCTCCCAAATTTCCCTACATACACCCCTCTTTTCTTAACCAAGCCCAAGCACTAAGCCTTTTCTCCTACACCCCTAAATTTTCCTACCCATACCCCTCCTGTGACACCCGGGCACTGACGAGGGCGGGGAGTGATCGCCAGTGCAAGAGGCACGAAGTGCAAGGGGTACTGACAAGGAGCGGCTCCTGGCAGGCTTCCAGTGGAAGGGACACATGGACGAATCGAACATACACCGGAATGAGAGGGATCTAGAGACTATATAGGTATGGGACTATACAGTTGAAGGATAACTTAAAGGGATTGATTTGGCTACTCATATCACCAAAATGCATTTGCTTTTTGGTAGCCTAACCCATAAGAACTCCATGGTTAAGCGACAAACCAGATTACGCCTTTCTGCTACCACTCTGCAGATAAAGGAAATTTCAGGGCATTTGTGCAATTTTGAAAAGCTAAAAGATTTAATTCAACATGTTATAATTATCTAAATCTTTTAGTTATTTGGAAGATATAAGATAAAAGACTTTGTCAACTGAATATTCAGAGTCCAAGTCCAATAAAGTCCTATATAAAGAGATCCAGGGGAGGCAGAAAAGGGACTTCACTTCATTCATTCATTCATTCACCACTTCTCCCACTTTTCTTTCATCTTGTATTCAACTTCATTCATGGAAAGCTAAACATCTAGGGCTATTCTGTTGTAATTTCATTATGGATTCTGAGGTTAGATTGAGTTAATGCAATTGTTTATTTTGATTATTGATTTAATTTGTTCTCTCTCTATGTCTTTCATCTCTCTATCAAATTAAAAGCAAAGATTTTTGCATCATAATGTGTTTGAATCTACATGCATATTGATTATATGAGTTCTAAGGTTTCCAGGTTTAATTGAGAATCTACTTTGATTTAATTTAGGAAGTTTCATATGATTAAATGGTTTTTACTATCAATTGAGAATGTACTTTGATTGGTAGTGATAATTTCAACTATAATCAATTGAGAATTTACTTTGATTGATTAACTTTTAATTTGGTTAGGAGATTTAAGAATAGACATGATTAAACACAATAGGATTTGATTGAGAATGTACTTTGGTTGAATTCATTGTGAATAATCTAGAAAGGTTTTGCATTTGATTGAGAATTTACTTTGGTTAAATGCATGATCACCCTCAAATTAATTAAGAATGTACTTTAATTAATTTGAAACTTAAATAATAATCAATTGAACAATTCTCTGTGAATAATCGATGATGAATCTATCTTGGAAAAGCAGTGGAATTAGCTTATTTCATCATAACTGTTTTTAAGTTTCTTATTTGTTCTTTAAATATTCTCCAAACATTACTTTTATCATTGAGCATTGCATTGCATTCATAAGATTAAAATATTGAAAGGCAATTCCGTATTCATTGGGAGACGACTCAGGGTTACTTTAACCCTATCTACTTTCTTGAATACTACTTGGCAATACTGAAGTTACATTGAAAAGTAGTATTAATTTGATAGCTTTAACGACAACGTATCACCCCCCTAGGCTAGGGCCTCCTGCTATTCTCACGACATGACTTACCCATCTCTACTTAAGAATTGGTAATCATTAGAATATCAGGATGAACGCCATGGAATTAACTGTCCATATTCATACTTTACCACCACCTTGATAACCAATCATTGAGACATTCCTCCTTGGAATTCTGTTTCATACCAGTTGGAACATCATACCTTATTTGAATATTAATACAATTTCTCATACATAATACATTTAAGAAACTAAAATAAACACTCAGAGTAAAACATAGAAATAATCTTTTAAAGACCAAATATCTTATAGTAGTTTAAGGTCGAACGGTAAAACAACCGCCACCCATGAACACGACCGAATGGAAAAGATCAACATAACCTATGAACAAGACCGAACGAAAAAACACTTACAACACGCGAACATGACTGAACGGTCATTAAACGAGTAAGGCTCAAACATGAGCCTAATGCAGTTGGAGGACTGAACGCTAGAACAACCAAACACTTTTAGCTTAGATAGGACACTAAGAACTTAAATTGAATACTAATATAAGACCGATCACTAAAGCATTACCGAACGGTCATTAAGAGACCGAGTGCTAGTACAAGACCGAGCACTACTAAGAGACTGAGTGCTAGTATAAGACCGAGTACTATTAAGAGATTGAGTGCTAATACAAGACCGAGCACTACTAAGAGACCGAGTGCTAGTACAAGACCGAGCACTACTAATAGACCGAGTGCTAGTACAAGACCGAGAACTACTAAGAGACCACCCACCCACCTAAGACCGAACGGTCATGAATGGGTAAGACTAAAGAGATCAAACCCAGTTAATGACCGAGTACCTGAACATGGCTGAGCGGCCAATCAGCGCATGACCGAGTAGGGCCGAACACTATGACTAAACCGGATACTAGTGTATGACCAAACACTAGTGTAAGATCGAATGCTAGTAAGACTGAACGTTAGTAAGACCGAACGCTAGTGTAAGACCGAACGCTAGTATAAGTCCGAACGCTAGTGCATGACCGAACACTAGAGTGAGACCGAAAGGTCACTAACTATAATGTTCCGCAAAGGCTGAACACAGCTAAGACTGAACACAAGAGTAAGGTCGAACGGTCATCGACTTCCTCTTCTCAGACTGCATAATTCTGCAGTATAACTGCAGAATTATGAACTACATCTTTACCCATTCCCAACATTTCTCCTAACTTCCAATCCTCTAAACTCGTATCATATACCTATTTACATTCTTCTAAGGATATCAAAACCTTTCTATACATTTTCTAAAGGGTCTGCTACCAGATTCACGATCCAAAACTGCATCATCATCAACTTAAAGACTCAAATTCGATTCTATTGGTTTTTGGCACAGTTTGAGTGACTTATGGTCTTTAACAAGTCCTAAATATCTTACCTAAAATCTCTCTACTGACCAATTTAACGTCTAAACCCAAATTCCAATTTTCATTACCCCACTTCCTCAAAATTCACTATAAGACAGTACCAGTAACTCAACATAAAACCAATTCAACATGATCACAAATTTTAATAGTTCATACAAGCAATACCAATCACCAAAATCACTCAATTACATACACAACAATCTTAAAAACAGTAGTTACATACACAGTAAATTCATCAATTAAATTAACTAGCTTCTCTTACCTTTAACAGAACCAAACAGCTTCTACACTTCTAGAAAATTTGTTTGAACTTCAAGAAAATCCTAAGAGCACCTATGAACCACCGATTGGTGAAAGAAAACCAATAGTAGAACCAAAATGAAATCAGAAAAGGAAGAAGGAGAATGTGGAACACATGCAAACAGGATTGTTCCTTGCATGCAGCAAAACTAGAAATTACCGAAAACCTGAGAACAAAACTTACCGGTTCTAAACACTAAACCAATCGGTGAAACAGGAAGACCTTGACGCCAGGATCACTTAGATAGCTCCTGATCTTCTAATAGATGAGCCACTGATGATTAATTTTAGAGACAAGAGGAGGAAAGGTAGATAATAGTGTTTTTAGAGAGATAGATCGTACTGACATAATGAGCTGAGTGTTTTGAATTTCTATTATACTGTTAGTTTATTTTAACTCTAAGTGTTCAGTCTCATTATTTTAATACATCTATATACTCTTAATAGTCTATTTTCTGGGTTCTTACAATATATTTATCACTGAATAGTTTATAAATAGGTTTAAAGTTTTATTTATATTTATTTTTATTAGTTAAATCTAGTACTATTGTTAAAATTGGTTGTAAAATGAAAGGAAAAGAAAAAATGGATGTCAAAGAATAATAATGTCAAATGGATCCTTTCTTGACTCTTATAAAAACTTACTTTAATATCTTATTTTTATTTAACTTTTTGGTGAAGTTTGTTTACTCATATCAAGATTTCTTCATTTCACATTATAATTTTTATTTAATTACAATGTAATAATCACTAGTGCACTCAAGGGAAACGACAACGGTTATTTTTGCATATATGCAGCGGTTCCGCAACCGAGACATATATAGGCGAGACAAAAAGGGTAGGCTTTTTGCCTCGGTTCTTAGGTAACCGAAGTAGTAGAGATTTTCCTTTTTCTATTTTTTTATTTAGGCAGAGTTTTCGCCTCGGTTCCTATTGAACTGAGGTAGTATGTTGGACGCTACTGCCTCGGTTGGGACTTGAATCGACGCAGTAGAGATTTTTTTTAACCATCATTTTCTGCCTCGGTTGTGACCTGAACCGATGCCATAAAGGGCTTTCTACCTCGGTTATGGTCACAACCGAGGCGTATTTGATGAATCACTATTTTGTACTATTAACTTAACTTTTCGCACCAAATTGTGTTAGTAAATTGTGTTTAATTCTCCATTATTCTCTCATTTAAACTATTTGGGCTTAATTAGACTATGAATTCTTATTTTAATTAATTTGAATTATTGTTAAACCTTCGGCAAGTGTAACCGAATCGTATCAAGTAATAAACCTGGTAAGACCAAGTATCGTTCTCCCAAAGGACTCACGGCCTAGATAGTTGTGTGGTTTGTTGATTAGCTAAGACTTGTAAAACCGATTGATTAAGATTTAAATGCAAATACTCAAAAGTAAATATGTATGTGATAACAGTTGAAAAACTGTTATTTTCATGATTAAAATTGACACTAAAAGAAACCTTTACACTTAGAAACTAGCTTGAAATCATGTTTTTCCTCATGTTTTTAGAAATAAGAGAGCTGGACAGGTTTATGCTTGATTTCAGTGTTTTTATGCAGGTTTTAAGGTGAATTTGGTGAAAGAAGTGAAGAAGGAGAGAGATGAAATCAGAAAAGACAATAAAAAGTGCAAAAGGAGAAGCCGAAGTCACCGCTCAGCGGCAGTTTACCGCTGAGCGGCACTCAGGAGCTTGCGGGAGGTCCGCTGAGGGGCAAAATGACCGCTGAGGGGAGAAAACAAGTCACGCACTCACCGCTGAGCGGTATTTTACCGCTGAGCGGTATTTTACCGCTGAGCGGCACTTTAATGGGCTTGGACTTGACTTTTTGTAATTTACGAATGATATATAAGCTTTAGGGTTTCCTAGGGTTAGGCATCTTTGGCAGAAACGAAGCAAACACTCTCTCTTCCACCCCTTTGAAGGAGGATCTTGGATGCTGAGGCTTCCTCTTCACCTTTTTAGGGTTTATTCTTTCATTCTTTCATTGTAATTCATCTAGGTTCACCACGAATATGGTGAACTAAACTCTGTATGTTTGTTGGGGAATCAATGTAATCTTGTGAAACTCTCATATATGGAATCTGTTTTTACATCTTTTAATTAAGACTTATGCTTTCTTTTCATCATTAGTTAGGGTTTTTCCTCTTTGCTTAATGCTTGCATTGTTTAACTCATTCGATGCATGATTATTGGTTTTGTCGATACGGGCACGTACGGGGAAGTCTAGATCCGGGGAATTTCTCCCAATTTTATATTGGTTGTCGTTAAGCTCCTGCACTTATGAACTGATCATTAGGAATGCTAGGAATTGTATGAACTCGTGATTAGGGAGAAGCCTTCTGGAAAGGTACATTAGAGAGTGGCATTAACAATGATGATTTGACTTTTGAATTCCTAAAATATATGAGAGTGGATAAGATGAAATTGAACCCCAACAACATATTCATATCTATAATTCATTGAAAGTGTTTATCTTTTGATTTTTGCCATTGATCAAAATTCATGCATACATGTTTATTTTCTGTCTTGCATTTTAAACCCCAAATATTTCGTTTGTAAGTCTTAGTTAATCAAGAAACCACATAACTAAACTAGGCCGTGAGTCCTTTGGGAAGAACGATACTTGGTCTAACCAAGTTTATTACTTGAACGATTCGGTCATACTTGCCGATTGAAAACAAGTTTGTGACATCATAATTTGGTGTTCATAAATTTGTCCATCAAGTTTTTGGCGCCGTTGCCGGGGACTCGTGGTTTAACTGGTTAATTTGTGTGATTATTGATTATCTTTGACTTATTTTTTTATTTTATTTTTAAATTTCGAATTTTTATTTTATTTTTCTGTTTTTTATTTTTATTTTTTTTTTATTTTCTGAATATTATATCTTCTCTTATATCTTTTTGTGCTAACCAAATCTTTTCTAGGGTTTTGTGTTCTTGTGTATGCAGGAGGCAATTCGAACTAGGAGCAAGAAAACAACAGAACCTCTGCTTGAAGGATTAGAAGACAGTAGACGGAGGAGAAGAATCAGAACATCTAGAGAACTTTTCCCTCCTCCGGAAACTCTGTTGCAACCATCACCACAAGGTTCTGACAATAGCACAGAAAATATGGAGAATAATAATATCAGAAGAACTCTTGCTGATTACACCAACATAGCTGGACCTCAACACTTTAACAGCATAGCTAGACCTAGAGTCAATGCAGCCAATATGGAGGTCAAACCAGCACTGATCCAACTGGTGAAGAGTAATCAATTTAATGGGTTATCTCATGAAAGCCCATATGAGCACCTTACTACATTTAATGAAATTTGCAACACAGTGAAAATCAATGGGGTGCCAGACGAAGCAATCAAACTTAGTTTGTTTCCTTTCTCATTGGGAGGCAATGCTAAGCTTTGGTTGAACTCTTTTCCAGAAGGAAGTTTCACAGAGTGGGAAGCAGTGGTAACAAAGTTTTTGAACAAGTACTTTCCACAATCAAAGGTGACAAAAGGCAAGCAAGAGATATCTTCATTTAAGCAGGGCATGGAAGAATCACTGGGGCATGCATGGGATAGATACAAAAGTCTGCTAAGAAAAACACCCACGCATGGCTTTGAAGAACAGGAAGTAGTCTTAACTTTCCTTGGAGGGCTTGGTTCACAAACCAAGATGATGCTTGATGCCTCAGCAGGAGGCAATATTAAATGGAAAACTCCAGAGGAAGCTATAGAAATCATTGACAACATGGCTACTAGTGATAATGAGCTCAACAGTGAAAGAGGAGCTCCTATGCAACAAAAAGGGGTTCTCCAATTACAGACACATGATGCCTTGCTAGCTCAAAATAAAATTCTAACTCAACAGTTGGAGACTCTGACTAAAACTCTTGCACAATTACCTAAAGAGTTGAAAACTGCTGCACAGGTACAAACCCAGTTGTGCGAATTATGTGGAGGTGATCATATCAATGGTCAATGTGCTTTTCCAGTGGAAGCCTTGGAGGATGTTAATTTCATGGCTAATCAATTTCCATACCGTCAAGGGAATTACAATCAAGGGTGGAAACCACATCCAAGCATTGGTCAAGGACAAACTGGGCAAGCAAATCAATATAATAAGCAGCAGCAGCAACCAACCTTTTGGCAACAGTTATCTATGCTCAATGAAAAATCAACAAGGTTGGAAGAAACTCTTCAGCAATTCATACAGAAAACCGAATCTTCTCAAAAGAGCACTGAAGCTGCTATAAAGAATTTGGAGATTCAAATGGGTCAGATTACCAAGCAATTGGAAGAAAGGCCAAATAGAAATTTTGGGGCTAATACTGAGGTTAACCCTAGAGAAGAGTGCAAAGTGGTAAAGAGTGTGAATGAAGAGATAATTGAGTTAGAAGAAGGAGAAACAGAAGAAAGAAGAGAAATAGAGAACAAAAACAATTTTCCTTTTCCAATAAATCAAGAGAAACAAATGGATTTCAAAGAATTATTCAGAATGGTGGATAATAAAGCACCTTGGGAACAGATTTTACAGAAAATTGCAGTTTACACAAAATCTGATGAAGAAATTTCTACAAAGAAGAGACGTAGAGATGATGAGGCAAAAGAGTGTATAACTGTTAAGAAAGAGTCATTCCCTCCTAAAGCGTCAGATCCAGGCAGTTTTTCTATCCCTTGTACTATAGGGAAGAAAAAGGTAAAGAAAGCTCTCCTTGATTTAGGTTCAAGTGTTAACTTGATACCTTATTCTTTACTGGAGCAAATCGGCAATGTTAAAATGAAACCTGCAAAGATTAAGATAGTAATGGCCGATGGATATTCAAAGGAGCCATGTGGGATTGTAGAGGACATTATAGTTTGTGTTGGCAAACTTCAGTTCTTGGCAGACTTTGTGGTGATGAAGATGGAGACCAAGAAGATACCTATCATACTTGGAAGACCGTTTATGAAAACGGCCAGGGCTATCATAGATGTAAATGAAGGGATAGTGGTTGATACACGGGGCCCAAGGTCAATTAGTTCAGTGTAGGATTTCTTTTACTTTTATTAAAACATGTGTAAAAGGTACTAGGCATGTGCTAGATAGGAGGGACTTTTAGTCCTATATATAGACATGTCACCACCTCTTGTAAGATACTTTTGAGCATAATGAATTGTTATTATGTTGAGAACACTCCAGATCAATTCTACCTTGAAAGTCAAAGCTAGAGAATCCCAAAGGATCTCCTCTAGCCACCTTCCCTTCACACCATCCATTCTCTCATTTTCCATTATCAGATTCTCTCTCCTCCGTAGCATCCAGCTCACGCCACTCTCACTAATTACTAGCGTCCTCGTGGCTTGCGCCTACATCTCTGCCACGCGTGCCTGTGACTCCAACGCTACTCATCATTTTTCTCTCAATCATTCGAGAGAATAAACCATCACTCTCGCGTTCTTCTTTCTTCCAGTGCATCTCCTCCAGCAAACCGTTTCCTCACAGATCTACCATCACAAATCCTCACGTAAGTCATCTCCACCGATCCATATCTCATATTTTCCTTGTCCTTGCCTTTTCACACCTACGCACCGATTCAACCTTTGTTTGGAGTTCTATCTTTGCTTCCACCATCGTTCTTCACCCATTTATTGAGTCAAATCATAATTTCTTTCCATTTCATTGATTTAATCGTTGAATCCTTCTTCTCCACCGATTAAATCCTTCCTTACCTTCAACCCTAGAGTTTTCACCGATTAATCCCCCGAAACCTAGGGTTCTCGAGTAAATCTGCTTCTTTCCGCTGCGCATCGATGTCAAGGAGGCCTCGAGGAGTCCAAATCTCTCAAGTTTCGTTTTCTCCTCGGAGCGTCGCCTATCATGTTGTATCAGAGCCTGGTTCTCCGCGCTTCGAAAGTTAAGTATCTCTCCATTGATTTGCGTCTCTGATCTGAGTTTAAATTTCTTGCGTTGCTATGAAATTCACGAGTTGTTTCGATTCTGTCTTGATCTTATTCATTCGTGTTGAATCTCTTCAATATTCGTGTTGTTCATTATGATTCCTTCTCTGTCTTGTGTTGATTCATGTGTTTTTGGTCTTGATCTGTTCATTAGGTTTCTGCTTGAGTCATTTCTTGTATGCTAACCTTGTTTTGGTTGTGTCTTTCATCATCTTAATCGGTCCAAATTTTTGTTGAGTCATTTTCATTGATAAATCATATTCTGTCATGTTTACAGTCATGTTTAATTGCTTAAAATGTCATAAATTTTGTGTTCAAAGCTGTGTTGAGTTTTTTCTGAGATTCTGGAATATATGATCAGTGGCTATACACCATATGAGCTATGATACCTTCATTGTGAGCTCGGGTGCATGCAAAAGTGACCGTAATCTCAGATTTAACGTACTGTTGAGGTGTATTTTGATTTGCGTTTATTGTCATGGCCAATACATATTATTTTGGTGATAAAATGCTTGAATGAGTTTGTATCAGGTGCACATCACTTAAGCCATGAATTGCTGAAGCAAATAGCTTGATGACACCTTGTGAAAACTCCAGCAGTATCAAATTGCAGTTGGCCGATCTGCATTGTCTTGTTTGAGTCTAATTTTTGTTTTAAAATCTGTTCTGGCATATAGATCTTGCTGGAAATCTTACATTAACTTCCTCGTGTCGTGTTCAAGTTTCCCATTGTTGTTTTAAAGTCATCAATAATTTGTCCATTGACTCAATGAAACTTAAAACTGGTGGTGTGGTTGACCTGTTTGATTGCATAATTGGCTATTGCAAGTTCAATTTTCGAATTACTATGTTCTGCATCCAATTTTAATGCAAAACAAGTTGGTTTTGAAGTTTTAAACATGTTGAGATAGTTAATTCGAGTTATATCAGCCTTTGTGCGTTTTTCCACCTTTGAAACCACCATTTTAAGTCAAAATTTTTATAAAGCAAGTATAGTGCAGTACTGAAATTTTGATTTGTGTGTTTATGATTCAGTTGGATTGTAGTAAGAGCTAGGGTCTGTTGAATGAAATCGAAACAGGTGAAAAAGAATATCTATACAAGTTTAAAAAGCATTCAGACCTTGTACAATCCAAATAAGTGAAGCTCCAAAATCAGAAACTGAAAACATTATCAATTATGAACTAATTTTGTTGGGGCATTGTATCAAACGCATTTGTAAAATTCAGTACTGGAGTCACTTAATTGTTCCTGCTCTAACTTGCTTGTTTGTTCTTCTTGCTTTTAAAATCTGTTCTAGTGCCAATCATAGGTTCAGTTTGAGTGCTTTCCTTCTTGATAGCTTTGTTTCTTGCTTGTCTTTATTGGTTATCTAGTTTGTCTGCAATGCATGTGAAATCTATTCTGCCAATCTTTAATTGAAGCTTTTAATTGCTTATTTCATCTGGTCTAGAGTTTCCTTCTGAGTTAGAGTCTGCTCTGCTGTTTGAGTGGTTGTACTGTTTGTCCATCACTTCGTTTTAGCCTAGCCATTTTCCTGATTGAAAAATCTGTTTCCATTCTGGGTTTTGCTTTTGGGATTTGAAAGAAGGTAAGTGTGAATGGTAGCATATTAGGTGGTGGTGATCCACAAGATTCTCTGGCCTAGACTGAAAATTTCTCTTTTACATTTTCATTTGAGTGTTTAAATTTTTAAAGAGAAACCTCAGTGCTGTGAGCTTAGTAAGGCTAATTTAGCCTAAAATTCCTTGGCATTTGCAAGAGAGTTCAGTTTCAATTAACCATTTGTTGACTGTGTTCATTGTGCAGGAAAAGAAGTTGGAATAATTAGAATGAAGCAGCTGTGATTTGTTGCAACTGCAACTGAAATAACTGTTGTTCTCATTTATTATTGATTTCCTGGTGATGCTATTTGTACTTGTGAATGTATAAACTGTCATTGCATTCATTTTATTTTAAAACATTGCTTGCTGAATTCCTTGATATAATCACTGTTTTGAAAGTGAACTGTGACTTCATGGTTTAATTGAGCATGTTGAATGCTGATTCTGATTTGACAAGACCTATGGGAACTTGGTAGATGCATAGGAATTGCAAATAATGTGCTGATTGTTTTATGAGCATTTCTGGAATTGCAAAAACACTGTTTTAAAACTGCCAATTTCTGATTTGCCTCACAATACTCTGTCCATTGATTTGATTAGCATGGTCCACTGATTTCTGAATTAGTTAGGACATTGTTCTTGACTAGTTGGTCCATTGTTTCTGTCCAGTGTAATTCACTAATTTTTCTGAAAAATGCTGCTCTTGTCATAATCAATTGTGCATCAAACTGTTTTAATTGCCAATGCAACCTCCAGTTTTAAAAAGTGATTAAAGCACCTAATTTTCAGTTCTGACTTGGCGATTGCAGTAATTAGGTGGTTAGTTTCTGCATTGAATTACCTCCAGTCTGAATATAGTTCACTGTCCATTGGATTCTGTTGCTGGATTTTGTTGGATTTATGTGTGCAGAGCTGATGTGAATGAAACCTTACGTGAGCAGAATATTACTGAAGAAACCAGAGGCATAAACACTTCTTGTGGGAGTGTTGAACTGAAGGGAGTTATTTACTTTAATTGCTTCTGATTGTTTACATTGCTTTGGTTTAAAATTGTTCATTATGGACTGCATGAACTGCTGATTTAGTGTGAATTTTCTGTGTAGTTTGGGAAAAGCAATATTGATGGTACTGTAGCATATTGTACATTGTGAGCTATTTCAGTAAAGACAGTAGCAACCATCTGAACTAAAGGGAGTTTCTTTTATCTCAAACTGTTTTTGATATGCTTAAATTGTGTAGTATGGCCTGCAATTGTTAGGATTAAAATTGTTTAATTGTTGATTGGTTGGAATTCAGTTTGTGCAGGAGTATAATTCTGAGTGGAAAGCTTGGGAAGCTTGTGCAGCCAAGAGAAAAGGAGTGGACAAGCTAGTTTCTTGATTTAGGCCGAGAATTGAAAGGAATATTTGGCCTCTGGAAGATTTCGTGCAAGATGAAGAAGTGGCAATAGGAACCTTTCTCTGCATCAAGTGTACAAACCAAGACAGGGAAGGCTCATTTAAGTGTAACTCCCCTCTTCCAATATATTTAGTTATCAGTTCTCTGATCCAGCTTTGTACATTTGTGATAATAGAGTGAACCCAAGAGCTAGGAGACCCCAAAGTTATCCAGAAGCAATAAGTCTAAGTGCGTATAAGGCTTTGAAGAAAAACATGCAGCAATGAACTGTTTGGACCAGACCGTGCAGCTGTTTGAATCTTTTGTAAATTGTTTTCTTCATTTTATGTGTAATAGGTTTTTGTGTTAGCTTTCTTTTAATATCAGTGTAAAAGGCCATTCAAAGTCCAAGTGTCTTGGAAGAGTCCTTGGTGCTCTTTCAACTCTTGGCAAAACTTTTCTTGTTTGTGTTTAATTTTTAGTGTCTTACGTTTAGGGTGATTTTAGGCTAAAAGGGATTAAACTCTAAGCCTTGTCACATTAGAGTCCGCAAAGTCTCATTTATTAGTGTTTAATTGTTGTGATTGTTTGTGAGTTGTGTCCTTTGATTTTAAAAGTGATTTTAGTTTAAAGGGTAACTAGTAGTAACCTAAGACATTTCTGGCAAGGCAAGACTTGGTACTTAAGCAGTCTTCATGACTCACCTCTCTTACCTGGGACTTGTCTAAGTGTGAATCTTGTATATCTTTTACACTAGAAAAACTTTTAGAAACAAAGATGTTTTGTTATTCATACAAGTCTTCTAGGAATTTTAATTTTGATAAGCAACTTAGTTACAAAGGAATCAAAAGAGAACATGATAAAGCTAGAAGGAAGTCTTGTTCATCTTATGAATTTGATAGGATTGAAGATGATTTGTATAAAAAAGCTAGTGAAAATATTCCATTCTTTGGTGATGATATTGGTGCATTAACATACCTAGCTTGGGAAAAGGAAATTAATGACATGCATTCATTCATGGTGAGAAAAAGTAAATATGAATCCTTCTATTCTAAAGATGATGAATCTTATATTCTTAATCTTTACACTTCTAGTTTTAAAAAGCATGCAAGAGAGTGGTGGGATGATAGACAATATCATGTTAAGATAGGTAGAAAATATCCCATCTATGATTGGAATGAATTGAAAGCTTGTATGAGAAGAAAGTTTGTGCCTCGAGAAATTGAAAGAAACTTAAAACTTATGGGAGAACTTATTAGAGAAGGTGAGTCATTCATTCAAAATTTAAGTGGATTCTCTCATAGGGAAAGTGAGTTTTTCGAAAAACTTAAGAGGCTATGGGAAGAGACAAGTAAATATAGAATTGAGAGATTAAAAAGAGAGAGAAGAGAGCAAGAGAGAAGAGAGCAAGAGAGAAGAAAAGAGGAAGAAATAGAGAGAAGAGAAAAAGAAAGAAGAGAAAAAGAGAAAAGAAAAGAGCAAGAGAGAAGAGAAGAGGAAGAAAATGAGAGAAGAAAAGAGGAAGAAAAAGAGAGAAGAAAAGAGGAAGAGAGAGAGAGAAGAGACGAGGAAGGAAGAGAAGAAGAGAAAAGAAGAAAGAAAGAAAGAAAAGAAGCACAAAGAAGAGAAAAGGAAGAAGTTGAAAGGATAGAAATGGAAGAAAAGAAAAAAAGAGAGCAACTAAGGGCAACATATCCTCCTACACTAGAAGCTAGAATCTTAAGGGGAGGTTTTCTATCCTCTCACTTTTCTCCATTTATATTTGAATTTCCCAAATTTCACTTTTCTTTCAAAGAATTTGCCACTCAATCTTTAAAAATGTTATCACTTTCAACACATGTAAAGTCACAACTTGGGTTATGGTTACCTTTATGGTTACCAATAACTCAAGATACAAATAAAATTTCAAATGAAGAAAGGTTTCTTTATTATATTAAAATTAAAAATTTCAAAATTAGGAAACCTTCTTCTACACATATTCTTTTATATATCTTATTGGGTCAAAGAAAACTAATTAGAGATATGTTTGATGCTTATTGCAGATGGATATTTGACCCAGGAGGAACCCTTGTGAAGCCAACAAAAATAAGTCTTCAAAAGCATCATCAGATTTGAGGACAAATCCTTTCCAAGGGGGAGGGGATGATACACGGGGCCCAAGGTCAATTAGTTCAGTGTAGGATTTCTTTTACTTTTATTAAAACATGTGTAAAAGGTACTAGGCATGTGCTAGATAGGAGGGACTTTTAGTCCTATATATAGACATGTCACCACCTCTTGTAAGATACTTTTGAGCATAATGAATTGTTATTCTGTTGAGAACACTCCAGATCAATTCTACCTTGAAAGTCAAAGCTAGAGAATCCCAAAGGATCTCCTCTAGCCACCTTCCCTTCACACCATCCATTCTCTCATTTTCCATTATCAGATTCTCTCTCCTCCGTAGCATCCAGCTCACGCCACTCTCACTAATTACTAGCGTCCTCGTTGCTTGCGCCTACATCTCTGCCACGCGTGCCTGTGACTCCAACGCTACTCATCATTTTTCTCTCAATCATTCGAGAGAATAAACCATCACTCTCGCGTTCTTCTTTCTTCCAGTGCATCTCCTCCAGCAAACCGTTTCCTCACAGATCTACCATCACAAATCCTCACGTAAGTCATCTCCACCGATCCATATCTCATATTTTCCTTGTCCTTGCCTTTTCACACCTACGCACCGATTCAACCTTTGTTTGGAGTTCTATCTTTGCTTCCACCATCGTTCTTCACCCATTTATTGAGTCAAATCATAATTTCTTTCCATTTCATTGATTTAATCGTTGAATCCTTCTTCTCCACCGATTAAATCCTTCCTTACCTTCAACCCTAGAGTTTTCACCGATTAATCCCCCGAAACCTAGGGTTCTCGAGTAAATCTGCTTCTTTCCGCTGCGCATCGATGTCAAGGAGGCCTCGAGGAGTCCAAATCTCTCAAGTTTCGTTTTCTCCTCGGAGCGTCGCCTATCAGTGGTGCTCCAAGATAGAGAGGAGAGAGTGGTGGTAGATGTCTTCAAAGATGAGATGCAAGCAAAGGAGGAAGAAGCTAGTTATAAAGCTGCATTTCGAGATGCACCCATGACTAGCCGTAAAGAAGAAAATCTTGAGGTTTCAGGTAACCATTGTTTGTTGTTTCAGGTACCCCAGGAAGAAGAGATTGGAAGAGGAGAAGAAATTCCTAGAGACTGGAAGAAAAGAAGACTCCAACTTGGCACACCTGTTAGAATAAAAAACAAGTTGTGGGTTGTGAAGGGCTTTAAAGAGAAGGAGATGATAGAGATAGAGTCTCCATATTCTAGAAGAACCAAAACAGTTCAAAGGAAACAGCTGAGGAGTTGGTGGAATGGCAACATCAACTACAAAGAAGATGGAACTTGAACTTTATTGGGTCAAGCTAATGACATTAAAAGAGCGCTTGCTGGGAGGCAACCCAGTGAATTTAAAAACTTTTGATTTGGTTTTGTAATTTTTAATTTGTGAACATTATTTTTGTATTTATTTTGTTGGATATAGCATCTACTGAAGGATGCTAGGTGGTTAAGTATCTACTGAAGGATACAATGGCTGTAACACCTACTGATGGGTGTTGGTAAGAAAATTTTGCACCTACTGAAGGGTGCTGGAGGATTTTGGGTCAGGCTCGTGACGTTAAACAAGCGCTACCTGGGAGGCAACCCAGTTGATTGAATATTTCTGTTTGTTTATTTTTAGGGTTTGCATAAGCATTGTGAATATTGAATTGCAGGGAACCAGTGAGGGGCACATATGGGAGGCACGTAGGTTAAGAAAAGAAGGAAAAGAGCACTTCACGAAAGTGCCGCTGAGCGGTACTCTCGCAGAATAGGGTTTTAGTTCCCCTTAGCGGGACCCGAGCCCATTAGGGTATTTTTAAACCCTAAGCTGCGCATTCTTTCACACTTTCAGACTTTTCTTTGCACAAACACTCCCACATACCTTCTCCAAGGTTTTCCACATCTTTTCACTCTTCCCTCTTAAGTAAATTTCTCTTCCACTCACTTTTTCACTAGTGTGCCATCAAAGTTTGGGGTTGGAAGAGAGCATTCTAGCTTGGAAGCATTCTCATTGCATCTAGTATCTCCACCCAAGTAAGTAAGATGCATTTTGTTCATCCTAGGGTTTTGATTTTGAATATGATGGTTAAAGCATGAAGATTTAGGGGTTTTGATTTCTTGGCATGATTTGATGATATATTTGATGTTTGAACCGATTAAACTGCATGATTATGAACTGGAAAACTGAAAATTGCATTTGGGTGGAGTTAGGAAAGCTTTAAAACAGGTTTTTCGAAAATCTGCAGAGTTACCGCTGAGGGGTAAACTACCGCTGAGCGGCACTCTGCCAGATTTGATTTTTTTTGTTTTTGTGTGATCTGGAATGTGGTACTGGTGGCGCTGAGGGGAAATTCTGGCCCTCAGCGATGGTTTAGCTTCGAAAGGAGTTGTGTTCTTTGTTTTACTAATGATTAACATCATGTTCTGTGGTTTTGTATTTGTTTTGAATGTAGGAATGGCATCATCTTCAGGAAAAAGATTGAAAACCATGGCAACCAAGAGAAAGGAAAAGGAACCAGAGCAACCCCACTCTAGCAGGTTCCTCTCTAGGAAACATGAGAAGCACTTTAAAGTGGTTCAGGACAGGAGACTTCTGATGGAGAGAAAGGTTGGAATGATACCTAACCTTGCTCCTCAATTTGGAGAGCAAGTTTTAGGGAATGACTGGGGAAAGCTAGCCACTTATCCTGCACCTGCCAACATAGCTGTGGTTAAGGAATTTTACACCAATGCAAAGAAGATTGGTGATTATCCAGCTGAGAATTATTTGGGCTATGTCAGAGGACATGCTATCAGGTATGATCCTGATTCAATTAATAACTTTCTGGACACTGTATGGGCTGGTGAGCAGTGCCAGTTTGCTCTTTGCATGGAGGAAGGTGCTGATTATGAGGATGTGGAGAGAGTACTGTGTATACCTGGAGGACACTTCCAAAGGAATCGATCTGGCTTAGTGGTTAACATTAGGAGGACAGATTTGACTCCTCTTGCAAAGTATTGGATGGCGTTTTCTCATGCCAACATTCAGCCATGTTCACATGTGTCAGATATTACTCTCAGCAGGGCATTCTTCATCTACTGTGCTATCAGAAACTTGAATGTTAATATTGGGCAGGTGATAGCTGATGAGATTAGTGTGTGCGCCAATACTTCAAACAACAAAGCACCACTAGGACATCCTTCTTTGATCACGCACCTTTGCAAGATAGCTGGGGTGGACACTTCTGCTCCACCTTTTGAGAGGCCAAGAAAAGCTATTGATGAGGCCTACTATAGACAGTACTGTGGAGGTGATGATGCAGCTCAGCCAGTTCCACCACGCCGTGCTCGTAGAGAGAGAGGGCCAGCACAGAGCCAGACATCTGCTGAGACACATGAAGCAGAGCCATTCCAGATGAGGGACATGTATATGTCTCTTATAGGGACTCAGTTGCAGTCCATTCACAGAGGGCAGGTGGCTACTGTTGAGATGATTGTGGGGATGTATGATACACCTCCAACCCACAGGTGGACTATGGATGAATTCCATAATGTGGTAGCATGGCCAGAGGAACCAGTGCATGGAGGAGGAGCTGAAGCAACTGAAGCTTCAGCTAGAGATATGGAAGAAGATGAAGCTGATGAGGATGATGCATTTGAAGATGATGAAGATGAGGAGGAAGAGGAAGATACAGAGGACAGCTCAAATTGATGAGGAGCTGAGATAACATTTACTGATGAATGCTATCATGTGCTTATGTTTTGTGGTTTAAGTTTTCTGAACTTATTTGTTTCTGTTTTTTAGATTAGGGTTTGATGTACTCTATTTGAAACCTGGTTTCTTGTGATGGTTTGCTATTAACTGTGATTGTGTGATAAGTAATACTGAATGATGCTTATGATTAATTGATGTTGAGATGATGTGCACATTAAAATGCTTATACAAGTGATTCACAAGCTTTGTGAACAAATGCATGATATCATGATTGTGATTGTGAAATTAAGCAGGATGTGTATGTCAAATGTGAATGAGCTTATATGTGAGATTTTGAGCTCCAGAGTTGTTATTGTTGAATGCTATTACTTTGAAAGCATGAATGATTTTGCCCAGGTTTTCTATGAGTGAATCAATTGCTTGTTTTGCATCATATGATCAAGGCCGTTTGTTGGAAACCTTTTTATTGGCCAAATTTGTAGAAGTTAGCCCACTAAAAGAGAACACTTTGTGTTCAATCCTTTTGAACCCTTAGCCTTGAATATACACTGAAACCTTTGATTGAAAAATCTTTACCTTGAGTTAAGTAGAAAATCTTGTGTGGTATTGTTAAATATTCAAGTTTGGGGTTGTTGGGAAAACATGAAAAGCATTGAGCTAAGAGCTAAAAAGTAAGAATATGCAAAGAAAAAGAAAAGAAAAGAAAAAGAAGCAAAGCTCAATGCAAAGGCAAAAGAAAGTTGGGAAAGAATAAGATGATTGTGTTGTTATGATTCTCTTAACTCAAGGATTTTGTGATCCAGAAAAACCAATTTTCTTGTTAGCCCAGCCACATTATAAGCCATAGAAAAGTCCTTGTGATGATGCATGCTTGTGAATGTTTTTGATTGTGGTAAAATGAAAGGCAAAGTTGATTCATGTAACATTGTGATAGTAGAGTGAATGAGTGATCATCTCTTATACACTTGAGTGTGAGTGAAACACTTGACTTAGTGAGGAAATATCACATGAACACATGAACATCCATGCTTAATTGATTGATCATTCATGAAAATAGCATTTGTTGGAATTTAAATGACTTTGTGAACACTAAAGCATGTGCACATCTTGATTGAACTCTTGGTCATAAGTTTGAGTGAAGTTTTTACTTATCTTGAAAAGAAGATTTTTGAATGAAGTGAACCATCATATGAATTGGTTTAAAGATGGAGTTACATCTTATTTGCTTGAGGACAAGCAAAGTTTTAAGTTTGGGGTTGTGATAACAGTTGAAAAACTGTTATTTTCATGATTAAAATTGACACTAAAAGCAACCTTTACACTTAGAAACTAGCTTGAAATCATGTTTTTCCTCATGTTTTTAGAAATAAGAGAGCTGGACAGGTTTATGCTTGATTTCAGTGTTTTTATGCAGGTTTTAAGGTGAATTTGGTGAAAGAAGTGAAGAAGGAGAGAGATGAAATCAGAAAAGACAATAAAAAGTGCAAAAGGAGAAGCCGAAGTCACCGCTCAGCGGCAGTTTACCGCTGAGCGGCACTCAGGAGCTTGCGGGAGGTCCGCTGAGGGGCAAAATGGCCGCTGAGGGGAGAAAACAAGTCACGCACTCACCGCTGAGCGGTATTTTACCGCTGAGCGGCACTTTAATGGGCTTGGACTTGACTTTTTGTAATTTACGAATGATATATAAGCTTTAGGGTTTCCTAGGGTTAGGCATCTTTGGCAGGAAACGAAGCAAACACTCTCTCTTCCACCCCTTTGAAGGAGGATCTTGGATGCTGAGGCTTCCTCTTCACCTTTTTAGGGTTTATTCTTTCATTCTTTCATTGTAATTCATCTAGGTTCACCATGAATATGGTGAACTAAACTCTGTATGTTTGTTGGGGAATCAATGTAATCTTGTGAAACTCTCATATATGGAATCTGTTTTTACATCTTTTAATTAAGACTTATGCTTTCTTTTCATCATTAGTTAGGGTTTTTCCTCTTTGCTTAATGCTTGCATTGTTTAACTCATTCGATGCATGATTATTGGTTTTGTCGATACGGGCACGTACGGGGAAGTCTAGATCCGGGGAATTTCTCCCAATTTTATATTGGTTGTCGTTAAGCTCCTGCACTTATGAACTGATCATTAGGAATGCTAGGAATTGTATGAACTCGTGATTAGGGAGAAGCCTTCTGGAAAGGTACATTAGAGAGTGGCATTAACAATGATGATTTGACTTTTGAATTCCTAAAATATATGAGAGTGGATAAGATGAAATTGAACCCCAACAACATATTCATATCTATAATTCATTGAAAGTGTTTATCTTTTGATTTTTGCCATTGATCAAAATTCATGCATACATGTTTATTTTCTGTCTTGCATTTTAAACCCCAAATATTTCGTTTGTAAGTCTTAGTTAATCAAGAAACCACATAACTAAACTAGGCCGTGAGTCCTTTGGGAAGAACGATACTTGGTCTAACCAAGTTTATTACTTGAACGATTCGGTCATACTTGCCGATTGAAAACAAGTTTGTGACATCATAATTTGGTGTTCATAAATTTGTCCATCAAGTTTTTGGCGCCGTTGCCGGGGACTCGTGGTTTAACTGGTTAATTTGTGTGATTATTGATTATCTTTGACTTATTTTTTTATTTTATTTTTAAATTTCGAATTTTTATTTTATTTTTCTGTTTTTTATTTTTATTTTTTTTTTATTTTCTGAATATTATATCTTCTCTTATATCTTTTTGTGCTAACCAAATCTTTTCTAGGGTTTTGTGTTCTTGTGTATGCAGGAGGCAATTCGAACTAGGAGCAAGAAAACAACAGAACCTCTGCTTGAAGGATTAGAAGACAGTAGACGGAGGAGAAGAATCAGAACATCTAGAGAACTTTTCCCTCCTCCGGAAACTCTGTTGCAACCATCACCACAAGGTTCTGACAATAGCACAGAAAATATGGAGAATAATAATATCAGAAGAACTCTTGCTGATTACACCAATATAGCTGGACCTCAACACTTTAACAGCATAGCTAGACCTAGAGTCAATGCAGCCAATATGGAGGTCAAACCAGCACTGATCCAACTGGTGAAGAGTAATCAATTTAATGGGTTATCTCATGAAAGCCCATATGAGCACCTTACTACATTTAATGAAATTTGCAACACAGTGAAAATCAATGGGGTGCCAGACGAAGCAATCAAACTTAGTTTGTTTCCTTTCTCATTGGGAGGCAATGCTAAGCTTTGGTTGAACTCTTTTCCAGAAGGAAGTTTCACAGAGTGGGAAGCAGTGGTAACAAAGTTTTTGAACAAGTACTTTCCACAATCAAAGGTGACAAAAGGCAAGCAAGAGATATCTTCATTTAAGCAGGGCATGGAAGAATCACTGGGGCATGCATGGGATAGATACAAAAGTCTGCTAAGAAAAACACCCACGCATGGCTTTGAAGAACAGGAAGTAGTCTTAACTTTCCTTGGAGGGCTTGGTTCACAAACCAAGATGATGCTTGATGCCTCAGCAGGAGGCAATATTAAATGGAAAACTCCAGAGGAAGCTATAGAAATCATTGACAACATGGCTACTAGTGATAATGAGCTCAACAGTGAAAGAGGAGCTCCTATGCAACAAAAAGGGGTTCTCCAATTACAGACACATGATGCCTTGCTAGCTCAAAATAAAATTCTAACTCAACAGCTGGAGACTCTGACTAAAACTCTTGCACAATTACCTAAAGAGTTGAAAACTGCTGCACAGGTACAAACCCAGTTGTGCGAATTATGTGGAGGTGATCATATCAATGGTCAATGTGCTTTTCCAGTGGAAGCCTTGGAGGATGTTAATTTCATGGCTAATCAATTTCCATACCGTCAAGGGAATTACAATCAAGGGTGGAAACCACATCCAAGCATTGGTCAAGGACAAACTGGGCAAGCAAATCAATATAATAAGCAGCAGCAGCAACCAACCTTTTGGCAACAGTTATCTATGCTTAATGAAAAATCAACAAGGTTGGAAGAAACTCTTCAGCAATTCATACAGAAAACCGAATCTTCTCAAAAGAGCACTGAAGCTGCTATAAAGAATTTGGAGATTCAAATGGGTCAGATTACCAAGCAATTGGAAGAAAGGCCAAATAGAAATTTTGGGGCTAATACTGAGGTTAACCCTAGAGAAGAGTGCAAAGTGGTAAAGAGTGTGAATGAAGAGATAATTGAGTTAGAAGAAGGAGAAACAGAAGAAAGAAGAGAAATAGAGAGCAAAAACAATTTTCCTTTTCCAATAAATCAAGAGAAACAAATGGACTTCACAGAATTATTCAGAATGGTGGATAATAAAGCACCTTGGGAACAGATTTTACAGAAAATTGCAGTTTACACAAAATCTGATGAAGAAATTCTCTACAAAGAAGAGACGTAGAGATGATGAGGCAAAAGAGTGTATAACTGTTAAGAAAGAGTCATTCCCTCCTAAAGCAGTCAGATCCAGGCAGTTTTTCTATCCCTTGTACTATAGGGAAGAAAAAGGTAAAGAAAGCTCTCCTTGATTTAGGTTCAAGTGTTAACTTGATACCTTATTCTTTACTGGAGCAAATCGGCAATGTTAAAATGAAACCTGCAAAGATTAAAATAGTAATGGCCGATGGATCTTCAAAGGAGCCATGTGGGATTGTAGAGGACATTATAGTTTGTGTTGGCAAACTTCAGTTCTTGGCAGACTTTGTGGTGATGAAGATGGAGACCGAGAAGATACCTATCATACTTGGAAGACCGTTTATGAAAACGGCCAGGGCTATCATAGATGTAAATGAAGGGATAGTGGTGCTCCAGGATAGAGAGGAGAGAGTGGTGGTAGATGTCTTCAAAGATGAGATGCAAGCAAAGGAGGAAGAAGCTAGTTATAAAGCTGCATTTCGAGATGCACCCATGACTAGCCGTAAAGAAGAAAATCTTGAGGTTTCAGGTAACCATTGTTTGTTGTTTCAGGTACCCCAGGAAGAAGAGATTGGAAGAGGAGAAGAAATTCCTAGAGACTGGAAGAAAAGAAGACTCCAACTTGGCACACCTGTTAGAATCAAGAACAAGTTGTGGGTTGTGAAGGGCTTTAAAGAGAAGGAGATGATAGAGATAGAGTCTCCATATTCTAGAAGAACCAAAACAGTTCAAAGGAAACAGCTGAGGAGTTGGTGGAATGACAACATCAACTACAAAGAAGATGGAACTTGAACTTTATTGGGTCAAGCTAATGACATTAAAAGAGCGCTTGCTGGGAGGCAACCCAGTGAATTTAAAAACTTTTGATTTGGTTTTGTAATTTTTAATTTGTGAACATTATTTTTGTATTTATTTTGTTGGATATAGCATCTACTGAAGGATGCTAGGTGGTTAAGTATCTACTGAAGGATACAATGGCTGTAACACCTACTGATGGGTGTTGGTAAGAAAATTTTGCACCTACTGAAGGGTGCTGGAGGATTTTGGGTCAGGCTCGTGACGTTAAACAAGCGCTACCTGGGAGGCAACCCAGTTGATTGAATATTTCTGTTTGTTTATTTTTAGGGTTTGCATAAGCATTGTGAATATTGAATTGCAGGGAACCAGTGAGGGGCACATATGGGAGGCACGTAGGTTAAGAAAAGAAGGAAAAGAGCACTTCACGAAAGTGCCGCTGAGCGGTACTTTACCGCTGAGCGGTACTCTCGCAGAATAGGGTTTTAGTTCCCCTTAGCGGGACCCGAGCCCATTAGGGTATTTTTAAACCCTAAGCTGCGCATTCTTTCACACTTTCAGACTTTTCTTTGCACAAACACTCCCACATACCTTCTCCAAGGTTTTCCACATCTTTTCACTCTTCCCTCTTAAGAAAATTTCTCTTCCACTCACTTTTTCACTAGTGTGCCATCAAAGTTTGGGGTTGGAAGAGAGCATTCTAGCTTGGAAGCATTCTCATTGCATCTAGTATCTCCACCCAAGTAAGTAAAATGCATTTTGTTCATTCCTAGGGTTTTGATTTTGAATATGATGGTTAAAGCATGAAGATTTAGGGGTTTTGATTTCTTGGCATGATTTGATGATATATTTGATGTTTGAACCGATTAAACTGCATGATTATGAACTGGAAAACTGAAAATTGCATTTGGGTGGAGTTAGGAAAGCTTTAAAACAGGTTTTTCGAAAATCTGCAGAGTTACCGCTGAGGGGTAAACTGCCGCTGAGCGGCACTCTGCCAGATTTGATTTTTTCTGGTTTTTGTGTGATCTGGAATGTGGTACTGGTGGCGCTGAGGGGAAATTCTGGCCCTCAGCGATGGTTTAGCTTCGAAAGGAGTTGTGTTCTTTGTTTTACTAATGATTAACATCATGTTCTGTGGTTTTGTATTGTGTTTTGAATGTAGGAATGGCATCATCATTCAGGAAAAAGATTGAAAACCATGGCAACCAAGAGAAAGGAAAAGGAACCAGAGCAACCCCACTCTAGCAGGTTCCTCTCTAGGAAACATGAGAAGCACTTTAAAGTGGTTCAGGACAGGAGACTTCTGATGGAGAGAAAGGTTGGAATGATACCTAACCTTGCTCCTCAATTTGGAGAGCAAGTTTTAGGGAATGACTGGGGAAAGCTAGCCACTTATCCTGCACCTGCCAACATAGCTGTGGTTAAGGAATTTTACACCAATGCAAAGAAGATTGGTGATTATCCAGCTGAGAATTATTTGGGCTATGTCAGAGGACATGCTATCAGGTATGATCCTGATTCAATTAATAACTTTCTGGACACTGTATGGGCTGGTGAGCAGTGCCAGTTTGCTCTTTGCATGGAGGAAGGTGCTGATTATGAGGATGTGGAGAGAGTACTGTGTATACCTGGAGGACACTTCCAAAGGAATCGATCTGGCTTAGTGGTTAACATTAGGAGGACAGATTTGACTCCTCTTGCAAAGTATTGGATGGCGTTTTCTCATGCCAACATTCAGCCATGTTCACATGTGTCAGATATTACTCTCAGCAGGGCATTCTTCATCTACTGTGCTATCAGAAACTTGAATGTTAATATTGGGCAGGTGATAGCTGATGAGATTAGTGTGTGCGCCAATACTTCAAACAACAAAGCACCACTAGGACATCCTTCTTTGATCACGCACCTTTGCAAGATAGCTGGGGTGGACACTTCTGCTCCACCTTTTGAGAGGCCAAGAAAAGCTATTGATGAGGCCTACTATAGACAGTACTGTGGAGGTGATGATGCAGCTCAGCCAGTTCCACCACGCCGTGCTCGTAGAGAGAGAGGGCCAGCACAGAGCCAGACATCTGCTGAGACACATGAAGCAGAGCCATTCCAGATGAGGGACATGTATATGTCTCTTATAGGGACTCAGTTGCAGTCCATTCACAGAGGGCAGGTGGCTACTGCTGAGATGATTGTGGGGATGTATGATACACCTCCAAGCCCACAGGTGGACTATGGATGAATTCCATAATGTGGTAGCATGGCCAGAGGAACCAGTGCATGGAGGAGGAGCTGAAGCAGCTGAAGCTTCAGCTAGAGATATGGAAGAAGATGAAGCTGATGAGGATGATGCATTTGAAGATGATGAAGATGAGGAGGAAGAGGAAGATACAGAGGACAGCTCAGAATTGATGAGGAGCTGAGATAGCATTTACTGATGAATGCTATCATGTGCTTATGTTTTGTGGTTTAAGTTTTCTGAACTTATTTGTTTCTGTTTTTTAGATTAGGGTTTGATGTACTCTATTTGAAACCTGGTTTCTTGTGATGGTTTGCTATTAACTGTGATTGTGTGATAAGTAATACTGAATGATGCTTATGATTAATTGATGTTGAGATGATGTGCACATTAAAATGCTTATACAAGGTGATTCACAAGCTTTGTGAACAAATGCATGATATCATGATTATGATTGTGAAATTAAGCAGGATGTGTATGTCAAATGTGAATGAGCTTATATGTGAGATTTTGAGCTCCAGAGTTGTTATTGTTGAATGCTATTACTTTGAAAGCATGAATGATTTTGCCCAGGTTTTCTATGAGTGAATCAATTGCTTGTTTTGCATCATATGATCAAGGCCGTTTGTTGGAAACCTTTTTATTGGCCAAATTTGTAGAAGTTAGCCCACTAAAAGAGAACACTTTGTGTTCAATCCTTTTGAACCCTTAGCCTTGAATATACACTGAAACCTTTGATTGAAAAATCTTTACCTTGAGTTAAGTAGAAGATCTTGTGTGGTATTGTTAAATATTCAAGTTTGGGGTTGTTGGGAAAACATGAAAAGCATTGAGCTAAGAGCTAAAAAGTAAGAATATGCAAAGAAAAAGAAAAGAAAAGAAAAAGAAGCAAAGCTCAATGCAAAGGCAAAAGAAAGTTGGGAAAGAATAAGATGATTGTGTTGTTATGATTCTCTTAACTCAAGGATTTTGTGATCCAGAAAAACCAATTTTCTTGTTAGCCCAGCCACATTATAAGCCATAGAAAAGTCCTTGTGATGATGCATGCTTGTGAATGTTTTTGATTGTGGTAAAATGAAAGGCAAAGTTGATTCATGTAACATTGTGATAGTAGAGTGAATGAGTGATCATCTCTTATACACTTGAGTGTGAGTGAAACACTTCACTTAGTGAGGAAATATCACATGAACACATGAACATCCATGCTTAATTGATTGATCATTCATGAAAATAGCATTTGTTGGAATTTAAATGACTTTGTGAACACTAAAGCATGTGCACATCTTGATTGAACTCTTGGTCATAAGTTTGAGTGAAGTTTTTACTTATCTTGAAAAGAAGATTTTTGAATGAAGTGAACCATCATATGAATTGGTTTAAAGATGGAGTTACATCTTATTTGCTTGAGGACAAGCAAAGTTTTAAGTTTGGGGTTGTGATAACAGTTGAAAAACTGTTATTTTCATGATTAAAATTGACACTAAAAGCAACCTTTACACTTAGAAACTAGCTTGAAATCATGTTTTTCCTCATGTTTTTAGAAATAAGAGAGCTGGACAGGTTTATGCTTGATTTCAGTGTTTTTATGCAGGTTTTAAGGTGAATTTGGTGAAAGAAGTGAAGAAGGAGAGAGATGAAATCAGAAAAGACAATAAAAAGTGCAAAAGGAGAAGCCGAAGTCACCGCTCAGCGGCAGTTTACCGCTGAGCGGCACTCAGGAGCTTGCGGGAGGTCCGCTGAGGGGCAAAATGGCCGCTGAGGGGAGAAAACAAGTCACGCACTCACCGCTGAGCGGTATTTTACCGCTGAGCGGCACTTTAATGGGCTTGGACTTGACTTTTTGTAATTTACGAATGATATATAAGCTTTAGGGTTTCCTAGGGTTAGGCATCTTTGGCATGAAACGAAGCAAACACTCTCTCTTCCACCCCTTTGAAGGAGGATCTTGGATGCTGAGGCTTCCTCTTCACCTTTTTAGGGTTTATTCTTTCATTCTTTCATTGTAATTCATCTAGGTTCACCATGAATATGGTGAACTAAACTCTGTATGTTTGTTGGGGAATCAATGTAATCTTGTGAAACTCTCATATATGGAATCTGTTTTTACATCTTTTAATTAAGACTTATGCTTTCTTTTCATCATTAGTTAGGGTTTTTCCTCTTTGCTTAATGCTTGCATTGTTTAACTCATTCGATGCATGATTATTGGTTTTGTCGATACGGGCACGTACGGGGAAGTCTAGATCCGGGGAATTTCTCCCAATTTTATATTGGTTGTCGTTAAGCTCCTGCACTTATGAACTGATCATTAGGAATGCTAGGAATTGTATGAACTCGTGATTAGGGAGAAGCCTTCTGGAAAGGTACATTAGAGAGTGGCATTAACAATGATGATTTGACTGTTGAATTCCTAAAATATATGAGAGTGGATAAGATGAAATTGAACCCCAACAACATATTCATATCTATAATTCATTGAAAGTGTTTATCTTTTGATTTTTGCCATTGATCAAAATTCATGCATACATGTTTTCTGTCTTGCATTTTAAACCCCAAATATTTCGTTTGTAAGTCTTAGTTAATCAAGAAACCACATAACTAAACTAGGCCGTGAGTCCTTTGGGAAGAACGATACTTGGTCTAACCAAGTTTATTACTTGAACGATTCGGTCATACTTGCCGATTGAAAACAAGTTTGTGACATCATAATTTGGTGTTCATAAATTTGTCCATCAGTATGCATGGATTGATCAATGGTAAGAAGAAACAAAACACGTGAATTGAAATATATGGATGGTTATGTTGTTGGGGTTTATCAATTTCATCCTTATCTACTCTCATGTATTCAGAAATTCATCTTTCTTCATTAATTGTTAATGCCACTTTCTAAATTACCTTAAACCCGATGTCTCGGCGAAGAAAGCCTAATCATAATCACTAGTTTACAGTGTCTTGTCTCCCTAGCAATTAATCATGCATTATAGTGAACAGAAGCTTAAAGGCAACCAATCATCATACTCCTATGTCTAGGTTTATACTACTATTGGGAGAGATTCCCCAGATCTAGATTTCCCCGTATGTGTCCATATCGACAAAATCAATTATCATGACATAGAATGAGTTAAACAATGCATGTTTTGAGTAAAGAGGAAAATCCCTAACAATTAATGAAAGAAAACATGTATCTTAAAGAAGATTTTGAAGAACAAATTCTATACATGAGAGCTTCAAAAGGATTACATTGATTCCCTAACAACAATAAATGTTTAGTTCACCATATTCATGGTGAAACTATATGAATTGCAATGAAATAGTGAAAAGATAGAACCCTAGAAAGGTGAGAAAGGAGCTGTAGCATCCACAATCTGCCTCCAAGGGGTGAAATAGTGTGTTTCTGCTTCGTCCCAGTCAAAGATCACTGACCTAGGTTAACTAAAACCTTATATAGTATTCTAAAAATTATAGAAAAGTTAGTCGAAGCCCATCAGAATGCCACTCAGAGGTAAAATACCGCTCAGCGGTAAGTGTGTGTCCTCTATTCCACCCCTCAGCTGCACTTCTGCCCCTCAGCGGTGTCAACGAGTCTTGAAGAACACCGCTCAACGGTAATTTCCGCTGAGCGACACTTGGTTCTTCTCTTTTTGTGCACTTTTTGTGTCCTTTTCTGATTCCATCTCTTTCCTACTTCTCTTCTTTCATCAAATTCATCTCAAAATCTGCAAAAACAAGGAAATCAAGCATAAAACTTGTCCAACTCTCTTATTTCCATAAACATAAGCAAAAGCATGATTCCAAGCTAGTTTCTAAGTCATAAAGGTTGTTTTTTATATCAATTTTAAGTATAAAAATAACAGTTTTTCAACTGTTATCACAACCCCAAAATTAGAACTTTGCTTATCCTCAAGCAAACAAAATGTAACTCAATTTTCTACCAATCCATACAATGGTTCACCACAATCAAAATTCCTTCTTCTAGGACAAGTAAATACTCAAATTAGCTCTTCACAAAGACTTCAATCAAGATGTGCACATGTTTTTAGTGTTCACTCAATCACATAATATCCAACAAATGTTATTTTCATGAATGACCAATCAACTAAGTATAGATGTTCCTATGTGTTCATGGAATTTTTCTTCACTAGATAAAGTGTTTCACTCAAACAAAAAAGTGTATAAGAGGTATTCACTCATCCACTCTACTATCACAATGTCACATGAATTAACTTTGCCTTTCATCTAACCATAATAAAAAATACTCACAAGCAAGCATCATCACAAGGACTTTTCTATGGCTTATAATGTGGCTGACTAACAAGAAAATTGGTTTTTCTGAGTCACAAAACCCTTGAGTTAAGAGAATCATCTAAACACAACCATTCTTAATTATTCCCAAATTTCTTTTGCATTGAGCTTTTCTTTTCCTTTTTCTTTTGCTTTTCACATGCTTAACTTTTACCTCAATGCTTTTTACTTTCCCTTTCTAAACTTTTTAACAACCCAAAACTTGAACATTTATCAATACCACAAAATGTTTTCAACTTAACTCAAGGTAAAGCTTTTTTAAAGAGGGTTTTCTATCTTGTTCAAGGTTACGGGTTCAAAGGATAGAACACATAGGGTTCTCTTTTGATTGGGTTAAAATCATACATTTGGCTAACAAAAGGGTTACCAACAAATGGCCTTGATCATATGATGCAAACAAGCAAATACTTCAATCATAGAAAACCTGGGCAAAGTCATTCATGCTTTCAGAGTAATAGCATTCAATCACAACAACTCTGGAGCTCAAAATCTCACATATAAGCTCATTCATATTCCACATACACATCCTGCTTAGCATCATAATCACAATCACAACATCATGCATTTGTTCACAAAGCTTGTGAACCACCTGTATACGCATATAATGTGCATATTCTCAACATCAATCAAGATCAAAACATCATCAAGCATTACTTATCACACAACAGTCACAAGCAAACTATCATAACAGATAAAATTTCAAATTGATTACATCAACCCTATTCTAAAAACAGAAGCAAATAAATTCACAAATTTAAAACACTGGATATAAAAGATCCTACTCCATTGCTGATAGCATCCATCAGTAAATGCTATCTCAGCTCCTCATCAGCCTGTGTTGTCATCTGTATCTTCCTCCTCTTCATTATCTTCAACATCCTCAAATGTGTCATCATCATCATCATCTTCATCTTCCTCCATAACTGAAGCTTCAGCTGCTCCAGCTCTACTGCCCTGCACGTTCTCCTTTGGCCATGCCACCACGTTATGGAACTCGTCCATAGTCCACCTGTGTGCTGGGGTTGTATCATACATCCCAATGATCATCTCAACAGTGGCCACCTACCCTCTGTGGATGGACTACATCTGGGCATCTATAAGAGACATATACATGTCCCTCATCTGGATGGCTCTGCCTCATGAGTCTCTACAGATGTCTGACTCTGTGCTGATCCTCTCCCTCTACGAGAACGGCGTGGTGGAACTGACTGAGCTGCCTCCTCACCTCCACGGTAATGCCTATAATAGGCCTCATCAATGGATTTCCTCGGCCTTTCAAATAATGGAGTAGAGATGTTCACTCAAACTATCTCACACAGGTGCGTAATTAAGGAGGGATGCCCTAAAGGTGCCTTGTTGTTCATAGTGTTGGCACACACCTGTATCTCATTGGCTATCACCTGGCCAATGTTAATACTCATATTTCTGAGCACACAGTAGAGAAGAAATGCCCTGTTGACAGTGATATATGAAACATGGGAGCACGACTGAATGTTGGCATGAGAGAATGTCATCCAATACTTTGCCAGAGGAGTTAAATCAGTCCTCCTAATGTTCACCACTACACCATTTTTGTTCATCTGGAAGTGTCCTCCAGGTACACATAGAACGCTCTCCACATCATCAAAATCAGTTCCTTCCTCCATATAGAGAGCGAACTAACACTGCTCACCAGCCCATTCAATACCTAAAAATTTGTTTATAGAGTCAGGATCATACCGAATGGCGTGGCCTCTAACATAGCTTAGGTGATCTTCAGTGGGATGACCACCCAACCTCCTGGCATTGGTGTAAAATTCTTTCACCACTGCTATGTTAGCTGGTGCAGGGTATGTGGCTAATCTCCTCCAATTTTTGCTCATCAATTGCTCACCAAATTGTGGAGCAAAGCTAGGAATCAGTCCAACTTTCCTTTCCATCAGGAGCCTCCTATCTTGGACAATCTTAATATGCTTCTCATGGTTGCGAGAAAGGAACCTACTAGAATGGGTGTGTTCTGGTTCCTTTTCCTTTCTCTTGGAAGCTATAGTCTTGAATCTTTTGCCTGAAGAAGAGGTCATCCCTACATCAAACATAGATCACAAAACCACAAAGCATGTTGTTAACCATTAGTAAACCATAAACATCATCCCAAAACCATGTTAAACCACCGCTAAGGGCAAACAGAGCCCCGCAGCGCAACCTACAAGCAAACCAACAAGCAAAGGAGCCATAAAAACACCTATGCAAGAATCACGCTCAGCGAAACTTTTCGCTAAAAGGCGATTCTGCAGATTTTTCAAAACTTAATTTTAACCTTCCTAACTCCACCCACAAGCAATCTTTCTAGTTCCAGACCCAAATCAAGCATTTTAATTGGTTCAAATAGCAATTAACTCATCAAATCATGCATAAAAAATAAAATCCCTAAAGAGTCATGCTTAAACTACCATGTTCATGCTTTCAAGAACCCTAGAATGAAAAATGCTTGACTTACTTGGGTGGAGATGCTAGATAAATGGAAAATGCTTTAGGAATTTGAAGAAAACAGCCCCCCAATTGCAGTGCTCTCACTAAACCCCAAACTTGGATGGAACCCTAGTGAGAAAGTGAGTGAAAATGAGGTTTTTGTAAAGGGGGCGGAGGAAAAGTGGAGAGAAAACTTAGAAAAGTGCTTGAGAGTGTGTGAGAAGAGTGAGATATGAAATTAGAACCAAAACCGCACCTTAGGGTATAAAAATACCTAAATGGGCCTAATCCCGCTAAGGGCAAATAGTACAACCAAAGTCTGCAGTGATACCGCTCAGCGGAAATTTCCGCTGAACGGCACTTGCGTGACATGCTTTTCTTCTTCCTAGCTTGCCCTAGGTAGCTTATACTCATGCCCCTCACTTCATGCAATTATTTTCTCACTTCACTCAAACATTCAATCCTATTATGCAACTAAAGCAGAATCAAAACAAATAACAAAGATAAAATGAATCAACTGGGTTGCCTCCCAGGTAGCGCTTGTTTAACGTCACGAGCCTGACCCAAAATCCACCAACACCTATCAGTAGGTGCAAATCTTTCTTACCACCACCCATCAGTAGGTGTAACAAACCTGTTTAATAAACCTTGTATCTTTTAGTAGATACTTCACCACCTAGCATCCATCAGTAGATGTTATACCCAAAAATTTCAACATAAAAATAATGTCCTAAAGTTTATAAAGTTACATCACCAAAATCAATAATAAAATAAGAATTAATGTTCTGAAACCACTGGGGTGCCTCCCAAAAAGCGCTCTTTTAACGTCATTAGCTTGACCCAATAAAGTTCAAGTTCCATCTTCCATGTTGGTGTTCATCTTTATGTCATCACACCAACTCATCAGCTGCTTCCGGTCCACCTCCTTGATTCTTCTTGAATGTGGAGATTCAATTTCTAGCACTCCATCTTCTTTATAATCTTTCACAACCCATAACCTGTTTTTGAATTTCACATGTTTACCAGGTTTTGGTTGTGCTTGCATCAAATCATCATGAACCTTCCTTCCTTTGCCATCTTTTTCTTCTTCCCTAACCTGAAACAAGAAACAATTTTTACCTTTAATGCCCGGCTTTGCATCTTTAGGACTAGTCATGAGTACATCTTGACATGTAGCTTTATGACTAGCCCACTAGTGCAGAAAGGGGTTTTAACGTCCGATATTTTGGCCTTTTGACGTCCGGCGTACGCCCGACGTTTATGTGGGTGACGTCGCTCAGACGTCCGTTGTGGCAGGACGGACGTCTCTGTAAACGTCCGTTGTGTCAGCACGGACGTCTACATGAACGTCCGTTGTGGCAGGACGGACGTCTCTGTAAAACGTCCGTTGTGTCAGCACGGACGTCTACATGAACGTCCGTTGTGTCATGACGGACGTCGACATGAACGTCCGTTGTGTCAGGAGGGACGTTTACATGAACGTCCGTTGTGTCTGGACGGACGCCTATATAAACGTCCGTTGTGTCTGGACGGACGTCTATATATACGTCCGCCTCCTCCCCCCTGACGTCTACCTTGCTGAAATGTTTTAGGTAGGAGCTGGGGGGTGGACGTCCGTGTGTGCACTGACAGACGTCTGTAGACGTCCGACTGTGCACTAACGGACGTCTACTGGGCGTTTTTTTTTTAAAAATTAGTTTATTTTTTAAATAAAACCACACCTGAAAAGCAGAAAAATGTCCCAGAACAATTTTGCAATAATATAAAAATGCGTTTTATATAAACAAAGTTCTACTTAATGTGGAGTTCAATCCACTACCAAACTATCAACATAAAACTTAAACTAAAAAACTAAACAATGTTCAACAAGAAATATAACTATTCCTAACTCCATCTTTGCAGAAGATAAGCGGTCCACTCCTGCCTTATCTGTTTAATTGTGTCTTCTGTAATAGGCGATGTAGTCTTGAAGCACTGCAAAATTCAACAAAGATTCATTATTGTTTCATATATAGTTGTAGATGAATATGATTTGTAATGTATTGAAGGTATACATCATTACCTCATTCCAGTCATCTGTAATGACTGCTCGAATGATGGTCTTAATCCAACACATCACATAGAAGCCACATTCCCATGAATCTACCTGGTGGTTACACTAAAATAACAAACTAAATAGTTAAGAATTTAGATCATTCAATAACATAAATGAAAAGGAAACGTTAAATGACTTACAACCTTTGGATACAAAACTTGAACCAGTTGACCACGAGATTTACCAATAACTCTGTACAGATTGAAAACACAAAGTATAATTAATATGACTATTTTATCATAAAAGTTGAAGGTGAACATCAAATTCAAAGTCATTTTTGGAGAAACACTTACCCTTGAAGCATGGTTCTCAACTCAGTTTTCATCCTCCTGTGCAACGAACAAAAAAATATAATTTTACATTGTTTGGGAAGGATTACCATCAGCTGCCAGTGCGACCTATCACGAAGGACAAATAGTTATTCAACTAATTAACGAAACTATAATAATAAACTGACCACATATAACAACACCTACCCGTCAATGTATGGCACAAGGTATACGTCTCTTTTTGACTCATCCATCCATGTTTGCAAATAATCTTGTCTGTTTTGAAGTGTGTTACCAGACGGTTGAATGGTCTGAGGTTCAACAAATCCGTACATGGAAGACCGACCTTGGTCTACAACGATTGTGTCCATGTACCTAAAACAACAAAGTTAAGTTGTTAGAAACTATATAACAATGTAAATAAAAGTAATATGAAAGACCAAATTGAGTAACTTACATGCACCACAGCTGAATGATGGAAATATTCAACATCCTGTCTCCCCCAATCACCTCCAATGCATCAGAAAATGTGATATAAACTGGCACATGTGGGGGAAGACCAAATACCCTCAAATCCCAGTAGACTTCTAATGATGCTTTCTTTAATTTGGGTAATTTTGTCACTAACTTTGATAGAGGATCATCCTCCGCTTCAGCCATCTCATCATCTTCATGTATGACTGTATCATGAATTGGCTGCTTCTGAGGACGTGTGAACTGAAGATAAGAATTTACGTCAAAGCTTTGTCAACAATTATATGAAGAATAAACATAGAAATACTATTTTAAAAGACATTATACCTGTGGAGTAGCGATGTGGGACATGATCAATGCTCTAGGCCATGCAATAAATGATCCTATGGCCTCCCCCACAAAGTTAATTTCTGGAGTGGGTACAGGCACCTGAGCCTGGGGATCCCGAACCTCGTCAATGGTCACACGCACGTGCTGGGGTAATATGGCAACACCATGAATGGTCTCCCCTCCCTCAAGCACTCGTCCGACAGCCACAATGCGTGGGGGATCCCCATCAACCAACAGCTCATATTGACCGCTATACTGAGTGGGGTCTACAGCAGAGCATGATCCTTTAGTGCTGACACGAGGTGGTGTGGGAGTTTCATCGACCCCCATGTCGCCTTGCGTCATGGAATGCAGCTTTTCTTCAAGCGCTCTTTGTATTTGTTTTTGTTCTTGTAGCTGCTCCATGAATCGTTGCTCCATTGATCTCATGCTTTGGTTGAGTCTTTCCTCCCATTGAAGATCCATCTGCCTCAGTGTCTCCTGACTCATTGATTGGGGGGTTTTCTGTGTAGGGCCAAAATACTCACGAAGACCAATCGCCCCAGGAACTCCACGTACACGTCCTGGGTGCTCGGGCCTTCCAATGGCCGTTGTCAGAATGTCGTCCCTACCTTGGCCAGCAAATGTGCCTTGAGTCTGCTGTTCAACCAACTCATCCTGCACATAAAAAAACCAAGTTACTTAGAAGACATGCTGTGATAGATACACAATCAAATAACTGCTTATAATTTGAACTTACAATTCTCTGTGAGATCAAGGCAGCTGAGGAAGATGTCATGTTCCCATCAGATTTAGTCCGAGCAGCCTTCCACAGCTCGTACCTAGCAGGTGCAGGTGCTAGGTCGGGCGACTCAAGTCCCAAGGCATCGGCTCTAGACTTTCTCAGTTTCTTCTCCAATTTTGCATATCCACCTCGTGATAACAAGTGGGGTGCGTCGTTTAACTTTTGTCTTTCTTGGGCGGCTAACCTTTTATCCTGTGAAACCATGTATATAAGTAAGTGTATAATCATAAAAACTCAATGAAAGGCGATCTTAAGAAACATACCTTCCATTCCTCAGACTCTCTAGATGCACGAAACTGCATCCAATCCTCCTCTGTGAAGGTATAATGCTGAGATGGATTTTCATGTTGTCTATCTCCAAAGACATATAGTCGTGTCAGCCTTGTCTTGAAATCCCTCCATCTTATCGCTATATGCGATAACACTTTCTTTCTGATTTGCATTGTGTTTGGAATATCAAAATGTTGCTGTTTAAAACCAAAAACTTGTTACCAAAAGAAAACATAACAGATAAGTATATCACAAATTGCATGAAGTATAAACATACCTGAACATCTTGCCATAAGAGGTTCTTGTCGACCTCTGGGACGTCATCCCAACATGCATGAAGGATAGAGACATGACTTTTTGCTAACTTGCCCAGATAACTCCTAAACCTATCAGCATTTGGCCCTGATGGATGACCTGATCTGGGGTCAATGTCAACATGCCTCCTCTGACCATCCACGCGTCCGGATGTCACATCTGCCACTCGGGTGACGCCTTGTCCACGTCTGCTCTTTCCCGATCCTGAGTCTGAGGCCGACATACCTAAAAAAATTATACAACGTTAGTAATAATTCAATTATGATGAACATACATATAAAGTCAATAAAAGTGAAAATATTAACCTATTAATTAATTGTTTTTTCCCAAATGCCTTCGTTGTGATCACTACGAATTGCCTGCATTACATCGGCAACGTCATCAACTGGGTCTTCAGTGGGTCTACATGCAACAGATGTTGTCTCAAGTATATCAAGAGAATCGTCATCCTCATGTCCATGCATGTTTCTACCTTCTAAAACCACTGACCATTTGTTATTCGATGGATCACTTACGTAGAATATTTGTCTTGCTTGACTAGCCATGATAAATGGTTCATCAGTGTAATTCATCTTGTTCAAGTCTACCAATGTGAAACCAAGGTCATCCATCATGACACCAGAATTTATATCAACCCATTTACACTTGAAAACTGGTACTCTAAAAGTAACGTAATCAACTTCCCATATTTCTTGTATTATTCCAAAATAACTGATGGATGCTGTGATTGGATTTTTGTCTTTAGAACTAGCAAAGTGCACAGCCTCAGCTTGTAGTGTGACGCCACTATTTTGAACTCTGCTTTTGTCATCTTCTACCTTTGTCTGAAATGAAATATTGTTTATATAGTACCCACCATATGTAATGACCTCTGTGTTCGGCCCACGAGATAACCTCAATAAAGTTTCAGAAACATGTGGAGTCGCATACATCTTTTTCTTAAACCATCCCAAGAAGGTTTTCACATGTTCATTAAGATGCCATTTTTCACTCATTTTTGGGTTTGCTGCCTTTATTTCATTAACGTGGTCAGAAATGTAAGGAATCACATCGACAGTGTTGTTTAAGACGTACAAATGAGCTTGGTCAATTTCTTTTCTGCTAACACTTTGAATTCTCACACCTCGAACACCCTTACCTTCACATTTTCCTTCATTTTTGCTCTTCGGAAGACCGACGGGTTCACAAGATGGCATATAACTTGAACAAAATTCAATGGCTTCTTCTGCAACGTATCGCTCTATGATTGAAGCTTCTGGTCTATACTGATTCTTGACATATCCCTTTAAGATCTTCATGTATCTTTCAACTGGGTACATCCACCTTAAGAAGACCGGCCCACATATTCTTATTTCTCTGACTAGATGAACAATCAAATGTACCATGATGTCAAAAAAGGAAGGTGGAAAATACATCTCCAATTGACATAGTAGTCTTATTCCCTCATTTTCCAATTCATCTAAACTTCGAGGGTCAACAACTTTCTTGCAAATGGCATTAAAGAAAAAACTCAGACGTGTCAGAATACCCCTAACAGAAGGAGGTAATATACCTCGAATAAAAACTGGTAACAACTGTTGCATCAATACATGACAATCGTGAGACTTTAAACCAACTAGCTTTAAGTCTTGCATAGACACAAGGTTACTAATGTTTGAAGAATAACCTTGCGGAACCTTCACACTTCTTAAACAGTTACAAAAACTTTGTTTTTCTTTTTTGGAAAGTGTGTGACAGGCTGGGGGCAGATAGGTGCGTCTTCCTATTATCTGTGGATGTAACTCAGATCGGATTCCCATGTCAGCCAAATCTTGTCTTGCTTTTATTCCGTCTTTGGTCTTCCCTTTGACGTTTAATAAAGTTCCGATAACACTGTCACAAACATTTTTTTCAACGTGCATCACATCAATACAATGTCTAACATCAAGTTCACACCAATATGGAAGCTTAAAAAATATCGATCGTTTCTTCCAGATGTTCTTTGCATAGGTACTTTTATGATGTTTTCCAAACACAATGTCAATGTTTTTCACTTCGTTGTACACCTCTTCACCATTCCGGGGTCTGCACACAACCTCATCCTCAGCACTTCCATTAAATGCTTTTTTCAATCTACGATAAGGATGATTACGAGGAAGAAATTTTCGATGTCTTGTATATACTGTCTTCTGACCATGCTTCAACTGAAGGTAACTAGTGTTTTCTTCACATATGGGACATGCAAAATGACCTTTAACACTATAACCGCTCAAGTTTCCATATGCTGGGAAATCATTTATAGTGCAAAACAACATTGCACGCAAACGAAACTGTTCCTGAACATGTGAGTCAAACACGTCGATGCCTTCTTCCCACAACAATTTCAAATCATCAATTAAAGGTGCTAAGTAAACATCAATGTCATTTCCAGGTTGTCTAGGACCCGATATCATCATGGACAACATCACATATTTTCTCTTCATGCACAACGAAGGAGAAAGATTGTAAATCATCAACATAACTGGCCACGAACTGTGTTTGCTACTTAAGTTTCCATAAGGATTCATACCATCAGTTGCAAGTGCAAGCCTTAAGTTTCTTGGATCTGCACCAAATTCAGGAAATTTGTCATCAATCTTTTTCCATTGTGGAGAATCAGCAGGGTGTCGAAGAAGATTATCGCACTTTCTTTCGTCAGAGTGCCATTTAAGGTTCTTTGCATCTTCTTTAACAGAGAACATACGTTTGAACCTAGGTATTATAGGCAAATACCACATCACCTTAGCAGGTGCACCATCATTACCTTCATCACCAGTGACTCTGTCAGATTTCTTTTTAAAACGGGATAAACCACATGTTGGACAATACTTTAACGAAGCAAACTCCTTTGTGTACAAAACACAATCATTAGGACAAGCATGTATCTTTCGATATTCAAGACCCATTGGACATAAAATTTTTTTGGCCTCGTAATTACGAATAGGTAGAGTATTATTTTCTGGAAGCATCTCCTTCAACAACTCCAACAACTCGGTGAAACTTTTATCGGTCCATCCATTCCTTGCTTTTAAACTAAATAATTTTAAAGTTGAAGACAGACGTGTAAAGTTCGAGCATCCTGGGAACAACGGTTGCTCTGAATCATTAATAAGAGAATCATACAAATTAGCCCTTACAAAATTTTCTTCACCGACATCACGTATCATGTCCTCTAAATGGTCACTCATCCATTCTTCCACATAATCCGTTCCTCGTGACGTGGTTTGCTGCTCCAGTAGTTCTCCATGCCAAGTCCAAACGGTATAAGTCCTCATTATGCCGTACATGAATAGATGGTCACGCACATTGCCTAAGTCTTGCCGTATTTGATTAAGACAACGCACACAAGGACAAAAATATTTCCCGTTGACGGACTTAGCATTTTGTTCAACGTATTGCAAGAACTTCGAAACACCCTTCTCATACTCTTCACTGATGCGACGTTCCTTCATCCAGCTTCGATCCATACTATGTTCGTAAAATCATTAGTTCAAGTGTTTTAACTCTCACAAGGTTAGGCCCTACCCATTCAAAAAACTAATTTTCATAATTATATCAGCCACGTGCATTGAAGTCTACATCATAAAATTGATAAGATTTCGGCAGCATTTCGCATTGGTCTCCGAAATACACGAAATGAGAGTAGTCAACGATGACCACAATCAAATATGCATCCGGAGAACAACACAAGTACTGAACCGAAATTTTATCAATCTTATCCTTAAACTCCAAATGACATGGAATTGCAAATTATGGAAATTAATTTTCTCAAACTGTCCAATCGGACAATTCAAAATTTAACACAAACGATTAAAAGATTAATCGTTTGTCTTAAATTTCAAACGGGAACTAAGTGTCACTCAATGATTTGATACTTATATAATACACAACTAATACAGATATATTCAAAAGCCAATTACGCAGTCACATTTTACAGTAAAAAACGTGCATTCACAAAACTCAATTACATGCATACAAAAAAATTTCAACCAACAAGCTAACCTGGAAAGTAGATTCGAAATGAAAATGATGAAAACGGAGGAGTGAACGGCCTAAAACGCAGTCCAAAAACAGTCAAAGAAGCCTCCAAGAACACGCAAGAGTCTACAAAAAAACGGACCGAAAACGATTTTTAATCGGTTCAAATCAAAGGTATTTCATCACAGAGCAATGTAATCGGATTGAAAATGAATTTAAACGGTCCAAAAACGAGAAAACTCACCTGGAAATCAATGGCGCAGCAGCGTTTTGCGGAGGAAGACGATGAACAGTGCGTTTCCAAACGTTAACTGGTCACTGGTTCGCGGGAGCACGATATTATACTCTTAGACGTCCGGCGAGCTTGTGGACGGACGTCTATAAGAGTATAGACGTCAGGTTCGTCACTAATGTGACGTCTTTGATGATTTAAAAATGATATTCGCGGGTGGGTTTAAACGTCCGTCCTTGGGTGCGCCGACGTCTGTAATATGATAAACGTCCGTTTTGGGGAGCTGACGTCTATTATATTGAACAAACTGAACGTTTCAACTCCCCATGGCAGATCCTCAACGTCCGTCCTACGAGGGCTCTGACGTCTATAATAGTATAAACGTCGGGCCCCGCATATGGGACGTCTCTGGACCTGAAGAGAATTAAATATCCAACCACCCCTGTCAGTACATTAAACGTCCGTTATACGGGCTCGGACGTCTATAATATTATAGACGTCCGTGCCCTCGTAGGACTGACGTTGAGGGCCTGAAGAGAATTAAATATCCAACCACCCTGTCAGTACCTTAAACGTCCGTTATAGGGGCACGGACGTCTGTGTTTATTATAGACGTCCGAGCCCTCCCAAAACGGACGTGTAAGTTCCCTACTTGGGAAATTGAAACGTTCAGCCTCGTAGACGTCCGTCCCCCTGAGACGGACGTCTAAGGGCTGCAATGGGTATAAACGTTCAACTATAAACGTTCATCCTTTTAACGTCCGTCTCCGAGGACGGACGTTCGCTAGAGTATAAACGTCCGTCTCGGCCAGGGACGGACGTTCAAAGCCTGCAAATGGTTTTCACTGTTCAGCCAAATGAACGTCCGTCACTTAGGACGGACGTTCACTCAAGTATAAACGTCCGTCTCGGCCAGGGACGGACGTTCAAAGCCTGCAAATGGTTTTCACTGTTCAGCCAAATGAACGTCCGTCACTTAGGACGGACGTTCACTCAAGTATAAACGTCCGTCTCGGCCACGGACGGACGTTCAAAGCCTGCACATGGATTTTCACTGTTCAGCCTAATGAACGTCCGTCATTTAGGACGGACGTTCACTCAAGTATAAACGTCCGTCTCGGCCAGGGACGGACGTTCAAAGCCTGCACATGGATTTTCACTGTTCAGCCCAATAAACGTCCGTCACCTAGGACGGACGTTCACTCAAGTTTAAACGTCCGTCTCGGGCAAGGACGGACGTTCAAAGAGCTGATAGGTGTTTACTAGTTCAGCCTATTAAACGTCCGTCCCCCAGGACGGACGTCCATAACATTATAAACGTCCGTCGCGACCAAGGACGGACGTCCAAAGGGCTGACCCGTGTTCACTTTGTTCAGCCTATAAACGTCCGTCTCCAAGGACGGACGTTCATAACATTATAGACGTCCGGCTAGCCCCAGGACGGACGTCTACAGTTCCACTTATTTACTAATATGCCACCGGTCAATTATATACGTTGGGGCTTTTGTGGACGGACGTCTATTGGGAGACGTTAAAACCCCTTTCTGCACTAGTGGCCTCTTCCTTTTTCATCTAATGCTCTTCTTTGAAGACATCAACAACCACCCTTTCTTCTTGATCTTGAAGCACCACTATTCCTTCATCTACATCAATGAAGACCTTAGCCATTTTCATAAACGGTCTTCCAAGAATAATTCGCACCCTTTCATCGTCCATTTTTATCACCACAAAGTCCACCAAGAATTGTAGTTTGCCTACACAAACCATAACATCTTCTACTATACCATAAGGATTCATTGAAGATCCATCCGCTATTAGCAAAGTCATGTTTGTTGGCTTGATGTCAAATTCACCAATTTGCTCAAGTAAAGATAAATGCATTAAATTGACACTTGACCCTAAATCAAGTAGGGCTTTCTTTACCTTTTTCTTCCCTATGATGCAAGGAATGGTGAAACTTCTTGGATCTTTCACTTTTGGAGGGAATGATCTTTTTTTAGCAGCTTTGCACTCATGAATCTCCTCCTCTATATATCTTTTTCTTTTGGAGATTTGATTCATATGATTTACCTGAGCTGAGAATTGTTGCCATGCTTCATTCACAAGTAGATCAACATCCATTTGATTGAAGATATCTGTACAAAGCACATCTTGTCTCTCTTTCTTTATTCTCTCATAATCTATTGGAAAAGGAAGAATATTTTCAATTTTTTTCTCTTTTCTCTCTTCTTCTCCTTTTCTCTTTTCGTTTCTCTCTACTCTCTCTTTCTTTTCTTCTCTTCTCTCTAACTCAATTTTTTCAGCATTCACACTCACTAAAACTTTACACTCTTCCTTAAGGTTAACTTCAGTATTAGCCCCAAAACTCTTATCAGGCATATCTTCCAACTTCTTAGATATTTGGTCAACTTGTATCTCCAAATTTTTAATAGACGCTTCAGTGCTCTTTTGAGTGGAAATAGTTACCTGCATAAATTGCTGAAGAGTTTCTTCCAACTTTGTATGTCTTTCATTGAGTGTAGACACTTGTTGCCATAGTGTTGGTTGTTGTTGTGGCCTATTAAATTGTCCTGGTTGCCTAGCTTGTCCAGATTGTCCTTGACCTTGATCCATGCATGGGTAAGGTTTCCACCCTTGGTTGAAATTACCTTGGCGGTATGGAAATTGATTGGCCATGAAATTTACATCTTCTAGGGCCTCCACTGGGAAAGTGCATTGACCATTGATATGGTCACTACCACATAGTTCACACATCTGTTGTTGAACTTGTTCAACAGTCTTTAATTCCTTTGGCAATTAAGCAAGTGCCTTTGTTAGATTCTCCAACTGTTGAGTTATAATCTTATTCTGAGCAAGCAAGGCATCACTTGAGTGCAATTGTAGAACCCCTTCCTGTTGAATAGGAGTTCCTCTTTCACTGTGCAACTCATTGTCATTAGTAGCCATATTCTCTATCAATTCGGTTGCTTCCTTTAGAGTCTTCCATTTAATATTACCTCCTGCTGAGACATCTAACATCAACTTGGTTTGTGAACCAAGACCTCCAAGGAAAAGTAAGACTACTGCTTCATCAAAGTCATGCGTGGGAGTTTTTCTCAACAAAATTTTATAACGATCTCATGCTTGACCTAATGACTCTTCCATGCCTTGTCTGAAAGAAGATATCTCTTGCTTCCCTTTATTGACTTTAGATTGTGGGAAGTATTTGTTTAAAAACTTTGCAACCACAGCTTCCCACTCAATAAAGCGTCCTTTTGGAAAAGAGTTTAACCATAACTTAGCATTGCCTCCCAATGAGAAAGGAAACAAGCTAAGCTTGATTGCTTCATCTAGCACCCCATTTATCTTCACAGTGTTACAAATTTCATTAAAGGTAGTGAGATGCTCATATGGACTTTCATGTGATAGCCCATTGAATTGATTACTCTTTACAAGTTGTATCAATGCTGGTTTCACCTCCATGTTTGCAGCATTGACCCTCGGCCTTGCTATACTGTTAAAATGTTGAGGGCCAACCACAGTGGTGTAATCTGCAAGAGTGCGTCTACCATTATTCTCCTCTGCCACATTTTTTGTGCTTTGGTTAGACCTTTGGGGGAAGGTTGTAAGAGTGTTTTTGGAGGAGGGAAAAGTTCTCTAGATGTACGGATTCTTCTCCTCTGTCTACTCTCGTCCAAGCCTTCAAGAAGAGGTTCTGAATTTTTCTTGCTTATAGTGCGAATTGCTTCCTACATACACAAGAAAACAAGTTCCTAGAAATAATTGTTAGCACAAAAAGATAGAGAAAAAGAATAGAAGATAGAAAGATAAAACAAATAAAATTAGAAATACAAATCAAGTCAAAGTAAATCAAAAATCACACAAATAAACTAGTTAAACCACGAGTCCTCGGCAACGGCGCCAAAAACTTGTTAAACCTTCGGCAAGTGTAATCGAATCGTATCAAGTAATAAATCTAGTAAGACCAAGTATCGTTCTCCCAAGGACTCACGGCCTAGACAGTTGTGTGGTTTGTTGATTAGCTAAGACTTGTAAAACCGATTGATTAAGATTTAAATGCAAATACTCAAAAGTAAATATGTATGCATGAATTGATCAATGGTAAGAAGAAACAAAACACGTGAATTGAAATATATGGATGATTATGTTGTTGGGGTTTATCATTTTCATCCTTACCTACTCTCATGTATTCAAAAAATCATCTTTCTTCATTAATTGTTAATGCCACTTTCTAAATTACCTTAAACCCGATGTCTCGGCAATGAAAGCCTAATCATAATCACTAGTTTATAGTGTGTTGTCTCCCTAGCAATTAATCATGCATTATAGTGAACAGAAGCTTAAAGGCAACCAACCATCATACTCCTATGTCTAGGTTTATACTACTATTGGGAGAGATTCCCCAGATCTAGATTTCCCCGTATGTGTCCATATCGACAAAATCAATGATCATGACATCGAATGAGTTAAACAATGCATGTTTTGAGCAAAGAGGAAAAACCCTAACAATTAATGAAAGAAATCCCGTTAGAAGGGCTAAATTGTAATTTGGAGTCTATAAACCCCAAATCAGATTTTACTTTCCTCTATCTCCCTCATTTAGCGTGTTCTTAGGTTTTGGGGAACATTGGGTGTTTTCTTCTTCTCCTCTTTTGGGGGGTTTTAGGTTTTGTTCTCTTTCCCTTTCTTGTAATGAATGATTTATGTTTTGAATTGCAATTTCAATTTCATTTCTTGCTTGCATTTTAGATTCTAGTTTCGTTTCTTGCTTCACTTTCCAGCTTCCATTTCCATTCCAGCATTTGAATCCATGTCTACTTTGTTTTTCATTTGATTTCTGCATTCCTGCTTTGATTTTCGTGGTGCATTTTGGTCCAGCACTATTTTGCATTTCTGCTGGTTTAATTTCTGCATTTTGATTCTACACGTTTTCCTGTTGCTGCATTTATTGTAATACCGTTCAGTTTGTTAATAACATCGTTCGGTCTCTAACATGCTTTACTGTTAGAGATCATTCGACTTCTTTTTGTTCGTTTTACTAATGTGTTGTAGTTTCTACATTCCGGTCTAACTAGCATTTTGTTTGTGTTATACCGTTCGGTCTCTAACTTCACTATTATAGACCGGTCGCATAGTTTTTGTTCGTTCTTCTAATGTGTAATATCGTTCGGCTCTATTATGTATTAAGTCATTTAGCTTTCCATTCTCATTTCCATTCGCTTGCTTGTCTTCATACCGTTCGACTTTTACTTACTTGTACCGTTCGACATCTTAATCTTCTTGCATTTCTCCTCTTCTCACACTTGCCTTAAACCGACATTTCATTGTTAGTACCGTTCGGCCTGGCTAATAACATTGGTCGGCTTCACTTTAGGACTGTTGGATTTAGTTTTTTCCACATTTACTTCAATGTTTTCAATTCTGTTTGGTTGTGTTAATTTCGTTTTAATGTTAGCTTAGGTGTGCTTGGCTGGTCATTAGTGATTTTGCATTGTTTCCTTGATATTTCTGGATTGTACTTGTGTTTCTGCTGCTCTGGCTTGGCATTCTATTAAATCTGGTTGTGTTCTAGCAATGAGTATACGCTTAGTTGCCCAATTGGTGATTGAATCTTCGCTTAGTTGATAAATCAGTATGGAACATAATTGATGGAATAAGTGTGTTGTGTTCGCTTAGTTCGCGATTATGATAGCATGATTGGTCTTTGCTTAATTAATTCATGTTGGATTAGAGTTAGAGTAGTTTATTCATGAGACTTCTGCACCTTAATTGTCACTCTACTACTCTGATTTGGCTCAATATTCAATATGTTTTGTGCTTGCGGTTGGTTATACACTTAGTTGTTAATTGGTGTTTAATCTTCGCTTAGTTGATTGGGCTGTATGGTACACAATTGATTGGATTTGTGCATTGGATTCGCTTAGTTTGCAATTTTGAAGACCAGATTAGCCTTCACTTAGTTGGGTAATTTGTGTTGGATTTGGGTTAGAGTAGTGGGTAATTATTGTTAATCTGTGATTGGAAGCATGTAACTGAGCTAGTGACCAACCATTTTAAATCTGTGTAGCATTCAATTCTAGTTTTAGTTTAGTTCATTTGCATTCACAAACTCTTCATCAACCCCCCCCCCCCCACAAAGTGTTCGACCTATTGACTGAACCACATTTGGTCCTTGAGAGACGACCTAGGAGTCACTTCCTAGTATTATACTATACTTAATTGAGCATTAAATTTGATTCAGGTACGACCTCGATCAACGTATTCCCCTGTTTGTTTTAAGAACAAATATATTTCTACAACATTCCCAACTGCAAAAACAAACCTGCATATATTTAACAACCAAGAACAGTCCAGAACAATCCAGAAACATATTTTTAATAAAAGTTATATTAAAACATAAATCCATTCAATGTAATCATAAATAAACTTCTTAGAAGCATAAATCAATTCGATGTAATCATAAATCAACTTAGAAGCATAAATCAATCCAATGTACAAAGTTAAACTAATAATAAATATGCTAAGGTATAACATAAGGTTGTTTAAAGTGGTGATTAATTTGATCTAACTAGGTTGAAAACATCTACTCCTACCAAGAAGCGAAAAAAAAATAAGAAAATAGGAAATAGTAAATTCAATCCAAAGGGTAATGCAATCAATATAAAGAACTAAGTAATTGGAAGAGAGATTTTCCCAAGAGAAAGAGAAAAAGTCTTTTGGTTGGCAAAACTCAAATTGGTGCAATATGTAAAAGTTCATTTAATGTTTGTGATGTTAGATAAACACTTACCACTAGGCCAAAAGCAACAACAATTGATAGTCAAGATGTAATTTTGTCTACTTAAGCATATAACAACCCAAGTGTCATAATTTGATTGTCAGTTGGCCTACTTGACTACAACCAAATCATATCTAAGCGAGGAAAATGAGGGAAAGTTTAGGCTTAATTGGTATGACAATCGAAGCATAAAATAATTAAAAATAAAATACAAAAGCAATAGGTTTGTGTCAAATGAGAGTAAGAACATGAGAAAGCAAGAATGAGATAGACCAAGACGAACGGTTCAAACTTGAACCAACAACCAAGATTACAACAATGATACGACATTCCAAACGTAATGCATCTAGACCAATATGAACTTTCAATGTTGCAATGCCCCAATGCGAAAAAATGACAATGACCACCAACATGCAAGTGCGACACCAAAACAAGAAACAAAACAACGTTAGAAGAAGAAAGAGAAAAACAAGAATGAAAGGAAGAGATAAAAAAGAAACGAGAAGGAAGATAAATAATAATGAAGACAAAAAAGAACCTCGACGAAATTCTAGAGCTGAAGTAGAATAATGCAACAGTACTGCACTACAGGACCTTTCGTGGGTTGTAAAAACTCACAAATGTATCCTATGTATATAGGTATAGACTTCAGTTCTATAGGTTAAATCGAAACCTATATCTAATTGTATGAGTATAGTTTATAGTTATGAAATAATTTAAAAATGTTATCGTGTTTTAAAAAAAAAAATTGATTTTCTTAAAATCAAATCTTTTTAGGCGAAGTTAAATCACATTTTTATACTAGTATCTAAAACGAGAGAATTGATAACACATACAACAAATGATAAACAATAAATTGAGGAATTTGAAAAAAATTTCTATGTACAATATTAAAAATGAGCTAGTAAATTATTCATATTATTTATCAAATTGGTTAATTTTCATGATAAAAAATGTTCTAAGAATTAAATTTTAAACTTTGTTCTAGATCACAGTATAAAAAGGTTAAAAATTGGTAGTCAAAAACTAAATCTGATCTAGATTTTGTTTCTAAAAAAATTAAAATTGTAGGAAAATTTTAAAAAATAAAAGTATAGTAGTTAAAATGTATTTCTTTAACATAGGTGATATTTGAACGATAGTTTTATAACATCTTAAATAATTTTTTTAAATAGGATTTGTAACATCCCAAAAATATAGTAGAGTCATCACAAATCCAATATTAACAAGAACAATTAAGATAAGTAGGAAAATAAAATAAAGTTTATAGTCATCCCAAAATAACCATAAAAGCTACTTTATATACAAACTAGTACAATCTAAACAATAACACAACAAGAGGAGGCTACACATTTGCTGCTCCACCGTCTAATGCCTGTTCAGCAGAGATCTTATTACCTTCTGTTTACACCCACCGAATGATCATCGCCAAACCAAATCAAGGAAACAAAATAACAAATACAAACAACAAGAAAAGGGTAAACTAGAGTACAAAACAATTTAAACATCATTTGTAATAACTCATACGAGAATCATACATATAGATATTAATCCAACCATCTTAACATACAAAAGACCTAAACCGACTTAGAATGAATACCGAGCTATGACGGGTTGTGTACTTGTGGTGGTCTCTACTGTTTTGCAAAGTCATTGCCAATGAGTTTCACCCTATCACCTACACAAGGTTAGTCCGTTACCACGTGATAGGCCTCCAAGTAGCGCCTATACTAGGACCTCCTACTACTCTCACTACATGTATCAATCCTCTCTATTTGAGAATGAAAGGTTATTTGAGTGTTAGGATAACCTCAAATGCTGAGCTCCCTATATTCATTCTAGGTTCCTAGGGTTTCTAGGTGGGTTGGGACAAAGATGAGATGACGTGGTGGTTCATGTGAGAAAAAATGGAACATGTCATTCAGACATTGCTCACGTGGACCATTAACAATTTAGATACTATCAGGAAAAAGAACCAAATTAAACAAAATTTACAAAAATTAAGACCACATTAAACACTGAACAAAATCAAGTCTCGTATTAAACAAAATAAACGAAATAGGGACTAAAAGTGATAATAAATCTAATAATTATTTAAGGCATCCTACATATCTCAAATTAATAATAGCATCAAACGAAGCATTCTTCCCATGCAATTTCCTTTTGTAAACCTCAACTGGAACAAAGAACCTTTGCTCTTACGCTCTCACGGTTATTCAATCTAACAATATTTTCTGCACTATTTTTACGTTGTTCACACACTCAACTGCCAACAAAAATTTAGACCTAGTCTGTTAAAGCTACACGCCCACTCTCATACTCACATAATGTTCAGATTCATCTCTTTGTTACTCAATAATTACTCATTAGTTCTATATAAATAAAATAAAATAAAATAATAGAAGTTGTCAGGACATTGATAAATTTATTACTCATCCTATCCTTGATTAACCTTTAATAATCCAAAATTTGAATTTTGAAGTCACTTCCATGCTCACTTTAGTGTGCATGTTCAACTCTTGCTTCAACTTACCAAGCATCCAACCAAACATTTTAATCATAGCTCTACCGTAATAATACTAATATGTTATCCCACGATAAAAGTCTGCTTGAATAATTAAAAAAGTAACAACAAAAATAATGTTAGGTGAGGTTGAACTCAATACCTCATCTACTAACAACCTCTGGCACATATTTTAGTCATATCATTAACATAATAATTTAAATATAATCCTTTGTCCATTTAATTTATTTCCCAATTAAAAAAAATATTTTTCCCGGATCTTAAAAAGGTCAAGAATTATGTTCATTTTGATTGTCAAGGTCTTCTCTATAATTAAAGATTAGTTAAGGATGACTTGGATATTCATAATGAAAATAAAAAGTTGAAACTTTTAGTAGTTTCAAAATGTGGTCTACTAGGTCAAATGTTAGAGGATGAACAATGAGTTAAAATTTTATTGTGGGGAGACAAGTTTTGTAGATATAAAGGAATTGTGACACGTTCCATTATACATAAAGAAAACAAAATAGTTGAAAATATTGATAAAACTTATGTTCTCATCTAGTCTAGATAGAAGGTATTGTGCTAAGGTTTTCAACATGTAATTCCTTTTTGGCGAGTTGTTCTTAGATCCTTCAATGACTAAGCATTCAAGATCTATTTGAGATGTGGTATGTTCAAGGTGTTTGCCTTTCCAACATATGGAGTGAGAGTGAAAAAGGTTTAAAATCTAGTCACCTTCCGAACAATGGGTGATTATGAGTAGAGATGCAACTTTTTGTTGAAAATTCTTTACTTCAATTTGAAGGGATTCCAAGAAAGTTTAAAGCATAGGCTTAATAGTTGGTGGTATGCGATGTTATTATAACTACATAATACAATGTTAAGTCAGACTAAAAGGATCTCATAAACAACATCTACATTATATCAGTCAAAGTTTGGAAAATTAAATTACTCGAAGCTTCTAATTCTAAATTCAGATGATTCAATATTTGATATACAATTTGTCAAGTACAATACTTGTTTGATGGTTTTCTACTTTCGATCGTGGTATTCATGGATATAAAATTATAGTAACTTTAGGTGAAAACTTTATTCCTATGTGAGAACATAGAGGTAGATTGCTTTATAAGGAAAATAACTCCAACACCTAATTTTCAACACAAGAGCAGAAATCTTTAAAACTTCAAGTTCTCTAGAATCAATATTTCTACTTGTTTAGATCACCAAAAAGTTTTGATTCTTTAATAGACTTGGGCACATGAGAAAAAAAGAAGAGAAAAACCAATTGTATTGATTAAATAACTTATTTAAATAAAAAAATGTATTGATTTATCTTGATTTACTCATTAAAATCAACTCAAAAGTGAAACTTGCTTAAAACTGACCTGTCTCAAATCTTAAAAGAAATTACAAATGATTTATAAATTCAAAAAATAAAATTTCATAATAGATAAATAAGAATTTAAATACCCGTCTTTAGGCTCGTCCAATCATATAAACTTACATATAAGTACAAAAAAACTTACATATTAACATATAATTAAGTTGATTTTAACATAATTATGTTTAGATTCTTTTTTTTATAACTATATTACTGGAATAAATATTTTTTCGATAATTAACCTCCTTCAAAGAATTTAAATACCCATCTTTAGGCTCGTCCAATCTTATTTTTTTATAATATTTTAACATGAAATTTTACTAAAACAGAGCAATTTTAACACCATCAAGAGGAATTATTTTTTCGTAAGTATTAGTTTATTTCTTAGATAATTATTTACATAAAAACAAAATTGAGGTGTTGTTATTTTATTCTCCTATATTAGAAACCAAACATAGTCATATTTTCCAAATCCCTCTTAAGATTTTTTCCTTGTTAATGTGTTCATAGTTAGCACCAATGTTATAAAGGAGAGATTGAAGCTGTGAGATAGTAACACTTTGTTACAGAAAACGTACAAAAAAGACATTACCAGTCTTCAGGTGCTTTCTCTCAAATCACATTTCTCATACTATTCAATTTCACTCACATATATATATGTAATGTCTCACGGTGCAATCAATGATAAAAGTTTTTCTTGTGTTTTAAGCTATGATTCACTCTCACATTTAAGTTTTCTTTTTCTCATACTGAACCCACATATACTTATTATTTTCAGGGTAATGTATCATCCATATAACCTTTTAGTTTTCGGGGTAAAATTTGTTTTGGTTTTTGGGTAAAATTTCTTTTCTGCCACTAATGTTTCAAATATTAAAAAAGGATAGAGATACATTTTTTTTACTGTTACAATTTTTTTTTCATCAATTAAATTGTAAAATATTTAATTTTTGTATTTATAAAACTAATGTAAACATTATTTCTAATAAATGATATATGAAGTGTCTTCTAATATTAGCCACATATCTTTAAAAGGTTGTAGGAGTTTTGATTATGTGACTCTTCCTTCTTATATCTTAGTTACTAACACAAAAACACTTTTAAGATCTATTATTTTAAGTATTTGACTTTTGTTAAAGGTTTGAAGTTACAATAAGAAATGTTAAATTGATATTTGTTTTCTTTGAACATATGTTAATTAATGTTTATTACATAGAAACAACATATATAAATTTGTGAGTTTATTTTTTTAATTTTTTTAATTTTTTATCAATATTTTTCTACACTAAAACTTTGGAAAATCAATATACATTACAAAAATACACCACAAAAATGGATATCTAAAATAAAAGTATAAAGTATAGAAAAATGGTTGAAAAATAATAAAAAAAAATATCTTAAACTATAAATTTTTGACAATTCCATAACATTTCAGAAAAAAAAAATACCTTAAACAATGGTCAGCACGTTCATTGTAAGAACCTAGAAAATAGAGTATTAGAATTGGTAGGTGTATTAAAATAATGAGACCGAGTATTTTATTATAAAATAACTTTATAATATAAATATAACTTTCTAAAGTTCGGTTCATTATCTAAAATACTTCTATCTCTCTAAAACAATGTTCTCTTCTCTTTCTCTCACTTCTTTCTACAATTTTTTACTCCTCAATCATTTGTTCAACGATCAGGAAGCGTCCAAACGATCCCTGCATCAAGGGCTACCAATTTGACCAATCAATTGGTTGAACCGAGTAGATAAGTGGTAAACCCCTTTTTCCTTAGTGTTTAGGGTTTTTGATCATGTAAATTAGTTCTCTTTTGCATGGGTCAAGAATCTCTCTCCTTTGATTCTTAGTTTGTTTGTGGTTCTAAGGTTGGTCTCTAATCACCAATCAATGATTTGTAGGTTTTCTAGAAGATCCTTGTGCCGCAAGAAATCTGTGGAGCTTTTAAAGGTTTTGGAGTTGTTGAGTCGAGGTAAGGGAAGCTAGATAATTGCTTTTAATTGAAGTGTGTAGTATAAGTTTAATGGTATGTGAATACTAAACTATTTGGATGAAAAAATGTTATTATGTGTTAGTGATAATTGAACTAATTGGGTGATATTGATGATTTGATTAACAATGAATGTTGTATAACATGTTGAATCAGTTGTATGTATGTTTGTGAGATCGAATTGGATGTTGCTGAAGTGAATTGTGTTGATTGAACTGTTAGAGGAAAAAGAGTAGTCTTGGTTGTAATTTTGTTAGGTTTAAGTGGAGGTTTAAGGTAGTGAAATTGTGAGAAATGGTTGGTGAACTGAATTGTTGAAGTTGGGGTGTCTATGAACTAGTTTGGGTTATGTTCAACACTTTAATTGGGAGAGATTTCAGTTTGGGGTGAGTGGTGGTAATTATGTAGAGTTCAACCTGGTTTAGAACTCAAATGGAGGAAGTAAAATAGTGAAAACTTAGTTTTGGGGTTCTGTGTGTAAATGTCATTTTGGAGAGCTTTGGTAAGTTGTTTGGGACTTGTTTGAGTCCCTAAGTTGCTTGAAATTGTGCCACAAGTGATAGAATTCAATTTGAGTCTCTAAGTTGTGTTTTTGTGAGTTTTTGGTTGAGATCTTGTAGCCATTTGTTAAAAATAGGTTTAGAAAGGTTTAGACACACTTATTTAAGTATAATTGGGTATATAACATGATTTAGGAGGATTAGAAGTTGGGAAAAAACATGTTCATTTGGTCAAGAGTGGTTTGGGGGTAATAATTTTACAGTTTTCGTGCTGTAGAATTATGCAGACTCGCTGAGCGACGAGTCCACTCACTCAGTGAGAGGTCAAGGAGTCTAGGTCACTATCTCAAATTTTTCGCATAGCCAGAGGGGTTGCTGAGCGTGTGGTTGGAGTTTGGGACCACTATCTTTTTATTTGCTCAGTGAGTGGGGTCGCTGAGCGAGAGGACTCTGTGATCGCTCAACGTGCTTGGTCGTTATATTCTTGTTTTCTTATGGAGTGGAGTTACATTTCTATTCATTGTGAATGATGTATAAATATGTATGAGATTATATGATCAAAAAGGTGATGTGATGATGATGATCAAGTAATGTGTGAGGTGTGGATTTCAAGTATCATGTGAGAAAGGAATTCCAAGGAGGAATATCCTAAGTTGGTTATGTAGTGTTATGTATTGATGTAGGGGCTCCTGGATTGAGGAATGATCCTGATACTCTCAATAACCCTATTTCATGTAGAGATGGGTGATTATGTCGTGCAGAATAGTAGGAGGTCCTAGTGTATGGTCATTGGTTATGGCCATAGATATTTGACAGATTGACCTTGGTGTACAGTATTGTTGGTGGTGGTTGAGGATGTGGTTATTATTATTATTTCTGAGCTAGGTTGCTCCACCATACACGGGTGCAGGTTTCCCATAAGTCTGATACCAATGCATCTATCCGGATACTAACAAGTGTTTCAAGTGGATTGGATAAGCTGTTGTGTTTTTTGATTCATCATTTGCATGTATATTATTGTTGTTTTAAATAGTATGCAAAATCTTTTGATACTCTAGCTTACCCTTACTTTTCTGTGGTTTGTCTTTGTATGTTGTTTTTCTTTCGCGATGATTACCTTAATGGTGTGAGCTTAGGGATGTAGTCTTTTCAGTGGGTGCAGCTGAAGGTGGGGGAGTGCAGCTTATAATATAGGTAGTCATTTTTGTTCTTCAAGTGAAAAAATTTATTCACCTATGATGAGAGGGTCGCACCTCCCACAAAAGTTGTGCATAAAAGAATACAGTATAGTGCTAGGAAGTGACTCCTAGGTCGTCTCTCAAGGACCAAATCTGATTCAGGTAATAGGTCCAACACGTAGTTGGGGGGGTTTGAGTTTGTGAATGCAAATGAACTTAAATATGACACGAATACAAAGAGAAATGTAAAACGGTTTCAAATACAGAATTAAATTGATTGGTCACTACTAACATTATAACTAAAATATCACAGCCAAGCAAACTAGGCAACAATAAAATGAAAAGTGCTTAAACCAAATTAAAATGCAACATCGAATTAAAAAGTGAAAAGCACACCGAGAATGAAGACACCAATTTAAAATGTTGTATGCACAGTGAGAGCCATGTGCCCTCCTCCAAAATAAAAATTCAGTTGTAACCATCCATATCTCCTAAATGATTAAATCTTCAGGCCGTGACAGCTGATCAACGTGTGCACACTACATTCACCAACCCGTGAGCTCACCATGTGCCATTCTGCAAAGTGTTAATTCCTAAAATGAATGTGGGGGTAGCCTTTCTCATCCAGCAGCACTTCAAGTCAACTTTCTCCTCTTCCCAAAATCATTTACTCCCTTGCCTTTATCCACATCCTCGTGCACACTACCTACTCCCATCAAATCAGCTTCTCATTTCATAAATAAAAAAAACCGAATCTCTTTTCTTGCACCAGCCGTGACCCCTAAAACCTCTGGACTCGTTGCCACTTAAGAAAGCTCAACAACGTGCATGCTTTGCTCTCTGTGCTTCCTTGAAATTGAATCAGCACCCCTATCCCATATTTTCATATTACCGTGCACACCAGCCGTGACACCTCAACGTGCTTCTACTTTGTAGAATAATTAAAGCCGAGAGCTCCCCTGTGCACCGCTTCCTTCAAAGTCACTTTTCTCCAATTGAAATTAACATAGACCGTGCACACCAGCGCTTTCTTATCTCCACGTCATTCTACTGCTCCCATTCAACACCGCTTCATTCCCTTCAAGACTTCCAACCGTGCATCAACTTCTCCAATCAACACTTGCATCCATTTCAACCATTCCCGTGAGCTGCTGCCTTCAAATCAGCTTTCTTCCCACCTTGACACCACACGCTTCTTGCTTCCAGCTCCACCTAATCTCTTCCTCAACGCTGCTTCTCTTCTAAAGTTTCCAGCTTTGCTTCCAAGTACCTGTGCTTCACTTCTCCCATTTTTATCTCCCAGCTGGAATCAATTTAAATGCACCGTGTGTTGTTGTGTGACCGTGAGCTGTGTGGTTCCAAAGTTACCCTAACAGATTCTCAAAGAAAGGAAGAAAAAAAAAGGCTTATGAAATCCCCTTATCCAGGGGTGCTGAACCACTCAAATGACTCATTCCTTGTGCTCTCCGTGCGTTCATTCCAGCAATATTAGTCACTATCATCTTTGACCGAGGGTTCCAATGAAAAGAAAAATGTGTGCTGGAATAAAATAAATCTGTAGTGCAAAGTGTAAAGCGATTTTTCATTCCATGAGAAATTAAAAAAAAGCATTAGCAATGAGAAGGTTTTTCTTTCATTCCATCCTCCGCCTCCAAGAACTCAAAACCGAGAGCCAAAAAGAACAACAGAGAAGTAACGAGAAACCCCCCCTGGAACACAAGCCAAGAGAAAATAAAACAAGTGGGTCCTCTTTTGCAAGTGGCGGTTGTGCTTTTCTAAGGGTCGTGTGTCACTTTGTTTTAGGGTAGGGTCCACACAAATAAAACCCTAGGGTGCCAAGTCATTAATTTCTAATTTTGGGTCCAATCTAATTTACCAAAAATTGACCCAAAATATAAGAGTTGATACAGAAATTCTAAACTACTGAATTACAATTTAATTAATTCAAAAATGTCTGTGTGGAGAGTCTTGAATTTAATCGGCATTCTTCCTGATGTCCCAAAATGTATTTCCGAAATTTTCCTGCACTTCAAAAATGCACTTAATCAGCTCAGAAAACCCAAATTAGCACAATTACAAATTTCTGACCAAATTGAGCAGAATTCGAAAAACAGGGAAATAACAAACAATTAAACACAATTCCCTGGTTTATTTAAGTGCAATAAACTAAATATAATTCCAGAAATAACGACTCATCAAAATAGACCACACTTAGTCTTTTGCACTCCTGGGCAAAACCAAAACGAAAACCAGGGAACTCTCAAACATCAGGGAGCTAACACAGACTCGACAGACAGACAACAAAGACTCCAAAACAGAAACACAGTTGCACAATTTTCACAAAATCTGGACGGTAAAAGGTATAGGCAGAATCCCACACAAAGTCAATGAAAGCAAATACTCAAAGAATCATCCAAACAGTTCAGTACAAGGAAAACATTCAATCAGTTCAAGAGATGAATCAAAAGCAACAGAGCCTCACAGATGCACACAATCAGTGTTTCTCTCAAGTGTTTAAGGTAAATCAATGTCACTCAATGCACTCAAGAAAGCAATCACAAATAGACTTGGCAAGCCTCTAATATCAACACTCAAACACATACGCATGTTCAAATCAAAAGGTCTTTTCATGGTTGTAATGGGGCCAAGGACAAGGCAGGATATATCTGGATAAGAAGCTACAAACCATAAGGAACAGAGGAGCAATGGGGAACAAGTGTAAACACATTTAAACACACCCACAACCTCTAATTCCATCCTCTTCTTGACTCCATTATTCACAATTATTCACATTTTTTTTTCACTATTTTTCTGCTCTCTTTTTTTTTCCATCCGGTCTCTTTTCTTTTCTCTATTCAGCACACAATTTCAAGAGACAAGATGCACATATTTACCAAAACAAAACAAGAAGAGGAACCAACCAGCCAACTCATCAGAAACCCCCAAGAGACCACACTTGTTCCCAAAACACTTCCAAAGCTCCAAAATTCCCTATGGTTAAGGTAATCATGGTTTTTTTTTATTTTTTTATTTTTTTTCACTTAGGGCTAGTGTATGAGCATTCAAAACAAAGAAATGGGGGAAAGTATAGGCTCAAAAAGGGTTTTCAAAGGATCACAATAAGGTAGGCTTATTTGGCTAGAGTGGCTCAAGAACAAAATTGCCTTTATCACTTCCAAACATGCATATCAATCAAGAATTATCAACAAGAGTCAAGCCAAGGCATATGTGCAAGCAATCAAGAGACATATCACACAAGAAAGAACATAAAGTGGCTCAAATTCTCACACAGGGCATTTGTGTCACAATCAATTCAACTCTCAAACATCATGATCATCTTCCAAGCAAAGAAAAGCAAGGAATCCACATCTCAAAGTATCAATGAAGTGAAGGAAAACTGACAACCGAACCACAATCCAGAATTTACGAAAAGCATGCAAAACTGTACACAAGACACAACAAACTACATAAAAACTGAAACATGAACAAAAAAACAACCTCCCCTAATAGACCACACTTAAACGACACAATGTCCCCAGTGTGTTACAATCAGTAGATCAAACAATCAGAACAATCAGAACAATCATCAGATATCGACAAAGTGCAATAAAAGTGAGGAGGAAAGGAGAAAAGAAACTCCCTGAGTCAGATGGGAGGATAGGTGGGGTGGACCAAAGACGTCTCCTCCACTACTACATCCACTAAAGAAGGGTTGCTGAGGAAAGGCTTCAGTCTATGCCCGTTCACCTTGAAGCTTTTAGCTGTAGATGGACCTTGGATCTCTACTGCACCATAAGGGTAAACATTAGTCACAACAAAAGGTCCAGTCCATTTTGATCTCAACTTACCACCCATGAGGCCGAGTCTAGAGTTATACAACAAAACCTGTTGTCCAACCTCGAAGTCCTTTCTAACAATAGAACTATCATGGGTTCCTTGATCACTAACAATTGCTCTAGGCACTCCAAACCTGCAAAAGAGGTGAAATCTAACAAAATCTACAACAACCCGAGCATCATTAGTCCTGGTGGCTCTAGCTTCCACCCATTTTGAAACATAATCCACAGCAAGGAGAATATAACAGAAACCAAAAGAAACAGGAAAAGGACCCATGAAATCTATACCCCATACATCAAACACCTCACAGAACAACATAGGTTGTTGAGGCATCTCTTGTCTCTGTGAAATTGATCCTCCTGCTCTCTGACAAGGTTCACAAGTGCTGCAAATCTTCTTCGCATCTTTGAAGATGGAAGGCCAATAGAAACCACAGTCAAGCACTCTGCGAGCTGTTCTCTGTATCCCCAGATGATCACCAGGTGAGGAGGCATGACAAAACTGCAGGACCGAGTCAATCTCATGGTCCGGAATGCATCTCCTAGTAACCTGGTCACTGCACAACTTCCACAGATATGGGTCATCCCAAACATAATACTTAGCATCACTCTTAATTTTAGCAATCTGAGCACGTGATGCTAAGGGAGGAAAAATAGAAGCAACCAAATAATTTACAATGTGTGCAAACCAAGGAGTGGGGTGAGAGTAAGAAATCATCAACAAACTCTCGTCAGGAAAGGTATCTTGTATGGGCAACACATCAGCTTCATTCCCAACTTTTTCAATCCGGCTTAGGTGGTCTGCAACCAAATTTCGTGCTCCACTCCGGTCTTCAATTTGCAAGTCAAACTCCTGGAGCAGTAGCATCCACCTGATCAATCTAGGCTTTGACTCCGCCTTTTTCAACAGAAACTTTAGAGCTGCATGGTCAGTATACACAATAACAGGTGATCCAAGCAAATATGACCTAAACTTATCAAGGGCAAAAACAATTGCCAACAACTCTTTTTCAGTGGTGGTATAATTTGCCTGGGCAACATCCAAAGTGCGTGAAGCATAATAGATCACTCTCGACAGCTTGTCAATTTTCTGTGTCAAGACAGCCCCTAATGCATAATTAGACGCATCACACATGAGCTCAAATGGGGCTGTCCAATCCGGTGCCTGAATGATAGGGGCGGTGGTCAAAGCTTCCTTCAGGCAATCAAACGCCTGCTTGCATCTGTCATCAAAAGAAAAGTCAATATCTTTCTGCAGCAGTCTGGACAAGGGAAGCGCCTTCTTGCTGAAATCTTTGATGAAGCGCCTGTAGAAACCTGCATGTCCAAGAAAAGATCGCACCTCTCGCACGCAAGAGGGGTAAGGCAACTACGAAATCACAGATATCTTAGCAGGGTCTACCTCTATTCCCTTTTCAGAAATGATATGCCCTAGAACCAAACCTTGTCCAACCATGAAGTGACATTTCTCAAAATTGAGAACAAGGTTTGTTTCTATGCATCTTTTCAAAACTTTTTCCAGACTGTCTAAACATGCATCAAAGGAGGATCCATACACAGTAAAATCATCCATAAACACCTCTATGCAATTCTCAAGAAAGTCGCTAAAAATGCTAAGCATGCACCGCTGGAAGGTACCAGGGGCGTTGCATAGACCAAAGGGCATCCTCCTATAGGCAAAAGTGGCAAAGGGGCAGGTGAATGTGGTTTTTTCTTGATCCTCAGGCGCAATATTTATTTGAAAGTAACCAGAAAAACCATCAAGAAAACAATAATGAGATTTACCTGCCAGGCGCTCCAGCATCTGATCAATGAATGGCAGGGGGAAATGATCTTTCCTGGTTGCTTGGTTGAGCCTCCTATAGTCAATGCAGACTCTCCAACTGTTCTGCACTCTAGCTGGGATAAGCTCATCCCTCTCATTCTTCACCACAGTGAGGCCAGTTTTCTTGGGCACAACATGGATGGGGCTAACCCACTGACTGTCTGAAATAGGGTAGATGATCCCAGCTTGCAAAAGCTTGGTCACCTCCTTCTTGATGACGTCCATGATCACGGGGTTTTGCCTTCTTTGTGGCTGTCTCACTGGCCTTGCCCCATCTTCCAAAAGAATTCTATGCATGCATGTGGATGGGCTAATACCAGGTATGTCAGCCAAACTCCAACCAATGGCCTTCTTGTGCTTCCTCAGCACACCAAGCAACTTCTCCTCTTGAACAGAATCAAGGGAGGTGGAAATGATCACCGGTTTCTTCTCATCATCCTCCAAGTACACGTACTTGAGGTTATCTGGGAGCTGTTTCAACTCAAGAGTAGGTGCCTGCAAGTCAGATTCATTTGCACTTCTTACAAAGTGGTTAGTGCATTCTGACTCCAAAGAATTCACAGGTAAAGGCGGAACACCTATCTCATCAAGCTCCAAATCCATATCCATGACAATTACATTATCAACATCATCCATATCAAAAACATTATCAACATCATGGATATCAAAATTCTCTTCAAAATCAACATCATTCTTAAATTCAAATTCAATGCATGTATGTAGAGAAGATAGAAAAGAATGCTCTTTCTTATGCAAAGAATCAAAATCATCAACAACATATTTATCAATAATGTCATCTAATGCATCGATCCTAAACAGAGAATGGTCCTCAGCTGGAAATTTCATTGCATCAGGGATATTAAAATGAACAACAATATCAGCAAATTCCATAGACAAAGTTCCAGCATACACATCAATCTTAGTTCGGGCAGTTTTCAAGAATGGTCTGCCTAAGATAATGGGAGCAGATCCATGAGAGAATCCCTCCTCCATTTCCAAAACATAAAAGTCAGCAGGAAAAATCAATTCACCAACCCTAACCAAGACATCCTCTATGAAACCTGCTGGGTGGGTAACACTCCTATTGGCCAACTGAATGACCACACCCGTGGTTTGCAAAGGACCAAGAGACAAAGATGCATATATAGACAAAGGCATGACATTAACAGAAGCACCCAAATCAAGCATGGCATTTTCAAATTTATTATTTCCAATCACACAAGGAATGCAAAATATACCTGGGTCCTTGCACTTTTTAGGGATGTGCGGGACCGACTTACTAATAAGCGCAGATACATTCCTTCCCATGCTAATTCTCTCATTTCCCTTCATCTTCCTCTTGTGTGTGCACAGCTCCTTCAAGAATTTGGCATACTTCGGTATCTGCTTAATGGCATCGAGTAGAGGTATGTTCACCTCTACCTTCCTGAAGGTCTCCAGAATTTCCCTATCCACCTCTTCCATCTTTTTGCTAGGAAGTGCCTGTGAAGGAAATGGTAGAGGGATAGGTCGGTCAACCAATGGAGAAGGTGCGGCAGCAGTGGTGGTGGAAGAGGGAGAAGATCCACTTGAAGAAGAACCACCAGCTGGAGAAGAAGATTCACCCACCTCAAATGCCTTGCTCGGACCGTCATGGTCGTTCTTTCTAGGACAAGTAGCAGGCATGGGCGTAGGTGTAGAAGCGGGCTCTGAAGGCACAAAAATCTGCTTCCCTGATCTAAGGGTTATGCCACTCACATTCCTTGGGTTCTGCACAGTCTGGGATGGCAACTTATCCGAATTCTGAGACTGCGCCTGGTTTATCTGAGTAGCCATCTGACCCATGTGGTTAGTGAGACTCTGTATGGAAGCTCTAGTCTCCTGCTGAAACTGCAGGTTTTGCATAGTCATCTGTCTCACTAACTCTTCCAATGAAGGTTCAGACGAAGTGGAAGGTTGGGCAACTGGTTGGGCAGGTGCCTCTTACTGCTGCTGTTGTTGCCTCTGGTGTTGTTGCATAGGTGGAGGCACATATCTGTTAGGTGCTCCAGCATTCTGGAAAGATGGTGCCTGCTGTTGATGCTGTGGCGCATTGTTCCATCTCAGATTGGGGTGATTCCTCCACCCTGGGTTGTACCTGTTGCTGGATAAGTCATGATTTTGCTGTTGTTGCTGCCTGTTGTTGTAGATGTTCGTAGCATAAGCCTGAGGCGCATCAGAGGCAGCAGAGTGCTGCAAAGAAGGACAAGCATCTGTATAGTGGTCACTAGAAGGACAAATAGCACATAGTCGTGCAACAGATGCAGATGGAGCTGCAGATCTCTGGTTGGTAGTCAACTGTGTCACCATTTTCGTAAGAGAGTCAATCTTTCCTTCCAACTTGCTTTCAACAGCTGATAAAGACTGGGCAACAACATCATGTACGCCCCTCACCACAATGACATCATTCCTAGTGCTAAACTACTGGGAGTTGGAGGCCATCTTCTCAATCAATTGCCTGGCCTCAGCAGGTGTGGTGTCTCCAATAGCTCCACCACTGGCAGCATCAATCATACCACGGTCCATGTTGTTCAAACCCTCATAGAAATACTGGACAAGGAGATGCTCAGGTATCTGATGGTGGGGACAACTAGCACAAAGTGTCTTGAATATCTCCCAATACTCATATAAGTTTTCTCCACCAAGCTGCCTAATCCCAGTTATGGCTGCTGGAAAAAATTTATCTAAGAACAGCCTCTTCAGATCATCCCAGCTAGTGACGGATCTAGGCGCCAAACCATACAACCAATCCTTAGCAACATTTTCCAATGAATGAGGGAATGCCTTCAAGAAGAGGTGCTCTTCAGGAACATCATGTGGTTTCATACTAGAACAGACAATGTGGAATTCCTTCAAATGCTTATGAGGACTCTCACCTGCAAGACCATGAAACTTGGGCAACAAATGGATCAGTCCAGTCTTGAGAACAAATGGAACGTCCTCATCAGGATATTGGATGCACAATCTTTCGATATCGAAATCAGGTGCAGCCATCTCCCTAAAAGTCCTCCCACGAGGTGGAGGTTGTGCCATATTGTTCTCAGTGTGAAAAACAACAGAATCAGAATCAGAATCACGTGCAGATGCAACAGATGCAGTAGATGCAGTATGCACAAAGTACTCAGCAGTGGGATGCACAGTATCCAATGGAACAGACTAAAAAACAGACTCTAAAGATAAATTTCTAGAATGCCTAGCTAACCTATGAAAAGTTCTATCAATCTCAGGATCAAAGGGTGGTATAGGCCCAGGATTTCCCCTAGTCATGCACTAAGTCACAACACCCTAAAATCATGAAATGATATCACAAAATTTTTGAACACACAAAACAACCTAAACAAACAAATCACACACACTCAAACATACAAGACAAAACACAACACACAAACAACACATTATCAACACAAAAGACCTAAAACTGAACCGTTGGTCCCCGGCAACGGCGCCATTTTGATGAGAGGGTCGCGCATCCCACAAAAGTTGTGCATAAAAGAATGCAGTATAGTGCTAGGAAGTGACTCCTAGGTCGTCTCTCAAGGACCAAATCTGATTCAGGTAATAGGTCCAACACGTAGTTGGGGGGGTTTGAGTTTGTGAATGCAAATGAACTTAAATATGACACGAATACAAAGAGAAATGTAAAACGGTTTCAAATACAGAATTAAATTGATTGGTCACTACTAACATTATAACTAAAATATCACAGCCAAGCAAACTAGGCAACAATAAAATGAAAAGTGCTTAAACCAAATTAAAATGCAACATCGAATTAAAAAGTGAAAAGCACACCGAGAATGAAGACACCAATTTAAAATGTTGTATGCACAGTGAGAGCCATGTGCCCTCCTCCAAAATAAAAATTCAGTTGTAACCATCCATATCTCCTAAATGATTAAATCTTCAGGCCGTGACAGCTGATCAACGTGTGCACACTACATTCACCAACCCGTGAGCTCACCATGTGCCATTCTGCAAAGTGTTAATTCCTAAAATGAATGTGGGGGTAGCCTTTCTCATCCAGCAGCACTTCAAGTCAACTTTCTCCTCTTCCCAAAATCATTTACTCCCTTGCCTTTATCCACATCCTCGTGCACACTACCTACTCCCATCAAATCAGCTTCTCATTTCATAAATAAAAAAAACCGAATCTCTTTTCTTGCACCAGCCGTGACCCCTAAAACCTCTGGACTCGTTGCCACTTAAGAAAGCTCAACAACGTGCATGCTTTGCTCTCTGTGCTTCCTTGAAATTGAATCAGCACCCCTATCCCATATTTTCATATTACCGTGCACACCAGCCGTGACACCTCAACGTGCTTCTACTTTGTAGAATAATTAAAGCCGAGAGCTCCCCTGTGCACCGCTTCCTTCAAAGTCACTTTTCTCCAATTGAAATTAACATAGACCGTGCACACCAGCGCTTTCTTATCTCCACGTCATTCTACTGCTCCCATTCAACACCGCTTCATTCCCTTCAAGACTTCCAACCGTGCATCAACTTCCCCAATCAACACTTGCATCCATTTCAACCATTCCCGTGAGCTGCTGCCTTCAAATCAGCTTTCTTCCCACCTTGACACCACACGCTTCTTGCTTCCAGCTCCACCTAATCTCTTCCTCAACGCTGCTTCTCTTCTAAAGTTTCCAGCTTTGCTTCCAAGTACCTGTGCTTCACTTCTCCCATTTTTATCTCCCAGCTGGAATCAATTTAAATGCACCGTGTGTTGTTGTGTGACCGTGAGCTGTGTGGTTCCAAAGTTACCCTAACAGATTCTCAAAGAAAGGAAGAAAAAAAAAGGCTTATGAAATCCCCTTATCCAGGGGTGCTGAACCACTCAAATGACTCATTCCTTGTGCTCTCCGTGCGTTCATTCCAGCAATATTAGTCACTATCATCTTTGACCGAGGGTTCCAATGAAAAGAAAAATGTGTGCTGGAATAAAATAAATCTGTAGTGCAAAGTGTAAAGCGATTTTTCATTCCATGAGAAATTAAAAAAAAGCATTAGCAATGAGAAGGTTTTTCTTTCATTCCATCCTCCGCCTTCAAGAACTCAAAACCGAGAGCCAAAAAGAACAACAGAGAAGTAACGAGAAACCCCCCCTGGAACACAAGCCGAGAGAAAATAAAACAAGTGGGTCCTCTTTTGCAAGTGGCGGCTGTGCTTTTCTAAGGGCCGTGTGTCACTTTGTTTTAGGGTAGGGTCCACACAAATAAAACCCTAGGGTGCCAAGTCATTAATTTCTAATTTTGGGTCCAATCTAATTTACCAAAAATTGACCCAAAATATAAGAGTTGATACAGAAATTCTAAACTACTGAATTACAATTTAATTAATTCAAAAATGTCTATGTGGAGAGTCTTGAATTTAATCGGCATTCTTCCTGATGTCCCAAAATGTATTTCCGAAATTTTCCTGCACTTCAAAAATGCACTTAATCAGCTCAGAAAACCCAAATTAGCACAATTACAAATTTCCGACCAAATTGAGCAGAATTCGGAAAACGGGGAAATAACAAACAATTAAACACAATTCCCTGGTTTATTTAAGTGCAATAAACTAAATATAATTCCAGAAATAACGACTCATCAACCTAATATGTAGTTCTTGTTCTATCATTATACATGTAATGTTCAGTTTAGTAGTTTTATGTTACTAAATTTGGGATGTTACATTCATCACCCATTTCCAACAATTATTATTTTTGGAGTATCTTCATTCGAGGTTTATATCAAAAGTTGTGACAATTTGAAGTTTAGAAATTCAAAATTAAACTAAAAACGTAAAAACACAACCTTTATGACGTAAAAAATAGCTAGTGAATAAAAACATCAATCTTAATGAGAAATGTAATCGAGGATAATGAAAGCTTGAGTCCAAACAAGTACCACAATGGAAAGATAAAGTGAACTTGATTAAAGAATTTTCTTCTACAAATTTAGCGTCGTTGTTGAACTTTGGAGGAAGCTTTTACACAACCATGTTGTTTAAGAAATTTTAAAAGAAAAAATTGACGTTAAAACACCCTCACAACAATGTCAAATTGCAATTTAATATTAGTCCTAGTATAACACATGTTAAATAATGTTGAACCTAAAATAGTCTAACGTTCCTAAGTTCGACGTTAAATATCAAATTAACGTGTATTGTGAATGAGTCTGACCTTAATTGAGATAAAATATTTATAAAAATATTACTACGTCAAAAACTTACGACTTGGACATTATAAACTATTTTTTATACTAGTGTGCATCCCAAAACTTTTGCACAGATTTCCAACCAAATATTTTATAAACATTACTACTATAAGATAAACAAAATTTCACAATATATTATAATATAGTCTCCACGTGTCATTTGTTGGATATATGATATTTCATATTAGTTTTATAAAATGTAAAACTAAAATGCTTTATAAATTTAGTTTATAAATAAAATACAATTTTTTTATAGAGAACAAATTTAACTTTATATTAAACATAAATAAAATATGTTGGATATATTAAATATGATTTTTTACTTTACATTTACATTTCTGGGGTTATATATTAGTTTATTTTTCTAAAGATAAACACATATTTAAAGTATAGTAATAATTAACAAAGAGTAGCCGGTTTACGATTTTATATATTACTCTTATAATTTAAAGCAGTTTTTTTTGTTATATGCTGATGCTATGTTACGCTAATAATATATCATAAACATAAGGTTTCTTTTATTTATTTATTTTTTGTTGAAAAGTTTATAAATTATATTACATTTTAAAGAATTAAAAACTATGTTTAAATTTTAGAAAGACCAAAAATAATATCAAAGATTTTTCTGGAGATGCATTTAATATTTTAAGAACTTTACCAGGATGCAAAACATAATTTTCATTTTCTTGGAATAACAAACATTAACTTTTTAATCAAAATCCTTAGTATTGGTTTATATTTTATCACTTTTAAGTGTCTTTTCTTCGTTTAGATTTGTTCACTTGAATGAATTTTGGGGAAAGTGATTGAATAAATTTTGAGAGGATTTGAAAATAATTTTTTTTATTGTTTATTTGAGTAGATTTGAAAGTATGTGAAAGTAAATTTAAAAGTAAATTTTTTTAATCTGTCACATCAATCAAATCTTACACTAATTCTTACAAACGTTACTTTTAAATTCACTCTCACTTACCTTCAAATTCACTCAAACAAATAACAAAAATTTTATCTTCAAATTCACTCAATCAAGTGAAGAAAGAATTAGTTCCAATTTCAATGTCTTCTTTGACATAGCTGTTTCTTCACCTACTTTATTCACTTCTATCCATTAATATATAAGATATTGTGATAGCGTGTTTGTTTTACTCTATTTCACGTTGAAACCAATAATAATGTCTATGGATTGAACGTACATTTAATATTTTTTAAAAAATATGTATAAACACAGGCTAAATATTACTTTCTTTTCAACCATTTTATTTTTTCAATGCAAAATATCTATTAATTTTATTAATAATTTTTTTACTTGAAAAATACAACTGCTGTTATCTTTTGAATTCTTTTAGTTTCCAAAACTGAAACAAAATTTTACTAAAAAATATCTTAGTTTAATTATCCTCAAACTAACTACATGTTGGTGTTGTTTTTGGAGTAATACATACTTATTCAAACATCCCATTTCTTATAAAATTAATATTATACATAGTAACTGTATTTTGTAGTCTACTAGATCATTCTAATTGTTAGACAGGGTAAAATAATTAATGATACTAGATTTGTAAAATATCAATAGTTCTAAAATAAACAAATAATATGTCATGCATATTTATTTTGTTATTTTCTTTTTGCTAATTTCTTTATCACATCAATATCAACACTACAAAAGTAATACTTTACATAATGGGTCTACATATATAGATTATTGAACCATAGATGAAAAATAAATATGATTCAAGTTTTTTTATTTAACAGATGTTTTTTATTTCAAATTTGTAATTAAGGAGAAAATTTCATAACCAATATCTTAAACAAGATAAATATTGCAACACTACACAACTAAAGGTTGTAACGTTTTCATTGTAATATAAATTGGCGGAAGAATCAACGTCAAATATCGAAAATAACTAATATGGAATATGTTATATCTACACTATGTAATTTCTTCTTGCTCAAGTAAAACAATGTTTAATTACTTTGAGCATTCTAGCTTAATTTATTAGTAATTCTATTCTTCATGTGTTTATAATTGAGTTAATCAATTCTCTCAATTTTTAAATTAGACATTTTATCCTAAACCTTCAAATTCACATTTTGTATTTCAAAGTTTTATCCTTTGAATCAATTAAATTATTTTCTATATCAAAAACATATATCCGAAATTAAAAATTTAATCCCAAATGTATAATAAAGAAAATGAATTCTCAAATCTATCATAAAATATCTACACTTAAAAAAAATTGTCAGTTACACACAAAATAGTTACAAAATTAAATTCGTAGATAAATTATGAAGAAATTATTTGAAACTTCACAATTAACTAGGCAGTGGAAATGCAGTTTTTTATATTACAATAAATAACAAAAATTTCAAAGAAAAACAGTAAAGTAGCCAATTCCAACCAATGCTTTGATGAATTTTGTAAGGATTTAGAAAATAGTTTAAGAGTAGATATAATTTTATAAATGATATTCAAATATATTATTATAAAAAATTGAACTATAAATATAATTTTATTAAAATGTGTTTTATTTATAAAAACTTTCACTTTTTTAAAATTTTTTCTATCACCTTTTTAGGATTCTTATTAGATCTTTCATGTCTTCAAAGATATAAGACTAACTTTTTGGTTCTTGGTGATAAGGACAACATAACAAATTGATCAAAATGTGAAAAAAATAATTATTTTATGATTATGAAGGTATGTTTCCATCATTAATTTGAGCATTTTCTATATAAATAAAACTACTTATGAGAATTGACTGGTGTTGAGCTTTTATAAGAGGTAACTCTATTTTTAGAGGTAAAGGATACTCATGAGAATTGACTAAAAATATCGTATAACGTTGTTGTTTTTTAGCTTTTCACGTCGAATTTGAGGTCGACCTCATATCGAGAGACGTTAAATTGACATCAAATTTAAAAAATTTGACGTTAATCAAATTGACATCGAATTTTGTTAATATTCGACATTAAGCAATTTTTTTTTTGTTTTTTTAATTAATTGTGATCATTTTTTACAACTCTGAGACCTAAAAAGTAGAAAAACAACAAATTTCAGTTTTTGATATTTTATAAAACATGAATTATGAACGTGTAGTATAGTATCAACAACAAACAACAATAACAAACAACAAACAAGTTCGATCAAACAACAACAACATCAAACAAGTTCAACCAAATAACAACAACAAACAAGTTCAATAAAAAACAACAACAAAAAAGTTCAACAAATAAGTTCTTCAAAACAAAAACAAAAACAAAGTGTTTCCACCAGTGAGAGAGAAAACAGAATGCGTCTATGAAGGACAAGAACACAAAAATAATCGGTAAAAAAAATGAAAATTATACATAAAGTAATTAATTAACATGCATTTGTATCAAATGAAAGAAAGATTACATGTGATGGTCGTCAAACTTCGTTCGAGAAAAGTTTGAGAAAAGAAGAGGGTCTCGCACGCTAAGATAAAGTGAATGAATTTTCAATCTTCCGTTCAAATTAAAAAGAGGAAACTTTTGGCTAACAAATAATACGTCGAAGCTCGTACAAAATTCAACGTATTATATGTGGTTTAAAAGAAAAAAGAAAAAAGAAAAAAGAAAAAAAGAATTAAAAAGGGGTTACTTTTTGGCTTCTGGCTGACAAATATTACGTCGAAGCCCTTACAGAATTCGACGTATTATTTGTTGTTTAAAAGGGTGACTCTTTGACTTATGACGGACAAATATTACATCAAACCCTTACAAGATTCGACGCACTATTGGTGATTTAAAAGAAATAAGAAAGAGAATTACGTGTTGGTTTAAATAATTATCATCATAGAACGCCGAATTGAATGAGGCTTCGACGTTCTACAATTGGATTTATTTACAAAAATGCCACTGGTCATTTTTAGCGTTGGCTATTCCGTGGTTGGACGTTGAACGCGTGACGTTATACGCTGTTTTTGCACTGTTCAACTTTTATAAGTGGTAACTCTGTTTTTAGAGAGGTAAAGGAAGCTATGTAATTATAATTTACTCTTTTGTAGTGGTTGTGATGAAGTATTATTGAATTGATGCTTTTGAATTAATGCACACGCAAGTGTATATATGTATATACGATGAATACTATTTGAGATGAGAAATGTGATGTATTGAATGTTGTTTTGATGAAAGTGTAATGACTTTTTAGTGGCGAAGTACCATATTGAGTTGTTTTTAGGCTGTATTGCATTAGGATTTAAGGAGATTATCCTGATTCTACTGGTATTTGACTCACGTAGACACTAGTGCAGAAACAAATTTTTAACAAGCTCAATATGCTTCATTTTTTAAGAAACTAAAGCATAACAAAACACAATGGCTTTTTCGTAGTTTCAGCAAACTTATACCTCTCGGTTAAGAGGGAACCGAAGCATAAAGGGTTTATTGTCTCGGTTATATGGTCAATCGAGTCTTAAAACACTACAAAATCAACTTGCCCCCTCTTTAAAACAGACTTTTCACCTGATAACTTTTTTGAATAAGACATATTGCCTCGGTTCTTTGACCACCCGAGGTAAAAAATCCTACAGAATCCCTCTACAACCTCTGAAATTCATTGACATTCACTGAAATTGCTCTTAAAAGGACATACTGTCTCGATTATCTGACTAACCGAGGTAAAAAAGCCTGCAGAATCCCTTTGCAATATATGCAAGTTCTCTAACATGACAGGTCTGATGACATATATTGTCTCGGTTCTACACGTAATCGATGTCATATGTCCTACCTAGCAACTGAACTCTCTAAAACTAAGCGTTCCAAATTCCTTTTATCAACTATTATGGCTTCGGTTCTATCAGAACCGACGCCATACACCTTTTGTGCCTCAATTTTAACCATGAACCGAGCCTATAATTTGAAAATAATTACAAAATTGTATTCAATATTTTATTTTGAATTTTTTATGAATAGTTTAGGCATTGATTGGTGGTAAGTCCCTTATTGCTTTGATTTTTTACTTAATCGAGGTAATATGTTTTTCGAGTGTTAAAATTTCAGAAATGTAAAACAGTAACCCCACTTCTTCTTCCCCACAAACTTTTCTCTCGTGCGAACTGCACAACCTCCGCTGCTTCCACCACCACTTTTAATCGTCGTCTCCACCATCGATCGTTTGTGTCATCACGATTCGTATCATTGTCTTGACGTCGTCGTTCCTCCTTTTTGTTCTTCACCATTTCGTCTTAGTGTGGTAAGTTTTTCAAACCCTCCTCCATTTTCGTTTGAGTTTGATAATGAAATTTTTATGAGATTGATATAATGGTCATAAGAATAACAATGATAATCCATGCAAGGGGATGAGATTAGCCATACGAATTGTAAATTGAAATGATACTATTAATGTAGATTTTTTAGCCATATAAAAGAAGTTTAGTTTTGTCTTTAATAAAAAAATAAAGTTTAATATGAAATTTTATAATATTAAGAAGTCTACAAGTCTTATGATAATGTAATTGGTGTATAATATTACTTACAATAAAGATTAAATTCAAATTGTCTTTGATATAAGAAATTTGAAGATAATGTCAAAAAATTATAAGAAATGGAAATCATACAAAAAGAAAAGTATAAGAATTATAATATATATAGCAATATAAATTGTTTTGAATTACGGATATACAAATTAGGAGAATAGAATTTTGAATTATTTGTATTAAATTTGTTGATTTGATGATCAAATAAACTTTAAGATTAGGAATCATGTGATTAAATAATGTGTTATTTGTTTTTATCAAGATATTGTATTTTTGTGGTGAGATTTTAAAGCTTCTAAAATACGAACATTCTCCATTGTTGACCGCCTTTCATGCTTCCAGGTTCCTATTCTTAAAATTATGAACATATAATTATTTAGTTTGCTTGAATATATTGTAATTATTTGTTTGCTTGAATATATTGTTGTATTAAATTAGCCTTAGTTTTTCGTTTGAGATTCAATACAAAATTTATTTACCATCACCAAATATTTTGGAACAAATGTACTTTTTACAAATGAATAGATAGGAGATGATAATAATAATTTACATGTAATTAATCTCAAATTGTCTGGTTGAACAGTTTAAGAAGAGTAATAATTTTTTCATAGTTTATTAATATATATATATATATATATATTAATACACATGTCTTAAATTTCATGAAACATTGTAGTTGTGTTTTGTATTATTCATCAGGTGCATATTTGATTGTGAATTATAATCACTTTTCATTTCATTTAACCTCAAGACCAATACGAAATTTTAGATTTGTATGTCCAATAAAATAAAATAAAAAGTGAACTTCTTGAATGGCACATGGTCAAACATTGAATACAAAAATGATCATTCAAAATTATTGAAATTGTGTAAACAATTTCAGTACATATGTGTATGGATCTTGGATTAATTCACCACACATCAATGCTAAGTACGAGAGAGAGGTAGAAGAATTTATACAATTTACGCAATGTAATGAGGGTAGAAGTTATGATGAAGTCAAGTTTAGATGTTTTTGTGTGAACTGTTTGAATGAGAAGAAGTTGAATGCAACCGAAATTAGGGAACATTTTATCTATGACAGTTTCCTACGAAGTTATACAACATGGATATTGCATGACGAATTAATAGATTTGCAAGTGTCTCCCCAATTGAAAATGTATTTGATTCCACTATGGAAGATCAACCGGAATAAGACAAATTAGAGGACATGACCCGTGATTTTGGCGTAGAAGCTTTTGCTTAAACGCATGTCTACGAAACGATGTCCACTAATGCGAAGACTCCATTGTCTATCAGTTCAACTAAGTTCACACGGTTGTCAACGGTGTTAAGACTCATGAATTTGAAGGCAAACAATGGATGGACTAATAAGAGTTTCATAGAATTATTGTCGTTGTTGAATGAAATGTTGCCAAATGGAAATCAGGTCAGAATGTGGTTTATGGCATCAGTTATGGTCACAACCGAGGCAGTAAACAAAAGCAGTAAACAAAAATAAATAAAAAAATTATATAAAATACCCTCTACTGCTTCGTTTGCAACCAGAACTACTGCGAAAACCCCCCACTTACTGCCTTAGTTCCTTTGAAACGAGGCAATATACCAAAGCAGTAAATAAAAGATAAATGAAAAAGTTATATAAAATGTCTTCTACCGCCTCAACTGCAAACAAAACTGCTGCCAAAACCCTTCATTTACTGCCTCAGTTACTTTGAACCGAGGAAAAAGGCACAATTTTTTGTCTCGGTTCTCAATCAAGGTAAAAAAACTACCTTTTTTTGCCTCAGTTGGATATACCTCGGTTCATTAACCACTATGTATAGGTGAAAATAACCATTGTTGTTTCCCTTTACAACACTAGTGAGAGGAAGATATCTAGTTGTGAGAGTCAAAGGAGATTCCTATAATTTGGTTCTTTAATATGAAACAGGATCAAACTATGCAAGAATAATAAATTTATCCTATCATACTTAAGGAGGACTTTGGTCCTAGTTATTGCTTTGTGAGAGCAGACTCCTTGGTTATGTGAGATAGTATGTGATGTGCAATGAGTGTAATCAATATACATGTTTTCTAAAAGTATATTCAACTATCTAGTTTTAAGGGCCATGAGACTTGAGCTTATGAGGTTGTGAGTATTGTGTGTCCTTGTGGGCATAATGCTTATAGATATTTGGTTCTTGTTGAATTCATGTTAACGTTTGGATTGATGAGAAAATTTCTTTCATTATGAGATGACATTAGACACTATACAAGAATGATTATAACTGCACTAACTTACCTTGTTTTGGTATGGTTTGTGGGTTATTTGTAAGACCCGTGGAAAATAAAAATAAGAAATATTTTTATTTATTTATTTTGTACAAAGAAAAATTATTTTGGTTGTGTATTTATGTGTTAAAAGTGCTAAATTGGTAGATAAAATTTAATTGTAATTATATTATTTTGTCTCTATGTGATGCATGAGATGGGAATTATATATGGTTGTTTGTATTTATATATCAGTCAAAGTGAATTGGTTTAGTGGTGATCTTTTATGTGCTATTGTGTGGGACTCACATGTCTTGGATTTAAGTCTTGGTTGTGGAGTGTTTTACCTTGCTTGGTCATTCCTTTTCTAAATTTTCCATGTGGGACCCACGTAGTGGAAAGAGAAAGAAAAATAAATGGCAAAGTAGACGTGGAAAAAGTGGAGGTGTTTTATTGCAAAGAGAGAACATGGGGTTATTTTTGGAAGATGGAGATCGTAGATATGAGTTAGTGAATGATTTATTTTACACAAACTGAAAGTTGGATAGGTAATAGTATTAGGGTAAGTGATGGACAAATTTGTAAGCACCAAAATATGATGTCACAAACTTGTTTCACAATCGGCAAGTATGACCGAATCGTTCAAGTAATAAAACTTGGTAAGACCAAGTATCGTTCTTCCCAAAGGACTCACGGCCTAGTTTAGTTATGTGGTTTCTTGATTAACTAAGACTTACAAACGAAATATTTGGGTTTAAAATGCAAGACAGAAAATAAACATGTATGCATGAATTTTGATCAATGGCAAAGACAAAAGATAAACACTTTCAATGGAATATATGAATGAATATGTTGTTGGGGGTCAATTTCATCTCATCCACTCTCATATATTTTAGGAATTCAACATTCAAATCATCATTGTTAATGCCACTCTCTAATGTACCATTCTAGATGGCTTCTCCCTAATCAAATAGTTCATACAATTCCTAGCATTCCTAATGATTAGTTCATGAGTGCAGGAGCTTAAAAGCAACCAATAGAATATTGTCAGTATAATATTGGGAGAAATTCCCCGGATCTAGACTTCCCCGTACGTGTCCGTATCGACAAAACCAATAATCATGCATTAGAATGAGTTAAACAATGCAAGCATTGAGCAAAGAGGAAAAACCCTAACTAATGATGAAAGAAAGCATATGTCTTAATTCAAAGATGTACTCAACAGATTCCATATATGAGAGCTTCAAGAGATTACATTGATTCCCCAACAAACATACAAGGTTTAGTTCACCATATTCATGGTGAACCTAGATGAATAACAATGAAAGTATGAAAGAATAAACCCAATAAAGTGGAAGAGGTAGCCTGAGCATCCAAGATCCTCCTTCAAAGGTGTGAAAGAGAGAGTGTTTTCCTCGTTTCTGCCAAAGATCTCCAACTAAAGGACGTGCAAGCCCTTATATACTAATCTAGAGTTACAAAAGATTACAAAAGCCCAAGCCCAAAAAGTGCCGCTCAGCGCCATTTACCGCTCAGCGGTGGTTACGCGTCTTCTTTCTTCCCCTCAGCGGCCATTTGCCCCTCAGCGGTTCCAACGCCACCTCTTGAGTGCCGCTCAGCGGTAGTTTGCCGCTGAGCGGTGCCTTCGACTTCTCTTTTTGCACTCTTTCTTGTCTTTTCTAATGTCCTCTCTCTCATTCTTCACTTCTTTCACCAAATTCACCTCAAAACCTGCACAAAAACACTCAAATCAAGCATAAACCTGTCCAGCTCTCTTATTTCTGAAAATATAAACAAAATGCATGATTTCAAGCTAGTTTCTAAGTCTAAAGGTTGCTTTTAGTATCACTTTTAAGCATGAAAATAACAGTTTTTCAACTGTTATCACAACCCCAAACTTAGAACTTTGCTTGTCCTCAAGCAAACAAAATGTAACTCCATCTCCAACCAATTCATATGATGGTTCACTCATTCAAAATCCTATTTTCAAGATAAGTAATAACTTCACTCAAACTTATGACCAAGAGTTAATTCAAGATGTGCACATGCTTTAGTGTTCACAAAGTCATTTAAGTTCCAACAAATGCTATTTTTCATGAATGATCAATCAATTAAGCATGGATGTTCATGTGCTTATGGAATATTTCCTCACTAGGTAAAGTGTTTCACTCAACACACAAGTGTATAAGAGGTAAAGTGTTTCACTCATTCACTCCACTATCACAATGTCACATGAATCAACTTTGCCTTTCATTTAACCACAATCAAATACATTCACAAGCATGCATCATCACAAGGACTTTTCAATGGCTTATAATGTGGCTGGGCTAACAAGAAAATTGGTTTTTCTGGATCACAAAATCCTTGAGTTAAGAGAATCATAACAACACAATCTTCTTATTCATTCCCAACTTTCTTTTGCCTTTGCTTTTGCATTTGCATTGAGCTTTGCTTCTTTTTCTTTTCTTTTCTTTGCATATTCTTACTTTTTAGCTCTTAGCTCAATGCTTTTTCCTTTTTCATGTTTCCCCAATAACCCCAAACTTGAACATTTAACAGTACCACACAAGATCTTCTACTTAACTCAAGGTAAAGATTTTCAATCAAGGGTGTTCAGTGTATATTTAAGGCTAAGGGTTCAAAGGATAGAACACAACGTGTTCTCTTTTAATAGGCTAACTTTATGAATTTGGCCAATAAAATGGTTTTCAACAACACGGCCTTGATCATATGATGCAAAACAAGCAATTGATTCAATCATAGAAAACCTGGGCAAAATCATTCATGCTTTCAAAGTAATAGCATTCAACAATAATAACTCTGGAGCTCAAAACCTCACATATAAGCTCATTCACATTTGACATGCACATCCTGCTTAATTTCACAATCACAATCATGATATTATGCATTTGTTCACAAAGCTTGTGAATCACCTGTATAAGCATTTTAATGTGCACATCATCTCAACATCAATCAATCAATAAGCATCATTCAAGCATTACTTATCACACAATCACAGTTAATAGCAAACCATCACAAGAAACCAGGTTTCAAATAGAGTACATCAAACCCTAATCTAAAAACAAAAACAAATAAGTTCAGAAAACTTAAACCATAAAAGCATAATCATATGATAGCATTCATCAGTAAATGCTATCTCAGCTCCTCATCAGTCCGAGCTCTCTGTATCTTCCTCTTCCTCTTCATCATCATCTTCATCAAATGCATGGATGTCCCAGTGGTGCTTTGTTGTTTGAGGTGTTAGCACACACACTAATCTCATCAGCTATCACCTGATAGCATGGCCTCTAACATAGCCCAAATAATTCTCAGCTGGATGATCACCAATCTTCTTTGCATTGGTGTAGAATTCCTTGACCACAGCTATGTTGGCAGGTGCTGGATAGGTGGCTAGCTTCCCCCAATCATTCCCTAACACTTGCTCTCCAAATTGAGGAGCAAAGTTAGGTATCATTCCAACCTTTCTCTCCATTAGAAGTCTCCTGTCCTGAACCACCCTAAAGTGCTTCTCATGTTTCCTAGAGAGGAACCTGCCATTATGGGGCTGCTCTGGTTCCTTTTCCTTTCTCTTGGTTGCCATGGTTTTCAATCTCTTTCCTGAAGAGGATGCCATTCCTGCATTCAAACACAAATCCAAAACCACAGAACATGATGTTCATCATTAGTAAACTCAGAACACAACTCCTTTCGAAGCTAAACCACCGCTGAGGGCCAGAATTTCCCCTCAGCGCCACCAGTGCCACATTCAAACACGCAATAAACCAGAAAAAACAAATCTGGCAAAGTGCCGCTCAGCGGTAAATGCCGCTCAGCGGTGATCTGCAGATTTTTGCAAATCTTCTTTTTAAAACAGTCCTAACTCCACCCAAATGCAATTTTCAGTTTTCCAGTTCATAATCAAGCAGTTTAATCGGTTCAAACATCAAATATATCATCAAATCATGCATAGAAACTAAAACCCCTAAGTATTCATGCTTTGACAATCACATTCAAATTCAAGAACCCTAGAATGAACAAAATGCATTTTACTTACTTGGGTGGAGATGCTAGATGATATGAGAATGCTTCCAAACTAGAATGCTCTCTTCCAACCCCAAACTTTGATGGCACACTAGTATAAAAGTGAGTGGAAGAGAAATCTTCTAAAGAGGGAAGAGTAGAAAGATGTGGAAAACCTAGGAGAAGAGGTGTGGAAGTGTTTATGCAGAGAAGAACTTGAAAAAGTGTAAAAACGTGCAGCTTAGGGTTTAAAAATACCCCAATGGGCTCGGGTTCCGCTAAGGGGAACTTAAGCCCATCTGCGTTAGTACCGCTCAGCGGTAAATGCCGCTCAGCGGCACTTTCGTGATGTGCCCTTCTCCTTCTTTTCTTGACCTACGTGCCTTCCTAGCATACCCCTCATAGGTTCCCTGCAATTCAATGTTAAAAATGCTTATGCAAACCCTAACTAAAATAGACAAACAGAAAACAATCAATCAACTGGGTTGCCTCCCAGGTAGCGCTTGTTTAACGTCACGAGCCTGACCCAAAATCCACCAACACCCATCAGTAGGTGCAAAATCTTCTCACCAACACCCATCAGTAGGTGTTACAAACTTAGTATCCTTCAGTAGATACTTAATCACCTAGCATCCTTCAGTAGATGCTAGATCCAACAAAATAATGTCCAGAATAATGTTCACAAATTATAAATTACAAAACCAAATCAAAAGTTTGTAAATCCACTGGGTTGCCTCCCAGCAAGCGCTTCTTTAACGTCACTAGCTTGACCCTGTTAAAGCTCACGTTCCATCTTCTTTATAGTTGACGTAGTCCTTCCACCAACCTTTCAACTGCTTCCTTTGGACTGTCTTAGATTCTCTAGAATATGGAGACTCTATCTCTATCATCTCCTTCTCTTTAAAGCCTTTAATAACCCACAACTTGTTCTTGAGTCTTACAGGTGTGCCAAGTTGGAGTCTTAATTTTTTCCAGTCTCTAGGAACTTCTTCTCCTTTTCCAATCTCTTCTACCTTGGGTGCCTGAAAATACAAACAATGGTTATCAGAAACCTTAAGATTTTTATTTTTACCTCTAGTTATGGGTGCATCTCGAAATGCAGCTTTATAACTGGCTTCTTCCTCCTTTGCTTGTATCTCATCTTTGAACACATCCACCACCACTCTCTCCTCTCTGTCTTGGAGAACCACTATACCTTCATTCACATCAATGATAGCCCTAGCCGTTTTCATAAACGGCCTTCCAAGTATGAAAGGTATTTTCTCAGTTTCCATCTTCATCACCACAAAGTCTGCCAAGAACTGAAGTTTGCCAACACAAACTACAATGTCTTCTGCAATCCCACATGGCTCCTTTGAAGATCCATCAGCCATTACAAGATTAACCTTTACAGGTTTTATTTCAACATGGCCAATTTGCTCCAATAGAGAATAAGGCATCAAGTTAACACTTGAGCCTAAATCAAGGAGAGCTTTCTTTACCTTTTTCTTCCCTATAATGCAAGGGATAGAAAAACTGCCTGGATCTGCTGCTTTTGGTGGGAATGATTCTTTCTTAACAGTTATACACTTTTCTTCCTCATCCTCTCTACGTCTTTTTTTTGTAGAGGTTCCTTCATCTGATTTGGTGTAAACTGCTATTTTCTGTAGAATTTGTTCCCAAGGAGCTTCATTATCAACCATTTTGAATAAATCTGTGAAATCCATTGGTTTCTCCTGATTTGTTAGAAAAGGAAAAGTGTCCTTTCTTTCTTCTTCTCTTCTCTGTTCTGTTTCATCTTCTTCCAACTCAATGATCTCTTCATTTACACTCTTGACCACTTTGCACTCTTCTCTGGGGTTAACCTCAGTATTAGCCCCAAAGTTTCTGTTGGGTCTTTCTTCCAATTGCTTGGTGATCTGACCCATCTGAATCTCCAGATTCTTTATAGCAGCTTCAGTGCTCTTTTGAGAAGATTCAGTTTTCTGGATGAATTGCTGAAGAGTTTCTTCCAACTTTGTTGATCTGTCATTAAGCATAGATAATTGTTGCCACAAGGTTGGTTGCTGCTGCTGCTTATTAAACTGATTAGCCTGCCCAGTTTGTCCTTGGCCAATGCTTGGATGTGGTTTCCAACCCTGATTATAATTCCCTTGACGGTATGGAAACTGATTAGCCATGAAGTTAACATCCTCCAAGGCCTCCACTGGAAAAGCACACTGGCCATTTATGTGATCACCTCCACATAGTTCGCACAACTGGGTTTGTATCTGGGCAGCAGACTTCAACTCTTTAGGTAATTGAGCCAAAGTTTTTGTCAGAGTCTCTAGCTGTTGAGTTAGAATTTTATTCTGTGCTAGCAGAGCATCATGCGTTTGTAATTGTAGAACCCCTTTCTGTGGCATAGGAGCTCCTCTTTCATTGTGCAGCTCATTATCACTTGTAGCCATATTTTCAATGATTTCAGTTGCTTCCTCTGGAGTCTTCCATTTGATATTGCCTCCAGCTGAGGCATCTAGCATCATCTTGGTTTGTGAACCAAGCCCTCCAAGGAAAGTTAGGACTACTTCTTGATCTGCAAAGCCATGCGTGGGAGTTTTACGTAACAAGCTTTTATACCTATCCCATGCATGTCCAAGTGATTCTTCCATGCCCTGCTTGAATGAAGATATCTCTTGCTTTCCCTTAGTCACTTTAGATTGTGGGAAGTATTTATTCAAAAACTTTGCAACCACTGCTTCCCATTCCGTGAAACTTTCTTCTGGAAAAGAGTTCAACCAAAGCTTAGCATTGCCTCCCAATGAGAAAGGAAACAAGCTAAGTTTGATAGCTTCGTCTGGCACCCCATTAATCTTGACCGTGTTACAGATCTCATTAAATGTTGTAAGGTGCTCATATGGGCTTTCATGTGATAACCCATTAAATTGATTACTCTTTACCAGTTGAATTAATGCTGGTTTGACCTCCATGTTGGCTGCATTGACTCTAGGCCGAGCTATGCTATTGAAGTGCTGAGGTCCAGCAAGATTAGTGTAATCTGCAAGAGTTCTTCTAGCATTATTATTGTTCTCCATACTCCCTGTGCTATGAACAGAACCTTGTGGTGATGATTGTAGGAGAGTTTCAGGAGAAGGGAAAAGTTCTCTGGACGTTCTGATTCTTCTCCTCCTTCTACTCTCGTCTAGCCCTTCAAGTAGTGGTTCTGTTGTTTTCTTACTTCTAGTTCGAATTGCCTTCTGCATGCACAAGAAAACAAAACCCTAGAACAGATTTGTTAGCACAAAAAGATATAGAAGAAAATAAAGATTGAAAAGATATAAGAAGATAAAAGATTTAGAAGATAGAATCGAATCAAATAAAATAGAATAAAACCTAATCTAAAAAATAAAATCTAATCTAAAAGATAAAATAAAATAAAATCTAACCTAACCTAAAAGATAGAATAAAAATAAAATAAAATCTAACCTAAAAAGATAAAAAAATAAAATCTAATAAAATAAAATAAAATCTAATCTAAAAGATAAAATAAAATCAAATAAAAACCGAAAAATAAAAAAAAACAGAAAACAGAAAAACAGAAAACAGAAAAATAAAATAAAAATTCGAAATTAAAATAAAATCTAATCTAAAAAGATAAAAATCAAATCTAAAAAGATAAAAAAAATAAAAACAGAAAAAATAAAAACAGAAATTCAAAATTAAAGTCAAAGGTAATCAATAATCACACAAATTAACCAGTTAAACCATGAATCCCCGGCAACGGCGCCAAAAACTTGATGGACAAATTTGTAAGCACCAAAATATGATGTCACAAACTTGTTTTACAATCGGCAAGTATGACCGAATCGTTCAAGTAATAAAACTTGGTAAGACCAAGTATCGTTCTTCCCAAAGGACTCACGGCCTAGTTTAGTTATGTGGTTTCTTGATTAACTAAGACTTACAAACGAAATATTTGGGTTTAAAATGCAAGACAGAAAATAAACATGTATGCATGAATTTTGATCAATGGCAAAGACAAAAGATAAACACTTTCAATGGAATATATGAATGAATATGTTGTTGGGGGTCAATTTCATCTCATCCACTCTCATATATTTTAGGAATTCAACATTCAAATCATCATTGTTAATGCCACTCTCTAATGTACCATTCTAGATGGCTTCTCCCTAATCAAATAGTTCATACAATTCCTAGCATTCCTAATGATTAGTTCATGAGTGCAGGAGCTTAAAAGCAACCAATAGAATATTGTCAGTATAATATTGGGAGAAATTCCCCGGATCTAGACTTCCCCGTACGTGTCCGTATCGACAAAACCAATAATCATGCATTAGAATGAGTTAAACAATGCAAGCATTGAGCAAAGAGGAAAAACCCTAACTAATGATGAAAGAAAGCATATGTCTTAATTCAAAGATGTACTCAACAGATTCCATATATGAGAGCTTCAAGAGATTACATTGATTCCCCAACAAACATACAAGGTTTAGTTCACCATATTCATGGTGAACCTAGATGAATAACAATGAAAGTATGAAAGAATAAACCCAATAAAGTGGAAGAGGTAGCCTGAGCATCCAAGATCCTCCTTCAAAGGTGTGAAAGAGAGAGTGTTTTCCTCGTTTCTGCCAAAGATCTCCAACTAAAGGACGTGCAAGCCCTTATATACTAATCTAGAGTTACAAAAGATTACAAAAGCCCAAGCCCAAAAAGTGCCGCTCAGCGCCATTTACCGCTCAGCGGTGGTTACGCGTCTTCTTTCTTCCCCTCAGCGGCCATTTGCCCCTCAGCGGTTCCAACGCCACCTCTTGAGTGCCGCTTAGCGGTAGTTTGCCGCTGAGCGGTGCCTTCGACTTCTCTTTTTGCACTCTTTCTTGTCTTTTCTAATGTCCTCTCTCTCATTCTTCACTTCTTTCACCAAATTCACCTCAAAACCTGCACAAAAACACTCAAATCAAGCATAAACCTGTCCAGCTCTCTTATTTATGAAAATATAAACAAAATGCATGATTTCAAGCTAGTTTCTAAGTCTAAAGGTTGCTTTTAGTATCACTTTTAAGCATGAAAATAACAGTTTTTCAACTGTTATCAGTAAGTTACTCACTTTTATTTTAAGTTTAAAAGTGGGAAATCTTAGTTTAGTGTGGAAGTTTAACAGGGTAACTAACACCCTTTAAGTTGGGTATTTCAGCAAGATTTAGAGTCCAAGTGTTAGGGCCCAATTTTGAGAGGAATTTAAGGGTTATAGGTTAGATTTGGAAGGATAACACCATAGTCACGTTAGAAGGAAAAGAAAACCCTTGAACCCACCTCCACACATACCTTATGCGTTTGAGAAGAAAGTGAAGGATCCTTGGGGTTGGCTTGGTTTTTCAAATGGGACAAAAGAAGAGGACGTGAGGGAAGGGAATCTTGCTAAACATCTTTGAAGTCTGAAACACTTTAAGGAATCCCAAGTAAGGGGAGATAACTCTGCTTGTTTGGTTGGATGGTTTAATGTATCTCTGGTTAATTGCATGAGTGTTGTGATTCACACATCTTTGCTACTTGGAGAGTTCGGTTAGGCTTTCTTTTAGCCTTGTTTAGTCTTCATTGGGTTATTTGAAGAATGTTTTCGTGAGCTATATGGTAACGATGTTAAGCTGTTATATGATAATGTTTGTTGTCTTGTTCATTACATTCATCGTTTTAGCTCTCTTAGAAAGATATTGGTTATGTATATGCTTGTCCTGGATGTTTTTTTTTCGTCCATGAATCTGGTTTTTGTGACGTTCGTGGGATCATAGAATGGGTTTAAATGTTTCACGTAATGTAATATGTTGTTGTAGAGGTAAGAGAAACCAAATGGTTTTGCATGTTTAACATAATCAGGTGCATGAAATGAATTAGTGAAGAAGATTTAGCGTGGGGCCCATAGTCTTAATGAAATGATGGTTTAGATTTTATAATGATATTGCGTATGCGACTAAATTAATTTTACCTGTGGGGATGTATTATTTTACAAGAAATTGTAGAGTTTTGTAGTGTGATTGAGATAACATGCTGATATGTGTCTGTTTGAAATAGTTTTCGGATTGATGTTATGATGTTAGGTGTGATTTTAAATTATGGCTATAGTGTTTGAATGTTGAATGACTTTGGAAGAGTGGTGAAAGTAGCCCTTGTACTTTCTCGGTGAAGCTCTTTGAGGGTAGCGTGGTGAGGGGTGTATACTTGTTCGGTGAAGCTCCAAGAGAGTGGTGGAAAGTGTATACTTGTCTGGTGAAGCGCTACGAGAGTGGTGGGAAGTGATATACTTGCTCGGTAAAACTCTAAGAGAGTGGTGGAAAGTGGGTTACTTGCCGGTGAAGCCTTCCATAGAGTGGTTGGAAATGTCGTGGTGTAATGGTGTCATAAGGTGTACCAGCCTGATGAAGCTCTTTAAGAGAATGGTGGGAGGTGACACTCAACCTTAGGAGGTATGTGAGTAGCTCGATGATGATTCAATGTATAGTTAGCTGTTTCAAACAAATTAGGGTATAAGTGTGCTAGGAGGTGACACTCGACCTTATGAGGTATGTGAGTAGCCCGATGGTGATTCAATATATAGTTAGTGGTTTCAAAAAAATTAGGGTATGAGTTGGTGAATGATTGAGTGAGTCTGGGTGTGAATTGGTTACTTGACGAAATAATTATGTGGTTATATGCTGGTGATTTTGGATTCTCATAATGCGGTTGTTAATAATTTGATGATTTGTAACGTATTGAGATTGATAACAGTTGAAAAATTGTTATTTTTATACTTAATTTTGACATCAATAACAACCTTTATGACTTAGAATCTAGCTTGAAATCATGTTTTTGCTTAAGTTGTGGAAATAAGAGAGTTGGATGGGTTTTATGCTTGGTTTTCCTTGTTTTGGGAGGAATTTAGAAGCATTGGATGAAAGAAGTAGAAATAGCAAGGAGTTGGACTCAGGAAAGGAAGGAACAGTGCACAACTTCAAGTATCGTAGTCACCGCTCAGTGCCATTGCACTGCTGAGCGCCAAGCTTGCTTGTTGACTACATTGTCTCGCGCTTAAGCGTCATCGCTGAGGGCTGATTCTGGGTGCCGCACTCACCGCTCAGCGCCATTTTACCGCTCAACGCTATTAACTTGGGCTTGGGCCAATTTTTTGTATTTTTAATAAACTATATAAGGGTTTAGTCTACCTAGGGTTGGTATCTTTGGACAGAAAGAGGCGAAAATACACTCCTTTCACCCCTTGGAGGAGGATTTTGGATGCAGAAGCTCCGATCTTCAACTTTTAGGGTTCTATCTTTCGTTCTTTTCATTATTTTCATCTAGTTTCACCATGTCTATGGTGAACTAAACCTCCATTGTTGTTGGGGAAACAATGTAATCCTTTGAAACTCTCATGTATTGAATTGATTCTTGATTATATATGCTTTACTTAATTAATTGTTAGGGTTTTTCCTCTATACTCTATGCATGCTTTGTTTAACTCATTCAATTGCATGATTATTGATTTTGTCACTATGGACACATATGAGAAAATCTAGAATTGCGGAAATTCTCCCGGAAGCAATATTACCTAGACATAGGAATAGGAGGATCGGTTGCCTTTAAGCTTCTATGCGAATGTAATCCATGATTAATTGCTAGGGAGACAAGACATTGTGAACTAGTAATTAGGATTAGGCTTTCTTCACCGAGACATCGGGTTTAAGGTAAATTAGAAAGTGGCATTAACATTAATGAAGATGAATTCATAAATACATCAGAGTGGATAGGATCAGTCGGAAACCCCAACAACATAATCATTCCATATTTTACATCAATTACTTTCCGTATTATAAACACAACAATTTTGTTTACAAGTCTTATTTAATCAATAAATCACATAACTGTTTAGGGCTTGAGTCTCTTAGGAAACGATACTTGGTCTTACCATTTATTATTACTTGATACGATTCGGTACACTTGTCGGAGTGTTAACAAGTTTTTGGCGTCGCTGTTGGGGACTCGTGGTTTAACTATTCTATTTGTGTGATTATTGATTAACTTTGACTTGATTTTTTTATCTTTTTCTTTATCTTTTTGTCTTTTTTGTCTTTTTATTTTTTTTATCGTTTTATCTTTTTGTGCTAACAATTGTTTCTAGGGTTTTGTTTTCTTGTGTATGCAAGATACAATTCGAACTAGAAGCAAGAAAACTTCGGAACCTCTTCTTGAAGGATTGGATGAGAGTAGACGGAGAAGGAGAATCCGAACATCTAGAGAATTATTTCCTTCTCCGGAGAAACTTCTACAACCCTCACCACAAAGATCTAACCAGAGTACTGAAGAGATGGCTGGAGAAAATAATGGTAGGCGTACTCTAGCGGATTACACCACTGTTGTTGGCCCTCATCACCTTAACAACATTGTTAGGCCGAGGGTCAATGCTGCAAACATGGAGGTGAAACTGGAGTTGATACAATTGGTGAAGAGCAACCAATTTAATGGACTATCACATGAAAGTCCATATGAACATCTAACCACATTCAACGTGATTTGCAACACTATGAAGATTAATGGTGTGTCGGATGACGGTATAAAGCTTAGTTTGTTTCCTTTCTCATTGGGAGGCAATGCTAAGCTATGGTTAAATTCTTTCCCGGAGGATAGCTTTACTGAGTGGGAATCCGTGGTTTCAAAGTTTCTAATAAATACTTCCCACATTCCAAAATCAACAAAGGGAAGCAAGAAATTTCTTCTTTCAAACAAGGCATGGAGGAGATGCTATGTCAAGCATGGGATAGATACAAGAGCTTGTTGAGAAAGACGCCCACTCATGGCTTTGATGAAGCAACATTAGTCATTCTTTTCCTTGGAGGTCTTGGTTCACAAACTAAATTGATGCTAGATGCCTCAATTGGAGGTAATATTAAATGTAAGACTATAGAGGAAGCTTTTGAACTGATAGACAACATGGCTACTAATGACAAAGAGATGCATAGTGAAAGAGGAGCTCCACCTCAACAGAAGGGGGACAACTAAATTTCGCCCAAGGCATCAAGGGTGGTGCGCTATGCGAATTTTAGCTGAAAAACACTCCCTCCGTCAGGAAAATTCGCTCAGCGCACCAAGGGTGGTGCGCTGTGCGAATTTTTGCTGTCTTGCCTTGCACCTTGGTGCGCTGTGCGACCTGATTTAGTGAGTTTCACATTTTTCCTCATCTGTTTGAGCTGTTTGATGTTGTTTGACTGCCAGGGTGTATATATGTCTATATAACTGATTTGGGTGGCTTGATTTTGCAACATGATTGAGAGTATGTTGTATTGTGTGTGAATTATAGTTTGGAAGTATGTATGAAACAAAGTTGTGATTGGTGTAAGTGCAACAAGTATGGTTAATGGACGTAATTCCATGGATCTCAAACTCCCATGGTGGTGCCCTATAGGGTTGAACGTAATTCCATGATCTTCAAGGAGAAAATTCATTGTGGTGCCGTTAATTTTTAGAATAATTTGCATGGTAGCTCAGTCTTGGGGGTTTTCTTGACGCTCCAATGGTCTTTCATTTTCAAGTAGAGAGGATCGATCGATGTGGTGAGGAGTAGCAGGAGGTCCTAGTCTTGGGTGCTTCCAGTACGGCCCAAGGTGAGTGATAACGGACTAATCTCGTGAGTGTGGTAGGGTGAAACCCATTGGCAATGACTTTGCAAAGCAGTAGAGGCCACCATGATTGCATAACCTGCCATAGCTCGACAATCATTCTAGTCCAGACGAGTCAAGTTTAAGTGCAACAAGTCAAGTTTGTATAGTCTAGTATATCTGTATTTATTTGTATATTGTGTGTGATTGCTATAACATGATTTTATCTCTAGCTCACCCTTGCTTGTGTGTTTGTGTTGCTTGGGTATGCTTTTCTTTTGCAATGATCATCCACTTGGATGTGAGCAGAGGTGGATGAGGTGCCATTGGAGCAGGCTTTAGAGGAAGACGATGTTGTTGCTTAGTCTCCTTAGGGTTCTCTTAGTGTGTTTCTTGCATTTCGAATTATTCAATTGTTATGGATTTTCCCTGTGATTTCTACCCCCTTTTGAAATACTCCATTTGCTTTAAGTTTTAAATTCTGACTCGTTTTGGGATGACTGTAAGCTTAACTTTATTTACAGTTTACTCTCACTGTTCTCCTTTATTATAATGTGGACTTACTATATTATATGCTACTATATAATCTGGGATGTTACATTTTGCAATCTCAAGATGCCTTGCTTGCACAAAACAAAATTATCACATAACAGTTGGAAGAAGTGACGAAGAAACTTTCTCTATTGCCACAAGAGATACATAATGCTTCACTGCTTTAGTGGCAACAGCTAAAATGGCAACAACAACCTACTCCATCTAAAAAAACCACAAAGCTTGAGGAAACTTTCCAGCAATTCATGAAGATGAGCGTATCTTATTGTAAGAATGTGGAGGTTGCATTTAAAAGTATGAAAATGCATATTGGGCAATTGGTCAATAAGGTGGAGATTTGTGAGAGGAATGCAAAAAGTAATCTTAGGAAAGAGTGTAAGACCATTGTTACTAGAAGTGGCAGAGTGTTAGATGAGAAAAAAATAGAGAGAAAAGAGAAAGAAAATGGGAGTGAGAAAGAAACACTTAAGTGGAAAGAGAGGATTGAGGGAGAAAAAAAGAAAGAAGAGGTAGAAGAGAGAAAAAAAGAAAAATATGTTGAACAACCACTTCCTTATCCAAAGATCTATTTAAGGAAGGAGAAAGAAAAACAGCTTGAGTGGTTCATGTAGATGTTTAAAAACCTGGAGATTACTATACCTTTCTCTGAAGCATTGCAACAGATGTCGTCATATGCAAAATTTTTGAAGGAGCTCCTTACAAAGAAAAGAAAATACATTGAGAAGGAGACCATTGAAGTGCAAGGTAATTGCAGTGCAATCATACAAAAATTACCTTCTAAGTTTAAAGATCTAGGAAGCTTCACTATTCCATGTACCATCGGAGAATTGGAAGTTGGAAGAACATTTATTGATTTGGGAGCGAGCATTAATTTGATGTCGCTTGCTATGTTCAAAAGAATTGAAGGTTTGGAACTCAAACCTACTAGAATGTGATAACGGTTGAAAAACCGTTATTTTTATACTTAATTTTGACATTAAAAACAACCTTTATGACTTAGAACTAACTTGGAATCATGGTTTTACTTAAATTTTGGAAATAAGAGAGTGGATGGGTTTTTATGCTTGATTTTCATTGTTATGGCAGGAATTAAGATGAATTAGATGAAAGAATTTGAAGTACTAAGGACCTGGACTCAAGAAAGGAAGTAAAAGTGCACAAAAGAAGAGTCGCATTCATCGCTGAGCGCAACTTTTACTGTTGAGCGGCGTTCTGAAGCACCGCAGTCACCGCTGAAGGCTAAAACTGTAGTTGAGCTTCTTCTTGAAAAGCCAGACTTACCGCTGAACGGAAAAAGTGCCGCTGAGCGTCATTTAATTGGGCTTGGGCCTATTTTCTGTAATTCTTAATAAACTATATAAGGGTTTAGTCGACTTAGGGTTAGTATCTTTGGACAGAAAGAGGCGAAATCACACTTTCTTCACCCCTTGGAGGAGGATTTTGGATGCGGAAGCTCCTTTATTCAAATTCTAGGGTTCTATCTTTCATTCTTTCATTTTTTTTCATCTAGTTTCACCATGTCTATGATGAACTAAACCTCCATTGTTGTTGGGGTAACTGATGTAATCCTTTGAAACTCTCATGTATTGAATTGGTTTAATATTTTATATGCTTTGCTTCATTAATTGTTAGGGTTTTTCTTCTATACTCTATGCATGCTTTTTTTAACTCATTCAATTGCATGATCATTGATGTTATCTATATGGACACATATAGGTACATCTAGAACTGAGGAAATTCTCCCAAGAGCAATATTACCTAGACATAAGGATAGGAGTATTGGTTGCCTTTAAGCTTCTATGCGAATGTAATGCATGAATAATTGCTAGGGAGACAAGACATTGTAAACTAGTGATTAGGAGTAAGCTTTCTTCACCGAGACATCGGGTTTAAGGTAAATTAGAAAGTGGCATTAACATTAATGAAGAAAGATGAATTCCTGAATACATGAGAGTGGATAGGATGAGTCGGAAACCCCAACAACATAATCATTCATATTTTACATCAATCACTTTTGCATCTTTCAATCCAATTGATCAATACAGGCATTCATATTTATTTTTCAATATTTGCATCTAAACCTAAAAGCTTTTGTTTACAAGTCTAATTTAATCAAGAAGTCACATAACTGTTTAGGCCGTGAGTCCTTTGAGAAACGATACTTGGTCTTACCATTTTATTATTACTTAATACGATTCGGTATACTTGCCGAGTGTTAACAAGTTTTTGGCGCCGTTGCCGGGGACTCGTGGTTTAACTATTCTATTTGTGTGATTATTGATTAGCTTTGACTTGATTTTTTATCTTTTTATCCTTTTGTTTTATCTTTTTATCTTTTTAGTTTATGTTTTCTATGCTTTTGTGCTAACAATTGTTTCTTGGGTTTTGTGTTTTTGTGTATGCAGGATACAATTCGAACTAGGAGCAAGAAAATTTTAGAACCTCTCTTGAAGGGTTCGATGAAAGTAGAAGGAGAAGGAGGATCCGAACTTCTAGAGAATTATTTCCTTCTTCAGAAACACTTCTACAACCCTCACCACAAAGATCTAACCAGAGTACTGAAGAGATGGCCGGAGAGAACAATGGTTGACGTACTCTAGCGGATTACTCTAATGTTGTTGGCCCTCATCACTTTAATAGCATTGCTAGGCCGAGGGTCAATGCTACAAATATGGAGGTGAAACCGGCGTGGATACAATTGGTGAAGAGTAAACAATTTAATGGGCTATCACATGAAAGTCCATATGAGCATCTAACCACATTCAATGAGATTTGATACACTGTGACGATCAATGGTGTGCCGGATGATGCAATAAAGCTAAGCTTGTTTCCTTTCTCATTGGGAGGGAATGCTAAGCTATGGTTGAATTGTTTCCCGAAAGATAGTTTTACTGAGTGAGAAGCCGTGGTTTCAAAGTTTCTAAACAAGCACTTCCCACAATCCAAAATCAACAAAGGGAAGCAAGAGATTTCTTCTTTTAGACAAGGCATGGAGGAGACGCTAGGTCAAGCATGGGAGATGTGTAATGATTTGAATATTTGTAAGCACACATTGTTGTTGATGACATTGTGATCTATTGTTATGTGTAGGAAGAGTAACTAATTTAATCTAAATAGAACAAAGAAAGTAAAATCATAAGGCAAAATCATAAATGAAATTTGTAGTCTTTTATTGAATTCAAAATGCATTACAAAAGCAAGAACCTTAAATAAAAACAAAACAAGAGTACAATAACATTGAAATGTATCTAGGAAGATGATCCACCATGTGGACCAAAATGACGACGCAGATAGTCAAGGTCGTGCTCCACATGCTCAACTCGAGCATCAATAGTATCAAAGTGGTCACCCATGTTTAACTATAGTTGTTCAAATCTTGCATTCATGCTTTCATTCATTGTGTTGAATCTGTCCTCAACAAATGTTCGGAGATCATTGATCCCCCTCATGACGTCATCAAATGAAGTAGTTTGTTGTTGAACAAGGGGTGGTGGTTGTTGTAGTTGAGGAGGTGCTTGATTTTGACGTTGAGGTGGAGGAGGAGAATTTCTGTGAACCCATTTGTTGTCAGCGTTTCTGGTCAATCCAAATGACTGTATTACTCCTCCTGATATTGTGGTATGCCTACTAGGTGGGACAGATATTTCATCCTCCAATTGAATTTAAAAATGTTTTAGGATCCGGGTGACCAAAATTGGATATGGTAAAGGAGCACCTAGCCTCAAAGCCTTCATCATCCTATGTCAGATGAGATGGGTCCAGTTTATCTGGTTTGCCGTCATTATTATCCACATTAAGAGAATATCTTCCTCGGTTGCCTGTGCAAAGTTAGAAACACGTGGAAACAAAACACGGCATATAACATAATGTAATATTCTAGTCTCAACTGTCATATATTGCCGGCTAGAATTCTACTCGTAGGAGGATTGTGTGGCAAACAAATCAATTGTCTTGTTACGTCCATATTGTATTTATCGGCCCAATCCTCAAATAATTTACCTTCAAAGTTCAACCCAACAGATGGGAGGTTGGCTATGGAAGCAAATATGTTGGGTTTGATAATCATTTTGCATTGTTCACCTTAGTTTGTCAACCATACTATCTCAAGATCATACAAATCTTGATAGTACGCACATTGCCACAATCGTATCAAATTCATTCCGGACAAACCCATCCATTCCAATCAAGAGTTTGATTGCAGATATTAAAGCTCGATTTGGATATTCTGTGTCATACAGAAAAGCTTGGATTGCTAAACAAAAGGCTCTTGTTATGGAGTTTGGAGACTGGGAAGACTCTTATAACCACATGCCGAGGTGGTTGCGTGCCGTGAAGGATGCAAATCCAGGTACAATTTTACAATGCACTGGTTCTCCAGTGGAGATTGATGGAGAAATTGACAATAATTGCTACATTATAGAAAGAGTTTTCTGGTCTTTCGGTCCTTGAATACAAGGATTCAAATACTGTAAACCAATTCTCCAAGTTGATGGTACATTTCTAACGGGTAAATATCATGGAACTTTGCTCATCACCATAGCTCAGGATGGCAATAGAAATCTTTTTCCATTGGCCTTTGTCATTGTAGAAGGTGATTGGATAGATAAAATCCAATACCCACAAGTTGATTGGATAGATAAAATCCCATTAAAAAAATGGTCTCAGGCTTTTGATGGAGGGAGAAGATATGGACATATGACCATTAATCTTGTTGAGTGCACCAACTCCATTTTAAAGGGAGCACGTTCATTACCAATATGTGCTCTCATCAGAACAACATTTGAGAGGACACAATCCTGGTTTGTTGAACGAGGATTAAAGGAGAACTATATGCTATAAGCAGGCCACCAATTTCCTGAACAAATCCCCGACATCATTAGGAAAAATCAACAACAATCCGCATTTTGTCATGTTCATCGCTACAACCGTGAAAATTCTGAATTTGATGTTCAAGAGATTTCAACACCTCACCAATATCGCCCTGTTCCACTTTCCTATAAGGTCAGGCTAAATGAATGGTGGTGTGATTGTGGTCACTTCCAGGCTACTCGTCTCCCATGTCATCATGTCATTGCCGTTTGTGCATTTTTGCATATCCCACTAAACCAAGTAATCGATCCAGTGTACAATCTTAACAACATTTTCAAGGCATATGAAGTACAATTTCACCCAATCCAAAATCAAGATTATTGGTTTGCGTATACAGGTCCAAACTTCATACCATATCCTAAAATGCGACGCAAGGCATCCGGAAGAACTTCTACAAATAGGATTCATAATGAAATGGATCAATCCAATCCAGATAAGCCAAAAAAATGCTTTTACTGCCGCAACGAAGGTCATCATAGGGGAAATTGTCCATTTCGTCATTAGTTATTTATTAATCTTACCCTTTTGTAATCCAATTGATTATTAATATATTACTATTAATATTTCTTATTAATATTTCATATCAATTTTCTTTTCTGTTTTTATTAAATTTGTCTCCATTAATTAAATAATAACCACAATTTATTTTGTCTTATAACACAAACAACACATAAAATATGTAAACAGACAATACAAATTTTCATAAACCAACCAAAACACTCTGGTAATCGATTACAACAAACTTGTAATCGCTTACCAGGGTGCTTCTTGCACACTTAAAACACTGGTAATCGATTACAAAAGTGTAGTAATCGATTACCAGTATCATTTTTGCCTACTACACTGAAGTCATGCAGGGTGGGCACGACTTCAACATTTTGTAATCGGTTACCGGATCTTGTAATCGATTACATGATCTTGTAATCGATTACAAGACCCTGAAGTCGTTTTTGGGGTGCACAACTTCACCACTGGTCAAATGAACAGTGTGAAGTCGTGTAAGGGGCCACGACTTCTTCATTTGAAGTCGTTCTGACCCCCCATGACTTCCCCATTTTGGTATTTTGAATTGAATTTACCTATTTTCGTAATATACCATTCATTTTTGCCTATTTCGGTAACAAAGCCCAGTAAGCGAAGTATATTAACAGTTTTATTTAGAGCTTTCAAAACGGGCTACCGAGCCAGACTAGACCCGGCCCACCACGGGTTGGTCACTTAGGGAGCCAACCCAATCTGGTTCATTTATTAGAGAGTCAGAAAAATTCAAACCCGGCTCGACCCACCACAGGTTGGTGGGTAAACGGGTTGACTCACTGGCTCACTTAATTACAATTTTTTAAAATAAAATAAAATTACAAACTTTCTATAATACAAATCTAAACAAATTTCACTCCCAACATGGGTGTTTAATTAATTTTGAAAATAAAGAACGTAACTAACTTTTTCAAGCAAAAATAAAATAGTAAATATTTTTTTATAAAATTAAAATCAAATTTTAATAAAATAAAATTATGTAGGTGGGTTGGTGGACCAACTCGGCCCACCACGGGTTCAACCCGCATGAGCCGGGTTTAAACGAGCCGGATTGAAATCTGACCCGCATAAAAAAAATACAATTTTTTCTAACTCAACCCGGGTCAAACCCGTGGTGGGCAGGGTTGGTTCACGGATTGTAACCCATTTCGACAGCTCTAGTTTTATTTGAAGAAATAAGGGAGGAGAATTTTGGGCCGAGATAGGTTAATGGGTTTAATAGTATGTTTATAAATTGTATTAGGGTAAATCTAGGGAAAAATATCTAATGGGCGTGAAGAGTAAAGAGAGAACTCTAACCCTAAACTTGAGGATTCCCTAAAAGCATCCGTGAGTGTGGAAACCTAGTAGTAGATCGTGCTAGAGCGAGAGAGAACGTCTTGTTTCTACATCTGTTAGCTGCACCGTGAGGGTGAGAGGAACCCTAGTGGCTTTCATTCGATCTAAGGCATTAATGGAAAGAAGGAGAAACCCTTCAACTACCGGGAACCAAACAATTTGTGAGCAACTCTAGAAGCCAGGTAAGGGGAGTAGCTAGATTTATCTTTACGTGTGGTTGTATGCTTATTATTGCTTGCTCTCACTACTTTGATGGTGGACAGTGTGGAGGTAATAGATACATATGTTAGGTGTTTTGTTTGAGACCCTAGGGAATGTTTGGGTTGTGCTCTTAGGAGTTTCGAAACCTACACCCTCTAGACAGGGTGTGTTGGGGCTGTGCCTTTGTAGTAAATGATGTGTGACGGGTTCATGGGTTCTTGGGGTATAGTTGGGTAATGTAATGAGTGAAGGAGGTTTCTGCATGGTATATATATCCTTATTGCTTTTACGTGTAAGGGGAGTCGCCAAGAATTTATCATATGGGTATAGGGATTGGGTGGTGTTGGATTTAATACTGTTGTTGATTTGGTCATGCGTAATGTTTGTGTTTTGGTTGAATGTTTTGTGCTATGGTGTAACGCTTGGGGTATTGGATGTATGTCCATTTTTCTTGAACTCTTTGATTGGTCTTGGAAGGTGAGGTGATAGTATATATGTTATACTTTTAAAATCAGTTGTTTTATGCGTGCTCTGTATGGGACCATGGGGTTCTTTTCTCTTCTTTTTACATCCATAATGAGTCACAGTTCTACACTATCTAAACTAGGGAAAGAACGGGTGAAATTATGGGATTCAGTAAGTGCAGAAGTGCTGAGGGATTTAGTGTTTAAATGAAAAAAAAATAATAATAATAAAGAGGGGAGTGAGGCTCTGCATGGGAAAGGTTACGTGATTTCAAGATTCACGAGGAAGGAAGGAGTTACGTATATTAATACTAATATAGTGTATATATATATAAAAGAAAGTGGAGGTTACGTAAGTTATATATATATATATATATATATATATATATATATATATATATATATATATATATATATATATATATATATATATATATATATATATTATATTAGGAAAATGTTATTTGACAACAAATTTTTGCCAACTATTTGACAATGCCACGTGTCGCGAAATGATTAGCTTAATTTTTAAATGGAACCGGCTTGTCCAAGAGGGCTTTTTTGGAAAGAAACAATATTCAGAAACCCTTTTTGCGGATTGAGTCTTCTTCTTTCCAAGTTTAGCACATTTGTGAACTCGGTCTCCGTTCTCTACCACTCTTTCGATTCTCCGGTGTGAGTCTTCTTCTTTCAAAGTTTTGCACTTTTGCGAAGTCGGTCTCCGCTCTCTGCCACTCTTTCGAATCTCCTGTTTGAGTCTTCTTCTTTCAAAGTTAAGCACTTTTGCGAAGTCGTTCTTCGCTCTCCACTCTTTTGAGAATCTCCGCCACTCTTTTTCGACTTTCAAAAATTATTCAGAAACACTCGTATTGTGTTTTCGCAATGTCTGAGTTCTATCATTTCCCCCTATTTGGAAGTTCGTCGGTGGTGACGTTTTGGTATTTCGTACACACCGGCGAGGTGGAAGTTGGTTTTCCGCACACACCAGCGAGGCATGGATTACTATGTTGCTACTTTACTATTGTAATGTTTTTAATACTCAAGTGCTTTATGGAAATTTAAAGTTCTCATTATGAATGTATACATCAACCTTTTGCGAATTATTGTTGATAAATACGTACTTGAATAAGTTCTGTAATAGACTTCTGAACAAAAAAATCGACTATAAAGCATTATTACTTTTGTGAATACTGGGGTGTCCAAACATGACTTTCCAGCCTCTACTCACACTTAAACACTAAAATCAAGTGAAAACCAGTGGATTTATGCCAAAAAATTAAAAATTTTGACTATGGTCACTTAGGTTACCACAACTGACTCCTCCAGTACAAGTTTTTGTACAAATCCTGGATTTTGTGTAATCGTTTACCAAGCATCAGTAAACGATTACAAGTGTATTTTTTGGTGCAGAAGTTTCAAGACTTCATCTAAGTTGTTCATCTCATAAACATTGTTTCTTTCCTCAATCATGGGGTGTCCAAACATGACTTTCCAGCCTTTACTCACACTTAAACACCAAAATCAAGTGAAAACCAGTGGATTTATGTTAAAAAATTAAAAATTTTGAATGTGGTCACCTAGATTACCACAGTTGACTCCTGTAGTACAAGTTTCTGTACAAATCCTGGATTTTGTTCGTATAATCGTTTACCAAGCATCTGTAAACGATTACAAGTGTATTTTTTGGTGCAGAAGTTTCAAGACTTCATCTAAGTTGTTCATCTCATAAACATTATTCCTTTCCTCAATCATGGGGTGCCCAAACATTACTTTACAACATCTACTCACACTTAAACACTAAAATCAAGTGAAAACTAGTGGATTTATGCCAAAAAATTAAAAATTTTGACTATGGTCACCTAGGTTACCACAACTGACTCCTCCAGTACAAGTTTCTGTACAAATCCTGGATTTTGTTCGTGTAATCGTTTACCAAGCCTCTGTAAACGATTACAAGTGTATTTTTTGGTGCAGAAGTTTCAAGACTTCATCTAAGTTGTTCATCTCATAAACATTGTTCCTTTCCTCAATCATGGGGTGCCCAAACATGACTTTCCAGCCTCTACTCACACTTAAACACCAAAATCAAGTGAAAACTAGTGGACTTATGTCAAAAAATTAAAAATTTTGACTGTGGTCACCTAGGTTATCACAGCTGACTCCTACAGTACAAGTTTCTGTACAAAGCCTGGATTTTGTTCGTGTAATCGTTTACCAATGAGTTGTAATCGATTACAAGTGTGTTTTTTGGTGCAGAAGTTCTAGGACTTCACCTAACTTCATCATGTCACAAGCATTGTTTCATTCCTCCATCAAATACATCAATACTAATCAAAGTGGCCATTTTATTCATTAACAATTCAAACAAAACCTCATTTCACAATGACAATAACAAAGGAAATTCAATTAACATTAATAATATGTACAATTTTGTATTACTTTCTCTTAACATTAAACAAAATATATTCCAAATTACAAACATTTGTCATCTATGTACAATTTTGTATTACTTTCTCTTAAGAAATCTATACAAATATCACTCATATTTTATTCTAAGAAATCGAGTGTAAGGAGTCCTAAGCACTCTGCTCTTGTAACGCCTTCGTGACCTCATCCTCACATAAGTCTTCATTGGAGGTGGATTGGTGGACATGCCTCCCGGGGAAAAAAATCCAGTGTTCATGGACGGTTCTTCACATAAAACACTCTGTCCACCATCTTCGCAATCAGTGACCGGTGCTCCTCCGTCAAATGCTGGTTCAAAGTAGAAATATACTTTGTTAAAAAGGAGTGACTAACCTTCAACTACATCAACAACAAACAAAATAACCAAAACATAAAAGCCCTAAAACAAAAACAACAAAAAACTTAATAGGGAAAACCCAAAATCCAAACCGAAAACGCAATATACAAAATGAAGGAAGAATGCATTTTCCTTGCTCGTCGAAGGACCATGGTTACCGGAACTTGCCATTTTGCACAATACACTCAACAAAGAGGACGACATTGACCAAAACAAAGAGATGTAACGAAAACACAGAAGGAGAACGACAAGGAAGAGCGACAACCACAAGGAAGAAGGAGACCGAAAACCAAAAGGGAGAGCTAGAACGAAGATGGTGAACGATAAGGAAGAAAGAGAACGGTGATTTCTAACGAAATAGGGCAAGGGGTATATTTGAAATCCCAAATTTTCTGAAGCTCTCATCAATTTCGATGTCACAATTTCAGAAATAAAAGAAAAAAAATTGGACCAATGCACTACTGACACCTGGCGTTGTTAAAAATGTGTTAAAATTTTGTTAGAATATCGAGATCCATTATATTAATATAATATAAATTTATATGTATGTATATTAAGGGTTACGTTAGAGAGAGAGGAATTGGTTTGGCTTTTGGTTTGAAATTTAAAGAATATAGGTGGGACCCACGACTTGAGTGGAGAGAAGAATGAGTTTAGAAAAATAAGTGTAATCAGTGGGTGATGTTCTTTGATTTTTGTATTTGGAGTTTCAGGTGTTAAAATATTAACCCTGTGAATGGTTTATTCTTTTTCTACTCAAACGTGGTATAAAATAAAGGAGAGTGAGGGTTCTTTCTTTTGAAATAGTAGACGCAAAGCATTTGAGAGCGAGAGTTGTGTTACGATGTTATTTAATTGAATTAAATAATAATGACAATTTGGTAGTGATGACTCTTTCGGCTGTGTGATGCGGGAAAGAAATTTTCTTCGGCCATGTGATGTGGGAAGATGATGATTTGGTATTGATGACTCTTTCGGCCGTGTGATGCGGGAAAGAACTTCTCTTCGGTTGTGTGATGCGGAAAGATTATGATGATTTGGTAGTGATTCTCTTCGGCCGTGTGATGCTGGAAGATGATGATTTCGAAGTGATGACTCTTGGCGTGTGATGCGGGAAGATGATGGTTTGATAGTGATGACTCTTCGGCCGTGTGATGCGGGAAGATGATGATTTGGGAGTGATAACTCTTTCGGCCGTGTGATGCGGGAAAGAAATTCTCTTCGGCCGTGTGATGCGGGAAGATGATGATTTGATAGTAATAAGTCTTTCAGCCGTGTGATGTTGGAAAGAAATTCTCTTCGGTCGTGTGATGCGGGAAGATGATGGTTTGATAGTATGACTCTTCGGCTGTGTGATGCGGGAAGATGATGGTTTGATAGTGATGACTCTTCGGCCGTGTGATGAGGGAAGAGATGTTTTGGTGGTCATGTTTCTTCGGTCGTGTGATGCGGGAAGAGAGTGGTTTAGTAGTAATGATTCTTCGTCCGGGTGATACGGGAAAGAGGTTCTATTTTTGTCGGGTGATTCAGAAGGAGGATGTCGTGTGACTCGTAATGAATTGGTTATGGTGATTAGATGGTGTGGTAGTGTAGAGGAAATAGACCATTGAGTTGTGATGTTAATTTTGTGATGTTATTGTTGTGATATTAATGTTGTGATGATATATGTTTATGTTTGGTTATTATTGTAGTTAATATGATTATTGTATATTGTGTGATATGATAATTTTTGGTTGCTCACCCTGAAATGTTGTGGTTGTGGTTTCCACCTACGATGATCTTACATGTACGGGAGTAGATAGCGTTGCAGATAAACACTGGATTGAAGTAGATGACGTGAGAGTTGAGATCTTTTATTTTGGGAATAATTATTTATCTATTTAAAAGTTTCTATACTTGATATTCTTATTGTAAAAGAGATTATTTGAGATTTTCGATTTGAACCGGAAACGTTTATAATTATGTTTAGCTTCCACATTTTAATCAAATAAAGTTTAATTGTATTAAAAAAAAATTTATGGAAATATTTTGCGAAAAACTTTTTACATCGTGACATTCCGAAAATCGGGGTGTTACATCCACCACCAACAAATGTGAAGGGAATCAGAAGCTTTTTAGGCCATGCTGAATTTTATGAATGATTTAATAAAGACTTCTCGAGAATTGGAAAACCATTGAGTAATCTGCTTGTTAAAGATGTACCTTTTGTGATGGATGAAGAATGTTTGAAAGCCTTTGACATCTTGGAAAGTAAATTGGTTTCGGCCCCCGTGATTGTAACTCCAGATTGGTTTTCACCCCTTGGAGGAGGATTTTGGATGCGGAAGCTCCTTTCTTCAAATTCTAGGGTTTTATCTTTCATTCTTTCATTGTTTTTCATCTAGTTCCACCAACCTCCATTGTTGTTGGGGAACTGATGTAATCCTTTGAAACTCTCATGTATTGAATTGGTTCTATATTTTATATGCTTTGCTTCATTAATTGTTAGGGTTTTTCTTCTATACTCTATGCATGCTTTGTTTAACTCAATCAATTGCATGATCATTGATGTTATCTATATGGACACATATAGGTACATCTAGAACTGAGGAAATTCTCCCAAGAGCAATATTACCTAGACATAGGGATAGGAGGATTGGTTGCCTTTAAGCTTCTGTGCGAATGTAATGCATGAATAATTGTTAGGGAGACAAGACATTGTAAACTAGTGATTAGGAGTAGGATTTCTTCACCGAGACATCGGGTTTAAGGTAAATTAGAAAGTGACATTAACATTAATGAAGAAAGATGAATTCTTGAATACATGAGAGTGGATAGGATGAGTCGGAAACCCCAACAACATAATCATTCATATTTTACATCAATCACTTTTGGATCTTTCAATCCAATTGATCAATACATGCATTGATATTTATTTTTCAGTATTTGCATCTAAACCTAAAAGCTTTTGTTTACAAGTCTAATTTAATCAAGAAGTCACATAATTGTTTAGGCCGTGAGTCCTTTGGGAAACGATACTTGGTCTTAACATTTTATTAGTACTTGATATGATTCAGTACACTTTCTGGAGTGTTAACATAGATGTGTGTAGGTGTATGGATATATGTATTATTCTGAATCCTTATTATAAGTTGATCTTTAATATATATGTATCTTTATATGACTTATTTTTTTTAGCTCACCCTTGCATATTGTGGTTGTGGTTTCCCCCTACGATGATCATATGTGTACGAGAGTAGATGTTGTAACAAATGTAGCTAAAGCGGAGTGGAGCAACGATATACATGGGAGAACTATGGGATTTTAATTTCAATGCTAATAGTTTTGTAACCAGATTCCATGAATTCTTTATAGTTACATTTCATTTATGAAGTTTTCTAAATTCAGTTATAGTAAATAAAAGTTTTTATTTAATTTGTATATTGCAATGGTATCAGAGTTAAGTTTTCAAAAGTTTATGTAAACCCAGGGTGTTTCGATAGATATTTTGTGGGACCGAGACATTGACCTTTCTGACGTATTCTCCTTGCCTCCGAACGCCTGAATTTTCGAAGTCGCTCGCTTACCTTCAATCTAAGCTGCTTGCTCCTCTAGGACCGCTCGACCTTTAGTGGGGACCGCACGGTTGCCTTCTGGACAGAGGGGAGGAGGTACCTGCAAAGGCACTCTGACACTCAAGTTAGATGTTTGTTGAAGGAGCTGTTGCTCACAAATAAATATTATGATAATTGAGTATTATGAACTCAGTAGAGCGTGAGTAGAATGTGAATGGAACGTACCTTCCTGTTAGCCCTGACCTTATATTTATAATTTACCTCATGGACCCTAAACTGACACAGGCCCAATAAAATCTAAACAAACTTACCTTAAAATTTGGTCGATTTCTCATAAATAGCATATCCAATATCTTTAACTAGATATTTTAGATTTGGTGTTGACCGAACGGTTAATAATTAGTAATCGTTCGGTAAACACAATATCTGATACATGCCTCCCAAGTCTGAGTTAATCGTTCGACTTTTATCTATGATTAACTATAGGACTTATGAGCTTGAAACAGGCCGGTCGGTTTGTGTGTAGGATGTTGTCACCTATACTGAAGAGGAAAAACAATTTGAATCTGCATGTGGTTAGAAAAATGTAGTCAACCAATTAAATAATTTTGGTTATGAAGTCGGATCACCAAATGTTTGAACACTTGAGGTCATGGAAGGCCGAGCAGTTGAGGCTGAATGGCCAAATACCTGAAGCCGAATTTCCGAATACATATGAAGGTCGAATGACCAAATACTTGAGAAGCCAAAGGGTTGAATACCTGTGAGTGAGCCTTCATCTTGGGACTGTCTTTATCGTTCGATTTATAGTCCATGGGGAACTGTATTTACCGCTCGATTTATAGTCCATGGGGGACTTTATTTTCCGTTCGGCCATGGGGGACTGTCTTTACTACTCACTTTATAGTTCATGGGGGATTGTCTTTACCGCTCAGTTTATAGTCCATGGGGACTGTCTTTATCGCTCGGTTTATAGTCCATGGGGGACTGTCTTTACCACTCAGTTTATAGTCCATGGGGGATTGTCTTTGATTTATAGTCCATGGGGAACTGTCTTTGATTTATAGTCCTGTAAGGTCGATTGGCCGAGTACCTGTGAGGCCGAATAGTCTAATAGTTAAGGCCGAAAGGCCGAATACCTGTGAGGCCGAATGACCTAATACTGACCTAATACCTGTGAGACCGAATGGCCTAATAGTTGAGGCCGAAGGGCCGAATACTTGTGAGTCCGAATGGCCTAATACCTGTGAGGCCGAATGGCCTAATACTTGTGAGGCCGAGTGACCTAATAGTTGAGGCTAAAGGGCCAAATACCTGTGAGGCCGAATGGCCTAATAGTTGAGGCCGAAGGGCCGAATACTTGTGAGGCCAAATGCCCTAATAGTTGAGGCCGAAGGGTCGAATACCTGTGAGGCCGAAGGGTCGAATACCTGTGAGGCCGAATGACCAAATTCCTGTGATGCCGAACAACCTAATACCTGCAAGGCTGAATGGCGAAATTCCTGTGAGGCCAAACGGCCTAATACTTGTGAGGCCGAATGGCCGAATTCCTATGACATGGTTGAACACTTGATGCCAAATTTGGCTAAGTGGTGAGTTCACACTAGTACAAAAACAGCGTACAAAGTCAAATATTTTGGGTCTTTCACGTCGAATTCGATAATGACGTCATATCGGGAGACGTTAAATTGACATCAAATTTTAAAAATTCGACGTTAAATTTAACGTTAAATTTTATCAATAAACGAAGTTAATCAATTTTTTATTTTTTTAATTAATTATGATCCTTTTTTACAACTCTACGAGATTTGAAAAGCAGAAAAACAACAAATTTCAGTTTTTGGTATTTTGTAAAGCATAAACTATGAATGTGTAATATAGTATCAACAACAATAACAAACAACAAACAAGTTCAATCAAACAACAACAAACAAGTTCAACCAAACAACAACAACAAACAAGTTCAACAAAAAATAACAACAAACAAGTTCAACAAATAAGTTCTTCAAAACGAAAACGAAAACTAACCTTGGTTCATCGGAATAAAGAGTTGCCACAAGTGAGAGAGAAAAAAGAATGCGCCTATGAAGGACAAGAACACGAAAATAATCGGTCAAAACAAATGAAAATCATACCTAAGTTAGTAAATTAACATGCATTTGTATCAAATGAAAGAAAGATTACATGTGATGGTCGTCAAACTTCATTCGAGAAAAGTTTAAGCAGAGAAGAGTGTCTTGCGCGCTAAGATAAAGCGAATAAATTTTCAATCTCCCGCTCAAATTTTTATTGAATTCACTAACCTTTTGACGTTTAACGCTGGGGCATTCGACGTTTTATATCCTTTTACATCGAATTACAATTCTAAACAACGTTAAATAATTGCATTTATTTACAAAAATGCAACCGGTCATATTTTTTGTACTAGTGGCATCATTGGACCCTTAATAAATCTTGAACAATATTATAATATGGAATTAAGATATTTAAATTAAATTATGTAAATTAAATAATAAAATGAATCTATATCAAAATAATTATCTGTAAAGCTGTAGAAGCTTGTTGACGTTGATGGTGAGATTGCATCCTTGTACGGTTCCTTATGGTTATAAGGGATGCCCCCCGGCCCCACGTGGGCGCCAAAATGTTTCGGTAGATATTTTGTGGGACCAAGACATTGACCTTTCTAACGTATTTTCCTTGCCTCCGAACGCCTGATTGTCGAAGTCGTTCGCTTTCCTTCAATCCGAGCCGCTCGCTCCGCTACAACCGCTCGACCTTTAGTGGGAACCACACGGTTGCCTTTTGGACAGAGGGGGGGAGGTACTTGCAAAGGCACTCTGATGCTCAAGTTAGGCGTCTGTTGAAGTAGCTGTTGCTCACAAATGAATATTATGATAATTGAGTATTATGAACTCGGTAGAGCATGAGTAGAATGTGAATGGAACGTACCTAGCAGTTGGTCTTGACCTTATATTTATAATTTACCTCATGGACCCTAAACTAACACAGGCCCAATAAAATATAAACAAACTTACCTTAAAATCCGGTCGGTTTCTCATAAACAGCATATCTAATATCTTTAACTAGATATTTTAGATTTGGTGTTGATCGAACGGTTAATAATTAGTAACCGTTCGGTAAACACAATATCCGATACAGAGGGCATCCCAAATACTAGGGTGTTACATTATTCACATGCTATTATTGTATGTTATATATGAGTAGATGATGATACAAGTGGGAGTGATGGATATTGGGTCGATAAAAGTTTTCTCTACTGATTATATATATAGTTTATATTATATATTCCTCTTCATATTAGATTAAATTTACATTTTGAGAAATAGTTTCTTTTCTATTTTGAAAAGCATTGAAGAATTATAAATGTGAACTTTATTTTTCAATGTATATTCATACTTAATACCAAGTATATAATACTCTATTTAGTGGTGGAATTATGCTAAAATAAGTTGTTACCAGTTTCTCTTATATTTTTAGAAGATTTAAATGACATTATAATTACACCAAAATCATTATAACATGCTTGAACTTTGTTCCCAATTATACCTAGACCAAGCACGCCCAATAAAATTCAAAGGGCCCATTTTCAATTGAACATATAAAAGTGTCATTGAGAATAATCAAATATACTAAGAAACAAAGTTTACTCTTCAAAGTGAATTTTAAATATCCAAAATATAAAACCAAACATAACCCAACTACTAAAGTTTGTAACAACTTTTTTCCTCTAAGACATTATCAGATATATGTTATTTATTTACTTAATTAAATTTTTAATGCTTTAAATTTAGATATTTTCAATTGAATCCCTATTAATTTTTTATATTTAGAGTGTTTTAATTTTTATATTTTTCAATTGAGTCTCATATTATCTTATTTCATCATTTTCTTAGTCTTCATATGCTATAAAAATATTAGGTTTTGTGATTAATTATAAAAAAATATTACTATTAATGTAGAACAATAAGTAACTTTTATTTTATTCAAATATTGTTTCATATTAACCATTAAATCTCACATTAAAACATGGAGATAGGAAAGTTAGATGATGATAGAATAAGATAACATTCATGCCACCCAATTAACGAAAAAAATTAAATGATAGGATTCAATTGAAAAATAAAAAAGTATAGTATCCAATAATAGACAAGAAAATGTTAATAGGACTCAATTAAAAATACATAAATTTATGAGGGACTTAAAAAGTAATTAAGTCGTGCTTTTTCCTTTTAGTGTTTCTTTCCCAATCTTACACTTCTCTAGATCATGACACTTTATGTTCTTGATATTGCTGAGTGATTCTAAGTGAAGACGAAGCTTATTAGTGTTTAATGTTGTAGTGTACCCCAATAGTTGTTTGGTTATTTAGCTTTGAGATGGTTTCATCTTCGAATTTCATATCCCTTGGGATTGTCTACATGATTAGGGACAATCATATTCCTCTAAATTATCTTCAACTATGTGGATACAGAAACGTACATTTGCTCATGTTTTCAATAATGTTTGTGGTATTGCTTTGTCACAATTACCTTATCCTTGCACTAAGGGATATATGGTTTGATGGCATACCCCTTGCCATAACCTAGGACATTAATGAAGTGTTGGAGGCATCTATAGAAGATAGGCCTAGACTCTTTCTCTTGTGCCATCTTAAGTCATCATGAAGATTTAGTAGAGTAAGAATAATTTTAGGCCTTGTATTTTGGGTCAAGTAGTTTAGATTTTATTTGGGCTTTGTATTATGAGCTAAGTAGTCTAGATTTTATTTGGGCTTGGTATTATGGGCCTAGTAGTGTAGCATTTCAATTGGGCCTTGTATTTTGGGCCAAGTAGAATAGGATTTTGACCAAACAAGTCAACAAAGGGTCAAGGCCCAAAGTTGACTATGCTTGGACCTCCAAAATGAGTGTGTTGACCAAGGGGTCAACATTTTGGCTAAGCTTGGAGAACAAAGGAAAATAATTTCGTTTTAGACATGTGGAAGCTTCCCATTGGAGAGTTTTCCTCCTAGTTAGTGGTCATGTGTCACTCTAGGAATGGAGAGTTTTTCCATAGGTAGTGGCCACATGTCACTCTCTCATTTGAGAGGATTTTTGCCACTTGTCTCCCTCCTATTGGAGAGGATTTCTCCTTGCTCTCCAAGACAACCAAGGTGGATCTTTTAGGTTAAAATTTCAGCCCATTTTGAGACACCTTAGCCTATAAATAGAGGTGTTCTCCATCATGTAATCACCTTTGATTTAGAGTAAAGTTATGCTGTCATTTTTGTGCCATACTACTCTTTTAAGGTCACCCTAGGCTAGAGCAACCCAAGTGGCCTCCTCTAGCCACCTTCCTCCAAGAGTTGGCCCAACCTCTCTTAGAGAACCACCAAACACACCTTCCATCACCATTCAAACACCCAAAACCATGAGCTATCAACACCTTTCACCACCACCAAATTCCGCAATCTTCATCCATGAACTTATGGCTTGATTTGCTTCTAGATTTGGCTTGTCCTAGTTAGAGCATTGCCATCATTTGGTATCAAGAGCCTTGGTTCTTCAAAGATCTAAGTTTTTTGGTCTTGATCCTTTGTTATTTCCTTGTTGTTTAATGCTTTCCTTACTTGTCTTGTTGTGTTTTTTTCTTTTTCATCTATCATTTTTTTTCTGGCAGTAAACTGGAACGATTTTGAAACTTAAACTGCATCTAGCCCAGTTGTCCTAAAAATAAGTAAAAATATACAAATGAAAGCCCTTTGAGTCTAGTTTTTCAACAAAAAAAGAATCACTTCATTTGGAGTTATGTGCAAAAAGTTATAAGTAAAACACGCAGCAAAGGTCAAATCTGCCAGAATGTTGTCATAGCGTTTTTCAAGTTATATTTTGTTAGTTTTGGCTACTCTTTTGTTCCTTTTCCTTTTTGAGTCATTCCTTACTTTTTTGTTGGGTCTTTTATTGATTTTATATTTGGTGCATTTCATTGATTGGGTCATTTTAAGTTTTTAATCCATCCATGTTTGTCTAGAGTCATGTGTAGTTCTTTTCTTGTCCATTTTCTCTAGTAACTTTGAAAAATCTTCAAAAAAAATATATAACTTAGTTTGCAAAACTGCACCATATACAACCATTTGAGGGTCTTATCTTTGATGTTTTGGGTTCATACTTGCCATTAGATCATTGGCAAGCTCTTAAAAAAAAATCTCTATTGATGTTTTTAGTTTTCAACTCCATTTTGATTCTAGTAGGATTCTCTTCTATTCTGTGTTTCTTGTCTTTGTGGCTTTTAAAATCCATATATCACCTCTGCTACAAGTGTGTGGTGGTCTTCTTTTGCACCTTAAAAGAGTGAAAACAAAGTGCTAAAAGCTTTTAAGCAAAAGGCCTCAAAAGAGTACTAAAGAGAGTCTAGAAAAGTACTGAAAAATATTTTGTGCTTAGACCACTACCATTGTTTTTGTGCAATCTGTTTTGGAAAGTGTTTTGCTCACTGTTTTGGGTTTTTATATTCACTTTGAAGTGGCTAAAAGTCTTGGCTATGATGTTAAAAGAGTGGCCTTAGTGCCTCATTTGCTCAAAGTTGCCAAAAGACAAGAAACACCCACTTTTCTTCTAGTAGTTTTTGTTTTGTGAATCTATTCTACACCTTTCATTAGGATTTCTTTTGAGTGCTAACCTTTGTTTATTAATCTTTAATTTCTTGCTTGCCTTCTTGGATTTCTTAGTTTTTTCATAATTAAATTCCTTTTGCAAAGCCTTTCTTGTTTTTGGACCTTTTTATTGCTTTTATCCCTTGTTTCTTCTAGCACAATTTCGGCTTTGGTTACTTTGTGTGGTGTAGGTTCTCTTTGTGAGGTGATCCAATATCTTAGAGGTAGCCTTCTAGGTGGTGGAGACCCAAAGGGAGCTTGAAGTCTAGAGTGGTAGCCAAAAAAAAAAAAGGAGAGAAACACCTTGGGAGGTAGCTTTGATTTGCTTGTAATTTTTGGCTTTGTAATCTTTCTTCTTCTTTTTTTTTCTCTTGTAACTCATGGCCTTGTTAGGTGTCTTGGGGGAGTCTTTGGTGCTCAATCTCATCTCCTAACAAGAACCTTTATTTCTTAGTAATTTTCGTTTTTTTTTAGTTGGTTGGTTGGAGGAACCAAAGTTCTTCTAACTTAATCATTAGGCCGCATAGCTAGTTTATTTGCTTTCTTTAATTGTGATAACTTAGTGTGTGTCAACTTTAATTTCATCTTTAGTTCCCTTTGAGAAATTTGGTTCAAGAGTGCTTAAGGTAAACTTTGGCTAGGAAAGACTTGGTATTTAAGAAATCCATTGTGATTCACCTCCCTTTCCTGGAAGTGAACTTAGGTGTCTTTTTCCTCCTTAAGTCTCTTAAGGATCTTTCATTGAAATTTAAGTATTTGTTTGTTGCATTGCATATTTTTGAAAACCTTTAAGGATTTCTAAGACTAATTTCTATGAAATTGGAAGTGACTCTAGTGAGGATGTAAAACCCACTTTGAAAAATTTAGCAAAAGAGCTAAAGTCACTTAAAATTTGGCAAAGGCAAGAAACCCTTCTCAAAGAAAAAGAAAGAATTGAAAGAGAAAAGTATCTTGCTAAGTTAGAAGAAGAACTTAGAGTCCTTAATGAGAAACAACAAAAAGCCAAAGAGGAAATAAAGAGAAGTAGGATTCATACAAGGAGGAGTTCTAAAACTCCAACTCAACTCACACACCATGAGGTAGATCGTACGCTTGCAAACCAATACTATCAACCTCACCCACATAGAATTCATGATAGAGAGAACACTCCAAGAGAGATTAAAGTAGACCTCCCCCATTTCCATGGTAAAGAAGATGTTGAGGCATACTTAGATTGGGAGATGAAAGTTGAACAACTCTTTAAGTGTCATCAAGTGAGTGAGGGGAGAAAGGTCACATTGGCCACATTGAGTTTCCAAGGGAATGCCATGTATTGGTGGATCTCCCTTGTGAGAGAGAGAAGACTATCTAATTTTCCCCAAGTCACCTATTGGAATGACTTGAAAAGTGCCATAAGAAGAAGGCACATTCCCTCATACTATCATAGGGAGCTAATGGACAAACTCCAAAGACTCTAACAAAGAGCATTGAGCATTGTTGACAAATTTATGAACACTGAAAAACGGCACCACAAACTTGTTTTTCCCTCGACAAGTGTGACCGAATCGTAGCAAGTAATAATCTTGGAAAGACCAAGTATCGTTTCCCAAGAGACTCAAGGCCTAGACACTTATGTGATTAGTTAATTAATTAAGACTTGATAACAAACTATTATAGGTTTAGAATGCAAAATACTGAAAAGTAAACATGAATGCATGTGATGATCAATGGCAAGGAGAAACAAAAGCATGAATTGAATTATATGGATGAATATGTTGTTGGGGTTTATCAAGTTAATCTTTTCCACTCTCTTGTATTTAGGAATTCATCAATCTTTTCATTAATGTTAATGCCACTTTCTAAATTACTTTAAACCCGATCTCTCGACGAAGAAAGCCTAATCATAATCACTAGTTTACAATCTCTTGTCTCCCTAACAATTAATCATGCATTAGAGTGAACAGAAGCTTAAAGGCAACCAACTATCATACTCCTATCTCTAGGTTGGTAATATACTGTTGGGAGAGATTCCCCAAATCTAGACTTCCCCGTACGTCTCCGTATCGACAAAATCAATAATCATGACATCGAATGAGTTAAACTATGCATGCTTTGAGCAAAGAAGAAAAACCCTAACTATTAATGAAAGAAAGCATGTATCATATAACTGATCTTGAAGAACAAATTCCATACAAGAGAGTTTCTAAAGATTTACATTGATTCCCCAACAACAATAAAAGTTTAGTTCTCCATCATCATGGAAGAACTAGATGAATAATGGAATGAAAGAGATTGAAAAACCCGACAAAGAGAAGTGGAGAGTTGTCACCATCTCCAGTTCTACCCTCAAGGGGTCAAAAGTGTGTTTCTGCTTCCTCCTAGCCAAAGATCCAAACCCTAAAACGTCCTAGAACTTATATACTATTCTAAAAAATACAGAAAATCAAGGCCAAGCCCAAAATAATACCGCTCAGGGGGAAAACGCCCCTCAGCGGTACTAGTGCACCACGGTTCTTCCCCTCAGCTGCAAAGTTGCCCCTCAGCGGTTCTAACGCAATTTGGTAATTGGCATTGAGGGGGAAAATGCCCCTCAGCGGTACTGTCGCTCAGGGGGAAAATGCCTTTGAGGGGTGTTTTCGGCTTTCACTTCTTTTGCACTGTTTGTGTCCTTTTTTTATTCCTTCTCTTTCCCTTTTCACTTCTTTCATCAATTTCATCTAAAAACCTGATAAAACAAGACAATCAAGCATAAAACATGTCCAACTCTATTATTTCCAAGAATTCAACAAAATCATGAGTTCAAGCTAATTTCTAAGGCATAAAGGTTGTAATTAAAGTCAATTTTAGGTATAAAAATAACAGTTTTTCAACTGTTATCAAGCATTGAGAGCTATAGGCAAAATATGGAGCTCTACATGTTGAGGGCGGGAATTAGGGAGGAAGAAGAGACCACCATCTCTAGGTTTCTAAGTGGTCTTAATCTTGAGATTAGGGATATAGTGGAATTGTTGCCCTACCAAGACTTAAATGACTTCGTACAAATTTGCATTAAGGTAGAGCAACAACTCTTAAGAAAAAGTTTGAAAGCTTTCCACTCTAACTCTAGTGTTAAGAAAGACTACAAGAGGGAGGGTAAGCAAGTGGTAGAAGAAGAACCCTATAGGAATCTAGGGAGGGAGAAGAGAGAAGAGAAAGAAAAAGAAAGGCCAAGGGTGGGAACATCATCTCACACTCACACTAGTGAAATTAAGTGTTTCAAGTGTCTTGGTAGAGGTCACATTGCATCACAATGCCCCACCAAAAAGACCATGATCTTAAGGGGTATTGATTTATATAGTAGCCAAGATGAGGAAAGTGATAGTGAGAGTGAGAGAAGTGGTGCAAAGAAAGAAGAAGAAAGCCCAAGTGAGGATGCCCATCCTTGTGAGGGAGAACTTCTTATGTTAAGAAGGGTTCTCCATAATCAACCTAGTTCACAAGAGCACACACAAAAAGATAACATCTTCCACACTAGATGTAAAATCTTAGACAAAACATGTTCCCTTGTTGTGGATAGTGGCTCATGTTCAAATTGTTGTAGCACTAGGTTGGTTAACAAGCTTGGATTAGCTGCTTTTCCTCATCCTCAATCTTATAAACTCCAATGGATCAATGAGGACAAGGAATTAGAAGTTAATCAACAAGTGATGGTCAAGCTATCCATAGGGAATTATGAAGATAGTGTGCTATGTGATATAGTACCTATGGATGCTTATCACATTTTATTAGGAAGGCCTTGGCTTTTTGATAGAGAATCTCTACATAATGGCCACACCAATGAAATAACCATCACTCACAATAAAAAGAAGTTTGTACTTCATCCTCTCACACCTTCTCAAGTGGAAGAGGATCAAGCACAAATGACAAAGAAAATGGAAAAAGAAAGAGAAAAATAAGAAGGTAAAAAGAAAATAAAAGACACCTTTTGTTCTAAGTGTCAAAGCATGGTGCACAAGTCTCAAGAATGCCCCAACAAGAAAATTATGATGTTAAGGGCCAAAAGCTTGAGTAAAAGTGTAAAGGTCTCCTTGCCATCTTCCTCTAAAAGCATGGCAAGAAAAGATCTAAAGCATCATTGTGTAGGAAATAAAATTTTCAAGAAAAATGTTCCTTCTTTTCAAGACCTTAATCATTCACTTGATTTAAGGTGTATCTTTATTGGGAGCTACATCCTTCACATACTCTCTATTATAACACTTGTTCTAACTTGTGTTATAAAATAGGTATTTGACTCTGGTGGAAAACTAAGGAAGAATTGAAGATTATGAAGAAAAGGAAGTTGCCTTTAGCCTATGTTGAAGATTTGAGGGCAAATCCTTTTCGGAGGGAGGGGATGATGGCATACCCCTTGCCATAACCTAGGACATTAATGAAGTGTTGGAGGCATCTATGGAAGATGGGCCTAGACTCTTTCTCTTAGGCCATCTTAAGTCATTGTTGACAAATTTATGAACACCGAAAAACGACACCACAAACTTGTTTTACCCTCGGCAAGTGTGACCGAATCGAAGCAAGTAATATATCTTGGTAAGACCAAGTATCGTTTCAAAAGAGAATCAAGGCCTAGAGATCTATGTGATTAATCAATTAATTAAGACTTGAAAAGAAACAAAGTATTTTGTGTTTAGAATGCAAAAGACAGAAAATTAAATATGAATGCATATGAATATGATCAATGACAAAAAGAAACAAATATGTGAGTTGAATTGTATGGATGAATATGTTGTTGGGGTTTATCAAGTAAATCTTTTCCACTCTCTTGTATTTAGGAATTCATCAATCTTTTCATTAATGTTAATGTCACTTTCTAATTTACTTTAAACCCGATCTCTCGGCGAAGAAAGCCTAATCATAATTACTAGTTTACAATCTCTTGTCTCCCTAGCAATCAATCATGCATTATAGTGAACAGAAGCTTAAAGGCAACCAACTATCATACTCCTATCTCTAGGTTGGTAATATACTTTTGGGAAAGATTCCCCAAATCTAGACTTCCCCGTACGTCTCCGTATCGACAAAATCAATAATCATGACATCGAATGAGTTAAACTATGCATGCTATGAGTAAAGAGGAAAAACCCTAACTATTAATGAAAAGAAAGCATGTATCATATATATGATCTTGAAGAACAAAATTCCATACAAGAGAGTTTCTAAAGATTTACATTGATTCCCCAACAACAAGAAGTTTAGTTCTCCATCGTCATGGAAGAACTAGATGAACAATGGAATGAAAGAATGGAAGAGATAGAAAAACCCGGGAAAGAGAAGAGGAGAGTCGTCACCATCTCCCAATCTACCCCCAAGGGGTGAAAAGTGTGTTTCTGCTTCCTCCCAGCCAAAGATACAAACCCTAAGACATCTGGGTCTTTAAATAGGACATTAAAATAATAGAAAACGAGTCCAGGCCCAAACAGATCATAAATTCACATAAAACTGGCCCAAACTCGCTCTGGTTGACTTTTTCAGCATTCTGGTTGACTGGTTGACTTTTCTGGTTGACTGATTGACTTTTCTGCATTCTGGTTGAATTTTCTGCATTCTGTTGACTTTTCTGCACTGCAACTCCTTGATTTTCAATCCTTCTTCCAAATCATTCCAAAAACCTTATATAGAGTTCTAAAATTTACAGAAAAGTAGGCCCAAGCCCCAAAATAATGCCGCTCAGCGGTAAAATACTGCTCAACGGTACCAGTGCGTAGTCAATTCTTCTCCTCAACTGCATTTCTGCCCCTCAGCGGTTCTAACGCATTCTGAAATTGGCGCTGAGGGGGAAAACGCCCCTCAGCGGTGCCGCCGCTCAGGGGGAAAGTGCCCCTGAGCGGTACTTACGGCTTCTCCTTTTATGCACTACTTGTGCCCTTTTCTGATTCCTTCTCTTTCCCTTTTCACTTCTTTCATCAATTTCATCTAAAAACCTGCAAAAACAAGAGAATCAAGCATAAAACCTGTCCAACTCTATTATTTCCAAGAATTCAACAAAATCATGAGTTCAAGCTAATTTCTAAGGCATAAAGGTTGTAATTGAAGTCAATTTTAGGTATAAAAATAACAGTTTTTCAACTGTTATCACAACCCCAAACTTAGAACTTTGCTTGTCCTCAAGCAAATAAGATGTAACTCAATCTTCAACCAATCACTATGATGGTTCACCACATTCAAAATCCTCTTTTCAAGATAAGTAAGTACTCAATTAAGCTCATGACAAAGACTTCAATCAAGACATGCACATGCTTTAGTGTTCACACAATCACCTAATATCCAACAAATGCTACTTTGCATGAATGATCAATCAACTAAGCATGGATGTTCTTATGTGTTCATGTAATCTTTCCTCCTTAGATAAAGTGTTTCACTCAAACACACAAGTGTATAAGAGGTATTCACTCATTCACTCTACTATCACAATGTCACATGAATCGACTTAGCCTTTCATTTAACCACAATCAAATGCATTCACAAGTAAGCATCATCACAAGGACTTTTCAATGGCTTATAATGTGGCCGGGCTAACAAGAAAATTGGTTTTTCTGGATCACAAAACCCTTGAGTTAAGAGAATCATCTAAACACAATCATTCTTAATTATTCCCAACTTTCCTTTGCATTGAGCTTTTTCTTTTTCTTCTTTTCTTTCCTTTTTCTTTTTCTTTTCTTATTCACATGCTTAGCTCTTAGCTCAATGCGTTCAATTTTCCCTTTCAAAACTTCTGAACAACCCCAAACTTGAACAATTATCAATACCACAGAATATTTTCTACTTAACTCAAAGTAAAGATTTTCAAAGGGTTTCAAATCATGTTCAAGGCTAAGGGTTCAAAGGATAGAACACATAATGTTCTCTTTTTGTGGGCTTTATTCATGCATTTGGCTAACAAAAGGGTTACCAACAAATGGCCTTGATCATATGATGCAAACAAGCAATTGATTCAATTATAGAAAACTTGGGCAAAGTCATTCATGCTTTCAAAGTAATAGCATTCAATCACAACAACTCTGGAGCTCAAAACCTCACAAATAAGCTCATCCATATTCCACATACATATCCTGCTTAGCATCATAATCACAATCATAACATAATGCATTTGTTCACATAGTTCGTGAACCACCTGTATAAGCATATAATGTGCACAATCTCAACATCAATCAAGATCAAAGCATCATCAAGCAATACTTATCACACAATAGTCACAAGTAAACCACCAAAACAGATAAAGTTTCCAATTAAGTACATCAAACCCTATTCTAAAAACAGAAGCAAATAAGTTCAACAAAACAAAAGATAAGAAAAATCCTGCTCTAATGCTGATAGCATCCATCAATAAATGCTATCTCAACTCCTCATTAGCCTGTGCTGTCATCTGTATCTTCCTCCCATGCAACTAAAGCAAGATCAAAATAAACAATAAAGACAAATTAAATCAACTGGGTTGCCTCCCAGGTAGCGCTTGTTTAACGTCACGAGCCTGACCCAAAATACACCAACACCCATCAGTAGGTGCAAATCTTTCTTACCAACAACCATCAGTAGGTGTAACAAACCTGTCAATAAACCTAGTATCCTTCAGTAGATACTCTTCCGCCTAACATCCATCAGTAGATGTAAACCCTGTAACAAACTTATAACAAAAACAAAAATACCCAAAAGTTCAAAATTACATCATCAAACCAAAATTAAAAGTTCTTAAATCACTGGGTTGCCTCCCAGCAAGCGCTCTTTTAACGTCACTAGCTTGACCCAATAAAGCTCATGTTCCATCTTCTTTTTCTTCTTCTTTCTACTGAACTTCTTCAGAAATTTGATCAACCTAGGAACCTGTTGTAGTGTCTCAATCATAGGAACTTTAATCTCCAATTTCTTGAAGATTTCCATAAAGTGCTCAGATTTCTTTTCTTTCCTATGATATTTCTTTGGATGAGGTCGAGGTTTTTCATATGATTCTTTCTCTCTTCCTCTCGCCCTCTTTCTCTTTTCTCTCTCAACCACCTCTCTTTCTTTTTCTTTTCTCTCCACTCTCTTTTCTTTTTCCTCCACTCTCTCTTCTTTTTCTTCTTTTCTCTCTAACTCAACTTTTTCAACATCTACACTCACTAAACTTTTACACTCTTCTCTAGGGTTAACCTCAGTATTAGCCCCTAAACTCTTATCAGACCTTTCTTCCAACTTCTTAGTTAATTGTCTGATTTGCATCCCCATAGTTCTAAGAGATGTTTGCATGCTATCAAGGCTGGAGAGGGTTACCTTCATAAACTGATTAAGAATTTCTTCCGTCTTTGATTGTTTTTCAGTGAGTGTAGCCACCTGTTGCCATAATGATGGTTGTTGTTGTGGCTTATTTAATTGTCCTGCTTGCCCAGTTTGTCCCTGACCTTGACCCATGCTTGGGTGAGATTTCCAACCTTGGTTGAAATTACCTTGACAGTATGAAAATTGATTATTCATGAAATTTACATCTTCTAAGGCCTCCATTGGCAAAGCACATTGACCATTAATATGGTCACCACCACATAGCTCACACATTTGTTGTTGAACTTGAGCAACTGTTTTGAATTCCTTTGGCAATTGAGTAAGTGTCTTTGCCATATTTTCTAGCTGTTGAGTTATAATTTTATTCTGAGCAAGCAAGGCATTATTTGACTGCAATTGTAGAACCCCTTTCGGTTGAATAGGAGATCCTCTTTCACTGTTCAGCTCATTATCATTAGTAGCCATATTTTCAATTATTTCTGTTGCTTCCTCTGGAGTCTTCCATTTAATATTGCCTCCAGCTGAGGCATCTAGCATCAACTTGGTTTGTGAACCAAGTCCTCCAAGAAAGAATAGGACTACTTCTACTTCGTCAAATCCATGCGTGGGAATCTTTCTCAATAAGCTTTTGTACCTGTCCCATGCATGACCTAGTGATTCCTCCATGCCTTGCCTGAAAGAAGAGATCTCTTGCTTCCCTTTGTTGACCTTGGATTGTGGGAAGTATTTGTTCAAAAACTTTGTCACAACAGCTTCCCACTCTGTAAAGCTCCCTTCTGGAAAAGAGTTCAACCAAAGCTTAGCATTGCCTCCCAATGAGAAAGGAAACAAGATAAGTTTCATTGCTTCGTCAGGCACCCCATTTATCTTCAACTGTATTGCAAATTTCATTAAAGGTTGTGAGGTGCTCATATGGGCTTTCATGTGACAACCCATTAAATTGATTACTCTTAACCAGCTGGATCAACGCCGGTTTCACCTCCATGTTGGCTGCATTTACCCTCGGTCTTGCTATGCGGTTAAAATGTTGAGGACCAACCACATTGGTGTAATCTGCAAGAGTCCGTCTAACATTATTATTATTCTCCATCTCCTCAGTGCTATGGTGAGAACCTTGTGGTGAAGGTTGTAAAAGATCTTCCGGAGGAGGGAAAAGTTCTCTAGATGTACGGAATCTTCTCTTCCGTCTACTCTCGTCTAAGCCTTCAAGAGAGGTTCCGAGGTTTCTTTGCTTCTAGTTTGAATTGCTTCCTGCATATACAAGAAAACAAATCCCTAGAAAAATTTGTTAGCATAAAAAGATAGAGAAGATATAAAATAAGGAATAAGAAGATAATAGATAGAAAGAGAGAAGATCAAATAAAAACAGAAAAAATAAAAACAGAAAAATAAATAAAATAAAATAAAACAGAAAAATAAAATAAAATAAAATAAAAACAGAAAAAATAAAAACAAAAAAATAAAATAAAATAAAAATAAAAAATAGAAAAATAAAATAAAATAAAAACAGAAAAATAAAATAAAATAAAATAAAAATAGAAAAATAAAATAAAATAAAATAAAATAAAAACAGAAAAATAAAATAAAATAAAATAAAATAATATAAAATAAAATCAAAACAGAAAAATAAAATATTCACAACAAATAAAAATTAATTAAAAATCACACAAATATACTAGTTAAACCAGAGTCCCCGACAACGGCGTCAAAAACTTGTTGACAAATTCATGAACACCGAAAAATGGCGCCACAAACTTGTTTTACCCTCGGCAAGTGTGACCGAATCGAAGCAAGTAATAAATCTTGGTAAGGGCCAAGTATCGTTTCCCAAGAGACTCAAGGCCTAGAGATCTATGTGATTAATCAATTAATTAAGACTTGAAAAGAAACAAAGTATTTTGTGTTTAGAATGCAAAAGACAGAAAATTAAATATGAATGCATATGAATATGATAAATGGCAAAAAGAAACAAATGTGTGAGTTGAATAGTATGGATGAATATGTTGTTGGGGTTTATCAAGTAAATCTTTTCCAATCTCTTGTATTTAGGAATTCATCAATCTTTTCATTAATGTTAATGTCACTTCCTAATTTACTTTAAACCCGATCTCTCGGCGAAGAAAGCCTAATCATAATTACTAGTTTACAATCTCTTGTCTCCCTAGCAATCAATCATGCATTATAGTGAACAGAAGCTTAAAGGCAACCAACTATCATACTCCTATCTCTAGGTTGGTAATATATTTTTGGGAGAGATTCCCCAGATCTAGACTTCCCCGTACGTCTCTGTATCGACAAAATCAATAATCATGACATCGAATGAGTTAAACTATGCATGCTATGAGCAAAGAGGAAAAACCCTAACTATTAATGAAAAGAAAGCATGTATCATATATATGATCTTGAAGAACAAAATTCCATACAAGAGAGTTTCTAAAGATTTACATTGATTCCCCAACAACAATAAGTTTAGTTCTCCATCGTCATGGAAGAACTAGATGAACAATGGAATGAAAGAATGGAAGAGATAGAAAAACCCGGGAAAGAGAAGAGGAGAGCCGTCACCATCTCCCAATCTACCCCCAAGGGGTGAAAAGTGTGTTTCTGCTTCCTCCCAGCCAAAGATACAAACCCTAAGACATCTGGGTCTTTAAATAGGACATTAAAATAATAGAAAACGAGTCCAGGCCCAAACAGATCATAAATTCACATAAAACTGGCCCAAACTCGCTCTGGTTGACTTTTTCAGCATTCTGGTTGACTGGTTGACTTTTCTGGTTGACTGATTGACTTTTCTGCATTCTGGTTGAATTTTCTGCATTCTGTTGACTTTTCTGCACTGCAACTCCTTGATTTTCAATCCTTCTTCCAAATCATTCCAAAAACCTTATATAGAGTTCTAAAATTTACAGAAAAGTAGGCCCAAGCCCCAAAATAATGCCGCTCAGCGGTAAAATACTGCTCAACGGTACCAGTGCGTAGTCAATTCTTCTCCTCAACTGCATTTCTGCCCCTCAGCGGTTCTAACGCATTCTGAAATTGGCGCTGAGGGGGAAAACGCCCCTCAGCGGTGCCGCCGCTCAGGGGGAAAGTGCCCCTGAGCGGTACTTACGGCTTCTCCTTTTATGCACTACTTGTGCCCTTTTCTGATTCCTTCTCTTTCCCTTTTCACTTCTTTCATCAATTTCATCTAAAAACCTGCAAAAACAAGACAATCAAGCATAAAACCTGTCCAACTCTATTATTTCCAAGAATTCAACAAAATCATGAGTTCAAGCTAATTTCTAAGGCATAAAGGTTGTAATTGAAGTCAATTTTAGGTATAAAAATAACAGTTTTTCAACTGTTATCACAACCCCAAACTTAGAACTTTGCTTGTCCTCAAGCAAATAAGATGTAACTCAATCTTCAACCAATCACTATGATGGTTCACCACATTCAAAATCCTCTTTTCAAGATAAGTAAGTACTCAATTAAGCTCATGACAAAGACTTCAATCAAGACATGCACATGCTTTAGTGTTCACACAATCACCTAATATCCAACAAATGCTACTTTGCATGAATGATCAATCAACTAAGCATGGATGTTCTTATGTGTTCATGTAATCTTTCCTCCTTAGATAAAGTGTTTCACTCAAACACACAAGTGTATAAGAGGTATTCACTCATTCACTCTACTATCACAATGTCACATGAATCGACTTAGCCTTTCATTTAACCACAATCAAATGCATTCACAAGTAAGCATCATCACAAGGACTTTTCAATGGCTTATAATGTGGCCGGGCTAACAAGAAAATTGGTTTTTCTGGATCACAAAACCCTTGAGTTAAGAGAATCATCTAAACACAATCATTCTTAATTATTCCCAACTTTCCTTTGCATTGAGCTTTTTCTTTTTCTTCTTTTCTTTCCTTTTTCTTTTTCTTTTCTTATTCACATGCTTAGCTCTTAGCTCAATGCGTTCAATTTTCCCTTTCAAAACTTCTGAACAACCCCAAACTTGAACAATTATCAATACCACAGAATATTTTCTACTTAACTCAAAGTAAAGATTTTCAAAGGGTTTCAAATCATGTTCAAGGCTAAGGGTTCAAAGGATAGAACACATAATGTTCTCTTTTTGTGGGCTTTATTCATGCATTTGGCTAACAAAAGGGTTACCAACAAATGGCCTTGATCATATGATGCAAACAAGCAATTGATTCAATTATAGAAAACTTGGGCAAAGTCATTCATGCTTTCAAAGTAATAGCATTCAATCACAACAACTCTGGAGCTCAAAACCTCACAAATAAGCTCATCCATATTCCACATACATATCCTGCTTAGCATCATAATCACAATCATAACATAATGCATTTGTTCACATAGTTCGTGAACCACCTGTATAAGCATATAATGTGCACAATCTCAACATCAATCAAGATCAAAGCATCATCAAGCAATACTTATCACACAATAGTCACAAGTAAACCACCAAAACAGATAAAGTTTCCAATTAAGTACATCAAACCCTATTCTAAAAACAGAAGCAAATAAGTTCAACAAAACAAAAGATAAGAAAAATCCTGCTCTAATGCTGATAGCATCCATCAATAAATGCTATCTCAACTCCTCATTAGCCTGTGCTGTCATCTGTATCTTCCTCCCATGCAACTAAAGCAAGATCAAAATAAACAATAAAGACAAATTAAATCAACTGGGTTGCCTCCCAGGTAGCGCTTGTTTAACGTCACGAGCCTGACCCAAAATACACCAACACCCATCAGTAGGTGCAAATCTTTCTTACCAACAACCATCAGTAGGTGTAACAAACCTGTCAATAAACCTAGTATCCTTCAGTAGATACTCTTCCGCCTAACATCCATCAGTAGATGTAAACCCTGTAACAAACTTATAACAAAAACAAAAATACCCAAAAGTTCAAAATTACATCATCAAACCAAAATTAAAAGTTCTTAAATCACTGGGTTGCCTCCCAGCAAGCGCTCTTTTAACGTCACTAGCTTGACCCAATAAAGCTCATGTTCCATCTTCTTTTTCTTCTTCTTTCTACTGAACTTCTTCAGAAATTTGATCAACCTAGGAACCTGTTGTAGTGTCTCAATCATAGGAACTTTAATCTCCAATTTCTTGAAGATTTCCATAAAGTGCTCAGATTTCTTTTCTTTCCTATGATATTTCTTTGGATGAGGTCGAGGTTTTTCATATGATTCTTTCTCTCTTCCTCTCGCCCTCTTTCTCTTTTCTCTCTCAACCACCTCTCTTTCTTTTTCTTTTCTCTCCACTCTCTTTTCTTTTTCCTCCACTCTCTCTTCTTTTTCTTCTTTTCTCTCTAACTCAACTTTTTCAACATCTACACTCACTAAACTTTTACACTCTTCTCTAGGGTTAACCTCAGTATTAGCCCCTAAACTCTTATCAGACCTTTCTTCCAACTTCTTAGTTAATTGTCTGATTTGCATCCCCATAGTTCTAAGAGATGTTTGCATGCTATCAAGGCTGGAGAGGGTTACCTTCATAAACTGATTAAGAATTTCTTCCGTCTTTGATTGTTTTTCAGTGAGTGTAGCCACCTGTTGCCATAATGATGGTTGTTGTTGTGGCTTATTTAATTGTCCTGCTTGCCCAGTTTGTCCCTGACCTTGACCCATGCTTGGGTGAGATTTCCAACCTTGGTTGAAATTACCTTGACAGTATGAAAATTGATTATTCATGAAATTTACATCTTCTAAGGCCTCCATTGGCAAAGCACATTGACCATTAATATGGTCACCACCACATAGCTCACACATTTGTTGTTGAACTTGAGCAACTGTTTTGAATTCCTTTGGCAATTGAGTAAGTGTCTTTGCCATATTTTCTAGCTGTTGAGTTATAATTTTATTCTGAGCAAGCAAGGCATTATTTGACTGCAATTGTAGAACCCCTTTCGGTTGAATAGGAGATCCTCTTTCACTGTTCAGCTCATTATCATTAGTAGCCATATTTTCAATTATTTCTGTTGCTTCCTCTGGAGTCTTCCATTTAATATTGCCTCCAGCTGAGGCATCTAGCATCAACTTGGTTTGTGAACCAAGTCCTCCAAGAAAGAATAGGACTACTTCTACTTCGTCAAATCCATGCGTGGGAATCTTTCTCAATAAGCTTTTGTACCTGTCCCATGCATGACCTAGTGATTCCTCCATGCCTTGCCTGAAAGAAGAGATCTCTTGCTTCCCTTTGTTGACCTTGGATTGTGGGAAGTATTTGTTCAAAAACTTTGTCACAACAGCTTCCCACTCTGTAAAGCTCCCTTCTGGAAAAGAGTTCAACCAAAGCTTAGCATTGCCTCCCAATGAGAAAGGAAACAAGATAAGTTTCATTGCTTCGTCAGGCACCCCATTTATCTTCAACTGTATTGCAAATTTCATTAAAGGTTGTGAGGTGCTCATATGGGCTTTCATGTGACAACCCATTAAATTGATTACTCTTAACCAGCTGGATCAACGCCGGTTTCACCTCCATGTTGGTTGCATTTACCCTCGGTCTTGCTATGCGGTTAAAATGTTGAGGACCAACCACATTGGTGTAATCTGCAAGAGTCCGTCTAACATTATTATTATTCTCCATCTCCTCAGTGCTATGGTGAGAACCTTGTGGTGAAGGTTGTAAAAGATCTTCCGGAGGAGGGAAAAGTTCTCTAGATGTACGGAATCTTCTCTTCCGTCTACTCTCGTCTAAGCCTTCAAGAGAGGTTCCGAGGTTTCTTTGCTTCTAGTTTGAATTGCTTCCTGCATATACAAGAAAACAAATCCCTAGAAAAATTTGTTAGCATAAAAAGATAGAGAAGATATAAAATAAGGAATAAGAAGATAATAGATAGAAAGAGAGAAGATCAAATAAAAACAGAAAAAATAAAAACAGAAAAATAAAATAAAATAAAAATAAAAACAGAAAAATAAAATAAAATAAAATAAAAACAGAAAAAATAAAAACAAAAAAATAAAATAAAATAAAAATAAAAAATAGAAAAATAAAATAAAATAAAAACAGAAAAATAAAATAAAATAAAATAAAAATAGAAAAATAAAATAAAATAAAATAAAATAAAAACAGAAAAATAAAATAAAATAAAATAAAATAATATAAAATAAAATCAAAACAGAAAAATAAAATATTCACAACAAATAAAAATTAATTAAAAATCACACAAATATACTAGTTAAACCAGAGTCCCCGACAACGGCGTCAAAAACTTGTTGACAAATTCATGAACACCGAAAAATGGCGCCACAAACTTGTTTTACCCTCGGCAAGTGTGACCGAATCGAAGCAAGTAATAAATCTTGGTAAGGGCCAAGTATCGTTTCCCAAGAGACTCAAGGCCTAGAGATCTATGTGATTAATCAATTAATTAAGACTTGAAAAGAAACAAAGTATTTTGTGTTTAGAATGCAAAAGACAGAAAATTAAATATGAATGCATATGAATATGATAAATGGCAAAAAGAAACAAATGTGTGAGTTGAATAGTATGGATGAATATGTTGTTGGGGTTTATCAAGTAAATCTTTTCCAATCTCTTGTATTTAGGAATTCATCAATCTTTTCATTAATGTTAATGTCACTTCCTAATTTACTTTAAACCCGATCTCTCGGCGAAGAAAGCCTAATCATAATTACTAGTTTACAATCTCTTGTCTCCCTAGCAATCAATCATGCATTATAGTGAACAGAAGCTTAAAGGCAACCAACTATCATACTCCTATCTCTAGGTTGGTAATATATTTTTGGGAGAGATTCCCCAGATCTAGACTTCCCCGTACGTCTCTGTATCGACAAAATCAATAATCATGACATCGAATGAGTTAAACTATGCATGCTATGAGCAAAGAGGAAAAACCCTAACTATTAATGAAAAGAAAGCATGTATCATATATATGATCTTGAAGAACAAAATTCCATACAAGAGAGTTTCTAAAGATTTACATTGATTCCCCAACAACAATAAGTTTAGTTCTTCATCGTCATGGAAGAACTAGATGAACAATGGAATGAAAGAATGGAAGAGATAGAAAAACCCGGGAAAGAGAAGAGGAGAGCCGTCACCATCTCCCAATCTACCCCCAAGGGGTGAAAAGTGTGTTTCTGCTTCCTCCCAGCTAAAGATACAAACCCTAAGACATCTGGGTCTTTAAATAGGACATTAAAATAATAGAAAACGAGTCCAAGCCCAAACAGATCATAAATTCACATAAAACTGGCCCAAACTCGCTCTGGTTGACTTTTTCAGCATTCTGGTTGACTGGTTGACTTTTCTGGTTGACTGATTGACTTTTCTGCATTCTGGTTGAATTTTCTGCATTCTGTTGACTTTTCTGCACTACAACTCCTTGATTTTCAATCCTTCTTCCAAATCATTCCAAAAACCTTATATAGAGTTCTAAAATTTACAGAAAAGTAGGCCCAAGCCCCAAAATAATGCCGCTCAGCGGTAAAATACCGCTCAACGGTACCAGTGCGTAGTCAATTCTTCTCCTCAACTGCATTTCTGCCCCTCAGCGGTTCTAACGCATTCTGAAATTGGCGCTGAGGGGGAAAACGCCCCTCAGCGGTGCCGCCGCTCAGGGGGAAAGTGCCCCTGAGCGGTACTTACGGCTTCTCCTTTTATGCACTACTTGTGCCCTTTTCTGATTCCTTCTCTTTCCCTTTTCACTTCTTTCATCAATTTCATCTAAAAACCTGCAAAAACAAGAGAATCAAGCATAAAACCTGTCCAACTCTATTATTTCCAAGAATTCAACAAAATCATGAGTTCAAGCTAATTTCTAAGGCATAAAGGTTGTAATTGAAGTCAATTTTAGGTATAAAAATAACAGTTTTTCAACTGTTATCACAACCCCAAACTTAGAACTTTGCTTGTCCTCAAGCAAATAAGATGTAACTCAATCTTCAACCAATCACTATGATGGTTCACCACATTCAAAATCCTCTTTTCAAGATAAGTAAGTACTCAATTAAGCTCATGACAAAGACTTCAATCAAGACATGCACATGCTTTAGTGTTCACACAATCACCTAATATCCAACAAATGCTACTTTGCATGAATGATCAATCAACTAAGCATGGATGTTCTTATGTGTTCATGTAATCTTTCCTCCTTAGATAAAGTGTTTCACTCAAACACACAAGTGTATAAGAGGTATTCACTCATTCACTCTACTATCACAATGTCACATGAATCGACTTAGCCTTTCATTTAACCACAATCAAATGCATTCACAAGTAAGCATCATCACAAGGACTTTTCAATGGCTTATAATGTGGCCGGGCTAACAAGAAAATTGGTTTTTCTGGATCACAAAACCCTTGAGTTAAGAGAATCATCTAAACACAATCATTCTTAATTATTCCCAACTTTCCTTTGCATTGAGCTTTTTCTTTTTCTTCTTTTCTTTCCTTTTTCTTTTTCTTTTCTTTTTCACATGCTTAGCTCTTAGCTCAATGCGTTCAATTTTCCCTTTCAAAACTTCTGAACAACCCCAAACTTGAACAATTATCAATACCACAGAATATTTTCTACTTAACTCAAAGTAAAGATTTTCAAAGGGTTTCAAATCATGTTCAAGGCTAAGGGTTCAAAGGATAGAACACATAATGTTCTCTTTTTGTGGGCTTTATTCATGCATTTGGCTAACAAAAGGGTTACCAACAAATGGCCTTGATCATATGATGCAAACAAGCAATTGATTCAATTATAGAAAACTTGGGCAAAGTCATTCATGCTTTCAAAGTAATAGCATTCAATCACAACAACTCTGGAGCTCAAAACCTCACAAATAAGCTCATCCATATTCCACATACATATCCTGCTTAGCATCATAATCACAATCATAACATAATGCATTTGTTCACATAGTTCGTGAACCACCTGTATAAGCATATAATGTGCACAATCTCAACATCAATCAAGATCAAAGCATCATCAAGCAATACTTATCACACAATAGTCACAAGTAAACCACCAAAACAGATAAAGTTTCCAATTAAGTACATCAAACCCTATTCTAAAAACAGAAGCAAATAAGTTCAACAAAACAAAAGATAAGAAAAATCCTGCTCTAATGCTGATAGCATCCATCAATAAATGCTATCCCAACTCCTCATTAGCCTGTGCTGTCATCTGTATCTTCCTCCCATGCAACTAAAGCAAGATCAAAATAAACAATAAAGACAAATTAAATCAACTGGGTTGCCTCCCAGGTAGCGCTTGTTTAACGTCACGAGCCTGACCCAAAATACACCAACACCCATCAGTAGGTGCAAATCTTTCTTACCAACAACCATCAGTAGGTGTAACAAACCTGTCAATAAACCTAGTATCCTTCAGTAGATACTCTTCCGCCTAACATCCATCAGTAGATGTAAACCCATGTAACAAACTTATAACAAAAACAAAAATACCCAAAAGTTCAAAATTACATCATCAAACCAAAATTAAAAGTTCTTAAATCACTGGGTTGCCTCCCAGCAAGCGCTCTTTTAACGTCACTAGCTTGACCCAATAAAGCTCATGTTCCATCTTCTTTTTCTTCTTCTTTCTACTGAACTTCTTCAGAAATTTGATCAACCTAGGAACCTGTTGTAGTGTCTCAATCATAGGAACTTTAATCTCCAATTTCTTGAAGATTTCCATAAAGTGCTCAGATTTCTTTTCTTTCCTATGATATTTCTTTGGATGAGGTCGAGGTTTTTCATATGATTCTTTCTCTCTTCCTCTCGCCCTCTTTCTCTTTTCTCTCTCAACCACCTCTCTTTCTTTTTCTTTTCTCTCCACTCTCTTTTCTTTTTCCTCCACTCTCTTTTCTTTTTCTTCTTTTCTCTCTAACTCAACTTTTTCAACATCTACACTCACTAAACTTTTACACTCTTCTCTAGGGTTAACCTCAGTATTAGCCCCTAAACTCTTATCAGACCTTTCTTCCAACTTCTTAGTTAATTGTCTGATTTGCATCCCCATAGTTCTAAGAGATGTTTGCATGCTATCAAGGCTGGAGAGGGTTACCTTCATAAACTGATTAAGAATTTCTTCCGTCTTTGATTGTTTTTCAGTGAGTGTAGCCACCTGTTGCCATAATGATGGTTGTTGTTGTGGCTTATTTAATTGTCCTGCTTGCCCAGTTTGTCCCTGACCTTGACCCATGCTTGGGTGAGATTTCCAACCTTGGTTGAAATTACCTTGACAGTATGAAAATTGATTATTCATGAAATTTACATCTTCTAAGGCCTCCATTGGCAAAGCACATTGACCATTAATATGGTCACCACCACATAGCTCACACATTTGTTGTTGAACTTGAGCAACTGTTTTGAATTCCTTTGGCAATTGAGTAAGTGTCTTTGCCATATTTTCTAGCTGTTGAGTTATAATTTTATTCTGAGCAAGCAAGGCATTATTTGACTGCAATTGTAGAACCCCTTTCGGTTGAATAGGAGATCCTCTTTCACTGTTCAGCTCATTATCATTAGTAGCCATATTTTCAATTATTTCTGTTGCTTCCTCTGGAGTCTTCCATTTAATATTGCCTCCAGCTGAGGCATCTAGCATCAACTTGGTTTGTGAACCAAGTCCTCCAAGAAAGAATAGGACTACTTCTACTTCGTCAAATCCATGCGTGGGAATCTTTCTCAATAAGCTTTTGTACCTGTCCCATGCATGACCTAGTGATTCCTCCATGCCTTGCCTGAAAGAAGAGATCTCTTGCTTCCCTTTGTTGACCTTGGATTGTGGGAAGTATTTGTTCAAAAACTTTGTCACAACAGCTTCCCACTCTGTAAAGCTCCCTTCTGGAAAAGAGTTCAACCAAAGCTTAGCATTGCCTCCCAATGAGAAAGGAAACAAGATAAGTTTCATTGCTTCGTCAGGCACCCCATTTATCTTCAACTGTATTGCAAATTTCATTAAAGGTTGTGAGGTGCTCATATGGGCTTTCATGTGACAACCCATTAAATTGATTACTCTTAACCAGCTGGATCAACGCCGGTTTCACCTCCATGTTGGCTGCATTTACCCTCGGTCTTGCTATGCGGTTAAAATGTTGAGGACCAACCACATTGGTGTAATCTGCAAGAGTCCGTCTAACATTATTATTATTCTCCATCTCCTCAGTGCTATGGTGAGAACCTTGTGGTGAAGGTTGTAAAAGATCTTCCGGAGGAGGGAAAAGTTCTCTAGATGTACGGAATCTTCTCTTCCGTCTACTCTCGTCTAAGCCTTCAAGAGAGGTTCCGAGGTTTCTTTGCTTCTAGTTTGAATTGCTTCCTGCATATACAAGAAAACAAATCCCTAGAAAAATTTGTTAGCATAAAAAGATAGAGAAGATATAAAATAAGGAATAAGAAGATAATAGATAGAAAGAGAGAAGATCAAATAAAAACAGAAAAAATAAAAACAGAAAAATAAAATAAAATAAAAATAAAAACAGAAAAATAAAATAAAATAAAATAAAAACAGAAAAAATAAAAACAAAAAAATAAAATAAAATAAAAATAAAAAATAGAAAAATAAAATAAAATAAAAACAGAAAAATAAAATAAAATAAAATAAAAATAGAAAAATAAAATAAAATAAAATAAAATAAAAACAGAAAAATAAAATAAAATAAAATAAAATAATATAAAATAAAATCAAAACAGAAAAATAAAATATTCACAACAAATAAAAATTAATTAAAAATCACACAAATATACTAGTTAAACCAGAGTCCCCGACAACGGCGTCAAAAACTTGTTGACAAATTCATGAACACCGAAAAATGGCGCCACAAACTTGTTTTACCCTCGGCAAGTGTGACCGAATCGAAGCAAGTAATAAATCTTGGTAAGGACCAAGTATCGTTTCCCAAGAGACTCAAGGCCTAGAGATCTATGTGATTAATCAATTAATTAAGACTTGAAAAGAAACAAAGTATTTTGTGTTTAGAATGCAAAAGACAGAAAATTAAATATGAATGCATATGAATATGATAAATGGCAAAAAGAAACAAATGTGTGAGTTGAATAGTATGGATGAATATGTTGTTGGGGTTTATCAAGTAAATCTTTTCCACTCTCTTGTATTTAGGAATTCATCAATCTTTTCATTAATGTTAATGTCACTTTCTAATTTACTTTAAACCCGATCTCTCGGTGAAGAAAGCCTAATCATAATTACTAGTTTACAATCTCTTGTCTCCCTAGCAATCAATCATGCATTATAGTGAACAGAAGCTTAAAGGCAACCAACTATCATACTCCTATCTCTAGGTTGGTAATATATTTTTGGGAGAGATTCCCCAGATCTAGACTTCCCCGTACGTCTCTGTATCGACAAAATCAATAATCATGACATCGAATGAGTTAAACTATGCATGCTATGAGCAAAGAGGAAAAACCCTAACTATTAATGAAAAGAAAGCATGTATCATATATATGATCTTGAAGAACAAAATTCCATACAAGAGAGTTTCTAAAGATTTACATTGATTCCCCAACAACAATAAGTTTAGTTCTCCATCGTCATGGAAGAACTAGATGAACAATGGAATGAAAGAATGGAAGAGATAGAAAAACCCGGGAAAGAGAAGAGGAGAGCCGTCACCATCTCCCAATCTACCCCCAAGGGGTGAAAAGTGTGTTTCTGCTTCCTCCCAGCCAAAGATACAAACCCTAAGACATCTGGGTCTTTAAATAGGACATTAAAATAATAGAAAACGAGTCCAGGCCCAAACAGATCATAAATTCACATAAAACTGGCCCAAACTCGCTCTGGTTGACTTTTTCAGCATTCTGGTTGACTGGTTGACTTTTCTGGTTGACTGATTGACTTTTCTGCATTCTGGTTGAATTTTCTGCATTCTGTTGACTTTTCTGCACTGCAACTCCTTGATTTTCAATCCTTCTTCCAAATCATTCCAAAAACCTTATATAGAGTTCTAAAATTTACAGAAAAGTAGGCCCAAGCCCCAAAATAATGCCGCTCAGCGGTAAAATACCGCTCAACGGTACCAGTGCGTAGTCAATTCTTCTCCTCAACTGCATTTCTGCCCCTCAGCGGTTCTAACGCATTCTGAAATTGGCGCTGAGGGGGAAAACGCCCCTCAGCGGTGCCGCCGCTCAGGGGGAAAGTGCCCCTGAGCGGTACTTACGGCTTCTCCTTTTATGCACTACTTGTGCCCTTTTCTGATTCCTTCTCTTTCCCTTTTCACTTCTTTCATCAATTTCATCTAAAAACCTGCAAAAACAAGAGAATCAAGCATAAAACCTGTCCAACTCTATTATTTCCAAGAATTCAACAAAATCATGAGTTCAAGCTAATTTCTAAGGCATAAAGGTTGTAATTGAAGTCAATTTTAGGTATAAAAATAACAGTTTTTCAACTGTTATCACAACCCCAAACTTAGAACTTTGCTTGTCCTCAAGCAAATAAGATGTAACTCAATCTTCAACCAATCACTATGATGGTTCACCACATTCAAAATCCTCTTTTCAAGATAAGTAAGTACTCAATTAAGCTCATGACAAAGACTTCAATCAAGACATGCACATGCTTTAGTGTTCACACAATCACCTAATATCCAACAAATGCTACTTTGCATGAATGATCAATCAACTAAGCATGGATGTTCTTATGTGTTCATGTAATCTTTCCTCCTTAGATAAAGTGTTTCACTCAAACACACAAGTGTATAAGAGGTATTCACTCATTCACTCTACTATCACAATGTCACATGAATCGACTTAGCCTTTCATTTAACCACAATCAAATGCATTCACAAGTAAGCATCATCACAAGGACTTTTCAATGCTTATAATGTGGCCGGGCTAACAAGAAAATTGGTTTTTCTGGATCACAAAACCCTTGAGTTAAGAGAATCATCTAACACAATCATTCTTAATTATTCCCAACTTTCCTTTGCATTGAGCTTTTTCTTTTTTTCTTCTTTTCCTTTTCCTTTTTCTTTTTCTTTTTCTTTTTCACATGCTTAGCTCTTAGCTCAATGCGTTCAATTTTCCCTTTCAAAACTTCTGAACAACCCCAAACTTGAACAATTATCAATACCACAGATATTTTCTACTTAACTCAAAGTAAAGATTTTCAAAGGGTTTCAAATCATGTTCAAGCTAAGGGTTCAAAGGATAGAACACATAATGTTCTCTTTTTGTGGGCTTTATTCATGCATTTGGCTAACAAAAGGGTTACCAACAAATGGCCTTGATCATATGATGCAAACAAGCAATTGATTCAATTATAGAAAACTTGGGCAAAGTCATTCATGCTTTCAAAGTAATAGCATTCAATCACAACAACTCTGGAGCTCAAAACCTCACAAAAGCTCATCCATATTCCACATACATATCCTGCTTAGCATCATAATCACAATCATAACATAATGCATTTGTTCACATAGTTCGTGAACCACCTGTATAAGCATATAATGTGCACAATCTCAACATCAATCAAGATCAAAGCATCATCAAGCAATACTTATCACACATAGTCACAAGTAAACCACCAAAACAGATAAAGTTTCCAATTAAGTACATCAAACCCTATTCTAAAAACAGAAGCAAATAAGTTCAACAAAACAAAATAAGAAAAATCCTGCTCTAATGCTGATAGCATCCATCAATAAATGCTATCTCACTCCTCATTAGCCTGTGTGTCATCTGTATCTTCCTCCCATGCAACTAAAGCAAGATCAAAATAAACATAAAGACAAATTAAATCAACTGGGTTGCCTCCCAGGTAGCGCTTGTTTAACGTCACGAGCCTGACCCAAAATACACCAACACCCATCAGTAGGTGCAAATCTTTCTTACCAACAACCATCAGTAGGTGTAACAAACCTGTCATAAACCTAGTATCCTTCAGTAGATACTCTTCCGCCTAACATCCATCAGTAGATGTAAACCCTGTAACAAACTTATAACAAAAACAAAAATACCCAAAAGTTCAAAATTACATCATCAAACCAAATTAAAAGTTCTTAAATCACTGGGTTGCCTCCCAGCAAGCGCTCTTTTAACGTCACTAGCTTGACCCAATAAAGCTCATGTTCCATCTCTTTTTCTTCTTCTTTCTACTGAACTTCTTCAGAAATTTGATCAACCTAGGAACCTGTTGTAGTGTCTCATCATAGGAACTTTAATCTCCAATTTCTTGAAGATTTCCATAAAGTGCTCAGATTTCTTTTCTTTCCTATGATATTTCTTTGGATGAGGTCGAGGTTTTTCATATGATTCTTTCTCTCTTCCTCTCGCCCTCTTTCTCTTTTCTCTCTCAACCACCTCTCTTTCTTTTTCTTTTCTCTCCACTCTCTTTTCTTTTTCCTCCACTCTCTCTTCTTTCTTCTTTTCTCTCTAACTCAACTTTTTCAACATCTACACTCACTAAACTTTTACACTCTTCTCTAGGGTTAACCTCAGTATTTAGCCCCTAAACTCTTATCAGACCTTTCTTCCAACTTCGTTAATTGTCTGATTTGCATCCCCATAGTTCTAAGAGATGTTTGCATGCTATCAAGGCTGGAGAGGGTTACCTTCATAAACTGATTAAGAATTTCTTCCGTCTTTGATTGTTTTTTCAGTGAGTGTAGCCACTGTTGCCATAATGATGGTTGTTGTTGTGGCTTATTTAATTGTCCTGCTTGCCCAGTTTGTCCTGACCTTGACCCATGCTTGGGTGAGATTTCCAACCTTGTTGAAATTACTTGACAGTATGAAATTGATTATTCATGAATTTACATCTTCTAAGGCCTCCATTGGCAAAGCACATTGACCATTAATATGGTCACCACCACATAGCTCACACATTTGTTGTTGAACTTGAGCACTGTTTTGAATTCCTTTGGCAATTGAGTAAGTGTCTTTGCCATATTTTCTAGCTGTTGAGTTATAATTTTATTCTGAGCAAGCAAGGCATTATTTGACTGCAATTGTAGAACCCCTTTCGGTTGAATAGGAGATCCTCTTTCACTGTTCAGCTCATTATCATTAGTAGCCATATTTTCAATTATTTCTGTTGCTTCCTCTGGATCTTCCATTTATATTGCCTCCAGCTGAGGCATCTAGCATCAACTTGGTTTGTGAACCAGTCCTCCAAGAAGAATAGGACTACTTCTACTTCGTCAAATCCATGCGTGGGAATCTTTCTCAATAAGCTTTTGTACCTGTCCCATGCATGACCTGTGATTCCTCCATGCCTTGCCTGAAAGAAGAGATCTCTTGCTTCCCTTTGTTGACCTTGGATTGTGGAAAGGTATTTGTTCAAAAACTTTGTCACAACACGCTTCCCACTCTGTAAGCTCCCTTCTGGAAAAGAGTTCAACCAAAGCTTAGCATTGCCTCCCAATGAGAAAGGAAACAAGATAGTTTCATTGCTTCTCAGGCACCCCATTTATCTTCAACTGTATTGCAAATTTCATTAAAGGTTGTGAGTGCTCATATGGGCTTTCATGTGACAACCCATTAAATTGATTACTCTTAACCAGCTGGATCAACGCCGGTTTCACCTCCATGTTGGCTGCATTTACCCTCGTCTTGCTATGCGGTTAAAATGTTGAGGACCAACCACATTGGTGTAATCTGCAAGAGTCCGTCTAACATTATTATTATTCTCCATCTCCTCAGTGCTATGGTGAAACCTTGTGGTGAAGGTTGTAAAAGATCTTCCGGAGGAGGGAAAAGTTCCTAGATGTACGGAATCTTCTCTTCCGTCTACTCTCGTCTAAGCCTTCAGAGAGGTTCCGAGGTTTCTTTGCTTCTAGTTTGAATTGCTTCCTGCATATACAAGAAACAAATCCCTAGAAAATTTGTTAGCATTAAAGTAGAGAAGATATAAATAAGGAATAAGAAGATAATAGATAGAAAGAGAGAAGATCAAATAAAACAGAAAAATAAAACAGAAAAAATAAAATAAATAAAAATAAAAAACAGAAAAATAAATAAAATAAAATAAAAACAGAAAAATAAAACAAAAAAATAAAATAAAATAAAAATAAAAAATAGAAAAATAAATAAAATAAAAACAGAAAAATAAAATAAATAAAATAAAAACGAAAAATAAAATAAAATAAAAATAAAAATAGAAAAAAAAAAATAAATAAAATAAATAAAATAATAAAATAAAATCAAAACAGAAAAATAAAATATTCACAACAAATAAAAATTAATTAAAAATCACACAAATATACTATTAAAACAGAGTCCCCGACAACGGCGTCAAAAACTTGTTGACAAATTCATGAACACCGAAAATGGCGCCACAAACTTGTTTTACCCTCGGCAAGTGTGACCGAATCGAAGCAAGTAATAAATCTTGGTAAGGACCAAGTATCGTTTCCCAAGAGACTCAAGGCCTAGAGATCTATGTGATTATCAATTAATTAAGACTTGAAAGAAACAAGTATTTTGTGTTTAGAATGCAAAAGACAGAAAATTAAATATGAATGCATATGAATATGATAATGGCAAAAAGAAACAAATGTGTGAGTTGAATAGTATGGATGAATATGTTGTTGGGGTTTATCAAGTAAATCTTTTCCACTCTCTTGTATTTAGGAATTCATCAATCTTTTCATTAATGTTAATGTCACTTTCTAATTTACTTTAAACCCGATCTCTCGGCGAAGAAAGCCTAATCATAATTACTAGTTTACAATCTCTTGTCTCCCTAGCAATCAATCATTTATAGTGAACAGAAGCTTAAAGGCAACCAACTATCATACTCCTATCTCTAGGTTGGTAATATATTTTTGGGAGAGATTCCCCAGATCTAGACTTCCCCGTACGTCTCTGTATCGACAAAATCAATAATCATGACATCGAATGAGTTAAACTATGCATGCTATGAGCAAAGAGGAAAAACCCTAACTATTAATGAAAAAAAGCATGTATCATATATATGATCTTGAAGAACAAAATTCCATACAAGAGAGTTTCTAAAGATTTACATTGATTCCCCAACAACAATAAGTTTAGTTCTCCATCGTCATGGAAGAACTAGATGAACAATGGAATGAAAGAATGGAAGAGATAGAAAAACCCGGGAAAGAGAAGAGGAGAGCCGTCACCATCTCCCAATCTACCCCCAAGGGGTGAAAAGTGTGTTTCTGCTTCCTCCCAGCTAAAGATACAAACCCTAAGACATCTGGGTCTTTAAATAGGACATTAAAATAATAGAAAACGAGTCTAGGCCCAAACAGATCATAAATTCACATAAAACTGGCCCAAACTCGCTCTGGTTGACTTTTTCAGCATTCTGGTTGACCGGTTGACTTTTCTGGTTAACTAGTTGACTTTCCTGCATTCTGTTGACTTTTCTGCACTGCAACTCCTTGATTTTCAATCCTTCTTCCAAATCATTCCAAAAACCTTATATAGAGTTCTAAAATTTACAGAAAAGTAGGCCCAAGCCCCAAAATAATGTCGCTCAGCAGTAAAATACCGCTCAACGGTATCAGCGCGTAGTCAATTCTTCTTCTCAGCTGCATTTCTGCCCCTCAGCGGTTCTAACGCATTCTGAAATTGGCGCTGAGGGGGAAAACGCCCCTCAGCGGTGCCGCCGCTCAAGGGGAAAATGTCCTTGAGCGGTACTTATGGCTTCTCCTTTTATGCACTGCTTGTGCCCTTTTCTGATTCCTTCTCTTTCCCTTTTCACTTCTTTCATCAATTTCATCTAAAAACCTGCAAAAACAAGAGAATCAAGCATAAAACCTGTCCAACTCTATTATTTCCAAGAATTCAACAAAATCATGAGTTCAAGCTAATTTCTAAGGCATAAAGGTTGTAATTGAAGTCAATTTTAGGTATAAAAATAACAGTTTTTCAACTGTTATCACAACCCCAAACTTAGAACTTTGCTTGTCCTCAAGCAAATAAGATGTAACTCAATCTTCAACCAATCACTATGATGGTTCACCACATTCAAAATCCTCTTTTCAAGATAAGTAAGTACTCAATTAAGCTCATGACAAAGACTTCAATCAAGACATGCACATGCTTTAGTGTTCACACAATCACCTAATATCCAACAAATGCTACTTTGCATGAATGATCAATCAACTAAGCATGGATGTTCTTATGTGTTCATGTAATCTTTCCTCCTTAGATAAAGTGTTTCACTCAAACACACAAGTGTATAAGAGGTATTCACTCATTCACTCTACTATCACAATGTCACATGAATCGACTTAGCCTTTCATTTAACCACAATCAAATGCATTCACAAGTAAGCATCATCACAAGGACTTTTCAATGGCTTATAATGTGGCCGGGCTAACAAGAAAATTGGTTTTTCTGGATCACAAAACCCTTGAGTTAAGAGAATCATCTAAACACAATCATTCTTAATTATTCCCAACTTTCCTTTGCATTGAGCTTTTTCTTTTTCTTCTTTTCTTTCCTTTTTCTTTTTCTTTTCTTTTCACATGCTTAGCTCTTAGCTCAATGCGTTCAATTTTCCCTTTCAAAACTTCTGAACAACCCCAAACTTGAACAATTATCAATACCACAGAATATTTTCTACTTAACTCAAAGTAAAGATTTTCAAAGGGTTTCAAATCATGTTCAAGGCTAAGGGTTCAAAGGATAGAACACATAATGTTCTCTTTTTGTGGGCTTTATTCATGCATTTGGCTAACAAAAGGGTTACCAACAAATGGCCTTGATCATATGATGCAAACAAGCAATTGATTCAATTATAGAAAACTTGGGCAAAGTCATTCATGCTTTCAAAGTAATAGCATTCAATCACAACAACTCTGGAGCTCAAAACCTCACAAATAAGCTCATCCATATTCCACATACATATCCTGCTTAGCATCATAATCACAATCATAACATAATGCATTTGTTCACATAGTTCGTGAACCACCTGTATAAGCATATAATGTGCACAATCTCAACATCAATCAAGATCAAAGCATCATCAAGCAATACTTATCACACAATAGTCACAAGTAAACCACCAAAACAGATAAAGTTTCCAATTAAGTACATCAAACCCTATTCTAAAAACAGAAGCAAATAAGTTCAACAAAACAAAAGATAAGAAAAATCCTGCTCTAATGCTGATAGCATCCATCAATAAATGCTATCTCAACTCCTCATTAGCCTGTGCTGTCATCTGTATCTTCCTCCCATGCAACTAAAGCAAGATCAAAATAAACAATAAAGACAAATTAAATCAACTGGGTTGCCTCCCAGGTAGCGCTTGTTTAACGTCACGAGCCTGACCCAAAATACACCAACACCCATCAGTAGGTGCAAATCTTTCTTACCAACAACCATCAGTAGGTGTAACAAACCTGTCAATAAACCTAGTATCCTTCAGTAGATACTCTTCCGCCTAACATCCATCAGTAGATGTAAACCCTGTAACAAACTTATAACAAAAACAAAAATACCCAAAAGTTCAAAATTACATCATCAAACCAAAATTAAAAGTTCTTAAATCACTGGGTTGCCTCCCAGCAAGCGCTCTTTTAACGTCACTAGCTTGACCCAATAAAGCTCATGTTCCATCTTCTTTTTCTTCTTCTTTCTACTGAACTTCTTCAGAAATTTGATCAACCTAGGAACCTGTTGTAGTGTCTCAATCATAGGAACTTTAATCTCCAATTTCTTGAAGATTTCCATAAAGTGCTCAGATTTCTTTTCTTTCCTATGATATTTCTTTGGATGAGGTCGAGGTTTTTCATATGATTCTTTCTCTCTTCCTCTCGCCCTCTTTCTCTTTTCTCTCTCAACCACCTCTCTTTCTTTTTCTTTTCTCTCCACTCTCTTTTCTTTTTCCTCCACTCTCTTTCTTTTTCTTCTTTTCTCTCTAACTCAACTTTTTCAACATCTACACTCACTAAACTTTTACACTCTTCTCTAGGGTTAACCTCAGTATTAGCCCCTAAACTCTTATCAGACCTTTCTTCCAACTTCTTAGTTAATTGTCTGATTTGCATCCCCATAGTTCTAAGAGATGTTTGCATGCTATCAAGGCTGGAGAGGGTTACCTTCATAAACTGATTAAGAATTTCTTCCGTCTTTGATTGTTTTTCAGTGAGTGTAGCCACCTGTTGCCATAATGATGGTTGTTGTTGTGGCTTATTTAATTGTCCTGCTTGCCCAGTTTGTCCCTGACCTTGACCCATGCTTGGGTGAGATTTCCAACCTTGGTTGAAATTACCTTGACAGTATGAAAATTGATTATTCATGAAATTTACATCTTCTAAGGCCTCCATTGGCAAAGCACATTGACCATTAATATGGTCACCACCACATAGCTCACACATTTGTTGTTGAACTTGAGCAACTGTTTTGAATTCCTTTGGCAATTGAGTAAGTGTCTTTGCCATATTTTCTAGCTGTTGAGTTATAATTTTATTCTGAGCAAGCAAGGCATTATTTGACTGCAATTGTAGAACCCCTTTCGGTTGAATAGGAGATCCTCTTTCACTGTTCAGCTCATTATCATTAGTAGCCATATTTTCAATTATTTCTGTTGCTTCCTCTGGAGTCTTCCATTTAATATTGCCTCCAGCTGAGGCATCTAGCATCAACTTGGTTTGTGAACCAAGTCCTCCAAGAAAGAATAGGACTACTTCTACTTCGTCAAATCCATGCGTGGGAATCTTTCTCAATAAGCTTTTGTACCTGTCCCATGCATGACCTAGTGATTCCTCCATGCCTTGCCTGAAAGAAGAGATCTCTTGCTTCCCTTTGTTGACCTTGGATTGTGGGAAGTATTTGTTCAAAAACTTTGTCACAACAGCTTCCCACTCTGTAAAGCTCCCTTCTGGAAAAGAGTTCAACCAAAGCTTAGCATTGCCTCCCAATGAGAAAGGAAACAAGATAAGTTTCATTGCTTCGTCAGGCACCCCATTTATCTTCAACTGTATTGCAAATTTCATTAAAGGTTGTGAGGTGCTCATATGGGCTTTCATGTGACAACCCATTAAATTGATTACTCTTAACCAGCTGGATCAACGCCGGTTTCACCTCCATGTTGGCTGCATTTACCCTCGGTCTTGCTATGCGGTTAAAATGTTGAGGACCAACCACATTGGTGTAATCTGCAAGAGTCCGTCTAACATTATTATTATTCTCCATCTCCTCAGTGCTATGGTGAGAACCTTGTGGTGAAGGTTGTAAAAGATCTTCCGGAGGAGGGAAAAGTTCTCTAGATGTACGGAATCTTCTCTTCCGTCTACTCTCGTCTAAGCCTTCAAGAGAGGTTCCGAGGTTTCTTTGCTTCTAGTTTGAATTGCTTCCTGCATATACAAGAAAAAAAATCCCTAGAAAAATTTGTTAGCATAAAAAGATAGAGAAGATATAAAATAAGGAATAAGAAGATAATAGATAGAAAGAGAGAAGATCAAAAAAAAAGAAAAAAAAAAATAAAAAAAAATAAAATAAAATAAAAATAAAAAAACAAAAAAAATCAAAATAAAATAAAATAAAACAGAAAAAACTAAAAAAAAAAAATAAAATAAAATAAAAAATAAAAAAGAAAATAAAATAAAAACAGAAAAAAAAAAAATACTAAATAAAAAATAAAATAAAATAAAATAAAATAAAACAGAAAAATAAAATAAAATAAAATAAATAATATAAAATAAAATCAAAACAGAAAAATAAAATATTCACAACAAATAAAAATTATTAAAAATCACACAAATATACTAGTTAAACCAGAGTCCCCGACAACGGCGTCAAAAACTTGTTGACAAATTCATGAACACCGAAAAATGGCGCCACAAACTTGTTTTACCCTCGGCAAGTGTGACCGAATCGAAGCAAGTAATAATCTTGGTAAGACCAAGTATCGTTTCAAAAGACTCAAGGCCTAGAGATCTATGTGATTAATCAATTAATTAAGACTTGAAAAGAAACAAAGTATTTTGTGTTTAGAATGCAAAAGACAGAAAATTAAATATGAATGCATATGAATATGATCAATGACAAAAAGAAACAAATGTGAGTTGAATTGTATGGATGAATATGTTGTTGGGGTTTATCAAGTAAATCTTTTCCACTCTCTTGTATTTAGGAATTCATCAATCTTTTCATTAATGTTAATGTCACTTTCTAATTTACTTTAAACCCGATCTCTCGGCGAAGAAAGCCTAATCATAATTACTAGTTTACAATCTCTTGTCTCCCTAGCAATCAATCATGCATTATAGTGAACAGAAGCTTAAAGGCAACCAACTATCATACTCCTATCTCTAGGTTGGTAATATACTTTTGGGAAGATTCCCCAATCTAGACTTCCCCGTACGTCTCCGTATCGACAAAATCAATAATCATGACATCGAATGAGTTAAACTATGCATGCTATGAGCAAAGAGGAAAAACCCTAACTATTAATGAAAAGAAAGCATGTATCATATATATGATCTTGAAGAACAAAATTCCATACAAGAGAGTTTCTAAAGATTTACATTGATTCCCCAACAACAAGAAGTTTAGTTCTCCATCGTCATGGAAGAACTAGATGAACAATGGAATGAAAGAATGGAAGAGATAGAAAAACCCGGGAAAGAGAAGAGGAGAGTCCGTCACCATCTCCCAATCTACCCCAAGGGGTGAAAAGTGTGTTTCTGCTTCCTCCCAGCCAAAGATACAAACCCTAAGACATCTGGGTCTTTAAATAGGACATTAAAATAATAGAAAACGAGTCCAGGCCCAAACAGATCATAAATTCACATAAAACTGGCCCAAACTCGCTCTGGTTGACTTTTTCAGCATTCTGGTTGACTGGTTGACTTTTCTGGTTGACTGATTGACTTTTCTGCATTCTGGTTGAATTTTCTGCATTCTGTTGACTTTTCTGCACTGCAACTCCTTGATTTTCAATCCTTCTTCCAAATCATTCCAAAAACCTTATATAGAGTTCTAAAATTTACAGAAAAGTAGGCCCAAGCCCCAAAATAATGCCGCTCAGCGTAAAATACCGCTCAACGGTACCAGTGCGTAGTCAATTCTTCTCCTCAACTGCATTTCTGCCCCTCAGCGGTTCTAACGCATTCTGAAATTGGCGCTGAGGGGGAAAACGCCCCTCAGCGGTGCCGCCGCTCAGGGGGAAAGTGCCCCTGAGCGGTACTTACGGCTTCTCCTTTTATGCACTACTTGTGCCCTTTTCTGATTCCTTCTCTTTCCCTTTTCACTTCTTTCATCAATTTCATCTAAAAACCTGCAAAAACAAGAGAATCAAGCATAAAACCTGTCCAACTCTATTATTTCCAAGAATTCAACAAAATCATGAGTTCAAGCTAATTTCTAAGGCATAAAGGTTGTAATTGAAGTCAATTTTAGGTATAAAAATAACAGTTTTTCAACTGTTATCACAACCCCAAACTTAGAACTTTGCTTGTCCTCAAGCAAATAAGATGTAACTCAATCTTCAACCAATCACTATGATGGTTCACCACATTCAAAATCCTCTTTTCAAGATAAGTAAGTACTCAATTAAGCTCATGACAAAGACTTCAATCAAGACATGCACATGCTTTAGTGTTCACACAATCACCTAATATCCAACAAATGCTACTTTGCATGAATGATCAATCAACTAAGCATGGATGTTCTTATGTGTTCATGTAATCTTTCCTCCTTAGATAAAGTGTTTCACTCAAACACACAAGTGTATAAGAGGTATTCACTCATTCACTCTACTATCACAATGTCACATGAATCGACTTAGCCTTTCATTTAACCACAATCAAATGCATTCACAAGTAAGCATCATCACAAGGACTTTTCAATGGCTTATAATGTGGCCGGGCTAACAAGAAAATTGGTTTTTCTGGATCACAAAACCCTTGAGTTAAGAGAATCATCTAAACACAATCATTCTTAATTATTCCCAACTTTCCTTTGCATTGAGCTTTTTTTTTTTCTTCTTTTCTTTCCTTTTTCTTTTTCTTTTCTTTTTCACATGCTTAGCTCTTAGCTCAATGCGTTCAATTTTCCCTTTCAAAACTTCTGAACAACCCCAAACTTGAACAATTATCAATACCACAGAATATTTTCTACTTAACTCAAAGTAAAGATTTTCAAAGGGTTTCAAATCATGTTCAAGGCTAAGGGTTCAAAGGATAGAACACATAATGTTCTCTTTTTGTGGGCTTTATTCATGCATTTGGCTAACAAAAGGGTTACCAACAAATGGCCTTGATCATATGATGCAAACAAGCAATTGATTCAATTATAGAAAACTTGGGCAAAGTCATTCATGCTTTCAAAGTAATAGCATTCAATCACAACAACTCTGGAGCTCAAAACCTCACAAATAAGCTCATCCATATTCCACATACATATCCTGCTTAGCATCATAATCACAATCATAACATAATGCATTTGTTCACATAGTTCGTGAACCACCTGTATAAGCATATAATGTGCACAATCTCAACATCAATCAAGATCAAAGCATCATCAAGCAATACTTATCACACAATAGTCACAAGTAAACCACCAAAACAGATAAAGTTTCCAATTAAGTACATCAAACCCTATTCTAAAAACAGAAGCAAATAAGTTCAACAAAACAAAAGATAAGAAAAATCCTGCTCTAATGCTGATAGCATCCATCAATAAATGCTATCTCAACTCCTCATTAGCCTGTGCTGTCATCTGTATCTTCCTCCCATGCAACTAAAGCAAGATCAAAATAAACAATAAAGACAAATTAAATCAACTGGGTTGCCTCCCAGGTAGCGCTTGTTTAACGTCACGAGCCTGACCCAAAATACACCAACACCCATCAGTAGGTGCAAATCTTTCTTACCAACAACCATCAGTAGGTGTAACAAACCTGTCAATAAACCTAGTATCCTTCAGTAGATACTCTTCCGCCTAACATCCATCAGTAGATGTAAACCCTGTAACAAACTTATAACAAAAACAAAAATACCCAAAAGTTCAAAATTACATCATCAAACCAAAATTAAAAGTTCTTAAATCACTGGGTTGCCTCCCAGCAAGCGCTCTTTTAACGTCACTAGCTTGACCCAATAAAGCTCATGTTCCATCTTCTTTTTCTTCTTCTTTCTACTGAACTTCTTCAGAAATTTGATCAACCTAGGAACCTGTTGTAGTGTCTCAATCATAGGAACTTTAATCTCCAATTTCTTGAAGATTTCCATAAAGTGCTCAGATTTCTTTTCTTTCCTATGATATTTCTTTGGATGAGGTCGAGGTTTTTCATATGATTCTTTCTCTCTTCCTCTCGCCCTCTTTCTCTTTTCTCTCTCAACCACCTCTCTTTCTTTTTCTTTTCTCTCCACTCTCTTTTCTTTTTCCTCCACTCTCTCTTCTTTTTCTTCTTTTCTCTCTAACTCAACTTTTTCAACATCTACACTCACTAAACTTTTACACTCTTCTCTAGGGTTAACCTCAGTATTAGCCCCTAAACTCTTATCAGACCTTTCTTCCAACTTCTTAGTTAATTGTCTGATTTGCATCCCCATAGTTCTAAGAGATGTTTGCATGCTATCAAGGCTGGAGAGGGTTACCTTCATAAACTGATTAAGAATTTCTTCCGTCTTTGATTGTTTTTCAGTGAGTGTAGCCACCTGTTGCCATAATGATGGTTGTTGTTGTGGCTTATTTAATTGTCCTGCTTGCCCAGTTTGTCCCTGACCTTGACCCATGCTTGGGTGAGATTTCCAACCTTGGTTGAAATTACCTTGACAGTATGAAAATTGATTATTCATGAAATTTACATCTTCTAAGGCCTCCATTGGCAAAGCACATTGACCATTAATATGGTCACCACCACATAGCTCACACATTTGTTGTTGAACTTGAGCAACTGTTTTGAATTCCTTTGGCAATTGAGTAAGTGTCTTTGCCATATTTTCTAGCTGTTGAGTTATAATTTTATTCTGAGCAAGCAAGGCATTATTTGACTGCAATTGTAGAACCCCTTTCGGTTGAATAGGAGATCCTCTTTCACTGTTCAGCTCATTATCATTAGTAGCCATATTTTCAATTATTTCTGTTGCTTCCTCTGGAGTCTTCCATTTAATATTGCCTCCAGCTGAGGCATCTAGCATCAACTTGGTTTGTGAACCAAGTCCTCCAAGAAAGAATAGGACTACTTCTACTTCGTCAAATCCATGCGTGGGAATCTTTCTCAATAAGCTTTTGTACCTGTCCCATGCATGACCTAGTGATTCCTCCATGCCTTGCCTGAAAGAAGAGATCTCTTGCTTCCCTTTGTTGACCTTGGATTGTGGGAAGTATTTGTTCAAAAACTTTGTCACAACAGCTTCCCACTCTGTAAAGCTCCCTTCTGGAAAAGAGTTCAACCAAAGCTTAGCATTGCCTCCCAATGAGAAAGGAAACAAGATAAGTTTCATTGCTTCGTCAGGCACCCCATTTATCTTCAACTGTATTGCAAATTTCATTAAAGGTTGTGAGGTGCTCATATGGGCTTTCATGTGACAACCCATTAAATTGATTACTCTTAACCAGCTGGATCAACGCCGGTTTCACCTCCATGTTGGCTGCATTTACCCTCGGTCTTGCTATGCGGTTAAAATGTTGAGGACCAACCACATTGGTGTAATCTGCAAGAGTCCGTCTAACATTATTATTATTCTCCATCTCCTCAGTGCTATGGTGAGAACCTTGTGGTGAAGGTTGTAAAAGATCTTCCGGAGGAGGGAAAAGTTCTCTAGATGTACGGAATCTTCTCTTCCGTCTACTCTCGTCTAAGCCTTCAAGAGAGGTTCCGAGGTTTCTTTGCTTCTAGTTTGAATTGCTTCCTGCATATACAAGAAAACAAATCCCTAGAAAAATTTGTTAGCATAAAAGATAGAGAAGATATAAAATAAGGAATAAGAAGATAATAGATAGAAAGAGAGAAGATCAAATAAAAACAGAAAAAATAAAAACAGAAAAATAAAATAAAATAAAAATAAAAACAGAAAAATAAAATAAAATAAAATAAAAACAGAAAAAATAAAAACAAAAAATAAAATAAAATAAAAATAAAAAATAGAAAAATAAAATAAAATAAAAACAGAAAATAAAATAAAATAAAATAAAAAAATAGAAAAATAAAATAAAATAAATAAAATAAAAACAGAAAAATAAAATAAAATAAAATAAAATAATATAAAATAAAATCAAAACAGAAAAATAAAATATTCACAACAAATAAAAATTAATTAAAAATCACACAAATATACTAGTTAAACCAGAGTCCCCGACAACGGCGTCAAAAACTTGTTGACAAATTCATGAACACCGAAAAATGGCGCCACAAACTTGTTTTACCCTCGGCAAGTGTGACCGAATCGAAGCAAGTAATAAATCTTGGTAAGGACCAAGTATCGTTTCCCAAGAGACTCAAGGCCTAGAGATCTATGTGATTAATCAATTAATTAAGACTTGAAAAGAAACAAAGTATTTTGTGTTTAGAATGCAAAAGACAGAAAATTAAATATGAATGCATATGAATATGATAAATGGCAAAAAGAAACAAATGTGTGAGTTGAATAGTATGGATGAATATGTTGTTGGGGTTTATCAAGTAAATCTTTTCCACTCTCTTGTATTTAGGAATTCATCAATCTTTTCATTAATGTTAATGTCACTTTCTAATTTACTTTAAACCCGATCTCTCGGCGAAGAAAGCCTAATCATAATTACTAGTTTACAATCTCTTGTCTCCCTAGCAATCAATCATGCATTATAGTGAACAGAAGCTTAAAGGCAACCAACTATCATACTCCTATCTCTAGGTTGGTAATATACTTTTGGGAAAGATTCCCCAAATCTAGACTTCCCCGTACGTCTCCGTATCGACAAAATCAATAATCATGACATCGAATGAGTTAAACTATGCATGCTATGAGTAAAGAGGAAAAACCCTAACTATTAATGAAAAGAAAGCATGTATCATATATATGATCTTGAAGAACAAAATTCCATACAAGAGAGTTTCTAAAGATTTACATTGATTCCCCAACAACAAGAAGTTTAGTTCTCCATCGTCATGGAAGAACTAGATGAACAATGGAATGAAAGAATGGAAGAGATAGAAAAACCCGGGAAAGAGAAGAGGAGAGTCGTCACCATCTCCCAATCTACCCCCAAGGGGTGAAAAGTGTGTTTCTGCTTCCTCCCAGCCAAAGATACAAACCCTAAGACATCTGGGTCTTTAAATAGGACATTAAAATAATAGAAAACGAGTCCAGGCCCAAACAGATCATAAATTCACATAAAACTGGCCCAAACTCGCTCTGGTTGACTTTTTCAGCATTCTGGTTGACTGGTTGACTTTTCTGGTTGACTGATTGACTTTTCTGCATTCTGGTTGAATTTTCTGCATTCTGTTGACTTTTCTGCACTGCAACTCCTTGATTTTCAATCCTTCTTCCAAATCATTCCAAAAACCTTATATAGAGTTCTAAAATTTACAGAAAAGTAGGCCCAAGCCCCAAAATAATGCCGCTCAGCGGTAAAATACTGCTCAACGGTACCAGTGCGTAGTCAATTCTTCTCCTCAACTGCATTTCTGCCCCTCAGCGGTTCTAACGCATTCTGAAATTGGCGCTGAGGGGGAAAACGCCCCTCAGCGGTGCCGCCGCTCAGGGGGAAAGTGCCCCTGAGCGGTACTTACGGCTTCTCCTTTTATGCACTACTTGTGCCCTTTTCTGATTCCTTCTCTTTCCCTTTTCACTTCTTTCATCAATTTCATCTAAAAACCTGCAAAAACAAGAGAATCAAGCATAAAACCTGTCCAACTCTATTATTTCCAAGAATTCAACAAAATCATGAGTTCAAGCTAATTTCTAAGGCATAAAGGTTGTAATTGAAGTCAATTTTAGGTATAAAAATAACAGTTTTTCAACTGTTATCACAACCCCAAACTTAGAACTTTGCTTGTCCTCAAGCAAATAAGATGTAACTCAATCTTCAACCAATCACTATGATGGTTCACCACATTCAAAATCCTCTTTTCAAGATAAGTAAGTACTCAATTAAGCTCATGACAAAGACTTCAATCAAGACATGCACATGCTTTAGTGTTCACACAATCACCTAATATCCAACAAATGCTACTTTGCATGAATGATCAATCAACTAAGCATGGATGTTCTTATGTGTTCATGTAATCTTTCCTCCTTAGATAAAGTGTTTCACTCAAACACACAAGTGTATAAGAGGTATTCACTCATTCACTCTACTATCACAATGTCACATGAATCGACTTAGCCTTTCATTTAACCACAATCAAATGCATTCACAAGTAAGCATCATCACAAGGACTTTTCAATGGCTTATAATGTGGCCGGGCTAACAAGAAAATTGGTTTTTCTGGATCACAAAACCCTTGAGTTAAGAGAATCATCTAAACACAATCATTCTTAATTATTCCCAACTTTCCTTTGCATTGAGCTTTTTCTTTTTCTTCTTTTCTTTCCTTTTTCTTTTTCTTTTCTTATTCACATGCTTAGCTCTTAGCTCAATGCGTTCAATTTTCCCTTTCAAAACTTCTGAACAACCCCAAACTTGAACAATTATCAATACCACAGAATATTTTCTACTTAACTCAAAGTAAAGATTTTCAAAGGGTTTCAAATCATGTTCAAGGCTAAGGGTTCAAAGGATAGAACACATAATGTTCTCTTTTTGTGGGCTTTATTCATGCATTTGGCTAACAAAAGGGTTACCAACAAATGGCCTTGATCATATGATGCAAACAAGCAATTGATTCAATTATAGAAAACTTGGGCAAAGTCATTCATGCTTTCAAAGTAATAGCATTCAATCACAACAACTCTGGAGCTCAAAACCTCACAAATAAGCTCATCCATATTCCACATACATATCCTGCTTAGCATCATAATCACAATCATAACATAATGCATTTGTTCACATAGTTCGTGAACCACCTGTATAAGCATATAATGTGCACAATCTCAACATCAATCAAGATCAAAGCATCATCAAGCAATACTTATCACACAATAGTCACAAGTAAACCACCAAAACAGATAAAGTTTCCAATTAAGTACATCAAACCCTATTCTAAAAACAGAAGCAAATAAGTTCAACAAAACAAAAGATAAGAAAAATCCTGCTCTAATGCTGATAGCATCCATCAATAAATGCTATCTCAACTCCTCATTAGCCTGTGCTGTCATCTGTATCTTCCTCCCATGCAACTAAAGCAAGATCAAAATAAACAATAAAGACAAATTAAATCAACTGGGTTGCCTCCCAGGTAGCGCTTGTTTAACGTCACGAGCCTGACCCAAAATACACCAACACCCATCAGTAGGTGCAAATCTTTCTTACCAACAACCATCAGTAGGTGTAACAAACCTGTCAATAAACCTAGTATCCTTCAGTAGATACTCTTCCGCCTAACATCCATCAGTAGATGTAAACCCTGTAACAAACTTATAACAAAAACAAAAATACCCAAAAGTTCAAAATTACATCATCAAACCAAAATTAAAAGTTCTTAAATCACTGGGTTGCCTCCCAGCAAGCGCTCTTTTAACGTCACTAGCTTGACCCAATAAAGCTCATGTTCCATCTTCTTTTTCTTCTTCTTTCTACTGAACTTCTTCAGAAATTTGATCAACCTAGGAACCTGTTGTAGTGTCTCAATCATAGGAACTTTAATCTCCAATTTCTTGAAGATTTCCATAAAGTGCTCAGATTTCTTTTCTTTCCTATGATATTTCTTTGGATGAGGTCGAGGTTTTTCATATGATTCTTTCTCTCTTCCTCTCGCCCTCTTTCTCTTTTCTCTCTCAACCACCTCTCTTTCTTTTTCTTTTCTCTCCACTCTCTTTTCTTTTTCCTCCACTCTCTCTTCTTTTTCTTCTTTTCTCTCTAACTCAACTTTTTCAACATCTACACTCACTAAACTTTTACACTCTTCTCTAGGGTTAACCTCAGTATTAGCCCCTAAACTCTTATCAGACCTTTCTTCCAACTTCTTAGTTAATTGTCTGATTTGCATCCCCATAGTTCTAAGAGATGTTTGCATGCTATCAAGGCTGGAGAGGGTTACCTTCATAAACTGATTAAGAATTTCTTCCGTCTTTGATTGTTTTTCAGTGAGTGTAGCCACCTGTTGCCATAATGATGGTTGTTGTTGTGGCTTATTTAATTGTCCTGCTTGCCCAGTTTGTCCCTGACCTTGACCCATGCTTGGGTGAGATTTCCAACCTTGGTTGAAATTACCTTGACAGTATGAAAATTGATTATTCATGAAATTTACATCTTCTAAGGCCTCCATTGGCAAAGCACATTGACCATTAATATGGTCACCACCACATAGCTCACACATTTGTTGTTGAACTTGAGCAACTGTTTTGAATTCCTTTGGCAATTGAGTAAGTGTCTTTGCCATATTTTCTAGCTGTTGAGTTATAATTTTATTCTGAGCAAGCAAGGCATTATTTGACTGCAATTGTAGAACCCCTTTCGGTTGAATAGGAGATCCTCTTTCACTGTTCAGCTCATTATCATTAGTAGCCATATTTTCAATTATTTCTGTTGCTTCCTCTGGAGTCTTCCATTTAATATTGCCTCCAGCTGAGGCATCTAGCATCAACTTGGTTTGTGAACCAAGTCCTCCAAGAAAGAATAGGACTACTTCTACTTCGTCAAATCCATGCGTGGGAATCTTTCTCAATAAGCTTTTGTACCTGTCCCATGCATGACCTAGTGATTCCTCCATGCCTTGCCTGAAAGAAGAGATCTCTTGCTTCCCTTTGTTGACCTTGGATTGTGGGAAGTATTTGTTCAAAAACTTTGTCACAACAGCTTCCCACTCTGTAAAGCTCCCTTCTGGAAAAGAGTTCAACCAAAGCTTAGCATTGCCTCCCAATGAGAAAGGAAACAAGATAAGTTTCATTGCTTCGTCAGGCACCCCATTTATCTTCAACTGTATTGCAAATTTCATTAAAGGTTGTGAGGTGCTCATATGGGCTTTCATGTGACAACCCATTAAATTGATTACTCTTAACCAGCTGGATCAACGCCGGTTTCACCTCCATGTTGGCTGCATTTACCCTCGGTCTTGCTATGCGGTTAAAATGTTGAGGACCAACCACATTGGTGTAATCTGCAAGAGTCCGTCTAACATTATTATTATTCTCCATCTCCTCAGTGCTATGGTGAGAACCTTGTGGTGAAGGTTGTAAAAGATCTTCCGGAGGAGGGAAAAGTTCTCTAGATGTACGGAATCTTCTCTTCCGTCTACTCTCGTCTAAGCCTTCAAGAGAGGTTCCGAGGTTTCTTTGCTTCTAGTTTGAATTGCTTCCTGCATATACAAGAAAACAAATCCCTAGAAAAATTTGTTAGCATAAAAAGATAGAGAAGATATAAAATAAGGAATAAGAAGATAATAGATAGAAAGAGAGAAGATCAAATAAAAACAGAAAAAATAAAAACAGAAAAATAAAATAAAATAAAAATAAAAACAGAAAAATAAAATAAAATAAAATAAAAACAGAAAAAATAAAAACAAAAAAATAAAATAAAATAAAAATAAAAAATAGAAAAATAAAATAAAATAAAAACAGAAAAATAAAATAAAATAAAATAAAAATAGAAAAATAAAATAAAATAAAATAAAATAAAAACAGAAAAATAAAATAAAATAAAATAAAATAATATAAAATAAAATCAAAACAGAAAAATAAAATATTCACAACAAATAAAAATTAATTAAAAATCACACAAATATACTAGTTAAACCAGAGTCCCCGACAACGGCGTCAAAAACTTGTTGACAAATTCATGAACACCGAAAAATGGCGCCACAAACTTGTTTTACCCTCGGCAAGTGTGACCGAATCGAAGCAAGTAATAAATCTTGGTAAGGGCCAAGTATCGTTTCCCAAGAGACTCAAGGCCTAGAGATCTATGTGATTAATCAATTAATTAAGACTTGAAAAGAAACAAAGTATTTTGTGTTTAGAATGCAAAAGACAGAAAATTAAATATGAATGCATATGAATATGATAAATGGCAAAAAGAAACAAATGTGTGAGTTGAATAGTATGGATGAATATGTTGTTGGGGTTTATCAAGTAAATCTTTTCCAATCTCTTGTATTTAGGAATTCATCAATCTTTTCATTAATGTTAATGTCACTTCCTAATTTACTTTAAACCCGATCTCTCGGCGAAGAAAGCCTAATCATAATTACTAGTTTACAATCTCTTGTCTCCCTAGCAATCAATCATGCATTATAGTGAACAGAAGCTTAAAGGCAACCAACTATCATACTCCTATCTCTAGGTTGGTAATATATTTTTGGGAGAGATTCCCCAGATCTAGACTTCCCCGTACGTCTCTGTATCGACAAAATCAATAATCATGACATCGAATGAGTTAAACTATGCATGCTATGAGCAAAGAGGAAAAACCCTAACTATTAATGAAAAGAAAGCATGTATCATATATATGATCTTGAAGAACAAAATTCCATACAAGAGAGTTTCTAAAGATTTACATTGATTCCCCAACAACAATAAGTTTAGTTCTTCATCGTCATGGAAGAACTAGATGAACAATGGAATGAAAGAATGGAAGAGATAGAAAAACCCGGGAAAGAGAAGAGGAGAGCCGTCACCATCTCCCAATCTACCCCCAAGGGGTGAAAAGTGTGTTTCTGCTTCCTCCCAGCTAAAGATACAAACCCTAAGACATCTGGGTCTTTAAATTTACATAAAACTGGCCCAAACAGATCATAAATTTACATAAAACTGGCCCAAACTCGCTCTGGTTGACTTTTTCAGCATTCTGGTTGACTGGTTGACTTTTCTGGTTGACTGATTGACTTTTCTGCATTCTGGTTGAATTTTCTGCATTCTGTTGACTTTTCTGCACTACAACTCCTTGATTTTCAATCCTTCTTCCAAATCATTCCAAAAACCTTATATAGAGTTCTAAAATTTACAGAAAAGTAGGCCCAAGCCCCAAAATAATGCCGCTCAGCGGTAAAATACCGCTCAACGGTACCAGTGCGTAGTCAATTCTTCTCCTCAACTGCATTTCTGCCCCTCAGCGGTTCTAACGCATTCTGAAATTGGCGCTGAGGGGGAAAACGCCCCTCAGCGGTGCCGCCGCTCAGGGGGAAAGTGCCCCTGAGCGGTACTTACGGCTTCTCCTTTTATGCACTACTTGTGCCCTTTTCTGATTCCTTCTCTTTCCCTTTTCACTTCTTTCATCAATTTCATCTAAAAACCTGCAAAAACAAGAGAATCAAGCATAAAACCTGTCCAACTCTATTATTTCCAAGAATTCAACAAAATCATGAGTTCAAGCTAATTTCTAAGGCATAAAGGTTGTAATTGAAGTCAATTTTAGGTATAAAAATAACAGTTTTTCAACTGTTATCACAACCCCAAACTTAGAACTTTGCTTGTCCTCAAGCAAATAAGATGTAACTCAATCTTCAACCAATCACTATGATGGTTCACCACATTCAAAATCCTCTTTTCAAGATAAGTAAGTACTCAATTAAGCTCATGACAAAGACTTCAATCAAGACATGCACATGCTTTAGTGTTCACACAATCACCTAATATCCAACAAATGCTACTTTGCATGAATGATCAATCAACTAAGCATGGATGTTCTTATGTGTTCATGTAATCTTTCCTCCTTAGATAAAGTGTTTCACTCAAACACACAAGTGTATAAGAGGTATTCACTCATTCACTCTACTATCACAATGTCACATGAATCGACTTAGCCTTTCATTTAACCACAATCAAATGCATTCACAAGTAAGCATCATCACAAGGACTTTTCAATGGCTTATAATGTGGCCGGGCTAACAAGAAAATTGGTTTTTCTGGATCACAAAACCCTTGAGTTAAGAGAATCATCTAAACACAATCATTCTTAATTATTCCCAACTTTCCTTTGCATTGAGCTTTTTCTTTTTCTTCTTTTCTTTCCTTTTTCTTTTTCTTTTCTTTTTCACATGCTTAGCTCTTAGCTCAATGCGTTCAATTTTCCCTTTCAAAACTTCTGAACAACCCCAAACTTGAACAATTATCAATACCACAGAATATTTTCTACTTAACTCAAAGTAAAGATTTTCAAAGGGTTTCAAATCATGTTCAAGGCTAAGGGTTCAAAGGATAGAACACATAATGTTCTCTTTTTGTGGGCTTTATTCATGCATTTGGCTAACAAAAGGGTTACCAACAAATGGCCTTGATCATATGATGCAAACAAGCAATTGATTCAATTATAGAAAACTTGGGCAAAGTCATTCATGCTTTCAAAGTAATAGCATTCAATCACAACAACTCTGGAGCTCAAAACCTCACAAATAAGCTCATCCATATTCCACATACATATCCTGCTTAGCATCATAATCACAATCATAACATAATGCATTTGTTCACATAGTTCGTGAACCACCTGTATAAGCATATAATGTGCACAATCTCAACATCAATCAAGATCAAAGCATCATCAAGCAATACTTATCACACAATAGTCACAAGTAAACCACCAAAACAGATAAAGTTTCCAATTAAGTACATCAAACCCTATTCTAAAAACAGAAGCAAATAAGTTCAACAAAACAAAAGATAAGAAAAATCCTGCTCTAATGCTGATAGCATCCATCAATAAATGCTATCCCAACTCCTCATTAGCCTGTGCTGTCATCTGTATCTTCCTCCCATGCAACTAAAGCAAGATCAAAATAAACAATAAAGACAAATTAAATCAACTGGGTTGCCTCCCAGGTAGCGCTTGTTTAACGTCACGAGCCTGACCCAAAATACACCAACACCCATCAGTAGGTGCAAATCTTTCTTACCAACAACCATCAGTAGGTGTAACAAACCTGTCAATAAACCTAGTATCCTTCAGTAGATACTCTTCCGCCTAACATCCATCAGTAGATGTAAACCCTGTAACAAACTTATAACAAAAACAAAAATACCCAAAAGTTCAAAATTACATCATCAAACCAAAATTAAAAGTTCTTAAATCACTGGGTTGCCTCCCAGCAAGCGCTCTTTTAACGTCACTAGCTTGACCCAATAAAGCTCATGTTCCATCTTCTTTTTCTTCTTCTTTCTACTGAACTTCTTCAGAAATTTGATCAACCTAGGAACCTGTTGTAGTGTCTCAATCATAGGAACTTTAATCTCCAATTTCTTGAAGATTTCCATAAAGTGCTCAGATTTCTTTTCTTTCCTATGATATTTCTTTGGATGAGGTCGAGGTTTTTCATATGATTCTTTCTCTCTTCCTCTCGCCCTCTTTCTCTTTTCTCTCTCAACCACCTCTCTTTCTTTTTCTTTTCTCTCCACTCTCTTTTCTTTTTCCTCCACTCTCTTTTCTTTTTCTTCTTTTCTCTCTAACTCAACTTTTTCAACATCTACACTCACTAAACTTTTACACTCTTCTCTAGGGTTAACCTCAGTATTAGCCCCTAAACTCTTATCAGACCTTTCTTCCAACTTCTTAGTTAATTGTCTGATTTGCATCCCCATAGTTCTAAGAGATGTTTGCATGCTATCAAGGCTGGAGAGGGTTACCTTCATAAACTGATTAAGAATTTCTTCCGTCTTTGATTGTTTTTCAGTGAGTGTAGCCACCTGTTGCCATAATGATGGTTGTTGTTGTGGCTTATTTAATTGTCCTGCTTGCCCAGTTTGTCCCTGACCTTGACCCATGCTTGGGTGAGATTTCCAACCTTGGTTGAAATTACCTTGACAGTATGAAAATTGATTATTCATGAAATTTACATCTTCTAAGGCCTCCATTGGCAAAGCACATTGACCATTAATATGGTCACCACCACATAGCTCACACATTTGTTGTTGAACTTGAGCAACTGTTTTGAATTCCTTTGGCAATTGAGTAAGTGTCTTTGCCATATTTTCTAGCTGTTGAGTTATAATTTTATTCTGAGCAAGCAAGGCATTATTTGACTGCAATTGTAGAACCCCTTTCGGTTGAATAGGAGATCCTCTTTCACTGTTCAGCTCATTATCATTAGTAGCCATATTTTCAATTATTTCTGTTGCTTCCTCTGGAGTCTTCCATTTAATATTGCCTCCAGCTGAGGCATCTAGCATCAACTTGGTTTGTGAACCAAGTCCTCCAAGAAAGAATAGGACTACTTCTACTTCGTCAAATCCATGCGTGGGAATCTTTCTCAATAAGCTTTTGTACCTGTCCCATGCATGACCTAGTGATTCCTCCATGCCTTGCCTGAAAGAAGAGATCTCTTGCTTCCCTTTGTTGACCTTGGATTGTGGGAAGTATTTGTTCAAAAACTTTGTCACAACAGCTTCCCACTCTGTAAAGCTCCCTTCTGGAAAAGAGTTCAACCAAAGCTTAGCATTGCCTCCCAATGAGAAAGGAAACAAGATAAGTTTCATTGCTTCGTCAGGCACCCCATTTATCTTCAACTGTATTGCAAATTTCATTAAAGGTTGTGAGGTGCTCATATGGGCTTTCATGTGACAACCCATTAAATTGATTACTCTTAACCAGCTGGATCAACGCCGGTTTCACCTCCATGTTGGCTGCATTTACCCTCGGTCTTGCTATGCGGTTAAAATGTTGAGGACCAACCACATTGGTGTAATCTGCAAGAGTCCGTCTAACATTATTATTATTCTCCATCTCCTCAGTGCTATGGTGAGAACCTTGTGGTGAAGGTTGTAAAAGATCTTCCGGAGGAGGGAAAAGTTCTCTAGATGTACGGAATCTTCTCTTCCGTCTACTCTCGTCTAAGCCTTCAAGAGAGGTTCCGAGGTTTCTTTGCTTCTAGTTTGAATTGCTTCCTGCATATACAAGAAAACAAATCCCTAGAAAAATTTGTTAGCATAAAAAGATAGAGAAGATATAAAATAAGGAATAAGAAGATAATAGATAGAAAGAGAGAAGATCAAATAAAAACAGAAAAAATAAAAACAGAAAAATAAAATAAAATAAAAATAAAAACAGAAAAATAAAATAAAATAAAATAAAAACAGAAAAAATAAAAACAAAAAAATAAAATAAAATAAAAATAAAAAATAGAAAAATAAAATAAAATAAAAACAGAAAAATAAAATAAAATAAAATAAAAATAGAAAAATAAAATAAAATAAAATAAAATAAAAACAGAAAAATAAAATAAAATAAAATAAAATAATATAAAATAAAATCAAAACAGAAAAATAAAATATTCACAACAAATAAAAATTAATTAAAAATCACACAAATATACTAGTTAAACCAGAGTCCCCGACAACGGCGTCAAAAACTTGTTGACAAATTCATGAACACCGAAAAATGGCGCCACAAACTTGTTTTACCCTCGGCAAGTGTGACCGAATCGAAGCAAGTAATAAATCTTGGTAAGGACCAAGTATCGTTTCCCAAGAGACTCAAGGCCTAGAGATCTATGTGATTAATCAATTAATTAAGACTTGAAAAGAAACAAAGTATTTTGTGTTTAGAATGCAAAAGACAGAAAATTAAATATGAATGCATATGAATATGATAAATGGCAAAAAGAAACAAATGTGTGAGTTGAATAGTATGGATGAATATGTTGTTGGGGTTTATCAAGTAAATCTTTTCCACTCTCTTGTATTTAGGAATTCATCAATCTTTTCATTAATGTTAATGTCACTTTCTAATTTACTTTAAACCCGATCTCTCGGTGAAGAAAGCCTAATCATAATTACTAGTTTACAATCTCTTGTCTCCCTAGCAATCAATCATGCATTATAGTGAACAGAAGCTTAAAGGCAACCAACTATCATACTCCTATCTCTAGGTTGGTAATATATTTTTGGGAGAGATTCCCCAGATCTAGACTTCCCCGTACGTCTCTGTATCGACAAAATCAATAATCATGACATCGAATGAGTTAAACTATGCATGCTATGAGCAAAGAGGAAAAACCCTAACTATTAATGAAAAGAAAGCATGTATCATATATATGATCTTGAAGAACAAAATTCCATACAAGAGAGTTTCTAAAGATTTACATTGATTCCCCAACAACAATAAGTTTAGTTCTCCATCGTCATGGAAGAACTAGATGAACAATGGAATGAAAGAATGGAAGAGATAGAAAAACCCGGGAAAGAGAAGAGGAGAGCCGTCACCATCTCCCAATCTACCCCCAAGGGGTGAAAAGTGTGTTTCTGCTTCCTCCCAGCCAAAGATACAAACCCTAAGACATCTGGGTCTTTAAATAGGACATTAAAATAATAGAAAACGAGTCCAGGCCCAAACAGATCATAAATTCACATAAAACTGGCCCAAACTCGCTCTGGTTGACTTTTTCAGCATTCTGGTTGACTGGTTGACTTTTCTGGTTGACTGATTGACTTTTCTGCATTCTGGTTGAATTTTCTGCATTCTGTTGACTTTTCTGCACTGCAACTCCTTGATTTTCAATCCTTCTTCCAAATCATTCCAAAAACCTTATATAGAGTTCTAAAATTTACAGAAAAGTAGGCCCAAGCCCCAAAATAATGCCGCTCAGCGGTAAAATACCGCTCAACGGTACCAGTGCGTAGTCAATTCTTCTCCTCAACTGCATTTCTGCCCCTCAGCGGTTCTAACGCATTCTGAAATTGGCGCTGAGGGGGAAAACGCCCCTCAGCGGTGCCGCCGCTCAGGGGGAAAGTGCCCCTGAGCGGTACTTACGGCTTCTCCTTTTATGCACTACTTGTGCCCTTTTCTGATTCCTTCTCTTTCCCTTTTCACTTCTTTCATCAATTTCATCTAAAAACCTGCAAAAACAAGAGAATCAAGCATAAAACCTGTCCAACTCTATTATTTCCAAGAATTCAACAAAATCATGAGTTCAAGCTAATTTCTAAGGCATAAAGGTTGTAATTGAAGTCAATTTTAGGTATAAAAATAACAGTTTTTCAACTGTTATCACAACCCCAAACTTAGAACTTTGCTTGTCCTCAAGCAAATAAGATGTAACTCAATCTTCAACCAATCACTATGATGGTTCACCACATTCAAAATCCTCTTTTCAAGATAAGTAAGTACTCAATTAAGCTCATGACAAAGACTTCAATCAAGACATGCACATGCTTTAGTGTTCACACAATCACCTAATATCCAACAAATGCTACTTTGCATGAATGATCAATCAACTAAGCATGGATGTTCTTATGTGTTCATGTAATCTTTCCTCCTTAGATAAAGTGTTTCACTCAAACACACAAGTGTATAAGAGGTATTCACTCATTCACTCTACTATCACAATGTCACATGAATCGACTTAGCCTTTCATTTAACCACAATCAAATGCATTCACAAGTAAGCATCATCACAAGGACTTTTCAATGGCTTATAATGTGGCCGGGCTAACAAGAAAATTGGTTTTTCTGGATCACAAAACCCTTGAGTTAAGAGAATCATCTAAACACAATCATTCTTAATTATTCCCAACTTTCCTTTGCATTGAGCTTTTTCTTTTTCTTCTTTTCTTTCCTTTTTCTTTTTCTTTTCTTTTTCACATGCTTAGCTCTTAGCTCAATGCGTTCAATTTTCCCTTTCAAAACTTCTGAACAACCCCAAACTTGAACAATTATCAATACCACAGAATATTTTCTACTTAACTCAAAGTAAAGATTTTCAAAGGGTTTCAAATCATGTTCAAGGCTAAGGGTTCAAAGGATAGAACACATAATGTTCTCTTTTTGTGGGCTTTATTCATGCATTTGGCTAACAAAAGGGTTACCAACAAATGGCCTTGATCATATGATGCAAACAAGCAATTGATTCAATTATAGAAAACTTGGGCAAAGTCATTCATGCTTTCAAAGTAATAGCATTCAATCACAACAACTCTGGAGCTCAAAACCTCACAAATAAGCTCATCCATATTCCACATACATATCCTGCTTAGCATCATAATCACAATCATAACATAATGCATTTGTTCACATAGTTCGTGAACCACCTGTATAAGCATATAATGTGCACAATCTCAACATCAATCAAGATCAAAGCATCATCAAGCAATACTTATCACACAATAGTCACAAGTAAACCACCAAAACAGATAAAGTTTCCAATTAAGTACATCAAACCCTATTCTAAAAACAGAAGCAAATAAGTTCAACAAAACAAAAGATAAGAAAAATCCTGCTCTAATGCTGATAGCATCCATCAATAAATGCTATCTCAACTCCTCATTAGCCTGTGTTGTCATCTGTATCTTCCTCCCATGCAACTAAAGCAAGATCAAAATAAACAATAAAGACAAATTAAATCAACTGGGTTGCCTCCCAGATAGCGCTTGTTTAACGTCACGAGCCTGACCCAAAATACACCAACACCCATCAGTAGGTGCAAATCTTTCTTACCAACAACCATCAGTAGGTGTAACAAACCTGTCAATAAACCTAGTATCCTTCAGTAGATACTCTTCCGCCTAACATCCATCAGTAGATGTAAACCCTGTAACAAACTTATAACAAAAACAAAAATACCCAAAAGTTCAAAATTACATCATCAAACCAAAATTAAAAGTTCTTAAATCACAGGGTTGCCTCCCAGCAAGCGCTCTTTTAACGTCACTAGCTTGACCCAATAAAGCTCATGTTCCATCTTCTTTTTCTTCTTCTTTCTACTGAACTTCTTCAGAAATTTGATCAACCTAGGAACCTGTTGTAGTGTCTCAATCATAGGAACTTTAATCTCCAATTTCTTGAAGATTTCCATAAAGTGCTCAGATTTCTTTTCTTTCCTATGATATTTCTTTGGATGAGGTCGAGGTTTTTCATATGATTCTTTCTCTCTTCCTCTCGCCCTCTTTCTCTTTTCTCTCTCAACCACCTCTCTTTCTTTTTCTTTTCTCTCCACTCTCTTTTCTTTTTCCTCCACTCTCTCTTCTTTTTCTTCTTTTCTCTCTAACTCAACTTTTTCAACATCTACACTCACTAAACTTTTACACTCTTCTCTAGGGTTAACCTCAGTATTAGCCCCTAAACTCTTATCAGACCTTTCTTCCAACTTCTCAGTTAATTGTCTGATTTGCATCCCCATAGTTCTAAGAGATGTTTGCATGCTATCAAGGCTGGAGAGGGTTACCTTCATAAACTGATTAAGAATTTCTTCCGTCTTTGATTGTTTTTCAGTGAGTGTAGCCACCTGTTGCCATAATGATGGTTGTTGTTGTGGCTTATTTAATTGTCCTGCTTGCCCAGTTTGTCCCTGACCTTGACCCATGCTTGGGTGAGATTTCCAACCTTGGTTGAAATTACCTTGACAGTATGAAAATTGATTATTCATGAAATTTACATCTTCTAAGGCCTCCATTGGCAAAGCACATTGACCATTAATATGGTCACCACCACATAGCTCACACATTTGTTGTTGAACTTGAGCAACTGTTTTGAATTCCTTTGGCAATTGAGTAAGTGTCTTTGCCATATTTTCTAGCTGTTGAGTTATAATTTTATTCTGAGCAAGCAAGGCATTATTTGACTGCAATTGTAGAACCCCTTTCGGTTGAATAGGAGATCCTCTTTCACTGTTCAGCTCATTATCATTAGTAGCCATATTTTCAATTATTTCTGTTGCTTCCTCTGGAGTCTTCCATTTAATATTGCCTCCAGCTGAGGCATCTAGCATCAACTTGGTTTGTGAACCAAGTCCTCCAAGAAAGAATAGGACTACTTCTACTTCGTCAAATCCATGCGTGGGAATCTTTCTCAATAAGCTTTTGTACCTGTCCCATGCATGACCTAGTGATTCCTCCATGCCTTGCCTGAAAGAAGAGATCTCTTGCTTCCCTTTGTTGACCTTGGATTGTGGGAAGTATTTGTTCAAAAACTTTGTCACAACAGCTTCCCACTCTGTAAAGCTCCCTTCTGGAAAAGAGTTCAACCAAAGCTTAGCATTGCCTCCCAATGAGAAAGGAAACAAGATAAGTTTCATTGCTTCGTCAGGCACCCCATTTATCTTCAACTGTATTGCAAATTTCATTAAAGGTTGTGAGGTGCTCATATGGGCTTTCATGTGACAACCCATTAAATTGATTACTCTTAACCAGCTGGATCAACGCCGGTTTCACCTCCATGTTGGCTGCATTTACCCTCGGTCTTGCTATGCGGTTAAAATGTTGAGGACCAACCACATTGGTGTAATCTGCAAGAGTCCGTCTAACATTATTATTATTCTCCATCTCCTCAGTGCTATGGTGAGAACCTTGTGGTGAAGGTTGTAAAAGATCTTCCGGAGGAGGGAAAAGTTCTCTAGATGTACGGAATCTTCTCTTCCGTCTACTCTCGTCTAAGCCTTCAAGAGAGGTTCCGAGGTTTCTTTGCTTCTAGTTTGAATTGCTTCCTGCATATACAAGAAAACAAATCCCTAGAAAAATTTGTTAGCATTAAAAGGTAGAGAAGATATAAAATAAGGAATAAGAAGATAATAGATAGAAAGAGAGAAGATCAAATAAAAACAGAAAAAATAAAAACAGAAAAATAAAATAAAATAAAAATAAAAACAGAAAAATAAAATAAAATAAAATAAAAACAGAAAAAATAAAAACAAAAAAATAAAATAAAATAAAAATAAAAAATAGAAAAATAAAATAAAATAAAAACAGAAAAATAAAATAAAATAAAATAAAAACAGAAAAATAAAATAAAATAAAATAAAATAAAAATAGAAAAATAAAATAAAATAAAATAAAATAAAATAAAATAAAATAAAATAAAATCAAAACAGAAAAATAAAATATTCACAACAAATAAAAATTAATTAAAAATCACACAAATATACTAGTTAAACAAGAGTCCCCGACAACGGCGTCAAAAACTTGTTGACAAATTCATGAACACCGAAAAATGGCGCCACAAACTTGTTTTACCCTCGGCAAGTGTGACCGAATCGAAGCAAGTAATAAATCTTGGTAAGGACCAAGTATCGTTTCCCAAGAGACTCAAGGCCTAGAGATCTATGTGATTAATCAATTAATTAAGACTTGAAAAGAAACAAAGTATTTTGTGTTTAGAATGCAAAAGACAGAAAATTAAATATGAATGCATATGAATATGATAAATGGCAAAAAGAAACAAATGTGTGAGTTGAATAGTATGGATGAATATGTTGTTGGGGTTTATCAAGTAAATCTTTTCCACTCTCTTGTATTTAGGAATTCATCAATCTTTTCATTAATGTTAATGTCACTTTCTAATTTACTTTAAACCCGATCTCTCGGCGAAGAAAGCCTAATCATAATTACTAGTTTACAATCTCTTGTCTCCCTAGCAATCAATCATGCATTATAGTGAACAGAAGCTTAAAGGCAACCAACTATCATACTCCTATCTCTAGGTTGGTAATATATTTTTGGGAGAGATTCCCCAGATCTAGACTTCCCCGTACGTCTCTGTATCGACAAAATCAATAATCATGACATCGAATGAGTTAAACTATGCATGCTATGAGCAAAGAGGAAAAACCCTAACTATTAATGAAAAGAAAGCATGTATCATATATATGATCTTGAAGAACAAAATTCCATACAAGAGAGTTTCTAAAGATTTACATTGATTCCCCAACAACAATAAGTTTAGTTCTCCATCGTCATGGAAGAACTAGATGAACAATGGAATGAAAGAATGGAAGAGATAGAAAAACCCGGGAAAGAGAAGAGGAGAGCCGTCACCATCTCCCAATCTACCCCCAAGGGGTGAAAAGTGTGTTTCTGCTTCCTCCCAGCTAAAGATACAAACCCTAAGACATCTGGGTCTTTAAATAGGACATTAAAATAATAGAAAACGAGTCTAGGCCCAAACAGATCATAAATTCACATAAAACTGGCCCAAACTCGCTCTGGTTGACTTTTTCAGCATTCTGGTTGACCGGTTGACTTTTCTGGTTAACTAGTTGACTTTCCTGCATTCTGTTGACTTTTCTGCACTGCAACTCCTTGATTTTCAATCCTTCTTCCAAATCATTCCAAAAACCTTATATAGAGTTCTAAAATTTACAGAAAAGTAGGCCCAAGCCCCAAAATAATGTCGCTCAGCAGTAAAATACCGCTCAACGGTATCAGCGCGTAGTCAATTCTTCTTCTCAGCTGCATTTCTGCCCCTCAGCGGTTCTAACGCATTCTGAAATTGGCGCTGAGGGGGAAAACGCCCCTCAGCGGTGCCGCCGCTCAAGGGGAAAATGTCCTTGAGCGGTACTTATGGCTTCTCCTTTTATGCACTGCTTGTGCCCTTTTCTGATTCCTTCTCTTTCCCTTTTCACTTCTTTCATCAATTTCATCTAAAAACCTGCAAAAACAAGAGAATCAAGCATAAAACCTGTCCAACTCTATTATTTCCAAGAATTCAACAAAATCATGAGTTCAAGCTAATGTTCTCCATCATGTAATCACCTTTGATTTAGCGTAAAGTTATGCTGTCATTTTTGTGGCATACTACTCTTTTAAGGTCACCCTAGGCTAGAGCAACCCAAGTGGCCTCCTCTAGCCACCTTCCTCCAAGAGTTGGCCCAACCTCTCTTAGAGAACCACCAAACACACCTTCCATCACCATTCAAACACCCAAAACCATGAGTTATCAACACCTTTCACCACCACCAAATTCCGCAATCTTCATCCATGAACTTATGGGTTGATTTGCTTCTAGATTTGGCTTATCCTAGCTAGAGCATTGCCATCATGTTTTCTGTACAAATTATTGAGGAAGTTTATCTTGCGGGTATGAAGGAGTTTAAAAATCATTTACATGGGCATATTTTGTTGAAAAGAAGTGATTAACCCCTCATACACTTAGATCTTTGTAAGAAACTTGATGTAACTTGGAAACATTTGGGTCAATAAAGGTAATTCCTTTTGGTAGAGGATTCCATGAATTTGCTTTCTCTTAATTAGAGGATATGAGAAGGACTTTAGTTGTTGGAACATGGAATATTCTCTTGTTATTCTTCACGTTTTTTTCTTGGACAAAGGAGTGCTTAGTTTCTCAATGTTGGGTTCGTATATGTTAAAAAAGGAGTGCTTAGTTTCTCACTTCAAGAGTGGGGTGAATTGGTGATGCGTAAAAATGTTCGCTTTCAAAATCTTTTTCGCAAAGAAGGATGTCTTGGAACTTTTCTTAAAACGCAAGTAAGTTTGTATGTAATGCAACAGTAAGCTTAATCGAATGCAATGAAAGATTAATCGATTATATGTAGAGATAGGGATCAGAGAAATCAAACACTAGTTTTTATACTGGTTCGGCCAAGCCTACATCCAGTGTCCTTCCAATCAACCTAAGTTGAAAGTCAATGCACTATAAAGATCTAGGTTTTTACAACAAGGTTTTTACAACGAGCTCACGTCAAAATGTAAAATACCTCTCTAACCCACTATTCTAAATATAGGCAGTACAACAACAACACACGCAACAAGAACACCCTCTTCTGCTGTCAAACCCTTTGAGACACTCTCAAAGTCAAGAACACAATTCTTCTTCCTGTATACACCATAGGGAACTCCAGCAATTCTCAGCGTTTCCCAATGCTTTCCTGATCATGTACAAAACACCTTTGAGTGCAAAAAGATCAGACGTTTCCAAAGCAGTTCAACCTTGCTACACAAGAAACCTTCAAGACTTTCATCACCACAGTCGTTCTTGGATCTTGGAGCTTTTCTCAATTCTCTAAGATCACACAGAGTACATTGAAAAATATAAAAGTGTAAAGATCAATTCCCTTCTTCTTGTCTCTTTTAGAAATCAAATCATGCGTCAATATATAGTATTTCACAAAAATAGACGCATTTTAATCAATTAGGTTATTAATGTAGTCGAATACATTTGACAGTTGTAACAAAATAATAGCAGTCAAATGCATTAATTGAATGCGGAATTAATATAATCGATTTGTCATAAATGCTTGGTCAACATATTTAAAAATATGAGCGTTGTGACAATTATGTCAAGCATCTAAACAATTTTCAAATCAATAACAAACTTAGTCGAATACAAGTTGCATATAATCAATTAAGTAGAAACACTTAGCTAATTTTTGAAAACTTTTCTTCAAAAAATTCATCACAGCACACTTGAAAAATATTTGTGCAAACCCACGAGTTTTAATCGATTTCACCCATAATGTAATCAACATAAAAACTGTTGTTTTGCCACACTTTAAAGTTCAACAAAAGTGCTTGTGGTTTTTCATTTCTGAAAACATATATTATGCATACATAGATAAAATCACATATCAATCACAGTAGTATGCTAAATCAACACAATATTGTTCATATATATGCTTTTACAGATATAACAAAGTCAGCATAAGATATGACATGTATAACACAGTACACACATGTGTTATTATTAATTATGTGTTGTCATCATCAAAAACACAGTTATCACTAAGATTGTGGGTTCAGCTAAACCAGCGCTCCCCCTATAAAAATCTTAACAGTATACATGGTCTTAATTTGAATTATAGATAATTAAAAAGCCAATTTTTTCCATTGCACATGGAATTGTAAAACATTTATCTCTATATTTTACTAGGAATAAGTCTCATGGATTTTTTGCTTGTGTTTTAATTGATATTGATTTTTTATTTGAATTACCTAACTTGATGTTAATTTTAATGTGCAGTGTGAGAATATGCCTCTATTTTGTTCAAATTGTAAAATGATTGGTCATGATTTATCTAATTGTAGAAAATAACAAAAACATGTCAAAGTTAATTTTGATGGCGAGAAAATAGTTGTTGCAAAAATACAACAACATTATCATCTTAAGGTTGACTCTATTGCTTCCCAAGATTTAGTTCTTATGACTACATCTAGTATAGTTGTGCAAACTATGATGGAGCCTGAATGCAACAATGGTGGGGTTCTTGGTTAAGTTTATGGGGTACCCGCTAATCCAGCTTGAGATTCAACCAATAGTTGAGTTTGTGGTAGAGCTTGTGATGGAGCTAGTGGTGTAGTCTGTCAGAGCGGTTGCAGCGGATGGGTTAGCGTGGAACAACAAACCAAGAGGGGGGGTGAATTGGTTCTTACTAAAAACGTGTGCCTTAAAAATTTCTACTCAATTAAACTTACTTAGCAATTAATAATAACAATAAAATAGAGTAAGGTTGAGAGAAATTTGCACAGATGATTTTATCCTAGTTCGGATCATACCAATCCTACATCCAGTCGCTTATCTCAAAACAAGATAAACAATTCACTAATCACAAAACAATTACAAACTACAATCACAAAGATACAATTTGTAAAAGTTTAGAAAACACCTCTCTTGATGCCACAAGAGATGAGACAATACCTCCTTTGAATCTTCACAAAGGATGAAACACTTCCTCCGAATACTTCACGAAGGATGACTTCCTCTTCCGAACACTTCCTTAGACACACCAAGGATGAACCAGCTATTCCTCTATCACAGTAGCAGTATTTCACCAACTCTACAGACAGAGTTTCCTTAGCTGAGCAAGAGCACACAATTCTCAAGAGTTTCTGAGTATTTGAGCACAAGGGAAGAGTTTCTCTTTAGTTCTTCTTGAGAGGAAATGAGAGTCTATTAATAGACTCATCCAAAGGCTCTTCCATTTTTCGTTTTCAGCCTTTCTGACTGTGTTAATCGATTAACTTAAGTGGTTAATCGATTAACTCACCAACGGATAGTCCAACGGCTCTAAAAACGGCTAGTTTTTCAAACGGTCACTTGGTTAATCGATTAACTGCCTTGTCTAATCGATTAACACTAATCGATTAACCACCCTAGTTAATCGATTAGCTCACTTTACTGTGTTTCTCCATTCGTCTCTGGAACAATCGATTTTTGTACTTTGCTAATCGATTAGCGTTAATCGATTAACCACCCTGGTTAATCGATTAGCTACAGTGTTTTGCTACAGTGTTTTGCTATAGTAATGTGCTACAGTAATTTTACAAAACACTTTTCTTTTTCTAATCTAAGTCTTATACATATTTCTAAGAGTATTACAAAAGCTTTCCATCACAATACAAGTCTTCAAATCATTTTGATTGTTGATTGGTCTTGACTTGATTTGGACATCATCAAAACTTCATCTTCATCATTTTGCTAACATAGTCATCGATGCAACTTGAGGTTCAATGATGTAGCCTATGGTGCAACAGTTTGTGGTGCAATAACCTATGATCCAACAACCGGTACAATCTATTGTGGTTAAGTCTATTGTGATGTAACTTGTTGCTCAGTTTGTGGTGCAATAACCTATGATCCAACAACCGGTACAATCTATTATTGTTGTGGTTCAACATGATCATATTTGTATTATGAATGTATCTTTTTTTATTGATAGTCTAGATGTTTCTAATGGTAGTGAGTAAGTGAAGTTTGATTTCTTAGTTGATATGCCTCTGTTGGATGATGTCACTCTCATTGTAAATAGTTTACAGGGCTTGTAACAACTTGATTTCAATAACAATGATTTTGAGATAGTTTTTAATTCTTTGACATCTAAAGAAGCTCGTCTTGTAGAGGAATTCAAATTAAATTTTAAATGGGTTGGTATTATTCATGATGTGGAAAAATCTAATACTAAAACAAATGATGAGCTATTTCTAACTACTAGAAAACCCGCATGGGTACACCACCAAAGAAAGTTAATATTAACTCCTCCAAATTAGTGACTTTTAATAAACACTAATGAGTTTTAGTAGATTGGAATTTTAGATAGAAATTTCACATATTGGATATCACATCAACTATTTTTATTTGTGGTTATGGTCAATGATGTTAAACTACAAGTTGCTCGTGATTATGGTGGTACTAATGAGTACCATGCATATGGATTTCAAAGTTTCTTATGTTCTTTGTGAAAAAAATCATTATGCATATAAGTTAGTCATTTTGGCTTTAATTCATACGGAACAATTTAACTGGTTTCCACGTATTTATTTAGAATATTTTTTCTAATAGGTCAAATTTGCCTATGTTTCATGGGGTATTGTTTTTTTTATTATGGGTTTGGTATGGTCACTTACACTAGTGCAGAACGGGCTATAGACGTCCGTTCTGTGGGCCCTTTGACGTCCGACCTCCAACGGACGTCTATGCGGGTGACGTCTATGTAGACATCCGTTGTGCCAGGCCGGACGTTTATACAAACGTCCGCTATGTCAGGCCGGACGTCTATATAAACGTCCGCTATGTCAGGCCGGACGTCTATATAGACGTCCATATAGACGTCCGGCACCTCGACCCTTGACGTCTACTTGGCTGTATTGTTAGTGGTAGGGGCTGGGGGGTTGGACGTCCGTTTGTGCACTGCCGGAACGACCTAAGAATGTAGCCCAGAAACAGTCAAAGGGAGGGAAATCGATCGATTTTTAATCCGCCCAAAAACGTAGCCCAAAAACAGTCAAAGAATCCGCCAAACAACACGCAAGAGACTGCAAAAAAAGTACCGAAAACGATTTTTAATCGGTTCAAATCAAAGGTATTTCATCACAGAGCAATGTAATCGGATTGAAAGTTAATTTAAACGGTCCAAAAAAGAGAAAACGCACCTGGAAAATCAATGGAGCAGACAGCGTTCGCGGGGAGAAGACGAGCGTAACTGCTCGCGGGTTCGCGTTTACAATATTAATACTGTTATAGACGTCCGCCCCCTCCCAGGACGGACGTTCAAGTGGCTGACACATGGAGAGTTGAAACGTTCAGTGTTCAGCCTAGTGAACGTCCGCGCCGTCCCAGGACGGACGTCTATAATATTATAAACGTCCGCGCCCTCCCAGGACGGACGTTCAAGTGGCTGACACATGGGGAGTTGACGTTCAGTGTTCAGCCTAGTGAACGTCCGCGCCCTCCCAGGACGGACGTCTATAATATTATAAACGTCCGCGCCCTCCGAGGACGGACGTTCAAGTGGCTGACACATGGGGAGTTGAAACGTTCAGTGTTCAGCCTAGTGAACGTCCGCGCCCTCCCAGGACGGACGTCTATAATATTATAAACGTCCGCGCCCTCCGAGGACGGACGTTCAAGTGGCTGACACATGGGGAGTTGAAACGTTCAGTGTTCAGCCTAGTGAACGTCCGCGCCCTCCTAGGACGGACGTCTATAATATTATAAACGTCTGCGCCCTCCGAGGACGGACGTTCAAGTGGCTGACACATATATAGGGAGTTGACGTTCAGTGTTCAGCCTAATGAACGTCCGCGCCCTCCCAGGACGGACGTCTATAATATTATAAACGTCCGCGCCCTCCCAGGACGGACGTTCAAGTGGCTGACACATTGGTAGTTGAAACGTTCAGTGTTTAGCCTAGTGAACGTCCGTCCTGGGAGGATGGACGTCTATAATATTATAAACGTCCGCGTCCTCCGAGGACGGACGTTCAAACGGCTGACACATAGGGAGTTGACGTTCAGTGTTCAGCCTAATGAACGTCCGCGCCCTCCCAGGACGGACGTCTATAATATTATAAACGTCCGCGCCCTCCCAGGACGGACGTTCAAGTGGCTGACACATGGGGAGTTGACGTTCAGTGTTTAGCCTAGTGAACGTCCGCGCCCTCCCAGGACGGACGTCTATATTATTATAAACATCCGTCTCGCCCCAGGACGGACGTTCTAACGGCTGACCATGAGGACTGAAACGTTCACTTGTTCAGCCTACTAGACGTCCGTCCCCCCCAGACGGACGTTCATAATATTATAAACGTCCGTCTCGCCCCAGGACGGACGTTCTAAGGGCTGACCAGGGGGACTGAAACGTTCACTTGTTCAGCCTACTAGACGTTCGTCCCCCCAGACGGACGTTCATAATATTATAAACGTCTGTCTCGCCCCAGGACGGACGTTCTAAGGGCTGACATGGGAGCCTAGTAGACGTCCGTCCCACTCCCACGGACGTCTATAATATTATAAACGTCCGGCTCGACCAAGGACGGACGTCTCGAGTTTTACTTATTTACGAATATGCCACCGGTCAATTATATACGTTGGGGCTTTTGTGGACGGACGTCTATGGGGGGACGTTAAAAGCCAATTCTGCACTAGTGTTATGTGTTGTTTTCATTTTTTTTAATAATTTTGTCATATAATGACTATTATTGGGGTGTGATCATAGTTGAGATGTCAACGTTAAGTGATACCTAGAGTAAACTTAGTTGAAAACTAAGCATCTTTTTTACCAATGATCATAACAAAATAATCAAAATGAGTAACAATTGATAAACCATGTTTGACGTTTACAATTTCATGTTGAAGAAATCATGTTTAAAGAATACATCTTTAAATTTAATTTTGAAATTACACTAAAGTTAATACATAACAAAAATGACTTTATATATTTTTTTACAAAAAATATTGTTGAAGACAACTTTAATCTAGTTAATTTTCTATTTATATATTAAGGTTTTACATGAAAAAAATGATTTTTAATCATGTTGGTTTTTTGAATAAAAGAACGGTAGCAGCTTTAAGCTAAATGCTTCTGTATTATTGATTGTCAAATAATGAGAAACGTTACAATATCTAAAACCTGAAAAAGTAACTACCCACTAACATTTTTATCCTAATTTTAATCCACTACTTCAATCCGTAATTAAAAATTAACTAAATCCCAAAAATAAGTAATAGACTTTGCTCAATTAAAATTAAAAATAAAATATTCCTAAAGCATTTTCTTAACACTCCTCCTTGCTTTAGGAACTGTAACAGTCTATGAAAGGTCAATTTGGCTTCAGTAAAAGGTTTCTGAATCTTGAATTGTGAATTCCAATGTAACCCTTCTTCACACCTTCAATGTTGACTTTATTAGCACCTTTAGGCTCCTTCTCTCCTTCGTCTTCATAGTCAAGAAGGTCCTCCTTGTACGCCTCATTCCAATAACGTACTAAATTGTTTCCTGATTTGCCCATGGTCATCCATGATATGATCATGACCTTTCCCACACGGTCACCTATTATTATATGAACCTACTAAGGAGAATTATAGCTAGAAGGGACAACAAATACATCACTGTGAAGGGGCATGTCCTCAGCCCTATTACCTTCCTGATGAAAGAAATTGTTTTGCCTCCATGGAAAACCACAGCCACATTGAGAAGGATCAAAACCAATGTTGCAGCCATTGCTACAAAATAAGAGAAACTTTTTGCACCCAACATATGATGAGGATGTCTTAGCTTCTTGTGCCAGATTTCTCTCACATTTTCCTTGAGTGAGAATACAGTTTTCTCCTCCTCCAATGGTTTTAGAGCAAAGCTTTTCCCTTTCATTTTCACCTTGAACATATCTTGACCAACTACATCTTTAATCAAGCAATTTATGTCTTTAAAAACAACTTTAAATCCTCTTTCAATCAGTTGACCAACACTTAACAAATTTTGATCAATTTCAAGAACAAAAAGAACGTCTGGAATAAATTTTGTGCCTACACAGCTTGTAATTGCAATTGTCCCCTCTCCTTTGACTGAGATATAATCACCATTGCCTATTCTGACTTTGGTGACATCAATTGGCCTCATATCTCTAAAGAGTGCCTTGTCAAAGGTCATGTGGTTAGTACAACCACTACCAATTAGCCAAGATTCACTTGAAGCATTGGTTGAAAAACAGGTTACAACAAATAGTTGATCTTCCTCTTCTTCATTTGATATTTGAGCATCTTCTTCCTGCTGCTGATTTGGTTTTTGCATATGACAACTTCATGACTCATTTGACTGCACTTTATGCATTTAGCATCTGGTCTTTTCCAGCACTTGAATGGAGGATGACCCATCCTGTTGCAATACTTGCAAGGAGGATACTTTCCCTTAGAGCTTCCTGCTTTGTTTTCATTTTTTACAACACCTTCTCTATTTGGTTATTGGTTCCTTTTTTTGTTTTTCCAACTATCTTCATGTTTAGCAGGAAAGGCTTCCTCAAGAAAGCCTTCTTTTCTCATAGCCCTTCGTTGTTCTTGTGCCTGCAAGGAATTCAACAACTCTGCCAAGGTGATCTTGGAAAAATCCTTAATATTTTCTAAGGTGGTTATGGTAGCTTCAAATCTTTCAGGTACGGTAACTAGAACTTTTTCAACAATACGAGAGTCCTTAAATTGAGAACCAAGCAATCTTACTTTGTTTGTTATGTTCAGATTCCTTGATAGTTTTAGATTCCTTCATCTTCTGCAATTCAAATTCTTTAATGAGATTCAACACCTTCATGCCTTTAATTTGATCATCTCCATCATATTCTTCTTTAAGATAATCCCATATGGCTTTGGCTGACTTTAGAGACATGATTAAAGTGAAAATGGTTGGTGAAACTACAACAAAGAGGCACGCCTTTGCCTTAGCTTTTCTGGTTTTTCCGTCCTTGTGATTCTTTATTTGAGCCATCATTGGATTGCTAGGTAGCACATGAATTTCATAATCCTCTTCAACTGCCTCCCACAGATCCAGAGCTTACAGGTAGGCTTCCATTCGTACCGCCTAAATTTGATAATTTTCACCATCAAAGACTGATGGTGCTATTGTTGAAAATTTTGAATCTCCTTCCATGCTTTCAGATTTTTCTCTCATAGGTCCTTCAAGAAAAAAGCTCTTAATTCCAATTGTTGGTTTTTTTAATAAAAGAACGATAGCAGCTTGAAGCTAAATGCTTCTATATTATTGATTGTCAAATAATGAGAAATGTTACAATATTTAAAACCTGAAAAAGTAACTACCCACTAACATTTTATCCTAATTTTAATCAACTAGTTCAACCCATAATTAAAAATTAACTACATCCTAAAAATAAGTAACAGACTTTGACTCAATTAAAATTAAAAATAAAATATTCCTAAAGCATTTCTGAACAAATCATCATTATACTTTGAGTTGTCAATTTGGTTCAATCCAAAAGACTTGGTCCTAGTTATGAGTTGAGACCAAAAATGTCTACAAAAAAAAAACTCCTTATAAAGAAAACTCAGAACCAAACACCTCACAAAAATTTTGTAGGTAACAGCAATCGATTAAATGTTAGCCTATCTCGAATTTAAACCAAGATCGACTTGTCTCGAACTTCAGCCTAGGTCGCCCCGAGTTAACCTTTGGCCTAGGTTGGGGCGACTAGTCTCAACCTTTGACCTGGATCGTACCAGTCTCAACCTTAGACTTGGATCGTACCAGTCTCAACCTTTCATTTGGACTAGACCGTCTCGACATTTGGCCCTGGCAAACCTGTCTTGACCTTCGACTAAGCGTGTAGCTAAATTTAAGTTGGGACTGACTCAAACTAAAGTCGGCCAAATTTCAACCAAGACAAACTCGAACGAATTAGGCCAAATTTTAGTCAAATTCGACTTAAATTAAATTCAATCAAAGACGACTTGACCAAATTTCGGTCAACACGAACTTGATCGAATTTAACAAAAGTCGAAATTTTATTAAAAGCAAAAGTTAAAAGGTCATAGAAGTTTATTAAAAGGTAAAAAAATCAATCTTTAGTGAAAAAAAAATTAAGTTATAAACTAAAAAAACCACTTATAAAAATCAAATTCCATAAGTTTAGTTTCATTTTATCAAAATTTAATTTTATGTTCAATTTTGAACCATGTGATATTGGAATCTATATAATATTATTCAAATATGAATTATTTAGATGAAACTCAAAATGGTTGGACTAACATTCTCACACCATTTACTGAGGGGCATGTGAGACTTTGGAAAGGAAAACTAAATTATATCAGTTTGCAGTTCTCCCTGCACTAACCTTTCTCTTTTTTTCCAAAACATGCTCATCAAGGACATCAATGCAATCACCACTTTACTGTTAGATACTATATATAGTCTTCGGATTCTGGCACCAGATATGCACTTTTGGAAAAAAGCTCTTTAACTTGCTTTTCCTCACTCTTTAAATGCCACCATTTTCAACCAAAAATATCTTGCATTTTCCTCATCTTCTCAGTTTCAAGCTAAGGCCATTTTCTCACCCTTTTGGCCATGTGGTTTTCTGGAATGATGCAAGCAACAACAAGGTGTAAGGAGCTTCTTTCCATGTGGGCTTTGGTTGCCAGTGGCAGTTATGCACTTCACCAATTCATGAAAGTTGTGGAGACACTTGTTTTTGCTGAATTTACTTGCATTTTGGCATTAGGTAATGCGTTAAATTGCTAACTTTTTCTCTGTCCTCATGAAAATTATTTTCTACCGAATTTTGAGTGTTGTTCCGATATTAAATCTTTAAAATATACTGACAGACTTTGATATTCTAAAACATATTAAAATTTTTGATAGATATCAATTTGTTTTAAAAATTCAAACAGAAGTACAGTAGTAAAAACTTAGTCGAGAATGTGAACTCTTGTCCTCATATACTAGTTACTAGCTTAGTGCACGTGGCTAAATAAAACATGTTACATTATATTATGTTGCACATTTCATAGTTTAGGAATTTGAGTCTAAGGCAAACATTCGTCATTAACAACCTCGCAACCTGAACTAATGTCTCTGTCTTTGCAACATTAACCAAAACATCCAGGATAATCCATTCTATGATGCTTTGTAAGCAATGTTTGATGATTTGCACAGGAGGGTCTATAATGGGGATAATTGCAGGAGGCATCAGTGGGCAGACCACAGAAGCTGGTTTTGTTGATGGTGCTTGCAAAGGAGCTGTGACAGGGGCAATTGCTGCATTAGAATTGCTAAATAATGATGCAGATGCTGAAGCTCTGTCTAAGGTAACACTTGAAGTTTCATATAATGATATTGTTTGAAATCTGAACTATTAAATTTGATGTTGATTTGCAGTTTGCTCTATTAAGGAGTTTGTTAAATGGAAAGCTATTTATGGAATGGATATGTCCAGTTGTTGCACAGGTCTATCAATGTCATGTAAGGATTAATATACAAAACAAATATAAATTTGAAAACAGCAGCCCATAGAGTTTTTTTATATGAATTCTTTTATGAAATTAGTACTTGCAGATGATTGCACATGGAACAAGTTACAGAGAAGAATCATCAGATATAAACAATGTCATTGTGAGGGGAATCACAGTCATCCAAGAGCTTCCTGTTCAACAGTTCAATTCCAGTGAAATGTTCAATCTATACAATGAGTCATGCTGTTCAATTTGCTTCCAGGTCACAAAATGTTTCAGAGTCTCTGAAAATTAATGAGCTTTAAAGAATATAAATTTAAATGTAATTTGAATAGAAATTGTATTGTGCAGGAATTTGAGGATGAAGAATTTGTGAGGACACTTCCAAACTGTAGCCACTTTTTTCACTTGGTCTGCATAGACAAATGGCTAGTTCAACAAGGATCATGCCCCATCTGTAGAATTTATGTTCCACATTTATGAATTTGCAGCTAAATTATAGTTGGAGAATCTCTTTATAGTGTATTTTTCTTTTTAATAATCCATTGTCTTGTGGTACACGAATAAATATAAATAATGATGTAATTAATTTTAGGGTGAAAGAAATTTAAATTTATTTATATTTGAGTTTCAAGTTTTCTTTTGTTGTCACATTTTTAATAATTTTTAATTGCCTGATAATATATACAAATTTACAGTGCATGTTATTAAAAGATCAGATTCAGTATTTTAAAAATTTTCTATACGCGAGCTAAATCTTGGCCCAAGATAAATAAATTAATTAATAATTGAATCATTCAAAATCTATATTTATATATAAAAAGGATACCATCTATATAATTTTATTTTTATTTTATCTTTTATAATTAATATTTTTTAATTGAATAATTTATATTTTTTAATTTATATAATATTTTATATTTTTTAATTGAAAAATTGAGTTAAAATGTGTTTAGGTTGGTTTAGATGCATTTATTTAGATACATTTGAGTCTACAATACAATCTAGGAGTGTTACAAGTTGAGAAAGATTTCTAGAATAGGTCAAGATTGGTTAAGGGTGCAAGTTTTGTAGTTTTGATGTTGTAGAATTATGTGGTTTCGCCGAGCGAGTTGGGTCGCTGAGCGAGAGGTTAGGGAGTTTGGACCATTATTTCTGTATTCGCACAATGAGTTAGGTCGCTGAGCGAGAGGACTGGGAGCTTGGACCACTATCTGTGTATTTGCATAACAAGTTGGGTCGCTGAGCGAGAGGTTAGGGAGCTTGGACCACTGGTTTTGTTGTCGCACAACGAGAGTGGTCGTTGAACGAGAGGCGAAGGAGCTTGGCTCACTGCCTCTGTGGTCGCCCAACGAGCGTGGTCGCTGAGCGACTAGTCCAGGATATGTTTTTATTATATTTTAACCTAATTCTCTGATAATCTTGGGACATGTTTTGATTCTTTTAATAGTGTAAAAGTTTCTTTGTTATTATATACTCTATAATATTATTAGTTGGGATTCAATGTGAAAGTTTATGGTTCTAAGTATGGTTTCAAGTTATGAAAGTAAGTTCCAAGGTGGAACTTCTTGGTGAGATTCAAGTATGTTTAGAATGAATGCAGGGAGCTCAATCTTGGGGTTTATCCTAAAATTCTAATGGTCTTTCGTTCTCAAGTAGAGAAGATTGACACATGTGGTGAAGAGTAGCAGGAGGTCTTAGTCTTGGGTGCTTCCAGTTTGATCCAAGGCGTGGAACAGACTAACCTTGTGAGTGTGGTAGGGTGAAACCCATTGACAATGACTTTGCAATCATTCTAAGTTCGGACAGTCCAGTCTAAATCTTGGCTTGTTTAGGATGTTTTGAGTTGGTCGTTATTTGTGATTTACTTATGGCGTTTGATATATTAGAATATTGTATGAACCTTTTTATATCTAGCTTACCCTTTTGTTTGTGATTTTGTTGTATGTGTTATGTTTCTCTTCTTGACGATGATCATCTGGTGGGTGTAAGCAGAGGGTGATGAGGTCTCTATTGAGCAAACATTAGATGGAGGAGCATCTGACGTGTAGCATCATTAGATAATTATCATGTGTATATATTTGTGTGTTACCACCATTCTGTAAATAAAGTAGGCTTTATAGTTATGTTGGAAGACTCTAAACCTTACTTTATTTTCCTATCTTTGTAACTATTCTTATTAATATCGGACTTCTGATAACTCTTTTATATAGTACACTACTAGATTTTTGGGATGTTACAATAATTTTGTAACTTTGTAATTCTATAATTCCATATTATATATTTTAAATTTAATATTTTATATTTTTTTAATTTATAATTTTATATTTCATATTTTAATTAACTTTAAAAATAATTTTACTTAAATACAATAAATTTCTAAAATACATTTAAACAAGGTTAGGTTACAACACCCAAGACAAAATAGTTATCACCTCACGTATTTAACAGAGAAATATATTAAGGGAGATTAGGTTGAAAGAAAAATTAAATTTTGAAAAGTCAAGACCACAAAATTTTAATCAGGACTCGGATTGAAAATTCACAAATTTATCAGGAATTAGAACTTAATAAAACCTTTAAAATTATATTATAAAATATCATTTATAAATTTTCGACATTCTGCTTAAATTTAAATTTTCACAATAAAATTCCTTGCATTTACATACATATTCAATGACAAGAAATATTTGAAGAAATAGGATCAAATGAAAATGGAGTATTCCAAGCATAGCTAAATTCAACAGCACCCTCTAATATAGGTTTTCCACCATTAACAAGACAAACATTGCCAGAAACTTTCAAAATTGAAGGGTCTATTGGTTTCGTGGATTGAAATCCTCTGCAATCAAGTTTCAGATTTGATTGAGCACAAGAACACCAATTTGCAATAGTCACATTCAGTTCTTGCTTCCCCTTCACTGTAAGTCCAGTTATTGCTTGGCTTACATGAATATCTTCCAAAGAGCATTTGCTATAACCTATTAACATATGCAATAAAGAAATTATGAAAATTAATTATAAAACTCTTTCATGTTTCATACAATATTGGGAGAAAGAATCACCTTGAGAAAAGAAGACACACAAGAGAATTGTGATGAAAAGCTTCATAGTTGAGGTGGCCATTATCTATGACACAAATTTAAGGTTTAATTCTTGATTTTAGGTAAAGAACAACTTTGCATCTTGTGTTATTTATAGATCAATTTGTAGATTGTATTTTGAACTGTTCAAAACTTATTAATTATATTATATTTCAGTCAATCTTGAATAACATGTTAAAAAAGAAGAAATTAAAACTATTCAATTATTAAATGAATATTAGCACAATCATCACAATTCTATTTTGAATATTTAATTGTTTGAATAAATATTTTCTATTAAATGATTATTACTCTTGATTCATATGACTTACATTAATCAAAGAAATAAAAGGTACATTAAAACAATGAATATTATTAAATAAAATATAATAAAATGCATTAAAAAATAAAAATATTAAAAATTCATAATTTTTTGTTAAAACGAATACGGTTAATAGTCACAACTCAAGTAGATTAATGGATTTGATAATACTTTTAATCTTTTTAATTAGTTTACAGATTATTTTGAGACATTGACCTAAAAGACCTTTAACGTCATCCTTTAGATGTTCCATCTTTGAATATTCAACATAAAAAATGACCAATGACATTTTTTGTAAATAAAACAATCATATAGACGTATGTTCTGGAGGGAACAGACGTCTAAGGCCATATAAACGTCTGATATGGGGAACAGACTTTTATATACTCAATTTTTGAAAATTTAAAAAGTCACGTTTTGACTCCATTTAGACGTCAGATCCCGTCAATCCGACTTCTACAGCCATATAGACGTCTGATGTGGGGGGGACCGACTTCTATATACTCATTTTGGAATCTAAAAAGTTACTTTTTAACTCCATTTAGACGTCTGATCCCGCCAATCCGACTTCTACAACCATATAAACGTCCGATGTAGGGGAAACCGACTTCTATATACTCATTTTTGAAATCTAAAAAGTCACTTTTTAACTCCATTTAGACGTCCGATCCTGCCAATCCGACTTCTATAGCCATATAGACGTCTGATGTGGGGGGAACCGACTTCTATTTACTCACTTTTGAAATCTAAAAAGTCATTTTTAACTCCATTTAAACGTCCGATCTTGCCAATCCGGCTTCTACTCCCATATAGACGTTTGATGTGGGGGGAACCGACTTCTATATGCCTGCATCTAAACACCGCGAACGTGAGGCAGCAGTTACGCGCACTTAATGTTCATCATCTTCCTCGCGTTTTCTCTCTACGGGTTACTCTTTTCAGGTTCGTTTTCTCACTTTTATACCGTTTTAAATTAATTTTACTCCAATTACATCACTCTTTGATGCATTATCTTTCATTTGAACCAATTAAAATGCATTTTCGTTGGGTTTTGGTAAACTTTTGCTCGTGTCCTTGGGCGGCGATTTCTTGCGTTTTGCACTCCTCCAATTCGCCTACGTTTTTAAAACCATCCAATACAAAAATAACGTACAATAACTTTTCTTCATTTAAAATATAAAGTTGTAAACTCGAATCACCATGAGCCAGGAGCAACCTGAGAGGCCTCAAGTTGAAAAAGATCCAATCAAATACGGCAACGTTTTATACGTCTGATCTATAGTGTCAGACGTCTATATAGACATCTGACCTGTATGGATCAGACGTCTATATAGACGTTTGACCTATTGAGTCCGACGTCTCATTAACGTCACCCATATAGACGTCGGACAGAGATCAGACGTTAAAAGCCCAAAATAACAGACGTTTAAAGCCTTTTCTGTACTAGTGAGGGTTGAATAGTGTTATAAGAATTTTTTTTTTCTAAAAGATAGTTTAATAACCTTGTTAAAGGTTAACTGGTTTGTATAAGTTGTCAAACACTTGAGTTGGAAAGTTATGTTCAAACTGCAAGTTCAAAAATAAATATTTTTCAATTTTTTAGCTAAATATATTGTAGCGTTTTGAGAAAGATAGCTCTTGATAAGAATAACGTTTGAGAAAGAGCTTTTAAAAACGATTGAGATAATAAAAAACTGTAGAGTTTGAAAGAAAAGTGTTTACAAGTCCTTAGACGATTACTCTCGCAAAGAGGATGTGTTTACAATACAAATCAATCTAACTGATTGTTACAGTTTCCTCTTTTCTTACAACTGTAAGCTTATGATTCTATGAAGTTGGAGAGTATTTTCTTTTTTTTTTTTAGCTTCCTTTTCTTCTCAGATAATTTCTTTCGTATTCGTATGCTTATTCACTTGCTCTTCTCTTTATAGATCTTCAATTTATAGACTTAAAGAAAATGTTCGTTAGATAGTACGTCCTTTGATCTTCAGATCTTCTTAGCCTTTTCGTAGGTAGTAGCCGTAGTAAAGTCAAGTTTTCAGACAGGAATGCTTTTTCAGTATTTAATCAAAAGTAGATTGTACAAACTCTTTAGCACGACTTTTGATAGTGAAAACATTCCGTGAATGTATTCTTTGTCTCTAAGATCCACTTCTGACTTATATTTGATAGAGTTAACATTGTCAATACCTTCATGTGTTACTCGAAGGACCTCCTACATCTCCTGGGTTGTTTTACACACTGATATCTTGTAAAATTCATTTAATACAACAACATAGGAAATTATGTTTCGAGAATTTATATCAAATTGAGCTCGGCTATTTTCTCCAGTAGTCCATGACAAATAAGGTTTTTCTTGCTCAATACCATCAACAATTCTAGTGGGAATATTATAGGACCATTTTCCACTACTTCCCAAATGCCTCTATCTACAACCCTATGAGTATTTGCATTCTGACTTTCCAAAAGGCATAGTTATCACCGATAAAAAGAGGAGGCTTGTTGATGGAAGCACCCTCAGCATACACTTTGTTATGTTCGACCATTTTCAAAAAATTTGAAAGAATATCAAAGCAAACTCTAATACCAATTATCGAAATTGGTATCATGTAGTGGAATGTTTAAAAGCGTGTTCGGACACAAAAGCAAGAGGGAAGCGATGAATTGGTTCTATTAAAATTTTTGTTTTCCCTTTAAAATTTTCTTTTTACAGAATAAAGTAAAGAGGAGAAAGGATAGAGAAAACACAGATAATTTGTATACTGGTTCGAATCAAAAAGATTCTACGTCCAATTGTTAATCACTTTAAAATAAGTGATTAACCTTTCACTAAAATTAGTTTAATGATACAATCTAGGTAAAGAACAATGTGAAGTAGAAAACACCTCTCTTAACCGATAAGAGATGATAACAACACCTTCCTTCGACACATGATGGAATGAAGAACAACTTGAAACAGCTTGGTAGAGAACCATTTCTGTAAGACCCGAATAAAATAAAAATATCTTTTATTTTTATTTTTTTATTTATAATATTAAATAATTATTTATGGTATGAAATTCAGAAATAAAAGTATTTACGAGTAGTGCAAAAATTTAATTAGTAGAATTAGTAATTTTAGTTTAGGCTTTTAAAGTGAAAGAATGAGTAAGTTTATATATTATATTATATTATATATATATATATATATATATATATATATATATATATATATATATATATATATATATATATATATATATGTATATATGCATTAAAAGAGGTGGGCTCGGGCATTTTTTTTTATATTTGAGCTTAGGTTGTTTTTCTTTCTACTGGATGAGTACACTAGTGCAGAAAGGGCTTTAAACGTCCGTTAATTTGGCCTTTTAACGTCGGATCCACATCCAAAGTCTTTATGGGTGACGTTAATAAGACGTCGGACAGTGTATACTCGACGTCTATATAGACGTCGAAGGTGGATATAACTAACGTCTATATAAACGTCGGATGTTGGATATAACAGACGTGTATATAGACGTCAGATGTAGGCATATCCGAGGTCTATAGGCCCTAAAACGTTTTGTTCACTATAACTCATTGGACGTCGGTTTGTGCATTGACAAACGTCTATAGACGTCGGTCATGGCATTAACCGACGTCTACTAGGTGTTTTTTTTTAAAATTAATTTATTGTTGCAATAAAACCACACTTGAAAAACAGAAAATTGTCCCAGAACAATATACTATAATATATATATATATATATATATATATATATATATGCGTTTCATATAAAAAAAGTTCTACTTAATGTAAAAAACAATCCAATACTAAAACTATCAAAATATAAACTTAAACTAAACCAATGTAATGTTCAACAAGAAATATAAGTGTTCCTAGCTCCATCTTTGCAGAAAATAAGTTGTCCACTCCTGCCTTATCTGCCTAATTGTGTCCTCTGGTATAGGAGATGTACTCTTGAAGCGTTGCGAAATGAAGAAAGATTCATTATGGTTTCATATATGTTTAAAGATGAATTTGATTTGTAATGTATTCAAGGTATGCATCATTACCTCATTCCAGTCATCTGTAATGACAACTCGAATGATGGTCTTAATCCAACACATGACATAAAAGCTACATTCCCATGAATCTAGCTGCTTGTCACACTAAAATGACAAACTAAATAGTCAAGAATTTAGATCATTCAATAACATAGAAAATGAATTAGAAATATAAATGACTTACAACCTTTGGATACAAAAATTGAACTAGTTGACCTCGAGATTTACCAATAACTCTATTTAGATTGAAAACACAAAGTAAAATTAATATAACTGTATTTATCATAAAAGTTTAAGGTGAACATCAAATTCAAAGTCATTTTTGGAGAAACACTTACCCTTGAAGCATGGTTCTCAAGTCAGTTTTCATCTTCCTGTGCAGCGAACCATATAATTTTACATTCTTTGGGAATGATGACCATCAGCTGCCAGTGCGACCTATCACGAATCACAATTAGTTAGTTAACTAATTAAGTAAACTTTAATGAACTTTTACATATAACAACACCTACCCATCAATGTATGCACAAGGTATACATCTCTTTTTGACTCATCCATCCATGTTTGCAAATAATGTTGTTTGCTTTCAAGTGTGTTACCAGAAGGTTGAAAGGTCTGAGGTTCAACAAATCCGTATATGGAAGACTGATGGACAAATTTATGAGCACCAAAATATGATGTCACAAACTTGTTTTTCAATCGGCAAGTATGACCGAATCGTTCAAGTAATAAACTTGGTAAGACCAAGTATCGTTCTTCCCAAAGGACTCACGGCCTAGTTTAGTTATGTGATTTCTTAATTAGCTAAGACTTACAGATAAAATATTTGGAGTTTAATATGCAAGACAGAAAATAAACATGTATGCATGAAGTTTTGATCAATGGCAAAAAGCAAAAGATAAACACTTTCAATGATATTAATGTATGAATATGTTGCTGGGGGTCAATTTCATCTTATCCACTCTCATATATTTTAGGAAATGGAAGAAATCTGGACTTATCTCACGGTTCTAACTTGAACCTAGGCTCATGATACCACTTGATGCATCAAGGAGGATGCATAGGAGCAGATCCGTGAGACTAGAGGAAGCAACCAGCTCTGCTGCAACTGAATAATCCATGAAACAGTCAATAAAGCTTGGTGCAGTGCTGGAGAAGTTGTAGCAGAGAAGGCTCTCTGTTTTGGCTAGACTAAGTGAACTGTATGCAGCGGATTGAAGTGATTATGGGGAGGTGGAATGGAAGTTTGCTTGAGGGAATGGTAGACTATCTCAGGCGGCTTCCACAATGGAAGAAGATAGCAATGGAAGAGCAAGCAAGGAGATATGACTTTCGGATGAGAGAAATTTGCAAAGTGCAGAATTCATCTTCTATATATTTCCAAAAGTGATATACATGCTTATCCAAGTAGCTTATATAGCTAACTCTCAGCTCCATGCAATGCAATGTATGTGAAGTAAGGAGATCCACAAAATACGGATCAAGTGCCACCTTACCCACATGTGCAAAATGTGATGGTTCTTTTAGAAGCCATATTATTCACGTGGCTTATTACATATGCGCATAAGGAATTGAAATAAGCTAATACTACCCCTTAGACTACTATGCGCACCCCCCCCCCATGTGCCAAAGTCCACTTTTACCCTTCTCCATGTTTTGGCATCTTACAAGCATCTTCTAGGTCTCCAATCTTCCATCCAAAGATAGCAAAGAGGGTTTGGCCTTTGGGAGAGTACTCATCTTGTAGCTTCTTGATCATCCCTCTTGTGATAGGTCCAATGGTGCTAGGCCTTCTTGTATCAAGGCTTCTCCCTAATCACGAGTTCATACAATTCCTAGCATTCCTAATGATCAGTTCATAAGTGCAGGAGCTTAACGACAACCAATATCATATTGGGAGAAATTCCCCGGATCTAGACTTCCCCGTACGTGCCCGTATCGACAAAACCAATAATCATGCATCGAATGAGTTAAACAATGCAAGCATTAAGCAAAGAGGAAAAACCCTAACTAATGATGAAAAGAAAGCATAAGTCTTAATTAAAAGATGTAAAAACAGATTCCATATATGAGAGTTTCATAAGATTACATTGATTCCCCAACAAACATATAGAGTTTAGTTCACCATATTCATCGTGAACCTAGATGAATTACAATGAAAGAATGAAAGAATAAACCCTAAAAAGGTGAAGAGGAAGCCTCAGCATCCAAGATCCTCCTTCAAAGGGGTGGAAGCGAGAGTGTTTGCTTCGTTCCAGCCAAAGATACCTAACCCTAGGAAACCCTAAAGCTTAAATACCATTCGTAAATTACAAAAACTTAGGTCCAAGCCCATTAAAGTGCCGCTCAGCGGTAAATTACCGCTCAGCGGTAAGTGCGTGTCTTGCTTTCTCCCCTCAGCGGCCATTTTGCCCCTCAGCGGTTCTCCCGTGAGTGCCTAAGTGCCGCTCAGCGGTAAACTGCCGCTGAGCGGTGACTTCGGCTTCTCCTTTTGCACTTTTTGATGTCTTTTCTGATTTCATCTCTCTCCTTCTTCACTTCTTTCACCAAATTCACCTTAAAACCTGCACAAAAACACTGAAATCAAGCATAAACCTGTCCAGCTCTCTTATTTCTAAAAATATGAAGAAAAGCATGATTTCAAGCTAGTTTCTAAGTATAAAGGTTGCTTTTAGTATCAATTTTAAGCATGAAAATAACAGTTTTTCAACTGTTATCACAACCCCAAACTTAGAACTTTGCTTGTCCTCAACCAAACAAGATGTAACTCAATCTTTAAACCAATTCATATGATGGTTCACTTCATTCAAAAATATTCTTTTCAAGATAAGTAAAAACTTCACTCAAACTTATGACCAAGAGTTCAATCAAGATGTGCACATGCTTTAGTGTTCACAAAGTCATTTAAATTCCAACAAATGCTATTTTCATGAATGATCAATCAATTAAGCATGGATGTTCATGTGTTCATGTGATATTTCCTCACTAAGTCAAGTGTTTCACTCACACTCAAGTGTATAAGAGATGATCACTCATTCACTCTACTATCACAATGTCACATGAATCAAATTTGCCTTTCATTTTACCACAATCAAAAACATTCACAAGCATGCATCATCACAAGGACTTTTCTATGGCTTATAATGTGGCTGGGCTAACAAGAAAATTGGTTTTTCTAGATCACAAAATCCTTGAGTTAAGAGAATCATACAACACAATCATCTTATTCTTTCCCAACTTTCTTTTGCCTTTGCATTGAGCTTTGCTTCTTTTTCTTTTCTTTTCTTTTTCTATGCATATTCTTACTTTTTAGCTCTTAGCTCAATGCTTTTCATGTTTTCCCAACAACCCCAAACTTGAACATTTAACAATACCACACAAGATCTTCTACTTAACTCAAGGTAAAGATTTTTCAATCAAAGGTTTCAGTGTATGTTCAAGGCTAAGGGTTCAAAAGGATTGAACACAAAGTGTTCTCTTTTAGTGGGCTAACTTTTACAAATTTGGCCAATAAAAAGGTTTCCAACAAACGGCCTTGATCATATGATGCAAAACAAGCAATTGATTCAATCATAGAAAACCTGGGCAAAATCATTCATGCTTTCAAAGTAATAGCATTCAACAATAACAACTCTGGAGCTCAAAATCTCACATATAAGCTCATTCACATTTGACATACACATCCTGCTTAATTTCACAATGATATCATGCATTTGTTCACAAAGCTTGTGAATCACCTGTATAAGCATTTTAATGTGCACATCATCAATCAATCATAAGCATCATTCAGTATTACTTATCACACAATCAAAGTTAATAGCAAACCATCACAAGAAACCAGGTTTCAAATAGAGTACATCAAACCCTAATCTAAAAACAAAAACAAATAAGTTCAGAAAACTTAAACCACAAAAGCATAATCATATGATAGCATTTATCAGTAAATGCTATCTCAGCTCCTCATCAGTCTGAGCTGTCCTCTGTATCTTCCTCTTCCTCTTCATCTTCATCGTCTTCAAATGCATCATCATCATCAGCTTCATCTTCTTCCATCTCTCTAGCTGAAGCTTCAGCTGCTCTAGCTCCTCCTCCATGTACTGGCTCCTCTGGCCAAGCTACCACATTATGGAATTCATCCATAGTCCACCTGTGGGCTGGAGGTGTATCATACATCCCCACAATCATCTCAGCAGTGGCCACCTGCCCTCTGTGAATGGACTGCAACTGAGCACCTATAAGAGACATATACATGTCCCTCATCTGGAATGGTTCTGCTTCATGTGTATCAGCAGATGTCTGGCTCTGTGCTGGCCCTCTCTCTCTACCAGCCCGGCGTGGTGGAACTGGCTGAGCTGCATCATCACCTCCACAGTACTGTCTATAATAGGCCTCATCAATAGCTTTTCTTGGCCTCTCAAATGGTGGAGCAGAAGTGTCCACCCCAGCTATCTTGCAAAGGTGCGTGATTAAAGAAGGATGTCCTAGTGGTGCTTTGTTGTTTGAAGTATTGGCGCACACACTAATCTCATCAGCTATCATCTGCCCAATATTAACATTCAAGTTTCTGATAGCACAGTAGATGAAGAATGCCCTGCTGAGAGTAATATCTGACACATGTGAACATGGCTGAATGTTGGCATGAGAAAACGCCATCCAATACTTTGCAAGAGGAGTCAAATCCGTCCTCCTAATGTTAACCACTGAGCCAGATCTATTCCTTTGGAAGTGTCCTCCAGGTATACACAATACTCTCTCCACATCCTCATAATCAGCACCTTCCTCCATGCAAAGAGCAAACTGGCACTGCTCACCAGCCCACACAGTATCCAGGAAGTTATTAATAGAATCAGGATCATACCTAATAGCATGGCCTCTGACATAGCCCAAATAATTCTCAGCTGGATAATCACCAATCTTCTTTGCATTGGTGTAAAATTCCTTAACCACAGCTATGTTGGCAGGTGCAGGATAAGTGGCTAGCTTTCCCTAATCATTCCCTAACACTTGCTCTCCAAATTGAGGAGCAAAGTTAGGTATCATTCCAACCTTTCTCTCCATCAGAAGTCTCCTGTCCTGAACCACTTTAAAGTGCTTCTCATGTTTCCTAGAGAGGAACCTGCTGGAGTGGGGTTGCTCTGGTTCCTTTTCCTTTCTCTTGGTTGCCATGGTTTTCAATCTTTTTCCTGATGAGGATGCCATTCCTACATTCAGAACACAAACAAAACCTCAGAACACAAACAAAACCACAGAACATGATGTTAATCATTAGTAAAACACAGAACACATCTCCTTTCGAAGCTAAACCACCGCCGAGGGCCAGAATTCCCCCTCAGCGCCACCAGTACCACATTCCATATCACAAAAAACCAGAAAAATCAAATCTGGCAGAGTGCCGCTCAGCGGCAGTTTACCCCTCAGCGGTAACTCTGCAGATTTTTGAAAAACCTGTTTTAAAGCTTTCCTAACTCCACCCAAATACAATTTTCAGTTTTCCAGTTCATAATCATGCAGTTTAATCGTTTCAAACATCAAATATATCATCAAATCATGCATAGAAATCAAAACCCCTAAATATTCATGCTTTGACAATCATATTCAAAATCAAAAACCCTAGAATGAACAAAATGCATTTTACTTACTTGGGTGGAGATACTAGATGCAATGAGAATGCTTCCAAGCTAGAATGCTCTCTTCCAACCCCAAACTTTGATGGCACACTAGTGAAAAAGTGAGTGGAAGAGAAATTTTCTTAAGAGGGAAGAGTGAAAAGATGTGGAAAACCTTGGAGAAGGTATGTGGGAGTGTTTGTGCAGAGAAAAATCTGAAAGTGTGAAAGAATACGCAGCTTAGGGTTTAAAAATACCCTAATGGGCTCGGGTATCGCTAAGGGGAACTAAAACCCAATCTGCGAGAGTACCGCTCAGCGGTAAAGTACCGCTCAGCGGCACTTTCGTGATGTGTTCTTCTCCTTCTTTTCTTAACCTACGTGCCTCCCATATGTGCCCCTCACTGGCTCCCTGCAATTCAATGTTCAAAATGCTTATGCAAACCCTAACTAAAACAAACAAACAAAAATATTCAATCAACTGGGTTGCCTCCCAGGTAGCGCTTGTTTAACGTCACGAGCCTGACCCAAAATCCACCAACACCCATCAGTAGGTGCAAAATTTTCTTACCAACACCCATCAGTAGGTGTTACAGCCATTGTATCCTTCAGTAGATACTTAACCACCTAGCATCCTTCAGTAGATGCTATATTCAACAAAATAAATACAAAAATAATGTTCACAAATTAAAAATTACAAAATCAAATCAAAAATTCACTGGGTTGCCTCCCAGCAAGCGCTCTTTTAATGTCATTAGCTTGACCCAATAAAGTTCAAGTTCCATCTTCTTTATAGTTGATGTTGTCATTCCACCAACTCCTCAGCTGTTTCCTTTGAACTGTTTTGGTTCTTCTAGAATATGGAGACTCTATCTCTATCATCTCCTTCTCTTTAAAGCCCTTCACAACCCACAACTTGTTCTTGATTCTAACAGGTGTGCCAAGTTGGAGTCTTCTTTTCTTCCAGTCTCTAGGAATTTCTTCTCCTCTTCCAATCTCTTCTTCCTGGGGTACCTAAAACAACAAACAATGGTTACCTGAAACCTCAAGATTTTCATCTTTACGGCTAGTCATGGGTGCATCTCGAAATGCAGCTTTATAACTAGCTTCTTCCTCCTTTGCTTGCGTTTCATCTTTGAAGACATCTACCACCACTCTCTCCTCTCTGTCCTGGAGAACCACTATACCTTCATTTACATCTATGATAGCCCTGGCCGTTTTCATAAACGGTCTTCCAAGTATGATAGGTATCTTCTCGGTCTCCATCTTCATCACCACAAAGTCTGCCAAGAACTGAAGTTTGCCAACACAAACTATAATGTCCTCTACAATCCCACATGGCTCCTTTGAAGATCCATCGGCCATTACTATTTTAACCTTTGCAGGTTTCACTTTAACATTGCCGATTTGCTCCAGTAAAGAATAAGGTATCAAGTTAACACTTGAACCTAAATCAAGAAGAGCTTTCTTTACCTTTTTCTTCCCTATAGTACAAGGGATAGAAAAACTGCCTGGATCTGATGCTTTAGGAGGGAATGACTCTTTTTTAACAGTTATACACTCTTATGCCTCAGCATCTCTACGTCTCTTCTTTGTAGAGATTTCTTCATCAGATTTTGTGTAAACTGCAATTTTCTGTAGAATCTGTTCCCATGGTGCTTCATTATCCACCATTCTGAATAATTCTGTGAAGTCCATTTGTTTCTCTTGATTTATTGGAAAAGGAAAAGTATTTTTGCTCTCTATTTCTCTTCTTTCCTCTGTTTCTCCTTCTTCTAACTCAATTATCTCTTCATTCACACTCTTTACCACTTTGCACTCTTCTCTGGGGTTAACCTCAGTATTAGCCCCAAAATTTCTATTTGGCCTTTCTTCCAATTGCTTGGTAATCTGACCCATTTGAATCTCCAAATTCTTTATAGCAGCTTCAGTGCTCTTTTGAGAAGATTCAGTTTTCTGTATGAATTGCTGAAGAGTTTCTTCCAACCTTGTTGATCTTTCATTAAGCATAGATAACTGTTGCCAAAAGGTTGGTTGTTGTTGCTGCTTATTATATTGATTTGCTTGCCCAGTTTGTCCTTGACCAATGCTTGGATGTGGTTTCCACCCTTGATTGTAATTCCCTTGACGGTATGGAAATTGATTAGCCATGAAATTAACATCCTCCACGGCTTCCACTGGAAAAGCACATTGACCATTGATATGATCACCTCCACATAATTCGCACAACTGGGTTTGTACCTGTGCAGCAGTTTTCAACTCTTTAGGTAATTGTGCAAGAGTTTTAGTCAGAGTCTCCAGCTGTTGAGTTAGAATTTTATTTTGAGCTAGCAAGGCGTCATGTGTCTGTAATTGGAGAACCCCTTTTTGTTGCATAGGAGCTCCTCTCTCACTGTGCAGCTCATTATCACTAGTAGCCATGTTTTCTATAATTTCTGTGGCTTCCTCTGGAGTTTTCCATTTAATATTGCCTCCTGTTGAGGCATCAAGCATCATCTTGGTTTGTGAACCAAGCCCTCCAAGGAAAGTTAAGACTACTTCCTGTTCTTCAAAACCATGCGTGGGTGTTTTTCTTAGCAGACTTTTGTATCTATCCCATGCATGCCCCAATGATTCTTCCATGCCCTGCTTAAATGAAGATATCTCTTGCTTGCCTTTTGTCACCTTTGATTGTGGAAAGTACTTGTTCAAAAACTTTGTTACCACTGCTTCCCACTCTGTGAAACTTCCTTCTGGAAAAGAATTCAACCAAAGCTTAGCATTGCCTCCCAATGAGAAAGGGAACAAACTAAGTTTGATCGCTTCGTCTGGCACCCCATTGATTTTGACTGTGTTGCAAATTTCATTAAATGTAGTAAGGTGCTCATATGGGCTTTCATGAGATAACCCATTAAATTGATTGCTCTTTACCAGTTGGATCAGTGCTGGTTTGACCTCCATGTTAGCTGCATTGACTCTAGGTCTAGCTATGTTGTTAAAGTGCTGAGGTTCAGCTATATTGGTGTAATCAGCAAGAGTTCTTCTGATATTATTGTTCTCCATATTTTCTGTGCTATTGTCAGAACCTTGTGGTGATGGTTGCAACAGAGTTTCCGGAGGAGGGAAAAGTTCTCTAGATGTTCTGATTCTTCTCCTCCGTCTACTATCTTCTAATCCTTCAAGCAGAGGTTCTGTCGTTTTCTTGCTCCTAGTTCGAATTGCCTCCTGCATACACAAGAACACAAAACCCTAGAAAAGATTTGGTTAGCACAAAAAGATATAAGAGAAGATATAAGATTCAGAAAATAAAAAAAAAAACAGAAAACAGAAAAAATAAAATAAAATAAAATCAAATAAAATACAAACAGAAAAACAGAAAACAGAAAAATAAAATAAAATAAAATTCGAAATTTAAATTAAAAATAAAAAAATAAGTCAAAGATAATCAATAATCACACAAATTAACCAGTTAAACCAGAGTCCCCGGCAACGCGCCAAAAACTTGATGGACAAATTTATGAGCACCAAAATATGATGTCACAAACTTGTTTTTCAATCGGCAAGTATGACCGAATCGTTCAAGTAATAAACTTGGTAAGACCAAGTATCGTTCTTCCCAAAGGACTCACGGCCTAGTTTAGTTATGTGATTTCTTAATTAGCTAAGACTTATAGATAAAATATTTGGAGTTTAATATGCAAGACAGAAAATAAACATGTATGCATGAAGTTTTGATCAATGGCAAAAAGCAAAAGATAAACACTTTCAATGATATTAATGTATGAATATGTTGCTGGGGGTCAATTTCATCTTATCCACTCTCATATATTTTAGGAATTCAACATTCAAATCATCATTGTTAATGCCACTCTCTAAAGTACCTTTCTAGAAGGCTTGATGCATCAAGGAGGATGCATAGAAGCAGATCCGTGAGACTAGAGGAAGCAACCAGCTCTGCTGCAACTGAATAATCCATGAAACAGTCAATAAAGCTTGGTGCAGTGCTGGAGAAGTTGTAGCAGAGAAGGCTCTCTGTTTTGGCTGGACTAAGTGAACTGTATGCAGCGGATTGAAGTGATTATGGGGAGGTGGAATGGAAGTTTGCTTGAGGGAATGGTAGACTATCTCAGGCGGCTTCCACAATGGAAGAAGATAGCAATGGAAGAGCAAGCAAGGAGATATGACTTTCGGATGAGAGAAATTTGCAAAGTGCAGAATTCATCTTCTATATATTTCCAAAAGTGATATACATGCTTATCCTAGTAGCTTATATAGCTAACTCTCAGCTCCATGCAATGCAATGTATGTGAAGTAAGGAGATCCACAAAATACGGATCAAGTGCCACCTTACCCACATGTGCAAAATGTGATGGTTCTTTTAGAAGCCATATTATTCACGTGGCTTATTACATATGCGCATAAGGAATTGAAATAAGCTAATACTACCCCTTAGACTACTATGCGCACACCCCACCATGTGCCAAAGTCCACTTTTACCCTTCTCCATGTTTTGGCATCTTACAAGCATCTTCTAGGTCTCCAATCTTCCATCCAAAGATAGCAAAGAGGGTTTGGCCTTTGGGAGAGTACTCATCTTGTAGCTTCTTGATCATCCCTCTTGTGATAGGTCCAATGGTGCTAGGCCTTCTTGTATCATCCCCTCCTTCTTGAGAGGGATTTGCCCTCAAATCCATAGGATCGTCATCTTCACTTGCATAACCTGCAAAAGGTTTAAGGTCAGATACATTGAAGGTAGCATGAACACCATATTCAGGAGGAAGATCAATTTGATATGCATTGTTATTTATCCTTCTGATCACTCTAAAAGGTCCATCTCCTCTAGGATTGAGTTTGGATTTTCTTAGTTGAGGAAATCTTTCCTTTCTAAGATGAACCCAAACTAGATCACCTTCATTGAAGATTAACTCTTTCTTGCCCTTGTTGTGTTGCTTGGCATATTTCTCATTTTGTTGTTGAATTTGATTTTTAACCTTGTGATGTAATTCTTTGATAAACTTAGATTTAGATACCCCATCTTGATGAACAAAATCAATAGCATTTGGAAGGGGTATTAAATCCATGGGTGTCAAAGGATTAAAACCATAAACAACTTCAAAAGGAGACAATTTAGTAGTTCCATGAACTACTCTATTGTAGGCAAACTCAACATGAGGAAGATACTCATCCCAAGATTTGTGATTACCTTTTAGAACTACCCTTAGTAAAGTGGAAAGAGATCTATTTACTACCTCAGTTTGACCATCTGTTTGAGGATGGCAAGTAGTAGAAAAAGATAACTTAGTCCCTAATCTAGACCATAAGGTCCTCCAAAAGTGACTAAGAAATTTTGTATCTCTATCCGAAACTATTACCTTAGGTAGACCATGAAGTTTAACCACATCTCTAAAGAATAACTTTGCAATGTTGCTTGCATCATCTACTTTGTGGCAAGGTATAAAATGAGCCATTTTGCTAAACCTATCTACCACCACAAAGATAGAATCAAAACCCCTAGAAGTTTTGGGAAGACCTAACACAAAATCCATACTTATCTCTTCCCAAGGGGTGGAAGCAACATTCAAAGGAGTATAAAGTCCATGAGGCATTGATTTAGATTTAGCTTCTAAACAAGTTATACACTTAAAGCAATGCCTTTGAACATCCCTTCTCATGTGAGGCCAAAAGAATTTTTCTTTCAACATGCCAAGGGTCTTTTCTACCCCAAAATGTCCCATTAATCCTCCCTCATGTGTCTCTTTAACAAGGATTTTTCTATGTGAACCTTGAGGAATGCAAATTTTTCCTTCTTTAAAAAGATATCCTTCTTTCACATAGAATCCTCCTTGAGGTTTATTGAGACATTCTTCATAGATATGAGCAAAATCAAGATCTTGTGAATATAATTCAAGAATGTTATTAAATCCAAGAATTTGAGCTCCCAATGTGGCTAATAGATTAATTTTTCTTGACAAAGCATCAACCACCACATTGGATTTTCCTTTCTTGTATTTAATAACATAAGTGAATTTTTCAATGAATTCCAACCACTTAGCATGCCTCTTTTGTAACTTGTGTTGACTCTTCAAATACTTAAGTGATTCATGATCACTATGAATGATAAACTCCTTGGCAACAAGATAATGTTCCCAAGTTTGAAGAGCCCTCACAAGTGCATAGAGTTCTTTGTCATAGGTGGGGTAATTACAAGAGGCACCATGAAGTTTTTCACTAAAATATGCAATTGGGTGTCCTTCTTGTAATAATACTGCACCTATGCCAAATCCTGAAGCATCACATTCTAGCTCAAAAGTTTTGGAAAAATTTGGCAAAGCTAGAATGGGTGCTTGTGTGAGCTTCTCTTTGAGTAGCTCAAAAGCTTTTTGTTGTTTATCCCCCCAATGGAATGTAACATCTTTTTTCACCAACTCATTGAGGGGTGAAGCAAGACTAGAGAAGTTAGGAACAAATCTTCTGTAAAAGCTTGCCAACCCATGGAAGCTCCTTACTTCTCCTACATTCTTTGGAGGAGGCCAATCTTGGATGGCCTTTATTTTTTCTGGGTCCACATGAACCCCATTTTTGGTGACCACAAATCCAAGAAATATGACACTATCAACACAAAAGGTACACTTGTCAAAGTTTGCAAACAATTTGTGTGTTCTAAGAATTGTTAAAACAACTCTCAAATGTTTTTCATGAGTTTGCAAATTTTGACTATATACCAAGATGTCATCAAAGTAAACAACTACAAACTTCCCAATGCAATCCCTAAGGACATGATTCATAAGTCTCATGAATGTGCTTGGAGCATTTGTAAGACCAAAAGGCATAACTAGCCATTCATATAATCCAAACTTGGTCTTAAAGGCAGTTTTCCATTCATCACCTTCCTTAATTCTTATTTGGTGATAGCCACTTTTTAAATCTACCTTTGAAAATATTTGTGCTCCATGCAATTCATCCAACATATCATCAAGCCTAGGAATGGGATGTCTATACTTGATTGTGATGTTGTTGATAGCTCTACAATCACAACACATGCGCCACTTCCCATCTTTTTTTGGTACAAGTAACACTGGTACAGCACAGGGACTTAGACTCTTTTGAACTAAGCCTTTATCTAGCAACTCTTGGACTTGTGTCTCAATCTCCTTAGTTTCTTGGGGATTTGTCCTATAGGCTGGCCTATTAGGAAGAACTGCCCCTGGAATGAAGTCAATTTGATGTTCAATTCCTCTTATGGGTGGAAGCCCTTTTGGAATTTCTTGTGGGAATAGATCATCAAATTCTTTCAAAAGTTTTTGAATGGATGGAGAAAGAGTTGAAGTCTTTGAATCACTAGATGTGCATGTAAGTGTCCCTTGACAAAGAAGAAGATATGAAGGTTGCTCAACTTGAAGTGTATTGACTAAAGTCTTTTTGTTTAAAAGGACTTCATGTTGAGTGACCTTAGGTGGCACACTTGTTTCTATACCTCCCTTTCTTTTTGACTTTTTCTTTTGATCATGTTCTTGCTTTCTTAAAATCTTCATTTGTGCTTGATCCTTAGCCACTTGGGTAGGAGTCAAAGGATGAAGCACAAACTTCTTGTCCTTTTGATGGATAGTGGTGGTATTGGTTAGACCATGATGGATAGTTTGATGATCAAATTGCCATGGTCTCCCCAATAACACATGACATGCTTCCATGGGAACTATATCACATAAAACTTCATCTTTGAAGTTCCCAATGGAAAATGCCAACTTCACTTGATTCTTGACTATTATATCCCCATCTTCATTTAGCCAATGAAGTTTATAAGGTTTTGGATGGGGTATAATATCAAGTTTCAACTTCTCAACCAACCTTGTGCTACAACAATTGCAACAAGACCCACTATCAACAATGAGAGAACAATGATTTTCTTGAATTTTACATCTTGTGTGAAAGATGTTCTCTCTTTGTTATATGTGTTCAAGACTTGGTTGGTTGCTAAGTATCCTTCTCACCATGAGAAGTTGCCCATCATCAGCATATATTTCCTCTTCCCTCTCTTCTTCCTCACTCTCACTTGTACTAGTTGGGGTGTCACTTTCACTACTATAAATGTCCTTGCCTTTCAAAATAATGTTTCTTTTTGTAGGACATTGAGTAGCTACATGACCCCTTCCTAGACATTTGAAGCATTTGATTTCACTTGTTCTTGTGTGTGAGGGTGTCTCTTTCTTGGGTCTCTCTTCTATCTTGGCTAGAGGTTTAAATGGCTCTTTTTCTTTAAAAATTTTCTTTTCAAAAGTAGGTTGAACTTGAATTCTTTTAGAAGAAGATTTTCTCAAGTTTTGTTGTTCTACCTTTATACACATTTGAACAAGATCATTCAAATCTCTATAAGGTAGAAGTTCAACCCTATCTCTTATGTCAAAATTGAGCCCACTTAAAAATCTAGCTAAAGTAGTTTCTGGACCTTCTACTATGCCTGCCCTCATCATATACAACTCCATCTTTTGTCTATATTCCTCAGCTGTCATAGACCTTTGTTGTAACCTTTGGAGTTTATCCATGAGTTCTCTATTGTAGTAGGAGGGAATGTGTCTCCTCCTAAGGGCAGACTTGAGATCATTCCAATAGTGGATGGGAGGGGCTTGATGTCTAAGCCTCTCTTGGACCAAGGCAGTCCACCAATACATTGCATACCCTTGAAAGCTTAGGGTAGCTAGAGAGACCTTCCTTTCTTCACTCACTTGGTGGCATTCAAACAATTGTTCTACCTTCATCTCCCAATCAAGATAAGCCTCTACATTGTCCTTCCCATGGAAGTGAGGCAACACAACATTGACTTCTTTAGGGGGTGGAGGTGCATGAGAATTTCTCCTATGCCTTCTAGAAGTAGAAGGCTGATGAGGGTAATAATCACCCAGACTCATGGTCATCCCTCCCTCTTGAGAGTTGTCACTCTGACTTCCCCTAGACTTACTTTTCCTTATCATTCTCAACTCATCTTGAATAACAGCATTTTGAAGCTCTCTATTGACTTTTTCTTCATTCATTTCTCTTCTTATTTCCTTGAATTCATTAACTAAAGTTTGAAAAGAAAAATGTTCTTTTTCACTATCACTAATCCTAGGAGAATGCCTTCTAGACATTATGATGGACTTAAATGTTATTCTTGAAGTAAAGACTAGAGATTTCACTTGAAAGCAATATTCCAGGTAAGGGAGGTGATTCACTAGGAATGCTTAAGTACCAAGCCTTATCCTTGCCAAATATGCTTCTAGTTACTTACTAGAGTCCTTAGATCAAAATCACTCTTAAATCCAATTAAGTCTTAAAGACAACAAAGAAAAACACAAAGCAAAGAATAAGACACAACCTAACTCTAAATTCGGACCCCTAAGAGAGCTTCCTATTCGCACAAGATATATGTTATCTAGTCGAGAATTGGAAAAGCAATTAAAGTGAGGTTTCCTAGGTGAGGCTTAGACTTTGGATCTAAGACACACTCACTGACTACTCAATTTTAGGTTGTGAGACTTCTTTGAGTCTAGTTACAAATGAGGGAAGAGCACTTGTGAACTCTAGCACCTCACTTGATTAGATTTGGAACTTACAACCAAAGAAACCAAAGGAAATTACAAAAGAAATTTGGTAAATTGTAAGAAAAAAAAATGCGAATTGGCTAAGGGAAAGATGTGTGCAGCTTTGGCTTCTCAAAACAAAGAATGAACTATGCTTAATTCACAACAATCCTCTCAGCTGCAAGTGATCACTCAAGAACACAACTTTGCACTTCTAAAGTGTGCTGCAGAATTGTCACGGTTTTCCCATCCAAAGTACCATCTTCTTGTCTTTGCTTCTCTTCATTGAACCTTCTTTGATGCTTCCAATCGTGATACACCTTCTGAGGTATAAACCACCTACCCAACAAGCCAATTAATCACTGAAAATATCACCTCAAATGCTGTAACTTTCACAACCAAAAGACAGCAACACCAGGAAATTTTTCAAACAGTTGGTGTGCAGAATGTAGAAAAATCGAAAATCAAGCAATGAAAGGAGTTTAAAACACGGTGGCACCTCAAATAGATCCTAAGAATGGTTCTAGATCAGATTTAAAACACAAGAAAAGGCTTTAGATCATAATCACACACGAATTGGCTATGCATTGAAAATTGACAAAACTGTTTGATGAAATGCCTGAATGAGTTGCACCAGATTTTTGCACCAGATTTCTGCACCAGATTTTTATACACTTCAAACTTTCGAAACTGATGATGCAATGGTCCTAAGTGCCTTTTAACATTTGTAATATCTCTTTTGAATTTTTATCTTAATATTTTAAATGGACCATGGCTTTTACTGCATCTAAAAATGATTAATCAAGCAAAGTAATGCAGTGCAGAATTTGACAGAAAAACCAGCACAGTTTTGCAGCAGAGTCAATTTTTTTCAATGCAGAAAAATAGACCAAATGAACAGTACTGCACCTAGTTATTTTCCAATGATTCAAACATGTTTTGATGATGATTTATGACTTGTTGGAACTAATTGGATACATCAAAACTATATAAAACAGAAAATCACTACTGCAGTACCATATTTCAGCTAAATTTAACAACTAGCATGGTCAAATTTTGATTCAAAAGCAATTCTGATTTGAAAACAGCAAAGAGGAGTTAGAAATGGTATTTGAAAGTTGCACAAATGCAGAAATTCAGTGTTGATGATGGTTAGCAATGATCTAATACTAACCTCACACAATTAAGCAGAATTTTCTCAAGAAGACACATGCATCTCGGCCAAATGCTTGGAACATGACAAACTATTTGGAATCAACTCATTTCATCTTCCAAATGGTTCAGACAATGGATCATTCAACTGCTGTTCAATAGAACAGTGCACAAGGCTATATGAACAGCAGAATTTTTGTTACAGCAGTACACTTTCTGGAAAACAGAACAGAAACCATGCAGATCTGAGTTTGGTTGGCAAAAATTTAAACACCTGAGCTCATCTCTTGATTGTTCATTGCTCTTAATTGGTGTAGCCACATCCAACAATTTCAGAACCGTAAAAACTGGGTTAAAAACCAGATTTGATGACAGAACAGCAAATTAACCAAACATGACTAAGACAACACCAGAAATGATGCTTAAATGGTAAAATAGACTCAAACAAGCAAAAACAGCCGAATAAAATGAAGGAAAACTCAAGCAAAGACAGCTAGTAGCCAATGAAATTAAGAATAGATCCTAAACACAACAATAATTGCTAAAAAACAGTGCAGAATTTTCAGAAACACATCAAGAACAACCAGGAAATTTTTGACAGCAAAGAAATGGAAAAAATCTGGACTTATCTCACGGTTCTAACTTGAACCTAGGCTCATGATACCACTTGATGCATCAAGGAGGATGCATAGGAGCAGATCCGTGAGACTAGAGGAAGCAACCAGCTCTGCTGCAACTGAATAATCCATGAAACAGTCAATAAAGCTTGGTGCAGTGCTGGAGAAGTTGTAGCAGAGAAGGCTCTCTGTTTTGGCTGGACTAAGTGAACTGTATGCAGCGGATTGAAGTGATTATGGGGAGGTGGAATGGAAGTTTGCTTGAGGGAATGGTAGACTATCTCAGGCGGCTTCCACAATGGAGAAGATAGCAATGGAAGAGCAAGCAAGGAGATATGACTTTCGGATGAGAGAAATTTGCAAAGTGCAGAATTCATCTTCTATATATTTCCAAAAGTGATATACATGCTTATCCTAGTAGCTTATATAGCTAACTCTCAGCTCCATGCAATGCAATGTATGTGAAGTAAGGAGATCCACAAAATACGGATCAAGTGCCACCTTACCCACATGTGCAAAATGTGATGGTTCTTTTAGAAGCCATATTATTCACGTGGTTTATTACATATGCGCATAAGGAATTGAAATAAGCTAATACTACCCCTTAGACTACTATGCGCACACCCCCCCATGTGCCAAAGTCCACTTTTACCCTTCTCCATGTTTTGGCATCTTACAAGCATCTTCTAGGTCTCCAATCTTCCATCCAAAGATAGCAAAGAGGGTTTGGCCTTTGGGAGAGTACTCATCTTGTAGCTTCTTGATCATCCCTCTTGTGATAGGTCCAATGGTGCTAGGCCTTCTTGTATCAAGGCTTCTCCCTAATCACGAGTTCATGCAATTCCTAGCATTCCTAATGATCAGTTCATAAGTGCAGGAGCTTAACGACAACCAATATCATATTGGGAGAAATTCCCCGGATCTAGACTTCCCCGTACGTGCCCGTATCGACAAAACCAATAATCATGCATCGAATGAGTTAAACAATGCAAGCATTAAGCAAAGAGGAAAAACCCTAACTAATGATGAAAAGAAAGCATAAGTCTTAATTAAAAGATGTAAAAACAGATTCCATATATGAGAGTTTCACAAGATTACATTGATTCCCCAACAAACATACAGAGTTTAGTTCACCATATTCATGGTGAACCTAGATGAATTACAATGAAAGAATGAAAGAATAAACCCTAAAAAGGTGAAGAGGAAGCCTCAGCATCCAAGATCCTCCTTCAAAGGGGTGGAAGCGAGAGTGTTTGCTTCGTTCCAGCCAAAGATACCTAACCCTAGGAAACCCTAAAGCTTAAATACCATTCGTAAATTACAAAAACTTAGGTCCAAGCCCATTAAAGTGCCGCTCAGCGGTAAATTACCGCTCAGCGGTAAGTGCGTGTCTTGCTTTCTCCCCTCAGCGGCCATTTTGCCCCTCAGCGGTTCTCCCGTGAGTGCCTAAGTGCCGCTCAGCGGTAAACTGCCGCTGAGCGGTGACTTCGGCTTCTCCTTTTGCACTTTTTGATGTCTTTTCTAATTTCATCTCTCTCCTTCTTCACTTCTTTCACCAAATTCACCTTAAAACCTGCACAAAAACACTGAAATCAAGCATAAACCTGTCCAGCTCTCTTATTTCTAAAAATATGAAGAAAAGCATGATTTCAAGCTAGTTTCTAAGTATAAAGGTTGCTTTTAGTATCAATTTTAAGCATGAAAATAACAGTTTTTCAACTGTTATCAAAGACCGACCTTGGTCTAAATTGTTAGAAACTAGGAATCTAAATAAAACTAATATGGAAGATAAAATTAACTATCTTATATGCACCACAGTTGAATGATGAAAATATTCAACATCCTGTTGATAACACGTGAAAAACTGTTATTTTTATACTTAAAATTGACTTCAATTACAACCTTTATGACTTAGAAATTAGCTTCAACTCATGATTTTGTTGAATTATTGGAAATAACAGAGTTAGACAGGTTTTATGCTTGATTTCCTTGTTTTTGCAGGTTTTTAGATGAAATTGATGAAAGAAGTGAAAAGGGATAAAGATGGAATCAGAAAAGGACACAAAAAGTGCAAAAGAAGAGAAACCGCAAATTACCACTGAGTGGCACTCGCAAATTACCGTTGAGCGGCACCCGCAAAGACCTATTAGCACCGTTGAGGGGAAAATGGCGTTGAGGAGAAGAATTGACACACGCTACCGTCGCTGAACGGCACTTTTATGGGCTTGGGCCTAATTTTTTGTATTTTTTAGAATAGTATATAAGCTTTAGGACGTCCTAGGGTTTGTATCTTTGGCTGGGACGAAGCAGAAACACACTTTTCAACCCTTGGAGGTAGAATTGGAGATGGTGACGGCTCTCCTCTTCTCTTTCTCAGGTTTTTCTATCTCTTCCATTCTTTCATTCCATTGTTCATCTAGTTCTACCATGAATATGGTGAACTAAACTTATTTTGTTGTTGGGGAATCAATGTAAATCCTTAAAAACTCTCTTGTATGGAATTTGTTCTTCAAGATCATTTTTATGATACATGCCTTCTTTCATTAATAGTTAGGGTTTTTCCTCTTTGCTCAAAGCATGCATTGTTTAACTCATTCGATGTCATGATTATTGGTTTTGTCGATATGGACACATACGGGGAAATCTAGATTTGGGGAATCTCTCCCATCAGTATATTACTAACCTAGACATAGGAGTATGATAGTTGGTTGCCTTTAAGGTTCTATGCTTCAGAATTAATTATTAGGGATGCTAGGAATTGTATGAACTCATAATTAAGGATAGGCTTTCTTCGCCGAGAAATCGGGTTTAAAGTAATTTAGAAAGTGACATTAACATTAATGAAAAGAATGATAAATTCCTAAATACAAGAGAGTGGATAGGATGAAATTGAGAAACCCCAACAACATATTCATCCATATATTTCAATTCACGTGTTTTGTTTCTTCTTGCCCATTGATCATCACATGCATACATATTTACTTTTCAGTCTTTTGCATTTGAAACTTACAACAATTTATTCACAAGTATTAATTAATCAATAAATCACATAATTGTCTAGGCTATGAGTCCTTTGGGAGAATGATACTTGATCTTACCAGGTTTATTACTTGATACGATTTCGGTTACACTTGCCGAGAGTTAACAAGTTTTTGACTCCGTTTTTGGGGATCGAAGATTTTTTCATCAAGTTTTTGGCGCCGTTGCCGGGGATAAAATATTTCCATTGCCGGGGTTCAAAAATATTGTCATCACCTGTCTCCCCTAATTACCTCCAATGCATCATTCAATGTGATATATACTGGCACATGGGGGGGAGACCAAATACTCTCAAATCCCAGTATAGTTCTAATGGTGCTCTCTTCAACCTGGGTAATCTTGTCATTAGCTTTGATAGAGGATCATCCTCCGCTTCAACCATGTCATCATCTTCATGTATGATTGTATCATGAATTGGCTGCTTCTGAGGACATGTGAACTAAAGATAAGAATTTCAAAGTTATCAATAAATATTTTTAAATTTAACATAGCAATACTAATAACAAAGACATTATACCTGTGGAGTAGCAATGTGTGACATGATCAATGCTCTAGGCCAGGCTATAAATGATCCTATGGCCTCCCCACAAAATGAATTTCTAGAGGGGGTACAGGCACCTGAGCTTAGGGATCCCGAACCTCATCAATCGTCACACGCACGTGGTGGGGTAATATGGGAACACCATGAATAGTCTGCCCTCCCTCAAGCACTCGTCAGACAGCCACAATGTGTGGGGGATCCCCATCAACCAACAACTCATATTGACCGCTATACTGAGTAGGCTCTACAGCAGAGCATGATCCTCTAGTGTTGACACGAGGTGGTGTGGGAGCTTCAACGGGCCCCATGGTGCCCTGCGTCATGGAATGCAGCTTCTCTTCAAGCGATCTTTGTATTTCTTTTTGTTCTTGTAGCTGCTTCATGAATCGTTGCTCCATTGATCTCATGCTTTGGTTGAGTCTTTCCTCCCACTGAAGATCCATCTGCCTCAGTGCCTCTTGACTCATTGATTGAGTGTTTTTCTGTGTAGGGCCAAAGTAGTCACGAAGACCAATCGCCCCAGGAACTCCACATACATGTCTTGGGTGCTCGGGCTTTCCAATGGTCATTGTTAGAATGTCGTCCCTACCTTGGACAATAAATTTTCTCTGAGTCTGCTGCTCAACTAACTCATCCTGCACATAAAAGAAACTAAGTTACTTAGAAGACATGCTATGATAAATACACAATCAAACAATGTTTAGAATTTGAACTTACAATTCTTTCTAAGATTAAGGCAGCTGAGGAAGATGTCATGTTCCCATCAGATTTAGTCCGAGCAACCTTCCACAGCTCATACCTAGCCGGTGCAGATGGTAGGTCCGGGGACTCATGCCCCAAGGCATCCGCTCGAGACTTTCTAATTTTCTTTTCCAGTTTTGCATAACCACCTCGTGATAACAAGTGTGGTGCATCGTTTAGCCTTTGCCTTTCTTGGGCGGCTAACCTTTTACCCTGTGAAACCATGTATATTCATAAGCGTAAAATCATAAAAGCTCAATGAAAGAGTTTGTAGATGTTAAGAAACATACCTTCCATTCCTCAGACTCTCTAGATGCACGAAGTTGTATCCACTCCTCCTCTGTGAATGTATAATGTTGACATGGATTTTCATGTTGTTTGTCTCCAAAGACATATAGTCGTGTCAGCCTTGTCTTGAAATCCCTCCATCTTATCGCTATATGCGATAACACTTTCTTTCTAATCTGTATTGTGTTTGGAATATCATAATGTTGTTGTTTAAAACAAAAAACATGTTAATGACATAATAAGATAAAAGAAATAAGTATATCAAAATTCTTTTAAATAAACAGACCTGAATATCTTGCCATAAGAGCTTCTTCTCGACCTCTGGGACGTCATCCCAAGATGCATGAAGGATAGAGACATGGCTTTTTGCTAACTTACCCAGATAACTCCTAAACCTATCAGCATTTGGCCCTGATGTCTGACCTGATCTGGGGTCAATGTCAACATGTCTCCTCTGCCCATCAACACGTCCGGATGTCACATCTGGCAATCGTGTGATGCCTCGACCACGTCTGGTCTGAGGCCGACATACCTGAAAAATATATACAAGGTTGGTAATAATTCAAATATGATGAAACTACATATAAAGTCACTACAAAAAATATCACAACCTATTAAGATATTATTTTCTCCTAGATCCCTTCATGGTGATCACTACAAATTGCCTGGATGTCATCGGCAACATCATCAACTGAGTCTTCAATGGGTTTTAATGCAACAAATGTTGTCTCAAGTATATCAAGAGAATCTTCATCATCATATCCTTGCCTTTTTTATTCGCTGGATCATTTACGTAGAATATTTGTCTTACTTGACTAGCCATGATAAATGGTTCATCAGTGTAATTCATCTTGTTCAAGTCTACCAATGTGAAACAAAAGTTATCTGTTATGACACCAGAATTTATATCAACCCATTTACACTTGAAAACTGGGACTCTAAAACTGACATAATCAACTTCCCATATTTCTTGTATTATTCCAAAATAACTCATGGATGTTGTGATTGGAGTTTTGTCTTTAGAACTAGCAAAGTGCATAGCTTCAGCTTGTAGTGTAATGCCACTATTTTGAACTCTACTTTTGTCATCTTCTACCTTTGTCTGAAAAGAAATATTGTTTATATAGTACCCACCATATGTAATGACATTTGTGTTCGGCCCACGAGATAACCTCAATAAACTTTCACAAACATGTGGAGTCACATAAATCTTTTTCTTAAACCATTGTAAGAAGGTTTTGACATGTTCATTAAGATGTCATTTTTAACTCATTCTTGGGTGTGATGCCTTTATTTCATTAACGTGTTCAGAAATGTAAGGAATCACATCAACAATGTTGTTTAAGATGTACAAATGAGCTTGGTCAACTTCTTTTCTACTAACACTTTGAATTCTCACACCTCGAACACCCTTACCTTCACATTTTCCTTCATGTCTGCTCTTGGGAAGACCCACTGGTTCACAAGATGGCATATAACTTTAACAAAATTCAATGGCTTCTTCTGCAACGTATCGCTCTATGATTGAAGCTTCTGGTCGATACTGATTCTTGACATATCCCTTTAAGATCTTCATGTATCTTTCAACTGGGTACATCCACCTAAAGAAGACCGGCCCACATATTTGAATTTCTCTAACTAGATGAACAATCAAATGAACCATGATATCAAAAAAAGAAGGTGGAAAATACATCTCCAATTCACATAGTAGTCTTATTCCTTCATTTTCCAATTGATCTAAACCTCGAGGATCAACAACTTTCTTGCAAATGGCATTAAAAAACAAACTCAGACGTGTCAGAATACCCCTAGGAGAAGGAGGTAATATGCCTCGAATAACAACTGGTAACAATTTTTGCATCAATACATGACAATCGTTAGACTTTAAACCAACTAACTTTAACTCTTGCATAGAAACAAGGTTACTAATATTTGAAGAATAACCTTGTGGAACCTTCACACTTCTTAAACAGTTACAAAAACTTTGTTTTTCTTTTTTAGAAAGAGTGTGATATGTTGGGCGAAGATAGGTGTGTCTTCCTATTATATGTGGATGTAACTCAGATCGGATTCCCATGTCAGCCAAATCTTGTCGTGCTTTTATTTCGTCTTTGCTCTTCCCTTTCACGTTTAATAAAGTTCCGATAATACTGTCACAAAACATTTTTTTCAACGTGCATCACATCAATACAATGTCTAACATCAAGTTTACACCAGTATGGAAGATTAAAAAATATTGATCGTTTCTTCCAAATGTTTTTTGCAAAGGTACTTTTATGATGTTTTCCAAATACAATGTCAATGTTTTTGACTTCGTTGTACACCTCTTCACCATTTCGGGGTCTGGACACAACCTCATCCTCAGTACTTCCATTAAATGCTCTTTTAAATCTACGATAAGGGTGATTACGAGGAAGGAATTTTCGATGTCTTGTATATATCGTCTTCTGATCATGCTTCAATTGAAGGTAACTAGTGTTTTCTTCACAAATGGGACATGCAAAATGACCTTTAACACTATAACCGCTCAAGTTTGCATATGTTGGGAAATCATTTATAAGGCACGCAAATGAAACTGTTCTCACCATGTGAATCAAACACTTCCACCCTTTCTTCCCACAACAATTTCAAATCATCAATTAAAGGTTTTAAGTAAACATCAATGTCATTTCCAGGTTGTCTAGGACCCGATATCATCATTGACAACATCACATATTTTCTCTTCATGCACAACGAAGGAGAAAGATTATATATCATCAACATAACTGGCCATGAACTGTGTTTGCTACTTAAGTTCTAATAAGGATTCATACCATCAGTTGCAAGTGCAAGTCTTAAGTTTCTTGGATCTGCACCAAATTTTGGAAATTTTTCATCAATCTTCCTCCATTATGATGAATCTGCTGGGTGTCGAAGAATATTATCGCACTTTCTTCCGACAAAGTGTCATTTAAGGTTCTTTGCATCTTCTTTAACAAAGAAGATACGTTTGAACCTAGGTACTATAGGCAAATACCACATCACCTTAGTAGGTGCACCATCATTACCTTCATCAGTAGTGTTTCTGTCAGATTTCTTTTTAAAACGGGATAAACCACATGTTGGACAATACTTTAGTGAATCAAACTCCTTTATGTACAAAACACAATCATTAGGAAAAACATGTATCTTTTGATATTCAAGACCCATTGGACATAAAAATTCTTTTGCCTCGTAATTACGAATAGGTAGAGTATTATTTTCTAGAAGCATCTCCTTCAACAACTCCAACAACTCTGTGAAACTTTTATCGGTCCATCCATTCATTGCTTTTAAACTGAACAACTTCAAAGTTGCAGACAAACGTATAAAGTTTGAGCATCCTGGGAACAACGGTTGCTCTGAATCATTTATAAGAGAATCATACAAATTAACTCTTCCAAAATTATCTTCACCGACATCACGTATCATGTCCTCTAAATGACCACTCATCCATTCTTCCACATAATTCGTTCCTCGTGACGTGGTAGGCTGGTCCAATAATTCTCCATGCCAAGTCCAAACGGTATAAGTTCTCATTATGCCGAACATGAATAGATGGTCACGCAAATTGCCTAAGTCTTGACGTATTTGATTAAGACAACGAACACAAGGACAAAAATATGTCCCGTTCACAGACTTATCATTTTGTTCAACATATTGCAATAACTCTGAAACACCCTTCTCATATTCTTCACCGATGCGACGTTCATTCATCCAGCTTCGATCCATACTATGTTCGTAACATACTTCATCAGTATCATTTTTTTAACTCTCACAAGGTTAGGCCCTGCCCATTCAGAAAAATTATTTTTCATAAATTGCTAAGACACATGCAAAGAAGTCTACATCATAAATTTGATAAGATTTCGGCAACATTTCGCATTGGTCTCCAAAATACACAAAATGAGAGTAGTCAAGGATGACCACAATCAAATATGCATTCGAAGAACAACACAAATACTGAACCGAAATTTTATCAATCTTATCCATAAAATCCAACGTACATGTTATAGCAAATTATGAAAAATAATTTGCCCAAACTGTCCAATCGGACAATTCAAAATTTAATACAAACGATTAAAAGATTAATCGTTTGTGTTAAATTTCAAACGGGAACTAAGTTTCACTCAATGATTTCATACTTATAATCTAACATGCCAATTATAATAACACAATTATCACATGCATATTCAAAAGCCAATAACACATGCATACCTAAAAGCCAAAAAATGCATACGCAAAAGCCAATAACATACATACACACAAGCCAATAACATGCATACAAAAAAGTTATCAACAAAGAAGCTAACCTTTTTAGTAGATTAAAAAAGCAATGCAGGGAAATGGAGTAATGCACGCCCAAAAACGTAGGCCAAAAAGAGTCAAAAGCGCTGCCCAACCACATGCCAGAAACTGCACCAAAACGTAACGAAAACGAATTTTAATCGGTTCAAATGGAAGATATTTCATCAAAGAGTAATTTAATCGGAGTAAAAGTAAATTTAAACGGTCCAAAAGAGAGGAAACGCACCTGGAAATGCAATGTCTCAGAGAGAAAACACGAGCAAGACGATGAACAGTGAGCGTAACTCCTCGCGGGTTCGCGTTTTGCAGTATAAATGGCTGCAGACGTCGGGTGCTGGGGGGGTCCGACGTCTATAACATTATAGACGTCGGGGCCCTAACTAATATGACGTCTTTCTGATTTAAACATTCATATTCGCGGGGCTTTTAGGCATCGGTTTAGAGGGGCCCCGACGTTTAGGTGAATGTTTCACCTACCCTGTCAGCCATATAGGCGTCTGTTAGGATGGGCCTCGACGTCTATAATATTATAGACGTCGGGGCCTCTCCTAACAGACGTTTATATGGCTGAAAAAATAACTTCTCACCTACCCTGTCAGTCATATAGACGTCTGTTAGGAGGAGCCCCGATGTCTATAATATTATAGACGTCGGGGCCCCTCCTAACAGATGTCTCTATGCCCCACTTATTTACGAAAATGCCATCAGTCAATAATTTACTTTGGTTATTTGGAGGACTGACGTCTACGAGGTGACATTAAAGGCCATTTCTGCACTAGTGGTAGCATAGTCTAGGTATTTATAATATTTATACATATATTTTATATATGTTACAGAAGATTTAAATTATATTTGGGAACAGAGAGTAAAGGCTTTAAATGTGGATGGAAATCACGTACAGAGAGTAAGGTTTTGTTGTTAAGATTTGCTTAGTATTATTATTGTTATTTTTTTATTTCCTTAGATATAAGAGAGGAGAGAGAAACGTAATTCATATATGTTATTTTTTTCACGAAACAGAGGGAGAGTTCTTTGCTTTATTCTGGTACCAAGGACTAACACCGATGGCCTTTAGTCCCTCGGTAATATCAATTTATCGGCAGATTTACCAACAGGCATTTTAGGTGGTGATTATCAACAGTCTAAGACCATTGATAATGGCACAATGAATTTACCAAAGGATTACGACCTCAGTATAAGGATCGACTTAATGAAATGCGAATTTGGGATTTCCCTCTCCCATTATCCCAAATTGTTTTCGTGCAACTTCCCCCAAAGTCTTCCTCTCTCCCTCTTCCCCAAGCATCGCAGAGTTCAGCTAATCACCTAATCCCCCAAACCCTAACCCCTTTTTTCTTCAATCACTATGTCAATGTGAGGAGAGTGTTGGTGAGGAAGGTGGTCATTCACGGATTACATTGTTGCGAGGGGGTTGTTCGAAGGTGTTTGTTGACGAGGTTGTTGTCGCGGCGTGACGACGGTGCTGTGGCGGCGTGACCAGGACTCATACTATTGCAGGACAAGGGCAATCTAGGGGCTTTGTGACGAAGGGGCTCGCAGTAGAGGGCTTCGACTATCGCGACAAGAGGCTATTGGAGGTGCTAATACACCTAGGGGGTGTTGCTGCTGCCATAAAGGTAAGTTATGTATTTTGGGAATGATGGGTATATTGTGTTTGAAGGGGTTGATGAAGAATTTGATGTCATATTGTTCAATGTATGCAGTGTTATGCATTTTTCTTTGAATTTTTTTGGTGATTTGTTTCGTGAATGAACAATGTTGTTCAAATTATGTCCAGTAGCTTTGCTTTCAATCCCCTCATCCCTTTGATTTGGTTATTGGCAAATGTATGTTTAAGGGAAACTTTATTGCTAGCTTTCCCAATCTGTGGTACTGCATGGTTGTTAAATTTATTGCTAGCTTTCCCAATCCTGTCATGTACAATTTAGGAATCACCAAAACTACAACCATGATGCTCAAAACTTGTTGTTACACATGTCTCACCTAAGAGGTTGGTCAATATCAAAGTACCTTAGGTGAAGCAATTTAAACAAAGCATCCTTGCCATTAAAGTCTTAATATTTGTAGTGCATGTGCCTGACCAAAAACGCCATTTACAAATCATAGCCTCCAAAATTAAGGTAGCATCTAGTCAGTGAGGATATATAATCCAAATGCGAGAAAGTTATTGAAAATAGGTCTGCATAAAGTGTTTCATCATACTCGAACATAAGGCCATTCATTGGGGACTGTTTACAGATCATCAAGTTCACACAAATAGAATGTTAGTTGGAACCAGATGAAATACTTGTTGTATTATATTGCTGTATTATAGGTCTGTGACATTGGAACTGGATGAGAAATGGTAAACCCACCTATGAAGTGCTGAAAAGGTTGTCAGGTTTTGGAACTTCCACTGAACCTTCCAACATTTTCACCACAACACTTATTATTGGCCTTATTCCCGGTCTATACTGAACACACCACAAAACTATCTTAAACATTCTTTCTACAATGTTCTTATCCTTTTCCTCTATCTCACACATTGTCATCCACTCCTCCAATTGTCTAGTATCAAATTTTTCCCAAACCCATATTGGAAATTGTTAGAAATAGTGACGCTTGTTTCTCAACACCAAGAAGAGGGGGGGGTGAATTGGTGTTTTTCTAAAGACTTGAACTTTTTAAATCTTTTTCGCAAAGTATAAAGGTCTTGAAACCTTTCTTGTGCAGTAAGAAAATATGTGTGCAATGAAAACATAAATGCAAATGTAAAAAGATAAAGGAGAGAAAATCAAACACAATTTTTACCCTAGTTCGGCCTCAATGCCTGCATCCAATCACCCTTCCAATCAACCACTGATTGAAGGATATTTCACTATAATGATTAAAGAATTACACCAAAGGTTTTACTGTGAATACACCCTTACAAAGTAAACACCTTTCCCACTCAAACAATCAAATATAGAAACAACAACACCTACAAAAACAACACACCACGGTCTTGTTGCAGAAACGCTTTGAGAATCCTCTCTCAAAGTCAAGAACACACCACTATTCTTCCTGACGCGTACGTTTAAGGAAACAGCAAGTCAAAGATTGCAAATCTTCTCTCCTGATTAATACAAATGCACCTTCAGTCGTGCTAATGTGATCAGTCAATGTAATCCACAAAGATGCCACACAAGAATTCTTCAAACTCTTTGCGTTCTTGATTCTTGGAGCGTATTGAGTAATTTGTAAACTTTCTAATATCAAAACAATCAAGTATGAAAATGTTAGAATGATCAAAAGTTACAGAAACACAACTAGTGCGTCAATTTATATTTACTGTCATATCAGACGCAAAGTAATCGATTAGGTTAGTAGTGTAATTGGTTACATAAAAATTATTGTAACAATTTTACAACTAACTCAACACTTAATTGAATGTACAATTAATGTAATCGATTTGCATTAAATGTTTGGTCAAACATATTAAAAAATATGACCGTTATAGCAATTAAGACAAGCATGAAATTAGTTTTCAAACCTTAATAGACTTAATTGAATACACAACACATGTAATCAAATTAAGCTTAATACCACACATTTTGAAAACTTTTTCTTCCCCAAAACTCATCACAGCACATTTGAAAAATATATTTACAAAGACACGAGTTTTAATTGATTCAACACCTAATGTAATCAATTCAAACTAGTTATTTTGCCACAGTTCAAAACATAAGTTTTCTGATGACCTTAATTGATTACTACAACACTATAATCAATTATGTCATGCAGATATGCTTTTGTGCTTGTGGTTTTCAATACACATAAACATACAATATGCATATACAGATATAATCACATCATAATCACAATAGTATACAATTATGTTGTGACGTTACAACATTCATGTGTTGTTGTTATTAATGTGTTGTTGTTAACACATTGGCAAGTGTACCAAATCGTATCAAGTAATATAAAATGGTAAGACCAAGTATCGTATCCTAGAAGACTCACGACACTAGACAGTCATGTAATACCTTAACTAATTAAGACTTAAGACCAATTCCATTGGTTTAGAATGCAAAATGCAGAAAAGGTAAACATGAATGCAATTTGATCAATTGGGGAAAAACACAAAAGTGAATGGATGATTTTGATAATATGAGATGAGTATGTTGTTGGGGTTTAGATTTCACCATCCTTACTCTCATGCATATAAGAATTCATCTTCTTCATTCAATTGTTAACGTCACTATCTAAATTACTTAAAACCCTACTCATCCTTACTCTCTTTATTTAATCGATTACGTTTTGCATTCATTCGATTAAATTTCCGTTGCATTGGAAATCTTTTACCTTGCAATTCAAGAAAAGTATTAAGGCATCATTTTTGTGAAAAAGATTTTATTTTTAGATTTCACAATTCACCCCCCTCTTGGTGTGAGAAATTGAGTCATTCTATTTTAACAATTGGCACCAGAGCTGATTTTCATAAAATATTTGAAAAACTAATCGATTACTATTTCCGTTTAATCGATTGATCCTGGATAATGGCTTTCAATTCTCAAACCTTTGGTGAAGGTGCATCCACAAATAGACCACCACTATTTGTTGGAGAAAACTATGCTTTTTGGAAAATAACGATGCAAATCTTTCTTGAATCCGTGGATAAAGGAGTTTGGGATGCAACTCTAAACAGTCCATATGAACCCACTCAAATTGTGAATGGAAAAACTGTTTTGAAAAAATTTTTTGAGTGGACTCAGGATGAGAACCGTAGAGCACAATATGATGTTAAAGCTAGAAATGTAATTGCTTCTACACTAACAATGGATGAATTTTTCAGGATATCACAATGCAAGAGTGCCAAGGAAATGTAGGAGGTTCTTGAAGTGACACATGAAGGCACATATGAAGTGAAACGTGCTAGGAAAAACTCCATTGTACAAGAGTATGAATTATTCAGAATGAAGGTTGGTGAGATGATTTATGAAGTGCAAAAAAGATTTACACACATAGTAAATCATCTCATGGCTCTCGGCAAAGTGTTTGATAAAGAGGAGATCAACATAAAGATTCTGAAAAGTCTCAACAGGAGCTGGCAGCCAAAGGTAACAACCATATCTGAATCAAGAGATTTGACTAACATGAATATGGCAACTTTGTTTGGCAAGCTTAGGGAGCATGAACTGGAACTTAGAAGGCTGAAAGAGGAAGAAGAAATTGAAGAAAAGAAATTGATTGCTCAAAAAGCCACAAGCAAGAAATCCTCCAAGAAGGCTGAATCTGAAGTTGAATTAGATGCAAAAGTACCAGAAAAGGAAATCATACACTTGTGTGTTTGAGTGAAACACTTTATCTAGTGAGGATAGATTCCATGAACACATAAGAACATCTTTGTTTAGTTGATTGATCATTCATGATAATAGCATTTGTTGGATATTATGTGATTGAGTGAACACCAAAAGCATGTGCACATCTTGATTGAAGTCTTGGTGATGAGCTAAATTGAGTATTTAGTTGTCTTGAGAGAAGGATTTTTGAATGTGATGAACCATTGTATGGATTGGTGGAAGATTGAGTTACATCTTATTTGCTTGAGGACAAGTAAAGTTCTAAGTTTGGGGTTGTGATAACAGTTGAAAAATTGTTATTTTTATACTTAAAATTGACTTCAATTACAACCTTTATGACTTAGAAATTAGCTTGAACTCATGATTTTGTTGAATTGTTGGAAATAAGAGAGTTGGACAGGTTTTATGCTTGATTTCCTTGTTTTTGCAGGGTTAAAGATGAATTTAGGAAAGAGATGGAGAAAGAAAAGGACACAAAAAGTGCAAAAGAAGAGAATCAGCAAGTACCGCTCAGTGCCAATTACTGCTGAGCGACACTCTCAAAGACCCGTTGGCACCGCTGAGGGAAAAAATGGCGTTGAGGGGAAGAATTGTCACGCGCTACTACCACTGAGCGGTATTTACCGTTGAGCGGCACTTTTCTGGGCTTGGGCCTACTTTTTTCTATTTTTTAGAATAGTATATAAGGTTTTAGTTAACCTAGGTCAGTCATCTTTGGCTGGAACGAAGCATAAACACACTTTTCACCCCTTAGGGGTAGAATTGGAGATGGTGACGACTCTCCTCTTCTCTTTCTCGGGTTTTTCTATCTCCTCCATTCTTTCATTCCATTGTTCATCTAGTTCTTCCATGACGATGGAGAACTAAACTTATTTTGTTGTTGGGGAATCAATGTAAATCCTTAGAAACTCTCTAGTATGGAATTTTTTCTTCAAGATCATTTTTATGATACATGCTTTCTTTCATTAATTGTTAGAGATATTCTTCTTTGCTCGAATTCTTGTGATATTTTATTCATGTATGGCATAAATCTTATGAATTGTAAGTATCAGGAGAATTCGTACTCCTAGGGTTGGACGATTTGGGGATGTGACAAATCTCCTCTTCTCTCCCTAGGATTGTTATTGAGAGATATCTTACAAATCACGATCTGGGGAATTCTTCCAACAATATATTACAAACTTAGACATAGGAGTATGATAGTTGGTTGCCTTTAAGCTTTTGTTCACTATAATGCATGATTAATTGCTAGGGAGACAAGACATTATAAACTAGTGATTATGATTAGGTTTTCTTCACCGAGACATCGGGTTTAAAGTAATTTAGAAAGTGGCATTAACATTAATGAAAAGAATGACGAATTCCTAAATACAAGAGAGTGGATATAGGATGAAATTGATAAACCCCAACAACATATTCATCCATATATTTCAATTCACGTGTTTTGTTTCTTCTTGCCCATTGATCATCACATGCATACATATTTACTTTTCAGTCTTTTACATTTGAAACTTACAACAATTTGTTCACAAGTCTTAATTAATCAATAAATCACATAAATGTCTAGGCCGTCAGTCCTTTGGGAGAACGATACTTGGTCTTACCAGGTTTATTACTTGATACGATTCGGTTACACTTGCCGAGGGTTAACAAGTTTTTGACTCCGTTTTCGGGGATTGAAGATTTGTTCATCAATGCCCAAGCCTTTTGTGCCACAAAGATGACTCCATATACATGGCATTCACACTATCTTTAGCAACCAAAGCTTTTGTCCAATAAATCTTAGAGTTTTTCTCCCCTTTAGCCACAATCAAGTTACCTTTGGTGAGTTTCCACTTTCCAGAACCAAAGTGGTTATCAAATCCACCATCATCAAGTACCTGCACAGAAATCAAGTTAAAGCGAACATCTGGAGCATGTTTAACTCCTCTAAGCAACAACTACATCCCCATGTTGGTTTGCAAGTGAACATCACCAACACCAATAACCTTAAACACTCCATCATTACCCATCTTCAATACTCCAAAATCACCAGGTGTATAAGATGTGAAGAACTCCTTCCTAGATGTAACATGCAGTGTAGCACCACTATCAATTATCCACATGCTCTCATCAGATACAAGATTAATAGTGTCATAATCACGAAGACAAATAAGGTCATCACATGTAGTAGTAGTAACACGATCACCATCATCGATATCTTTTTCTCTTTGCTTACCATTTTTGTCTTTGCTCTCTTTCTTCAACAAAAAATAGTTCTTCTTTATATGCCCTGTTTTGTGACAATAGTGACACTCCACATTCTTGTACCGAGACCTGGACTTGCTCCTCCTTTTATCTCTACCACTATTTTGTTCTTTCTTCTGGCTTCTCCCCCTATTCTCTGTAATAAACACTTCTGAATGAGATGAAGTATCCTGTGTGTTCCTTCTCATCTCTTCATTAAGAGCACCACTCTTTGCCTTTTGCAAAGAAATATCACCATTAGGGGTAGCACTTATCATGGAAACCCGAAATGTCTCCCACGAATCCGGTAAAGAGTTTAATAGGAATAAGCCCAATTGATCATCATCAAATTTTATACCCACTCCTGCTAATTGGTCATAGCGTCCTTGAAATTCACTCAAGTGATTTGAAACAGGAGTTCCTTCCTTGTACTTCAACTCCACAAAATTTTTCAGCAAGTACAATTTATTAAACCCTGACTTAAAGGCATACAAGGACTCAAGCTTATCCCATAGGCTTCTCGCATGTGTCTCATTAGCAACAAAATTATAAAAATTATCATCAACAAACTGCCTGATAAATCCACATACCTATTGATGTTTAGAATCCCATTCTTCATCTGACTTGGATTCCGGCTTATTGGAAGCAAAAACAGGAAGATGCAAATTTTTCACAAATAGCAAGTCCTTCATCTTGCCTTTCCATAGGTGATAATTTTCTCCATTCAAGGGAATGAATTTTGTATATGCCTCCATCATTCACGCAAACTAAACAGTCCCTTAACCAAAGAGCTCTGATGCCACTCTGATGGGGAAAGGGCCAAAAAATATAACAACTTAGAAAAAGTAATAACGCGGCGGAAATTCAATCCCCCTTCTTGCGAGAATCTGTGAGGAGCACCAAACAAATAGAACAAAAATAGAATCCAAAGCACAAAGAGACACCAATAATTTTTAACTTGGAAAACCCCTCAATGCAAGGGTAAAAACCACGAGTCGTCCAAACTAAAGAAAAATTCACTATGATCAATAATAGGGTACAAAAGAGTCTCCAATAATAACACCAAATGGTGTGTTCAATAAGCCAATTTAAATAAGCACAAATGCTTACAAATGAGAACAAAGAAGATGAAAATTCTCCAAAACAGGGATGCTGGTGCGGGACCGATTTCTCCCAATCTAGACCTCCGATTGACGATCCGAACGGTCAGAATGAAGAACCGTATGGCTGGAACCTACTGTCCAAAAATCAGCTTGATCCAATGGTGAACGACTTCACAGCGATCAAAGCACCATTGCAGGTTTAGGGTTATGCAGGAATAACTTTCTCTCTTTCTTTTTCTCTCACTTGGCTTTTGCCTCTCTTCAAATTACTCTAATGTGCCCAACTAATCTGACCCATCTCAGTTTAACCTAGTGAGACCTAATGGTCCATATTATTTAAGCATATTCTTCACATAGAAAGGAAGCCTAATAATCCAACAAAATTTTCCATCTTATTAGTCTGTTTGAATAAATAACTCTTTCAGGAACATATCATTCACATGCACAATTATCATGAAACTAATTTTGACTATTTAATTAACACTTAAGTAAAAATCTAACCTTAACAAAAGTGAAGAATATTATCTACCCACTTATATGAGTTAGTTCTCTTTACCTAGAGGTAGTTTACTTTAAAATAAAAAACAACTCTCACGCCTAAAGGCTTTCAAAATAGCATAAATAAATTTTTAAATACTCATAAACAAAGTTTCTAAACTTAAACAAATTTACACCTCTATAGTACATATCACTAAAATTTCTTATTTTCTTATTTGATTCTGACATATAGAGTATAAATTTAGGAAAATGAGAATAAGAAAAATGAGAAACTTAAATAGATAAAGATTTTGATTGATATATATGATGTAATTAGAAAATCCAAAATTTTAGAGAGAGAAAAGAAAAATAAACTGTTTTAAACCGATTTACAATTTTTTTATAAAATATTTTAATTTTTCATTTAATTTTAATTATATTATCTAGATGTTACGAAAATAAATATACAAATTATGGTATGCAGTATTTCTTCACAGCAAATAGTACTATGAAGATTGATAAACATAAAAAAAAATGGTACTGTGTAAATTTACAAGCTGTTGTATTTCTACTACAGGTCTTAACTAATCATCTTATAAGTAACATACTTCATAAATATTTCAATATAAAAATATTTTATACACTGAATACATTAAAAATGCATCCTTTTAAAACCAAAGTTTTATATGTACTACGAAGACCACCTATGTTTTGTATTTGCTTGCAACATCAATTCATCTTTCCGAAACCATTTTGATTCGACCCCACGAGCGTGCATGCGACGTCGTTTCAGCTGAGGAAGTGAATCGAGTATCAATAAGAAAATATCATTTCCATCTCTCACAGAAAGAACTGCGATTTGTTCAGGCAAAAAGAATGGCTTTTTCTGCATCCCTTCTGCAATTCAGTTGCGTCTCTCTTCTCCACAGTAATCTGAATAATCCTTCTTCGTTACCTTTCTCTGGGTTCCCCAAATCCCTCTTTGGTTGTGATGTCTCCCTCAAACTCAAAGGGAGTTCAGTGTGTGGGAGAAGAAGATTGAGAGGTGAGAGTGTCAGTGTTCGTGTGAGTGCTTCATTGGTGGAGGCTCCAGTTTTGTGGATTGGAAGAATATGCATCTTCTATGCCCTTCTTAAAGCTGGCTTGGCTGGATCTCAAGCCAATCCACTTGTCTCAGGTGCCAAACCAAATTAATTGATTAAGTACATTGTTTTCATCCGGAATTTGGAAAAAGGCTTCATTTTTATGTGTTGGGTGTCTGTTTCTTTCATTCAGATTTGGAAATTGGGGAGCGTAATGAATCTGAAGTTCCTTCTGGTGCTGCGGACTTGGGTTTCTCTAAATGGGCCCACACCATACTAGGAAAACCAGGTCTGTCCAATTCATGTCTGATGCACTTGCTGCTCCTGATCACTTAGTGGTGATAGCTTCTCATTCAAGTGGAATGTTTGTAAAGGATTTAAGCTGGTTTGATTGTGCTGTGTGTTAACATATGGGGTGAGTTGATCAGTGAGTTGAAGGCTATTCTGATTTAGTGATGATTGTTTAATGGGAATGATTGTGGTTTGAATAGTTTTGGAAGGTAGTATAGGACCCCGTTTGGGTTATTGGATGGTATTATATCTAGGAGCGTTTTGGAGACTTGGTAGGAGGTCATTACTTGGTTTATACTACTTCTTTTGGGGAGTTCAGGGTATCTTATCTCTCTTCCAAGAGTCAAAGACTAATCTCTCAAGGTTAACTGAGACCTATTTAAGAGACTAACATCACTTAACAAATCTTCTTTCGTACACAGATCTGAAGATCAAACATTGACCACATTTATGGTTATCTATCAAACATGTCACACCATGTTGGTGGGTGTTGAGTTGTATAAAACTTGATGCAGTGTTTTGCAGACCAGTGAAATGGGCAACTGAGGAGAAAGGAAGAGCACTCAGAACGATTTCGTATGCTTAAGACATGTGCTCACTAGAAGCAAAGGGTTAAGGATGTTTCCAATGTTTTGTTATTCCCTCAGTCAGTCACTGATGGGGAAGCAAGAGAGATAAGGAAGCTTGATTTGGCCATACATCGGTCCTCGTTCCTTTGGAAAAGTCCCAAGTTGATAGATATCCATATGACCTTCACTATAAAGTTGTTTTCTACCCTTTCTAGTATAAGGGGTATTAGTCTTAATTTCAAATGAGATAGGTTAAATTGGTTTAATATTTATGGTCTTTGCTGACTTGTTACTAATTTACTGGTACTTGTAACATGTTTAAGCTTGAGGGGGGAGTTGGTTGGTTGTTAAAACATTTCAGGGTTTTTGGTCTTATTGTTAGTGGCTTTGGGCTTGTACTAGTAATTCAAGTCCTTAACCTAAATAACTGCATAAATAGTACTACTGGATTAGAAATATTCCAACACCTGTCACCAAGCCTATTATATCTTGTGTGGTATTGTTAGTTGCCTTGTTTTTCAAATAAGATCATGTTAAACATCACTATAAATTTTGACATCTCAGTTATGTTGACACCTCAAAGTCCATCAATCATAGTTGTCTTGCTTTCATTTTCCCTTTCTCTATATCTGTAATTCTCCACACTTTGCTTGCAAAGCCAATGTGTTTCCTTATCTTTGTCTCCTCTCTTATTATTGATGATGTTGTTTCAAAGTACATGTGTTCAGTTATGTGTATTTGTATATGATCAGCAAAGGAAGCTGCTAATGGAAGGAAATTGGTTAGCAAATGGCATCCTACCACAAAGGGTACACTTAGAAGGAACTATAGAGTTCCATCCAAGTCCGAAGGGCGACGAGTTCTTAAAGCTATTGCATCTCTATTATCAGATGATGACCACTTTGTTGATGCCACTTCTCACAAGGTCTTAATTAATTTTCATCAACCCTTTTCTCTTTTCATATGTTGTATTTTTTCCATCATTTGATGTAAGACATGCTTAACTTACATGTTGGTGACGAACAACCATTATAGGGTTGCCAAATCCGAAGGGAAAGTGCACATGGAGAAAGTGTGTGTTGCAACAATGTGAGAGCTCTTTTTGATGAGCTTCCAACTCCACATATCATTGTGGAAATCACCCCTTTTCCTGCTGGACCCCTTACTGACAAGGATTATATTAAAGCTGAGAAACTTGAGAAGACTCTGAGATCTAGTCCTTCTGTGTAATGTGTCTAAGGTGTTCATGTTTTCATGTACATATACTTGCTAGCTTGTAAATACAGACATGATAAACAAAAATTTCTATGCTTTTGAACTCTTCAACATCTTATTTTGAAGTGCATGATAGTAACAAATCAGAGCATGAGTATTTATTTTCACAAGGCACCAGTTATTTCAGTGTCTTCAGTTATCCTTCAACTAGCCTGTCTTCAGTTTTTTCTACCTTTTTCTTTTTCTTTTGGTAATATATTTTTTCCCACTTTTCAGTTCTTTCAATCAGCATAACAGAACAATCATTATGTCAATTTATTGAAGTTCATTACAGTCAAACTTATTTTTAAATTTGTTAATAAAATATATCTATTCCTGCTGCATTAATTTAAAGTATCAGTTCTGGAGATGTGAGAAGGGTGAACCTTATCTTGTTGCTGTAGAAATGCAGCTTGTTAAACTGCTTGGATTAGTTTTTCTATAACAAATTGATAGTTTATTGTGTATATATTGATGATTAACATGTCTATTTCATAACACCTTATAATCAATTTAAAACTCTATTATAAATGATGTAATTTGGAATATAGTTCCATTCAATTTATAGAATTTGGAGAATGGTTCTGAATCAAGTAATTTGAAATATAATTTAGAATATAGTTTTAGATTACGAAATTTAGATTGTGATTCTGGATTAAAATTATATTTTAGATTACATATTACAAACCATTTTATAATTTAGAACTAATGCTATCAAAATGGGTTGGAACATGTGAGTCAATCCGGTTTACCATGGGTTTGGATCGGATTAGGTTAAAAAAAAATTAAAATTTTGATACGGATCAATTTTGAATCCGGTTCATTGAGAATTTACCCAGGTTGAATCCGTGATGAGTCAGGTTAGCTTACAAACCTACTTAATTTTTGTAATAAGTATTTTTTGTCGGATTAATCATTTTATAAAATATTGAAATGGAGGTTGGATGAAATTATTTTTATATGGAATAATTAAACATGAAAAATCCACAAATCTATAATTAGTAATTTAATTTTTATGAAAAAACAAATTTGAATGGCTATGAAGTTATTAAAAAACAAGTGAGTCATTAATAAGTGAGATATATTAGATTGACTTACCAAGTAATCAACCTGTGATGGGTCGGACCGAATGAGCTATTTCCAATTATGTAATCTAAAATAAAAAACATCATTCAGATTATGTAACACTAGCAGCGGTCTCCCATGATCCATCCACCAACCGTAGAAATTGTAGAGAAATGGAATTATTGCCAAACTCTGATGCTTCTTGACAACATTTTGTCCATATATAATGAAAAGAGGTTTTTGTAAGAAAATGTGGTTGAGATATATAATAGAAACAGATATATGGTGTTACTAATCAAATTTTTATTGAAAGTAATGCACCATGTTTGTCATAAATTGAAAACTTATAGTTTTGAAAGTAAGTTGATTACGCTACAATTTTCCAAAACATAAATTTATTGAGATATATAACAAGATAATTTGTTGCATATCTCAACATGATTTGAATAGATACATAGTAAACATATTTTTGTGGTATATTTGGATTAGATAATTTAAATATATAGTAAAAAATATTTTGGTTGTCTATATATAACTAGTTTTCAAACCAACACTCCCACAATTCTATTTCTACTCTATTTTTCATCAATCAAAATAACCAATATTTTCATTCTACTTGTCATGTTTTTCCTTTTTTTTTCCTTACCTACCTATTTCCATTCCCATTTTTTCTCCTCTTTCCTCAAAACACTTTAAAGATTATATACTTTTAATTTTTATAAAAAATGAAGGAGTTTGGAATGTTATTCTTATAATTTTATTAATTAATTTCATGTTGAAAAGCATAAATTCATTGTTTTTTTATATATATTATCGTGCAACATTAATTAACTGCATATATGTTAAACAAAACAAATTACTTAATCATGGGAAATCACTAGCGTACTTGTCTAAAAAAGGTAAAAAATAAAAAACCTAGAACGGAAGTTATTTATTTATCAATGAATGTTAGAGCCTAAAAATAATGATTTTAGAGTTTGAAGTGATAGAAACTAAAGACTTTTTCTATAAAAACTAAACTAAACTAAAAAAATTACTTTAAATTTTATAAAAATGGAAAACTAAATTAAAGACATTTAATTCTGATTGTAAATATTAATGTTAAATAATTAGAATTATAGTTTTTACTAAAATATTTATTATATAAAAAAAACACAAATCGGGGTTTTCTCTGTTCTCTATTAAAAAATAATATCAATGATTATTGTTCAATCATTAAATAAAGTTGCTCACTTTCATTCTATACCTATCTACATCTGCAATCTCAACCTTAGTTTACATTAATTATTACTCATAAAACAAAAGGTCAAAAAACAAAAAATTAATCTCAGTTTCATTATTCTTAGATAAATGGTTCTCATTATTCCAAAGAAACAGTCACAGACAGAGATGACGTGGTCCATCCAAGACTTAAGGTATGAAGTTTTTATCACTTGTGAATTTTCAGTCCTGGGACCAGAAATCATCCTCATGCCATGGTCTACAATCTATGACAAATTCTAAACCACAACTAAGACAGAAAATCAAAATGCTGAAAAGATAAGCTATCGTCTATACCTTAAAATGATTTGGTTTCCCTGCATCTTTGTCCTCAGACTTAAATTATACACTACAAGCAACGTGCTTCTCGTAACTTATATAGAATTCTACACAAAATGAAGCAAGGCCGTTCATGATAGATATAAGCGAGGCAGTGGCACAAGGGGGTGAAAGATCATCTTTTGAATGCTTTAAATATCAGTGGTGGTGATGAACTGAAACATGGTCAAAGTCTGAGGCAGCAAAAGTGCATTTATTCATGACCCCCCATCATTTCTGAGCAGTTTTTTTCTGGCAGCAGTAGATTTGTACTCTTACAATTCAAAACAAAACTGCTGCTTCTGGGTCCTTCTGCAGTTATACAGGTGAGGAATATCTGCCTATGCTCACATTACATTCTAAATCTTCTGTTTAAGAACATGGCGCAACTGAACCTTCTGGCTTTCCATCCTAGCCTCCAAAAGTCTGGCTTTCAAACTACTCTTCTGCACAGTGCGAGGAATGCACCCTTTCATGCCTCGATTTTGCAGATTTGCTGACTCGGGAGAACTGAACTGGATCAGAAGTTCTTGGGGGCTTAATCCACCTTTGTCAAGTCCCCAATCAGGAGACATTACGCCTCCGTTAGATACCCTTCCATTTGAAAGCCTTCCATTCATTCCTTCCACAGAAATTATCTTGTAATTATCCCCACTGTTTGGACCAGACCTCCAAAGCCTTGCAATGGAGGATACCTTCTTGGATTGCTTAGCTGGTACTGAAGACACTTCACTAATTTCAGTTATTGGGGTCTCTACACCAGCATTGTCTTCCCATTCAAGCACACTCCTCCCTGAGGCATTACTTTCTCGAAGATTCTTTGTCACTGACAGGGTACTCCCTTCAGGTGAACAACTTGATCCTTGATCCTCAACATGGCTCACCGTTTCCCATCCACTTTCATCTTCCTCAATATCGCCATTGTCATCAATAAATAAATTAGAACATCTTTGAAAGTTATCCTTACTAATCAAGTTGCCTTCAGGACTCACTGTGTGAATCTTTGACGCATGACTTACTGGAGAGTAAGCAACACATGATTCAATATCCTTCTCGTTGGGTTCAACGAAATTTAAATCTTCAAAAATGGAAAAAATATCATCTGGATTAGCTGGCTCATACGAAAATTCCTTGATGTCTTGAATGTCTACAGCAGCTGCAGCCTGTTGAAGTGACCGTGCCTCTTTCATATCCTTTGCATTTGGGTTCACATTCATTGATTTGACAAAGGTTTCCAAATCAGCAATCAATTTATTCATCTGTGAGTACTTTTCATCAAGTGCAACTTTGGCATCAATCAATTTCATATGAACACGCTCTTCACGCCATACTTCAGCCATCTGCAACATCTTCCTCTCCTCTTCCACTTCTTCCCTAAGTTTCATAGATTCCCTCTTCAGTGCTTCAATTTCAGCCTTATCTTCTCCAATTTCCTTAGCAAGCTCATCACAAATTTCCTCAATTAATTCTCTGGCCTTCCTTTCCTTTTCATAATCCTGTATGTAGCGTTTTGCTAATAACTTGGTATCAGCTAACTCATTAACCAGCCTGGAATTGACAATTTCAATCCTCTGGCGGCTTTTCCTTTCTCGACTCAACTCTGATTTAATGTCATCAACATAAGCACGAATTTTCTCATGCTCTTTGCTTCGCCATGAGGCCCTCTCTTCACCCAATTTCTTCAAGAAATGTTCAAGTTTCTTTTTGGAGGAGTGGCGCTCAGTCTCAAGCTCCTGAATCTGTGCACGAGCCTGCTCTAGTTCAGCTTCAAGAGCAGATACAGCAGAAGCAGTATTAACCTTTTGGTCAAGAAGTTTCATTTGACTGTAGATATTTTGCACCTCATCTGATGTTTTTAAACAAACAGGATCCCACTTTGTTGCACCCTCCATTGCAGTACTTGAAAACTGGAAAGGCGGCTTGAGCTGAAGAAGAAAATAGAAAGCTTAGAGATGTAATTGTTTATTCTTTCACTTGGGGAAAGTAAAAGTGAGACACTTTTAAACTCTTTCCTCAATCAGAGAAGCTTCCTATCACGGCTGATATTTTTAATGATACTTTCACTACTCTGGTTTGTCCAACAATATGCATAAGTTTTGGTCATGCATGTTTACAAAGAAAATTACATATATACACAGTATAGATCTAATCAACACTTGATCTCATGTATAAATCTCTACTATCAATAGATCTATCTTCTATATCATATCGGTTTATTTGTTTATAAGTTCAAAGGGGCGGGTCTGTTACCTGAGTGCTGGACATATTCAATTTTCACAATATTAGTTCATGACCGCATGTTGCAGTAATATTCTCAGTTTGTTTTGTAACTATATTATATAACCTAACTTAGTGACATAAAAACCTTTAGACCAAAAGATAGACTAATCAAGTTTATTTGCTAATATGATCAAGGGCTGTGCTAGTAGAAATACTTCCACTTCCCAAATTATATAGGATTAAGGAGCTTTTAAAGAGGGATTGAGTCGTGGATATCTGGTAACTATAGAGAAGCAAGTCTGCAGCTAGTCTAGTGTTCTTGCACATGGCAAATTCAGGCAGAAGAATTAAAATCTGCGATGATCAACCTAGTGTTTTATTAATAGTCTTCTGAAACATGTTTGTAATGGGACCACTGGCAATTTGTCTATTGTTTTTGGAAATTAAAGCATTTGAAGAACTGACAAAGGAGCAAGACCATGATGCCGGAAAAGGAATAACAATTCAGTCTGCACTCTATATATCAGGTGTCGCTGTATAATCTTCAGTTTTCCAGAGCCATTATCATATTTGTAAGTAATAAACAAAAAATATAATACCTCACAAAAGTGTCTACCCGTAGTCCCTGAAATGGTACGAGGACTTTGTGATGGATTCTTGATAGCAGAACCATGCATCATGCCCTTTTGATGGCTGAGAAATTGATGGTCTACATGGCCAGTTCCATGCTGCAGAAAAGTGATATCAGCTCTAAACTAAAGGCGAAAAGCTATATACATTATAATGACAACAAACTGCCAAATTCTGAAAATAAAGACAATAATTACTTAACAGTGGCATGCAATGAAAAAGAACAATTCTCTAACAATACAACAATGCATAGATAATGAAGAATACAAATTACAATGATGCACATTTCACATAACAACAAGCATTGAAAACAGATCAATTGAAAATGCAAACATTTACAGGACAGTACAGATAATAAACAACACTTATAACATAAATCCAATCATCTTGACAGAAAAACCCTAGTCAAGTCATTTCTCCAATTATTACCAAGGACAATAATGAGTTCTGCAGTAGACCAAAAATCAATCATCAGTCAACTACACAACACTTATTTATTAGGCTTGAAATTAATTTCTTTTTCCTTTCATTTAAGGCCATGAATTACTCCAGTACCAATCTTTCCGTTCTTGCATAACGTCCCCCATTAGTTATCAATCATTTATTCATTGCTGGTTGCACTTAATGAACTTCAAACATTTAACACAACTCAACAACCAATAAAAGTTTTAACAAACTATCAAAAGTACTAATACCAGAGAGAGAGAGAGAGAGATGAAGGGAGGGAGGGAGTAAATCATTTCAATTTCAACAAAAAGCCTACTAAAAAGACTTTCATCACACAAAAAGGAACATGCCGAATAATGAAAATAATGGATTCACAGAAAGGTCGAACCTAAAACTTCAAAATTAAGCAACAACAAAATAAGGAAAAAAGATATGAGAAAAGACTTACTTTTAGTCCAAATTTAATTACAAATACGTCACCCCAATTTCACTTTATTATTTATTTTCAAAAACTTGCATAAAAAACAATAAAAAGTAAGATAAGAAAAGAAAATAAGAGTAAACAACCTATGCCCTAGTCAAGAATTTTCAAAGTCATAGTAGCAACTATAAAAGATGTTTTAAAAGATTCCTGATTGAATTACGATGTAAACGAGTGTAAATAATTTATGAAAACAAAAACAGTAAGCGGTAGAAAAAAATTCTGGAACTCAAAATTTCAATCAGAATCCGCAAATGCAAGTAAGAAAAACATAAGCTATTTTCTGAAATCAAATTTTCAACCAGAATCCGCAAATGCAAGTAAGAAAAAAAAAACATTTTCTAAAGCTCCAAAGTTCAATCAGAATCAGCAAATGCAAGTAAGAAAAAAACAAGAGAACGATCACAGAAAACAAAGAGGGTTTTACCTCAACAACTCCCAAACGATCTTCACCGATCTTTCTCAAACCCCTTCGCCTTCCGCCATCGCCCGCCGCCGTTTCCGGCAGCTGCAGCCGCCATAGTGCAGCAGCGAGCTTCCTCACCGACACGGCAGCGGGAGGCGGAAGTTCCTTTTCCCTGTCGAGCTCCTCGAGCGGATCACCGCCACCGCTGACGCCGCCGTGGATCTTCCACTTGGACAAGGGGGTTTCTGGCCTGCTCCGTTTTCCAGCCGAAGTTCCGGCGAGCCGCTTGAGGCGAGCTGGAGTTCGGGGATTCCGGCGGGATGGCCGGCGGTGCGGCTGGAGATCGGAGTCCGGTGAGGGAACTGCAATGGTCGACGGGAATGGGCGCGGGGCGCGGGTGGTCTCGCCGGAGATCTTCATCGGCGCCGACGAGTGTTGGCCATTAAATGAAGTGTTGTGGGAACTAACGCTTCAAAATAGAGAGAAAATGTGAGAGAGTAAGGGTTCGTTGAAGGTTTGGTGAAGATTTGTGAACTCTGAGAGAAAGAGAAAGAGAAAGAGAAAGAGGTTAATGTTTGTGTTATGTGTGATGAAAAGAAAAATCTGAAAGTATACTGAGAGAGTAAGAACAGAAATATACGGTATTGTGAGGGTCTTCGTGTATTTTTATACGGTCAACGTATCTCTGCTACACTCTACTTTACATGTCTCTCCAAATACTACTTTTGTACGATTTCTACTTCTTTTTGGTGAATGGTCATCTCAGTTTCTTCAGACTGTATTTTTTGTATTAATGATGAATAAAGTTTTTATTCCTTTGTTGGAGTTTATAAAATAATAGAAAAAAATCATAATAATATTTATTTGATATGAATTGAAAATTTTATTTTATTTTTTAAATATAAGGTTTCCTTTCTTTTTAAATAGGGTTTCCTTTATTTATTTCTTAAAATATATGTTATCTTAGAACTTTTAATAAAAATGAATTGTAATATTTTCATCTGTAAGACCCTTGATATTTAGCAAAGATAATTTCTGACATCCTCACCATTAATGCACGCCACATCATTTCTCAGCCATTAAAACTCACTACCTAATCTGATCCCCTCCCTCTCTAGCATACACGGAAAGCCACGCCCATCATTTCTCTGAAACATTAAAAACGTACCAAACACTGCATGCACACACGCAACCTGTCGCGGGAGAAGCTTCCCATTTCAGAGTTGGTGTGCAGGTGTCAACTTGGGAGACGTTCGTTCGAACGAACGTGAGTTTAACACAAATAGAATTTTTGAAAACTCTCTCTCACCTGCACCATTCATCTTCTTCCCCAGAACCCAACCTTTCGTTTTCTCCAACTTCTCTCTAGAAACTCTCACCTTCTCTTTACTGTAACTCATCACCTTCTTCTCCGATCACGTTTCAGAACCGTAGGAACGTTCCTGGCACCGTGAGCTTCAATCCGAACCGAACAGATCCTAGTTCTGTAATCGGTAAGTCACTCGACTCTGGACGTTGATCTGAACGTTTGTTCTGTAGTACATGCAAACTAAGATTCAGTGCAGGCATGGGGTATAGGTCTGAGTTGTTTCTGATTTCTGGTGTTTTAGATTTAGGGAAAGTTGTTGAGCGAAACCTGAGGGTAGAACGCTGTTAGAGGTCAAACAAAACCTTGCTTTTCGGGAGTACACTGCTATCCAGGTAAGGGAAGCTTAGTAATTTAATTTATACTTGTATGTTGTATGTAAACATGATATGAACTGAATGTATGAGATGTATGTCGATTGAGTATGCATGGTCGAACGTTGCTTTACTGAATGAATATGATATATGTTGGTTGAAATGTATGATATGAGTGATACGTATGAATACGAAATATACATGCTTAGGAACGAGAGAATGTAAGTGAAACTTGAATATCAACTTCCCTATGATAACGTATGTCCGACATTAAACGGTTCTCGACCGTTTGGTGTTCTAATAAACTTCTTTGAATTGGAATACTTTCATTGGGAAGGGTTCTGGTCGAGCACCCTTGTAATTCAGATCATTCATCTGTGTCGACCGACAGTGTCGAACCCCCTTGTAATACAGATCATTCATCTGTGTCGACCGACAGTGTCGAACCCCCTTGTAATACAGATCATTCATCTGTGTCGACCGACAGTGTCGAACCCCCTTGTAATACAGATCATTTATCTGTGTCGATCGACAGTGTCGAGCACCCTTGTAATTCAGATCATTCATCTGTGTCGACCGACAGTGTCGAACCCCTTGTAATACAGATCATTCATCTGTGTCGACCGACAGTGTCGAACCCCCTTGTAATACAGATCATTCATCTGTGTCGACCGACAGTGTCGAGCACCGTGTTAATACAGGTCGTTCATCTATCTGGTAGTCAGTATTACTTTATTCGGGAACGGGTTAAATTCTTCAGTCTCGTTCCTCACGGTTGTCCTCGTTATAAAGAGGGCTGAAAGTTTAATTATTTACATACTCGGATTGAAAGACAAAAATGAAAATAAAAGTGAAAGATTTTGAATGATGAACATGATATGGGATGATTAAACGTTTATGAATGTTGTACGAGCGTTCCAGGGAGGAACGACTCACATATGTTGAATGTGGAATTTGGTAAAGTATGACTGTGGTTAGCTAATGCTGGCTTGGTCCATCCTGATATTCCGTGACACTCGTCTTCACTTAGAGGAGAGTGGTTCATGTGTGGGAATGGCAGGAGGTCCTTAGTCCATAAGTTAACATGGGCGACGTAAGAACGGACTAACCTCGAGTGGCAGCTGTTGAGTGTATCCCAGTTACTACACCACTCGGGTGCAAGGACGCCTGTAGCTACACAGATCATACAGTCCGGACGGTCCGTCTAGAAATAGTTGTTGGATATTTGTTTATTTATTTATGTTGAATCATTCTGGTATGTTTGACTGGATTGAATTGATACTTTAATGTATGAATTAAATTACATAAGCTTACCCTGTGTTCTCTTCTTTGTGTTGTCGATTGTCTTTGTACGTCCGTCTTGTCCTTGCGATGATCATCCATGTGGATGGGAGCAGATGGAAGTGAGCTGCTGGAAGAGGCGCTGGCAGAAGAAATTTCGGAAGATGTTGAATCGGTTGAAGTAGGGATTAAGGTCGAGCCCTAGAGTGCTCGACATGTAGTAGCTGATAGTATTTTTTTTTGTTTAGTCTTAGAATTTGGATACCGTCGGCTACATTACTTTTTTTTTTATTTTAAAACGTTCGACGTTTTGGACCTCGTATCTTTTTGTAAAGACTGCACTGTTTTAATGATTAATGAAATTAATTCTGATTATGGTTATCACTATATTTTGGGATGTTACATCATCACATTAAAAAATTTGATTGATAAGACATAAAATTGAACTCTAAAATAGCTGTTGTCAGACCTCATAAAAATGCACCCAAAATCCCTCCTGTTAGGATCATTAAAAACGCACCCAAAACCCCTCTGAACGGACGCCAGGTGTCAAGCAACGAGGATCAGAAATCAGATAGTGGGATGCAGGTGTCAGCAGATGAGCGGACGTTCGTCTTAAGCAAAACTGAGTTTTTAGAAAAATCACGTCCCACTCTCTACATGCATCTTCTCCCCATCTTCTCCCCCAAACTCTGATCTTTTCAAATTCTCCTCTTTCTCACTAAAAGTTCTCCCTTCTCTCTAAGAAACCTTACCTTTTCTCTTCTCTGATCATTATTCAGGCACCGTAGAAGCGTTTCCGGCGTCCTAAACTTCAGTTTGAACGAATCGGCTTCGAGTTCTGAACTGGTAAGTTGTCTCATCTTTAGTCGTCCGTTCTCTAGTACATGCAACTCAAGTTCTGGTTGCACGCTGTCATCTTGCCTGAACCAATCTTGGTTTTCTGTAACTTGTTTTAGTTTGAAGAGTTGGTTGAGCGTTGAGGGTAGAAGAAATCGTATTTCCTCGAACTGAGTTTTGGTCTGTAGGACGTTCGTTCACACTAGAGGTAAGGGAAGCTTATTTAATTTAATTTTGTATGTTTTACTGTGCTGCATGTACGTTCTTTGAGTTGCATGAAGCATGATTTTGTGGTATTTGATTATTTGATATATGATAATTATTATGAGCTGATGTATGAGGAATATGAAATGTGCTATGATATAAATGTATGAAATTATAAAGTTATATGCTGAGAAATGAGTTTGAATGTAAATGAAATCTGAATATGAACTTTCCCTATGATAATGTACGTTCGTCATTGAACGGCCCTTGACCGTTCGGTGTTTCTAGTCATCTTGTTTGAAATTTGATTCTTTCATTTGGAAAGAATTCTAGTTGAGGGCGAGCGTCTTCTTGTGATAATACTATGCTTGAGCGTTCGGTCAAGCGTAGTTGCATCTGAGTATTCAGTGATAAACTTCATTATGGTAAACATATGTATTTGTATATTTAGTTATTCTTAAACACTATCTCCCTCGTATCTTATTACATTATTGTTATTCATGTTTCTATTATAAGTTTAATTAGTGATCGGTCTCACACCAAGCACTCGTAATGAGTGGTGCTCGGTCTTATACCAAGCGCCTGTACTCGTTTATAGTTGATCAATCTTGAGAAAATAGCGTTCGTCAAATTTTCCGTAGAATTTCCTTTTATCGTGTTCAGTCATTGACTAGCATTGGGTTTCTGTATATGAACTATTCTAAGTATGGTTCTTTAACGTCTTGACGTGTCTACATTCATTGTCTCTGGCTTACAGTCTCCTTACTAGATAAATTCTTTGAGTGTTGGTTTGAGCTCACGAGAGTCAGTTCATTTAACTGATTCATGTTGCAAGTAACGTTCGTCATATATGGTATAATAGTACTCGGTTTATTTCTAAATCAAATAGTAACCCTCTTGGTCTTATTCTATTCTGGGACGGGAGATTTCTCGGTCTCGTTTCTAGTGTTCGTCCTCGTCCTGAGTGAGGATTAAACGTTCGGTATTGGATGCTCTTAGAATTGGTGATAAAGATGAAATTAAAATGATGGATAATAAAAGATGAAGAGTATATGAGATGGATGAAAGATTGTGAATTTTCAACGAGCGTTCCGGGGAGGAACGACTCATGAATGAATATTGAAATTGTAAAGTATGAACGTGGTAATGCTTAGCTGGCGGTTCATCCTGATGTTCCGTGAGTACTCGTCCTCACGTAAAGGAGGGTAGGTCATGTGTGGGAACGTCAGGAGGTCCTAGTCCTTAGGGGTACTTTGGACATATAGGACTAACCTCGGGTGGCAGCTGATGAGAGTATTCCAGTTACTACATCACCCGGGTGCACGAACGTCGTAGCTACACAGATTTCATACAGTCTGGACAGTCAGTCTAGTAATAGGCCTTGTTTGAAACGAATGTTGAAATGTATTTGATGTGTTTGAATATGCGAAATGTATGTGTATACTTGAATTAAATTACATAAGCTTACCCTATGTTTTTCCGTGTTGTCTCGTTTTGTACGTCTGTCCTTATCGTTGCAATGATCATCTGTGTGGATGTGAGCAGAAGGAGACGAGCTGCTGGAAGAGGCGCTAGAAGAAGAAAATTTGGTAGAAGTAGAAGTGAAGACCGAACAATAGGACTTTCGGTCAGTAGTTTAGTTTAAGTGTAAGGTGGTCACCTTTCTTTTGAGTTTATTTGGCCGCTCGGTAAGTCCTTTTGTAAACCGTTCGGTCATGTTTGTTGTTTCGGCATAGTTTAAGCGAGTAACTCTTTTGTAAAGGCCGTTCGGCCAAGAACTATACGCTCTTGTAAATTTTAAGACTGATCTGAATTATGATTAATTGTAATTATTCTATCATATAGTTTATTGTTGTATTTTTGGGATGTTACATTAGTGGTATCAGAGCAGTTTTGTTCCTTAAAGAACATTGTAGGTTATGAGTACACTGTGTTTTTGTTGTGTGCTTAACGTTCGTTTGATGAGTGATTTTAAACTCTTTGAACTTAACTAACGCTTGTTTTCTCTACTTCTCAGAGAACAAATGGCACCCAGACCTCCCCCTCAACCTATCGACCGTGTTGTATCCGACAACACAAGACTATTGGAATCAGTGATAGAAGCGCTCCAACAGCAGAACACTGCCTTGGTGCAGCAGAATACTACCGCTTTGCAGAGTTTGGAAGCCGCACGTGCTAACTCCGAAGCGACCCAGAGACAGTTGATGGAAATCATCGCGACCACAAGGAACACATCTGGAGCGTCCACTTCCAACGCTACCCATCAGGCTGAGTGGAGTTTAGAGAATTTTCTCCAACATCACCCTGCCAAATTCAACGGGAAAGTTCAACAAGTTTCAACATATACACAATAATTATTGAGTAAGTTCACATAAAACTTGTACTTGATATACGATGAAAGTTTCTTATATATAATATACATAATTACTTTGACAAATTGTTAGTGCAAAAACCTTTTTGGACTTCTCATCAAATGGTATTTTCATTTACTTTATTTCAAATTTGAATATCTTAATTGTATAATGGTTTCAATATTTAATATTATCATTATATTCAAACTAGGCGAATCTACTTGTCATGTAATTAACAATTGCATCATTCATATAATCCATGATCATTCAAATAATCCATATCTAAATATTAAATTATTTATTAGTGTATAACCCTTGACCTTTTAATAATAAACACAAAAATTATCTAAAAAATACAATTAAAGACAAAACATAACATTCTAAAGCTCTTTTAAACAATAAAACATGTCATATAAACAACAAAATGTTTGAATTAGATATTAGCATTTAAAAAATATAATCCAGAAACATAAAGTATGCACTTTAATGACAAATTATTGCTTAAGTAATGAGGATTTTTATTTGAGTGATATCATTTAGTAAAACATAAGAGGTATTTAGTTTTCTCTTTACTTGAATAACTCGAAATAATAAGTTTTCACTTGAGTGATATTTTGTCATCTAAGAAAATAATGTTGCTTTAGTGTAAACTTTAGATTTTGTGTTAACGATTGGTAATGATACAAATAGAGATAGAATGAACAGAGAGATTGAGAAACTGAGAGTTATTTCTTATTAGTAATGATATTGGTGTACAAGTGTATATAAGTTGTAGAAAGTATAATACTGCTAACTAACAGTATGTGACAATTATTACAGTTGAGGAATATTGGATTAACTCAACACAACCCCTTAATCCAAATTCTCAAAGGATTTTACACCTAGTAGGCTTCTTAATTTTACAAATATGTTTTGTCTCATTAGGTAAAGACATCAGCAATTTGATCTTCATTAGGACAATATATCAGCTCCAACCTTCCTTTGCTGACTTGATCTATCAAAAAATGAAATTTTGTTTCAATGTGTTTACTCCTTCCATGAAAAACTGGATTTTTGGACAAACTGATAGCAGATTTATTGTCTACTAGAAGTTGTATAGGTTTCCTACACTCTAGCTTCAACTCATCAAAGAGTGTTTCCAACCATACACATTGACAGGCTATTTCTGCAGATGAGATATATTCTGCCTCACATGATGAAAGGGCAACCACGTTTTGCTTCTTAAAGCACCACGAAGTTGGTGCTCCCATGTATTTGAACAAATAGCCAAATGTGCTTCTCCTACCAACCTTATCACCACACCAATTAGAGCCACACCATACCTCTAGAACTTCTTCAACATTGGCTGTCATTTTAGGAAAGAAAAGACCAAGGTCTGTTGTCCCTTTCAGATTTCTCAGAATATGTTTGGATGTTATCAAGTGTGATTGCCTTGGATCACCCATAAACCTACTTATCAAACCAACCCCATAGCTAATGTTGGGTCTGCTATTACAAATGTATCTGAGAGATCCCACAATTTGTTTATACAGAGTTGCATCCACCTCCTTTTCACTTGCTTGATCAATTAAATGCAGGTTTGCCATGACTGGTATAGGAGCGTTGTTACAGTTTTCCATATTGAACCTCTTTAAGACTTCATTTATATATCTCCTCTGATGAAGAAACATTCCACCTTCCGTCTGCACAAACTTCAATCCCAGAAAATAACTCAGATTGCTAAGATCTGTCATCTCAAACTCTTCCTTCATTCTTCTTTTAAACTCTTTAATCTCATCTTTTGAATCTCCAGTCACTATCAGATCATCTACATACATGCAAATTATTAGAGTACTCTGCTCTATAACAAATTTTACATAGATTCCTGATTCCACAATACATTTCTGAAATCCAAGTCTGATAAGCAGTGAGTTGATGTGATTATTCCAAGCACGAAGTGCTTGTCTAAGCCTGTATAAGGCTTTATTCAATCTGTAGACTTTCTGCTCCTCTCCTTTCTTCACAAAGCCTGGAGGTTGTCTCACAAAAACCTCTTCTTCTAATGGCCCATTCAAGAAAGCTGACTTCACGTCCATTTGGCATATTTTCCAGTTCTTAAAACTGACCACTGCCACCACTAGTCTCACGGTTTCAAGCCTCGCTACTGGTGCAAATACATCTATAAAATCAACTCCAGGCTTTTGTAGAAAACCTTTTACATTCTTATCACAGGCTCTCATTGCATTCACTATGACCTGTATCCTTCCAATGTATTCTACAACTATTTCTTGCTCACTCATGCACAAAAGTCCATATTGCCTCTGTACAAATTGTAATCTAACTTTCTTTACTTTTCCATAATTACCATAGCCTTCTTGTAAGATATCTCATACCTCCTTTGCCGAGGTAGCTTTTGAAACTTTCTGAAATATCGTAGCAGATATGCATTGATTTAAAAGCATTCTAGCTTTGCAATCCAATCTCCTATTTTCCTTATATGACCTCTTCACTTCATCTGTATCATTCTTTGAAGGTTCTTTGAAACCTTTCTTCACGATCTCATTCACTTCTTGGAAACCAAGAATTTTATCCATTTTGACACACCAATCATCATATCCTTTTTCGTCAAACACCGATAGGTTACTTGGAATCATCCCTCCAGTAGCCATCAAAACTTCTCCACGAAGCTCTCTTCTCTTCTTGATAGGTTTTCTGGAACCTCACACCACACTTCTAATAGGTTTTCGCAACCTTGCTCTACCACTGTTAATTATTGGTAATGATACAGATAGAGATAGAATGAACAAAGAGATTGAGAAACTGAGAGTTATTTCTCATTAGTACTGATATTGGTGTACAAGTGTATATAAGCTGGAGAAAGTAAAATACTGACCTCTTAAGTTACATCCATTTTATCAATAGGTCAACGTAAACTAGATAAAATAATTAGTTTAAATTTTTCAGTTTCACTTTTAATCATTCAAAAGTTCAAAACTACTTCGGTTAATTAATTTTACAAAATTTCACGATTTAACCTTCATCATCAATTCATATGTGAAAATTTTACAACTCAACACATTGTCTCAATTCTCAAGACTTAGTAAAAAACCAAAACAAAACCTGAGTTCTAGGGTTCAAAACAAAAAATCTCTCCGCACTCAAACTATCATACAAAATACAACTAAATTTCAAGCATTAATCTATACAAAATCAAATCATCATACATGACTTAAATTAAAATTTTGAAAAAAATCGGTTTTTTTATCGTAATCTTCAAAATAATTGAGTTATAAAAATATGATAAGTCAGTTGTACTAAAAAGTCCACTAAATTTTTAAAGGAATAAACCTAATAAATAAACATTATAGAACTAATTCATCTTGTCACATTTGATTGTATATGCACAAACAACAACTCACATGATGTTAATTAAAGAAAATATAAATTTAAATTCAAAAGAGGGAAAGCTCACCTTAAATGAAATTTTCATTACACAACCCAAATTTATTCTTTATTATATTATAAACATAAAAAAATGAAAACAAAAGTTCTTTAAACTTTTAACAAAAAATAACATAAAACAATTTAAAAAATAAAATAAAATAAAATAAGAGACTTAAATAACTTACTATTATTATTATTGTATTTATAATCTTAAAATTAGACTTAAAAATTTCCTTTCTATTTAACTTTAATACTCTCTCATCTTAAACTCATAAAACAAATTTAAAAATTTACTGAAACAAATTTACATACGTGTCTAAGTGGATAAATTAAACTTAAACATAACATTGTTGTTTTGAGTAACCAAAATTGATTAATACTATAGATATGTTAAGTCTCAATGTTCTAGGATGTGTATTGTATGTCCCACCAAACTTCAATAGGTTTTGAAAAAATTTCTCCACTCACAATTACATTGCTGTCTATTACTGAGTGAATCACTTAATTAGCATCACCATTGACTAATTGTATGTAATACTATTAACTAATAACGAGGCTTTAATGCAATTTGATTTTTTTTTGTTTCTATTAAAGTTCTGGATGCACTCTTAACCTTTCTTAAAAAAATTCAAATAGATGTCTCTTTTTTAACTTTATTTATAATTATAAGAGAAAAAAATTTTCCTTCAAAGAGAGAAATTTTTGTGAAGTTGAGAGAAAGATATTTCTTCCATCATATTTTCCCCAAACAAATTATTAAAATACAATACTTTTATCTTATTTATTACTAAATTAATCCACAATAATTATATTATATTATATTATATATATTATAAGAGTATAGAAATTTGTGTTTTATAATTGATACTATGTTTAAGATAGTAATATTTGATTATTTTAATAATAAAAATTTAAAATATAAATAAAATCTTTGTAAACGAGTTTTATTATTTTAAAATTACATCATCACTCTAAACACCTTTCTTTTAAAGTTTTCTTCCTTTTTCTTTAGGTTTTCTCATTGTTTGTTAATCTATTTGAAGATTGAAGACTGTTGAGGTGATCTTTGTGACGAGCTCTTCACTTTTGTCTGCTTAGTTTTTTCGATAGAATAAGTTAGTTTTCTTTTTCATTTTTCTTTATTTGTTTGTTCTTCATCCACATGTGACCATTTTTTGCTCGCATATGACTCTTTTTAGCTCGCATGTAGGATTTGATTTGTTTTCTTTAGTATTTGTTGATTGGTAGTCCTATGTCTAGATCATGTTTGTTTTGTTCATAGGGATAGATAGAAATTTTTGTGTCTTTGGAGGTGTTTTTAGGGTTCGTGAGCAGTTGGGTTTGTCTTTCTGGTAAAAGAAGTTAATTGCACTGTTATTAATTGATAGATACCTTATAATGGATAATTGTATGCTTGTACGATATCTGGTTTGTGTGATTGAGTTGTTTGATGAAATATGATATATGAAGTTGAGTTAGGATTTAATTTGGCTTATATGAATTATATTTTGAAATTGGGTATGTTGTCTAGTTGTTACAATTGAGATTAATTGAGTCATTGAGTAGTGTAATGTGATTTGACATTTGTGATTGTTGTTGGATTGATTTGCAAGGCTGAAATGGCATAAATATGCACAATTATGTTCTGCAGAACTATGCAGACTCCCTGGGTGAGAATATACTCGATCGCTAGACAAATTCAAAGTTAGAGACCTACTGACTTGGTGGTCGTTGGGTGCAAGTATACTCGCTAGACAAAGCCAAATTTGGAGAACTCACTACCTTGACATTTGTTGGACAAGAATATACTTGATGGGCAAAGTCAAAGTAGAAAGCTACTTACTTGGTGGTCATTGGACGAGACAAATCTCGTTGGGCAAAACCAAAGTCAAAGCTCACTGACTTGATAATGGTTAGGCGAAACAAGTCTCGTTAGGTGACTTTCGGATAATTTAAGCCTATGAGTTCTAGTGATAATCTCATTGGACAAGTATGCTTTAGGTACTACTTATGGAGTGAATAGATATTCTCGTTGAGCGAGATTAATAGATTATAATTCTATTTTCTTATGTTTTCTTTTGGTATGTTTAATGTGTGACTTTATAAATGTTAAAATGATTGGTAATTTATGATGTTGATATAAGAAGAATCGGTACTAATCCAAAGAGGATTAGTTGTGATATATTTAGTGTATGTAATGATATATGGATTCTGTCACTCTAATAACTATCCAATTTCAAGTAAAGAATGGTGGAGTGTATGGGGAGAGGTACATGAGGTCCTACTCTAAGGACTTTACCTTGACCAAAGATGGTTGACAAACTAACCTTATGTGTGGTAGTTTGGGTGGGCGAGTTGTTCACCACCACAAGTGCATAACTCACCAGAGTCTGATATTAATACATGTATTTGGATAATTGAATATTGTATGAGTCTTCATATGTGATATGTTTGTTTTATTGAATGAATGATGTGTGATGATAACTCCATGTCTATTTTATGAATACTACTTTATGCATATTAACTTACCTTTTCTTATGTGTTGTTTTGTCTATATATTTTCTTGTTTACAATTATCACCTTAATGATATAAACATATAATAATATAGCGATTGATACAGTACATGTTACATCCCAAAATATAGCATTAACTATATAATAATCATCACATATTTAATATAATAGATCAGTTGACAAGAAGAAATATAAAGTTATTTACAGTCATCTTAAAATAACTATAAATTTAAAACTTTATATACAATATACTAATTAGAACTATTTACAATAGCAACTAACTAAACCACTACACATCTGTTGCGCCTCCATCTAATGCCTGCTTTAGAAAAACCTCATCTCCCTTTGTTAACACTTATAGGATGATCATAGCAAAGAAGAGAACACAAAAAAATACAAACACAAACAAAAACATAAGGGTAAGCTTGATTACAAAACAAGTCATACACCATTTATAACATATCATACATGAATCATATATATAACATACATCAATCCAAACATCCTAATATGCAAAGACCTTAACTGACTGTCCGGACTTAGAATGAATTTTGAGCTATGGTGGGTTGTGCACTTGTGGTGGCCTCTACTGCTTTGCAAAGTCATTGCCAAGGGGTTTCACCCTACCACCCATACAAGGTTAGCCTGTTACCGCGTCATAGGCCATACTAGAAGCACCTAAACTAAGACCTCCTACTACTCTCACCACATATATCAATCTTCTCTACTTGAGAATAAAAGACCATTAGAGTGTTAGGATAACCCCCAATACTCCTGCATTCATTTTAAAATACTTGAAACCATACTGAAGGTGTTCCTCCGTGGAACCCATGTTACCAATCGTGAAACCATTTGAAACCATACTTATATCCACATACTTTCACATTGAATCCCAACATATAACATCATTGATCATACATCAAATACATACATAACCTCAAGAATAAACCATCATATAATACAATAGATACTTCTACACCATCCTCAAAATCAAAGCATAGCTTAGAGTTATCAGAAAACAAAGAAAGAAAAAATCAAAACAGTTTTTGGACTTGTCGCTCAACACCCAAGCTCGTTGTGAGGAAACAAAAACAGCTGGTTCTACTTACTTAGCGACTACACTCGCTCAGCTAGAAGTGTTATGCTCACTCAACAAGACTGTATAATTCTACAACACCAAAACTGCAAAATTTGTACCCCTCAACCACTCATGACCTATTCTATGTATCTTTCCCAACTTTTAACACTCCTAGATTGTATTCTAAACTCAAATGGACCTAAAAAAATGTGTCTAAATCAACCTAAACTCGTTTTAAACTAATTGATCACAAGATTCCAATCCAAAATTAACCAAAACCTCACTTTAGAGACCAAAATTGAATTCCACCAGTTATAACTTATTTCTAAACAACTTAGGGACTCCAACAAGTCACACATGACTTATCAACACCCTCTAAAAAGACCATTTATACACAGAACCTAAAATTCAAAATCTCACTAGTCTAAACCCCCAAAACTAGTTCCAACCAAGCTAAACTTCACCTATCAACCACTAAACACTCTTACATCAGATTTCCCCCATTTCAACATCAAAACCAATTCTAAATGATCAAGTAACTAACCTGCAAACCTCCGTTTTTCCTTCCTAACACTTGTATCAAAATTCACATGTAAAGCCCCCTTATTTGAACTTAAAACCTTCTAAAACCATCACATTGACCCATGCCAATTTCCCTATCGGATTTATACCAACTCATTGGGCTAACAAACCTCAATTGACATATAAACAAACCTGTCATACCAGATTTCTCCATCCAACCACTATCTCACCAAAATACATATCAAAATCTCTATTTTTAACTACCAAAACTCATAAAGTTTCAACTCCTTATTCCATAAACTTTACAACACACATTGCAAACAGTAATACAACATATTTACATACATCTCATGACCAAAGTATCATCCAAGATATCACACATCAAAATTTCATCATCAATTTCTTAAATACACCCATTTAAATGAGTTAACACTAACATAAAAACATAAATCACACCAAGTGAATTTAATACTCATACAAACACCAAACTTACACCACAAACATCAATTAAAGAAAAAGTCTAGCTTCCCCTTACCTCATAAGACAACTACTCAACCCAAAGAATGTTTGCCAATTGCTTGAAACACAAGGAACTCTAAATGAATCTACGAAATACCAAATTAGAAACGGAAAGAGACCTTAGAACTCTAGATCTACCAAGAACAAAGGAAGGAAACTAATTGATACATGCAAAGCAGTTTCTTTTCATGATCATGGACTGAAACTCACAGGTAAAAAGGAGTAGAAACTTACTTGCTCTATGACAGAAATTGATCGGCTAGAATTGTAGATCTTGATGTTGTGATCGTTTAGATATCTCCTAATCGTCAAACAGATGACTTAGGAACAAGAACACTTGGAGAAATGTGATAGAAAACAAAGAGAAAGAGTTTTAGAGAAATAAAGTGTGTTTTAAGTAATGAAACGAGTTTATAAAATTTTATTTATATTATAGAATTATTTTAAAATAAAATACTCAGTCTCATTATTTTAATACATCTATCAACTTTAATATTCTATTTTCTAAGTAATTACAATACATGGTGATGGTAGTGTTCCATGTGGTTTGTAGATGATCTTGTTATGTATAAACTTCTTTTGTTAAAAACTTTGTTGTCGATTGATATAATATTTTTTAATTATATATAACTTTTATAAGTATTTTCATATTTTAGTTATATTTTAGATAATTATAATAGCAATGTTTCTTTTAATATTTATGTGATATTAGTGTATACTATTAGTTGTTATATACAGAAAGATTAAATTTTTGTATATTCTAGCTCGTAAGTTGTTTATCCTCTTTCTCCTTTTGTTCTTGATTCTTGATCATGCAAGTAGTGTTGTTGCATCTGTCTCGCAGTTTCCTTCTTCAATTTTCAACTCAATTTAGATTCTAAGAGCTGTTTTCTATCACCAATTGGTGAGTTGTAGGTTTCTGTTGAGTTTCCTTGCAGTGCAAGGTACGGTTGGAGTGATTCTGTATGCTGGGCAGTTTGTCTCTGAGGTAAGGGGAGCTAACTACTGTTTTAATTTATTGTAAAATCTGTATATATGTTGAATGTAGTGTTATTTTGCTGTTTGAGGCACAAATTTAGATTTTTAGAGTGAAGTGAATTGTATGTATTAAAGGTTTGATCTGTGAAACTGCAGTGTAATGATGATGAATTGATTTGAATGAATTTAACTGTTGTGATTGAACATGTTGGAGGTACTTTATGTGAGTAATCTGTTATGGTATGGATTAAATAGAAAGTGAAGTGAATTGTCCTTGTTTAGAGTCATTTTTTAGGAAGTGGAGTAGTGAAATTGTGAATGAGGGGTTGGAACTGGTATTGGTCAGTTGGGATAGCTTAGACAAGTCATTTGGGACTTATTTGAGTCCCTAAGTGGTTCAAGAAACTGTGAAAAGTGATAGAATTGGATTTGGGTCTCTAGGTTGAGAGATTTGTAGTTTTGGAATAGAATTTGGTTCATAATCAACTTAGATTGATGTTGTGAAGGTTTAGAATCACTTAGTCAAGTCTAATTAAGTTTATACAACAATCTAGGGGTGTTAGAAGTTGGGAAAAATGTTTAGAATTGGTAAGTTGTGGTTGAGTTGCATAACTCTGCAGAATTTTCGTTATGTAGATTACGAAGACTCGCTATGCGAATCCATTCGCATAACGAGTTACCTTAGTGAGATGCTCTCTACCAAGGCATTCGCACAGCGAATGCATGCGCTGTGCGAATGGACTAAGAGGGTTGCTCTTTGTTTGATGATTCGCATAGCGGATCAGGTCGCTATGCCACTGGTTGGGATCTGGGACTTTTATCAATTTTATTCGAATAACGAATGGGATTCGCTCGCGATTGGTTAAGGAGCCTGAGCCACTGTTTGAGGCTCTCGCATAGCGAGTTGGGACGCTATGCGAGGGGTTTGGGTCTGTTACAAGTCGTAGTTTAATCGTTATGTGAATGGTTTTGAGGGGTGGGTCTCTGTCTAAGGATTCCATAGCGAGCTAGGTCGATGTGCGAGAAGCCTCTAGTTTTGCTCTGCGAATGTGTGCGCTATGCAAATGGTACAAGTTATTTCACTCTTTTCCTTTGGACTTAAGTTGTTTTACATGAAATATTGAGTGCTTTATGAAGTATGTTGGAGTCGTATTATGTTATATCATTGGTTATTGTTGTATGTGTTTCAAAGTGTAAGTTGGTTAATTCAAAGTGTAAAGTTCAAAGTATGGTTAATGGATGTAATTCCATGATCCTCAAGGAGAGGATACATGGTGGTACCCTATGTTGTGATTCAAAGTGCAATCTCTTGTTGAGATTCAAGTAAGTTTAAAATGAATGCAAGAGCTTAGTCTTGGGGGTTATCCTGAAACTCCAATGGTCTTTCATTCTCAAGTAGAGAGGATTGATCCATGTCGTGAGGAGTAGTAGGAGGTCCTAGTCTTGGGTGCTTCCAGTATGACCCAAGGTGAGTGATAACGGACTAACCTCGTGAGTGTGGTAGGGTGAAACCTATTGACAATGGCTTTGCAAAGCAGTAGAAGCCACCACGAGTGCACGACCCACCATAGCTCGGCAATCATTTTAAGTCCGGACAGTCAAAGTCAATGTGGTGTCATGTGTGAAGAGTTTATGTGATGTGAAGAAATGAATATTATTGTATGAATCTTAGTAAATGAGTATATGATTAATCTTTGTTTAAACTAGCTTACCCTGTTATTTGCTTGTGTTTTGTATGTATTGGTGTTTCTTTCTCTGCAATGATCATCCTTTGGATGTGAGCAGCGGAATAAGAGGTATCTCTAGAGCAAACATTGGATGAAGGTGATGCTGCGAAGTAGATACTTAGTTTTACATCTAGTATATAGTTTTGCTATCCTATTGTATAAAACTTTTAAATTTATAGTTTTTTTTGGATGACTGTAAAGGTAATACTTTATATTCTAGCTGGATAACTGTTCTATATTATCATGTATGTAATGCTTCTCTTTATAGTTTATATTATAATATTGGGATGTTACACACCATAGACGCGAGAAGCTCGGTGCAAGTCATTTCCCCCCTTTTTTGCTCGAACCCTAAGAGAGTGAAAAAGCTCTGTTATGTCTGGGTCACAATTCTTATGTGTTCTCTGGTTGTTGAGTGAAGGCGCGACCTGCGGTTTTAATGGAGGTTGTGAGGCAGGTAGAGAAAAAGCTCGCGATGGCATAAAGGTTGGGCAAAGGCGAAGGAACATCGCGAGGCAAATGTGAATCTGGGTTTTCTGGTTCTTGTTGTTTCTTTGATTTGCAGGTGGTGATGGTTTCGCGTTTTGCAGAGGCAAGGGCTGCTCGCGGTGGTGCTTAATGGCGGAGGCATGACGCCTTGATAAGGAGAAACACGATTAGGTTTCTGAGCTTCTCTAGTTGTCTTTGCAGGTTGAGGTTGGTGGTGAGGATGATGGAGGTGCAGAGCTTTGTGGTTGTAGTCATGGAGGCACGACTTGGGATTTCTGGGTGGCGCGATTCAGATTTGCGATGCGACAGTGGTAGCATCTTCGCGGCATCTTTTCGGGGCTAGGGTTTTGCAAAGGAGATGACGGCGAGGATGATGAGCAGTGGCGATTTGGGGTTCGAAGGGTTTTCCAAACCGGGTCTATGTGATTTTTCTGAGTGCAGGCCGTTCCGCCCCCCCTCCTCCCCCCTCCCTTTTTTTTCTAATTGCATAATTTTTCTATTGTTTTTAATTTATTAAATTCCATGTCATCATTTGCAACATATTTTTTTAATAAAATATTCATCTTAGCATATCCAACGCAATACATTTTAACGTCGTTTGTGTCCAATTGATATATTTTACAAATATATTAACCTAATTGAGACAGTTAAAAATACGAAAACTCACTTGATATTCTCGTACAAATACGAGGAGAATTTAAACATATGTATAGGTTATATATATATATATATATATATATATATATATATATATATATATATATATATATATTAAATTGACTCTACTTTCGAACCTTTCTTTTGCTTAATTTATTAACTAACAACATTGTTCATGATTTATAGATAAATTTCGTAACCAGACACTTAAATTCATAAATTTTAAACGGTAATTCTTCTCGTTTATCAAGATCATAACTTTCGTATACGTAGAGTTAAATACATAATATCTAGTATAAAACCGCTCACATAATTTAAATAAAACTCATGAACATCGTATTCGAAATTCGGAAGAGTGATATAAAAATAACGTTGTCGTTTAGCAGTTTTATTTTGCGTGTGTATATGATTTGATTAGATTTGACATAACAATTTTTAATTGGATGTAGGTGTTAATTTTTGCAAGTTAGATCTAGACGGTGTTTAAATTAATTAAACTATGAAAAGGGATGTAACGGCTACTAATCAAAACTTCGTTTTTTAATGATAGCTTAGTTTAATAAGTTAAATTAATTAATCAATCATTTAATAGTAGGTTATAGGCTATTAAGTGATGGAGTTTTGATGAAATTCATGGAATGGAATCTAAGAAGTTTTTCTTTGTGTGTGGGTCACCACCATCATCACAGTTCATAAAGTTTGTGTGATCATTCTTTTCCTTTAAGTGGGGAGCGGGGTACTTTTATTTTTCTCTATAAATTCTAATTATGGAAGTTACAAAATATTTGAAATTTGATATTTAAAGTATGATAATATTTAGGGAATATTTTTGTTTCTCAATGAAGAGAATGATTTATCATTTCTATTATGGTATGACCCACTCATATAAAAAAAATGATAATTTTTAATTCAAAATTTTAAGAGTTAATGCTAGTAAAGATTTTTTATTATATGCCATTTAACTTTCTTTTATCTATATTAATATATTATGCGAAACTTTCAAATCATATTTGAATTTTTAATTATTTTTTCCAAATATTTTATTGTGAGTTTATATCATGATAAAAAATAATTGTCTTCCATTTATCTCAACATATTCCCTTTAACCCTAAATTTGTTAAGTTTTTATCATGTGTTTCTGAATAGTCAATTATAAGACAATATGTTATTAGAAACATATTTAGGTGTTAATATGATACTACTATGAAGATCTCTTTTTTTTATAAGGAATAGATTAAGATTTACCATAACACTATTTTTTTAATTCTAAATCTTCAAAATGTATGTTTTTTTTTTCTTATATATCACTCATTTTTCTCATTTATTTTTTAACTCATTTAAAACATAAATTTTTTAAAAATAATTCATGTCTAATGTAAAACCCCAAAAAATGATATTTTAGAAATGATGATAGTTTTTTAAATAAAAATTTTAAATTCATGTCTAATGTAAAACCTAAAAAAATGGTATTTTATAAATGATGATAGTTTAAAATTAGTCAGACTAAGTTATTTTAATATTAAATAGTTTAGTTATAATTTTTTTTTGTTATAAACGAGTTTTATTATTTTAAAATGCATCATCTCTCTAGAAACATAAACCACATTTCTAAAGTTCTCTACTTTCTCTCTAAATGTTTTTGCTTCTAAGTCATCTGTTTGATGATCAGGAGGTACCTAGACGAACATGACGTCAAGGTCTTCAAATCTAACAGATCAATTTCTGTTTTAGAGCAAGTAAGTTTCTACTCATTTGACCTCTTTACTTTAGTCAATGATCATGCATATAAATTGTTATGCATGTATCATTTAGCTCTTTTTTCTTGTTCTTGGTGAATATAGAGTTCTAAAACCTCTGTCCGTTTTCAATTTGGTGCCTCGTAGGTCCGTTTAGGAATTTCTTGCCTTTTAAGCGACCAACGAGAAGTTTCTATGGGTTGAACTGTTATTTTGAGATAAGGAAAGCTATACCTTGTCTTAATTATATTTGTAGTGTAAATTTTATAATTTTATAAATTTTAGACGTTTTAGTAGAAATTGGGGTTGGAGTAAAGTTGCTCAAGTGAGAGGTGAGAGTGAAACAATTGAGATGTCAGATGATTCTACAGGTGTAGACTTTGTCTTTTATAAATTTGTTTTTAGTCCAATATTATGTAATATTCATTTTAGTAGTATTTTATTATAAAGAATGAGATCTTACATCTAACATATTCATATTAAATATATCTTATCACATACTAATACCTTTAAACACCTAGATTATCATCAAGTTCTAAAAGTTCAATATTGGAGTGAATTCAATGCACTAACATCTATTACACTAGAACGGGTCTCAACATATATATATATATATATATATATATATATATATATATATATATATATATATATATATATATATATATATATATATATAAATCATAATCAACTTTTCATCCCTTAATATTTTAATTTACCCGATATAGATTATCAACGAAGTTAGCAAAAATTTGATATACTTTAAGTTCTTTATTTAATACTCACAAATGAATATAAAGTCAAACACATAAAATTATGAAAAGAAATAAAAGTTGGAGTCAAAATCAAAGTAAACAAAGAGCTAGGAAGAAGTGTTTAAGAACAAAAGAGATAGATTTAAAATAAAAAATTGAATGTTTCATAATAAATCTCTATGTAAAAGAGAAAACAAATAATTTTAATTTAACGTAATAAATTGATTTATGGTTGACTATAAAAAAAATTAAAACAAAAAATATATGAATCTCATATTTTATTAAGACATGCATTCAAATTTATTATCGTTGTGAACATTTTGCTGGTGAATGATTTTGGATGATAATATACTTCCCAGAATTTAATGTATCTTACAAACAATGTTACAAACATTTTTTTTTTCAATGCATCTTTATTTCATTTCAATAAAAAAAAAGTAACTAAAACTCGTTAAATAAAAAAAAAAATCACAGATTGAGATTTTGGTTTGAGATAATATGTGTGTAGTAATAAATGTTGGTGGAAGAAGGGTGTATTGGATTGTGAAAGATTCACAATAACACTGTAGATCACATGTTTGTACACTTTATTTTAATTCAACAAGCAAACCTTTTTTTTTATGCTTCTTTCTTAAACAAGGTTAGCACAGCATTTTCCTTTTTTGTGTTAATGGCAACAAGAATTAGTTCAAATGTCTTTTTCTAACCCTTATTGCAGCAGCCACTTGTTCATTTTTTCATCTCTATTTTTTTTTAATTATATATATATCATTTTGAAAAGAAATTAGATGAGGCCAAAACGTGTGATGGCTTTTTTGCATTACAGTTTGTAATGACAGAAACATTTGGTGAGGCAGCATGTTCAGAATCAGTGGATAACAATAATATGACAGAATATTTATTGTTTCTTATTTGATTTTATCATTGTAATACTTAAAAGGACAACCATATTTAAAGAACAAACTGTTATACTTAAATAAGAATACTTTTAGCTAAAAAAAAAATCCTTTGACAGTAATTTCTGTCATTGAAAGTTGACTTAGTAATTTTTTAAATAAGAATACTTTTAGCTATGTGTTTATATATTATTTGGTTAAATATGTATTTAATTTTTTAATTTTAATGTAAAATTAAAATTTGTTTTTATTTAAAATTTTGATATAAAATTTTTAAATTTTTAAAATAAATGGTTATAGATTTTTTAAGTTAATTATATTAAGTTTTATTGATGTGTCAAATACTTTTTTATTTAACATTGAATTGAGAACGTGATAAATTAGGTAAAAGACTCAAATGTTAGCATGAAATATGTTTGACACTTGAACAAATATTAAGGTAATTGAGTTTAAAAAACTATATTAATTTATTTTTAAAATTTAAAAACTAAAATTTATCAAAGTTTTAGATATCAGAATTTTAATTTTACATCAAAGTTTAATAAGTAAAAATATATTTAATCTTATATTATTTACATAAATGAATTTGAAGAAAAATTCTTTGTATTTATTAATTAGTCACAGATTGAGAATAAAAGAATGTTAAAAATGGTTGGGAATCACACAATAGAAAAATAATATTTTTAAATGAAAATATAGGCATAAATATAAATAAAACATAAGGAAAAAAATGATTATGTTTCATATCTTAAAGACTACTGTATCCACAAATACTCAAGGAAAAACATTATTACTCAACATGCAATTTTCCTTCTCATGTAATGTTTGGTAGACAAAACTACAAACTTTTCATACAATTCTTATGGAAAAATAGCAAACCCTTGAATGAAACATCTATCAAAGCCTTTCATACATCCAAGAGACCTATTAGACTCGATAACAACTTCAAAACTAACTCTTTATTTCTATATAGTACTTTTGTGTTGTTCTCTTTATCATATTTAGACTTGATGAATACCCAATTGAGAACTAAAATATCTCCCTTAACCAAAAGTTTCACATGTTTTCAAAGAAACATTTGACATTACCAACATATCTGTTTGAAAAGCTCTTGCCACTAATTATCTAACCGAACTCATACATGGTGACAATATTTCCTTCTGATCAACTCTCACTGTCTTGCACATCACTGGCAACTTTCACACCAACATATTGTGGCAAGCCGTCATGGGCTCTCGTTTCCTTATGTTTCTGCGTGCAACACCTGACGTTCTTCTCTTTTATGCCTTCTCTTATTTCCTTATCAGATATCAATTGGTCTCAAAAGATGAAGGTTCATTTTATGGAGTTGGTTGTTTCTCTTCCTTCCTTACCGCACACATTGTAAGAATTGATTATCCATAAAACCTGTGCAACGTGCCTTTTCTCTATAGAATACAAGAGAAGACTGGACAATGTGGCAGTTGAATGCAAGGGAATTGTTAGACTTCACTTACAATCTAATTTGATGAATAAAATACAACAATCATGGCTTACAAATATTGATTTGTAAAAGGTGATAAAAGAGATACAAGAGAATACCAATTCCCACAAACATTATACATGGAGAAACAATGAGTTGAAAATGAAGGGTAAATTGGTAGTGGGAAACGATAGGCTGTTAAGGAAGAGGGTTTTGGAGGCTACACTTTTCAGCTGATGGTGGTTATTCAAGAATAAATACTACTTTGAGAAGGGTGAAGATAGTGGTTTATTGGAAGGAATTAAAAGGTGATATTATCCCCAAACAGATGGGCAGACAAAGATTGTGAATAGGTGTTTTAGAAACATATCTCAAATGCGTGTGCACTAATTCACCCCTCAAATGGGTGAAGTGGCTTCCCCTAACAGAATGCTGGTAGAACACAACATATCATAAAAGTAGATGAGATACAAGTTACGAAATTGGGGACATGGTTTATGTAAAATTACAAGCTTATAGAAAAATTTTAGTAAGCTTCATACCTAATGCCAGATATTTTGGGCCCTATAATATTTTGTACAAGGTGAAGGAGGTAGCCTACAAGCTATAACATCTAGTGAAGATTCACAATGTATTTCATATATGACAACTGAAGAAGCAGGTGGGAGAGGCAGTTGTAAGCAATTCTTTAATTTTCATTTGAATGAAAAACACACACAGGATCTTGAATTTTCATGATACTCACTATTCTCTCATACACAGTAGAAAAGAACTTACCTGGATCCATTGTATAGTTTTTTCCTGTCAATGTTCTCCTTTCTCTTACTCCTCTTTAAGGCTTTCTTGATGATATAGAAATTCTGAGGGATGTCACAGTTTCTTTTCTTTTCAGAGAACGTAACCTTTCTTTCTCTCTTTTCAGAAACTTAACCTGTCAACTGTAGTCAAACCTTTTCCCTCTTTTATGATATTTAATCAACTTTAATAAAATACCAAAATGCCCTTTATTGAAGTGAGAAGAGAGGGATTAATTTTAATAACTCTAAAATAATCCCTATAACTTTAATACATTATATTCTAATAATCATCACATTAGAATCTGTACATCAAAGTTATACTTTAAATTACATGAACCAATCTTAAATATTAATATAATTTAACATTATCCCACTTGGTTCATGTGATGACTTGAAGATCTAAAACTAAACTTTGAGTGCGCACCATTCATTAGAATTATCAAGTCATCATCCTTATATGAATTGAAATGATCGGATCATGGCGGGCAAAAATCATGAACGACAAGATTCCTTCCATGTATTACATAATCAAACCAACTCAACATAACTTTAATCAATCTTTTAACTTTCATGTCTCTAAAAGAGATATAACATGTTACCACAATCAATAATACATGTATATAACTTAATGTGGATAAAATAGAATAAAGAGAAACATAACTTTAATTGAATTCACAAGTGTCATGATAGTACAAGCATATAACTATACATATCCATATAGATAGATAACATCATTATGTTAATATTGACTTATCCATAATGCCCATACTTTCAACATGGCCAATAAAAGTTTTGGGCGGTAATCCTTTAGTTAACGGATTTGCTATCATCAAATCCGTACCAATATGCTCAATCAACACTCTATGTTTCTGCACTTCTTCTTTGACCGACAAGTATGTCAAATCCATGTGTTTATCACCCTTTGAGTACTTGTCATTTTTAGAGAAGAAGTCGGCTACGGAATTATCACAATAAATCCTTATCGGCCTAGCAATACTGTCAATAATGCCAAGCCTCGATACAAAGTTCCGCAACCACAAAGCATGAATCGTGGCCTCAAAGCATGCCACGAATTCAGCCTCCATGGTGGAAGTAGTAATGACTGATTGTTTTGCACTTTTCCAAGAAATTGCTCCTCCAACTAATAGATAAACATACCCAAATGTGGATTTTCTTGAATCCACACATCCAGCATAGTCTGAATCCGAGTAGCCAACCATCTCAAGATGATCTGAACTTCTGTAGGTGAGCATGTATTCTTTGGTACCTTGTAAGTACCTAAGAACTTTCTTTGCAGCTTTCCAGTGATCCATTATGGGATTACTTAGATATCGGCCTAACATTCCAACAACAAAACTGATATCTGGCCGAGTACAAGTTTGAGCATACATCAAAATCCCAACCACTAACACATAAGGAATAGACTCCATGGCCTTTCGTTCCAAATCATTCTTGGGACATTACATTTGACTAAACTAGTCTCCTTTTTGAATTGGAACTATTCCAGGAGAACATTTTTCCATTCTGAATCTCTCTAACACTTTGTTAATATAGCCTTTTTGAGACAAACTTAACAATCCTTGTGATCTATCACGAAATATTTCTATTCCTATCACATAAGATGCCTCATTCATATCTTTCATTTCAAAGTTGCTAGAGAGAAACTTCTTTACATCATGTAACATACCAACATCATTAGCAGCAAGAAGAATGTCGTCAACATATAGAACCAATATAACAAACTTACTCCCACTGATCTTCATATATATACACCGGTCAACGGTGCTCTCTACAAAACCATATGAAGTTATGGTATCATTAAATTTTAGATACCATTGTCAGGAAACTTGTTTTAGTCCATATATTGATTTCTTCATTTTACACACCAAATTTTCTTTTCCTGTTATTGTGAAACCTTCTGGTTGATCCATATAAACTTCCTCTTCTAAGTCACCAATCAGAAAAGCGGTTTTTACATCCATTTGGTGAAGCTCTAAATCATAATGAGCCACCAAAGCCAAAACAATTCTCAAAGAGTCCTTCTTAGAAACAGGAGAGAAGGTCTCTTTATAGTCAATTCCATCCTTTTGAGTGAAACATTTGACGACTAATCTAGCTTTATACCTTTCAATATTGCCTTTTGAGTCATGTTTAGTCTTAAAGACCCATTTACAACCGACTCTTTTTGAACCCTTAGGCAATTCAACTAGATCCCATACTTTATTGTCATCCATTGATTTCAATTCTTCTTTCATAGAATTCAACCAATTCTCTGAATTTTTACTTTCCATGGCTTGTCTGAAAGATACTGGATCCTCATCAATGCTTAAGTCACGTTTGTGTTCAACAGAGTAAACCACATAATCATTCGAAATAGCAGGTCTTTTCTCCCTTACAGACCTTCTTAATGCTGCTTCTTGTGGTTCCTCTATCAATTGTTCATTTATGACTTGCTCATTTGTGACTTGCTCATTGTCAATTGACTCAACATTTATATGTTCATTTTGTGGGATTGGAACATTAACTTGTTGTGTGACTGTGATACAACAAGAGGAATAATAACTTCAGAAGAGACATTAGATGTAGAAACACTATCAGTATGCTCTTGAATATCCACTATTCGTGATTCCTCACTCCCACTAAATTGACCATTTTCAATGAACCGAGCATTTCCAGACTCAACTATTCTTGTACTATGGTTAGGGCAATAAAATCTATATCCCTTTGATTTTTCAAGATAACCGATGAAGTAACCACTAATGGTTCTTGCATCAAGCTTCTTTTCATGTGGATTATATAACCTTACATCTGCCGGACTACCCCAAACATGAAGATGTCTCAAACTGGGTTTCCTTCCAGTCCATAGTTCATAAGGAGTTTTAGAAACTACTTTGCTAGGAACCCTGTTAACCAGATATACAACAGTCTTTAATGAATACATCCACAAAGATAAAGCAATATTACTATGACTTAACATACTCCTAACCATATCCATAAGAGTACGATTCCGCCTTTCTGCTACACCATTTTTGTTGTGGTGTACCGGGCATTGTATATTGTGCACATATACCCCGACTTTCAAGAAACTTTGCAAATGGACCTGGACATTGTCCACTCTCATCAGTTTTACCATAATATTCACCACCTCTATCAGATCTCACCAATTTTACTTTCTATCTAATTGCCTTTCCACCTCATTTATGAACACCTCAAGGGCATTCATTGATTGAGATTTTTCATGTAATAGATATATATAACAATAATGTGAGAAATCATCAATAAAGGAGATAAAATATTTTTCACCACTCTAGGATTTAATGTCAAAAGGGCCATAAATATCAGTGTGTATTAACTCAAGAAGTTGATTACTTCTTGTGGCGGGATATTTTGATGTGTTTTGTTTGTTTACCCTTAATACAATCAATACATACATCCCAATCATCAAAATTCAATTGAGGTAAAATTTCATTTTTTACTAACCTCAACATCCTTTCTTTGGATATGTGACCTAATCTTTTATGTCATAAGAAAGCAGAACATTCTTTTCCTACACCACAATTTCTATCAACAACATGTTCAACATTAACCAGGGATTCAGAAAAATTAACATCAAGATTTAAACGATATAAACCATCCAATAATGTACCAGAACCATAATAGTACGAAAGTTTATACAAATGAAAAATACCATTTTCAATCTTAAAGTTAAAACCTAAATAATCCAACTTTACAATAAAAATTAAATTCCTAGCACAATCAGGAACATAGAGACACTTTTCAAGATTCAGACAATAGCTAGTGTCTAGAATCAATCTGTAAGTCCAATTCCTTATATCCGTGCCTTCATTTTGTTCCTCATATATAAATACTTTTCAGTTCCTTTTATGGGCTGGATTGAAAGGAATCCCTGCATAATATTATAAACATGAGTGGTAGCTCCAGAATCCAACCACCAGGTATTATTAGGCACTTCAATTATATTTGCTTCAAAACTTACAGAAACATAAAAAGTACCTTTCTTTTCGAACCAAGATTTTCTTTTTGGACAATCTTTCTTGAAGTGACCTACTTTCTTGCAAAAGAAACATTTCTGGTCCTTCTGGATATTGCCTTCATTCACTTTCATTGGGGCTTTGTCCTTCTTGTTCTTCCTTCCTGATTTAGCTTTACTGAAGCTAGCACCTTCATGAATTGTGAGATGGATAGAATGATCTTTCATTTTCTTCAATCTCCCTTCCTCTTGTACCAACATGGCTTTGATTTCTTGAAAGTTTCATTTATCCTTAAGAGTGTTATAGTTAACTTGGAACTGGCCAAATTTAGGAGGAAAAGAGTTCATGATGAATTGTACTAGAAAAGACTCATTCACCTCCATTCCCATAGACTTCAATCTTGCTGCTATATTTGGCATTCCAGTTACATGGTCATGTATGGGCTGTGACCAGTCAAAATTTTTGGTAGTCAGCTCACTCATAAGAGTTCCTACAATAAACTTATCAGTTATGTCTGATTGTGAGTACTCCTTGATCAATTTCATGAATTCCTTTGCGTTTTCTATTTTAGGCATAGAAGGCTTTACATTCTCTGCCATAGACATGCGCATCAAGTTTAGTGACAGCCTGTTAGACCTATGCCAAGCCTCATAAAGAGACTTCTCATCACTTGTACTAGTCTCTGTAATGGTTGCGGGCATTTCATCCATCATAATTGCCATGTCCAAGTCTAACACACCCAGTTGGAACTGGATTTGTTCTGACCAATCAGCATAATTGAGCCCATTAAACTTGACCACATTGTTGCTCAAACTTGATAAATTCATGTAAGCTGGAAATAATACACAAGCTCATACATTAATGTTTTGATAAAATTAATGGATTCAAACAAATTACTATACTAGTCATACATTCAAGTTCACCTTAGGGTGAAACTTAAACTGATAGGTAATCATTTAAGTTCACCTTTGGGTGATTCTTAAACTGACAAATTCCATATACACTTTAATAAACAATCAATCATACTTAAGTCTATATGTATGTTATCTTTGGATATACAAACATATTTACTAAGTACATGAAATGTCTCACTTTAATGTCATCAATTCTAAACAATGGTTCACCTTTGGGTAATCCATAACATCCTTATATCAATGACTGATAACTATATATATATTCATAATTTAACATCCTTTATATTATGAATAATTTTCACAATAACATGAGCAATTTAAAAGAACAGTGAAATTGCTAAAACTTTTAATTTTGATTAGAATTATAACTCATCTGAAATTCAACTTAATTAAATTTCCTTCATCCAAGATTAATAAACAATTAATATAATTCATAAAACAAAAAATTATACCATACAGATGCACTTTTCAAGTTAAAAAACATTCAACTTTTAATTCACATTTGACATTTCATTAGCGCAACCGTAAAAGTGCTTTAGTGTGAGAATATGGGCACAACCATAAAGTTACTTTTTGGCAAAATTAAATTCCCGACTTGCGACTTCCAAAAGAAATTCACGTTACAGTGAATATTCTTTTACTTTCATCAATAAAAGCAATTGAAATCATAAAATCCTGCGACTTTAATTTTCTTTCATGGAGGATTTAATCTGGTTACTGCGCAAGGAATTTCAATTTTGGCATAAGACAACTTTAATGTGTTATGCACAGATCAAAATCACATTAATTTAATAATCAAATAATAATAAAAATAATAATAACTTGTTGCTCCCAGGATGAATGAAATTCACGTTATAGTTAATTCAAAAAATAATCTTGCAACAATACAAAAATTTGCTTTACTGTGACGTGCGAAAATCAAAATTTAAAAACTTCCGGCTGTGAGATTCACATTACAGTGAATCTAATTTTCTTTCATGCCAATAAAATAATTAAACATCTGAAAATTAAAATCCCTAAATTTTATAATTCAAAAAAAATTAGGGTTTCACAAAATTGAGAAAATTACCATTCATGGAGAATCATAAAATTCAGAACCTGGCTCTGCTACCACTTTTAAGCAATTTTTTAATTTTCAATTGAATGAAAAACACACACAGAATCTTGAATTTTCATGATACTCACTATTCTCTCATACACAATAGAAAAGAACTTACCTGGATCCATTGTATAGTTTCTACTTCCGGTGGTGAGATTCACATTACAGTAAATCTAATTTTCTTTCATGCCAATAAAATAATTAAACATCTGAAAATTAAAATCCCTAAATTTTATAATTCAAAAAAAATTAGGGTTTCACAAAATTGAGAAAATTACCATTCATGGAGAATCATAAAATTCAGAACCTGGCTCTGCTACCACTTTTAAGCAATTTTTTAATTTTCAATTGAATGAAAAACACACACAGGATCTTGAATTTTCATGATACTCACTATTCTCTCATACACAATAGAAAAGAACTTACCTGGATCCATTGTATAGTTTCTACTTCCGGCTGTGAGATTCACATTACAGTAAATCTAATTTTCTTTCATGCCAATAAAATAATTAAACATCTGAAAATTAAAATCCCTAAATTTTATAATTCAAAAAAAATTAGGGTTTCACAAAATTGAGAAAATTACCATTCATGGAGAATCATAAAATTCAGAACCTGGCTCTGCTACCACTTGTAAGCAATTTTTTAATTTTCAATTGAATGAAAAACACACACAGGATCTTGAATTTTCATGATACTCACTATTCTCTCATACACAATAGAAAAGAACTTACCTGTATCCATTGTATAGTTTCTTCCTGTCAATGTTCTCCTTCTCTTACTCCTCTTTAAGGCTTTCTTGATGATATAGAAATTCTGAGGGATGTCAAAGTTTCTTTTCTTTTCAGAGAACCTAACCTTTCTTTCTTTCTTTTCAGAAACTTAACCTGTCAACCGTAGTCAAACTTTTTCCCTCTTTTATGACATTTAATCAACTTTAATAAAATACCAAAATGCCCTTTATTGAAGTGAGAAGAGAGGGATTAATTTTAATAACTCTAAAATAATCCTTATAACTTTAATACATTATATTCTAATAATCATCACATTAGAATTTGTACATCAAAGTTATACTTTAAATTACATGAACCAATCTTAAATATTAATATAATTTAACAACAGTATCCATGGAGCTACCATATCAAGCTAAAGGGAGGCTGCAAGAAAAGGAAGCTTAAGCCATCATAAATAGAATGACAGTAAAGAGAAGAGGAATGGCAATCACACAAATCCTTGTGAAATGGAAACACTAGGCATTTTACATGTTCTGGAACAAACATTTGACATCCTACCAACATATTCGCTTTAAACGCTCTTTCCACTAGTTATCTACACGAACTCATAGACGATGATAATTTTTCCCTGTCATCAAGCCTTACTGTCTTGCACATCAAACTCGTTGTCAATAACTTTCGAGTCATATTATATGCATTTGCCTTCTTTAAGAGAAGATTCTCTTGATTCTCGGATTAGAACTCTCATTCTTATCAAAGATTAACATCTTTGTGGCGAATTTTCACTTGACTTATCAATATGCTAGATTGTGGTGTCCTCATCCTTGTCTTATTTTGCATTCTTCTCTGATTTATTTTTATTGTGTCTCTTGAAGATTCAAATTCAGAAACGATCATACTTTTTCTTGGACAGGATCATATCATCTAGTATCTAGAGCAAGATTCTGGTTTGAATATTCTCTTTTATTTTATTTTTCTATCACACTAAAAAAATCTAATATTTTATCCTATTCTATGAGTTTTAATTTTTTTTGTGTTCTTCATCTAAATTATGCATTTCTACATTTGGTTTGTAGAAATTATCTGTTTTAATGTTTTCTATTAATTGTAGTCATAATTAACTATTTTTCCTTTATCTTGCATGAGTTTTGGTATTTGAAGGACAATTTGTTTAGTTTTCTTTATTTGTGTGTTGAACTGCATAATTGAAAAATAAAAAGAATAGTGAATCCAAGTCAAAAGGAAACAAATATATAGTATAAGAAAAAAAAAAGTAACGATACAACAGTAAAAAAAATTGTAGAATTCAACACAAATTATTATGTTATACTATTTCTTAAATTATATTCAGTCTTTTTTATAGAGTTTTTGTGTTGTCTCATTTAACTCTTCTTAGTTGTCTTACTATTTTCTATTTTTATGCTTTTAGTTTTTTTTTTCAAAATTCCTTAGAGTTTTGTTTAGAGTTTTGTATTTTCTTTTACCTCTTAAGTCAAGATTTAGAACTAGTAATGTTTTTCACATTGTTTCTTCATTCGGTGCATAAGTTATTGGAGTTTTTTGCCAAACACTAAAAGAAATTCGAGTGGTAAAAGACAAGATAGTACATTCAAGAAAAATCCTATAAGTGTGATACATAAATAAAATTTGAGTGAAATTATACAAGTGGTGAAGATCTAAATATATTATGTTATTTGTTTTGCTAACCTTTTGTAAGATTTACCAATATTGAACAATGCAACATATGTTTCAACAAAGGTATCCTTCTGGAAGTTGTGAGTTCGTGAGGCCTTGGTGGAGAGTGTCAATGCCTTAAAGTCCATAATTGTAAAGCTGAATGGCAAAATTTTTAGTATTAAAAGGAAGCATAAACATGACAAAAATGTTTTCCCTGGGGTTAAATCAAGTGTTATTCCAAATGTAAAGGCCATGGGCATGAAACTCATCAGCCTAATCAGAATGCAAGTTCCATGACTAATGAAGACCTCAAGAACTACATTCTATATTTGAAAAAGAGGAAGAAAGTACAATGCAAAAATTAGATGCATTGAAAAGGAGACAAGAGCGAAAGCTTAAAAGAGCACAAGAGAAAGAAACACTTATTCAAATGGAAAAAAGAGAAAATAGAGGAAAAGAAGAGAAAGAAAAGAGAGAGGGCAAAGAAAGAGGAAATAGAGAAAAAGAAGAGAAAGAGAAGAGAGAGGACAACATTCATTCTAAGTCCGGACAGTCCAATCTAGGTCATTGCATGTTAAGATGTTTGGTTTGATTTATATTATACCTGATTCATGTATGAAATGTTTTAAGTTTATGATGACTATTTTTTATATCTAACTTACCCTTGCTTTTTTCTTTGGTTGTCTATGTGTGTTTTCTCTTTTACGATGATCACCTTAATTGTGTGAGTTTAGGGAAACAATCTTTTTGAATTGTTCTAGAGAGAAATGAAAATGAAGCATATAAGTTGGTAGATGGATCTACAGAAATAGATCTATTGTCTTCTTATAAATTTATTTTCATATAAGTGGTTCTATTATCTATCATATATGTAATATAATATTTTAATAATTTTGTACCGTTAAAATAGGATGTTACAATAACAATATCTTTATGAATTTATATTTAAAATTTTTAATCTAAAATTCATGTTACTCTAACTTTTGTAATAGGATTATATTTTACAATATTTTTCATTTTATTGATATATGCATGTTACTTTTGTTTAGAATTTTTTTGTTTAACTTTATTTTTCTCTAACTTCATATGTCATACCTTTTCAATATTTTTATGTCTTTTAAGCTGTTTAAATTTACATGTGCTTTTATTTAAAAATTTTAACATCAACGTATTTATCCTATTACACAATGCTTACATAGTATATGTTTCGAGCATAGGGATGAAGTCTCATACACAAAGCACTCCAGATTGTCTCGAAGGCCAGACGAGCTATCTAGTGGTCCTCCAGTTGGCATGTAGGGCAGACGGGCTCCCTAGAGGTCCTCCTTCCTCCAAGTTACATTGTTCGTTCTCCCTCCTCCTTTGCCAAACCTTGTGGGCGGACACATCTCAAAGGCACTCTGACACTCAAGTTAGTAATGTAACCGAGCAATGGGCACAACAAGTAATGCATATATTGTGCATCGTGATCTTAAAGTCATACATGAGACCTTTATTTATACTAGTCGTGATGTGCCTTTACCTTTCGTTGGCCTAATGACGACCCAATCACGCCTTAATCTTCTTTAGGGGCTTAATGAGTCATTATCGTTTATAATCAAACCATGTGGTCGGCCTGGGTGGTCGACCTAAATGGTCGGTCGGCCTGGATGATCGGTCGGGTGGTTGATCTAGGTGGTCGGCCTAGGTCATCGGCCTAGTCTGGTGGTACCAGGAGACCGTACAGTACACAAGCCTCCCAAGCCCGAGCATAATATTAATTATGCGAAGGGGTTTTGCACTTGCCGCTTCTAATACAGACGGGTTCTCCGATTAGTTTTTGGCTCTATGTCGTCTTTGTTCATTGATTAAGATGACTGGTTTGAAGAGTAAAACGGGTCATGTCTTTGTCGGCCAAGTTGGATACGCTACTGGTCCTGCTTGAGTGACATGTTATGGAGATCTGCGATCATTAAATTTCGGTGAGGTCAATCGGGACTCCTAAGATGAAGATCCACGGTCGTCGACCTTCGTTGTTGCCGACAGGGATTCCTTTGAGGCTGAACACTTGATGCCAAATTTGGCTAAGTACCTGTGATGTCGAATGGAAGGTCGAGTAGTTGAGGCCGGATGGCTGAATTGTTGAACGTTTGATGCCAAATTTGGTTAAGTAACTGTGAGGTCGGATGATAGAAGGGCTGAATACCTTTGGTGAAGATCCATGATCGTCGACCTTGGGTGAGGCCAGCCGAGATTCCTTTGGTGAAGATCCACGATCGTCGACCTTGGTTGAGGCCGGCCGGGATTCCTTTGGTGAAGATCCACGGTAGCCGACCGGGATTCCTTTGGTGGAGATCCACGGTCGCCGACCTTGGATTAAGCCAGCCGGGATTCCTTTGGTGAAGATCCACGGTCGCCAACCTTGGATGAGGCCGGCCGGGATTCCTTTGGTGAAGATCCACGATCGCCGACCTTGGATTAGGCTGATCAGGATTCCTTTGGTGAAGATCCACGGTCGTGCGACCTTGGATGAGGCCGGTCGGGATTCCTTTGGTGAAGATCCACGGTCACCGACCTTCGATAAGGCCGGCCGGGATTCCTTTGAGGCTAAACAGTTGAGGCTGAATGGCCAAATGGTTGACTTCATGTGGGGTCGAATGGTTGAATACCTATGAGGTCGAATGAGAAAATACTTGAGGTCAAAGTATGACCGGTCGACTTATGCCATGGGAGGCCGAAAAGATGAGGCCAAGGTACGACCGGACGGTTGATTTCCAATACTTGGGACCATATGGTTGAATACCTGTGAGGCCAAGTTTGACAAAGTACCTGAGAGGTAAAGGTATGACCGAACAACTGATTCTCATTACTTGGGGCCAAATGGTTGAATACCTTTGAGGCCAAGTTTGAGAAAATACCTGAAAGGTCAAGGTATGACCGGACGATTGAGGCCATTGGAGGCCACGAAGTTTAGGCCAAGGTATGACCAGACGATTGATTCTCAGCACTTGGGGCCAAATAGTTGAATACCTGTGAGGCCAAGTTTGAGCAAATACCTGAAAGGTCAAGGTATGACCGGATGACTAAGGCCGTTGGAGGCCGCGAAGTTGAGGCCAAGGTATGGCCGGATGGTTGATTCTCAACACTTGGGGCCAAATGGTTGAATACATGTGAGGCCAAGTTTTAGAAAATACCTGAAAGGTCAAGGTATGACCGGACGAATGAGGCCATTGGAGGCCACGAAGTTGAGGCCAAGGTATGGCCGGACGACTGATTCTTAACACTTAGGGCCAAATGCTTGAATACTTGTGAGGCCAAGTATGAGAAAATACCTGAAAAGTCAAGGTATGACTGGACGACTAAGGCCATTGGAGGCCGCGAAGTTGAGGCCAAGGTATGATTGAACGACTGATTCTCAACACTTGGGGCCAAATGGTTGAATACCTGTGAGGCCAAGTTTGAGAAAATACCTGAAAGGTAAAGGTATGATCGGACGACTAAGGCCATTGGAGGCCGCGAAGTTGAGGCCAAGGTATGGCCGGACGATTAACTCTCAAAATTTGGGGCCAAATGATTGAATAATTGTGGGGCCAAGTTTGAGAAAATACCTGAAAGGTCAAGGTATGACCGGATGACTGAGGGCATTGGCTGAGGCCAGATGGCCGAGACCTGATGGCCAGGTCCGGATGGCGGAGCAATTGATGTCCTTTAAAGCATCACTCATTGGTTCCTTATGGCTACAATGAGGGATACTCGCTCGGCCCCACGGTGGGTGCCAAAATGTTTCAGGCATAGTGTTGAAGTCCCATATTCAAAGCATTCCAGATTATCTCGAAGGCCAGACGAACTACCTAGTGGTCCTCCAGTTGGCAGATAGGGCGGATGGGCTCCCTGGAGGTCCTTCTTCCTCTAAGTTACGTTGTTCGTTCTCCCTCTTCCTTGGCCAAACCGTGTGGGTGGACATCTGTCAAAGGCACTCCGACGCTCAAGTTCGTAATGTAACCGAGCGGTAGGCATAACAAGTAATGCATATATTATGCATCGTGATCTTAAAGTAATACCTGAGACCTTTATTTTGTCAGAGCGGCTGCAGCGGAATGGTTAGCGTGGAATAACAAACCAAGAGGGTTTTTAATACGAACGTGTGCCTTTTAATTTCTACTCAATTAAACTTAACAAGGAAATAATAATAACAAATAAAGAGAGTAAGGTTGAGAGAAATTTGCACAAATAATTTTATCCTGGTTCGGATTTTACAAATCCTACATCCAATCGCTTATCTCAAATCAAGATAAACAGTTCACTACTCACAAAACAATTACAAATTATAATCACAAAGAAACAATTTGTAAAAGTTTAGAAGCCACCTATCTTGTTACCCCAAGAGATGAAAGTCACTTCCCCTGTAACCCACTATGGATGAACACCTCCTCTGAATCTTCACAAAGGATGAACACCTCCTACAAATGCTTCACGAGGGATGATAGGCTTTTAACTCAGCAACAGCAACAGCAACAACACTCAATCACACTCCCTGTGAAAGTTCTCGCTCTATGCCAACACACCAAGTTCTCAAAGCCACAGCACAAGGGTTCAACAAACCCTAGAAAATTTATCACCGCACACTACAAATAAGATTTTTCAAAATACACTTATTTCGTATTTTGTATTTCATATTTTAGAATGAGAGTCTCAATCTAATTTATAGAGATCTCACTCAAGGATACCTCCAAAAACTCCGTTGTCAACTAATTAACGTGTGATAATCAATTATCCAATTATGGTAATTAATTATGCATTTAATGAATGCATAACGATAAAAAACTTGCTTAAAAATTCTCATAATTGCTCATTACAATAAATTATGAAAAGTCATAATTGATTACTGATAATTGATTATTATAAATTGATAATTATAAATTGATAATCAATTATCTTGAGTATAAAATGAAGTTTTCTGATTCAAAATAAATTTTAACGCAACGTAAGACAAACAATACATAGAATCAAATATAAACCACATCTTATACATAAATCTACTAAATTATAAAAGCTTTAATATAAAAACAAGTCTTCATGAAGATCTTCCTGCAATAAGAGCACTTGAGACTTGACTTTGAGCCATCATCAAAATTTCTGCTTTTTAGCTTTATGCTAACAATCTTCCCTTTTTTTTATGTTAATAAAAAATATTTTAATTTAAAGCTTTTTGTAACTTGTACTGATTTGTAACAAATACATAACTTAAAGAAGAAGGATTAGTAGACAAAAGATAAATATAATTAAGCCTTTAAACATATTTCTCCCCCTTTCTTATCATTATTAAAAAGTCGCTATGTATGATATAAAAAAATTTCTCCCCCTAAATATAAGAACTCCCCTTGAATATATAAGTCATAAACAAATAAATAACAATTATCATAATTTTTGTTAAAGGAAAACAAGAGGCATAATTCAAAACATAAAAAATACAATAAATTTAGAAATCATAATAAATAAATAAAAAGAGGATAAAGAAATACTCCTCTTTATTGAGTAACTTAAACAAAATTAAATTGTATTTAATTCTTTAAAGAAGAGAAGTAGTTAAAAAAAATTTATCAAAAACCAAGTTTTGGTGCACACCCAAAAACTTCTTCCTTAATTTTGAAATAACCTACAAAATAGAAAAAAAATAATATTTTGGTACCCAAAAATACTTATTTGAGTCCTTTAAAGTTAGAGACAAACTATTTTATAATTGGAATCCATGCATATATTCCATTTGGAACATCATAATGTTTTATTCTACATTTATTTGATGTATGACCATTTTTCATGCAATAAAAACAACTAACATCATTTGGGTTCCTATAATTTCTATTTTTATAATTATAATCATAACAATTTTGATTATATTTTGGAACATACTTGATTTTATTTTTATAATTGTAATAATTATAATTATATTTAGGAACATTTTCAATTTTATTACCATAATCATAATCGTAGTAATTATAATTATATTTAGGAACATTTTTATCAATCGTTTTAACATTTGAATTATTTTTACTACTTTCAGCATGAGTTGTTTCTTGTAATTTATTCATATTTATGCAAGATATATATTCATCATTACTAGTAAATTTCCCTTTTCATAAAATAAAATGTTATTTTTCAAATTTTTATTCTCTTCAAGAATATTTTTAAAATCTGATTTCAAATTTTTATTTTCTTCAGAAAGATTTTCAACATTTAATTCTAAATTTTTATTTTCATCAAGAATGTTTTTAAAGTTAAATTTTAATTTTTTAAAATCGTTTTATAATTTCTTATGAGCTTTATCTAATTTTTCAGATTCTACTATTAAAGCAGCATAAGTTTCATGCAATTCATCTTCACTATATTGACTATAATTATTAGAATCGCTAGATGTACTTACTTGGCTTCCAGCGTCGTCGTTCACCACTAAACAGATGTTTGCTTCTTCATCATAATTTCTTAAGTCACAAATTGTTTCGTTGTCATCGTCCCATGCGATGGAGGCTTTCTTTTTCTTAAAGAACTTCTTTTCTTTTATTTCTTCACCCTTCTTTTGATTTGGGCAGTCAGCTTTTAAGTGTCCCTTTTCTCCGCAACCATAACATCTATAGTTTGAGGAAGATCCTTGATTTTCTCTCTTTTCGTATTTGAATCTTCCTTTGTCTTTTGATCTCATGAACCTGTTAAGCCTTTTTATCATGAGTCTCAAATTTTCTTCATCTTTTGAGTCTTCATCTTCTATTTTGTTCTTGCTCCTTTCTACCTCAGATTTTAAGGCTAGAATCCTTTTTTTCTTACTTTTTGCTTCTTCTTCATCTAGTCTTCCAAGGTATGCTCTCTCAATTTCCTAAATAATGCCGCCATAGTCATTGTGTTGAGATTTTGTGACTCAGAAACTGCAATCACTTTTGGTTGCCACGACCTCTAAAGATTTCAAAATTTTAATATTAAGCTCATCAGTTTCGAAAGACTTACCTAGTCCAATGAGATGATTAGCAATGTTGGTGAAGCGTTTCTGGACATCTGAAATTGTTTCTCCTTGCTTCATCCTGAACATTTCGTATTCTTGGATTAAGGTATTCTTTCTCGCTCTCTTTACGTCATCTGTACCTTCGTGGGTCACTCTCAGCACTTCCCACATCTCTTGAGCAGTTTTACAAACAGAGATCCTGTAAAACTCGTCAATGGTTAAAGCAGATGAAATGATGTTTCGAGCTTTCACATGATTTTGAAACCTTTTCTTTTCTTCAGCAGTCCACTGAACACGGGGCTTTGGTTCCTGCATATTGTCAGTAGGAACAAATAGACCAAATGCAATAACTTCCCAAATATCACAATCAATAGACTCAATAAATATTTGCATTCTTACCTTCCAGAATGCATAATTTTCACCTGTGAATAGGGGTGGTCTATTATAGAAGCACCCTCTGCAAAAGTTTGATATGATCCTGCCATTTGAATAACTATCAAATCAAGCTCTGATACCAATTATCAGAGCGGCTGCAACAGAATGGTTAGCGTGGAATAACAAACCAAGAAGGTTTTTAATACGAACGTGTGCCTTTTAAGTTGTACTCAATTAAACTTACCAAGCAAATAATAATAACAAATAAAGAGACTAAGGTTGAGATAAATTTGCACAGTTAATTTTATCCTGGTTCGGATTTTATCATTCCTACATCCAGTTGCTTATCTCAAATCAAGATAAACAGTTCACTACTCACAAAACAATTACAAATTACAATCACAGAAAAAATTTGTAAAAGTTTAGAAACCACCTTTCTTGTTACCCCAAGAGATGAAAGTCACTTCTCCTATAACCCACAAGGGATGAACACCTCCTCTGAATCTTCACAAAGGATGAACACCTCCTACGAATGCTTCACGAGGGATGATAGGCTTTTAACTCAGCAACAGCAACAACAACAACACTCAATCACACTCCCTGTGAAAGTTCTCGCTCTATGCCAACACACCAAGTTCTCAAAGCCACAGCACAAGGGTTCAACGCGCACACTGTAGATAAGATTTTTCAAAATACACTTATTTCATATTTTGTATTTCGTATTTTAGAGTGAGAGTCTCAATCTAATTTATAGAGATCTCACTCAAGCATACCTCCAAAAATCCGTTGTCAACTAATTAACGTGTGATAATCAATTATCCAATTATGGTAATTAATTATGCATTTAATGAATGCATAACGATAAAAAAACTTGCTTAAAAATTCTCATAATTGCTCATTATAATCAATTATGGCAAGTCATAATTGATTACTGATAATTGATTATTGTAAATTGATAATCAATTATCTTGAGTATAAAATGAGGTTTTCTGATTCAAACTAATTTTTAATGCAACCTAAGACAAACAATACATAGAATCAAATATAAACCACATTCTATACATAAAGCTACTAAATTGTAAAAGCTTTAATATAAAAACAAGTTTTCATGAAGATCTTCCTGCAATAAGAGCACTTGAGACTTGACTTTGAGCCATGATCAAAATTTATGCTCTTTAGCTTTATGCTAACATATTTATACTAGTCGTGATTGCCTTTACCTTTCATTGGCCTAATGACGGCCCAATCACACCTTAATCTGTCTTAGGGGCTTAATGATTCATTATCGTTTATAATGAAATCATGTGGTCAGCTTGGGTGGTCGGCCTAAGTGGTCGGTCAGCCTGGTCGGTGGTCGGCCACTTGGTCTGGTGGTCGACCTGGATGGTCGGCCTGGATGATCGGTCGGGTGGTTAGCCTAGGTGGTCGACCTGGATTATCGGTTTAGTTTGGTGGTGTCAAGAGACCGTAAGGTACAATATATTTTAATTATTACTCGTGAATATAAATTTCGTTTTAATATAATATATAACTTAAAAATTTAATGGTAAATTTTAATCATATAATAATATTATTTTACTACACATCATTAATTTATTATTGTGTTAATTTAATAATTTAAAATATACAAACTCATATCCAAATAGTAATTTTTAATCTTATTATTATTATTATTATTATTATTATTATTATTATTGTTATTATTATTATTAGTATTAGTATTAGTATTAGTAGTAGTATTATTTATATAATCTATCACTTGTATTAGTATTATTAGTTGTGCTTTTTATAATCCATTACTTTAGCGTAAAGAAATCAATATTAAAATAATATGTTTTCTTTTTAACTAATTTGTATATAAAAATGAAACTCGTAATTAATTATTTAACTTTTTTGATATTATCAAATTCTCTATTTGAATATTATATTTATAACATATATAACTATAACACTAAATATAATTATTTTAAATAAATTATTGATTTAAATATAGTAATAATTATATTAATTTGCTTAAATCAAGTTAAAAGAAAAACACACGCATTAGCAAAGTTAAATAATGATTTTTCTTAACACCAACTTCGTAGGTTGTATTTATTCTGTACAATATCATATTACCCAATATACTTATATTTTACTTTAAAAACTTTTCATTCATACACATTTCAATTTTTATTTTAAAATAATATATAACTCAAAAGTTTAATGATTTATTTTGATCATATAACAATATTATTTTAATACACATCTCTAATAAATTATTTTTCCAATTTTATAATTTAAAACAAACAATTTTTTATCCAAATATTATTTTTAATCTTATTATTGTTATTATTATTAGTATTATTATTAGGTTAAACCCCTTTAGTTGTCCCTATTTATGTAGAGTTTTTCCAGTTCGATCTCCGTTTTTTTAAAATTTTCAATTGAGTCCTAAATAGTGCTAATTTGAATCAATTGGGTCCCTGCCGTTAAATTTGGCTTAACGGGATTAAGTTTTTGCTTAGGTTGGAAGTTGACGTGGAAAGTTTTTTAAACCTGGCATTCATAGAGCTCTACGTGGAATTTAAAAACATTTTCACATTTTGATTAAAAAATTAAAAAAAAAGTCATCTTCCATTATAGTCAAGCACCATCCAGAACCAGAGAACCCAATCGCACAGAACCATCATCATCTTTCTCGTGCACCATCAACCTGCAATCAAGTACCACAAAATCAAAATCGTGACTCTGCCATGTTCACTTTAATTCATCTCCTTTCATCCAGCACCACAAAGGCAAATCGCCACCATGGCCAACGTAACCAGTGCTCAAGTTCTTCGCAGGCAACCGAACTCATCATCATCTATTTTCTTCTCCATTAAAGCATTTGAAACCTGTAAAGAGAAAACAAAATCACAAATCTGAAAACACCCAAATTAGTCACGAACCCTAAATCACGCTAGATACAAAACGTGAGACTTTCGAATCTCCGTAAAACCAATTTCAATTCAAAGCCTACAATTGAAACCCCTAGAGAAGGTAGAAACCAAAACCACTGACAGCGTTAGGGTGAACCAGTCGGAGATCGAGATTCGACGCCGCCTAAAGCTTCACCAGCTCCTCCACCCACTATCGGTAACCTCACCTCACTCAAAAACTTGGACTTATCAAAAAATGGTTTGTCTGGGAATATCCCAAACAACATTTCAGGTCTGAAAAACGTTGAACAAATTGAACTATTTGAAAACCAGCTTTCCGGTAGTTTAATTCTCTTTGACCTCTCTTAGAACACTCTCACAGGGGAACTACCACATGCAATAGCCTCTTTGCGTCTCTATTCTCTCAACCTAAATGACAACCTTCTCGGGGGGGGGGGGGGGGATAATACGGCAATGAGAAATACAATATATTTTGTTTGTTTTGTATTCATTTTTTGAGTCCATCGTAACAACAAAATTAGACAATGACACAACCATTGGGATCCTCTTCCACACTTATGGCACTATAATATGGATTGTAATATGGTTTCATCTGATAATTGATGACAAATTTATGAACACCGAAAAACGGCGCCACAAACTTGTTGAACAATCGGCAAGTGTGACCGAATCGTATCAAGTAATAAAACTAGGTAAGACCAAGTATCGTTTTCCTAAAGGACTCACGGCCTAGTTAGCTATATGATTTGTTGATTATTTAAGACTTGTTAACAATTGATTGTAGGGTTTAAATGCAAAAGACAGTAATTAAACATGTATGCATGAATGTTGATCAATGGAAAAGAGGAAAACAAACACTTTAATGAATTAGATGGACGAGTATGTTGTTGGGGTTATCAATTTCATCTTATCCACTCTCATATACTTTTAGGAATTCATCATTCTTTTCATCAATTGCTAATGCCACTCTCTAAATCACCTTGCAAGAAGGCCTATCCTTAATTACGAGTTCATACAATTCCTAGCATTCCTAGTAATTAGTTTTGAAGTGCAGGAGCTTAAAGGCAACCAATATGCTATTGGGAGAAATTCCCCGGATCTAGATTTCCCCGTACGTTCCCATATCGACAAAATCAATAATCATGACAATGAATGAGTTAAACAAAGCAAGCAATAAGCAAAGAGGAAAAACCCTAGCTAAAGATGAAAGAAAGCATATATCTTAATATAAGACATTAAATCAAATTCCATATATGAGAGTTTCACAAGACTACATTGATTCCCCAACAACAATACAAAGTTTAGTTCACCATATTCATGGTGAAACTAGATGAACAATAATGAAAGAATGAAAGAGATAGAAAAACCCTAGAAAGAGAAGAGGAGAGCTGTCACCATCTCCCAATCTACCCCCAAGGGGTGAAAAGTGTGTTTCTGCTTCCTCCCAGCCAAAGATACAAACCCTAAGAGATCTAGGTCTTTAAATAGGACATAAAATTAATAGAAAACGGGTCCAGGCCCAAACAGATCATAAAATCGCAGAAAAATGGCCAAAAACTCGTTTGGTTGACTTTTTCCGTATTCTGGTTGATTGGTTGACTTTTCTGGTTGACTGGTTGACTTTTCTGGTTTCTGGTTGACTTTTCAGCACTCCAATCATTCGGTACTTCAATTCTTCTTTCAAATCATTCAATTAGCCTACAAAATCAAGGGAATCTTGCACAAAACCATTAAATTCACTTTCAACTCTCTTATTCACAAAACTAAAGCAAAAATATGAGTTCAAGCTAGTTTCTGAGTGTTAAAGGTTGCTTTTAGTATCAATTTTAAGCATGAAAATAACAGTTTTTCAACTGTTATCACAACCCCAAACTTAGAACTTTGCTTGTCCTCAAGCAAACAAGATGTAACTCAATCTTCTATCAATCAATACAATGGTTCACTCCATTCACAAATCCTCTTTTCAAGATAAGTAAGTACTTCAATTAAGCTCATGACAAAGACTTCAATCAAGACATGCACATGCTTTAGTGTTCACAAAGTCACTTAATATCCAACAAATGCTATTTTTCATGAATGATCAACCAACTAAGCATGGATGTTCATGTGCTCATGGAATCTTTCCTCACTAGGTAAAGTGTTTCACTCAAACACAAGTTGTCAGAATCGCTGCAACGGAATTATTAGCGTGGAACAAACCAAGAGGGGGGGGGTGAATTGGTTATATACTTTTATTGTGCCTTTTATTATTTTTCTCTTAATTTTTCTTACTGGGCAGATAATTAAATATAAATGACAGAGTAAGGGAAAGAGAAAAATTGCACAGGTGATTTTATCCTGGTTCAGATCACTCGGATCCTACGTCTAGTCGCTTATCTCAAACAAGATAAACCTTTTTTACTAACACAAAATAGTTACAAATATTAATCACAAAGAAAAACAATTTGTAAGAGTTTAGAAATACCACCTCTCTTGAAACCACAAGAGACGAACTTACACTTCCTTTGAATCTTCACAAAGGATGACCACCTCCTTCGAATGCTTCACGAAGGATGATTCTCTTCCCGGCACTTCCTCGGATACACCAAGGATGAACAAGCTATTCCTCTGTCAGCGTAGTAGCACTTCAGGACTTTGCAGACAAGAGTTTCCTTAGCTTCAACAATCTGACAGAGTTCTCAAAGAGTTTAGAGATGTTTTTCACAAGGGAAGAGTTGTTTTTGAGATAAAGAGTGAGCCATCTTATAGACTCAGCCTAATACCCTTCCATTCTTCGAAAACGGGCCATCTAACGCATTTAATCGATTAACACAAGTATTAATCGATTAAAATGAGTACAACGGCTAGTTTTTCAAATCTGAAACCCCCAACGGCTAGTGTTAATCGATTATTCTCAGGAATAATCGATAACTAATCGATTATTATTAGCTTTAATCGATTATTACAGGGGCAATTGGGTTTTCAGTGCCAGCCTCGTTTTAATCGATTAAAACTGGGTTTAATCGATTAAAACAGCTTGTGGATGATTCTCAACAGTAAATAAATCAAATATAAATTACAAGAATCAACCCTAATACATATTTGAGCACTATTACATCAACTTTGATTATTATAAAAGCTTTATAAAATACAGAGATCTTCAATTTGTCTTTATGGATCTTGACTTGTGCAAATTTGTTCATCATCAAAACTTCATCTTTGATTTTTGCTAACACAAGTGTATAAGAGGTAATCACTCATTCACTCTACTATCAAAATGTCACATGAATTGACTTTGCCTTTCATTTAACCACAATCAAATACATTCACAAGCATGCATCATCGTAAGGACTTTTCAATGGCTTATAATGTGGCTGGGCTAACAAGAAAATTGGTTTTTCTAGATCACAAAACCCTTGAGTTAAGAGAATCATATAAACATAACCATTCTTACTTATTCCCAACTTTCCTTTGCATTGAGCTTTGCTTTTTCTTCTCTTTTCTTTCTCTTTTTCTTTTTCTTTTCACATACTTAGTTCTTAGCTCTTAGCTCAATGCTTTCAATTTCCCTTTCATAACTTCCCAGCAACCCCAAACTTGGACATTTGTCAATACCACAAAATATTTTCTACTTAACTCAAGGTAAAGCTTTTCACAAGGGGTTTTCAAATTATGTTCAAGGCTACGGGTTCAAATGGTAGAACACATAATGCTCTCTTTTAGTGGGCTAAATTTATGAATTTGGCTAATAAAAGGGTTACCAACAAATGGCCTTGATCATATGATGCAAACAAGTAAGTAATTCAATCATAAAAAACCTGGGCAAAGTCATTCATGCTTTCACAGTAATAGTATTCAACAATAACAACTCTGGAGCTCAAAACCTCACATATAAGCTCATTCACATTCCACACATAACATCCTGCTTAGAATCATAATCACAATCACAACATCTTGCATTTGTTCACAATGCTTGTGAACCACCTGTATAAGCATATAATGTGCACATTCTCAACATCAATCAATATAAAAGCATCATCGGGCATTACTTATCAAACAACAATCATAAGCAAACCATCATAACAGACAAAATTTCCAATTGAGTACATCAAACCCTATTATAAAAACAAAAGTGAATGATAAAACAAATCCTGCTCTAGTGCTTTGAAAAACTCAGTCCCCAACAATGATGCTCTCTCCCAACCCCAAACTTAGATGGAAAACTAGTGAGAAAGTGAGTGGAAGGGAGATTTTCTAAAGAGGAATGAAGGGAAAAATGTAGAGAACCTTTGGAAAAGTGTTTAGGAGTGTGTGTGCAAAGAAGAATCTGGAAACAGAGGCCAAAGCGTGACTTAGGGTATAAAAATACCCTAATGGGCTCGGGTTCCGCTAAGGGGCAACCTAAGCCCATTCTGCGACACTACCGCTTAGCGGCACTTTCGTGAAGTGCTCTTCTTCTTCCTAGCTTAACCTAGGTGCCTCCTACTCATGCCCCTCACTTGCTCCCTGTAATTAAGTTCTCAAATCACTCAAACATTCAATCCCTATCATGCAACTAAAGCAGAATCAAAACAATCAATACAGATAAAATCAATCAACTGGGTTGCCTCCCAGGTAGCGCTTGTTTAACGTCACGAGCCTGACCCAAAATCCTCCAGCACCCTTCAGTAGATGCAAATCTTTCTTACCAACACCCATCAGTAGGTGTATACAAACATAGTATCCTTCAGTAGATACTCTTCCGCCTAACATCCATCAGTAGATGTAAACCCTGTAACAAACTTATAACAAAAACAAAAATACCCAAAAGTTCAAAATTACATCACCAAACCAAAAATTAAAAGTTCTTAAATCATTGGGTTGCCTCCCAGCAAGCGTTCTTTTAACATCACTAGCTTGACCCAATAAAGCTCATGTTCCATCTTCTTTTTCTTCTTTCTACTGAACTTCTTCAGAAATTTGATTAAACCAGGAACCTGTTGCAGTGTCTCAATCATAGGAACTTTAATCTCCAATTTCTTGAAGATTTCCATAAAGCGCTCAAATTTCTTCTTCCTATGATACTTCTTTGGATGAGGAAGAGGTCTTTCATATGATTCTCTCTTTTTTTCCCTCGTCCTCTTTTTCTTTTCTCTCACTTTCTTTTTGCTCTTTTTCTTTTCTCTTATTTTTTTCTTCCCTTCTCTTCTTCTTCTCAACTTCTTTATTTTCACACAAATTTTCTCTCTCTCTTCTCTCTCTTCTCTCTCTCTTCTCTCTCTCTTCTCTCTCAACCACTTCTCTTTCTTTTTCTTCATCTTTATCTTTCTCACTCAACTCTTCTTTTTCTTTTTCTTTCTCACTCAACTCTTCTTTTTCTTTTCTCTCTATCTTTTCCTCATCTCTCCTTATTTTTTTCTCATCAAAAATCTTGTCACTTTCAGTGATAATGGCTTGACCTTCCTCCTTAGGGTTAACTTCAGTATTAACCTTAACGTTCAATCTCTGACTAATGTAACGAAGGTGCATCTCCATCCTTTTGAATGATGCTTCAATGTTTTTCTGAGTGGAGCTGGAATGTTGCAAAAACTGTTGAAGTGTGTCCTCCAATGCTGGCATTCTTGCCGATAGAAAGGGTTGTTGCTGCCATTGTTGTTGTGGTTGATTCTCAAATTGTTCGGCAGCTTGCCAAAATTGACTTTGATCCATGCTTGAGTGAGGTTCCCACCAGTGGTTGAGATTACTTTGGTAGAATTGAGTGCCCATATAGTTAAATTCTTGTCCGAATTGCATCTTGCAAGCATTAGGCACAACACTTCTAGAAAATATTTGTTAGCACAAAAAGATGGAGAAGATAGATAAAGAATCAGAGATAAGAAGATAAAATAAAAATAGAAAAAATAAAAACAGAAAATAAAAACAGAAAACAAAAAAAAAATAAAAAATAAAAACAGAAAATAAAATAAAATAAAATAAAATAAAATAAAATAAAATAAAATAAATTAAAATAAAATAAAATAAAATAAAATAAAATAAAATAAAATAAAAACAGAAAAAATAAAAAACAGAAATTCAAATTTCAAAATTAAAAAACAAGTAAAAAATAATCAATAATTAAACAAATGAACTAGTTAAACCACGAGTCCCCGGCAACGGCGCCAAAAACTTGATGACAAATTTATGAACACCGAAAAACAGCGCCACAAACTTGTTGAACAATCGGCAAGTGTGACCGAATCGTATCAAGTAATAAAACTAGGTAAGACCAAGTATCGTTTTCCCAAAGGACTCACGGCCTAGTTAGCTATATGATTTGTTGATTATTTAAGACTTGTTAACAATTGATTGTAGGGTTTAAATGCAAAAGACAGTAATTAAACATGTATGCATGAATGTTGATCAATGAAAAAGAGGAAAACAAACACTTTAATGAATTAGATGGACGAGTATGTTGTTGGGGTTATCAATTTCATCTTATCCACTCTCATACTTTTAGGAATTCATCATTCTTTTCATCAATTGCTAATGCAACTCTCTAAATCACCTTGCAAGAAGGCCTATCCTTAATTACGAGTTCATACAATTCCTAGCATTCCTAGTAATTAGTTCTGAAGTGCAGGAGCTTAAAGGCAACCAATATGCTATTGGGAGAAATTCCCCGGATCTAGATTTCCCCGTACGTTCCCATATCGACAAAATCAATAATCATGGCAATGAATGAGTTAAACAAAGCAAGCAATAAGCAAAGAGGAAAAACCCTAGCTAAAGATGAAAGAAAGCATATATCTTAATATAAGACATTAAATCAAATTCCATATATGAGAGTTTCACAAGACTACATTGATTCCCCAACAACAATACAAAGTTTAGTTCACCATATTCATGGTGAAACTAGATGAACAATAATGAAAGAATGAAAGAGATAGAAAAACCCTAGAAAGAGAAGAGGAGAGCTGTCACCATCTCCCAATCTATCCCCAAGGGGTGAAAAGTGTGTTTATGCTTCCTCCCAGCCAAAGATACAAACCCTAAGACATCTAGGTCTTTAAATAGGACATAAAAATAATAGAAAACGAGTCCAGTCCCAAACAGATCATAAAATCGCAGAAAAATGGCCAAAAACTCGTCTGGTTGACTTTTTCCGTATTATGGTTGACTGGTTGACTTTTCTGGTTGACTGGTTGACTTTTCTGGTTTCTGGTTGACTTTTCAGCACTCCAATCATTCGGTACTTCAATTCTTCTTTCAAATCATTCAATTAGCCTACAAAATCAAGGGAATCTTGCACAAAACCATTAAATTCACTTTCAACTCTCTTATTCACAAAACTAAAGCAAAAATATGAGTTCAAGCTAGTTTCTGAGTGTTAAAGGTTGCTTTTAGTATCAATTTTAAGCATGAAAATAATAGTTTTTCAACTGTTATCAATAATAATAGCCATAAGTTTGATTGAACTTGAGTGGATCTAGAACAATTTCTTTTGTGGAATCTTTATTTTCATCTTCCTTCTTTTTATCATCCTTTTTAGGTTCTTCTTTCTTTTCCTCTTTCGCTGCTCCAACAGAAACTATTTCAGTGTGACAGAACTTCCTTAGCTTTGCAACTACTTGTACTGGATCAATGTCCCCAACTAAGGTTAATTTCTTGTCTTTCATATCCATAGAAACTGACTCCACACATGCAACAGTATTTCAAATACGATTTTAGTAATTGAGCCATTGATGCATTATTCTATGGACTTCATCTCTTGAAACAAAAACCAGTTTCATTCAAGCTAATTCAACCGAATTGAGTGAAAGAAAACCAGTTTTGCCTGTACTACAATATTACTTTTCATTTTTTATATCCTCACTTTTGTCCCCTCAATTTGTTTGAGCGTTGAAAGTAGAGAAGCTAAAGAGATGAGGAACTAGAGAATTTGAAATTTAATTGAATACCTGAAATTCCAAAGACAGCCTTCATTGCTTTTATCTTGATTTTGTCTTCATGTACATCCACCTTCAACACAACTTTCTGTTACAGCAAAATCAAGCATTTGTTGGACCTCTCTCAGAACACTCTCACAGGGGAACTACCACATGCAATAGCCTCTTTGCGTCTCTATTCTCTCAACCTAAATGACAACCTTCTCAGGGGGGAAATTCCTGAAATTTTAGCTTCAAATCCCAACTTGCATCAGCTGAAACTCTTCAACAACAGCTTCACCGAGAAACTTCCACAAGATCTGGGACAAAACTTAGACATACAAGATCATTTCGAGCGTCTGATTACTTTCGCGAATCGCTTCTTAGGAACGCTCCCTAAGCAATACGATTTGACAAACCTCCAACCGCTTGCGTTTGCTGGCGGAGAAGGCCGACCGCACCGTTGACGAGGTATAAGGTAGGGCTAGGAATACTGTAGAGAGAGTAAAAAAAACTTAAAATGTTTCTTTTATCAAATTCCACGTGAGAATGTCACGTTTCAAAAACTAATCATGTCAATATTGCACCTCATCAAAAATTTAACTCCGTTAAGTCAATTTAACGGTAGGGATCTAATTGACTCAAATTAGCACTATTTAGGACTCAATTGGGAATTTTAAAAGAACGAGGATCGAACTGGGAAAACTCTACATAAATAGGGACAACTAAAGGGGTTTAACCTAATAATTATTATTAGTATTATTATTATTATGTAATCTATTACTATGAGTAATGTTGATATTATTAGCTAATGATCCATTATATTAGTTAAAAAATCAAAAATAGAATAATATTATTTATTTTTAATTAATTTATGTTAAATGTATTCCATAATTAATTATTTAACTTTTTTTATATTAACTACCTCTTAGGGTTGCTTCCTCCACCACCACATACTAGGTTTTCTACACCTCCCCAAATTCTTTTAATTTCAAAATAATCCTTTGGTTAAAACTTTATTACTTTTATCATTTAGGATTTTTTTAATTTATTTGAAAACCCTAATTCTACTCATTTATTCACTACGCGCAGCTGCCCACACCCCCACATCTCACGAATTCCTCTTTTCCCCCATTTTCGTGTCAGTTTCTCTCCTTTCTTCTTTCTTTCCTTTCTTTTTCTTTCATTCGCCTCTTCCCCATTTTTCTTTTGGGTTTCATTGCTTCCATTGTTGTTGATCCCTGGTGTGGAGGAGCACCGATGAGCGTAGATCCAGATTTCGTTGTGGCTTATTTTTGTCTTCATCTAGGTTGGTTTTCTTCACCACTCTTTTCTAGCTTTGTTTGCTTTGAATGTTTGACGTGTTGTTGCTGTTGTTGATTTGTGTTGTTGTTTTGCTGCTGTTTCGTTAGTTTTCGGCTTGAACAGAGCCCGCGAAGGTCAGAACGGAAGTGGGATATTCGTTGGGCCTTCAATAGATACCGACATTTGTCGACTGGTGTGGGTATCCGTTGAAGGCCCAACGGATATCCAATTCCATTGTCGCCTTTTGGGTTCTGTATTTTTTTTCCTCTAACGTAAAACAAGTGCATGCTAAGGAGAATTATTTATCCTCTTTTTCTGCCCACCGGAACAACATAATGTAAAGAGGACAAAAGAAAAATTTTTCTTGGCTGCTATTGGCTACACATAAATTAAAGGCCCCACTCCTAATTAATTATCTCCCCTCCATACATGCTACAGAATGAATGAAGGCACACTCACAATTCTCTTTCGTGATTCCGATGCATGGAAGGAGAAAAAAACAATTCAATCTCTACTCCTATTGGTTTTAAACGCCACATGGGACCAAACTTAAAACAGATATCCACATCTGTTTCACCTTCAACAGATGTTGATATCCGTGGACGGATGATCACATCCGTTTAAGGTTACCATCTTTCTTGTGCACCTGAGATGAACCTCCTACACTGCACCTTCACCACTGCACCTTCCAGCAGCACCACCAAGACCGACCTCTGCCACCGTTGGATCAGTTCCTTGCACCACTATTAACCTTTGCAACCTCCCACTAAGCACACCAAACTTATAGAAACACACTCACACCACCACCACACTCACAGCACAATGAAATACCACCACACTCTCACAACACAATGAAACAGTTAAAGAAGAAGTCGAAAGTTAAAGAGGAAGAAGAGCTTATGTGCTGCTACATGCATTCATATAGGGGATCATTAATATGTCATTAATAAAATGGGTGAAAGTTGAAAAATATTAACCCTAATAATTAAATTTTACTGAAGGGCAAAATAGGAATGAGGAGGTGTAGGGAGTAGTCTATGGTGGTGTAGGGAGCAATGTTCTCTAACTCTATATTTAAATATTATATTTAAAAGGGTTAAATATGTTTTTAGTCTCTCAACTATAAAGTGTTTTTGGGTTTAGTCCCTCTTCCAAACTATGGTTCATTTTCATCCTTTTCCTTAATGAAACTGTAATATTTAGTCCTCGAAATGGCGTTAAATTTTCAGTGAGCTGGCTAACGGCGTGCCACGTTTCATACCATGTGTCCTTCTTCAACATAGGATCCCTAACAGCGATAGGGTTCTTCCTCGCACCACCATGCCAACAACCATCCCGAAATCATGCCACTTTTTCCTGGTAAACAAATTCAATGCACAGAAAATTTCCCAATTCAGCAAACCCTAATCGTAATGTCCCCCAAATCGCGAAACAGAGAATCACGCCACCATGGGAATTGCGATCTTCCCTAATCTCGCATCAATCATCCTTCATTTTCATCATTCTTTTCTGGGTTTTCCTCTCTTTTCCCTGTGCAGGTTCGTGGTGAGATGAAGGAGGAGGAACGAACCTGGTTTGAGGCTTCTCGTGAGGAAGATGAATATGATTTATCATTGGGTTGAGTCTTGGTTGCGCAATTGTAACGGTACTGTTTGAGTTTCTGAGTTTTCTTTGTTTGCGAGTTGTCATGAGAAACGATTTGGAGATTGTCCATCTGCTATTAGGGTTTGCATATTAGGGGTGAATGAAGGCTTCATGATGGTTGTGCAAAGGAGAAGACGCCATGTTGCGCGAAGAGTTCCTGCGAAGACGAAGCTTGCAATGACTTTGTGATTTGCGTAGATGAGTTTCTTCTCTGGAACGCGACTTAGGGTTGTTGCAGTGGGTTCTGTCGTGGTTGGCGTCGGCGGCTTGCGCGAGAATGAAGTTGAAAGGGAAGGTGATGGTGGAGGAGGAGGAGTGATGGACAAATTTATGATCACCAAAATATGATGTCACAAACTTGTTTTACAATCGGCAAGTATGACCGAATCGTTCAAGTAATAAACTTGGTAAGACCAAGTATCGTTCTTCCCAAAGGACTCACGGCCTAGTTTAGTTGTGTGGTTTATTGATTAGCTAAGACTTAAAGACGAAATATTTGGATTTTTATATGCAAAAGACGAAAATTAAATATGTATGCATGAAGTTTTGATCAATGGCAAAAGCAAAAGATAAACACTTTCAATGAAATATATGTATGAATATGTTGTTGGGGGTCAATTTCATCTTATCCACTCTCATATATTTTAGGAATTCAACATTCAAATCATCATTGTTAATGCCACTCTCTAAAGTACCTTTCAAGAAGGCTTCTCCCTAATTACGAGTTCATACAATTCCTAGCATTCCTAATAATTAGTTCATAAGTACAGGAGCTTAACGACAACCAATATAATATTGGGAGAAATTCCCCGGATCTAGACTTCCCCGTACGTGCCCGTATCGACAAAACCAATAATCATGCATCGAATGAGTTAAACAATGCAAGCATTAAGCAAAGAGGAAAAACCCTAACTAATGATGAAAGAAAGCATAGGTCTTAATTAAAAGATGTAAAAACAAATTCCATATATGAGAGCTTCAAAAGATTACATTGATTCCCCAACAAACATACAGAGTTTAGTTCACCATATTCATGGTGAACCTAGATGAATAACAATGAAAGAATGAAAGATAAAACCCTAGAAAGGTGAAGAGGAAGCCTGAGCATCCAAGATCCTCCTTCAAAGGGGTGGAAGAGAGAGTGTTTGCTTCGTTTCTGCCAAAGATACCTAACCCTAGGAAACCCTAAAGCTTATATATTATTCGTAAATTACAGAAAATTAGGTCCAAGCCCATTAAAGTGCCGCTCAGCGGTAAAGTACCGCTCAGCGATAAGTGCGTGAGTCGTTTCTTCTCCTCAGCGGCCATTTTGCCCCTCAGCGGACCTCCCGTAAGCTCTTGAGTGCCGCTCAGCGGTAAACTGCCGCTGAGCGGTGACTTCGGCTTCTCCTTTTGCACTTTTTGATGTCTTTTCTGATTTCATCTCTCTCCTTCTTCATTTCTTTCACTAAATTCACCTTAAAACCTGCACAAAAACACTGAAATCAAGCATAAACCTGTCCAACTCTCTTATTTCTGAAAATATGGATAAAAGCATGATTTCAAGCTAGTTTCTAAGTGTAAAGGTTGCTTTTAGTGTCAATTTTAAGCATGAAAATAACAGTTTTTCAACTGTTATCACAACCCCAAACTTAGAACTTTGCTTGTCCTCAAGCAAACAAGATATAACTCAATCTTCAACCAATTCATATGATGGTTCACTCATTCAAAAATCCTCTTTTTAGATAAGTAAAAACTTCAATCAAACTTATGACCAAGAGTTCAATCAAGATGTGGACATGCTTTAGTGTTTCACAAAGTCAATTAATACCCAACAAATGCTCTTTTTCATGAATGACCAATCAATTAAGCATGGATGTTCATGTGCTAATGGAATATTTCCTCACTAGGTAAAGTGTTTCACTCAACACACAAGTGTATAAAAGGTAATCACTCATTTACTCTACTATCACAATGTCACATGAATCAACTTTGCCTTTCATTTTACCATAATCAAAATCATTCACAAACATGCATCATCACAAGGACTTTTCAATGGCTTATACTGTGGCTGGGCTAACAAGAAAATTGGTTTTTCTGGATCACAAAATCCTTGAGTTAAGAAAATCATAACAACACAATTATTCTTATTCATTCCAACTTGCCTTTGCATTTGCATTGAGCTTTGCTTCTTTTTCTTTTCTTTTTTTTTTCTTTGCATATTCTTACTTTTTAGCTCTTAACTCAATGCTTTTCTTTTTTCATGTTTTCCTAACAACCCCAAACTTGAACATTTAACAATACCACACAAAATATTCTACTTAAGTCAAGGTAAAGATTTTCAATCAAGGGTTTCAGTGTATGTTCAAGGCTAAGGGTTCAAAGGATAGAACACAAAGTGTTCTCTTTTAGTGGGCTAACTTTATGAATTTGGCCAATAAAAAGGGTTCCAACAAACGGCCTTGATCATATGATGCAAAACAAGCAATTGATTCAATCATAGAAAACCTGGGCAAAGTCATTCATACTTTCAAAGTAATAGCATTTAACACTAACAACTCTGGAGCTCAAAACCTCACATATAAGCTCATCCACATTTGACATACACATCCTGCTTAATCTCACAATCACAATCATAATATCATGCATTTGTTTACAAAGCTTGTGAATCACCTGTATAAGCATTTTAATGTGCACATCATCTCAACATCAATCAATCAATAAGCATCATTCAGCATTACTTATCACACAATCACAGTTAATAGCAAACTATCATAACAAACCAGGTATTCAATAGAGTACATCAAACTCTAATCTAAAAACATAAAATACTTACAGAATACTGGGTTGCCTCCCAGTAAGCGCTTGTTTAACGTCACGAGCCTGACCCAAACTTTCAAGGATCAACCAACAACATCATTGTGGAAAATTGTTGCACCTCTCCCCCTAAATAGGGTTTGAGACGTTGACCATTCACCACCCAACTTCTCTGTGGATCATCAGCAGCTGGATTAAATATTTCAATTGCTCCATGCGGATGCACTTCTTTTATCACAAATGGTCCTGACCATTTTGACTTCAGCTTTCCAGGAAATATCTTCAATCTTGAATTGAACAATAGTACCTGTTGTCCTGGATTGAAAACTCTATTCACCAACTTCCTGTCATGATAAAATTTAATTTTGTCTTTGTAAGCCTTGGATGAATCATATGCATGTAATCGCATTTCTTCAAGCTCCAAAATATGTCGTCTGCGTGTGCATTGAGTTTCATAAGGATCAAAATTCAAGAATTTCAAAGCCCATAATGCTTTATGCTCCAATTCTACTGGCAAATGGCATGCTTTCCCATAGACTAATTGAAATGGTGATAATCCCATAGACGTCTTCATTGCTGTCCTATAAGCCCAAAGAGCATCATCCAATTTGAGAGACCAATCCTTTCTTGATGAAGTCACTGTTTTTTCCAGGATCCTTTTTATCTCCCTGTTAGACACCTCAGCTTGTCCATTGGTTTGTGGATGATAAGGTGCAGCTACCTTATGTTTTACTCCATAGTGTTTGAGTACTTTCTCTAGCTGATAATTGCAAAAATGAGATCCTCCATCACTGATCAACACTCTTGGAGTGCCGAAACGTGAGAATATCTACCTCTTCAAGAATTTAATTACCGTGCTAGCATCATTTTTAGGACAAGCTAATGCTTCCACCCATTTACTCACATAATCTACTGCTACCAGAATATATTCATTGTTGAAAGATGGAGGGAAGGGTCCAGCAAAATCAATACCCCAACAATCAAAAACCTCAACCTCTAAAATACCTTGTAAAGGCATCTCATGACGTTTAGTGATTGTCCCTGCTCTTTGACATTTATCACAATTTCTAGCATGATTATGGGCATCTTTAAACAAAGTTGGCCAATAAAATCCTGATTGAAGGACTTTTGCTGCTGTTCTTTCTCCATTAAAATGTCCTCCATAAGGTGAATCATGACAATGCCAGAGAATTCCTTCTGCTTCTTCATTTGTAACACATCTCCTTAGAAGATTATCTGCTCCAATTTTGAACAAATAAGGATCATCCCAAACAAACTGCTTGGCATCATGCAAAAATTTCTTTCTTTGTTGCCAAGTTAAGTCTTCCGGCATGACCCTTGCAGCTTTGAAATTAGCCATATCAGCAAACCAGGGTCTCTGCTGAATATACATGAGTGATTCATCTGAAAAAGATTCCCAGATTTCAAACTCCTTGCTAGTGACCTCATTGTTGACTAACCGTGACAAATGATCAGCAATTAAATTTTCACTTCCTTTCTTATCACGAATGTCTACATCAAATTCTTGCAATAGTAATACCCATCTAATCAGACGTGGCTTAGAATCTGGTTTTGTCAACAAATATTTGATAGCTGCATGATCTGTATAGACAGTCACCTTGGACCCAATAAGATAAGGTCTAAATTTCTCTAGAGCATACACAATAGCAAGAAATTCTTTCTCGGTGGTAGCATAATTCAATTGAGCATCATTCAGAACCTTGCTAGCATAATAAATTGGATGAAACTTTAGTTCTTTCCGCTGGCCAAGGACAACTCCTATTGCATAATCACTTGCATCACACATTAATTCAAAATTTTGATTCCAATCTGGTGCTACAATTACTGGAGCTGACACTAACTTCTTCTTCAATGTTCTTGATGAATCTTCTATAAAACCCAGCATGACCAAGAAAACTTCTAATCCCCTTTACATTTGTTGGTGGAGGTAGTTTCTCAATGACTTCTACTTTAGCTTTGTCTACCTCAATTCCTTTAGCAGAAATTTTATGCCCCAATACAATTCCTTCAGTTACCATGAAATGACATTTCTCCTAATTAAGAACAAGATTTGTCTGAACACATCTTTTGAGGACAGTGTTCAAATTAGCCAAACATCTTTGGAAAGAATTTCCAAAAACTAAGAAATCATCCATGAATACTTCAATGCATTTTTCTAAGAGATCTGCAAAAATTGCCTGCATACACCTCTGAAACGTAGCTGGAGCATTACATAATCCAAAAGGCATCTTTCTATATGCAAAGATACCAAAAGGACAAGTAAAAGCCGTCTTCTCCTAGTCTTTTGGATCTACCACAATTTGATTGTATCCCGAATATCCATCTAGAAAACAATAGAAAGCCTGCCCTGATAACCTTTCTAACATCTGATCCATGAAAGGAAGAGGAAAATGATCTTTCCTAGTAGCTTTATTTAGCTTCCTGTAATCAATGCACATACGCCAGCCAGTAACTGTCCGAGTAGGAATAAGTTCATTCTTATCATTATAAATTACTGTCATCCCACCTTTCTTTGGAACCACCTGTACTGGACTCACCCATTCACTGTCAGAGATTGGATAGATGATACCTGCTTCTAGTAGTTTCAACACTTCTTTTCTGACCACCTCCTTCATAATAGGATTTAACCTTCTCTGTGGTTGAGCACTTGGTTTATAATCTTCTTCCATAAAAATCTTGTGCATGCAATAAGTTGGGCTAATACCTTTGAGATCTGATATTGACCACCCAATTGCTTCTTTGTTGGCTTTCAAAATTTCTATCAACTGCTCTTCTTCTTGTAGAGATAAAGAGTTATTGATGATGACTGGCTTTGTTCCATCTTCCTCTAGAAAAACATATTTCAGATGTGATGGCAATCTTTTAATTCTGGTGTCTGTGCTTTGACTGCTTCTTCCTTATCAATTATTTCGAATATTGAATCTTCCTCCGGACTCTTTTTCAATGTTTCCAAGTCCATCAGACATTCATCAATCAATTTCTCTTCTTCTTCATCTAAATCTTCACATGCATTAATGAGAGTTTTTTCCAATGGAGAAATATTTCGCACCATCCTTTCTTGCACCATACACACTTCATCAAGTTCATCAAATTGAAAACATGCTTTGTCATCATTTGGATATGTCATGGCCTTGGATACGTCAAAAATGACTTCTTCATCATCAACTCTCATTTTAAGCTTACCATTCTCTACATCAATCAAAACTCTAGCAGTCTTCATAAAAGGTCTCCCAAGAATAAGAGGAACATCACTATTCCCTTCCATCTCCATCACAATAAAATCCACTGGGAATACAAATTTGTCAACCTTTACTAGAACATCTTCAACCACTCCAGATGGATATTTAAGAGACCTGTCCGCCAATTGAAGAGCCATTCTGGTTGGTTTAATTTCCAACCCCTGAATTGTTCTGCACATGGATAGCGGCATTAGATTAATGCTAGCTCCCAAATCAATCAATGCTCTTCCAACTTTCACATCTCCTATGGTGCATGGAATAGTAAAGCTTCCTGGATCTTTAAGTTTAGGAGGTAGTTTCTGTATGATTGCACTGCAGTTACCCTGTACATTGATAGTTTCCTTTTCAATATACTTGTGTTTCTTTGTGAGGAGTTCCTTCAAAAACTTTGCATATGCTGGCATCTGTTGCAATGCTTCAGAGAATGGTATAGTGATCTCAAGCTTCTTAAACAACTCCATGAATCTTTCCAACTGCTTTTCTTTCTCCTTCCTCGAATAACTCTTTGGATAAGGAAGTGGCTTTTCATACTCTTTTTCTTTTTGTCTCTCCTCTCTCTCTTCTTCTTTTTTCTTTTTCTCTCTCTCAACTCTTTCTTTCCACTCACATGTTTCTTTTTCACTCTCACTCTCATTTTCTTTCTCTTTTCTTTCTTGTTTTCTCTCTTCTAACACTCTACCACTTCTGGTCACAACAGTTTTACACTCCTTTCTGAGATTATCATGTGTCATCTTGTCAACTATTCTCTTAACATAAACGTCCATATTTTTAAATGCAGCATCCACATTCTGACAATAAGACGCATTTGTCTTCAAAAATCTTTGGAAAGTCTCTTCAAGTTTTGTTGTTTTCTCAATTGGAGTAGATTGCATTTGCCATTTTTGTTGTTGCACTTGAACCATTGAGACCTGTTGTATTTCCTGTGTTATTTGAGACAACTTCATAATTACCTCTTCAAGCTGTTGAGATATAATTCTATTTTGAATAAGCAAAGCATCATTTGATTGTAACAACTCCTTCTGACTATGATATCCTCTTTCAATGTTGAATTCGTTGTCACTAGTAGCCATATTTTCAATAATTTCAGTTGCTTCCTCTGGAGTTTTCCATTTAATGTTTCCTCCTGCTGAGGCATGAAGCATCATCTTAGTTTGTGAACCAAGACCTCCAAGGAAAAAGTTAGGACTACTTCTTCTTCTTTGAAACCATGCATGGGCGTTTTTTGTAACAGGCTTTTATATCTATCCCATGCATGCCCCAGTGATTCTTCCATGCCCTGCTTAAATGAAGAAATTTCTTGCTTGCCTTTTATCCTCTTAGATTGTGGAAAGTACTTGCTTAAAAACTTTGTTACCACTGCTTCCCACTCTGTGAAACTTCCTTCTGGGTACGAATTCAACCACAGTTTAGCATTGCCTCCCAATGAGAAAGGAAACAAGCTAAGTTTGATAGCTTCGTCTGGCACCCCATTAATTTTGACTGTGTTGCAAATCTCATTGAAGGTAGTGAGGTGCTCATATGGGCTTTCATGAGATAACCCATTAAATTGGTTGCTTTTCACCAGTTGGATCAGTGCTGGTTTGACCTCCATGTTAGCTGCATTGACTCTAGGTCTAGCTATACTGTTAAAGTGCTAAGGTCCAGCTGTATTGGTGTAATCAGCAAGAGTTCTTCTGATATTATTGTTCTCCATATTTTCTGTGTTATTGTCAGAACCTTGTGGTGATGGTTACAACAGAGTTTCCGGAGGAGGGAAAAGTTCTCTAGATGTTCGGATTCTTCTCCTCCGTCTACTCTCGTCTAGACCTTCAAGAAGAGGTTTTGTTGTTTTCTTGCTCCTAGTTCGAATTGCCTCCTGCATACACAAGAACACAAAACCCTAGAATATTTGGTTAGCACAAAAAGATATAGGAGAAGATATAAGATTTGAGATGAGAAGATAAAAACAGAAAACAGAAAAATAAAAATAAAAACAGAAAATAAAATAAAATAAAAACAGAAAAAATAAAAACAAAAATTCAAAATTAAAGTCAAAGATAATCAATAATCACACAAATTAACCAGTTAAACCACGAGTGTCCCCGACAACGGCGCCAAAAACTTGATGGACAAATTTATGATCACCAAAATATGATGTCACAAACTTGTTTTACAATCGGCAAGTATGACCGAATCGTTCAAGTAATAAACTTGGTAAGACCAAGTATCGTTCTTCCCAAAGGACTCACGGCCTAGTTTAGTTGTGTGGTTTATTGATTAGCTAAGACTTAAAGACGAAATATTTGGAATTTTATATGCAAAAGACGAAAATTAAATGTGTATGCATGAAGTTTTGATCAATGGCAAAAGCAAAAGATAAACACTTTCAATGAAATATATGTATGAATATGTTGTTGGGGGTCAATTTCATCTTATCCACTCTCATATATTTTAGGAATTCAACATTCAAATCATCATTGTTAATGCCACTCTCTAAAGTACCTTTCAAGAAGGCTTCTCCCTAATTACGAGTTCATACAATTCCTAGCATTTCTAATAATTAGTTCATAAGTACAGGAGCTTAACGACAACCAATATAATATTGGGAGAAATTCCCCGGATCTAGACTTCCCCGTACGTGCCCGTATCGACAAAACCAATAATCATGCATCGAATGAGTTAAACAACGCAAGCATTAAGCAAAGAGGAAAAACCCTAACTAATGATGAAAGAAAGCATAGGTCTTAATTAAAAGATGTAAAAACAAATTCCATATATGAGAGCTTCAAAAGATTACATTGATTCCCCAACAAACATACAGAGTTTAGTTCAACATATTCATGGTGAACCTAGATGAATAACAATGAAAGAATGAAAGATAAAACCCTAGAAAGGTGAAGAGGAAGCCTGAGCATCCAAGGTCCTCCTTCAAAGGGGTGGAAGAGAGAGTGTTTGCTTCGTTTCTGCCAAAGATACCTAACCCTAGGAAACCCTAAAGCTTATATATTATTCGTAAATTACAGAAAATTAGGTCCAAGCCCATAAAAGTGTCGCTCAGCGGTAAAGTACCGCTCAGCGGTAAGTGCGTGAGTCGTTTCTTCCCCTCAGCGGTCATTTTGCCCCTCAGCGGACCTCCTGTAAGCTCTTGAGTGCCGCTCAGCGGTAAACTGCCGCTCAGCGGTGACTTCGGCTTCTCCTTTTGCACTTTTTGATGTCTTTTCTGATTTCATCTCTCTCCTTCTTCACTTCTTTCACTAAATTCACCTTAAAACCTGCACAAAAACACTGAAATCAAGCATAAACTTGTCCAACTCTCTTATTTCTGAAAATATGGATAAAAGCATGATTTCAAGCTAGTTTCTAAGTGTAAAGGTTGCTTTTAGTGTCAATTTTAAGCATGAAAATAACAGTTTTTCAACTGTTATCAAGGAGGAAGAACCCTACTGTTGTTGGGGAGTCTATGCTGAAGAAGGATACATGGCATGAAACGTGACACGCCATTAGCCAAATCACGCAAAAATTAACGTTGTTGGTTTTCGAAGACTAAATATTACGGTTTTATTAAGGAGAATGATAAAAGTGAAACAAAATTTGAAAAAAGGACTAAACCCAAAAACTCTTAATAGTTGAGGAACTAAAAATATATTTAATCCTATTTAAAATTATGTATAATTATAATAAATATAATTATATAAATAAATTATTTATTAAATATAATAATAATTAATTAATCTTTTAACACAAATTAAAAAAAAACAACGAATAGTGCGTATGCACGAGTCTATGACTAGTTTACAACAAAATGATTTTTTTCTCATTTTTTACGATATATCAGTATTGTTATGTAATTAATGAATGTGAAAATTAAAAATTACGATAATAAAAGAAGTTAATGAAAGCAAATTTACAAAATAATTGAATTGTGAAATGTGTAATTAAATTTATTTTATGTACATATTTTTTGAATAATGAGATTCACATAAATAAAATTAAGCAGAATTAAACTTAGTAACCTGAATGAAAAAACACATAACGAAAAATTTACAAAATTAATTGTTGGTATATCAAACAAATCACTTTATATTAAAAAAAATGATATTTCTCTAATGAAATTTGCAAGAAAACAAGAATGAATGCCGCATTAAAAAACAATGTCCTTATTATTTGAACTAATCAAAGACAAGAAAAGTGAGAAGATAAAATTTAGGATTAAATATGTTTTTCGTCCCTTAAGTATCACACGATTTTTGTTTTAGTCCCTACTCGAAACTTTGATAGTTTTTAGTCCTCATAGTATTGAAACTATTAGTATTAGTCCTTAAAAATGGATGGCGTCAACTTTTAGTTGATCTGGCAAACGACGAGGCCACGTCTTCTTCTTAAGTATTTGCCACGCTGCTTCTTCGTCATCTCAGTTGGGGGCAAAGCTGAATTCTTCTTTTTCGTCATCTCAGATTAACCAATGTCACGCAGAGCTGAAACCAAAAGTCCATCAAGTCCAAACGCACCCATCACGCTAACACCCTCCACACAAACACACACTCCAAGCGCACGTTAGCAGTCTCCGCCATCTTCGCCACCGCGCTAGCGCCGTCGATGGAGTCTCTCTTCGACAATATCAACTTCTGCGACCTTCTCTCGGCGCAGGACCTCTCGAACCCAACCTCCCCTCTATCAGCACCTCCTAATCCAACGCCTCGAGTCGCAGTCCCTCCAGATCCGCTCTCAGGTCCAGTCCTACCTCGTCTCACACCGTGAAGACTTCGCGCGCCTCTTCTCTCTCTGCAACGATGCCGTTTCACAGACTCGCGAGGTCTCCGACGACGTCGCCGCCATTATCCGACTCCTCTCCGACCGACCGATCGATGCCGAGGTGCGCGAGGTTGTGTCGGAAATGAAGGTGAAGAAAGACGAGCTAAAGGTGAAGAAGGAGCTCCTAGGGTTGGTTGGAACCGTTTTGGGGTTGAACAAGAGGTTAGAAAGTGTGAAGGAAGCATTGAGGAGTGGAAGGTTCGAATTTGCAGCACAAGGGTTGAAGGAGTTGAAAGTGGCGTTGAGGATTGACGAGAAGGATGATAGGGAGCCTTTGGTGAATTGGTTAATCTGAGATGACGAAAAAGAAGAATTCAGCTTTACCCCCAACTGAGATGATGAAGAAGCAACGTGGCAGATACTTAAGAAGAAGACGTGGCCTCGTCGTTTGCCAGATCAACTAAAAGTTGACGCCGTCCATTTTTAAGGACTAATACTAATAGTTTCAATACTATGAGGACTAAAAACCATCAATGTTTCGAGTAGGGACTAAAACCAAAATCGTGTAATACTTAAGGGACGAAAAACATATTTAACCCTAGAATTTATAATATTCAAGAGATGCAATAACAATAAAACATAAACTTAATTAACATAAATATTTGATATCATAGGTATGTTTATTGTGTTCCATTTTTTTTATTTAGTTAATATAAAACTTATACTCATACTTAAATTTTAAAAATATATTTTATTAGTTTATATGAATTTAAATAATGGGTTACCCTAAAAAATTTACATTATTCTCTTAATCTATTTTTTTTATATAAAATTATAATATTTCTATTTAATTTAAACGACACAACAACAAAATAATAATTAAAATATTTTTTAAAGTTTAATTAAGTTATAAGTATTTTATAAATTTGAATATTTTAATTAAGTTGTAAGTATTTTATTAAAAAAAATTATTCATTTAATTTTGCTATTAAAAAGATGATATGGTCATTATTTCTGTCTCTTCTCCAATTTATTGATCAATATTTTTTTCTTTAATTTCTTTTAATTTGCGGAGAAGTTACTTTTGGAAAGAAAATAAACAAGTTAGAAGAAAATAGAGAAAAGATGTGATCAATGATAACAAAAATTATATAATTTACAAATATAAAAAATATTTTATGTATTCAATATAGCAAAAATTTTTAATAAAAATTTAATTTAGTATACTAAAATGTATCAGTTACCATTATTTTCAAACTTTAGATTGCTTTATCTAGTCCTATTTAAGAAAAAAAATCTTGCATTCTCTACTCTTTTTTCATTTGAAATCTCTCTTTTTAAGTTTTCTCTTTTTTTTTTCACACTTTGCATATTTTAGTGTGCAACATTTGTGTATGTGTTAAATGATTTTACGATAGATTATTTTTTTATGGCAGTTATGTCGTTGACAATCAGTGTACAAGAATCTCATACTTACGAAGAATCAAAAGAAGGAATATTTCAGAAACGGGTGTCCTAAAACAGTTTGTGACTAATCTACAAGCAATTTTACAAAGTTTTATTTGAAAAATACTACGTGAAGGTAAATAAATTGTTTATGCATTTAGAAAACAAGTAAGAAACGTTGAAAAATGTACCGAGAACAAAAGCATGCTTAGAAAGTTGTAAAGTAAGCAATAATCGGACAAAGTATTAATGATTAAACTATATTTCATGAATTCAAAAGTGCATATCATACTATAGATTAAGAACACCTTTGACCCTAAATAACTCTTTACTTAAAAAGTTGGAAACAAAATCTAAAATGTATTAGGTTTTTCATTATTAGATATCTATAATATATAACTAACCCCTCTTAAATCCTTTTCACATAAATCTTGAATTCAATATAGCACACCATGACAAGTTCATTACTCCTCCAGTTCATATAACATTGTTTTGAGTAATTATCCACATAAATCTAGGGTGAAAACCCCAAAACAAAATGACATTTTAAATCAAGAAGTGACACTAATTAAAGGCATACACTATAAGACCAGTTTATTAGAAAACTATACATATAAACTACTACATAACTCTAAAAAGTGATTCTAGTTCTATAGTGATCTTCACCCTATAAATACAATACAGAAGAGAGATAGAGTGTGACTTAGCTTTATAGATAAAATACTTTCCAACAAAAGCATGCTTTAATCATCTAAATGTCATTTAGAACCTTCGATGCAATTCCCATATGAATAACCTAACCATAGCATCGGATTGGATCGTTGCATCCCTTTGAAGCAGATTGCTTGGAACCAAATCTGCCTCCTTTCTCGAGGTACTGTTGATGGTATTCTTCTGCCCTGTAGAACTTCTTGGCAGGAAGAATCTCAGTAACAATCTTCCTTTTCAGCTTCTGCTGTTGCTGTTCCAAGGACTCTGTGGCTGCCTTCTCTTGTTCAGGTGTGTAAAAGTATATTCCAGACCTGTATTGTGTTCCCACATCATTACCCTGCCACATAGGAAGAACAAACTGTTGCTTAGTACTTCAGCCACATGATGCAGCTGCAGCAGCACTACAGATCACAAGTTGTCAACACATATTCAAAGTTCATAAGCGCATGCATTTGAATGATGAAGAGAATGAGAAAAATTGCAGTGCTGAAAAGAAAAAAACGGTTTCATCAGAAGCATGTAAAAATAAGTATTTGCAATGAACTCCCAAAACGTAACTGATGAGAACTATAGTAATAACTTGTGAACTGTGAAGTCACATATACATATGTATGGTGTAATGGTAAGTAAAACTGGAATGAGTGATGAAGGAAACAAACGGCAGGGTAAAAAATCCCACACTTGGCATGGCAAAGAGCTTAATAATTAGTAATGAAAGAAACAAACTTCAAGGAGATTCCCCCATCAATTTGATATAACCCAATACATATGATAACATATTGGAAACAGAAATCACAAAACAAGACAACACAGGATGTTCAAACATAAGTGCATGCATTAGGCAACAGAAATTAGCATCACCCTAGACCATGTATCACGATGCAAAAATAAAGTATAGCAAAACGATGAACTATTTTAAGTAGAGTTGGTGAATAATTCTAAAGAAACTTTACATAAATAATCCACAAGCCCAAACTTGTAATTCAGATCAGGGAAGTGTAGACATCAAACTTGAAGCCAAGGTTATCAGTCGAGAGTTTACATAGATCACTATATAACAAACTTGTAGACTAGTAAACAGTAAGAACATGGTCCTTATATCAAACCAGACCAATACATTCAATTAAGCATGACTGCGTTTGTAACAACTAAAAAATAAAAATTTACCTGCCGATTCAGTGCAGTAGGATCATGTCTAGCCCAGAACAAACCAAGCAAACTCTCATAGCTACATTGATTGGGATCATATTGGACCCTGACAACCTCTGAGTGGTGTGTGGTCCCTGTACACACATCCTCATAGCTTGGATTATGCAGCAGCCCTTGGCTATAACCAACTTCTGTCTTGGTCACCCCCACTGCTCTCTGGAAGGCCAGCTCAACACCCCAAAAGCAACCAGCACCAAACTGGGCAAACTGTTGACCTGGTTCGGGTATGTCATCATCCGGTCCTTGGGCAGCTGCTGAATTAATGTTTTCTGCTGCCCTTGGGCTACCCAACCCGACGAGTCTACTCAATAGGTTCATGGAGGACTTGTTACCAGCAATATTTGGATGAGTTTTGCAGAAGCAGCAACAATACTTGACAGAAAAACCTGAGAGTGATGGAAGGAGCTTCGTTTTGAAAAGGCTGGAGAGAGCAGAAGAAAGTAACACAGAAGGGAACTGATTGAGCAAATATGGTGCTTCTTATGGCTGCAAGGAGTTTGAATAGAATAAGCACACTTCTCTACAAGATTGACAAATTTAAACAAATAACCAAAGGCTTAAAACAAGAACTTAGTTTTACTCCAGTGTACTGATTGATAAGTTCACAATACATGACCATACAAAATAGCGATGTCAAGCTCCTTACAATATAAGAAATTTTCTCTCAACATAGAAGAACACACAAGAAACAACTATTGAAAGAGAGAAAACAGGCATAAGATGCTGGACTGTCTGTCTAACTTTTGTTCATATAATATGATATGCCTACATAATAAATCCCTACATTAATTACTAAAAGCAGATTTTGTTCATATTTCCAACAAAAACAATGAATATTCTGCAGAGAACAGAACAACCAATATCCCCCCTCCAATTTCCCTTTCTCCCCAAATTTCCTTCCCCACTGAGCATGTGACAGCTGTCCCTGTTGCTATCATTTCCCCCATCATTTTCCATATAACTCCTCCCTTGGCAAGTTCTCTGTGTGAGTTATTTGCCTATTTTCTCCCATTTTGATTCTCACTTCACACGTGCTGTCCATCATCACCTTTTTATCGCACTCCCTTTTAGCCAACTCTAGTATACACATTATCGTGGACCTATCAGAAATCTATTAAAAAGCTTTTACTGCACATGAAAAGAGAAACCTAAATTACTGCAATGTTGGTGAAGAAATGCCTTTGCATTGAACCAAATTTAAAATCTAAAAACACTCAATTCTCTGACAAAAGAAAGTAGACCATGTGTCCACACTAAAATGGTTAATCACCACTAATGATTGCAGAATACGATAAAACCATAAACAATCCTCCAACCAGCCATTTAAAATTCATAAGCCAGTCAAACAAAAATGGAGACTCTAAGCAGCAAAATTACATATAGCAATTACTAATTGTTGCAAAATCAGTCTAAATTTTGAGTGCACTAGAAAATTTTAAATTAATAAACTATGCTTTCATATACTGTTAGGAGTTGGAAAGTGTATGAAAGGAGGAAGAAAAATACCGAACGGTAAGGGAATGGTGGGAATAGGAGGAAGGGAGTGGGGATCCGAACGGTAGAGGAGGAGGAACGAAGGAGCCGAACGGTATATACACAAATATCGAACGGTGGCTGCTAAGGAGGAGGGAGCGCATGGTCGAACGGTATAAAGTTGCTAATACCGAACGGTGGATGATGAATAAAAAGAGCGGGAAAGTTTGTTAGGCTATTATGGGGAGAGAGAGAGTATAAATATACCTTTGTTATCTCATATAGAGGGGGGATATTTTCTTACATCTTGTAAACAGGTCTTGGACCTTGTTGAGGGGGATTAGGCTCCCGAGTTGTATTGTTTCATTTTACAGTTACAGTGAATACATACCATTACACAGATTATACTCATTTCCTTTGTTTTTCTCTTGTTTATTTGCTTTGGCGTGAGTGGGTGTTGCGAGAATAGTTAGGTCTCTATCTCATAAACCTAACATATACATACATGTCTGAATTAGTATATACATGCATATTTGTATGAAATGCTACACGGTACAAATACAAGTTTATACCACCCATGAAATGAAATGTGGTTTTGTGTAGCCATGTTTCGTCTCTCCAAATGTTAAGTAAAAAGTATGGTGCTGAATCCTGATTGGTTAGCTTCACTTTTCTTTGAAATTCCTATGCGAAAAGTTTGTACTGTATAGTATTTCTCATATATGCATGCATTAGTGGTCACAGGATACGCTCAGACAGACAAGACAAACCTTTCAAATATGACATAAAGTCATCTATAATCTATTTGTAGTTTAGTTACAAGGATTCAGCCAGTTAACAAAAAGAATTCATGCTATAAATACATTATAAACTGAATGAAGACTAAGCCGAAGAATTACATACAGCCATTACTAATTGTTGTAAAATCAATCTAAACCCTGAGGATCCTTTTTAAATAAATGAATGCAATATACTGTTCTATATACAAGCAAGAATAAATTAGTATGTATATGCATGTGTCTTGGTAGTCACACGACATAATCAAAGACACACGAAGAAGAACCTTTTGTATATGACCACAAAGGTCATCCATTCATGGTTTAATTATAGGCACTCAGTAGGATTTATATCATAAAATTCTTATTTTGTTTGTCTCTCAGAGGTAGTCAGTGATCCAATCGGTTTATACTTACCAAATATTTTTCTTAATCTAACGAACTAACTAACTTAATAGTTAAGTTCAAGGACTAAATTAGCTTTTTTTTCCCATTCCAATGACCAAACCAACCACTTATGCCAATTTCATGAACTAAAAATATGACAATTTACTCAAACTTTTATCATCCCGTATAGATGGGTTTCAGTTTTCTAACTTATAAAATACCCACAAGCTGATATAAACTGAATGGGAATTGCAAAAGAAACGCTAAATAAAAATTAAAAAAAAAAAAAAAAGAACTAGGAACGTTAACAGATGGGATATGCTGAAAATTCTAGAGGGAAAAATCAGGCAAAGCAAAAATAAAAGCCAAATCCAACACCTACCCTTCAACTAATTATTCCAATCACTCTCCACGAAAACAAAGACATGAAATCAATTACAAAAGCCATAATCCCTGTTCATGGTATTTTTCTCCCATCGAATGCAAAAGGGAAAGAAGGGAAATTGAAATGGAAAAGGAGAAAGGGTAATTGAATAGAGAAAATAAGAGGAATAACACATACCCAGTGAGAGAGAGAGAGAGAGAGATTGAATTGCGTTGAGGAATGAGAAAGGATGAGAAGTAGAAGAAGCGGAGGAGGAAGAAAAAAACTGGGGATTGGGTAAGAGTGACAGCAAACCAAAGGAGATTTCCACGTTGTTTTGGTTTGGTGAAAGGGACCAACGAGGTTGTTTCGTTAATATTCCCAACTAAAATTCTACGTTCTCTGCTGCCATTTTCATTTTCTCAAATAAATTCAAGGCTTAATACCTCTTTTTGTCCCTCTTGGGAAATGTTCAATTTCGTCCTACCTTTTTCAAAAAGTTCAATGTGGTCCCACATTGTGAAAAAAGTGTCCAATTTAATCATTTTTGGTCACGGCGTTAAAAATTTAACGATCCTGCTGACAGCGTGGACTGATGTGTGCAACGTGGCTTTTTAACTTGGAAACGTGGCAGTGACAGTGTTTTTCACTAACGGAGAACGTGGCAGTGGGCAGTGATTAAAAATCTGAGTGTTAGGGTTTGGTTTGGGTAATTCGAAATCGCGATTTGGGGATACGTATTTTGGAGGACCTGTAAATCCAAATTGGGTGATCTTGAAGGTGAAATCTGCAGAGGAAATCCAATTCCGCAAATCAAATCAGGTTAGGTTTTTCGAAAATGTTTTCATTGTTGTCGCGTTTGAGGGGGTTTAACTGTGGGTGAAATTGTTTTGTGTGAAAAGTTGTCTTCTTTTGATGCATGATAGTGGTCCCATAGGTCTTACTTTAACTGAAATTAGTGGTCCCCGTTTGCATTTGCAGGGATGTCTGATGACATGTTTCGGGTAGTGGTCCACCATGGTGGGACCTTGATCAAAGAAGTCCCCTTTAATTATATAGGCGAAGAGATAGTTAATTGGGACGTAGACCCCGATAAATGGTGTTATTTTGGAGTATTAGGTTCACTTAACCATATGGGATACATGCAAGTAGAAGAATTATATTACAGTGTCCAACATGTTCTACATAAGGTTGATGATGATAAAGGAGCTATGAACATGATGAATGTGGCTAAGTATTTAGGGGAAGTGAACCTGTATGTTGTGCATGGGGTGGACGAAGCAACTATCTTAGAAAATGATGAGAATGAGATTCTTTTGCTATGTGAAGGTCATGCAGAGAGTGGTGAGGATAGTGGCGTAGGAGGAGAAGCACAAGTTGAGGGTGGTGAGGAAGGAATGGAAGACGTAGTGGAGGGTGCAGTGGAGGTTGAGAATGAGTATGCAGTGGATGTTGAGAATGAGGATGCACGGGATGTTGAGAATGTAAGTGAAGGATTGGAGGTTCACAATGAGGATTTACTGGATGTTGACAATGAGGATTGGTTGGATGTTGAGCATGACGATGCATTGGAGGTTGAGAAGGAGGATTCAGTGTATAATGAGGATGTTCAGCATGAGGATGCAGAAGATGATGATGTTGCAGTGGAGGTTGAGAATGAGGATGAAGTTGAGGATGTAAGTGAAGAAGCATTAGAAGTGGATAATGAGGCTGAAATTGAGGTCGAAAGTGAAGAAGAAGTGGAAGTGAACAGTGATGATGCAGCAGGAATGGATGATCTGAGTGGTGATGAATACGTGGATGATGAAGACAGTGAAAAAGAAACCCAACAATGTAGGGGTTTGTCAGATGATGATTGGGAGTCTGATAAGCTTTTAACTCCTGAAAATAGTGCAAGTGAGGAGGATGACAATGATGATACAATAGATGTAGGTCCTTTCTCAAAATATGCAAAGCAGAAGTCCATGGCAGATTACAAGTGGGAAGTGGGCACTATTTTTACTAACAAGGAAGAGTTTAAGGATGCTATTAGAAGGTATGCTGTTCATGCTGGGAGGGATCTAAAATTTATCAAAAATGATAACCGTAGGGTGAGGGTGACATGCATGGGTGGCCAAGGTAAGTGCCCATGGCTAGCTTATTGTGGTTATTTGCCGTCACGAAAAATTTGGCAATTGAGGAAGATAATTGATACTCATAGTTGTAGTAGACAACTTAATATTAAACTGATGAATGCTAAGTGGTTAAGTCAGGAAATAGATAGATCTTTAGTTGAGAATCCTAGTTTAAAGGTGAATGATATTCGTACTAAAGCATTAAGAAAATGGAATACAAATGTTTCAATATCCAAGGCAAGAAGGGCAAAGTTAATTGCCACAAGACAGGTTGAAGGAGATTTCATAGAACAATATAAAAGGGTGTACGACTATGGACATGAGCTGTTGAGGTGTAATCCAGGGTCAACAGTGCAAATTAAAGTTGACTCTCATAATGGTGACCCAATATTTCAAAGAATGTATGTTTGTCTCAAAGCTTGTAAAGATAGTTTCATAAGTTGTAGGTCCATTATATGTTTAGACGGATGTTTTTTGAAAGGTGTTTACAAGGGGGAGTTGCTGATTGCTGTTGGTAGGGACCCAAACGACCAAATGCTACCCCTTGCCTATGCAGTAGTAGAAGTGGAGAACAAAGACAACTGGACATGGTTTTTGCAATTGTTAATTGAAGACCTCGGGGGTAGTGAAGTATGTGGAGGGTGCACATGGATGTCAGACCAGCAGAAGGTATAATGTGCAACTTATTTTCATTTTTAGTTAATGATTTTGTATAGGATATGGTTTTATTACTAAACTTAATTGTGCAGGGGTTAGTCTTAGCTATCCAAGAGCTTTTGCCTCGGGCAGAACAAAGATACTGTGTAAGGCACCTCTATGCAAACTTTAGGAAAAGATTTGGTGGGCAGGTATTAAAAAATCTGATGTGGAGTGCTGCAACCACCACATATCCCTAGGCTTGGGAGAGAGAAATGCTGAAAATTAAAGAAGTCAATGTTGAAGCATATAAATACCTCATAGCCATTCCCCCAAGGTAACCCATTAGCCATTATATACACATTACTGTCCTAGATGCATTGTAACCCATTTGAGAATTCTTTTTTTGAACAGGTTTTGGTCAAGGTCTCGCTTCACAGCTCAACCAATGTGTGATACCCTTGATAACAACATCACTGAAGCTTTCAACAGTGTCCTCATTCATGCAAGAGGAAAACCAATTATCACAATGATGGAGGATATCAGAGTGTATCTCATGAAAAGGTGGGCCACCAACAGAAGCAAGGTGGCATCTATGGACTTCACAATATGCCCAAAGATAAAGAAGAGGCTTCAGAAAGAATGTAATTTGTCTAGATTTTGGCTGCCAAGGTAATCTTATCACCACAATTTATATACATTTTGTTATTTACGTTCATTGATGTGCTTTATTTCTTTCAGCTGGGCTGCACGAAAGATTTTTGAGGTTAGGCACACTTCATCTGTTGGGAACAAGTTCACAGTGGATCTGGACACTAAAGAGTGTAGCTGCAGAAAGTGGATGATCAGTGGCATCCCATGTTGTCATGCAATTGCAGCAATGAACTACTGTAATGTTCATCCAGAAAATTTTATACCCACTTGCTTCAGAAGATCCACATATGAAGAGGTGTATGCGTCCATAATTTTTCCACTCAATGGTCCCCAACTATGGCAAACCACAAATTTCAATGATGTACTACCACCACTGATAAGGAAGTTGCCTGGGAGGCCAAAGAAAAAACGCAAGTTGGAGGCATGGGAGTTAACTAAGGACGACACTCAAATGCGTGTTGGAGGGCATAGGAAAAAGTGTACCATTTGCCGTCAGACAAAGCACAACAGGAATAACTGCCCTTTACGGCCCCAACCAGCAAAAGCAAACCAGCCACCAGAAGCAAACCAGCCACCAGAAGCAACCCAGCCACCAGAACCAAGCCAGCCAACACAAACAACCCAGTCACCAGAAACAACACAACCAACCCAGCCACCTCCAACTTCCCAATCATCCCGTCCACCAAAATTCAGAGTCAGAAGAAAAGATAGATAGATAGATGAATTGGTTTATTATGTACTGTACTGTCTTTATTTTGGTAACAGACATGTTTTGTCTTTTTAGATGAATTGGAGGTTATATGTATTCAATATCATGTACTTTGGTGACAAACCTGTACTGCCTTTATTTAATGAATCAAAGTGCTTTCATCATGTTTTGGTCAAAGCTTGTATTTAGATTTGTAATATGTGCCATTAGTCCTCAGTCATATGCATTATTGGGTTGACCTGTTTCAACATTTTTAAACCAAATGGGGGACTGATTCGAACATTTTCTACATTGCATTGCATAACTGATGTTACACCAACCAAAACACATTCGCATTGTCAACGTACTTTTTTCAACCATCCAAATACATAACAGCTATTAAGCCAACTTATAACAAACACCCAAATTCTCGATCTAACTAAATCAACCTAACCACAACTTCAAAATTACAAGGTCAACCACAATACACACACACAAAGCTACAACTAACAACTTCATAATTTTCTGGATTTTCTGCAAATCCTTCACTGCATTTTCCAGCTCACTTATTCTCTTCAGAATTGTGTTATCTTTTTCATCCACGTTGTCTTCACAACACCACTTGAAAAAGTTACAGCAGCTCCCAATTGAAGATCCACCCTGTTATTCACCATGTTAGGGAATCTATGAACAAATGCATCAAATCAACTCAAGAAAACATTAACTGAGAAGGGTATACTTCAAACCTTGTAATGAGGACAACCCCAAAAATTTCTCCCAGCATTCTTCGTAGTTCTGGCCACTTTCATTACTGCAATATCACCACAGTAACAAGTAGGGATTAACCCACCTCCCCTACAAGCACCACCATGGGACGAACGAGAAGATCCTTTGGCCTAGCTTTTCAAAAACGAAGAACACCCTTGGGAACCCATTCTCAATCCTCAAAGACCAATTCGAATACCCAAACCAAACCCTAACACTCAGATTTTTAATCACTGCCCATTGCCACGTTCTCAGTTAGTGAAAAACACTGTCACTGCCACGTTTCCAAGTTAAAAAGCCACGTTGCACACATCAGTCCACGCTGTCAGCAGGATCGTTAAATTTTTAACGCCGTGACCAAAAAGGATTAAATTGGACACTTTTTTCACAACGTGGGACCACATTGAACTTTTTGTAAAAGGTAGGACGAAATTGAACATTTCCCTTATAAAGAGGGACAAAAAGAGGTATTAAGCCTAAATTCAAATAAAAGAAATCTCTTTTTGTTGTTTACACCCTGCTCACAATTTCTTCCACACCACCCAAATTTTCAAAATAATTATTTTATTCTATATATATATATATATATATATATATATATATATATATATATATATATATATAAGAAAAATAACTTAATTTTTAAAAACAACTTTAGAGTATTTTATATTTTGAACAATGAAAAAGAAAATGTGTTAATTGTAACATCCTATTTTCAATAGTAAAATATTACTAAAATAAAATATTACATATATGATAATTAAACTACTATAAGACAACAAACATACCAAAAGACAAGATTTACATATGTAGAATCATCTCACTTTTCATATGTTTCCTCTCACCTCTTAATGAAACAACTGAAAAGATTGTACCTGTAAGCTTAAACCATTAAGGTGATCATAGCAAAGAAAAACAACACATAACACACAACACAAAAGCAAGGGTAAGCTAGTGGTAAAAATGCTCATCATAATTATAATAAAAATGCAATCATACATTATATTACACACATAATAAAGCATATGTCTCAAATTATATCACAACCTTGGACTTGACTCATTTGGATATAGTATAAATGTCGAACTAGGGTCGTTTATGCACTTGTCATGGTAATACAACTGGCCCACCCCAAGTTACCATATCCGTAAATATCTTTGGCCAAGGTAAAGCCCTTAGACTAGACCTTCTACTACTCTCAACGACATAGCCAACCACCTCTACATGAGTTGGGGTTATTGAGAGCGTCAAGATAAACTCCTCATACAAAGCTCCATACATTCATACAACGACAACATAGGGTACTGTTAAGACTCTAGCAAGTGTACCGAATCGTATCAAGTAATAAACATGGTAAGACCAAGTATTGTTTCCCAAAGGACTCACAGCCTAAACAGTTATGAGATTTCTTGATTAAATAAGACTTGAAAACAAACTCTTTTGGTGTAAAATGCAAATACAGAAAAGTAAATATGCATGCAACTTGATCAATTGGACAAAAGTGCAGATGATGAACGAATTTGATATTATGGGATGAATATGTTGTTGGGGTTAGATTTCACCTAGTATGCTCTCATGTATATACGAATTCTACTTCTTCATTAATGACAATGTCACTATCTAAAATACTTAAAACTTGATTCCTCAACGAAGAAAGTCTATCCTTAATTATAGATCATAACATCTTTCGTCATCCCTAATAATTAATTCTTATGAATAAAAGCTTAAGCCAACCATAACTCATACCCCCATTCTTGAGCAATATTGCTTCTGGGAATAATTCTCCAAAACTTGAATTGTAAGATATCTTCCGATACTCATGCAAATCATACATCATGCTAATGAACGAGTTAAACAAAGCAAGCAATGAGCGAAGAAGAATTACCCTAACATTTAATGAAAGAAGCATATATAATCAAGAATCAATTCTATACATGAGAGTTTACAAAGGTTTACATCATTCTCCAACAACAAATAGAGTTTATTTCACCATTGGCATGGTGAAACTAGATGAATAATGGAAAAAGAATAAAAGATAAAACCCTAGAAGTTGAAGATAGGAGCTTCCGCATCCAAATCCGCCACCAAGGGATCATAGAGTGTGTTTCTATGCCTATTCCGTCCAAAGATACAATCCCTAGGACGTCCAAGTCCTTAAATAGAACATAAAAATAATAGAAAATAGCTCATCGCCCAACTTAGGGCGCCCAGGCGGCATGCTGACTCATATGATGCTCAAGGTCAGCTCAAAAGGCAAGTAGGCATGTTATGACTCGAGGAAGTGGCGCTCAGAGCCCCCAAAAGGGCGCCCAAGCGCGAGACAGGGACTTCTTGCGTTGAGGGCTCTAGAAAAAGGGCAGTCAAGCGTGAGACAGTGTAATCTGGCGCTGAGGGCCCCTGAAATGGCGCTCAACGTTGCTGCGTTCCTCCTTTCTGATGCCTTTCCAGCTCTTCCTAAGTTCCAACTCCTCACTAATTCAACTCTTCTTCCAAATCATCTCAATTTCTGTTGAAAACAAGGAAATCTAGCATAAAATCATTAAATTCACCTTCAACTCTCTTATTCACACAAAACTATGACTTCAAGCTAGTTTCTAAGTCAAAAAGGTTGTTTTTAGTATCAAAATTAAGTATCAAATAACGATAAATTCAACTGTTATCACAACCCCAAACTTCGAACTTTGCTTGTCCTCAAGCAAAATAAATGTAACTTAGCTTTCAAACAATCGATACAATGGTTTCAACACATTCCAAAACCTTTTCTTTCAAGACAAGTAATTGCTCATATCAGCTTATTATAAAGAATATCAGTCAAGATGAATAAATGCCTTGATTCAATTAACTCGTTGTGGTGCTCACATAATCACAAAATATTCAACATATGTTATCCTCATGATCAATCAACCAAGAAAAGATGTAATCATGCATACATGGAACTACTCCTCACCAAGGAAAAAGTGTTTCTCTCACACACAGAGGTGTATATGGAGGTGACTTACAATGTCACATAAATCAACTTTGCCTTTCATTTAACCACAATCAAACATACTCACAAGCAAGTATCATCACAAGGTCTTTTCTATGGCTTGTAATGTGGTTGGGCTAAGAAGAAAATTGTTTTTTCCGAGTCACAAAATCCTTGAGTTACAAGAGTCATTCATAATTTCATCATTTAAGAAAACTCTCTCTTTTTCAACCCAACTTTCCCTTGCATTGAGCTTTTCTTTTCTTTCTTTTCTTTTCTTTTTCTTTTTCTTTTCATTTGCTCAACACTTAGCTCAATGCTTATTCTTTTTATTTTCCCTTTTCAGATTTCCCAACAACCCCAAACTTGAACCTTTATCAATACTACACAAATATTCTCAACTTAACTCAATGTAAAGATTTTCAAAAAGGGTTTTCATATTGTGTTTAAGGCTAAAGGTTCAAAGGATAGAACACATAGTGCTCTCTTTTATTGGGCTAAAATCATGCATTGGCTAAAAAGGGATAACAACAGATGGCCTTGATCATATGACACAAGCAAGCAAGTGATCAATCATAGAAACTTGGGAAAAATCATTCATGTTTTCAAAGTAATAACAATCATTCACAAAAACTCTGGAGTTCAATCCTCACACAGGCTAATTCAAGTTCCAATATTTAGATAAACATCCTGCTCAACATCACAATCACAAGTTTACCTCATGCATCTGTTTCACAATATTGTAAGCAACTACCTGTATATCAGCATCATACATCATCTCAACATTAATCAATATAATCAGCATCATAAAGCAACACTCATCACAAACATCATAGCATCATCAACCATTGCATCACAAATTAAGTTTTAAGCCAAGTACATAAAATCCTATACTAATAACAGAAGCAAAATTGCAAAACAAAATAAATAAGGTTAGAAAGTTGGGTTGTCTCCTAGTAAGCGCTTGTTTAACGTCATGAGCTTGACCCAATAACTCTTCTAACACCCATCAGTAAGTGCAAACCTTCTCATCAACACCCACCAGTAAGTGTCTGGTAGCATAATATCCTTCAGTAGATACTCAATCACCTAGCATCCATCAGTAGATGTTGTGCCATAGCAGGCTCATAACCAAAACAAACCAAAATAACAAAAGTTTTAAATTACATCACCAAATAGCAAAAATTAAAGTTTTCAAATCATTGGGCTGCCTCCGAGCAAGTGTTCTTTTATTGTCACTAGCTTGACACACTAAAGCTCACGTGACTTCTTTCATGTTGGTGTTCTTCTCTTTTTCCTCACACTAACTTATCAACACCTTCTTGTTCACCTTCTTGACTCTCCTTGAATACGGAGCTTCAATCTTTATGACTTCATTCTCTTTAAGCTCTTTAACAACCCACAACTTGTTCTTGAATCTTACTAGTGTGCCAAGTTTGAGTTGTTCATCCATCGAGTCATGATGAACCATCTTTCCTTCGCCATCTTTTTCTTCTCCTTCCTTAACCTGTGACAAGAAATAATTTTTACCTTTGATGACTGGCTTAGCAACTTTAGGGCTAGTCACTGGTGCATCTTCATATGCAACTTTATGACTAGTCTTCCTCACTTGATTCTGCTGCTCAACATTGAAGACATTAAATATCACCTTGATAAGTCAATATTTTCTTCACTTCACTTACCTTATTGTGCTAGATTTAATCAGGGAATTGTGCTTGAATGTCCAATATTTCTCCATTTTTGCTAATTGTGCTTAATTGGACAAGAAATTCTTATTTTAATTAATTCGAATTATCTGAGGCTAATTATTTGCATTATTAATTGCAGGAAAATTGTTGGATAATATTTTGGGACATTAAAGGGCTGTCGCATAATTCAAGACTCTCCACATAGACATTTTAAATTTAGTTATATTGTAATTTAGTTGCTTAGGACTTTTTGAACCAACTTGTGCATTTTGGGCCAATTTTGGCAAAGTAGGTTAGGCCCAAAAGTGGGGGTGGCTGACTTGGCACCCTAGGTTTTAGGGCAGCTTCTTCATTTTTGCGAAAAAAAGCATTGGCTGCATCCATGGGAGGAGAATGGAGCTCCAAGAGGAAAATGGTTGAACATGACTTGTAGGTCCAATAAGTGTTAAAAAAATATTCTACACTTCAAAATCAATGTTATTTTAAAAATTAACATCTCTATGCAAAACCTTTTCCTAAAGTCCCAAGTTATTTAGCTTTTGGTACCAATGTAGTTTTTACACCAAGACTTTTACAAAAAATGGTTCGTTGGGGATGGACTTCGATATAAATGTCATAATCATTGGCTGAACATGACTTTCATGTCCAATAAGTGTTAAAAAAATATTTTGTAGTTCAAAATCAATGTCATTTTCAAAGTTGACATACATGTGCAAAACATTTCCCTAAAGTCCCCAATTATTTAGCCTTTGGAACCAATCAGTTTTTGCACCAAGACTTCTACAAACAATGGTTCGTCAGGCATAAAGTTTGATATAAATGTCATAATCATTGGTTGAACATGACTTGTATGTCCAATAAGTGTTAAAAAAATATTTTACACTTCAAAATCAATGTCATTTTCAAAGTTGACATGCTTGTGCAAAATCTTTTCCTAAAGTGCCCAATTATTTAGCCTTTGGTACCAATGCAGTTCTATATAAATGTCATAATAATTGGCTGAACATGACTTTTATGTCCAATAAGTGTTAAAAAAAATATTCTGCAATTCAAAATCAATGTCATTTTCAAAGTTGACCTGCATGTGCAAAACCTTTGTCTAAAGTCCCCACTTATTTAGCCTTTGGTACCAATGCAATTTTTCCACCAAGACTTCTACAAAAAATGGTTCGTTGGGGATGGAGTTCGATATAAATGTCATAATGGCTGGACATGACTTGTATGTGTGATAACAGTTGAAAAACTGTTATTTTTATGATTAAAATTGACACTAAAAGCAACCTTTACACTTAGAAACTAGCTTGAAATCATGCTTTTCTTTATATTTTTGGAAATAAGAGAGCTGGACAGGTTTATGCTTGATTTCAGTGTTTTTGTGCAGGTTTTAAGGTGAATTTGGTGAAAGAAGTGAAGAAGGGGAGAGATGAAATCAGAAAAGACATCAAAAAGTGCAAAAGGAGAAGCCGAAGTCACCGCTCAGCGGCAGTTTACCGCTGAGCGGCACTCAGGCACTCACGGGAGAACCGCTGAGGGGCAAAATGGCCGCTGAGGGGAGAAAGCAAGACACGCACTTACCGCTGAGCGGTATTTTACCGCTGAGCGGCACTTTAATGGGCTTGGACTTGACTTTTTGTAATTTACGAATGATATATAAGCTTTAGGGTTTCCTAGGGTTAGGCATCTTTGGCTGGAACGAAGCAAACACTCTCTCTTCCACCCCTTTGAAGGAGGATCTTGGATGCTGAGGCTTCCTCTTCACCTTTTTAGGGTTTATTCTTTCATTCTTTCATTGTAATTCATCTAGGTTCACCATGAATATGGTGAACTAAACCTTGTATGTTTGTTGGGGAATCAATGTAATCTTTTGAAACTCTCATATATGGAATCTGTTTTTACATCTTTTAATTAAGACTTATGCTTTCTTTCATCATTAGTTAGGGTTTTTCCTCTTTGCTTAATGCTTGCATTGTTTAACTCATTCGGTGCATGATTATTGGTTTTGTCGATACGGGCACGTACGGGGAAGTCTAGATCCGGGGAATTTCTCCCAATTTTATATTGGTTGTCGTTAAGCTCCTGCACTTATGAACTGATCATTAGGAATGCTAGGAATTGTATGAACTCGTGATTAGGGAGAAGCCTTCTGGAAAGGTACATTAGAGAGTGGCATTAACAATGATGATTTGACTGTTGAATTCCTAAAAATATATGAGAGTGGATAAGATGAAATTGACCCCCAACAACATATTCATATCTATATTTCATTGAAAGTGTTTGTATTTTGCTTTAGCCATTGATCACACTCATGCATACATGTTTATTTTCTGTCTTGCATATTAAACCCCAAATATTTCGTTTGTAAGTCTTAGTTAATCAAGAAACCACATAACTAAACTAGGCCGTGAGTCCTTTGGGAAGAACGATACTTGGTCTAACCAAGTTTATTACTTGAACGATTCGGTCATACTTGCCGATTGAAAACAAGTTTGTGACATCATAATTTGGTGATCATAAATTTGTCCATCAAGTTTTTGGCGCCGCTGCCGGGGACTCTGGTTTAACTAGTTAATTTGTGTGATTATTGATTATCTTTGACTTATTTTTTTATTTTTAATTTAAATTTCGAATTTTTTATTTTATTTTATTTTATTTTATTTTTCTGTTTTTCAGTTTGTATTTTATTTGATTTGATTTTATTTTTTTGTTTTCTGTTTTTCTGTTTTCTGTTTTTATTTTCTGTTTTTTATTTTTCGGTTTTTATTTGATTTTATTTTATTTGATTAGATTAGATTTTATTTTATTTTATTTTATTTTCTGTTTGTATTTTATTTTATTTTATTTTATTTTTCTATTTTTATTTTTCTGTTTTTATTTCCTATCTTCTTATCTTTTCAATTATATCCTTTGATTTTTTTTTCTCTATCTTTTTGTGCTAACAATTGTTTTTAGGGTTTTGTGCCTAATGTCTGCAGAATGCAATTTGGTCAAGAATTTAACTATATGGGCACTCAATTCCACCAAAGTAATCTCAACCATTGGTGGGAACCTCACTCAAGCATGGATCAAAGCCAATTTTGGCAAGCTGCTGGACAATTTGAGAACCAACCACAACAACAATGGCAGCAACAACCCTTTCTATCAGGAAGTTTGGATAGGTTGGAGGACACCCTTCAACGATTTTTGAAAAATTCCGACTCTACTCAGAAAAGCATTGAAGAATCATGTAAAAGAATGGAGATGGAACTTCGTTACATCAATCAGAGATTGAATGATGATGTTAATACTGAAGTTAACCTTAAGGAGGAAAGGCAAGTCATTATCACTGAAAGTGACAAGATTCTTGATGAGGAAAAATTAGAGGGAGATGAGGAAAGGGTAGAGAGAAAAGAGAAAGAAGAGTTGAGTGAGAAAGATAAAGATGAAGAAAAAGAAAAAGAAGTGGTTGAGAGAGAAGAGAGAAAGAAAATTTGTGTGAAAATAAAGAAGTTGAGGAGAAAAAGAAAAGGGAAGAAAAAAATAAAAGAAAAGAAAAAGAGAAAATTTAGGGAGAGAAAAAGGAAGAAAAAGAAGATGAGAGGAAAGAAGAAGAAATCATATGAAAAATCACATCCTCATCTAAAGAAGAATCATAGGAAGGAAAAGAAATTTAAGTGCTTTATGGAAATCTTCAAGAAATTGGAGATTAAAGTTCCTATGATTGAGACACTGCAACAGGTTCCTGGTTTGATCAAATTTCTGAAGAAGTTCAGTAGAAAGAAGAAAAAGAAGAAGGAACTTGAGCTTTATTAAGTCAAGCTAATGACGTTAAAAGAGCGCTTGCTGGGAGGCAACCCAGTGGATTTAAAGACTTTTGATTTGGTTTTTGTAATTTTTAATTTGTGAACATTACTTCTGTAATTATTTTGTTGGAGATAGCATCTACTGAAGGATGCTAGGTGGTTAAGTATCTACTGAAGGATACTATGTTTGTAACACCTACTGATGGGTGTTGGTAAGAAAATTTTGCACCTACTGATGGGTGTTGGTGGATTTTGGGTCAGGCTCGTGACGTTAAACAAGCGCTACCTGGGAGGCAACCCAGTTGATTGAATATTTTTGTTGGTTTGTTTTAGTTAGGGTTGCATAAGCATTTTAAACATTAAATTGCAGGGAACCAGTGAGGGGCACATATGGGAGGCACGTAGGTTAAGAAAAGAAGGAGAAGAACACATCACGAAAGTGCCGCTGAGCGGTACTTTACCGCTGAGCGGTACTCTCGCAGAATAGGGTTTTAGTTCCCCTTAGCGGGACCCGAGCCCATTAGGGTATTTTTAAACCCTAAGCTGCGTATTCTTTCACACTTTCAGATTTTTCTCTGCACAAAAACTCCCACATACCTTCTCCAAGGTTTTCCACATCTTTTCACTCTTCCCTCTTAAGAAAATTTCTCTTCCACTCACTTTTTCACTAGTGTGCCATCAAAGTTTGGGGTTGGAAGAGAGCATTCTAGCTTGGAAGCATTCTCATTGCATCTAGTATCTCCACCCAAGTAAGTAACATGCATTTTGTTCATTCTAGGGTTTTTGATTTTGAATATGATTGTCAAAACATGAAGATTTAGGGGTTTTGATTTCTTTGCATGATTTGATGATATATTTGATGTTTGAACTGATTAAACTGCATGATTATGAACTGGAAAACTGAAAATTGCATTTGGGTGGAGTTAGGAAAGCTTTAAAACAGGTTTTTCAAAAATCTGCAGAGTTACCGCTGAGGGTTAAACTGCCGCTGAGCGGCACTCTGCCAGATTTGATTTTTCTGGTTTTTTGTGATATGGAATGTGGTACTGGTGACGCTGAGGGGGAATTCTGGCCCTCAGCGGTGGTTTAGCTTCGAAAGGAGTTGTGTTCTGTGTTTTACTAATGATTAACATCATGTTCTGTGGTTTTGTATTTGTGTTTTGAATGTAGGAATGGCATCCTCTTCAAGAAAAAGATTGAAAACCATGGCAACCAAGAGAAAGGAAAAGGAACCAGAGCAACCCCAATCTAGCAGGTTCCTATCTAGGAAACATGAGAAGCACTTTAGGGTGGTTCACGACAGGAGACTTCTGATGGAGAGAAAGGTTGGAATGATACCTAACTTTGCTCCTCAATTTTGAGAGCAAGTGTTAGGGAATGATTGGGGAAAGCTAGCCACTTATCCTGCACCTGCCAACATAGCTGTGGTTAAGGAATTTTACACCAATGCAAAGAAGATTGGTGATTATCCAGCTGAGAATTATTTGGGCTATGTCAGAGGCCATGCTATCAGGTATGATCCTGATTCAATTAATAACTTTCTGGACACTGTATGGGCTGGTGAGCAGTGCCAGTTTGCTCTTTGCATGGAGGAAGGTGCTGATTATGAGGATGTGGAGAGAGTACTGTGTATACCTGGAGGACACTTCCAAAGGAATCGATCTGGCTCAGTGGTTAACATTAGGAGGACAGATTTGACTCCTCTTGCAAAGTATTGGATGGCGTTTTCTCATGCCAACATTCAGCCATGTTCACATGTGTCAGATATTACTCTCAGCAGGGCATTCTTCATCTACTGTGCTATCAGAAACTTGAATGTTAATATTGGGCAGGTGATAGCTGATGAGATTAGTGTGTGCGCCAATACTTCAAACAACAAAGCACCACTGGGACATCCTTCTTTGATCACGCACCTTTGCAAGATAGCTGGGGTGGACACTTCTGCTCCACCATTTGAGAGGCAAAGAAAAGCTATTGATGAGGCCTATTATAGACAGTACTGTGGAGGTGATGATGCAGCTCAGCCAGTTCCACCACGCCGGGCTCGTAGAGAGAGAGGGCCAGCACAGAGCCAGACATCTGCTGATACACATGAAGCAGAACCATTCCAGATGAGGGACATGTACATGTCTCTTATAGGTGCTCAGTTGCAGTCCATTCACAGAGGGCAGGTGGCCACTGCTGAGATGATTGTGGGGATGTATGATACACCTCCAGCCCACAGGTGGACTATGGATGAATTCCATAATGTGGTAGCTTGGCCAGAGGAGCCAGTGCATGGAGGAGGAGCTGGAGCAGCTGAAGCTTCAGCTAAAGAGATGGAAGAAGATGAAGCTGATGATGATGATGCATTTGAAGATGATGAAGATGAAGAGGAAGAGGAAGATACAGAGGACAGCTCAGACTGATGAGGAGCTGAGATAGCATTTACTGATAAATGCTATCATATGATTATGCTTGTGTGGTTTAAGTTTTCTGAACTTATTTGTTTTTGTTTTTAGATTAGGGTTTGATGTACTCTATTTGAAACCTGGTTTCTTGTGATGGTTTGCTATTAACTGTGATTGTGTGATAAGTAATACTGAATGATGCTTATGATTAATTGATGTTGAGATGATGTGCACATTAAAATGCTTATACAGGTGATTCACAAGCTTTGTGAACAAATGCATGATATCATGATTGTGATTGTGAAATTAAGCAGGATGTGTATGTCAAATGTGAATGAGCTTATATGTGAGATTTTGAGCTCCAGAGTTGTTATTGTTGAATGCTATTACTTTGAAAGCATGAATGATTTTGCCCAGGTTTTCTATGATTCAATCAATTGCTTGTTTTGCATCATATGATCAAGGTCGTTTGTTGGAAACCTTTTTATTGGCCAAATTTGTAAAAGTTAGCCCACTAAAAGAGAACACTTTGTGTTCAATCCTTTTGAACCCTTAGCCTTGAATATACACTGAAACCTTTGATTGAAAAATCTTTACCTTGAGTTAAGTAGAAGATCTTGTGTGGTATTGTTAAATGTTCAAGTTTGGGGTTGTTGGGAAAACATGAAAAGCATTGAGCTAAGAGCTAAAAAGTAAGAATATGCATAGAAAAAGAAAAGAAAAGAAAAAGAAGCAAAGCTCAATGCAAAGGCAAAAGAAACTTGGGAAAGAATAAGATGATTGTGTTGATGCATGCTTGTGAATGTTTTCTTGTGATCTAGAAAAACCAATTTTCTTGTTAGCCCAGCAACATTATAAGCCATAGAAAAGTCCTTGTGATGATGCATGCTTGTGAATGTTTTTGATTGTGGTAAAATGAAAGGCAAAGTTGATTCATGTGACATTGTGATAGTAGAGTGAATGAGTAATCATCTCTTATACACTTGAGTGTGAGTGAAACACTTGACTTAGTGAGGAAATATTACATGAACACATGAACATCCATGCTTAATTGATTGATCATTCATGAAAATAGCATTTGTTGGAATTTAAATGACTTTGTGAACACTAAAGCATGTGCACATCTTGATTGAACTCTTGGTCATAAGTTTGAGTGAAGTTGTTACTTATCTTGAAAAAGAGGATTTTTGAATGAGTGAACCATCATATGAATTGGTTGAAGATTGAGTTACATCTTATTTGCTTGAGGACAAGCAAAGTTTTAAGTTTGGGGTTGTGATAACAGTTGAAAAACTGTTATTTTTATGATTAAAATTGACACTAAAAGCAACCTTTACACTTAGAAACTAGCTTGAAATCATGTTTTTCTTTATATTTTTGGAAATAAGAGAGCTGGACAGGTTTATGCTTGATTTCAGTGTTTTTGTGCAGGTTTTAAGGTGAATTTGGTGAAAGAAGTGAAGAAGGGGAGAGATGAAATCAGAAAAGACATCAAAAAGTGCAAAAGGAGAAGCCGAAGTCACCGCTCAGAGGCAGTTTACCGCTGAGCGGCACTCAGGCACTCACGGGAGAACCGCTGAGGGGCAAAATGGCCGCTGAGGGGAGAAAGCAAGACACGCACTTACCGCTGAGCGGTATTTTACCGCTGAGCGGCACTTTAATGGGCTTGGACTTGACTTTTTGTAATTTACGAATGATATATAAGCTTTAGGGTTTCCTAGGGTTAGGCATCTTTGGCTGGAACGAAGCAAACACTCTCTCTTCCACCCCTTTGAAGGAGGATCTTGGATGCTGAGGCTTCCTCTTCACCTTTTTAGGGTTTATTCTTTCATTCTTTCATTGTAATTCATCTAGGTTCACCATGAATATGGTGAACTAAACCTTGTATGTTTGTTGGGGAATCAATGTAATCTTTTGAAACTCTCATATATGGAATCTGTTTTTACATCTTTTAATTAAGACTTATGCTTTCTTTCATCATTAGTTAGGGTTTTTCCTCTTTGCTTAATGCTTGCATTGTTTAACTCATTCGGTGCATGATTATTGGTTTTGTCGATACGGGCACGTACGGGGAAGTCTAGATCCGGGGAATTTCTCCCAATTTTATATTGGTTGTCGTTAAGCTCCTGCACTTATGAACTGATCATTAGGAATGCTAGGAATTGTATGAACTCGTGATTAGGGAGAAGCCTTCTGGAAAGGTACATTAGAGAGTGGCATTAACAATGATGATTTGACTGTTGAATTCCTAAAAATATATGAGAGTGGATAAGATGAAATTGACCCCCAACAACATATTCATATCTATATTTCATTGAAAGTGTTTGTATTTTGCTTTAGCCATTGATCACACTCATGCATACATGTTTATTTTCTGTCTTGCATATTAAACCCCAAATATTTCGTTTGTAAGTCTTAGTTAATCAAGAAACCACATAACTAAACTAGGCCGTGAGTCCTTTGGGAAGAACGATACTTGGTCTAACCAAGTTTATTACTTGAACGATTTGGTCATACTTGCCGATTGAAAACAAGTTTGTGACATCATAATTTGGTGATCATAAATTTGTCCATCAATGTGTACTAAATATTAAAAAACAATTTTGCACTTCAAAATCAATGTCATTTCAAAGTTGACCTGCATGTGCAAAACCTTTTCCTTAAGTCCCCAGTTATTTAGCCTTTGGTACCAATGCAATTTTTCTGAGTTTTGTTTGAGTAGCTTGTAGATTACGTCGAAATAATTGAATGATTGTCATGAAAAATAATAACTCCTTCCATTAAGACGATGATATTCTTTCATTAATGTCTTTACTTATTTGATCTATTGTCCCAAGAGGTAATGCAAGATTATTTTGTGTTTCTAAATAAAATAATGTACTTCTAAGGTAATGAACATGTTATCAAAGAGTTCTAACAAAACGAAAAATGACATTGCAACAATCCTAATTCTACAAAACATCTACAACAACCCTAATTGTTGCAACACTTCGTCTTTGTGGACATTGCCAATATTCAGAATCCAATCACAAACAAACTTCTCCCTAAACTGTTGGAGTTCCTCCTGAAAACAATAAAATGCACACAAAATTAATGAAATGGCCAATGTTTTATGAAAGCTCCAAAGTATAACAATTGTGCTCACTTATGCTTGTGTAATCGGACATTGTTTTATATTCGTATTGATCAACACCATCCCACAACTCCATAAATTTCAGTACAGTAACTCCACAATCATACATACATCAAACAAAGTCGAAAATACAAATAATGTCATACTACTTAAATGAGAGGAACAAATATTAAAATCACAATAACCAAGACAATAAAGTTAAGTGTTGGGTTGGATTAGAGTGTGCATGTGTTGTACTTGAAAAGATGGTTTGTTCTCTTCATAACGATTCAACAACATTCCAAAAAACAGTTCAAGATTATGTGATGGAAACTCCTTTAGGGATTTCTCATCCATAGAAGTATCAACTTATACTAAGACTAAGAAATGGAAGTGAATAAAGACTTTCAACAAAAGCTCTTTCCTTATCTAAGTCTTAGATGAATTGCTTTGCTAAATAACATTTTCATTGTTTTGTAGGCCTTAAATAAAGGTTGAAGACCATGGAGAATCAACCAAAGAAGCTTGGAAAGCCAAAGGAAGCAAAGGAGTCAAAGAAGAGAAGAAATTAGGTGTTTTCCAAATTAGAAATAATGCCTTCCGAATTGGAAAACCAAAGAAGATTGACTTTTGGATTGTAAATTCGCCCAGCCACCTGCACCGTGCGCTCAGCCATTTTTTACAGCTTTTACGCATTTTGCATGTTTTTAATGTGTGCTTGGCTAAACCTTGCATCCCAAGCTCCTAAGCTTCTCCAGCACACTCCATTTATGATTCTTAGAAGCTTAGCAAAGTTAGAAATGGAGTCCTCTCTTCACCTATAAAAGAGAGGCTCTTCTCCATGTAAATCTTAACATTGATGAGATAATGAAATGTTGTTGAGTTTGCTCTAGTCATATCCTTAGAGTTCAAAACTTCTAGTGCTAATTTTGCAGCTCTTCCTCTAGCTTCTTTCCCTTTTGGAAGGCCGTCTAAGCTTGAGAAACCTCACACACTCACCAAACCTCCACTGAACCATTCATCAAACACTTGGCGTGCACTAGAAACATCCTTCACTCCTCCATTTTGTTGCGTCCGTTCTGAGTTTGGGAGAGCTCTCGCTTGAAGTGTGGAGCTGCTTCAATCATTATGGGCCTCCAAAACAACAAAGTAAATTTTACTTTCTAGACTACTAAATCAAATTACAATAACAAAGTCGATGGATCAATTACAACATTTGCAATCGAGCTGTCAATCTGTTTAGGATCCTTTCTATTGTGCCCGAGAGAGTCTAGGGCAAACATTTCCATCGATGGAATCTTCACGGCGTAGCACCATCAGTGCCCGTCATGGGCAATTGGGACAAACAACTACAAACAAGTGTGTGTGTGTCAAAACATTTACAATAAATCATCTACATTGTGTCAACTACATTGTATGACATTAAATTTCACTCACAAATTTAGCATTAATTATGTCATCAAACCCAATGATCTAGAAATGGACATGGGGCGCTCAGCAGCTGCACACACCTGGCAGCCTAGCCCCACGATAACAAATAAATTCACCCAAATTCACACAATCTTGAATTCTAGTTCAAATGCATCCATTCCATCATGTTTTCAAACATATTTGGAGTCCAAAATCACTCCACAATCAATCATAATCATCATAAACACTAACATATCCATTTTCTCATGCAAAACCAACTCTTTTAGTCACACAGCAACCAGATTTTTCTGCATAATTTTCTAGCACTCAAACAACCCTAAAATGTGTCAAATCCATCTGAAAATAGTTTATACGCATCACTCATTCGTCAATCATCAAAACAGGTTTGAAATAGCATAATACTCAAGTGAAATTCTCAATAACTCATCATCAATTTTACTCATCAAAATACACCTTTGGATTTATCCTTTTCTACACATAAACTTTTTACAACATCAAAATCTTGATGGTTAACTCACCATATTTCCATCTTACCAAAGGTTTCCATACAATCCATCAATTCATCCATCCAAAATTCATCAACCAACCAAAACACACAATTTTCGTATTTGATAAAAAGTAAGTTGAAACTCCCTTATTTTTCATCCCATTTCACAATCTAATCCATCAAAAACTTCATATACATGCATATCAACATGGTAGAACGAAAATCCACCACCAATCCAACATTTATTCATCAATTTTCACAAGTCTTTCGTCATGAAGTTCATACAAAAATTCATAGATCAAAGTCATGGTAATAACTAATTTCAATCAACCTCTTGAAATCATATCATACATTTAACCAAATCAAATTTCCATACACTTCATCATGACAACATCCAGAAAAAATTTTAGAAATCAAGTTTGAGTTAGCTCCCTTTACCTCTTGAAGACCTCCTTTGCAAACCTTGAATCCATTTCTACAAATATTTTTCAACAAAAATAACCATTAACCAACATTATTGAAAGAAACTACAAAAGTTTCAATACAATATTTACTTACATTGTTTTGAAGTTGTTGTGCAATGAAATCCATGACTGTCAAAGAAACATTGTACAAAACATAAGTCAAAATAACCCAACAACAATCACAAACACAAAAAATTGAAACTTTGCACCCAAAAACCACAACAACCACAAAATGATCAACAACCCTTAAATGGTAAAAAAATATTAAAAACAACTGAAACTCACCGAACAAATTGAAAGGATTAGCGAAAGGAACAACGACAAGCTTCAAAAATCATGTCAATGGTGGTTTTTGCGTTTGTTGGTGGTTTGAAACGATGAAACAGCATCGGACAACGCTTTGGTGAACGGCAGCGATCCGTTGAACGCTTCTTTGTCGGTGAACGACCGATTGTGATCAAGGGAGGTTTGTGGGTGGGAGGACGTTCTTTCTCGTTCTCGTGGGTTCTCTCTCAAAAAAGAGATTTGGAAATTTTGAATGGCCAATTGCCAATTTTGTCGGTGAACGGCCCGCTAAATTGAAATCTCTGTAACTCCAATTGCCAAGCATTTCCAAGTCATTTTAAATTTTTTTATTATTTTTCACATAGACCAATCACATAATGACACATAGATAGTGTCAAAATATTGTCTAAATATGTTATTAAAGTATCATTATCCAATTATTTCAATCAAAACTATTATAATCATTATGGTCCATATATACCCAAATGAAAATAGAAAAAAATTGATTTAATAAATATTAAAGAGCTATCAGAGGATAATTATATGAGGCAAAAAATTGGGCTTCTAATAATAGGTTTGAGCGAAGCCCATTAAAATTCCCTGGGCTTTATTTATCAAATAGCAAATGACATTTTACCACTTACAACTCTCCTTTTATTATCCTTACATTTTATTTATACAAATTTACCTAATTACTATTTATTTCTATTTCCTTTTCAAATAAAGTTTCTTCGATCCAAGTCACTTTACCTCTTGTCTTCTTCATTCCTCGACTCACATAACTCTGATTTCTTTTCATTTTAATTTATTGGTTGAATCCTCTTTGTTTTTTTTTAAATGTTGCTTTTATTAGTTTATGATAATATATTTTAATGCTATGAATCAAGTTCAGAGTTGATCATTAGTTCAAAATAAAAAGTAGAAAAAAATTATGAAAAAGGTATATATATATATATTTAATCAAGATGTATCACACAGTAATTTTGTGTTAAAGTTCAAGTATTAGAAAAATATTTAACCTTTTTTAGTATCTGAACTTTAATATAAAAATATGATTTATGTTTGTCTGTTATACATTTTAGTCTCAAAACTTTAAAAATAAATTAATATAATTATTTTAATTTAATTATGTTATCAAATAATATAAAAAACTTAAATATTAGTACAACACTATATGTAAAAAGAAATTAAAGTAATTTGATTAAAAAAACTATTTATATATTTTTAAAGTTTTGATATCAAAATATATAAAAATAAATTTTAATTTTATATTAAAATTCATAAACAAAAAATATATTTAATCCTAATTTTAATATTATAATTCAACTTCCATCGTTATACAATACAACCATCAAGAATGAATATAGATATACTCTTTCTATATCCAACAAAACAAGTACACATCAATAATATATGAAACTCAAGTAACTTTCCTTACCTAAACAAAAGGTTTTTAAAAGAAATAGTCCTAAGATGGGAAAGTCATATGTTAATCTTACCAAATTTGATTGAAGAACCAAATACATAATTACGTACCCATAATAATTAAGATTTGTCTTTCTCAATTAATCTCAACCCAAAACAATAACAAAGACATAAGAAAGGATATGTTTGTTTAAAATGAGAAAAAAATGCAAATATTATTGTAAAATAAAATTAAAAAAATAAATAAATAGTTGTTTTAAAACTAGAAAACATACTAATGTTATTTAACATAATTTTAAGAAAGATAAATATAATTTTACAAAAAAAGGAAAAAACTATGTATATAGTTTTGTCTCCGTGTTTTGAGATTATTTTTATTCCTTAATTAAAATTAAATCTCCACCGCTATTATGTTTTAACTAAATATGAAAGAAATGTGCCCATTAATGGCATATAAATCCAAATTAAAAATAATTGTACAATTTCACGTTTTTTTAAAAAAAAAAATATTATATCTTCCTTGTTTTTTTTTTTGAAAAAAGACACATAGAAACACGACATTCTCCTTTTGTATTCTATTCTATTGAATAACATTATTTTAAATTAACAGGCTTGGAAAATATGTATATAAATTTAATGCTAAGTAAATTTCCCAAAATTGTATTGAATTGAATTAATTACATATTATTTTTTACATCAGACAACTATCTAGAACACTGTCGTCTTTTTCTCTGTTTAACTTTAACAAGAAACATTGGTCAAGTGAAATATCTCAATTCAAGAATCACACACATTGACTAAGGATAAAAACAACACCTTCAAATTATTTATTCTTCATTTACACAAATTTTCACATGTGATCATAGTGCATTCTATACATACACAGGCAAATACTTACTTTAATTTGTAGGAATCTGAATTATGGTAAAAAATTTGAAGGAATCTGAATTTTCCCTTGTAACATTTATTTAATTAATATCTATCTATAAAAGAAATCTCTTATTTTTATAGCTTAATTAAGTGCAAGTTGAACAATCTAAAACAAATTATTAACATATAGTTATTGCATGAAATTACATTGCAAATGGAAGGAAAAAACCCTATATATTTAAACTCACTAAACCATTGAATTTTGTTGCATGAAATTACGTGGGTTGTAGAATGGTTATCATTTCCATTTTTGAAGCTTGCATTCTTGAGTAGTGTTAGCACATATTTTCCAACATAAACGTTATATATCACTCAATTGAATTAGTCAAATTCCATCAACACCAATATTTCACTAAAATAATAACTACGTTCACATAATCAACACAAAAATATTGCATATTCAACGCCATGCTCAACAATCCAACACTCTTGTCTTTGCATTCAAAGCCAAACTTCACTATCTTGTTTTCATCTTTCGTTTCTTCTTTATAACTATTAATTTTCTTCTTATAGTTTATTACACCTACCAATAATAAACTTATTATTCAAATTTCATTCAATCAAGCTAGATATTTAACAACAAAGTAGAACCATTCAACTTTACATCAACCATCACCATTGGCTCATTTGCACATGCAAGACCTTGTTTGAATTTTGAAAATGGTATCACACAATTGTCACTTTCTTGAAGCAATTAATTAGTATTCTTGTATAGACATGAAATTGATTCCATAAACAAAACCTAAGAATATATTCAAACTTTCGTCTTTTATCATGTTATATTTTTAATTCACTAATTAACCAATAACACTAATTTAATTTAAAATTAAATGACTTTAGTCCTTAAATTTTAACATAGAAATTAAAATTCATCCATGTCTCAAACTTTGATACAATTTAATCCTCAAATTTAAAAAATGAATGAATATATTTTTTCACCAACTAAGTTAAATTATTTTAACATGATAAAGATGTTTTTAAGTGACATTTGAATTGTTTACGCTATTTGACGCATTATAGCTCAAATGTTAATATAAAACAATGTTTAACATGTAAAAAAATTAATTTTGATGCATTAAAATGATAATATACATTTTTTTAAATATTTAAATCAAAATATATAAAAAAAAAAGAAATAATTCTAATTTTGCATTAAAAAATATATGAACTACAATTTAAACTTTTAAATTATATATTGTATAACTGTTGATTTGAAAAAGTTTTGCATATATTACTAATCAATTTGTATTAGTTAATCCATCCATTGGGTTTCACCTTATTTTTTCTAATCGTAATCTTGAATTCCAAAAATTGAAAAGAGAAACGAGTCAAGTATCATTCTAACATTTTTTTTATAGTGATTAATTAATATAGAAAATATAATGCCGGCTATTATTTATTAGTAACTAAGGTAAGTAGTAACCAAACCAATATACACTATTTGTTTTCTTTGATTCTATTATTAGTTTTTAACGAAAGTCTTGAGCTAAAGTATATTATATACATTCATTCAAAGATGAGTCAACAAAAGTTATCGCATGAAACCAAAATGATCCCATACTATGAAGAGACTGCGGTTAACTGCTCAATCATGACTCAGAAGTTATTGTAATGAATTTGTGGTCAACATTGGACAAATTGAAAACCCAAATATGTTTACATCATAAATAAATTATAAGCAAAATGATAAATAGAAGGCATGTCGAGATAAACTTAAGCCACTCATTTTCATGCTAAATTGCTGCACGTATACCCCATTTACACTTGGCAAACAAAGCTTGGTGCCACTTGTGGGCCAATAATCTAATTAAACTAAGTCTATTAAAAAATCATTTGTGGGTCCATTGAATAATTTTCTTTAATAATTAAGAATTGGACTTTAAAAGTTAATATAAAAAAATTTACTTTTTATAAATCTACTTGTAATTTGATTTTAGTTTTAGTGAATATAAAATCTTCAATATGTTTTTTATTGTTGAAGATTAGATATATCGAATGTGAGATTCAATTTCATGAATAATAACATGATAGATATATAATAAAATAAACTATGAATTAAAATGTAAACATTACATTTTATCTTTTTATTCATGAATCTCATATCTTAAAACATTAGGACAACAGGTGTATAAACTGTTCTGAAATCAGATTAAAGAAATTTGAGTTGAACTTTTAAATGTTCAAAGGAAACATAATAAAAATTGATAGTGTCGTGGATGTAAAAGTTGATGGTCAACATCATTGTATAACAATTTATTCTTAAGAAAAAGTAGTTACTTTTTAAAAATTAATATAATTATTTTGGAAGATTAATACATTCTCCTAATTCGATTGATAATATGGATTCAAAAAAACTAATTAAAATTCTCAAAAACTAGGTAAACACAGTTCGCTCTATTTTAAAAAAAAAAATCTTTATGTGAGTGGAATATTATATATCTATATATATATATATATATATATATATATATATATATATATATATATATATATATATATATATATTCTTATATACTTATCCGAGACGGAAGATTTGCCTTTTCTAAAAGAAATATAGTTCATCACTTTCCACTGTAGTTTTGATAACGAAGAAGTATAGAATTATGTTAATTGGAATACAGAAATGTAATAAATATTTCTATTATTTAACTGTGAACTGTTATATAATTTAAAATACTAACTTTTATGATATTATTTTCAAAATATTTAAGAGAATTTAGAGTTAATAAATAATATGGAATGTATATTTATGTTAAATATTGTTAGTGAATATTTGAAGCAGATTAAAAGTGAGAGGTTTTGGGTGCACGGTGTGCATTCTGTAATGGCAACTGGCAAACTTAATTAGACTGAAGTAGCCATCTTGGACCCAATCACCACTATTTTTAAATCTACTTATTCTGATAAATAATTTATTTTTATTTGTTTGTCCATATTTCTTCATTGTATATTATTTATACTGTTATCTAAATGTAATATAAATTTTATAACTGTTATAGTATTACTTTTAATTATACAATTTTAGTCTTTATTCTATTAAAATAATTTTATTATTTGATAAAACATATAACTGTATAGTTTTTCTGTTTTTTATTTCCTTGTGAAGTGGAGAATTTGGAAGAAGAAAATTGAGAAAGCCTGAGTAATTGTACATTTCAAAATAAGGGTAATAAGAATTTCGTTATATGATTAAATTTTAGCCTTTTCATTATAGTTCTATGGAAATATTTGTCAATGATACCAAATTTATCATTGAAAAATATACATGTATTTTAACTTTTTATTTGATAATCCATCATTTTAGTAAATGAAAATGGATAAAATATATATCGCATTAGTTTCTATAAGTATGAAATTTTTACATGAAATTGTGAAATATCGAGCCATTAAAAAAAATTGCATGAAAAATATATATTTTAAGGACTCTAATAACAATAAAATAAAACTCATTTTCTTGTTGAATTTCTTTAATTTTAAATATTAATTTTGACAATATTTTATACCCTCATAGTGTAATTGTTTATCCCTTTTTTATTATATTAAAAAGGGGTGAGGAAATTAAGAAGGAAAAATAAAAGCAGGATTGATCAACAAAGAGGTACGATTTGGAAAAATATTTATTTGACTCTTTATGGAAAAATAGGAGAAAAAGAAAAACAGAAGTCAAATCAAAATTTGGAAGTACTTCCTCACATATTACAATATTCTCATGCAGTAACCTTTAATTCCTTCACCTAATGCTTATGTTCTATTAGTGACTTAATGTATACTTTGTAAAGCTGTCTAAATTTATCTACATGGTAAGAGATTTTTTCTATGAATTAAAATTAATTTATGTTCAACTTAAAATAAAAAAGTAGAAAAAATATATGAAAAAAACTTTTACACATTAACTTACAAATAAATTTTAATTCGAAAAAAAATATTAGATTAAAATATTTTTAAAGAAAATTGTTCACATACATTTTCCTAATTTATCTGTTTACATAATGAATTATATTTTCCGCTGAAAAAGCAAGAAGGGATTTTAATTATACGCCATATTTATTTTCATATAAATGAATTTAATTTGAGAATAAGTTATACAATTATTTTGTTAAAGTTATTTTTCTGAGCCATTTGAATAAGCATATGTGGTAGCAATATAATATATATAGAAGGAATGTTTTAGAGTCAAAAGACAATGTATCACGATTTTGCTTTTCACCAAATTGTTCTTTATTGAAGATTTGGATGTAAATTAAAGTGAAAGCACATCAAATTGCTTTACTTTATATATACCTTTTATCTTCTTGTCTACATCATTATCAATATTCAACAATATACTATTATAGACCACAATGCAAAAGTTCTTTTGGTGTAAAAGTTTACACAATGAACAATAAGATAATAAAATGAAAAACACAAAAATAAAATGCTTTATTGAACAAAATAAAAGTTAATTTTTTTAATCAATTTATCAAAAAAAAGTATGTCACGAAATCAATATGCCATGTCAAAAGTATGAAATGAACTTAATAAATTTGAGTTAAATATATATTTTTTTCACCAAACTATTTAAAAAAAATCTATTTCATTTTTCTTGGAGGATTGAAGTAGGAAAATGTATTGGTTTAAACTTTTAACCAATATGAGCCTATTAAATTATTGGAACAGATAATATATTTTTATTTTGTCTTTATATATTTTATAAAAGTTATGTAAAATATTCTTTCGAATAAAACAATAAACATTACATTGTTTATAAAGTATTATTTCATCTTTAAGTGACATGTATAAATTTATACTTTATGATAAAGAATTAATTTTTTTTTTGGGATTATGATGAAGGCAAAGAGTAGTTTTGGGTGAGCTAAATGAAAAGAGTTGAGCAACCAAATTAAGCAGACATAAAATAACAGCCAAACAACACCCACAATTCCCTTCAAAGATTCCTTTGTGTTCACACTCACATCTCTCTACTTCTTATTTGTCTTTATATTCCTAATTTGACTTTTCACACCTAAAACCACCCAATTTCGACCTTTATTATACCTTTTACTTCGCACATGTGCTCTCTATAAATAATGTGCTAATTTTTCCCATCAATTAACAATCACTAACTTTATGTTTTGACTTTAAAAACAGGTATTACCTTCATTCCTTTTATAACTTTCTCAGAATTACTATTAAAATTTATTCTATAATTTGTATATAATTAATAAAAAATAAAAATAAATACACATTTTAGGCTACTTACTGTAAAAACATCCAATGTATTTATGATTACACACCACTTACTTTCGTGAAATTATATTATTGTGTTTTATTTTTTTAAATCTAGATTATGTCGGAGTCTCTTTTTTTCATAAATTAATTGAGTGTATTATATAAATGACTGAGATTATTTCGAAAACATATTGTGTTATCATCTTGATAACAACTTATAAAGATCAATTAACAAAGATATTTATACATAAGTCAAATTAATAAAACTTTAAACAACCCTAGAAAGGTAATCACCTAGATAACATTAATCTAACTTGATAAAAGTTCACAAATCCATTGTAAATAATATTGTTCACAAAGTAAATACTAGATAAATACTATACATTTATTACCATATAAGTTATCATCTAGTACACATACATAACTTCAGTGTTAAAGTGTCTTTTGTATACATCCCACACATCTCAAACATTAATGATACCGAAAAGGTGTAATATGTTTGAAGACGGAGAAGGAAATAAGAGATTCTGATAAAGAGATCATATATAAACACATGTGATTGTGAGACTTCTCAATCTCGTAACAATATCGAGATATTTAAAACCTTCTAACTCATTAAAGTTCACAAAACTAGATATTTTACTCTAAAGCTATGTATTAAGTGTATACAAAAATATATGGATATGAATTATTGTTTTACAAACAAAAGAACAAGATTTACAAAATTTAAGATCTTTTCTATATACTTGTATTTATTTGTATACCTGGTAATGTTATTGTAACTTACAACACAAAAATTGTTGAAACAAGTTTTCACCATAAGAAAATGTATATAAAAAATACTTTCTAATTAACAAATTATAATAATTAAAGTTCATTTAAATACTAATATACAACAACCATACATATCATAAATACGTCTATATATAAAAGATATATACTCATAAGTGAAATATTAAATGACACTTGTTGGAATATTGATATGAATGTTTTAGTACATTTGATCCAATACAATATTTAAATTTACAAACAAAACCAACAATAACATATCAATGTAAGTTTATTACAACTTAGCATCTACACATGTCACATTATATAAGAACTCTCTCATCAACTTCTCACTTCTTATATTATTTTATGACTTTGATCATCAACAAAATAAGGATTTGTTTATAATATAGGTGTTAATATTACTTAATTTACAAATCAAACAATGATTCATATATTATATAAAAATGTGACTACAAATTTATATAATTCTTATCACTCTCAAAAACCATTTTCATAAATGTAACACCCCAATTTTATTAGCAGCTTACAACTTATAAAACAAGACGTTATAAGATTGATAAAAACAAAAGAGATTTTCTAAAACTATAAACATATGATATTAATACAGTTATTAAAGACAAACTAATTATACTAATTAAACATATCTAAACTAACTAAAGAAAACTACTAGACGACCATGTAGAATACTCTACAACATTTTATCCTCCACAAGACATGCTTCAATACCTACCAATCCTCTACTCACACCAATAAAGTTATTATCTCAAAAGAAATAAACAAAATACATAGGAAACACCACAATAAAACTACAAGATAAGCTACTGTGCAAAAAAAATATTTTAAGACAATTAACTAATATCATATATAATCTAAATATTTATGAAATACAATAACTCATATAAACACACATAAAAAGTTAACACTCAATTCAATTATCCGGATACATGCTTTTGACATTGGTTTTCACTGTAGGCATGCACGTGTAGTAGTTTTTATACTCTACAGAGTCATAAACAAATAAATCATTACCTTACTCACAAGGTTAGTCCTCTTGGCGCCTAAGACCAAAGTAGTTCAGTAGCTAGGACCTTATGTCATTATCTCCCCTACCTCATTCTTCTTTATATATGATTTGAATGGTTGGTAGTATATCAGGATACCTCCTTATTAAACCCTTAATGTCAATGCATACACAACCACATCACCACAAAGAATTTCTCCTTGAAATTATCACAACATTATCACCATACATATCCACAAAATATCATTACCTCAATAGATTATCGTAATAATCATGCACATACATAAAGTTTGTTTTAAATCTATCTTAAACAGTCAAAGAAGATACACAGATTCACACATACACACTGGCGCTCAAAAGTGGCACACAATGCTATATTTCTTGCAAAAGGTGCCACTCAGTCCCAATCATGGCGCTCAATGTTATTTTTCTTGCAACAAGTCGCGCTCAACAGCACTTTCTAGTGCTCAGTGTCCTAGAGTTAAAATGCTTCAGACCTACAATATAAGGATGACTATCAATGGCACCCTGACACCGCTCAACGCTAAACCATTTTCAAAAATGGGTGCTCATCAATACCCTAGCTCTGCTCAACGTTATATCATTCGTAATATAAAACATTCAATTGTTTAAAACTTGTGCTTAGCTAGAGCTAAAAATGCTCCCAGACATGCTAAATGAATTGGCGCTCACACCAATCTACCACCAATCAATGCTGCATCAGAAAATAAAAACTAACAAAATTCTATGATTTAGGGAAAATGGAACATGTTCAAGTGGTCGAATTGGTATTCCCTTCTTAGTACTTTGGTAAAAATAACTTTTAATATCAAGACACATACCAACTAGCTCAAATGATCATATCTTAAGTTCCTCAATCAACACCAATTCACCCAAGACAACAACATAACAAACATCCAACATAAATCAAGTTCAATAGATCAAACATCATCATACTATTTGATAACAGTTGAAAAACTGTTATTTTTATGATTAAAATTGACACTAAAAGCAACCTTTACACTTAGAAACTAGCTTGAAATCATGCTTTTCTTTATATTTTTGGAAATAAGAGAGCTGGACAGGTTTATGCTTGATTTCAGTGTTTTTGTGCAGGTTTTAAGGTGAATTTGGTGAAAGAAGTGAAGAAGGAGAGAGTTGAAATCAGAAAAGACAACAAAAAGTGCAAAAAGGAGAAGCCGAAGTCACCGCTCAGCGGCAGTTTACCGCTGAGCGGCACTCTGGAAGTCACGTGAGGTCCGTTGAGGAGCAAAATGGCCGCTGAGGGGAGAAAACAAGTCATGCACTCACCGCTGAGCGGTATTTTACCGCTGAGCGGCACTTTAATGGGCTTGGACTTGACTTTTTGTAATTTACGAATGATATATAAGCTTTAGGGTTTCCTAGGGTTAGGCATCTCTGGCTGGAACGAAGCAAACACTCTCTCTTCCACCCCTTTGAAGGAGGATCTTGGATGCTGAGGCTTCCTCTTCACCTTTTTAGGGTTTATTCTTTCATTCTTTCATTGTAATTCATCTAGGTTCACCATGAATATGGTGAACTAAACTCTGTATGTTTGTTGGGGAATCAATGTAATCTTGTGAAACTCTCATATATGGAATCTCTGTTTACATCTTTTAATTAAGACTTATGCTTTCTTTCATCATTAGTTAGGGTTTTTCCTCTTTACTTAATGCTTGCATTGTTTAACTCATTCGATGCATGATTATTGGTTTTGTCGATACGGGCACGTACGGGGAAGTCTAGATCCGGGGAATTTCTCCCAATATGATATTGGTTGTCGTTAAGCTCCTGCACTTATGAACTGATCATTAGGAATGCTAGGAATTGTATGAACTCGTGATTAGGGAGAAGCCTTCTGGAAAGGTACATTAGAGAGTGGCATTAACAATGATGATTTGAATGTTGAATTCCTAAAATATATGAGAGTGGATAAGATGAAATTGATCCCCAACAACATATTCATATCTATATTTCATTGAAAGTGTTTATCTTTTGATTTTTGCCATTGATCAAAATTCATGCATACATGTTTATTTTCTGTCTTGCATTTTAAACCCCAAATATTTCGTTTATAAGTCTTAGTTAATCAAGAAACCACATAACTAAACTAGGCCGTGAGTCCTTTGGGAAGAACGATACTTGGTCTAACCAAGTTTATTACTTGAACGATTCGGTCATACTTGCCGATTGAAAACAAGTTTGTGACATCATAATTTGGTGTTCATAAATTTGTCCATCACTATTACATCATGCAAAAACGTTCAAGATATTACTAGTATAAAAACAGTGTACAACGTCGAATATTTTGGGCCTTTCACGTCGAATTTGAGAACGACGTCATATCGGAAGACGTTAAATTGACGTCGAATTTTTTGAACTCGACGTTAAATTTAACGTTGAATTTTATCAATAAACGACGTTAATCAATTTTTTTATTTTTTTAATTAATTGTGATCCTTTTTTACAACTCTACGAGACCTGAAAAGCAAAAAAATAACAAATTTCAGTTTTTGATATTTTGTAAAGCATGAACTATGAACGTGTAATATAGTATCAACAATAAACAACAATAACAAACAACAATGACAAACCACAAACAAGTTCAATCAAACAACAACAACAAACAAGTTCTACCAAACAACAACAGCAAACAAGTTCAACAAAAAATAACAACAAACAAGTTCAAGAAATAAGTTCTTCAAAACGAAAACGAAAACGAAAAACTAACATTGGTTCATCGGAATAAAGTGTTGCCACAAGTGAGAGAAAAAACATAATGCGCATATGAAGGACAAGAACACAAAAATAATCGGTCAAAACAAACGAATATCATACCTAAAGTAGTAAATTAACATGCATTTGTATCAAATGAAAGAAAAATTACATGTGATGGTCATCAAACTTCGTTCGAGAAAAGTTTGAGCATAGAAGAGGGTCTCACGCGCTAAGATAAAGTGAATGAATTTTCAATCTTCCGCTCAAATTTTTATTGAATTCACTATAACCTTTTGACGTCCAATGTTGGGGCATTCGACATTTTATATCCTTTTACGTCGAATTACAATTATAAATGACGTTTTATAATTTCATTTATTTACAAAAATACCATCGATCATTTTTAAGGTTGGCTATTGAGTGGTTGGACGTTGAACGCGTGACGTTATATGCTGTTTTCGCACTAGTATATCTATAACTTAAAAACAAATGCAATTAGCTTCCCTTACTTGAGAGAGAAAAGAACTTGCTCTAAGGAACCCCAAAACCTTTCAAGCACACAAGATATCATATTTATACTAGGAACAACATAAATACGATCATGATACACCATTATAACCACTAATCAACAAAAACTCATATACATGACTAAAAAACGCATGCAAGTGAAAGAAGACTTACATGCAACATATAACCAAAAAAGACAAAGAAAAATAACTGAAACTCAAATTACACAAACGAAGAAACTGATCGATTCAAATTGAAGAGCTTGCCGCAAGGATTAATCATACGGTTTCAATTATTGAATCAAACGACTAGAGAAAAAGAACCCTTATAGAAAAGTCAAAGAACTCTATAAAAGTGTTTTATAGAAATATTGTGTTTTAAAATAATTAAACTAATTAATAATAAAATTATTTATATTAAAATAATTTAGTAATAAAATAATCGACTTTAATTTTTTTTAAACCACTATAAAATGTAAATTTCTAATCCTTACAATAAACATACATCATTTATATAAAAATAAAATCATTAATCAATTAAATATAAAATTAACTTTTATTTTCCCTTTATAATGAAAATTCATGTATAATTAATTAAGTACATACAATAAGAGAAAAATAGAAAACGAGAAAAAAAATTATTTGAACAAAGATTTGATCGAGGGCAAAGATATAGCTACATTATTCTTGCTTGAGTGGAATAATGTAACATATATTATATTTTCCTTTGAGAAAAACATTTTTTTTACTAAAAATATCAGAAAATATCATAAATCAACATAGATATTTAAGAAACTATTACTTTAATTATTTTTTTAAGCTTTTTTTAATGTAAAATTATGTACTAACTAAATCCTTTAATTTGACTCGAAACAAAAAAGAAATAAATACTTTTTTCCACTTCAAACCATGATGTCACATTTTATTTCAAATTTATGGCCTGTAAACTTTTTAATTAATGTCATTTGAAATTTCAATATTTCAAATTTATGGCCTGTAAACTTTTTAATTAATGTCATTTGAAATTTCAAATATACTGATAGGTGAAATCTGACAATGAAAATAAATTTACTTACTTTTAAAATATAAGGATTTAATTGGTTAAAAGAAAAATTCAGACAGATATAAAATCGAATGGACTTCAGATGAAAGGATGAAAATAAAATTATAAAATTTAAGTTTCTTTTTTGTAAAAAAATAAAAATAAAATTGGTATATGCTTCAAAACATTCTTAATAGTGTAAATATTTTAAAAGAATTCAGTAATTGTTACAGAAAACGAATTGGATATAAACTATTACAATAAATGATGTTTCCAAATTGACGTGCGAGAATAATTTTTATGAATCACGTGTTCTCTGCAAAACTTGTTTGATAGGAGATTGGTACAACAATATTTTATGTTTCTATATTTTTAGAACAGTTACATTAATTATTAAAAAAATGTAATTTATTTCTTAAATAATAAAAAAAAATTAGTTATTTAGAAGATATTTGATAATAACAGACCTTTTCATCTTTCAAAAAGACAAAAAGAAATGTTAATTATTATTGAAGGTATTAATTATTATTTTGGTAATATATAATTTATAATAATTTTTTTTAAAATAATTTTATGCAATCAATTTGACTTTTTTTAAGGACAAATATTAGTTTCCTTGTTGGAAAAAGGTTGAGAATAACGTTAATAAAAAACAGTAACTTATGCTGACATAGGCATGCTTTCTAATTCAGTATTAGAATAAATTATTATAATATTGAAATAAATAAAATATATATTTAAATTATTGAAGGTGTAAACATCTTGTAAGTATTTTTGTGAAATTATGTTGTTACTAAAATATAATTTTACGAATCAATTTAACACAAAAAACTTCAGACTATATATTTTATATTATTATTAGATTCTAATATTGGAAACTATTTTTTTTTTTACATTTATAGAGTTTAAATTAAAATTTTCATTTCTTAATTGTTAAATTAATATCGTCTCGTATATTTACGGAAGACATTTATTATTTAAAACAAATTGTTTTTAATTCCTTTAAATTATAGCTATATGTTTTTATATTAATAAACTTAGTCCATAAATAAATAAATTTAAAAAATTTGTAAAAATTATTTTCCTTAATTCGTAAATACAGTTATGTATGCATTTTTTTTAGTTTAATTCTCCCATGAGTTCTTTGGTTTTAAAAAGACAATCAAAAAATTGATCATAAAGTATCAAATGGTCATTTTACAACTATATAATTTCCTGCGCTCCTTTAAAATTGTAAATTAAATTTTAAATTTTAGAAAAATAACATTTCAGTATGTGCATGTGAATGTAATAATATTTCTTTTTACACTTCTTGGTATATATGTGTATTAATATATTATATAATAAATTATTATTTTTAAATATCTATTTTAAAAAGTTATGTGTGAGATAATATTTAGTTAATTGTATTGCTAATGATAAATTAAACATAAATTTCTATCAATAAAATTTACTCAACTTTAAATCAAATCAAAGAAAAACATTACTATATAGAAAAGTGTATTAAAGCAATAGTTTAATTCGAATATAAAATATAAAATTATACTACATATTTTCCATTTAAACATTTAGTGTTGAGGGGATTTACATAGAAATCAATTACATGAATGAATAGTGTGTAGAAAAATCAAACCGTACTAAATTGGTACCTAAAATTCACACCATAATATTACGTTACACATGCACACTGCTACTCTATAAACCTCCTTTTCCATTGGAGAGAAAAGCCAAAAGCCGCCAATTTCTACGGTGGGTACCATTTGACCGCAACTTTTCCACGTAAGAGAACATGGAAAGAAAAACACACAGAACCAAACACCTCCTTACGTGGAAAATACTACGTTTGACTCATTCTCATGTGACTGTCCGTCACCACCAATCTCTTATATATCCTCCAACTCTCTATGCAACCCTCTATCCTTCTTTACATTTTTCTTGAATCGTTTCATTCATCACAACACAACAAACCTTGATTCTCCCTCTTTCTTCTCTCTCTTTTCTTTCATTCACTCCTTTTGCATAAGCACACTCTCAAGCTTTCTGCAAAATGGGAAACTGCTTGAAAAGCCAATCGTCTTGCAGATATGAAAGTGATGATGATGATGATTGGAATTTTTTAGCAGATAAGGGATCTTTTGGTGCTACCACCACCACGGAGGTGAAGATCAAGATCACTAAGAAGCAGCTTGAGGAGTTGTTGAGCAAAGTGGACGTGAGGGACTTGAAGGTGGAGCAAGTTTTGTCTCAGTTGATGGATCACAGTGGAGGCTTCCAATCACTTCAAAGGCCATGGAGACCAGCACTTCAGAGCATCCCTGAGGACATTTGAGACCTTCATATAACTATGTAGCTTGTTAGAGATGTGAAGTTCATGGATTTGGAGTTGGAGACGATGATGATGATGATGAAAAAGAGAATTGGCTTGTTGGGTCAATCCTGATTCTTGTGATCATCATGATGCAAGAGTTTTGAGGTTTACATACTGTATTTTATAAGGGAAAACAAGGGTTCTTGCAGGTGCTTGTAGATTTTGTTCTCTGTACATACAAAACTATAGGGAGTGCCCTTTATGCTATACTTTTTTAGGCCTTGTTTTAGTTTTCTTCTTTTCCTTTTTGTTCTTCATATTTCATGAGTTTATTGGATGTCAGATTATTTGAGGAAATGGAACGCGTGTACTTGAACACTTTGATCAGATATAACACTGTTTTTTAACCATAATTGAGCTTTACTGTAATTAGTACACTTGAACACTTTGATAAGACATATATGGGACTGTTTTTTAATCAGAATTGAATTTTACTGTTATTAATCTGCATCCAACTTAAACTTGAAATTTGATTAAAAATGTACTCATAACTTCAATTTCGATGTTTTGTTTTTCTCATAGTGAATGATCTGCTGCATATTATGCAGTACCTTGCGGTTGCAGGGTGGTTATCTGCATATAATCATCAGATTGAATGGAAAATGGATATAATGATAAACATATATATATATTTGAATATGGATATCCTTAGGGATTTTCTTTGACAAATGGGCTTATAGCAATCTAAAAGCACTTTAGATTGTGAGTTAATTGCGCGTTTGGATTTTGAAATGTTGGCTATTGATGAATCTGATAAAGCACTTTCAACTAAGTAACTTTTCTTTGATAATTATCTGGAAAAGTTAGTGTTTTAGAGGTTTTCCAATGTATGCAAAGAAAAGGTACATAAAGATGTTCACTTTTGTTCTTGTAATTATTGACTTGACCTTCCCAAATTTGATTTTGATCCCTACTAAATCTCAATACCTTTTTTTTTTTTTTTTAATTTTAGTTTCCAATTTCTTATCACCCTTAAGTCTTGTAATTGTTCAAGTTTGTAAACTTTTATTCTAATAACTAATTAAGTCATGTCAATTATGATTTTTTTTATATTTATTTGACAGTGAACACATGCATAAATAATAAATTAATTATATAAAAGAAATTCATAATTTTGTATTGCTTCCTTCAATTAATTATGGTTTTATAACATGACGTATTGTTTTTTATGTTTTTCAAATGCTAGCTGTCTCATGGTTTATGTCACCTATTTGATTTTCCAATTTCAACCTTTTTGTGTGGAAAGAAAATACAAAACAGGTGATGGAATTATCTCATTATATTATAAATGCTATAATTTCCTCTTTACAAACTAAATATTGTTTTCAACTTTTTTTTAAGGATGTGATATTTTTTTTTGTTAATAGGAACTGAATTGAGGTTCATGTAATGAAATAATATGTTCAAATTGTTGGATTTTATTTATTAGGTTATTAACTTATTATTGTAATAAATAATTTGTAGAATGTTCAAATTGTAAATTATATTCAGAGTTTGTCAAATTCAAAAATGATAAAAGAAAACGGTTTCCATTAAAAAATATATAGTTAGAAAAAAATATATAACCATCTCATAACCTATCACTTAAAAAAATAATAAGACATTATTTCCATCACATTATTTTTGAACTAGTTAAACATTTTACAGCGTTTTGAATAGTATAGGTAATACTAAATTATTCATTGTAGATGTTGTTCTGAAATGATAAAACTCTTCATAGTATAATAAGTTCTTCGGAATGAATCTAAATGAAAAACCATCAAAGAATTAATTAATTGATTTGTTAACCGATAGAAGACTCAAATAAAAAGAAAGAACTGTAATCAATTCCTAAAATAATAATGGTTAGAGAAATGTGATATATATAATTTTTTAATGTGAGAGACGACTAAGGTTAAAGTACAATTTTTTTTTCTTTTGGTAAACTTACGTTGAAAGGTAAAAATAAAATTGCTAATTCAAAATTTAAAACAAGTTAGAGAATAAATATTATTTTCCCCTAAATTAAATATTTTCAGGAAAAAGAAAGCATTTTCAAAATATCGGTGATATTTGTTCTAATATTAATTCGTTAGAGATCGAAATGTATTATCACTTATATTCTGTAATTAAACTTACAGTCTCAATGGCTTAATATATTTATATTAAGCTGTAAAAATACATAGAGAAACAAAATAAAGAATTTAGATTTTTTTATTGAATTTCTTTACTTATTTTTTTATCGTATTTTCAAAATATACTGACAACTGATTCTTAAAATAATAATCTAAAATGAATTACTTTTTGAATGTTAACTCTAGAAATTCTTGAAAGAAAAAAAAATGAAATTTACTTGCTTAGTCAAAGGGATGTGAGTATAAGCATTAGAAGATTGGGTCAATTAGTATGCTAATTCAAGAGTTACTACATGCACCCCCATATAATACTATTTGCATCCCATGATTTTAAAATAACCGTTCTACCCTCTATAATTTCAATCGTGACTTCTGGAGTAGCTATTTTGTAATTTTTCTATATTTTTTTGTAACATATGAGATGTTTTTCAAAATAAACTTTTGAGAATATACAAAATGCTTTCGACAACAAAAAACAGAAATGTTCACATTCTCTCTCTAAATTGTGTAATATAGAAACATTACGAAATTAATATTTAAGAAGTTTTCTGAATTACAAAAGGTGGTGCAACAATGAAGGGTATTTTAGTCTTTCAAGTATTAATATATGAAGATGAAGGTATTAGTAATAAGATGCAACAACCGTTAATTAGTTAGTGGATTGTGACTGTGCTTGTAGAATTGGATTTGACCTAGTCAGCATAGCATTCTATGTCTTAATTTGAGGGAAAACGTGTGAAGAATGCCTCAAATTTGTTAGTGTGACTAATCATTCTAGTACCACGTAGAACTGTGTATGTGCTGCCTCGTGTTATTGTTACTAGGTTCCATCTAGAATGTTGTTTCTATGTTGGCTTTGTCAGCATTGTGTTATGTTAGTGTTTGTATGTATTGTCTATTTAATATTCATTGACTACATAAAAAGAAAATAAAAACTATTGCAAGCTTTGCTTCAATATCAAACCACACATAAGATTATCACTTTTATAAATTTTTATTTATACTTCAATTTGTAACAACTTTAAAAAATGATTTATTATAGTTAATCATTAGTTTAAGTTAATGTTATGAAGACATGTTGCTAGTACTGGAAATTAATTTTTGTTCTTTAAGAACTAGTCTTAATCTTAAGTGCATAACTCATTTTTTATCTCTTTGTTTGGAGTGGAGAACAGAGAAAAAGAGAAAGAAAGTAAAAAATAAAGTTAGTTGAATAGAGAGAAAAAATGTAAAAAAAAACGTAACAAAAAAACTTTTTACCTATCGTATTTAGGCGTTTTATATTTAACTTAGATCATACATAAATTTGATAGACGTAAATTTATGTTTAATGTATAAATGTTACATGGAAATTTATGTTTGATGTAAAGAGTTCAGATGTAATTTATATATATATATATATATATATATATATATATATATTAATTTCACTCAAAATTTATGTTTGTTATGACATGAACAAACAAACGTCTTTTAAGATACCAATAGAAGCAAATTTTTGTTTGTTAATATGATAATATATGTAAATTTTGTAGTTTCATTTAGTTTAGTTTAGTTCATTCTCGTATGAAACTAAAATTTGAAAACCATAAAATTTTCTAGTACAATATATACATTTCAAATGTAATATTTATAGTACATTTTACGAAATCAATAAATATATAATGAATAAAAAAGATAACTAACTTAAAAGAAAAAAAATCAAAACCTTTTACCAAATGTTTAAAAAACTCTTTCCTTATTTCAACCATATCATCTTTGTCGTAAGGAATCATCAAATATATAAAACATGATACAATATTAGTATGCATAGAGTTTCTTAAATCATATAATTTCGAAACAAATTATAAGTGTTTACATGTCCAATTTTGAATAACTCATGTCCTAATGATAATTTTGATCTAATGCATAATATAACACCTATATTTAAAAAAACCATTTTGCCTATTACATGAAAATAATATAAGAAAAAAAATAATATGATATAACTTCTATACAAAATATAGGAATTATAAATTAAATTTGTCTTTATGTCCTGTTTATTAATTGGTTTGCCACGTCCACAATTATGGTTTAATTGAAAACATCTTAATAATTTTTCTTATAAACTAATTAGATGTTATGCCATTTGTAACATTATTCTTTGTAGAAAGTCCTTTAGTTTAAAGTTGGTTTTTCTTATAAATGAAATAAAATCATAAATTAGGGACTTATTAAGGATGATGACTATTAATGACCAATAAAACCTACAATGAAAAAGAAATGATTAATTAAATAATTATCATAATTAAAAAAAAACTAAGACTAGTCCTTCAATGAAATTAAGTAAATATGTATTTTATGACTTATTAAATACTAAGATGATTCCCCTTGTAGATGTTATTTTGAAATGATAAAGTTCTTCATATAATATAATAAGTTCTTCTGAATGAATGTAAATGAAAAACCGTCAAAGAATTAATTAATTTGTTAACGTATAAGAAGACTCAAACGAAAGAGAAAGAAGTGTAATCAATACCTAAAATAATAATGGTTGGAGAAATGTATTATATATAATTTTTTTAATGTGAGAAACGAATAAGATTAAAGTGCAATTTTTTGTAAACGTTGAAAGGTAAAATAAAATTGCTTATTTAAAATTTCAAACAAGTTAGAGAATAAATCTTATTTTCCGCTAAATTAAACATTTTCGGGAAAACAAATAAACATTTTCAAAATAAAATCATTTTTTACCCACACCAAAGTATCATGTCAAAATAGTGTCTATACATTCATAAAGTTGATGATAATAGTTCTAACATTAATTTATTAGAGATCAAAATAATACATAAAAAATGTATTATTACTTAAATTTATAGTCACAATGGCATAACCTATGTATATTTATATTTATATTAACTAATAATCATTTAAGGTCTATAACTAAATAAAAAGCTGTAAAAACACACAGAGAAACAAAACGAACTGTGATTAAGGTCCCCATAATATTTTCATGGGGAAGTTTTATACACAACTAAACATTCTTTTAAATAACTAAATATTCTCTTCCTTTAAAAAAAATTCATAAATATCATTCCTTCATGAAAATAGAAATAGCATAATTTACTTCGTTACTATGGTTGAGAAAATTATATTCTAGACATATATGAAAAGCTATTTTCAAATACAATTATGATTTTCATTCCAAACTCTTACATTTAATTTCAACAATTTTAGTTGAAAGAATCTTTGTATAGAATACAAAACGTGTCCGAAAACGTAGTTCAGATATAAGGGAACATGTCAATAAACTGTGGACACATTTATGTTTAATCTGTGCTGTGTTGGAAAGTTTATTGAATCCATCAGCATTCACTATTCTAAAAGGAATTAGTCTTTCAACATTAACTCTAGAAATTCTTGAAATAAAAAATAAAAAAATGGAATTTACTTGCTTAGTCAAAGGGATGTGAGTATAATAAGCATAAGAAGATTGGCTCAATTGGTATGCTAATTCAAGATTTTATTACATGCACCCCCATATAATACTATTTACACCCCATGATTTTAAAATAACCCTTCTACCCTCTATAGTATATTTCAGTGGCAACTTCTAAGTACCATTTTTTTTATAACATAAAATGTTTTTCAAAAAAATTTCAAGAACATAAAAAATACTTTCGAGAACACATTGCATAAACATTAACCGTCTCTCTAAATTGTGTAATTTAGAATAATTACGAAATTAATATTTAAGAAGTTTTCTGAATTAGTCAATCCTAAACGAACAAACATTACAAAATTATGTGATTGTTTAAAAAGAAAACGTGTGATGAATAACTCAAATTTGTTCGCTAGAAAAGCTTAGATGGCATTCGCAAGTAAACATTTTTTAGTGACTAATCATTCTGATGTCACCTGGAACTGTGCATGGGCTGCCACGTGGTATTGTTACTAGGTTCCATCTATAAGGTTGTTTGTATGTTGGCTTCTATGCTTGTATGTCAGTGTTTGAAATGTCTTGTGTATTTAATGTTAATAAGATTACTACTTCTATGAATTTTTATTTATACTTCAATTTGTAACTTCTTTAAAAGAAGTTATTTATTTTAATTGAGACGTGTTGATAGGATTGCAAATTGATTTTTATTCTCCAAGAAGTAGTCTTAATTTCAAGTCATTATCTCATAACTCATTTTTTAACTCTTTGGTTCGACTGAATTGAAATGGAGAAGAAGCTAGAGAAAAAAAAAAGTAAAAAAATAAAGTTAGTTGAATGGAGTGGAAAAGAGTGGAAAGAGAAGGAAGATATTAACATTTTTGCAATAGATATGATAACAAATTTAATAATATAATGAATGACAAAAATGTCTTTAATTAAAATTGAATAATATTTATATAATTCAAATATTTAATTTATGATAATAAAATATTTCCAATAATTTTAAAAAATATATATTAGTATATTATTTTATTCTGATTCAAAATATGTATACATATCAAATAAAACCATACATTTAACTATATTTTAAAAATTTTAATAATGTTAAAAAATTTACAAGCCTACTTGTAATATTAATTTTTTTATAAATAAATCTATCAACATTTTAAACTAAGTACTAATAATACCCTAAACCCAATTTAAAGATTAATAAACTAACTACTAACAATAAAAAATATTTCAAAAATTTATTTAATTTTGTTTAAATAATTAATTACTTACCTTGTTCAAATTATTTTTTCACATACCAATTTATATAAAAAATAATAATTTACAATTTTTTATGTAATTATTTTAGAAGGTAGAGTATAAAAAGAAATAAAAAATATATCAATAAAAATCAATATATTTGCTTACAATTTGTTCAAATTACATCACTAGCTTAACTATTAAAGATGTAGCTTTTAATGAAATTATTGGTGTATTTTCAGCATGTAATTAATAAATATTTACTGACTTGGATTGGTTAAACAAAAGTGTTATATTCATTGATTAAAACCTATTCTTATATATGTCTTTCATATTAAAATAAATTTTTTTATTCAAAAGCGAATAAGGATTCACATAAATATTGTTTTTTATTAAGTATTTTATTATTGAAAAGCGAATAAGGATTCACATAAATATTGTTTTTTATTAGAACAGTCTAATTTAACAACAATTTTACAAAAAGCAGTATAAATTTAAAAAGAATTATAATTATAAGTAAGTCGTATTATATTAACATGTAGAAGTAGTGTTAGGTGTTCATAAATTTAGTCTAACGTTTAACCGATATTAGCCTTAATGAGCCTGAGAAAGAGGTCATCTTCAAATGAGAATCTCCATCAAAACCAGCCATCACTCCTTGTAAGGTTTTGGCCATTACCACTATCCACAGCCATGCTCGCGAGATCTAAATTGATCTTTAGGTAAAGATAACTATATTAGATTGTCCTATTTGTGAATGAATAAGTTGTTGACATATAGAGTTTCCATATAGTGTATTCAAAGAGTTAGTGAAGGATTGAACCACCAACGCAGAATTACTTTTTATAACGGGTAAAATTGCCCTATTATGACAGGTAGATTGACGTCATAGTTTTGACAATCATAATAGATATGCCTTTTATGACTAGAAAAAAATACGTCATAATAGTTCTATTACCTGTCATAATATACAAATTTATTATGACTTATCTGAATTTACTTTTCATAATATGTGAGATTTTATGATGTAATTTTTTTTTATCTATTATAATATTTCTCATGTATCATGATAGGTAATTGTTCACCTGTCATAATACATGTTTTTTTAGAATTAAGGTTTAATCCTTTCGAACATCCTTATTTCTGTAGGATCGTCTCAAGTAGGTCCTCGTATTGTAAATGTTCTCGATTAGGTCCCTTATTATGAAAAATTGACTCAATTTAGGCCTTACCGTTAGTTCCATACTAACACTGTTAAAGGGGTGACACGTGTCAGTTTGTGATTTTTTTGAATTTTTTAATTATATTTTTATTTTTATTTTTTATTTTATTTTTTATTTTTTAAAAGTAAAATTTAAAAATACCACGTGTCAAACTGATAGTGTGCCACGTGGCAATGACAGTGTGACATGGCACTGACAGTGTCACATGTCATTGTCAAGCCACGTGTCATTGCATTAGTCTCAATTTGGTCCCTATATTTTCATTATGTTGCAATTTGATCCCTGTATTTTGATTTTGTCTCAATTTAGTCTTAATTTTAAAAATTAAACTATTTTTTCCCTCCTCAAATTCAAACAAAGTTTAAATTGTATATAAATCTTAACAAATATTTTTATTAAAATTAATATTTTTAATAAATATTTTTAACAAGATTAAGTTTAATTATATTTATATTTACTTAATCCACTAGTACAAAATGTGCTTTTAAACTCGCACAATAGATCTCGGTTTATACCAAACCGCTGTCTATTCAGACACGGTGGTAGTTTTGTAATTAACGAGACCTTATAGGCCTCGGTTCAGATTTGACCGGTGCCAAAAAGGGTTACCACTTCGGTTGTAAAAGCAACCGGTGCCTAATGAGTGGTTTCTGACACAATTTCTGACGCGGTGAAGAGAAACCCGAGGTAAAAGGAGTATACTGCACCGGTTGATAAGAAGAACCGAGGCGTATAAGCCTCTACTACCTCGGGCCCAAAAAAACCGAGGCATATAAGCCTCTTATTTCTCCCCAGATTTTCCCCAAACACGCGAAGACCTAGCCCCCACCCCTCGCGCGCCTCGCTCGCCTCCCTCCCCTCCCTCCCCTCACTCTCGCCCTCCCTCGCTCTCAGTCTCGCCTCCCTCGATCTGGCCTCCCTCCCCTCGGTCTCGCCTCCCTCCCCTCGGTCTCGCCTCCCTCGGTCTCGGTCTCGCCTCCGTCGGTCTCGGTCTCGGTCTCGCCTCCCTCGCTCTCGCGCTCCCTCCCCTAGTGTATCTCCTTTTTCATTTTCCAGAAACGCTCTTCTTTCCTCTCGCAGAGCAAAAGCAGAAACTCTCGCAGTGGTGTTGAAAGCAGAGGGGACGCGATGGTGGCTCGCCGATCTAAGGGTTGAACGAATCGCGGTGGTTTCTGTGGAGGCGAGGTGGCGGCTAGGTCACAGCGAGACGGCAGCGAGGCCGCGGCGAGACGGTAGCGAGGTGGCGGCGAGGTCCCGGTGAGGTCGCGGCAAGGGCGTATTTTTGCTTCTGAGATTTGCTTCTGGGATTTGCTTCTGAGATTTGCATCTGAGATTTGAATCTGAGATTTGCTTCTGAGATTTGCTTCTGATATTTGGTTCTGTATTTTTGAGATTTGATTCAGGGAAGAAAAATTCAATAACTCTTTTCCTTGGACCGTTTTGTTTTGCTTGAACTGTGCTTGAATTCTGGACTGTTCTGGACTGTTTTTCTTAAACTGTGCTTGAATTCTGCTTGGACGGTAGACTGTGCAAGGAAGAGGGGGGACTGTGCAAGGAAGAGGGATGTGGAAGGAAGAGGGACTGTGCGGACAAAAAAAACATGTTATTGCCTCGGTTATTTAAGAACCGAGGCATAATCCCATATTGTTTTAACCCGGTTCAGTGAACCGAGGCATAAAACCGCTCCTTTTTTACCTCGTTCGTATACGCCTCGGTTGCAGAACCGGTGCCTATAAGCAAAATTAACCGATGCAATTTCCCCTTCCTGTACTAGTGATCATAGAAATGTTAATTATGTTATTTAAATATATCTATAAGGGTTTAAAAAAAAGAGTGACATAACATGCTGGTGTTATGCTATGTTATTTAAATATATACAATTTAAACTTTGTTTGAATTTGAGGAGGGAAAAATTGTCTAATTTTTAAAATTAAGACTAAATTGAGACAAAATAAAAATACAGGGATCAAATTGCAACCTAATAAAAATACAGGGACCAAATTGAGACTAATGCAATGACACGTGGCTTGACAATGACATGTGGCACTATCAGTGCCATGTCACACTGCCATTGCCACGTGGCACACTATCAGTTTGACACGTGACATTTTTTAATTTTACTTTTAAAAAAATAAAAAATAAAATAAAAAATAAAAATAAAAATAATAAAAATATAATTAAAAAATTCAAAAAAACCACGAACTGACACGTGTCACCCCCTTTAACGGTGTTAGTATGGAACTAACGGTAAGGCTTAAATTGATTCAATTTTTCATAATAAGGGACCTAATCGAAAACATTTACAATACGAGGACCTACTTGAGACAATCCTACAGAAATAGGGATGTTCGAAAGGATTAAATCTAGAATTAACATATTATGAAATACACTCTCATGTACATCATAAAAGATTATTTTTAAAAAAAATTCATGCTTACATTTTGCAATCTAATCAATTTACAATTAATTTTCATGTATTATCATCTCATTTAATCAATTTTTAATCAGTATACTTGGAAATGAATATATTCAATTGAACAAACAAAATAGAATGCATTTCATACATTAAATTGTCTAATAATATTTAATACATTATTTGTACATAAAACTATATATTTAATCCAAATATTATATTAACCTACATATACTACTAAATAGTAGCCAAATTTTTATAATTTAATAACACTTAGAAAAAAGTCCACTTAATTCTAATGTCTTCCATGCATGGATCGAAGCTAAATAGCCAAATTACAAATCACACTTCCAGCAAGAGGGTGTCCTGTAGTACAGTAATGCAATACTTATCTATATTAATACGTTGAGGGGTTGAAAGAAAGCCTTGTTTCCAAAGTGTCAAAATCATGCTAATTATGTACTTTAAGAAGCTTTTTATCTTATACTTGCTTTATTTTTAATCTTTACTATAGGTGTCTCTTATTAAAATCGGATTTAGTATTTAAAAAAAATCTCATAGTTAAAAGGATTTGATACCCAAATAACTATATATATCCCAAAATAAACGATAGACTCATGTATTTATAGGTCCATTGACCTCATTATTGTAAAAGAGTACGATAATGAATACTATTGTAATGGAAAAGAGTACAACAACAAGTTCAAAGTGAATACTTGGGATCTTCATTTCTCTTTTAGTTCTTCCTTGGTTGCTTCATTGTTGCCCATCGCTGATAGATTAAACCTACAAGGAATTTAATTTATATTGAAAGAAAGTAAAACAAATGCGTTAGTGTTTTCATTTGCATCAAACCAAAACCAATATTGTTAAGTGACATATAACCAATCGATCATATAGAAAAGAACAACATAATAAAAAAGACACAAGCAAATATTGGTTTGAAAAAATAAATGACTTTATATATGTAAAAACACACTGCATATTTAAATTTGGTACATGTGAGTAGAAATAGGGGTAGGGGTAGGACACAACAGATTCAAGGGAAAAGGAAACTATGGTTGAGGAAACATCCAAAATAATGATTGAAACAAATTCATGAAGTTCCTAACAATATATCAAATAGGAAAAATCATTGAAGTATAAAGGAATTGGCTCAAATTATTTACATTCAGCATACCTAATCAGAATCAAAATCTTTCATTAGGAAAAAAAGAACATAAAACTTATAGAGCATTACATTTTCAACTATCTCCATTCAGTGCTGATACATCATAAAACCATTAAGAAAACAATACTAACTATGACTTAAACAATTCAAGGGATGCAAAAATATCAGGCAAAATGAAGTTCAATAGAGACCATAGTTTGACAAAGTTGTTCTGAAGAGGAGTTCCATTTAAAAGAAATGACAGATGTTTATCTCTTAGTTCCTTCAATCTGGCCTTAGTCACTGTTGGGTAACCCATACAAGCCGTGAAGACAAGTTGACTACTATCAAATGTTGAACCAAAAAGTGTTGCAGCAACAAAATTGTATCCGCAGAATCTTTTGTTGTGACTAATGCCAGACCCATGTAAGACCCATGTAAATATCTAAGAATCAGGAGAAAAAAATTTTGCAACCATATATAGTGTGAATCAGAACCATTGGCCTTTTGTTGAAACAACATTTTTTTTAAAGAGTGGTGTTATGTAGAGAAAAACTTATGAAATTTTTATCTGGGACACATTATATAGAGCTAGGGTGTAAGACAAAATTCAAATACGAACAACATCTTAATCATAGTCAAACAAATAACATTCTTAATCATAAAACTTATAGTAGTATCATTATCTTAAGATCCTAAAACTCTGAAGCATAACAAAACTCATGAAATTATTCACGTTTAGATAGTTGATATGTAGGCACATTTTCAACATGGGAGAACATAAAATTGAAACAATTATATAGTTAATGGGATAATATTGAGTGCAAACCATCACACATTAATACCCATGAACATTAATTGTATTTTATTAAGCAATACATGAACATACAGGTTCTTAATTCCATTAAGAAATATTATTTGCAACAATATTATTTGCATAGTTTGTTGTCGTTTCCTTCAGATGCCAACTCTCGGTTATCATAAGACCACTTCAGTCCACAAACCTTCAAAGAAACAAAAAAGAAAATCAATATGTGTTGGATATCATGTACAATGGAATAATTGGACAAGATGAAATTGTAAGAAATAAAAACAAGACTGGCCTCTAATTTGTGCCCTAACAGTTTACTGACAAAATCTTCTTTTGCACGAATATCTCTGATAAATATTCTTATCCCTATCGCCAAAAGACAAAAGACACGAACTCCAGGCCAAGGCTCTAACACGTAACAGATGACCCTCCATAGACCTTATATCTTCTTGCAATGGGATGCATCCCAAATCTACATGGATAATAATTAGACCGAGGCATTGCTTAATTGGTAGATGGGAGAAAAAAATAAAATGAACTAGCAAGTTTCGTTAATACAATGAGAAGAAAAAATCTTTTTGTGATCATGTAAAATAGTTAAGAGATCAAATTTGTTTTCTTGGGGAACTTAGTCTCAAGGAAAATGTGTAGAAGCAATGCACTAGATATCAAACTTAAAATGAAACTAAGCCACCTATATCTCTCCATCCCCCATTTCACTCCTTGAGAGCAAAGGCATTAATCAATTTACTACACAAAAAAAAATCATTTTTCCATAATTCACAATGAATTGATCATGATAGCATGATGACATAGACCAACATAATTGGAGAAAGAAGAAATACAAACACAATTTCAGGAAGTGTAACCTTTCGTATATGTTTTTTCCCCGTGTAAATTCAATATAAAAATTTGATCCATTGTTCTTTATCTAGTTTCCTTCCGATAAAATGAAAAATGGTATTCCTTCAAAGTATCATCATCAACCTCTATATCCAAGGACTGGACCTGAAAATTAAATTAATGTTATTAAATAGATTAAAATCCAAAGGTCTAAAGACTTAAAATACTTTGGATTGATAATGTAAACAACTCAAAGGAAGGATGAGACAAAGAACCAGCTTTGAAAGGTGTTTCAGCAGCCTCGGTCGGAGCAACAGATCCAGGAGGTAAAGCATTTCCACGTGGTAACTAAGATTGCCAATGAGTTTATTGTAAATAAAATGCCTTAAAAATATAATGAAACAAACAACACAACTTTAACACCCAGATGAACCTTAATCTGTTATATAATACAATAAACACTCACCAACCACTCTTAAGATGTTCTAGATAAGGCCTAGTGAAGTGTATGAGGTTTCTTTGAGTTTATAGCCAGGGGAACCTTAATCTTACCAACATCTTTAGTAACAAGAACCTTAAAGATACGAAAGAATATCAAAATCTTCTTTCATATCTCATCCAAAGAAGCATCCTTCTCAAGCTTCGCTGACAACACTTTTCTTGCTTTTTCGAATTCCATCTGACAATTAAGCAACGAGTGCCAAAATGTTCTATTAAAAGGGAGAAATAGAAAAATATCGTGGAGTTCAGCGAAGACCATGGGAGAAATAGAAAATGTCGTGGAGCTCAGTAAACCCTACCTTAGAAAGACGACGACGCAACAATGTTGCGAAGGCGATGGTGTCGACGACGTAAAGGCAATGGTGAACATTGATAGCGTTAGGGCGTTGGCTCGTGTGCGCGCAAAGATAAGAGAGATGTTTCGAAAATGAAGTGAAAGCTGTGAATGAAATGAAAGCTGAAGTTATTTATATCTATCATGATAGGTAAGTAAGCAACAATCATAATTGAGTCTTAATATGATAAGTTTTCTAAAATATGTTATAATATGTTTTTATCATAATATCAATGTTGCCACCATGCCTTATTTATTATGATAGGTGGTTTTTAATTTTCACAATACATGTAATTTTTATTACGAAAATGTCACCGGTCAATGTATTATGTTAAGTGAATTTCACCTGTCATAACAAGTCATCATGGAAAGTAGTCTTAATGGAAAGCTTTCTCAAAGGTGGCGTGCTCCACTTTTCATTTTAGGGTGATTCGAAGAAGCTCATAACAGATAGACGTTGATGGTGGAATGTTTCATGAAAGAAAGTAGCCATAATGCTTAGGCAACAACTATCAGTGGAGAAGCCTAAAACATAAGGACAATGAAGTTGTGTCATTATCACACAACTTCAGTACAACCAATTTTGTTGTGAAGTCGTCTCTCCAACGCACGAGTTTAACACAAACAAAAAACATTTAAAGTTATGTTATGATGACACAACTTTGTTATAAGTGAAAACAAAAAGTTAAGTGAACAAATTGGGATTAAACAAAGTTGTGTGAGGGTAGAACAACTTTAGTCCTAACACCTACACTAGTGGAAACATATGATTTTATGACAGTTCTAATTCACTCATCATGATAAGTGACATAATGATATTTTTATAATAAATTCCAAAACATACTACGATGGTTCTAAATCCACCCCGTCATAAAAAGTATCACAATGATATTTTTGTAATGAATTACGAACATATTATGATGATTTTAAATCCACGTGTCATAAAAAATGACACAATGACATTCTTGTAATAAATTACAAAACATATTACGACAATTTTATATCCAACCATCATAATAAGTGATACATGGAAATTTTTTAATAAATTACAAGTACTTAATATGATCATTTTAAGTTCACCTATAACAAGTGACATGATAATATTTTTGTAATAAATTATTAATACTTACGATGATGGTTCTAAATTCACTCGTCATAATAAGTGATGTAGTGACATTTTATTTGTCTTCCTTCATACTCTTAACGTGATGCACCACTTTAAACCCTAGATTTAAGCTTGTCGAACACGAAAATGCCCTCGAGCTTCTCGTAGAGGTAGGTTAGATCAACCCTCTCGAACCTTCCTTGACAAGTCAATTTCTTAGCCTTTCCCTGACATGTGTGTGTTGGATATAAGTGAGTCATGTTGTTGTAGTTGAAAAGGGAGATTGTGAAATGCAATGACGAGAGGGAGAGAAATATACCTTTTGTGAGGTGTAGTTTATAGAAAACGTTGGTTTTGGAGATGCTTCAGGTCTATGTTAGATATTGCTCATTGAATTTTCGTTTCTACTAGTTGATGACAAATTTATGAACACCGAAAAATGATGCCACAAACTTGTTTAACAATCGGCAAGTGTGACCGAATCGTATCAAGTAATAAAACTTGGTAAGACCAAGTATCGTTCTCCCAAAGGACTCACGGCCTAGTTAGTTATATGATTTGTTGATTATTTAAGACTTGTGAACAATTGATTGTAGGTTTTAAATGCAAAAGACAATAATTAAACATGTATGCATGAATTTGATCAATGGAAAAGAGGAAAACAAACACTTTAATGAATTAAATGGATGAGTATCACTACAAGAAAAAAGTGTATTACATACAGCAAAAATCCGTATATAAGACCCAAAATTCGTATATATTCTGTGTTTATATACGGATTACATACGGACAAAAATCCGTATATAATACCATCGTAGCTAAGTTTACATACGGATTTATCCGTATATAACTTATATACGGAAATTATATACGGATTTATCCGTATATAAGTTATATACGGAAATATCCGTATATAACTTATATACGGAAATTATATATTGATTTATCCGTATATAAGTTATATACGAAAATATCCGTATATAACTTATATACAGAAATTATATACGGATATTTCCATATATAACTTATATACGGAAATTATGTACGGATATATCCGTATATAAGTTATGTACAGATAAATCCGTATATAATTTCCGTATATAAGTTATATAAGGATATTTCCGTATATAACTTATATACGGATAAATCCGTATATAACTTATATACGGAAATTATATACGGATATATCCGTATATAATGGTTTAACAAGAGCTAAATAAATTCTCTGTATATAGCAGTTCCCCATGCACAATATACAAGCAGACCTGGACATTATAGTGAACATTCAACATTGTTACAAGCAAACCTGGACATTATACATTGCACATTGACATATAAATTTAATAAGGTTTTCAGATACACTTAATCCACAAAGAAAACATTGTATATGAATACATAAATATTGTATAATGTAAATATAACTGCAACATTTGATAAGTTCATAAACAGATTGTAGTTGTGGTTCTAAATAAGTTCAACAGTAATGGAAATAAGTTCTATAAAATGCCTAATAATGCATGTAATCATCATTTCCATCTTGTGGTTGTTCATGTGGTCGTTGCTGGTGTGGTGGTTGTTGTTCTGGAGGTTGCTGTTCTGGTTGGACTATATTGGGTACGTCATTTTGAACTTGAGGATTTTGAAGGTTTAAAAATTGTTGTGCAGCCGCGGCTGCTGAAGGCGGAAGGAATGGTATGAGGACGCCAATAAAGCCTTCAAACTTTTGAAGCTGCTGACCATATTGTTGTAACTGCGATTTCAGGTTAAGAATTTCTTCTGAATTTTGAGGTTGAGCAGTAGAAGATGCCTGTGTCTGTTGGATGTAACTATCAACACAGTCATCTTGGGAAGTGACATTTCCAATGCCGTATACGCGTCCCTTGTATTTTCCACCAGCAGCCTCTAACCAACATCGGTTTCTCAATCTTTCCTCCTCCGCAGGGTCTAGAGGAGAAGATGTTGAGACACAACAGATGCAGTCTCAGATCTAATTTGAGAAAATTTTGCAACAAATTGTTCCTGTTAAATGAATAAATATTATCATTACACATGAGGTTTAAAAAACGAAAATTTATAATGTGATAGAGTTAGTACAAACTTACATGGGTCCGCCTAGACCTTTCGTCCACAAATTCTCCTGTTGATTGACGAATATGTGTCTGCTGAAATATTTCATCAACATGCACAGACCGACCAAGCTCTTGTGACTGCAAACAAAAGGAGTTGTTAATAAATATTTGTAAAGTTTATGATTAAAAATATAAGAAAAAAAATGTACAAGTTATATACCAAACGAATAGCATGCTCATGCACGCTTATAGACCCTCCAGTGTGCAAACAACCACCCTTTTCAGATGTCCGATTCTTCTTTGCCGTTTCACACTTTTGTCTATAAAGTGGCATGTTCCACTTTTCCAAAAGAGCATTCCAAGTATCGTCCCCCAGCCAATCAGGTCTTTTTCCTAGAGTTCTAGCTTTTTTATACATCTCTGAGAGTCTATGAGATGCCTTGGTGTGATAATTTTTTTTGACCTTTTCCTCATCTTCAGGCTTCCATGAAACCCTTCTCTGTTATATTAGAAATAATAGGTTTGAATAAGTAAACAAGTTCAAAGTATAAATTAAATGCAGGACACCAACTATTGACTTGTAACAGGATTAGGAATGAAAAGTGTTTACCTTAAAACGTTCGAAGAAGACATCTCTGGTTGACTTAGGGATTGCACCCCATGTTAGCCATGGCTCATCAAACTGTTCCTTGATGGTTGCTGTGATTGCCTTGGATGCAGTTTTTGTAGGATAAAACCTAAAACAAAATTAAACTCAAACATTACAATAATACAACAATGAATTCTGTATATATTATTTGAGTTATTTTTTTTCTTACCCTCCTCCAACGGGTGTAATCATTGGACGACTATTGGAACATTCTTCCATGTTATTGGCGGCTGAACTAGAATGTGGATCTGCATCCTCTATACCAGGTGATGCTGCAATGTTTCTGGGAGTTGATGGGTTAGAACCAACATTGGGAGAGAGTGAAGCCTGAAGATAAGGAGGCACTTGGTATGGAGTGGGTGTCAAGCCAGGCACTTGTATTGGAGGTGGAAGAGATGTACCAATAGAGGTAGGTGAAGATGTAGGAACTTGATGTGGAGTGGGAGTGAAGGCAGGAACAACTAATGGAGGTGGAACAGATCTACCAGTAGAGGTAGAGGTAGGTGTAGTTGGTTGACTGGTTGAACCAATTTCATTATTGAAACGTGTCATCAACTTCACTACGTAAGATTTCTTCCCCTTGCCCTTATCAGAATTTCCTGAAGGTGGAATAGGAGGGCCAGAAGGACCTGATGCCATATTCTTGAACATAATATATATTTTTATACAATAGAAGAAAAGAAAATTTAGAAATAGTACAATCAGAGATAAATGCAATAAAGCTCTATTCTGTAACCAACTTGTGAGATAATATAATATTGTGATTGTGATAAAGGTATTTGCCAAGAATTTTTCAACAAGATAATATAATATTGTGATTGTGATGTGTGGAACTTGGTAGAACATATGGAATCACGTGAATAGTTTTTCACAGTAGTTTTCACAGGTAAAGTATTTGCCAAGAATTTTTCAGCAAGATTTGGAATTAGTTATGTGAGATTTATTTATGTACGTTTAATATTGTCAACCACCAAAAAGAGACATATCCGAATAACCAGCCAAATTCAAATTCAACTTAGAATCTCTAAGTTCAGATTGACAAGTAACTAATAGACATCTTTGGCAATTGACAGGAAACTAATACTTTGGATTAACTCAAATGCTAAACACTGAAACTCAAGTCTTGGGCTTTTATTACATTTGAGGTTACCCAATTGATTATTTTTGCTGCCATGATAGTTAAATTTATTTCTCAAAGAAAATGGAGAAGTATATAACTTAATCCAAGTGGTAAGATAACAAGATTGTTTTTCTTAAATGAACTTTTGGGGGTGACTAAGTGTTGTAAAGAGAGTAAGTGCTAGTATAGCTTGTGAGTCCACTGGCTTTAATTTGGATTAGTTGGAAACTGAGTTGACTTCTCCACGTGAAGGATCTAAGACAAATAAAAAAGAATTCTAACTACTAACATGATATTAGAAAGTTGTTATTAATAGAAAAATGATCAAGAATGGTAATTAGAAAATGGAACTGTTAAATTGGTCATTTAGTGCTACTTCTGTTTACGAGGCCATCTATTGTTGTAGAAGCAAAATTGGCTTGCCAACATACACCACACGGCCTAGGACCACATTGGAAGGCAACTCTCGGTTTTCTTGGCAAACACCAAAGCACATAGAATTGAAATGAAAAAATGAAAGAGGGGGCCACGTGAACAACCAACACTCACGGCAATTTCACACAAAATGGGAGGCTTGTTTCTCTTAATGGGAGACAACAAAGTAGAAAAAGGGGGCCACCATTACAAGAGCTTCTCACGGTTTTTTGTTAAAAGGATGACTTGGCAAAGCTCAACAAAAATAAGGAGTTTCCAGCTGGCCACATTCCACACGGTTTGCAACATTGGCAAGTCAACAAAAGGTAAAAAAAAAGGGGGCACACTTACTCTTGGCTGGAACGTTTTAGGAAGAGAGAGAGCAAATTCAGAATTTGGAGAAGCACAACATCACACGGCCAGCACCAAACACAAGAAGCATTGGTTTGGTCCAAGAAGAATTTGGAAGTCCAGCTGCCATTTGTTGATTGGAAGGGGGGTTGCATGCTTGCTGAAGAACATCTCTCGGTCCATGGATTCTAGGGAGAAGGAGAGAATGTTTTTCTTGGGAGAGGATGCAGAGGACAATAAGGAGACAACACACGGCCAGAAGAAGAGAGTCTCTCCTCTCGGAATTTTTGGGCTCTCAACAGTTCTGAGTGTTCCATCTTTTTATCTTCTTCTATGAGAGAAAAACGCAAGAGTGCAGAGAACATGGCTGGAGAATGAAAGAAGAAATGGTGCAGGGGTGAGAGGCTTGACAGAAGAAAATTTAGAGATGATCCTAAGTAGAAAAATACCACATTCAGAGAGCCTTTATTTCATGGTAAAGATTATGTTCAGCAGTTGGCCCTTATAACTGAGGTATTTGCAATAAAACTCTATTAGTAAATGTTTAATGTTAAGACTTACATTCATAAGAACTTAAGATTGTGGACAACATTATAAATGCAACAAAAATAAGGAGGAACACACCCTAACTCTATTCAGTGCTAGAACTAGGAAATTCATCTTCATTGTCATCTTCACCCTGTTCCTCTGCATTGTATTCTTCTGATTCCATTGTATCTTCATCTATCTGCCCTTGAAATGATGAAATATTGTTAGGGTTCACTTCTTCAAGACCAGCGTCTACATCTTGTAATCGGACTACTTCTTCAACATCAATGACGTCATTAACATGTGACATTTCCTCCACTTGGTATGGCACATCGGCTTCTACATCATTCGAATCAATGCGACCTCTAGGCTTCGTTTTTATCGCAACACACCAACCTCGTTTGTCCGTGCGTGATGTAGGATATGGTACATAATACACTTGTTGTACATTATGTGCAATTATAATGTTGATTAGATGCAAACCTCACAGCTGAAAGTGATTTGCATGCATAAAGGGTTGGTGGTAAACCACCGATAAAATAATTGTTGCCAAGATCAAGTGTAGTAAGGCTGAGGAATCCTGAGAAATTGAATGCAGGGATATTTCCCTCCAAGAGATTCACCCTTAAATTCAACACCACAAGATTGACACAGTTCATCAGAGACGGGGGCATAGTACCTGTCAAATTGTTGACATGAAGGAGTAGCCGTTCCAACTTGGAGAGTTTACCAATTTCACGGGGGATGAAACCTGTGAAATGATTGGAGTAGAGCTCCAAAACTGTGAGGTTGGTAAGGCCAACTATACCATCGCCAATTGTTCCAGTGAGTCTATTGAGGGGCAATGAGATTTCTGTGAGAGAAACAGCATCAAAAATATCACTTGGAATAGGCCCTGACAGAAAATTGAAGCCTGCTCTAAATCTCTCCAGCTTGGAACATGCTCCAAGTCCAGTCTGAATGGCACCATCAAAATCATTGGAGGAATAATCCAAGAATCTTAGAGAGGAGGAGTTACGGTCATTAATGCAAAACAGGGAAGTGGGAATATGACCTATGAAGCTGTTATTACTAACATTCAAAGACACCAAACTTCCTCCAGCTGCAGCAGCTGCCAAGTTCTCGAGCAAAGAATTTGGAAGTGTCCCATTGAAAAAGTTGCTGGACAAATCCAGCTCCTGGATACCAGCACCACTGCTATTTTTGCCACTGTTATCAATCCCAAAAGGTGGCAATTCACCAGACAGATGATTCTAGCTCAAATCAAGAACCACCAAGTGACTGAGCAATGAAAAAAGATGGTGCTGGAGACCACCAGATAATCTGTTATGGGAGAGATTAAGGTGAGAGAGAGAAGAGAGGTTTGTGAGAGAGGGGGAGATGAAGCCAGTGAGGCCTCTAGAAGGTAGCAAAAGATGTGTGACTCTAAGATCCCCATCACAAGTAATGCCTTCCCAAGCACAACAGTCAAGAGAATCAGACCAATTGACAGAAGGAAAAGGTGGAGAGGTGGATATGTTCCCAGAGAAAGCCAAGAGGGAGAGTTTATCAATCTGACTACAAGAAGAAACATGAACAACAAACAAGGAGAAGAGGAATAAGGGGACTATGATAGAGACCATGAAGTTGGAAACCATGTAAGAATTGTAAAGGGAATATGCAGAGGAAGATGAAGATGGTGATGGCATGAGAAAACTGAGAGAATGGAGTGTTTGAAGTGATGGTTGGTCATGAGGAGTGGAAATGAGAAAGAAGAGGAGGAGGGGGACATAAGGGGGTGAAGAACCAATGTAAGAAGAGATAGTTGGGGTGGCATGGGAGCAAGGAAGACCATGACCATCCATTGACAAGGGAAGCAAAATGAAGGGTGGGAGAGAGAGAGACAAAGTGGAAGGGTGACGTTGACAACTGGGGATTTAGATATACATACACATAGATAATATTTAGATTTTAATTATCATTACCACTGTAACAACTCATTGCAGTTCATAGTAAATATAATTCATCTGGTGTTTATGTTTATTTTGAAAAACTGTGGATTAAGCAAGAAAAGAAAAGAAAGATTTTTGATATAGTTGTTGTTCTACTATTGATCTTAAAGAAAGTAGAAAATAGTTGTTTAGTTGTTATATTATATAGAGGTCGCAGACACAACAGTTTTCTTAGTTCTCACATTTTGCAAGAATTCTCATTGTATTCAAATTGAGAAAAAGGTATCTTACATCAAGGAAACAGTAGTCTGCTTCTTTGATTTCTAAGAGATCAATGAAGAGTCAACAAAAACTCAAAAGCCAATGATAGACCTTCTGGTATCCAAACAGCAAGCTCATCTGAATTGGCAAAGGCCGAGAGTCTAAGGTCTGATGAAGCAAAGAAGAACAAGCCATGAGCAGGGGATCCATTGAGGTAATGAAAGATTCTTTGAGCAGCATTGTAATAAGTATCAAGAGGTTTGCATAGAAATTGGCTGAGTTGTTGTACACATAATCAATATCTTGCTTGATGATGGTGAGGTGCAAAAGTTTGCCAACTAACTGCCAGTAACCAGCAGCATTACATAAAAGTTGTCCATGATTTGCCATAAGTTTAATAGAAGGATCAGAAGGAGTGTTAGTAGGTTTAGAACCAATCAAACCACTGTCATCGACAAGTTCAAGAATATATTTTCTCTTATTCATGTGAATTCCAGATTTGGACCTTGTAATTTCAAGACCGAGAAAGTATCTTAAAGATCCTAGGTCTTTGATTTTAAATTTGGTATCTAAGATGTGCTTAAGATGATTAATTTCTGCCATATCATTGCTAATTAAAACAATATCATCCACCTAAACAAATAATGCAGTAAAAGAAGTAGAAGCAGATTTGACAAACAAAGCTTGATCTGCAGAAGATTATTCGTAATTAAGAGAAAGAAGAGTAGCAGATAAGGTACTATGCCATTGTCAACAAAGGGGAAGTAAACTAGGAGGAGGGACAAGATGAATTGGCAAAAGCTAGGCTTTTAGATGATGACATTTTCCTGGGTAAAGTTATTGTTAACACTCAATTTTGTCCGGGTTGTAAAAAATTTCTATTTTTATTGGTTATTTATTATTTTCCTTTTTATTATTTTACCTTTTTGTTTTATTCTATTTTTATGTATTTATATTTTTGCTTTTAATTCAATTTCTATTTTTCTTATCTTCAATTAGTTTTAATAGAGTTAATTAATCAAAATAATTAAACAATTGAAAAATAAAATTAAAACTGAAAATAATTAGAGAATAAAATAAAAATTAAAAAAAAAGGTAAATAAATAAAAGAAACGTGGGAAAGGGGTATGGGGGGACGTGTCTGGAGTGAGGGGACAAGGTGGTTAGAAGGGAATATTTTTCCAAGATTTTGGGGAGGGGGATTTGGTTGGATCAGAGGAGAAAAGAAAGGTTTTAGAGGGTGACGAGAGGAGATCATCGGAGGGAGGCAAAGGAGATCTGAAGTGACGAATACCAGAGGCATTCTCAGGTATGCAGCTTGTCCTTTATTCTCTTTCTCATGAAGTATGATAAAATTAGAATGATAATGCATACGAGGATTACCTATAATTTGTTCAAAAACACTATGGTGTGTGGTCATCATCCTTCTCCATGACCACTTGTTATCATCATCGGTCAGCTTGATTCCATAGTTACCATATACATACATCATACTCTCGTTGGAAACTCAGTAAAAATCACTGCCAAAAAACGCTAACCCAGTAATATCCACTTTACTCATTGCACCATTTTTCGTAAAACCCTTACGTCCCGAGACTCAAATGGACCCTCTGAAATTCAAAATCTCCTCCACTGGATTTGCTCTTTCGGTGAGGATGAATGGGACGCTGGAGGCGATGGCTTAATGCCTCTACTTTTGGGTAGGCTTGAGAGGAAAGGAGTGGCTGGTTGCTTTGTGGTTGGCGGTTTGGAAGTGGTAGTCCGCTGTGTGATGGTGACCGTGTAGGTGGCCGTGGAGGTGGCCGAGGAGGTAGACGGAGATGCGGCGCGGGGAGGCAAACCCGTCCCTGGGTTGGAGTTTTCGAAGCGAGGAGCTCAGGTTGTCGCCGGCGAGGCCAGGTCGTGGTCTGGGCAGAGGTGGCGGTGGCTGGTTCCAGCCGAGGTGGTGGCAGCGTGCCTCCCAGCCTTAGGGTTTTCCTGGTCAGAGAGAAAGAAACTTGGGTCTCTGGAGAGTGTGTGAGATGAGAGAGGGAGCTTACGGGAGGGTGTTGGATCTGAGTGGGTGAGGAATGGAAGGGAAGGTACTGAACCCCTAGGAGATTCTAGGTTAGAAGCCACCCGGGTGGGCCAAGCCCAGAACGAACGCACGTCATTTGGCCTTTTTCGAACGTTCGTCATCCAGCCTCATCTTCCCAACGAACGCTCGTCCCAAACGAGCGCTCGTCATTCGGTCTCCACTTCCCACATCTTCCCAACAAACGCTCGTCAATAACGAGCGTTCGTCAACCAGCCTCATCTTCCCAACGAACGCTCGTCCCAAACGAACGCTCGTCATTCGGTCTCCACTTCCCACATCTTCCCAACGAACGCTTGTCAATAACGAGCGTTCGTCATCCAGCCTCATCTTCCCAACGAACGCTCGTCCAAAACGAGCGCTCGTCATTCGGTCTCCACTTCCCACATCTTCCCAACGAACGCTCGTCAATAACGAGCGTTCGTCATCCAGACTCATCTTCCCAACGAGCGCTCGTCCAAAACGAGCGCTCGTCATTCGGTCTCCACTTCCCGCATCTTCCCAACGAACGCTCGTCCATAACGAGCGTTCGTCATCCCGCTTCATCATCCCAACGAACGCTCGTCCATAACGAGCGTTCGCCATCCAACCTCATTTTCCCAACGAACGCTCGTCCTAAACGAGCGCTCGTCATTCGGCCTCCACTTCCCACATCTTCCCAACGAACGCTCTTCCATAACGAGCGTTCGTCATCCCACCTCATCTACCCAATGAACGCTCGTCCCCAACGAGCGCTCGTCGACTAGACTCCTCTTCTCAGCGTCCGTTCGTCACATCATCCAATGAACGCTCATCATCTACCTTCCTGTACTCAACGTACGTTCGTCGTATCACCCAACGAACGCTCGTCATTCAATCTATTTTTCTCAACGTACGTTCGTCAACTCTCCCCAACGAGCGCTCGTGACTCTGAGTCTTTTCCCAATGTACGTTCGGCCTTTACCACGGATCGTTCGTTATCCAAGCTTTTCGACTGACCGTTCGACATTATTTTGGTACCCCCATTTTTATTATTATTTAATTATTCATTTGCCTTTTTATTTATCTTATTTCATTTCATTTTTTATTTTATTACTTTATTTTATTTATTTCTTTTAAATATCCACTTATTTCAAAATATATATATATATAATAATTTTACTTATATACACATATAAAATAGAAAATTACAAAAATTTGTTTTAAAGGTTAAGCACACGTGTGACCGCTCGCGTCGTCCTTGTGTTAAAAACCTTTTCTTCTTTCTTATAAAAATTATTACAAAAATATTTAAAGGTTTAAGCGCACGTGTGACCGCTCGCGTCGTCCTTGTGCTAAAAACATTTTCTTTTTCTTTAAATAAATTTACAAAAGAAATACGTTTTGAAGGTTAAGCACACGTGTGAACGCTCGCGTCGTCCTTGTGCTAAAAACCTTTTCTTTTCTTAAATAAAATTTCAAAAAATACGTTTAAAGGTTGAATACTCGTGTGATCGTTCGCATCGTCCTAATGTTCAATACTTTTCTCTCTTTTTTACGTAATATTAAACGAGGGTATGTGTGCTCGTGCGATCGTCCGCATCAGCCTAGCACTCAATACTCTCAAGTCTTCCTAAATAAGTAGATAACGGTATGAGTACTCGTGTGATCGTTCGCATCGTCCTAGTGCTTAATATCGTTATTTCTCTTTTAACAAAAAAAAGATGATTAAAAATATTTAAATATCATTTTAAAGGTATGAGTACTCGTGCGACCGTTCGCGTCGGCCTAGTACTCATTACCTTCTTTTTTTATCAAAAATATAAAAAAAACATAAAATCTTCAAAAATTAAAAACATCAACATTTTCAAACAAACAAACAGTCTTTCAACTAGAACTACGTAACCCTGATTTCGCATTTTGAATGAGAATACGTAGGAGCAAGGTCAATCCTTGTCGGGCCCAAAAAACTAAAAAATATGTTTTGTTTATTTAGAATTTTATTTTAGGGGATAATTAAACATTTTGAAAACCGCGTCATATTCGTGCATTTAGTTAAAGGTACTGCCTTAGGGCAGGCGTTGTGGGGTGCTAACACCTTCCCCACGCGTAACCGACTCCCGAACCCAATCTTTGGTTTTCGTGGACCGTGCTTTATCGGTTTGAGGTTTTTCCATAGTTTTCCATAATAAACTATGGTGGCGACTCCAAATCTCTTTTTAAAACCCGTTTCTTATTTGGATCGTCGTCCCGTCGCGATTCCGGTTGCGACAGATGGCGACTTCACTGGGGAGGTATGGAGAGTCGAGCCATTTAATTAGATGCGCGAATTCAATGTGGTTTTGCTTATGTGTTTTTCTTTCCCTTTTCTCTATCTATGCTTGATATTCGGAATAACTGCAATAACTGTGGAATATTGAACCCTAGGGTAGACAATATGTTTATATCTGCCTGGGAATTTTTCTGGTTGTTTTGCAGGTGAGGGTTTGGGTGTGCATAATTTTCTCCCTTCACACACACACTTTCGGCATATCATGAGTAGGGCCCTATACCCGGGTCTGAGCGTAGCTTAGAATTAGAGGAGTTGTGTAGCGGTGTCACTCTGGGATGTACTTCCTGTTTGGCTATCGTGAGAACTCCAGCTAGAGTCTGTTCTCTTCATATGTGTTTCCACACCTAGTTGATTACTCGACTGTTGCGGAAATGCTATGAAGGGGGCCATAGCTCTAGTAACCTTTGACCTTTAGGTTCAGGGAACCATCCTTGTGAGATTGCATATACTTGACCTTGAACTCAAAGCAGTGAACCTTTGTTAGGGCACGATGGGAGGAAATATGTACTTCTGTAATCCCTCACGCTATTCGTTTTTTTATATGATATTACATTTCATACCATGCATGTGCTTTGTTTCGTCATGTTGTTTTATTATCATGCATCATATTCATACATCATTTAGTAACATGTTAATTTTAAGGGAAATCACAGGTACTTACTTGACTTCATACGAGATGGATGTTAACACAAGATCCGATGCTACACGGCACACCGACTCTTCCGATTTAAGAAAGAAGTATAGTCTAAGGACCCATGTTGGAAATTTGACCGGGCTAATAAACTTGGGCAAATCTTTTTTGGCTGCTTTGGCAAATGGGGCAATTGAAGACATCCCCAGGATGGTGTCGAATGCTGAAGCTAGTACTCATTTTCGTAATTCATCAGCGGAAATAGAATTGTTTATTAATCATTGTAAATGGTTGGTGGGAGAGATGAAATCTTTCGTTGCCCGGGCGCGGGATTGATGTACATCATAATTGTGTTTTGTTCCTTAGACGATGTAATGGATCAAATTTTCTTTAAATAAAAGATAAGGGATGTTTGTTTGGTATCGGCTTGTGTTAATTTTCCATCAGTATTGTCATCGTTATCCTGTGATTTCCACTTATCACTAGCATGCATCATGTTTTCTTTTGTTTTGCATTTTTCATCCTTATCTAATTTAATTTAATAAAAAATAATCATCAGTACAAGTGAGAAAACAATGGCAAATTTTCCACGACATCCGTACAGGACCAGAGCTAACTCGAAGGTCATGGAGAATTGGGAGCAGTCACACGAATCTATTAAGGCTGATATCAGCCATTTGAAGGATCAAATGGCCCAGATTTTGGCGGCTCTCGAAGCCCTAAAGACTACGGGAGGGACGACGCCTGCGCAAGTTGAGGGAAGTGCTCAATATTACCCTCCGTTGTTCAGCTCTGGGAGCCAATCTGTTCCGTTCCCAATGTATGGATTACCTCCAGGTTACACCCCACCTGTGGGAGAATACGCAGAAGGGGAGCAGGCTTCATTCTCTTTCCCTACCACTGTCAACATACCGCCAATCAGTACTCAGGGACCTGTTGTAATGTCCGCACCTATGGTAAATGAAGGAATGCATGCAAACATGTCGGATGGAATACGAGTAACTCCGGTGCCACCTGTGATTACCGGAGAGGGCTTTTCTACAGGGGCTGCACCACATACCTCGTTTCAGGGGGTAATTAGTAATGTCGATGGAGCAAAGGATAAACTTGAGAGCCTAGAGGCAAGATTGAGGGCTGTTGAGGGGTATGAAAGTTATGGATTCGGAGATGTTGCCAGATTGAGCTTGGTTCCTGGCGTCAGAATACCACATAAGTTCAAAGCGCCAGATTTTGAGAAGTATAAGGGAAATACATGCCCAAAGAGCCATCTAACCATGTTTTGCAGAAAGATGGCTGCATATGCTTATGACGAGCAGCTGCTCATCCATGTTTTTCAAGATAGTTTGGCTGGAGTGGCATTAAACTGGTATACTCATTTGGAGCCGACTCGAATTCGTTGTTGGGCGGACTTGGCTGATGCTTTTGTGAAACAATACATATACAATACCCATGTTGCACCAGATCGTTTACAGCTGCAAAATATGTCAAAGAAGGACAACGAAACTTTCAAGGAATATGCCCAACGGTGGAGAGAGTTAGCTGCACAAGTCGAACCACCTTTGTATGATAGAGAAATGGTGGCAATGTTTGTGAACACTCTCCAGCCGCCATTTTACGAGCACATGGTCGGGAACGTGTCTGCCAATTTCGCTGATATCATTATAATAGGCGAAAGGATAGAAATTGGGGTTAAAAGTGGGAAAATTGCATACAGTTCGCCCGCAACTGCAAATTACAAAAAAACCAATTTCAATGCGGGAAAGAAGAAGGAAGGGGATGTGCATGCGGCATCGGCAATGCCTGTATGGAGAGGTCAAGCTCCCGCTCATAGCTTCCGACCATACTTGGGGCAACCCCCTCTTGCAGCTAATGCGGCGTTTGCTCATCAAGCCAGGCCTCAACAACAACAAGGGTATTATCAACCGCCATTGCCCCCAACTGATACTTGGAGGGCTGGGGCAATTGCAGGTCCAAATCAGAATGCGGGCCAAAATACTTACCCAAGAAGGAACCAATTTGTTAATTTCACCCCTATCCCTACAACTTACACAGAATTGTTACCCCAACTCGTCCAAAGGGGTTTGGTTGCTATTTGTCCAATGAAGCCCATGCAACCTCCGTATCCCAGGGGTTATGATGCAGAGGCCAAATGTAGTTACCATGGGGGAGGTGTTGGTCACTCAACTGAGAGGTGTCTGCTTTTAAACACAAAGTACAGACTCTAATCGACTCTGGGTGGTTAAAGTTTCAAGAAGATAAACCCAGCATTGAGACTAACCCACTTTCTGGGCACTGGGAGTGCCTCGACGAATGCCATCGAGGATGGAAAAACATGAGTTGATAAGGGACGCGGGTGGAATCCGAAGTTCCAGAAAGTTTATTTTCAAGGCGCTGATAAAGGTGGGTCTTTTAAAAGGTGATTATGACGAGGATGTAACATGCGCGCTTCATCCGGATGATGGGCACTCTATTGAGGAATGTGGTGAATTTGAGTATGTTCTGCAAGACCTGCTGGATCGGGGTTTGATGCAAGTATGCTACAAGGATAAGGAGGGGGAAGTGTTTACATAGATTGGTGGAGAATCCGACGTAACTCTGCCTGAGCCGTTGGTGATCCATTTCACTATAACCACCCCTGCGCCAGAGGCTGAAGAAAAGTCGTCTGTCATCATCCGGGCGCCGTCTCCCTTTCCTTACAAAACGGGAAGGCTGATGGAAGAAAGGAGAGAGTGCGGTCTAGCTCGTGTAGAAAGGCGTGAACCTAGGGTGGAAAAGATTCGTATTCGTGACATCAGAGAGAAATTTCGTAGTGCTGGTTTGATCAACACGGGCCATATAACAGCCGTGGAGAATGAAGATAGCTTTGAATGCTCAAGTTTCGTGCGGGCCGGCTCCCCGGATGCACCACTCAACAATTGAAACTCTGAGTTTACCCGTGATGCTTAATTTGAATAAGATGTAATAGTTTTAATTAATCCTATAGCTTCACCCGGGGCTTTAGGATTCATGACTTACGGGTTGACGTTTAGTTTTTGTGCTCAGCGTGATAATCGAATCGTGTTTGTTTCATCATTTCGCATTAGGTCATCTTTTTCATTTTTTTTATTTTATTTATTTATTCCTTTTTTTCATAAATTTAAATAATGCAGATGTGACAATGAAAGTTTTGAAAATAACAATGTCGATATTCCTAATTTTGAACACCCTATCGATAATACGGAAGATGATTATGAAGATAATCCGGAACCCTCTCTAGAGCTCTTGAGATTAGTGGAACAAGAGTCTAAAGAGATAAAACCCCATCTGGAAGAGGTTGAAGTACTCAACTTGGGAGAGGAAGAAGAGAAAGGAAGTAAAAATCGGTACTGGCATGAAAAAGGAAGTGAGGGAAGGGTTGCAAGCCCTATTGAAGGAGTTTAAGGATGTGTTCGCTTGGTCTTACAATGACATGCCAAGTTTGGATACCGATATTGTGCAACACAAGCTCCCACTTAAACCGGAATACCTTCCAGTCAAGCGAAGAACTAAGAAGAATGAAAAATGCATTTGACAAAAGGGTGCATCCCAGAGAATTCCACGAAGGTGAGCTGGTGTTGAAGATGATCTTGCCTGTACAAAAGGATCATAGAGGCAAATGGACCCCGAATTATGAAGGGCCATTCGTAGTGAAGAAGGCATTTTCTGGTGGGGCACTAATTCTCACAAGGAATGGATGGAGAGGAGTTACCATTACCGGTTAATTCGGGTGCAGTCAAAAAGTTTTACACATGATGATTCCGTGATAGGGGATCAATATTAAGGGATATTGACATGATCTTTAAAGTTTGTTGTACTCTGCGTTATTTCATTCAATAAATACTGCATGGTTTCATTCATAATTTTTGTTTGCACGCTTCTTGAAATATTGCATGTCGCGCTGAGCTTTTAGGTAAATAAAGGAAAATAAAGGTAATGATAATTAAGCACACATGAGTAAAAGCATCACGGGTATATTCGGTTGGCACCAGCTCGTTCCTGAGGGATGTCGTGAAAGACTAAAAAAGGAGAGAATAAAAATGCACATGTTGAATTCATTGTCAATTAGGTTGTCTAGGGCATAGTACGTTCAAAAAAAAAAAAAAAACACAATAACTGGAAATGGCAAAGATGCAGAGTCTTCTCCTGAATTCAGAGTTTCGGGGGTAACCTGTGTTCATTTCTCGTTAAAGCATCCACTTTCTTATTGCGTGAACCCCTAACCTTTTCATTTCCCTTCAAAACAAAGGATTGTCGTGGATATAACACTGGGGCAGTTGTCATCATTATACCCATGCCCAATGATTCGCGATCGGGGAGCAAAAATAATAAAAAATTTGAAAAAATGAAGTCGATGTATCAACTGCTACAGAATTTCGTCTCATGGTTAAGGTTGTGGAAAGCAAGTCAAGCAAGCTTCAGGATGACGTGTGGCCGTTTTCTTTATCCAAATGATAAAAGAGGTTTAATCAATTGCACCCACTTTGAGCCGTAAGTCGTAATCATTTTTCATTACCCTAGACAAGAATCATTAGCATATCGACGTCAACTCAAAAACATACATCATAAGCATCCAAAGTTGAGGAGGAAATCTCTAAAAAAAAAAAAACAAAACAAAACAAAAATGAAAAGGAAAGTATCATAAAGGACCACAGCAGGGGCAACAAAAAGAATGATCCAAAAGGAAAGAAAGAAAAAAACAACAATAAAGGATGCCTGAAGTTAAAATCTCTAAAGACAGTTGACTGGGCACCTTGCAAATGATTCTTGTTTAAAAACTTTAACCGTCAAACACTTATTTGGGCCTTCATTATCCATTTCTTTCATAACCCGTTTGCCTTTTAGCCACGTTACAAGCCGATTAAAGTCCACGCCGACTGAAGATTGTTCGTCCTGGTCTTTCTTACGAACTTAACTCTGGGAAGGAATGATGTGGTGACTGATATCATCACTAGAAGAAAAGAAAGGACATTGAAAATGAAAAGTGAAAATACAATGTAAAGTCTCCCCGTCAATCGTCATGTCAAGAAGGAACCCTCAACTGGGACAATCCTTCCTACCCAAACCTTTTCACCTCCCCAAATCGTACTTACTGTGCACAACAAAATTGGGGCAGTCTTGTGGGCCCTACATGTTTCTATGTTAACCATACCTCCCCAGATGAGGAGAACACAAATGTTAGCTCCACATACAATCATTCAGCTATCTACTTCTCGTCCCTATTTTTCCCTCACCTTCTCGGGTTCAGGCCAAATTGGATTGCAGGAAGCGATAAAGAGAACTTGAACTCATGGTTACACCCTTCTCTTTCTCATTAGAGGGCTCACTGTCTCCTGACATTTTATGGTTACGTTTTGAACGTACATTAGGTTTGATGACAATGTTGACAATGAGTTTCAAACATGGGCAGTCTAATTAAGAGAGAGTGGCAAAAAAAAAAAAAAAAAAGGTTTCATGTGTTTATTCATTCATGCACCCTCATGACATTACATCATACATTTCATAATAAGCAAGGTATTTTGTTTGAAAAATCCTTTAGGCACAAGAGAAGTTGTGAAAAGGTTAATACAGCATTTGCTTTTAAGTTTATTCGATGTTTTGCTAAGTGTTTACCAACGTTTCAGAAAGTTTCAAATCCAAGTTTTCTTCTGCGATACCGACCCTCTGCTTCGCAATGGTCGAATTCAAGTTTTTTCTCCTACGATATTGGCCTTCTGCAAGGCATTGGTCGAATCCAGTTTTCGTTTTATGGCCCTCTGCTAAGCAATGGTCTAATCCCATCTCGTTGTTGTATTACTGGCCATCTGCTCGGCAATGGTCAATTTCAGCTCGTTGCTCTGTATTGTTGGCCCTCTGCATGGCAATGGTCGGATTTAAATTTCTGTTCTGTGAGTTTGGCCCTCTGCGAGGCAATGGTCAAATCCAGGTTTTAGTTTTCTGTTATTGGCCCTCTGCATGGCAATGGTCGGATTTAAATTTCTGTTCTGTGAGTTTGGCCCTCTGCGAGGCAATGGTCAAATCCAGGTTTTAGTTTTCTGTTATCGACCCTCTGCGGGGCAATGGTCGGATTTAAATTTCTGTTCTGTGAGTTTGGCCCTCTGCGAGGCAATGGTCAAATCCAGGTTTTAGTTTTCTGTTATCGACCCTCTGCGGGGCAATGGTCGGATTTAAATTTCTGTTCTGTGAGTTTGGCCCTCTGTGAGGCAATGGTCAAATCCAGGTTTTAGTTTTCTGTTATCGACCATCTGCATGGCAATGGTCGGATTTAAATTTCTGTTCTGTGAGTTTGGCCCTCTGCGAGGCAATGGTCAAATCCAGGTTTTAATTTTCTGTTATCGGCCCTCCGCATGGCAATGGTCGAATTTAAATTTATGTTCTGCGAGTTTGGCCCTCTGCGAGGCAATGGTCAAATCCAGGTTTTAGTTTTTGTTACTGATACTTTACTTGACATTGGTCGTTTGGCATCGTGACTTGAATTATTTTGTTCGTTTTCTGTCATGATTGAAACCCGGACAAAATTAGTGTTTTTATCTTTACTTAGCTTTACTTAAATAATACGAAAAGATTAAATTTTCATATTATTTAGTAATATCTAAGTAAAGAGGGGCAGCTGTCAACACTCAATTTTGTCCGGGTTGTAAAAAATTTCTATTTTTATTGGTTATTTATTATTTTCCTTTTTATTATTTTACCTTTTTGTTTTATTCTATTTTTATGTATTTAGATTTTTGCTTTTAATTCAATTTCTATTTTTCTTATCTTCAATTAGTTTTAATAGAGTTAATTAATCAAAATAATTAAACAATTGAAAAATAAAATTAAAACTGAAAATAATTAGAGAATAAAATAAAAATTAAAAAAAGGGGAAATAAATAAAAGAAACGTGGGAAAGGGGTATGGGGGGACGTGTCTGGAGTGAGGGGACAAGGTGGTTAGAAGGGAATATTTTTCCAAGATTTTGGGGAGGGGGATTTGGTTGGATCAGAGGAGAAAAGAAAGGTTTTAGAGGGTGACGAGAGGAGATCATCGGAGGGAGGCAAAGGAGATCTGAAGTGACGAATACCAGAGGCATTCTCAGGTATGCAGCTTGTCCTTTATTCTCTTTCTCATGAAGTATGATAAAATTAGAATGATAATGCATACGAGGATTACCTATAATCTGTTCAAAAACACTATGGTGTGTGGTCATCATCCTTCTCCATGACCACTTGCTATCATCATCGGTCAGCTTGATTCCATAGTTACCATATACATACATCATACTCTCGTTGGAAACTCAGTAAAAATCACTGCCAAAAAACGCTAACCCAGTAATATCCACTTTACTCATTGCACCATTTTTCGTAAAACCCTTACGTCCCGAGACTCAAATGGACCCTCTGAAATTCGAAATCTCCTCCACTGGATTTGCTCTTTCGGTGAGGATGAATGGGACGCTGGAGGCGATGGCTTAATAAACTATGGTGGCGACTCCAAATCTCTTTTTAAAACCCGTTTCTTATTTGGATCGTCGTCCCGTCGCGATTCCGGTTGCGACAGTTATAGATAAACCTAGTAAATTCATGAAGGGACAGATAAAGAGGACAAGGATGTTTATTGATGAGGCAGACAAAGGAGTTGCAGACAAAGGAGTTGCAGAGCTAAACCCTGCTAGCAGGTGGCCAGTGTGGGATATTTGGAAAAACATTCACACACTGTGTTAGAAGAACCTGCACTCTATTTATTTATTCTGTGTGTTGATAAATATTTTTCTTGAATTTGTAATAAGCTAAGGTCCATTGGAAAATTAATTTGTTGAAAAAAGACCACATGGACTCAAGGGAGCTCACGGTTTTTTTTTTGAAGAAAGTTGCTGCCATTGTTCAAGCATTCACGGCCAACACATGCACGGAATTGGAAGGGATTAAATTGAAGTGGGAGACACATGTTCTCATGTAGGTGCATGGTCTTTGGAAGCAAGTGGAAATGAGGAAAAACACCAAGCTAACTCACGGCTACCATCACACAAATGAGGAGTCTTCTTTCTTTTAAGTGGGAGACAACATAAAAGAAGTAAGGGCCACCACCATTTGTTGAAGAAGAAATCAAAGTGGCTTAGAAAGACAACACCACACGGCATAACACATTTGCACCTCATGGGCAACAACATTTCTCACGCAACAAATGGAAGAAATGGTAGACAACAAAGTAGAAAAATGGGGGCCACCATTACAAGAGCTTCTCACGGTTTTTTGTTGAAAGGATGACTTGGCAAAGCTCAACAAAATTAAAGAGTTTCCAGCTGGCCACATCCCACACGGTTTGCAACATTGGCAAGTCAACAAAAGGAATAAAAAAAGGGGCACACTTACTCTTGGTTGGAACGTTTTAGGAAGAGAGAGCAAATTCAGAATTTGGAGAAGCACAACATCACACTGCAGCAGCAAACACAAGAAGCATTGGTTAAGGCTATCCCTAAGATGAAGGATATCTAAAGCCTACTGACATGCACACTAACTACAACAAAATCTATCTAAGGGTAATCTAAAAATCCACTAAGTTGTCTAAAACAGTTTTTAATGTTCATCTAACACAACTAAGAAGTACTTGTTTTGGTGAAATTCAAATCAAATTTAGAATGAAAAGCCAAACAATTTAAACTACTACTAAACTAAGTGAGTGAAATCTATCAATTTAAGACACTACACTAATAATGGTCTAAAAACAACTAATTAGCACAGGAAGTGTTGATTCAAGATATACTAAAGTAGTATATATGACCTTTTATCACCTTTCAATAACAGCCAATAAAAACAAATCGCAATCTAAGAAATTCAGACTTACCAAGTGCAGAAGGCAATTGCAGCTGGAGCTTATCTCTTCCACTTCCAAGAAACCAACCTAGGGTTTCCAAAATTGCGATTTCAAACCTCCAAACAACAATGACCGAAATTAGGTCAATGTAACAACACCCAGAGAAAAGAAAACTGAAATAAACCTCAAATCTAAGCGATTCAAACTTACAACGAGTAGGAGGCAACTACAACTCGAGCTTCCAGTTCGAAGAAACCAACCTACGGTTTCCGAAGACGCGATATCAAACCTCCAAACAGTAATGACCAAAAATAGGTCAATGTAACAACAAAAAGAGAAAATCAAAATACAAATTAACCTCAAAGCTTGGCTTACTCACCGTGTTCGACAAATGAAATCACCTTGCAAGAAGGCCTATCCTTAATTACGAGTTCATATAATTCCTAGCATTCCTAGTAATTAGTTCTGAAGTGCAGGAGCTTAAAGGCAACCAATATGCTATTGGGAGAAATTCCCCGGATCTAGATTTCCCCGTACGTTCCCGTATCGACAAAATCAATAATCATGGCAATGAATGAGTTAAACAAAGCAAGCATTAAGCAAAGAGGAAAATCCCTAACTAAAGATGAAAGAAAGCATATATCTTAAAATAAGATGTTAAAACAAATTCCATATATGAGAGTTTCACAAGACTACATTGATTCCCCAACAACAATACAAGGTTTAGTTCACCATATTCATGGTGAAACTAGATGAACAATAATGAAAGAATGAAAGAGATAGAAAAACCCTAGAAAGAGAAGAGGAGAGCCGTCACCATCTCCCAATCTGCCCCCAAGGGGTGAAAAGTGTGTTTCTGCTTCCTCCCAGCCAAAGATACAAACCCTAAGACATCTAGGTCTTTAAATAGGACATAAAAATAATAGAAAATGGGTCCAGGCCCAAACAGATCATAAAATCGCAGAAAAATGGCCAAAAACTCGTCTGGTTGACTTTTTCCGTATTCTGGTTGACTGGTTGACTTTTCTGGTTGACTGGTTGACTTTTCTAGTTTCTGGTTGACTTTTCAGCACTCCAATCATTCGGTACTTCAATTCTTCTTTCAAATCATTCAATTAGCCTACAAAATCAAGGGAATCTTGCACAAAACCATTAAATTCACTTTCAACTCTCTTATTCACAAAACTAAAGCAAAAATATGAGTTCAAGCTAGTTTCTGAGTGTTAAAGGTTGCTTTTAGTATCAATTTTAAGCATGAAAATAACAGTTTTTCAACTGTTATCACAACCCCAAACTTAGAACTTTGCTTGTCCTCAAGCAAACAAGATGTAACTCAATCTTCTACCAATCAATACAATGGTTCACTCCATTCACGAATCCTCTTTTCAAGATAAGTAAGTACTTCAATTAAGCTCATGACAAAGACTTCAATCAAGACATGCACATGCTTTAGTGTTCACAAAGTCACTTAATATCCAACAAATGCTATTTTTCATGAATGATCAACCAACTAAGCATGGATGTTCATGTGCTCATGGAATCTTTCCTCACTAGGTAAAGTGTTTCACTCAAACACAAGTGTATAAGAGGTAATCACTCATTCACTCTACTATCAAAATGTCACATGAATTGACTTTGCCTTTCATTTAACCACAATCAAATACATTCACAAGCATGCATCATCACAAGGACTTTTCAATGGCTTATAATGTGGCTGGGCTAACAAGAAAATTGGTTTTTCTAGATCACAAAACCCTTGAGTTAAGAGAATCATATAAACACAACCATTCTTACTTATTCCCAACTTTCCTTTGCATTGAGCTTTCCTTTTTCTTCTCTTTTCTTTCTCTTTTTCTTTTTCTTTTCACATTCTTATTTCTTAGCACTTAGCTCAATGCTTTCAATTTCCCTTTCTATTTTCCAACAACCCCAAACTTGAACATTTATACATACCACAAAATATTCTCATCTTAACTCAAGGTAAATCTTTTCAACAAGGGTTTTCAAATCATGTTCAAGGCTAGAGGTTCAAAGGATAGAACACATAGTGTTCTCTTTTAGTGGGCTAAATTTATGAATTTGGCTAATAGAAGGGTTATCAACAAATGGCCTTGATCATATGATGCAAACAAGCAAATAATTCAATCATAGAAAACCTGGGCAAAGTCATTCATGCTTTCACAGTAATAGTATTCAACAATAACAACTCTGAAGCTCAAAACCTCACATATAAGCTCATTCACATTCCACATATAACATCCTGCTTAGAATCATAATCACAATCACAATATGTTGCATTTGTTCACAATGCTTGTGAACCACCTGTATAAGCATATAATGTGCACATTCTCAACATCAATCAATATCAAAGCATCATCAGGCATTACTTATCAAACAACAATCATAAGCAAACCATCATAACAGACAAAATTTCCAATTGAGTACATCAAACCCTATTCTACAAACATAAGTGATTGATAAAACAAATCCTACTCTAGTGCTTTGAAAAACTCTGCCCCATCAATGATGCTCTCTCCCAACCCCAAACTTAGATGGAAAACTAGTGAGAAAGTGAGTGGAAGGGAGATTTTCTAAAGAGGAATGAAAGGAAAAATGTAGAGAACCTTTGGAAAAGTGTTTAGGAGTGTGTGTGCAGAGAAGAATCTGAAAATAGAGGCCAAAGCGTGACTTAGGGTATAAAAATACCCTAATGGGCTCGGGTTCCGCTAAGGGGCAACCTAAGCCCCTTTTACGATACCACCGCTCAGTGGCACTTTCGTGTTGTGCTTTTCTTCTTCCTAGCTTACCCTAGGTGCCTTCTACTCATGCCCCTCACTTGCTCCCTGCAATTAAGTTCTCAGATCACTCAAACATTCAATCCCTATCATGCAACTAAAGCAGAATCAAAACAAACAATACAAATAAAATCAATCAACTGGGTTGCCTCCCAGGTAGCGCTTGTTTAACGTCACGAGCCTGACCCAAAATCCTCCAGCACCCTTTAGTAGATGCAAATATTTCTTACCAACACCCATCAGTAGGTGTATAAAAACATAGTATCCTTCAGTAGATACTCTTCCGCCTAACATCCATCAGTAGATGTAAACCCTGTAACAGACTTATAACAAAAACAAAAATACCCAAAAGTTCAAAATTACATCACCAAACCAAAAATTAAAAGTTCTTAAATCACTGGGTTGCCTCCCAGCAAGCGCTCTTTTAACGTCACTAGCTTGACCCAATAAAGCTTCAAGTTCTATCTTCTTTTTCTTCTTCTTTCTACTGAACTTCTTCAGAAATTTGATCAAACCAGGAACCTGTTGCAGTGTCTCAATCATAGGAACTTTAATCTCCAATTTCTTGAAGATTTCCATGAAGCACTTAAATTTCTTTTCCTTCCTATGATACTTCTTTGGATGACGAAAGGGTTTTTCATATGATTCTATCTCTCTTCCTCTCGTCCTCTTTCTCTTTTCTCTCACTTTCTTTTTGCTCTTCTTCTTTTCTCTTATTTTTTTTCTTCCCTTCTCTTTTTCTTCTCAACTTCTTTTTTTTCACACAAATTTTCTTTCTCTCTTCTCTCTCAACCACTTCTTTTTCTTTTTCTTCATCTTTATCTTTCTCACTCAACTCTTCTTTTTCTTTTCTCTCTATCTTTTCCTCATCTCTCCCTATTTTTTTCTCATAAAAAATCTTGTCACTTTCAGTGGCAATGGCTTCACCTTCCTCCTTAGGGTTAACTTCAATATTAACCTTAAAATCGTTCAATCTCTGACTAATGTAACGAAGGTTCATCTCCATCCTTTTAAATGATGCTTCAATGTTTTTCTGAGTGGAACTGGACACCTGCAAAAATTGTTGAAGTGCGTCCTCCAATTTTGGCATTCTTGCCGATAGAGAGGGTTGTTGTTGCCATTGTTGTGGTGGCGGCGTATCAAATTCTTCGACAGCTTGAGTGCTTTTGTCATGACAATTAGATATCGGTATGTACTGTTGAAGTGCATCCTCCAACGTTATCCTTTTTCCCGATAGAGAGGGTTTTTGCTGCCATTGTTGTGGTGGTTGATTCTTAAATTGTTCGACAGCTTGCCAAAATTGACTGTTATTCATGCTTGAGTGAGGTTCCCACCAATGGGTGAAATTCCCTTAGTAGAATTGATTGCCCATATAGTTAGATTCTTGATCAAATTGCATCCTGCAGACATTAGACACAAAACCCTAAAAACAATTGTTAGCACAAAAAGATATAAAAGAAGATATAAAATAAGAGATAAGAAGAATGAATAAAAACAGAAAAATAAAAATAAAAGCAGAAAAATAAAAACAGAAAAAAAAACAGAAAATAAAATAAAATAAAATAAAATAAAAAAAATAAAATAAAAACAAACAAAAAAATAAAAAAAAAGTAAAAATAAAAACAGAAATTCAAAATTCAAAATTCAAAATTCAAAATTCAAAATTCAAAATTCAAGTCAAAGATAATCAATAATCACACAAATGAACCAGTTAAACCACGAGCCCCCGGCAACGGCGCCAAAAACTTGATGACAAATTTATGAACATCGAAAAACGGTGCCACAAACTTGTTTAACAATCGGCAAGTGTGACCGAATCGTATCAAGTAATAAAACTCGGTAAGACCAAGTATCGTTCTCCCAAAGGACTCACGGCCTAGTTAGTTATATGATTTGTTGATTATTTAAGACTTGTGAACAATTGATTGTAGGTTTTAAATGCAAAAGACATTAATTAAACATGTATGCATGAATTTGATCAATGGAAAAGAGGAAAACAAACACTTTAATGAATTAAATGGATGAGTATGTTGTTGGGGTTATCAATTTCATCTTGTTCACTCTCATATACTTTAAGAATTCATCATTCTTTTCATCAATTGTTAATGCCACTCTCTAAATCACCTTGCAAGAAGGCCTATCCTTAATTACGAGTTCATACAATTCCTAGCATTCCTAGTAATTAGTTCTGAAGTGCAGGAGCTTAAAGGCAACCAATATGCTATTGGGAGAAATTCCCCGGATCTAGATTTCCCCGTACGTTCCCATATCGACAAAATCAATAATCATGGCAATGAATGAGTTAAACAAAGCAAGCATTAAGCAAAGAGGAAAATCCCTAACTAAAGATGAAAGAAAACATATATCTTAAAATAAGATGTTAAAACAAATTCCATATATGAGAGTTTCACAAGACTACATTGATTCCCCAACAACAATACAAGGTTTAGTTCACCATATTCATGGTGAAACTAGATGAACAATAATGAAAGAATGAAAGAGATAGAAAAACCCTAGAAAGAGAAGAGGAGAGCCGTCACCATCTCCCAATCTGCCCCCAAGGGGGTAAAAAGTGTGTTTCTGCTTCCTCCCAGCCAAAGATACAAACCCTAAGACATCTAGGTCTTTAAATAGGACATAAAAATAATAGAAAACGGGTCCAGGCCCAAACAGATCATAAAATCGCAGAAAAATGGCCAAAAACTCGTCTGGTTGACTTTTTCCGTATTCTGGTTGACTGGTTGACTTTTCTGGTTGACTGGTTGACTTTTCTGGTTTCTGGTTGACTTTTCAGCACTCCAATCATTCGATACTTCAATTCTTCTTTCAAATCATTCAATTAGCCTACAAAATCAAGGGAATCTTGCACAAAACCATTAAATTCACTTCCAACTCTCTTATTCACAAAACTAAAGCAAAAATATGAGTTCAAGCTAGTTTCTGAGTGTTAAAGGTTGCTTTTAGTATCAATTTTAAGCATGAAAATAACAGTTTTTCAACTGTTATCACTAGTCACTAGTACAAAAACAACGTATAACGTCACACGTTCAACGTCCAACCACTGAATAATACACGTTAAAAATGAGCGGTGACATTTTTTGTAAATAAATGGAATTACTAAACGTCGTTTAGAATTGTAATTCAACGTAAAAGGATATAAAATGCCCTTTAAATTCGACGTCAAAAGGTTAGTGAATTCAATAAAAATTTGAGCGGGAGATTGAAAATTCATTCACTTTATCTTAGCGCGCGATACCCTCTTCTCTTCTCAAACTTTTCTCGAACGAAGTTTGACGGGCGTCACATGTAATCTTTCTTTCATTTGATACAAATGCATGTTAATTAACTACTTTATATATGATTTTTTTTTGTTTTTACCGATTATTTTCGTGCTCTTGTCCTTCATAGGCACATTCTGCTTTCTCTCTCACTAGTGACGAAACTTTATTCCGATGAACCCACCTTTTGAAGGTTAGTTTTTGTTTTCGTTTTGAAGAACTTATGTGTTGAACTTGTTTGTTGTTTTTTGTTGACTTGTTTGTTGTTTTTTTGGTTGAACTTGTTTGGTCTTGTTTGGTTGAACTTGTTTGTTGTTGGTTATTGTTTGTTGTTGACACTACAGTACACGTTCATAGTTCATGCTTTATAAAATACCAAAAACTGAAATTTGTTGTTTTTCTGCTTTTTAGGTTTCGTAGAGTTGTAAAAAAGGATCACAATTAATTAAAAAAAAAATTGATTAACGTCGAATATTGACAAAATTCGACGTTTTTAACGTCGAATTTTTTAAATACGACGTCAATTTAACGTCTCCTGATATGACGTCGTTCGCGATTTCGCCGTTGAAAGCCCAAAATATTCGACGTTGTACGCGATTTTTGTACTAATGAGTGTTGGATATTGTTGAATGCATTTTAGTTTTTAATGGTTTACATTTTAATTTCACAATTTTTCTGAACCACAAAATCTTTTCAGCTTACTCCATTTTATCTTTAGCCTATATTAGTTTTTACTACTATTACTAATTTCGCAAAAAATCACTAAAAATAGGTAGAAAATGATTTTAGTCATTTTTTATGGCAACTTCTACATGTCTAACTTTGTTCCGAGAGTCGTTACATTTCATATACTAGTTATAAATTTTATTTTTGCAAAAAAAAATTGGAGATGAAAAAGCTTGAAATGATAATAACTTCTTTTGTGGATCTCAGATGAAGATGCATTGAACTACAAAGTTGTTGAAAATTGGATTTCCAATGTGGTGGCCGACATCCAAAGGAGGTTAGCGATCTTAAATTTTTCAAAATTTCACCATTTACTTCATGGTTTCAAAAAATCTAAAGAAGATTGACTGGTTCAGGAAGTTGCTACTCAATGGTCGGCCCAACTTGGTGGCGCAAGTGGCGCCAACTCGTCAGACACTCCTACACTTTATCGTTTAGTCTCTTTAAATGTTGAGGGGACCAGGTAACTTGTGACTGGTCGGTCGACTCCTTAGCCCGCCCCCATTACCACTCCCCCCTTGAGCATCAAGAGTGAAACGAAAAGGAGAGGGGGAAAAGAAAGCCTCATCATTAAGGTGAGAAGTCCTCCTCATTCAGTAAGACAAATCGTTAGGTGGAGCCTGTAAGACCTTTGACTAAGGGGATCTTTAGCATCGAGTTTCATTTAGGTGCTAAAGTATCTTTTAATTTGTCACGAGAAGAACGTACTAAAGGGCATCATCGAGCAAGAAGTCGTGGATGCTATCATAAAGTTTAATGGTCAGCCAACATTGCTGAGCACCAAGACTGTTGTGGTGCCAGACTGAAAGTCAAGCGACCAAGAGGGGATCTTTCTAATGCTCAAGCAAATTTGGAGCAAGCTTTGAAGGCTAACACTAAGTTAAGCTCTAAGTTGAAAGAGTCTATTGAAGCTCACTCTAACTGTCTGTAGATAAAGGAAAATCTGGAAACTCGGATGATTGTCTCCAAAGTAGCTGAAAAATGTCTGGGCAAGGACAACCATCAACTTTAACACAAAGTGGACGATCCAATGCTGAATCTTGAAAAGAATAAGAAGATGATTGAAGAAATATGTTGACTTGGTTAACGAGAATTTTAGCTTTGCTGTCGATTTAGAGGACATCGGCCAAGCTGACATCGAGTAGCATAAGATTGGATTTAAGAAAGCTCTTGCCCAAGCGGCCCATTTCTATAATATCCCTTTGGACCAAGGTAATTTCGATGTGATGATGTATTTTTATGAAGGCAAGTTGGTGTTGAAGTTGAATGCTTGTGAGGCGATAGGGGTTCTTTTCATATCTCTTCCTTGGCCATCTCGGCTTTCCATTGACAAGGGTTCATTTGGGTGAACGTTGTCTTGATTGATCATTTGAAAGGTCGGACAAAGGTTCACTTAGGTGAACTCTTCCTTGATCCTCCTTTTGATTGCTTAGGTAGGTCGAGTTATTGAAGTCGAACACTTGTGAGATGGTAGAGGTTCTATTCAGAACTCTTCCTTGACTGTCTTGGTTCTCCACCGATAGGGGTTCATTTGGGTGAACTTTGTCTTAACTGATCGCTTGAAGTGGGATAGGGGTTCACTTAGGTGAACTCTTCCTTGATCCTTGATCGAGGTTGTACCCCACTCAAATTAATATGCAATTAAGTGCAATATAATACTAGGAAGTGACTCCTAGGTTGTCTCTCAAGAACCAATTGTGGTTTAGTCAATAGGTTGAACACTTTGTGGGGGGGGGGGTTGTGAAGAGGTTTTGTGAACTAAATTAAAACATGAATTCAACACTAACTTAAAACAGTTGGTCACTAACTCAATCACAATGCTTCCCACCACAGATTAACAACAATAAACATTACTCTAACTCCTAATCCAACACAAGTTAACCAACTAAGCGAAGACTAACCATGTTTTCATAATTGCAAACTAAGCGAATGCAATGCACAAGTTCAACCAATTCTGCACCATACAGTCCAATCAACTAAGCGAAGATTAAACACCAATTAGACAACTAAGCGTATACCCAATTGCAAGCACAAAACAGATTGAATGTTGAGCCAAATGAGAGTAGCAAAATCACACTTCCAACGCAATTACTCACTCCTCTAACCCCTAATCTAACATGAATTAACCAACTAAGCGAAGACCAATCATTCTTTCATAAAAGCGAATTAAGCAAACACAATGCTCCCATTTAATCATTTCCACTCTGCCACACATTAAGCAAATATGGTTTAATCGACTAAGCGAAGATTAAATACAATTAGGCCAATAAGCGTGTACCCAATTGCAGGCATAAAACATAATTAAATATGGAGCAAAGTTAAAACAATGAGATCACATGAAAGACCAACAATCTCAAGGAAAACGAAGCAATTTTGGTAATGACCAACCAAGGATGCCTAAGCTAACATTAAAACGATATTAACACAACAAAACAGAGTTGAAAACATTGAAGTAAATGTGGAAATAAAACTGAAGTGAAAATGACAAACCGAACGGTATTGTTAGGGAGACCGAACGATACTAACAATGACCAAACCGTCCTAACAATGAAGTGTGTTAGGAACTGAATGATACAAATTAGTACAACTAGTATGAAGGAGAGGAGAAGAAAAGCAGGAAGGAAAAACTAAAAGCCGAACGATATGAGAGAGAGGAAAAGAAGAGCAAGAAGAGCTAGAAACCGAACGAAATAGTAGTGAGCCGAACTATACTAACAGTAACCGAATGGTTCTAATGGTGAAGTGTGTTAAAAGCCGAACGGTACAAAGAAGTACAGCCGAACGATATTACATCAATAAATGCAAATGAAATCAGAATGTAAAAACTATAACATCAGAAAAACGAACAAGAACAAGCCGAACGATACCAATAGTGATGTATGTTAAAGACTAATCGATATAAAAAGGAACAACGTGGTAGAATTAAAATGCAGAAATTAAACCAGCAAAACACAACTAAACTAAACGAAACTGCAAAGCTAGAACGAAAATGAACAGTAAAAACCGATTCACAGCAACAATGAACAGTAAAAATCGATTGGTAGCACCAAATGAACAATAAAAGCGTAAATGAAGAAGAAACTTAAGTGTAGAAACAAATTCAAATATCAAAATTGCAAAGAGAATGAGTTCAATACATGAAGAGTAAAAGAAAGCAAAACCTAAAACCCCCTAAAGGGGGGAGAAGAGAAAACACACCAATGGAGACCAAAACCTAAGAAGCCAAAACTTGAAATGAGAGGGGAGAAGAAGAAGTGAAATATAATTTTGGGGTTTATAGACCCCAAATTAAAAAAATGCCCTTCATATGGGCTTCTCCTAAAATTGACCTAAAATGGGTCCAAAGTCATAAAGTTTGACCAAAAACTAAAATAATTAAAATTACAAAATGAAATTAAACACAATTCTTGATGTGACCACACTCTTGTTGTCCCAAAATATGTTTCAAAAATTGCCCTACAAATAATAATTGGAATAATTAAGCCCAAATAATTCATATTGACTAAAATAAGAATTATTAGTCAAATTAAGCCCAAATAGTGAAAATGAGACAATAATGGAGAATTAAACACAATTCACTAATACAATATAGTGCGGAAAGCTAAGTGAATAGTACAAAATAGTAATTCATCAAAATAGACCACACTTAGTCTTTTGCACTTTTGAGAAAAATCAAGACGCATGACAAGGAACACTTCAAAAGATATTTAGAGAATGACACAACTTCAGATACAAAAAAAAAAAAAAACACAAGACACCAAAACAGATTTACACAATTTTCATTGAATCTAGAGAAAGAAAAGGAGTATACACATCCAACACAGAAATAATCAAAGAAAGTAGATACTCATGGTATTCATCCAAGAAATTCCAAACTTGGAAAAATAATCACTCAACTCAAGAGGTGAATAAAAAACAATAGAATCTCAAAGATGCATTATCACTGTTTCTCTCAAGTGTCTAGGATAAACAATGTCAACTCAATGCACTCAAGAAAGCAAACACAAACAAACTTGGCAAGCCTCTAATAACAACACTAAAAAGTTATGCATGTTCAAATAAAAAGGTCTTTTCATGGTTGTAATGAGGCCAAGGACAAAGGAGGATAAAATGTGGATAAGTAGCTGCAAACCAAAAAGAATAGAGGACCAATGGGGAACAAGTGAAAATACAATAAAATCACATCCAAAACCTCTAATTCAATCCTCTTTTTGACTCCATTTTTCAAAATTTTTTATTTTTATGATTTTTTTGTATTTTCCATTCTTTTCTTGTCTTGTCTCTTTTCTTTTCTCTCTTTTTTTTAGAACACCACTATAAGAGACAAGATACACAGCATATTTACAAAAACAAGCAAGAAGAGCAACCAACTAGCCAATTCACAAGAATGCCAAGGAAGACCACACTTGTTCCCAAAACAATTCCATAGCTCTAAAATTCCCTAAGGTTAAGGTAATCATGGTTTTTCACTTAAGACTAATTAATGAGCTTGAAAACAAAGAACAGGTGAAAACATAGGCTCAACAAGGGTTATCAAAGGATTAGAACAAGGTAGGCTTATTTGGCTAGAGGGGCTTAAGAATAAAAACGCCTTTATTAGTTCCAAACATGCATATCAATCAAGAATTATCAACAAGAGCCAAGCCAAGGCATATGTGAAAGCAATCAAGAGACATATATCACACAAGAAAGAACAAAAAGTGGCTCAAATTCTCACACATGGTATTTCTGTCACAATCAAATCAACCTCTCGAACATCATAATCATCTTTCTAATAAGAGAAAAGTAAGGATTCCAAACCATAAGTATCAATGAAGTGAAGGACAAGCCTACAACCTGAAAAAAATCGAGAAATCAAGAGAAATATGAAAAATTGTACACAAACACAAGCTTAAAATAGAACAAAAACAACCTAAAACTAGAAAAATCTAAACAAAGAAAAGCCTGAACAAAGAAAAATCTCCCCCAATAGACCATACTTAAACTACACAGTGTCCTCAATGTGTCACAAACATAATATCAAATCAATCAATACAATCAATAGATCATAGAGAAGTGCAATAAAAGTGAGAAAGGAAGGAGAGGGGAAATGAAAACTCCCTTAAGTCATGGTGGAAGATGCCAAATTTGAACTAGCAGAGAAATATTTTCCACTACTGGATCCAAGAAGGAAGTTTTGAGGAAATGCTTCATCCTTCAAATCTGATCGAGCAAGGAAATGTCTTCCACAGCTGGATCTAAGAAGGAAGGGTTGTTGATGAGCGGGTTCAACAGGTGCTTATTGATCTTCAACCTTTTGTGTATGCATGCACCTTTGTTTTCAACTGTGGGTGTTTGTTGGTCAAATTCATGTGTACCTCTTGCAATAGGTTAGTGCAATGTGGCTCCAAAGAATTGATATGCAGAGGTATAACACCCAATCCCAATGTATCAGACTGAACATCAGAAATACTCTCAGAACATGAATCAAGTATAGATTTAGAAGCAATATCAACAATAACAGACTCAGATTCATGTTCAATGCATGGATAAGAAGTATTCATATAGGATGGCAAAAAGTGGTTCTCATCATGCAGAGAGTTAAAATTACAAGCATACTCATCAACAATATAATCATCAACAACATACCCACGAACAACAACAGAATCAATCATAGGTATGTTTACCTCCACTTTCATGTAGGTTTGTTGAATAGGAGACATCAACAAATCATAATTAGTGGTGGAAGATGAAGATGGCCTACCTGGTTCAAAATTGTTGCTGATACCTACCTGGTCCTCAAAATCTTTATCAGTATCAGCCTCCTAAGGTGCAAGATTAGGGGCATATGAAGGAGAGAAAGTAGGTGGCACAATGAGCACATGACTCTACTTCCCATCTCTTAGGTCAATGGCACTAACGTCAATTTCCAGAATCTAAACAGTCTGAAATGGTAACTCTAAATCTTGAGACTGTTCTTGATTGAGCTGAGTGGCCATCTACCCCATCTGATTGGTCAAACCTTGAATTGAAGCTCTGGTCTCTTGCTGGAACTGAATGTTCTGCATGGTCATCTACTTCAAGAACTCCTCCAATGTAGGCTTAGAAATAGAAGGTTGAGGAGCTATTTGGGCAAGAGCATCATCTTACTGACTCTAATATTGCTGGACTGGTGGAGGCATACAAGTATCCTGAAATGGGACTTCTTTATATTGATGCTGTTGTGGAGTACCATACCATCCCAGGTTAGGATCATTCCATCCAAGATTGTTGTTATGACCATATTGATCAAAATGGTGCTGAGCAGGGAAGAATTCATCTAAGAACCGTCACTTAAGATCTTCCCAAGCAATGATGGATCCTGGAGGTAGACAATAAAGCCAATCCTTTGCTTCTCCTTGTAATAAGTGCAGAAATGCCCTTAAGAACATGTGGTCATCCTAGACACGTGGAGGTTTCATTGTTGAGCAAATGATAAGGAAGTCCTCCAAATTTTTATGTGGGCATTCACCTTCAAAACCATTAAACTTAGGCAACAAATGTATCAGTCCAGTGTTGAGAATGTATGGAACATCCTCATCGTGTGTAACCGGTTCCCAAAGAGCATTGTCATAAGTTCGAGGATGAACCATATTGTTCTCAACATAGAAATCAGCAGAATACAAATGAGAATCAGAATTTGATGCAAATGCAACATGCACACAATATGGACTAGTAGCACAGAAAGACAATCATAATCAGAGTTAGGTGCAGAAGGAGAATCATAATCAGAGGTACTGACAAAATAGGCACTATGCACATAACCAAAATAGGTAGACATGGCCAAAGAGAATGCAACAGTGAATTATGCAACTAAAGTTATCTAAATGCAAAGACTAACAATTTCTAGAATGCAAAACACAACACAATTAAACACGCACACACAACACACACTAACACAACAAAGAACCTAAGACCGAACAGTTGGTCCCCGACAGCGGCGCCAAAATTTGATCGAGGTCGTACTCGACTCAAATTAATATGCAATTAGGTGCAGTATAATACTAGGAAGTGACTCCTATGTCGTCTCTCAAGGAACAAATGTGGTTCAGTCAATAGGTTGAACATTGTTGATAGGGAGAGCATAGTGTTATCTAAACCCAATCCCTGTGATGATTATTTTGATAATGACAACACATTGATAATAAAAACACATGTATGTGTACTGTGTTATGTGTTTTATGTGCTAATGCTTACTGTGAAATATGCACATATTGTGTTTGTCATATTTGTTGACATATTGTGTTGATTGTTGCATACTATTGTGTTTGAGAAATGATCATATCTGTGTATGCACAAAATATGTTTTGGTGATATAAAAACACATGCACAGAAGCATATATGAATGACTAAATCGATTACAGTGGTGTGATAATTAATTAAGGTCATCAGACAACTTGATTTTTAAACTGTGGCAAAACAACTAGTTTTGAATCGATTACATTAGTTGGTGAATCGATTAAAACTCGTGTGTTTGCATTTATCTTTTTCAAATGTGCTGTTACGTGTTTTTGAGAAAGAAAAGTTTTCAAATATATTCTAAGTGTTAAAGCTTAATCGATTACATGGTTTATGTATTCAATTAAGTTCGTTATGATTTGAAAACTTACTTATGCTTGTAATAACTGCTATAACGATCATAATTTTAAATATGTTTGACTAAGCATTTTCTGAGAATCGATTGCATTAATTATATATTCAATTAGGAGCTGAATTGCTTGTAATTTTGTTACATATGTTTAATTTAACCGATTACATTAAATCGATTTGATTTGCGTCAAAACTGATATAAACTATATATTGATGCATTGTTTAATTTTCTATAGAATGATTGAGAAGAATTGAGAATTACATTGTCATATCTGACTGATTTTCATCTGAGAAGTTTTACAGATTGATCAAAGGCTCCAAGAATCAAGAATGAGAAGTGGTTTATAGATCTTGAAGCATTCTAGAGAAGCAAATGTGACTAGACTGAAAAGGCTGATCGATTATGCACAACTGATACGTTGTCGTTGAAGCTATCAAATTAATACTACTTTTCAAGGAAACTTCAGTATTGCCAAGTAGTATTCAAGAAAGTAGATAGGGTTAAAATAACCTTGAGTCGTCTCCCAACGAATACGGAATTGCTTTTCAATATTTGACTCTTATGAATGTTATGCAATGCTTAAGAATAAAAAGTGAGAAACTATACTAATGAAGTTAATGTTTGAAGAACAAATAGGAAACCTAGAAATAATTATAATGAAATAGGCTAATTCCACTGGTTTTCCAAGATAGATTCATCATCGGTTATCAACATATCATTATTCAATTGATAATTGTTCCAGTTTCAAATTAATTAAAGTACATTCTTAATTAATTTGAGGGTGATCATGCAGTTAACCAAAGTAGATTCTCAATCAAATGCACGACCTTTCTAGATTATTCTCAATGAATTCAACCAATGTACATTCTCAATCAAATTCTATTGTGTTTAATCATGTCTATTCTTAAATCTCCTAACCAAATTAAAAGCTAATTAATCAAAGTAAAATCTTAATTAATTATAGTTGAAATTATAACGACCAATCAAAGTAACTTCTCAATCGATAGAAAAAACTCGTTTAATCATATGAAAGTTCCTAAATTTAGTCAAAGTAGATTCTCAACCAAACTTAGAAACCCTTGAACTCATATGATTAATATGCATGTAGATTTAAACACGTTATGATGTAAAAATCATTGCTTTTAATATGATTGAGAGATGAAAGACATAGAAAGAGAGCAACTCCAATCAATAATCAAAAGAAACAATTGCATTAATTCAACTTAACCTCAGAATCCATAATGAAATTACAGTGGCATAGCCCTAGAAGCTTAGCCCTTCAGGAATGGAGTAAAACACATGATGAAATAAAAGTGAGAGGAGTGGTGGATGCTTCCTTCGAGTGGAGGAGTCTGAGAATGAATGAGTTATGATTTCTGCCTCCCCTGGGTCTGTTTATATAGGCTTGATTGGGCTTGGACTCTGAATCTTCTGTTGATAAGATTTTTTATCTTATATCTAATATCTTCCAAATATTCAACAGATTTAATCGATTTTTGAGAATATTTGATAATATCTTTTCTAGATTCAAAAAGATTTGGCAAATATTATCTTTTGATATTTATTGATATAGTTAAATAAGGTAATTATTTAACAATATCAAATAAAATATCTTAAGATATATTTTCTCCAATTTATCTTTTAAAATATCTAACAGATTTGAACTTGCCCAAAATTACAATTCAACCCTTATTATTTTATTCAAAATTGCATAGAAGTTCAGAAATTTCCTCTAATTGCACTTTAGCCTTTTCTTTCTTTTCAAAATTGCTATTCAAACTTTAATTCTAGCTACATCAACAAACATTAAACTCTCCAAAATAATTTATGCAACTAAAATCACATTTTAAGCCTCTCTAATTCCCAAAGCCGATAAAGCCGATCATGCAAAATGTAATTCAAATCAATCATTTAAGCACAATTATTCCACTTAAATTTTGAAATTAAATCTAAAATGTGGGCATAAATATGCACTCATCAACAACTGAAGGTGCATTCTGTTTGATCAGGAGAAGAAGACTTTCAATCTTTGATTTGTTGTTTCTTGTATGTGTGGTGTCAGGAAGAAGTGTGGTGTACTCTTGACTTAGGGGATATCTCAAAGGGGTTGCTACGACAAGAACGAGGTAGTTCTGTGTTGGCAGGTTTTGTTGTTCTATATTTGATTGAGATTTTGTGAGGTGTTTACATTTGAGAGTTACTCTATAAAGCCTTGGCTGTAATACTCTAATCATTATACTGAATTACTCTCCGATCTTAGGTTGATTGGGAGGGTGACTGGACGTAGGCATTGAGGCCGAACCAGTATAAACACTGAGTTTGATTTTCTTCTCCCTATCTCTTTACATTTGCGCATACATTCTGTAATTGTTTTACACGCATACTGTTTTCATAGCACACCATTGCTTACAACACAAGAAAGGTTTCAAGAACCATACGATTTACGAAAAAGATTTGAAAAGTGCTATTTTTTAGAAAACACCAATTCATCCCCCTCTTGGTGTTGAGAAATAAAGCTCATCAATTCTAACAAACACTTTGTGGGTGGGTGGGGGGTTTGTGAAGAGGTTTTGTTAATTAAATTGAACTAAATTAAAACACGACTTCAACACTAACTTAAAACGGTTGGTGACTAACTCAATCACAATGCTTCCCATCATAAATTAGCAACAATAAACACTACTCTAACTCCTAATCCAACACAAGTTAACCAACTAAGCGAAGGTTAACCATGTTTTCATAATTGCAAACTAAGCGAATGCAATGCACAAGTTCAATCAATTTTGCACCATGCAGTCCAATCAACTAAGTGAAAATTAAACACCAATTAGGCAACTAAGCGTATACCCAATTGCAAGCACAAAAAAGATTGAATGTTGAGCCAAATCAGAGCAGCAAAATCACACTTTCAACACAATTACATACTCCTCTAACCCCTAATCTAACATGAATTAACCAATTAAGCGAAGACCAATCAGGCTTTCATAAAAGCGAATTAAGCAAACATAATGCTCCCATTTAATCATTTCCACGCTGCCACAGATTAAGAAAATGTGGTTTAATCGACTAAGCGAAGATTAAATACAATTAGGCAATTAAGTGTGTACCCAATTGCAAGCATAGAACATAATTAAATATGAAGCAAGGTTAAAAACACGATATCACATGAAAGACCAACAATCTTAAGGAAAATGAAGCAATTTTGCTAATGCCCAACCAAGGATACCTAAGCTAACATTAAAACGAGATTAACACAACAAAACAGAGTTGAAAACATTGAAGTAAATGTGGAAATAAAAACTGAAGCGGAAATGAGAAATCGTATAGTATTATTAGGGAGACTGAATGGTACTAACAATGACCGAACGGTCCTAACAATGAAGTGCGTTAGGAATCGAACGATACAAATTAGTACAGCTGGTATGAAGGAGAGGAGAAGAAAAGCAGGAAGGAAAAGCTAAAAGTCAAACGATATGAGATCGAACAAAATAGTAGTAAGGTGAACTGTACTAATAGTGACCAAACGGTTCTAACGGTGAAGTGTGTTAAAAGCTGAACGGTACAAAGAAGTACACTCGAACGATATTACATCAATAAAATGCAAATCAGATCAGAATGCAGAAACTATAACACTACAAAACCGAACAAGAACAAGCCGAACGGTACCAACTGTGAGGTATGTTAGAGACCGAACGATATAAAAAGGAATAACGTGGCAGAATTAAAATGAAGAAATTAAATAAGCAAAACACAATTGAACTGAATGAAATTGCAAAGCTGGAACGAAAATGAACAACAAAAACCAATTGGCAGCAACAATGAACAGTAAAAATCGATTGGCAGCAGAAATGGATAGTAAAACCCAATTGACAGAACCAATAAATAGTAAAAACCGATTGACAGTAGCAAATGAATAGTAAAAACTTAAATGAAGACGAAACTTGAGTGCAGAAACAAATTCAACTATGCAATTGCAAAGAGAATGAGTTCAATACTTGAAGAGTAAAAGAAAGTAAAATCTAAAACTCCTCAAAGGGGGGAGAAGAGAAAACGCACCAATGGAGACTAAAACCTAAGAAGCCAAAACGTGAAATGAGAGGAGAGAAGAAGAAGTGAAATCTAATTTTGGGGTTTATAGACCCCAAATTACAAAAATGCCCTTTGTACGGGCTTCTCCTAAAATTGACCTAAAACGGGTCCAAAGTCATAAAATTTGACCCAAAACTAAAATACTTAAAATTACAAAATGAAATTAAACACTATTCTTGACGTGGCCATACTCTTGTTGTCCCAAAATATGTTTCCAAAATTGCCCTTCAAATAATAATTGGAATAATTAAGCCCACATAATTCAAATTAATTAAAATAAGAATTATTAGTCAAATTAAGCCCAAATAGTGAAAATGAGGCAATAATGGAGAATTAAAAACAATTCACTAACACAATATAGTGCGAAAAGCTAAGTGAATAGTACAAAATAGTAATTCATCAATCTTGCTGTTGATCGCTTAGGTAGGCCGAGGTGTTGAAGTCGAAAACTTGTGAGACGGTAGGGGTTGTTTTTAGAACCCCTCATTGACCATCTCGTTTCTCCATCAGCAAGGGTTCATTTGGGTGAACTTTGTCTTGACTGATCGCTTGAAATGTGCGATAGGGATTCACTTAGGTGAACTCTTTCTTGATCCTTCTGTTGATTACTGATAACAGTTGAAAAACTGTTATTTTCATGCTTAAAATTGATACTAAAAGAAACCTTTAAAACTTAGAAACTAGTTTGGAATCATGCTTTTGTTCATATTTTTAGAAATAAGAGAGTTGGACAGGTTTATGTTTGATTTCAGTGTTTTATGCAGGTTTTAAGGTGAATTTGGTGAAAGAAGTGAAGAAGGATAGAGATGGAATCAGAAAAGAACTCAAAAAGTGCAAAAGAAGAGAAGTACCAAGTATCGCTCAGCGCCAGTTTACCGCTGAGCAGCACTCAGGAACACCCGTTGGCTCCGCTGAGGGGTGAAAGTGAAGTTGAGGGGAGAATTGACTACGCGCTGGTACCGCTGAGCGGTGGTCTTTGGGGCTTAGGCCCACTTTTCTGTAATATTTCGAATAGTATATAAGCTTTAGGACTTCCTAGGGTTTGTATCTTTGGCTGGAGACGAAGCAAACACTCACTTTTCCACCCCTTGGAGGAAGATCTTGGATGCTTAGGCTACCTACTCATCTTTCTAGGGTTCTATCTTTCATTCTTTCATTATTGTTCATCTAGTTTCACCATGAATATGGTGAACTAAACTCTGTATTGTTGTTGGGGAATCAATGTAATCTTTTGAAGCTCTCATATATGGAATTTGTGTTTAAACATCTTATTTGAGATACATGCTTTCTTTCATCATTAGTTAGGGTTTTTCCTCTTTGCTCAAAGCATGCATTATTTAACTCATTCGATGTCATGATTATTGATTTTTTCGATATGGGAACGTACGGGGAAATCTAGATTCAGGGAAATTCTCCCAATAGCATATTGCCTAAACATAGGGATAAGAAGGTTGGTTGCCTTTAAGCTTCTGTGCTTCAGAATTAATTATTAGGGATGTTAGGAATTGTATGAACTCGTAATTAAGGATAAGCTTTCTTGCAAGGTGATTTAGAGAGTGGCATTAACATTGATGAAAAGAATGATGAATTCCTAAAAGTATATGAGAGTGGATAAGATGAAATTGATTACCCCAACAACATACTCATCCATCTAATTCGTTCAAGTGTTTGTGTTCCTCTTTTCCATTGATCAAAACTCATGCATACATGTTTACTTATTGTCTTTCGCATTTGAAACCTCAAGAATTTATTCACAAGTCTTAAATAATCAACAAATCATATAACTAACTAGGCCGTGAGTCCTTTGGGAGAACGAAACTTGGTCTTACCGAGTTTATTACTTGATACGATTCGGTCACACTTTCCGAGGGTTAAACAAGTTTTTGGCGCCGTTTTTCGATGTTCATAATTTTATCATCAATTACATAGGTAGGTGTAGGTACTAGGGTGTCGCGTAGTGGAATAAAAAAGCGATTAAAGAGCAGAAAGCATGTAGCGGTCAATAAACAAGATAAAATAGTCCGCTTAAAATTCTTGATTTTCTTAGAGAACTTTTATCAAACAGTTGGTATGCTAAAAGTGCAAAGAGTGTAGGGTTCAAGAAAATCAACACAGACATTTTTATCTTGGTTTGAATCAAAATATTCTACGTCCAGTCGTTAATCACTATGAATAGTGATTAACCTTCTTCACTAAAAGTATAGTTGTACATATTACAAGATAATGAAATAATCAAAGAGTAGAAAACACTTTCCTTCGACAAACGAACGAAAGAACCTTCCTTCGACAAACGAATCGGAAGAGAACCGCTCCGACCTTAGACACACTAAACGCGAGCTTCTGCTATTCACAAGACTTGACAAGAGCACACTATCACTTGAGAACTTCCTCAGACAAACTATATTCTCAAATGGCATAGGTTCCTTTTAACTCATAGAGAGTTTCCATTAGGCACAAAGCTCTAATAATCTCAAATGAAAAGTTACTTTCTAAGAGCTATGGAAAACACTATTTATAGCCCAAGGTTCAGAAAATGAAAAGATAATTCCCAACTGCCAAATATAATCTATTATCATAAGTGATAATCGATTATTTGTGTCTGTTATGGGGTTTTCAAAAAGTGCTAATCGATTATCCTGAGTTCTAATCGATTATTTGCAAAACCTAGGCAATATTAAATCAGACAGTGATAATCGATTATCCTGAGGAATAATCAATTATTTGCGCGAGCAACTCTTTTCCAAATAGGCTCGTGATAATCGATTATCTATGTAAAGACTCTCTAAACAAGAAAACTTCTAAGAGTTTTTACATCAACAAAGTATCAACAAAGTAATTCCTATACAATTAATTCTACAAAATGCTTTTAAATAAATACAACAAAAGTCTTCACGTTCCTCATCTTGTAGCATCATCAAAACCATAATATCTTCAAGACACCATTTCTCCTCATTGGTAACAATAGGCTAAGCTATTGAAGTCTAATGATTATTAGATAGTAAGGTTTTTTTTTCAGAACTCTTTCTTGACCATCTTGGTTCACCATCGGCAGAGGTTTACTTAGGTGAATTATTCCTTGACTGATCACTTGAAAGATGTAGTAGGGGTGCACTTAAGTGAACTCTTCCTTGGCCAACTGTTAAGACCTCGACAAGTGTACCGAATCGTATCAAGTAATAATAAATGGTAAGATCAAGTATCGTTTCCCAAGAGACTCACAACTCTAAACAATCATGTAATTACTTAACTAATTAAGACTTTGAGGAACAATTTAGGGGTTTTTAAGTGTAAAAACAAGAAAGTAAATATGAATGCAATTTTGATCAATTAGAGAGAAACACAAAAAGTGAATGATGATGTTGGTATTATGAGATGAAGATGTTGTTGGGGGTTTAGATTTCACCTAATCACTCTCATGCATATATGAATTCTTCTTCTATATTAATTGTTAATGTCACTTTCTAAAGTACTTAGAACCCGATGTTTCGGTGAAAAAAGCCTATCCTTAATTACTAGTTTACAATGTCTTGTCTCCCTACTAATTAATTTTCCATTACGAACGGAAGCTTAAGACAACCAAACGTTCTATCCCTACGTCTAGGCAATAGTTCCTATGGGAGAAATTCCCCAGTGATAGGTTTCTCCGAATGTGTCCATATAAAAGAAACCCAATAATCATGCCATGAATGAGTTAAACATAACAAGCATAGAGCAAAGGAGAATAACCCTAACAATTAATGAAAGAAGCATAAATAAATTGGAATCAATTCAAATAGATGAGAGTTTAGAGGTTACATCTTCCCCAACAATATATGAATTTAGTTCTCTATTGTCATGGAGAAACTAGGCGTATAATGGAATGAAAGAGATGGAAAAACCCTAAAACTCGAAGAGGAGAGCTTCCGCCTCCAGAGAGCTTAAAAAGTCTGAATTTGCGTCCCTTCTGTCAAAAGATACCCCCTCTAGGACGTGCAAGTCCTTATACACAGCTGAATTGGATCATGGGCCAACGTCGCCAGCGCTCAGTGCCCCCACTTAGGACGTCCAGGCGAGCTTGCGAGAGAAGTGCGCTCAGCACCTCTAGAAGGGCGCCCAGGCGTGATGTGGCACCGGTAGTCTGGCGCTCAGCGCCGTTAATGTGGCGCTCAGCGCTACTTTTTCTAAGTTCCACCGCTTAGCGGTACAAATTGGCGCGCAGCGCCATCAAACTCTTTTTTTTTTGTTTGTCCGTCTTAAGTTCCAACTCCTCAATACTTTTGCTCTTCTTCCAAATCATACCAATAACCTACAAAATTAAGGGAATTTAGTGATAAAATCATTAAGCATAACCTCTATTCATTTATTCATAGAAATAAACTAAAAACATGAGTTCAAGCAAGCTTTTAAGTAAAAAAAGGGTTGATTTAATATCAAAATTGCATCACAGATAACGGTATATTCAACTGCTATCACAACCCCAAACTTGAAAATTTGCTTGTCCTCAAGCAAAACAAAACCTGGCTTAACAACATAGCCAAACTACAATGGTTTAGCACACCAAAAAGCATTTTTCTTTAGAACAAGTAAATCACTCATGTCTGCTCCTCATAGAAAGATCAATCAAGATATAACAATTCTTTAACCAATCAAGCTCAACTATGGTGCTCACATAATCAAACATACACAACAGATGCCAACTTCATTAACAATTAACAACCAAGCAAGAATGTTATCATAAAGTGCACGGAACAATTCCTCACCCAGGATAGTGTTTTTCTCAAGCTCAAAGGTGTATAGTGAGGTGACACTCTTACACTCTACCATTACAGTATCACATGAATCAACTTTGCCTTTCATTTAAACACATCAAACACACTCACAAGAAAGTTATCATCACAAGGACTTTTTCTAGGCTTGTAACATGGCCGGACTAAGAAGAAAATTGGTTTTTCAAGATGATGAGTGCATATTTATGCCCACATTTATGCTTTAAAATTCAAATTATTGATGGGATAATTGTGCTTAAATGGTTGATTTTAAGTGAATTTGTGATGATTGGAATTATTGGTTTTGGGAATTAAAAGAGACGTAAAAGATGAATTTTAGCGCATAAATTATTCTTGGATATTCTTACATTTATTTTTGCAGATGAAATATAAGTTTTATTGGTCCAAATGCCAATTCAAGGCCCAAAATCAAATTTTTTTTTAGAAAATAATATACAAATGGGCTAAACAGACAGACTTTACCCTTGCACCTCCTAAATTTCCCTACATACACTCCTATTTCTGAAACAGACCCAACAAGTAAGCTGATGTAATCCTGCTCGACGTAGTTCTTCTTTGTACTTTTACCTTTCATAGGTTAGCTTGTAAGGAGCATGGGTTACTATAAATACCCAAGTCCTCTCTTGTATTGGCACTTTTGAGAATAATGAGAATTGAGTTTTCTGAATCAGAAACTATTCTCTCTTAAAGTCACAGGCTAGAGAATCCAAAGACTCCCTCTAGCCACCTTCCAAGCACCTCTCTCACTTTCATTTTCCAAAATTCACGGTGCTTCTCTCCTCCACGCTACCTCTCCTTCGCTGCCACCTCATTAGAGCATGCGTCAGCGCTCTCCCTTTCATTCTTCAACCACGCGTCAGCTCCTTCATTCCACGTTATTGGTTTTCCTCTCATGCATCAGAAACACCACTTCATTTCGCATTTCACTCTCGCGCATCCCTTGCACATCACAGAGCATCTCACTCTCTCTCGAGAGCTCTCTTCTTCATGAGCCATTGCTTCCATCACGGTAATTCTTTTTTTCCTCACAGATCTATCTTCGTCCACCATTTCTTTTGATTTCCACCGATTAAAACCTTGTTTCACCTTCAATACAGACTTTCCACCGATTGTTTTTCCTTTTCTACCGTTTAATCCACTTTCCACTGAGCAATCTAGCTTTCCCACCGATCAATCTTGAGTTTGAACCGATTAATCGGTTCATTTTGAGCTTTCCCCCATTTCTAGGGTTTCTATCGAGTTTAACCCTCTGTTTCTTGTTCTTCTTCGAGTTTTTGTCTTTTTCCGCTGCGTTCTTCTCTAGAGGAAGCTTCGAAGGAGTTGCATCGCACCTTCAGTCACTTCTCGGAGTCGCTCGTCCATCAAGTGGTCATCAGAGCTTTGGTCGTTCACGCGTCTAAGGTAAGTATCTTGGTTCGTCTCTATTCTGAGTTGTTCGGTTTAATTCTGAATTAAGTTTGTTTCGCGTCTCTGTTTCGAGTTTTCTTCTGTTCTTGCGTTGTTTCGTGTCTCTATTCATTCATCTTATTTTGTCTCGGTTTGATTTTGATTCTTTGCATTTTGTTTCGTCAATTTCTGAGTTGTTCATCATTTTCCTTCATTGTCTTGAGTGTTATGACTTGTTCTGTGCCTTGAGTCAGTGTTTTTATCATTTTAATTTGGTGCAAATTTTTGTTTGAGTCATTTATTTGAGAAATCATAAACAGTTTTGTTAAGTCATGTTCAGTTACTTCTTTTGTGTTTAATTCTTTGTTGAATTTGCTGTTTGAATTTTTTTTTATCTGAGATGCTGAATTAATTGTTCAGTTGATGCACATCATATGAGCTATGACACAATCATGGTGAACTCGGGTGCATGACAAGTGACATTAATCTCAGATCTGACTGGCTGATTGAAGTATAATCTGCTTTGAATTTAGCATTCAGATGCATCTGATTGATTGAGCCAGTACCATGTGCATACTATATAAGCAATGAATTGCTTTGGCAAAGCTTGGTTGCACTAAGAAAACTCCAGTAGAGTCTCATTTGCAGTTGGCCGATCTGCATTACTTTGCTTGAGTCTATTTTCTTTGTGTTTTGAATCTGGTCTAGCATATAGATCCTTGCTGGACATCTTACATTAACTTCATAGTGTGTTTTTCAAACTTTAAATTTTGTTTTTGAGTTTAGTTAGCTGATCAAAAGCTATTTGATTTCATTGAGTCCAAATTTGAGTGGTTAAGTTGCTTACATTGAGTAATTTGGGGGCTGACTAAGTCAAATTTTGAGATAGTGTGTTTCTGCATCTATTTGCTTTACAAACAAGTTTGTTTTAGTTGTTTGAGACTGATGATGCAAAGAAACCACGAGTTATAGCTGCCCTAAGCATTTTCACTCTTTAAACCACCAAATTTTTGGCATTTTTCATTCACAAGTGTCAATACCAAATTTCGTCCGGATTGGTTTTGGCTTCATCGTATTCTATTGTCTTATATTCTATTATTTACTCGTTTTCATTTACATTGTCATTTTCATTCCTTTTCTTTTATTTTATTCTTATTTTCTTTTTAGTATTCCATTTTTATTTTATTTTACTTTTCCTTTCATAATTTCCATTTTTTAACTTTGTTTTACTTTTATTTTTAGTTTTAGTTTTGTTCTAATATAATTAATATGGTTAATTTGAATTAACATAGTTTTAAAAAAAAATAAAAAGGAAAAGGCTTGGAACGTACCATTTTGTCTTTAGTGAAAAATAATAATAAAAAATAAATAAATGTTTTATCGCGTGTATGTGTGTTAAAGGGGGGAGGGGACAGAAAACGGTTTGATGCAGGTAAGGACTACAGAGCGGGGGGAGGCAGCACCACGCACACTGACAGACGCCCCTGTTTGCTCCCCTCGTCCGTAACCACTCCCAACCACATTTCCCTTTCACTCCCAATTCCTCACCTCCAACAGATCCACCATTGACCTCAGACCCTTTTCTCTATTTTCCTCCATCACACGCACTCTGACACTCACACGCCCGTTTTGGCTCTCCACTCCTCTGCTCCTCTGACCTGTAACCACCCCGACCACTTTTCCTTTTTTCACTCCCAAATCCATTCCCCCAACCTTCATCATCATTCACTCATTTTCGGAGCCTCGGCCCACTCCAACCCTTGTCTTACTCTCAAGCCACCATGCTTGGATTCTCAACTAGGCCTTGACTCCCCTCACCCAAAGACCAACCATAAATTCCGAGGGAACCATTCATCATTGGTAACAAAGAAGAAAGGGAGCAATCGAAGGAATAGGAGGGAGAAGGTTTTAATCAGAAGAGGAAGGTTACTAGAAATTACAAAGAGAAGAAAACTTGAATGCAAAAGGTAAGTTCCTCTTCTTAAAGCTTCACTGCTAATGGTAGACGTTTTGTCGTATGTGTATGTTGGGTGATATGTGCTCCTATTTATTTCCATCTGATGATGATGATTTGGTCTCACATCTGTTTATGCTTCGTGATGTCTGCTTTTGTTTGTTTCCCTTTAAGTTGATTTGGCCTCGTATACTGCTTGTCACCCATCCTAATAACAAAAACATGCCTCACCACCAACCTGCAAACTGATATCCCCTCACCCAATCTGCAACCGTCATCCATTCCCTGTTGCTACAGCTGCCTTTCATCTACAAGAGGCAAAGAAAACCATCCAAAGCCATAACCACGTGAAGAAAACCAAAAAAAATTCAGTTTCTGAAGCCATATCGTCATTGGGATAGTATCTGGAATGGTATTTGTTTCGTTGCATTTGGTTGTGTTCTGTAACTTCGTATGGATGCCCTCCCTTGCCACTCATTCATCCCCAACTCCAACACCATGAACATGGTTTTTGCTGTATCCCATCACCTGAAAAGTAGAGAATCAAATTATCACATTCCCACTCATACGCACACAAACACATTCCAATGCATATCCTGTACAATGAAGCTATAAAAATCCATTTTCGGTCTCTCCTTTTCGAAGACATGGAGCAGCGAGCTCTCTGATTTTCCATAGTCTTCAATGTTTTTGTTCATCAACCAATTCCATACAAAATCAGATTTGAACCAGTGAATAGCAGCCAATAAGAAAACCAGGACGGAGAGGGAGGAAAGTGACACTGGTGGCGCCGGTGAAGAAGCGCGCTCCAGCTAGAGGCGACGGTGGCCGGCTCTGGCAGAGGCGGCGGCAGGAGGTGCCCAAGGTGGAAAAGCCTCAACCCTAGGCTAGTGCGAGAGAGAGAGGGGGAGAGAACGCCGTGGCCGGCCGTGGTTCCGGTGGTGCTTGGGGTCGCCGCCGACGCCGAGACGGGTGGAAGGTGGTGGCGCGGTGGCTGGTTGGAAGAAGTAGTGGCGTAGGTGGCGGGGCGTGCCTCCCAGCCCTAGCTTTTCCTGGTCAGAGAGAAAGAGACCTGGGTCTCGATGGAGGAAGGCAGCATTGATTGTAGAGTGAGAGAACCCCTAGGGGATTCTAGGTCAGAAAGGCCACCCTGGGCCGGTGCTAGGCCAAGCCCAAAGGTGAACGCTCGTTTTTCAATCCTTTACGAACGCTCGTTACTCCCTCTTTTCTCACGTTCGTTTTTCAACTCTTTCCGAACGCTCGTTATTCCCCCTTTTCGAATGCTCGTCTTTTAGAATTTCCGAACGCTCGTTTTTCAACTCTTTACGAACGCTCGTTACTCCCTCTTTTCCCACGTTCGTTTTTCAACCTTTTCGAACGCTCGTTACTCCCTCTTTTCGAACGCTCGTTTTTCAACCCATTCCGAACGCTCGTCATTCGGCCCCCTTTCCCAGCGTCCGTTTGCAAACTCCCCAACGAACGCTCGTCCACAAGGAGCGCTCGTCATTCAGCCCCTTTCCCCGCGTCCGTTCGTCAATTCCCCAACGAACGCCCGTCCCAATGAACGCTCGTCCCAACGAACGCTCGTCCCCAACGAGCGTTCGTCACTCAACCTCCTTTCCCAATGAACGCTCGTCATCTACCCTCCTGTACTCAACGTACGTTCGTCATATCACCCACGAACGCTCGTCATCCAGGCTATTTTTCTCAACGTACGTTCGTCAATTCCCCCCAACGCTCGTTCGTCCTCCTCATTCTCAACGAACGTTCGTTAATCCCCGAAACGAACGCTCGTTACTTCACTTCATTCCCAACGTCCGTTCATAATTCCCCCAACGCTCGTTATTTCTCCTCATTCTCAACGCCCGTTTATGATCCACCCAACGCTCGTTATTTTTATTTGTTTGTTTTTCTTATTTTATTTTATTCTATTTCATTTATTCTTGTCTATCTTATTTCATTTGTCCTATTTATTTCTTTTATTTTTATTTTTATTTTTATTTATTATTTTATTTTGTTCTATCTACTTATTCTAGATATTTACTTATCCTAAAATATATATTTAATAATGCAATATTTACAATTTAAATAAAGGAATTTATGAAAATACGTTTTAAGGGTTTAGGCACATGTGTGATCGCACGCATCGTCCTTGTGCTAAAAACCTTTTCCCTTTCTTAACTAAAATTACAAAAAATATGTTTTAAAGGTTTTGGCGCATGTGTGATCGCACGCATCGTCCTTGTGCTGAAAACCTTTTATCTTTCTTAATTAAAATTACAAAAAATATGTTTTAAAGGTTTTGGCACATGTGTGATCGCACGCATCGTCCTTGTGCTGAAAACCTTTTATCTTTCTTAATTAAAATTACAAAAATATGTTTCAAAAGGTTTAGGCACATGTGTGATCGCACGCATCGTCCTTGTGCTAAAAACCTTTTCTTTTCCTTAAGTAAAATTAACCAAAAAAATATGTTTTAAAGGTTTATGCACATGTGTGATCGCACGCATCTTCCTTGTGCTAACAACCTTTTCTCTTTCTTAAACAAAATACAAAAAAAAAGGGTATAAAATCTTCAAAAAACCCGAAAACATCAACAATTTTAAACAACAAATAGTCTTGCTTCCCAGAACTACGTGATCCTTGATTCTCCATCAAGAGTGGAGATACGTAGGAGCAAGGCCAGTCCTTGTCAGGTTCACTTTCCCAAAAAATCCAAAATCATTTCTAAGCGAAATTCTCAAACCATTTTCTAAACAAAATTTCCAACAAAGTTTTAAAAGAACTACGTAACCCTGATTTCTCATTTTGAATGAGAATACGTAGGAGCAAGGTCAATCCTTGTCGGGCCCAAAAAAACTAAAAAATATGTTTTGTTTATTTTAGAATTTTATTTTAGGGGATAGTTAAACATTTTGAAAATCACATCATATTCGTGCATTTAGTTAAAGGTACTGCCTTAGGGCAGGCGTTGTGGGGTGCTAACACCTTCCCCACGCGTAACCGACTCCCGAACCCAATCTTTGGTTTTCGTGGACCGTGCTTTATCGTTTTATGGTTTTTCCGTAGTTTTCCAGAATAAACTATGGTGGCGACTCCAAAATCTCTTTTCAGAACCCGCGCGTTTCCTTTTTTGGATCGTCGTCCCGTCGCGATTCCGGTTGCGACAGATGGCGACTCCACTGGGGACCGAAGAGAGTCAGGCCATTTAATTAGATGTGCAAATTTGATGTGGTTTTTCATTATGTTTTTCTCCCCTTTTCTTTTTATCTATGTTTAATATTTGAAGTAATTGCATGTAGATTATTTTGATTGTTTCATGTGGAACCCCAGGATAGGAAAACATGTTTACATCTGCTTGGATCTCTTTGGTTTGTATTGCAGATGAGGGTTTGGGTATGCATTACATTCTCCCTTCACACACACCTTATGCATATCATGAGTGAGGCCCTATACCCGGGTCTGAGCGCAACTTAGAAATAGAGGAGTTGTGTAGCGGTGTCACTCTGGGATGTACTTCCTGTTTGGCTATCGTGGGAACTCCAGCCAGAGTCTGTTCTCTTCATTCGTGTCTCCGCATCTAGTTGATTACTCTGACTGTTACGGAGAAACAGTGAAAAGAGCCATAGCTCTGGTGGCCTTGATTTAAGCATTAGGGAACTATCCTTGTGAGTGCATATATTTGGCCTTAGAGCTTTAGTCATTCAACCTTTGATAAGGCACAAAAGGGGGAGGTATGCACATTGATATCGCACTTTCATCCATGACCTTCAATGTGAACATTACTGCATGGTTTATCCAAGCAGTGCTAGAAATTGAGTCTTGAAAGGGTATTGCAAAAAAAAAAAAAAAAAAAAAAAAAAAAAAAAAAAAAGGGATTTGGAAACGAATAATGTCTCAAGGATAGGGAACCTCTCTACCAACCAGCCTAAGCATACAAAAGAAAATCGAACCCATTTGGGCCATCCTTTTAGCCGACCCTTTCATACCCACTACTTCTTCCAAACAGAGCCCCATGCCAAAAAAAAAACAAACAACAACAACAAAAACTAGGACAACTTTGCGGATCTTATTTGAATTTTTTTCATCCGAATTATCATGGATTCATCATCATACTCATTACACCAAACCGGGGAAACTGTTTAGGTACCTCGTGTTTCGCTTTGGCACTCATCTACTTTACAGAGCGTATGAGGTGACATGTTAGCATAGCTATCCCATTATCTTCCAAACCATTCTAAACAACTCCCATTCTTCACTTGCGAGTGAGTTCAAGCATATGTACGTTGATGTCTCGGGAGAAAAAGTCAAAATGTATTAATCTCAAAGTTAGATCTCGGATGTATGACATTTCTCACTTTTCTAAGCATTGAAAATAATGACCAGTTTGATGACTGCAAGTAAGACAATTGACTCGAAAAAAAAACTGAAATCGCTTTCTTTAAAAGCTTTTGCTTGAGTCCGATTTCATTACACAAAAAAAAAGGATTTTTTTTAAAAAAAAAAAAAACATTTGTTTTTCAAATGTTTTTCTGAATCAAACTTTCTCATATCAATTTTTGTCCCACAAAGCCCACTGTCCACATTCGCCCGCAAAAGCCAAGCTTCTACATCGGCCCAAAAAGCCCAGTTCCTACACTGGCCCAAAAAGCTCAGTTCCTACACTGGCCCAAAAAGCCCAGTTCCGACACTGGCCCATAAAAGCCCAGTTTCCTACACTGGCCCAAAAAGCCCAGTTCCTACACTGGCCCAAAAAGCCCAGTTCCTACACTGGCCCAAAAAGCCCAGTTCCTTCACTGGCCCAAAAAGCCTAGTTTCCTACACTGGCCCAAAAAGCCTAGTTTCCTACACTGGCCCAAAAAGACTAGTTCCTACACTGGCCCAAAAAGCCCAGTTTCCACACTGGCCCAAAAACCCAGTTCCTACACTGGCCCAAAAAGCCCAGTTCCTACACTGGCCCAAATAGCACAGTTCCTACACTGGCTCAAAAGCCTAATTCCTACACTGACCCACAAAGCCCAGTTCCTACACTAGCCCACAAAGCCCAGTTTCCACGCTGGCCCATAAAGCCCAGTTTTCACGCTGGCTCACAAAGCCCAGTTTCCACGCTGGCACATAAAGCCCAGATTCAGCGCCGGCCCACAAAGTCAGGCTCGACTGGCCCTTAAACCCAATTTTCTCTAAAAAAAAAAAAAAAAAAAAAATTTTGTACATGTCTTCAATCATAAAAATAAAAAATAAATTTTCTTCAGTTACGTGCATCATTTTCATTTCATATTACATTTCTGCATTCATAAAACCCAAAAAATATGCATATCGTATCAAAAGTTGAGTCAGTTTTTTTTTCGATGCAAATCATCAATTTTATGACATTTCAAAAAAAAAAACAAAAAAAAAAACAAATTTAATGGATGTCATAATCTCCTATAGTCAAATGATCAAATGACGTATTCTTAAGAAGCATTTGTGTGTGCATTGCTTGGAAACATCATCCTTCAACCTTCACTAAACCAAAGATTGATCCCAATCATGTTCTTGAGCCCAAATAAACGCAAACTCTTATACTGGGGCAGATTTTCCTTGTTAAGATTACCTTCATTGGCTTTCATTTGGGAGATCCTTGAATCCATCAGGACAAAACAAGAAAAAAAAAAAAAAATGAATGACTCTTGATGAGATCATTTAGTCTTGTCTCCTAATTAATCTGTTGAAGATAAAACAATCAGAATTTGAAATGATGTGTGGCCATCTTTCTTCATCCAAAAACAAAAAAAAAAGATATATCCTTTGATACCAAATTTGAGCCAATACGAATGTTCTTTTCAAAATTTACCCAAACAAGGGTTACCATCACAGTAGAAGTCGACTCAAATTGCAAAAGAACACACTTAGTGATCAAACAAAGAGAGTTCATCAAAAGTGAAGCAAAAATAGAAAGAATCACGAAGTGATAAACAAAGAGTGAAGTTTACAAATTAGCAAAGAAAGTCAAAACAGATTTGAAGAGTAGCTGATACAAGGTGCAGATGGTAACTTTTGTTTCAAATAAACCACAAACAGTTATTTGGGCCTTTATATCTTTTCTTTCAATACCCTTCAGCCCAAGCCACATTACAAGCCCAATAAAAGTCCACACAGATTGAATAATGATTGCTTAAATTTTCATAAAGCTTAATTTTGAGACAAGACAAAATGGCTAACAATGGAGTTAAAAAAAAATTTGAAAAAAAAAACAACAAATGCCCTCGGAAGAAGGGAACTCCCTATTAATCAAGATTATACAAAGGAAAATCAACCCAATTGGGGCAATCCTTTCAAGCCAATCATTTTCATATACATCACAAATTCATATCCCATTCGAACTCTTCCCCGTTCTCCAAAACTAGGGGCAATTTTGTGAGTTTCATGTGTTTTGGCCCATTCAAAATATTGGACAACTTTGTTAATCTTTCATCTGAATATTCAAAGCTCATACAAAGACTGGGGCATCCCTTGTTGGGCCTCGCATGATTTTGGTTCGCCCCGAACTTCAAAAATCCATCACCACCAAAATTGGGGCAATTTGTAAATCTCACATGATATTCTCACTCCCTGATTCATGACTTATTCTCTCACAATTCACAGATACATTTGTCCATACCTACCTTTTTACCATGCCCCAAACTGGAGCAGCTTCTGAGTATCTACTACCTCACATTGGCATTTGTAGCCGTTTTAAGGAGTAAGAGGCCCAAGTAGCCAACCCGGTACTCTCCAATTCCTTCCAATCATCCTCCACACATTTGTCCCAACCCTTGATATCAGGCGTGCATACACTGATGTTTCAAAAGAAAATGTTGAGCACACAAGTTTGAACATTTGACTTTTAGAATTTAACATCCATCGTAAAAAATAAAATGAAGGTCTAAATCTTCATAAATTTGATGATTTCAAAGAAAACAAATTGACTCAATAAAAAAAAGGGTGTCATAGTTTCATAATCTTCCAATAAAACAAAAACAAAAAAATCACGAGTCGACATCATATACATATTTTCATAAACTTTGAATTCATTTTCATGAATGTTTATCAAATCTTCTTCCTTCAAAAAGACAAAAAAATCATCAACATACAACAAAGTTTTCTCTTCAAATTTCAAAATTTACATCCACCATATCTCTCTTACGTATCGAGTTTTCAAATCCTTGTACAAAAATGCAACACTTTGTTTATTGATTTCAAAACCTTCAAAAAAAAATCATCAGAGTCAACATCATGTACATATTTTCAAAAACTTTGAATTTGTTTTCGTAAATATTTATCAAATCTTCTTCCTTCAAAAAGACAAAAAAATCAACATGCATCAAAGCTTTCGCCTGTAATTTCCAAATTTACATCAACCATGCTTCTCATTTCAAAAAAAAATGGACACTCATTTCTATCTCAAGAAAAAAAAATCAATAAATTTCAACATCTCAAAATTTCAACAAAACCCAAATTTCAAAACAATCAAACAATTTTACTTTCTGTCATTGGTATCTCGACCCTCTGCAAGGCAATAGTCGAACCCAACAATCAAACTCAAATCATTCACTTTCTATAGGGTTGGTACACCCTCCATGAGGTTTGTACACCTCATTCGCTTTCTATAGGGTTGGTACACCCTCCATGAGGTTTGTACACCTCATTCGCTTTCTATAGGGTTGGTATACCCTCCATGAGGTTTGTACACCTCATTCGCTTTCTGTAGGGTTGGTACACCCTCCATGAGGTTTGTACACCTCATTCGCTTTCTATAGGGTTTGTACACCCTCCATGAGGTTTGTACACCTCATTCATTCATCCATAGGGTTTGTACACCCTCTGCGAGGTTAGTACACCTCATATCATTCATCCATAGGGTTTGTACACCCTCCACGAGGTTAGTACACCTCATAGCATTCATCCATAGGGTTTGTACACCCTCCACGAGGTTAGTACACCTCATATCATTCATCCATAGGGTTTGTACACCCTCCACGAGGTTAGCACACCTCACATCATTCGTTCAGGGTTTGTACACCCTCTACGAGGTTTGTACACCTCGTTCCCCTCAAGCACGGTTTTGGTTCAGCGTTTCAAGCCCAGTCTTGTCTGGCGCCTCTAGTTTTTCTGTGATTTTAGGCCCTCTGCTAGGCAATGGTCGAATCCAGGTTTTCGTTTTATGTTGTTGACCCTCTACTCGCAATGGTCGACTCCAGGTTTTCGCTTCGTGTCGTTGGCCCTCTGCTAGGTAATGGTCGAATCCAAGTTTTTGTTTCGTGTTGCTGACCCTCTGCTTGGCAATGGTCAAATTTAGGTTTTCTTCTGCGATATTGGCCCTCTGCAAGGCAATGGTCAAGTCCAGGTTTTAGTTTTTTAAACGGCCATCTACTGGGCAATGGTCGAATCCAAGTTTATGTTTAGTGAATCGCCTCTCTTTGGGCATTGGCCAAGTTTTTTGCTGCGTTGTAATCTCCTTCCTGAATTCGGTCATTATATGCTTGAATTGGTTGTTTTTCTCTCTCATTCTCTTTGAAATCCAGACGAAATTACTATTTCTATCTTTACTTATCTTTTACTCTGATAATATAAAAACGTTGTTTGTCATATTATCTAGTAAAATCTAAGTAAAGAGGGGCAGCTGTCAATACCAAATTTCGTCCGGATTGGTTTTGGCTTCATCGTATTCTATTGTCTTATATTCTATTATTTACTCGTTTTCATTTACATTGTCATTTTCATTCCTTTTCTTTTATTTTATTCTTATTTTCTTTTTAGTATTCCATTTTTATTTTATTTTACTTTTCCTTTCATAATTTCCATTTTTTAACTTTGTTTTACTTTTATTTTTAGTTTTAGTTTTGTTCTAATATAATTAATATGGTTAATTTGAATTAACATAGTTTTAAAAAAAAAATGAAAAGGAAAAGGCTTGGAACGTACCATTTTGTCTTTAGTGAAAAATAATAATAAAAAATAAATAAATGTTTTATCGCGTGTATGTGTGTTAAAGGGGGGAGGGGACAGAAAACGGTTTGATGCAGGTAAGGACTACAGAGCGGGGGGAGGCAGCACCACGCACACTGACAGACGCCCCTGTTTGCTCCCCTCGTCCGTAACCACTCCCAACCACATTTCCCTTTCACTCCCAATTCCTCACCTCCAACAGATCCACCATTGACCTCAGACCCTTTTCTCTATTTTCCTCCATCACACGCACTCTGACACTCACACGCCCGTTTTGGCTCTCCACTCCTCTGCTCCTCTGACCTGTAACCACCCCGACCACTTTTCCTTTTTTCACTCCCAAATCCATTCCCCCAACCTTCATCATCATTCACTCATTTTCGGAGCCTCGGCCCACTCCAACCCTTGTCTTACTCTCAAGCCACCATGCTTGGATTCTCAACTAGGCCTTGACTCCCCTCACCCAAAGACCAACCATAAATTCCGAGGGAACCATTCATCATTGGTAACAAAGAAGAAAGGGAGCAATCGAAGGAATAGGAGGGAGAAGGTTTTAATCAGAAGAGGAAGGTTACTAGAAATTACAAAGAGAAGAAAACTTGAATGCAAAAGGTAAGTTCCTCTTCTTAAAGCTTCACTGCTAATGGTAGACGTTTTGTCGTATGTGTATGTTGGGTGATATGTGCTCCTATTTATTTCCATCTGATGATGATGATTTGGTCTCACATCTGTTTATGCTTCGTGATGTCTGCTTTTGTTTGTTTCCCTTTAAGTTGATTTGGCCTCGTATACTGCTTGTCACCCATCCTAATAACAAAAACATGCCTCACCACCAACCTGCAAACTGATATCCCCTCACCCAATCTGCAACCGTCATCCATTCCCTGTTGCTACAGCTGCCTTTCATCTACAAGAGGCAAAGAAAACCATCCAAAGCCATAACCACGTGAAGAAAACCAAAAAAAATTCAGTTTCTGAAGCCATATCGTCATTGGGATAGTATCTGGAATGGTATTTGTTTCGTTGCATTTGGTTGTGTTCTGTAACTTCGTATGGATGCCCTCCCTTGCCACTCATTCATCCCCAACTCCAACACCATGAACATGGTTTTTGCTGTATCCCATCACCTGAAAAGTAGAGAATCAAATTATCACATTCCCACTCATACGCACACAAACACATTCCAATGCATATCCTGTACAATGAAGCTATAAAAATCCATTTTCGGTCTCTCCTTTTCGAAGACATGGAGCAGCGAGCTCTCTGATTTTCCATAGTCTTCAATGTTTTTGTTCATCAACCAATTCCATACAAAATCAGATTTGAACTAGTGAATAGCAGCCAATAAGAAAACCAGGACGGAGAGGGAGGAAAGTGACACTGGTGGCGCCGGTGAAGAAGCGCGCTCCAGCTAGAGGCGACGGTGGCCGGCTCTGGCAGAGGCGGCGGCAGGAGGTGCCCAAGGTGGAAAAGCCTCAACCCTAGGCTAGTGCGAGAGAGAGAGGGGGAGAGAACGCCGTGGCCGGCCGTGGTTCCGGTGGTGCTTGGGGTCGCCGCCGACGCCGAGACGGGTGGAAGGTGGTGGCGCGGTGGCTGGTTGGAAGAAGTAGTGGCGTAGGTGGCGGGGCGTGCCTCCCAGCCCTAGCTTTTCCTGGTCAGAGAGAAAGAGACCTGGGTCTCGATGGAGGAAGGCAGCATTGAGTGTAGAGTGAGAGAACCCCTAGGGGATTCTAGGTCAGAAAGGCCACCCTGGGCCGGTGCTAGGCCAAGCCCAAAGGTGAACGCTCGTTTTTCAATCCTTTACGAACGCTCGTTACTCCCTCTTTTCTCACGTTCGTTTTTCAACTCTTTCCGAACGCTCGTTATTCCCCCTTTTCGAACGCTCGTCTTTTAGAATTTCCGAACGCTCGTTTTTCAACTCTTTACGAACGCTCGTTACTCCCTCTTTTCCCACGTTCGTTTTTCAACCTTTTCGAACGCTCGTTACTCCCTCTTTTCGAACGCTCGTTTTTCAACCCATTCCGAACGCTCGTCATTCGGCCCCCTTTCCCAGCGTCCATTTGCAAACTCCCCAACGAACGCTCGTCCACAAGGAGCGCTCGTCATTCAGCCCCTTTCCCAGCGTCCGTTCGTCAATTCCCCAACGAACGCCCGTCCCAATGAACGCTCGTCCCAACGAACGCTCGTCCCCAACGAGCGTTCGTCACTCAACCTCCTTTCCCAATGAACGCTCGTCATCTACCCTCCTGTACTCAACGTACGTTCGTCATATCACCCACGAACGCTCGTCATCCAGGCTATTTTTCTCAACGTACGTTCGTCAATTCCCCCCAACGCTCGTTCCTCCTCATTCTCAACGAACGTTCGTTAATCAACCAAACGAACGCTCGATCTTTCTCCTCATTCTCAACGAGCGTCCGTTAATCCCCCCAACGCTCGTTCGTCCTCCTCATTCTCAACGAACGTTCGTTAATCCCCGAAACGAACGCTCGTTATTTCACTTCATTCCCAACGTCCGTTCATAATTCCCCCAACGCTCGTTATTTCTCCTCATTCTCAACGCCCGTTTATGATCCACCCAACGCTCGTTATTTTTATTTGTTTGTTTTTCTTATTTTATTTTATTCTATTTCATTTATTCTTGTCTATCTTATTTCATTTGTCCTATTTATTTCTTTTATTTTTATTTTTATTTTTATTTATTATTTTATTTTGTTCTATCTACTTATTCTAGATATTTACTTATCCTAAAATATATATTTAATAATGCAATATTTACAATTTAAATAAAGGAATTTATGAAAATACGTTTTAAGGGTTTAGGCACATGTGTGATCGCACGCATCGTCCTTGTGCTAAAAACCTTTTCCCTTTCTTAACTAAAATTACAAAAAATATGTTTTAAAGGTTTTGGCGCATGTGTGATCGCACGCATCGTCCTTGTGCTGAAAACCTTTTATCTTTCTTAATTAAAATTACAAAAAATATGTTTTAAAGGTTTTGGCACATGTGTGATCGCACGCATCGTCCTTGTGCTGAAAACCTTTTATCTTTCTTAATTAAAATTACAAAAATATGTTTTAAAGGTTTAGGCACATGTGTGATCGCACGCATCGTCCTTGTGCTAAAAACCTTTTCTTTTCCTTAAGTAAAATTAACCAAAAAAATATGTTTTAAAGGTTTATGCACATGTGTGATCGCACGCATCGTCCTTGTGCTAACAACCTTTTCTCTTTCTTAAACAAAATACAAAAAAAAAGGGTATAAAATCTTCAAAAAACCCGAAAACATCAACAATTTTAAACAACAAATAGTCTTGCTTCCCAGAACTACGTGATCCTTGATTCTCCATCAAGAGTGGAGATACGTAGGAGCAAGGCCAGTCCTTGTCAGGTTCACTTTCCCAAAAAATCCAAAATCATTTCTAAGCGAAATTCTCAAACCATTTTCTAAACAAAATTTCCAACAAAGTTTTAAAAGAACTACGTAACCCTGATTTCTCATTTTGAATGAGAATACGTAGGAGCAAGGTCAATCCTTGTCGGGCCCAAAAAAACTAAAAAATATGTTTTGTTTATTTTAGAATTTTATTTTAGGGGATAGTTAAACATTTTGAAAATCACATCATATTCGTGCATTTAGTTAAAGGTACTGCCTTAGGGCAGGCGTTGTGGGGTGCTAACACCTTCCCCACGCGTAACCGACTCCCGAACCCAATCTTTGGTTTTCGTGGACCGTGCTTTATCGTTTTATGGTTTTTCCGTAGTTTTCCAGAATAAACTATGGTGGCGACTCCAAAATCTCTTTTCAGAACCCGCGCGTTTCCTTTTTTGGATCGTCGTCCCGTCGCGATTCCGGTTGCGACAGATGGCGACTCCACTGGGGACCGAAGAGAGTCAGGCCATTTAATTAGATGTGCAAATTTGATGTGGTTTTTCATTATGTTTTTCTCCCCTTTTCTTTTTATCTATGTTTAATATTTGAAGTAATTGCATGTAGATTATTTTGATTGTTTCATGTGGAACCCCAGGATAGGAAAACATGTTTACATCTGCTTGGATCTCTTTGGTTTGTATTGCAGATGAGGGTTTGGGTATGCATTACATTCTCCCTTCACACACACCTTATGCATATCATGAGTGAGGCCCTATACCCGGGTCTGAGCGCAACTTAGAAATAGAGGAGTTGTGTAGCGGTGTCACTCTGGGATGTACTTCCTGTTTGGCTATCGTGGGAACTCCAGCCAGAGTCTGTTCTCTTCATTCGTGTCTCCGCATCTAGTTGATTACTCTGACTGTTGCGGAGAAACAGTGAAAAGAGCCATAGCTCTGGTGGCCTTGATTTAAGCATTAGGGAACTATCCTTGTGAGTGCATATATTTGGCCTTAGAGCTTTAGTCATTCAACCTTTGATAAGGCACAAAAGGGGGAGGTATGCACATTGATATCGCACTTTCATCCATGACCTTCAATGTGAACATTACTGCATGGTTTATCCAAGCAGTGCTAGAAATTGAGTCTTGAAAGGGTATTGCAAAAAAAAAAAAAAAAAAAAAAAAAAAAAAAAAGGGATTTGGAAACGAATAATGTCTCAAGGATAGGGAACCTCTCTACCAACCAGCCTAAGCATACAAAAGAAAATCGAACCCATTTGGGCCATCCTTTTAGCCGACCCTTTCATACCCACTACTTCTTCCAAACAGAGCCCCATGCCAAAAAAAAAACAAACAACAACAACAAAAACTAGGACAACTTTGCGGATCTTATTTGAATTTTTTTCATCCGAATTATCATGGATTCATCATCATACTCATTACACCAAACCGGGGAAACTGTTTAGGTACCTCGTGTTTCGCTTTGGCACTCATCTACTTTACAGAGCGTATGAGGTGACATGTTAGCATAGCTATCCCATTATCTTCCAAACCATTCTAAACAACTCCCATTCTTCACTTGCGAGTGAGTTCAAGCATATGTACGTTGATGTCTCGGGAGAAAAAGTCAAAATGTATTAATCTCAAAGTTAGATCTCGGATGTATGACATTTCTCACTTTTCTAAGCATTGAAAATAATGACCAGTTTGATGACTGCAAGTAAGACAATTGACTCGAAAAAAAAACTGAAATCGCTTTCTTTAAAAGCTTTTGCTTGAGTCCGATTTCATTACACAAAAAAAAAAAGGATTTTTAAAAAAAAAAAAAAAAAAAAAAAAAAAAACAAAACATTTGTTTTTCAAATGTTTTTCTGAATCAAACTTTCTCATATCAATTTTTGTCCCACAAAGCCCACTGTCCACATTCGCCCGCAAAAGCCAAGCTTCTACATCGGCCCAAAAAAGCCCAGTTTCCACACTGGCCCAAAAAGCCCAGTTCCTACACTGGCCCAAAAAGCTCAGTTCCTACACTGGCCCAAAAAGCCCAGTTCCGACACTGGCCCATAAAAGCCCAGTTTCCTACACTGGCCCAAAAAGCCCAGTTCCTACACTGGCCCAAAAAGCCCAGTTCCTACACTGGCCCAAAAAGCCCAGTTCCTTCACTGGCCCAAAAAGCCCAGTTTCCTACACTGGCCCAAAAAGCCTAGTTTCCTACACTGGCCCAAAAAGCCCAGTTCCTACACTGGCCCAAAAAGCCCAGTTTCCACACTGGCCCAAAAGCCCAGTTCCTACACTGGCCCAAAAAGCCCAGTTCCTACACTGGCCCAAATAGCACAGTTCCTACACTGGCTCAAAAGCCTAATTCCTACACTGACCCACAAAGCCCAGTTCCTACACTAGCCCACAAAGCCCAATTTCCACGCTGGCCCATAAAGCCCAGTTTTCACGCTGGCTCACAAAGCCCAGTTTCCACGCTGGCACATAAAGCCCAGATTCAGCGCCGGCCCACAAAGTCAGGCTCGACTGGCCCTTAAACCCAATTTTCTCTAAAAAAAAAAAATTTTGTACATGTCTTCAATCATAAAAATAAAAAATAAATTTTCTTCAGTTACGTGCATCATTTTCATTTCATATTACATTTCTGCATTCATAAAACCCAAAAAATATGCATATCGTATCAAAAGTTGAGTCAGTTTTTTTTTCGATGCAAATCATCAATTTTATGACATTTCAAAAAAAAAAAAACAAATTTAATGGATGTCATAATCTCCTATAGTCAAATGATCAAATGACGTATTCTTAAGAAGCATTTGTGTGTGCATTGCTTGGAAACATCATCCTTCAACCTTCACTAAACCAAAGATTGACCCCAATCATGTTCTTGAGCCCAAATAAACGCAAACTCTTATACTGGGGCAGATTTTCCTTGTTAAGATTACCTTCATTGGCTTTCATTTGGGAGATCCTTGAATCCGTCAGGACAAAACAAGAAAAAAAAAATAAAAAAAAAATAAAAAATGAATGACTCTTGATGAGATCATTTAGTCTTGTCTCCTAATTAATCTGTTGAAGATAAAACAATCAGAATTTGAAATGATGTGTGGCCATCTTTCTTCATCCAAAAACAAAAAAAAAAAGATATATCCTTTGATACCAAATTTGAGCCAATACGAATGTTCTTTTCAAAATTTACCCAAACAAGGGTTACCATCACAGTAGAAGTCGACTCAAATTGCAAAAGAACACACTTAGTGATCAAACAAAGAGAGTTCATCAAAAGTGAAGCAAAAATAGAAAGAATCACGAAGTGATAAACAAAGAGTGAAGTTTACAAATTAGCAAAGAAAGTCAAAACAGATTTGAAGAGTAGCTGATACAAGGTGCAGATGGTAACTTTTGTTTCAAATAAACCACAAACAGTTATTTGGGCCTTTATATCTTTTCTTTCAATACCCTTCAGCCCAAGCCACATTACAAGCCCAATAAAAGTCCACACAGATTGAATAATGATTGCTTAAATTTTCATAAAGCTTAATTTTGAGACAAGACAAAATGGCTAACAATGGAGTTAAAAAAAAATTTGAAAAAAAAAACAACAAATGCCCTCGGAAGAAGGGAACTCCCTATTAATCAAGATTATACAAAGGAAAATCAACCCAATTGGGGCAATCCTTTCAAGCCAATCATTTTCATATACATCACAAATTCATATCCCATTCGAACTCTTCCCCGTTCTCCAAAACTAGGGGCAATTTTGTGAGTTTCATGTGTTTTGGCCCATTCAAAATATTGGACAACTTTGTTAATCTTTCATCTGAATATTCAAAGCTCATACAAAGACTGGGGCATCCCTTGTTGGGCCTCGCATGATTTTGGTTCGCCCCGAACTTCAAAAATCCATCACCACCAAAATTGGGGCAATTTGTAAATCTCACATGATATTCTCACTCCCTGATTCATGACTTATTCTCTCACAATTCACAGATACATTTGTCCATACCTACCTTTTTACCATGCCCCAAACTGGAGCAGCTTCTGAGTATCTACTACCTCACATTGGCATTTGTAGCCGTTTTAAGGAGTAAGAGGCCCAAGTAGCCAACCCGGTACTCTCCAATTCCTTCCAATCATCCTCCACACATTTGTCCCAACCCTTGATATCAGGCGTGCATACACTGATGTTTCAAAAGAAAATGTTGAGCACACAAGTTTGAACATTTGACTTTTAGAATTTAACATCCATCGTAAAAAATAAAATGAAGGTCTAAATCTTCATAAATTTGATGATTTCAAAGAAAACAAATTGACTCAATAAAAAAAAGGGTGTCATAGTTTCATAATCTTCCAATAAAACAAAAACAAAAAAATCACGAGTCGACATCATATACATATTTTCATAAACTTTGAATTCATTTTCATGAATGTTTATCAAATCTTCTTCCTTCAAAAAGACAAAAAAATCATCAACATACAACAAAGTTTTCTCTTCAAATTTCAAAATTTACATCCACCATATCTCTCTTACGTATCGAGTTTTCAAATCCTTGTACAAAAATGCAACACTTTGTTTATTGATTTCAAAACCTTCAAAAAAAAATCATCAGAGTCAACATCATGTACATATTTTCAAAAACTTTGAATTTGTTTTCGTAAATATTTATCAAATCTTCTTCCTTCAAAAAGACAAAAAAATCAACATGCATCAAAGCTTTCGCCTGTAATTTCCAAATTTACATCAACCATGCTTCTCATTTCAAAAAAAAATGGACACTCATTTCTATCTCAAGAAAAAAAAATCAATAAATTTCAACATCTCAAAATTTCAACAAAACCCAAATTTCAAAACAATCAAACAATTTTACTTTCTGTCATTGGTATCTCGACCCTCTGCAAGGCAATAGTCGAACCCAACAATCAAACTCAAATCATTCACTTTCTATAGGGTTGGTACACCCTCCATGAGGTTTGTACACCTCATTCGCTTTCTATAGGGTTGGTACACCCTCCATGAGGTTTGTACACCTCATTCGCTTTCTATAGGGTTGGTATACCCTCCATGAGGTTTGTACACCTCATTCGCTTTCTGTAGGGTTGGTACACCCTCCATGAGGTTTGTACACCTCATTCGCTTTCTATAGGGTTTGTACACCCTCCATGAGGTTTGTACACCTCATTCATTCATCCATAGGGTTTGTACACCCTCTGCGAGGTTAGTACACCTCATATCATTCATCCATAGGGTTTGTACACCCTCCACGAGGTTAGTACACCTCATAGCATTCATCCATAGGGTTTGTACACCCTCCACGAGGTTAGTACACCTCATATCATTCATCCATAGGGTTTGTACACCCTCCACGAGGTTAGCACACCTCACATCATTCGTTCAGGGTTTGTACACCCTCTACGAGGTTTGTACACCTCGTTCCCCTCAAGCACGGTTTTGGTTCAGCGTTTCAAGCCCAGTCTTGTCTGGCGCCTCTAGTTTTTCTGTGATTTTAGGCCCTCTGCTAGGCAATGGTCGAATCCAGGTTTTCGTTTTATGTTGTTGACCCTCTACTCGCAATGGTCGACTCCAGGTTTTCGCTTCGTGTCGTTGGCCCTCTGCTAGGTAATGGTCGAATCCAAGTTTTTGTTTCGTGTTGCTGACCCTCTGCTTGGCAATGGTCAAATTTAGGTTTTCTTCTGCGATATTGGCCCTCTGCAAGGCAATGGTCAAGTCCAGGTTTTAGTTTTTTAAACGGCCATCTACTGGGCAATGGTCGAATCCAAGTTTATGTTTAGTGAATCGCCTCTCTTTGGGCATTGGCCAAGTTTTTTGCTGCGTTGTAATCTCCTTCCTGAATTCGGTCATTATATGCTTGAATTGGTTGTTTTTCTCTCTCATTCTCTTTGAAATCCAGACGAAATTACTATTTCTATCTTTACTTATCTTTTACTCTGATAATATAAAAACGTTGTTTGTCATATTATCTAGTAAAATCTAAGTAAAGAGGGGCAGCTGTCAATACCAAATTTCGTCCGGATTGGTTTTGGCTTCATCGTATTCTATTGTCTTATATTCTATTATTTACTCGTTTTCATTTACATTGTCATTTTCATTCCTTTTCTTTTATTTTATTCTTATTTTCTTTTTAGTATTCCATTTTTATTTTATTTTACTTTTCCTTTCATAATTTCCATTTTTTAACTTTGTTTTACTTTTATTTTTAGTTTTAGTTTTGTTCTAATATAATTAATATGGTTAATTTGAATTAACATAGTTTTAAAAAAAAAAATGAAAAGGAAAAGGCTTGGAACGTACCATTTTGTCTTTAGTGAAAAATAATAATAAAAAATAAATAAATGTTTTATCGCGTGCATGTGTGTTAAAGGGGGGAGGGGACAGAAAACGGTTTGATGCAGGTAAGGACTACAGAGCGGGGGGAGGCAGCACCACGCACACTGACAGACGCCCCTGTTTGCTCCCCTCGTCCGTAACCACTCCCAACCACATTTCCCTTTCACTCCCAATTCCTCACCTCCAACAGATCCACCATTGACCTCAGACCCTTTTCTCTATTTTCCTCCATCACACGCACTCTGACACTCACACGCCCGTTTTGGCTCTCCACTCCTCTGCTCCTCTGACCTGTAACCACCCCGACCACTTTTCCTTTTTTCACTCCCAAATCCATTCCCCCAACCTTCATCATCATTCACTCATTTTCGGAGCCTCGGCCCACTCCAACCCTTGTCTTACTCTCAAGCCACCATGCTTGGATTCTCAACTAGGCCTTGACTCCCCTCACCCAAAGACCAACCATAAATTCCGAGGGAACCATTCATCATTGGTAACAAAGAAGAAAGGGAGCAATCGAAGGAATAGGAGGGAGAAGGTTTTAATCAGAAGAGGAAGGTTACTAGAAATTACAAAGAGAAGAAAACTTGAATGCAAAAGGTAAGTTCCTCTTCTTAAAGCTTCACTGCTAATGGTAGACGTTTTGTCGTATGTGTATGTTGGGTGATATGTGCTCCTATTTATTTCCATCTGATGATGATGATTTGGTCTCACATCTGTTTATGCTTCGTGATGTCTGCTTTTGTTTGTTTCCCTTTAAGTTGATTTGGCCTCGTATATTGCTTGTCACCCATCCTAATAACAAAAACATGCCTCACCACCAACCTGCAAACTGATATCCCCTCACCCAATCTGCAACCGTCATCCATTCCCTGTTGCTACAGCTGCCTTTCATCTACAAGAGGCAAAGAAAACCATCCAAAGCCATAACCACGTGAAGAAAACCAAAAAAAATTCAGTTTCTGAAGCCATATCGTCATTGGGATAGTATCTGGAATGGTATTTGTTTCGTTGCATTTGGCTGTGTTCTGTAACTTCGTATGGATGCCCTCCCTTGCCACTCATTCATCCCCAACTCCAACACCATGAACATGGTTTTTGCTGTATCCCATCACCTGAAAAGTAGAGAATCAAATTATCACATTCCCACTCATACGCACACAAACACATTCCAATGCATATCCTGTACAATGAAGCTATAAAAATCCATTTTCGGTCTCTCCTTTTCGAAGACATGGAGCAGCGAGCTCTCTGATTTTCCATAGTCTTCAATGTTTTTGTTCATCAACCAATTCCATACAAAATCAGATTTGAACCAGTGAATAGCAGCCAATAAGAAAACCAGGACGGAGAGGGAGGAAAGTGACACTGGTGGCGCCGGTGAAGAAGCGCGCTCCAGCTAGAGGCGACGGTGGCCGGCTCTGGCAGAGGCGGCGGCAGGAGGTGCCCAAGGTGGAAAAGCCTCAACCCTAGGCTAGTGCGAGAGAGAGAGGGGGAGAGAACGTCGTGGCCGGCCGTGGTTCCGGTGGTGCTTGGGGTCGCCGCCGACGCCGAGACGGGTGGAAGGTGGTGGCGCGGTGGCTGGTTGGAAGAAGTAGTGGCGTAGGTGGCGGGGCGTGCCTCCCAGCCCTAGCTTTTCCTGGTCAGAGAGAAAGAGACCTGGGTCTCGATGGAGGAAGGCAGCATTGAGTGTAGAGTGAGAGAACCCCTAGGGGATTCTAGGTCAGAAAGGCCACCCTGGGCCGGTGCTAGGCCAAGCCCAAAGGTGAACGCTCGTTTTTCAATCCTTTACGAACGCTCGTTACTCCCTCTTTTCTCACGTTCGTTTTTCAACTCTTTCCGAACGCTCGTTATTCCCCCTTTTCGAACGCTCGTCTTTTAGAATTTCCGAACGCTCGTTTTTCAACTCTTTACGAACGCTCGTTACTCCCTCTTTTCCCACGTTCGTTTTTCAACCTTTTCGAACGCTCGTTACTCCCTCTTTTCGAACGCTCGTTTTTCAACCCATTCCGAACGCTCGTCATTCGGCCCCCTTTCCCAGCGTCCATTTGCAAACTCCCCAACGAACGCTCGTCCACAAGGAGCGCTCGTCATTCAGCCCCTTTCCCAGCGTCCGTTCGTCAATTCCCCAACGAACGCCCGTCCCAATGAACGCTCGTCCCAACGAACGCTCGTCCCCAACGAGCGTTCGTCACTCAACCTCCTTTCCCAATGAACGCTCGTCATCTACCCTCCTGTACTCAACGTACGTTCGTCATATCACCCACGAACGCTCGTCATCCAGGCTATTTTTCTCAACGTACGTTCGTCAATTCCCCCCAACGCTCGTTCCTCCTCATTCTCAACGAACGTTCGTTAATCAACCAAACGAACGCTCGATCTTTCTCCTCATTCTCAACGAGCGTCCGTTAATCCCCCCAACGCTCGTTCGTCCTCCTCATTCTCAACGAACGTTCGTTAATCCCCGAAACGAACGCTCGTTATTTCACTTCATTCCCAACGTCCGTTCATAATTCCCCCAACGCTCGTTATTTCTCCTCATTCTCAACGCCCGTTTATGATCCACCCAACGCTCGTTATTTTTATTTGTTTGTTTTTCTTATTTTATTTTATTCTATTTCATTTATTCTTGTCTATCTTATTTCATTTGTCCTATTTATTTCTTTTATTTTTATTTTTATTTTTATTTATTATTTTATTTTGTTCTATCTACTTATTCTAGATATTTACTTATCCTAAAATATATATTTAATAATGCAATATTTACAATTTAAATAAAGGAATTTATGAAAATACGTTTTAAGGGTTTAGGCACATGTGTGATCGCACGCATCGTCCTTGTGCTAAAAACCTTTTCCCTTTCTTAACTAAAATTACAAAAAATATGTTTTAAAGGTTTTGGCGCATGTGTGATCGCACGCATCGTCCTTGTGCTGAAAACCTTTTATCTTTCTTAATTAAAATTACAAAAAATATGTTTTAAAGGTTTTGGCACATGTGTGATCGCACGCATCGTCCTTGTGCTGAAAACCTTTTATCTTTCTTAATTAAAATTACAAAAATATGTTTTAAAGGTTTAGGCACATGTGTGATCGCACGCATCGTCCTTGTGCTAAAAACCTTTTCTTTTCCTTAAGTAAAATTAACCAAAAAAATATGTTTTAAAGGTTTATGCACATGTGTGATCGCACGCATCGTCCTTGTGCTAACAACCTTTTCTCTTTCTTAAACAAAATACAAAAAAAAAGGGTATAAAATCTTCAAAAAACCCGAAAACATCAACAATTTTAAACAACAAATAGTCTTGCTTCCCAGAACTACGTGATCCTTGATTCTCCATCAAGAGTGGAGATACGTAGGAGCAAGGCCAGTCCTTGTCAGGTTCACTTTCCCAAAAAATCCAAAATCATTTCTAAGCGAAATTCTCAAACCATTTTCTAAACAAAATTTCCAACAAAGTTTTAAAAGAACTACGTAACCCTGATTTCTCATTTTGAATGAGAATACGTAGGAGCAAGGTCAATCCTTGTCGGGCCCAAAAAAACTAAAAAATATGTTTTGTTTATTTTAGAATTTTATTTTAGGGGATAGTTAAACATTTTGAAAATCACATCATATTCGTGCATTTAGTTAAAGGTACTGCCTTAGGGCAGGCGTTGTGGGGTGCTAACACCTTCCCCACGCGTAACCGACTCCCGAACCCAATCTTTGGTTTTCGTGGACCGTGCTTTATCGTTTTATGGTTTTTCCGTAGTTTTCCAGAATAAACTATGGTGGCGACTCCAAAATCTCTTTTCAGAACCCGCGCGTTTCCTTTTTTGGATCGTCGTCCCGTCGCGATTCCGGTTGCGACAACAAGTTGCTAGTTGGTTGCCTTTTCTAAAATCTGTGATTGGTGCATGTGAAATTGAGTTGTCATTGCAGCAAAAGCATGGTCGTTCTATTTTCATATAAAAAAAAACAATTGACAAAAGAAACATTTACATAGTTATAAAAAGCTGAAAGACCAGTGCAATTAACTTTTCTGAAATCTGATGCACCAGAAAACTGTTGTTCTCTATTATCATTTCATCAAACAGTTTCACTCAATTGCTTTGAGCTTAAAATTTTGATGATATTGTAACTTGTTTTTGTTTCTTGTTTTATGAATCTGTTCTAGATCCTTTGGTAGGTTTAGTTTTTGTGCCTTCTTCTTAAATAGCTTTGTTTCTTGTTTGTCACTTGTTAGTTGTCTTAGTTTTGTCTACATTACATGTAAAATATGTTCAGCTGTTCTAATTTGAGCTTTGTTTGCTTTCATAATCTGATCTTGAGTCAGTTTCTCTGCTGTGCTGTTAGTTTCATTATCTGGTGCTTACATTGTTGGTGGCTGTCCTGTAATGTCCATTACTTTGCCTTTGCCTTAGCCTAGCCATTCTTGTTTGAGAAGCTATTACCCTTTGGTTTCTGGAATTTGAAAGGAGGTTTCTGTGCTTGGTAGCATCTTAGGTGGTGGTGATCTGAAAGACTTTCCAGCTTTGTACTGCCAAGGGAGAATCTCCCTTCCAAACCTTTCCAGTTTGAGTGCTTTAAGCTTTCAAAGAGAGGCCTGAGTGTAGTGAGTTTAGTGTGGCTAACTTGGCCTAATTCCTTGGCACTTTGAAATAGAGAATTCATTGTTAATCTAACTGTTTATGATTGTTCATTGTGCAGGGAAAAGGAGTTTGAGTGATCAAACTAGAGCAATTGTGATTGTTTTCATTTTAATATGCTCTTGCATTCATTTTAGATTATAAACTGCTTGCTGAAATCATTGAGATATTAAATGTTCTGAATGTGATTACTGATTTCATGGTTTGATTACAATTGTTGAAATCTGTTGAGTCCTGATTAGCACCATCACTCTTTCTTTGTTGAGATTTTTTTTTTCCAAATGCATATAGAAAATATTTTCCTGGTATTAATCACATGCAGATTTCAGTTTTGTTCAGATTGATTGATTGCATACCCTTGCATGCCACCTAGTTAGTTGTTCATGGACTGATTTATGCATGAATTGATTTGCTTGGAGTAATTAGGCTTGTGCATGAACTTGTTTTAACTGCCAAAGCATCATTCCATTTTTTAAGAAGTGACTAAAGCACTTAATTTCCAATTCTGACTTCCTGGTTGAATTAAGCACATCATTTTTTTTTACCCATTGGATTTATCAGATTTTAAATTAGAAATGAATGGTTGTTTAAATCAGTTTAGTTCAGTTTTGAATTACACCCATTGCATCTGGTTAATGTCCATTCCTATTTGTATTTGCTGGATTTGGGTTTGATTTTGTATGCAGAAATGAACCAGTGCAGGGTGTCCAATAGAAGTTGAGATTAGTTTAGAATGAGCATGAGTATAGCTTGAGCAACCAGTAGCAATCATCTGAACTGAAGGGAGTTTCTTTTATCTCAAACTGCTTTTTATATCCTTAAATTTTTTTGTATGGCCTGAAATCATTGGGATTAGAATTGTTTAATCTGCTGATTTTGTTGGAATTGTTTGTGCAGTATAAGTTGAGACCATTAATTGAGCAGCAGCAGAATCTTAGTGGAAAGCTTGGAAAGCTTGTGCAGCCAAGAGAAAGGGAAGTTATTACTACCCTATATCCTCTTTTGCAATCTGTTTTAACCAAGTGAATACTCATAGCAGCTTTGTGATTTGTGATTGTAGGATTATACTGGCCAGGAGATTCAAAAGCATTGATTCCTGAAGCTGTCAAGAAGCAACAAAATTGAGCAAAAGTTTAGTTGGAGCAGGCTAGAAGTTGTCTTATGAACTAAAGGAGTGGTGAATCAGATCCAAAGAGAGTGGAATCCAGAAGCTAAAAAAAAGGGGTCAAAGCTGTCATAAACAACAACATCAGTGTACGTGTTTTTAGCACAAGGACTTGGCATCAAAAGTGGACTGTAGCTGAACCAGGACCAAACCGTGGAAGCGTGCATGTTTTGTATTTTTTTTGTTCCATTTGATGTGTAATAGGCTGATAGGCTAGCTTTCTTTTAATTTCATTTTTGTTTGTAAAAGGCCATTTAAAAAGTCCAAGTATTTGGAAGAGTCCTTGGTGCTCTTTCAACTCTTGGCAACTTTTCTTGATTGTTTGAACTTTAATTTGTGTTTCACGTTTAGGGGTGATTTAGGCTAAAAGGGATTAAACTCTAAGCCTTATCACATTAGAGTCCGAGAGACTAGTCTTTTAATTGTGCTTAATTGTTTGTGAGTTGTGTTCTTTGATTTTAAAAGTGATTTTTTTTAAAGGGTAACTAGTAGTAACCTAAGACATTTCTGGCAAGGTAAGACTTGGTACTTAAGCAGTCTTCATGACTCACCTCTCTTACCTGGGACTTGTCTAAGTGTGAATCTTGTATACCTTTCTGATGACAAATTTATGAACACCGAAAAACGGCGCCACAAACTTGTTTAACAATCGGCAAGTGTGACCGAATCGTATCAAGTAATAAAACTCGGTAAGATCAAGTATCGTTCTCCCAAAGGACTCACGGCCTAGTTAGCTATATGATTTGTTGATTATTTAAGACTTGTTAACAATTGATTGTAGGGTTTAAATGCAGAAGACAGTAATTAAACATGTATGCATGAATTTGATCAATGAAAAAGAGGAAAACAAACACTTTAATGAATTAAATGGATGAGTATGTTGTTGGGGTTATCAATTTCATCTTGTTCACTCTCATATACTTTAGGAATTCATCATTCTTTTCATCAATTGCTAATGCCACTCTCTAAATCACCTTGCAAGAAGGCCTATCCTTAATTACAAGTTCATACAATTCCTAGCATTCCTAGTAATTAGTTCTGAAGTGCAGGAGCTTAAAGGAAACCAATATGCTATTGGGAGAAATTCTCCGGATCTAAACTTCCCCGTATGTTCCCATATTGAATAAATCAATAATCATGGCAATGAATGAGTTAAACAAAGCAAGCATTAAGCAAAGAGGAAAATCCCTAACTAAAGATGAAAGAAAGCATAAGTCTTAAATTAAGATGTTAAAACAAATTCCATATATGAGAGTTTCACAAGACTACATTGATTCCCCAACAACAATACAAGGTTTAGTTCACCATATTCATGGTGAAACTAGATGAAGAATAATGGAAGAATGAAAGAGATAGAAAAACCCTAGAAAGAGAAGAGGAAAGTTGTAACCATCTCCCAATCTACCCCCAAGGGGTGAAAAGTGTGTTTCTGCTTCCTCCCAGCCAAAGATACAAACCCTAAGACATCTAGGTCTTTAACTAGGACATAAAAATAATAGAAAACGGGTCCAGGCCCAAACAGATCATAAAATCGCATAAAACTGGCCCAAAACTCGTCTGGTTGACTTTTTCCGTATTCTGGTTGACTGGTTGACTTTTCTGGTTTCTGGTTGACTTTTCAGCATTCCAATCATTCGGTACTTCAATTCTTCTTTCAAATCATTCAATTAGCCTACAAAATCAAGGGAATCTTGCACAAAACCATTAAATTCACTTTCAACTCTCTTATTCACAAAACTAAAGCAAAAATATGAGTTCAAGCTAGTTTCTGAGTGTTAAAGGTTGCTTTTAATATCAATTTTAAGCATGAAAATAACAGTTTTTCAACTGTTATCACTTTCACACAAAGAAAACTTTTAAAAACAAAGATGTCTTGTTATAGTTCATATAGGTCTTCTAGGTTAGATAATGTTGATGAAATGTTTAAACAAGCTAGGAATCTTCCATCCTTTGGTAAAGACATAGGTGCATTAACATACCTAGCTTGGGAAAAAGAAATTGATAAAATAAATCCTTGGTTTTATGGAGAGAGTGAATATTATGTCCTTAGCATATATCTCTCTAAGTTAGAAGAGCATGCAAGTGAGTGGTGGGATGAAAGACAATATCATGTTAGGAAAGGTAGAAAGTCCTCCATACGTGATTGGCATGATTTAAAAGCTTGCATGAGAAGAAAGTTTGTGTCTTCAAGCATTAAAAGAAACCTAGAACTAATTAGGGATTGCATTGATGATGGAAAATTATTTCTTGAGAGTTTAAATGATCATGGGTTTCTTTGTAGAGAATTAGAATTTGGGGCAAGACTTAAAGAGATCAAGGATAAGAAAAGAGAAAGAGAGATTGAGAGAAAAGAAAAGGAAGAAAGGAAAGAAGAAGAGAAGAGAGAGAGAGAAGAAAACGAGAAAAGAGAAGAGAGAAGAAGAGAGGAATTAAGAAGAGAAGAAGAGAGAAGAAGAAGAGAAGAAGAAAAGGAAGAAAGAGAAGAAGATAAAAGAAAAGAAGAAGAGAGAAAAGAAAAAGAGAGAAAAGAAGAAGGAAAGAGAGAAAGGCAAGAAAGAGTGAAGAAAGAAAAGGAGAAATTGTTACTGATGACAAATCCTATTCTTTCAAAGACCATGGAACCTAAAAGGGAAGGTTTCCAAATCTTTACTTCTTTTCCAATCATGGTTTATTCTTCAAATATTGACTTCTCTTTCAAACCAATTGTCATTATATATTCTATGAAAACATTTTCAAAATATGACAATTCAAATCTTGAGTTATTGTTATCTTTAAGAAAACAATTAACTCAAGACAAAATTGAATTTCGACTTCTAAAATTTTCAAAGATTACAAATCAAAGTATTAGAAGTACTTATTCTCTTGTTTTTAAAGAAAAATTCTTTCTTGGATTGATATTAATCGAAGATATATTTGATGTGTATTGCAGATTCGTGTTTGATCCAGGAGGAAGAAAAGTAGATCTAAAGTAATAAGGCCACTTCATGGCTCTGCTCCCAAGACTGTGTGGAGTTTCTTCATAAGGCGATGTCAGATTTGAGGACAAATCTTTTTTTTTAAGAGGGAGGGTATGATGTAATCCTGTTCGACGTAGTTCTTCTTTGTATTTTTACCTTTCATAGGTTAGCTTGTAAGGAGCATGGGTTACTATAAATACCCAACTCCTCTCTTGTATTGGCACTTTTGAGATTAATGAGAATTGAGTTTTCTGAATCAGAAACTATTCTCTCTTAAAGTCACAGGCTAGAGAGTCCAAAGACTCCCTCTAGCCACCTTTCAAGCACCTCTCTCACTTTCATTTTCCAAAATTCACAGTTCTTCTCTCCTCCACGCTACCTCTCCTTCGCTACCACCTCATTAGAGCATGCGTCAGCGCTCTCCCTTTCATTCTTCAACCACGCGTCAGCTCCTCTATTCCACATTATTGGTTTTCCTCTCACGCATCAGAAACGCCACTTCATTTCGCATTTCACTCTCGCGCAGCACATCACAGAGCATCTCACTCTCTCTTGAGAGCTCTCTTCGTGATGAGCCATTGCTTCCATCACGGTAATTCTGTTTTTCCTCACAGATCCATCTTCGTCCACCATTTCTTTTGATTTCCACCGATTAAAACCTTGTTTCACCTTCAATACAGACTTTCCACCGATTATTTTTCCTTTTCTACCGTTTAATCCACTTTCCACTAAGCAATCTAGCTTTCCCACCGTTCAATCTTGAGTTTGAACCGATTAATCGGTTCATTTTGAGCTTTCCCCCATTTCTAGGGTTTCTATCGAGTTTAACCCTCTGTTTCTTGTTCTTCTTCGAGTTTTTGTCTTTTTCCGCTGCGTTCTTCTCTGGAGGAAGCTTCGAAGGAGTTGCATCGCACCTTCAGTCACTTCTCGGAGTCGCTCGTCCATCATAAGCCCAAGCACTAAGCCTTTTCTCCTACACCCCTAAATTTTCCTACCCATACCCCTCTTACCAGTAACTAGTCAAACTTCATCAGATCATGCCACGTGTCCAAATCCTCCATACACAGATTTAGCTAACCAAATGTTGCCACATCACCTGCCTCTGCCACATCATCATCATCTTCAACCCACTGAAACCCTAATTCCCAATCCAAACCCTAGCCGCCGTAAGACTGCCGCCACCATCCTTTCCGTCGCGCCATCGCGCCGTCACGCACAACCGCTGCCGATCACCACCTTGTCGCAACCATGCGACGCCAATAGCACCACCATGACCACTAGAAACACAGAAATCGCCGCCATCTCCATTCCAAAGTTCTAGTGCGAGAAGCGAAGTTCCTTTAAGCAGGCGGCGCAGGCAAACTAGGCGCTGGAGCATGAGTATTCTCTTAATCTGAAACCCTAATTGGGAGGGGAGATTTCTGACACGTGGCAGCATATTGGTGCGTCCTTCTCTGGTCAAAGTCTGGTCATTTGTGCTAAAGTATAGATAGAAGAAATTTCAGGGCATTTGTACAATTTTGGAAAGTTAGAAAAGCTAAAAGATAAAATTCAGTTGTTGAATTAATTTAATTTAGGAATATCAACAGAAAATATCTTCCAAATAATTTTATAATTGTCTAAATCTTTTAGTTATTAGGAAGATATAAGATAAGAGATTCTGTCAACTGAATATTCAGAGTCCAAGCCCAATCAATTCTTATATAAAGAGACCCAAGGAAAGCAGAAAGGGACTTCATTCATTCATTCACCAGTTCTCTCTCTTATTTCATCTTGTATTCAACTCCATTCATGGAGAGATAAACATCTAGGGCTATTTTGCTGTAATTTCATTATGGATTTTGAGGTTAGATTGAGTTAATGCAATTGTTTGTTTTGATTATTGATTTAAGTTGTTCTCTCTCTATGTCTTTTATCTCTTTATCAAATTAAAAGCAATGAGTTTTGCATCATAATGTGTTCGAATCTACATGCATATTGATTATATGAGTTCTAAGGTTTCTAGGTTTAATTGAGAATTTACTTTGATCTAATTTAGGAACTTTCATATGATTAAATGGTTTTTACTATAAATTGAGAATGTACTTTGATTGATTAGTAATAATTTCAACTATAATCAATTGAGAATTTACTTTGATTGATTAACTTTTAATTTGGTTAGGAGATTTAAGACTAGACATGATTAAACACACTAGAATTTGATTGAGAATGTACTTTGGTTGAATTCATTGTGAATAATCTAGAAAGGTTTTGCATTTGATTTAGAATTTACTTTGGTTAAATGCATGATTGCCTTCAAATTAATTAAGAATGTACTTTAATTAATTTGAGACCTAAATAATAATCAATTGAACAATTATCTGTGAATAACCGATGATGAATCTATCTTGGAAAAGCAGTGGAATTAGGCTATTTCGTCATAACTATTTTTAAGTTTCTTATTTGTTCTTTAAACATTCTTCAAACATTCCTTTTATTCTTGAGCATTGCATTGCATTCATAAGATTGAAATATTGAAAGACTATTTTGTATTCATTGGGAGATGACTTAGGGTTACTTTAACACTATCTACTTTCTTGAATACTACTTGGCAATACTGAAGTTGCCTTGAAAAGTAGTATTAATTTGATAGCTTCAACGACAGCGTATCACTAGACAACAAAATTCCTTGAGTTAAGAGAGTGAACAATTTACTTCATGATACATCATTAATCTCTTCTTTTGCTTTTATGTGAGAAACCAATATTCAACTCATTTCCAACTTTCCTTTTATTGAGCTTAACCTTTTCTTTTCTTTTCTTTTTCTTTTTCTCAATGCTCTTTAAAGATTTTCACAAAGTTCTTTCCGGTTTCTCACAACCCAAAACTTGAACCATTCTCCATTACCATATAAACATACTCTACTCAACTCAAGTTAAGGATTTCAAAAAGGTTTTTCACATTTAGGCTCAAGATTCAAAGGATAGAACAAACATTGTTCTTTATTGGGTTCACATATTGACATTGGCTTATATGGAAGAAGAACAAATGGCCTTGATCATGTGTAACAAGCAAGCAAGTAGTTCAATAATAGAAAATTAGGCAAAATCAATCATGCTTCAAAAGCAATAACATTCAATCAATCAAAGACTTTGGAATCCAACCTCTTACATGTTAACTTCAAGTTACACAATTTGATAAACATCATGCCCATCATATTAATCACAATTGAAATCATGCATCTGTTTTTAACAAAACTATGAGCAACCACCATCTGTGCTTAAAACCTAAACCAATCATTAACTCAATATGAATCATGCATACTCAAGCAAACACAAGATAATATTACTTCTCACAATCAAACAGTTTATCACCAAACACCAAATCATTGTAGTAACTATCCATTTAGCCAAATACATACTCAAACTAAAAACAAAATTCAAAATTGCATAAACTAAAGAAGCTTAAAAAGCTGGGTTGGCTCCCAGTAAGCGCTTGTTTAATGTCATTAGCTTGACACCGTTAAGCTCAATCTGAATCTTTAATGCTGGCGTTCCTCCTTCCCTCATGACAACAACAAAATCTCAGCAATTATCTTGTCACCAACTTGACTCACCTAAAGTAAGGAGCCTCAATCTCAAAAACTCCATTTTCCTTAATAGTCTTCACAACCCATAACCTGTTCTTGAATTTCACTAGTATGCCAGGTTTCGGTTAATCACTTTTCACATCAGGGTGTTGGTGAACCAATTTTCCTTCCTTTTCTTCGTCCTCTCCTTCCACTTTTATAGAGAAACAACTAAGGCCTTTTTTGACTAACTTGACATCTTTATCAACTAGACTAGTCACTGATAGAACTTCATCTATTGTTTTAAGACTAGTTTGCTTTTCTTGAATTGGCTGCCCAGCTTCAAAAACATTGAGAGTTACCTCTCTCTCTTGGTCCTTCAATGTTAAAACTCCATCATTTACATGAATGACAACCTTAGTTGTCTTCATGAATGGTCATCCAAGGATGAGTGATATCTCTTCATTTTCCTCTATCTCCATCACTACAAAGTCCACCGGAAATTGGAGTATATCTATCTAAACCACAACATCTTCCACTACACCATAAGGATGCTTGATGGACCTATCCGCCATTTGCAACACCATTCTTATGGGTTTGACCTCCAGACCACCAATCTTTTTAAGCAAAGATAGGGGCATCAGGTTGATGCTAGCCCCTAAGTCAACTAGAGCCTTCCCTATATCATGATTCCCAATGGTACAAGGGATATTGGAACTTCCCAGATCTTTGAATTTTGGAGGGAGAGTCTTCTACATAATGGCACTGCAATTGCCCTACTCTTCAATTGTTTCCTCATCTAAATATTTCTTCTTCTTGCTGAGGAATTGCTTCATGTGCTTAGCATAGACAGGAATTTGCTGCAGTGATCGGTCAAGGGCATAGTAATCTCCAATTGCTTCAAGATCTCCATGAAACGCCCAAATTGTTTCTCTTTTTCAGTCTTTGAAAAAAATTTGGATAAGGAAGGGGCTTCTCAATTATTTTTTCTTTTTTCCTCTCATCCTCTTCTCCTTTCTTTCTCCTCTCATCTTTCTCACCTTCTTTTCTCTCAGTCTCTTCTTTTCTCTCTTTATTCATCTCTTCTTTTAAACTCAACTCAGCTTTTTCTTTTCTCTCAACTTTTCTCTCAAATTTTCTCTCATCTAGCATCGTGTCACTTCTAATCATAATGGCATTGCACTCCTCCTTAGCGTTAACTTTAGTATTAGCCCCAAAACCCTGTTAGGCATTTCTTCTAACTTCTTAGCTAGTTGACTGATGGACAAATTTATGATCACCAAAATATGATGTCAGAAACTTGTTGAACAATTGGCAAGTATGACCGAATCGTTTCAAGTAATAAACTCGGTAAGACCAAGTATCGTTCTCCCAAAGGACTCACGGCCTAGTTTAGTTGTGTGGTTCGTTGATTAGCTAAGACTTAAGAACGAAATATTTGAAGTTTAATATGCAAAACAGAAAATAAACATGTATGCATGAGATTGATCAATGGCTAAAACAAAAGACAAGCACTTTCAATGAAATATATTGATGAATATGTTGTTGGGGGTCAATTTCATCTTATCCACTCTCATATATTTTAGGAATTCAACATTCAAGTCATCATTGTTAATGCCACTCTCTAAATTACCTTTCAAGAACACTTCTCCCTAATTACGAGTTCATACGATTCCTAGCATTCCTAATAATTAGTTTTTTTAGCACAGGAGCTTAAGGCAACCAATATACTATTGGGAGAAATTCTCCGGATCTAGACTTTCCCGTACGTTCCCGTATCGACAAAACCAATAATCATGCATTGAATGAGTTAAACAACGCAAGCATTGAGCAAAGAGGAAAAACCCTAACTAATGATGAAAGAAAGCATAAGTCTTAGATTAAGATGCAAGCAAAAATTCCATATATGAGAGCTTCAAAAGATTACATTGATTCCCCAACAAACATACAAGGTTTAGTTCACCATATTCATGGTGAACCTAGATGAACAATAATGAAAGAATGGAAGAGATAGAAAAACCCGAGAAAGAGAAGAGGAGAGCTGTCACCATCTCCCAATCTACCCCAAGGGGTGGAAGAGAGAGTGTTTGCTTCGTTTCTGCCAAAGATACCAAACCCTAAGACATCTAGGTCTTTAAATAGGACATAAAAATAATAGAAAACGGGTCCAAGCCCAAACAGATCATAAAATCGCAGAAAACTGGCCCAAAACTCGTATGGTTGACTTTTTCCGTATTCTAGTTGACTGGTTGACTTTTTGGTTGACTGGTTGACTTTTCTGGTTTCTGGTTGACTTTTCTGGTTTCTTGTTGACTTTTCTGATTCCATCTCTCTCCTTCTTCACTTCTTTCACTAAATTCACCTTAAAACCTGCACAAAAACACTGAAATCAAGCTAGTTTCTAAGTGTAAAGGTTGCTTTTTGTGTCAATTTTAAGCATGAAAATAACAGTTTTTCAACTGTTATCACAACCCCAAACTTAGAACTTTGCTTGTCCTCAAGCAAACAAGATGTAACTCAATCTTCAACCAATTCAAAGATGGTTCACTCATTCAAAAATCCTCTTTTTCAAGATAAGTAACAACTTCACTCAAACTTATGACCAAGAGTTCAATCAAGATGTGCACATGCTTTAGTGTTCACAAAGTCATTTAAATTCCAACAAATGCTATTTTTCATGAATGATCAATCAATTAATCATGGATGTTCATGTGCTTATGGAATATTTCCTCACTAGGTAAAGTGTTTCACTCAACACACAAGTGTATAAGAGGTAAAGTGTTTCACTCATTCACTCCACTATCACAATGTTACATGAATCAACTTTTCCTTTCATTTTACCACAATCAAAAACATTCACAAGCATGCATCATCACAAGGACTTTTCAATGGCTTATAATGTGGCTGGGCTAACAAGAAAATTAGTTTTTCTGGATCACAAAATCCTTGAGTTAAGAGAATCATAACAACACAATTTTTCTTATTCTTCCCAACTTGCCTTTGCATTTGCATTGGCTTTGCTTCTTTTTCTTTTCTTTTCTTTTTCTTTTTTTCTTTGCATATTCTTACTTTTTAGCTCTTAGCTCAATGCTTTTCCTTTTTCATGTTTTCCCAACAACCCCAAACTTGAACATTTAACAATACCACACAAGATCTTCTACTTAACTCAAGGTAAAGATTTTCAATCAAGGGTTTCAGTGTATGTTCAAGGCTAAGGGTTCAAAGGATAGAACACAAAGTGTTCTCTTTTAGTGGGCTAACTTTATGAATTTGGCCAATAAAAAGGGTTCCAACAAACGGCCTTGATCACATGATGCAAAACAAGCAATTGATTCAATCATAGAAAACCTGGGCAAAATCATTCATGCTTTCAAAGTAATAGCATTCAAACATAACAACTCTGGAGCTCAAAACCTCACATATAAGCTCATTCACATTTGACATACACATCCTGCTTAATCTCACAACCACAATCATGATATCCTGCATTTGTTCACAAAGCTTGTGAATCACCTGTATAAGCATTTTAATGTGCACATCATCTCAACATCAATCAATCAATAAGCATCATTCAGCATTACTTATCACACAATCACAGTTAATAGCAAACCATCACAAGAAACCAGGTTTCCAATAGAGTACATCAAACCCTAATCTAAAACGAAAAATAAATAAGTTTAGAAAACTTAAACCAACAAAAGCATAAGCATATGATAGCATTCATCCGTAAATGCTATCTCAGCTCCTCAACAATCTGAGATGTCCTCTATATCTTCCTCTTCTTGGATCTTATAGTCTTGATTCTTTTTGCCCGATGAGGAGGCCATCCCTGCATCAAACATAATTCACAAAACCAAAAGATACATTGTTAAGCATTAGTAAACCACAATGAAGAAATCAGCCCCTTCAATGATGCTCTCTCCCAACCCCAAACTTAGATGGAAAACTAGTGAGCAAGTGAGTGGAAGGGAGATTTTCTAAAGAGGGATGAGGGAAAAGTTGTAGAGAACCTTCGAAAAGGTATGTAGGAGTGTGTGCAGAGAAGAGTCTGAAAGTATGAGCAAATGCGCAGCTTAGGGTATAAAAATACCCTAGGGTTCTGCTAAATGGTAACCAAAGCCCACTCTGCGATAGTACCGCTCAACGGTAATTTGGCGCTCAGCGGCACTTTCGTGATGTGCTCTTCTCCTTTTTTTCTTATCCTACGTGCCTCCTAGACATGCCCCTCACTGGTTCCCTGCAATTCAATGCTTAAAATACTTATGCAAACCCTATTATGCAACTAAAATGAAACAAACAAAAACAATCAATCAACTGGGTTGCCTCCCAGGTAGCGCTTGTTTAACGTCACGAGCCTGACCCAAAGTCCACCAACACCCATCAGTAGGTGTTTAAAACTTACCAACACCCATCAATAGGTGCAAAATTTTCTCATCAACACCCATCAGTAGGTGTTACACACTTAGTATCCTTCAGTAGATGTTATATCCAACTAGCATCCTTCAGTAGATGCTATGTTCAGCAATATAATGTTCAACAGATTTAAAGATTACAAACCAAAGTAAAATTTAAAAGTTCTAAAATCACTGGGTTGCCTCCCAGCAAGCGCTCTTTTAACGTCATTAGCTTGACCCAGTAAAGCTCAAGTTCCTTCTTTATAGTTGATGTTGTCATCCCACCAACTCCTCAGCTGTTTCCTGTGAACTGTTTTCGTCCTTCTAGAATGTGGAGACTCTATCTCTATCATCTCCTTCTCTTTAAAGCCCTTCACAACCCACAACTTGTTCTTGATTTTTACAGGTGTGCCAAGTTGGAGTCTTCTTTTCTCCCAGTCACCAGGAATTTCTCCTCCTCTTCCAATCTTTTCTTCCTTGTGTACCTGAAACAACAAACAATGGTTACCTGCAACCTTGGGCTTTTCATCTTTATGACTAGTCATGGGTGCATCTTGAAATGCAGCTTTATAACTAGCTTCTTCCACCTGTGTTTGCGTCTCATCTTTAAAGACGTCTATAACCACTCTCTCCTCCCTGTCCTGGAGCACTACTATACCTTCATTTACATCAATGATAGCTCTGGCCGTTTTCATAAACGGTCTTCCAAGTATGATAGGTATCTTCTCTGTCTCCATCTTCATCACCACAAAGTCTGCCAAGAACTGAAGTTTGCCAACACAAACTATAATGTCCTCTGCAATCCCACATGGCTCCTTTGAAGATCCGTCGGCCATTACTAGATTAACCTTTACAGGTTTCACTTTAACATTGCCGAATTGCTCCAGTAAAGAATAAGGTATCAAGTTAACACTTGAACCTAAATCAAGGAGAACTTTCTTCACCTTTTTCTTCCCTATGGTACAAGGGATAGAAAAACTGCCTGGATCTGTTGCTTTAGGAGGGAATGACTCTTTTTTAACAGTTATACACTCCTTTGCCTCATCATCTCTACGTCTTTTCTTTGTAGAGATTTCTTCATTAGATTTAGTGTAAACCGTAATCTGTTGTAGAATCTTTTCCCAAGGTGCATCATTATCCACCATTCTGAATAATACTGTGAAGTCCAGTTGTTTCCCTTGATGGATTGGAAAAGGAAAAGTCCTTTTGCTCTCTATTTCTCTTCTCTCTTTTGTATCTAACTCAACTTTCTCATCATCAACACTCTCTACCACCTTGCACTCTTCTCTAGGGTTAACCTCAGTATTAGCCCCAAAATTTCTATTTGGCCTTTCTTCCACCTGTTTGGTGATCTGCCCCATCTGAGTCTCCAAATTTTTTATAGCAGCTTCAGTGCTCCTTTGGGTAGACTCAGTTTTCTGTATGAAATTGTTGAGAGTTTCCTCCATCCTCATGGACCTTTCATTAAGCATAGATAATTGTTGCCATAAGGTGGGTTGCTGCTGCTGCTTATTATATTGACCAGCTTGCCCAGTTTGCCCTTGACCAATACTTGGGTGTGGTTTCCACCCCTGATTGTAGCTTCCTTGACGATACTGATTGGTCATGTAGTTTACATCCTCTACGGCTTCAACTGGAAAGGCACATTGACCATTGATATGGTCGCCTCCACACAATTCGCACAACTGGGTTTGTTCCTATGCAACAGTTTTCAACTCTTTGGGTAATTGTGCAAGAGTTTTAGTCAGAGTCTCCAGCTGTTGAGTTAGAATTTTGTTTTGAGCTAGCAAGGCATCATGTGTCTGTAATTGGAGGACTCCTTTTTGCATAGGAGCTCCTCTCTCATTGTGTAGCTCATTATCACTAGTAGCCATGTTTTCTATAATCTCTGTTGCTTCCTCTGGAGTTTTCCATTTAATATTGCCTCCTACTGAGGCGTCCAGCATCATCTTAGTTTGTGAACCAAGCCCTCCAAGGAAAGTTAAGACTACTTCCTGATCTTCAAAGCCATGCGTGGGTGTTTTTCTTAGCAAGCTTTTGTATCTGTCCCATGCATGCCCCAGTGATTCTTCCATACCCTGCTTAAATGAAGAAATCTCTTACTTGCCTTTTGTCACCTTAGATTGTGGGAAGTACTTGTTTAAAAATTTTGTGACCACTGCTTCCCACTCTGTGAAACTTTCTTCTGGGAAAGAATTCAACCAAAGCTTAGCATTGCCTCCCAATGAGAAAGGAAACAAGCTAAGTTTGATAGCTTCGTCTGGCACCCCATTAATCTTGACTGTGTTGCAAATCTCATTGAAGGTAGTGAGGTGCTCATATGGGCTTTCATGAGATAACCCATTAAATTGGTTGCTTTTCACCAGTTGAATCAGTGCTAGTTTGACCTCCATATTAGCTACATTGACTCTAGGTCTAGCTATACTGTTAAAGTGCTGAGGTCCAGCTATATTGGTGTAGTCAGCAAGAGTTCTTCTAACATTGTTGTTCTCCATATTTTCTGTGCTATGAACAGAACCTTGTGGTGATGATTGTAAGAGAGTTTCTGGAGAAGGGAAAAGTTCTCTAGATGTTCGGATTCTTCTCCTCCGTCTACTCTCGTCTAGACCTTCAAGCAGAGGTTCTGTTGTTTTCTTGCTCCTTGTTCTAATTGCTTCCTGCATGCACAAGAAAACAAAACCCTAGAAAAGATTTGTTAGCACAAAAAGATATAGGAGAAGATATAGATCCAGAAGATAAAAGATTCAGAGGATAAGATAAAATAACATAAAATAAAATAAAATAAAATAAAATCTAATCAAATCAAATAAAATAAAATCTAATCTAATCAAATCAAATAAAATCTAATCTAATCAAATAAAATAAAATAAAATCAAATCAAATCAAATAAGATAAAATAAAATAAAATAAAATCAAATCAAATCAAATCAAATCAAATAAAATCAAATAAAATAAAACCAAATCAAATAAAAACCGAAAAAATAAAAACAGAAAATAAAAACAGAAATTCAAAATTAAAGTCAAAGATAATCAATAATCACACAAATTAACCAGTTAAACCACGAGTCCCGGCAACGGCGCCAAAAACTTGATGGACAAATTTATGATCACCAAAATATGATGTCAGAAACTTGTTGAACAATCGGCAAGTATGACCGAATCGTTTCAAGTAATAAACTCGGTAAGACCAAGTATCGTTCTCCCAAAGGACTCACGGCCTAGTTTAGTTGTGTGGTTCGTTGATTAGCTAAGACTTAAGAACGAAATATTTGAAGTTTAATATGCAAAACAGAAAATAAACATGTATGCATGAGATTGATCAATGGCTAAAACAAAAGACAAGCACTTTCAATGAAATATATTGATGAATATGTTGTTGGGGGTCAATTTCATCTTATCCACTCTCATATATTTTAGGAATTCAACATTCAAGTCATCATTGTTAATGCCACTCTCTAAATTACCTTTCAAGAACACTTCTCCCTAATTACGAGTTCATACGATTCCTAGCATTCCTAATAATTAGTTTTTTTAGCACAGGAGCTTAAGGCAACCAATATACTATTGGGAGAAATTCTCCGGATCTAGACTTTCCCGTACGTTCCCGTATCGACAAAACCAATAATCATGCATTGAATGAGTTAAACAACGCAAGCATTGAGCAAAGAGGAAAAACCCTAACTAATGATGAAAGAAAGCATAAGTCTTAGATTAAGATGCAAGCAAAAATTCCATATATGAGAGCTTCAAAAGATTACATTGATTCCCCAACAAACATACAAGGTTTAGTTCACCATATTCATGGTGAACCTAGATGAACAATAATGAAAGAATGAAAGAGATAGAAAAACCCGAGAAAGAGAGGAGAGCTGTCACCATCTCCCAATCTACCCCAAGGGGTGGAAGAGAGAGTGTTTGCTTCGTTTCTGCCAAAGATACCAAACCCTAAGACATCTAGGTCTTTAAATAGGACATAAAAATAATAGAAAACGGGTCCAAGCCCAAACAGATCATAAAATCGCAGAAAACTGGCCCAAAACTCGTATGGTTGACTTTTTCCGTATTCTAGTTGACTGGTTGACTTTTTGGTTGACTGGTTGACTTTTCTGGTTTCTGGTTGACTTTTCTGGTTTCTTGTTGACTTTTCTGATTCCATCTCTCTCCTTCTTCACTTCTTTCACTAAATTCACCTTAAAACCTGCACAAAAACACTGAAATCAAGCATAAACCTGTCCAGCTCTCTTATTTCTGAAAATATGGATAAAAGCATGATTTCAAGCTAGTTTCTAAGTGTAAAGGTTGCTTTTTGTGTCAATTTTAAGCATGAAAATAACAGTTTTTCAACTGTTATCATTGACCAACCTGTATCTCCAATGCTTTTATGGTTGGAGATTAACACTTGCATGAATTGTTGGAGTGTCTCTTATAACTTTGTAGTTCTTTCAAATAAGGAGGGTTGTGGTTGCCATTGCTACTGTAATGGTGTATTGAATTGTCCAGCTTGCCCTTGACCCATACTTGGGTGAGGTTTCCACCCTTGGTTGTAATTACCTTGGAAACCCTGTTTACCCATAAAATTGACTTCTTCTTGGGTATTAGCTTGCAGGGCGCATTCCACTAATATGATCTCCACCATAAAACTCACAAAATTGATGTTGAGCTTGAGAAACATTCTGCAATTCTTGAGGCAGTTGAGAGTTTTCTTCATCAGAGTCTCCAATTGTTGAGTCATTATTTTGTTCTGAGCCAATAGAGCATCTTGAGATTGTAATTGTAGAACTCCTTTCGGTTGAAATTGAGCCCTTTCATTATGTGTCTCATTATCATTGGCAGCCATATTTTCAATCAACTCATAAGCTTCCTCTGGAGTCTTGAACTTAATATTACCTCCAGCTAAGGCATCTAACATCAATTTAGTTTGTGAGCTTAGACCTCCAAAGAATAGAATGACTATTGTTGGTTCATCAAAACCATGGGTGGGCGTCTTCCTCAACAAGCCTTTAAATCTATCCCACGCTTGACCTAATGTTTCATCCATTCCTTTTGTTCACCTTTGATTGTGGGAAATATTTGTTCAAAAACTTTGAAACCACAACTTCACACTTAGTAAAACTATTCTCTGGAAAATAGTTCAACCACATCTTAGCATTGCCTCCCAAAGAGAAAGGAAACAAGCTCAGTCTAATACCCATCCCTAAATTACTTCTGGCTAAGCACGCTTAACCATGAAGTTCTTATGGGTTAGGCTACCGAAAAGCAAATGCATTTTGGTGATATGAGTAGCCAAATAAATCCCTTTAAGTTATCCTTCCACTATATAGTCCCATACCTATACAGTCTCTAGATCCCTCTCATTTCGGTGTATGTTCGATTCATCCATGTGTCCCTTCCACTGGAAGCCTGCCATGAGCCGCTCCTTGTTTGTGCCCCTTGCACTTTGTGCATTTTTGCACCGGCGATCACTCCCCGCCCTCGTCAGTGCCCGGGTGTCACAGGCTTCATCTCCATATTTGCAGCATTAACCCTTGGCCTTGCAATGCTATTAAAATGATGAGGGCCAATGACTGTTGCATAATCTGCTAGGGTACATCTACCATTCTGCTCTTCAGCCATATTTTATGTTTGCTGGTCAGATCTTTGAGGTGAAGGCTGTTAAAGAGTCTTAGGAGAAGGGAAACTTTCTCTTCTACTATTGTCCAGACCTACAAGAAGAGGTTCAGAAACTTTCGTGCTTCTAGTCCTAATTGTACCTTGCATACACTAGAGAACGAAACACTAGAGCACCCAATTAGCACCAACAGATAAAAAACAAAAATTAAAAACAAAAAGATAAAATTAAAGATAAAGTATAATCGCTTAAGAATCATAAAAAAGTATAGTTTAAACCACGAGTCCCCAGCAACGGTGCCAAAAACTTGTTAAGACCTCGGCAAGTGTACCGAATCGTATCAAGTAATAATAAATGGTATCGTTTCCTAAGAGACTCATGACACTAAACAGTCATGTAATTACTTAACTAATTAAGACTTTGAGCAACAATTTAGGGTTTTTTAAATGTAAAAAAAGGAATTCTATCCCTATGTCTAGGCAATAATTCCCATGGGAGAAATTCCCTAGTTCTAGGTTTCTTCGTATGTGTCAATATCAAAGAAAACCAATAATCATGTAGTGAATGAGTTAAACATAACAAGCATAGAGCAAAGGTGAATAACCCTAACAATTAATGAAAGAAGCATAAATAAATTGGAATCAATTCAAATACATGAGAGTTTAGAGGTTACATCTTCCCCAACAATATATGAATTTAGTTCTCCATTGTCAGGGAGAAACTAGGTGTACAATGGACTGAAAGAAATAGAAAAACCCTAAAAACCGAAGAGAGCTTCCGATCCATTTCCGCCTCTAGAGAGCTGAAAAAGTCTGAATTTGCGTCCCTTCTGTCAAAAGATACCCGCTATAGGACGTGCAAGTCCTTATATACAGCTGAATGGGATCATGGGCCAACGTCGCCAGCGCTCAGTGCCCCCACTTAGGGTGCCCAGGCGAGCTTGCGAGAGAAGGGTGCCCAAGCGTGATGCGGCACCGGAGGTCTGGTGCTCAGCGATACAAACAGGCGCTCAGCGCCAACAAACTCTTTTTTTTTGCTGTTTATTTTGTCCCTCCTTAGTTCCAACTCCTCGATACTTTTGCTCTTCTTCTAAATCATACCAATAACCTACAAAATTAAGGGAATTTAGTGATAAAATCATTAGGCATAACCTCTATTCATTTATTCATAAAACTAAACTAAAAACATGAGTTCAAGCAAGCTTCTAAGTCAAAAAGGGTTGATTTAGTATCAAAATTGCATCACAAATAACAATATATTCAACCGTTATCACCAACCTATTGATCGCCTAGGTAGGTCGAGTTATTAATAAAGTGATAAATGCAGATAATGTCTCTAAACCTGATTTTATTTCTTCCTTTGGACGCCTAGTTAAAATCTCCCTAATGAAAACCCCTTAGGAAAAATTTTGGTGGTAAGAAAGAGTATATTGATCATTCATTGTAATTATTTAACTGAAGTAAACCTTTAAATATGAAGTGTTCAAAGTGTTAAGGACGCTTTTTCCGTTCAGGCATTCCAAGTGATATGCTCCATTATTTATATTTTTTATGATCATAAAAGGCTCTTCCCAATTTAGCACGAGCTTACCATGTGCTGGCTTTTTATGAGCTTCATTAGTCTTCCTCCATACTAAGCCCCCTTTGTTGAAGCTTCTCGGCCTAACCTTGATGTTGTATCTTTGTGTTATCAACATGTTACACACTTTTTCCTACACGACAACAACTTCCTTTCGTTCTTCTAGGTTGTGCAACTCCACCCTTAGTTATGCATCATTAAGGCACATGTTGTGTACTTATCATTTAAGATAATGCTCATCGACCTCTATAGGCAGTATGACACTAATGCCTCACGTCAATTTGAATGACATTTCTCCACTTGTATCATGGATACACTGTTGTTGAAGCTATCAAATTAATACTACTTTACAAGGAAACTTCTGTATTGTCAAGTTAGTAGTCAAGAAAGTAGATAGGGTTAAAATAACCCTAAGTCGTCTCCTAACGAATACATAATTGCTTTTCAATATTTGACCTTTATGAATTCTATGCAATGCTCAAGAATAAAAGTGAGAAACTATGCTAATGAAGTTAGTGTTTTAAGAATGTTTGAAGAACAAATAGGAAACTTAAAAACAATTATAATGAAATAGGTTAATTGCACTGCTTTTCCGAGATAGATTCATCATCGTTTATCCACAGGTTTTTGTTCAATTGATCATTGTTCGGGTTTTAAATTAATTAAAGTACATTCTTAATTAATTTGAGGGTGACCATACCATTAACCAAAGTAGATTATCAATTAAATGTAAGACCTTTCCAGATTATTCACAATGAATTCAAACAAAGTACATTTTCAATCATATCTTATTATGTATAATCATGTATATTCTTAAATCTCCTAACCAAATTAAAAGTTAATTAATCAAAGTAAATTATCAATTAATTATAGTTGAAATTCTTACCACTAATCAAAGTACATTTTCAATTAGTAGCACAAATATGTTTAATTATATGAAAGTTCCTAAATTCAATCAAAGTACATTTTCAGTCAAACCTAGAAACCCTTGAACTCATATGATCAATATGCAGGTATATTCAAACAAATCATAACTTTTAATATGATTGGGAGATGAAAGACATAGAAAAGGGATAACTCAAATCGAAAATCAAAAGAAACAAATACATTAATTCAACTTAACCTTAGAATCCATAATGAAATTATAGTTAAATAGCCCTAGAAGCTTAACCCTCCATTAACGGAGTGGAATACATGGTAAAATAAAAGTGAAATGAGTGGTGGATGATTGCTTCCAGTGGAGGAGTCTAAGTGAATGAATGAGTTATTATTTTTGCGTCCCTTAGGTCTCTTTATATATGGTTGATTGGACATGGACTCTGAATATTCTATTGATAAGATCTTTTATCTTATATCTTATATCTTTCAAATATTCAACAAATTTAATCAGTTTTAAGAATATTTGATAGATATTTCCTGTTGATATTTTTCAAATTAAATTAATTATCTTTAAATATCAACTGAATTGTCTCTAAAATTCCAATTACGTCCTTTTAATTTTCCAAAATTGCATAAAAGCCCCTGAAATTTCATGTAATTGCACTTTAAATGAATAAAATTCTAACTTCAGTTGCACAAATAAGCATTAGAATATCTAACATAATTTACCCAACTAAAAATCCCATTTTAAGCATCTTTAATTCTCAAACCTGATAAATCCAATTATCATAAATACAGTTTAAATCAACACTAAAGCACAAGAATCTCATCAAAATTTTGAATTTTAAAGCACAAATGTGGGCAGAAATATGCAATCATTGATAACGGTTGAAATACCGTTATTTTTATACTTAATTTTTGATAATAAATCAACCCTTTTTGACTTAGAAACTTGTTTTAACTCATGTTTTTGCTTTAGTTTTGTGAATAAGAGAGTTGAAGGTGAATTTAATGGTTTTGTGCTAGATTCCCTTGATTTTGTAGGCTAGTGGAATGATTTGAAAGAATAGTTAAAGTACCGAATGGTTGGAATGCAGAAAAGTCAACCAGAATGCAGAAAAGTCAATCAGTCAACCAGAGTGCAGAAAAGTCAACCAGAGTGCAGAAAAAGTAGTGTTGAGTGCCAATTTTGCGTTGAGCGCTAGTTTGAGTGTCGTAGCTACCGCTGAGCGCCATTTGGGCGCTGAGCGTTTTCGACTTGGGCCTGAGCCTGTTTTTTGTATTTTTAATGAACTATTTAAGGTTTTAGTCGATCGAGGGTTCATATCTTTGGACAGAAAGAGGCAAAATTACACTCTTTTCACCCCTTGGAGGTGGAAGCTCCGATCTTCAAATTTTAGGGTTCTATCTTTCATTCTTTTCATTATTTTCATCTAGTTTCACCATGTCTATGGTGAACTAAACCTCCATTGTTGTTGGAGAAACGATGTAATCCTTTGAAACTCTCATGTATTGAATTGATTCTTGATTATATATGCTTTACTTCATTAATTGTTAGGGTTTTTCCTCTATACTTTATGGTTGCCTTGTTTAACTCATTCATAGCATGATAATTGATTTTGTCTATATGGACACATACGGAGAAATCTAGAACTGGGAAAATTCTCCCGGAAGAAATATTACTTAGACATAGGAATAGCAGAATCGATTGCCTTTAAGCTTCTGTGCACATATAATGCATGATTAATTGCTAGGGAGACAAGACATTGTGAACTAGTGATTATGATTAGGCTTTCTTCACCGAGACATCGAGTTTAAGGTAAATTAGAAAGTCACATTAACATTAATGAAGAAACATGAATTCATGAATACATGAGAGTGGATAGGATAAGTCGGAACCCAAACAACATCATTATTCCATATTTTACATCAATCACTTTTGCATCTTTCAATCCAATTGATCACAACTTGCATTCATGTTTATTTTCCGCGATTCAACCACAATGATTTTGTTTACAAGTCTAATTTAATCAAGAAATCACATAACTGTCTAGGCCGTGAGTCCTTTGGGAAACGATACTTGGTCTTACCATTTATTATTACTTGATACAATTCGGTACACTTGCCGAAGTGCTAACACTCATCACACCCCACACTTATCCTTTTGCACTCCTAGGAAAAATTGATTAATTCCAAGATTTTGTTTCGGGTCATTTCATTCCATATTTGCATTTGGATCAAAAGAACGAATATCACCATATACAGATCAATAATCTATAAATCAAGTTGTCATGGACATGCAAATGAAATCACTATATTCTTCGCACATGAGTTGGCCTTTTGAATTCCCAAGAAATCAATTATGAAAGATATCACTCAAGTCAAAATGTATATATTTCTCCCTAACTCTCTCAAGTGTTTTTGTCTTGTGTTTACGTTCAAAATACCCATGTAAGTATATATTTAACAAGACTGTAATATTCACATACTTTAGAAAACATGCAATTAATGATCATGAGGACTTTTAAATGTTGCAATGAGGCAAAGCCAAAGGTATAATTTTTTTTATTTTTGGAATTTATGAGTTTTTGAAATAGAAATAGAAAGAGTAATGACACTTGATTTCAAAAACAATTTTATTATTTTTTCTTGTTTAAGAAAGATTTTTCTTTTCCTTTTATTTTCAAAACTCTAACTTTTCATCTTCCTTTTTGCCATTTTTACTTTTCATCCTCCTTTTTGCCACTTTTATTATTTTGTGGGTGAGGTACTCACCCACACACTTATTCATCACTTACTTCAAACATAATTAATTACTATTTCTTTCTTCGTAAGGTAAAGAACATATGATTTTTCTTCTTTTATCATTCGACAATGACTAAAAACAAGGAAAATAGACTTAATGCTCAAAGTGGTTTTCAATGGATTAATGTTAGGGCAAGTTAATTTCGTGAAGTAGCTAAAACAAGAAATGTCTCAATCATATCAAATCATGCATATGTACCTCAGTTGCAAAACACAAAATTAAGCTAAATATTATAGTATCAACAAAATATGGGCAAATCACTCAAGAAAAATAGGTATGACACATGACGATCCATCCTTAACATTCAGCCCAAAACTCACATGGTTCAATTTTTTTTACAAAAGATTTATTCAAGAAATTCTCAAATAAACTCAATCAGCAAATCATAGAAGAATTCAAACTTTCAAATCCATTGCAATTATTTATTGAAAACGGTATTATTAAAAAAAATAGGGAACAAATAAAATTGTTTCCCCACACCCACACACTTAAACTATGCATTATCCTCAATGTATGCCTTATATAGAATTCAAAGAAAAGTATGAGGGTACTTACCTCCTTCTTGGTGGAAAGAATGTTAGTAGGACTTCATCGAAAAAGTCATATTGAATCGGAATGTTATCTTTTCCCATTTCAATCCTATTAAGATGGTTAGCTAGTAAGTTATGTGCCCCACTTCTGTACTGAATAGGAGTCAACTTGTACTTCTCGTTCTTGACCATTGTGATTCCAGATTTCTTCGGAACCACATGCATAGGGCACACCCAAGTGTTGTCAGAAATGGGGTATATAATACCTGCTTGTAGCAACTTGGTGTTCTTTTTCTGGACAACCTGCATTAGTCTTCTTTGAGGTTGTCTTATTGGCTGCATGCACTGTTAATGATTATGCATGCACATCTATCTTGGTTTGTGCTGTCAGATGAAGGGTCTTCCCAAGATAAAAGTTGTTGGATTGATTCCTTCATTATCCTTCATATCCAAGATATAGAAATCTACAGGAAAAATTAACTTGTCTACTTGGACAAGCACATCCTTAAGCACACCTACATGATTAACTATGCTACAGTTGGTCAGTTGAATGACCACACTAGTAGCCTCAAGAGGTCTCAGAGATAGAGAAGTAAATATTGATAAAGACGTTATATTTATGGAAGCCCCTAAATCTAGCATGACATTGTCAAACTTTGAATTTTCAATAAAACAAGGAACAAAAATTGTCGTGGATCCTTGCATTTTTGCAGTATTTTAATATTCTTCTTAATCAAGCTTGCACATTTCTGTCCAAATTTACTACCTAATTATCCCTAATATGCCTTTTATTTGTGTAAAGTTCTTTTAAAAACTTTTCGTATTTTGGGATTTGTTTAATAACATCTAACAAAGGGATGTTGATATCCACCTTTTTGAAAGTATTCAAGATCTCTTGGTCTAATTCTTCCATTTTCCATTTTCTCGGTTTCAACCGATTTGGATATGGAGGAGGTGGAGAATAAGATGAAGATTTTTTGGAAGAAGAATTAGAGGATACTAACCTTGATTCATCAATGGTAGTCTCAGGTGTTGGTTCACTCGGTCCTCCATTGTTATTGTTGAGATTGTTGACAGAGGAACACTGGTTTACCTGAACCTACAATCTCACAGTTTCTGGTTTTTTATGATGACAACACATAATTAATAACACATGTGTTTATGTGTTACATGTTCATTACTTTCATGATTATGAATATATGAGAACATGTTTGTGTTGTGTTGATCATTGCAATTCACTATGTTATATTTGAGATTTGTTTGTGATTGCATGAAAATTGTTTTGGAAAAGAAAAACCACATGCACTTTAGTTGAACTTAAATTGTGTAGCAAAACAACAGTTTTAAGTCGACTTCATTATGAAGTAAGTTGATTAAAACTCGTGGCTTTGCACAAACTTTTTCAAAGTGTGTTGTGAGAATTTTTGAAGAGAAAGTTTTTCAAAACTATGTTTTTAATTGTTACAAAGTCGACTATGTGCGGAAGTCATTCGACTAAATCTTTTACAGTTTTGAAATTTTGTTAATGCTTATATTAAATGTTACAACGGCTATATTTTTAAATATGTTGACCAAGAATTTATTGTGATTCGACTGCATTAATTGTACATTCAGTTAACTGCATTGATTGTTGCTAACTGCTTTAACTGAATTGTGATATTCGACTGCATTAATAACTAAGTCGACTAAAAGGCGTTTGAGATGTGTTTATCTATATATTGACGCGAATTTGAATTCTGTGAGAACTTTTGTGAATTCTAACATTTTCATAATCATTACATATTAGTGTTATCTTACAGAACATGGAAAAGCTCCAAGAATCAAAGAAGAAGACCGTGGTGATCATCTCTTGTGATTTCTTGAAGACCAAGATTGTTGTGCCTTGAAAGAGCTGATCAAATCTGCATAGAGACGTGTTTACTGAAACATCAGAGTTGACAATCTACTGAAGATTGGGTTATTTCCCTGTTGTGATTACAGGAAGAAGAGCGTGCGACATTCTTGACTTTGAGGGGTTTCTCAAAGTGTGTAGACAGCAGAAGAGGGGATTCTTGCTGCTGGTCTTTTTGTTGTATGCCTATATTTTGATTAGAGGGTTAGAGAGGTGTTTTATATTTTTGACCTGGAGGTCTCTATAAAAGCCTTGTTGTAAAAACCTTTATCATTATAGTGCATTTGCTTCCTGTGGTGGAAGGACACTGGATGTAGGATTGGTCGAACCAGTATAAAAACTCAGCGTTTGATCTTTCTATCCCTGCTCTGTTACATTCATTCGACTTTATATTTTACTCATTCGATTATATTCCGCTGCACTACAAAGTCTTTTTCCCTGCGTTTCAAGAAAGCTTTTAAAGGCATCTACTTTGCGAAAAAGATTTAAAGAAAACATTGTTTTTGTATTTCACCAATTCACCCTCCCCCTTCTTGGTGTTGAAAATTAAGCCATTCTATTTTAACAGTTATTAACATGTGTGTCTTCTTTCTCTTCATCCTCTTGGGCTCCCTTAGGACCTTGTAATTGGTCACCCATTCTTAAAGTAATAGCACTTACATTTTGCGCATTGTTCACAGTTTTTCTAGGCAATTTATTTGATTCCTTAGCTTATAACTTATCAATCCTCTAAGACAATTCTGCAATTGATTTCTTAATTTCTGAATTTTGCTCAACTATTGTCTTCATGAAATCTTATAGTGACATTTCAGGTTGAGATTAATGCATTTGCTGAAGTGGAACATAAGGTTGCTTGTTCTACTAATACCTATTGGAGGATGAATCATGATTATTCTTATATGGTTTATTTCCTCCAAACATGTTTGCAACAAAAGCCTGAGATGAACTCTCCACAATAGTTTTTACCAAGCTAGGACATTCATCAGTATAATATTCTGTTGAGATGTAAAATTCCTCATTTCTTGGCAATTTGTGGAGTTGAAGTTTTAAACAAGCTTGCAATCTCATCGAGTTTGCTCTCTGGCTTATTTAATCTTTCATTTATCTTTTTGCCATCTACTGCACTAATTTCCATCTCATGAATTCCTTCAACAAGGTCACTGAATTTGCTCTTGTTTCAAATTGTTGGTTGTCTACTTCCTTTTGTTCTATTAGATCAATAGCATCTCCTGGTGACTTGTCTAAGAAAGATCCTTCGCTTGCAGCATTTGCCCATGACCTATCTGTTGGACTTAAGCCTTCTTAAAAGCTTAGAATGAAATATTTTATTTGAAGTTCAGGGCGGGAAGCACAAAGTTTCTTGAATCTTACCCAATACTCACTAAGAGTTTCTCTATCTCTCTGTCTTATATCTTGGATCTCTCTATGAATGACAAATAATCTAGATGCAGGAAAATACTTTTCAAGAAATAGTCTTTCTATAGTTTCCCAATTTGTAATCCGTGCAGAGAGATAATACCACCAATCTTGAGTTGCTCCTTGAAGAGTAAAAGAAAAAGCTCTCATTTTCAGGTTGTCTATTGTGATCCCTGGGAGATTTAAAATTTTTACACAACATGTGGAACTGTCTTAAGTGTTTGTGTGGATTCTCCCTTGATAACCCATTGAATTTTGGTAAGGAGTTTAACAGGTTAGGTCTCAACTCTCACTCCTCATTAGGGTATTCAATGTTACTACGAATAACTGTATTGTGGGAGGTGGTTAACTGTGTGATAGTTCTTTGTGCCATTATGTTTGGGTTAGGATCAGGTGAAAAATCAGAGGATATATTTGTGACTAAAGATAATAAAGGTGGTATGTCTTCAGATGTAGGAAGTTTCCCTCAATAGAATACCCAAATTTCAAACTTTTCCGCAGCTTACGGAAATTCCTTTCAACTTTTGGATTAATTTGATAAAATTATCCTAGGTTAGCTCAGGTCATGCACTATGCGGTCTGCCTGAACTTATTTATTTGTTCTTGACTTCTTTTTCTTTCTTTTTTCTTTTGTTCTTGCTTTAGAGAAAGATTTCAAATAAGAAATAAGTAAGACTTTGTTTAGGTCCACTCCCAAGTAGAGTTATCAACTTGACCCATGGCCCATGGGTCAATCGTAACTCATTCTTGAAAAAGGCCCATTTTAAGAAGCCCCTCAAGTCGGGGCTAAAAAAAAACCCAAACCCCCAAAGCCCCCTGTCAAGTGGGTTAGGGTCACGTTAAAGTGGGTTTAATCCCACTGCAAAACTTTAATTAACTTTTAGAAACAATATCATTTATATATACATATAAAATTATTATTTTATTAGATAGTTTAATATGTAGTAATTTATTATATTTAAATCAATATTTTTATATCATACATATTATTGTTTTATTAAATAAAATGTATAATAACATTTTATACTTTTTGAGTTTTCATATATTAAATAAAATATACAATTTTTACATTTTTATACTATACTTATATATAACAATATGAAATAACATTTCATATATATTTCTCATATATTGTCATACGATCACGTCAAATATTTATTGATTTTATAAATTTTTATAAAGAAAAAAAACACTCAAGTTGCCACTTCTAACGTATTCTCTAACAAAATGTAGTCTTTATTACAAAATAATGTATCTATATTAGCTGCAATAATATCTAAATTAGAATAAAGTTTTAAATAATGTCAAACTAGTACCTTATTTGAATATATGTATTTTTAATTTACCTTTATCTAAGACTAAGCAAAGACCATCTTAAAGATAAATGTGTTTTTAAGATAATACATAAAGAAATATAATATGCATATCTTATTTCACCCTCGGTTCAACGCAAAATCGATGTCACAGGGTCTACAAAACTGCAAATTTAAGACTTTTCAATTGACAAGCTTTCTGGATAAGACTTTTGGCCTTAGTTCTTTGTAGAATCGGTGTCATAGGGTCCTGACATTTCTATTGTAGGTTGACTTTTAGATTGACAAGTTTTCTAGAAAAGACATATGGCCTTGATTGTTTTGAAAACTGATGTCGTAGACTCTTTATACTTCAATTCTACTGTGAACTAGGCCATAAAAGTTTGAAACAAATTTTAAAATCTTCATTGAAAATAATTTTTTTTTATTTTTTCTGAAGGCTTTAGGCAACAATTTTTAGTAGAACTGAGGCCATAAACCCCTTATTACTTCAATTAATAGAATAACTAAGGTAATATGTGTTCTTAGGGTTATATTTTGCGAAATATCATAACCTCCTCTTGCACATTTCTTCTTTACTTTCTCTTTGCACTTCTTCTTCTTCTCTGCTCAAACCCATATACGATGAAGCTTTTTATTACTAGCACAAGTAATTTTTCTTTCATTTTACACAAATGCTCGTTGATTAACTACTTTAGGTATGATTTTCTTTCGTTTTGACTGAGCGACACTTCATATCTCAGGATGACTTTGCAGCCCGAGTGGCATGGCCCGCTGACCCAACACAGGAGGGTGGTAGAGCTGAAGCAGCTAAAGCTTCAGCCATGGATGAGGATGCTGAAGATGAGGATGAGGAAGCTGAGGAGGAAGAGGACTCTGATGATGATGAGTGATGAGTTGTACTTGGAATCTATTGATGGATGTCACCTTTGCTATGGAACATGATTTTTGTTATTTTACTATTTTTATTGCTTTGATTGTTAAACTTTATTCTGTTTCTGTTTTCATTATTTTCCTTTTGATCATTTGTTTTGTTATTGTACTCTACTTAAATGAACTACATTGCTTTTTGTTCAACTGTGTTGTGTTTTGTGATAAGTATTGCTTTGTGATGCTCTAGTGTATTGATTGATGTTGAGATGATGCATGATGTGCTAATATACAGGTGATGACTCACAGTGTATGAAACAGATGCTTGAGGTAAAATTTGATTGAGATACTGAGTAGGGTGTTTTTATGAATTCTGGGACTTGAGTAGTGAGTACATGAAAAGCAAAAGCAAAAGAAAAAGAAAATAAAAGCTCAATGCAAGGGAAAGCTGGGAAAAAGAAAAGAGAATTTGTGCTTGAATGATGAAATCATAAATGTCTCTCTTAACTCAAGGATTTTGCTGAACAGAAAAACCAATTTCCTTCTTAGCCAAGCCACGTCACAGGCCATGAAAAGCCCTTGTGATGACAACTTGCTTGTGAGTATGTTTGATTGTGGCTAAATGAAAAGCAATGTTAATTTCTGTGACAGTGTGATAGCAGAGTGAAAAAGACACCAACACCTCACTATACATCTTTTAATTGAGTGATACATTTTTGAGTGCTTGAGTGAAACACTTTCCTTGGTGATGAGTAGTTCTTTGAATTTCAGATGACATCTTTGCTTGGTTGATTGATCATTCTTAAGGATAACATCTGTTGAAGTATGTGAGCATCACATTGATTTTGATTGAATTAAGGCATCTGCACATCTTGACTGACATCTGTATGCTGAGTTGATAAAAGTGATCTCTTGTCCTGGAAGAAAAAGTTTTTGAAAAATGTTGAGCATTGTAGTGATTGTTTTGAAAAGTTGAGTTACATTCTATTTTGCTTGAGGACAAGCAAAGTTCTAAGTTTGGGGTTTTGATAACGGTTGAAAATACTGTTATCTGTGATGTAATTTTGATACTAAATGCACCCTTTTCTGCTTAGAACTTGCTTGGAATCATGTTTTTCTGTTAAGTTGTCTGAATAAGAGAGTTGAGGTTGAATTTCATGGTTTTATGACTAATTTTCCTTGTTTTGGTAGGAAATGAGATAATATGGAAAGCAGAGATGAAGTGCAAGGAGATGAAACTTAGAAAGGCCCGAAAAAGCACCAAAAGGAAGGAATGCTCGAAGCTTGGATGGCCTTTTAGAGGCTTCAGCGCAGAAGAGTGTCGTTCACCGCCCGGGCGCCCCTTTTGGGCACTTGAGCATCAAAAGCACGAAGCTTGGGCGCCTCTTTGGAGGCTTAAGAGTAGGGGAACCACTGCTCACCGCCTGGGCGCCCTAAGTGGGGCGCTTGAGCGCCAGTGACACGGGCCTGGGCTTTGTTTCTATTATGTTTTCGCTCTATTTAAAGGACCCAGACGTCCTAGGTTTTGTATCTTTGGCTTGAGGAGCACAGCAGCACACTCTTTCACCCTCTGGAGGCGGATTTGGATGTAGGAACTTCCATCTTCTACTTTTAGGGTTTTTCTATCTAATTATTCTCTATTGTTCATCTAGTTTCACTATGTCTATGGTGAACTAAACTCTATTTGTTGTTGGGGGATGATGTAACATTGTGAACTCTCATGTATTTGAATTGATTCTTAATAATATATGCTTTTTCATTAATATTTAGAGTAATTCATCTGTGATTATTACATGCTTTGTTTAACTCATTCATAGAATGATGTATGAATTACATGAGTGTCGGAAGGTTCCTTACAATTCAGGTTCTTGTTGAATTACTCCCAAGAGTAATATTTCTCATTCTCAAGGATGAGGGTATGAGTCTTGGTCGTCTTAAAGCTCTTGATCTTCACATTTAATTACTAGGAATGTTAGGAATTGCATGAACTGGTGATTACGGACAACCTTATTTCGTCGAGGGATCGTGTTTAAGTGATTTAGTGAGTGACGTTAACATTAATGCATGAAGAATAATTCTTATATACATGAGAGTGAACTTGATGAAATCTAACCCCAACAACATACTCATCTCATATTAAACAACATCTATTCATCAATGTGCTATTGTGCTATTGATCAAACTGCATTCATATTTAATTTTATGTCTTTGCATCTGAAACCAACGATCTCGTTTTCTTTAAGTCTTAATTAATCGAGTTATCACGCGACTGTTTTGTGCCGAGAGTCCTTTGGGATACGATACTTGGTCTTACCATTATATATTACCTGTGCGATTTGATACACTTGTCGATTCATCAACATCAACCGAGGTACAAAAACCCCTCCTTTTTTTTTATCTCATATGATTATACCTCGGTTCGAAAATCGCTGCCAAATGTCGAAAATAACTATTGTCGTAAATCTTTGTTGCACTAGTGATAGTAACTAGAGTGACTCATATAATACCTCAACTTAATCGCATATACTTTTGTTTAACAAGAGTATAAAAAATATATTGGAGTGACTCAAATGATATATTTGCTTCAATGTGTATGCTTTCGCTAAGTAAGGGTATTACACAACTCATTAGAGTGACTTAGATGATACCTTTGTTTGAGCACGTATGTTTTTATCTTTGAGCAAGGATGTCAAACAAAACATTCATTAGAGTCACTCAAATGATACATTTTCTTGTGTACTTATGCTTTCTTTTAGTAAGAGTATTAAACAAAGCAATTAATGGAGTGACTCATAATATCTTCGCTTAGCTTAATTGTTTTCATTGAGTGAGTTTCAAACAAAGAAATAACTGGGGTGACTCAAAGTATACCCCAACTTGACCACTTAAAAAAAGATCTCTTACACCAGCACACAAACACTTATAAAAATATAATAATTCCACTTTTAAGACTTGAAGAATAAATGTAGATTACTATAACGCCCCAAATTTTAAGGTGTCACGGTTTATTCCAAAACCGGTAATTTTCAAAACGTTCTTATAGCGCTGAAACATATTTTCAAAAAACCTCAACATTTAAACTTGCATTGCATAATAGTTCCAAAATACTTTTTCAATTGCATTATTTAAATAAAACCAAAATAACGAAGGAAATAAAATAACTCCAATTACATTGCCTTAAAAAGTCAATTGCAATAGCTTTAAATAAAACCCCAAGTATGTCCCTGTCATCTCACAAATCTATGATACTTTATCTCCATCTGTAGCATCATCTACTCCCGTAAAACATCACACATTATACGATCATCGCATTCACATGCACACACACAAACATGTATGGGGTAAGCTACCAAAAACAATCATAATAATAAGATATAAACACATTATTAAATCAACAATAATCAAACACCCCATACATAGTAGTAATAACAATAAGATTCATAATCCTCTAACATAACAATACAATCAAACGAATTACCTGATCCTCGATCCTCGATCTTCGAACCTCGATCCTCGATCTATAACCCTTGATGTCATCACTAACAGCTCACACTTAGACTCTTGGTGTAGCGACTCCTTAGCACCTATGCCAACTACATACTATATTCTTATAGTAAAACCGCTATCACATAGCCTCACTTGGAGCATCTCAAATACCATGATAACCATCATAGATACACCACCATCATGACTACCCTAGTCATGAACAACACCATGAGCATAATCATACCATAAATACCATAGTGGAAAGAATTAGTCACACTTTTGTACCCTACCTAATAGCCGCTCCATCATCCCCATCTGTAGATTCCCCATACAGAGATACATTAGAGTAGTCCCGCAATCCAGCTAAGGAACATGTAATCCTGCCACACAAGGACAAGGAAGACACCTTCAACCCCACACAAGGAAGACTCAATACCTGAATAATTATTCTAATGCAAACAAGGCAAAAGGAAGCAGTTATCCGCAGATAACACCAGGATTTACTAGGTACAACAAGTAGACTTATCATCCACTTTCATGCTCATCAATCACATGCTCCAGTATATCCCAACACTCATTCATACTCCAATTCACAATTACAAGTCAAAACTGACCCTAAATAGGCCCATTATTCTCATTCCTTGAGTACCAACGCATTCCACTGCTTCCTAGGATTGAACCATGTCCATTCTCCATCAAATTCGCCAATTTTCACCAAAATACACTATGATAATCGATTATCTTAGTGAAAATTGTTAGCATAAAGCTAAAGAGCAGAAATTTTGGTGATGTCTCAAAGTCAAGTCTCAAGTGCTCTTATTGTAGGAAGATATTCATGAAGACTTGTTTTTATATTAAAGCTTTTATAATTTAGTAGATTTATGCATATGATGTGGTTTATATTTGATTCTATGTATTGTTTGCCTTAGGTTGCGTTAAAATTTATTTTGAATCAGAAAACCTCATTTTATACTCAAGATAATTGATTATCAATTTATAATAATCGATTATCAGTAATCAATTACGACTTGCCATAATTGATTATAATGAGAAATTATGAGAATTTTTAAGCAAGTTTTTTTACCGTTGTGCATTCATTAAATGCATAATTAATTACCATAATTGGATAATTAATTATCACACGTTAATTAGTTGACAACGGATTTTTGGAGATATCCTTGACTGAGATCTCTATAAATTAGATTAAGACTCTCATTCTAAAATATGAAATACAAAATACGAAATAAGTGTATTTTGAAAAATCTTATCCGTAGTGTGCGGTGATAAGTGTTCTAGGGTTTGTTGAACCCTTATGTTGTGGCTTTGAGAACTTGGTGTGTTGGCATAGAGCGAGAACTTTCAATGGAAGTGTGATTGACTGTTGTTGTTGTTGCTGATTTAAAAGCCTATCATCTTTCGTGAAGCATTCACAGGAGGTGTTCATCCTTTGTGAAGATTCAGAGGAGGTGTTAATCCCTTGTGGGTTACAGGGGAAGTGACTTTCATCTCTTGGGGTAACAAGAGAGGTGGTTTCTAAACTTTTACAATTTTTTTTTGTGATTGTAATTTGTAATTTGTAATTGTTTTGTGAGTAGTGAACTGTTTATCTTGTTTTGAGATAAGCGACTGGATGTAGGATTGGTAAGATCTGAACCAGGATAAAATCATTTGTGCAAATTTCTCTCAACCTTACCCTCTTTATTTGTCTTTATTATTTGCTAATCGATTATCTCTTTTGATAATCGATTATCTCAGTGAAAATTACCCAAAAACATCACACAAGAAGGTATAATCGATTATCATAAGTGATATTTGATTATTCTCGCAGCCAGACTCAATATCGACGTGCAATAATCGATTATCACTAGTGATAATCGATTATCTATGAAACAAAACACATCCTGGACATAATTCAAGTTTGCAAGCTAATAAGTACATATTTATGTGCACATTTATGTTTTAAAATTCAAATTTTGATGAGATTTTTGTGCTCAAATGATTGATTTAAAATAAGATTTATGATGATTGGCTTTATCGGGTTTGGAAATTAAAGAGGCTTAAAATGTGATTTTAGTTACATAAATTATTTTGGATAGTCTAATGTTAGTTGATGCAGTTGGAATTAAAGTTTGAATTGCAATTCTGAGAAGAAAGAAAAGGCTAAAGTGCAATTAGAGGAAATTTTTGGACTTCTGTGCAATCTTTAATAAAATAAAAAGGTTGAAATGTAATTTTGGGCAAGTTTATTTTAAAAGATAATTTGGAGAAAATATATCTTAAGATATTTTGGGTTGAAATGTTAAATAATTATCTTACTTAACTATATCAATAACAATCAAAAGATAATATTTGCTGAATCTTTTTGAATCTAGAAAAGATATTATCCAATATTCTCAAAAACTGATTAAATTTGTTGAATATTTGAAAGATATTAGATATAAGATAAAAGATCTTATCAACAGAAGATTCAGAGTCCAAGTCCAATCAAGCCTGTATAAAGAGACCTAAGGGAGGCACAACTCATTCATTCTCAGACTCCTCCATTGGAAGTCATCATCCACCACTTCTCTCACTTTTATTTCATCATGTATTCTACTTCATTCATGGAGGACTAAGCTCTTAGCGCTATTCCATTGCAATTTCATTATGGATTTTGAGGTTATGTTGAATTAATGTAATTGTTTCTTTTGATTATTGATTTGAGTTATTCTTCTTCTATGTCTTTCATCTCTCAATCATATTAAAAGTAATGATTTTTGCATCATAAGGTGTTTAAATCTACATGCATATTAATCATATGAGTTCAAGGGTTTCTAGGTTTGATTGAGAATCTACTTTGATTAAATTTAGGAACTTTCATATGATTAAACGGGTTTTTGCTATCAATTGAGAATGTACTTTGATTTGTGGTAATAATTTCAACTATAATTAATTGAGAATTTACTTTGATTAATTAGCTTTTAATTTGGTTAGGAGATTTAAGAACAAACATGATTAAACACAATAGAATTTGATTGAGAATGTACTTTGGTTGAATTCATTATGAATAATCTAGAAAGGTCTTGCATTTGATTGCGAATCTACTTTGGTTAATTGCATGATCGCCCTCAAATTAATTAAGAATGTAAATTTGTAGCTCTTCCTCTTCTCTCCTAGAAAACTTCTCTTCTCTCCCTTAACTTTGTAATTTTCGTTTTTGATTTTAGGGTTGTAATATGCAACCCCCCTTTTACTCTTCTCCTTTTTATCTTCTTCTATTCTATTTTTATCTTTTTAATTAAAATAATATCTCTCATTTATTTTATAAAACCACCAAGATTTCCTCTCTTCTTTTATCTTATGTATTACTTAAAGTATCAACAACCACCAAATATTTCAAAGATTCATGTAATCTTCCTATTTTGTTTTAGATTTTTTATTTTTATTCTTTTCCTTTCTACACCCCCATAATTTAATTTCTGCACCATTTAATGAGGATAAAATCACTCATTTGCACTTGGGTCCAAAATATAATTAAAACTAAAAGTTGACCTTAACTCTCTTTAGAATTTGGCCCACACCTATTCAATTCTGAATCACCGTCATATCATCAATCCAACACATCATATTGATAACAACACACCACACAAATAATTCAAATAACAATATATCAATCATATGTTCCACTTAATCAATAATAACATTAAATAATAAACATAGTAATTATAATTTTAGAAAACAATTAATCATCAAACACCAATTATCAAATAATAATGTCCACGTCTCATAACCACATTATTTCCTGTTTCGGTAGGAATTTGTAGGACCGAGAAACGTACCTTTCCTGACGTGACTTTGCTACTTTCCAATGCCTGAATCACCTGCTTCGCTCGGTTGTCTCCGCTTGGTTATTTCCTGCTCCAATCAGTTGTACTCTTGATCAGAGGGGGAGGTACCTGCAAAAGGTGCTTTGACGCTCAAGTTAAGAGCGGTTTAATGAACTGTTTATCACAGTTGAGTATTTGAGTTCTGATCGAACATAAGTAGAACGTACCTCACTTTTGGCCTTGACCTTATATTTATAAGTTTCTCATGGATCCTTAACCAACACAGATCTAATAAAGTTAAAACAAACTTACCTTTAGATTCGGTTGGTTACTGATAAACAACTTATCAATATCTTTAATCAGTTATCAATATCTTTAATAAGATATTTGTGATTATTTTATCGTCTGCAGGACTATTGGCCCAATAATAACTTAAACGTTGGCCCCATTATGGGCCAACATTTGTTGTAGCGGATGGACCGAACGACCCTAAGTGGATGAACCGAGCGGCTATGAGTGGATGAACCGAACGACCCATATTGCATACCATACATATGCCCCCCAAGTCTGAGTTAACTGTTCGGCTTTAACTAAGGTTAAGTATAGGACTTATATGCGCTTGGGAGAGGTCTTTCCCGTTATATTGGGCAGGCTGTTTCGATTGTACTTTAAGTCGTCGCTTTTTAGAACTTTTTCTTGTGAGGCTGAATAGCCAGATACCACACGGTTGACATTGGTTTAGGCGTTTACTGAGGAACTTCTTGATGGCCGAGCGCGCTCGAACTTAAGCATAGGAGTTCGCGGGGGAACTTCATGATGGTTGAGCGCACTCGGATTAAGACCAGGATTTTGTCAAACAACATTCCTTCGATTTTGTTGATGAAATTTTATCACCTTAGTTTGGACGAGATTGAGAGTTCACGGAGAACGTTCCTCACTGCTCGGATTAGGACCAAGGGTTCTCGGAGAGCGTTCCCTGGGTTTTGTGGACGAGAGTGAGAGTTACTCACCACTTGATTTAGGACGAGGTTGAGTGTTCACGGAGAACGTTCCTCACCGCTCGATTTAGGACGAGAGTGAGAGTTCATGGAGAACGTTCCTCACCACTCGGTTTAGGACGAGAGTGAGAGTTCACGGAGAACATTCCTCACCGCTCGGTTTAGGACGAGAGTGAGAGTTCACGCAGAATGTTCCTCACCACTCGGTTTAGGACGAGAGTGAGAGTTCACGGAGAACGTTCCTCACCGCTCGGTTTAGGACCAGGGGTTCTCGGAGAGCGTTCCCTGGGTTTTGTGGACGAGAGTGAGAGTTACTCACCGCTCGGTTTAGGACGAGAGTGAGAGTTCATGAAGAACATTCCTCACCGCTCGGTTTAGGACCAGGGGTTCTTGGAGAGCGTTCCCTAGGTTTTGTAATATCGCAATGCAACCGTTCGATGACTCGATACGATAATCTCCAGGTTGACCAAGTGGTTGTATACAGGATCATGTCATTTGTACCTGTAAGTAATAATTTTCTGCACAAAATTTCTCCGGTCATATGGATAAGAGCGATCGGCCTGATGGCTGGATGACAATTGGTACATTTGGAGATAACAAGGAAGCAATAGAGAAGTGCATGAAGCCTGTGATGTCGAACGATCGAATGGATTGAACACTGGATGCCAAATTTTCTTAGTACCTAAGGTCATGGAAGGCCGAGCAGTTGAGGTCGAAGGGCAGAATACTTGTGAGGCCGAATGGCCGAATACTTGTGAGGCTGAATGGCCAAACAGTTGAATGGTTGAACACTTGATGCCAAATTTGGCTAAGTGGTAACTGCGTCATTAGACCCTGACTAAATCTTGAACATTATTATAGTATTGAATTAAGATATTTAAATTAAATCATTCGGCAAGGCAGAATAATTATCAAAATATATGTATTTTTGAACAAAGTCGAATGCACGCAGGTGTTGAAGTTATTTTTATGTTGTTGGCAAGTCTTTTCATAAGTGATGCGTCAATCATAGAGGATGCTTTTATATGTTGATATGGATAATCATCAAGATTTCAAATGGCTTAGAAGTATAAATTAAATCATATAATATAAAATGAATTTAAGATGGTTATATCAAAATATTTATCTATAAAGCTGTAGAAGCTTGTTGACGTTGATGGTGGAAGTTTCTTCAATCGGGATCAATACGTAGGGGCCTGGTCGACATGATGATGCTGAGACTACGTCCTTGTCTGGTTCCTTGCAGTTTCAGCGGGATGTCGCTTGGCCCCACGGTGGGCGCCAAAATGTTTCGGTAGGAATTTGTAGGACCGAGAAACTTACCTTTCCTGACGTGACTTTCCTACTTTCCAATGCCTGAATCGCCTGCTCTGCTCGGTTGTCTTTGCTCGGTTATTTCCTGCTCCTATCGGTTGTACTCTTGACCGGAGGGGGAGGTACCTGCAAAAGGCGCTTTGAAGCTCAAGTTAAGAGCGACTTAATGAACTGTTTATCACAGTTGAGTATTTGAGTTCTGATCGAACGTAAGTAGAACGTACCTGGCTTTTGGCCTTGACCTTATATTTATAAGTGTCTCATGGATCCTAAACCAACACAAATCCAATAAAATAAAAACCAAACTTACCTTTAGATTCGATTGGTTACTGATAAGCAGCTTATCAATATCTTTAGTTAGTTATCAATATCTTTAATCAGATATCTTTGATTATTTTATCGTTTGTTGGACTATTGACCCAATAATAACTTAAACGTTGACCCAATTATGAACCAACATTTGTTGTAGCAGATGGACCGAACGACCTTGAGTGGATGAACCGAACGACTTTGAGTGGATGAACCGAACGACTTTGAGTGGATGAACCGAACGACCCATATTGCATACCATACATTTCCTAATTACCACAATTTCCTAGGGTCTTACAATTACACTTAAACAAGTGAGAAAATCATAATCCAACATAAAATGTCATACTTCAAACTCATCCCTACATTTATAAACTTTCAGCTACATGTATAATGGGAGAACTTTCCACTCTCATATGATATAAGAGATTTAGGTTCTACATGCAACTACATGATTTTAAAAACACATGCATCAAAAGTTATTTTAGTCTTATTGAAATACTTTCACCATGCAATAAAAGAGCATTTAACTTAACATGCAACACCAAATTCCCTTACTAAAACTTGCACACATAAAAAAGAAATATAGTTAGAACTTTTGCACCACAATCATATAAGGTAACTTTCATATCTTGAAATTTTTTGTTCTAAACAAAGCTTTTAAATTAAGCTATAAGAACACTTAACACCTACAAACTCTAAGTAAATTATTAAGTTGAGATGATTTGAGTTTTTCAACTATTGAGCATGATTAATATAAAAAAAAAATAAGATCACGAGAGAGATGAAGATAAAGAGAAGAGAGAACAAAAACTTAAAAAAAGAAAAGTAGAATGCTAGAATTTTTGGGTGATATATATATTATGTAAATGTATTAGGATCATTATTTGGTTAATTAAGATTGTAAAGTGATTTATTAGTATTAAGTTTATAACTAAGAGTATAATTTTCATAAAAGGTTATTGTGTAAATTCTCTAAAGTAATATTCTAATTTGACAAGAGACTGAATTATAATTATTAAAATATAATGTAACTGATAAAATTTATAAAATGAGTTATGATATTTATTTGTAAAGTAGATAATATGGCATAGGACTTTTGTTTTCTCATACATCCAACTGAAAATAACAAAAGCAATACACAAGACTTTCTAAATATAACATATCACATACCTATATTTAATCTTATCATATCATCCATAATTCTAAGGCAAATTCATATGTTATTTTTTCATAATAAATTATATTATGAGTTTATTACATATTAATATATGATTGCGTTATAAATTATAGATAAATATAAACATATTGGTAAGAACAATTATTATTTTTTAAAAATTTCTTTCATAAAATATATGCATGAATAACAATGAGAAAAACTAAATCTTTTACTTGTTTCTTATTCTTAAAAAAAATTAAATTAATTATACACATTTTTTTGAAATTTTTATAAATTTTACTTTATATCAATAACGTGTAGGAATATTTGTACTTTCTTAAATGTAAAAGTATGTTTTAGGAAAACACTCGTAACACACGGATTAATTTCTTAAAATAATAAAATTAAAAATTTGTAACATATAAATTCTATTTTAAATAAACGTTTTTTTTAAATTGTTAATTAAATTTTATAAAAATATCAACATTTAATATATAATCAGGGATTAAACAAGGTTAAATCTGTCACAAAAACTTGCTTTCGTTTAAGAAAATCTGAAAACATGTATGTTAAAAAACAATATTAAAAAACAAAATTATTTATACAAATAAGAAGATAAGAAATAAAAACAATTTGAAATATCAAAGATCTTATAATTCAAAGTATATCTGTACTGCATTACATATTTTCAGATTTGTTATTTTGTTTTTATTTTTTATTTATGGTAGAAACACTATGTATTCAGCCCAAAAATATGTGACTGTACTTTTTATACTATCACGTATAATTTTTTCAATCTTTATATTAAAATAATTTTAAATAATTTATTAATTATATTTGTTATCTTAACTATCAATCATTTTTGAGTTTAATCTCCTTTTAAGTTTTGCTTCATTTCATCCGTCTCTCTAATAAAAAAATTAGATTTAGTTCATCATAACTAACTGTATTAATTTTTATTAGGTAATTGAATATGTGTCATGTCACTTTTCCTTTTTCTGAAACACGTGTCAATCTTTCCTACCTGCATCTAAAACGTCGTGAGACTTCTCTTCTTCCCTTATTCATCTTCATCATCCTCTGCAACACCGTCAACAATGTCGTCAATGACGCCACCACCAGCACCACGTTCCTCCCCCACCCTTTCCTATACACCTCCTCTCTCATGTTGCTTAGACAGTAATAGTCGTTCCTTTCTTTGTAGGTGCAACCTCCATATTTGATTTACTTAGCGAAAACCCTAAACTAATGTCCAAATTTAAAAACTCAAATAATAATCAACCGATTATGTCCTTCTTGAAGCCGCTCTTGAATCTGCGAGGCACCTGACTAAAACCTGAAAAGGACATATACATCACATTGAAGTTAGAAAAATAATCAAATAATACATCTCACAAATAACATTAAACAAAGAAATCATAGTCATTCCCCTACTAGTGGGCTTGGCTATATTACAGACCGGTTTAATTCCTATTTTGGTCCCACTTTTCGTAGGGTCTGTTCAAATTGGTCCTACTTTTTTTCAAAAGTTCACTAAGATCCCACTTTTCGCAAAAACGGTGCAAGTTAGTCCTTTTTGGTTACGGCGTTAAAAAACTAACGGCACAGCTGTCCAGCTGGAAGAAAACTGATGAGCTGTACATTTTTGTTGACGTGGCACTTGTAAAAGAAACCAACCTTGTCGCAGCCTGGGACCAGCTCTTGTAAAAGCTTCATGCGAGCATTGATCTTCTCTCTCCTAGCCTACAACAACAGAAAGAAACTCAGTTATGTTATATCACAACAAAATAATTGAAAATTAAAAGTCGGTAAAATTATAAAATACACTAAAGTGATCAAAATTAAACAAATTAATTAGTGATTAGTCAAGTCTTTACCCTTTCTGCCAAGCTATGGCTATCTGTGGCTTGACCTCGACGAACTCGAACGTGGACATAGGGAAGCTTCTCACTGTCAACGGAGGTCTCATCAGCGACGCTCTTACTCTTCTTCAAGGATCCTCTAACCTGAATTCCACAAAATCATGTACTATTTTATGTTTTGACCGTTCAATTATACTGTAAACAGGAACCCTAATTCTCTCGCTCCTTTCTCTTCGCGGTCGTCTTCTCGTTCTTGTTCTCAACAACAGGATCCGAAACACACCCTTGCGTGGAGCACGGGTTCGAATCAGTCTCTTGCGGCTCGTTCTTCACCCTATCCAAATTCGAACCAGACCCGGCCCGAAGCAGACATGCCTCCCCCGGCGACGTTGAGTTTTCACCAGCAAACACGGATTGTGGAAATGGCGAGAGAGGAGGGTAAACTACCAGTCAAGTTGTTGTAGGAGAGGCGAAGACTATGTAGAGAGGGAAATTTGTGGAAGATGTCGGGTAAGGCACCGGAGAGGGAAACAGAGGCGAGGTCGAGGTCGATTAGGTTGGTGGAGGAGGTGAGATCGGTGAGGAAAGTCCAGGGTGAGAGGAAAGGGTTGGAGGCTAGGCTGAGGGTTTGGAGGGAGTTCAGGGAGGCGAAGGCGGCGAAGGGAACGGCTGAAAAGTTGTTGCGGTTGAGGTAGGCCGTTTGGAGGAAGGAGAGTTGGGCGAGCGAGGGGAGGGGGCCCGAGAGTGCATTGTCTTGGAGAGAGAGGGAACGGAGTTGAGAGAGGGAATTGAGATCGGAGGGGAGCGTTCCAGTGAGGGACTTTGAAGCGAGGCTTATGCTGGTGACGCGGTTGGACGAATCGCATTGGATACCCTTCCATTGGCAGAATGGGGTTGTCTGAGACCAACCTGGAGGTGGTGGCTTCAGCGATTTAAGGAAATTGGACATCACCGCGTCATCGGCGGCGGCCACCAAGGTGGTAGTCATCACGACGGAAAGAAAGAAATAAGAGAGCTGAAGTAGGGTGATTGCCATGTAGAGTGCCACGTCAACAAAAAAATGTACAGCTCATCAGTTTTCTTCCAGCTGGGCAGCTGTGCCGTTAGTTTTTTAACGCCGTAACCAAAAAGGACTAACTTGCACCGTTTTTGCGAAAAGTGGGATCTTAGTGAACTTTTGAAAAAAAGTAGGACCAATTTGAACAAACCCTACGAAAAGTGGGACCAAAATAGGAATTAAACCTTGCAGACCTTAGGTAGAGTGTTAAAATCTTTAACAACTTTATCCCTTGCCTAGACAGACATTGTTCCGTCAAGTCTTTTATACTGGATTAAAGAATTCTTAAAACATGCTTCAAGTAAATCTAGCATCTTATCAAATACTGACAGAAGCATAAACACAAACATATACTACACATATAATTAATTAATTTATACATATAATGGGACGAAAATCAACATGATAAATGAGTTGTCGTGTTTGATAATTCAATTTCAGGTGTTTCAATCTGGAATGAATGCACTGGTTCTATATATAGTTCTAGGGGACATTGGAAAGCCAACTACAAAATTGGAGAAAGCTGCAGTTCGATACGGAACTTACATATGGGACAATCCGGTGTATGAAACTGTGAAATTTGTTCAGGAGTCTAAGACTGGAAAAATCAGTGATAGAATATATCATTTTGTGGTTTCAACGGTATGAATATTTCTCCCTCTCAGTCATTTATTGTACGTTTTATGCAGGGTTTACCAAAAGCTAGTCCCATTGGGGAGGTTTCTATAAACTTTGCTGATTATGTGGAGACCACAAAGCCCTCCTCTGTTTCTCTTCCCATCAGGATTTCTCATTGTGATGTTGTTTTGCATGTTAGTATTCGGTCTCTTATTTTCTGATTTTTTTCCCCGAGAAAGAGTTGTAGTCCAGAGGTAAAGTTACTTGAAAATTAAGGGAAAAACTAATGAAAAACTTGAGTAAACCATATAAGTCAAAGCAATGTTGATCTAGGTAAATTTCATTTGGTCTTAACAAACAGATATCAATTCAGAGGCTGCAAGAAAACGGTGATCGAAGGTACAAGGGGGGAATTGCCATGTTATTATATATTTTTGCCTTTCAGGTTAAAGACTTTGCCTCAGCTCAGTTTTTGATGATGCAGTTTCTTCTTGTTCGATAACATTCGCAGAGAGGAAGATGAATGTGATGATTCCAAACTGAAATCCGACAATAGGAGCTCAAGGAACCAATTGAACTACGGCGATATGGACGAAACCACATCAAGAATCTGGAAAATCAACTATAGGAACAATTAGAATATTTCACAAATTCTCTGGCTACCATCAAGGCACTTGAAACCCATATCAGAAACAAAATTAAATATAGATAAGTTCAAACAAAATTACCAGATGATTAATGTGTTATATATAAATAAGGTAAATTTGTGTTTCTAAAAAAATACAGTTCAAGCCGTGTATATCTCGAACACGTGGTCGCAGATCTCGAGCGTCTTCTTGAGGGTCTTCTCAACCTAACGCCCTCCTCCACCACGTCCGCATGCTCCCGCCTCCCTCCTCTGTTGCGACAACCCAATGAAATGAACATCACATCTTCAATTAAAAAACACACCGTGCGATTACAACAAGCTGCAACTCAATTAGGAAATTTATGATAAACTATAAACGCTGATTCGCCGGAACCCTTCGTCCGTTCACCAACAGGTCAGGGCAGTATTCTGTTCTACTGAATTTAATCTGGTCCGCGACGAGGAAACCTAATTTGCGGGCTTTGTTTTCTTTAGGAGACAAAGGGGAAATTCGCAGAGTAGAATAGGCTTAGTGAAGTTTAAATAGGGTTTTCAAGGAAGAAGACAGTAATCGAAATTGGTTTTACTATAATTGTGTTTTGGAGCTGCTGTGATGAATTCGTGTTAAATTGGACTATAATTCCTATAATTCTTGTCCGACAGAGTTACCATTCGGCTAGCCCCTCGCAGGATGGGAGGGATAAAGGTAAGTATTTACAAGGTGTGTGTACATAGGTCATCAAACATTACACCCTCAGTCACCTAAAAGAATTAACTTGGTAACAGAGATTAAATCTGACAGTCTGGATGAAAATGAAACAAAATTAAAAAAAAAAAGATTAGACATATAAAAATAGACAGTTGACTTATAAAAATATAATTGAGAGATTAAAAATATATTTAATTCTATTTATAAATATTAACTTAATAGTTATTAAAAAAATATTTTTATTTAAATATATTTTAAAAAATAATAAATAATTTTATATATCTATAGAAACAATAACATAAGTGCACATGTTATCATAAATTTATAAATAAAATATATCCATGGGTATAAATCTGGTTTGAATTGAATCTAATATATTTTTATAATTAAATGCAAATTCACCGATAAAAAATTGATTTTTTAATTTTCGAATTTTGTTAATAATTTTTCTCGTTTTATTAACATTTAAATCACAAGGTGAAACGACGTCGTTTGTGCCAGGGTTTAACCTACGTGCCTGTATGTTTCGGCGCAAAACAGTCACAGAGTAAACAACGCTAGACGTTAGAGTGGCGGGTGCGAAGTGGCGCTCTAACCTCCATCACTCGGCCGTCCTCCGCTGCCGCGTCTATGGCGGAACCTGCTGCGGTTCTGACATTCCAGGACAACGTCAGCCACGAAGCGAAACTGAAGGAACTGCTTCACCGAATCACCTCGCTCGAGATAAAGCTATGCTCCGACGGCGCAAAAGAGTTTACGAAGCTTCTGAAGTCTGTGAACGGCGGCGACATACTCCGAGAGTACGTGCGTGGGTCCCCGAAGTGCTCGGAGCTTCTCGAGGCGTGGAAGCTTCGCGAAGGAAAGCAAGGGATGAACTATGTGTTCGACCTAATCTCCGCGATTTTCAACCACAGTGGAGGTAAGTACAACCCTAGCGACGCGGAGAGTGTGAGCGTGAGCAAAGACTTGGATAAATTTGCGCGGTTATTGATTGCGGAACGGTTGAGTGATATCCACAAGGAGGTGAGCAGCAAGGAGTGGCGCCGGCAGAAGGCGGCGCTATTGCTCCTGGCGTCGATTGTGCGGCGTGGCGCCAGCTTGGCGTCAGAGGTCTCGAAGAGCTTCGATTTTAAGCTGGCGGAGTTCGGGAGGATCGCGTCGGAGCATCGGAGGAAGAGACCAGAGGCGAGGGTAGGGTTGCTGCGGAAGTCGTTTGTTGGATTCGCGGTGTCGTTTTTGGAGGTCGGGAAGCCGGGGCTGTTGCGGTGGATTTTGCAGCAGAGAGAGATGTATTCTGGCGTTCTGAGAGGGTTGGGAAGCGATGATGATGAGACTGTAGTGTTTGTGTTGACGGTGTTGAGAGATAGGGTTCTCGTTGTGGAGTCGTTGGTCCCTCCGGGGCTTCGGAGTGTGTTGTTTGGGAGTGCCACGTTGGAGCAGTTGGTTGAGATTTGTGGAAGGGAGAGTGGTGGTGATGCTGCTGAGGTTGCGTTTGGGGTGCTAGTTAGGGTTTGTACTGATCCGTGTAATGGTTTGATGCCGGATTCGAAAATGCGGTTGAGGGGCAATACTAAGAGGTTATTGGACCTCATGAAGAAGTTGCGGGTGACGGAGGTTCAACATCATAGGGACTTGCTTTTGGCTATTGTTGAGGCCAAGGGTTCTTTTGGGTTGTTGTATTTGAAGGAGTTTCCTTACAACATTGAAAATTTCAAGTCTTCTTCATGGTTAGAATTGTTTACCAGAATTTTGTTGCTGTTATTTATTATGTTTATGTGCATGATTATGAGTAATGTTACCATGATAGCAATATAATAATTGAGTCAAATAGTCTCCCAATATATTAGATTAAAACTGAAAACGAATTAGCCAACCGTTTGATATCTGTGGGACTATCACGGTCTCAATCAATCTCTACATAATACGTTATTGAGTGTTGTTCATCATTTTCCATAAATTAAGTGTTTCACGTAGAGATTGATTGGACCAAGTATGTGTGGTGGTTTGAGATTTCTAATAATTTATCCTATCGGTTAGCATGAGAATTTGGCCAATGATATTTAGAAGAGAGTTAGAAAATGGCGTTGCTAGCTATTCTTTGATATGTACATGTTAATTTTTCATTTTTTTGATGTATATACCCTGTTTACTGATGGTGACTGATATATTTCTCAGGATTCCGGCAATATCTGTGGCAGCTCAATTGGTTTCGTTGGTTGGTAATGGCATTTCTAAGGAATTTGCAAATTTACAATCAAATGGTCCAGGGCTGTTGTTAGATAATATGGATTTACACAGTATTGTGAAGTGCCTGTTTCCTCGTCCATTCAGCAGGCCTGTGTTTAATAAGGGATTGCCTCACACTGAACCTTATGTTAAACATGGTACTCTAAGGCTTCTTCTGGAGTTACTGAAATTGCTGGACTCTCTTTTTGGTGGTTTGAATCATAATTCTAGTTCCAGCAATCCAGTCTTGCAGCATGTGATGTTTATCAAGGATGAAATTCAGAATTATGTTCAGGCTTTTCTTCCTGATCTGCAGGTTTTATTAAACCTACTTTCCTCTTTAGATGCCAGTTCTGAAGCCTGTAACTCAACTTTGAAGAGGGATGCATGCCATGATGAAGATAACAGCAGTAGGAGAAAGAAGTTAAAACTGGACACTTCAGAGAGTGGTGATATAGATATAGTTGTTGCTGGGCTAAGTTCTACTCCTGATATTGATTTGACTGACAACAGTGAAGCAGTTGATATTGGAGTAAGAGCAGATACATTGGATGATGAAGTGTATCTCATGAATATCATAGGGGAAATTTGGGGTGTGGACCTCCATTCCTTAGATATTAGCACATGGACAGACGTGGACTCATACCTACTGTCTAAACTTCTTGATGCTCTCAGATATTACCGTGTATGTTCATTTTTTTATAATCTTATTTTATTCAAGCCATTGGGTGTCACTAATACTGTTAAGTAAACAGAAAAATAGCTCATGATCACTAATACATAGTTCCTTTAGACAATTTTCTGTTCAGCATTTTGCTATTCTGTTGGTATTTGGAGTACTGTGTTGTTTAATTTACTAAATTAAGGATACTTTAACTTATATTTTTGAGTTTTGATGATGGCCTGACCCTCTTGTTTCTTTGATTTTCAAGACTTTTAGCGAGTTTTTCTCTGTGCACTGGGAACTCAATTGCCTCAATGAGATGTATATCATTGCTTGATATATCTCATTCAATACCTTAGAGACAAACTAGTTTTTGCTCTTTTCCCTACCAATTTAATCGTTAGAGCTGTAATGGCACTTGGCACATGCCTCAATCTTTTCAGTTTTTCTAGGAACAATGATATCTTATAACAGTGTATCGTTGAGTGTGTGCCATTTTAGCTCTTGACATCATAGAAGAGACAAATATGATTGATTGTAAACTAGTGGATTTTCCTATGGGTCCAAATTAAAAATTAATGGCAGGGAAAAGCTTTTTCTAATCCAAAAAGATAAAGAAGTCTGGTTGGAAAAGTTATTAATTTCACCATTACTAAGCCAGGTTTGTCCTTTGCAGTTGGTGTTATGAGTCAATTCATGAAAATCGTATCACTTGAATGTTGTCATTCATATTCTAAGATTTCTCTAAAAGGCTCCAGAAAAAGAACTGCCTTATGAAGATTTCTCAAATTTTTGGATATTGTGGCGTTGATTGGGTTGATTTTTCTATGGATAGACTCTCTACTACATGATATTGTGTTTTGCTTGGAGGAAATATTATCTCTCTGAAAAGCAAAAAGCAAAATGTTGTTGTCTGATCATCTACTGAAGCTGAGTTTAGAGCAATGGTATTCTGACCTGTGAGTCTATTTGGGTAAAACAATTTCTACGAGAACTAGATTCTTTTGACATTCAACTGATGAAGTATTATGATAAGCAGTGTGCTCTCCACATTGTTTCCAATCCAGTGTTCATGGAGAACTAAACACATTGAAATAGATTGATATTTTATTCAGGTAAAGTTGTTGTCCAAGGAAATCTGCACCAAGTTTTTCACATGAAATGATGTATTAATAAATTCCTTGAGAGGTCTTTGGATTGAATTTATTTGTTCCAAGTTTGGCATGTACTATGCTCCAACTTGAGGGGGAGTGTCAGGATAAATAGCCTTAAATAGGATTTATTGAAAGGTGCTATGTGCTTTGTGTTGGATCTAGTTCCTAGATGTTTTTGATGCATCTAAAGTTATTATAAATATGAAATCCCAAGAGAGGGAAACACACACACACTCTCTCAAATTCATTCTAATTCCTTTGTATCATCCTTAAGAGTTGTTTTAAATAAATTTCAACTAATAGAAGATTGTGTTTCTAGGTTTTTTATTAGCATTGATTAATTTGATTCATACAAAGTCAAGTGTAAATATAAATTTAGTGCTTAAACTAGGTATGACTTGGACTTTAGTTGTTTACCTTTTTGGTTTTTCCTTTTTCACTTAACTCTAACTGTTGACAAAGTTATATTTTGAGATTGAGTATGCTCTACAACTATAATTCTTGTCATTTTAGAAGTATCTCAATTTCATTGCCTTTTTTTGCCTTCTTTTGGGAAAATTCTATTAAGAACCAAATGCTTTACTCCAGAGTAGTCAGATATGAACGTGTAGCAGAACAGTTGAATTTAAATTGAATTTAAAATAAAACATCATACTGTGTTGTGTGAAATGTACTTGTTGCATCTACGTATGCCTCACTAATTAATGGGTCAGCCTACTGTTTCACTATCCTAATAAAGGAAATGAAATCTGGTGTAATTGTTACTTTCTTTTTGTGTAAATTTATATTTTTCTAGGTTATTCAATTATACATGATGTCATCTTATATTCCTTTTTTCCTCTGCAGCGCTCTCTTCCTTTCACTTTGGATAGTTCTTTTGAAACTTTCAAGAGTCTTCTTAAAAGCCCCATGGAATTAACAAGGCATCTGCAGGTCTCAGTGTTGTCCTTGCTTGCAGAATACATTGAATGGTGTCCTGACAATGAAATTCCTATAAGAACACCACCCATGTTGTACAAATACCTACAACCATTCATTAAGTTGTTAATGTTTTCACCATACAACGAAACAAGGGATTTGGCGTACAGACTGGCCTTGGCAGCTATGTTCAGTACTGGCGGTTTTGATGGGAACCTTCATGAGATAGAAGCATGGTTTTTATTTTTACCAGGTTATAATGGAAGGAAACCCCCTGTCAAAATCTTGGAGGCTGATGCATTGCAGAATTTTACTTTGTTTGTTATATCATTCTTGTGTGATGCTGTTTCTACATTTGGGAATAATTTAGTTAAATATTGGAATATTCTTAAAAGTCATGCCCATATTTTGGAAGACAGTACAGGTGATTAGTTCTATATTCTCATATTTTACTTCTTTGTATATAGTTAACTCTAAAATCGTGTATATCATATGCTGCTTCTTTTCCTTTTTTGTTGTACTGCCTGAGTTTTTAATCTGGTTCTATAAATTCATAGGATCATTATCTTTCTGTAGAGCTATGAAATATGCATATTATCATTTTCTATGGTCACAGTATCTACTAGTTCTTTTTTTGTCATTTCTTTAGAAATGTTAGCATCTGATGTTGCCAAAATTATGGAGAAAGTTTTGGCTCTTCATTGCTGATTTCGTGGTTTCATTTCAGATTTATCACCTCATTTTAGCCCTTTTGTCGTATGTGTGCTGGAGAAGTGTCTAAAGGTGATCCGACCTAAATCAGGATCCTGCTCTGTGCCTAAAAAATCAGTGGTATTATTATACACTTGCAGTACAGTCAGGTATCTCTTGCAAACGCAGGTACATGATTCATCATTGGACATTTTTGCTTACTTTTAGTTTGCAGTTTGTGCACATCTAATGTTAGATCTGTGTTTCTGGTAGGTCAACCCTGAATTGTTATCTGCTTTAGTTCATGCAGACTTGACAGAGAGACTTGGTGGCAGTTATGAATGTGGTGAAGTCTTTCCCCAGTGGAAGCCACTGAAGTATTTATTGGACTTTGTGGAGAGCATATTACACCATCGGAATTATTGCATCTTCTCTAACAATGAAGAATCTGTCCTTCCTGATAGTTCTCTGGGAAGTGCGCTTGGTAGTGTAAATAGATTGTTGAATTGTAGGTCTAGTCATGCAGTTGCTGAAACAACAATATCTTTCATATCCTCCATTATATTGGAAGATGGGGGTAAAATGTTGACAAATATGCCATTGCATGTGGTCATTCCACGTGACTTGGTTGGAGTTCCTTTTTCCCTCTTATTGTCTGTACTTTTTCTGGATTATAGTGTTCTTCACCATGCTACAAAGTTGTGGCCTGCTATGTTTTATGCTGGTTTGGATATGGCCATGTCAAATCTTGGTATTGGTAGTCAAAATGCTGCTCCTGTTGGGAATTCTGATCATAGATTGTATCCAGAGTCTCTGACTTGTAGCCAACTTTTAGATGCTTCTGAAGCTGATGCTGTTACATTTAGTATCTTTCTGAAACAGGCACCTTTTCATGTGATATTTCCTGCAATGATGTGTATGAGTGGTCCTTACATATCAAAGCTATCTAAAATACAAGAGCTGTTACTGCATAAATTATCCGCGTCCATAAATGATTGCTTGCTCCTTCCCAATCTGCAACTCGTGCTGTTCTGGACTCATCGGATTCAGTTATGTTACAAAGTTAACCCAATGGCCGAAATTGAACAACTTCTGAATGTGTGTGTTAAGCTTGTAGGTAGCTTGTTAGTGCAATTGTTGGTCCCAGAAAGTTGTTCTGACTGCTCTATGAACAATTTTTTTTGTTCAAGACATAACATTAAAGAAGTGATTAAAACCATTTTTTTCCATCCCTGTGTTGTGATGTCATTATCTCTTTCGTTGGGATGTTTTCAGAACATTGCAAACAGAAATGTGGAGGACGGTTTCGATATGCTTAATGTAGTATCTGATGAGGGGTTTCACAAATTTGGTAATCCAATTCTAAAGATATTATCAATGACTCTTGATCACATGTGGTCTTTATTTGGTTCCCACCTTTGGGCATCTACAGCTGAAGATGTTGGTAGTTTATTTGTGAAGGAATTTAAAGGCTTTCAACAAAAACTATTTCTGGATGTCAGAGATAGATTTGAATTGTGCATTCGTACTGAAGATGTGATGACTCTCCTTCCAACATTGTGTACTTTACATACTTTGCATCGATTTTTATCACCTTTTGAGCTCCTTGAATTAGTGGATTGGATGTTCAGTAGAGTTGAAGTGAATGATTTACCAATTAAGAAATCGCTGTTATCTGTTGGATGTTCCTTAGCTGCTGATGCTTTCAGTGCTTTGTCCATTTATTTTCAGCAGTCATCTGAAAACAGGGCACCTTATGATTTGTTTTGGGGGATGGATGTAAAGAATATGAAAACTGATATTTTTGAGCAGATTTACATCAAGGTTGTGGATTATTCTCTATGTTTTGAAGTAGATAGTGCTGATAGATGCTTGCATGAAGCTATCAATGCCTTGTATACGCAGAAACATATGCAGCAAGAAACTTTTCATCCTCTGCTGTTGATCATGTGGAAAATTATAATGGTTACTCCATTGAAAATCCTTTCCCATTGCATTTACAAGATAAATGCTAAGAAAGCTATATTTTTGCGTATTCTTACGGAATTGAGTTCCCTGCATTCATTGGTCTTTGGGCATTCATTTTTGGGTATAGTGAATAGAATTTTATATAATGATATCGGTGGGATGGAACATATCTCTGATCTTACTCTTTCAGAAGATCAGTATATACTACTTCTACCGGCCTCTTTGTCATACTTGAGCTTAATTTCCAATAGATTTTGGGGACAGAATCACAAAGATTGCAAACCTATACCTTACTTTTATTCAAAAATTCTCTTGAAAGGTTTCAGTCAATGGAGGAGCTTTTTGTCTAAAGATATATTTGAGGAAGAATATGGGGAATTCTTTCCATCATCTGTTCAAGAACTTCTCTGTCTTATTGATCACAGTCTTCTTGGGAAATCAATTCATATGTTGCAGTATCACTTTGCTCTTAATGGGTATTCAATAAAACTGAAAAAGAGATTAAATTTATTTAAATCCATTTGCCCAAAACTTGCTTCACACGATCACCTGATTGACTGTGAAAGTCAATTTATTGATAATTATTCTCCACGTCAGTCTTTGAATATCATCAATCGTGTTGTTGCAAAGTTATCACTTTGTAAAATATTATTGTTCCATGAAGAAGCAGGTGGGGGTTTGAAAGATGTTTCAGTGAAAATGCAAAGCAAAATAGGAAAATCTAGGATGCATTTTATAAATACTTTGGTGGACATTTGGCAGTTTATTGTGAAGAAATTTTCTTCAGCCTCTGATCAATCTAGAACTGCAAAAGGCACAAATATTTCATTGCTATATAATCTCATGGAAGAGTTTTTGTTGAATAGTATTCTGGAATTGGTTGGGAAAATGGAAAATGATCTTATTCAGTTGCCATCCATTTCCTTCCTTGAGCAATTAATCAGATCTGCTCTTCTCTATAGGTTTGGTGATTTTACAACAATGAAAGCTCTCCGGGTCATATTATCACAGCTTAACGAGGGGAGGCTATCATTTGATTTATATCTTCAGTTGTTGCTTGCACATTCTCAGTTTGCCCCTACTCTCCATTCTATGCACAAACCAGCAGGTTCCTTTTTGAAGCCTGTATCCAGCATTCTTAAGTGTCTTGAGATTCCTTCTCTTGACTATTGTGAAAGTGACCTGAAACAGACAGGGCTAACAACTGTGCTTTCAAGTGGACCATTAGAAATTGTTAGAATGCTACGGATACTCCTACGGATAAAGGATCGCCAAACTGATTCAGATTATAAAAATGATATTGACATAAATTTAAAAGAACTGCATGGACTTCTTCGTCACTCTTATGGTGCAACAATCAGCTGGATTGATATAGGGATATCCAATCTTATGCAACAAATTGAGTCTATGAGTTGCCCGTTATCTCAGAATGTCAAGTTAGATTCAGAAACAATTGAAGAGTGGTACAAAAGCCATCACGGAGACAACTTTCCAATTGACCCTGACATATGTGTGTCAACTGTTCTCTATTTTCCCTCTGATAGAAGTATCTCCGATGAGCAACCATCTGCAAACAAGATTGAACCAGATACTATCAGGAAAAAGGTTTAAGCATGTTTTTGCCTGCCTGAATCTATGTTTCCTGTTTGTAGTTTTGTACTTGTCCTAGTTTATATCTCGTTATGTTTATTAACTTCATTAAATCCCATATAGGTACATTATTCTCATGTTGAAGATAGAGAACGTTATGATCCTGCATTTATATTGCGATTTTCAATTTATAGTCTCTCAAAGGCTTATATAGAGCCAGTGGAGTTTGCTGGGTCAGGGTTGCTTGCAGTAGCATTTGTTAGCATGTCTTCCCTGGACAACGGGATAAGAAGATTAGCTTATGGCACTCTTGATAAATTTAAGAATGCATTGGAGGTTGGTAACAGGTTTATCAGTTTGTGCTTATTTTATCATCTCATAAAATTTAATTTTGGTAATGTGAGATTTTTTTTCTACATCCTCTTCAAAATTGAAGTGATAGCTTACTTTTTTTTGTATATTATTAATACTTCACTTCCATATGTAGAGCTACTTTTTTTTTTTTTTATGGAATCATCTAATCTGGATTTGTGAAAATATGTATGATAACTGTTCATTTCCCTTCAGTTTGTCATGATCCATTTCAAATATTTTGGCCAGAACAACTATGCGAAATATTTGATCCGTTTTTTTACAAGTTGTTTTGCCTACTTCCATGTTTTGTATGTTGACTGTTCAGTTCCCATGGAGCAATTTCTCACGATTCATTTCAAATGTTTTTGGCAAGAAGGATGCTTGATATGTCAGTGTATTTTTGGTGAATTCTTCAGTGTATTACTGTATTTGATCAGTTGAGTAGATAAAAGTATCACTATTTTTATAGGTATTTTGTTCTTTTACATGTGCTTTGGGAATGGGTAATGTTTATAGTGTCTCTTTGTTGTTTTGCCCATGCTACAGTGATAGGTTTCTTGGCAGCAAGAAACCCAAGATACCCTTTGTTAGCACACAGCACACACACAACTCACAGAAACAGTAAACTGTATTGATTTCTGAAGAACAGAAGACAATGTTCGATAGCCACCAAGGAAGCAATTTTTTACACAGGATGTATTATTCCTGTCAAACACTTACAACCAAAAACGTGTTCCCCTTGAGACAGTCTCCCCCCGTTTTATAGCTAACACCTTAACCCAAACATACCTACCCCGACAACCTAACTAACTTTCCCTCCTCCTAACCACCATGTCTTGTTTATAATTCTCTTCCTCCTCATATACCCTTAGGGTCCTATCATATAGTGGGAAAACTTTATTACTGATATGGAAAGTGGTGGAGAGCCTATAATATCAATTAGAAATATGACCAAAATATGGTATATCAGTGGGGAACAACCTTCATTCTACAAAAGATTGAATTAAGTCTAGAACTCAAATTCTAAGATAATATCAAAGCTTATTCTAGTAGTTTTGTTATGTCTATCATGTCACTTGTTATCTAGCCATTATTGGACTACCAATAGATTTCAAATCTTGTAATCCTAATGCTTGAGAATATCTAATCCTGGTACGAAGGAGTATTTGAAAACCTACATTGTCTAAAATTATGACTAAATTATTATATGTAAGTGGAATACAATCCTATTACTAGAAACAGGTTTCATGAGGTTGAGTTGTGCCCACACAAAAAATGATAAGATGACATCCGAGCTTATCCTAGATTCATTAAAGAGTCACTTATATCCACACCCATCACTGTAGGATCTCCAATGGAAAAAAAATTTGACAATTTACTGTTTCTTTTAATTTTGTCCAAGAAGCATGTTGGGAAAGATCATCTAGAGAATCTTGAGACTATAAGTAAGCTTGTGGAAGCCTCTAAGCCATTGCCTAGAATCCCTGGCCTTTGGCAAACCAGGGCCAAAATCAATTTTGTTGTATTATTGGGCTTGGGCATTTTCCAGGGGCTGATCTGTAGCTTCAGTGTTCTCTTAGTGATGCTTTATTGAAGAATACAAAATTATTAAACAGGCTTCTACGGAATTCAAGTTTTATATTGTATTCGTGATTGCTTTTATGTTTTTTCTTTTGTATATATGCATATATTCCTTGTTGAAGGATTATTGTTGATTAACAATAAAAATGTCTTGCAGAAATGCCAAAAGAGGAAGGATGTAATGGGACTTCGACTTCTATTAAATTCTGTTCAAAATAGTATAGACGAGCCATGGCAAAGAATCCCGTCAGTTATTTCTTTATTTGCTGCAGAGGCATCTTGTGTATTGTTAGATCCAGCAAATGATCATTATGCTGCTATAAGTACATTTTTGATACACTCTTCCAAGTTGAATATGAGGGTATGACATAAGTTGTTGAGTTTCTTTCTTTACAGAAAATTTTTGCTTTGTTTTGAAAAGTAATTTAGTTTTATGTTCCATTTGCTTCAATTTTGCAGGTTATCCCTATGTTTGATAACTTCTTATGGAGTACCTCTGTCAATTTTAAAGCAGAGAGGTCTTGGATCCTCCGGCTTTTATGTGTGGGGCTGAACTCTGATGATGATGCCATGATATATATCAGGAACTCTATCCTTGAGACCCTGATGAGCTTTTATGTCTCTCCTCTTTCTGATTTTGAGTCAAAGAACCTGATTATTGAGGTAAACACATTCTTAAAATTTGTTTTATTCTTTCCTATCTGTCTATAGTTGTACTTCAAGTGGTAGTGTTAGAGTATGTTTATATCTCTTTTTGTGGTATGCATTACTGAAAATTACTCAAAGTTGTGTTTCTACTCAACTTGGTTGTTATATTGTGAATCGAATCACAAATTAGGTGCCATTTTTTAATTGTTGAATTGTATTGGTTTAAATCCTTAGTTTTACAATTCATTAGTCAAAGCTCAAAACTTATATTTTTGTTGTGACATTCTGTTAGGTTACTTTATGTGAGTAACCTAAATCTATGCTATCTTCTCACTCAAACACTAGAACAACAGAAATGAAAGTATGTATGTATTATTGATTCTGTAAAGTATAGAAAATTACAAGTGTAATCTCTCCCAAGGAAGCCTATCTTCCTCCACTGGCAAATATGCCGAGTCTATACTCAAAATGAAATAACCTAATGAACAGAAACAAAAGAAGACTATTTATAGTACCATTCAGCCTTTGATCCCATCCTCCTTTCTGGATACCTTTCGGTCTATACTTCCCCATTGCCTTATTGTTTGGTCTCTATTTCCCTCCTCCCTTCTTGATACCGTTCGGTCTATACTTCCCCCTTGCCTTACCGTTCGGCTTCTCCTCTCACACTGTTTGACCTCACTTTCCCTTGCCTTACCGTTCGGTATTAGGTTAATTCCCTCCTCTTTTATTCCTGACATTACTCTACCCCTCAAAATCAACATTGTCCTCAAGGTTGAAGTCAGGGAACTATTATTTGACGTAATGCTCTCCTTCCCAGGTGGTGCCCTCCAATTCAAGTTTGGAGGCTTGGGTGGTGGCAAATCCTCCTCCACTGTCTTCCATTCTTCCTGGATTCTATTTACTTCCAACATTCTGCTCCTCAAACCCCCACCGATGTCTTCCATTCTTCCTGCGCAATCTTCATACTCAGTTGTCTCCAATCTGCTTTAATTTCTCGAAGGGGTGCCAACCAGGTAACTCCTAAAATCACATCCACACCTCCCAACTCACAAAAATAACGTTTATCTCTTATTCCTAATCCCTCCAACCCCACAGGAACTCCTATAAAGCACCCCCTATTCAACTTTTTCTGCCCATCACCTAAACATACATTATAAGCGTGCGTATCCTCACTTTTCAGCCCCAATTCCTCCACCAATCTGGTGGAAATAAGGCTATGGCTCGCCCCACTGTCAATCAACACCAATACCTTTCTCCCTTGCACCCAACCTCGCAGTGTCATTGTTTTAAACTGCGTTACACCACCTGCAGAGAATACAGATAACTCCATGGTCTTTTGTTCGATTTCGGGACCCTCCTCTACCTCCTCTTCTTTGTCTTCCTGTCCTCCGCCCGCGTACAGATCCCTCCGACGATCCCTGATACGTCTCCGTCGGCGTCCCCGAGCTTGAGTTACATCTTTCCCATGTCGTACCTCCTTCCCCCGCGTCTCCACCACCAGTTATAATGCTAGCTCCAAGATTGACAGAGACAGAAAGTGAGGAGTGATCTGGTTTTCCAGATGCTTGCGGCACCAAAATTTCAAACTCCTGGATGTCCTCGTTGACGCCCCCCTCATGTCGCTCCGCTGCCAGCTCCACACAAGTGGTGCCCCGATTTAGTCTGCCTAACCTTCGCGTCAGAGCGTCGGTGAACATCTTCCAAGTCGGATACCTGGTTTTCTTCCGCCAGAAGCGGAACCAATAGCTCGCCAAACCTCTCTCCATGCATCTATAGACGAGCTTCATCTTCTCCTTCTTCGTCACGCTCTGGAGATCGAAGAATTCCTCTGCTGTGCGATCCAGCTCGTGGGATCCACACCTTCAAATGTAGGTAGTTCAACGCGCTTCCTCCAACTGCGACGAACTTCTCCTCTGTCTTCTTCCGATTCCTCCTCCGAGTTTTCCGGCTGTCGTCGTTCGCGTCCAACATTGACGGAATCATGTCTTCCTTCAGATCTCTTATGCTGGTTCCTGGTGCGTCGTCCTGAAGCTCGTTGGAACGCGAGAGTCATCGCTTGCACCTCCGCCTTCATTTCCGCCATTGTCGACTCCATCGCCACCATTCTTCCTTCTAGTGCGTTTAATTTTCCCTCCATCTCACTCCTATCTCTCACAGATCCAACAGGTCGGACCAATTGTTAGGTTACTTTATGCGAGTAACCTAAATCTATGCTCTCTTCTCACTCAAACACTAGAACAACAAAAATGAACGTATGTATGTATGTATTATTGATTTTGTAAAGTATAGAAAATTACAAGTGTAATCTCCTTCAAGGAAGCCTATCTTCCTCCACTGGCAAATATGCCCAGTCTATACTCAAAATGAAATAACCTAATGAATAGAAACAAAAGAAGACTATTTGTAGTGTCGCCTTCTCACGCCCTATCCTTTCTGATAACCCAATCTGCTTCTACTAATTATCGTTCGGTACAAGCGTATATATACCGTTCGGTCTATACTTCTCCATTGCTTTACCGTTCGGCCTCTACTTCCCTCCTCCCTTCTTGATACCGTTCGGTCTATATTTCCCCCTTGCCTTACCGTTCGGCTTCTCCTCTCACACCGTTCGGCCTCACTTCCTCCTACCTTACTGTTCGATATTAGGTTAATTCTGTCCTCTTTTATTCCTAACACATTCGGAGGCTGTTTGTACAGAAGTTTTTATATCATTCTAATTAAGTTGGACACATGCAACTTCCATAAAACGTGTTGAAGTTTGAAGACAATGTATATGTTTATCTAGCAGCTGGGCATTCTAAAAGATGGATGACTTTCTACTATCAAACAAAACTAATGATATTTGGCAAGAAGAAGTTTTGGGGTTTATTAAAGGTGAACCTTAAAGTACTTGTGATCATGGTTATCGAACTCGCTAGTTAACTCAGTAACTCAGTCGAGTTTATAAGTTCACACAGTGCTTTTGAGTTAACTCGTAAGCGAACTCGTTTTTGTTGTAGGATCGGCGGTGAACTCGTTAAACTCTCCTGAAAACGTGAGTCTGGTTTCGATTTTGCGAGTTTGAGAATAAATTTCGAAAACTTCGTTTTTAGGTTTTGTGAGCTTTCGTTCAAGCGCTGATTTAGTTCTCACTATTCATCTTCGTTCTCGCCCGTTAATCTCATCGTTCGATCTCACCCTCTGTCGTGCTCTCCTTTATCAGGTTCGCCCTTCGACGCGCCATCGATCTCAACCTCCGTCGCGTCATCAATCTCGCCCTTTGTTGCGCCATTGATCTCACCGTCCGTTGTGCCTTCGTTCTCATCATTCGATCTCGCCTTCTTTCTCGCCGTTTTCGCTGTTGTCCCGTCAATCTCGTCTTCGAACTGATGGGTTGTGTATGTGTAAACCCTTTGCCATCGAAACTGTTGATGTCTAAATTGATTTTATGTTTTAACAGCAAAGTATTTCACAACACTATTAATGGGTTTCATTTTACAGCACTGCACCATTTATTTAATTTTTCAAAAATAAAGTTCGCTGCACTGTTGAAAAACCCTTGCTGCCACAACATTTTAAGCTCTCACATTTTATTTTTTTATATTTGTAGTGAAATTTTTTATCTCATTGTGTCCATAAACGCATCAAATTCAGTAGAAGTTAATCCAAGTATCTTTCTCAGTTAAAAGTAGAAGTAAAAATGTTTCGAGAAGTGGAGACATATCTAGATTTAAGCACCATCTATGAACTAAATTTTTTTTTTTGTAAAGTAAACTCTTACGAGTTTACGAGTTGACTTTACTAGACTTTCACGAGTTTACGTAAACTCTCGAGTTTGACAACCTCTTGTGATATTTTAGCATAGAGCGTTGCTTCCTCCACCACCACACTATGCTCCATACACCTCCTCAAATTCTTTTGTTTCCAAAACTATCCTTAGGTTAAAGATTAAAACTCTTACTTTTATCACAAATTTTTAATTTATTTTTCAAATCCTAATTTTACCTTCTTCATATTCCCTGAACGCAGTAGCTGTACGCCCACCCCCACACCCATATCAACTCAATCTTCTTCTACCTACTTGTATCCACGTCAGATATGGATTTTTAATTATCTTTTGTTGATGAAGTACGTAAAACTATCACGTATTCGATTATACCTAATAATTATTATTGAATTTTAGTTAATTAATCTTTTAAATTTGAATGATGAAAATCCATATTTGACGTGGATACAAGTAGGTAGAAGAAGATTGAGTTGACATGGGGATGGGGATGCAGCTACTGAATATGAATGAGGTAAAGTTAGGGTTTGAAAAATAAATTAAAAATTCATGGTAAAAGTAAAAAAATTTAACCTTTAACCTAAGGATAGAATTGGAAATAAAAGAATTTGAGGAGGTGGAGGGAGCAACACACTTTAGCACAATGCTGTGGTTACTGTCTAGCTTGTCCAATGTTCTCCCTTTTAGTTTAGTAGGTATTAAAATGAGGGGTCATACCAGAATCACATTATCTGTTAGGTGCTTCTCCTTTAAGAAATGGGCATTCAAGGGCTAAATTGTGCTTGTGCTTATTAAGTTGTTTACCCAAACTCATACTTCATGGTTTGGAGTATGATGAAATACGCTATTTTTCTTGTGAGATTCTTACTGTGACTACTCCCTTGTCCTCTACCAATATAAAGTGAGCCTATTTTATTTACTCTGCAGGTGATAAAGAAATCAGTTAAATCACATAAGATTACCAGTCATCTAGTGAAACACTGTTCCTTATTTTCATGGTTTTCGTCTCTCATCTCAGTTAGTAGACAAAGGCTTAATGGAGATGACAATAAACTTTTCTTGAAACATGTGTTGGTGGCATTGAAGGTAAGCGTTTTATTCTCACACAGTTTGTAATCCCCCTCCCCCCATCATTACCTGCAATTTATTTTGTTTCTCTAATGCTTTCTGTTAACATTTTCCTTTCAAATGTGTTGGGGTTTTCTAAAATTATGACTTGTGAGCCGACATATTTTTTTAGCAAGCCATCGAACATATTGATGAAGAGGATAAAAGAGTAGCAGTTTGACCCTCTAACTTGCAAGATTGCATGGCTGTATTAGTCAAGCACCCTCTAGAAAGCTAGGTTGTATTCAATATTGCTGGAAAGTGAGATTGTGATTTGATGTTCAATCGTGGAATCATAAATCCCAACTGGGTAAAGTAAACCCCACATTTCGTCTTTGTAAACAAATTCCTTACCATTTGCAATTCCTCCAACCTCTGAATGGTGTGCGACTGGACTTCTCCTTTCCAACCGAGAGCCCTGCCTCTCATGACTATTGTTGGGGAGGGTTGTAATGAGATTTGCTAACTTACCTACTTGTCTTTCATAAGAATTGTGTTAAACAAGTTATAACAACGTATTTCTTCAAATATACTCAAGGTGTAATTTTCTTACTCCTTCTAACACAGTAAATGTTAGTTAGCAAATGGTATGGAGTGTGCTAACATGCCCCTACTCATTTTTTGGAATGAGTGAATTAGCAAACTATTACCACAGATTTCTCAAAATATCCAAGGTGTAATGTTAACATACAAGTTAAATAATAGTAATAACAATTTATAAATAATATATTGATAAGAAATTTATATAACAAGTAAAAAGGAGTATAAAATATTATTAAACAGATACATATATTGTTATTTTTCTTGGATAAGCAATGAATTTATTGTTATATAATACAAACTATATGTACATAAAAAAGTAAAAAAATTATTTATTTAATAGTTTAAAAATAAGTACATAAATCAAATTGTTGTAATCTTTGGAACCGCTATAGCATATTTTGGTTGCAGCCCATCTGCTCCACTATGAATATTATTCTCTAACTATGAGCTTGGATTATCCTCAACATAACAAAGGTTATCACCGAAATTGTTCAAAGCTGTATAATGTATTCCTTTGACTGGAAATGATATACTTTACCAATTTGCTTTTATTTAACTCAGATTTCTTTTACTTCACATTTAGTCCAACTATTATTTTCTAGGTTGTCAATGATGTTATTTCATTCGGAAGAATCTCCAAGTGGTTGAAAAATCACGGTCTTGATCAGCTCATGGAACTTTCATCCAATCTATTTAACTTCTTGCTCCATGATGCAACGTTGGCTAATGAAACTTTATTACTAGTTAATCCTTTTCTACAAATGGTTGCTTCAACGTTGAAATTGTCTCAGAAAAGGAAAATATATCGGCCACATTTTACCCTATCAATTGAGGGCTTGTATCAGATGTACCAGACTGGCAGTGTGTATAATAAAGGCAAAAAAAGTATTAAACCGGAGCTTGCTCTTGAAGCCATACTTATGAATTCACCTCATGTTTCCATTTTCTATATGGTACTTTCTTTGACCCATCTCATTAATTTGTTTTTTATTATAAATACTTGATCATCTATGATTCAGTTGTATATTTTAAAATTGTTTGTTCAAAGGCATACAATGAATTCAGTATTGGATTGGTTATGTTTTATATTTTAATTTGACTTTAGCTACACCTATGCAAATGATTTTCATACAGTGTATTGTTTATATATTATGAATTGAAGATGAAAATAATAAATGAAATTCACTTCATGATTCGAAAGTGTTTAAAGTTGTAGAAATGTTATATGATAAGGTTTTTTTATTACACATGCATCGTATATTATAAATTATTCTAGTCTGTCATGCTCCTGTGGAAGAGTTGATTTTCAAAAAACTTTTGGCATTTGTAATCGTTGTGCGTTTTAGATTTTTCTTCTTTATTATAAGACTAAACCTCTAGTTCTTATTAAGTGTATACTTCCTCTATACTGGCTTTTTTTTGGATTCGGTATGAATAACCATCACATTTTTATGTAAACAGAATCAGGAAAGACTTCAAAGCTTTCTTATCTGGGCAACTACAACTGCTTTAAAGTCAGAGTCTGTACGAAGGCTGCAGCTCAAGGAGTATGACTTCTTCAGAAATTATTTAACGGAAGAGTTTCGAGAGAACTCTGTACTTTCAGTACTTCTGCGCTGGTTAACAGCTTCAGTAATCATTGGGAAGCTCCGTAAAAGATCTTATTGCAGAGATTCGGGATTAGCTGAAACACACAACTTTGAATCCCTGAACTCTTTACTGGTGTATGTTGTAAATACCTCCGGGCAAAGAAATGATATTGATATTGGTGCGGAGGAGTTACTAGCTTCAACAATTTTCTATCTCCAACTGCGTCTTGGTGTCAATCATGAAGTGTTACCATCAGTTGTATGTGCTCTCTGTCTTCTGATTTTTGGTGCCTCTGATTTTGCAGGTATGGTACTTCATACATTTAATATAGTTTACTAAAAGCAATTACGGTGATAGGTCAAAATAGACATTTTAGTTAGATGTTTGTATCTGGCCAGATATTGATGCTTTTTATTTCATTCTATAGTTGGCAAAACTGATTTATTGCAAGACTACGACACTTTAATATCATCACACAGTTCAAGGATACGGTGTCCTCCTGAAGTTAATCCAACTTGGAGATGGTAATTTTCTGGGCCTTCTAATTCCTCATACTCAAATGAACTAGGATGTTTATTTTACTACTATTGAAACGAAGTTTAAATGGATTCATAGTATTTATTTATGCTTCATAACTAACCATAGTGGAACCTGATTGTTGTGTAGGTCTTTTTATCTGCCATGGAAGGATCATTCTCTGGAACTCACTGATTCACAGAAGATGGAGGAATATCACGCTTGCCTAACTTTGTTAGTGATTATCTCTAATGTTCTTGGAGGAAAGAAATTAGAGTCGGCTAGTTTATCCCCTGCAGATTTAGAGAGATCTGGCGTATTCCAATAGGAAAGAAGTTTACTAAGAAACTAGTTTGAGTTATTATCTCATTTTTGTAGATTAGGAAATGTACAGAAAGTGTTTAGGAAATGATATATCTGAAAATACAAATTTTGTCAATGGAAAGAAGCTATATGTATTTGATGGTAACATACAAGCTAAATTAAAATTTTGGTCTGATATTTGTTTCAAATTTAGTTTCAAGCTATATGTATTTGACTTGGTGGTGTTTATGAAAAAATAATTTTAAATTGTGAGAAGGTTAGCTTCACACTTTTTATATACTGATTTCAAACAATTTTTTGTTATTGATTGTAGATTATAAGGTTCCATACACTAATTCGTCCCACTGTTGGGCCGTTCGTAATTTCATCTTACTGATTTTAAACTTGTCAATAATAACTTTTATAACTCGTCAATGTTCCATTTATTAAATTAATCATAATACCGTAAGCTGCAAAATGGAAAGAAATAATGACACTGGCTGCTGTTATAAATGCTGATAACTAATTTTAATCTTTTAAAATTTATTTTCGTTTGAAATCATGGGTTTTGTTTGGTGGTTCGGAAATGGTGGTTTTCTTTATAGCATTGAAGTGGGCGATTTGGTGGCTAATATTGTTTGTGTTTAGATTGAAATATAATTGGGTGAATGTGCGTTAAAGTGAGTATAGCCATCTTTTGGAGTTTCATGAAAAGGTTAAAGTTTTTATTTTGTTGGAGTTGTATGGATCAGTCGGTGGAAAAGCATATTAGGTATGAAATGTGTTACAAAACCATCAATTTTAACTAATCACAATTTAACAACCGAGAACCACTCAATGACTAATGTGTTGATTATAAAGAAATTACTTTCTGCTTCTAAGAATCGGAAAAGAAAATCTTTTAATTTATCTTATTATAGTTTGCTTTTTATATTTTAAAGGAATTATTGTGGTAATTTATCCCTTAAAGTTAGTTTATTATTTTTTTTCTAAGATAGTCATCGTATTTTTTTCATAATTTATCCAGTTTGTTTATTATTTTTTATTGATGCAATTTTAACTTTGTAGTTAATTGATTAGCAGTTTACAGTAAAATCAAAAGTTGTATCACGAGTGATTAGCAATTGACCTGTTCAACACTAGAGCATTTTAACACACATACAAGGCTTTTCATGTCAGTAAGGTTGTTGGGAATTAGGATCTTTGTCAAATAGGTGGTTGTGATAGAGAATGTGAAGAGAGTAGGTCGTTCCTTTTATCTGATAAGTGAATTTTTGAGGACGACAATTTTTCTTGTTGAGAAGAATGTAAAACCCCAGAAAATAGTATTTTAGAAAATGGTATTTTAGAAGTGGTAGTGGTTTAAAAATAGTGAGACTTGATTATTTTAATATTAAATGATTTATTTATAAATAGTTTTATTATAAACGAATTTCATTATTTTAAAACGTATCATGTCTCTAGAAACCACTTTTCTAGAGTTCTCTACCTTCTCTCTAAGTGTTCTTGCTCCTAAGTTATCTGTTTGACGATCAGGAGGTGTTTAATTGATCACGGCGTCAAGATATACAAATCTAGTTGATCAATTTCAAGAATAGAGTAAGTTTCGACTCCTTTTTTCTCTTACGTTCCTAATATATTTTTAGAAGAATATTGTACTATTGCATGTGTAATCATGCTTCTCCTAGTCATTCTTGATTCATCGAGAGTTCTATAGACTCTGTCCATTTCTAATTTGGTGTCTCATAGGTTTGTCTAGAGATTCCTTGCATTTCAAGCAAGCGACGAAACGTTTCTTTGAGTTGGACAGTTTATTGCAAGGTAAGGGAAGCTAGATTTGTCTTAAATTATGTTTGCTTATATTAAAGTAGAATCTATAAGAATAATATGATGTATTGGATGAAATTGTAATGGTAGTATAGAATTTGATAGGTATAAATAATGATAGTTGGTATTATGAAGTGTTTGTGATTGTAATAATGCGAAATTGATGTTCTATGTTGGTATGAATATGTGTGTTGAAGTTGTGTTGTTGTTTGAAACTGAATTCAAAATGATTGTGATGAGAAATGGTGAAATTCTTTGGTTTTATGCCTAAAATGGGGGTTTGAAGGTGAGTTTAAGAATTTGGAGTTGATGTGAGAAAACTATTGTCTAGGTGCTATCATGAGGTGATTTGGGACTTGTTAGAAAGACTAGATGGTTGAAAACTGTTTTGTCGCAAAAGGAGAGTTTCTAGTTAAAGTTTTCAAGTGTTTTTGGTGTAAAAAAGGGGTTTTGAGTAGTGATATTTTGGAGTAGTGAGTGTAAAATGTTTTAGAAGGTTGGAGGTCTATTGTTATACTTATTAGGACTTGTTTAGGTGCTAAAACCAGTAAAATCTGTCAAGTGTTAATGGCTTCATAAGTTGAGTTTTAGTCCATTTTAAAGGTTTTAAGGGTTGGAAATGGAAAGTAGGATAGCTAGGATGAAAGTGAGGTTTTGGAGAGTGCTAGCAAGTGTATTTAGACTTGTTTATGCAGGTTGTAAACTGGTTTGAAGGTTTAAAAATGTAGAATTGAAATTGAGTAGCTTGTAGGAGTGAATTTTGGTTTTAAAGTGTCAAATTGAGTTACAATAGTGTTTTCAGAGTTTTCTCAGGGTCTGAAGGATCCTAGAGGCCTTTAGAAGTTGGGGGTAAAGTGTTCAAAGTAAGAAAATTGAGTTTGGTACCTATTGATTGCGTTGAGAGCCCAAATAGGGTGTTCAGCGCCAGCCCTTAGGCGCCACTAGGCTGCACTCCAACAGTTTTTGAGAGTTTTCGGGGTTTTAGTTATCAACTTTTGACGTTCTTTAGGTCGTTTTGGAGGTTTAGGACCATTCCGGAGTTGTTGATGATGGTTTCAGAGTTGTTTTCCTTACCTGAAAATGAGTATCAAGATGCCATGAAGAAATTGTGTTATTGTGTGATTTATGATGACTTGTATGGGTGTGTCTATTTCATTAATGTATGATCAATAGTCTCTCATGTATGTGTCTATGACATTCTAATGGTCACCCATTCTCAAGTAGAGAGGGGTGAGGCATGTCATAGTCTAGGGGCTTTACATTGGCCTAAGACGAGTGATAACGAGCTAACCTTTTGTGGTAGCTTGGGGTGGGCCAGTTGTTTCACCACAACAAGTGCACGAATTGTCATAGTCTCAAGATGCCATGAAGAAATTGTTTTATTGTGTGATTTATGATGACTTGTATGGGTGTGTCTATTTCTTTAATGTATGATCAATAGTCTCATATATTGGTGTAGTATGTGAATGGAAGGTGATTTCAATGGTTTCAAAGGTATGGAAGAGAGTTCCAAGGAGGAACTTCTCAGTGGTGGTTTCAAGTGTTATAAGTGAATATGGGAAGCTTAGTCTTGGAGTTCATCTTAACATTCTAATGGTCACCCATTCTCAAGTAGAGAGAGGTGAGGCATGTCATAAGAATAGCAGGAGGTCATAGTCTAGGGGCTTTACATTGGCCTAAGGCGAGTGATAACGAGCTAACCTTTTGTGGTAGCTAAGGGTGGGCCAGTTGTTTCACCACAACAAGTGCACGAATTGTCATAGCTCGATATTCATACTAATTTGGATAGTCAAGTCAAAGGGTTGTCATGCATAAAGTATTTGGTTGATGTGGTGTGAGATATGTATCATTAAGTAAAATGTTTAATATGTTTTGATGTATTATGAAAATGTTTGTATCACTAGCTTACACTTACTGTTGTCTTTGTTTGTTTGTGTTTTCTCTTTTGCGATAATAACCTTAACGCTGTGTTCGTTTCTATGGATGATACTGTTCAAGAGAAATAGCGACGATGGACTTGCGAATAACTTTGTGTTCGTTTCTTGTGATTTGAGACGATGGAATTGGAGGGATTTGCGAGAAACATGGGTTTTCAAATTTTCACTCAAGTGCTCAGATTTGCGATGATTTTAATTAAAATGTCATGTTTGTCCTCCATCATTTCTGAAATACCATGTATAAAATGATGGGTGAAGACGAAGACAGTAGTGATTGAAGAACAAAAATAAAATTAATTTTGGCATGGTGTATTCTATTACAGAATATCAGTATTCGGTTCCCTTCAACAAAGAAAAATTCAACGCTGGTGTATTCGGTTCCAAGATTGGGTATTCGGTTCCCCTTGGTGATGCATCAAATGCGTATCCGGTTCCGCACCAGGTGTAGCTCCCTCCCCTTCCTCGCACCTGCTTAATGAAACACCACCACAATGTTGGGGCGACTCCTCGCGGCGAGGCTCCCTCTTTGCAGCCTTGGGCTTGGCTGGTTGCGACCCTGAATAGAGGCGTGCAATGCGCGAGAGGGGCGATTCTTGGTGGGTGCGGGAGGAGCAGCATCGGCGGTGGCTGTAGCGGCGGTGTTGGTGGTTGCTTCGTCCTTGTGCGAATTGGGTTCCGACAAGGGTTCTTTGTTGTCTTGCAAGGGAGATCCTTGGGACATGGTGTGAGAGAGAGATCAAAAGGGTTTTAGGTTAGGTATGGTGGGATTATGTGTAGAGGATCATGGTTGGGCTAGCATTGAAGACAGAAAATCAAAGTGAAGAATGACGGGTTGTAGAGAGAGAACCGAAGAAGGGCACTTTCTTTTTTAGAGAGAGAAACAATGAATGTTTGAAAAAAAAATTGGAATAGTGTTTTTTTTTTAAATGGACCAAAGAGAGGGACACAAACCCTCAAATTGAAAGAGAGAGATATATTACAAATAATAATAATAATAATAATAATACCTAGGGGCATTTTGGTAATCTTTAATTTCTACCAATTAAACAAATTTTTTAAATCCGTCAGATCAATCAAATCCTACACTAATTCTCACAAACTTTACTTCCAAATCCACTTTCAATTACCCACAAATCTACTCAAAAAAACAACAAAAATATTACCCTCAAATCCATTCAATTACTCTCCCCCAAATCATCTCCCACAAATCACCTCAACCGAACACACCCTAAATGGTGTGAGCTTAGGGAGGACGTCTTTCCAATCGTTTAGTGTGAGGTTAAGAATGAAACAACAACACATAAAGTTTTGTTCTTCAAGTGTAGGATCTTCTTCATTGGTAGTCGGTAGTTTCTAATGAGTTAAAATGTATGTTTTATTTTGATAGTTTTGTTCTACTAAAATGGGATGATACAATAGAAATATGAATGTGATTTCTTCCATTGACAACAAATATAAAACAATCACATACTTAGACAAAAATAAAAAATATTTTAACACTCAATAGAATTAAATTTTTTAATAAAAATTCAATTAAAAATACTCAAATTTATGTAATACTTAAAACTTAAAACTTAAAACTTAATTAACCACTAATTTATTTAAATCACTTTAGGTCTAGTTGCATCATGTGTTGCATCCAACTTTATTCAATTACTTCATACACATAACTCTTTAAGTTTGGTCTCTCTCTCTCTCTCTCTTTTGTATTCATACTAGTTGTGGAAGGAAACTATTAATGGGCAAGAGAAGTTACAATGAACATGTAGAAATGGTTTTATTGGAGAGTAAACATTCAAACACGGTCCATGATAAAGTAACATGACATTACAAAACTAAGAATGTGAGAATTACAGAGGCATTTCCAGTGGGTTTTCTGGACTGATTACAAGAACATGAGCATCATCATCCAACATGGTATAAACCAAGTAAAAAATCATGCATGGCTATGTCCCCCTCATGTATTATTTACCTAATTTTGTTGAAGAATCATATAAAGTGATGCTCAAAGTGCTGCAATGCACTCAATTTCAATCTTGGCATCCATTGGCAAGGCAGCAACTTGATAGGTTGATCGAGCTGGAGCAGGTGAAGGGAAGTCTGAACAAATTTTAACCAGTTAAATCATTATTTACACCAGATCTAGCAGGGATTAGAAATTAAAATTGCAGAAAAAATAGTAAATCTTTTCTACATAGTACTAAACATATTCAATTTTCCTAAAAATAGATTAAAGTTTTACAGCACAATGTGATTTATCATCAGAAGTGAATTTGATTGGTGGAGTATAGTTTAGCACTTGATTTGCACAGGGGTTTAATAGACTTCAATATTAAACAAATGAGTAATTACTGTTAACAAAAGAGATAACAATTGATGTGCAAAAGTTTAGAATGGTGGTCATGGTAAGGCAACATCAGAATCACTGGCATAGAACTCACATTTAGCATAGATCTCATTAACTTTCTTGAAGTCCTTCAAGTCAGCTAACCTGGAGGAAATAAATGGTATTAGTATAGCTGTCTTGGCAGCAGCATTCAATAAAATTCAATGTAAGGAAAAGCAAATAATTCATACAATATTGTTGTCTTAACTACTGATGAGTAGCCAGCACCCCCAGATTTTAGTATCTCCCCCATATTTTTGAGAACCTGCAATGTGTAATTATTTTGCAAATGTCAGTGACAAAATCTGTCTCAGGAGTGTACTTTCACAGCAATGCTATATAGGAACAACATTGCTGGTCTGTGTTACTATTAAAGTGAGAAAGATTTAAATGCAAATATCAGAGAATGATTTTATGACATTTATAGAATGTAAGTAGCCAAAAATTGCGTAGCAGTTTCCCACTTATGCAGAAAGACACATTGTGAAGATTAAGTAATGTACTTAGCATTAACAATGGTAAAATATTAGCATTCTTATGATAATTATTGATTTTGGGAGTCTGGTAGGTTCTTGATTTGGTTAGTAACAATGATCTACTTTTGTGGGCTGATTCTCTATTTCTTGGAGGATTTAGGACTTGTACAAGTTATACTATGCTAATACCTGACCTAAATTATACGTATACAAAGAAGTATTAGTGTTGTTCACTTTCTTTCAATTCTGTTGATGATTTCTTATAGTCCTTTCTTACCCGACCATTGTCCTAATTAAATTCTTCACATATAAAAGGAAAAAAGTATTAGACACCTTTCTTTATCTGTGAAATATACTAATGTGATCGTTCCAACAATCAATTTATTGGAAATTTCGAAACAGCTCTTACAAAAGCTAAGTTCTCTTAAAAAAAAATCCGTGTTTTTAAACGATTACGGTATCATGTTAGTTTCACTAGTATATCTCAACCAATTCAAAGTTCTTTCAAAACTAAAAAAAGTTAACTAAGCTTCATACACATTCAACCAAAGGACCATTTTAAATCATTCAGTATTTCCAAATATGTGGAGAGGGAAGATTTCCACTTAAAATATTGTGAAACATTTAATACCATGAAAATTAACCAACACTTAGGAGTGAAGTTATCCATCCAATCAAACCATATCACAACCCCAACTTCTTATAAATGATCAATTAAACCCCATAAGCTCAAATTCAAGAGAAAAGTGACAAATTACAAATACTGAGAAAATTTCCCTATATCAAAAAATGAAAGGCTGTATTTCATAGTTATCTTAATGTACCTGCTCCGTCTGATCTTCAACATTATCAGAGATGAACTTTCCAGTCTAAATTAGAGAGCAAAACATGTTTCATCAGTCCAACATTTAGCATGCAATTACACAGCTGAACACACATGTAGAGAAAAAATAAATTGAAGAGTGAACTTCAGATGGATGATGTCAAACCTCGGGAACAAGGCCAAGAACACCCGACACAAACAGAAGATTGTTGGCTTTGATTGCTTGAGAATATGGCCCCAATGCCGCTGGGGCCTTTTCAGTCTGAACAGCTTCCTTTATTCCTGCAATCGATGAGAAAGTTTTTCTCAAGATTTCACTTTTATTACATGTAAATTTTAAATTTCTTTTACACATTGCACCATAGTCACCAAGTTCTTGTCAAAAGTCAAAACTATAACTGAAAGGGGTCAACATGTTAGAAGTCAACAACAATTTCAGGAACAATTTGCATACTCTAAGACTTTCCACAAACAATAGCAATGCAACTAAGTAGAACATTTAATCACGCATAAAAATTAAAAAAGAAAAAAGAATAATTCTCCACTATAAATAAAATTCGAAAAAGAAAACAACAAGAAAACGATCGGGTTTTACGGGAATCATTAGAGATGCTCCTACACGCGAATGGCAGAGTGCGCTTAGAAGAACAAGAACGCAATAGTGAGACACCGGCCACCGTGACTCCGCCAATTCCGGCGGCCCACGATGCCCGCCGGAAAAAGACGCCGCCGTTCATCGGCGGAATGTGGAAGGTCCTTGCGGCGCAGAACGATGCCATCTCTCTCTCAGAGACACACGCACTGAGTTACTGAAATTATTATAAAATTCAGGGACAAACGTTGTGCTCTGCAATTAACGTTTGCAATGTTTTTTCAGTTTTCCAAAATTACCCTTAACTCGTGTAGATTCTCTCATGGAAGAACCTTCTTATCTCACACACCTTTTCTCTATTCTCACACATAACTACTAATCATTTTTTTCTTCTTGTTTTATTGTGCTATTTCATAAGTTTTATTAATTCAGTAAATCAATAATTTGGTCTTTAAAGGTGTGAGATGTTGACAATTTAACCTTTGAAAAAACGGAAATAATTATTTTAGTCTTTGAATATGTAAGACCCTAGAAAATTAACTCTGCAAAACCTCTGTCAAATCAAATTAATGCATTTAAAAACCCCTCTGCAGTGCATTAAAAACGCACCAAAACACTCTGATCACGTCTGCCATGTGTCGAGAATGGAATGTTCTGAAATCAGTAGTGGAAGACAAGTGTCAGCAAGAGAACGGACGTTGGTTTTTAAACAAAACTGACTTTCTGAAAACAGCGTCACTCTCTGCATGCACTCATCTTCTCCAAAAATCTGATCTTTCGAATTCTCCACCTTCTCTCTAGAAAACCTCCACCTTCTCTCTACTGTAACTCACCACCCTCTTCTCCGATCACGTTTCAGAAACCATAGGAGCATTCCCTGAGTTGTGAGCTTCAATCTGAACCGAATAGATCCAGGTTCTGAAACCGGTAAGTCTCTTAACTCTAGACGTTCGTTTCTGAGTTACATGCGAACCCAGATTCAGCTGCATGCTGATGGACAAATTTATGAACACCAAAATATGATGTCACAAACTTGTTTTTCACTCGGCAAGTATGACCGAATCGTTCAAGTAATAAACTTGGTAAGACCAAGTATCGTTCTTTCCAAAGGACTCACGGCCTAGTTTAGTTGTGTGGTTTCTTGATTAGCTAAGACTTAAAGACAAAATATTTAGATTTTTATATGCAAAAGACGAAAATTAAATATGTATGCATGAAGTTTTGATCAATGGCAAAAAGCAAAAGATAAACACTTTCAATGAAATATATGTATGAATATGTTGTTGGGGTTCAATTTCATCTTATCCACTCTCATATATTTTAGGAATTCAACATTCAAATCATCATTGTTAATGCCACTCTCTAAAGTACCTTTCAAGAAGGCTTCTCCCTAATCACGAGTTCATACAATTCCTAGCATTCCTAATGATCAGTTCATAAGTGCAGGAGCTTAACGACAACCAATATCATATTGGGAGAAATTCCCCGGATCTAGACTTCCCCGTACGCGCCCGTATCGACAAAACCAATAATCATGCATCGAATGAGTTAAACAATGCAAGCATTAAACAAAGAGGAAAAACCCTAACTAATGATGAAAGAAAGCATAGATCTTAAATAAAAGATGTAAAAACAGATTCCATATATGAGAGCTTCAAAAGATTACATTGATTCCCCAACAAACATACAGAGTTTAGTTCACCATATTCATGGTGAACCTAGATGAATTACAATGAAAGAATGAAAGATAAAACCCTAAAAAGGTGAAGAGGAAGCCTCAGCATCCAAGATCCTCCTTCAAAGGGGTGGAAGAGAGAGTGTTTACTTCGTTCCAGCCAAAGATACAAACCCTAGGAAACCCTAAAGCTTATATATTATTCGTAAATTACAAAAAATTAGGTCCAAGCCCATTAAAGTGCCGCTCAGCGGTAAAATACCGCTCAGCGGTAAGTGCGTGTCACGTTTCTTCCCCTCAGCGGCCATTTTGCCCCTCAGCGGTCCTCCCGTGAGCTCCTGAGTGCCGCTCAGCGGTAAACTGCCGCTCAGCGGTGACTTCGGCTTCTCCTTTTGCACTTTTTGATGTCTTTTCTGATTCCATATCTCTCCTTCTTCACTTCTTTCACCAAATTCACCTTAAAACATGCACAAAAACACTGAAATCAAGCATAAACCTGTCCAGCTCTCTTATTTCTGAAAATATGAAGAAAAGCATGATTTCAAACTAGTTTCTAAGTATAAAGGTTGCTTTTAGTATCAATTTTAAGTATGAAAATAAAAGTTTTTCAACTGTTATCACAACCCCAAACTTAGAACTTTGCTTGTCCTCAAGCAAACAAGATGTAACTCCATCTTCAACCAATTCATATGATGGTTCACATCATTCAAAAATCTTCTTTTTTTAGATAAGTAAAAACTTCAATCAAACTTATGACCAAGAGTTCAATCAAGATGTGCACATGCTTTAGTGTTTCACAAAATCAGTTAATACCCAACAAATGCTCTTTTTCATGAATGACCAATCAATTAAGCATGGATGTTCATGTGCTAATGGAATATTTCCTCACTAGGTAAAGTATTTCACTCAACACACAAGTGTATAAAAGGTAATCACTCATTCACTCTGCTATCACAATGTCACCTGAATCAACTTTGCCTTTCATTTTACCACAATCAAAAACATTCACAAGCATGCATCATCACAAGGACTTTTCAATGGCTTATAATGTGGCTGGGCTAACAAGAAAATTGGTTTTTCTGGATCACAAAATCCTTGAGTTAAGAGAATCATAACAACACAATCATCTTATTCATTCCCAACTTTCTTTTGCCTTTGCATTGAGCTTTGCTTCTTTTTCTTTTCTTTTCTTTTTCTTTGCATATTCTTACTTTTTAGCTCTTAGCTCAATGCTTTTCCTTTTTCATGTTTTCCCAACAACCCCAAACTTGAACATTTAACAATATCACACAAGATCTTCTACTTAACTCAAGGTAAAGATTTTCAATCAAGGGTTTCAGTGTATGTTCAAGGCTAAGGGTTCAAAAGGATAGAACACAAAGTGTTCTCTTTTAGTGGGCTAACTTTACGAATTTGGCCAATAAAAAGGTTTCCAACAAACGGCCTTGATCATATGATGCAAAACAAGCAATTGATTCAATCATAGAAAACCTGGGCAAAATCATTCATGCTTTCAAAGTAATAGCATTCAACAATAACAACTTTGGAGCTCAAAACCTCACATATAAGCTCATTCACATTTGACATACACATCTTGCTTAATTTCACAATCACAATCATGATATCCTGCATTTGTTCACAAAGCTTGTGAATCACCTGTATAAGCATTTTAATGTGCACATCATCTCAACATCAATCAATCATAAGCATCATTCAGCATTACTGATCACACAATCATAGCGAAGAGTAAACCATCATAACAAAATAATGTCTGGCTCTGTGCTGGCCCTCTCTCTCTACGAGCCCGGCGTGGTGGAACTGGCTGAGTTGCATCCTCACCTCCACAGTACTGTCTGTAATAGGCCTCATCAATAGCTTTTCTTGGCCTCTCAAATGGTGGAACAGAAGTGTCCACCCCAGCTAGCTTGCAAAGGTGAGTGATCAAAGAAGGATGTCCTAGTGGTGCTTTGTTGTTTGAGGTGTTAGCACATACACTAATTTCATCAGCTATCACCTGCCCAATATTAACATTTAAATTTCTGATAGCACAGTAGATGAATAGTGCCCTGCTGAGAGTAATATCTGACACATGTGAACATGGCTGAATGTTGGCATGAGAAAACGCCATCCAATACTTTGCAAGAGGAGTCAAATCCGTCCTCCTAATGTTAACCACTGAGCCAGATCTATTCCTTTGGAAGTGTCCTCCAGGTATACACAATACTCTCTCCACATCCTCATAATCAGCACCTTCCTCCATGCAAAGAGCAAACTGGCACTGCTCACCAGCCCATACAGTGTCCAGGAAGTTATTAATAGAATCAGGATCATACTTGATAGCATGGCCTCTGACATAGCCCAAATAATTCTCAACTGGATAATCACCAATCTTCTTTGCATTGGTGTAAAATTCCTTTACCACAGCTATCTTGACAGGTGCAGGATAAGTGGCTAGCTTTCCCCAATCATTCCCTAACACTTGCTCTCCAAATTGAGGAGCAAAGTTAGGTATCATTCCAACCTTTCTCTCCATCAGAAGTCTCCTGTCCTGAACCACCCTAAAGTGCTTCACATGTTTCCTAGAGAGGAACCTGCTAGATTGGGGTTGCTCTGGTTCCTTTTCCTTTCTCTTGGTTGCCATGGTTTTCAATCTTTTTCCTAAAGAGGATGCCATTCCTACATTCAAAACACAAATACAAAACCACAGAACATGATGTTAATCATTAGTAAAACACAGAACACAACTCCTTTCGAAGCTAAACCACCGCTGAGGGCCAGAATTCCCCCTCAGCGCCACCAGTGCCACATTCCAACACGCAAAAATTCAGAAAAACCAAATCTGGCAGAGTGCCGCTCAGCGGCAGTTTACCCCTCAGTGGTAACTCTGCAGATTTTTGAAAATCTTGTTTTAAAGCTGTCCTAACTCCACCCAAATGCAATTTTCAGTTTTCCAGTTCATAATCATGCAGTTTAATCGGTTCAAACATCAAATATATCATCAAATCATGCATAGAAATCAAAACCCCTAAATATTCATGCTTTGACAATCACATTCAAATTCAAGAACCCTAGAATGAACAAAATGCATTTTACTTACTTGGGTGGAGATACTAGATGCAATAAGAATGCTTCCAAGCTAGAATGCTCTCTTCCAACCCCAAACTTTGATGACACACTAGTGAACAAGTGAGTGGAAGAGAAATTTTCTTAAGAGGAAAGAGTGAAAATATGTGGAAAATCTTGGAGAAGGTATGTGAGGGTGTTTGTGCAGAGAAAAATCTGAAAGTGTGAGCAAGTGTGCAGCTTAGGGTTTATAAATACCCTAATGGGCTCGGGTCCCGCTAAGGGGAACTAAAGCCCATTCTGCGAGAGTACCGCTCAGCAGTAAATTACCGCTCAGCGGCACTTTCGTGATGTGCTCTTCTCCTTCTTTTCTTAACCTACGTGCCTCCCATACATGCCTCTCACTGGTTCCCTGCAATTCAATGTTTAAAATGCTTATGCAAACCCTAACTAAAATAAACAAACAGAAATATTCAATCAACTGGGTTGCCTCCCAGGTAGCGCTTGTTTAACGTCACGAGCCTGACCCAAAATCCACCAACACCCTTCAGTAGGTGTTAAATTTTCTTACCACCACCCATCAGCAGGTGTTGCAAACATAGTATCCTTCAGTAGATACTTAACCACCTAACATCCTTCAGTAGATGCTATCTCCAACAAAATAATTACAACAATAATGTTCACAAATTAAAAATTACAAAACCAAATCAAAAGTCTTTAATACCACTGGGTTGCCTCCCAGCAAGCGCTCTTTTAACGTCATTAGCTTGACCCAATAAAGTTCAAGTTCCATCTTCTTTATAGTTGATGTTGTCATTCCACCAACTCCTCAGCTGTTTCCTTTGAACTGTTTTGGTCCTTCTAGAATATGGAGACTCTATCTCTATCATCTCCTTCTCTTTATAGCCCTTCACAACCCACAACTTGTTCTTGTTTCTTACAGGTGTGCCAAGTTGGAGTTTTCTTTTCTCCCAGTCACTAGGAATTTTTTCTCCTCTTCCAGTCTCTTCTTCCTTGGGTACCTGAAACAACAAACAACGGTTACCTGCAACCTTGAGATTTTCATCTTTACGGCTAGTCATGGGTGCATCTTGAAATGCAGCTTTATAACTAACTTCTTCCTCCTGTGCTTGCGTCTCATCTTTGAAGACGTCTACCACCACTCTCTCCTCTTTGTCCTGAAGCACTACTATACCTTCATTTACATCAATGATAGCTCTGGCCGTTTTCATAAACGGTCTTCCAAGTATGATAGGTATCTTCTCTGTCTCCATCTTCATCACCACAAAGTCTGCCAAGAACTGAAGTTTGCCAACACAAACTATAATGTCCTCTACAATCCCACATGGCTCCTTTGAAGATCCATCGGCCATTACTATTTTAACCTTTGCAGGTTTCACTTTAACATTGCCGATTTGCTCCAGTAAAGAATAAGGTATCAAGTTAACACTTGAACCTAAATCAAGGAGAGCTTTCTTTACCTTTTTCTTCCCTATGGTACAAGGGATAGAAAAACTGCCTGGATCTGATGCTTTAGGAGGGAATGACTCTTTCTTAACAGTTATACACTCTTTGTAGAGATTTCTTCATCAGATTTTGTGTAAACTGCGATTTGCTGTAGAATCTGTTCCCAAGGTGCTTCATTATCCACCATTCTGAATAATTCTGTGAAGTCCATTTGTTTCCCTTGATGGATTGGAAAAGGAAAAGTACTGTTGCTCTCTATGTCTCTTCTCCCTTCTGTATCTAACTCAACTTTATCATCATCAACACTCTTTACCACCTTGCACTCTTCTCTGGGGTTAACCTCAGTATTAGCCCCAAAATTTCTATTTGGCCTTTCTTCCACCTGTTTGGTGATCTGCCCCATCTGAGTCTCCAAATTTTTTATAGCAGCTTCAGTGCTCTTTTGGGTAGACTCAGTTTTCTGTATGAAATTGTTGAGAGTTTCCTCCATCCTCATGGACCTTTCATTAAGCATAGATAATTGTTGCCATAAGGTGGGTTGCTGCTGCTGCTTATTATATTGATCAGCTTGCCCAGTTTGCCCTTGACCAATACTTGGGTGTGGTTTCCACCCCTGATTGTAGCTTCCTTGACGATACTGATTGGTCATGTAGTTTACATCCTCTACGGCTTCAACTGGAAAGGCACATTGACCATTGATATGGTCGCCTCCACACAATTCGCACAACTGGGTTTGTACCTGTGTAGCAGTTTTCAACTCTTTGGGTAATTGTGTAAGAGTTTTGGTCAGAGTCTTCAACTGTTGAGTTAGAATTTTGTTTTGAGCTAGCAGGGCATCATGTGTCTATAATTGGAGGACTCCTTTTTGCATAGGAGCTCCTCTCTCATTGTGTAGCTCATTATCACTAGTAGCCATGTTTTCTATAATCTCTGTTGCTTCCTCTGGAGTTTTCCATTTAATATTGCCTCCTGCTGAGGCGTCGAGCATCATCTTGGTTTGTGAACCAAGCCCTCCAAGGAAAGTTAAGACTACTTCCTGATCTTCAAAGCCATGCATGGGTGTTTTTCTTAGCAAGCTTTTGTATCTGTCCCATGCATGCCCCAGTGATTCTTCCATACCTTGCTTAAATGAAGAAATCTCTTGCTTGCCTTTTGTCACCTTAGATTGTGGGAAGTACTTGTTTAAAAATTTTGTGACCACTGCTTCCCACTCTGTGAAACTTTCTTCTTGGAAAGAATTCAACCAAAGCTTAGCATTGCCTCCCAATGAGAAAGGAAACAAGCTAAGTTTGATAGCTTCGTCTGGCACCCCATTAATTTTGACTGTGTTGCAAATCTCATTGAAGGTAGTGAGGTGCTCATATGGGCTTTCATGAGATAACCCATTCAATTTGTTGCTTTTCACCAGTTGAATCAGTGCTGGTTTGACCTCTATATTAGCTGCATTGACTCTAGGTCTAGCTATACTGTTAAAGTGCTGAGGTCCAGCTATATTGGTGTAGTCAGCAAGAGTTCTTCTAACATTGTTGTTCTCCATATTTTTTGTGCTATGAACAGAACCTTGTGGTGATGATTGTAAGAGAGTTTCTGGAGAAGGGAAAAGTTCTCTAGATGTTCGGATTCTTCTCCTCCGTCTACTCTCGTCTAGACCTTCAAGCAAAGGTTCTGTTGTTTTCTTGCTTTTTCTAATTGCTTCCTGCATGCACAAGAAAACAAAACCCTAGAAAAGATTTGTTAGCACAGAAAGATATAGGAGAAGATATAGATTCAGAAGATAAAAGATTCAGAGGATAAGAAAATAATATAAAATAAAATAAAATAAAATAAAATCTAATCTAATCAAATCAAATCAAATAAAATAAAATCTAATCTAATCAAATCAAATAAAATCTAATCTAATAAAATAAAATAAAATCAAATCAAATCAAATCAAATAAGATAAAATAAAATAAAATAAAATCAAATCAAATCAAATAAAATAAAACCAAATCAAATAAAAACCGAAAAAATAAAAACAAAAAATAAAAACAGAAATTCAAAATTAAAGTCAAAGATAATCAATAATCACACAAATTAACCAGTTAAACCAGAGTCCCCGGCAACGGCGCCAAAAACTTGATGGACAAATTTATGATCACCAAAATATGATGTCACAAACTTGTTTTACAATCGGCAAGTATGACCGAATCGTTTCAAGTAATAAACTTGGTAAGACCAAGTATCGTTCTTCCAAAGGACTCACGGCCTAGTTTAGTTATGTGATTTGTTGATTAACTAAGACTTAAGAACAAAATAAGTGGAGTTTAATATGCAAAAGACGAAAATAAACATGTATGCATGAGGTTGATCAATGGCTAAAACAAAAGACAAGCACTTTCAATGAAATATATTGATGAATATGTTGTTGGGGGTCAATTTCATCTTATCCACTCTCATATATTTTAGGAATTCAACATTCAAGTCATCATTGTTAATGCCACTCTCTAAATTACCTTTCAAGAAGGCTTCTCCCTAATTATGAGTTCATACAATTCCTAGCATTCCTAATAATTAGTTTTTTTAGCACAGGAGCTTAAGGCAACCAATATACTATTGGGAGTAATTCCCCAGATCTAGACTTCCCCGTACGTTCCCGTATCGACAAAATCAATAATCATGCATTGAATGAGTTAAACAAAGCAAGCATTAGGCAAAGAGGAAAAACCCTAACTAATGATGAAGGAAAGCATAAATCTTAGATTAAGATGCAAGCACAAATTCCATATATGAGAGCTTCAAAAGATTACATTGATTCCCCAACAAACATACAAGGTTTAGTTCACCATATTCATGGTGAACCTATATGAACAATAATGAAAGAATGAAAGATAAAACCCTAGAAAGGTGAAGAGGTAGCCTGAGCATCCAAGATCCTCCTTCAAAGGGGTGGAAGAGAGAGTGTTTGCTTTGTTTCTGCCAAAGATACCAACCCTAAGACATCTAGGTTTTTAAATAGGACATAAAAATAATAGAAAACGGGTCCAGGCCCAAACAGATCATAAAATCGCATAAAACTGGCCCAAAACTCGTCTGGTTGACCTTTTTCGTATTCTGGTTGACTGGTTGACTTTTTGGTTGACTGGTTAACTTTTCTGGTTGACTGGTTGACTTTTCTGGTTTCTGGTTGACTTTTCTGATTCCATCTCTCTCCTTCTTCACTTCTTTCACTAAATTCACCTTAAAACCTGCACAAAAACACTGAAATCAAGCATAAACCTGTCCAGCTCTCTTATTTCTGAAAATATGGATAAAAGCATGATTTCAAGCTAGTTTCTAAGTGTAAAGGTTGCTTTTTGTGTCAATTTTAAGCATGAAAATAACAGTTTTTCAACTGTTATCAACTAGAAGTTAGGACATAAGCAATCATTTTCTCCTCCTTGTTTAAGCCAGCATGTAGGTACTGCTTATCCACTATACCTTCCTGGATATCTTAAGCAATTTATATATATAGTTCTCTTTGTTAGCCATCTGTTTGACTTAGAATCACAGATATGAGAATCCAAACCTTTAGCTTTCAGTCCAGCAATATCTAACCAAACATTATCGTCAATAGTAATGTTAACACCTTTGACCCTTGAGTGAATGACCCCATTTACAACCCTCAGGTTTGTGTAGAAAACCTCAACCAAATATGGATAGCAATGTCCTTTCATCTGCACAAAATCAGTAAGCCCTTGATATGTAATCCATTCTTGAAAAAGGAACCCTTCTTTCTTGAACAATTGCAGGTCTAGATACTTGTGAGGAACTACATTTTTGAAATGTGTCCAGTATAAAAACTTTCCTCACATGTCTGGATCACTTATCGATCTAGATGGGCTTGCGTTTCTTGTAACCCGGGCAACCTTCTCTTTTCCTCTTGATGATGACGATGGAGAAGTCATTTCTGAATAGAATTCTAGGAACGTCTTTCACAATCTCGACTTCTTAACTTCTCAACTTCTCAACTTCTCAGGTTTGTGTAGAAAACCTCAACCAAATATGGATAGCAATGTCCTTTCATCTGCACAAAATCAGTAAGCCCTTGATATGTAATCCATTCTTGAAAAAGGAACCCTTCTTTCTTGAACAATTGCAGGTCTAGATACTTGTGAGGAACTACATTTTTGAAATGTGTCCAGTATAAAAACTTTCCTCACATGTCTGGATCACTTATCGATCCAGATGGGCTTGCGTTTCTTGTAACCCGGGCAACCTTCTCTTTTCCTCTTGATGATGACGATGGAGAAGTCATTTCTGAATAGAATTCTAGGAACGTCTTTCACAATCTCGACTTCTTAACTTCTCAACTTCTCAGCTTAAAAAATACAAAGGAGACGTCGAATTATAGAGGGCATCGACGTACTAATTGTCAGCCAGAAGACAAAGATTTAGAAAAAGACAAAGGATACGTCCAATTCTAGGGATATTCGACGTTTTCTTCTTCATCCTCACGCCCTCCTATTTTTCTTTTTTCCTTTATAAAATCGCTCATAACCTTCCATTACCATTATATTTCAATATAATATTTACATTTTAAGATAACCTCCCATTAGAAATGTAACGTTACTGATATTCAAGGTTTTCTTCTTCATCCTCCTGCCCTTTTTTTGTGCTTTTGTGGGTGAAATCTAAGGAGAATAAAATTTTATTCTTTTAAAATATTAATTTAATTTCATATGGAAAATAATAATAATAATATTTTATGAGAATTGAGTTTTAGTTATAGATCACAATAATTAAAATCGTAATAAATATTATTATATTATTTAAAGTAATTTGAAATGAATGTTTTAGGCTAAAGATAGGTATGATTATACTAAAAGACTTTGATTATAATACCTTAAGTTGGAGAAAAAAATTAAGTTGACCGATAAACTAAAGGTGTTAAGATAGAATATTGTGGACAAAAATGAAGATAGGTCAGTTAGAAAAAAATATTGTCAAAAAAATGTTGTCAAAGTATAGTTATCCAAAAATATTTAGACAAGTTAACAACAAAGATGCATCACACTAGGTCCAATATCGAGAAGAGACAGCGTGTATGGGGAATAGTCAGACAGATCTAGACCAAAAATTAAGCAGAATGGGTGGGTCGAAGATTAAGGCTGATTAAGTTTGACGGTGGAGATTGGTTGACCCAAAATGAATGTTCGGAGATTAATACTAAAGGTCTAGACAAACTAACATAAGTTGAAGGTCGGGATGGACTGACCCGAGCCAAAGGTAGGATAGAGGACTATCACCTGATTAATAATTAGTATAGGAAATAAAATAAATTGTATTTTTCTTATTAAAGATTAACATCTTTGTGGCGAATCTTTCTTTTAGGGTTTCTTAGGTGCCTTAAACATTTATACCTATATATAGGGACACCAAATACATATGTAGACATTTTGTACGTCATAAATTTTCATTTGCAATGTTGAGAGAGGATTCTTTTGGTTCTTAGTTCTTTGATTCTTATCAAAGATTAACATCTTTGTGGCAAATATTTCTTTTAGGGTTTCTTAGGTGCCTTAAACATTTATACCTATATTGTGGTGTTTCCATCTTTGTCTTATGAACCATAAGTAAAATTTAAAAAAGTCGAGATGGACGGGCAAGGTCATGAGAGAGATTTGTCAGAATTCTAGGAACAACAAAAATTTTCTTAAGGACCAACGATATGTTAACAACTTTTTTTGAAAATATACTATGTCACTATTTTATTGGTCTATATATTTGAAACGGACCGATCACGACTACCACATAAGCGTTTATAAAAAACTCGAATTTAAAAAGTCGACGACGATCAAAGATCAAACGAACTCTTAGAACAACTTTTATTGGCCACATTGAGATAAATTATTTTCAATAATTTAATAATTATAATTAGTTATTAGTATAAATGATTATGATATAAAAAAAATACTATGAATAACATTATTAGGAAAACAAATTTGACCCCTCTCATGATATATTTTTTTGCTTTTTAGTATTTTAACAAACGTGTGATCAATATCCAGCCACATTGTCATTAATATGACCATAAATAATCATTAAAAGCTCATTTGCATTTCTTAATTTATAACGCTTTGAATCGATTCTTTATTACTTAGAATCGATTATATTAACTTAGCAAAATTGAGAGTGGAATTAATTATATGAATATAGAAGGGCACATCAAACTTTTTAACTTCAAGCCCACCAAATCTCACCTTCTTCACGGGTGATTCCAAAGTAGACAATTTCTGGGGGGGGCGGGATGTCAATTTTTTCTTATATGAATCAAACTCAATTTATTGTTTTTTTCTGAATGATGTTTGAATGTCGAATTCGGCGGGGCTTTGACGTTCAGACAAGATAGTGGAGTGTGCAGTCAATAAGCATAATGACACGATGTACGTCATCGGTTCATCTATAAATAGTGCATCCATCACATAATCCCTTGCTTCCTATTTCCGTATTGAACATATTAGGATTCATGTTTTTTATCTTCTTGGCATTTTCCTTTCCTTAGATTTCGAAACATCTTTGTTCTTTAAATTGCAATTTGCTCGGTTGAATTTTTCAAAGTACCGCATTCAGGTCTCAGTTCATATGAAGGTGGCCTTTGAAATTCAAGTGAACAAAATGCTTTTTATAGTACATAAATGATTAAGTTATCTTACTGAAAGGGAAGTTCTTGGGAAACAAAAATATGGTTCACAATATGTTTAATGCTGAAACAATTTTAAGATCTAAAATAATTATATAAAGAAGATGTTCAACTTCATCATTCAACAATGTATGATTCTTTTTTAAATTGTCCTGAAGTTGTAATCCTCCATTAGATTTTAGAGCTATCTGATTTCTATGGGCAAAACAACTTGAAGACAATTTAAATTTAGAACTTAATTACACAGTTGACGTCGAATGTTGAGTACCCCTGATGCAAAGGCCTGAAGATTGACGTCTTTTTTTTTAGATCACTGGCATCCTATAGCTTAGAGGATTTCAAAAAGAAATCCCCTTTAATAAAACACAACATCTAAAATGAAGACCAAAGATGATGGAATACATTACAACCAAAACTAGGAAGTAAAAAAAAAAACAAGCACAACAAAGGAGAAGCCATTTGTGAATAAAATTCTAGGAACGTCTTTCACAATCTAGACTTCTTAACTTCTCAACTTCTCAGCTTAAAAATACAAAGGAGACGTTGAATTATAATGGGCATCGACATACTAATTGTCAGCCAGAAGACAAAGACTTTGAAAAAAGACAAAGGATACGTCGAAATCCGCGGATATTCGACGTTTTATTCTTCAGCCAGAATCCAAAGAGATTTTTTACTTTTTCAGTGAATGATGTTTGAACGTCGAATTCGACGGGGCTTCGACGTTCACACAAGATGGTGAAGTGTGCAGTAAGTAAGCATAATTACATGATGTACGTCAACGGTTCATCTATAAATATTGCATCCATCACGTAATCCCTTGCTTCCTGTTTCCATATTGAACATATTAGGATTCATGTTTTTTATCTCCTTAGCGTTTTCCTTTCCTTCGATTTTGAAACATGTATGTTCTTTAAATTGCAATTTGCTTGGTTGAATTTCAAAGTCCCGCATTTGATAACGGTTGAAATACCGTTATTTTTATACTTAATTTTGACATTAAAAACACCTTTTATGACTTAGAAACTAGCTTGAAATCATGTTTTTGCTTAAGTTGTGATAATAAGAGAGTTGAAGGTGGTAGTATTGGTTTTATACTTGGTTTTCCTTGTTTTGATAGGAATTAAGATGAATTGGATGAAGAAGTTGAAGTAGCAATGAATTGGAGTCAGGAAAGGCAGGAAAAGTAGCACATAGAAGAATCGCAGATAGCGCTGAGCGTCATTTTGGGGCGCTGAGCGCCAATTTAGAGGTGCAACCACTGTTTCACGCCTGAGCGCCACCACTGAGCGTCAGTTTGGTGCTGCAACCATCGCTGGGTGCCCTTTTGGGGCGCTGAGCGCTGACGTCATGGTCTTGGACTTGTTTTATGTTATTTTTATGAACTATTTAAGGTTTTGGATGACCTAGGGTTCATATCTTTGGACAGAAAGAAGTGCATAAACACTCCTTTCATCTCTTAGAGGCGGATTTTGGATGCGGAAGCTCCGATCTTCAACTTTTAGGGTTTTATCTTTCATTCTTTTCCAAATTTTCATCTAGTTTCACCATGTCTATGGTGAACTAAACCTCCATTGTTGTTGGAGAAACAATGTAATTCTTTGAAACTCTCATGTATTGAATTAATTTATATTATAGATGCTTTACTTCATTAATTGTTAAGGTTTTTCCTCTACACTCTATGCATGCTTTGTTTAATTCATTCAATTGCATGATTATTGATTTTGTCGATATGGACACATATGGGAAAATCTAGAACTGGGAAATTCTCCCAAAAACAATATTACCTAGACATAGGGATAGGAGGGTTGATTGCCTTTAAGCTTCTGTGCGAATGTAATGCATAATTAATTGCTAGGGATAAAAGACATTGTGATCTAGTGATTAAGAGTAGGCTTTCTTCACCGAGACATCGGGTTTAAGGTAAATTAGAAAGTGACATTAACATTAATGAAGAAGATGAATTCAATAATACATGAGAGTGGATAGGATAAGTCGGAAACCCCAACACATAATCATTTCATACTTTATACACCAATCACCTGTGCATTCTTCAAGTCAATTGATCAACACTTGCATTCATATTTATTTTTTGCATTATAAACACCATGATCTTGTTTACTCCCCAACAACAATAAATATTTAGTTCACCATATTCGTGGTGAAACTAGATGAAATACAATGAAAGAGTGAAAAGATAGAACCCTAGAAAGTAAGAAAGGAGCCTTAGCATCCAAAATCCTCCTCCAAGGGTTGAAGGTGTGTGTTTCTGCTTCGTCCCAGCCAAAGATCCTTCACCTAGGTTAACTAAAACCTTATATAGTATTCTAAAAATTACAAAAAAGTGAGCCCAAGCCCATAAAAATGGCGCTCAGCGATAAATACCGCTCAGCGGTGATGACAAATTTATGAACACCGAAAAACGGCGCCAAAAACTTGTTTAACCCTCGGCAAGTGTGACCGAATCGTATCAAGTAATAAACTCGGTAAGACCAAGTATCGTTCTCCCAAAGGACTCACGACCTATTCTTGATTATTTAAGACCCTTGAACAAATTGGTATAAGTTTCAAATGCAAAAGATAAGAATTAAACATGTATGCATGTGATGATCAATGGGAAAGAAGAACACAAACACTGAACGAATTATATGGATGAGTATGTTGTTAGGGTAATCAATTTCATCTTATCCACTCTCATATATTTTAGGAATGTATCATTCTTTTCATCAATGTTAATGCCACTCTCTAAATTACCTTTCGAAGAAAGCCTATCCTTAATTACGAGTTCATACAATTCCTAGCATCCCTAATAATTAATTCTGAAGCACAGTAGCTTAAAGGCAACCAACCCTCATATCCCTATGTCTAGGCAATATTCTATTGGGAGAATTTCCCTGCACCTAGATTTCCCCGTATGTGTCCATATCGATAAAATCAATAATCATGACATCGAATGAGTTAAACAATGCATGCTTTGAGCAAAGAAGAAAAACCTTAACTAATAATGAAAGAAAGCATGTATCTCAAATAAGATGTTTAAACACAAATTCCATATATGAGAGCTTCAAAAGATTACATTGATTCCCCAACAACAAGAAGAGTTTAGTTCTCCATATTCATGGTGAAACTAGATGAAATACAATGAAAGAGTGAAATATAGAACCCTAGAAAGTTGAGTAGGTAGCCTTAGCATCCAAGATCTTCCTCCAAGGGGTGGAAAGGTGAGTGTTTGCTTCTTCTCCAGTCAAAGATACAAACCCTAGGATGTCCTAAAGCTTATATACTATTCGAAATATTACAAAAAAGTAGGCCCAAGCCCAAAATGATGGCGCTCAACGGTAAGTGCGTGTGTTGTATTCTTCCCCTCAGCTGCACTTTCACCCCTCAGCGGTGCCAACGGGTGTTTATTAGTGCCGCTCAGAAGTAAACTGGCGTTGAGCGGTACTTGCGGCTTCTCTTCTTTTGCACTTTATGAATTCTTTTCTGATTCCATCTCTATCCTTCTTCACTTCTTTCATCAAATTCACCTTAAAACCTGCATAAAACACTGAAATCAAGCATAAACCTGTCCAACTCTCTTATTTCCAATAATATAAACAAAAGCATGATTTCAAGCTAGTTTCTTAGTGTTAAGGTTGCTTTTAGTATCAATTTTAAGCATGAAAATTACAGTTTTTCAACTGTTATCAAGCGGCAACAACATGTCTTCTATTTTGCCCCTCAGCTGCATTTTTACCCCTCAACGGTGCCAACGGGTCCTTGAAAGTGCCATTCAGCGGTAATTGGCTCTGAGCGGTACTTGCGGCTTCTCTTCTTTTGCACTTTTTGTGTCCTTTTCTGATTCCATCTCTGTCCCACTTCACTTGTTTCATCAAATTCATCTCAAAAACTTGCAAAAACAAGGAAATTAAGCATAAAACCTGTCCAACTCTCTTATTTCTAAAAACATAAGCAAATGCATGATTTCAAGCTAGTTTCTAGTCATAAAGGTTGTTTTTTATATCAATTTTAAGTATAAAAATAATAGTTTTTCAACTGTTGTCAATATGCCATCAAGAATGATGTTCCTACCAATTGGGTGGAAGTAATAAAAGATCATATGATTGATGCAAGAACCAAACATGCACGACATCTCATATGTTGTGTTTATCAGCAAAATCCTGACCCTTCAAGGTGTGGATGTTAGTGGTGAAAAGAAATGCTCTTGTAACTGCTCAAATGTGATAAATCGAAACACCTTGACTTTCATTGGCCTTGTGAAGACCACAAAGGGATGGTGCTTCAAGGATGAAGAGAATATGGTTCAAAGTTCTGGAAGCACACCTGCACTAAATGAAGACCGCACCAACTTCTTCCTTGAAACCAATTTTGAAGAGAATATTTATTTATTTTGTATTGGACGTCAGCTACTTCCTTAGTGACGTTATGTGATTACGACCAGCACGTCCAACTCCAACTTGTTCAACATTCTATATTGTTTTAAACGTCGACCCCATAAAGTGTGGGACGTTCTGTTTGGTTTATAAGAGAAAAGAAATAAAGAATAAAAAAAGGATTTACTCTTTGGCTTCATCCTGGCATATAAAACGTCAAATATTTGTCATGGTTGACGTCAAATGTGTTACCAATAAGGAGTATTGGTAAATCTTGAAGAAAATTGTTTTGATGATGCTGCAAGAAGTTTTAGTTGAAGAAGATATTAGAATTATTTAAAAGCAATTTGTAGAAATTAAATATAGTAGGAAAGTCTTGTAAACTTTGTAAAACTTGCATTTTTAACTGCAATAATCGATTATGGAATGGCAATAATCGATTATCACAAAGTCATCCAGGAATAATCGATTATCACCTCATATAATCGATTATCACATTACAATAACCTGTAACGGACTTGAATAATCGATTATCACTTACAATAATCGATTATTCGTGGCAGTTGAGACTTAACCTTATATATTCAGAACAGCTAGCTATATATTGGGTTTCTGTGAAGATCAAAAGAAGAAGTTGTTGAACAAAAGCTCTTGTAGAATACTGTTTGTCAGAGGAAGTTCTCAGAAGCTATAGTTCAAGTTACCTTGCTTGGTGATAACAGTTGAAAAACTGTTATTTTCATGATTAAAATTGACACTAAAAGCAACCTTTACACTTAGAAACTAGCTTGAAATCATGCTTTTCCTCATGTTTTTAGAAATAAGAGAGCTGGACAGGTTTATGCTTGATTTCAGTGTTTTTGTGCAGGTTTTAAGGTGAATTTGGTGAAAGAAGTGAAGAAGGAGAGAGATGAAATCAGAAAAGACAATAAAAAGTGCAAAAGGAGAAGCCGAAGTCACCGCTCAGCGGCAGTTTACCGCTGAGCGGCACTCAGGAGCTTGCGGGAGGTCCGCTGAGGGGCAAAATGGCCGCTGAGGGGAGCAAACAAGTCACGCACTCACCGCTGAGCGGTATTTTACCGCTGAGCGGTACTCAGGAGCTTGCGGGAGGTCCGCTGAGGGGCAAAATGGCCGCTGAGGGGAGAAAACAAGTCACGCACTCACCGCTGAGCGGTATTTTACCGCTGAGCGGCACTTTAATGGGCTTGGATTTGACTTTTTTGTAATTTACGAATGATATATAAGCTTTAGGGTTTCCTAGGGTTAGGCATCTCTGGCTGGAACGAAGCAAACACTCTCTCTTCCACCCCTTTGAAGGAGGATCTTGGATGCTAAGGCTTCCTCTTCACCTTTTTAGGGTTTATTCTTTCATTCTTTCATTGTAATTCATCTAGGTTCACCATGAATATGGTGAACTAAACTCTGTATGTTTGTTGGGGAATCAATGTAATCTTGTGAAACTCTCATATATGGAATCTGTTTCTACATCTTTTAATTAAGACTTATGCTTTCTTTTCATCATTAGTTAGGGTTTTTCCTCTTTGCTTAATGCTTGCATTGTGTAACTCATTCGATGCATGATTATTGGTTTTGTCGATACGGGCACGTACGGGGAAGTCTAGATCCGAGGAATTTCTCCCAATATGATATTGGTTGTCGTTAAGCTCCTGCACTTATGAACTGATCATTAGGAATGCTAGGAATTGTATGAACTCGTGATTAGGGAGAAGCCTTCTAGAAAGGTACTTTAGAGAGTGGCATTAACAATGATGATTTGAATGTTGAATTCCTAAAATATATGAGAGTGGATAAGATGAAATTGACCCCCAACAACATATTCATATCTATATTTCATTGAAAGTGTTTATCTTTTGCTTTTTGCCATTGATCAAAATTCATGCATACATGTTTATTTTCTGTCTTGCATTTTAAACCCCAAATATTTCGTTTGTAAGTCTTAGTTAATCAAGAAACCACATAACTAAACTAGGCCGTGAGTCCTTTGGGAAGAACGATACTTGGTCTAACCAAGTTTATTACTTGAACGATTCGGTCATACTTGCCGATTGAAAACAAGTTTGTGACATCATAATTTGGTGTTCATAAATTTGTCTATCACTTGGTCTCGTGAACAGGAGGGGCTCGTGTGTCGTGTGTCGATAGTCGGAGCAAGCTCTCTTCGAGTTAGCAAGGTGCTCTGCCTGGTCTCGTGAATAGGAGAAGCTCGCATTTCGTTTGTCGATAGTCGGAGCGGTTCTCTTCGAGTTGGCAAAGTGTTCTTCTTCCGGTTCGTTCATCAAAAGAAGGTTTATTTATCTGTTTTATTCACTATTTGTTGTAATATGTGAAACATCTTTTTAGTGGAACTGTTAATCACTTTTTATAGTGATTAACGACTCGATGTAGATTCTGTTGAATCGAACCAGTATAAAAATTACTCGTGTGATTTTCTATTCCTTACATTTTTTATCTTTTACGCATATCAACTGTTCGATAAATTTTCTGAAAGAAAATTGATTTTCTAAAAACGGACCAATTTATTTTAAAAAGGTGACCGAACACGCTTTCTGCTACTCTAGATTTATTCCGCTGCGTTACACTCTGTCTGGTACCAACCAACAAAATGTGGGTAGGAGTAATACTGCTGGAAGCAAACCACTATTTCGTTATTTTTTTATTTTAAACTGAATGTCAGATGTTTCTTAAGTTGACGTTATGTGATTCTAAGGTAATTGTTTTTCGTCGATCTGGGTCTTATTTGACGTTAATACATTTTAGATTACATCGATATGCTTCTTGTTTGACGTTAATACATTTTATACAGCGCACTATTATAGTAATTGACGTGGAGCGATTCAATTTATTTGCTAAAAAGTCACCAGTCGTTTTTAACGTTGGATATTGAGTGCAACGACGTTGAACGCGTGACGTTATATGCTATTTTTCCACTAGTGTTTAAGAGCAGACTCCAAGACTTTTCCTACTTGCTTAAAAGAATTGAAAGAAGTGAGGTCTCCTAGGTGAGGCTTGGAACTTTGGATCCAAGACACACTCACTGTCTACCAATTTTAATGAAGAATTAAAGAGTCAAGTGTGCAAGTGATGGAAGAACACTTGTGAATTCTTCCAAGTCACTTGCTTAATGGCCTTGTTACAAGAATTGGAAGTAAGAAACTAATACAATTTACCCAAAAGAAAGAGGAAAGTGGAGCAATGTAGCTTTGGCTTCTCTCAAAGAAGGATTTATTGATTTTTGGACAAGCAAACAAGTCTCACAGCTTTCGGGAATGAGGACTTTAAACTATTGTAAACAGTGGCTACAGTAGCAGCATTTTGTGCACACCAGTAGGGATCATTCTGCAACACCAAAAAATCAGCTCCAATGTTGATCTTTCCTTGCTTGAAACCACTTCCTAGGATGCTACCAGCAGTGTTGTGGGATTACCTGAGATAATTCTGCACCCAAAATAGAGCTCACACACACGACCATCAAACAATTAAGAAGTTAGAAAATTAGCTCAGCTGTTGCCAAAAAATGCAGACTCATAATGCACAGTTGTAGTTTTATCGAACAGCTTATGTCAGAATTTTCAATCAATTTAAATCAATCAATTAAGCAGTTTGCAACGAAGCATGTCACTCAAAATGAACTTAGGAGAGGCTCTAGAGTGGATTTAAAAAGCAAGAAACAATTATAAGTTGCAGATATGGCCAATTCGAAACCAAATTTCAAATAGGCAAAAGTGTTTGATGAAATGTCTAAGAGAGTTGCTGGCAAATGTGCATCATATTTTTGAAACTTTATTTGGAACTGTTGCTGGCAAATGTGCATCATATTTTTGAAACTTTATTTGGCACTAGTTCACTTGCTTTTTACAATGTAGGTTGTTTTGTTAAATTTGAGTTGTGCACTTCTTTTTAATCAATTGAACCAAGCTTTTACTACCAATTTGAGATGTAATATGATGCAATAAACACATCAAGAACAAATTCACAAAATTATGCAACTTATCAGAAAAAGTGTTGAAAAATTTGGTGGTTTAAATGGAAATTTTGCACAAACGAGTTTGAACACTTAATTTTATGATTTGACCAACTTTTTTTTACCAAATAAGACTTGTATAAGCTGCTAACAGAGGCTAAATACTTGCAAATCAAAATTTCACTATGTGAGTTGCTCTTAACACCAAAAATTAGGCCAATTCACCAACCAAAACTCAACATATGAATCAAATTGTTTTGGAAACAATTTTATGACTCTAGGACAACAAATCAAACTTGAACAAGACTCTAGGAATGAATTAAAAGAGGTCTAGCAGGGAGTTCTAAATTGGACAGATTCAAAAATCACAAAACAATTCAGAAAACTCAATCAAGGAATTGTGCAGTTCAGTCCAACTGCTTCGGCAAAGATTTATGGATTCTATAGGATGGTGCAACCAGGTTTATTATGTTAGACAATTCACTCTTCATATGGTATGCACACATCACATTTTCAGCAACTCAAACACATCCATAAATTCATTTTTCACACGGTGCATATTCAATTAAATTGAAATCAGATTTAATTACTATGAATATTGGTACTGCACTTGATGGAATCAGGTTGCACTTGAGCTCTTTGAATCATTGCTCTTATAGTGTGCAACTATTGAATAACCATTCAAGTCACAGATTTATCCAGGCACAAATTTACTTCAAAATTTGACAATTTGAACCAATTGGACATGATTGAACATGACAGATCAGATTTCAAAATTAAAATACTCAATCAAAGAAATGGACCGATTAAAATGATGGAAATAAATCAATCAAAGATGGAACAAACGAATCAACGCAATGGAATCTACTAGAATTGAAACACTTAATGTAATAGTGTACTGTAGAAACAAAAAACACGAATGGAAATATATGACAGTGTGGAATGGACGGGAATCAACTTAGCTGGAGTGTGATGTGGAAAACCAGAGTTCTGGATACCACTTGATGAGTTACATTCCAGCTAATGGATGATATGAAGCAACAGAATGATGTATGGATATGGCAGTAGAGGTGGAGTTGGCTCATAGGATTCAATTGGCAGCAGAAGAAATGAACCAGAGTTTGGTAGCGATGATGCAGAGGTGAATCGGTGATGTTGATGATGGATGAAGAGTTGTTTGGAGGGTGAAATATCTAGCTTAGACGGCCTTCACTGGAAGGAAGCTAGTTGGAGGTGGGAAAGCTCAAGTAGAGTGACTTTTGGGCAGAGTCTGATTGCTGGAAATGCTTTAGCATGATAAACTCTCATTTCATTCAAAAATTCCTTAATACAAGATGATGGGTGTGTTTTTATAAGGTTTTCAAGCCAACCCATACGGTGATCTAATGGAGGATGATAATCAGCGTGAAATCTGGATCCTAATCCATGTGTCTAGGTGTGGGCAATGTGTTGGAAGTAGCTTGGCATCATTCCCACGTGCTGCCAAATGTGCTGTTGGAAATGTGATTCGCTAACGATGAGCTCTGCAAGGGTTGGCGTTGAGCGCAACCCGTGTAGACTTTCTTGGCTCCTCTTTTGGATATCCCTCTTCATGGGCTGGAATGGGCTTTGTTGGATCCTTTGGTCAGGCTTTGGGCCTCCATTTAGAATGTGCAAAGAGGTGTTGGCTGACTTTAAAGCCTATTGTTCCGTTATAGGGTCACCTAAGCCCTGACAATTTCCTCCAAGCGTCATTCGGTCCATGCTATCTCGGTTCTCTCCATCCAGTCAAGCCTTGTTCAATCTCCTGTGCACCGTACCTGCTAAAGGTGCTCCGATGCCAAAGTTAGTGATAGTCTGTTTGGTAAGTTAAGCATTGTAATAAATGTGTGATTAATGAACCTCTCTACCTCTTGCCTTTGACCTGTATTTATAGTTTTAGTTGTGGGCTTCGGATTAGCAAAGCCGTAATCACGGCCCAATCCATAGCCCAATCATCCTTAATTAGTGGTTTACCTTAATCATGTTCGGAAACCCACCTGTCACGGCCATCCAACGTTGATGTTTCTCGGGTACCGTTCGTCGACGCCGTCTGGGGATCACCAGTACATCAGGCCCCCCAAGCCCTAGACAATTTGATTGTCATTGGGTTTTACAATATTGGAGGACTGGTCGATGCTTTTTGAATTGGGTTTGGGTGGGAAAACACGTGTTGTGTTGTCATAAGCTATCGTCCTCGGGTAGTGGGACCGCCGCTTGATCTGGACCGTGGATCGTGCTAGATTTCGATGGTTGATATGAGTTGGCGGTTTCAAAAATTATGCTATAAATAGGAGTGTGGGGTGTTGTCAATTTCACACATCTCCTCTCTCTTCCATTTCTACTATTCGGCTTAGCATTCTTTTTCCAAGGATCGTGTTAGATTTCGATGGCTGATATGAGTTGGCGGTTTCAAAAATTATGCTATAAATAGGAGTGTGGGGTGTTGTCATTTTCACACATCTCCTCTCTCTTCCATTTCTTCTATTCGGCTTAGCATTCTTTTTCCAAGGTAATTAATAAATGGCTACTGTTCATGTATCTTCTTCAGATGGGTCAGCAGGCAGGGACAGAGGGGATTCGTCTGATGGCAACAGGTCTTCATTCCCCAGCTCCGTGTCATCATCCTTTCTTGAAAGGACCGATCAGGAGGGGGGATCGGCTCCAAGGTCCCCTATGTTCAACCAGATGTTCATCCGGGTGCCCTTTACTGCGTTCCAATCGACCGTACTTCAAAGGCTGAACATCGCCCCTTCCCAGCTGTAACCCAACGGGTGGGCCTGCATGCAAGCATTTGTGGCTATGTGCTCTGCCTTAGCGATCATTCCTACTATCTCTATCTTTCTTCATTACTACAATGTCCGGCCGCTCGCCAAGCGGGGTTGGATATCTCTAACTTCCGTCCAAGACTATTGTTTGTTCAAACCGTACACTACAAGAAATAATGGAATTAGATACGGAACATTATATACGGATCTAGAGTTGTATGTAAAGCGGGCATTATATACGGAAATTATGTACGGATGTTAAAGAAAGGCGTTATATACGGATATTATATACGGAATTTTATATACGGATTATCCGTATATAATATCCGTATATAATGTTGGCGCGGGGTGGGGGGAAAATTACCCAAGGATAGGATCTGTATATAACCTGTATTATCCGTATGTAGTTGGAACCAAATTTTATCTGCAGATATTATATACGGATTTGGGAAATAATTTTAGAAAAATGTATTTCTAATTACGCGGAAGCTGGAACCCTATGTTCACTCTCAGCTCGAGCTTTCCTCTCTTTCGAACCTGGTGCTTTGTTTTCTCTTGAACCCTGGTGCATTCTTATCTCTCTCGAACCCTGTCGCATCCCTTCTTTCGAGCCCTTTCGGTCTGGTTGTTGTTGTCTCCATCCCTCTTCGGTGTGGCTTTGGTTCTTCGTCGTCTCTTTGTTTCAAACTGTGACCTTCATCAAACACTGTCGTTGGGCCTCATTGTTCGGTGCAGTGCCGTAGTTGGGCACTGAAAGAGTAGCTTCATCTGGTAAGTAAATTGTAATGCTTAGTAATTGTTTAATGGTGAAAATCGTGAACCCTAATCTCATTTTTGTGTGTTTTATTTGTCACATCTATGGTTCGGGTCGCAAGCCGTGGTTGGAGTGTTTGGAAGCATCGATTGAGGCTACTGTGTGGCGGGTTAAGTAGATTCGTACTGGTTTTATGGAGTGAGACATATAGCATCTGGAGTTGCGAATGTGAGTGAGTTCGTTTGCCTTTAAAGTTTGTTAGATGCAGAAAAATGATTTGTATTGTGTTATTTTGCTTCGTTTGGTAAACAATATGTTGTTTTGTATTTGAATTGTATAGACTGGTACGATTCTTTCTTCTTTAGTGTCACAATGACTAAGTCTCTTTCCTTGTCAAGTGGCTGGGCCTGTAAATATTTAATGCAGTGCTAGAATGTTCTGTATCAAATTTTAGTATTGCAATAAGTTGGTAGTAAAGGAAGAAGTTGGTTTCATGCATAAGTTCTTTGTATCAAGTACTGGTTAGGTTATATATATATCACATAGTTGGAAGAAAAAGGAAAGAAGGGTAGAGTGATTGTGGAAGGGCCTTGGGTTAAACGAAGAGCTACGTGAGTTGATATGAGTGAGAGATAATGGTGTAAGCTAGGCAAGAACAACGAGAATGAGCGAATGAGAATAGTGTATAGGATGAAGGGTTTTTGGGTTGAGTGAGGTGTGAACATTGAAGGGAATGAGAGTCGATTGGTAGAATAATTATGGAGAAAGGAGGTGGTGGGTGTAGGTGTTGTGGAAAAGGAGTATGAGTGGAAGAGAGGGAGAGGTTGGTAGGTTGCAGGTGAAGGACTTAATAGTGAGAGTGCCTCGGGTTGGGTAGCATGAATGAAATAATGTGTGAAGGGCTTAGTTTCTCATCGTGGTTATGTTGGGAAAGAAAGATAATAAGAAAGGGTTTGGCATGTGCAGGGAACATGCAAGGAATATTGTAACTAGGAAATATAGTTGGTTTTAGGGTGGAGATGATTCCAGGGGTCATAGTGAGTTTAAGGGTAAATTATTTGGGAAGAATAATGGTGGTATAGGGGTATAAGGGATTATAGAAGGGTTGAGCAGGGAATGGGTATACACATTCATTAGATTGTACTAACTAACCCTAAACATATATATAACTAAGCGTAATTAGGTGTATAACCAGCCATAACAAACCTCTCAAACGCCATTGTGAAGGGTTTCAACTCTTGAAACGATGCATGTATTGTTCATGTGTTTTTTCAAATCATAATTGTAAACAAAAGCATTACAATTACTAGAACTTGCCACTGTTTTCAATGGCAGCAGCTGGAAGAGATAGTCTTAGCTCCAAATCTGGTTCTGTGGTGTTGAAGGATGTTCCACCAAGGTCTACCACTGTTAAATGTTTAGAAGTAATTTAGAAGTGCCACTCTATTTTAGATAAAATTTAGAAAAACTTGGCATCACCACAACTTTGTGACGTTAGTCTTGATGATATTGATGATCAACACTTCCTGTGCTAATTAGTTGTTTTTAGACCATTATTAGTGTAGTGTCTTAAATTGATAGATTTCACTCACTTAGTTTAGTAGTAGTTTAAATTGTTTGGCTTTTCATTCTAAAATTGATTTGAATTTCACCAAAAGAAGTACTTCTTAGTTGTGTTAGATGAACATTAAAAATTGTTTTAGACAACTTAGTGGATTTTTAGATTACCCTTAGATAGATTTTGTTGTAGTTAGTGTGCATGTTAGTTGAACTGACTTTGTAGATGCCCACACTGGCCACCTGTTAGCAGGGTTTAGCTCTGCAACTCCTTTCTCTGCCTCATCAAAAAACATCCTTGTCCTCTTTATCTGTCCCTTCATGAATTTACTAGGTTTATCTATAACTTTACCCAGGAAAATGTCATCATCTAAAAGCCTAGCTTTTGCCAATTCATCTTGTCCCTCCTCCTAGTTTACTTCCCCTTTGTTGAGAATGGCATAGTACCTTATCTGCTACTCTTCTTTCTCTTAATTACGAATAATCTTCTGCAGATCAAGCTTTGTTTGTCAAATCTGCTTCTACTTCTTTTACTGCATTATTTGTTTAGGTGGATGATATTGTTTTAATTAGCAATGATATGGCAGAAATTAATCATCTTAAGCACATCTTAGATACCAAATTTAAAATCAAAGACCTAGGATCTTTAAGATACTTTCTCGGTCTTGGAATTACAAGGTCCAAATCTGGAATTCACATGAATAAGAGAAAATATATTCTTGAACTTCTCGATGACAGTGGTTTGATTGGTTCTAAACCTACTAACACTCCTTCTGATCCTTCTATTAAACTTATGGCAAATCATGGACAACTTTTATGTAATGCTGCTGGTTACTGTCAGTTAGTTGGCAAACTTTTGCACCTCACCATCATCAAGCAAGATATTGATTATGTGTACAACAACTCAGCCAATTTCTATGCAAACCTCTTGATACTTATTACAATGCTGCTCAAAGAATCTTTCATTACCTCAATGGATCCCCTGCTCATGGCTTGTTCTTCTTTGCTTCATCAGACCTTAGAATCTCGGCCTTTGCCAATTGAGATGAGCTTGCTGTTTGGATACCAGAAGGTCTATCATGGATCCCCTGCTCATGACCAACCATCACTTCAAACACTCCATTCTCTCAGTTTTTCTCATGCCATCACCATCTTCATCTTCCTCTGCATATTCCCTTTACAATTCTTACATGGTTTCCAACTTCATGGTCTCTATCATAGTCCCCTTATTCCTCTTCTCCTTGTTTGTTGTTCATGTTTCCTCTTGTAGTCAGATTGATAAACTCTCCCTCTTGGCTTTCTCTGGGAACATATCCACCTCTCCACCTTTTCCTTATCTCAATTGGTCTGATTCTCTTGACTGCTGTGCTTGGGAAGGCATTACTTGTGATGGGGATCTTAGAGTCACACATCTTTTGCTACCTTCTAGAGGCCTCACTGGCTTCATCTCCCCCTCTCTCACAAACCTCTCTTGTCTCTCTCACCTTAATCTCTCCCATAAGAGATTATCTGGTGGTCTCCAGCACCAGTTTTTTTCATTGCTCAGTCACTTGGTGGTTCTTGATTTGAGCTACAATCATCTGTCTGGTGAATTGCCACCTTTTGGGATTGATAACAGTGGCAAAAATAGCAGTGGTGCTGCTATCCAGGAGCTGGATTTGTCCAGCAATTTTTTCAACGGGACACTTCCAAATTCTTTGCTCGAGAACTTGGCAGCTGCTGCAGTTGGAGGAAGTTTGGTGTCTTTGAATGTTAGTAATAACAGCTTCATAGGTCATATTCCCACTTCCCTGTTTTGCATTAATGACCGTAACTCCTCCTCTCTAAGATTCTTGGATTATTCCTCCAATGATTTTGATGGTGCCATTCAGCCTGGACTTGGAGCATGTTCCAAGCTGGAGAGATTTAGAGCAGGCTTCAATTTTCTGTCATGGCCTATTCCAAGTGATCTTTTTGATGCTGTTTCTCTCACAGAAATCTCATTGCCCCTCAATAGACTCACTGGAACAATTGAAGATGGTATAGTTGGCCTTACCAACCTCACAGTTTTGGAGCTCTACTCCAATCATTTCACAGGTTTCATCCCCCGTGAAATTGGTAAACTCTCCAAGTTGGAACGGCTACTCCTTCATGTCAACAATTTGACAGGTACTATGCCCCCGTCTCTGATGAACTGTGTTAATCTTGTGGTGTTGAATTTAAGGGTCAATCTCTTGGAGGGAAATATCCCTGCATTCAATTTCTCAGGATTCCTCAGCCTTACTACACTTGATCTTGGCAACAATTATTTTATCGGTGGTTTACCACCAACCCTTTATGCATGCAAATCACTTTCAGCTGTGAGGTTTGCATCTAATCAGCTTGAGGGAGAGATTTCTCCCAGTATCCTTGAACTAGAGTCTTTGTCTTTCCTATCAATTTCTACTAACAAGTTAAGGAATGTTACTGGGCCTCTGACAATACTCAGGGGGCTCAAAAACCTCAGTACCCTTATGCTCTCCAAGAATTTTTTCAACGAAATGATACCTCAAGATGTGAACATAATAGAGCCAGGTGGATTTCAAAAACTGCAGGTTTTAGGATTTGGTGGTTGTAATTTCACTGGTTGTATAAATATAAATAAATAAAATGAAGGGTCAAAAAGAGAATGAGGCTATGGTTAACTTATTGTTGTGGTTGCGTCAAATATAATTTTAGATAATAACAAAATTCAGTACTTGGGAATCAAAACTGTATTTTTTTTTACCCCACTGTGTCCCGTGACCATGTCTTTTAAGTAAATATAAAAATACCATTTATTTACTATTTCATTTCACTAATTGAAAAATATAGTAAATATATATATATATATATATATATATATATATATATATATATATATATATATATAAATAAAATTGTAATAAAGTGTGACAGACTCCATTTATCCTGACTGGAAACTTTTTATGTAATTATGGTATAATTAATAATATAGGTGATATGTATGTCTTATGATTTAAATAAATTTTGACTCTGAAATTAATAGTGACTTTAATATTTGATATTTATTAATTTTGTATCTGGCCGTTACAATGTATCTGCACAGAGTTGAAAAAATAAACATATCAAGACAAAAATAATTAAGTAAATAATTAGTATACATATTATTGAAAGATTTCTTCTTAAAAGTATGCCATATTTGTAACAACACATATGGAGATGATAACAAGTCTGAAGGGTTACTTACAATATTAATTTGAGCAACCCACATCTATTAATTTGACGTGCCAATTTAGGGACTTGAGCAACCCACATCTATCAAACCAATTTAGTACAATATAGTCCAACCAGAACAGCAACCTCCAGAACAGCAACAACCACCACACTAGCAACCACAAGATGGAAATGATGATTACATGCATTATTATTTAGAACCACAACTACAATCTGTTTATGAACTTACCAAATGTTGCAGTTATATTTACATTATACAATATTTATGTATTCATATACAATGTTTTCTTTGTGGATTAAGTGTATCTAAAAACCTTATTAAATTTATATGTCAATGTGCAATGTATAATGTCCAGGTTTGCTTGTAACAATGCTGAATGTTCACTATAATGTCCAGGTCTGCTTGTATATTGTGCATGGAGAACTGCTATATACAGAGAATTTATTTAGCTCTTGTTAAACCATTATATACGGATATATCCGTATATAATTTCCGTATATAAGTTATATACGGAAATATCCGTATATAAGTTATATACGGAAATTATATACGGATTTATCCGTATATAAGTTATATACGGAAATATCCGTATATAATTTCCGTATATAAGTTATATACGGATATTTCCGTATATCTTATATACGGATATTTCCGTATATAACTTATATACGGATAAATCCGTATATAATTTCCGTATATAATTTATATACGGATAAATCCGTATGTAAACTTAGCTACGATGGTATTATATACGGATTTTTGTCCGTATGTAATCCGTATATAAACACAGAATATATACGGATTTTGGGTCTTATATACGGATTTTTGCTGTATGTAATACACTTTTTTCTTGTAGTGGTATTCGAAGTCCTTCAAGAACTTCAAGAATAGATATTTTAAATTTGTTAAATATTTATGTAAGCAAGTGTTAGGTAGTTTTCACATATCTAAGTTAAACATTTTGAGTAAATTTTATAAACTTAACAAATACACACCTTGCTTAAATTTCACACATTTCAATATTTACCTATATATGATGAATTCATTATAAAAAAAGACAATCAATACTAATAAACACTAAAACATGTTTAATTTAATCGCATTTCCTTTGTTAAAAAACTCTATCAGGAAGTGTTAGACAATTTTCACATAATTGGCGAGCTGAGTTAAACATTTTGAACAAGGTATATAAACTTAACAAAATAGAAACTTAACAAAATAGAAACTTTGTTAAATTTAACACATTTTAGTATTTACCTATATATCAATTAATAAAAAAAACAACTACTATTAATAAACATTAAAATGTGACTAACTAAAACGTATTTCTTTTGTTAAAGAACTCTATCACGAAGTGTTAGGTAGTCTTAACAAAAAGTGGCAAGTTGAGTTAAACATTTTGAACTAAGTTCATAAACTCATTGGAATACAGACTTTTCTTAAATTTCACACATTTAAGTATTTTTCTATATATCAATTCATAAAAATAAAAAAACAACCAATATTGATAAGCACCAAAATATGCGTAACTTAAATGTATATTTCTTTTCTTAAACAACTATATCGTTAAAAGTCAGGTAGTTAATAAAAGTTAATAAAATACACACATGAAATTTCACACATTTCAATATTTACTTGTATATCAATTCATCAAAAAAACACAACTAGTACTAATAAACATCAACATAGGCTTAACTTAAATGTATTTCCTTTGTTAAACAACTTTATCAGGATGTCAGGTCGTTTTCACATAAGTCGCTAGTTGAGTTAAACATTTTGAACAAAGTTCATAAACTTAACCAAATATACCTAGCTTAAATTTCACTCACTTATAACTGGAACATAATAGCTAACGTTAGAGACCAATTTAAACTCTAATTCATGAAATAAATATATTTTTTATTCATAATAAAAACTAAGATACCAATAATTTTTAGTTTACAAAATGATATCTAACTTAGTCAGTATAGTTACAAATTAATTTTTGTTACTAAAATTAGTTGTTAGTTAATAATTTTCTTGATGTGAATAGAGCATACTACGATATTATTGGTTCCTTAACTTTTATGAAAGTAGGGATCAGTTTCTCTTTGAAACTTTGGTCCAATTTAGTCTCTCAACTTTAAAAATGTGTGGATTCAGTTCTTTAACCAAAATTTGTTAAGTTTATTTGACATTTCAAATGTGTTTCTCAACTAACGTTGAAGTGAAATGTGTCAAATAATGTAAATAACCCAAATGTTATTATGAAACATGTTTGAAACGTAAAATAAATTTAACACATTTTAGTTAAAAAGATTAAATTTACGTTAAAGTTGAGGGACTAAATTGGACTAAAGTTTGAAGATGGACTAATCTAATTTCACTTAAAGTTAAGGGACCAAAAACATATTTAACTCTTTTAAAATTTACGTCAAATCTTTAAATGTTTCACGTAAAATGTTTTTTTCAATTATAAAAGTACCACCTTGTATTTTTTGCGCAAGTCGTAGACATTAAATTTGTGGCGTAAATGACTTTTGTTTCACTATTATAAGCTTGATGATTTGCTCTTCCTCTTGATAGGCAAACTAATTATTGTTTTGCACTTACCAAAATAATAACATGGTCTATTTGATTATGATCCTCATTTCCACAATTCGCGATGGGACTTGAAGCCTCTTTGGATTATCTTTGTGCAGCATCATTTTCCTACACACAAATTGTTTTTCTTCTTATTGTGTTGAATCTTCATGATTTACAAGTCCTATAGGTTACTTTTGTGTTCGTTCCGATTCCTTTTCATGATTGCATCTATTTCGATAGTCTTCTTTTTGTTATTACATCCATTTGATAGTTCTTTTCGTTATTGCATCCATTTTAACAGAGAAAGTTGTAAGTAAAATGTTTTTCCTTGCTTCTTATTAGTTGTACTTTTATTGTATTAGTTAGATGAATATTTGGTATGTGTGAGACCCTGAAAATTTACTCTGTAAATTACCTGTCATATCACCATTAATGCACACCACAATCCATGCTTATCTCATTTTAAAAACCCATTTCCAAATCTGATAAACCCTCTGCTGTGCACTGAAACCGAGTCACATCATTCTCTGCAACATTAAAAACGCACATGGCTTCACATGTACACCCGCCACGTGTTGCAGAAGAAGTTTCCAGTTCAGAATTTAGTGTGCAGGTGTCAGCTTGGGATACGTTCGCTCAAACGAACATGAATTTAACAAAACTGGATTTTCTAGAATTCTCTCTCTTACCTGCACCACTCATCCTCTTCCTCAGAACCCAAACCCTTCATCTTCTCCAACTTCTCTCATAAACCAGTAAACTTTTCTCTACTGTAACTCACCAAGCTTTCTCCAAATTCCATTTCAGAACCGTAGGAGTGTTCGTCCAGCTGTGATCGTCACTTTGGACCGAACAGAATTAGATTCTAAGCTGGTAAGTTCCTTTCGCTAGCAGTTCGTCCGTTAGAGTTTCATTCGAAACCATGTCCTCGGTTCATGCATGAACTATTTTTAAGTAATCTCTGATTTTGATGTTTAGATCAAGTGAAGATAGTTAGTGAAACTGAGGGTAGAAAGTCTAAGAGACAAATCAAATCTTTGCTGTTGAACGAACCCTGCTATCCAGGTAAGGGAAGCTTATATGTTTAATTTATACTTGCATGTTGTGTAATCTGGATTGCATGTATGAAAAGTATGATGTTTGAGCTGTATGGACGATCACTGTTATGGAATATGATTTCTGATTTTGATTGATCTGCATGTTGGTTTGATACGTATGAAAAATGGATGTTATGTTGTATGAAGTAAATCTGTATTTTGATGTTGAATATGAAGTTACTGGAATGCATGTTATAAAGTTTATAAATTGAAAATCCTATGAAGCATAAAGTATAAGTTTAAAGGTTGAAATCTGGAAATTTGTTAAGTTTGAGAAATCTGAAACTTAAATCATCCCCTTTGATAAATGACGCTCGTCACCGTACGGTCTTAGACCGTTCGGTTTTCCTTAAAATAACTTAGAATGGAATTCCTTCATTTGGAAAGAATTCTGCTCGAGAACGAGCGTCCCCATTTGGATGTCTGAGCGTTCGTTCAGCTCAGCTGTTTATAAATATTTGAAACTTTATAAATACGTAACGCTCGGTCTTTAACCGAAGCGTTCGCCCTTATAGCGTTCGGCCTTCTGTCGAACGTTCGCCCTTATAGCGTTCGGTCTTTTACTGAACGTTCGTCCTTAATATCGTTCGGTCTTATGTCGAACGTTAGTTCTAAATGACGCTCGGTCTTATACCGAAGCGTTCGTCTTAAACAGCGCTCGGTCTGATACCGAAGCGTTCGTCTTAAACAGCGCTCGGTCTGATACCGAAGCGTTCGTCCTAAACAGCGCTCGGTCTGATACCGAAGCGTTCGTTCAAAATAGCGTTCGTTCCAACATTTGAATATTTATCCTCTTACGTTCGTTCAATACTGGCATCAGTTCATTTAATTGGTCAAACAGAGAGTTACGTCCGTCCATCCAGTACTGTATTTGGACGTTCGTCCTATTTTCTTCAAAGGACTGAACGTTCGTCCTTTTGTACTCTTAAAGTTAAAGATGAGATTGATTATGAATTATGATAAATTACAGTGCGAACGTTATATTAAGTGATTTTATGATTATGGAATTTGAACGAGCGTTCCAAGGAGGAATGTCTCAGATATGTTAAATATTAAATTGGTAAAGTATGACTGTGGTTAGCTAATGCTGGCTTGGTCCATCCTGATATTCCGTGATACTCATCTTCACGTAGAAGGGGGTAGTCATGTGTGGGAATGGCAGGAGGTTCTATTCCTTAGGGGTACTTTGGATAGGGCTAACCTCGAGTGGCAGCTGTTGAGTGTATCCCAGTTACTACATCACTCGGGTGCAAGGACGCCTGTAGCTACATGGTTCATACAGTCCGGACGGTCGTCTATTATATACTTATAAATTACTATGATGGATTATGTTCAATTGTATGTTGTGCGTGTGCATTGAAATGTTGAATGTGTATGTTGAATGTATGAATTAAATATTATAAGCTTACCCTTTCGTTTTCCTTGTGTTGTCAATTGTCCATGTACGTTCGTCTTGTCTTGCAATGATCATCCGTGTGGATGTGAGCAGATGGGGGTGCATCTCTTGAAGAAATACTGGAAGAAGAAAATTTAGAAGATGCAAATCTGGTGGAAGTGGAAGTAAAGGCCGAGCCTTAGAGCGCTCGTTAGTTTAGTACTGTAAATGTTAGAGTAGTTTGAACGTTCGGCTAAGTATTTTGTAAAGCCGTTCGTCCTAATTATCTCTGTTTCTGTTTGAGCGTACGCTATTTTTTTTTTATTTTATTCAAGCCGTTCGGCTTTTGAACTCTGCTTTATTAATGTAAAGACTGTTTGATGTTTACTGTTAATTGTAATTAATTCTCAATTATGGTAATTACTATATTTTGGGATGTTACAGTATGCAATTGAATATCAAAGAATAATAGTATACAAATTCGAAAAACTATTGGTTTATACCTTCAATTTTTTTTATTCGAAAGTATTTTCAAGTGCACGTCATTGTTGAAGCTAATAAATGATATATTTTTTAGGTGAAGTTTTTAGAGTTTTCTTCCCTGATGTTAATAAGACTATTATTTTATATAGATATCACCTAAATTTTTTTCTATTAAGGTTAATAATAATACTTTTATGGATATTTAGAGATTTTTTTTTAATTCACATCACTAATATTATTTAATGAATTTTTATATTTGATACTTTTATATACGAAAACAATTGTAGGTTTATTCGGTATGAAACATATAATAAGTATCAAAATTGCCAACGTTGTTGCTGTCGTCAGCGCCTCCCCTTTTCTTTTCAAATAAACGCTCAGGACTTTCCCCTTTCCGAGATAACACTGCCTTTTCGCATACATCACTAGTAGAAAAAGACCTTTCTATAACGAACCTATTATAACGGATAAAAATTATCCATTATAATAGGATATATTATAACGTAGTTTTGTAAATATGTTATAACATGAAAGCAAACTTGTAAATAAGTTTAAGACATATTATAACGTAGTTTTGAAAATCAGTTATAATATAAAATGCGGTGGCAAACTTGTAAATAAGTTTAAGACATATTATAACGTAGTTTTAAAAATCAGTTATAATATAATATACGGTGGCAAACTTGTAAATAAATGTAAAACCTGTAAAATGCAAAACCTATTATTGACTTATTATAACGGAGTTTTAAAATTCAGATATAATATCTCTTCCTCGCTTATTTTTCACATTTTCCTCCCTATATTTCATTTTACTTTGCCTCTCAGTCTCATTCTTCTCTTTCGTTCATCTCACTACTACATAATTGATCATAGATAGCCCCAATCTCAATCCCTAACCCGTCTTTTCTGCTACCCTTCCCACCTCTCCTCTATCAAAATCGTCGCCGTCTTAGGCTCCATCGTCGCTGTCTTAGGCTCCATCGTCGCTTTCGGTGGCGACGACGACACTATCCACCTCTACGACCTCTCTGTCGCCTCCTCCCTCGGTTCCCTCCACCAACACTCTACCTTTGTCACCGCCCTCTCCTTCTACGCCCCTCCCAATCTCCACTTCCCCCGCAACCTCATCTCCACCGACGACGCTGGCTCCGTCGCCATTTTTGATGCAGACGACTTCGTCCATCTTACCACGCTCTCCGTCCACTGCAGCGCTGGTATCAACGACCTCGCACTGCACCTGTCTGGTGAGCACGACCGATAAAATTGAAGATGTTTGTTCCGGCTTTGAAGGTAACCCCTTGCCCTTCTTTCCCAAATTAGAAATTAAAGTTTCTGTTTTGGTTTTATTCCAAATTGTGATTATTTCTGTTCTTGATTTAGCAGGATGCTTGAATAGAGGAGTTTGAGCTATATCGATGGACCCATTCCGGTGCCTCTTGATGAGGTGTTTTTCATAGATAACGTGCAAAGAATTTTTGTTTGCGGTTGTGTCACTAGTATGCAATTTTGTTGTTTTGTTTTAGGGTTTAGGAACAGTTCGAAATGATGGACCTTTATTGATTTTATTTCTCTTTTACTTTTTTTTTAATTTGAAATTGCATAAAAGGACTTCTAGTCCCATCGTGACATTGAGTGTTTTAACAATTAGCATAATAAAGTAGTAAATTATGTTGAATAATTCACTAAATGGAGAGAGAGGGACGATACTTCATTATGTGGTGACTGTTCTGATTTTGTAAAATGTAACTCTTTTGTAGATGAAGGAGGCACAATGATAATGTTCTTTTGTTCTGGCAAGTCAAGCCTATTGTACATGTTTTTCAGGTGATACTCTTGACTTAATTTTGTTGCATATGTGCTGGTCTCAGTCTCATTTCCTTGGTTGTCATATCCTTATGAGTATGAAGAGGGATAGATTTAGCTCCTCTAAAGTAAGGAGGGTTCACTTTGAAAGATAAAGCACAATTATACTATTGTTTTGGAAGTGACTTTTGAAGTCAATTTCTCTTTGTCAGCTTAGCGAGGAAGGTTCATGTGAGGATATAAGCTCTGATGGCCAGTCTTCCAGCTTCAATGAATGGATTCTTCCTACAAAAGAATTTGATGGCATGTGGGAAAGGTTATTACTTTTTTCTAGTTTATGCATTTCATGTTCTAATCTATATTGTTATTCTTTTTATGATTAACTATGAAGTTGTAAATCATTTACCCTGCGATATCAGCCATTATGTTTTCAGCTTAATAAATGAATATGGTCTAAAGCAACGATTATTATGTTATGCAGCAAGTGGGAGCAATGATTCTTGTCGGTCACAGGTGATAATGTTTCTTAAATTAATTTTCTTGGATTCTTGTTATAGGGGCTTCAACTTAAAGTAAGTTAGATGCTTAAAAAATTATACGATTTTGAAACAGCTATAACTTCAATCTGAAGTAATATTTTAAGCTCAATAAACCAAGTCATATGCTACTAAGTTGATTAAAGAAGAACCTTATGTACTCTGTTCGATACAGGAAATCCGTAAGTGTCAAAGGTCATACATTTTTCCCTGATATTTGCTACCTGCCTCTTCACCATAGCTTTACTACACCTGACCAGAGTTATCATCCTTTAATCACTGTGCATCATGCTTCATAGCTCATAACCATAATGCATTTGCTATAAGACTGTAATATGGCATGATTACAAGGATATTTTGTATAATTGTTTTGTATTACCCCTTTAAATTCACATCTGCAGATATTTGTGTTTATTTTTATATTTTTGGGTCTGCACCACTTGCCTTTATTTTTCACTTATTTTCTTTGAATTTTATTCCTATGAATATATTTGGTGTACTGAGCATGAGCAGTTTTCCACATGTATAAATTACATTTCACTTTGTTGTATTTTATTATTATAAGTCATGGATCAAAATTTGTTTCATTATTGAAGCATGGGAGGATCAATTGTTGTGCATGTAGCTGCAAGAAGTTCATTGTCCACCTTGGTTGGGTTGTCGTGGATTTTGTAGAGGTTGTAATCTGTAGTTATTATTACTTTCGTGATTACTTTTTTCGTCATTGGAACAAAAGTGCTGATTGTCTCAACAATTGCAGGGAACAACTATGATTTCAAGTAAGAGACTCTTCATATTACAAGATGTTGTATAAGTTGCTGGTTTAAATGTATTTTCATAATGTGTTTCATTACAATTTTAATTCTATTATTTTATTTGTAGATCTTTAATGATTCATCTCCCATGGGAGCTGTAGACATGGAAGACATTGGAAGGAACTGGGCTTCTTTTATTTTAAGTGTTACTAGAAATTTGGCTAGAATTCAATAGTGTATGTACATTAATGTAATATTTGGATTTAATATATAGTTTTATGTATAAATGGTATTAAATTATTAGATGATTTAATGTTTGAAATGAATTCTATTTTGTTAGTATCATTAAATTTGTTTATTTGAAGCTATATTGATTATAAATTGATTGAATGAGATGTACAGGAATATTATTATAATTTTCTTGGATGTCAAATGTAATAATCAATCAATTTTTTTTAAAAAAAAAAACATATTATGACGTACTAAACAATGTACGTTATGATAAGTTGATCACATATTATAACGTACAAAAATATATACGTAATAATATATCATATATTATAACGTACAAAAACTTTTACGTCATTATACCTCCCATCTTTTATAACGCACAAATGAAAATTTGTCATAATAAACTGCACATATTATGACGGACTTCAGAAACTACGATGTAATATGTTCAACATATTATAACGTAAATTTCTGCTACGTTATAAAATGTGCAGACTTACTATATCGCCCGAAACTATGTCCCCAGTAACTACGTTATAAAAAGTCATTTTTGTACGTTATAAAATGTCATTTTTCCACTAGTGCATGAAACATAATAAGTATTATTTAACATATTTAAACTAACCAATTTACATATTTTATAAAAATAATCAAACACAATCCCACCAAGTATGCCATTTTTTCCAATTAATGTTTGTAAGGAAAACTTAAATAATTATTTTTTCCATGTGTTATATTTAGGTGAGGAATTAATGAAACCTAGATATTTTTTAAAAGAATTTAGGAAAAGTATGAGAATCTTAGTTTTTGTAAATGAGAGGGAGAGTACCTAACATTCAAAGCATTTTGAAGAGATAAAGAAAAGAATATGTTCTGTATGGGTCGAGTTACCTAAATCCGCAAGCTTTCTTCTACGTCCGTCTGGTCTCTTCTCGTGATCCTTCCTTCTGTAGGTCGATGTTCGTCCGTCCTGTGCGTCTGGGAGGGTACCTGTTAAAGGTGCTCTGATGCTTAAGTCAGTAAAAGGTTTGATCGATTGTTTTAGTACCGCAATAAATGTGCAATTAATGAATCTGCCTACCTCTTACCTTTGACTTGTATTTATAGTATTGGTCATGGGCCTAGGATTAGCAGGGCCTTAATCATGGCCCAATCCCGAGCCCAACCCTCTAATCGATGTTTTACCTTAATCACCTCTGCAGACCTACCTATCATGTCTGTCCGTTCTGAGTGCTCGAGTCCTGCCGAACATCCCATGTGTTTTGTCTAGGACCGTCCGGGGGTCATCTGGTACATCAGGCCTCCCAAGCCCTAGACAATTAGTTGTCGTCAGGTTTTATAGTAACAAGTGGTCGGTCGGCGCTTTTTAAATTTGACTTTGAGCAAGAAAACACGTGTCATACTATCATAAGTTGTTTGTCTCGAGTAGCGGGATCGTCGCTTGATCTTAGCCATTGATCGTGCCAGATTTGAACAGTGGATGTGGATTAGCGGTTTCAAAAATTTTGTGGGGCTCAGTCACTTTCGCACACACTATTTTTCTTCTGTTTTTAGGCTGAAAATTCTTTTTCCAAGGTAATTAATAAATGTCTATTGTTTGTGTTTCTTCTTCTGATGAGTCGACGGGCAGGGGAGGCGGGGAGTCATCCTACGGGAGCAGGTCGTCGTCTCCTAGCTCGATGTCTTCATCTTATCTTGAAAGGCCCAAGCAAAAGGGGGGATCGAGGCCAAAGTCTTCCACGGGTGGCGACGAGAGGGTTATAAATGGGATGTTGCTCTTCCTTCTTTATGGGGCATAGTCATAGACGTTGAACGGGCTGAACCGGTCGGTGGGTGGTCCGTGATTGGGGGATACGACTGGGCATCCCACGAAGTGGGGTCCTATGAGTCCGACTTTTCCACCCGGGAGGAACTGCGGTTGTGGGCGGAACGTTCGTACATAGTGAGGGATGGGGAAGATGCCCGTTTGTTCCGTCTCGGCATTAGTCATCCTAACGAGCGAGTCATTCATTGAAAGGGGACTCATACTGAAGACTTTTTCTTTATATATACGTATCTGTTCAACCAGATGTTCGTTCGGGTGTCGTTCACTACGTTCGAGTCGGTCGTGCTTCGAAGGCTGAACGTCGCCCGCTCACAACTACACCCTAATGGTTAGACCTGTATTAAAGCGTTCGTGGCGATGTGTTCGGCGCTAGCAATTACTCCCATTGTTCCCATCTTTTTCCACTACTTTAACGTCCGGCCGATTCCTAAGCGGGGCTGCGTCTCTTTAACTTTCATCCATGATTGTTGTCTGTTCAAGCCGTACTCGGAGTCTTTCAAAAATTTCAAGCACCACTACTTCAAAGTAATAATCAAAGAAGGTGGTCGCTCCCAATTTCATACTGAAGTGGGCGGTCCCTTGTTCCCTTTTTATTGGACGAGGGATCCTACCAAGATAAATGTTGTGTCGATCAGCACTATGACCCCTGTTGAGATAGAGGCGGTTAAGACCATTGACGCCCTATCTCGCCGCCCGAGACGTAGTTGAATGCCTTGGGCATGAGAATTTTTACAAAATGGCGTTCGGTACGGCGTTTGCCACAATAAGCTTGTTATGTTCCTATTAACTTAGCTAAATTTATGTTTCCTTTTCAGATATCATGTCTCTCCCACCAGCCTGCAAGACTAGTTATGTGTCGTCTTCTCGAAGGAGGGATCCCCGGTCGGCCGGATCAAGCCATGCACTGACAGGCTCTCAATCGAGGACGGTGCCGCAGCCGGATCCTCCCGTGACAATTGCCACTCAACATCCTCCCGTGACAATTGCCACTCAACTACCTCCCGTGGTAAACCTGGAGACGTCTGAGGCGGTCGTCATCCCTGTTGCTACCCCTCTAGATATGAAGAGGAAATCCAAAGAGGGAGAGAAGTCGTCCTCGAAGAAGAGTCGCCAGGAGGGTAGCACTCTTCACCCCCTACCGGGCGGTCTCTTCGACCAGACGTTCAATGTTAGCGGTCGCGTGAGCTTTCATATGAGCTTGTCGCAACGAGCGGTGGTGGGACCTATGTTGAAAAAGGACATCACTGAGGCTGCCTTAGAATTCGCGAGCCGGGGGGCAATGTTGGCATGGTATCTACGCGAGTTTGTTGCCGTAAGAACACTAGGGACGTCCAAGCAGAGCTGGTCACTAAAAAGAAGACTGTGGAGGATCTTCAGACCCAGATGGAAGTCTCACTCTTGAGTATCAAGAATGCGAGAAGAAACGGTCGGCGTTACAAGAGAAATTGGACGAGACGCGCCTGGAGCTAAGCACGACCGTCCAACAACTGAAGGATGCTCGAACCGGGCGTGACCGAATAGCGGAGGAGGCTGGACGGCTGAAACTGGAGGCAAAGAGATTGACTGCAAGAAAAAAGGAGCTGCAAGAGCAAGTAGATTGCCTGGCCGACGAGCTGATGAAGGCCAACGAGGCCATTGTTACTCTGAACAACAATGTTTAGATTGAGCATGAAGAAGGTTTCAACAAGGCTCTGCGTCAGGCCGCCTTTCTGCTGGGGACGGACCCTTTGGTTGCCGGTTTCGACATTAGCCAAGATGTTTATGATGGCAACATGATCCCGATAGACGCTTCGCCGATCAACGAAAAGGCGGCAGGCGATGAAGATGTCCGTCCGGCCGAGGACGATGATGAATGACTGAGCGTGGGGGGAGTGTTTTTTGCTTTTTTTTTTTGCTTTTTGTGGGAATTATAACATTTTGTGTACCGGCCGGTGGCCGTTCACTCCTGAATGTAACTACAAACCTAAATTCTATCAATGAACTTTTGAAGTCTTTAAATTGTGCTTTATCATCGGATCGTCTACTTTATCTTTTACCTACGATATTTGTCATACATGCTTTTTGGAAAGTTATGCTGCTAAGATTTTTTGCTGGGTTTCGACCGTTCGGTAAGTTTTGGTTTCGGGTGGCAGTGGTTCTATTTATGAACTTGCCCATCACCACCCGTTCGACGTAGTTAGTTTTCGGGTGGCAGTGGTTCTATTTATGAACTCGCCCTTCACCACTCATTCAGCTTAGTTAGTTTTCGGGTGGCAATGGTTATACTTATGAACTCGCTTTTCACCACCCGTCCTCAAGTTAATGCACCAATAGTTTAAGTAATATGAGTAGTGGAAAGCCGGAGCATTGTATTAGATATCTGAAATGAAAAAGACATTGCAAGAGACAATTCAACTGAAGTAAAATTTTAGGTGGGAAGCTTTCCACGTATTGGGGACGGTCTTGCCGTTCGGGTGGCAAAGACGGTATGCTCCGTTCTGAAGGTCTTCAATCAACCTGAAGGGTCCCTCCCATTTTGCCGTGAGTTTCCCATGGGTGGTCGTTCTTCTTGCGTCTCCCGTCTTCGTCCATATCAGGTCGCCTACCTTGAAGCTTCGGGGCTGCACCTCGGTGTTGTAATTCCTCTACACCATTCGCCTGCAAGCTTCAGCCTTGAGAACTGCGGCATTCATCCATAGTATCCAACTCCGCCTTGAGTTCTTCGTCGTTGAGAAGAGGATCTTGTGGATGTCGTCTCAAGGAAAGCTCCCCTAGCTCCATTGATAACATGGCGTCGGAGCCATAAGTGAGGGTGAACGGGGTATCATCGGTGGTCCCGTGTGGGGTGCATCGGTATGCCCACAAGACTTCAGGGAGTTCGTCCACCCATGCACCCTTCTTCTCTCCGAACCTTTTCTTAAGCTCGACCACTATGGTTTTATTCACAGCCTCTGCCTATCCGTTCATCTGGGGATGCTCCACCGAACTCGTAACATGTTTAATCCCTAGGCTTTGATAGAACGAACCAAGATTTTTGTCAATGAATTGCCTGTCGTTGTCGGTCATGATCGTCCAGGGGAGGCCGAAACGACATATTATCTTCCATACAAACATCTGAACCTGTTGGGCCGTTATTCTCACAAGAGGCTCGGCCTCCACCCACTTCGTGAAATAGTCGATGACGACTAAGATGAATATTTTCTGTGCTCGTCCGGGTGGGAAGGGTCCCACAATATCGATTCCCCATTGGGCGAACCGCCAAGGTGAGACAAGGGTAAGCAACTTGCCCGGGGGAGCTTGCGGGATATTAGCGTGGGCCTGACACTTTCCGCATTTCTTGAATAAATTCCAAGCGTCTTCCTCCATCGTTGGCCAATAGTAACCAGCTCGGACGGTGCGGGCTTTCAGTGTGTGCCTGCCAATGTGGAAGCCTCATATACCATTGTGTAGCTCGTCCAACACGTATGATGCTTCCGTCCCATCCAGGCATTTGAGAAGGGGGGTTGAAAATCCCCTTTTGTAGAGATGATCCCCTATGATAACATACCTTGAGATTTTACGGGCGTCCGCTGGTCGAACCGGGCGTCCGTTATCTTGATCCTGCATCAATTTGCGAATTTCTCTTCGCCATACCTCCTCGTCGTCTCTACAGATAGCAAGGCATGCCACAGAAGGGTCCGACAGCACCTGTCGGATTACGGTCGCTAACTGGCCCTTCTCCTTCCCGCTAGTGAGCTTTGATAGCATGTTCGCCGGGACATTCTCCTCCCGTGCTTCTCAAACATTTCAAGCAAGGCTTGGGCTTTATGGAAATACTTGAGGAGGTGCTCGTCTTTCACCTGAAACTCGCCCTTCACTTGTCCGTCAACCGGCTAGGAGTCTGTGCAGCAGGTAAGTCGACGTGCCCTCATATCATGAGCCAAGGCAAGACCAGCTATCAGGGCCTCATATTCGGCCTGGTTATTGGACGCCTTAAACTTGAATATAAGGGAGTGTTCCAGCAGGAAGTCGTCCAGCCTTCCAAGACGACGCCTACACCCCCTCCTGCCCTTCTGGAAGCCCCGTCAACATATAAATTCCACTCGCCTCGATCGGGAGTTTGTGGCAATTTTGCGACGAAGTCGGCCAGGTGTTGACCTCTGACCAGTCCTCGAGGTTCGAATGTTAACCCGAAATCTGACAACTCTACCGCCTAGCTGACCATCCGTCCGGCCAAATCAGGCTTCCTTCAAATCTTGGATATTAGATGGTCCATGCGAACGACCACTTGGTGACTTTGGAAGTAAGGACGGAGTTTTCTAGCCACGTTGAGGAGGGTCAATGCCACCTTTTCCACCTGTTGATAATGCGTCTCGGCGTCTTGTAGTACCCGGCTTACAAAGTAGATTGGTCGGGGCTCCGGCTTCTCTTGTACTAGCACGGCGCTAATAGCAGTTGGCGACACGCCTAGGTAAATTTGCAACTCCTCCCCCGACCATGGTTTGTTCATGACTGGAGGGTTCGTCAAGACACCCTTAACCTCCGAAAATGCCTGCTCGCACTTGGCATCCCATCCTTCGATGTTGGCCCCTTTCTTCATTCTCCTGACGATCGGGCGTATATGCTCGGCAAGTTTGGGAATGAACCTAGACAAGGAGGTAAGTCGACGCACTAATCTCTGGATTTCTTTGAGACTGACAGGGCTTCTCATATCCAGGACGGCCGCACATTTGTCCAGATTGGCCTCTATGCCGTGAGCAGTCAGCATGAAGCCCAAGAATTTGTCGGCGGCTACCCCAAAAGTACACTTGGCTGGATTCAACCTCATGGAGTATCGCCTCACCTGTCCAAAGACCTCCTCTAAATCACAGATATGGTCGCTGCCGGACTTCGATTGTACCACCACATCATCAACATAAACGTCCATGCATCGACCAATCTGTCCCGCAAAGATCTTATCCATCAGGCGCTGGTAAGTGGCCCCTGCATTTTTAAGGCCGAACGGCATGATGTCGTAGCAATTATTAGCCTTCTCCATTATGAAGGTCGTCTTCTCCTAATCCGGGGCGTGCATCGGAATCTGGATGTAGCCGGAGTAAGCGTCTAGGAAGCTGAGCATATGATGGTCGGAAGCTTCGTCGACCAAACCATCAATACTTGGAAGCGGATGAGAATCCTTAGGGCATGCCTTGTTCAGATGGGTGTAATTTGTGCACATCTGCCATTTTCCACTACTCTTCTTGATCATGACGACATTTACCAGACAGGTGGTTGTTAACAGTTGAAAATTTGTTATTTTCATGCTTAAAATTGATACTGAAAGCAACCTTTAACACTTAGAAACTAGCTTGAAATCATGCTTTTGGTCATATTTTTAGAAATAAGAGAGCTGGATAGGTTTATGCTTGATTTCAATGTTTTATGTAGGTTTTAAGGTGAATTTGGTGAAAGAAGTGAAGAAGGATAGAGATGGAATCAGAAAAGAATTCAAAAAGTGCAAAAGGAGAAGTCGCAAGTACCGCTCAGCGGCAGTTTACCGCTGAGTGGCACTCAGGAACTCAAGTTGGATCCGCTGAGGGGTGAAAATGCCGCTGAGGGGGAAGAATCAACTCACGCACTTACCGCTGAGCGGTAGTTTACCGTTGAGCGGCACTATTTTGGGCTTGGGCCTAATTTTCTGTAATTTTATGAATAATATATAAGCTTTAGGTGTTCCTAGGGTTTGTATATTTGGCTGAGACGAAGCAAACACTCTCTTTTCCACCCTTGGAAGGAAGATCTTGGATGCTCAAGCTACCTCCTCCTTTTTCTAGGGTTTTATCTTTCTTTCATTCATTATTGTTCATCTAGTTTCACCATGAATATGGTGAACTAAACCTTGTATTGTTGTTGGGGAATCAATGTAGTCTTGTGAAACTCTCATATATGGAATTTGTTTTAACATCTTATTTTAAGACTTATGCTTTCTTTCATCATTAGTTAGGGTTTTTCCTCTTTGCTTAAAGCTTGCTTTGTTTAACTCATTCATTGCCTTGATTATTGATTTTGTCGATATGGGAACGTACGGAGAAATCTAGATCCGGGGAATTTCTCCCAATAGCATATTGGTTGCCTTTAAGCTTCTGCACTTCAGAATTAATTACTAGGAATGCTAGGAATTGTATGAACTCGTAATTAAGGATAAGCCTTCTTGCAAGGTGATTTAGAGAGTGGCATTAGCAATTGATGAAAAGAATGATGAATTCCTAAAGTATATGAGAGTGGATAAGATGAAATTGATAACCCCAACAACAAACTCATCCATCTAATTCATTAAAGTGTTTATATTCCTCTTTTCCATTGATCAAATTTATGCATACATGTTTAATTATTGTCTTTTGCATTTAAACTCTACAATCAATTGTTAGCAAGTCTTAAATAATCAACAAATCATATAGCTAACTAGGTCGTGAGTCCTTTGGGAAAACGATACTTGGTCTTACCTAGTTTTATTACTTGATACGATTCGGTCACACTTGCCGATTGTTAAACAAGTTTTTGGCGCCGTTTTTCGGTATTCATAAATTTGTCATCAAGTTTTTGACGCCGTTGCTGGGGACTCGTGGTTTAACTAGTTCATTTGTATGATTATTGATTATCGTTGACTTGAATTTTGAATTTTGAATTTCTGTTTTTATTTTTATTTTATTTTATTTTATTTTATTTTATTTTATTTTTATTTTATTTTATTTTATTTTTCTGATTTTATTTTTTTCTGTTTTTATCTTTTTATCTCTGAATCTTATATCTTCTCTTATATCTTTTTGTGCTAACCAATTCTTCTAGGGATCTGTTTGTTTGTGTATGCAGGAAGCAATCCGAACTAGGAGCAAGAAAACTTCAGAACCTCTTCTTGAAGGTTTAGACGAGAGTAGACGGAGGAGAAGAATCCGTACATCTAGAAAACTTTTTCCTTCTCCGGAAACTCTGTTACAACCATCACCACAGGGTTCTGACCATAACACTGAGAATATGGAGAATAATAATGTCAGAAGAACTCTTGCAGATTACACTAATATAGCTGGACCTCAGCATTTCAATAACATAGCAAGACCAAGAGTCAATGCAGCCAACATGGAGGTGAAGCCAGCATTAATCCAACTGGTGAAGAGTAATCAATTTAATGGGTTGTCTCACGAAAGGCCATATGAGCACCTGACAACTTTTAATGAGATCTGCAATACAGTAAAGATAAATGGGGTGCCGGACGAAGCAATCAAATTTAGCTTGTTTCCATTCTCATTAGGAGGCAACGCTAAGCTTTGGTTGAATTCTTTTCCAGAAGGAAGCTTTACAGAGTAGGAAGCAGTGGTGACAAAGTTCCTAAACAAATATTTTCCATAATCAAAGGTGAATAAAGGAAAGCAAGAGATTTCATCATTCAGGCAAGGCATGGAAGAATCACTGGGTCATGCATGGGACAGATATAAAAGCTTATTAAGAAAGACTCCCACGCATGGATTTGACGAAGTGGAAGTTGTCCTAATCTTCCTTGGAGGTCTTGGTTCACAAACCAAGATGATGCTTGACGCCTCAGCAGGAGGAAATATCAAATGGAAAACTCCAGAGGAAGCTACAGAAATCATTGAAAATATGGCTACAAGTGATAATGAACTAAACAGTGAAAGAGGAGCTCCCATTCAACAAAAAGGAGTTCTACAATTACAAACTAATGATGCCTTGCTAGCACAGAACAAGATACTAACTCAACAACTGGAGACTCTTACAAAAACACTTGCACAACTGCCAAAAGAGTTAAAGACTGTTGCACAGGTTCAATCACAGTTGTGTGAATTATGTGGAGGTGACCAAATCAATGGTCAATGCGCTTTTCCAGCAGAAGCCTTAGAGGATGTTAACTTCATGACCAATCAATATCGTCAGGGGAATTTTAATCAAGGGTGGAAACCACACACAAGCATTGGTCAAGGACAAAGTGGGCAAGCTGGACAAACTGGGCAATTTAACAAGCAACAGCAACAACTAACCTTATGGCAACAAATTTCTATACTTAATGAAAGATCAATAAGGATGGAAGAAACTCTTCATCAGTTCATACAGAAAACTGAGTCTACTCTAAAGAGCACTGAAGCTGCTATGAAGAATTTGGAGATTCAAATGGGTCAGATTACCAAGCAATTGGAAGAAAGGCCAGACAAAAATTTTGGGGCTAATACTGAGGTTAACCCCAGGGAAGAATGTAAAGTGTTGGAGAGTATAAATGATGAGACAGTTGAGTTAGAAAAAGGAGAGATAGAAAAAGAAGAGAGAGAAAAGAGAGAAAAAGAAAAAGAAGAGAGAAAAGAGAAAGGAGAGAGAAGACAGATAAAGAGTAATGATATTTTTCCTTTTCCAATAAATCAAGAGAAACAATTTGATTTTACAGAATTATTCAAGATGGTGGACAACGATGTACCTTGGAAGGAGATATTAGGCTTAATTACCTACTTAGTCCCCATGTTAGGAGGTAATTTTCTGTTTAGTACCCGGTTTTAAAAATGTAGGCATTTAGTACCTATGTTTTGAAATTTGTATCAATTCAATCCTATCCAGTTAACGACGTTATAATTGATGCGAGAAATTAAGGACGTTAATGAAGATGCATTCAAACATTTGATAGCTATTCCACCCAGGCTATCATTAACGTCCTTAATTTCTCGCATCAATTATAACGTCGTTAACAGGATAGGATTGAATTGATACAAATTTCAAAACATAGGTACCAAATGCCTACATTTTTAAAACCGGGTACTAAACAGAAAATTACCTCCTAACATGGGGACTAAGTAGGTAATTAAGCCGAGATATTACAACAAATAGCAGTTTATACTAAACCTGAGGAAGAAATCTCTACAAAGAAAAGACGTAGAGATGATGATACAAAGAAGTATAAAGCTATTAAAAAGGAGCCATTCCCTCCAAAAGCAAAAGATCCAGGAGGTTTTTCCATTCCATGCACAATAGGGAAGAAAAGGATAGAAAAAGCTTTACTTGATTTAGGATCAAGTGTTAACTTGATACCTTATTCTTTACTGGAGCAGATCAGTGATGTTGATGTGAAGCCTATAAAGGTTAATTTAGTAATGGCAAATGGATCTTCAAAGGAACCTTATGGGATAGCAGAGGATGTTATAGTTTGTGTAGGCAAACTCCAGTTCTTGGTAGACTTTGTGGTGATGGAGATGGAGACTGAAAAGATACCCATTATTCTCGGAAGACCATTTATGAAAACTGATGGCTTAAGGTAGGGACCCATTACTAGAAGTATGACTAGAAGAATCCAAGAAGAGCTTGAAGATATGGACACAACAGGGCACGTTCTTTTCCTTCAATTTAAGTGGAATTTGAAGACAACAAGAGAAGGGGTAAAACTGTCCAGTTGATGGTCAAAGTTGCTAGCCGCACCACCACTCTTTGCTAAGCACACCACGGCAGCACCTCCGTCCATCAACACCACCAGCTCACGTGCTGCTTTAATTTGTAGCACATTTTTCATAAGTCTTTCACATTTTACACATGGGTCATTGCCTCGCTGCAAGCTCCATGGATCACATATAAATTCATGGTAGCTACCCTTATAAAGACACTTTTGAAGAATATTGAGTTTTACTCTGCTGATGCATTTTTCCAGCAACCAGAACTCTACCAAAAGTCACCTCTTATTGAGCTTTCCTTCTCCATCTAGCTTCCTTCCAGTGAAGGCCGCCTGAGCTAGAGAACCCACTCACCATAGAGCTCTTCCTCCATCTCTGCATCCACTGAATTCATTCTTCCGCTGCTGCCAAACCACAATTCATTTCGCTGCCAGTTGCTTCTTGTGCGCCAACTTCGACATTGCTCACGATCCAATTCATCATTCCACTGCCTTCAACCCACACCTCTTCTGGAGCAACTTCATCAAGTGGTATTCAGAGCCAGGTTTTGCATCACGCTCCAGCTAAGTCAATTGTTACTTCATTCTGTCATCACCATTTCCTTCGTGTTCTTCATTTTGTGCACACTGTTTCATTGCAACTTTAATTCCAGTAGTTTTCATTTACATCGTTTCTTTGTTCCAGCTTTTACTTGATTTATTTCATCATTTTAATCGGTTCAATCTTTATCTTGAGTATTTTAATTTTGCAATCTTATTCAGTCATGTCCAGTCATGTGCATTTGCTGTAATTTTGTCAAAATTCTGAGTAAGTTTGGTGCCTGGGTGAATCTGCATATCTGGAATGGTTTTTCAATAGATGCACATCACAAGAGCAATGATGAATGAGCTTAGTGCATCTTGAATTCCATCACAGTGCAGTTCCAGTTAACGTAGAATTCAAATCTGCTTTGAATTTGATTTAAAATTTGTTTTCTGAAATGCACCGTGTGAAATTAAATTTGGCGATGTTTGAGTTGCTGTAATGTGATTTGTGCATACCATATGAACATTGTATTGTCTAAGACCATAAAAATTGGATGCACCATTCTGCAGAATCTGGAAATCCTTGTTTAAGCAGCTTGACCGAACTGCAATTATCATTGTTTGAGTCATTTTTTCTGATTTTTGAATCTGTCCAGTTTAGAACTCCCTTCTGGACATCTCTTAATTGCATTTCTAGAGTCTTTTTCAAGTCTAATTTGATTTCCTAGAGTCATAAAAGTTGTTTACAGTTTCGTTTGAATCCTCTGCTGAAGTTTGGTTGGTGATTTGGTTTAATTTTGGTGATAAATAGCAACTGAAATAGTGAAAATCGGAATTCCAAGCTTTTAGCCTCTGCTGGCAGTTTGAACAAGTCACATGTGGTTAAACAAAGTTGCTCAAATCATAAAATTAAGTGTGCAAACGTGTTTGTGTAAAATTGCCATTCAAACCACCAAATTTTCAACACTTTTTCTGATATAAGTTGCAGATTTCGAAAATTCAGAGTTTGGTATGATTAATGCATCAGATTCATTGTTAGATTGGTAGCAAAAGCTTGGTTCAATTGAATTAAAAGAAGTGCACAATTCAAATCTCACCATAAACTGCACTGTAAAAAGCTGTTTGAACCTGTACTAAGCAAATTTGAAAATTCTGATGCACAATTTTCAGCCATTCTCCTAGGCATTTTGTCAAACACTTTGCATAGTTTAAATTTGTTTTTGAATTGATCATAGCTGCAACTTATCTTTGTTTCTTGCTTTTCAAATCCACTCTAGATCCTTTCCTAAGTTCATTTTGAGTGCCACCATTCATTGGAAACCGATTAATTGATTGATTTAAGTTGTTTGAAAATCCTGCACATAAGCTGTTTGATAAAACTACAGTTGTGCATTCTGGTTTAACAGTTTTCTGGCAGCAGCAATGTTGATTTTCTGGCTTAATAATTGATTATTGGTGGTCTGTATGAGCTCTTTGTTGGGTGCAGAATTATCTCAGGTGGTCCTACAACACTGGTAGCATCTTAGGGAGTGGATTGGAGCAAGAAAAGATCAACATTGGGGCTGATTTTTGGTGCAGCAGAATCACGTTTTCACTGGTCTGCAGAAAATCTAGTTGCTGTAACAGCAGCATATTCCACTTGGCAGTTGTGAGATTAGTGTGAATGAACCAATTTCACTTCCTTTGAGAGAAGCCAGAGCTGCACACCACCTCTACTTTCCATTCTCTGGTTGTTTCATTTCTATTCTTGCAAAAATACTTGTAATTGGCCATTAAGCAAGTGACTTGGAAGAATTCACAAGTGTTCTTCCATCACTTGCAAACTTTGCTTTTAATTGTTCATATAAAATTGGTAGACAGTGAGTGTGTCTTGGATACAAAGTTCCAAGCCTCACTTAGGAGATCTCACTTCTTTCAATTTTTGCAAGCGCATAGGCCAAGTCTTAGAAGTCCGCCTTTGGGGTCTAGTTTTCTTTGAGTTTGAGTGTGTCTTTAAACATTTAATGAATCTAGAGGTAATTTTGATTTAAAGACTTTTAGTAAGTAACTAGGGATATATTTGGCAAGGCAAGATTTGGTACTTAAGCAACCTATACGGTTCACCTCTCTTACCTGGAATATTGTCCTCAAGTGAAAAACTTCTAGTCTTTACTTCAAGAAAACTTTTAAGTTCATCAAAATGTCTGGAAGACAATCCCCTAGAATTAGTGATCCTCCCAAAGATCAATTTTCATTCCAAACTCTAGTCAATCAACTCAATGAGATTGAGAGAAAAATAAGTCAAGAAAAAGTCCAAAGAGAGCTACATAGTGCCATGGTTGAAAATGAGTTGAAACTTTTGAGAGAGGAACAAATCCAAAATAGGGAGAGAAGTTATAGTGGAGAGTCCCAATATGAACAAGAGGCCTTAAGAGTAGGAGAATATTATCATCAACCCTCTTCATCAAGAAGACACAGGAGGGAATTTGAAAATCCTCCTCCTCCTAAGGAAGTTAATGTGGTATTGCCTCATTTTCATGGAAAAGATAATGTTGAGGCTTACCTAGATTGGGAAATGAAGGTCGAGCAAATTTTTGCTTGCCATCAAGTAGGAGAAGAAAGAAAATTCTCTCTTGCTACCCTAAGTTTTCAAGGGTATGCAATGTACTGGTGGACTGCTACAGTCCAAGAGAGACTAAGACAGTGACTTCCTCCAATAAAATATTGGAATGAGCTTACAAATGCCCTTCGGAAAAGGCACATACCCTCCTACTACAAAAGAGAACTCATGGATAAGCTCCAAAGATTGCAACAACAGTCTATGTCTGTTGAAGAATACAGACAAAAGATGGAGCTATACATGATGAGGGCAGGAATCACAGAAGGCGAGGAAACTACCTTGGCCAGATTTTTGAGTGGGTTGAATCTTGATATCAGGGATAGGGTTGAACTACTACCTTATAGAGATTTGAATGATCTTGTTCAAATGTGTATAAAAGTAGAACAACAAAATTTGAGAAAAGCTTCTGTTAAAAGATTTCAATCCCCCTTTGAACAGAAGATTGTAAAAGAAAAAGAACCCCTCAAACCTCTAGCCAATATAGTTGAAAAACCCAAACAGGAATCCTCTTCACACACTCGCACTAGTGAGATCAAGTGTTTTAAATGTTTGGGTAGGGGTCACATAGCTGCTCAATGTCCTACCAAAAGAACAATCATTTTAAGAGGTAGTGACACATATAGCAGTGAAAGTGAAACCCCTAGTGAAAGTGAGAATGAACAAGAAAGAGGTAATGAAGAGAAAGTATATCCTTGTGAGGGTCCACTTCTCATGGTGAGAAGGGTGCTTAATAGTCAACCAAGTCCAGAACACTTATCACAAAGAGAGAACATCTTTCACACAAGATGTCAAATTGCAGAAAAATATTGTTCTCTCATTATTCATAGTGGATCTTGCTGTAACTGTTGTAGCACAAGGCTGGTTGAAAAACTGAATCTTACTGTGATACCCCATCCAAAACCTTACAAACTTCATTGGCTAAATCAAGATGGGGATATAACAGTCAAGAATCAAGTTAAATTGGCAATTTCCATAGGAAACTTCAAAGATGATGTTATTTGTGATGTAGTTCCTATGGAAGCTTGCCATGTCCTATTAGGAAGACCATGGCAATTTGATAATGACACTATACACCATGGTCGTACCAATACCATAACTGTTCACAAAAATGATAAGAAATTTGTGCTTCATCCTCTGTCACCTACCCAGGTGGCCAAAGATCAAACACAAATGAAGCTCAACAAGGAGCAAGAAAAAGAAGAAATAGAGAGAAGAAAAAGAGAGCAAGAGGAAAGAAAAGAAGAAGAGAAAAGAGAACAAGAAAACCGAGAGCAAGAGCAAAGAGAAGAGAAAAGAAGAAAAGAAGGGAAAATAGAACCTCTGTCCACACTCCTCATAGAACCAAGACTCTTAAGGGGAGGTTTTCTATCCTTTAATTTTCTTTCATCTATCCTTAAGTTTTCAAAATTCTACTTTTCTTTCCAAGAATTTGCCACTCAATCTTTAAAAATGTTATCACTTTCGACACCTGCAAAGTCACAACTTGGGTTATGGTTACCTTTGTGGTTACCAATAACTCAAGATACAAATAAAATTTCAAATGAAGAAAGGTTTCTTTGTTATATTAAAATTAAAAATTTCAAAATTAGGAAACCTTCTTCTACACATATTCTTTTATATATCTTATTTGGTCAAAGAAATTTAATTAGAGATATGTTTGATGCTTATTGCAGATGGATATTTGACCCAGGAGGAACCTTTGTGAAGCCTACAAAAATAAGTCCTCACAAAGACAAACCAACAGATTTGAGGACAAATCCTCTTCAAGGGGAAGGAGATGATGACTTAAGGTAGGGACCCATTACTAGAAGTATGACTAGAAGAATCCAAGAAGAGCTTGAAGATATGGACACAACAGGGCACGTTCTTTTCCTTCAATTTAAGTGGAATTTGAAGACAACAAGAGAAGGGGTAAAACTGTCTAGTTGATGGTCAAAGTTGCTAGCCGCACCACCACTCTTTGCTAAGCACACCACGGCAGCACCTCCGTCCATCAACACCACCAGCTCACGTGCTGCTTTAGTTTGTAGCACATTTTTCATAAGTCTTTCACATTTTACACATGGGTCATTGCCTCGCTACAAGCTCCATGGATCACATATAAATTCATGGTAGCTACCCTTATAAAGACACTTTTGAAGAATATTGAGTTTTACTCTACTGATGCATTTTTCCAGCAACCAGAACTCTGCCAAAAGTCACCTCTTATTGAGCTTTCCTTCTCCATCTAGCTTCCTTCCAGTGAAGGCCGCCTGAGCTAGAGAATCCACTCACCATAGAGCTCTTCCTCCATCTCTGCATCCATTGAATTCATTCTTCCGCTACTGCCAAACCACAATTCATTCCGCTGCCAGTTGCTTCTCGTGCGCCAACTTCGACACTGCTCACGATCCAATTCATCATTCCACTGCCTTCAACCCACACCTCTTCTAGAGCAACTTCATCAAAAACGGCCAAAGCCATCATTGATGTGAACGAAGGTATAGTGGTGCTCCAAGACCGAGAAGAAAGAGTTGTTGTAGATGTCTTCAAAGAAGAGAGGCAGATGCAGGAAGAAGAAGCTAGTCATAAAGCTGCATTTCAAGATGTACTCATGACTAGCCCTGAAGATGAAAAGCCCAAGGTTAAAGGTAAACATTGTTTGATGTTTCAGGTACAGGAAAAAGAAAAGATTGGAAGAGGAAGAAAAGTTCCTGATGACTGGATGAAAGAACGACTCCAACTTGGTACACCTGTGAGATTTAAAAACAAGTTGTGGGTTGTGAAAGGCTACAAAGAAAAGGAGATGATAGAGATAGAGTCTCCACATTCTAGAAGAGTCAAAACAGTACACCGGAAGCAGTTGAGGAGTTGGTGGGATATGGACATCAACCATGAAGAAGGAACTTGAACTTTATTGGGTCAAGCTAATGACGTTAAAAGAGCGCTTGCTAGAAGGCATTCCAGTGATTTGAGGATAATATTTCTTTTGATTTTATTTTGGTTTTGTAATTTTTAATCAGTTGGACATTATTTTTGTAAATATGTTTTTGGATATAGCATCTACTGAAGGATGCTAGGTGGTTAAGTATCTACTGAAGGATACTAGGTTTGTTACACCTACTGATGGGTGTTGGTAAGAAAGTTTTGCACCTATTGATGGGTGTTGGTGGATTTTGGGCAAGCTCGTGACGTTAAACAAGCGCTACCTGGGAGGCAACCCAGTTTATTAATGATAATTTTTGTTTATTGTAGTTGCATAATAGGGTTTTGCAGGAGTAATCTGAAAATGTTATTGCAGGGAGTAAGTGAGAGGCATGGTTAGGAGGCACTTAGGTTAAGCTAGGGAGAAGAAGAACACTTCCTGAAAGTGCCGCTGAGCGGCAAACTACCGCTGAGCGGTAGTGTCGCAGACTGGGCTTAAGTTGCCCCTTAGCGAAACCCGAGCCCATTAGGGTATTTTTATACCCTAAGCTGCGCTTTAGCTTCTCTTTTCAGACTCTTCTCTGCACACACACTCATACATACTTTTTCAAAGGTTCTCTACAACTTTTCCCTCATCCCTCTTGAGAAAATCTCCATTTCACTCACTTTCTCACTAGTTTTCCATCTAAGTTTGGGGTTGGAAGAGAGCATCATAGCTTGAAAGCATTCTCATTTCATCTAGCATCTCCACCCAAGTAAGTCAAGCATTTTTCATTCTAGGGTTCCTGAGTTTGAATTTGATGGTTAAAGCATGAATCTTTAGGGGTTTTGATTTCTATGCATGATTTGATAATTTAATTGATGTTTGAACCGATTAAACTGAATGATTTTGATCTGGAAAACTGAAAATTGCATGTGGGTGGAGTTAGGACAGGTTAAAAATGAAGTTTTCAAAAATCTGCAGAGTCACCGCTCAGGGGTAAATTGCCGCTGAGCGGCACTTGGACATACATGCTGTTTTTGCTGAGTTGCATTCTGGATTGCTGCACTGGTGGCGCTGAGGGGTGATTTTGACCCTCAGCGGTGGTTTGCTTCAAAATAAGGTGTTGTCTATGTTTTACTAATGATTAACAACATGTTTTGTGGTTTTGTATCTGTGTTTGATGTAGGAATGGCATCCTCTTCAAGCAAAAGAATGAAGACCATGGCATCCAAAAGAAAAGAAAAGGAACCAGAACAACCCCATTCTAGTAGGTTCTTATCTTGCAAACATGAGAAACACTTTAAGGTGGTCCAAGATAGGAGACTACTTATGGAGAGAAAGGTTGGAATGATACCTAACTTTGCTCCTCAATTTGGAGAGCAATTGTTAGGGAATGATTGGGGGAAGCTAGCCACATACCCTACACCTGCCAATATAGCTGTGGTGAAAGAATTCTACACTAATGCAAGAAAGATTGGTGATTATCCAACTGAGAATTACCTAGGCTATGTTAGAGGCCATGCTATTAGATATGATCCTGATTCCATCAACAACTTCTTGGATACTGTGTGGGTTGGTGAGCAGTGCCAGTTTGCTCTCTATATGGAAGAAGGCGCTGATTTTGATGATGTGGAGAGAGTTTTATGTGTACCTGGAGGACATTTTTCAGAGGAATAGAACTGGCTCTGTGGTGAACATTAGGAGGACTGATTTGACTCTGATGAATCAATATTTTATTGATTTCACTTAGTTTATTGTACCGGATTTAATCAAGGAATTGTGCTTGAATGTACAGTATTATCCTATTTTTCCTAATTATGCTAAATTTGATCGGAAATTCTTATTTTAACTAATTTGAATTATCTGAGCTAATTATTTTACAAGGAAAATTTGGAGATACAATTTGGGACATTTGAAGGTTAAATGAGAAATGGCAATTGAGCCCAATGCATCTCAGTCATTTCAATTTTCGCACAGTGCTGCGTGAATGTTGTGTCAACTTGTGTGTCCTCGTTTGAGTTCAATTCTTATCTGTTTTCCATGCAATTTTTTTTCATAGTTTCGTATGGATGTCTATTTTCACGTATAGTTTTTATTTTGTTTAAATTCGTTCTGTGCTGTTCCCAGTATTTTTTTTACTCCCCTATGTCAGTCCAATGCTTACTGTTTGAGTGATTTCTAATCTATTTGCATTTGCTTGCTGTTGGGCACTTGTGGTGGCTAGGAATTGATAATTGGACAGTGCTAAAACCTCCCAACACTCTTAAACAAGGCATACAACAGCTTGGCTTTATTGAATAGCAAAGAAAAAAAAGCAGCCACATGCACATCACGGCCCACATGGAAAGCTTTTGGATTTTAAAATTGGAAACTGGAGTGTCACGGCTTGGGCTGCAAATAAGCTCACGGCCCATGGAAAATCAATTTTGAAGCTCCAGCTGCCACTTGGGAAAAAGCACACGGACACTGGATGAATGAAGGGTGTCAAAAGCAAGGTCCAGCAAGAGACGGCTGCACCTTCACGCCCACGGTCCAGCAGAGGAGGTGCAGGTTTTTGGGGGGCATCCAGCCGCCACTCTTTGGGGGGTTTTGGTTTTCTTTATGCTTTGGCTTGAAAAACACATGGTCTGGTTTTTTTTTTTTTGTTTACGGGATGGAGAATGGTTGAGGTGTGCTCCAGCCGCCACCCTCACTGAAGGATTCTCGGACTTTTGACTCTTGGTTTTTAGAACGTTGCTTTTGGAGATAGGAGGACTGCATCCAGCCGCCACCTTGGAGGCACACGTTCACTAGCCACCACCAAAGGAAGAACACGGAGAACTAGAGGGATGGTTGGATGGGAGAGCATTTGGGCTACAAGTGTACACGGTTTGGGGTTTTGCTCATGTTGTTTTACTTCATTTAAGTGTTTGCTTTTACTGCCATTTTGCTGCAACGTGTTGACTTATTATAGCAGCTTGAATGTTGTTGTATTTTAATTCTTGAACTGTTGGAATGTACTGCTATTTTACTGGTTAATGACTGAAAATTTACTAGCATTGGCTTATTGATGGACAAATTTATGAACACCAAATTATGATGTCATAAACTTGTTTTCAATCGGCAAGTATGACTGAATCGTTCAAGTAATAAACTTGGTTAGACCAAGTATCGTTCTTTCCAAAGGACTCACGGCCTAGTTTAGTTATGTGATTTCTTAATTAACTAAGACTTACAAACGAATTAATTGGGGTTTAAAATGCAAGACAGAAAATAAATATGTATGCATGAATTTTGATCAATGGCAAAAAGCAAAAGATAAACACTTTCAATGAAATTTATGTATGGATATGTTGTTGGGGTCAATTTCATCTTATCCACTCTCATATATTTTAGGAATTCAACAATCAAATCATCATTGTTAATGCCACTCTCTAATGTACCTTTCTAGAAGGCTTCTCCCTAATCACGAGTTCATACAATTCCTAGCATTCCTAATGATCAGTTCATAAGTGCAGGAGCTTAACGACAACCAATATAAAATTGGGAGAAATTCCCCGGATCTAGACTTCCCTGTACGTGCCCGTATCGACAAAACCAATAATCATGCATCGAATGAGTTAAACAATGCAAGCATTAAGCAAAGAGGAAAAACCCTAACTAATGATGAAAGAAAGCATAAGTCTTAATTAAAAGATGTAAAAACAGATTCCATATATGAGAGTTTCACAAGATTACATTGATTCCCCAACAAACATACAGAGTTTAGTTCACCATATTTATGGTGAACCTAGATGAATTACAATGAAAGAATGAAAGAATAAACCCTGAAAAGGTGAAGAGGAAGCCTCAGCATCCAAGATCCTCCTTCAAAGGGGTGGAAGAGAGAGTGTTTTCTTCGTTCCAGCCAGAGATACCTAACCCTAGGAAACCCTAAAGCTTATGTATCATTCGTAAATTACAAAAAGTCAAGTCCAAGCCCATTAAAGTGCCGCTCAGCGGTAAAATACCGCTCAACGGTGAGTGCGTGACTTGTTTTCTCCCCTCAGCGGCCATTTTGCCCCTCAACGGACCTTACGTGACTTCCAGAGTGCCGCTCAGCGGTAAACTACCGCTCAGCGGTGAGTGCGTGACTTGTTTTCTCCCCTCAGCGGCCATTTTGCCCCTCAGCGGACCTCCCGCAAGCTCCTGAGTGCCGCTCAGCGGTAAACTGCCGCTGAACGGTGACTTCGGCTTCTCCTTTTGCACTTTTTATTGTCTTTTCTGATTTCATCTCTCTCCTTCTTCACTTCTTTCACCAAATTCACCTTAAAACCTACACAAAAACACTGAAATCAAGCATAAACCTGTCCAGCTCTCTTATTTCCAAAAATATAAAGAAAAGCATGATTTCAAGCTAGTTTCTAAGTGTAAAGGTTGCTTTTAGTGTCAATTTTAATCATAAAAATAACAGTTTTTCAACTGTTATCACTTATCTTTGCAAATTAAGTTCTTGTCAACACCCAATTTCGTCCGGATTGACTAATAGATTTGTTTTATTCATGAGTGTAAAAAAAAAAAAAAAAAAAAAAAAAAAACTCCACCGTTCGTCCTTTGCCTTATTCGACCGTTCGTCCATTCTTACCTTTAGGACGTTCGGCAATTCTCAACTTCAACCGTTCGGTCGTCCTCAAGCGTTCATTATTCGACCGTTCGTCCATTCATTCCTTTAGGATGTTCGGCAATTCTCAGTTTCAACCGTTCGGTCATAGTGTTTTAGTGAACATTCGGTCTTCATTTGAACGTTCGATCTTGGTGATGTTATTCTCATTTGAACGCTCGGTCTCCATGATGTTTCTCTTCAGCGTTCGTACGATGCTTATTTTCGTCCAGCGTTCGGTTTTGAGCGTTCGGCCCATTATGGTTTGATCAGCAAACGGCGTTCGGTAAATAGTTTGTTGGGTCGCTCGTCCAAACAGTGGGGCGTTCGTTTTTTATTTTGTTGCACTTTATTTGTTTTAATAAAAAAATATATTTATAAAAATAACAAAAATAAAAATAAAAATAAAAATAATATAAAGATAAATAAAAACAAAAAGTCTGGAATCAGGGGATGTGTCTCGGATTTCCTGAAAGTTGTCTAAGAAAAAAACAAAAAAAAGGAAAAGACAAAAAAACAAAAATCCCAGGTTAGGAAACGTGTTTCAGAGATGTGTCGGGAACTCCTAGAAAGCAGTGAGGCAGTGTTGGTATTTCTTTAAAGGGGTTTAATTATTTTTGGCTTGACCTGGGCTTTTGGGTTGTAAACCACGAACCGTGGTACCCCTCTGACACGGCTACCTATCTTGCACCTCTGTAAAGTCCTTTTACACCACTACAAGACTCTGGATTCTAAGGAACGAGGAAGAAAGATTGATCCATTATTCAGCCCAGATCATCACCTTCATCTCCAACACACCTCACGGCCACCTTTCTTGATCCATATACCATTTCATGGCAGCACCTTAATCTTCATCCCTTTCTTCTTCATCTACATCATCCATCTCCCCTGTTGCGGCAACTCCCATTCATCTACAACAGAGACAAAAAGGGAAAGCCAGCCACAAGGGGGAGCTTCAGGAGTTTAACAATGGTGAACGGAGCTCCAAGAGTTTGTGAAAGAAGACAACACATGTCACAGCCAAGTCTTGGAAAAACATCAGCACATTGAGTCAAAAAGAAGGGGCCACCACATTGAAAACTCTTTGAAGCATCCAGCAGCTCACGGTTTGCTTGAAGCTTCTTCTTGGAGAAATAACACACGGTGGAGTGATGTCAAAGCTGGCTGGATCAAGGAGCTGGTGTCTCATTCACCTGCAAAACCATGAAACTTAGGCAGCAAATGTATCAGTCCAGTCTTGAGAACGCAATGAACATCATCCTTAGTAGGTGGAACCGGTTCCCAAAGAGAACTCTCAGAAGTCGGAGGATGAGCCATATTGCTCTCAACATACAAATCAGCAGAATATGAATCACAATCAAAGTAACATGCAGAAGGAGAATCATAATCAGAGGCACTGGTAGAATAAGCACTATTCACGAAATCAAAATAGGTAGACATGGAAAAAGAAGAATACTAAAAATCACGAAACAAATAAAACACAACACATTTATACATGCAACACGCACACACAAAACAGAACATCACATCACATCACATCACAACACAAGACAAAACACAACACACACAAACATAACAAAAAGACCTAAGACTGAACCGTTGGTCCCCGGCAGCGGCGCCATTTTGATGAGAGGGTCGCACCTCCCACAAAAGTTGTGCATAAAAGAATGTAGTATAGTACTAGGAAGTTACTCCTAGGTCGTCTCTCAAGGACCAAATTGGGTTCAATCTCAAATCAAACACGTAGTGGGGGGGGTTTGAAAGTGTTTTTGCGATTGCGGATGAACTTGAATAAAACACGAATGCAAACATAAAATGTAAATAAAAAAAAACGATATCAAATACAAAATTAAATCATTGGTCTATTAAGCTAACATGACAACTAAATTAAAGAAACTTGTATGACCCACTAAAAAGCAATTGACAAAATAAAAAAAAATTAAAATAAATAAAAAAAAAACATACTATTCAACTAGAATAGAAGAAGCTACGGTTAAGCTATGAAAATGGAACGTTGATTGCAGTAGCTTGCCACCCACTTCCATCATCAAAAACAATAATCTAAAAAGAAAATTTCGTGAACAGTGAGCTAAAAAAAAATGAATACGCTGCTCCCAAACTAAATGCATTTAAATGTATATGGTATAAAAGATTCTCGGTGCTAGCATTAAAACATAATAAATCAACAAACACATCTATTTAAAACCAAACAAAACCACTGCTTAAGCAAAGCAAATCCTAAATGAAGTCAGTACCGAAATTTTTAAAGCAAGCCACATAATAAAATGCAAATAAAGCCTTTGCTGGTTTCTTCTAAGTGAAAATCACCATTTAAATCACTGTGCTTCTAACAAGAATGAAACGTGTTTCTCCTAGCCAAACCGTGACACCTCCTTTCCAACTCCACGTGTGCAACGCTGCACATTCAGCTGAACGTTCCCATGCTTCTCACTGTCCCATTCAAAAACTTATTCGAAGAAAGTCCCTGGAGGTGGCGGCTGGAGCCCTCCAAGTGTGCACTATATATTTTCTCTCCCTACACTACCCTCCTACAACTCAAGTGCTAGACTGCTGGACTGCTGCTTCTTGTTGTTGTGTTGGGCCGGGAGCTGCTTGGATTGGACCGAGATGCTCCTGGAAAGCTGGACGCTCCCTCCAAGCTGCTGAACTTGAAGGCTTCTACAAGCAGAAAATGAAGTTTCGTGGTGTAGCCCTTTGCTGGATGCTACCTTCCATTGCTTTTCTTCAACTGATCCAGCGTGGACGCTGCCTTCCACTCTGCTGGACTGTTGGATGTGCTGCCATTGTGGGCCGTGGCATTCTCTTTCCCAGCCAGCTGGACCCGTGAGTTCCTCTTCAAAACGTGTATATCCAAAGCTACTCCTACTTGAAGGCAATAAAGAAACCAAAACTTCAATTTGTGGGCCGTTCGTGTGCTTCTTGCTGGACGTGTGAAGGCCTTAAATGAAAGATTACTTCCTCCTTAGGTGGCAACTGTTGCTTCCTTCCGTGCTGTTGTGTTGCTGGACCGTGGAATTCTCTCCTCAACGTGGCTGTTGGACCATGAAGAAACATGTTGGACGCTCTGCTGGACTCCACTGGAAGGCCTGCTGTCTCCTTTTGCTGCACCTCCTTTCATTCCCAAGCTCACACCTGCGCTGTTGCTGGATTCCAAACTTGCTGCGTGTCACACCCTTTCTCCAATGCATACACCACTCCCATGTGCATCAAAAATTGAAACCCACACCTCTCTTTCATTTTATTTTAAAATATATTTGATGTGGTATTTCTTTTCACCTCCAAATGTCTCAAATTATATTTCCAAAAATTTCCCTACAATTAATAATGCAAATAATTAGCTCAAATAATTCAAATTAATTAAAATTTGAATTTCCGATCAAATTAAGCACAATTAAGAAAAATGGGAAATTACTGGACATTTAAGCACAATTCCCTGATTAAATTCGGTACAATAAGCTAAGTGAAATTGAGAAAATATTGACTCATCATGTCTCATTCACGGACAACATCAAGGCATGAGGAGCAGCACTCTTTGGAAGCAAATCAATAGGAGTTGCTGCCACATCTTTCTATCAAATTATCACGGCTGGAAGCAAGCCAATGCACACTGTAATGAATCTCTTTTTGGCTGGAATGAAGAGCATGGTGAGTGCATACTGCAGCAAAGTTTAAACGTCCATTGTGAAGGATGAAGCCACCACCACGGCTGGAAGGAGCTCACGGTCTAGGTGCAGCAAAGAGAAGGGTGGTAGCAGCTCCACACGATCAGCAACTCCAAGGACCTTCACGGTCCAGCACCTAGCAGTAACATCCAGCCAACTCTCAACACCCAAAGCAGATAACAGATATTAGAGGATAAGGGAGCAATTGTCGAGAGCAAGTTCTAAGTTCAAATGAAGGGGGGTAACTGTCGGAGTTAGGTTGGCGGCAGTATCGTGCGAAGAAAAGAGAAGGAAGAGGGGAAGAGCTGGTGGAAGGTGGTGGCGCGACGGCCTGTGTGCGTGAGCCGATGGACAGGACGAACCCCTCCCTGGGGTTGCCGATTTCAAAGGGAGACGAGAGATAGGGAAGGTGGTGGCGCGGTAGCCGTTTTGGCGCGGTGGCCGGTTTGGTGGCACGCAGGGAAGATGCCCCTTCATCGGAGTTCTAGGCTGGGAGAAGAGTCCAGAGGTGGCGCGGGGGCTGGGTCGTGGTTGTGAGCGGCGGCCGGCTGGGCAGAGGCGGCAGCGTGCGTGAAGAGGAGACAAACATCCCTGGGTTACCTTTCTCGTAGAGAACCCTAAGCGTGCAAGGTCCGAATGGAAAAATGAGATGAGGTTGGGGGAACCCCTAATGAGTTTCTGATTGGGGTTAATAGGCTTTGGGCCTGGCTGGTGGGCTGCCTCCTCTTCTCGGTGACGTGAAATTCCCATTCACACCCCCACTGCGCTTCTGCAAACAAAGAGGAGTTTGGGCATTGGGCCCATTTCGTTTCTAACACTTCCAAACCCCACTGCTGCACCCATATCATCACTTGGGCCTGGACTGAACCTGATTGGGTCACACCCCTGGTTTGTTTTATCTCCGCACCCCCACTTTTTTTTTTGGCAGTTTTTTGTTTTTATCTCGTGTCAGGTTTGGTTTATTTATTTTTAGTATGTGTTTGACTATTATGATTTTAATGTACATAACCCTTTCATGATAACCCCACCCCCTATCTTTAGTGTTTTATACATTGTGTTTGTTTATTTGCTACACTTTGAATACTAAAAAAGATAAATTATAAAAATATAAAAAATAGTTATTGTTTTCACAATGTTATTTTATTGTAAACACTTATGAAAATATTATTTTAATATTATAAAATTACAAAAGTTATAAAGTAAAAAATGATGAAAAAATAAGAAGTTAAGTAATGGTATAAGTACTCGTACGATCGTCCGCATCAGCCTAGTACTTAATATCTTCAATTTAAAAAATTTAAATAATGGTATGAGCGCTCGTGCGATCGTCCGCATCAGCCTAGCACTCAATACTCTCAAGTCTTCCAAAATAAGTAAATAATGGTATTAGCACTCGTGTGATCGTTCGCATCGTCCTAGTGCTTAATATTATTCCTTCTCTTGTAAAAATAATTAAAAATATTTAAATATCATTCCAAAGGTACAAGTACTCGTGTGACCGTTCGCGTCGGCCTAGTACTCATTACCTTCTTTTTCTCGAAAATATTAAAAACATAAAATCTTCAAAAATTAAAAAACATCTGGCTTTTTCAAACAACAAATAGTCTTGCAACCCAGAACTACGTGATCCTTGATTCTCCATCAAGAGTGGAGATACGTAGGAGCAAGGCCAGTCCTTGTCAGGTTCACTTTCCCAAAAATCCAAAATCATTTCTAAGCGAAATTCTCAAACCGTTTTCTAAACAAAATTTCTAACAAAGTCTTAAAAGAACTACGTAACCCTGATTTCTCATTTTGAATGAGAATACGTAGGAGCAAGGTCAATCCTTGTCGGGCCCAAAAAACTAAAAAATATGTTTTGTTTATTTAGAATTTTATTTTAGGGGATAGTTAAACATTTTGAAAACCACATCATATTCGTGCATTTAGTTAAAGGTACTGCCTTAGGGCAAGCGTTGTGGGGTGCTAACACCTTCCCCACGCGTAACCGACTCCCGAACCCAATCTTTGGTTTTCGTGGACCGTGCTTTATCGTTTTATGGTTTTTCCATAGTTTTCCAGAATAAACTATGGTGGCGACTCCAAAATCTCTTTTCCAAAACCGATTTTCTTTTTGGATCGTCGTCCCGTCGCGATTCCGGTTGCGACAGTTCTTTACACAAGCATGATTTAAATTTGGTTCTCTTTGATTTACTGTGTTGCAAATTGATAAGGGTGTTCTAGGTTCATTGCATTTCCAGTAGCAAAATTTTATCTCTTTTGGTTTGTTAGATGATTGAGGAGTGTAGGTACTGTCACGTGGTGCAAGGGTCTTCATATAAAAAAAATCCTTCTTCTAGAACTATAACATTAGCATTTAGTGAAAGCTTGTGGGACCTTTTCTTTTCAACTCTTTTTGACTTCTACTTAATTGTGTTGGAGGAGTAGATAGACACGGCCATTTGAGTGGTAAGTGTACATCATTGCTTAGGTGGATAGCATTTGTTTTTCAATTTGGAAGGAAAAGGTGAAGAAGTGTGAGATGGATGGGTAGGATGTGTAGTGGATAGAAAGCACGGTTTTTGGGAGGAAGAAGTGAAGTGGTTATTACGTGTTGGGAGTTGAGGTCCTGCAGCTGGAAGAAATAAAGAGAAAGTTGAATTGTTTTGGTAGAGTTAGGAGAGGTAATGTGGAGTGTGCAGCCGTGAGTGGTGTTAGAGGAGAGAATGCATTTTGAGTTTGGTTGGAAGCAGCAACAATATGCTAAGTGGATAAATAGGAGTAGGTGTCATGATTTTGCATGAAAGGGGTGGTGAGTTGTCACGTCCAGGGGCTGCACTAAGACTTTGTTTCTTACAGTTGATGCACTCATCTTGTAATGTTGAAAATTTCCAATTTAGTTTTCCTTTTTCTTTTGTTCATCTACAATTTTAATTCAATGCATTAATTTAATTTACTGTTTCTGAAATGTAATTTCTGTTTTACTGTTTTTATTTTACTGCAGTAATTTTGATTCTGTTTTTAATGTTTTTCTGTACTTACTATTTTCTGTATTTTACGTTTTTCTGTATTTTCGTTTTTACTGTTCCAATTTTATTTTCACTGTTTCATGTAACTGTATTTTCGTTTTTACTGTTTTAATTTCGTTTTACTGTTTTGAATTTTATTTCAATGCTTTTAAATTTTACCGCAACCAAAAAATTCACAAACCCCCCCCCCTTTTCCGTGTGTGATCTGAGACTGAACCGCAATATTGGTCCTTGTGAGACGACCTAGGAGTCACTTCCTAGCACTATACTGCATTAATATCTGCAATCAACTTTTGTGGGAGGTGCGACCCTCTTAACAAAATGGCGCCGCTGCCGGGGACCAATGGTTCAGTCTTAGGTCTTTTTGTTGTGTTAGTGTGTGTTGTGTTTTGTCTTGTGTTGTGATGTGATGTTCTATTTTGTGTGAGAGTGTTGCATGTATAAATGTGTTGTGTTTTATTTGTTTCGTGATATTTAGTATTCTTCTTTTTTCATGTCTACCTATTTTGATTTTGTGAATACTGCTTATTTTGCTAGTGCCTCTGATTATGATTCTCCTTCTGCATGTTACTCTGATTGTAATTCATATTCTGCTGATTTTTATGCTGAGAACAATATGGCTCATCCTCCGACTTCTGAGAGTGCTCCTTGTGAGCCGGTTTCACTTAATGAGGATGATATTCATTGCGATCTCACCTCTGGACTGATACATTTGCTGCCTAAGTTTCATGGTTTTGCAGGAGAATGCCCACATAGACATATGGAGGAGTTCCACATCATGTGCTCTTCAATGAAACCTCCAGATGTCCCTCTTGATCACATTTTCTTGAGCGCATTTCCGCATTCATTACAAGGAGCAGCTAAGGATTGGAAAGACTCTCTTCCTCTAAGATCCGTTACCGATTGGGGATATCTTGAGCATCAGTTTCTGAGTAAATTCTCCCCTGTGCAATATGGTTACAACAATAATCTTGGATGGAATGAGACTAACTTGGGATGGCAAGGTACCCCACAACAACATCATTATCAAGAACCACCATTCCAGAGTACTTGTATGCCTCCACCAGTCCAGCAATACCAAAGTCAGCAATATGATGCTCCTGCCCAAATAGCTCCTCAGCCTTCTACTTCTGAGCCTACATTGCAGGAGTTGTTGGAGCAGATGACCATGCAGAACTTTCAGTTTCAGCAAGAGAACATGCAGTTTCAGCAAGAAATAGGAGTTGTCATTCAGAGTATGACTGATCAGACAGGGCAAATGGCCACTCAACTCACTGAGGAACAGTCTCAAGATTCAGAGTTACCATTTCAGACTTTTCAGATTCCAGATGATGTTAGTGTCATTGATTTAGGAGATGGGAACCAAAGTCTTGCGCTCATTGTGCCACCTACTCTCCTACCTTCAGATGTCCCTACTCTTGCGATTGAGGAGATAGATCCTGATGAAGATTTGGAGGACCAAGCAAGTATAAGCAGCAATTGTGAGCCAGGTAGACCACCTTCATCTTCCCACACTCTAACAATCTTCAAGGAAGAGGAGGTAAGCATACCTCAGTATGATTATGTCTGTGATGATTATGTTCATGATTATGTTGTTCATGATTATGCTGTTGAGAGGTATGTTGATGATCATATTGTTGGTGAGCATGTTTTTAATTCTTCCTCTGTGCATGATGAGAACCACGTTTTAATATCACATCCGAATGTTTATTCTCAATGCACTGAACATGAATCTGAGTCTGTTATTGATATTACTTTTAATTTGGAAATTGATTCATGTTCTGAGGATGTATCTGAGGTTCAGTTACACTGGGATTGGGTGTTATACTCCTGCATGAAATTTCTATAGAGCCACATTGCACTAACCCTATTGCAGGAGGTACAAATGAATTTGATCAACAAACACCCGTAGTGGACAACAAAGGTGCTCACACTAACAAAAGCTTCAAGATCAATAAGCACCTGTTGAACCCGCTCATCAACAATCACTTCTTAGATCCAGCTGTGGAAGACATTTCCCTGCTTGATCAAATCTGGAGGATGAAGCAGTTCTTCCACAAAACTTCCTGACTGGATCCAATGGTGGAAGACATCTCCCTGAAAGTCCAAAATTGGCAACTGCCACCATGATCAGGGGAGTTTTCCTTTTCTCTTCTCCTCCTTTTCCTACTTTTATTGCACTTGTCCATGATGTGTTGATTGTTCTGATTTCTGATCTTATGCTTATGACACATTGAGGACACTGTGTAGTTTAAGTGTGGTCTATTGGGGGAGATTCTGATTTTTCTTTGTTAGTTTTTGTTTTCCGTGTTAAATTTTTTCTTTTCTAGGTAGTTTTTGTTTTGTTTTGTGTACAGTTTTACATGTTTCTCTTGATTTCTGGACTTTGTTTGGGTTGTATATATGTCTTTCACTTCATTGATACTCTGATTGGTTGGAAATCCTTGCTTTTCTCTACTTGGAAGATGATTATGATTTTTGAGAGTTGAATTGATTGTGACAGAATTACCCTATGTGAGATTTGAGCCACTTTATGTTCTTTCTTGTGTGTGATATGTCTCTTGATTGCTTGCGCATATGCCTTGGCTTGACTCTTGTTGATAACTCTTGATTGATGTGCATGTTTGGAGATGATGAAGGCATTTTTGTTCTTGAGCCTCTCTGGCCAAATAAGCCTACCTTGTTCTAAACCTTTGAAAACCCTTTTTGAGCCTATACTTTCCTCATTTCTTTGTTTTGAAGCTCATACACCAGCCCTAAAAAAAAAAACCATTATTACCTTAGCCTTGGGGAATTTTGGAGCTTTGGAATTGTTTTGGGAATAAGTGTGGTCTCCTGGGAGTTTCAGAGGAATTGGCTAGTGAGTCCTCTTCTTATCGTGTTTTTGTAAATATGTGGTGTATCTTGTCTCTTGAAATTGTGTGCTGAATAGAGAAAAGAAAAGAGACAGGATGAAAAAAAGAGAGCAGAAAAATAGTGAAAAAAAATGTGAATAATTGTGAATAATGGAGTCAAGAAGAGGATGGAATTAGAGGTTGTGGGTGTGTTTGAATGTGTTTACACTTGTTCCCCATTGCTCCTCTGTTCCTTATGGTTTGTAGCTTCTTATCCAGATATATCCTGCCTTGTCCTTGGCCCCATCACAACCATGAAAAGACCTTTTGATTTGAACATGTGTATGTGCTTGAGTGTTGATATTAGAGGCTTGCCAAGTCTATTTGTGTTTGCTTTCTTGAGTGCATTGAGTGACATCGATTTACCTTAAACACTTGAGAGAAACACTCATTGTGTGCATCTGTGAGGCTATGTTACTTTTGATTCACCTCTTGAGCTGATTGATCATTTTGCCATGTCTTGAATTGCTTGGATGATTTCATGAGTATCTGCTTTCTCTGATTGATTCTGTGTTGGATATTGTCTACTTCTTTTCTTGGTCCAGATTCCTTGAGAACTGTGTAATTCTGTTCTTGTCCTAGTTAGAGTTTGTTTTCTGTGTGCTGAGTTTGTGTCACTTCCCTGATGTCCTTTGAACTATTCCTTGATCTGCGTCTTGATTTTGCCCAGGAGTGCAAAAGACTAAGTGTGGTCTATTTTGATGAATCAATATTTTATTGATTTCACTTAGTTTATTGTACCGGATTTAATCAAGGAATTGTGCTTGAATGTACAGTATTATCCTATTTTTCCTAATTGTGCTAAATTTGATCGGAAATTCTTATTTTAACTAATTTGAATTATCTGAGCTAATTATTTTACAAGGAAAATTTGGAGATACAATTTGGGACATTTGAAGGTTAAATGAGAAATGGCAATTGAGCCCAATGCATCTCAGTCATTTCAATTTTCGCACAGTGCTGCGTGAATGTTGTGTCAACTTGTGTATCCTCGTTTGAGTTCAATTCTTATCCGTTTTCCATGCAATTTTTTTTCATAGTTTCGTATGGATGTCTATTTTCACGTATAGTTTTTATTTTGTTTAAATTCGTTCTGTGCTGTTCCCAGTATTTTTTTTACTCCCCTATGTCAGTCCAATGCTTTATGTCTGAGTGATTTCTAATCTATTTGCATTTGCTTGCTGTTGGGCACTTGTGGTGGCTAGGAATTGATAATTGGACAGTGCTAAAACCTCCCAACACTCTTAAACAAGGCATACAACAGCTTGGCTTTATTGAATAGCAAAGAAAAAAAAGCAGCCACATGCACATCACGGCCCACATGGAAAGCTTTTGGATTTTAAAATTGGAAACTGGAGTGTCACGGCTTGGGCTGCAAATAAGCTCACGGCCCATGGAAAATCAATTTTGAAGCTCCAGCTGCCACTTGGGAAAAAGCACACGGACACTGGATGAATGAAGGGTGTCAAAAGCAAGGTCCGGCAAGAGAGGGCTGCACCTTCACGCCCACGGTCCAGCAGAGGATGTGCAGGTTTTTGGGGGGCATCCAGCCGCCACTCTTTGGGGGGTTTCGGTTTTCTTTATGCTTTGGCTTGAAAAACACATGGTCTGGTTTTTTTTTTTTTGTTTACGGGATGGAGAATGGTTGAGGTGTGCTCCAGCCGCCACCCTCACTGAAGGATTCTCGGACTTTTGACTCTTGGTTTTTAGAACGTTGCTTTTGGAGATAGGAGGACTGCATCCAGCCGCCACCTTGGAGGCACACGTTCACTAGCCACCACCAAAGGAAGAACACGGAGAACTAGAGGGATGGTTGGATGGGAGAGCATTTGGGCTACAAGTGTACACGGTTTGGGGTTTTGCTCATGTTGTTTTACTTCATTTAAGTGTTTGCTTTTACTGCCATTTTGCTGCAACGTGTTGACTTATTATAGCAGCTTGAATGTTGTTGTATTTTAATTCTTGAACTGCTGGAATGTACTGCTATTTTACTCGTTAATGACTGAAAATTTACTAGCATTGGCTTATCTTGTAATGTTGAATTTCCAATTTAGTTTTCCTTTTTCTTTTGTTCATCTACAATTTTAATTCAATGCATTAATTTAATTTACTATTTCTGAAATGTAATTTCTGTTTTACTGTTTTTATTTTACTGCAGTAATTTTGATTCTGTTTTTAATGTTTTTCTGTATTTACTATTTCCTGTATTTTACGTTTTTCTGTATTTTCGTTTTTACTGTTCCAATTTTATTTTCACTGTTTCATGTAAATGTATTTTCGTTTTTACTATTTTAATTTCGTTTTATTGTTTTGAATTTTATTTCAACGCTTTTAAATTTTATCGCAACCAAAAAAACCACAACCCCCCCCTTTTCCGTGTGTGATCTGAACTGAACCGCAATATTGGTCCTTGTAAGACGACCTAGGAGTCACTTCCTAGCACTATACTGCATTAACATCTGCAATCAACTTTTGTGGGAGGTGCGACCCTCTTAACAGACTCCTCTTGCAAAGTATTGGATGGCTTTTTCTCATGCCAACATTCAGCCATGTTCTCATGTGTTAGACATCACTCTTAGCAGGGCACTCCTCCTTTACTGTGCAATCAGGAACTTGAATGTCAATATTGGATAGGTAATAACTGATGAGATAAGGGTGTGCGCTAACACAACAAACAACAAAGCACCCTTAGGACATCCTTCTTTAATCACACACCTCTATAAGATAGTTGGGGTGGATACCTCTGCTCCACCCTCTGAAAGGCCAAGAAAAGCAATTGATGAGGCCTATTACATACAATATTGTGGAGGTAAGGAAGCAGCTCAGCCAATTCCACCATGTCGTACTCGCAGAGAAAGAGGGCAAGCATAGAGTCAGGCATTTGCTGAGACACATGAAGCAGAACCTTTCCAAATGAGGGACATGTACATGTCTCTTATAGGTGCACAGTTACAGTCTATCCACAGAGGGCAGGTGGCCACTGCTGAGATGATTGTTGGAATGTATGATACTCCTCCACCTCCAGCATACAGGTGGACTATGGAGGAGTTTCATAATGTGGTAGCTTGGCCAGAAGAGCAGGTACAAGGCAGCAGAGCTGGAGCAGCTGAAGCTTCAGCTATGGATATGGATGAAGATGATGTTGATGATGATGATGCATTTGAGGATGCTGAAGATGAGGAAGAAGAGGAGGATACGGATGACAACTTAGATTGATGAGGAGCTGAGATAACATTTACTGATGAATGCTATCATAACTAGAGCAGGACTTATGCTTTTGTTTGGTTTAGTGTTTTGAACTTATTTATGTTTTTAGAATAGGGTTTGATGTACTCAATTGAAAACTTTGTCTGTTATGATGGTTTGCTTATGATTGTGATTGTTTGATAAGTAATGCTTGATAATGCTTTGATATGGATTGATGTTGAGATGTGCACATTAGATGCTTATACAGGTGGTTCACAAGCATTGTGAACAAATGCAAGATGTTGTGATTGTGATTATGACTCTGAGCAGGATGTTATGTGTGGAATGTGAATGAGCTTATATGTGAGGTTTTGAGCTCCAGAGTTTTTGTGATTGGATGCTATTCCTTTGGAAGCATGAATGACTTTGCTCAGGTTTTCTATGATTGAATTACTTGCTTGTTTGCATCATATGATCAAGGCCATTTGTTGGTAACCTTTTTATTAGCCAAATTCATAAATTTAGCCCACTAAAAGAGAGCATTATGTGTTCTATCATTTGAACCCGTAGCCTTGAACATGAATTGAAAACCCTTGTTGAAAAGCTTTACCTTGAGTTAAGATGAGAATATTTTGTGGTATGTATAAATTTTCAAGTTTGGGGTTGTTGGAAAATAGAAAGGGAAATTGAAAGCATTGAGCTAAGAGCTAAGAATTAAGTATGTGAAAAGAGAAAGAAAAAGAGAAAGAAAAGAAAAGAAAAAGCAAAGCTCAATGCAAAGGAAAGTTGGGAAAAGTAAGAATGATTGTGTTTATATGATTCTCTTAACTCAAGGGTTTTGTGATCTAGAAAAACCAATTTTCTTGTTAGCCCAGCCACATTATAAGCCATTGAAAAGTCCTTGTGATGATGCATGTGTGTGAATTTATTTGATTATGGTTAAATGAAAGGCAAAGTCAATTCATGTGACATTGTGATAGTAGAAGTGAATGAGTGATTAGCTCTTATACACTTGTGTTTGAGTGAAACACTTTACCTAGTGAAGAAATATTCCATGAGCACATTAACATCCATGCTTAGTTGATTGATCATTCATGAAAAATAGCATTTGTTGGATATTAAGTGACTTTGTGAACACCAAAGCATGTGCATGTCTTGATTGAAATCTTTGTCATGAGTTTAATTGAAGTTTGTACTTATCTTGAAAAGAGAATTTTTGAATGAGTGAACCATTGTACAGATTGGTAGAAGATTGAGTTACATCTTGTTTGCTTGAGGACAAGCAAAGTTCTAAGTTTGGGGTTGTGATAACAGTTGAAAAACTGTTATTTTCATGCTTAAAATTGATACTAAAAGCAACCTTTAACACTTAGAAACTAGCTTGAAATCATGCTTTTGGTCATATTTTTAGAAATAAGAGAGCTGGACAGGTTTATGCTTGATTTCAGTGTTTTATGCAGGTTTTAAGGTGAATTTGGTGAAAGAAGAGAAGAAGGATAGAGATGGAATCAGAAAAGAATTATTAAAGTGCAAAAGGAGAAGTCGCAAGTACCGCTGAGCGGCAGTTTACCGCTGAGCGGCACTCAGGAACTCACGTTGGATCTGCTGAGGGGTGAAAATGTCGCTGAGGGGGAAGAATCAACTCACGCATTTACCGTTGAGCGGCACTGTTTTGGGCTTGGGCCTAATTTTCTGTAATTTTACGAATAGTATATAAGCTTTAGGTGTTCCTAGGGTTTGTATCTTTGGCTAAGACAAAGCAAACACTCTCTTTTCCACCCTTGGAAGGAAGATCTTGGATGCTCAGGCTACCTCCTCCTTTTTCTAGGGTTTTATCTTTCTTTCATTCATTATTGTTCATCTAGTTTCACCATGAATATGGTGAACTAAACCTTGTATTGTTGTTGGGGAATCAATGTAGTCTTGTGAAACTCTCATATATGGAATTTGTTTTAACATCTTATTTTAAGACTTATGCTTTCTTTCATCATTAGTTAGGGTTTTTCCTCTTTGCTTAAAGCTTGCTTTGTTTAACTCATTCATTGATTTTGTCGATATGGGAACGTACGGGGAAATCTAGATCCGGGGAATTTCTCCCAATAGCATATTGGTTGCCTTTAAGCTTCTGCACTTCAGAATTAATTACTAGGAATGCTAGGAATTGTATGAACTCGTAATTAAGGATAGGCCTTCTTGCAAGGTGATTTAGAGAGTGGCATTAGCAATTGATGAAAAGAATGATGAATTCCTAAAGTATATGAGAGTGGATAAGATGAAATTGATAACCCCAACAACATACTCATCCATCTAATTCATTAAAGTGTTTGTATTCCTCTTTTCCATTGATCAAATTCATGCATACATGTTTAATTATTGTCTTTTGCATTTAAACCCTACAATCAATTGTTAGCAAGTCTTAAATAATCAACAAATCATATAGCTAACTAGGCCGTGAGTCCTTTGGGAAAACGATACTTGGTCTTACCTAGTTTTATTACTTGATACGATTCGGTCACACTTGCCGATTGTTAAACAAGTTTTTTGCACCGTTTTTCGGTGTTCATAAATTTGTCATCAGTGGTGTAAATCACCTCTTATATGAAGTCGACCTCCCTTAACTTGCGCACCTCTTCATTAATGGCCGCGCTTTTCTCTGCGCCTAACCTCCTCTTCTTCTGAGCAACCGACTTGGCCTCTTTGACCAGAGTCAGCTTGTGTGACATTACTGAGGGGTGGATGCCCGGCATGTCAGACGCTGCCCAAGCAAACAAGTCGCGATTACGGCAAAGTATCGCTTGTAACTCTCGTTCTACTCCTGGCTCCAACCCCCCGCAATGCGGGTAATTGATAACAGTTGAAAAACTGCTATTTTCATGCTTAAAATTGATACTAAAAGCAACCTTTAACACTTAGAAACTAGCTTGAAATCATACTTTTGGTTATATTTTTAGAAATAAGAGAGTTGGATAGGTTTATGCTTGATTTCAGTGTTTTATGCAGATTTTAAGGTTAATTTGGTGAAAGAAGTGAAGAAGGATAGAGATGGAATCAGAAAAGACACAAAAAAATGCAAAAGGAGAAGCCGTAATTACCTCTCAGCGGCAGTTTACCGCTGAGCGGCACTCAGAAACCCACGTTGGCTCCGCTGAGGGGTGAAAAGGCCGTTGAGGGGAGGAAAACAACTCACGCACTTAGCGCTGAGCGGTAGTTTACCGCTGAGCGGCACTAATTTGGGCTTGGGCCTAATTTTCTGTAATTTTAGAATAGTATATAAGCTTTAGGACATCCTAGGGTTTGTATCTTTGGCTGAGACGAAGCAAACACTCACTTTTCTACCCCTTGAAGGAAGATCTTGGATGCTTAGGCTACCTCCTCCTCTTTCTAGGGTTCTATCTTTCATTCTTTCATTATTGTTCATCTAGTTTCACCATGAATATGGTGAACTAAACATTGTATTGTTGTTGGGGAATCAATGTAGTCTTGTGAAACTCTCATATATGGAATTTGTGTTTTAACGTCTTATATTAAGATATATGCTTTCTTTCATCTTTAGTTAGGGTTTTTCCTCTTTGCTTATTGCTTGCTTTGTTTAACTCATTCATTGCCATGATTATTGATTTTGTCGATACGGGAACGTATGGGAAAATCTAGATCCGGGGAATTTCTCCCAATAGCATATTGGTTGCCTTTAAGCTCCTGCACTTTAGAATTAATTACTAGGAATGCTAGGAATTGTATGAACTCGTAATTAAGGATAGGCCTTCTTGCAAGGTGATTTAGAGAGTGGCATTAGCATTGATGAAAAGAATGATAAATTCCTAAAAATATATGAGAGTGGATAAGATGAAATTGATAACCCCAACAATATACTCATCCATCTAATTCATTGAAGTGTTTGTATTCTGTTTTTCTCCATTGATCAAATTCATGCATACATATTTAATAACTGTCTCTTGCATTTAAACCTTCAATCAATTTGTTCTTAAGTCTTAAATAATCAACAAATCATATGGCTAAACTAGGTCGTGAGTCCTTTGGGAGAACGATACTTGGTCTTACCGAGTTTATTACTTGATACGATTCGGTCACACTTGCCGAGGGTTAAACAAGTTTTTGGCGCCGTTTTTCGGTGTTCATAAATTTGTCATCAGTAATCTGCTCTTCATTACGCCCTATCTTCACTTTGCGCAGTTCTCCAATCAGCTCTATTTGATCATCCGTATTCGTTCGGGCATCGAGGTCGGTCATTGCCACCTCTGAGCTGACCGTCCGTCGTCGCGTCACCCGGGGGTGGAGTTTTAACCCCGTTGCATAGCATTCCCGGGCTGTATTTTGGTCGGCTCTGACGGTACAGATGGTTCCTTTCTCCAATGGATACTTCATCGTTAAGTGTGGGGTGGACACTATTGCCCCAAACGCATTTAAGCATAGCCGGCCCAAAAGGTTGTTGTACGACGTGTTGGCATCTACCAGTAGATACCGAACCTTCCTCTTATTGCCCTCCCGTTCGGTTCCTAGACGAGTACGGAGGTCCACGTAGCCTCGATTGTCCACCCGCTCTCCGGCGAATCCCACTATCTGCTCATTGAACAGCACAATAAGGTCCTCTGACAGGTCCATTCGTTGAAATGTCTTCCAATAAAGAATGTTGGCGGAGCGTGGAAATCATCATCCATAAATGTGATTTAAGGCATGGATCTCTTGGCTCTCTGTACTGCATTAACCGAGCAAAGAGACCTAATATGGCGTTTTCGCACCGATGAGGACGATCCTCCCCCGGCAAACCCTTCTCAAATGGTGTTAATGTGGCCACACAACGATCGGTCATTACTCCTACTTCTACTCCTGCTCTGGCGCCTCTCTTGCCGGGAACGGTTACTATTGTAGTTCTATGATCGTCCCCTAACATCGTGCCTCGACGAGCTCCTACGAAGACTACGTGGTCGTGCCGAAGAGCCAACGTGGCGTTCAGTATGTTCGATCTTGACATACTTCTTCAACTGCCCCGCCCGGATCAGCTCCTCGATACGGTCCTTGAGAGTCACGCACTCCTCCGTGGTGTGACCCAAGTTCTGATGCCACAGGAAGTGCTTGTTCCCGTCGGCACCGGGCGGGGTAGGGTGCCTCTTGGGCACCTGTATGAGCTCAATGCTCAAAGCTTCTTGTAGTATCGTCGCTCGGGGGGCGTTTAATGGGGTGTAATGTTAGAAATGTGGACCCTTGGGGGGCTCCTTCGGTCTGAACCCCCCGATCTTTCCGGATTGTCCTCCCTGGCTCCTGCCCTTCGATTTTTCCTTTGCTTTCCTGGGCCTCCTTTCCGTAGGATTGCTTCATTTCCTCCACCCTTATTTCATCTGTTGCCCGTTCACGCCGCTCCTCCAGAGTCTTCGGCATCCGCCAGCAGACGCTTTCCTTGAATGGTCTTGGTTTGAGCGCGGGTAAGACATACTGAAGAACCAACTCCGAGTTGAGACCCTTCACCCGCCGAACCATTTTTTGGTAGCGGTCCATGAACGCTTTCAGTGTTTTGTCCTTGCCTTGCTTGAGGGCGGACAATCCAAAGATGGTTAAATCCTGGGAACACCAGCTGGCAAACTATCGGCCGAACATGGCCTTTAGGCCCTCAAAACTTCCTATGGAATTGGGGCACAAAAGAGTTGAACCAATCCAGGGCTTCTCCTTCGAGGGATAAAGAAAACGCTTAACACCATATTGCCCGGTCCCCAGTTCGAAATGCCATCCGGGTTATGAACACCTTCACATGATCGTGAGGGTCGGTCGCCCTATCGTAAATGTTGAGCTGCAATGGGACGAAATGCTCGGATATGTGGACATCCATGATAGCTTGGACGAAAGGTAGGTGATCAGAGGTATCTTCAGCCTTAACCTTACTTCCCTCGACCTCCGACCTGGGCGATTTCCAGGTAGGATCGGGCATGCTGCTGTGTGTTGAACAGAATTTTGTCGCCTAAAATCTCAACAAACCTAAATTCTCCACTAATGTAGTATAGGGGCAACCTAGGGTCTAATTCGTGGACTTGGTATTTGTTAAGCTAGAATTGTAGAATTAAGCCTATTTTATTTATTTACTAAAAGGCTTAATTACCTACTTAGTCCCCATGTTCGGAGGTAATTTGCTGTTTAGTACCCGGTTTTAAAAATGTAGGCATTTGATACCTATGTTTTGAAATTTGTATCAATTGAATCCTACCCACTTAACGCCGTTATAAATCTAACGTTTTTCTGACTGTGTATGTGATTTGTGGACGAGCGTTTGTGGACGAGCGACGAGGACGCTCGTCCAGCGAAGAGGACGCTCGTCCAGCGAGGCAGAAGAGGACGCTCGTCCAGCGAAGCGAACGCCCAGTCAGGCAGAAGAGGACGCTCGTCCAGCGAAGCGAACCCCCAGTCAGGCAGAAGAGGACGCTCGTCCAACGAAGCGAACGCTCGTCCATAACCGCTCGTCCACAAATCACATACACAGTCAGAAAAAACGTTAGATTTATAACGGCGTTAAATGGGTAGGATTCAATTGATACAAATTTCAAAACATAGGTATCAAATGCCTACATTTTTAAAACCGGGTACTAAACAGCAAATTACCTCTGAACATGGGGACTAAGTAGGTAATTAAGCCTTACTAAAATTATCTAAAACTAGGTGGGGAAATAAAATTGCAAAACTGTAATCTAAAATATAAAACAATCTAATAATGCATGTATCTTCCTAAACTAAGAATTGAATGAATGAAACAAAATTGAAATATGAAATGCGTAATTCCTATCCTAAACGATATGCTTATAAAAGTAAACGAAATCTAAAACTTAAATTCTAATGAATCAATGCAATTAACAATGGTGAATCAACATATAAAATGAAATGCAAAGTAAGAAACTAAAACTGTGATTATGAATGGAAAAGACAGTAACACACATTCAATATTCTTATTCTACTCTTAAATTGAAATTACTCAGAATCTGCAATGAAAAGAAAAAAAAAACATATTGAATCAAAACTAAAATAAAGCAATAAAACCAAGTCTAACAAAATCCAAAACCCCTAAAATGCTACTCTAAATCATGCAAATACTGAAATCATAAAAGATCAAAACTAAATCAATGCAAGAATCAAACAATAGCAGTGCTGGAAATTTAAAAGTGCAAATAGAACCGTAAATTGAAACTGAAATTGGAAAGAGCAACTTTTATTAAGAACTGGAAATCAAGACTACAGATACCAAAGTCAAAGATTCCATCGTCTGTCACCATTCCATCGTCTGTCATCTAATGGAGAGATCAAAGAACTCCAGCGAAGCAAGATCAAAGTTTCTGCTATCTAAGAAAGCTTTCAAAACCTAAGCTAAAGCATGAGAAAATCCTAATTTAAGTACACCGTCTGTTGTTAACACTCGGCAAGTGTACCCAATCGTATCAAGTAATAATAAAATGGTAAGACCAAGTATCATTTCCCAAAGGACTCACGGCCTAGACAGTTATGTGATTTCTTGATTAAATTAGACTTGTAAACGAAATCATTGTGTTTGAATTGTAGAAAATAAACATGAATGCAAGTTTTTGATCAATTGGATTGAAAGAAGCAAAAGTGATTGATGTAAAATATGGAATGATGATGTTGTTGGGGTTTCCGATTTATCCTATCAACTCTCATGTATTCATGAATTCATCTTTCTTCATTAATGTTAATGTTAGTTTCTAATTTACCTTAAACCCGATGTCTCGGTGAAGAAAGCCTACTCCTAATCACTAGTTTACAATGTCTTGTCTCCATAGCAATTCTTCATGCATTACATTCGCACAAAAGCTTAAAGGCAACCAATCCTCCTATCCCTATGTCTAAGAATTATTGCTCTTGGGAGAATTTCCTTAGTTCTAGATTTATCTATATGTGTCCATATAAATAACATCAATGATCATGCAATTGAATGAGTTAAACAAAGCATGCATAGAGTAAAGAGGAAAAATCCTAACAATTAATGAAGCAAAGCATATAAAATATAGAACCAATTCAATAGATGAGAGTTTTAAAGGATTACATCGGTTCCCCAACAACAATGGAGGTTTAGTTCACCATAGACATGGTGAAACTAGATGAAAAACAATGAAAGATAAAATCCTAGAATTTGAAGAAAGGAGCTTCCGCATCCAAAATCCGCCTCCAAGGGGTGAAGAAAGTGTGATTTCGCCTCTTTCTGTCCAAAGATATCAACCCTAGGTCGACTAAAACCTTATATAGTTTATTAAAAATTACAGGAAATAGGCCCAAACCCAATTAAATGGCGCTCGGCGGCAGTTTTGGCGCTCAGTAGTAAGTGCGGCTCTTCGAAATGACGCTCAGCTGCAATTTTGGCAAGCGTGAGACAACAAAAATTGGCGCTCAGCGCCTCTTGCCGCTCAACGCAACTTTTTCTGCACTTTGGTTTACTTTTCTACATTCTGGTTGACTTTTCTGCATTCCAACCATTCAATACTTTAACTTTTCTTTCAAATCATTCCAATAGCCTACAAAATCAAGGGAATCTAGTACAAAATAATTAAATTCATCTTCAACTCTCTTATTCACAAAACTAAAGCAAAAACATGAGTTAAAGCAAGTTTCTAAGTCAAAAAGGGTTGACTTATTATTCAAATTAAGTATAAAAATAACGGTATTTCAATCGTTATCATCTGTCACCTTGTGCACGTACTCTACTGCGTTACAAAACTTCCTTTTTATAGGGAAAGTCAGAAATAGAAAAAGAAAAAGAAAGAGGGAAAGAGGGGAAGCACTACCAACTAACTATGGAAGCTTCTCGAGTATCATCTTCAACTAACTCTCGAACCGCTTCGTGCTCCTTCCTCGGCCCATTCAGCTCCGCACGTGCCTCCACTCATTCTGACCGATCAACACTATGGGTTGGCCTCCTTTGATCCGATTATCCTTCTAGGCTTTCTTCTTTGGACCGTGGAGCTCGCATCGCTGCTTCTCCTCCTCGCTGGCGAGTCGAGGGTTGAGAGAATTTGGGATAAAATCCCCAATTGATCGCACCTCAGCACGAATGAAGTGTAGAACACAAGACCCTCTTCAGCTTTGAGCAAAACACACCGTATTACTAACTCAATAAAAAGGCTTCAGCCCAACTCGATTTTCTTCTCTGTACATCAGCCCCTAATGTATTTTCTTCCTTTGCTTCAGCCACTTCCAGCACAACATCAGCGCATCGAAGTTCCTTTTCCGCACAGCTTCTTCAATATCAATCACTGGCCCATTAGCGCTTGGCCCAATTCGGCACAACAGCTTCAGCAATTCAGTGCTCATCCCAATTCAGTTTTCTTCATCCCAAACAGCCCAAATTATTTGATTTGCAGAAATAAAAAATTAAGATTTTAAAAAGGGAAAATTAACATTATTTTCACAAAAACCAATTTTTATCCTAATTACTCTAAACTATATTATTTCTAATGAATTAAAAACTAAAATATCCTAAAAACAGATTATTATCACACAAAAATGGGGAAAATTTGGGAGTTATCACTGTTCTCTGAAACACCATCTTGGGCGGTCTTGTCGCGCTCTTCTTCGGTTTTGTCTCCCACCCTTGATCTTCTCTCCTGTGGTATATGGGTTGAGCATTCGGCCCGCAAGACCACCATCTCCGCTTCATGTCGCTGCTGCAACTCCTCCATCTGTTGTTGTAACATCCTTATCATCTCAATCGGGTCCTCGCTGCTCATGTTTCTCGTTGTCACCATTGAGTTTAGTCAATGCAATCTACTCCATCTGAGAAGACAACAAAACTTGACAAGACTTTCCAAAGATTCTTGAAGACGAATGCATCTTATTGTCAGAATGTGGAATGCTGCATTTAAAAATATGGAGATTTATGTTGAGCGAATAGTTGACAAGATGAAACATGATAATCTTAGAAAGGAGTGTAAAACTGTTGTGACCAGAAGTGGTAAAGTGTTAGGGGAGAGAAAAAAAGAAAAAGAGGAGAAAGAAAATGAGAGTGAGAGTGAAAATGAAACATGTGAGTGGAAAGAAAGGGTTGAGAGAGAGAAAAAGAAAAAAGAAGAAGATGAGAGGAGAGAAAAAAAAGAGAGAGGAGAGACAAAAAGAAAACGAGGGTGAAAAGCCACTTCCTTATCCAAAGAGTTATTCAAGGAAGGAGAAAGAAAAGCAGTTGGAAAGATTCATGGAGTTGTTTAAGAAGTTGGAGATCACTATACCATTCTCTGAAGCATTGCAACAGATGCCAGCATATGCAAAGTTTTTGAAGGAACTTCTTACAAAGAAAAACAAGTTCATTGAAAAGGAAACTATCAATGTACAGGGTAACTGCAGTGCAATCATACAGAAACTACCTCCTAAACTTAAAGATCCAGGAAGCTTCACTATTCCATGCACCATAGGAGATTTGAAAGTTGGAAGAGCATTGATTGATTTAGGACCTAGCATTAATTTAATGCCGCTGTCCATGTGCAGAACAATTCAGGGTTTGGAAATCAAACCGACCAGAATGGCTCTTCAACTGGCGGACAGGTCTCTTAAATATCCATATGGAGTGGTCGAAGATGTTCTAGTGAAGGTTGATAAATTTGTATTCCCAGTGGATTTTATTGTGATGGAGATGGAAGGAAATAGTGATGTTCCTCTTATTCTTGGGAGACCTTTTATGAAGACTGCTAGAGTTTTAATTGATGTAGAAAATGATAAGCTTAAATTAAGAGTTGATGATGAAGAAGTCACTTTTGACGTATCCAAGGCCATGACATATCCAAATGATGACAAAGCATGTTTTCAATTTGATGAACTTGATGAAGTTTGTATGGTGCAAGAAAGGATGGTGCGAAATATTTCTCCATTAGAGAAAACTCTCATTGATGCTTGTGAAGATTTAGATGAATAAGAAGAGAAATTAATTGATGAATGTCTTATGGACTTGGAAACATTGAAAAAGAGTCCAGTGGAAGATCCAATCTTTGAAATAATTGATAAGGAAGAAGAAGTCAAAGCAAAGACGCCAGAATTAAAAAGATTGTCATCACATCTGAAATATGTTTTTCTAGAAGAAGATGGAACAAAGCCAGTCATCATCAATAACTCTTTATCTCTACAAGAAGAAGAGCAGTTGATAGAAATTTTGAAAGCCAACAAAGAAGCAATTGGGTGGTCAATATCAGATCTTAAAGGTATTAGCCCAACTTATTGCATGCACAAGATTTTTATGGAAGAAGATTATAAGCCAAGTGCTCAACCACAGAGAAGGTTAAATCCTGTTATGAAGGAAGTGGTTAGAAAAGAAGTGTTGAAACTGCTAGAAGCTGGTATCATTTATCCAATCTCTGATAGTGAATGGGTGAGTCCAGTACAGGTGGTTCCAAAGAAAGGTGGGATGACAGTAATTCATAATGATAAAAATGAACTTATTCCTACTCGTACAGTTACTGGCTGGCGTATGTGCATTGATTACAGGAAGCTGAATAAAGCTACTAGAAAGGATCATTTTCCTCTTCCTTTCATGGACCAGATGTTAGAAAGATTATCAGGTCAAGCTTTCTATTGTTTCCTAGATGGATATTCTGGATACAATCAAATTGTGGTAGATCCAAAAGACCAAGAGAAGACGGCTTTTACTTGTCCTTTTGGTATCTTTGCATATAGAAAGATGCCATTTGGATTATGTAATGCTCCAGCCACATTTCAAAGGTGTATGCAGGCAATTTTTGCAGATGTCTTAGAAAAATGTATTGAAGTGTTCATGGATGATTTCTCAGTTTTTGGAAATTCTTTCCAAAGATGTTTGGCTAATTTGAACATTGTTCTCAAAAGATGTGTTCAGACAAATCTTGTTCTTAATTGGGAGAAATGTCATTTCATGGTAACTGAAGGAATTGTGCTAGGGCATAAAATCTCTGCTAAAGGAATTGAGGTAGATAAAGCTAAAGTAGAAGTCATTGAGAAACTGCCTCCACCAACAAATGTAAGAGGGATTAGGAGTTTTCTCGGTCATGCTGGGTTTTATAGAAGATTCATCAAAGATTTCTCAAAAATTGCTAAACCATTGAGTAATCTTTTGATGAAGGATGCTCCTTTTGTGATGAATGAAGACTGTTTGAAAGCTTTTGACACATTGAAGAATAAATTAGTGTCAGCTCCAGTAATTGTAGCGCCAGATTGGAATCAAAATTTTGAATTAATGTGTGATGCAAGTGATTATGCAATAGGAGTTGTTCTTGGCCAGCGAAAAGAACAAAAGTTTCATCCAATTTATTATGCTAGCAAGGTTCTGAATGATGCTCAACTGAATTATGCTACCACAGAAAAAGAATTCCTGGCTATTGTGTATGCTTTAGAGAAATTTCGACCTTATCTTATTGGATCTAAGGTGACTGTCTATACAGATCATGCAGCTATCAAATATTTGTTGACAAAGCCAGATTCTAAGCCACGTCTGATTAGATGGGTACTATTGTTGCAAGAATTTGATGTAGAAATTCGTGATAAGAAAGGAAGTGAGAACTTGATTGCTGATCATTTGTCACAGTTAGTTAACAATGAGGTCACTAGCAAGGAATCCGAAATCTGGGAATCTTTTTCAGATGAAACACTCATGTATATTCAGCAGAGGCCCTGGTTTGCTGATATGGCTAATTTCAAAGCTGCAAGGGTCATGCCAGAAGACTTAACTTGGCAACAAAGAAAAAAAATTTTGCATGATGCCAAGCAGTTTGTTTGGGATGATCCTTATTTGTTCAAGATTGGAGCAGATAATCTTCTGAGGAGATGTGTGACAAATGAAGAAGCAGAAGGAATTCTCTGGCATTGTCATGATTCACCTTATGGAGGACATTTTAATGGAGAAAGAACAACAGCAAAAGTCCTTCAATCAGGATTTTATTGACCAACTTTATTTAGAGATGCCCATAATCATGCCAGAAATTGTGATAAATGTCCAAGAGTAGGGACGATCACTAAACGTCATGAGATGCCATTACAAGGCATTTTAGAGGTTGAGGTTTTTGATTGCTGGGGTATTGACTTTGTTGGACCCTTTCCTCCATCTTTCAACAATGAATATATTCTAGTAGTAGTGGATTATGTGAGTAAATGGGTGGAAGCATTAGCTTGTCCTAAAAATGATGCTAGCACGGTAATTAAATTCTTGAAGAAGCAGATATTCTCACGTTTTGGCACTCCAAGAGTGTTGATTAGTGATGGAGGATCTCATTTTTGCAATTATCAGCTAGAAAAAGTACTCAAACACTATGGAGTGAAACATAAGGTAGTTGCACCTTATCATCCACAAACCAATGGACAAGCTGAGGTGTCTAACAAGGAGATAAAAAGGATCTTGGAAAAAACAGTGACTTCATCAAGAAAGGATTGGTCTCTCAAATTGGATGATGCTCTTTGGGCTTATAGGACGGCAATGAAGACGTCTATGGGATTATCACCATTTCAATTAGTCTATGGGAAAGCATGTCATTTGCCAGTAGAATTGGAGCATAGAGCGTTATGGGCTTTGAAATTCTTGAATTTTGATCCTTATGAAACTCAATGCACACGCAAAAGGCAAATTTTGGAGCTTGAAGAAATGCGATTACATGCATATGATTCATCCAAGGCTTACAAAGACAAGATCAAATTTTATCATGATAGGAAGTTGGTGAATAGAGTTTTCAATCCAGGACAACAGGTACTATTGTTCAATTCAAGATTGAAGATATTTCCTGGGAAGCTGAAGTCAAAATGGTCAGGACCATTTGTGATAAAAGAAGTGCATTCGCATGGAGCAATTGAAATATTTAATCCAGCTGCTGATGATCCACAGAAAAGTTGGGTGGTGAATGGTCAACGTCTCAAGCCCTATCTAGGGGGAGAGGTGCAACAATTGTCCACAATGATGCTGTTGGTTGATCCTTGAAAGTTTGGGTCAGGCTCGTGACGTTAAACAAGCGCTTACTAGGAGGCAACCCAGTGTTTTGTACGTATTTATTTTTGTTTTAGATTAAGGTTGATGTACTCTATTGGAAACCTGGTTTGTTATGATGGTTTGCTATTGACTGTGATTGTGTGATAAGTAATGCTTGATGATGATTATTGATTGATTGATGTTGAGATAGATGTGCACATTAAATGCTTATACAGGTGATTCACAAGCTTTGTGAACAAATGCAGGATATGATGACTGTGATTGTGAGATTAAGCAGGATGTGTATGTCAAATGTGAATGAGCCTATTTGTGAGGTTTTGAGCTCCAGAGTTTTTATTGATTGAATGCTATTACTTTGAAAGCATGAATTATTTTGCCCAGGTTTTCTATGATTGAATTAATTGCTTGTTTTGCATCATATGATCAAGGACGTTTGTTGGAACCCTTTTTATTGGCCAAATTCATGAAGTTAGCCCACTAAAAGAGAACACTTTGTGTTCTATCCTTTGAACCCTTAGCCTTGAACATAAATTGAAAACCTTTGTTGAAAAGCTTTACCTTGATTTAAGTAGAAAATCTTTTGTGGTATTGTTAAATGTTCAAGTTTGGGGTTGTTGGGAAAGCATGAAAAAGAAAAAGGAAAAGCATTGAGCTAAAAGTTAAGAATAAGAATGTGAAAAGAAAAGAAAAATAGGAAGAAAAGAGAAGAAAAAGCAAAGCTCAATGTAAAAGGAAGTTGGGAAAAATAAGAATAATTGTGTTGTTATGATTCTCTTAACTCAAGGATTTTGTGATCCAGAAAAACCAATTTTCTTGTTAGCCCAGCCACGTTATAAGCCATTGAAAAGTCCTTGTGATGATGCATGCTTGTAAATGTTTTGATTGTGGTTAAATGAAAGGCAAAGTTGATTCATGTGACATTGTGATAGTGGAGTGAATGAGTGATTACCTCTTATACACTTGTGTGTGAGTGAAACACTTTACCTGGTGAGGAAGTATTCCATGAGCACATGAACATCCATGCTTAATTAATTGATCATTCATGAAAAATAACATTTGTTTGATATTAACTGACTTTGTGAACACTAAAGCATGTGCGCATCTTGATTGAAATCTTGGTCAAAAGTTTGATTGAAGTCTTTGCTTATCTTGAAAAGAAATTTTTGAATGAGTGAACCATCATATGAATTGGTAGAAGATTGAGTTACATCTTGTTTACTTGAAGACAAGCAAAGTTCTAAGTTTGGGGTTGTGATAACAGTTGAAAAACTGTTATTTTCATGCTTGAAATTGATACTAAAAGCAACCTTTAACACTTAGAAACTACCTTGAAATCATGTTTTTATTCATATTTTCAGAAATAAGAGAGCTGGACAGGTTTATGCTTGATTTCAGTGTTTTTGTGCAGGTTTTAAGGTGAATTTGGTGAAAGAAGTGAAGCAGGAGAGAGATGAAATCAGAAAAGACATCAAAAAGTGCAAAAGGAGAAGCCGCAACTGCCGCTCAACGGCAGTTTACCGCTGAGCGGCACTCAGAAGCTCACGGGGGATCCGCTGAGGGGCAAAATGGCCGCTGAAGGGAAGAAACCAACTCACGCACTTACCGCTGAGCGGCACACTTATGGGCTTGGGCCTAAATTTTCTGTAATTTTAGAATAGTATATAAGCTTTAGGACGTCCTAGGGTTTGTATCTTTGGCAGAAACGAAGCAAACACTCTCTCTTCCACCCCTTTGAAGGAGGATTTTGGATGTTCAGGCTACCTCTTCACCTTTCTAGGGTTTTATCTTTCATTCTTTCATTATTATTCATCTAGTTTCACCATGAATATGGTGAACTAAACCTTGTATTGTTGTTAGGGAATCAATGTAGTCTTATGAAACTCTCATATATGGAATTAGTGTTTAAACATCTTATTTGAGATACATGCTTTCTTTCATCATTAGTTAGGGTTTTTCCTCTTTGCTCAATGCTTGCTTTGTTTAACTCATTCAATGCATGATTATTGATTTTGTCGATACGGGAACGTACGGGGAAGTCTAGATCCGGGGAATTTCTCCCAATAGTATATTGGTTGCCGTTAAGCTCCTGCACTAAAAGAACTAATTATTAGGAATGCTAGGAATCGTATGAACTCGTAATTAGGGATAGGCCTTCTTGCAAGGTAATTTAGAGAGTGGCATTAATAATGATGAAAAGAATGTTGAATTCCTAAAGTATATGAGAGTGGATAAGATGAAATTGATAACCCCAACAACATACTCACCATATATTTCATTGAAGTGTTTGTATTTTGTTTTAGCCATTGATCACATTCATGCATACATGTTTATTTTCTGTTTTGCATATTAAACTTCACTTATTTCGTTCTTAAGTCTTAAATAATCAACGAATCACATAACTAAACTAGGCCGTGAGTCCTTTGGGAGAACGATACTTGGTCTTACCGAGTTTATTACTTGAAACGATTCGGTCACACTTGCCGATTGTTCAACAAGTTTGTGGCGCCGTTTTTCGGTGTTCATAAATTTGCCATCAGTACCGCAATAAATGTGCAATTAATGAATCTGCCTACCTCTTACCTTTGACTTGTATTTATAGTTTTGGTCATGGGCCTAGGATTAGCAAGGCCTTAATCACGTCCCACTAGTGCAGAATTGGCCTTTAACGTCACCCAATAGACATCCGTCCACAAAATCACCAACGTAAATAATTGACCAGTGGGGCTTTAGACGTCCGTTGTGGGGGGCCCTGACGTCTATAATATTATAAACGTCGGGGCCTCTCTAACGGACGTTTAAGTGGCTGAAAAAGTTAACTCTTCAACTACCATGTCAGCCACTTAAACGTCCATTGTGGAGGGGCCCCGACGTTTATAATATTATAAACGTCGGGCCCCCTCTAACGGACGTTTAAGTGGCTAAAAAAGTTAATTCTTCAACTACCCTGTCAGCCCCTCAAACATTTGTTGTGGAGGGGCCCCGACGTCTATAATATTATAAACGTCGGGGCCCCCCAAGTACCCAGCGTCTAGTGCCATTTATACTAAAATGGCGAACTCGCGAGGAGTTACGCTCACTGTTCATCGTCTTCCACGCGATTTCTCTCTGCAGCATTGCATTTCCAGGTGCGTTTTCTCTCTTTTGGACCGTTTAAATTTACTTTTAATCCGATTAAATTGCTCTGTGATGAAATGTCTTTGATTTGAACGGATTCAAAATCATTTTCGGTGCGTTTTGGTGCAGTTTCTTGCGTGTTCTTGGACGGCATTTTTGACTCTTTTTGGCCTACGTTTTAGGTCGTGCACTCCTCGATTTCCCTCCATTTCATTTGGAATCTGCTAAAAAGGTTAGCTTCTTCGTTGATAATTTTTTTGTATGCATGTTATTGGGTTTTTGTGTATGCATGTTATTGGGTTTTTTTGGCCTATGTTTTTGGCTTTTGAATATGCATGTATTAGTTGTGTTATAATAATTGACATGTTAGATTATAAGTATCAAATCATTGAGTGAAACTTAGTTCCCGTTTGAAATTTAACACAAACGATTAATCTTTTAATCGTTTGTATTAAATTTTGAATTGTCCGATTGGACAGTTTGGGAAAATTAATTTTCATAATTTTCAATAACATGTAAGTTGGAGTTTATGGATAAGATTGATAAAATTTTGGTTCAGTATTTGTGTTGTTCTCCGGATGCATATTTGATTGTGGTCATCGTTGACTACTCTCATTTCGTGTATTTCGGAGACCAATGCGAAATGCTGCCGAAATCTTATCAAATTTATGATGTAGACTTCTTTGCACGTGTCTTAGCAAATTATGAAAAATAATTTTTTTGAATGGGTAGGGACTAACCTTGTGAGAGTTAAAAACTTAAACTGATGATTTTGCGAACATAGTATGGATCGAAGCTGGATGAATGAACATCACATCAGTGAAGAATATGATAAGGGTGTTTCGGAGTTCTTGCAATACGTTGAACAAAATGTTAAGTCTGTGAACGAGACATATTTTTGTCCTTGTGTTCTTTGTCTTAATCAAATATGGCAAGACTTAGGCAATGTGCGTGACCATCTATTCATGTTCGGCATAATGAGGACTTATACCGTTTGGACTTGGCATGGCCAAGTATTGGACCAGCCTACCACGTCACGAGGAACGGATTATGTGGAAGAATGGATGAGTGATCATTTAGAGGACATGATACGTGATATCGGTAAAGATAATTTTGGAAGAGCTAATTTGTATGATTCTCTTATAAATGATTCAGAGCAATTGTTGTTCCCCGGATGCTCAAACTTTACACGTCTGTCTGCAACTTTAAAGTTGTTTAGTTTAAAAGCAAGGAATGGATGGACCGATAAAAGTTTCACCAAGTTGTTGGAGTTGTTGAAGGAGATGCTTCCAGAAAATAATACTCTACCTATTCCTAATTACGAGGCAAAAAAACTTTTATGTCCAATGGGTCTTGAATATCAAAAGATACATGTTTGTCCTAATGATTGTGTTTTGTACACAAAGGAGTTTGCTTCGCTAAAGTATTGTCCAACATGTGGTTTATCCTAGTTTAAAAAGAAATCTGACAGAAACACTACTAATGAAGGTAATGATGGTGCACCTACTAAGGTGATGTGGTATTTGCCTATAATACCTAGGTTCAAATGTATGTTCTCTGTTAAAGAAGATGCAAAGAACCTTAAATGGCACTTTGACGAAAGAAAGTGTGATAATCTTCTTCGACACACTGCTGATTCACCACAATGGAAAAAGATTGATGAAAAATTTCCAGATTTTGGTGCAGATCCAAGAAACTTAAGACTTGCACTTGCAACTGATGGTATGAATCCTTATGGAAACTTAAGTATCAAACACAGTTCATGGCCAATTATGTTGATGATTTACAATCTTTCTCCTTCATTGTGCATGAAGAGAAAATATGTGATGTTGTCCATGATGATATCGGGTCCTAGACAACCTGTAAATGACATTGATGTTTACTTAAAACCTTTAATTGATGATTTGAAATTGTTGTGGGAAGAAGGGGTCAACGTGTTTGATTCACATGTTGAGGAACAGTTCTGTTTGCGTGCAATGTTGTTTTGCACTATAAATGATTTCCCAGCGTATGGAAACTTGAGCGGTTATAGTGTTAAAGGTCATTTTGCATGTCCCATATGTTAAGAAAACACTAGTTACCTTCAATTGAAGCATGGACAGAAGACAATATATATAAGACATCGAAAATTCCTTCCTCGTAATCACCCTTATCATAGATTGAAAAAAACATTTAATGGAAGTGCTGAGGATGAGGTTGTGTGCAGATCCTAGAATGGTGAACATGTGTACAACGAAGTCAAAAACATTGACATTATGTTTGGAAAACATCATAAAAGTACCTTTGCAAAAAACATTTGGAAGAAACGATCAATATTTTTTATGCTTCCATATTGGTGTCAACTTGATGTTAAACATTGTATTGATGTGATGCACGTTGAAAAAAATGTTTGTGACAGTGTCATCGGAACTTTATTAAACGTCAAAGGGAAGAGCAAAGACGAAATAAAGCACGACAAGATTTGGCTGACATGGGAATTCGATCTGAGTTACATCCACAGATAATAGGAAGACGCATCTATTTGAATATGTGGGTCGGTCTTCTTAAGGTGGATGTACCCAGTTGAAAGATACATGAAGATCTTAAAGGAATATGTCAAGAATCAGTATAGACCAAAAGCTTCAATCATAGAGCGATACGTTGCAGAGGAAGCCATTGAATTTTGTTCAAGTTATATGCCATCTTGTGAACCAGTGGGTCTTCCTAAGAGCATACATGAAGGAAAATGTGAAGGTAAGGGTGTTCGAGGTGTGAGAATTCAAAGTGTTAGCAGAAAAGAAGTTGACCAAGCTCATTTGTACATCTTAAACAACACTATTGATGTGATTCCTTACATTTCTGACCACGTTAATGAAATAAAGGCAGCAAACCCAAGAATGAGAGAAAAATGGCATCTTAATGAACATGTGAAAACCTTCTTACAATGGTTTAAGAAAAAGATTTATGCGACTCCACATGTTTCTGAAAGTTTATTGAGGTTATCGCGTGGGCCGAACACAGATGTCATTACATATGGTGGGTACTATATAAACAATATTTCTTTTAAGACAAAGGTAGAATATGACAAAAGTAGAGTTCAAAATAGTGGCGTCACACTACACGCTGAGGCTGTGCACTTTGCTAGTTCTAAAGACAAAAATCCAATCACAGCATCCATGAGTTATTTTGGAATAATACAAGAAATATGGGAAGTTGATTATGTCACTTTTAGAGTCCTAGTTTTCAAGTGTAAATGGGTTGATATAAATTCTGGTGTCATGACAGATGACTTTGGTTTCACATTGGTAGACTTGAACAAGATGAATTACACTGATGAACCATTTATCATGGCTAGTCAAGCAAGACAAATATTCTACGTAAATGATCCAACGAATAAAAAATGGTCAGTGGTTTTAGAAGGAAAAAACATGCATGGACATGATGATACTTGATATACTTGAGACAACATCTGTTGCATCTAAACCCATTGAAGACCCAATTGATGACGTTGCCGATGTCCTCCAAGCAATTCGTAGTGATCACAATGAAGGGATTTGGGAGAAAACAATATCTTAATAGGTTGTGATATTTTTTGTATTGACTTTATATTTATGTTCATCATAATTGAATTATTACTAACCTTGTATAATTTTTCAAGTATGTCGGCCTCAAACTCAGGATCGGGACAAACCGGTCAAGGCGTCACACGATTGGCAGATGTGACATCCGGACGCATTGATGGGCAGAGGAGACATGTTGACATTAACCCCAGATCAGGTCAGGCATCAGGGCCAAATGTTGATAGGTTTAGGAGTTATCTGGGTAAGTTAGCAAAAAGCTATGTCTCTATCCTTCATACAACTTGGGATGACGTCCCAGAGGTCGACAAGAACCTCTTATGGCAAGATATTCAGGTATGTTTACTTAAAAGAATTTTGATATACTTATTTCTTTCATCTTTTCTTATCAATAACATGTTTTTTGTTTTAAACAGCAACATTACGATATTGCAAACACAATACAAATTAGAAAGAAAGTGTTATCGCATATAGCGATAAGATGAAGGAATTTCAAGACAAGGCTGACACGACTATATGTCTTTGGAGACAGACAACATGAAAATCCTTGTCAGCAGTATACCTTCACAGAGAAGGAGTGGATACATTTTCGCACATCTAGAGAGTCTGAGGAATGGAAGGTATGTTTCTTAACATCTGAAAAGTCTTTCATTGAGTTCTTATGATCTTACACTTATTTATATACATGGTTTCACAGGGTAAAAGGTTAGCCGCCCAAGAAAGACAAAGGCTAAATGATGCACCACACTTGTTATCATGAGGTGGTTATGCAAAACTAGAAAAAAAAATTAGAAAGTCTAGAGCGGATGCCTTGGGACTTGAGTCACCGAACCTAGCACCTGCACCTGCTAGGTACGAGCTGTGGAAGGCTGCTCGGACTAAATCTGATGGGAACATGACATCTTCCTCAGCTCCCTTGATCTCACAAAGAATTGTAAGTTCAAATTCTAAACATTGTTTGATTGTGTATCTATCACAACATGTCTTCTAAGTAACTTGGTTTTTTTATGTGCAGGATGAGTTGGTTGAGCAGCAGACTCAGGAAACATTTGCTGGCCAAGGTAGGGACAACATTCTAACAAGGGCCATTGGAAAGCCCGAGCACCTAGGACGTGTACGTGGAGTTCCTGGGGCGATTGGTCTTCGTGACTACTTTGGCCCTACACAGAAAACCACTCAATCAATGAGTCAGGAGGCACTGAGGCAAATGGATCTTCAGTGGGAGGAAAGACTCAAACAAAGCATGAGATCAATGGAGCAACGATTCATGGAGCAGCTACAAGAACAAAAAGAAATATAAAGAGCGCTTGAAGAGAAGCTGCATTCCATGACGCAGGGCAACATGGGGCCCGCTGAAACTCCCACACCACCTCGTGTCAACACTAGAGGATCATGCTCTGCTGTAGAACCTACTCAGTATAGCGGTCAATATGAGTTGTTGATTGATGGGGATCCCCCACGCATTGTGGTTGTCGGACGAGTGCTTGAGGGAGGGCAGACTATTCATGGTGTTCCCATATTACCCCACCACGTGCGTGTGACGATTGACGAGATTCGGGATCCCCAGGCTAAGGTGCCTGTACCCACTCCAGAAATTAATTTTGTGGGGGAGGCCATAGGATCATTTATAGCCTGGCCTAGAGCATTGATTATGTCACACATCGCTACTCCATAGGTATAATGTCTTTGTTATTAGTATTTCTATGTTAAGTTTAAAAATATTTGTTGATAACTCTTTGATGAAATTCTTATCTTCAGTTCACACGTCCTCAGAAGCAGTCGATTCATGATAAAGTCATACATGAAGATGATGACATGGCTGAAGCGGAGGATGATCCTCTATCAAAGCTAATGACAAGATTACCCAGGTTGAAGAGAGCACCATTAGAACTATATTGGGATTTGAGAGTATTTGGTCTGCCCCCCCATTTGCCAGTATATATCACATTGCCGGATGCATTGGAGGTGATTCGGGGAGACAGGATGTTGAATATTTCCATCATTCAACTGTGGTGCATGTAAGATAGTTAATTTTGTCTTCCATATTCCTTTTATTTAGATTCCTATAGTTTCTAACAACTTAACTTTGTTGTTTTAGGTACATGGACACAATCGTTGTAGACCAAGGTCGGTCTTCCATGTACGGATTGGTTGAACCTTAGACCATTCAACCTTCTGGTAACACACTTGAAAACAGACAACATTATTTGCAAACATGGATGAATGAGTAAAAAAGAGACGTATACCTTGTGCCATACATTGATGGGTAGGTGTTGTTATATGTAAAATTTCATTATTAAAGTTTCCTTAATTAGTTAAATAACTATTTGTCCTTCGTGATAGGTCGCACTGGTAGCTGATGGTCATCATTCCCAAACAATGTAAAATTATATGGTTTTGTTCGTTGTACAGGAAGATGAAAAATGACTTGAGAACCATGCTTCAAGGGTAAGTGTTTCTCCAAAAATGACTTTGAATTTGATGTTCACCTTAAACTTTTATGATAAATATAGTTATGATAATTTTACTTTGTGTTTTCAATCTGTACAGAGTTATTGGTAAATCTCGAGGTCAACTAGTTCAAATTTTGTATCCAAAGGTTGTAAGTCATTTATAGTTCTAATTCATTTTCTATGTTATCGAATGATCTAAATTCTTGACTATTTAATTTGTCATTTTAGTGTAACCAGCAGCAAGATTCATGGGAATATGGCTTCTATGTCATGTGTTGGATTAAGACCATCATTCGAGCTGTCATTACAGATGACTAGAATGAGGTAGTGATGCATACCTTGAATACATTACAAATCAAATTCATCTTTAAACATATATGAAACCATAATGAATCTTTCTTCAATTTTGCAGCGCTTCAAGAGTACATCTTCTATACCAGAGGACACAATTAGGCAGATAAGGCAGGAGTGGACAACTTATCTTCTACAAAGATGGAGTTAGGAACAATTTTATTTGTTGTTGAACATTGCTTAGTTTTAGTTTAAGTTTATATCTTGATAGTTTTGGTATTGGATTATTTTGTACATTAAGTATAACTTTCTTTATAAGAAACGCATATATACTATACTATATTGTTCTGGGATAATTTTCTACTTTTCAGGAATGGTTTTAATACAAAAATAAATTAATTTTAAAAAAACACCCAATAGACGTCGGTTGGTGCACTGACGGATGTCTATAGACGTCTGGTAGTGCACAAACCGACGTCCAACCCCCTAATCCCTAAACAACCCATTTCAGGCATATGGACGTCGGGGGTATCTTCTTTCGATGTATATATAGACGTCGGGGTAAACCTCGGACGTCTATATGGACGTCGGGGGTATGCCTCGGACGTCTATATAGATGTCGGGCCTGACCACAACGGACGTCTATATAGACGTCCGAGGCATACCCCCGACGTTTGACTAACGTCACCCACAAAGACGTCGGGTACAGGTCGGACGTCAAAAAGCCAAAAGAACAGACATCTAAAGCCCTTTCTGCACTAGTGTATCAAATATGAATTAATGAGCTCAATTGCTATAAGCCCTATAAATATAGGGTTAATGCCCAGGTAACGGGATCTGAATCTATTATAATAGAATATAGACCTCTTTATGAAACATATCTGACTTGAGCGTCGGAGTGTCTTCTGCAGGTCAACCACCCATCGGAGTGGATTACGTTTTCGGAGAGCATTGGACAATCAAAAAAGAGAAGAGCAAAGAAGGACGACCGACCCTCGGACCAATTCAACCGAAACAGTTATAAAATTACATTTGAAAACAAAGTAAAAATACATTCAATTTTTTAATAAAAATATTGTGTTCCTTGGTCGATATATTCTGAAAATATTGTTGTTTTGTTCAGAAAATGCTTACACCAAAGTGATTGGCTTGTAGTTGTTTTTTGTTTCAGTTCCTTATTCATAGATTGAATAAAATTTTTCATTCATCACTTTCAAAAAAAATTTAAAAGGTTCAATTCACCCTCATTCTTTAACTTCCTTTATTCTCACAGGTTAACCACATGACTTATCCACTAAATTTTCAGGTTTTTTTATAAATCTATTAAAAAATAAGAGAAAACCTAATAATTAAAACAAAGATATTGGACCCCTACAAGACCTTAGACTTGGGAAACCCTATCACATGATCAACTTCGAAACCCTACCAAGCTTACAATCAAGAAAAAAAAATCAATCCAGATACAAGATTACATGGAAAACTTTTCAGCACAGTATAATACTAACTTCGAAGGTGATCTCAAGAAAGTGTTCTCCTTGAATACAATATTTAAGTCACTAGAAAAAAAAAATCTACATAGGTCTAGGAAGTGTGTTTTGTAAGAACCTAGAAAATAGAGTATTAGAGTATATCGATGTATTAAAATAATGAGACAAGCAATTTTAATTTAAAATAATCTTATAATATAAATAGAACTTTCTAAAGCTTGGTTCATTATCTAAATACAATTCATCTCTCTAGAACACTATTCCTCAAAGTTCTCTAACATCTCTCAAGAGTTTCTCACATTTGAGTTGTCTGATTGATGATCAGGAGGTACCCAAACGTTCACGGCGTAGAGGGCTACACAACTGACCGATCAATTTCTTGATTCTAGCTGGTAAGTTGTTTTTCCCTTTTCACCGCATGTTCTTGAGTCAAAATCATGCAAATTCTTCTATTGCATGTGTCTTGTAGTTTTGTTCTTAAGTTCCTAGTTCAATTCAAGCTCTAAGAGATGTCGCATAGCGAGTTTAATCGTTGCGTGAATGGTTATGAGGGGTGAGTCTTTGTTTGAGGATTCGCACAACGAGTTGGGTCGCTGTGCGAGATACATCTAGATTCGCTCTGTGAATGCGTGGGTTGTGCGAATGGTCCAGGTATAGTTTACTCTTTTCTTTTACTTCTAAGTTGTTTTAAATGAATATTTGAGTACACTATGGAGCATGTTTGAGTTGTATTACATTACATCATTGATTATTGTTATGATTTATGTTCCAAAGTGAAAGTTGGTAATTTCAAAGTATGTGATTTCAAAGTATGGTTGATGGACGTAATTCCATGAACCTAATGGAGAGGTTACATGGTGGTGCTCTATGTTGTGATCCAAAGTGAACTCTCTTGTTGAGATTCAAGTATGTTTAGAATGAATGCAGGAGCTTAGTCTTAGAGGTTATCCTAAAACTCCAATGGTCTTTCATTCTGAAGTAGAAAGGATTGATCCATGTCGTGAGGAGTAGCAGGAGGTCTTAGTCTTGGGGGCTTCTAGTATGCTCCAAGGCGAGGTACAGACTAACCTCGTGAGTGTGGTAGGGTGAAACCCATTGGCAATGACTTTGCAAAGCAGTAGAAGCCACCACGAGTGCTCGACCCGTCATAGCTCGACAATCATTTTAAGTCTGGACAATTAAAGTTAGTGTAATGTCATGTATGAAGAGTTTATGTGATGTGAATGAATATGTATGATTGTATGAAACTTAGTAACTGAATATATGATTAATCTTGTTTAAACTAGCTTACCTTGTTGTGTGTTTGTGTTTTGTATGTATTGGTGTTCTTTCTTCTGTAATGATCATCCTATGGATGTGAGCAAAGGGAGATGAGGTATCCCTGGAGCAGGCATTGGATGGAGTGATGTTGCGGAGTAGTTAGTTTAGTTGAATCTTGTAGATAGTTTTGAGTATCTTAATGTATATATATAAAGTTTTAAATTTATAGTTATTTTTTGATAACTGTAAAGAGAATACTTTATATTCTAGAATGGACAACTGTTCTACCTTATCATGTATGTGATGACTCTCTTTTATAGTTTATACTATATTTTGGGATGTTACATGTTTAATCTCAATTCAAATTTTCTCTCATTTTTTTTTTTGCTGAAAAAGAATGAAATTATTTTCATGTAATTAATTTCGTTTTGAAATGATAGAGATATAAAAAACTTTGTATCTAATGGTTTTACTCAATGAAAACTAACATAACTTATATTAAAACTCCGTGCTAAAAGTTTGTTTTAATCCATTTAAATATCTTCATTAATTAAACAAAAATAAATTTAGGTCAAAAACATGAAAAAAAAATGGAACAATTGAGATAAATTTTGAAATGTTTGATTAAGGCTTAATAATAAAGAAAGTTATATGGAAATAAAATAAAATAAAAAAGAGCTAAAACTGAATTTAAACATGGTAAAGCATGAAAGAAAAATAAGACTTCTAATAAAATGGAAAACTAAAACAATTCAAAAAGGTTAGATAAATAGGAAAAGTAAATTTGTTTGTTCCTCCAGACCGAAGTAATAGATCATATATTCTCATACTTTAACGGATTCACCACATCAATTGTATTATGATTAATCTATCTAACTCGCTATTAATAACGAAGTTTAGAAGAGTCATTATCTGTATTGTATATGACTGAACATTCTTTGGCCATGTTAGTATTAGACTCGTTCTTGGTCGAATACTTATCAGACTACTAAGTTGACATGTACTCAATCCATTTATACTCAATCAGTGTGACATCACATAAGCCACCTAATCATAATGGTACATGGTTAATTGTAATAATTCAGAATCTAACAAGTATTTGGACCAATGGGCCCATACCCATTCAGGTAAAGACCCGTAAACAGTAGCATAAATAGCACATCTTTTGAGGTATGTTAATTATGTTCATTAATTATTTCTTTTATTGCTTGTTGATGTATTGTGCTGACTTGAGTGTCAAAATATCTTCTATAGGCATAACCCCTACACATCTAAAGGAGAAGGAGGACCAATACCTTGGAGGTTGAAGGTTTGAAGTGTTTGGAGTACCCTTGGAGTCTTTGTAGGATGCATCTTCAACTTTATAAGAACATTTGATATCTACCATGGGGCCGGCTTGTATTCTATGAAGAGAGTTTTATGGTGTCTAAAAGAAGCATAATGATTGGAGCAAGAGAAGTAGGATCCTCTTGGGTAGACATAGTTTCTATCTTGGAAGCCTAGGCAAATATGCAACTGGAGTTCGTCAAATTTAAGAAAAGAAATTTTGAAGAGATGTACGCCCTAAGGTAGGAGAATGCCAAGCTAAAATTAAAGGTTGAGGCTGAAGGAACGACTGACAAGGGAAAGGAGAAGGAAACCCTTTGATAACACAAATTCGTTGCAAAAAGGTTCACCTCGCACCGATCCTATCTATGGAAGTGAAGAGGAAAGCGAGTACAACCTCACTTCAAAGACACACAACTCCTCAACAGTAGGAGGGAGTCGTTGATACCCCTTCATAAATGACATTAAGCAATTGAAGGAACTTATCCTAGATCGGTATAACGGTAGCATCGACCCGAATGAACACATTTTCGTTAATACCACTCAGATTAGTTTCTACTTTACTAACGATACCATCATGTACATTAAGGTCGGGTCCCTATATGCAGATGATTTGTGTATGGTGTTGCTTACAAGCATGGATGAGCTGAGATAATGGGCTGCCAAGTTCATGCAGTTGGAGGAAGTAAAAGAGTATCAAAACAAGGTAAAATATGTGACTATGTCAGCTGAAAGGAAAGGTGTTGAGCGAGAATCACGTTATAAGGGTAGCTCCCATCAGAGAGAACCCAAACCTGCCTGGTTTTTGCGAGACACGCCTCTAAATTGTCCCATCAATTTCTTCAACTTTAACCTTTGCAATAAAACTAGGATTGGATCTAAAAATCTCATTCACATAGTCATATAGTTTTTTAATTTGTTCTCTAAATGAACCATCAATATGGTCTATAGCTAATGCTTTTGCCTTAAGTGCCATTGACCTAGTCACACAAACATTCCACTTCCTAACAACTTTGTTACGAATGTCTAGCTTTTTTATTATAGTGTTTTCTATCTTCTCACTTAACCACTTGGATGTTATTAAACCAACATTGAATTCTTTACTACATGGATGATTGTCATCAATTTTCCTTATTTTCCATGTAAATTTGTGTTTGTAGCAGTTTTGTATAAAAAGAAGGATTTGACAACCATTCATATAAATGTAGCAAGTTTTGATTCCAAAGATGTTTAGTTTTGGAAGATAGATGACATGATGCATGATAATGTTGACACATGTTATGATTTTATTTTTTGAATTTGATAATGATATGTGCATGATGGATGATTATGCTGATACATAATAAGAAAAAAAATTGTTTTTGATTTTTGTTTGGATGTAACATAAGGCGTGTAAACTTTTGTGCCAAAATCAGGGTATTGAGACCTCAATATGTATAAAAACTTAATTTTCTCTTTCACAAGGTGCATGGATGCATATTAAAGAAGGAAGCTTATTTGTTTGTGTTCATTTTTTATTTTTGTAACAAAACCTTGATATGTATGAGCATGAATCCTTTAATTTTGTTTTTGCTTCTGTATTTTTGGGGTCAGAGAAAATTGACTTTGATAGGGTAAGACATGTTAGTTTAGGAGCTAGTGTGAAAACTGAATTTAAGAATCAATATGGAAATTGGGCTTAAGGACATTTAAAAATATTATTGTCTATTTTATCGATTATCTATTTTATCGATGAACGTCGTATAAACTTGAACTTATCAACATTGAGAAATGCAAGTTAGGGCATTGTCCTAACCTCTTTTGACACTTCTTATCATGATGACAAAAAGGTCGAAGATGACAAATATTTTAGAAAACTAAAAGAACTAAAACTAATAAAAATAGTTATGATGATAAAAATATAGAAATATAATAGACCAACAACTATCGACCTTGGAAGCCTACAAATTTTACACATCAAAGATTGTCCCTTTTCCAAATATATAGTCTATTGGTACCTATCTGAAAAGCTTCACCAACTAAGAGAATTAATTATAAAGGCATGCAACAAACCGTACACCAATTTTTAGGCTCATTTTCATGAAGTTGGTCCAAGAACTAAGTTTCCATTACTCAACAAAACGAAGTTAAAGTCTCTCTCAAATTTGAGAAAAATCTTTAGTGGTCATTAATCTATAGTGGTCATTTAGAATTTTCAAGTCTAAATTCTTTGATGATAGAAAAATGTCCAATCTTAACAAAACTCATAGTTGAGTTAGTAGATCTAGATGAAAAACTTATAATTGATGAGAAGTCTTTCTTTGAATTAAATGAGATTGTATTTGACACAACTTGGTTTGTGTTATGACAACTTGATGAAGGAATTGAGTGTGAGCTAAGACACAAGATGATAACATTTTTCAGAACCTTTCAATTTAATTTTCTTTCCTTGCATTTGCAAGAATATTGATGTAAGCTTGGAGATTTTCTTTAAAACTATTTTAGTGTTAATAAATTTTCTTAAAGGACATTTTACTCTCTTCATTTGGTTAAAATGTCTTATTTTCCTATAGGCAATATACTAGGCATTGGACGACATGACCATAATTGTATTTTTACTATTAAACTTCGTGTTTCAGCTATTAGACAAGGCAAATTATGAAAAGTTTTTCACCCAAATTTTCTTTAGTTTTGAATTAACAATTCACTTTATTAAAATAATATGGTTTTAGAATATTAGACAATATAGGGATATTATAGTTGATATCAAAGCAATGGTTTTGTGTCCTAGAAGATGTGGGGAGTGAGCTAATTATGCGTATGTTGTGCATAGTCTGTATGGTTCTAAATGAATTGTGTTTCTGCTTTGTATTAATTGTTTGTGTTCTAATTGATGAGTTTTGATAAGTAATTTGGTTTAATCTCTAGGTATGTGTGTGAAAATATGATTTGGAATGTGGGTATTATTTGTGATAGAGTTGTAGATTCGATTTCATATTTCTAATTCGGTAATAAAGGACAAGTGCTACAATTAGAGGTTCAGAAGAGGTGAAGTTTTATAAGTTTTATGTAAATTTTGTTTTGTTGCAATCTTTTTTAAATTTGTAAAGTTGAAATAATAACCTAAAAATTTCATTTTCAAGCAAATTTTTATTTTCTTGGCAAGAATGTAAGAAACTAGAAAATTACAATAGTATATATATATATATATATATATAATGTTTATTCATTATTTAATTTGAAATATATATATAATGTTTATTCATTATTTAATTTGAAATAGTTGTTTTATTATGATAAGATATATTGGATTGTTAAATATTTTAAAAGATTTATTTTATTTTATTTAAAAGATTATCTTTAAGGATATTACAAGGATTATTTAAGTTCTGACATTTTATTTGAGAGATCTAATACAATTTTTATTTCAATGATTGTGTTTTGTGATGTATGTGATATCAATGATATTTAGTGATTATTTTTGTTATATTTTTTGACAGTAATTTCTAACTACGCATGATCACGTGCGTAATATGGGAGAAGATGATGATTTAAGTCTTAGTGTACAACTTTGATGAAGGAGAGCTAGATGCATCGATACTTCAACTTGGATCATATTTCTAGAGAGTTTCCAAATGTTTTTTTTCCTTGCTTTAAGAACAATTATGTAAACATTCTCGATCTTTAACATTTTTCTTGAAAATATTTCATTGTTATTGTTAGAATATTTACCCTAATTATCATGATTATATTGTGTCTAGAGTTACCCTATTTATCATGATTATATTGTGTCTAGAGTTAGACTATTTATCATGATTATATTCCCTATTTATCATTATTATATTATGTCTAGAGTTACCCTATTTATCATGTATTCTTGTATCAATTTATTTTTATAAATAGAAGATTATGATAGGGTTCAATTAAGCCCTCAAGAATTATTTTATACTTTCAATCTCAAGTTGGTATCAGAGCAGGTTGTCTAAGTCTCTTCCTACACTATCTTTGTTGTCTCCGATGGCCAGCGCTGCCACCAGCGGCCTTAAAAATTTCATCTTTTCTTAAATACCTCAATGAGCAGTCATGTTCTGGTTTCTATCTAGTCTCTAAACCCTAGTTGCTGTCCGCAATCGTCTGGCACTGTTTGCCGCTGTATGGTGTTGTTTGCCGTTGTCTGGCGTTGTTTGTCCTTGTCCACTTGGCACTATTTTTCCACTATGAGGAGTTGTCCACATAAGTTTGTCACCATCAACCTTTGTTTACTGTCATTCCGACGTCGTCCGCTAATGCCCACCACCGACCACCGCCATGATGGTATCGGAGGGGGTATTTTTCGAAGAGTATAGCGCAGCGGAATTAAAACTCAGAGAGCGGGAAGCGTATTCGATCACAATTAAAATTAATTTTGTCCTTTTAGTAAAAATAATTTTCTTTCAGAAAATTAATCAAACAGTTGATATACGTAAAATAATATGAGTGTAGGGAATAAGAAGATCAACACAGAATTTTTATCCTGGTTCGAATCAAAAGATTCTACGTCCAGTCGTTAATCACTAGTGATTAACCTTTTTCACTAAAAATGGTTTAACAGATTACAAGATAATGAACAGGAATAAAATGAAAAGAACCACTCTACCAACTTGAAGAGAACCGCTCCAGCAATCGACCAACGATTCACAAGCTTCTCCTTTCACAAGGCCAGGCAGAGCACCTTGCTAACTTGAAGAGAGTCTGCTCCGACTATCGACACACGATACGCGAGCCTCTCCTTTCACAAGACCAAGCAAGGGAACAATGAACAAAAAGCTCTCTAAGAACGTTCCTCTGACACACAGTGTTCTAAGCTTTCTCAGTTCAAAAAACGTTACCTTCTGATTTCTCCAAATCAAATTATATAGCCAAGTACACTGAGTGCCAAAGGTCAGCTCTCAACTGCCATGAATAATCGATTATTGTAAGTGATAATCGATTATTCAAGTCCGTTACAGGTTTTCAAAAATGTGATAATCGATTATATGAAGTGATAATCGATTATTCAAGTATGACTTGTGATAATCGATTATTGCTTAACTATAATCGATTATACTAGTAAAAATTACAATGTTTAACATTTTCCTACTACATTCAAAATCTACAAGTTGCTTTTTTAAATATTTTCCTACTACATCCAAAATCTATAAGTTGCAGCATCATCAAAACACATCTTCCGGTTTTACCAATACTCCTTATTGGTAACACGCCACAGTTTAGTCCGACGACCAATGGATTTGGATCGCCTCCTTGAGCCATGGTCAACCATGCCTGTGTCGAGGGCTGGTTCTCATCCAAGCACTGCCACATGCGCCACATCTATTCAACCTCCATTGCCGCTGCTATCTCGTTTTCTTTAGCGAAGTTAGGAGTTTTGTGTGCATCGAGGAGCGCGACCCATCCCTGGTTGTCACTGTCATTCGTCTCGTTGGACCAAAAGAAAAAAAACTATTCTTTGTTTCAGCATTGTTCCTTAGTCTCTTTAATGTGTGTTTCGCTTTGCATATTGTAGCAGCTGTGATGTTTCTGATGACTTGTGTCATTTATTTACAAGTCTCCAAGGAGAGTCAATGCTATAGACCATTATGATTTTTCACCTTCACGATTTGTCATGGGTGCGTCGTCATTTCCGTCGTTTGGCATCCGTCGTTTGGCGTGAGGGGAATATGTTTCCAGCCACTGCATGCCCCATCGATCAGTGATGGTAGTCCCTACAATTTTATCCTTTCAGTCACTGCAAGTCCCCATCACCTCGTCAGTCAATGATGGCAGTCCTTGTAGTTTTGTCGCTTCCAGCCACTACAAGCCCCATCAGTCAGTGATGACAATTTAGTCCCTACAGGCTCCATCAGGCAGTGATGAAAATTTAGTCCTTGCAGGCTCTATTAGGCAGTGATGGCAATTTAGTCCCTATAGGCTCCATCAGGCAGTGATGGCAATTTAGTCCCTATAAGCTCCATCAGTGAGGGATGAAAATTTAGTCCCTGCAAGCCCCATCAGTTAGTAATGGCAATTTAGTCACTGTAGTGAGGGGGATTATGTTTCCAGCCACTAGTTAGACACTAGTTAGAGGCCCCAACAAGTCAGAGATGATAGTCCCTGCTTTTAGCCACTACAGGCCCCAATTAGTCAAAGATGGCAGTCCCTGCAGTTTTGTCGCTTTCAGCCACTATAGGCCCCAATTAGTCAGGATGGCAGTCCTTGCAGTTTTGTCACTTTCAGCCACTGCAGGCCCCAACTAGTCAGGGATAGCAGTGCCTGCATTTTTGTCGCTTTTAGCCATGCAGGCCCCATCCTTACTTGATGGCAATCTAGTCTTTGCAGTTTGTCGTTGTCTACCACTCATCATTCACTTTTGATGGAAATCAACTTTGTCAAAGTCATCCTACTTGAATGTTCACGATGCTAGATGAAGTTTCGTGGTTGTCCAATATTATTCTCCATAAGCTTATGAGGAGTCTCTTTGGTTATGCTGGTTTGTGAGTCCAATTTTGTTATAGACATTCTCTTGATGGTCTAAAGCATATGTGCATCTTGTTCGAAGCCAAAGTTACCATGTCTATTGTCTCGACATTCGAGACAAGTTCATTTTGTTGGAGTGAGTTTATTTATTCCAAGCTTGGTACATTACATATAATTTGTATGCTCTAGCTTGAGGGGGAGTGTTAGAATATTTACCCTAATTATCATGATTATATTGTGTCTAGAGTTACCCTATTTATCATGATTATATTGTGTCTAGAGTTAGACTGTTTATCATGATTATATTCCCTATTTATCATGATTATATTATGTCTAGAATTACTCTATTTATCATGTATTCTTGTATCAATTTATTTTTATAAGTAGAAGATTATGAGAGGGTTCAATTAAGCCCTCAAGAATTATTTTATACTTTCAATCTCAAGTGTTACTAAATTTTCTTAAAGTGTATTTGACTCTCGTTCATTTGGTTTAGAGTTCTTATTTTCCTATAAATGATAGGGTTAAATATGTTTTTAGTCCCTAAACTATTGGCCGTTGCTGGTTTTCGTCCCTCTTTCAAAGTAAGGTACAATTTGGTCCTCATTCTTTTCGAAACGTTCGTTTTAGTCCTCGAAAACTAAACACTGTTTAAAAATTTGGTCCTCATCTAGCAACAAATGAGGACTAAAACCAAAATTCCGAGGACTAAAACGAACGTTTCGAAAAGAATGAGGACCAAATTGTACCTTACTTTGAAAGATGGACGAAAATCAGAAACGGCCAATAGTTTAGGGACTAAAAACATATTTAACCCTAAATGATATACTTCTATTAGACAACAAGACCGATGTTATATTTTAACTATTAGACCTTTATTTCAACAAGGTCAATTTTGAAAAGTTTTTAAACGCAATTTTATTTGGTCTTGGATTAACAACTCGTTTCCTTCAACAATATATTTTTATAATATTAGGATACATTGGAATGTTATGCATAATCACCTTTGTTTAAAATACTTTTAAATATAATTAGTTTAAAAATAATTTCAATAGTAAAAATATTAATTTTTTTAATAAAAATATTAGTATAATATCTATATAAAAATTAAATTTAGTCTTAATTTAGAAATAAACAATATTACTTCATTTTTAAGAAAATTAAAACTAAATTAAATAAACAAATACATGAATCAAAGTAATAATAAGAAAATGACATTTGACAATAATAATAATAATATGTGACACTATCACAATACATTACTTTAACATGTTAACTTGTCACATAAAAATTTTCTTTATAAAATATAAAAAAAAAACTACATAAATCTAATTTTCAAATATTCAAACTTAATTGAGATAAAAAAAAATTAGAAAACTTTCTTGACATGAAATTTCTTATTCTAGATAAATTTCCGATTCAAGCAAGAAAACTACTCAAGATTCAGAAATATAAAATAAAGTATTTATATATAAGTTTTGGTACGAGCTTAATTAAATTAAAAGAATTACTTCTCAAATAATACTACTAAAATTGATGACAAAATAAAAAAGAAGATGAGAATAGATAATATTTAGAGGAAACAAAAATTTTAAAATTTAATTAATTAGGAATAATATTCAACTTTCCAATTACTAAATAGCATAATCAGATTATTATGAAAGAAATGAACATTAAAGAAAAAAAATAGATCCCAGATAAAAAAACATTGCTGAAGAAGAAAAGAAAAAAAAAATAAAGAGACAAAATTTGTTATGATAGTAATTAAAATACTTTATCTAAATAACAAATTAAAAGCTAATTAATTTAAGTTTATATATCCCAGTAATATATTTAAATTTTTTAACCATCTCACACCTCATTACACACGAGAACAGAAACCTCAAAGAAAACAATTGATGTGATCGCCCATCATGAAACCTCAAAGAAAACAATTGATGTGAAAACTTCACAGCACAAATAAAAACACAAAATATAAGACCAATATAAAATAAAATTACCTACGACTAACAAATATATTTTATTATATATATGGAAGAATGCTTACTCAGAAAATAAATGGAATTACTGTTGAAAACAGTGACAATGTTGGAAAGTGTACAACAATCCTGGTACTTAGTTTTAGGTCAGAGAAAAGAGACAAGGAGAACATGGCATGAATAATATAAGGAATCACAACAACAACAAAACGTGTATGCATCGTGCTTGTTCGTAACCAAACTCATTTTTCGCAATTGCGAGATCTCTTCATCCAATTGCAACACAGAAGAGCAGAAGATTCTTGAGAGAGCGGGAGAGAAGAAAAGAAATCGGAAATGGGTTGCCGAAACAGGGACTTCTTCGCAGATAATCATTCTTCACCTTCTTTTGATTCGCTGAGCGAGCCCTTACTTTTTACCACCATGTTCATCGTAGGTCTCCCAGTAGATGTTCATGTCAAGGATGGTTCTGTTTATTCTGGAATCTTCCACACTGCTTCTGCTCATTCCGATTATGGTTCACTTCTTGTTCCTATTTCTTTCCTTTCTTCACTGGGGTTTTCATCTGGAGTGCCTTTCTTTGTCTTTCATTTCTTTCTGTTGAAGCATTAATCATAGATCCTGAAATTGTGGATTGTTTTTAGCTTCAATTATTTTGTTCTTAGCCGAGAAAATATGAGGAATTGATATGGAATAAATTCTGTCATCGAATTTATTTCTTCTAGTTGTAGCATTGTTTTAGGTTAAATTATTCATTTATTTCCTTTAGACTTTAAGTTTCAGTCCCTGATGAGAAATCGGCGGTCCTTATGATGCATAAAAGTTAAATTTTGTTGCTATCAATACTAATAGATAAAACTCTCTAATGATATAAAACCGTTATAAAAACTTTTCTGGTTGTAATCATTCTCTACAAAATAAAAAACTTTGCAAAATTAAAACTTGCTACTTTCCAATATAAGAACTGAAATGGAATATGAGATAACTGCTGAGACTAAATGAATAATATAACTGCTGTTTTAGTATTGGATCTAGGATTACTGAGTGAACTCGTTTACATGAGAAGTTTAATTAGCTTTTGGGGGTAAGAAGAGCATTAAATCATCTTGTTTATGATTATATAGACAGATTAAAATGGGTTATCAGCAAAGTCAGATATTTTTTTAATGTTTTAATTATTAAGTTTTGGCATAAAGCCTCATTTGAGTTTTAGTGAACATCTTTCATATTACTAAAACTCATCATTCCTTTGCTTTATGCCATAACCAGGTATTGTTTTAAAGAAAGCAAGGATGACCAAGAAGGGAAAAGGCAACACCAATGTTGGAATTGAGGGCTTTGTGGATACATTGGTGATTGTATCCAGTGATCTTGTGCAAGTTGTTGCTAAGGTAAGGCACGGCTTGCAAGGTATCCACATATGCATTCAAACATATCGAACTGGAGTGTAATTAACTAATGTACGTATTGCTTTGTGCATAGGAAGTAATGCTTCCTGCAGATGGTGTTGGTGAAAACATAACTGGTGATGATGAAGACGCTGATGCACATAATGTATCTTCTGAGAGTCTAACGTGTGAGGTAGAGAATCATACAAAGCCCTTAATGGATGCAAAACAAGTTAATCAATCAAGGTACTATGGTATCTCCAATCAAATTTGTTCACATGCATGGAGAGATGTGTTTTATGCATACTTGAGTTAGTTTTTACTGTTTTATAACCGACATCCTATGGAAGCATTCGTTTTATGTTCTTTGTTTGCCTATTGCCTTCTTATCCTTTGGTTTACACTTTTTCTATGGCCAAAAATGTCCCCTCGAACACCCTATACACACATCCTGACATGCCATTGTTGAGTAGTCTTCTCTACAAAAGTTACCGTTTGAATAAGTGGGTGCTTTCCTGCCATTTGCTAATTTCCATTGGCTGAAACTGAAGTTAATGTGTTTAAATGCTCTCACAACTTCAATTTTCTGGTTGCTCAAGGATCCATGTTTTTATTTATCGAGCAAAATATGTATACCTATAATTTTTGTTCAACATCAATTTTTCTGTTTCTCCTTTGGCTCTTGTGTAAATTTGTTCTCCTCGAGTAACCTCTTCATTATGAAAATGTTGATCATGAAGCTTTGCCCATTTAAAGTTCTGGTTAAATTTTTTGTTATGAAAGCTTAGGATTCACAGCTTATCTTAGAAAAACAGTAATATAGGAAAAGGCTACAAAAGGAATACAGGTGTCAGGTGGCGTGACTTGTGTCCAACAGGATTATATGTGTTGTTCATCAGCTTTGGTCATACATACATAACATGATCAAGATTTGCATACCTGTAGTGGGGGCTTACGCTTCCTACCTAGCCCTTTGATTTGGACATGTTAAAGCTACCTTGTTAATTAGTAGTTGAGGTGCTACAAAATGGTATTGAGATATATTTTATCATGATATGTGGGTTAAAATTATTGAGCACAATAGGAAAAGTGTTGTGTTTCAAATTTCACTTTCGTGAGAGGGAGATACATTAAGTTGGTCATCCATTTTTGTTTCTGAAGAAAGATCTCTAAATAATGTATTTCATGATAAGATCAAAGGAAACTAAACTAACATAAAAACACTTCATGCTAGAATCAATAGTTTACTGCTTGTGAAACCCTTCTTAGTAGAAACTAAATTTATAATCTTACATAGGTCAATGGCATTTCCACATTGTATATGTTAGGTTCCTGAGTAGGAAACCTAATTAATCACGACCATAGTAGGCAGAAAAGATAATGAAAGAATGAATTTATCTTTATTGATGTTAATAGAATTCTGTAAACAAAGGATAGTTGGGAGCATAACCTCCCTCACATGACTGTAGTAGCCTGTTAACAAACTCAATAATCAAAACATACCCCAAACAATAGACTCTAACCCTATTTATTTTGAATATTTCCCGCCCATCTTCTACGGAATATTTTCCTAGAATATAGCCTTATTTACTATAATTATCTTATACTGAATATTTTCCAATAATATAGCTCTATATATTATAATTATCTTATACTGAATATTTCCCCATGATATAGTTCTATTTACTATAATTATTTCCCGCCCATCCTCACTGCTACAATAGTTAGGATTCTTCAATTGATCAGCTCCATTTCTTCAGTTCTTTCCACTGTTTGAATCGAGCCTTCACCGCCTTCAGCTGTTCATCGCCTTCCATCGTCCGGCTCGACATCTCCTCGCCTTCCACCGTTTGGTGCAGTGGATCCCTGTCACTAACAATAGATATTGGTACCCCATGCAGCCGGACAATCTCCTTAACAAATACCTTAGCTATGGTGCGGGCTGAATAGGGATATTTCAGTGGTAAAAAATGCCCATATTTACTAAGACAGTCCACCACCACCAGTACGACATCATCCCTTAGGATTTAGGCAACTTCACTATAAAATCCATGCTCACTCCTCCCAAATGACGTTGGGTATGGGCAAAGGTTGTAGCAACCCTTGTGGGGAGCATGACAAATATTTATGCTGCTGGCATACCAGGCAGCTTGCAATGAAATCAGTCACTGCTTTCTTCATTCCTATCCAATAAAGTGATTGAGCTACCTTGCTATAAGTTCGATAGACCCCATAATGCCCCCTGTCTAAGTCATGTGAAATTTAGCTATTAGCTTAGGTACCCAGGCTGATTGAGCCGAAATCACGAGCCTTCCCTTGTAGTGCAATCTATCGTGCTCCATGGTAAAAGCTGGGTTCGAGTTGGGTCCCTTTTAATGTCTCCCATTATCCTTTTCAATGCCTCATCCTCCTCAACCTCCTTCAAGATCTCCCCAAAATCTTGCCAATAAAGCCTGGCCACAACCCTCAACTCTTTCTCTTCTTCCGTAACTTCCTCCCTCTTTCGAGATATGGCATCGGCAACCCTATTGGTAACCCCAGACTTATACATAATTTCAAAATCATATCCTAGGAGCTTTGCAATCCAATTCTGCTGATTCTCGGTGGTGATGCGCTGCGCCAATAGGTATCTAAGGCTCCTTTGGTCAGTGTGAACCATAAATCTATGGCCCAATAGATAGGGTCTCCAGTGTTATATGGCCATGACCAAAGCCATAAGTTCCTTCTCCTATATCGATTTATTCAACGATCCCTCAGATAAAGCCTTGCTGAAGAAAGCAATGGGCCTTTTTCCTTGTGTGAGGACTGCTCCTACTCCTCCTCCTGATGCATCACACTGAATATGGAAAGGTTGGTCAAAGTCAGGTAAAATCAATACCGGTGCAGTGGTAATGGCCTCCTTCAATATAGTCATGGCTACATCAGCCCGCTTAGTCCATGTAAACTGCCCCTTCTTAAGCAACTCGGTCAACGGTTTGGCGATCTTCCCATAATCCTTCACGAAACGCCTATAATACCCTGTCAACCCTAGGAACCCCCATAAAGCCTTCAATGTTCTGGGTTTTCCCAATCCAGCACAACCCTCACCTTCTCTTGGTCCATGTCCACCCCCCTTTCTGGAATCAAATGGCCCAGGTATCTTATCTGGACTCTGCCAAATTCACATTTCTTCCGGTTGGCCACTCAGCTGTTCTCCCCCAGTTTCCTCAACACTAACCCCACATGCTCCAAATGCTCCTCCCAAGATTGGCTATAAACCAATATGTCATCAAAGAGCACTAAAACAAATTTTCTCAGATAGGGTTGCATCAGACTGTTCATAGCGCTTTGGAAGGTTGCAGGTGCATTGGTGAGGCCAAAGGGCATCACCATGAACTCATAATGACCTTGATGAGTCCGGAAAGCCGACTTCTCAATATCCCCTTCCCCCATCCGAATCTGATGGTATCTTGCCTTCAAATCTATTTTAGAGAAATACCGAGCTCCCCTCAATTCATCCAATAACTCTTCTATTACAGAAATGGAAAATTTGTCAGGTACAGTGGCTCGGTTCAGAGCTCTATAGTCCACACAAAACCTACAACTGCCATCCTTCTTCTTAACTAATATAACTGGGCTTGAGTATGGACTGGTGCTCGGCCGGATGATCCCTGTCTTAAGCATCTCGGTCACCTGTTTCTCAATTTCGCCTTTCATCACGTGGGAGTATCAATATGGCCTTACATTTACTGGGTCCGCCCCCTCCTTCAGCGGTATCTGGTGTACCATGCCTCTGTCCTGAGGTAATCCTTTGAGCTCGTGGAATACCCTTGAATATTGGTCTAAAATCTGACCTATTGCCTATCTTTGCGCCTCTGTCAATCCCTGGTCATCTCCTTCTTCCTCACTCCTTCCTATCCTCCCTAACTACCACACTTACATCCAGGCTTCCACCTCTTTCATTTTGAACAATGCTCCCAGTTCAACCAATCTTCTAGCTAAAGTAGGGTCCCCTCTTATGGTCACCTTCCTCCTCTCGTGACCGAACACCATGGTCAGTTCCCTCCAATTCAGGGTTACTTCTCCCAATTTGGCGAGCCACTCTACCCCAGGATTACATCTACTCCGCCCAATTCAAAAAGATGGAACTTGTTCGTGACCTCTGCTTCTCCTATGTGAAACCTCTTCACAACACCCTCTTGTCTTCTTTTTCTGTCTCCCAAGCTCACCAGATATGGTGGAGTATCTACCACGGGTAATCCCAGCTCTTTTACCAGTTCCTTGCTTATGAAGTTGTGGCTAGCGCCACTGTCCATCAAGATCAACACCTGCTTCTTCCCTATCTGTCCATGTAACTTCATCGTCCTTGGTTGGGTAAGGCCCCCAGCTGAGAAGGCCGACAACTCCATCTGCATCTGGTTGAGTTCAGTCTCAGCTTCTTCACTTTTCTCCTCATCTTTTGCTAGTATAACCATCCGAAGACTCCTTTCTGGACATTGGTGGCTTGGACCGAACAATCCCCCACACCTGAAGGACCTCCTTTCTTCCCTCTGTTTCACAAATACCGCATAGGGAAAATTCCTCATGTTTCTTCCCTTGTTGTCGAAACCGGATCAACCTATCCCCTCCCTTGGGTTCCTTCCTTTCTTCAGGACCACACAATCTCCGTGCCTCCCGCTCGGCTCTCCACAGTAGCTACCGCTCGGCTTTGGTTAGGTCAACTAATTCCATCCGCGTCACCGCACCATTCAGTTTCCCCCAAAACTGATTGTTAATCATAGTTCCTCCCCGAGCCTTCGTGCCCCCGTGGAGCTCCTACATGTCCAATGCCATTCTCATGGCGATTATCAACTTCTGCGGGTCAAGCAACCGCACTTGATTACGAATCCGCTCCATTAACCCTGCCATAAGGTACCCCATCAGCTGTTCTTCGGCTACTCCTTTTGTCTGGCCCATCAAGATTTCAAAATCTTGGATGTATTCTTCCATGGAACCCGATTGGTTATTGGCCGCCACTCTCTCGAAGACTGATCCCCTGTTTCTTCCTCCAAAATGGATCACCAATGCCCCCTTTAAGCCCGCCCACGAACGGTTCCTGGCCTTCTCTCTCCAAAATCTGAACCAATATTCGGCACTTCCCTCCATACTGATGTAGGCAAGGCACACCTTCTCTTCCTCCGACACCCCTTGTAGTTCAACAAATTTCTCAGCTCTATTGATCCAATTCAACGGATCAATTCCTTAGAAAACGTGTAAATCTACCCTCTTCCTCCAATTTGGTTGCTCCTCCTGGCGTCCACCCTCTCTTCCTCCAACGTCTTCCTCTTGCCTCCTTTTGTTTTCATTAATAGGAGCTTGACTATCGTCCGAATGTTGGCCGTCCCGGTTGTGGCCTCGACCACCCAATATCCTCATGATTTCTTGCAAATCTTGGCGCATTGTTGTAGACTCTTGGCGCATTGCTGCAAAATCTTGTCGCAACGCCACTGTCTCAGCCTTCATTCCATCAACCGCAATTTCAATCGTTTCCAATCTTCCCTCCATAACGTTCAATCTTCCTTCCATTCTTCCCTCCATCACGCCTTTCACTCCTCTCAACAGGATCTGACAGGTTAGACCAATTGTTAGGTTCCTGAGTAGGAAACCTGATTAATCACGATCACAGTAGGCAGAAAAGATAATGAAAGAATGAATTTCTCTTTATTGATGGTAATAGAATTCTATAAACAAAGGATAGTTGGGAGCATAACCTCCCTCACAGGATTGTAGCCGCCTGTTAACAAACTCAATAATCAAAACATACCCCAAACAATATACTCCAACCCTATTTATTTTGAGTATTTCCCGCCCATCTTCTACGGAATATTTCCCTAGAATATAGCCTTATTTACTATAATTATCTTATACTGAATATTTCCCTATAATATAGCTCTATTTACTATAATTATCTTATACTCAGTATTTTCCCATGATATAGTTCATTTACTATAATTATTTCCCGCCCATCCTCACTGCTACAACAGTTAGGATTCTTCAATCGATCGGCTCCAATTCTTCACTTCTTACCATCGTTCGAATCAAGTCTTCATAGGCTTCAGCCGTTTGGCTTGATTCCTCACCGCCTTCCATCGTCCGGCTCGACATCTCCTCGCCTTCCACCGCTCGGTGCTCTTCTTCTTCTCCCTTACCACCTTCCACCGTTTGGCTCGACCTCTCCCCGCCTTCCACCGTTCGATGTCCTTCTTCTTCTCTCATATACTTCGTTCTTCTCTCGTATACCTTCCAACCCCTAACAGTATACCTATTTGGAGCATTATGCTTTGTTGTTTTCATTTGGAAATGGACATTGAAGTAGTCCTTATTTGCAAAAGCTAGATATACATTTTTGTGAATATCATTTTTCTTGACTTATTTCAGTAATGTTCTAGAGTCCATCCTTTCATGCTCTTTAATGTCCCCTGCAACTGAGACCCTTTTAAGGAGAACAAAGAAAAGAAAATGGACTTTTAGTTACATAAATATGGGGATAACTCTACTTTTTCAGAGCTAAAAACTTAAATTATTACAGAGTGGGGAAAACTCTACTTTCAATGATAAAAACTTAAACTATGATAGGTTAATATACATTTTTGCAATTGTATTTATTTTATATAAATATATCATGTAACTGTTAAGATTTTTCTTTCTGGAGTAAAAGTATCTTCTTACCTAATGGATTCCAGTTTTTTTAACTAGAGAATTTGGATTTGCTAGAAAAGGTATTGTAAAATTACAAATTTATGCAATTATTTTATTTCATTCTTGTGTTTTTGCCAATTTTTATTTTACAGACAAGTCGGAGATGAAAGGTCAAACTTAGAAGGGAAAGCCCATGACCACATACAGAAGTCTGAGGTTTTTAATGAAAAAAATGTATGTAGACACATTGGGCAGGATTTCCATAAATTTTGATGGTTTTAATTTTTTATTTCTAAAGCTCTGATATTCGGCAGGATGAAAAGATTCAAAGTCCCAATTCAAGGCATGAAAGTGAGTTAGATTTCTCCAAAATCTACTGTATGCAAAATTATCCTTAGTCAGTGTATACTGAGATGGCATAAGTATAATGATTCTGGATATTTGTGTTGTGCACTTTAGCAAATTTTGCATGTAAAATGATGTGCACGATAACCAAATTTGTTATCCTGATTATGGTTTTAAAAGGCATTCCAAAATTATGGGATTTCACTCAACTTCAAAATTTTGGGCTTAGTGCAGACACATTGCTACTGTAATTGTGGCTGCATTTGCCCACAATTTTCCTCAGTGTCAAGAATTGTGACAACCACACGGCAATTGCAAATTGAAACCTTGACCTTGATATAAAGATTTATTTGTCGGCTTAGAGGAAGGATTTAGAGCTACAACAAACAAAATGAATTCTAACAGATTGATTCTTCCATGTCTTTTTCATTCAGTCATGTTAGAATATATAGGTTCAGTACAATACAAGCATTGACTCTCTGCACTTGTGGCAACTAAAAAGGAATATAGAAAAAGGAATTATTGAAACTTCATCACAGTTGTAACAAATTAGTGTTATGCTGTGAGAACATTTTAGATGTAGTCACTCAAATGTGAAGGCCTCCTGGTGCCCTATTTATTTGGGCTGCAATGTTGATAGCATGGGCCTCAACCTTATGAATATCCGCTGTTGAAAAAGCCACCTTTGTTCTCAATTTGAACTTTTTTGTGCATTGGCATCTTTTACTATCTTGGTATCTGTAAAGCTCTGATTACATAATATTAAGAAGTGGATTTTAAATCTAAGTCAACCTACTGGCTTGTTAGGTGAGGTTTGTACCTAAATATATACTTTAAATTAGCCTTATATTTAGTCAATGTGGAACTCTTTCAGCACACCCCTCTCACGTCGAGGTATATACATCTTGTGCGTGAGACTAGGCATTAATGGGTGGTCAGATAACGGTCTGATAGCGGTTGGAATGATATGCCCAACAAACCTATTGATGGCAACCTCCTTGGCTAGGTTGGGCCAAAGCTAGGAGATGTGCATGTAGGTGTGTTTCCTTGGATGAATGGTGCAGAAATATGGTGGTAAATGGTCCAAGGATGATGAGCTAAGGTATGGATGGGGTAGAAGCTCAAAGCCTCTAGGAGATATGGTGGTGGTGGTGTAGTGTTTGGTTAGGCCAACTCAAGGAGGAAGGTGACTAGAAGGGCCTCTAGGGTTGTTATAGTCTTGATAAAGGAAGAGTATAGCCATATTTTGGTAGCATAACATTACTTAATTCCAAGATGAAATACAAGGGTGCACCTCTATTTATAGGCCAAGGGTGTCTCCTTCTAACCCTAAAAGCATGATCTCCCACCTTTGCTCTCATTGGCAAAAAAATAGGCCTTCTAACCTCTCCAATGATGGGAAGACATGTAACCACTCACAAAACACAATTCTCTCCATTCCTAGAGTGCCATGTGGCCACTACTAAAAGTAAATCCTCTCCACTCCTAGGGTGCCATGTGGCTACCTTTTAAAAAGCAAATCCTCTCCAATGGAAGCATGACACATGGCACACACTATCCACTTTGTTTGGATATCCAACTTAAGGAAAATCCTATACTACTTAGGCCTTAATACAAGCCTTAATCAAACCTACACTACATGACCAAATACAACATTACTCTTCAATCTATGCTCCATGATGGCTCCAAAGGTGGCCCACAAGGTAGAGTTGATGTCATCTTCATGGATGACTTCCACTCTCTTGAAAGTGCTTGACCATGGCTAGGGATTTTCTATCATTCTCTCCCTCTTGAAAAGGATTTGCCCTCAAATCAACAAGGCAAACTTCCTTATCTTCTTTGGAGTTGTTTTTTTTTTGTGGGCTTCTCCACTAGGGTCAAATACCCATTTTATAACACAAGTTGGAACAAATGTTATAATAGTGAGTATATGAAGGATATAGCTCCCAAGAAAGATATACCTTGAATCAAATGAGTGATTAAGGTCTTGGAAGGTAGGAGCATGTTTCTTGAAGATCCTATTCCTAACACAAGGATCCTTGAGGTCTTTTCTTGCCATGCTTCTAGAGGAAGATGGTAAGGACACCTTTACATCTTTACACAAATCTTTGGCCCTTAACATCATAATTTGCTTGTTGGGGGCACTCTTGAGACTTGTGCATCATGCTTTGACACTTAGAACAAAATGAATCTTTTATTTTCTTTTTACCTTTTTTCTTTTTCTATTTCTTTTTCTATTTTCTTCCTCATTTGCGCTTGATCCTCTTCCACTTGAGAAGGTGTGAGAGGATGAAGTACAAACTTCCTTTTATTATGATTGATGGTTATCACATTGGTGTGGCCATTATGTAAAGATTCTTTATCAAAAAGCCAAGGCCTTCCCAACAAAATGTGACAAGCATCCATAGGTAATGTCACATAGCACTTTATCTTCATAATTCTGTATGGATAGCTTAACAATCACTTGTAGATTAACTTCCATTTCCTTGTTCTCATTGGTCCATTGAAGTAGCTAATCCAAGCTTGTTAATCAACCTAGTGCTACAACAATTTGAACATGAACCACTATCCACAATAAGAGAACATGTGTTGTCTAAGATTTTGCATCTAGTGTGAAAAATGTTGTTCTTTTGTGTGGACTCTTGTGAACTAGGTTCGTTATGGAGAATTCTTCTTATCATAAGAAGTTCTCCCTCACAAGGGTGGGCATCCTCACTTGTGCCTTCTACTTGCTTCTTTGCGCCTCTTCTCTCACTCTCACTTTCACTTTCAATTTCTTCTTCTTGGCTACTATAGGCATCATCACCCCTTAAGATCATGATTCTGTTGGTGGGGCACTGGGAGGCAATGTGACCTCTACCAAGACACTTGAAACATTTAATGTTACTAGTGCGAGTATGAGATGATGTTCCCAAATATGGTTACATCATCAAAGGCTTGGGCATCCTTCATTTAATCTTATCAAGTCCTTATTTCCCCATTTGTTTACCAAGGAGTCTGTTGAGTCTTTTAATTGTGATATTTGTCAGTTTTCAAAACACTATCTTATCCTATTAGTAATAAAAAGAGTGCTTCTCCATTTGATTTAATTCACTTTGATGTTTGGGGTCTTGTCATAGAATCTATTTCCGGAGCCAAATGGTTCGTTACCTTTATTGACGATTGTACCCGTGTCACGTGGGGATACCATATGAAAAATAAACCAGAAGTTTTCCAAATTTTTGTTAATTTTTTCCATCTAGTCGAAAATCAATTTGGTAAAAATATCAAAACAATCAGGTCTGATAATGGTATTGAATATGTGAATCATGAATTTCTCAATTTTTTTATCTCATAATGGTATTGTTCATGAACTCACATGTGTAAACACCCCTCAACAAAATGGAATTGTAGAAAGAAAGAATTGTCATCTTCTTGAAGTAACTAGAGCTCTTCTTTTTTAAATGTCTATTCCAAAAAATTACTGGGGAGACACTGTGTTAATGGTCAAATATCTCATCAACAGGTTACTCACTCGTATCTTAAATGACATTAGTCCTATAGAGTCTCTATTGTCTTTTGGACCTTCTCCCCTAATAACGAGTTTACCTAATCGAGTCTTTGGATATGTTGTTTTTGTTCACTCTCATCATCCTAACCGTAGTAAATTAGATCCCAACGCTCTTAAATGTATCTTTATTGGGTATCCTTCTAATAAAAAAGGTATAAATGTTATCATCTTCAGAGTCGTCACGTCTTTATCACCATGGATGTCACCTTTCATGAAACACAATCCTTTATGTCAGTCCACCACTTTAGGGGGAGAAAGCACTTGAAGTGGATGAACTCTCCTTCTTGTCATTACCATGTTTGTCTTTGCAGGATGCCCAAGATCTGAGCAATGAAGCTACCATAGTCCATAGTGAGGAAGAAGAGGAAGAAGACAAATTTTTTGGCAAAAAATATGAAAGAAGAAAACAACTAACTTGGACTCTCGAGCAAGAAAAATTGTCTAATCCGGAGGTGAGGATCCCTGAAGATATCAGTGAGGAGGAGGTAAGTATTACTAAGGATTTACCCATTACATTAAGAAATGAAAGAAGATCATGTTCTAAATATCCTATTTCTCAGTATGTTTGCACTAAGAATCTCTCTGATAAGCAGATAAGCTTTATTGCTCCCATTGATGCCACAAAAATTCCTACCTCAATCTAAGGGGCCATGAAACTTGAACATTGGAATCGAGCTATGAAAGAAGAGATGAATGCATTAGAAAAAAATTCAACTTGGGAGATTGTTGATAAGCCAAGAGACAAGAAGGCAGTAGGATGTAGATGGCTATTCACAGTGAAACATAAGGCAGATGGGATAATAGAAAGATATAAAGATAGATTGGTGGTAAAAGGATATACCCAAACTTATGGGATTGACTATGACGAGACATTTGCCCCAGTGGCAAAGATGAATACTGTTAGGTTTCTTGGGAACAAGAAACCAGATTTTCAGATTGAGTAAAGAAATAAGCACTCAAATCTTACTGCACAATGTAAGAGAATACTTTAATTAAAGAAAACATAACACAAAAAACATTCAACAGCTTCCAAGGGAAATAAATCCCTTCTACACAGGACAAGCCCTGTTCCAAAAACGAAAATACAACCCACCCACCAGGAGGAACCATTTCCTCCTTAAATGATACCCTTACTAAACTTAATAACTACCTCTAACCACCCTAAATTGCCCTAAACTACTCAACCACCCTTAACTGTCAAGAAACCTCTGATTTTGAACCTTCTTCCTAACATACACCTTAAAGGTCTTATCAATACTCCTCGGATTCCAAACAACCTTGTCCTCAAGGTTAAAATCTGGAAATTGATTACGGATGGTCCTTATCTTCTCCCTCTTCAGGCTCCTCTTCCTCTTCATTCTCCGCCAAAATTAACACCCGAAGGTTCTTATCTAGACATTTATGACTAGGACTGTATGGTCCTCCACATGGAAAACATCTACCCCCTTCCCTTCGTTGACATATTTAGGGTAAGGTAAATTACGGCATCCTCTGGTTCTGTTTTCTCGTGTACTCGTACTGCCCACCTTAGACTCCAAGGTTACTGCCCCTCCATTTCTTCTAGCCGTGCTAACATGACTGGAACTTCCCGGTTCAGTCTAGTTCTCTTTCACTGTTTCTACTCGAGAAACTATTCCTCCACTCCCTTGAAAACGACTAGGATACGAATTACTTCTAGTTGTTGTTCTCTCCCCTGGTCTTACCTCACTTGAAACTCCTTCCACATCTCTAGCGATCTTCATGGCTCTCAATAGATCCTTGGGATTGTGTGGTTGGATTTGATTTCGAATATGAACATGCAAGCCTGCAAAAAAATACCCCAACAATTGTTCATCTGTCACATTTGTTGCTTGGCCTACTAAAATCTCAAATTCCTGTATGTAGTCTTCCACTTCCCCTTTCTGTCTGACAACAACCAAGTTTTCAAATATTGAAGATATATCCCTTCCCCCAAACCTTCTGATCAATGCTTCCTTCAATTCTTCCCACGTTGGTGTTTTGGTTTTCTTCCTCCAAAAACTGAACCAATGATTAGCTCTACCTTCCATATTGATGAAGGCCAACTTGATTCTCTCCCTAGGTGAAACCTCCTACACTTCAAAAAAATTTTCAGCCCTACTTATCCACCCAATTGGATCCCCTCCTTCAAAAGAAGGAAGTTCTACTCTTTTCATCCATCCTCGCTGGCTCTCCCTTTTATTTTCCTCCCATTCCTCCTCAACCTCTTCTCTTCTTCCCACTCTATCTTCGTACATAGAACCTCTGCTTCCATCGGACTCTCTTTCCATGTTCTTGAGTCTTTGCAAGATATCCACCATCTTATCTTCGAATCTTTGAAAGTTGGCCCTAGTTTCCTCTCTATTCTCCTCAAAAGCTCTCTCTAATGTACTCATTCTACTCTCCATGGTGTTTGACTGATCCGGCAGGTCGGACCAAATTGTTAGGTTTCTTGGGATCGAGAAACCAGATTTTCAGATTCAGTAAAGAAATAAGCACTCAAATCTTACTGCACAACGTAAGATAATACTTTAATTAAAGAAAACGTAACACAAAAAACATTCAACAACTTCCAAGGGAAATAAGTCCCTTCTACACAGGACAAGCCCTGTGCCAAAAACGAAAATACAACCCACCCACTAGGAGGAACCATTTCCTCCTTAAATGATACCCATTACTAAACTTAATAACTACCTCTAACCACCCCTAAACTGCCCTAAACTACTCAACCACCCTTAATTTTCAAGAAACCTCTGATTTTGAACCTTCTTCCTAACATACACCTTAAAGGTCTTATCAAATACAGTTTGAGTTGTTCTCGCTTTGGCTGCTCATTTTGGATGAGACTTACACAAGTTGGATGTAAAGAATGTCTTCCTTCATGGAAATCTAGGAGAGGAAGTTTACATGGAGATTCCCCTAGGTTTTGAAATGAAAAATGAAAGAAACAAGTTATGCCTCCTAAAGAAAGCATGGTATGGTCTTAAGTAATCCCCTAGAGCATGGTTTGGAAGATTTACAAAAGCAATGGTTTCCTTGAGATACAGACAAAGACAAGGAGATCATACTCTATTCATAAAGCACTCTTCTATAAGTAAACTCACTCTATTGCTTGTCTATGTGGATGATATGATTATTGCAACAGATGATGAAACAAAAAAATTAGCGTTAAAAGAAAAATTGGCAGCCCAGTTTGAAATGAAAGACCTATGAAAACTCATATTTTCTTGGAATAGAGGTTGCTTACTCCAAGAACGGAATTTTCATCTCCCAAAGGATGTATGTACTTGATCTCCTCAAAGAAACAAGAAAACTGGGATGTAGAACCTCAACAGTTCCTATAGAACAAAATCACAGAATTTGAAGTGAGGAAAGTGCTCCGGTAGAGAAGGCCCAATATCAGAGATTGGTAGGAAAATTGATTAATCTATCACACACAAGACCATACATTGTTTATGCAGTTAGTGTAGAGAGTCAATTTATGCGTGACCCAAGAGAGACACATGCAAGTAGTTGATAAAATTCTCCAATACTTGAAGTCAAGTCCAGGAAATGGGCTATTATTCAAAAGGGAGGAGACATTGACTATGAAAATATATACTGATGCTGACTATGTAGGTTCTATTACTAACAGAAAATCTACTTCAGGATATTGTGTGTTTCTTAGAGATAGTTTGGTAACATGGAGGAACAAAAAGCAAGATAGAGTATCTTGTTCTAGTGCAAAAGCTGAATTCCGAGCTCTTACTCAAGGAATGTGTGAAAGACTCTAGATGAAAATTATTTTGGATGATCTTAAAGTCGAGGTGGATAACCATGTGCGACTACACTTTGACAATAAGTCTTCCATGAGCATAGTTCATAATCCAGTACAATATGACAAGAACAAACACATTGAGATTGACAAACATTTCATCAAAGATAATCTAGACAGAGGCTTTGTGATTACAACTCATGTTCCTATAGAACTTCAAATACTAGACATTTTCACAAAAGGTCTCCCTCCGGGTAGATTTCAAGATCTTGTAGGCATGTTGGGAATGATTGATATTCATTTACTAACTTGAGGGGGAGTGTTGTAATTAGAGGAAATATCTATAGAATCTTCTCAGTTAGAGAAAATATCTATAAAATCTTCCTAATTAGAGAAAACATGTGTATGATCTTCTAGATTATTTTTGTTTCCTTATTTCCCTTTCTAGAAGATTAGATTGCTACAAATAGAGGTAAGAAGAATGTAATTACCATGATTGAAAATAATAAAATCATTCTCTTTTTCAAGTCTTATACATACCTGCTGTTGAAAAGGCTACCTTTGTTCTCAATTTGAACTTTTTTGTGCATTGGCATCCTTTGTTATCTTGGTATCAGTAAAGCTCTGATTACATAATGTCAAGAAGTGAATTTTAAGCATAAAAAAGTCCACAAAACCAGCTTATAAGGTGACGTTTGCACCCAAATATATACTCTAAATTGGTCTTATCTGTAGTCAATGTGGGACATTCAACACAACCCGTCACGTCGAGGTATATACATATCATGTGTGAGACTAGACATTAATAGGTGGTTTTATAACCGTCTAATGGCGGATCGAATGATATACCCAACAAACACAAATATGATTAGGATAGGCTCTAATCCACGACTTAGATACCATGTTAAGAACTGATATAATAACAAAGTAACTACAAATAAAAGATAAAGATAAGATATCTATCTAAGATATCTAATAATCTAATATATCTAACCGTCTCCCTCTCCCTCAAGCTAGTACATACAACTGTTTATACCAAACTTGTTACAAATATAATCAATAAAGACTAATGTAAATATCAGTGATACCAAATTATTAATAATTTGTGAAGACGACATTGAAGATGACATACCAACTGTTACGTATCCGAGTAGGAGACGTAATTAAACACAATTACAATAGGTAGAAAAGACAATGAGCGAATGAATCTTTTTTTATTGATGGTAATATTTGAATAAACAAAAGTAAACAATAATTGGGAGCATAACCTCCCTCACTAGAGCATAGCCGCTTGTCAACAAACTCAATAATCAAAAGCATAACCCTAACAATAGCCTCTAGCTTTATTTATACTAATAATTTCTCGCCCATCTTGTACTAAATCTTTCCCTAGAATATTGTTCTAAATAAAATATTTCCCTAGAATAAAATATGAATATTGTTCTAAATAAAATATTTTCCTAGAATAAAATATTTCCCTAGAATAAAATATGAATATTGTTCTAAATAAAATATTTCCCTAGAATAAAATATTTCCCTGAATATCGATCTAAATATACTAAATATTTTCTGTTTATCCTAACTACGAGTAGTTAGGATAGTAACTTCTTCAACCGGTCGGCTCAGGTTCTTCGCTGTTTCCCACCGTTCGGCTCGAGCTCTCACCGTCTTCAACCGTTTGGCTCGACTCCTCACTGTCTTCCACCGTTCGGCCTGAGCCCTCCTCGCCTTCTACCGTTTGGCTTGACCTCTCTCTGCATTCCACCGTTCGGCCTGACATCTCCTCGCCTTCCACCGTTCGGCGTGACCTCGCTCCGCCTTCCACCATTCGGCCTGACCTTTCTCTGCCTTCCATCGTTCAGCCTGACCTCTCTCCGCTTCCACCGCTCGGCCTTCTCCTTCTCTCCTATACCTTCTTCTCTCATATATCTTGTGATGGAAGCTACTTCCAGCTGGATTCACGCAAGGAGGAGTTCCAAACCAGAGTAGAACAGCCATGGAAATAGGTGCAGCGGAAAATGAAAAATAGTGAAGTGTTTGAAGTGTTTAAAGGTGAAGTGAAGTGTGTGGTTGAGGCCTCACAGCTCAGAAGGCCTTCCTACTAAGGAAGGAAGCTAGAGGAGAGTATCTTAATTCGAAATTCAGAGGTGACTAAGGGATATAAGAGGCTGAGCAAACAATTCTGTAGCATTTCATTACATACAAAAGTGAGAAAATACAAAGGGGAGACCCTCTTATTTATAGGTGAAGAAGGGCCTCAATTCTGAGCTAAATTCCCTCCAAAATTCAAAATAAAAGACAAGCCTGAAGGCCAAGTCAGCTGGGTCACGAGAAGCATGCTGGGTCACATGGACAGTGCTGCCAAAACGTGCTTCAGGCTACTCTGCTGGGGCTGGAGCCCCCCCCGTCTGAGGGCGCTTGAGCGACCATAGTGCTGATTCCTTAATGCTTTTACCAAATCTGATTGGTTGACCATGGTTCTTGCCTTTATTGTATCCTACAAAACAAAACAACTATATAGTATTAAAAAGGAATCCTTCTAAGACATAGAGAAAGAAAATCAAGAAAGAGCCTTTAAAAGTTCTTCTTCAACTTCCCTTTCCTAGCCTTAGCATGAGTACGTACTCCTTTGGATGGTTTGCCTAATTAGGTTTCCATCATCTTGTATCCTAACAATACACCCCGCTCCAAAACAACCTTGTCCTCAAGGTTGGAACCGTGAAACTTGATCTCCTGGCTCCTTTTCATCATCGTGTTATCATATGAAGGAAACCCACAGGAAATTGCCCTCCAATTCATGTCTGGAGGTTTGGGTGGTGGCAATTCCTCCTCCAATGACTTCCACTCTTCTTGGGTTCTATTAGCTTCTAGCATTCTGGTCACCACTTTTCTAGATTCGTAACTCCTAAGAAAATGGTCTTCGACGTCCTTCAATACTTCACGCTGCTCTCTTCCCTCTGCCAGGGTGTCACAAACTGCAAGCCCCCTTTTCTGTTCGCAGGCCCACCTCCTCAAAGAATCCATCGTTCTCTCCAGGGCCTTGATTCTTCCATCTACACTTCCTTCCCAAGTCTTTCCATAATCCAGCACTCCTTTCCTAAGGATATCCGATAGTCCTTTCTCGTCTCGATCCGGCAATGCTTGCCCGTTCGGTTCTGTCAGTTCTGTCACATTAGGCTCCGTCAGTCCTCTACCGTTCGGTTCTAGTAGTCCTTTCCCGTTCGGAGCTTGGATGTATTCTTCCACATCTCTGGTGATTCTAATTGCAACCATTAGTTCCTGTGGGTCATGAATTTGAACCTGGCTCCGAATGTCCTCTTGCAATCCCGCAAGAAAATATCCTAACAGCTGCTCGTCCAGCACCCTCGTCGTTCGGCCTGCTAATAGCTTGAAGACATGTACATACTCGTCCACTGTTCGCGTCTGTTTGGATGCCGCCAAACGCTCAACAATGGTTCCAAACCTTATCATCAGGGCTTCCTTCAAACCATCCCAATAACGATTCTTGGCTTTCTCCGTCCAAGCTCTGAACCAATAGCCAGCGCTTCCCTCCATACTAATGTCGGCTAGGCGCACCTTTTCCTCCTCTGCCACACCTTGTCACTCGAAAAAGTTATCTGCCGTAGAGATCCATCCCAACGAATCAAACCCTTGGAAAGTGGGTAGTTCTACCCTCCTCCAGCTGGTTTGCACTTCATGGCGTCCATCCTCTCTCCCTTCCAACATCTTCCTCTTGCCTCCCTCTCTTCTCATTAACAAAAGCTTGATTATCGACCGAATGTTGGCCGTCCTGGTTGTGGGCTCGACCACCCAACATCCTCATGATTTCTTGCAAATCTTGGCGTATTGCTACATAATCTTGTTGCAACGCCATTGTCGCAACCTTCATTCTATCAACCGCAAATCCGATAGTCCTCTCCATCACGCCCTTTTCTCCTCTGTATCTATCCGGCAAGTCGGACCAATTGTTACGTATCCGAGTAGGAGACGTAATTAAACACGATCACAATAGGCAGAAAAGACAATGAACGAATGATAATGGACGAATGAATCCTTTTTATTGATGGTAATATCTGAATAAACAAAAGTAAACAATAATTGGGAGCATAATCTCCTTCAATTACTTGGGAGCATAGCCGCTTGTCAACAAACTCAATAATCAAAAGAGTTGAAAATAGGACTGATTTTATTACTCTCAATCATGAAAAATACATTCTCATATCCTCTATTTGTAATAATCTAATTCTCCTAAAAAGGGAAATAGGGAAACTAGGAAAACAAAATAAAATAAAAGATTATATATCTATTTCCTCTAATTTGGAAGATTCTAAAGATATTTTATCTAATTACAACACTCCCCCTCAAGTTGGTAAATGAATATCAATCATTCCCAACTTGCCTACAAGATCTTGAAATCTACCTGGAGGAAGCCCTTTTGTAAAAATATCTACTATTTGAAGTTCTGTAGGAACATGAGTTGTAATCACAAATCCTTTGTCAAGATTTTCTTTGATGAAATGTCTGTCAATTTCAATGTGTTTGGTTCTGTCATGTTGTACTGGATTATGGGCTATGCTCATAGCAGACTTATTGTCACAGTGTAGTTGCATCGGGTTCTCCACTTTGACTTTAAGATCATCCAAAATGATTTTCATCCAGAGTCCTTCCCACATTCCTTGAGCAAGGGCTCGAAATTCAGCTTCTGCACTAGAACGGGATACTCTATTTTGCTTTTTGCTTCTCCATGTTACCAGACTATCTCCAAGAAATACACAATACCCAGGAGTAGATTTTCTGTCAGTAATAGAACCTGCATAGTCAGCATCAATATAAATCTTCATAGTCAATGTGTCTTCCCTTTTGAATAATAACCCCTTTCCTGGACTTGACTTCAAGTATTGGAGAATTTTGTCAATGTCTTGCATGTGTCTCTCTCTTGGATCATGCATAAATTGGCTCACTACACTCACAACATAAGCAATGTCTGGTCTTGTATGTGATAGATAAATCAATTTTCCTACCAATCTCTGATATCGGGCCTTCTCTATAGGAGCACTTTCTTCACTTCCAATTCTGTGATTCTTTTCTATAGGAACGGTTGAGGTTCTACATTCCAGCTTTCCTGTTTCTTTGAGGAGATCAAGTACATATTTCCTTTAGGAGATGAATATTCCGTTCTTGGAGTAAGCAACCTCTATTCCAAGAAAATATTTGAGTTTTCCTAGGTCTTTCATTTCAAACTTAGTTGCCAATTTATCATTTAGTGCTAATTTTTCTGTTTCATCATCTCTTGCAATAATCATATCATCCACATAGACAAGTAATAAAGTGAGTTTACCTGTAGAAGAGTGCTTTATGAATAGAGTATGATCTCCTTGGCTTTGTCTGTATCCCAAAGAAACCATTGCTTTTGTAAATCTTCAAAACCATGCTCTAGGGGATTGCTTAAAACCATACAATGCTTTCTTTAGGAGGCATACCTTGTTTCTTTCATTTTTCACTTCAAAACCTGGGGGAATCTCGATGTACACTTCTTCATCCAGATTTCCATGAAGAAAGGCATACTTCACATCTAGCTGGTGTAAGTCCCATCCAAAATGGGCAGCCAAAGAGAGAATAACTCAAATTGTATTCATCTTTGCCACTGGGGAAAATGTCTCCTTATATAGTTAATCCCATATGTTTGGGTATATCCTTTTGCCACCAATCTACATTTATATCTTTCTATACCCTACTGCCTTCTTGTCTCTTGGCTTATCAACAATCTCCCAAGTTGAATTTCTTTCTAATGCATTCATCTCTTCTTTCATGGCTTGATTCCAATGTTCAATTTTCATGGCCTCCTAGATTGAGGTAGGAATTTCTGTGGCATCAATGGCAGAAATAAAACTTCTGTGCTTATCAGAGAGATTGTTAGTGCAAACATACTGAGAAATAGGATATTTAGCACATGATCTTCCCTTTCTCAATGCAATGGGTAAATCCTCTGTAATACTTACCTCCTCCTCATTGATATCTTCAGGGATCCTCATTTCCATATTAGACAATTTTTCTTGCTCGAGAGTCAAAATGGGTTGTTTTCTTCTTTCATATTTGTTGCCAAAAAATCTGTCTTCTTCCTCTTCTTCCTCACTGTGGACTATGGTAGCTTCATTGCTCAGGTCTTGGGAATCCTGCAAAGACAAATGTGGTAATGACAAGAAGGAGAGCTCATCCACTTCAAGTGCTTTCTCCCTCTGAAGTGGTGGACTGACATAAAAGGATTGTGTTTCATGAAAGGTGACATCCATGGTGATAAAGACGCGACGACTCTGAGGATGATAACATTTGTACCTTTTTTGTTAGAAGGATACCCAATAAAGACACATTTAAGAGCTTTGGGATCTAGTTTACAACGGTTAGGATGAGAGTGAACAAAAACAACACATCCAAAGACTCGACTAGGGAGACTCGTTAGTAGGGAAGAAGAAGGAACAAAAGACAATAAAGACTCTATAGGACTAATGCCATTTAAGATACGAGTGGGTAACCTGTTGATGAGATATGTGGCAGTTAACACAGCTTCTCCCCAGTAATTTTTTGGAACAAACATTTGAAAAAGAAGAGCTCTAGTTAGTTTAAGAAGATGACGATTCTTTCTTTCTGCAACCCCATTTTGTTGAGGGGTGTTAACACAGGTTAGTTTATGAACAATATCATTTTGAGACAAAAAATTGAGAAATTCATGATTGAAATATTCAGTACCATTATCAGACCTAATTCTGATATTTTTTCCAAATTGATTTTGGACAAGATGGAAAAAATTAACAAAAAATTGAAAAACTTCGGATTTATTTTTAATAAGGTATGTCCACGTGACATGGGTACAATCATCAATAAGGGTAACGAACCATTTGGCTCCAGAAATAGAATCTATGACAAGACCCCAAACATCAGAGTGAATTAAATCAAATGGAGAAATACTTCTTTTATGACTAATAGGATAAGATGCACGATGGTGTTTTGAAAATTGACAAATATCACAATTAAAAGACTCAACAGACTCTTTGGTAAACAAGTGGGGAAAAAAGGACTTGATAAGACTAAATGAAGGATGCCCAAGCCATTGATGATGTACCTATATTTGGGATTTTGCCCACGTCTCAGATGTTGCTTGTTGATTCATGATTTTCGTGTTGCTTTGGTCATCAAACTCTAAAAAATACAACCCACTCTGCTCCTTAGTAGTTAAACTTGTCTTCCCCGTGGCAAGGTCTTGAAAAACACAATAAGTTGGAAAAAATGTTACTGAACAATTTAAATCCTGTGAGTTTTTGCACAGAGATAAGACTATTAGCTAATTGAGGAACATGTAAAACATCCTTCAATAAAATAGATGAGTCCAAAATTATATTCCCAGAGCTGCATATAGGTATACCCTGACCATTCGCAACTGTAATAAGTTGTTCGTTATTTCTTTTACCATATGAGTCGAAGGACACACTAAAAGGTGTCATGATCAGTTGCACCCGAATCAAGGATCCAAATACCTTCAGACATATGACCAATAGTATTGAGACAAATCCTACCTTTTATGGATAGAGTACATGATCCAGAGGGTTTACTCATTGATTCAACCATTGCTTTCAAGGGCTCGAGATCATTTTTTAATGAAGGCACAAAGGAATAAATTTTACTTTAGACATCTCGTAGAAGGCAACCAGGAGTCTCCAGTGACCTTTTCTGAGACGACGACGGCGTGTGGGTCACACTGAGAAAAAAGGAGCAGAATTTAAAACTAAGATCTACTCAAATACAGGTCAAACGTGTCGTCACCGACCCCAGGAACAGACTCAGGAGGCTCCAGCGACCCTATCTGTGGCGGCGGAGGCGAGTGGGTCTCACCGGAGGTGGGCACGTGGGCTACACGCGCTGGCGACGGTGGAGGCGCGTGGCGGTTTCTCCCACGGAGCGACTTCCGGTGTTGTGGTCGCCGATGTTGGGTGCACCTTTCTGCCCTATCAACGACCCCAACCAGCGACGGCGGCAGCGGCGGCGGCGCGACTGTGGAGCGGAACGGAATGGAGCCCCCAAGATGGGGAGCTTTGATACCAAGTTGAAAATAGGACTGATTTTATTATTCTCAATCATGAAAAATACATTCTCATATCCTCTATTTGTAATAATCTAATTCTCCTAAAAAGGGAAATAGGAAAACAATAAAATAAAAGATTATATATCTATTTCCTCTAATTTGGAAGACTCTATAAAGATATTTTCTCTAATTACAACAAAAAGCATAACCCTAACAATAGCCTCTAGCTTTATTTATACTAATTATTTCCTGCCCATCTTATGCTAAATCTTTCCCTAGAATATTGTTCTAAATAAAATATTTCCCTAGAATAAAATATGAATATTGTTCTAAATAAAATGTTACCCTAGAATAAAATATTTTCCTAGAATAAAATCTTTCCCTAGAATAAAATATGAATATTGTTCTAAATAAAATATTTCCCTAGAATAAAATCTTTCCCTAGAATATATATCCCTGAATATCGCTCTAAATATACTAAATATTTCCCGCCTATCTTAACTGCGAGCAGTTAGGTTAGTAACTTCTTCAACCGGTCGGCTCAGGTTCTTCGCTGCTTCCCCCCGTTCGGCTCGAGCTTTCATCGCCTTCAGCCGTTCGGCTCGACTTCTCACCGTCTTCCACCGTTCGGCTTGACCCCTCCTTGCCTTCCACCGTTCGGCTTGACCTCTCTCCGCATTCCACCGGTAGGCCTGACCTTTCTCCGCCTTCCATCGTTCGGCCCGACCTCTCTCTGCTTCCACCGTTCGACCTTCTCCTTCTCTCCTATACCTTCTTCTCTCATATATATTGTATCCTAACACCAACCCAGAAAACTTTCCCTAAGCAACAAATCCGAGAGGTTGTTCCCTATAAATCTCTTCATGCAAATCGTTGTTAAGGTACTCCAGTTGTTAAAAACGACATTATTAAAGAGCCACCATGGTTATAAATAAAATAATAGAAGCTATCTTTGCCATTGGAGAAAAAGTATATATGGATGGGCCAGATACACTAGTGACAGAAGAGAGATCATAAGAGACCGTAGCGAACGAAGCCTTGGATGAACAAGAGAAAGAAACCCTAAAATTTCAAGATTCTCCAATCAAGGCACCTTAAAGAGGAAAAAGGGGCAACCTTGATGCTTTGAATCGTTACCTGAGAGGAGACGGGATGCATCACCACTCACGGCGGAAAAGGGAGTCAATCCAAAACTTCGAAAGGAGTTCAGAGCATGTAGGAGCTCCGATGAATGTGTTGTCGACGGCACAGTGGTCGCTTGGTCAAGACAATTAAAATCTTGTGGTCACTAGTTGAAACTAGAACTCTAGCGGCAGTAGACGGCACCGTCGCGGGCAGTGGCGGCAGTTGTGCAGTGGTAAATGTGACAATTTTTTTCCTAAAAGAACTTGGCTCTAGATACCACGTTCAATATAGTGAAAACTATGTATAAGATTAGTCTTCCTTATGTTGAATATACACTTCGGATACTATATTTATAATAAAAGAAATATGGACTAAGTTCAAAATACAAATAAAGAATAATAAGAAACTAACTAAAGATATAAAATAAAGATAAGATATGTTTCTAAGATATCTAAGGAAAAAACATTTTACCTTTCTATTTTTCTTCCAATAGTTTTTTACGTTATATTACCAATACCTTTTTAGTTAAACAACTCCTGCTAAATCTAATTTGATTTGGGCTTTAGTATGGACTATGGTTGCCTGAATTTCTTAAATCCCCTCATCCCAGAAAAAGATTATGACATTGCTTACATGATTCTGTTTTCTTATTCAATTCTCTTGTACTTAAATTACAGCTGATACATGTATAGGCCAACAGGTAGCTGTTGAGCATGGAGGCACAGATAGGACATCAAATCCTTCTAATGGAGGATTATTCTGCTGCAGTGCTCCTGCATCTGTTAAAGCCAATGACTGGTTTGGTGAAAGGTCTGTTTCACCAGAGTCTATCTCTACAAATTCAACCCAAGGTGCGGATCTCATCACAGAGTCACATACAGCTAAGCCCATTGAAATATCTGTTCCAAGGAGTACAGATTATACCAGAAATGCTAAGGTAAATAAATCAGTTTAACTTACTTTAAAAGCTTTGGGCAAACAGCTCCGGATAAAAAGAAAAAGATGTAGGTTGGGGATTTATACATCACTGTAAATCATATCAAATGCATTTTTGTTTCTTATTAGATGAATCTTTTTTAAGTGGGGTTTCATTTTGGAATCTTATCTGTTGACATCGATCATCCATCGGACTTTCCACAAATCATATAATTCATCTCTCAAGTCCTCTGTTAGTTACATTATTTCTAAACATATTGATTAGTGATCCATTATTTTTTCATGGTTTGATCCTTAGCTAATGGAATCCACCATTTTAAAATCCTTAGTATATTGATTCAAATTTTCAGTATAGTTTCTTTTGCAAACAGCGTAATAGGATTGCTAGTGCCAAGTTTAAGATAATGAGTAATTTCATTCAGTCGGTGTTGGTATGCTTTTAACTTGTTTTTTTCTTGACAATCATTTAGGAATTTAAGCTCAATCCAGCTGCCAAAACCTTCTCTCCATCTTTTGTGAATCCTATATCATCAGCTTCTGTGGCAAATTTGTTATACGTACAAAATAGCTCTCCTGTGGTACCTGTTGGTAGTATTCAACCAGAAGCTGGATTCAACACTTTTGCTTCTCGGCCTTCAGTGCCTGTAAAGGTTGCACAATATAGTAATTTGCCAGTGGGAAATGGTGGAAGTGGCTCTCAGTTTTCACAACCTGTATGTATAAATTAAATTTTCTGATATTTTATCTCATCTGCACTGTGCCTGAATGGGCATGTCTATTCGATAGCAAATGTCATAAATGCAGGAATAATCTAAAACTATATATTATTCAGTACACATTCTAGTTAATTTGATAATTTCTTTAACAACAGATTATTGGACATCTGCCGCATAGAAACCAACCCCTCCGGTATCCTACACACTACACTCCTGTTTTGTCTGAACCTGCTTATATGCAACCAAGCTCTCCTGCTGTAAGTACGAAAATATCTTATATTCCATGTATCTAATTTGAGTTTTCTTATGTAAATTCTTATAATTGGTTTAGAAGATAATCAGTATTTATATGCTGAAGAATCAACCATATGTTTACCTTTTTCTGAATGCAGGTAATGATTGGACGTTCCCCCCAGTTAGTATATGTTCAGTCACTTTCCCACGTAAGATAGCTTGCTCTGTAACTTTTGGAATTCAATTTGTCCAAGTTAAAAAAAGTTGACCCAAAATTGGAATAAATTAATTACATAGAATATGTTAAAAAAACACTAAGGATTTAATATTTACATGGTCGGTCAGATCAATTTGTAGATTTTTTTTTCCTTTAGAAATGTTTATTGCAGTTTTGACCATTATTAGCTTAGTCATTTTACACGTTTACTTATGATTGAAGGATTTAATTCATGGAACACCGACCGTTGCACCAGTCTCGGCTCGCCCTCTGTTGAATCATCATGTACCATTTCCAAAGCAGCAAGGTAAAATCTTAATTTTATAAGAAAAAAAAAAAGGTTCTTTACTGCATTATCTTGTTATGCCCATAACCAGCCCTTGTCAAGGATTACTTTCATGGCTATGCTTGTAGAGATATGCGGTCAAAGATCCAAATTTATCATTGTTATTTGTATCATCTTAATAAACTCGTTAGTTACACGGTGAATGAATAACTAACACATTTTGACATGAACTCAATAATTTCTTAACTTTTCTGTTGAGTTTTACTAATGAGATTCTAAAAGGGAACTTACTATGTATACTTAGAAAAACAATTAATAAAAAGTAAAACATTATATATTGGAAAGTTGGTACTTTTCATTTTTTGAATCTTTAACAAGTGTTCTAGGAAACTCCTTAACATTTTCCTTTTTGACACCATAGTAGTAAATGAAACTATGCTTATGCTAGAACTGTATATAATCATGTTTGTATAAATCTCTCTATAAATCTATTATAAACTCATAAGAAAAGAACGTAAGATTTAATGAATTGAGCTTCTGATAGGTATCCAAAATTCACTAAATAGATGTAAAAATATATTACTCAGAAGAACTTAATTAGAAACCACAATTGTTATACCCAAGTGATAAAAACAGAAAAACTTCAACATACAATGTTCCAGGTCTTTCTAGAGGACCGGTCTCTCCATAATTTCCCTTTTACAACTGATAGGTTTCTGATAAAGAAACCTTATCTCTCACCCAACTAACACACGCAACAGAGCACAAGTTCTGTATAACCTCTGACTTTATTGATCTTCAAGAAAGAATACAAGAATGAAGTAATCTGAGAGCCTAATCTCCCCCAACAAGACTAACAGTCTGTTTATATACTCAATTGCCAAAAGTCCTTCTCCTCTCCCCATCTCAACAATTTATACAAAAGTATATTCCCGCTCTTCCTAACTGTTAACACAGTTAGGCAACTAACTCCCTCTAACTGTTAACTAACAGTTAACTAACCTCTCCTCCTCCTTACATACACTCTCAACTTCCTATCATTACCCTCCCCTCCATTTTCAACCTTGTCCTCAAGGTTGAACTCCGGAAATTGGTCCTTGATTGTTGCTAAATCTTCCCATGTCGCCCCTTCTACACCCCGGTCTGCCACTCTACCAGCACCTGTTGACACACCTCATCTCCCTGCTGTATTTGTCTGCGCTCCAGGACCTTTGTTGACCAAAAAGCAGGTCCTGCTGCCTGCAACTCCTCGGGTAAACCTTTTTCCACTATTTGATCTCGCACCGCTTTTTTTAATTGAGAAGCATGGAACACTGAGTGAATTCGCGCTGCCTTGGGAAGCTCCAGCCTGAAAGCCACATTGCCAACCTGTTGTAATACTTTGAATGGCCCAAAATATCTAGCTGACAACTTTGGATGTAGTCGCACCGGCATGGCAGACTGTCTGTGGGGCCTTATCTTCAGATATACCCAATCCCCCACCTTTATATCCACTTCTCTTGTCTTTTTATTAGCTTGGTGTGTCATCAAATCCTGGGCACGGCTTAAATGAAATTTCAACTGCTTCAGGGCCTCATCTCTCATCATGAGATCTTGTGCTACAGCTTCAACCTGTGTTTCTCCTGGGATAAACCGACTGAAAGAGGGAGGGGGCCTTCCATATACGGTCTCAAATGGCGTGCATCTTGCTGCCCCTTGGTAGCTTGTGTTGTACCAAAATTTTGCCCAGGGTAACATTGGATACCAACTCTTGGGCTGTTCAGAACAAAAACACCGCAGGTACCCTTCAACTATGCGGTTCACAACCTCCGTTTGCCCATCCGTTTCCGGATGGTAAGATGTGCTCATTTTGAGCTTAGTCCCTTGCATTTTAAACAGCTCCCTCCAAAAAATGCTCAAGAATAAGGGATCTCTGTCACTCACCACCGACACTGTGATCCCATGCAACCTTATTACCTCCTTAGCAAATACATCAGCTACTGTCTTTGCAGAATACGGATGCTTTAATGCCAAAAAATGAGCATATTTACTCAGCCGGTCAACCACCACCATAATAGCATCATATCCTTGTGACTTAGGTAGTCTCACGATGAAGTCTAAGCTAATTTCCTCCCACACTGCCTGAGGAATTGGTAAAGGCTGTAACAAGCCTTGGGGTGATGCTGTTACGTATTTGTGCTGCTGGCACACTGCACAACTTGCCACAAATTCTGTAATCTCCTTCTTCATACCCACCCAATACAAAGATTGGGCTATCCTTCTATAAGTTTTGTAGACTCCCGAATGCCCCCCAGTCTTTGTCACATGAAATTCCTCAAGTAACTTAGGGATCCAAGTTGAGTTTGCAGATATTACCAGTCGGCCTTTATAATGCAGTCTTCCGTTCTCTAAAGTGTACGCCCCATCCGAGTTGGGATCACGTGTCAGACCAACAATCACCTTCTGTAGCTCGGAATCCTCCTCTACCTCCTTCAAGATCTCTTGGAAGTCTGGCCAAAATGGCTTAGAGATAGCTTGCAATTCCCTTTCTTCCCGTTCTCCTTCATACTTCCTCGAAAGAGCGTCGACAACCTGGTTCATACTACCCTTCCTATACACAATCTCAAATTCATAACCCATCAACTTCGCTAACCAGTTTTGCTGATTCTGGGTAGTTATTATCTGCTCCAACAAATATTTCAAGCTACGCTGGTCTGTGTGCACCGTGAATTTTCTTCCCACCAAGTACGGTCTCCAGTGTTGGATGGCTAACACCAAAGCCATTAACTCCTTCTCGTAGACCAATTTACTTAAGGTGTTCTCCGACAAGGCCTTACTGTAGAAGGCGATGGGCCTCTGGTTTTGGGTCAGCACTGCTCCTATTCCTCCTCCTGAGGCATCACATTCAATATGGAACTCCTGGTTGAAATCAGGTAACTCCAAAACGGGCCCCGATGTGATAGCTGCCTTTAAAGCATCCATAGCTTGCTTCGCCTGCTCATTCCACGTGAATCTTCCCTTTTTGAGTAACTCTGTCAATGGTTTTTCTATTTTACCATAGCCCGCTACGAACCTCCGATAGTAACCGGTGAGCCCCAGGAACCCTCTCAACGCTTTTAAGTTTCTGGGTTCTTCCCATTCAACCACCGCTCTAATTTTATCACCGTCCATTTCCACCCCTTGTTCGGAAATTTGATGGCCCAAGTAACATATCTTCCTTCTTCCAAAATCACACTTTTTCCGATTGGCCACCCACCCATTTCGTTCCAGCAGCTGCATCACCATACCCAGCTGCTTTAAATGATCCATCCAGTTTGGACTATAGACGAGAATATCGTCGAAAAACACCAGCACCCATTTCCTAAGATACGGTTGTAACAGCTGGTTCATTGTACTCTGAAAAGTGGTCGGCGCATTCGTAAGTTCGAACGGCATAACGAGAAACTTGAAATGTCCCAGGTGGGTGCGGAAGGCGGTCTTGGCTACATCCTCTTCCTCCATCCTGATCTAGTGGTACCCAGATTTCAAATCGATCTTTGAGAAGTACTTGGCCCCTCTTAATTCGTCCAGCAGCTCCTCTATCACCGGAATAGTAAATCTGTCCGATATAGTGGCCTTGTTTAGAGCTCTGTAATCCACACAAAAGCGCCAACTCCCATCCTTCTTCTTCACGAGGATGACCGGGCTGGAAAACGGACTCGTACTGTGGCGTATGATTCCGGCCTTCAACATATCATCCACCTGTTTTCCGATTTCCCCTTTCAGAATGTGAGGATAGCGGTATGGCCTCACATTTATAGGGTCTACACCCATTTTCAATTTGATTCGGTGCTGTATGTGACGTGTTGGAGGTAGCCCATGCACATCTTGGAATAAGCGATAGTGGGTTTGCAGCAGCTTTTCCAGTTCAGCCTGCTGCTGGCCTGTCACATCTGTTCCCCACTCACCATTTTCAGCTGTCTCTATTGCACTTAGACCCCACACCAATGCTCCTGACTCAGCGTTATCTCCCAGCTTCCACAAAGATCTGGCTTTCACCAGCTGGCGCGATAGGGCTGGATCACCCTTGATCGTGATCGGTTTATTCCCCACCATATATTCCATTGTCATGCTACCCTAATTCGTCCGAACTTCTCCCAATTTAGCCAACCATGCAACCCCCAGAATAACGTCGACACCCCCAACTCAAAAACATGGAACTCTTCCTCCACATCCACCCCCTCTAGTCGGATAATCAGCCCTTCACATCGTCCTTGGGTGATCCGTCGACATCCGTCACCCAAACTCACTGGATATGGTACCGTATCGATCACCGGCAAGCCCAGCTCCTCCGTGGTTCTCTTACTGATATAATTGTGGCTCGCTCCGCTGTCTATGAGCACCACCACTCTCCGTTCACCAATTTTCCCTGTCAACTTCAAGGTTCCCGGGTTGGTCCATATCGGAAGCAACGCCCCTCCTCCTTTCTCTTAAGAAACTCGGGGTAGGGTAAGTTTCGAACCATTCGGCCTCGACCTTCGCCCCCAATCGCCGTGCTTCCCCTCGCTACGGTGTTAACCGCCGCTCCCTCTCTCCTCGCTGGTCCTCCACCCTCGGTTCTTCCAAACGGGTTCGTCGCTGTTTTTACCGATTCCGATCGCGTCACTATACCCATTGATCGCGCACCTAATGGGTTCATCTTGGGTCCACTAGCCTGGCTTCCCTGCGCTTTCATCATCGCATCTTCTACGTCGCGCGCAATCCTCATCGCCTCCATCAACGCCGATGGGTTCTGGATCCGCACCCTGACCCTTCACGTCCTCCCGTAACCCGGCTAAGAAGTAACCCATCACCTGTTCCTCTGGAATCCCCGTTGTCTGCCCCATCAAGACTTCAAACTGACGCACGAATTCCTCGACTGTTCCTTCCTGACGCAGAGTAGCCAGTCGCTCGAATACAGTCCCCCTGAATCCACCACCGAAGCGATTAATCATGGCTTCTTTCAACCCGTTCCACGTTCGGTTTCTCGCCTTCTCTTTCCAGAAAGTGAACCAGTACGCCGCGCTGCCCTCCATGCTTACGTAGGCGACCTCCACCTTTTCTTCATCGTCCGTCACTCTTTGTATATGGAAAAACCTTTCTGCCCGATTGAGCCAACTGAGTGGCTCGTCCCCGTCAAAGGTAGGTAACTCAACCCTTTTCCTCCAAGGCTTTTGCGTTCCACTTCTTTCGCCGCTTCCACCGCCTCCGGCCTCCTCATTCCCTCTGTGTCGGTTATCATTCACGGAGCTATCCTCCGAATTACTCTCCGCGTGATTTCCCTGTCTTTCCAGCATTTTCATAATTTGTTGTAAATCGCGACGTACCGCCGTCGACTCCGCCTTCATTCCCTCCACCGTTATCTCAATCGCTTCTAATCTTGCCCCCGTCGTCGTCTTCATCACTTCACCTCAGCGTCAACAAAATTTGTATCCGGCAGGTCGGACCAAATTGATAGGTTTCTGATAAAGAAACCTTATCTCTCACCCAACTAACACACGCAACAGAGCATAAGTTCTGTATAACCTCTGACTTTTATTGATCTCCAAGAAAGAATACAAGAATGAAGTAATCTGAGAGCCTAATCTCCCCCAACAAGACTAACAGTCTGTTTATACACTTCAATTGCCAAAAGTCCCTCTCCTCTCCCCATCTCAACAATTTATACAAAAGTATATTCCCACTCTTCCTAACTGTTAAGACAGTTAGGCAACTAACTCCCTCTAACTGTTAACTAACCTCTCCTCCTCCTTACATACACTCTCAACTTCCTATCAACAACCCACTAAAAACTACCTACCATCATCTAACATAAAGAAAATATAAAACATAATTATACAACACAACTACAAGAGGTTATAACTACCTACTAGGAATTTATAACTACCTGCCTCCTCTATTTCTTCTCACATAAACATGGCCACTAAACCTATCAATACCCCTCCATGAAGTTTCACCTTGTCCTTAAGGTGAAAAGCAGGAAACTCCTTGCTGATGGTAGTTGTTGCTTCCCAACTATTTTCAAAAGAGGGGAGATGCTGCCACTGGATTAAAACCTCCAAGTCACCATCCTTCTTGAATCAGGTATCCAAAAGAGCTTGGGGAGAAATATCAAGGATTAATTCCTCCATTAGTGCAGATGCGAGGGACTGAATAGGAGTTGTTGGTTGGATTGAGCGCTTGAGGAGAGACACATGGAAGATTGTATGGATTCTGGAGTGAGCAAGAAGTTCTAACTTGTAAGCAACTACCCCTATACGTTCCAACACCTTGTAGGGGCCATAGAACCTTGGACTTAATTTTTCATTTGGTCATCTTGCCAAGGACTTTAATCTATAAGGTTGCAATTTTTGTAGAGGCACTATAATTGGTATTAAACTAGAATTCAGCCCAGGGCAACCACTATGGCCATTTTCTGGGTTGAGACCCTGTCATACACCGTAGATAAGTCCCCAAACAACGATTAACAACCTCTGTTTGGCTGTCTGATTGGGGATGATAGGTTGTGCTAAACTTTAGCTTGGTGCCAGCCTGTCTCAATAATTCACGCCAAAAAGTGCTTAGAAAAAGCTTGTCATGGTCAAATACTAGTGTGGAAGGGAACCCATGGAGTTTTACCTCTTCTTTGATGAATAAGTTAGCCACTTGAATTGCTGTAAAAGGATGAGTGAGTGCCAAAAAGTGGGCATATTTGGTAAGCCGATCCACCACAACCAAGATAGTATCCTTGCCCAGGGTAGGAATGGGTAGTGGCTGTAACAGACCTATACGGGCCAATGTCTATGTTTTATTGCATTGCTTACTGCACACTACATCACAAACTCCTTGATATCCCGCTTCATCCCTTCCTAGTAGAGTACCCCTGCTACCCTTTTAAAAGTCCTAAAGTACCCACTGTGGCCTCCTATAGGAGACTCATGCAACTCCTTGATGATACTAGGAATGCGAGAAAAGTTCCTAGGTAACACCAATGTCCCATTGTAGAACAACCTTCCTTTCTTCAACTCATACCGCTCACGAGCTTTTGGATTTAACAATAATTCTTCGATGAGAGAAACCAGCTTAGGATCATGTTGAACTTCAGTTTCCCAAGTCTCCCACTCATCCGTTTGAAACAAAGACAGCCATAAAATATTGTCTCCTGGACAAAGCATCATCCACGTGATTCTCCTTGCCAGGGCGAAAACGTATCTCAAAATCATAGCCAATTAGCTTGGAAGCCCATTTAAATTGTTGTTCTGTTAGTAAGCGTTGGTCCGTGAGAAATTTCAAGCTCTTTTGGTCTGTAACGATAACAAAATGATTGCCCATGAGGTATTGTTTCCATTTCTGAACTACTTGGACTATAACCATCAACTCCCGCTCATACACTGATTTTTGCTGACCCCTGTCGGACAAGGCTTGACTTCAAAAGGCCAAAGGCCGACCCTCTTGCAATAAAACAGCCCTCAATCCTTTGATAGATGCATCTGTTTCCAAGGTGAAAGATCTGGAAAAATGTGGAACAACCAATACTGGCAATTTAGAAACAACAATCTTTAATGCGTCAAATGCCCGTTGAGCCTCAAGCGTCCAGCAAAATCCCTCCTTAGTTAATAACTGTGAGAGGTTTGGCACCAAACCCTTTCACAAATCTTCTATAATATCCGGTTAACCCCAAAAATCTCCTCAAAGCCTTGGCATTTTTTGGAAATGGCCAATTGGTCATAGCTTCCACTTTAGTTGGATCTACAGCCACACTATCCTTGGAAATGATGTGACCCAAATAGTCCAGTTGTAGTTGGCCAAATATACACTTCTTATGATTACGTTTTAAATGATGCACTGCAACAACTTTAAAACCTCTTATAGATGAGTCATATGAGTAGCCATAGTAGGGCTATAAACCAGTATGTCATAAAAAAAGCAAGGACAAACTTCCTTAAAAATGGTTTAAGAATCTGATTCATTAAAGCCTGAAAAGTGGCTGGAACATAGTCAAGCCAAAAGGCATAACCAAAAACTCATAATGGCCTTCATGGGTTCGAAAAACAGTCTTCTCAATGTCCTCCTCTATCATGAGAATTTGATGATAACCAGATTTTAAATCCAGTTTTGAAAATATGGTTGCACCAGCCAACTCATCCAACAATTCCTCTGACAGGAATAGGAAATTTGTTGGGAATAATGATCTTATTGAGAGCCCGATAGTCTACACAAAACCGCCACCCTCCATCTTTCTTCTTGACCAATATGATGGGGCTTGAATAAGGACTAATGCTTGGTTTGATGATTCCCGCCTGCAACATTTCTTTGACTAAGCGTTCAGTCTCATTCTTTTGTTGATGAGAGTATTTGTAGGGCTTAAGATTAGGAATATATGCTCCCTCATGAAGATGTATAGCATGATCATAAGGGCGACTAGGTGGAAGGCCAATTGGATCTTGAAAAAGGTCATTATGGGACTCCAAAATTGGGAGAAGTTGTACATGAACAATACTGCCACTCTCTTCCTTCTCTTGGTCCCATTTAATCACATAACATGAGCCTGTGTTCTTAAAATCACGCACCAACTTTTTGAAAGAAGATTCTGATTTGGAAAGAGTGGGATCACCCACAAGGATGTGCTTGTCGTTCCCCTTACCAATTGTTAGTCGTAAACTGCCAAAATCAGCCCTTACCTCACCTAATGAAGCCAACCATTCTAAACCCAAGATAACATCCCCACACCCCCCAATGTGAAAACAAAAAATTCTTGTTGAATTTTCAGGCCCTATACTTCTAGAATAAAACCATGACACTTCTCGTGACAATGCACCTTATGTCCATCACCCACCTCTACCACATATGGAAGAATGGGTTCTTGATGTAACCCACATCTGGCAATCAGATCTGGTGAAATAAAATTGTGTGAGGCTTCAAAGTCCAACAAAACCACTACTTTCTCATGATCAATTGTCCCCCAAAGTTTCCAAGACTTCCTGGTTGTAAGTCCCGCCATGGTACATTGAGATAGTTGTAAAATCTGACCTATCTCTTTTGTCTCTTCCTCTTGAGTATCAATAGGAGTTTGAAGGGTATCTAGGCCAGATAATTCCTCCTTAGACATAAGTAACATTTGCAATTGTTTATTTCTACAAATATGACTAGGACCAAACTTCTCATCACACGTGAAACATAAGCCCTTCTTAATCTTATCTTGTATTTCCTCTTGAGACAATTTCCGAAAAGGCGCTTGAGTTGACTGATTTACACTATGAAACGTTCCTGCAGAAGTGCTGCTGTCCCCTCGATCATTGTTGGAATTATTAAAGCCTAATTGTTAGGCCTTGGAGGGTTTATGAGAGGAGAAGGGTGAGGAATAATACCTAACTGTTATCTAACAGAATAACAGTTAAGAGGGCGGGAACAGGGTCTATATAAGGACCCTGTATTTGTTTCTGAAAGTTAGTTAGTGACTTGTATGTAGTTGACCGGTCTTAGAACCAGGTGAAGGAGGTTAAGCTCCTGGGTACATTGTATTCTTGATTTGTTGGTGTGAATGCAATTCCATTCTTTCTCATTCTATTATGTTCCGTGTTGGTGTAAGTGAGTGAGAGTTAGAGAGCTCGTTAGGGATTTCATCTTGAATACCTAACACTAATGAACTGCCCTTGTCCTTTGAATAACTGCGAGTCATTGAAATAGGTTTGGAGACATAGTTATAGCGTTGAACATGGAAAGGTCCACCTTTTGAGATGATTCGAACCTTTTCCTCCACTATTTGAGCCTTCATCATTAACTTAGGAAGAGTGCTAGGTTCGTATAACTTCAGCCTTGATTTCCTCTTTCAACCCATTCAAAAGAATGCCAACCAAATAATCCTGATCCCCTTCAAAAACCCAGCATATTGTTCAAATTGCTCTATATACTCCTCCACCAACCCCGATTGGCGCAAGCCAATCAGAATTTCGAAAGGATTCTGAAGCATCGTGGTTTGAAAACGACGGACAACTGCCACCTTGAATGCTTCCCAGATAGGATTTGGACTGCAACTATGACAGCCTGCATGCATTCCTCCTCACTGACTTCCTTCAATCGAAAATAACGTTCAAGACGGTTAGTCCAACCATATGCCTCCTCCCTCACAAAAACTGGAATGTCTGCCATTTTGAGGAAGACAAATCATGACTTGTCTCTTTCTCCCAACGTGACCCTTGACCAACATTCATCATTGAAGCAATTTCATCCTTTGTAGCACTACAAGATAGCGATTCAACCATGGCTGTTAAGCCTCTAATCCTGTCCTCCAAACACCGGAAGCGCTCATGAGACTGATTTTCGTGTTTGTCCTTATCTTGGATTAATTCCTGCAACATCTTGTCCACAACATCTAATCTAGATTCCATTCTTGTATTCACCATACTCCTCACACGCCCTCACTGTACCAAGAAAGAGGCTCTTAATACCAAATTGATAGGTATCCAGAATTCACTAAATAGATGTAAAAATATATTAGTCAGAAGAACTTAATTAGAAACCACAACTGTTATACCCAAGTGATAAAAACAGAAGAACTTCAACATACAATGCTCCAAGTCTTTCGAGAGGACTGGTCTCTCCATAATTTCCCTTTACAACCCACTAAAAACTGCCTACCATTATCTAACACAGAAAATATAAAAGATAATTACACAACACAACTGCAAGAGGTTATAACTACCTACTAGGAATTTATAACTACCTGCCTTCTGTATTTCTTCTCACAATAAACCTGACCACTAAACCTATAAGCTTCTCTGATAAATTAAAATCAATTTAAGTATATTCGTAGAAGCTCTCATTTAACTCTTCCAAAAACTAGAGTGCATAAACTGAATTTATAGTTTGTAGGAGAAGCAAAATTCATTTATTTTCTTCTCTTGTAAGCGTTTATGAAAAAATATTTCTAAACCAGAGAATAGTTTCCTTTGATATTGGCATTGAAGTTGAAGAATTTGGACAGAAGGACTTTCATTTCCCTTGTGATAATGGTCCTGTTTTGCAAAAGCAGGAGGGACAATTGGTCCAGTAATGCCAGTTTGTGTGCCCCCTCCTGTCCTAACCAGTGGACATCAGCCCTTTTCACTTCAAAGCCACATTCCACTTCTGCAACCTGGCTTTCCTGTCACACGACCTATTTCAGTCCCAGGACCAAACGGCTTCTATGGTACTAAATTTTAGTGAAATTTTCATTCACATTTCTGGTGTTAATATCCCTTGACTCAAGTCTCATTTTCCTTTTTCTTTTTCTTTGTTTTTCCCTAATAGATTATTATGCTATACAAATTTTGTCCTCTCTTATTTGTAAGAACTGAGTGTACAGTGCTTTCAGCTGGACGATTACCTGATATTTAAGCAGTATATGTTTGAGAAGTTTTGGAAGTCCTCAAGGTTCAATTGTATCATTGGAATTGGGGAAGATTTCATCCTTTAAAGGTTGATTTTATATGTTTGGCAATTGATCTTGAGGAATTCATTATAAAATTAAGCATATTGAATGCAAATCTCGATTGCTTTTTTCCTTATAAAGACATTCAAATAAATAACAGTAGAAATACATGAAAAATGTATGAGATATAAACCCGAGAAAGAAAATCCATCGCGCAATGTGAGTAATTTGCATGGTTTTTGCTTCTTGGTATGCTGTCGTCACTGTAATTCTCGCTTTCACTATAAAGAACAAGAAAGAGAGAACATTGTAAAAAAAAAAAAATAAGAGGACCATTGAAAAAAAAGTTTGTTCTCAATTTTTTTTCCCAAAACATGTTTCATATATTTCTAAAAATTTGTTTTGAAAAGTATTATATACGTTTTGAAAATCTTATTCTAAAAATCTTATTTGAAAGTTTTATTTCAAAAATCATATTTCAGAAATTTCGGAAAGCTTGTTCCAATAATTTTTTAAAACAAGTTATCTAAAAGTCACTTTTATGAAGAGTAAATGACCATTTTCAAAATTAGGGGGTGTGTGAAGAAGTTGTGGAAATGCAAGAAAAAAAAGACTACTTTTTTTAACCTTGTTCCATAGTTTAAGAAAGGTTTAATACTCAATTTTGTCCCCAGTTTGGTTGGCAAATATCAATTTAGTCCCTTGTTAGAAAAGTGTTTGAAATGGGTCCTTACTTGTAAATTTGTGAGTCAAATTAGTCCCTTCCGTTAAATATAACCAAACGGAGTTAATGAGATGATGATGTGGCAGTAGTTAGTGGTTACATGTGAAAATATAATTGTGTGCGTGATTACGTGTTGGTTAATTAGAGAAGAAATGGTTTTATTAAGAAATTGGGTTTTTTAAAATCAATTTCTCCATTCTCAATCAAGATAACAACTCATATTCTTGCCACTCACAGCTACTACCAACACCTTTTCACCATCTTCACCTCCATCGAATGTCCATTCCCCTCCTTCTTATCATACTTTTCTCTTATTTCCCCTACTTTCAACCAAAAACATAACACACCAAAAACAGATTAACAATCCTAACCAACTCATTCTCCATCTTCAATCCTCAATTCTCAAATCATTCAAACCTTCATTCTCTCTGCAAATTCAATTCACATTCAACCCCATCATTCATTCCTTCCTCAAGCCTCCCAAAAAACAGCTTGAAACACACCACACACAAAAAAGAACCCCATAAAACTTCACAGACACACAGGTACACACGAAGAAGAAAAACTCGACGAGGAATAAAAGAGTTCAATTTTTTGTTTAGTGTGATCATCGTTTCGTCGATGGTCACGAGACCCAAAAGATCGAAGCCACTGCACAACTTCTCGTTGCCCTGTTTGAAATGGGGCACCCAATGGTTACTTCGTTGCGTTAACGCCGACCTCGATCGTCAATCCTCGAGATTCGCGCGCTCCAGAACGGCATCGTTCGAGTCCCCAACAAGCGCAAAATGAACGATGGCGACACCGTTTTCTTGGGAGGACTCGGAGAAAAAGCTAGTGGTGTGGCCAACCATGCCATGATGCCTTGTAATTTGAGAACGAGAGAAACCCCAACCAAGCTCGGTGGAGCTGTGGGCGACGATTAGGGGCTTAGTCTCCAATGGCAGCGGCGCTGTAAAGAGAGAAACCCCAACCAAGAGTTTGGCCTCACATTCATGACCGGTGATGAACCCGACATGAGCGGACCACGGTGGCGTCTCCATAGCTCCTGGTGAGTGTTGCGGAGTTGAAAAGGAGGAGAGAAACCCTAACGTTTGGAAGAAAAGAAAGGGGAACTCTGATGGTTCCCCTAGCCGCAACAAGCGTTGTCGGCGACTATCCCGACGACGACGACCTTGTTTGATGCAGTTGCGACGACGACTCTGGCAGCGGAGAATGGTGGGAGGCACGACGGTGAGGGCGCAACAGGGAGAGGTGAGAGTACTTCTCTCGTGCGCGAAGAAAGGCAGGAGAGGAGAGGTTGGCACAGTGGTCGACGGTGACTCCGGCGACGATCGGTGTCGCCGGCGACAGTTTTGGCTGGCTAGTTGGATTCGCGGCGGTGTTGGGCTGATGGAAGGCAGGGCTGCCACAATTGGGAGTGAAGAAGAGACTCTAAACTTTGTCCCAAGAGAGAAAAAAGAAGAAACCCTAGTTTCTAATCTGAAGGAGCTTTGGGCCTATACACCAAAACTATTTCTTCTCTAATTAACCAACACGTAAGCACAAACACAATTATATTTTCACAAGTAACCACTAACTACTGCCACATCATCATCCCATTAACTCCGTTTGGTTATATTTAACGGAAGGGACTAATTTGACTCACAAATTTACAAGTAAGGACTCATTTCAAACACTTTGCTAATGAGGGACTAAATTGAGATTTGCCAACCAAACTGGGGACAAAATTGGGTATTAAACCTTTAAGAAATTATGGAGAATTATTGTCCTAACCAGAAAATCTTCTTATAAGAACACAAAATGTCACTTGAATATTTGAATAATCCGACACTGATTTCAAATATATATATATATATATATATATATATATATATATATATATATATATATAATAATAATAATAATTTTTTACTAAAGATTAAATCCGGAGAAAGCATCTAACATGTGTTGATCAAATATATAAGATATAAATTATTTTGATTAAATGTGCTAGCCTAATATAATATATTATTTTTTTTTTTTGTAGAAATGCTTTGTAAAATGGGTTGTAAGTATAATATCTATCATAAAGGTCAAATGTAGCTATTTAATAAGCCTTACTTACCACTACCTTTAAAAACACTTGTAAAGGAATCGATCGATAATAAAATTATTAGTCAAGTTGCATTAGAAATCATAGAAGAAAGGATATTACATTTTTACTTGCGATTCCTTAATCAAGTGTGTTGGAATAATTATTACCATTTTCCTTATTTTAGATTGCGATATACGTGAAAAAAAAAATCTCTCTCTAATATCATTACTTAATTTTGCATTTACTATGCATCACCAAAACCTCTTTGTAACCAAGTCATAGTGACAATCTCCTTCAAAAAACACAAAGTTCACAAAGATGGAAACAAAAGATGAAAATAAACACAAAAATAGATACTGAAAAGAGCATAAAAGAGATTAGTAGCTTGCATAATTGCGCAATTGAATCCTTGAAGGAAGGATATTGGTATTTCATGTTTTGCTTTTACTAGAGAAGATTAAGCTCAGTTTTAGTTGTGCATTCGAATCACTTCTTTTGCTTCCAAGGTTGCTCGGTTCTTAACCAACAAATAAACAACAAATATTGTTAAAATAAATTTTAATTTGGCTTTGAAAGTATGATAAGAAGTGAAATTTAAATGAACTTAATCTCACAAAACTTGTAAAATAAGATTTGTACTTATGTATTTTAAATTAGTCTTATTTCTATATAACGTGAGACTTTTAATATTAGGTTTAATGTTTTAGTAGGTTCCTATTTTCGTTCAGAATCTCAAATAGATCCCTTACTTGTTTGGTGTCTCAATTAGATCCTTATTTTTGTAAAATTGAAACACACAGAGGTCTTCCGTCAAATTGGACAAACGACGTTTAAGATGGCGTTACGTGGCATGCTGAGGGTATTGTTTAATCTGACATGTCATTAAAAATTGGAGTGCAAAGAGGGAAAATCAAATTTAATTAAGGGAAAAGAGGGCAAAACAAATTAAATTATGTGCAACCCTTTCTCTGCAATTGAGAAATCGAAATTAGATTGGAGAAAGAAGATTGAGGCTTCGTATTAGGGTTCGTGGGAGAAAAAAAAAGATCATTTTTGTTCGATTGGAAACGCGAGGGTTCCTAGGTGAAGAACATTAGCTTAAAATAAGGCACTAGAACTTCAGCATTGGAAAGTGGAAGAACAAAAAAGCATTTTGTTCACTTGAATATCAAAGGCCACCTTCATATGAACTGAGACATGAATGAGGCACTTTGACATTCAATAGAGCAAATTGCAATTTAAAGAACAGTCATGTTTAGATATCTAAGGAAAAGAAAATGCAAAGGAGATAAAAAACATGAATCATAATATGTTCAATACGGAAACAGGAGGCAAGGATTATGTGAAATGCATGCTATATTTATAGATGAACTGATGACGTACATCGTGTAATTATGCTTAGTAACTGCCACACTTCACCTTCTTCTATGAACGTGGAAGCCCCCACCGAATTCAACGTTCAAACATCATTGAATAAATTTTGTTTGATTCATTTAAAAACAAATGACGTCCTGCTCCCTAGAAATTGTCTACTTTTGAATCACCTGCGAAGAAGGTGAGATTTGGTGGGCTTGAAGTTAAAAAGTTTGATGTGCCCCTCTATATTCATATAATTTCACTCTCAATTTTGCTAAGTTAATATAATCGATTCTAAGTAATAAAGAATCTATTCAAAGCGTTATAAATTAAGAAATGCAAATAATGTTATTCATAGTATTTTCCTAATAATGTTATTCATAGTATTTTTTTATATCATAAGACAAAGATGAAAACTCCACAGTATAGGTATAAATGTTTAAGGCACCTAATTAAGCAACCCTAACAGAAATATTTGCCACAAAGATGTTAATCTTTGATAAGAATCAGAGAACCAAGAACAAAAAGAATCCTCTCTCAACATTGCAAATGCAAATTTATGACTTCCAAAATGTCTACATATGTATTTGGTGTCCTTATATATAGGTATAAATGTTTAAGGCACCTAAGAAACCCTAAAAGAAATATTCGCCACAAAGATGTTAATCTTTGATAAGAAAAATACAATTTATTTTTGTTACCATATCGTTGGTCCCTAAGAAAATTTTTGTTGTTCCAAGAATTCTGACAAATCTCTTTGATGACCTTTCCCGTCCGTCTCGACTTTTTTAAATTTTACTTATGGTTCATAAGACAAAGATGGAAAAGCCACAATATAGGTATAAATGTTTAAGGCACCTAAGAAACCCTAAATTAAATATTTGCGACAAAGATGTTAATCTTTGATAAGAATCAAAGAACCAAGAACCAAAAGAATCCTCTCTCAACATTGCCAAGTCCCTAAGAAACCCTAAATGTTTAAAGCACCTTTAGTCTTAACCGTCAAACATTCATTTTGGGTCAACCAGTCTCCACCGTCAAACTTAATCTGCCTTAATCTTCGACCCAACCCATTCTGCTTAATTTTTGGTCTAGATCTATCTGACTATTCCCCATACACGTTGTCTCTTCTCAATAATTGACCTGGTATGATGCATCTCTGTGTTAACTTGTCTAAATATTTTTGGATAATTATACTTTGACAACATTTTTTTGACAACAGTTTTTTTTCTAACTAACCTATCTTCATTTTTGTCCAAAATATTCTATCTTATCACCATTGTCAATGGTTGAGAAGGAGAAAGCAAAATGTGTAGCTACCATGGAAGCAACACAAACATCTCAAAAAATTGCAGAGTTGAAAGCACGAAAGAGAATGACTGTAGAATCTAGGCATAAGAAGAAGACTACAAATATGTTTTCACATTGTCCCGCCAGGTACAAAATTATACTATAGAGGAAATAGAAGAAGCAACAAATTTATTTTCAAACTCTCTCAAGGTCGGTGAAGGTGGTTATGGGCCAGTCTACAAATGTGAACTAGATCACACACCAGTTGCAGTGAAGATATTGAAACCAGATGCAGCTCATGGACAAGCACAATTTCAGTAGGAGGTGTGGAAAACACGAGATTCAAAATTGCTGCAGAGATTGCCTTCTTTGGAGGGGCAACAAAAAAGCTCTTCCTTGGTAGCTGAGATTCTGAATTGTTGCAAAGATTGCAACTGGGCTCCTTTTCGTAAACCAGACAAAACCAGAACCACTTGTGCACTGTGACTTGAAACTTGGGAATATTTTGCTTGTTCGCTTTTTTTCCCAATCTGATTTAGATTTGTCAATGGCAGAGAAAGGGCTGCACTTAATTTAATTTGGTTTGCCCACTTTGCCCTTAATTAAATTTGATTTTCCCTCTTTGCACTCCATTTTTTCATACAAAATACACTTCACACATTTTTAATGCCATGTCAGATTAAACAATACCCTCAGCATGCCACGTAACACCATCTTAAACGTTTTTTGTCCAATTTGATGGAAGACCTCTATTTGTTTCAGTTTTACAAAAATAAGGACCCAATTGAGACACCGAACAAGTAGGGGACCTATTTGAGATTCTGGACGAAAATAGGGACCTACCGAAACATTCAACCTTAATATTAATTCAATTTTTCAGTTGTTTAGGCGTGCAATATCTTCACGAGCTAAAGTTATAACAGTATTCAATAAATTCTCCATACCTTTCAACATATTTACCAAATTATCTTTAATCATTTCTTTTGCCATGGTAATGTTTGTGAAATAAACAATAACACAGGTAGAGATGAAAATCAGGTAAACATGTATATTAAAACTAATTTTTAAATCATAATAGTGTAGCAAAAATTTCTAATACATAATGTGCAAAAACATATTCTAGCTATAACAAAATATTTTATATTCATTTAATTTTCAATTTAACCAAATAATTATAAAAAAATCATTTTATCTCTGTGAGTAGGACCGAGAAACATACCTTCCCGTTGTCACGTTCTCTTCTTCCTTTCTTTTGAATCACTTGGTCCGTCTTCTTCCAGTACAAGCCAAGCGGTGATACCTGTTAAAGGCACTCCGATGCTCAAGTCAAATTTTAATTAATGAACTTTATCCACAATTAAGTATCAAAATTCAATCAAGCTAAACTTACCTCTATAGTTTACCTCTCTATTTATAGAGTTTATAATGGACTTTAAGCTAATATTAGCCCAATAATACTAATGTCTGTGTTGGCCCAATTGCAGCCCAACACTACATAGGCCCATAAGCCCTTTTTTCCTGTTTAGTTTATAATATGAAGCCAATATAACGAACGGTGCTAGCTATCCTACCAACACCGTTCGGTTGACAAAATGTGTTTACCGTCGGCACTGCTTGATCACCTGGCATACTGTCCAGATCCTAGATCATACTATACACCTGCCCCCAAGTCCCAGACGACTATAGTTGGCGACAAGACTTATAGTAGCTTTAACTATTTCGCCTGTTAGCCTCGTCACCCTTTAAAAATTCATGTGTTCGCACACCCAAGAAAATAGCGTAGGCAAAAATTTAAACGTGTTGGATGAGAATGGTGCACCGTTGGATGAACATTGTTGTTTCCCGTGCTGTTGGAAGTTACAGAGTCGTCCAAACTAATCCATTGGATGAAGCTTCATCCTACGACTAAGAAGGGTTTTCAATTCGCGATTTAGTGCCTTTAAATATGGTAGGCCCATTACGACATTTCACTTTTATAATGATAAGTTCATAGCACAACGTTCGATTTATCCATAGTAAAAGGTAATAATGACTACTGTAAACTTATCTTCACCCAAAGAGTCGGTGGAAGGGGAAGGCGAGGCAACAATGATGGTGCATCACCTACGGTGGTGCCCAAGTCATCGTCTTCCTACAATAAACCCAATGAGCAAGAGGAAACAAAAGACACGCTGTTTAGTGGTGAGAGGGCTTTCATCTATGGTAACGTCATGGTCGAGGGCCCTGAAGAGGAAGAGGCTTCTAGGGAAACCCTCCTAGTATTGCTGGCTACGAGTGGGCGTCCCACGACGTTAGTGAATTTGCTACTTACTTTACCACTACAGTACATTTCAAGGATTGGGCTGAGCGTAACTGTATAATAAAAACCCTAGATTTTTGTCCATTGATTAGGTTAATAACCTATAAAGGAAACGAACGAGTTTTCCACGGAAAGGGTAGCCATACCAATGAATTCTTTTTTACCTATGTTTATCATTTTCATAAAATGTTTGTACGACTACCATTTAGCAATTTTCAAATGGGCGTGTTGAGAGCGTTGAATATAGCACCTTAACAACTTCATCCAAATACTGGGCGTATATACAGGCGCTCGCAATAATATACCAAGTGTCCGATTTAACGCCCACCCCTGCTACTTTCTTACATTATTTTCGCACCCGGCCAATTGCCAAACGAGGATGGGTATCACTACTGAACAAGGGAATTCCTTATTTTAGCTTTTTTTTTCTCGTCTTTCAAAGGTTTCAAAGATAAATTTTTTTTTCAAGGTAGAAATCACCGACTTGGGTCGCCAATATTTATTTGCTGAGAACGGTCAACCAAAATTTCCTCTTTATTGAACCCAAGATCCCATTAAGATAACCTCTTGGGCCCGATCAAAAATGACCCCGGCGGAATTGGAAATGCTCAACACCCTTGATAGCTTGCCTCGCCAGCTCCCTTCCTGGAAACTGATAAACTACACCTTGCATGGGACGACTTCAATGCTGAGGTTTTCAGTATGATATGTCTTAGTTGTTACTTTGCTTTTGACCTGGTTATAACTGAGCTAAATTTCATGCTACTTTTCAGGTGTGATGGCAGCTCAAAAGCCGAAGAAGGATGCAATAGAAAAATTTGGCCCAGGAGAATCATCAAAGCAACCGCCGAGTACCTCTGCCACTCATGGGGCTCCATGGCGCGTAGCAACAAATGCAGGAACTGGTTACCTTCAACCAAAATCTTGGTGAAGCTAGCCGCCGGGTTAGGCATGAAAGGGATTCAATTACTACCAGGGCAACCACAACTCCTACTCGAACAACCCTTGAGCCTACCCCCGAGCTAGTTGTTACAGAAGTTGTGCCTGTCAACACCATTCCTGCTACAAACCCGATAGATAGAAAAAGGAAGAGCAGTCGGGAAGCTGAGAAAGTTGTTACTCAGAAAAAAGGCAAGAAAACCGCCTCCTCTCCACGGCCACTTCCTGATGGGATTTGGAGTTCGACCTTTCTTCTGGGGCATAAAATAAAATTTAACTTGGCGTAGTAGAGAACATGTCTAATCAACAACTAGCTGACTCTGCCCTTGAATTATCTTGCCGAGCAGCTCTTGCTAATTGGAATCTTTCTTATGCCTCTAATAGAGGTAAGTTACGCAGTCAGTTAAACAATGCTATGGACAAAAATGTAAGTTTAAGGCTGAGACTTCAAGAAGCGATTGCTGCCCACGCTAAATGTGACGAGAAGTAGGCTGAGTCATCCCAGTTGCTGGCAGATGCTGAACGCATAATTGGGGATGCTCAAGAAACTACCCGTGGTCTTAAGAGCCGAAACCAAGAGCTGGAAGAAACGGTTGTAAAATTAGAAGAACAAATGCAGGAACTGGTTACCTTCAACCAAAATCTTGGTGAAGCTAGCCGCCGGGTTAGGCATGAAAGGGATTCAATTGCTACCAAATTCCAAGCCCGGGACTTACAGATCGAAGAAATGCATAAAGCCATTTATGAAGAACACATCCGAGGCTTCGAAAAGGCAATGCGGCAAATCCCTTACGTTCTCAACATGTCCATTGAGAGGGTTGATTTTGATGTTATGAAAGATATATACCAAGGGGAACTGGTGCCTTTGAAAGAGAGTCCAGATGAAGAATTTGAGGCAGATATCACGATAGAACTGAGCGGGGAAGTGGCTGATGAAGGAGCTAATGGAGGAGCTAATGCAACAGGCAATCCAGAAGGTGTAGATTGTTAACACTCGACAAGTGTACCGAATCGTATCAAGTAATAATAAAATGGTAAGACCAAGTATCGTTTCCCAAAGGACTCACGGCCTAAACAGTTATGTGATTTATGGATTAAATTAGACTTGTAAACGAAATCTTGTAAGTTTAGATGCAAATACTGAAAAATAAATATGAATGCATGTGTTGATCAATTGGATCGAAAGAAGCAAAATACATTGATGTAAAAGATGGAAAATGATGATGTTGTTGGGATTTCTGATTCATCCTATCCACTCTAATGTATTCATGAATTCATCTTTATTCATTAATGTTAATGTCACTTTCTAATTTACCTTAAACCCGATGTCTCGGTGAAGAAAGCCTACTCCTAATCACTAGTTTACAGTGTCTTGTCTCCCTAGTAATTATTCATGCATTACATTCGCACAAAAGCTTAAAGGCAACCAATCCTCCTATCCCTATGTCTAGGTAATATTGCTCTTGGGAGAATTTCCTCAGTTCTAGATGTATCTATATGTGTCCATATAAATAACATCAATGATCATGCAATTGAATGAGTTAAACAAAGCATGCATAGAGTATAGAAGAAAAACCCTAACAATTAATGAAGCAAAGCATAGGAAATATATAATCAATTCAATACATGAGAGTTGCAAAGGATTACATCGGTTCCCCAACAACAATGGAGGTTTAGTTCACCATAGACATGGTGAAACTAGATGAAAAACAGTGAAAGAATGAAAGATAGAACCCTAGAAGTTGAAGAATAGAGCTTGACACTAGTAAAAAAACTGTTTACGAACGCGCCCTATAGGCAGCGATTTTATCAAAACCGAAGCATATGAAAACGCGGTGGCCTTTTTGGAATTTCAGTGAACTTATAGGCATCGGTTCAACATGAACCGAAGCATAACATCTGTATTACCTCGGTTTAAACGCCCAACCGATGCTGAATGGTCTGAAACTTCCCACCTCCAATTGATATTTGGAATGATAGCTAATTTAAAATAAGCCTACTGCCTCGGTTGTTGAGTTAACCGAGGTAGAATGCTCTATAACTTCTGACATGCAAAACAGGCTTTCTGAAATTAATATTCTGAAATTAATATACTGCCTCAGTTCCACTGACAACCGAGGCAGAAAGCTTCCACGTGGACTGACTCTTATGCTGTTAATCAAGTGAAATGACTGGTGAAGGTATTATGCTTCAGTTTCTCGGAGACCCGAGGCGTATATGTTCAGTTTAGGCATCGATTGGTATGAATAACCGAGGCAGTACTTATGTTATTACCTCGGTTAATTACGTAACCGAGGCATTATGCCTTCCATATTTACATATCTCAAAGAAGTTATACGCGCACTGTTTTTCTTCCTTCCTCAGCTAGCAATCGTCGCTGCATCCAAAACCTCCACTGCCTCCATTGCCACCACTACAGGGGCGCTACTCTGTCGCCGTTGCTACAGTGTGCTCGCGGTTCCTCTTGTCACAGAATAGCTCCAATCGTTGTTGCTGCCTTGCCGCCGCTGCCTCATCTTTACGCTGTGAAGACGTCCTTGCCCTTGTTCTCATTGCCTTTTTCTCGCACAAGGAGTGTAATCTCTGCCCTCGCTGCTTTGGCCCGTCGCCGTGCACGGTCCTCCTTGGCTCTTCCCGCCGTGCTGTCTCCACACCCTTCATCGCTCCTACTCTTTTGCCGCCGCAGCTTCCTCCACCGCTGCTTCAATCTTGCAGCCTGCATTGAGGTTGGTTCATTATGTTTTTGCTGTGTTTGATAATAATTGGTTGAAGATTGATATATTGGTCATTAGATTGATATGTGTTTGATAACTATTGTGAAATTGATGGATATGTGTTTGATAATTGTTCTTGTGAAATTGATGGATATGCTGTTGTTGTTAATTAGTCATATTATAACTTTTATTATTTTTTGGTGATTAAGATGGATATTTGTTTGATAATTGTTGTTGTGAAATTGATATATTTGCTATTGATATTTGATGATAAGATTATAAGCTAAACAATATTCAAATAAGGTTTGAGAAAATGATATAAACAAGTGAAATAAAGTAAAGTACCTAAACCCTAAAGTTAATTGAAATGACTTTATTTAGTCTTGCTTCAATATATTATTTGGTAGAATGTATTACATGTTGCATATGTAATTACTAATTTGCTTGAATATATTGTTGTTGTGCATTACTAATTATGTCAAAGATCCTACGTCTGACCATTGGTATGTTGCTCTCCAAGGAAAAAGACAAATTGAAGATAAAGAAGAGAATCTAAGTAATCTTCATATTGCTGACAACCATCCATTTAAAACGACAATAAATTTGGATGACGACCCTCTAATTGATGATATACAAGCAATACGAGAAGATCACAATGAGGGAATATATATATGACCAATCCATATGATTATGTATGAATTTCATGTTTGTGTAAATATTTATGGCTTTTGTTAAATAATATATGTTATTTTATAAGTGTTTTATTAATCTTTCATCTTATTTATTGTGACAGATATATGGCTGAGTCACCTCATTCGTCAGGCGATGAAATCCACACCACTTCTAGACGGACGAGAGGAGCGACGAGGTTATGACAGCTTATACTTAGAAGAAATGCAGGTGAGAGGACACCTGTCATTATTGACGTGGTCACTAGAGTTGCATCTAGCCCAAATGTAGATGTATTTAGATCTTACCTTGGAGTACTAGCACGTGATCGTATCTCTATACTTACTCCATCCTTTGACTATGTATCTGAGGCTGATCGGACTCTCATCTGGCAAGATCTATTGGTAAGTTAAGCAATATTGCTCCAAATTCTAGATTCATTATATTGATAAATTTGTATTGATATAAGGTTATTACTTTCTTTGTTGCAGATGACATTTGATATGCCAAATGTTGAGAGCTTAAGGAATAGGTGTTTGTTTATCTGCAACTGCAGAAAGATTTCGAGGGTTTAAGACAAAATTGACGTCCAAATATATATTTGGACCAAAAAGTAATGAAACTCCATGTTCCAAATATTCAGCAATTGACGAAGAAACATGGCGTTAGTTTGTAGAGCTTCGTTCATCCGAGGCGTGGCAGGTAAGTGTGTAAAATCATTCAATTCATCATTCATAATTCTTTTTTATGACAATTGTTTCATTTTGTCACAGAAAAAAAGGTCAAAAGCATAGGGACTAAGTGCTTAGAATAAAAATCCACACCTACTGTCTCGCGGTGGATATAGGAAGCTTGAGGAAAAAATGATGAAGCAGAAGTCAGATAGTAGACTTCCACTTTCTGAGGGTGGTGACCCTCCTCCTCCTCCTTCACCACCATCTCGGCATGAGAAGTGGAAGTTAGCCCGTATAAGACCATCGGGCTCCTACACTTCCGACTCTGCTAGAGAGATATCTGAAAGAATTGTAAGATATCATTTCTCATATTTTTACATTATTTTTGTTATATATATTACATAGATATTTCAAATGATTTTGAAGTTTTTTTATGTGACAGGACTCCTTGGTTGAGCATAGCTCCCAAGGTCAATTCACACAAGAAGGACGTTAGGATATTCTTGCCACAACTATTAGACGAGCTGAGCACCCAAGACAGGTGCGTGCTGCTGGGACTGGCATAGGCGTACGACAGTTCTTTGGGTCTTCCTCGCGTCCATATTGATGAATACATCTTCAATCCCCGAAAACGGAGTCAAAAACTTGTTAACCCTCGACAAGTGTAACCGAATTGTATCAAGTAATAAAACATGGTAAGACCAAGTATCATTTTCCCAAGAGACTCATGACACTAAGCAGTTATGTGATTACTCAACTCATTAAGACTCTAAAGAACATATTTTTGGGATTTTGAATGCAAATGCAATAAAATAAACATGAATGCATGAATGCAATTTGATCAATTGAGGTTAAACACAAGAAAGAATGGATGAAGTTGATGATATTGTTGTTGGGGTTTAGATTTAACCTAATTTACTCTCATGCATTTATGAAATTGTCTTTCTTTTCATTAATGTTAATGCCACTCTCTAAATTACCTTAAACCCGATGTCTCGGTGAAGAAAGCCTATCCTTAATTTTGAGTTCATACAATTCCTAGCATCCATAATAATTAATTCTGAAGCACAAAAGCTTAAAGGCAACCAACCCTCATATCCCTATGTATAGGCAATACTGCTTTTGGGAGAATTTCCCAGTTCTAGATTTCCCTGTATGTGTCCATATCGACAAAATCAATAATCATGACATCGAATGAATTAAACAATGCATGCTTTGAGCAAAGAGGAAAACCCTAACAATTAATGAAAGAAAGCATGTATCTTATAAAAGATCTTGAAGAACAAATTCAATACATAAGAGTTTAAGAAGGTTACATCTTTCCCAACAACAATAAGGCTTAACCCTCCATTGTCTTGGAAGAACTAGATGAATAATGGAATGAAAGAATGAAAGGGATAGAAAAACCCGAGAGAGAAGAGGAGAGCCGTCACCATCCCCAAATCTACTCCCAAGGGGTGAAAAGTGTGTTTTTGTGCTTAAGCCATTAAAAGATACTAACCCTAGGAAGACTAAAGCCTTATATAGACTCCTAAATATTATAGAAAATTAAGCCCAAGCCCATAAGAATAATAGAAAACGGGTCCAAGCTCAAAACAAATCATAAAAATTACAGAAAATTGGCCCAAAGCCCAATAAAGTGGCGCTCAGCGGTAATTACCGCTCAGCGGCAAGTACGTTTCTTCTATTTTGCCCCTCAACTGCATTTTTACCCCTCAACAGTGCCAACGGGTCCTTGAAAGCGCCGCTCAGCGGTAATTGGCGCTGAGCGGTACTTGCGGCTTCTCTTCTTTTTCACTTTTTGTGTCCTTTTCTTGTCCCACTTCACTTCTTCATCAAATTCATCTCAAAAACCTGTAAAAACAAGGAAATTAAGCATAAAACCTGTCCAACTCTCTTATTTCCAAAAACATAAGCAAAAGTATGATTCCAAGCTAGTTTCTAGTCATAAAGGTTGTTTTTGATATCAATTTTAAGTATAAAAGTAACAGTTTTTCAACTGTTATCACAACCCCAAACTTAGAACTTTGCTTGTCCTCAAGCAAAACAAAACCTGGCTTAAATGAAATAATGATACTACAATGGTCTAGCACACTAAAAAGCATTTTTTCTCTTAGGACAGGTAAATCACTCATGAATGCTCATCATAGAAAGATAAGTCAAGATATAATGATGCTTTAGCCAATCAAGCTTCAACTATGGTGCTCACATAATTAAGACATATGCAACAGATGCAAGCCTCATCAACAACTAAGCAAGAATGTTATCATAAGTGCATGGAACTATTCCTCACCAAAGATAGTGTTTCACTCAAGCACTCAAAAGTATTTTACTCAAGCACTCAAAAGTGTATAGTGAGGTGACACTCTTACACTCTACTATAACAATCTCACATGAATCAACTTTGCCTTTCATTTAACCACATATCAAACACACTCACAAGCAAGTTATCCTCACAAGGACTTTTCAAGGCTTGTATTGAGGCTGGGCTAAGAAAAAAATTGGTTTTTCTAGGCAAGAAAATCCTTGAGTTAAGAGAGTGCACAATTCATTCATTCATATTAACAATTAACTCTCTTTCTCCTTGTATGTGAGAACCAAATCTTCAACTTATTCCCAACTTTCCTTTCATTGAGCTCAACCTTTTCTTTTCTTTCTTTTCTTCTCTTTTCTTTTTCTTTTTCTTTTTGCTTTTGCCCAATGCTTTTTAATGAATTTCACAAAGTTCTTTCCGGTTTCTCACCCTAAGCTTGAACCATTTTCCATTACTACAAAACATACTCTACTTAACTCAAGGTAAGGATGTCAAAAAGGGTTTTTCCACTTTTCAAATTTAGGCTCAAGGTGCAAAGGTTAGAGAAAACATTGATCTTTATTGGGTTCACCTATAAACATTGGCTCTAAGGGAGAAGAAAAACATGGCCCTGATCATTTGTAACAAGCAAGCAAGTGGTTCAATCATGCTTCCAAAGCAATCAAAAACTCTGGAGTCTAATCTCTCACAGGTTAACTCAAGTTCCAATATTTGATAAACATCTTGCCCAACATATTAATCATGCATATGTTTTTTAACAAAACTATGAGCAACCACCATCTATGCTTAAAAAGCCTCAACAATCATTAACTCAACATGCATCATAGAACAATAGAGCAAACACAAGAATATTACTCATCTCAAACAATTTACCACATCATACCAACCATTGCAGCACAATTCATGAAACCAAGTACATAAACAAAAAAAAAATTCAATTAAACAAAAAAAAATCCTCATCCTGCAGCATCCATCAGTAGATGCTCTCATCTGAATCTTCCAGCATCCATCAGTAGATGCGAATCCTTATCATCAACATCCATCAGTAGATGCCTTTAGTAGCATCCATCAGTAGACTCTATCATTCATCACCCTTATCATAGCAGCATCCATCAGTAGATGCTGTCATTCCTGCAAAGTAAATTCAAATCCAAAAGAAAAAGTCAGAAATTGGGTTGCCTCCCAATAAGCGCTTGTTTAACATCACGAGCCTGACCCAAAATCCTCCCGCATCCTTCAGTAGACGCATATCTTTATCACCAACACCCATCAGTAGGTGTATACAAACATAGTATCCTTCAGTAGATACTCTTAATCACCTAGCATCCATCAGTAGATGCTAATCCTTTTCATCAGCACTCATCAGTAAGTGTCTGATAGCATAGTATCCTTCAATAGATACTCCATTACCTGGCATCCATCAGTAGATGTTGTGCTTCTTCTCTTGATGATAATGTGCTCCTAGTACAGATTTTCGAATTTGATCTTGCAAATACTAAAGAACACTACACTAGAGCACCCAATTAGCACAAACAGATAAAAAAGTAAAAAAATAGAAAGATAAAAGAATAAAAAAAAATAGAAAGATAGAAGGATAGAAAAAAAATAAAAAGATAGAAGAAAGATAGAAGGATAAAAAGATAGAAAGAAAAAATAAAAAAAATCAAAAGATAAAAAGATAAAAAATAAATAAATAAATAAAAATAAAAATAAAAAGATAAACAGAAAAAAATAAAAAGATAAAAAAAATAAAAAGAGAAAAAGATAAAGAAATAAAAAGATAAAAAAAATAAAAAGAGAAAAAGAGAAAAAGATAAAAAGATAAAAAGAAAAAATAAAAAGAGAAAAAGATAAAAAGATAAAAAAAAAATAAAAAGAGAAAAAGATAAAAAGATGAAAGGATGAAAAGATAGAAAGATAGAAATATAAAAGGATAAAAAAGGAAAAAATAAAATAAAATAAAATAAAATAAAATAAATAAGAAGATAGAAAGATGAAAATATAGAAAGATAAAAAAAATAAGATAGAAAGATGAAAAGAAATAAAAAGATAAAAATTAAAGATAAAGTCTAATCGGTTAAGAATCACACAAATAGAATAGTTATGAAGATTATGACAATCGTCCTCCGCCATCTCCTGTAGCGAAAGATGTTTTGCCCCCTACAAGTAAACTTAATGATTTTTGTTTATTAATTTACTTTTTGTATAACCTAACATTTAATTTGACAGGTAGAAGCGGTAGAGGAAGTTGCTCAGCTGCCGGTGCCCTAGGGGACGACATGGATGACACTCGTCCATGTCAGTTATATATTCTCTCTGATACTGGGACCATGCTAGTGGCTCGTGGTACAGTTTATGAGACAGCCACTGTAGTGCATGGTGTACAGCTTGCAGAAGATGAGGTCAAGGTCATGGTGGATGAAGTTGTCATACCAGATGTCGTTCTTCCTGTGCCTACAAATGAGTTCTTCACTATGGAAGAGGCATTTAAGTCCTTTGTCGCCTGGCCTAGAACTTTGGTTGGTGATGTATTTGATCCCTCGGTAAACACTCGTACTATATACTTCTCAATTTTAATATTTACTTCTAATTGACGTTATAACATAACCATTTTTTCATGTAACAACAGATAGGTCAAGAGGGAAGTCCTAGACCGAAGAAGACTCATTTATCTGAGGACGACCCTCTTGGTGCGTTAGACGAGCTTGTTAAAATCATTTCAGATGCACCGATGAATGTACACTGGGATTCTACTACATTTGGAAGAGAAGCTCAAATCCCATTGTACTTGCATCATCAAGATGTTAGGGAGCTTGCGTCGGGGAGAGAAGAAATTAATATTACAGTCATTCAGCTGTGGATGATGTAAGTTTATGCGAACTTTTTTATATAATTATTTTTTATCAAGTTACTTATATCAAATTATTTCTTCATTTTAGGTATATGTTTGATGTTAGTAACAAGAAGGGGTTCAACGATGTACATGGGTTCATTGACCCCTCTATAACTTATGAAAGAAATAAATTTGATGATATGCAAACATACATGACCACCTGCTTTGGAATGGGGAAGGAGATATATTTTCTCCCTTATATACATGGGTAAGTGAAATTTGTTAACTTTAAAGTTTCATTTATTAATTTTGGTATATGACACTAAAGTTATTAACAATTTTAGGTGTCATTGGCAGCTACTTGTGATCTCCATACTAGAGAACACTACTGTCTGGTTTTGTTCATTGCACAAGTCTCCTCCCAGCCCTCTTAGACATGTAGTAGATTGGTAAGACTCAATGTTTCAACTTTCTTTGTTGTATAAATGTATGCTAAAGCAATTTTTTTTAATAGTTCCCTTGCAACACATATGATGTTATCTGGGAGATCTACTGCTATAGCTAAAAAGCTTGCATGGGTTGCCCTTAAGGTTTGGTATTTTAGTTCATACTTTCTTACATTTGGTTCCATTCAAATGATGTTACTTAACATTTTATAATTATGATGATATATTGTAGTGTAATAGACAAATTGGGTCATATGAATGTGGTTACTACGTAATTTTTTGGATGATGACCATTATTCGTGCACATTACACCAATGGATGGGAAACGGAAAACAAAACTTGTACATATATATATATATATATATATATATATATATATATATATATATATATATATATATATATATATTAAGTCTTAAGGTTTTATTAAAAATTGTATTAGGTCTCTTTTCACTACTGAAAATGATTAACTAATTTTTTATTCCAAAATCATGTGTTTTGAGTAAAGTTGTTTGGCTTTTTATTTGATGAACTTAAAGTTTCATAATCTTTAACAGGTTTTGCTACTAATAAAGTATTATATATTGGGATGAAACACTTGTTCTGTAAAAGGATGGGAAGGATTTCACAAGTCTTCAACTACTTTCCAAAATGTCACAGGTTTTTCAGAGCCCGAATCAGCTGGGTCTTTTTGAAGAGAATCATATATCACTGTACTTTCCCTATAACAATGGAAATGATGCAATGGAATTAGCTTTTTCTTTGGAGAAGTTTGTGACTGAGAAACTTTGAAATGTGCATAGTGTAATGCCTTTTGAGTTGTTTTCTCATTTAGAAGTAGAATTTAAATGTTTTTCCTATGTACTGAAGTGTAAGAAGTTGTAGTGTTGTAGTGTTGTGGCAGCAAGTATCTTATGTAAAACACTACAAGTTGTAGTGTTGTGACAGCAAGTATCTTATGTAAAACACTACAAATATATTATGCAATATCATTTGATATCTCGTTTTCAACTGTCCTTCTCCAATAAAAATATCAGTGGTTAGTTTGATTTGATGTCATGAAAAATTTCATAATCTAAACTAGTGGAAGGAAACTAGGGCCTTTGTGCTTCGATTATTACAGAAGGCTTTTGCTCTCCGGTAATTACCGATGGCCTTTGCCCTTCGGTAATTATCGAAGGTCTTTCGCCTTCGGTAATTACCGAAGGGTTTTGGCCTTTGGTAATTGATGAGAGGGTCGCACCTCACACAAAAGTTGATTGCATAAAAGAATGCAGTATAGTACTAGGAAGTGACTCCTAGGTCGTCTCTCAAGGACCAATGTTGTGGTTCAGTCTCAGATCAAACATGCAGTGGGGGGGTTTGAAAGTGTTTTTGCAAGGAAAATTAAATTAAATTAAAATTGGAAGTTAAAGACAACTAACAAAATTAAAAGCTGAAAGTAGAAAACCGAACGGTTCTAACCATAAGTGTTAAAACCGAACGGTGATATAAAAGACTGAACAGTCTAAAGCACTAACCGAACGTTGCACTATAAATTGCACAGAGGTAAAAACCATACGGTAATAACATTGAGACCGAACGGTCGCTAAAGACTGAGCGTCCTGACAAGGAACAAGACAAGCCGAACGTTACAGAGCAACGATAATAAAAAGCAGAAGAAAGAAATGGACGAACGACCTCTAACAGTGAAGTTAGAGACCGAACGATTGTGCACCTAGGCAGAACGTCCTGACATGAGACGAACGGTCGTTTACAACAACAAACAGACCGAACGGTCATACACAGAAGTATGTCCGAACGATATTACGCGTAAAAGCCTACAAGCTAAAGGAAATAAACAAGACAAGTCGAACGGTAATAAAGCAAGACAATGGAAATGAGATTGAAAACTAAACAACTGAAGGCAGAAAAAGTCGAACGGTCTCTAAAGCTGAACAGAATTGAAGATGAGCACAAACCAAAGCCGAACGGTACAAACAAACCGAACAGTATGAAAATGCAACAGAGCCATAAGCCGAACGGTACAAGCAAAGACCGAATGGTCTACAAAGAATGCATCAACAGTAAACACGCGGAATCTAAACGCAACAGAATCAAAATGCAACTGAACTTAAAACGAAAATTGTAACAGTAGAAGCGAAACTTAAACAGCAGAATGTGAAATTGCAAATGGAAAATGCCCCACAAACATAAAACACCAATGAACAGTAAAAAAAAAGAACTGCAACAGTAAAGAGGACGAAATGAACAGTAGAACGCAACAATGAACAGTAAAATGCAAGAGCGAAGAAGACAATGAATAGTGAAATAAAACTGAAAACTGAATGCATCAATGATTTCAACTCTTAAATTGCACTGTAAACAAGATTCAATACATGGAAATGCAAAAGAAATAAAACCTAAACCTCCGCAAAGGGGGAGGAGGAAGAAAATGCTCCCTAAGAACAGGTACGTAGTGGTGGCTGGGAGACCCCCGAGAAATCTGATTTTAGGGTTTTTATATACCCCAAAAGACCAAAATGCCCTTCTAATGGGCTTGCCCTAGTAAATGACCTAAAAAGAGGACCAAAGTCCTAAGCTTTGACCCAAAGACCTTGTTAACCGAAACTACACTCTAACAGTGACGTGGCCACACTCTTTTAGTCCCAGAATATGATTACTGCTGATAACTTCATCTGACCGTTCGGTCACAACTAGATGGCCGTTCGGTAAGCAATGGTTTGCAGGCTCAGGAATTGATCGGTGCAAACTTCCTCAGACCGTTCGGTCATAAGTGGGTCGGACATGTTGTATACCGTTCGGTTGGCATGCTCTACATGTTTTTCTGATCATTCGGTGCAACACAGACCGTTCGGTGGATGAAATGCAGCATGTTCAGTAGAGGCTTCCAGCAGTGCTTTCTCAACTCGTTCGGTAGTGACTTTGGCAGACCATTCGTTGACGCTCGGTTTGTAGTGGTCGGCCTAAGTGCAAGCTTCAACAGACCGCTCGGTACTTATTCACCGCCCGTTCGGCCAAGTCATCAGAAGACCGTTCGGTCATGACTCTCAACACTAGTGCTTTCTTGCATTAGTGTAGAATTCTTTTACCACAGCTATATTGGTAGGTGAAGGGTATGTGGCTAGCTTTCCCCAATCATTCCCTAACAATTGCTCTCCAAATTGAGGAGCAAAGTTAGGTATCACTGCCACCTTTCTCTCCATCAGTAACCTCCTATCTTGGACCACCTTGAAGTGCTTCTCATGTTTGCGAGATAGGAACCTACTAGAATGGGGTTGTTCTGGTTCCGTTTCTTTTCTTTTGGATGCCATGGTCTTAAATCTTTTGCCTGAAGAGGATGTCATTCCTACATCAAACACAGATACCAAACCACAAAACATGTTGTTAATCATTAGTAAAAACACAGAAAACACTTTATTTCGAGGCTAAACCACTGCTGAGGGTCAAAAATCACCCCTCAGCGCCACCAGTGTAGCAATCCAAAACACAGTTCAGCAAAAATCTGTTATCTGTCAGAGTACCGCTCAGCGGTAATTTACCCCTCAGCGGTAAATCTGCAGATTCTTAAAAATTTCGTTTTAACCTATCCTAACTCCACCCACGAGCCTGACCCAACATCCACCAGCACCCATCAGTAGGTGCAAAATTTTCTTACCAACACCCATCAGTAGGTGTAACAAACCTAGTATCCTTCAGTGGATACTTCACCACCTAGCATCCTTCAATAGATGTTATATCCCAACAAAATATTTACAGCAATAATATCCAAAAGTTCAAAATTACATCACCAAAACAAAAATTAAAAGTCCTTAAATCACTGGGTTGCCTCCCAGCAAATGCTCTTTTAACGTCATTAGCCTTACCCAATAAAGTTCAAGTTCCTTCTTCCTGGTTGATGTCCATATTCCACCAACTCCTCAACTGCTTCCGGTGTACTGTTTTGACTCTTCTAGAATATGGAAACTCTATCTCTATCATCTCCTTTTCTTTATAGCCTTTCACAACCCACAATTTGTTTTTGATTCTCACAGGTGTACCCAGTTGGAGTTGTTCTTTCATCCAGTCATCAGGAACTTTCCTTCCTCTTCCAATCTTCTCTTTTTCCGGTACCTGAAACAATAAACAATGCTTACCTTTAACCTTGGGCTTTTCATCTTGAGAGCTAGTCATGAGTACATCTTGAAATGCAACTTTATGACTAGCTTCTTCCTCCTGCATCTGCCTCTCATCTTTGAAGACATCTACAACAACTCTCTCTTCTCTGTCTTGGAGCACTACTATACATTCGTTCACATCAATGATAGCTTTGGCCGTTTTCATAAACGGTCTTCCAAGAATAATGGGTATCTTTTCAGTCTCCATCTTCATCACCACAAAGTCTACCAAGAACTGGAGTTTGCCCACACAAACTATAATATCTTCTGCTATTCCACAGGGTTCCTTTGAAGATCCATCTGCCATTACTAAGTTAACCTTTACAGGTTTCACATCAACATCACCGATCTGCTCCAGTAAAGAATAAGGTATCAAGTTAACACTTGATCCTAAATCGAGTAAGGCTTTGTTTATCCTCTTTTTCCCTATTGTGCATGGAATGGAGAAACCTCCTGGATCTTTTGCCTTTAGAGGGAATGGCTCCCTTTTAACAGCTTTATATTTTTTTGTATCATCCTCTCTACGTCTTTTCCTTGTAGAGACTTCTTCTTCAGGTTTAGTATAAACTGCAATTTGTTGTAGTATCTGATTCCAAGGTACATCATTGTCCACCATCTTGAATAATTCTGTAAAATCAAATTGCTTCTTTTGATTCATTGGAAAAGGAAAAATATCATTACTCTCTATCTCTCTTCTCTCTCCTTTCTCTTTTCTCTCTTTTTCTTTTTCTCTCTCTTCTTTTTCTTTTTCTCTCTTTTCTTTTTCTTTTTCTCTCTCTTCTTTTTCTTTCTTTTCTCTCTTTTCTTTTAACTCAACTCTCTCATCATTTGTACTCTCCACCACTTTGCATTCTTCCCTGGGGTTAATCTCAGTATTAGCCCCAAAATTTTTATTTGGCCTCTCTTCCAATTGCTTGGTAATCTGACCCATTTGAGTCTCCTAATTCTTAATAGAAGCCTCAGTGCTCTTTTGAGTAGACTCAGTTTTCTATATGAACTGATTAAGAGTCTCTTCCATCCTTATTGACCTTTCATTTAGTATAGCCATCTGTTGCCATAAGGTTGGTTGTTGCTGTTGCTTATTGAATTGCCCATTTTGTCCAACTTGCCCAGTTTGTCCGTGACCAATGCTTGGGTGTGGTTTCCACCCTTGATTAAAATTCCCCTGACGATATTGATTGGCCATGAAGTTTACATCTTCTAATGCTTTTACTTGAAAAGCGCATTGACCATTGATATGGTCTCCTCCACATACTTCACACAATTGTGATTGAGCCTGTGCAACAGTCTTTAACTCTTTTGGTAGTTGTGCAAGAGTTTTCGTAAGAGTCTCTAGTTGTTGAGTTAGTATCTTATTTTGTGCTAGCAAGGCATCATGGGTTTGTAATTGTAGAACTCCTTTTTGTTGTATAGGAGCTCCTCTTTCACTGTTGAGCTCATTGTCACTAGTAGCCATATTGTCAATGATTTCTGTAGCTTCCTTTTGAGTTTTCCATTTTATATTTCCTCCTGCTGAGGCGTCAAGCATCATCTTGGTTTGTGGACCAAGACCTCCAAGGAAGGTTAGGACTACTTGCACATCATCAAAGCCATGCGTGGGTGTTTTTCTTAATAAGCTTTTATACCTGTCCCATGCATGCCCCAATGATTCTTCCATGCCTTGCCTGAATGATGAGATCTCTTGCTTTCCTTTATTTACTTTTGATTGTAGAAAGTATTTGTTTAGGAACTTGGTCACCACTACTTCCCACTCTGTAAAGCTTTCTTCTGGAAAAGAATTTAACCAAAGCTTAGCATTGCCTCCTAGTGAGAATGGAAACAAGCTAAGTTTGATTGCTTCATCCGGCACCCCATTTATTTTCACCGTGTTGCAAATCTCATTAAAAGTTGTGAGGTGCTCATATGGGCTTTCGTGAGACAACCCATTAAATTGATTACTCTTCACCAGTTGGATTAATGCTGGCTTAACCTCCATGTTGACTGCATTGACCCTTGGTCTTGCTATGCTGTTAAAGTGTTGAGGTCCAGCTATATTGGTGTAATCTGCAAGAGTTCTTCTGGCATTATTATTCTTCATATTTTCTGTGCTATGGTCAGAACCTTGTGGTGATGGTTGTAATAGAGTTTCCGGAGGAGGAAAAAGTTCTCTTGATGTACGGATTCTTCTCCTCCGTCTACTCTCGTCTAAACCTTCAAAAAGAGGTTCTGCAGTTTTCTTGCTTCTAGTTCGGATTGATTCCTGCATACATAAGAAAACAAAACCCTAGAAAAATTGGTTAACACAAAAAGATATAAAAGAAGATATAAGATAAGAGATAAGAAGAAAAAATAAAAACAGAAAACAGAAAAAATAAAAACAGAAAAATAAAATAAAATAAAATAAAAACAGAAAAAATAAAAAACAAAAATTCAAAATTCAAAATTCAAAATTCAAGTCAAAGATAATCAGTAATCACACATATGAACTAGTTAAACCACGAGTCCCCGGCAACGACGCCAAAAACTTGATGACAAATTTATGAACACCGAAAAACGACGCCACAAACTTGTTTAACAATCGGCAAGTGTGACCGAATCGTATCAAGTAATAAAACAAGGTAAGACCAAGTATCGTTTTCCCAAAGGACTCACGGCCTAGTTTAGCTATGTGATTTGTTGATTATATAAGACTTAAGAACAAGTTGATTATAGGTTTTAATGCAAAAGACAATAACTAAACATGTATGCATGAAGTTGATCAATGGAAAAGAACAAAACAAACACTTCAATGAATTATATGGATGAGTATGTTGTTGGGGTTATCAATTTCATCTTATCCACTCTCATATATTTTCAGGAATTCATCATTCTTATCATCAATGCTAATGCCACTCTCTAAATTACCTTGCAAGAAGGCCTATCCCTAATTACGAGTTCATACAATTCCTAGCATTCCTAGTAATTAGTTCTTAAAGTGCAGGAGCTTAAAGGCAACCAATATGCTATTGGGAGAAATTCCCCGGATCTAGACTTCCCCGTACGTTCCCGTATCGACAAAATCAATAATCATAGCAATGAATGAGTTAAACAAAGCAAGCAATAAGCAAAGAGGAAAAACCCTAGCTAAAGATGAAAGAAAGCATATATCTTAATATAAGACATTAAATCACAAATTCCATATATGAGAGTTTCACAAGACTACATTGATTCCCCAACAACAATACAAGGTTTAGTTCACCATATTCATGGTGAAACTAGATGAACAATAATGAAAGAATGAAAGATAGAACCCTAGATAGAGGAGGAGGTAGCCTGAGCATCCAAGATCTTCCTTCAAGGGGTGGAAAAGAGAGTGTTTGCTTCGTCTCTACCAAAGATACAAACCCTAGGATGTCCTAAAGCTTATATAATATTCTAAAAATACAGAAAATTAGGCCCAAGCCCAAAAATAGTGCCGCTCAACGGTAAGTGCGTGAGTTGTTTTCTTCCCCTCAGCGGTCAAATCACCCCTCAGCGGATCCAACGTGACTGCTTGAGTGCCGCTCAGCGGTAAACTGCCGCTCAGCGGTAAACTGCCGCTCAGCGGTAAACTGCCGCTGAGCGGCAGTTACGGCTTCTCCTTTTGCACTTTTTGATGTCTTTTCTGATTCCATCTCTGTCCTTCTTCACTTCTTTCACCAAATTCACCTTAAAACCTGCACAAAAACACTGAAATCAAGCATAAACCTGTCCAACTCTCTTATTTCTAAAAATATAACCAAAAGCATGATTTCAAGCTAGTTTCTAAGTGTTAAAGGTTGCGTTTAGTATCAATTTTAAGCATGAAAATAACAGTTTTTCAACTGTTATCACAAGCCTTTCCGCTTCGGGTGTGACTATAACGGAGGCCATAACGGGCCTTTCTACCTCGGGTATGATCTCAACCGAGGCATTAACCCCCTTTTTTTTTAAATCAGGTCTATTTCTGCAACATTCCTCAACTACAAAAACAGACCTGCATATATTTTTATAGCCAGAACAGTCCAGAATAATCCAGAAACGTACATTTTGAATGAAAATTATATTAAAACATAAATATATTCAATGGAATCATAAATCAAGTTTGAAGCATAAATCAATGAACTATACAAAGTTAAACTAATAATAATGTAGAAAAGCATAAAACAACTTAGAAACATAAACTTAGAACTTACTATATCCTAATATCTACTACATACTATTATATAAATGAATTACATATTTAGCCAGTGTTTTCCTCACAATTTGAATTGACTTCTCTAGAATTGGAGTAGTCCTATTAAATCTCTGCATAAAACACAATGATTTCAATTAGTGTATATGAATGGATGGGAAACAGTAATATTTAGGTTTGAATTTTATTTTCTCTATAGTTTAGATTTCATGGGGCCATAGACGATACTCATGTTTGTGTAAAGGTGCCAAGATCAGATGCTCCGAGATTTCGAGGAAGAAAAGATTGGCCAACTCAAAATGTGTTTGCGGCATGTGATTTTGACATGAAATTCACATACATTCTAGCTGGGTGGGAAGGCACTGCATCGAGATGATCCATTGGTTATCCCCCAAGGTGAGTGTGTAAATTGCGATGTTGAAGATTTTATTTAATAGTCACTAAATATTTGTATATGTTCAAAATTGTAGGAAAATACTACCTCGGTGATGCTGGATTTATGTTAAAAAAGCACAGTTTTGACTCCATATAGAGGCGTAAGATATCACCTTAAAGAATATACACATAGACGACCACAAAATCCACGCGAGTTGTTTAATCATCGACATTCATCCTTGAGAAATTTTATTGAAAGAACTTTTGGTGTGTTGAAAAAACGATTCCCTATCATTGGAAGTGGCACTCAACCACACTATGGATTGGAGACAATGACAAACATTATATTAGCTTGTTGTATCTTACACAACTTCCTACGTGGGGTGGATAACGATGACTGATGAATCGTTATTTCTTGAATTAAATTTAGTTTATTGCACTTAAATAAACCAGGGAATTGTGTTTAATTGTTTGTTATTTCCCAGTTTTCCGAATTCCGCTTAATTTGGTCGGAAATTTGTAATTGTGCTAATTTGGATTTTCTGAGCTGATTAAGTGTAATTTTGAAATGCAGGAAAATTTCGGAAATACATTTTGGGACATCAGGAAGATGGCCAAATAAATTCAAGACTCCCCAGACAGACATTTTTGAATTAATTAAATTGTAATTCAGTAGTTTAAAATTTCTGTATCAACTCTTATATTTTGGGTCAATTTTTGGTAAATTAGAGTAGACCCAAAAATTAGAAGTTAGTGATTTAGACCTAGGTTTTTCTTGTGTGTGGACCCCACCCTTATTAAAGGTGACCCACGGCTCTTGAATAGCCCTAGCCGCCACTTTAGAAAAACACTTTTCGGCTCTTAGTTTTTGGGGGGGGACTACTCTTTTTAGTTCCGTTACTCTCGGTTTTTTTTGGATCTGAGCTCTTGCTTTTGAACGTTTTGGATGATGAATGAAGAGATGATTTTGACTCTGCATTTTTGATTTATTCATTGCTGCTTCCAATTGGTTAGAGAGTTTTTTTTTTTTTTTTTTTTTATTGAATGTTCGTTTCTCCTTGTGATTCCACACGCTGTTACGGGACATGGGTTGCCTTTTCTTTTATTCTGCCATCTTCATTTAAGCACGTGGCAGCAGTGTGGTGTCACAAAAACAGTCCAACATCACATGGTGATTCACGGGAGAAGAAAGGCAGCAAAGTGGGAGACGCATAAATGGAGCAGCGTGAATTGAGTTTTTATTCTTTCTTCAAATACTAGCGCGGAAAGTGGAGTTGGATGCGTCTCGGGAGCGTACGGGAAGGAGCTGGAAGTGAAGCACGCCTACGTGGAGTTGGAATAAGAGGAGAAACTTTAATTGAAGAGGCGTGTTGAGCTGGAAGCAGAGAAGTGCAGATTTAAGGAGATTCAAGAAGCATGGAGAAATTGAATGAGAAATGAAGTAGATTAGGTGAGAGAGGTGCGTTGGTGTGCACACGGAGAGGAAGTGTTGATTGGAAGAAGGGGAATGGTGTCCGCATGTTGTGCTGGAACGTGTTGAAGTTTGATGCATTTAATATGGTTTTGGAAGCAGGGAGCAGCAGCCATCGAGAGGCGCTGGTTCCGAGTGAGAGAGAGAATGGTGTGCACGGACTTTTGAACCAAGGAGGTCACGGGTTGATAAAGAGAATGTAGTGTGAAGATAATGGTGTGCACGAATTTTTGGATGCAGAGGCAGAATGTGCATTGTGATTGAGAAATGAATAATAAGTGGTGTGCTGTCATGGATGGGAGGGTGCACAAGCTCACATTTTGACTTTTGATTAAAGCTTTTTAATGTTTCTTTGCTGGAACGGAGAAGGTACCATGATTGAGTGTTTAATTACTTTGCTTTTCAATTGAAGAATGAGAAATGAAGAGTAGATTAGGTGGGAAAATGATGGGACATTGATGGCTTATGTGGAGCGGGAGAAGAGAAGCCCGAGACAGTGATTTAAAATGAATGTGTGGTGCACGGTGACGGAAGGGAGCTGCTGCCACGTCCAGAGAGCTCCAAGGGTCTACTTTTATATTATTTTAAATGCTTAATCTTGCACTTAATTAGGTTACAATTTTCATATTGCATACACTTAGGTTTGAATGCTTGCTAATTTTTAAGTGATCTTTGCTTGATTACCATATTCTCCTTTCAATGTTAATCATCACAAAGTTAATTTTCACTCCTTTAATTTAAATGTAATGTTAGCTTTAGTGACCAACCGCTTTAATTTTGTGATTGAGACCGTTTTTACTTTTCCGTTTGCATTAGTGTCTTATTTAATTTTATCCGCAACCAAAAATCTTTCAAAATCCCCCCCACTATGTGTTTGATCTGAGACTGAACAACAATTGGTCCTTGAGAGACGACCTAGGAGTCACTTCCTAGTACTATACTGCATTCTTTTATGCACAACTTTTGTGGGAGGTGCGACCCTCTCATCAAAATGGCGCCGCTGCCGGGGACCAACGGTTCAGTTTTAGGTCTTTTGTGTTGATAATGTGTTGTTTGTGTGTCGTGTTTTGTCTTGTATGTTTGAGTGTGTGTGATTTGTTTGTTTAGGTTGTTTTGTGTGTTCAAAATTTTTGTGATATCGTTTCATGATTTTAGGGTGTTGTGACTTAGTGCATGACTAGGGGAAACCCTGGGCCTATACCACCCTTTGATCCTGAGATTGATAGAACTTTTCATAGGTTAGCTAGGCATTCTAGAAATTTATCTTTAGAGTCTGTTTTTGAGTCTGTTCCATTGGATACTGTGCATCCCACTGCTGAGTACTTTGTGCATACTGCATCTACTGCATCTGTTGCATCTGCACGTGATTCTGATTCTGATTCTGTTGTTTTTCACACTGAGAACAATATGGCACAACCTCCACCTCGCGAGAGGACTTTTAGGGAGATGGCTGCACCTGATTTCGATATCGAAAGCTTGTGCATCCAATATCCTGATGAGGACGTTCCATTTGTTCTCAAGACTGGACTGATCCATTTGTTGCCCAAGTTTCATGGTCTTGCAGGTGACAGTCCTCATAAGCATTTGAAGGAATTCCACATTGTCTGTTCTAGTATGAAACCACATGATGTTCCTGAAGAGCACATCTTCTTGAAGGCATTCCCTCATTCATTGGAAAATGTTGCTAAGGATTGGTTGTATGGTTTGGCACCTAGATCCGTCACTAGCTGGGATGATCTGAAGAGGCTGTTCTTAGATAAATTTTTCCCAGCAGCCCGGACCACAGCTATCAGAAAGGACATAACTGGGATTAGGCAGCTTGGTGGAGAGAACTTATATGAGTATTGGGAGAGATTCAAGACACTTTGTGCTAGTTGTCCCCACCATCAGATACCTGAGCATCTCCTTGTCCAGTATTTCTATGAGGGTTTGAACAACATAGACCGTGGTATGATTGATGCTGCCAGTGGTGGAGCTATTGGAGACACCACACCTGCTGAGGCCAGGCAATTGATTGAGAAGATGGCCTCCAACTCCCAGCAGTTTAGCACCAGGAATGATGCCATTGTGGTGAGGGGCGTACATGATGTTGTTGCCCAGTCTTTATCAGCTGTTGAAAGCAAGTTGGAAGGAAAGATTGACTCCCTTACGAAGTTGGTGACACAGTTGACTACCAACCAGAGATCTGCAGCTTCATCTGCATCTGTTGCACGGCTATGTGCTATTTGTCCTTCCAGTGACCACTATACAGATGCTTGTCCTTCTTTGCAGCAATCTGCTGCCTCTGATGCGCCTCAGGCTTATGCTACAAACATCTACAACAACAGGCAGCAACAACAGCAAAATCATGACTTATCTAGCAACAGGTACAACCCAGGGTGGAGGAATCACCCCAATCTGAGATGGAACAATGCGCCACAGAATCAACATCAGACACCACCTTTCCAGAATGCAGGAGCACCTAACAGATATGTGCCTCCACCAATGCAACAACACCAGAGGCAACAACAACAGCAGCAACAAGAGGCACCTACCCAGCCAGTTGCCCAACCTTCCACTTCGTCTGAACCTTCATTGGAAGAGTTAGTGAGACAGATGACTATGCAAAACCTGCAGTTTCAGCAGGAGACTAGAGCTTCCATACAGAGTCTCACTAACCAGATGGGTCAGATGGCTACTCAGATAAACCAGGCGCAGTCTCAGAATTCGGATAAGTTACCATCCCAGACTGTGCAGAACCCAAGGAATGTGAGTGCCATAACCCTTAGATCAGGGAAGCAGATTTTTGTGCCTTCAGAGCCCGCTTCTACACCTACACCCATGCCTGCTACTTGTCCTAGAAAGAACGACCATGACGGTCCGAGCAAGGCATTTGAGGTGGGTGAATCTTCTTCTCCAGCCGGTGGTTCTTCTTCAAGTGGATCTTCTCCCTCTTCCACCACCACCGCTGCCGCACCTTCTCCATTGGTTGACCGCCCTATCCCTCTACCATTCCCTTCACGGGCACTTCCTAGCAAAAAGATGGAAGATGTGGATAAGGAAATTTTGGAGACCTTCAGGAAGGTAGAGGTGAACATACCTCTACTTGATGCCATCAAGCAGATACCGAAGTATGCCAAATTCTTGAAGGAGCTGTGCACACACAAGAGGAAGATGAAGGGAAATGAGAGGATAAGCATGGGAAGGAATGTATCTGCGCTCATTGGTAAGTCGGTCCCGCACATCCCTGAAAAGTGCAAGGACCCAGGTATATTTTGCATTCCTTGTGTGATTGGAAACAATAAATTTGAAAATGCCATGCTTGATTTGGGTGCTTCTGTTAATGTCATGCCTTTATCTATATATGCATCTTTGTCTCTGGGTCCTTTGCAAACCACGGGTGTGGTCATTCAGTTGGCCAATAGGAGTGTTACCCACCCAGCAGGTTTCATAGAGGATGTCTTGGTTAGGGTTGGTGAATTGATTTTTCCTGCTGACTTTTATGTTTTGGAAATGGAGGAGGGATTCTCTCATGGATCCGCTCCCATTATCTTAGGCAGGCCATTCTTGAAAACTGCCCGAACTAAGATTGATGTGTATGCTGGAACTTTGTCTATGGAATTTGCTGATATTGTTGTTCATTTTAATATCCTTGATGCAATGAAATTTCCAACTGAGGACCATTCTCTGTTTAGGATTGATGCATTGGATGACATTATTGATAGATATGTTGTTGATGATTTTGATTCTTTGCATAAGAAAGAGCATTCTTTTCTATCTTCTCTACATACATGCATTGAATCTGAATTTGAGAATGAGGTTGATTTTGAAGAGAATTTTGATATCCATGATGTTGATGATGTTTTTGATATGGATGATGTTGATAATGTAATTGTCATGGATATGGATTTGGAGCATGATGAGATAGGTGTTCCGCCTTTACCTGTGAATTCTTTGGAGTCAGAATGCACTAACCACTTTGTAGGAAGTACAAATGAATCTGACTTGCAGGCACCTACTCTTGAGTTGAAACAGCTCCCAGATAACCTCAAGTACGTGTACTTGGAGGATGATGAGAAGAAACCGGTGATCATTTCCACCTCCCTTGATTCTGTTCAAGAGGAGAAGTTGCTTGGTGTGTTGAGGAAGCACAAGAAGGCCATTGGTTGGAGTTTGGCTGACATACCTGGTATTAGCCCATCCACATGCATGCATAGAATTCTTTTGGAAGATGGGGCAAGGCCAGTGAGACAGCCACAAAGAAGGCAAAACCCCGTGATCATGGACGTCATCAAGAAGGAGGTGACCAAGCTTTTGCAAGCTGGGATCATCTACCCTATTTCAGACAGTCAGTGGGTTAGCCCCATCCATGTTGTGCCCAAGAAAACTGGCCTCACTGTGGTGAAGAATGAGAGGGATGAGCTTATCCCAGCTAGAGTGCAGAACAGTTGGAGAGTCTGCATTGACTATAGGAGGCTCAACCAAGCAACCAGGAAAGATCATTTCCCCCTGCCATTCATTGATCAGATGCTGGAGCGCCTAGCAGGTAAATCTCATTATTGTTTTCTTGATGGTTTTTCTGGTTACTTTCAAATAAATATTGCTCCTGAGGATCAAGAAAAAACCACATTCACCTGTCCCTTTGGCACTTTTGCCTATAGGAGGATGCCCTTTGGTCTATGCAATGCCCCTGGTACCTTCCAGCGGTGCATGCTTAGCATTTTTAGCGACTTTCTTGAGAATTGCATAGAGGTGTTTATGGATGATTTTACTGTGTACGGATCCTCCTTTGATGCATGTTTAGACAGTCTGGAAAAAGTTTTGAAAAGATGCATAGAAACAAACCTTGTTCTCAATTTTGAGAAATGTCACTTCATGGTTGGACAAGGTTTGGTTCTAGGGCATATCATTTCTGAAAAGGGAATAGAGGTAGACCCTGCTAAGATATCTGTGATTTCGCAGTTGCCTTACCCCTCTTGCGTGCGAGAGGTGCGATCTTTTCTTGGACATGCAGGTTTCTACAGGCGCTTCATCAAAGATTTCAGCAAGAAGGCGCTTCCTTTGTCCAGACTGCTGCAGAAAGATATTGACTTCTCTTTTGATGACAGATGCAAGCAGGCGTTTGATTGCCTGAAGGAAGCTTTGACCACCGCCCCTATCATTCAGGCACCGGATTGGACAACCCCATTTGAGCTCATGTGTGATGCGTCTAATTATGCATTAGGGGCTGTCTTGACACAGAAAATTGACAAGCTGCCGAGAGTGATCTACTATGCTTCACGCACTTTGGATGTTGCCCAGGCAAATTATACCACCACTGAAAAAGAGTTGTTGGCAATTGTTTTTGCCCTTGATAAGTTTAGGTCATATTTGCTTGGATCACCTGTTATTGTGTATACTGACCATGCAGCTCTAAAGTTTCTGTTGAAAAAGGCGGAGTCAAAGCCTAGATTGATCAGGTGGATGCTACTGCTCCAAGAGTTTGACTTGCAAATTGAAGACCGGAGTGGAGCACGAAATTTGGTTGCAGACCACCTAAGCCGGATTGAAAAAGCTGATGGTGAAGCTGATGTGTTGCCCATACAGGATACCTTTCCTGACGAGAGTTTGTTGATGATTTCTTACTCTCACCCCACTCCTTGGTTTGCACACATTGTAAATTATTTGGTTGCTTCTGTTTTTCCTCCCTTAGCATCACGTGCTCAGATTGCTAAAATTAAGAGTGATGCTAAGTATTATGTTTGGGATGACCCATATCTGTGGAAGTTGTGCAGTGACCAGGTTACTAGGAGATGCATTCCGGACCATGAGATTGACTCGGTCCTGCAGTTTTGTCATGCCTCCTCACCTGGTGGTCATCTGGGGATACAAAGAACAGCTCGCAGGGTGCTGGACTGTGGTTTTTATTGGCCTTCCATCTTCAAAGATGCGGAGAAGATCTGCAGCACCTGTGAGCCTTGTCAGAGAGCAGGAGGATCAATTTCACAGAGACAAGAGATGCCTCAACAACCTATGTTGTTCTGTGAGGTGTTTGATGTCTGGGGTATAGATTTCATGGGTCCTTTTCCTGTTTCTTTTGGTTTCTGTTATATTCTCCTTACTGTGGATTATGTTTCAAAATGGGTGGAAGCTAGAGCCACCAGGACTAATGATGCTCGGGTTGTTGTAGATTTTGTTAGATCTCACCTCTTTTGCAGGTTTGGAGTGCCTAGAGCAATTGTTAGTGATCAAGGAACCCATTTTTGCAATAGATCCATGCAAGCCTTGCTCAAGAAATATGGAGTGACGCACAGAGTTTCTACACCTTACCACCCCCAAACAAATGGGCAAGCTGAGATCTCCAACAGGGAGATTAAGAGGATTTTGGAGAAGATTGTCCAGCCCAACAGGAAAGATTGGAGCAATAGGTTGGACGATGCTCTTTGGGCTCACAGGACAGCTTACAAAGCACCGATAGGGATGTCTCCCTACCGGGTTGTCTTCGGAAAAGCATGTCACCTGCCGGTCGAGATTGAGCATCGGGCATATTGGGCTGTGAAGATTTGCAACTTCTCCATGGACCAAGCTGGAGAGGAAAGAAAGTTGCAACTGAATGAATTGGATGAGATCCGATTGGAGGCATATGAGAACTCGAAGTTCTACAAGGAAAGGACAAAGAAGTTTCATGATAGTTCTATTGTTAGAAAGGACTTCGAGGTTGGCCAACAAGTTCTGTTGTATAACTCTAGACTGGGCCTCATGGGTGGTAAGTTGAGATCAAAATGGACTGGACCTTTTGTTGTGACTAATGTTTATCCTTATGGTGCAGTAGAGATCCAAGGTCCATCTACAGCTAAAAGCTTCAAGGTGAACGGGCATAGACTGAAGCCTTTCCTCAGCAACCCTTCTTTAGTGGATGTAGTGGTGGAGGAGACGTCTTTGGTCCACCCCACCTATCCTCCCATCTGACTCAGGGAGTTTCTTTTCTCCTTCCCTCCTCACTTTTACTGCACTTTGTCGATATCTGATGATTGTTTTGATTGTTTGATTTACTGATGGTGACACACTGAGGACATTGTGTCGTTTAAGTGTGGTCTATTAGGGGAGGTTGTTTCTTTGTTCATGTTTCGGTTTTTATGTAGTTTGTTGTGTCTTGTGTACAGTTTTGCATACTTTTCGTAAATTCTGGATTGTGGTTAGGTTGTCAGTTTTCCTTCACTTCATTGATACTCTGAGATGTTGGATTCCTTGCTTTTCTTTGCTTGGAAGATGATCATGATGTTTGAGAGTTGAATTGATTGTGACACAATGCCCTGTGTGAGAATTTGAGCCACTTTATGTTCTTTCTTGTGTGTGATATGTCTCTTGATTGCTTGCGCATATGCCTTGGCTTGACTCTTGTGACAACTCTTGATTGATATGCATGTTTGGAAGTGATAAAGGCAGTTTTGTTCTTGAGCCTCTCTAGCCAAATAAGCTTACCTTGTTCTAATCCTTTGAAAACCATTTTTGAGCCTATACTTCCCCCCATTTCTTTATTTCGAATGCTCATACACTAGCCCTAAGTGAAAAACCATGATTACCTTAACCTTAGGGAATTTTGGAGCTTTGGAAGTGTCTTGGGAACAAGTGTGGTCTCTTGGGGGTTTCTGATGAGTTGGCTAGTTGGTTCCTCTTCTTGTTTTGTTTTTGTAAATATGTGGTGTATCTTGTCTCTTGAAATTGTGTGCTGAATAGAGAAAAGAAAAGAGACAGGATGAAAAAAAAGAGAGAGCAGAAAAATAGTGAAAAAAAAAATGTGAATAATTGTAAATAATGGAGTTAAGAAGAGGATGGAATTAGAGGTTGTGGGTGTGTTTGAATGTGTTTACACTTGTTCCCCATTGCTCCTCTGTTCCTTATGGTTTGTAGCTTTATATCCAGATATATCCTCCCTTGTCCTTGGCCCCATTACAACCATGAAAAGACCTTTTGATTTGAACATGCATATGTGTTTGAGTGTTGATATTAGAGGCTTGCCAAGTCTGTTGTTGTTTGCTTTCTTGAGTGCATTGAGTGACATTGATCTACCTTAAACACTTGAGAGAAACACTGATTGTGTGCATCTGTGAGGCTCTGTTGCTGTTGATTCATCTCTTGAACTGATTGACTGCTTTCCTTGTACTGAATTGTTTGGATGATTCTTTGAGTATCTGCTTTTGTCGACTCTGTGTTGGATTCTGCCTATACCTTTTACCGGCCAGAATTTTGTGAGAATTGTGCAACTGTGTTTCTGTTTTGGAGTCTTTGTTGTCTGTCTTTCGAGTCTGTGTCAGCTCCCTGATGTTTGAGTAGTTCCCTGGTTTTCGTTTTAGTTTTGCCCAGGAGTGCAAAAGACTAAGTGTGGTCTATTTTGATGAATCGTTATTTCTTGAATTAGATTTAGTTTATTGCACTTAAATAAACCAGGGAATTGTGTTTAATTGTTTGTTATTTCCCAGTTTTCCGAATTCCGCTTAATTTGGTCGGAAATTTGTAATTGTGCTAATTTGGATTTTCTGAGCTGATTAAGTGTAATTTTGAAATGCAGGAAAATTTCGGAAATACATTTTGGGACATCAGGAAGATGGCCAAATAAATTCAAGACTCCCCAGACAGACATTTTTGAATTAATTAAATTGTAATTCAGTAGTTTAAAATTTCTGTATCAACTCTTATATTTTGGGTCAATTTTTGGTAAATTAGAGTAGACCCAAAAATTAGAAGTTAGTGATTTAGACCTAGGTTTTTCTTGTGTGTGGACCCCACCCTTATTAAAGGTGACCCACGGCTCTTGAATAGCCCTAGCCGCCACTTTAGAAAAACACTTTTCGGCTCTTAGTTTTTGGGGGGGGACTACTCTTTTTAGTTCCGTTACTCTCGGTTTTTTTTGGATCTGAGCTCTTGCTTTTGAACGTTTTGGATGATGAATGAAGAGATGATTTTGACTCTGCATTTTTGATTTATTCATTGCTGCTTCCAATTGGTTAGAGAGTTTTTTTTTTTTTTTTTTTTTATTGAATGTTCGTTTCTCCTTGTGATTCCACACGCTGTTACGGGACATGGGTTGCCTTTTCTTTTATTCTGCCATCTTCATTTAAGCACGTGGCAGCAGTGTGGTGTCACAAAAACAGTCCAACATCACATGGTGATTCACGGGAGAAGAAAGGCAGCAAAGTGGGAGACGCATAAATGGAGCAGCGTGAATTGAGTTTTTATTCTTTCTTCAAATACTAGCGCGGAAAGTGGAGTTGGATGCGTCTCGGGAGCGTACGGGAAGGAGCTGGAAGTGAAGCACGCCTACGTGGAGTTGGAATAAGAGGAGAAACTTTAATTGAAGAGGCGTGTTGAGCTGGAAGCAGAGAAGTGCAGATTTAAGGAGATTCAAGAAGCATGGAGAAATTGAATGAGAAATGAAGTAGATTAGGTGAGAGAGGTGCGTTGGTGTGCACACGGAGAGGAAGTGTTGATTGGAAGAAGGGGAATGGTGTCCGCATGTTGTGCTGGAACGTGTTGAAGTTTGATGCATTTAATATGGTTTTGGAAGCAGGGAGCAGCAGCCATCGAGAGGCGCTGGTTCCGAGTGAGAGAGAGAATGGTGTGCACGGACTTTTGAACCAAGGAGGTCACGGGTTGATAAAGAGAATGTAGTGTGAAGATAATGGTGTGCACGAATTTTTGGATGCAGAGGCAGAATGTGCATTGTGATTGAGAAATGAATAATAAGTGGTGTGCTGTCATGGATGGGAGGGTGCACAAGCTCACATTTTGACTTTTGATTAAAGCTTTTTAATGTTTCTTTGCTGGAACGGAGAAGGTACCATGATTGAGTGTTTAATTACTTTGCTTTTCAATTGAAGAATGAGAAATGAAGAGTAGATTAGGTGGGAAAATGATGGGACATTGATGGCTTATGTGGAGCGGGAGAAGAGAAGCCCGAGACAGTGATTTAAAATGAATGTGTGGTGCACGGTGACGGAAGGGAGCTGCTGCCACGTCCAGAGAGCTCCAAGGGTCTACTTTTATATTATTTTAAATGCTTAATCTTGCACTTAATTAGGTTACAATTTTCATATTGCATACACTTAGGTTTGAATGCTTGCTAATTTTTAAGTGATCTTTGCTTGATTACCATATTCTCCTTTCAATGTTAATCATCACAAAGTTAATTTTCACTCCTTTAATTTAAATGTAATGTTAGCTTTAGTGACCAACCGCTTTAATTTTGTGATTGAGACCGTTTTTACTTTTCCGTTTGCATTAGTGTCTTATTTAATTTTATCCGCAACCAAAAATCTTTCAAAATCCCCCCCACTATGTGTTTGATCTGAGACTGAACAACAATTGGTCCTTGAGAGACGACCTAGGAGTCACTTCCTAGTACTATACTGCATTCTTTTATGCACAACTTTTGTGGGAGGTGCGACCCTCTCATCAATGACTCATTACTTGATGAAGTTGATAATGAGTTCAATGAAAGGGAAGACCATAATGTTTCATCGTCTCAAGTGAGAGAAGAGGATCATAGGATTGATAATAGTATTAGGGATTCCATAGCAGATCATATGTGGCGAGATTATCAAAACTCTTAGTTATTGTAATTTATTATGTTGTATGACTATTTTATGTTATGGGTATGACAAGAACTTGGTTTGATGCATGTTTAATCTTAACTTCTTACCATTTTATTTATCAAATAGGTATAAAATGAACAGAGGTAAGGCAGTCGACATTGAGTCCTCTGGTCCTACTAGAGAGTTCATAAAGTGGACAAAAGACATGGACACACGTCTTCTACACTCCATGATTGAGGAATCACGACTAGGTAATAGGGTTGACGGCAGTTGGACATCCCAAGCATATAGTAACATAGTTGATCATCTTCATAGCTCTAGGTATGTAGCAGTTACGAAAAATAATGTTAAAAATCATTAGAAAGTGTTGAAAGATAAATGGCGTGAGGTACATGACCTATTTGCTGGATTGAGTGGATTTGCTTGGAACACCGTAAGTATGAGATTTGAAGCTGAGGACGAAGTTTGGATGGACCTCATTCAGGTATTTTAAAATAAATACTCAGATTTTGTAGATTCTTATAATACATAATATGAATCACTATATTTGTAATGTATGTTGTTTCAGTCGAGGCCAACTACGACAAAGTGGAGAGTTACTAGTATCAGACACTACGATTTAATGGTGGAGTTATGGGCGGCTGATCGAGCTACTTGGAGTGGTGTTCGAACCGCTCGTCAAGCACGTCGACAACGGGTTGGGCCTCGTGTACATGTTGATCTAAATCAGAATGTGGAGTACATTCCAGAACAACCTAACAGGACGAGGTATAGAGACCCAACTCCACCATCACCTCCTCCTTTGTAGATGAGTATAGTCCTGGGCAGACTCAATCTGTGCCTTTTGTCCCATCTAGAGGAACTTCATCCTCATGAGGATTCAAAAGGAAGGCACCTATGGTCGATGTCATTGATTCTCAATTTGATAAGCTGACGACCAACCTGGATGGTTTCACAAATGTCCTTGAAGACTGCTAGAGTTTTGATTGATGTAGAGAATGGTAAGCTTAAAATGAGAGTTGATGATGAAGAAATCACTTTTGACGTATCCAAGGCCATGACATATCCAAATGATGACAAAGCATGTTTTCAATTTGATGAACTTGATGAAGTTTGTATGGTGCAAGAAAGGATGGTGCGAAATATTTCTCCATTGGAAAAAACTCTCATTGATGCATGTGAAGATTTAGATGAAGAAGAAGAGAAATTGATTGATGAATGTCTGATGGACTTGGAAACATTGAAAAAGAGTCCAGAGGAAGATCCAATATTCGAAATAATTGATAAGGAAGAAGCAGTCAAAGCACAGACACCAGAATTAAAAAGATTACCGTCACATCTGAAATATGTTTTTCTAGAAGAAGATGGAACAAAGCCAGTCATCATCAATAACTCTTTATCTCTACAAGAAGAAGAGCAATTGATAGAAATTCTGAAAGCCAACAAAGAAGCAATTGGGTGGTCAATATCAGATCTTAAAGGTATTAGCCCAACTTACTGCATGCACAAAATTTTTATGGAAGAAGATTATAAACCAAGTGCTCAACCACAGAGAAGATTAAATCCTGTTATGAAGGAGGTGGTCAGAAAAGAAGTGTTGAAACTGTTAGAAGCTGGTATCATCTATCCAATCTCTGACAGTGAATGGGTGAGTCCAGTACAGGTGGTTCCAAAGAAAGGTGGGATGACAGTAATTTATAATGATAAGAATGAACTTATTCCTACTCGGACAGTCACTGGTTGGCGTATGTGCATTGATTACAGGAAGCTGAATAAAGCTACTAGGAAAGATCATTTTCCTCTTCCTTTCATGGATCAGATGTTAGAAAGGTTATCAGGGCAGGCTTTCTATTGTTTTCTAGATGGATATTCTGGATACAATCAAATTGTGGTAGATCCAAAAGACCAGGAGAAGACGGTTTTTACTTGTCCTTATGGTATCTTTGCATATAGAAATATGCCTTTTGGATTATGTAATGCTCCAGCTACGTTTCAGAGTTGTATGCAGGCAATTTTTGCAGATCTCTTAGAAAAATGCATTGAGGTATTCATGGATGATTTCTCAGTTTTTGGAAATTCTTTCCAAAGATGTTTGGCTAATTTGAACACTGTCCTCAAAAGATGTGTTCAGACAAATCTTGTTCTTAATTGGGAGAAATGTCATTTCATGGTAACTGAAGGAATTGTATTGGGGCATAAAATCTCTGCTAAAGGAATTGAGGTAGACAAAGCTAAAGTAGAAGTCATTGAGAAACTACCTCCACCAACAAATGTAAAGGGAATTAGAAGTTTTCTTGGTCATGCTGGGTTTTATAGAAGATTCATCAAAGATTTCTCAAAAATTGCTAAACCATTGAGTAATCTTTTGATGAAGGATGTTCCTTTTGTGATGAATGAAGACTGTCTGAAAGCTTTCGACATATTGAAGAAGAAGTTAGTGTCAACTCCAGTAATTGTAGCGCCAGATTGGAATCAAAATTTTGAATTAATGTGTGATGCAAGTGATTATGCAATAGGAGTTGTCCTTGGCCAGCGGAAAGAACAAAAGTTTCATCCAATTTATTATGCTAGCAAGGTTCTGAACAATGCTCAATTGAATTATGCTACCACAGAGAAAGAATTTCTTGCCATTGTGTATGCTCTAGAGAAATTTAGACCTTATCTTATTGGGTCTAAGGTGATTGTCTATACAGATCATGCAACTATCAAATATTTGTTGACAAAACCAGATTCTAAGCCACGTTTGATTAGATGGGTACTACTATTGCAAGAATTTGATGTAGAAATCCGTGACAAGAAAGGAAGTGAGAATTTAATTGCTGATCATTTGTCACGGTTAGTCAACAATGAGGTCACTAGCAAGGAGTCTGAAATCTGGGAATCTTTTTCAGATGAATCACTCATGTATATTCAGCAGAGGCCCTGGTTTGCTGATATGGCGAATTTCAAAGCTGCAAGAGTCATGCCGGAAGACTTAACTTGGCAACAAAGAAAGAAATTTCTGCATGATGCCAAGCAGTTTGTTTGGGATGATCCTTATTTGTTCAAAATTGGAGCAGATAATCTTCTAAGGAGATGTGTTACAAATGAAGAAGCAAAAGGAATTCTCTGGCATTGTCATGATTCACCTTATGGAGGACATTTTAATGGAGAAAGAACAGCAGCAAAAGTCCTTCAATCTGGGTTTTATTGGCCAACTTTATTTAAAGATGCCCATAATCATGCTAGAAATTGTGATAAATGTCAAAGAGCAGGGACAATCACTAAACGTCATGAGATGCCTTTACAGGGTATTTTAGAGGTTGAGATTTTTGATTGTTGGGGTATTGATTTTGTTGGACCTTTCCCTCCATCTTTCAACAACGAATATATTCTGGTAGCAGTGGATTATGTGAGTAAATGGGTGGAAGCATTAGCTTGTCCTAAAAATGATGCTAGCACGGTAATTAAATTCCTGAAGAGGCAGATATTCTCATGCTTTGGCACTCCAAGAGTGTTGATCAGTGATGGAGGATCTCATTTTTGCAATTATCAGCTAGAGAAAGTACTCAAACACTATGGAGTAAAACATAAGGTAGCTGCACCTTATCATCCACAAACCAATGGACAAGCTGAGGTGTCTAACAGGGAAATAAAAAGGATCTTGGAAAAAACAGTGACTTCATCAAGAAATGATTGGTCTCTCAAATTGGATGATGCTCTTTGGGCTTATAGGACAGCAATGAAGACGTCTATGGGATTGTCACCGTTTCAATTAGTCTATGGGAAAGCATGCCATTTGCCAGTAGAATTGGAGCATAAAGCATTATGGGCTTTAAAATTCTTGAATTTTGATCCTTATGAAACTCAATGCATACGCAGAATGCAGATTTTGGAACTTGAAGAAATGCGATTACATGCATATGATTCATCAAAGGCGTACAAAGACAAGATTAAATTTTATCATGACAGGAAGTTGGTGAATAGAGTTTTCAATCCAGGACAACAGGTATTATTGTTTAATTCAAGATTGAAGATATTTCTTGGGAAGCTAAAGTCAAAATGGTCAGGACCATTTGTGATAAAAGAAGTGCATCCGCATGGAGCAATTGAAATATTTAATCCAGCTGCTGATGATCCACAGAGAAGTTGGGTGGTGAATGGTCAACGTCTCAAACCCTATCTAGGGGGAGAGGTGCAACAATTTTCCACAATGATGTTGTTGGTTGATCCTTGAAAGTTTGGGTCAGGCTCGTGACGTTAAACAAGCGCTTACTGGGAGGCAACCCAGTATTTTGTAAGTATTTTATGTTTTTAGATTAGGGTTTGATGTACTCTATTGAACACCTATTTTGTTATGATGGTTTCCTCTTCGCTGTGATTGTGTGATCAGTAATGCTGAATGATGCTTATCATTGATTGATGTTGAGATGATGTGCACATTAAAATGCTTATACAGGTGATTCACAAGCTTTGTGAACAAATGCAGGATATCATGATTATGATTGTGAAATTAAGCAGGATGTGTATGTCAAATGTGAATGAGCTTATATGTGAGGTTTTGAGCTCCAGAGTTGTTATGTTTGAATGCTATTACTTTGAAAGCATGAATGATTTTTCCCAGGTTTTCTATGATTGAATCAATTGCTTGTTTTGCATCATATGATCAAGGCCATTTGTTGGAAACCTTTTTATTGGCCAAATTCGTAAAATTAGCCCACTAAAAGAGAACACTTTGTGTTCTATCCTTTTGAACCCTTAGCCTTGAACATACACTGAAACCCTTGATTGAAAATCTTTACCTTGAGTTAAGTAGAAGATCTTGTGTGATATTGTTAAATGTTCAAGTTTGGGGTTGTTGGAAAAACATGAAAAAGGAAAAGCATTGAGCTAAGAGCTAAAAAGTAAGAATATGCAAAAAAAAAAAAAGAAAAGAAAAGAAAAAGAAGCAAAGCTCAATGCAAAGGCAAAAGAAAGTTGGGAATGAATAAGATGATTGTGTTGTTATGATTCTCTTAACTCAAGGATTTTGTGATCCAGAAAAACCAATTTTCTTGTTAGCCCAGCCACATTATAAGCCATTGAAAAGTCCTTGTGATGATGCATGCTTGTGAATGTTTTTTATTGTGGTAAAATGAAAGGCAAAGTTGATTCAGGTGACATTGTGATAGTAGAGTGAATGAGTGATTACCTTTTATACACTTGTGTGTTGAGTGAAATACTTTACCTAGTGAGGAAATATTCCATTAGCACATGAACATCCATGCTTAATTGATTGGTCATTCATGAAAAAGAGCATTTGTTGGGTATTAACTGATTTTGTGAAACACTAAAGCATGTGCACATCTTGATTGAAATCTTGATCATAAGTTTGATTGATGTTTTTACTTATCTTGAAAAGAAGATTTTTGAATGAAGTGAACCATCATATGAATTGGTTGAAGATGGAGTTACATTTTGTTTGCTTGAGGACAAGCAAAGTTCAAAGTTTGGGGTTGTGATAACAGTTGAAAAACTGTTATTTTCATGCTTAAAATTGATACTAAAAGCAACCTTTATACTTAGAAACTAGCTTGAAATCATGTTTTTCTTCATATTTTCAGAAATAAGAGAGCTGGACAGGTTTATGCTTGATTTCAGTATTTTTGTGCAGGTTTTAAGGTGAATTTGGTGAAAGAAGTGAAGAAGGAGAGATATGGAATCAGAAAAGACATCAAAAAGTGCAAAAGGAGAAGCCGAAGTCACCGCTCAGCGGCAGTTTACCGCTGAGCGGCACTCAGGAGCTCACGGGAGGACCGCTGAGGGGCAAAATGGCCGCTGAGGGGGAGAAACGTGACACGCACTTACCGCTGAGCGGTATTTTACCGCTGAGCGGCACTTTAATGGGCTTGGACCTAATGTTCTGTAATTTACGAATAATATATAAGCTTTAGGGTTTCCTAGGGTTTGTATCTTTGGCTGGAACAAAGCAAACACTCTCTCTTCCACCCCTTTGAAGGAGGATCTTGGATGCTGAGGCTTCCTCTTCACCTTTTTAGGGTTTTATCTTTCATTCTTTCATTGTTATTCATCTAGGTTCACCATGAATATGGTGAACTAAACTTTGTATGTTTGTTGGGGAATCAATGTAATCTTTTGAAGCTCTCATATATGGAATTTGTTTTTACATCTTTTATTTAAGATCTATGCTTTCTTTCATCATTAGTTAGGGTTTTTCCTCCTTGCGTAATGCTTCCATTGTTTAACTCATTCGATGCATGATTATTGGTTTTGTCGATACGGGCGCGTACGGGGAAGTCTAGATCCGGGGAATTTCTCCCAATATTATATTGGTTGTCGTTAAGCTCCTGCACTTATGAACTAATCATTAGGAATGCTAGGAATTGTATGAACTCGTGATTAGAGAGAAGCCTTCATGAAAGGTACTTTAGAGAGTGGCATTAACAATGATGATTTGAATGTTGAATTCCTAAAATATATGAGAGTGGATAAGATGAAATTGACCCCCAACAACATATTCATATTTCATTGAAAGTGTTTATCTTTTGCTTTTGCCATTGATCAAAACTTCATGCATACATATTTAATTTTCGTCTTCTGCATATAAAATCCAAATATTTCGTCTTTAAGTCTTAGCTAATCAATAAATCACACAACTAAACTAGGTCGTGAGTCCTTTGGGAAGAACGATACTTGGTCTTACCAAGTTTATTACTTGAACGATTCGGTCATACTTGCCGATTGAAAAACAAGTTTGTGACATCATATTTTGGTGTTCATAAATTTGTCCATCATTTGTTATGATGGTTTGCTATTAACTGTGATTGTTTGATAAGTAATGCTTGATGATGCTTATTGATTGATTGATGTTGAGATCATGTGCACATTAAAATGCTTATACAGGTGATTCACAAGCTTTGTGAACAAATGCATGATATTATGATTGTGATTGTGAAATTAAGCAGGATGTGTATGTCAAATGTGAATAAGCTTATATGTGAGGTTTTGAGCTCCAGAGTTGTTATTGTTAAATGCTACTACTTTGAAAGCATGAATGACTTTGCCCAGGTTTTCTATGATTGAATCAATTGCTTGTTTTGCATCATATGATCAAGGCCGTTTGTTGGAACCCTTTTTATTGGCCAAATTCATAAAGTTAGCCCGATAAAAGAGAACACTTATTGTTCTATCCTTTGAACCCTTAGCCTTGAACATACACTGAAAACCCTTGATTGAAAATCTTTACTTTGAGTTAAGTAGAAGATCTTTTGTGGTATTGTTAAATGTTCAAGTTTGGGGTTGTTAGGAAAACATGAAAAAGGAAAAGCATTGAGCTAAGAGCTAAAAAGTAAGAATATGCAAAAAAAAAAAAGAAAAGAAAAGAAAAGAAAAAGAAGCAAAGCTCAATGCAAATGCAAAGGCAAGTTGGAATGAATAAGAATAATTGTGTTGTTATGATTTTCTTAACTCAAGGATTTTGTGATCCAGAAAAACCAATTTTCTTGTTAGCCCAGCCACAGTATAAGCCATTGAAAAGTCCTTGTGATGATGCATGTTGGTGAATGATTTTGATTATGGTAAAATGAAAGGCAAATTTGATTCATGTGACATTGTGATAGTAGAGTGAATGAGTGATTACCTTTTATACACTTGTGTGTTGAGTGAAACACTTTACCTAGTGAGGAAATATTCCATTAGCACATGAACATCCATGCTTAATTGATTGGTCATTCATGAAAAAGAGCATTTGTTGGGTATTAACTGACTTTGTGAAACACTAAAGCATGTGCACATCTTGATTGAACTCTTGGTCATAAGTTTGATTGAAGTTTTTGCTTGTCTAAAGAGAGGATTTTTGAATGAGTGAACCATCATATGAATTGGTTGAAGATTGAGTTATATCTTGTTTGCTTGAGGACAAGCAAAGTTCTAAGTTTGGGGTTGTGATAACAGTTGAAAAACTGTTATTTTCATGCTTAAAATTGATACCAAAAGCAACCTTTACACTTAGAAACTAGCTTGAAATCATGTTTTTATCCATATTATCAGAAATAAGAGAGCTGGACAGGTTTATGCTTGATTTCAGTGTTTTTGTGCAGGTTTTAAGGTGAATTTAGTGAAAGAAGTGAAGAAGGAGAGAGATGGAATCAGAAAAGACATCAAAAAGTGCAAAAGGAGAAGCCGAAGTCACCGCTCAGCGGCAGTTTACCGCTGAGCGGCACTTAGGAAGTCACGGGAGGTCCGCTGAGGGGCAAAATGGCCGCTGAGGGGAAGAAACGACTCATGCACTTACCGCTGAGCGGCACTTTTATGGGCTTGGACCTAATTTTCTGTAATTTACGAATAATATATAAGCTTTAGGGTTTCCTAGGGTTAGGTATCCTTGGCAGAAACGAAGCAAACACTCTCTCTTCCACCCCTTTGAAGGAGGATCTTGGATGCTCAGGCTTCCTCTTCACCTTTCTAGGGTTTTATCTTTCGTTCTTTCATTGTTATTCATCTAGGTTCACCATGAATATGGTGAACTAAACTTTGTATGTTTGTTGGGGAATCAATGTAATCTTTTGAAGCTCTCATATATGGAATTTGTTTTTACATCTTTTATTTAAGACCTATGCTTTCTTTCATCATTAGTTAGGGTTTTTCCTCTTTGCTTAATGCTTGCGTTGTTTAACTCATTCGATGCATGATTATTGGTTTTGTCGATACGGGCACGTACGGGGAAGTCTAGATCCGGGGAATTTCTCCCAATATTATATTGGTTGTCGTTAAGCTCCTGCACTTATGAACTAATTATTAGGAATGCTAGGAATTGTATGAACTCGTAATTAGGGAGAAGCTTTCTTGAAAGGTACTTTAGAGAGTGGCATTAACAATGATGATTTGAATGTTGAATTCCTAAAATATATGAGAGTGGATAAGATGAAATTGACCCCCAACAACATATTCATACATATATTTCATTGAAAGTGTTTATCTTTTGCTTTTGCCATTGATCAAAACTTCATGCATACATATTTAATTTTCGTCTTTTGCATATAAAAATCCAAATATTTCGTCTTTAAGTCTTAGCTAATCAATAAACCATACAACTAAACTAGGCTGTGAGTCCTTTGGGAAGAACGATACTTGGTCTTACCAAGTTTATTACTTGAACGATTCGGTCATACTTGCCGATTGAAAAACAAGTTTGTGACATCATATTTTGGTGTTTATAAATTTGTCCATCAAGAATCCGTACATCTAGAGAACTTTTTCCTTCTCGGGAAACTCTGTTACAACCATCACCACAAAGTTCTGACCGTAGCACTGAGGAGATGGAGAATAATAATGCTAGAAGAACTCTTGTAGATTACACTAATATAGCTGGACCTCAGCATTTCAATAGCATAGCAAGACCAAGAGTCAATGCAGCTAATATGGAGGTGAAATCAGCATTAATTCAACTGGTGAAGAGTAACCAATTTAATGGGTTGTCTCACGAAAGACCATATGAGCACCTCACAACTTTTAATGAGATTTGCAACACAGTAAAGATAAATGGGGTGTCGGACGAAGCAATCAAACTTAGACTGTTTCCATTCTCATTAGGAGGCAACGCTAAGCTTTGGTTGAATTCTTTTCCAGAAGGAAGCTTTACAAAGTGGGAAGCAGTGGTGACAAAGTTCCTAAACAAATACTTTTCACAATCAAAGGTAAATAAAGGAAAGCAAAAGATTTCATCATTCAGGCAAGGCATGGAGGAATCACTAGGTCATGCATGGGACAGATATAAAAGCTTATTAAGAAAAACTCCCACGCATGGTTTTGAGGAAGTGGAAGTAGTCCTGATCTTCCTTGGAGGTCTTGGTTCACAAACCAAGATGATGCTTGACGCCTCAGTAGGAGGAAATATCAAATGGAAAACTCCAGAGGAAGCTACAGAAATAATTGAAAATATGGCTACTAGTGATAATGAACTAAATAGTGAAAGAGGGGCTCCTATTCAACAAAAAGGAGTTCTACAGTTACAAACCAATGATGCCTTGCTAGCACAGAACAAGATACTAACTCAACAGTTGGAGACTCTCACAAAAACGCTTGCACAACTGCCAAAAGAGTTAAAGATTGTTGCACATGTTCAATCACAGTTGTGTGAATTATGTGGGAGTGACCATATCAATGGTCAATGCGCCTTTCCAGCAGAAGCTTTAGAGGATGTTAACTTCATGACCAATCAATATCCATACCGTCAGGGGAATTTCAGTCAATGGTGGAAACCACACCCAAGCATTGGTCAAGGACAAAGTGGGCAAGCTAGACAAACTCGGCAATTTAACAAGCAACAGCAACAACCAACCTTGTGGCAACAAATTTCTATACTTAATGAAAGATCAACAAGGTTGGAAGAAACTCTTCAGCAATTCATACAGAAAACTGAATCTTCTCAAAAAAGTTCTGAAGCTACTATTAAGAACTTGGAGATTCAAATGGGTCAGATTACCAAGCAGTTGGAAGAAAGGCCTGACAAAAATTTTGGGGCTAATACTGAGGTTAACCCCAGGGAGGAATGTAAAGTGTTGGAGAGTGCAAATGTTGAAACAGTTGAGTTAGACAGAGAGAAAGAAAAAGAAGAGAGAGAAAAGAAAGAAAAAGAAAAAGAAGAGAAAAAAGAAAAAGAAGAGAGAAAAGAGAAAGAAGAGAGAAAAGAGAAAGGAGAGAGAAGAGAGATAAAGAGTAAAGATAGTTTTCCTTTTCCAATAAACCAAGAGAAACAATTTGATTTTGGAGAATTATTCAAGATGGTGGACAATGATGTACCTTGGAAGGAGATATTACAGCATATTGCAGTTTATACGAAACCTGAGGAAGAAGTCTCTACAAAGAAAAGACGTAGAGATGATGATACAAAGAAGTATAAAGCTGTTAAGAAGGAGCCATTCCCCCCAAAAGCAAAAGATCCAGGAGGTTTCTCCATTCCATGCACAATAGGGAAGAAAAGGATAAAGAAGGCTTTACTTGATTTAGGATCAAGTGTTAACTTGATACCTTATTCTTTACTTGAGTAGATTGGTGATGTTGATGTGAAGCCTATAAAGGTTAATTTAGTAATGGCAGATGGATCCTCGAAGAAACCCTATGGAATAGCAGAGGATATTATAGTTTATGTAGGCAAACTACAATTCTTGGCAGATTTTGTGGTGATGGAGATGGAGACTGAAAAGATACCCATTATTCTTGGAAGACCGTTTATGAAAACGGCCAAAGCCATCATTGATGTGAATGAAGGTATAGTGGTACTCCAAGACCGAGAAGAAAGAGTTGTTGTAGATGTCTTCAAAGAAGAGAGGCAGATGTAGGAGGAAGAAGCTAGTCATAAAGTTGCATTTCAAGATGTACTCATGACTAGCCCTGAAGATGAAAAGCACAAGGTTAAAGGTAAACATTGTTTGTTGTTTCAGGTACAGGAAAAAGAAAAGATTGGAAGAGGAAGAAAAGTCCATGATGACTGGATGAAAGAACGACTCCAACTTGGTACACCTGTGAGATTCAAAAACAAGTTGTGGGTTGTGAAAGGCTACAAAGAAAATGAGATGATAGAGATAGAGTCTCCACATTCTAGAAGAGTCAAAACAGTGGACCGGAAACAGTTGATGAGTTGGTATGATATGAACATCAACCATGAAGAAGGAACTTGAACTTTATTGGGTCAAGCTAATGACGTTAAAAGAGCGCTTGCTGGAAGGCATTCCAGTGATTTAAGGACAATTTTTTCTTTTGATTTTATTTTGGTTTTGTAATTTTTAATCAGTTCGACATTATTTCTGTAAAAATTTTGGGTATAGCATCTATTGAAGGATGCTAGGTGGTTAAGTATCTACTGAAAGATACTAGGTTTGTTACACCTATTGATGGGTGAAGGTAAGAAAGATTTACACCTACTGATGGGTGTTGATGGATTTTGGGTCAGGCTCGTGACTTTAAACAAGCGCTACCTGGGAGGCAACCCAGTTGATTGATTATATTTTTGTTTGTTCTACTTTAGTTGCATGATAGGGATTTGCATGAGTGATCTGAGAATTTAAGTGCAGGGAGCAAGTGAGGGACATGTGTAGGAGGCACCTAGGTTAAGCTAGGAAGAAGAATAGCACTTCCCGAAAGTGCCGCTGAGTGGTAGTGTCGCAGACTGGGCTTAGGTTGCCCCTTAGCGGAAGAGCCCATTAGATTATTTTTATACCCTAAGCTGCGCCTTGGCCTCTCTTTTCAAATTCTTCTCTGCACACATACTCCTACATACTTTTTCAAAGGTCCTCTACAACTTTTCCTTCATCCCTCTTGAGAAAATCTCCCTTCCACTCACTTTCTCACTAGTTTTCCATCTATGTTTGGGGTTAGAAGAGAGCATCATAGCTTGAAAGCATTCTTCATTCATCTAGCATCTCCACCCAAGTAAGTCAAGCATTTTTCATTCTAGGGTTCTTGAGTATGAATTTGATTGTTAAAGCATGAATTTTTAGGGGTTTTGATTTCTATGCATGATTTGATGATTTAAGTGATGTTTGAACCGATTGAATTGAGTGATTTTGATTTGGAAGATTAGAAATTGCAAGTGGGTGGAGTTAGGAAAGGTTAAAAGTGCATTTTTCAAAAATCTGCAGAGTCACCGCTCAGGGGTAAATTGCCGCTGAGCGACACTCTAACAGATATGTTATTTTTGCTGAGTTGTGTACTGGATTACTGCACTGGTGGCACTGAGGGGTGATTTTGACCCTCAGTGGTGGTTTAGCTTCGAAATAAGGTGTTGTTTGTGGTTTACTAATGATTAACAACATGTTTTGTGGTTTTGTAATCTGTGTTTGAAGTAGGAATGGCATCATCTTCAAGCAAAAGAGTGAAGACCATGGCATCCAAAAGAAAAGAAAAGGAACCAGAACTACCCCATTCTACTAGGTTCCTATCTCACAAACATGAGAAGCACTTTAAGGTGGTCCAAGATAAGAGACTCCTTATGGAGAGGAAGGTTGGAATGATACCTAACTTTGTTCCTCAATTTGGAGAGAAATTGTTGGGGAATGATTGGGGGAAGCTAGCCACATACCCTACACCTGCTAATATAGTTATGGTGAAAGAATTCTACACCAATGCAAGGAAGATTGGTGATTATCCAGCTGAGAATTACCTAGGCTATGTCAGAGGCCAAGCTATTAGGTATGATCCTAATTCCATCAACAACTTCTTGGATACTATGTGGGCTGGTGAACAGTGCCAGTTTGCTCTCTATATGGAAGAAGGCACTGATTTTGATGATGTGGAGAGAGTTTTATGTGTACATGGAGGACATTTTCAGAGGAATAGAACTGGCTCTGTGGTGAACATTAGGAGGACTGACTTAACTCCTCTTGCAAAGTATAGGATGGCGTTTTCTCATGCCAACATTCAGCCATGTTCTCATGTGTCAGACATCACTCTTAGCAGGGCACTCCTCCTTTACTGTGCAATCAGGAACTTGAATGTCAATATTGGACAAGTAATAGCTGATGAGATAAGGGTGTGTGCTAACACAACAAACAACAAAGCACCCTTAGGACATCCTTCTTTGATTATGCACCTCTACAAGATAGTTGGGGTGGATACTTCTGCTCCACCATTTGAAAGGCCAAGAAAAGCAATTGATGAGGCTTATTACAGACAATATTGTGGAGGTGAGGAGGCAGCTCAGCCAGTTCCACCATGTCGTACTCGTAGAGAAAGAGGGCAAGCACAGAGTCAGGCATCTACTAAGACACATGAAGCAGAACCTTTCCAAATGAGGGACATGTATATGTCTCTTATAGGTGCACAGTTACAGTCTATCCACAGAGGGCAGGTGGCTAGTGCTGAGATGATTGTTGGAATGTATGATACACCTCCAGCACACAGGTGGACTATGGAGGAATTTCATAATGTGGTAGCTTGGCCAGAAGAGCAGGTACAAGGAGGCAGAGCTGGAGCAGCTGAAGCTTCAGCTATGGAGACGGATGAAGATGATGTTGATGATGATGAGGATGATGCATTTGAGGATGCCGAAGATGAGGAAGAAGAGGAGGATACAAATGACAGCTCAGATTGATGAGGAGCTGAGATAGCATTTACTGATGAATGATATCATAACTAGAGCAGGACTTATGTTTTTGTTTTATGTTCTGAACTTATTTACTTGTGTTTTAGAATAGGGTTTGATCTACTCAATTGGAAACTTTGTTTGTTATATGATAGTTTGCTTATGCTTATGATTGTTTGATAAGTAATGCTTGATGATGCTTTGATATGGATTGATGTTGAGATGTGCACATTACATGCTTATACAGGTGGTTCACAAGTTGTGAACAAATGCATGATGTTGTGATTGTGATTGTGATATTAAGTAGGATGTGTATGTCAAATGTGAATGAGCTTATATGTGAGGTTTTGAGCTCCAGAGTTTGTGTGAATGAATGCTATTACTTTGGAAGCATGAATGACTTTGTCGAGGTTTTCTATGATTGAATTACTTGCTTGTTCGCATCATATGATCAAGGCCATTGATGAGTCAATATTTTCTCGATTTCACTTAGTTTATTGTGCTAGAATTATTCAGGGAATTGTACTTAAATGTTCGATATTTTTCCGTTTTTACTAATTGAGCGTAATTTGACCGAAAATTCTTATTTTAATTAATTTGAATGATCTGAGGCTAATTATTTGATTTATTAATTACAGGAAAATTTTGGAAATACAATTTGGGACATTGGGAAGGTTGTCACTTAATTCAAGACTCTTCATAAAAGAAGTGTGCACAAGAAAGATGACACTATGGTGATTTTACTCTTTGGCCCTTTGAGAAAGGGGTGCTTCAATTGAAAAAAGGGGGTACGTCCAGCAAGCACAGGCTTCAATTATTACATCCAACAACAGCTCACATTGAATCACATGTCTGGGAGCTTCTTTGGGAGGTGCACACGATGTAGAGTGCTGGAATCAAATAGCACACGGCCCATAGGGAAACGCGGTCCAGCAGCTTGAATGAAGGGTGTGACACACAGCTGGTCCAACACGTAGAGGAGCAGCCATACAGCGTTGCACGTTGGAGAGGAGGCAAGAGGCCTACGTGAAGACAACACGTAGCGTGCTCCAGCAGTCCAGCACGTGGAGAGGTGACCCCTAGCAATCGTCTCGGCTTGGCCCAGCAGCAGAGAAAGAATATCATGCATCTAGCAAAGCAAGCTTCACACGCGTCCACGCTTCATTTTCCAGCAGCAGCCACGGCCCAATAAAAGCAAGCTTCACGCGGATTCTAAGGTGCAACAGCTAATCCACTCACGCTCCAACATCACTACAGTCCAGCAAGCAGCTTTAGCATCCAGCAAAGTGGAGGGGTGCACACGGAAATGACTCCACGCTGTCCAGCTTGGATGAAAGAGTGCACGGGCAGCAACATCTAGGAGTCGTCACGCGTCCAGCAAGAAGGTCCACCTGGCGTGGAGGGAGGCAGCATCAAGTTGGCTTCAATTAGAAACATTCCACGGCCCAGCATTTTTGAAGGAGGTGCACCACACAATTCTCGGTCCAGCACATCAGCAGCGTCACATGGGTGCAAAAAGAGAACGCATCCAACACGACCCATATCTTCATTTTTCCAGCACCATTTCATGGTCCAGGTAGCACCCAACAACCTCGGTCCAGCAGAGAGAAGACTTCATGCATCCAGCTAGCTGGGAAGGGAAGCTCACGGCATGGGAGGAAGTGACACGTCCACGCACAAGGGAGCCCACGGACGAGATGATTAGGAAGCTCTCGGTTGGTCCAGCAGAAGGGCGTCTAGCAAAAAGAAGTGGTCTAGCAAGGGGCAGCCACGTTAGTACCGGGGGTGGCATCCAGCATTTTCCAACAACACGGGCCACACTTCCAAGCACGAGCCAGCAAGTCTGGGAGTCATGCACACGGTCCAGCAAGCGAAGGAGGCTTTCACGTCCAGTAGGTTGGATGGCTGAAGGGGAACATGTGTGCTTAAAAAGAAAAGGAGTTGTAGCCACCATGGGGGAGGAGAGTAGAGTTGGAGAAAGAAAGCAAGCATGGAGGACTGCGGTTGAAGAAAAGAATGGTGTTGGAATGAAGACCATGGAGTTTCCTTTGGAGGGTGTCTTGGCCTGGACCTGAGGGCAGCTGCCACTTGTTACAAGTTTTCTCTCTGCTTTTGAACGTTTTTCATGGAGAATGAAGAGCACACTTTCCCTTTTTCTATTTTTTTTTGCAAGCGCTATTGCATTGGTTGAATGAAAACAAGCACACTGTCTTTTCCTTTTGAATTTTGTGCAAGGCTGGAACGTTTTATTTTTTTGAGTTTATCATTGAATGAGCACGGTGCAGTATTTTCTTTATGGTTTTGAAGCAAACACGTGACGGTCCTTGGAGAGGGAATAGCCCCAAAATGTAGTTTGGTTCCTTTACTGTTCATATATGTTCTTTGCACTGTGTCCGTGATGAACTTTTAGCTCAATAGTATTAATTGCAATTGTTAAATCCATGCATTCCAATTTTATTCAAACACTTTGCATTGAATGTGTGACTCCAAATTGCATAGCATTTTAAGCATTGCTTTCTTATTTTAGTTGTATTTTATTATTAAATGTATTTTCCTGGCTTAAAATTGGTTCAAGCACTTTTTGCAGGTTTTCTTTTAATTCCCGCCGGTTTATGTTTTAATGTTTTAGCTTAAGTATTGCATTTGAATAGCACATCACATGTTTCTTTATTATTTATGCATTTTAATTAGTTCATACATCTTGTTTTAGGAATGTCGGTTCACTGCTTTCATTCACTTTAATTAGTTTACTGTTCTCGTTCACTATGTTGTCTATTTTGTTCAGTTTCTTCATTTTCGTGCATTTCCAATTTCCTCACTTGCTTTAGAGACCGTTCGGTGTCAATGTTGAACCGTTCGGTCTTCATGTTTTATTCGTTTATTTCAAAGTGTTTTCAATTATGTTTGGTTGTATTTAAGTTCCAGTTTTAATTTAAATCATTTTGAATCACAAAAACACTTTCAAAACCCCCCACTACGTGTTTGACCTGAGACTCGAACCACATTTGGTTCTTGAGAGATGACCTAGGAGTCACTTCCTAACACTATACTGCATTCTTTAATGCACATCAAATTTGATGGGCCTCGACAGCCCGCATCAGCCATTTGTTGGTAACCCTTGTATTAGCCAATTTCATGAAATTAGCCACTAAAAGAGAACACTATGTGTTCTATCCTTTGAACCCTTACCCTTGAACATGATTGGAAAACCCTTGTTGAAAAGCTTTACCTTGAGTTAAGTAGAAAATATTTTGTGGTATTGACAAATGTTCAAGTTTGGGGTTGTTGGAAAATAGAAAGGGAAATTGAAAGCATTGAGCTAAGAGCTAAGAATTAAGTATGTGAAAAGAGAAAGAAAAAGAGAAAGAAAAGAAAAAGCAAAGCTCAATGCAAAAGAAAGTTAGGGAAAAGTAAGAATGATTGTGTTTATATGATTCTCTTAACTCAAGGGTTTTGTGATCTAGAAAAACCAATTTTCTTGTTAGCCTAGCCACATTATAAGCCATTGAAAAGTCCTTGTGATGATGCATGCTTGTGAATTTATTTGATTGTGGTTAAATGAAAGACAAAGTCAATTTATGTGACACTGTGATAGAAGAGTGAATGAGTGATTACCTCTTATACACTAGTGTTTGAGTGAAACACTTTACCTAGTGAGGAAATATTCCATGAGCACATTAACATCCATCCTTAGTTGATTGATCATTCATGAAAAATAGCATTTGTTGGATATTAAGTGACTTTGTGAACACTAAAGCATGTGTATGTCTTGATTGAAGTCTTTGTCATGAGCTTAATTGAAGTTTTTACTTATCTTGAAAAGAGGATTTTTGAATGGAGTAAACCATTGTATTGATTGGTAGAAGATTGAGTTACATTTTGGTTGCTTGAGGACAAACAAAGTTCTAAGTTTGGGGTTGTGATAACAGTTGAAAAACTGTTATTTTTATGCTTAAAATTGATACTGAAAGTAACCTTTAACACTTAGAAACTAACTTGGAATCATGTTTTTGTTCATATTTTTTGAAATAAGAGAGCTAGACAGGTTTATGCTTGATTTCAGTGTTTTATGCAGGTTTTAAGGTGAATTTGGTGAAAGAAGTGAAGAAGGATAGATATGGAATCAGAAAAGAACTCAAAAAGTGCAAAAGGAGAAGTCGCAACTACCGCTCAGCGGCATTTTACCGTTGAGCGGAACTCAGGAACACCCGTTGGCTCCGCTGAGGGGTGAAAATGCAGTTGAGGGGAAGAATCAACTTCACGCACTTACAGCTGAGCGGTAGTTTACCGCTGAGCGGCACTATTTTGGGCTTGGGCCTAATTTTCTGTAATATTACGAACAATATATAAGCTTTAGGTCTTCCTAGGGTTTGTATCTTTGGCTGGAGACGAAGCAAACACTCTCTTTTCCACCCCTTGGAGGAAGATCTTGGATTATGAGGCTACCTACTCATCCTTCTAGGGTTCTATTTTTCATTCTTTCATTATTGTTCATCTAGTTTCACCATGAATATGGTGAACTAAACCTTGTATGGTTGTTGGGGAATCAATGTAGTCTTGTGAAACTCTCATATATGGAATTTGTGTTTTAACATCTTATTTTAAGATACATGATTTCTTTCATCATTAGTTAGGGTTTTTCCTCTTTGCTTAAAGCTTGCGTTGTTTAACTCATTCAATGCCATGATTATTGATTTTTTCGATATCGGAACGTACGGAGAAATCTAGATCTGGGGAATTTCTCCCAATAGCATATTGCCTAGACATAGGAATATGAGGGTTGGTTGTCGTTAAGCTTCTGCACTTCAGAATTAAGTATTAGGGATGCTAGGAATTGTATGAACTCGTAATTAAGGATAGGCCGTCTTGCAAGGTGATTTAGAGAGTGGCGTTAGCAATTGATGAAAAGAATGATGAATTCCTAAAAGTATATGAGAGTGGATAAGATGAAATTGATAACCCCAACAACATACTCATCCATCTAATTCATTAAAGTGTTTGTATTCCTCTTTTCCATTGATCAAATTCATGCATACATGTTTAATTATTGTCTTTTGCATTTAAACCTACAATCAATTGTTCACAAGTCTTAAATAATCAACAAATCATATAACTAACTAGGTCGTGAGTCCTTTGGGAGAACGATACTTGATCTTACCGAGTTTTATTACTTGATACGATTCGGTCATACTTGCCGAGGGTTAAACAAGTTTTTGGCGCCATTTTTCGGTGTTCATAAATTTGTCATCAATCTCCTGCGTTTCTGTAATTTCATTTCTGCGTTTCTGCATTCTGGAACGTTCTATTTCAATAATTTTAATACCGTTCGGTCATACACTTTTGTGTAGGACCGTTCGGTCTGTTCGTGTTGGTTATAAACGACCGTTCGGTCTCCTTGTCAGGACTGTTCGGCCTAGGAACAGAGTCGTTCGGTCTCTAACACGCTTGTTGTTAGAACCGTTCGGCCTTGTGAATAGGACCGTTCAACCCTATGAAGAACATCGTTCGGCTTTACTGTTTTGCACATTTATTTCAATGTTTTCGGTTCGTTTTAGTTATCTTTAATTTCCTGTTTAATTTAGTTTAATTTTCCTTTCAAAATCTCTTTCAAAACCCCCCCACTGCGTGTTTGACCTGAGTCTCGAACCACATTTGGTCCTTCAGAGACGACCTAGGAGTCACTTCCTAGTCTATACTACAATTTAAATTGCAAATCAAATTTGTATGAGGTGCGACCTCCATCAGCAGTATTACTCAGGAATGGGGGTATGAGTTCTGGTTTTCAGAATTAATTATTAGGAATGTTAGGAATCCTATGAACTAATAGTTAAGGGTAGGCTTTCTTCGCTGAGGATTCGAGTTTAAGTATTTTAGATAGTGACATTAACATTATGAAGAAGTTGAATTCGTATACGCATGAGAGTAAACTGGGTGAAATCTAACCCCAACAACATATTTATTCCATAATATCAAATTCATTCATCTTTGCACTTTTTTCCAATTGATCAAATTGCATGCATATTTATGTTTCAGTATTTCCATTCTAAACCTAAAAGAATTTGTTTTCAAGTCTTATTTAATCAAGAAATCACATAATTGTTTAGGCCGTGAGTCTCTAGGGAAACGATACTTGGTCTTACCATGTCTATTAATTGATACGATTCGGTACACTTGCCGAAGTCTTAAAAAGTTTTTGGCACCGTTGCCGGGGACTCGTGGTTTAACTATTCTATTTGTGTGATTATTGATTAGCTTTGGCTTGATTTTTTTTAATTTTGTTTTTGTTTTGTTCTAACAGTGTTTTCTAGGGATTTTTTTTCTTCTGTATGCAGGATATAATTCAAACTAGAAGCAAGAAAACCTTGGAATCTCTTCTTGATGGATTGGACGAGTGTTGAGAGGGTCGCACCTCACACAAAAATTGATTGCAAAATTAATGCAGTATAAACTAGGAACTGACTCCTAGGTCGTCTCTCAAGGACTAAATGTGATTCGAGTCTTAGGTCAAACACGTAGTGGGGGGGTTTGAAAGTGTTTTTGTGATTAGAAATAAACTAAATTGAAACTGAAAATTAAATACAACCGAATATAATTGACAACATTAAAGTAAGTATTAAGATTAAAGGGTTAAATATGTTTTTAGTCCCTAAACTATTGGCCGTTTCTGGTTTTCGTCCCTCTTTCAAAGTAAGGTACAATTTGGTCCTCATTCTTTCCGAAAACGTTCGTTTTAGTCCTAAAAAACTAACACCGTTTAAAAATTTGGTCCTCATTTAGCAACAAAATGAGGACTAAAACCAAAATTCCGAGGACTAAAACAAACGTTTCGAAAAGAATGAGGACCAAATTGTACCTTACTTTGAAAGAGGGACGAAAACCAGAAACGGCCAATAGTTTAGGGACTAAAAACATATTTAACCCAAGATTAAATAAAGAAAAATAAATAAATAAATAAATAAAAACCTAGCGGTATTTAAATATACCCGCATTCCAGCTAAAGCAATTGGAGCAGTGAAATAAATTGTTGAAGAAAAGGACATCCATAAACCATAGATTGCAAAGCATTAAATCACGTGCAGCAAGAATGAAAATTCAATGCACATATGAACCAATTGAATATGAACTTTTAGCTTAACATTAAATGCATTTCATCATGAAAAGCAATGAATTAAAAATACGTAAGCAATAAAGTGATTTAAATAAACATGCTGCTTCTTGAATGCATATATAGAATATAATTTATACTTATTGAATTCAAACGTGAAAGTGAAGAAGATGAGAATAAAATGAGCTAGCTGCTTCAACCTAAATCCACTTTAATATATAAGATATGAAAATAAAATTTGACTCAAGCGTGAAAAAGTAAAAACCGAACACCTCTTCCTTGCTCCACATCACGGACAACACTCCGTTTCTTCATTCATTTTTGGACACCATATTTGACTCAAGCGTGAAAAAGTAAAAACCGAACACCTCTTCCTTGCTCCACATCACGGACAACACTTCGTTTCTTCATTCATTTTCGGACACCATGCACACCAACTCTGGACCATCCATTTGTTGTCCGTGTGCTTCCAAAAATCCTAGACTCTTCTTCTCTAAACGTAACAAGCCTTGCTCCATCCATTCTCCGTGACACGCTGGATGCTACGTGCTCTCGGCTAACACTTCCGTGTGCTTATTAAAAGAAAGATAAAGATTGTGCTCCTTTCTCCACGCGTGGTGCTTCATGAACGTGACACCGCTGCTACTAATCTCCGTGCAGCATGTGCCAAGCTCAATCCCGTGTGCCACCAACCAAGCTGCTTAAAGGAAAAAACTCTCCAATGAAGGTGCCCTCATCCAGGACCTTACAACGTGCTCCAGGTCTCCACTCTCAATCTCCTTGTGCTTAAACATACTTCTTCCATCCCATCATCACCAACCCGTCAGCTCTTCATTTCTTCTGTTCAGCCAAAAGTAAAGTTCAAAAATCTAAAAATAAATGGCCTCCAAACCAAGGACCGAGAGAGTCAAAATGGCAATGGCCAGTAGCGACTGTGAACGTTCTTCAAAATAAAAATTGTTTGAACCAAAGAAATAAAAAGGCCATGTATAATCAGCAAAATAGAAAAGTGAAGCTTTTTCTCTCATTCATGAAAAATCGCGTAAACATCATTCTCCCCTCCTAAGAACACATGCCGAGAGGAAATGTAACAAGTGGCGGCTGGAGTCCTTAGCTGTGAGGTTCTTATAATGAGGGTGGGTCCACACAATAAATTAAAAACCCTAACCTAAAAGGCACATGTTCTACAAATGGTTTTTTTTACAAAATTGCCCCTAAAAGGGTCCAAAACACCTAATTCTAATTAAGGGCTTCTAGAAAACGAAATTACAACTTTAATTAGAATCTAAATGACTAAATGTTGAGCCTTTGAGTGTGTCACGCCATATCCCAATGCTCTAGATGATGTTTCCACAACTTCCCTGCAACAAGAAATTAACTTAATCAGTTCAGAAAACAGAAATTAGCACAATTACGAATTTCCGACCAAATTAAGCAGAATTCAGAAAACGGGGAAATAACAGACAATTAAACACAATTCCCTGGTTTATTTAAGTGCAATAAACTAAATATAATTCAAAAAATAACGACTCATCAACGAGAGTAGAAGGAGGAGAATTCGGAAATCTAGAGAATTGTTCCCTTCTCTAGAGACACTTTTACAACCTTCACCACAAAGATCTGACCAGAGCACTGAAGAGATGGCTGGAGAAAATAATGGCACACACACTCTGGCAGATTACACAACAATTGTTGGCCCTCATCATTTTAATAGAATTCCAAGGCCGAGGGTCAATGATGCAAACATGGAGGTAAAGCCTGCATTGATACAATTGATGAAGAGCAACCAATTTAATGGACTGTCTCATGAAAGTCAATATGAGCATCTAACCACTTTCAATGAGATTTGCAACACTGTAAAGATTAATGGAGTGTCGGATGACGCTATAAAGCTTAGTCTTTTTCCTTTCTCATTGGGCGACAATGCTAAGTTATGGTTGAATTCTTTCCCGGAAGATAGCTTTACTGAATGGGAAGATGTGGTTGCAAAGTTCTTGAACAAATACTTCCCACAGTCGAAAATCAACAAAGGTAAGCAAGAAATTTCCTCTTTCAAGCAGGGCTGTAAGAGACTTTAGGTCAAGCATGGGATAAATACAAGAATTTGTTGAGAAAGACGCCCATGCATGGCTTTGATGAAGCCATAGTAGTCATTCTTTTCCTTGGAGGTCTTGTTTCACAAACCAAATTGTTGCTAGATGCCTCGGCTGGAGGTAATATCAAGTGCAAGACTCCAGAGGAAGCCTATGAATTAATTGACAACGTGGCTACTAATGACAATGAGATGCATAATGAAAGAGGAGCTTCATCTCAGCAGAAGGGAGTCCTACAATTACAATCTCATGATGCTCTGCTTGCACAGAATAAGATTATAACTCAACAATTGGAGAATTTGACGAAGAAACTCTCTCAATTGCCAAAGGAGCTGCAAAATGTTTCACAGCTTCAACAGAAACTCTATGAATTATGTGGTGGTGATCATATCAATGGTCAATGTGCTTTTCCAGTGGAGGTCCAAGAAGACGTCAACTATATGGGTAATCAATTTTGCCAAGATAATTTCAACCAAGGGTGGAAACCTCACCTAAGTATGGGTCAAGGTCAATTTGGGCAATCTGGGCAAGCAGGACAATTTAATAGACTACCGCAGCAACAATCACAATGGCAACAAATATTTGCATTATCTGACAGAACTTCAAAGCTTGAAGAAACCTTTCAACAATTTATGCATGTAATTATCTCCAACCACAAGAGCACTGAAGTTGCTATAAGGAATTTGGAGATGCAGGTGGGCCAACTGGCCAAGAAGTTGGAGGATAAAGTTGAGAGGCAATTTGGGGCTAATACTGAGGTTAACCCTAAGGAAGAATGTAAAGCTATTGTGATCATAAGTGATGAGAGAGTAGAGGAGGGAAAAGAAAGAGTTGAGTTAGAAGAAGAAAAAGATGAGAGAATAGGTGAGGTTGAGAGAAAAAAGAAAGAAAAGAGGAGGGGAGAAAACAATTTGAAAAAGTTGAAAATATTCTTCCTTACCCTAAGGAGAGTAGCAGAAACGAAAAGGAGAAGCAATTAAGGTGTTTTAAGGAAATCTTCAAGAAATTGAAGATTAAAATTCCTTTGGTTGAAGCATTACAGCAGGTTCCTATGTATGCACAATATTTTAAGGGATTCCTCAAAAATAAGAGATATATAGATGAGGAAATCATTGATGTACAGGGCAATTGCAGTGTTATGTTATAGAAAGCACTTCCTCCAAAAGTTAAAGATCCAGGAAGCTTTCCTATTCCTTGCATCATTGGGAATATTAATATAGGGAAAGCCCTAATTGATTTAGGGTAAAGCATTAATTTGATGCCTTTCTCTGTGTTTGAGAGGATTGATGGTCTTAAAGTGAAGCCTACAAAGCTAACTTTGCAACTGGCGGATGGATCTACCAAAAAGTCCTATGGTGTGGCAGAAGATGTTGTGGTTCGCATAGACAAACTTGGATTTTTGGTTGATTTTGTAGTGATGGAGATGGAGGAAGATGTGAAGACTCCTATTATTCTTGGAAGACCATTCATGAAAACGACCAAGGTAATCATCAATGTGGATGATGGGACGATAGCACTTAAGGACCAAGAAGAGGAGGTGATCTTTAATGTCTTCAATACTGAACAGAATCAAGTGAGGAAGACTAGTCATAAAGTTGAAGATAAAGATGCACCAGTGACTAGCCTTAAAGTTGCCAAGTCCGTTATCAAAGGTAAAAATTGTTTCTTGTCACAGGGTAAGGAATGACAAGGAAAAGAAGGAAAAGGAAAGATGGTTCATCATGACTCGGTGGATAAAGAACTCAAACTTTGCGCACAAGTGAGATTAAAGGGCACAGTGTGGGTTGTTAAAGCGCTTAAAGATAATGGAGTCATAGAGATTGAAGCTCCATACTCAAGGAGAGTAAAAAAGGTGACCAAGAAGATGTTGATGAGCTAGAGTGAGAGGAAAAAGAAGAACATCAACATGAAAGAAGTGACTTGAGCTTTATTGGGTCAAGCTAGTGACGTTAAAGAAGCACTTGTTGGGACAGCTTAGTGATTTGAAAACTTTAATTTTTGTTATTTGGTGATGTAATTTTAAAATTTTGTTATTTTATTTTGTTTTGGTTATGAGCTGGCTATGGCATAGCATCTACTGATGGATGCTAGGTAATTGAGTATCTACTGAAGGATGCTATGCTACCAGACACTTATTGATGGGTATTGGAAGAGTTATTGGGTCAGGCTCGTGACGTTCAACAAGCGCTTGCTGGGAGGCAACCCAGTTTTCTAAACTCGTATCTTTGTTTTGTGCTCTAGTGTGCTTTATATGTGTTGATTGTTGAATGTTTGAGGGGTATGGAGAGATTCAATGTTTTGAGTGAGTGTTGATGCGTGAGTTGGGTGAAAAATACATGGAATTTTGAAAATTTGGTGTTGAAGTCGAGGGACTTTAACTAGGAACACCCAGGACAAGCCAAGAATAGAGGGAACCTAAGTCACATACGCCGCTCAGCGCCCTTCTAAGGGGCGCTGAGCACGACTTTCTACTGTTAAGGATTTTATTAATTGGGCTCAGCGTAGGGTGCGACCCACTTCATTCTTTTTACTCCCTAGGGTTCGCCCAAGCCCTCTTTCTCAAATTTCACCCTTTCTAAACTCTCCAAACACTCTCCCTAAGAACTTTCTTCACTTCCCCCTTCATTTTACCACCAAAAACCCTATTTCCCACTCACTTTGCATCATTCTTCCATCAAAGTTTGGGGGTTTTGCTTGTTGTGCTGCTAGGGTTTTGATTTTTCCAATCTCTTTGAGCATTCTTCACTAATCTTTGCATCCCCAACCAAGTAAGTTCATGCATTTTGTGAGTTAATGCAATTGAAAGTTTGATTCTTGATGAATATTGATGCTTATGAATGATTTACTGGATTTGCTGTTGTTTGAACCGATTAAATTTCAGTATTGATGGTTGGGACTGAGTAGGAAGTGATTGAATAGTGTTTAAGGTCAGTTTTTGGGATGCACTGATTGGCGCTGAGGGCCCTTCTTAGGGGCGCTCAGCGCGACTCGACAGAAGTGATTTATGGCTGTTTGCATGATCTTGGTTGATTGATTCAATGTAGGTGACACTGAGGGCCCTCTGTTTTGTCCTTAGCGCTGTGTTGTGATTTGTTTTAATTTCAAGTACTAATGCTTGATGACATTTGTTGTGTTGTGAATCTGTTTGGTGCAAGAATGACTTCTTCATCAGGGAAAAGGGTGAAAACCATGGGGCACAAGAGGAAGGAGAAAGAACCCATTTACTCCAACAAATTTCTCACTACTGCACATGAAAAATATTTCCCAATAGTGGATGAGAGAAGACTACTGATGGAGCGTAAGGTGGCAATCATACCATCTTTGGCTCCACAATTTGGAAGAGAGCTAGATAGAAGGAACTGGAAGAATGTGGCATCTTACCCTACTCCTGCCAACATTGTTGTGGTTAAAGAATTTTATACAAATGCAAAAGCAATGGGTGGAGAGAAAAAGACGTACATGAGCTACGTAAGGGGTAAGAAAATATTCTTTGATGCTGACACAGTGAACAGCTTTCTAGGCACATACAAGGATGGAGAGCAATGCCAATTTGCACTTTCTGTGGAGGAAGGAGTTGATTTTGATGCAGTGGAGCAAGTTTTATGTGTCCCTAGTGGACACTTCCAGAGGAACAGGAACGGGGCACCCATTCACCTTAGACATTGCTATCTGACAGCCCTGGCCAAATACTGGATGGCTTTTACACATGCTAACATCCAGCCATGCTCCCATGTTTCTGACATTACTACCCACAGGGCCATTTTCCTTTTTTTTGTTCTAAGGGGATTAAACATCAACATTGGGCAAGTAATAGCTAATGAAATCCATAAGTGTGCTTGCTCTACAAATAATAAGTCACCCCTTGGACATTCCTCTTTGATCACTCATTTGTGCAAGATTGCAGGAGTTAATGTGTCCATACCACCATTGGAGCGGCCTAGGATGGAAATTAATGCCTTATACTACATTTAGTATTGTGCATTGGATGAGCCAGGATATCTAGTGCCACCGCCACAGCCTCCTAGTGCATGAATGACTTTGCCCAGGTTTCTATGATTGAATCACTTGCTTGCATGTGTCATATGATCAAGGCCATATGTTGTTATCCCTTTTTAGCCAATGCATAATTTTATCCCAATAAAAGAAAGTACAATGTGTTCTATCCTTTGAACCTTTAGCCTTAAGCATGATATGAAAACCCTTTTTGAAATTGAGTTAAGTTGAGAATATTTGTGTGGTATTGATAAAGGTTCAAGTTTGGGGTTGTTGGGAATTCTGAAAAGGGAAAATAAAGAGAATGAGCATTGAGATAAGTATTGAGCAAATGAAAAGCAAAAGAAAAAGAAAAGAAAAGAAAATCTCAATGCAAGGGAAAGTTGGGAATAAGTGAGAATGGTTTTGAAAAAAGAGATTGTGTTTAAATGATGAAATTTTGAATGACTCTCTTAACTCAAGGATTTTGTGATCTGGAAAAACCAATTTTCTTCTTAGCCCAACAACATTACAAGCCATAGAAAATCCCTTGTGATGATACTTGCTTGTGACTTTGATTGATTATGGTTAAATGAAAGGCAAAGTTGATTTATGTGACGTTGTGATAGTAGAGTGAATGAGTCATCTCTATATACACCTGTGTGTTTGAGAGAAACACTTTTTCTTGGTGAGGAGTACTTCCATGTATGCATGATTACATCTTTGCTTGGTTGATCATTCATAAGTATAGCATTTGTTGAATATTTTGTGATTATGTGAGCACCACAATGAGCTTAATTGAAACAAGGCATTTATTCATCTTGATTGATATTCTTTATAAGTTGATATGAGCAATTACTTGTCTTGAAAGAAAAGGTTTTGAATTGTGTTGAAACCATTCTATGGATTGGTTGAAAGCTAAATTACATTTTGTTTGCTTGAGGACAAGCAAAGTTCTAAGTTTAGGGTTGTGATAACGGTTGAATTTACCGTTATTTGATACTTAATTTTGATACTAAAAATACCCTTTTTGACTTAGAAACTAGCTTGGAATCATATTTTTGATGAATAAGAGAGTTAAAGGTGAATTTAATGGTTTTGTGCTAGATTTTCTTGTTTTCAACAGGAATTGAGATTATTTGGAAGAAGAGTTGAAGTAGTAAGGAGTTGGAACTCAGGAAGAACTGGAAAAGCAGCAAAAAGGAGGATAGTAGCAGCGTTGAGCGCCACTTTAGGGGCCCTCAGCGCTAGAGTACTTTGTCTCACGCTTGGCTGCCCTTTTCTGGAGCCCTCAGTGCAGGATGCCCCTGGCTCGCGCCTGGGTGCCCTTTTCAGGGGCACTAAGCGCAACTTCCTCGAGTCGCACCATGCCTGCTTGCCTTCTAAGTTGACCCTGAGCGTTTGTTCTAACCCGCACACCGCCTGGGCGCCCTAAGTGGGGCGCTGAGCGCTAGTCTTGTACGCTTGGACCCGTTTTCTATTATTTTTATGTTTTATTTAAGGACTTGGACATCCTAGGGTTCACATCTTTAGACGGAATAGGCACACAAACACATTCTTTGATCCCTCGGAGGCGGATTTGGATGCAAGCTCCTATCTTCAATTTCTAGGGTTTTATCTTCTATTCTTTTTCCATTATTCATCTAGTTTCACCATGTCAATGGTGAACTAAACTCTTTTTGTTGTTGGGGAATGATGTAACCTTTGTAAACTCTTATGTATTGAATTGATTCTCGATTATATATTCTTCTTTCATTAATTGTTAGGGTAATTCTTCTTCGTGTAATGCTTGCTTTGTTTAACTCATTCTTTAGCATGATGTATGATTTGCATTTGTACCAGAAGGTATCTTACAATTCATGATCTGGAGAATTATTTCCAGAAGCAATATTTTGCTCAGGAATGTGGGTATGAGTTCTGGTTGTCTTAAGCTTCTGATCTTCAGAATTAATTATTAGGAGTTCTAGGAATCGTATGAACTAATAGTTAAGGATAGGCTTTCTTCGTCGAGGAATCGAGTTTTAAGTATTTTAGATAGTGACATTAACATTAATGAAGAAGTAGAATTCGTATATGCATAAGAGTAAAGTAGGTGAAATCTAACCCCAACAACATATTCATTCCATAATATCAAATCCGTTCATCTTTGCACTTTTCTCCAATTGATCAAATTGCATGCATATTTACTTTTCAATATTTGCATTCTAAACCTAAAAGAATTTGTTTTCAAGTCTTATTTAATCAAGAAATCACATAATTGTTTAGGCCGTGAGTCTCTAGGGAAATGATACTTGGTCTTACCATGTTTATTACTTGATACGATTCGGTACACTTGCTGAAGTCTTAACACCAGGCGTGAATGTGAAGCTCTAGCGCTGAGGGTCATGAAAGGGGCGCCCAAGTGTGAGTGCGACCTTTTGTAACCTTCTTTTTTGGTGCTCTTGTTGTCCTTTATGAGTTCCAGCTTCTTGACAACTTAACTCCTCTCCCAATTCATCCCAATTTCCTACAAAACCAAGGGGATTTAGTGATAAAATCTTTAAGTGTAACCTCAACTCACTTATTTCCCAAAATAAACTAAAATCAAGAGAACAAACAAGTTTCTAAGTCCAAAAGGGTTCATTTGATTTCAAAATTTACTCTCAAATAATGGTGAAATCAACCGTTATCACGGCAAGACCACACTTGGTCCCTCCCCGCCATCGGCATTCCTCACGGCCGTTGGAGCTGCGAATGCCGAGTGTTGAGCGGACTGCTCCTAACGGGCGTAGTGCGGCAATTTCTGCCTCGTGCTTCCTCTACATCTCCAACAACTGTGCTTGAATATCCTTGATCAATTCCCTTGTGTCCTGCTGCTCTCCCATGTTTCTTGTGGTCACCATTAGGTTTCTTCTACTGTTCTCGGGTCCTACGGTAGGTGCCAAAATGTTTTTGTATATAATTGAGTAGGGCCGAGAAACACACATTTTCGTTGTCACCTTCTCTTCTTCCTTCCTTCCGAATCACTTGGTTTGTCGTCTTCCAGTACAAGCCGAGTGGTGGGTACCTGCTAAAGGCACTTTGACGCTCAAATCAGATTTTAATCAATGAAATTAATCCACAATTAAGTATCAAAAATTCAATCAAGCTAACCTTACCTCTGTAGTTTACCTCTCTACTTATAGAGTTTATAATGGACTTTAAGTTAATATTAGCCCAATAATACTAATGTTTGTGTTGGCCCTGTTGTAGCCCAACACTACATAGGCCCATAAGTCCTTTTTACCTTTTTAATTTATAATATGAAGCCAATATATTGAACGGTGTTGGCTATCCTACCAACACCGTTCAATTGACAAAATGTGTTTACCGTCGACACTGCTTCATCGCCTGGCATACCGTTTGGATCCTATCTCATACCATACATTCTCATTCCTTCCCAATTGCATCAGTCCAAAAAACTTTAAAAATTCATTCTAAAAAATGTGGTTTGTTGCAAGAAGCTTTGGACAAGTTGTACGAGATGGTTCGAGAGTTGAACTAAAGGTTTGTGGTGGTCGTTGATGGAGGTGACATGATGGTGCCTATTCGTGGTGGAGGTGACTTCACTGTTGAAGGTGGTTGAGTAGTTCAATTTGCATGGATTTTGGTGGTTCGTGATTAGGGGAGTTCTTGCTAGTGTGTTTGTGGTAGAGGTATTGATGTTGCCATGTGTTTTGTTTGATAAAACCTTTTAATATTGCTTTGATTTGAATTTCATTCCCTACTTTAGGTGATACTTCGTGGAAGGAGGTTTTGTGTCTTTGTTTGCCAATGGAAAGTGAGTTCTTCATTGCTTGTATACACTTTGTTATAAAGAGGTAAGTTATGCAAGTTTTATGCATGGGAATATAAGTTATGCAAATTTTGTATTATGGTATTTTCATTTTTCAATAAAATAGTATTTTCATTTATTTAAGAAAATAGTATGTATATTGAGTTGTATGAGTAACAATTTTTTAAAATATTGTAAATATGTATTGTGTGTATCTTCTTAGTAAATTTTTTTAATGAGTTACATTTATCTTGTTTTAATATGGTATAGAGTATAGAGGATTATGATTGTGACCTCATATTTTGATTTCATTTTATTAATTGTGTAATAATAAATTTTTAACTATTTTAAGTTTTAATATTGAAAATCAAAATATTAATTTTTTCTCGTATATATTGTATTCTTTATTTATTTCAATCAATACTTTTTTTCATAAAGGTTTTATTCATTAAAAAAATTATAAAATAATCCTAACTTATCCGAATATCATTTTATATTTCTTTTAATATCAAGAACAATGTAATAGTTTTACTTTTTAATTTATTAAAACGTTTTTTAATCTATCATAGTTAAATCATTCATCAACTTTGACAATTTCTATTCCGAAATTCACTCCAATTGGTTTACAAATCTCGTAAAAAAACATAAAATTTAATTTCAAATTCATCCAAATTCATTTTCTCCCTCTTTTTCAAATCCTTACTTCCAAAATAATACAAGCTAAAAGATAAAAGTTAAGGTAATTCAAGTAAAAGAAAATATGGATTACATGAATCAACAACAACAAAGAAAATATGAATTACATTCGTTAATGTTCTTTTCAGGAACGAGATGTTGGATCTAGATGAGTGTATAAATAAGTATAAAAGAATGTCATTCCTAAAAAAAGTTATATATATATAGATATATATATATATATATATATATATACATATATATATATATATATATACATATATATATATATATATATATATATATATATATATATATATATATATATATATATATATATATATTTATAGGATTTCTAAACATTCGAAAATTCAATTATAAAATAAAAGATAATAAAAATCTATTATATATTTCGTAATTAGTATTAATATAAAAATATATAAAGATAATATTAACCAAACCAGTCAAATTTAATATATCATTTTATGTTAATATATGATATTAAAATATATAATATATAATTAAATTATCGAAATTTCATGATATATTTTGCTAATATATAATGTCAACAAATATATCTTTAATATTATTTAAGTTAATAATTTGTCTATGAATTATGTTTTTTAACATATTTATTCAACTGAATATGTATAATTAAAAAAAAATATATCGAAAGGCAAGATAAAATTCTTGCATGGAACCTCTTTCAGTAACCCTGCCAGGGAACACCAACAGGAAAAAAATCGTTAAAACCATGAATCACAAGCCCATTAACTCTAAAACATACTGATTAAAAAATAAAATATATAAAAACAGTGCAACAACCCCGAACAATATGTAATAGCAGTTTATTATATTGAGTTGAGGAAGCATCTAAGGAAAAATATAACATTGAAAATTTGTAACAAAAAAAATATATAGACTTTTCAGATTTATGGATTTATTCACATTGAATTTAGGTCCGATTTCAGATTATTTATTTAACTAGTTGTTGATATTTCAGATTAAACTACTTAATTAAAAAAATATATTTAGTGAGACATTGAAAAGTTTAAATTTAACTGAAAACTTGTTTATGTAACAGTATTAATATTAATATATAATATTAATATTACTATTTTAAGATGATATCCTTATTAATATATTTAAAAAGTTATATCAAAAATACTTTTTTTACTTTTGTTTACATTAGAAATAAATAAATAAATAAAAACAGAAATTGTAGAAAAGTATACTATTTAAAAAGAAAAAAATTGTATTGATTTGAATGAAAGAGTAGGTTATAAAAACTACATATATAATATTCATTCTAATTAAAAAAGAATTGAACCAAAAAATTAATTTTTATTATATTAAAATTTTAACATAAACTTTTGAAGTTAAAAAACAAAAGTCGGATTATGAATAGAGAACAAGTTATTTGAAACTTGAAAGAATAATTTTGGAAAGTTGAATTAAATAATAAAATGATTGATTTCAGCATTTCACACCTGTAATTTATTGATGTAAGCGGGAATCAAATGAAATCATGGTTACAATTATTTGTGTGAAGTTGTCGTTTATTTTCCAAAACAATTAGATTGAAATTACTCCTTAAAAAAATATTAAGATTTAGGGAATATACAAAGAGATTAACTTCACCAAATATGATTTCCATTTTACTGACTGATTTAGATTTATTAGACTTTTTTTATTTGTTTAAATGCCTTTTTAAATGGGTTGTACCTATAATACTTATCATAAAGCTCAAATTCATTTATTTAAAGTCTTACATACCACTTCCTTTAAAACACTTATTAAGGAATCGATCAATAAATAAAATTATTATTCAAGTTGCATTAGAAATCATAGAAGAAAGGATATTACATTTTTACTTGTGATTCCTTAATCAAATGTGTTGGAACAATTATTACCATTTTCCTTATTTTAGATTGGGACACACGTGAAAAATAAAAAAAAATGTAAAACTCCATGGTTTAAAAAGAAAAGACTCTAATATCAATAGTGCATATATATGTATGCATCACCAAAGCCTCTCTCTAACCCAAGACATAGTGACAATCTCCTTTAGGCTATGTTTGGACAAAAGTTGAAAATGTGATTCTGGAAATTGTAATGCACATTCTCATATTCCAAAGCAAAATGGAGTAAAAATTTATTACTTAGGGAGTAAAATTACTTTTGAGCTTCCCCAACTGGAATCTAAGCATCCATTTAATTCATCAACCAGATGGACATCACAGTGAAAACAAGAGTTATTTTTTTCTGGAACTATCCAGCACTGTATCATGGAACTCAAGGAACAAAACTCTCACAGAATAGGCCAATGCTGTTTCAAAGAAAAAACTAGATGCGCAACAAAGACAAAAGTGAACAACAAGCACACAGTACAATTGACTGCCTCATAAAATGGCTTGAAACATTTAATTGAAGTTTTGGACAATATTTGATTTGCTAAGAAAGTAATTAACATCCGACTTGAAGGAATGGTCTCTAATATAAAACAATTAATTATAGCTATAACAAGCTATCTTCACCAAATTCAATGAGGCTTGCACGTTTGAAAATGTTTAACATCATTGAGATTAGAACTAAAAGCTGAATATTCACCATGACAAATATGTTACCTACTTATGACAGATAAACCTGGTGGCACAATAGCCACTAATGATGACATTTATAAACCAGATTCAATACTCAGAACGGCTTTGTTGATTGAATAGTTCCATCATCTTCAAGTCCAGTTCCTAAAATCCTTATATCATCCAACTTGTTTCCAGATTCTAGCTCTGCTGCTTTGGATGCCTGGTTCTCCGTATTGTTATGTTGAAAAACCTTGTTAAATTAGAGCGCATTAATACATATGTCGCAATTTAGGTACATAGCAACTAAAGGGTAACAAAGTCTCGGTTTCTTCCATCACCCCTAGTTCACACTCAAAAGCCTAAGAAATACAAATAGGTTAAATCCTTTGTTTTACCTGCAAAAGCTCAGTCATTCTGCCAGTTTCGGTGTAGTCCGAAGGCTTGGGAGCAGATGTTGAGATTTCCGGAGGACAAGACTGTACAGCTTGCAGTGGCTTAATCAAGATGGGTTGATCTACATCATTAACTTTGTCTTCCTGAGTACCACTTGGATCCTTCTCTACCATATTATCACCTGACTTGCAGTTGTCAGTAGTCTCATTATCCATGGCCTCTGATGGATCTTGGATCCTCTTGACAACTTCCGTAACCAGATGCTCAAAAGGCATGCTAGGCATTCTCATAGATTTGGCTTCATCTTCATTCACCACATGAGATGAAGATTGATTATGTGCTGGAGCATCTTCACTTTGCATGCCGGTTGAGTGTGAGATAGTTTGAGTGTGAGATACAAGTGAAGGGTTTCCATCTACAGGGATTTCTTTGGAAGAAATCACTCCACTCCCTAGAGAAACTTGGGTGTTGACTTGTGATGGTTGATTAGAAACTGGCCCCCCGTTTGCAAAATTATTAGGTTGGAGCATTACAGGCACCACATTACCTCTGGGTAGTTGATGAGTGATCTGGCCTGGCACAGAAGGCACATTCTTTCCAGAAGAGGCAACCAAGTTACTAGAACTAACAGCTCCTCTAGGTATCTGAGGGACAGACGGTGAGCCATTCATTGCAATAGTTTCAACTCTATGAACACTCACTGGCTGTTCATTCCTCTCCTTTGGGAGAGGAGTTTGAAACTGTGCTGCTCTTGAAGGGAAAGAAACCTCATTTCTATGGATCATTGGAACACTCGGAGCAACATCATTTTCAGGCGAGACAGGAACATATCGTCCAGGCTTGAAGACCAACCCCCTCAAAGTAGTATCAGAATCACCAACTCTAACACTGAGCAAATATCCAGCATCAAATACAGCCTCAATTACACCAGAAACTAGTTGGCCCACCATTGCATTATTTAAATGACTCTCTTGACCCCTTTGAAATTGTTGACTTCCATTAACTGTTTCAAAGCCAGGAGGCACGGGCGTTTGTTCTGCACGAACAGGATTCTGCCTTTTATTTTGACTAACTAGGATATAGGAACTCTCCTCTGAATCTGGCTTCGGGTATTTCCTTGGACGACCACGCTTGCGCTTCAAAGGCACATCTCCTGAACCATCTGGAGTGTTATTTTGGTTTTGTTGATCCATCTTTGGTAATTTCTGTTACTCTGGTGTCCATGCAAAGATTAAAAAAAAATTGTATAAGCTACCAAAACAAAAGCAGAAACAGTCAGCATGATACGAATGTAATTTTCTCAATAACTAAAATAATTTTGTCTGCTTCTTGACAGTGATTAACCTGCCTCCTCAAAACACTTGCATCATAAAACTAGTATGATATGAAGCACAAACATAAACATGAATACCGGTCACGACATCAAATAGAGGTTTCCTGATAGGTTCCTAAATTGGGAACCTAATCAAGAACTCTCTTTCTCACCAAAAGACACAAGATAGGGAAAACTGAATATTATTCACAGTAGTGTATCTCTACAGAAAGAATCCAGAGGCTTAACCCTCTTCACAGGTCAAAACCTGTCAACAGACAATTCAACAAAACATGCCTTTTACCAACTAACAGGCCTCTATTTATACTCCCTCTCCCGCCCACTTCTAACTGTCATAGGCAGTTAGGCTATTACAACTAATTACCCTTCTTCCTTCTCTCATAGACTAACCATTTCTTTTATTCCAATCAATACCCTCCCCTTGAAGACCAACCTTGTCCCCAAGGTTGAAATCGGGGTACTGCTCCCTGATAGTCATTTCATCTTCCCAGGTGGCCCTTCCGGCCCTCCTTCTTGCCATTCTACCAGCAGTTGTGGCACACTTTCCCCTTCTCCCTACAGCTGTCTTCTTCCTAAAATGTGCACTGGCCAGAATGAAGGCCCTTCTGTCTACAGGTCCTGCGGCAATTCCTTTTCCACTCTTTGTTCTCCTATAGCCTTTTTCAATTGTGACACATGGAAGACAGGATGAATTTGTGTTGTCTCTGGCAACTGCAACTCACAAGCTGCCTCCCCCACCCTCTGAATAACCTGGAACAGCCCAAAATATCTGGCTGCCAACTTTGGGTGAAGCCTAGTAGTTGGCATCAAGGATTGTCTATGGGGTCGTATCTTCAAATATACCCAATCCCCCACTTCTACATCAGCAGCCTCCCTCCTTTTATTAGCTTGTCGCACCATTAGTTCCTGTGCCCTCTCTAGATGAAACTTCAACTGTTTCAGGGCTTCGTCCCTAGTTTGAAGCTCCTGACTCACTGCCTCCACCAATGATTCGCCAGGATTGAATCTATGCAAAGAGGGGGGTGTCCTCCCATACACAACCTCAAAAGGGGTGCACCTTATAGCTCCTTGATAGCTTGTGTTGTACCAATATTCCGCTCACGACAAAACAGTCATCCATCCCCTTGGCTGCTCCGAACAGAAACACCTGAGATAACCTTCTAAAATCCGATTCAGAACCTCCGTTTGTCCGTCTGTCTCAAGGTGGTACGCGGTGCTCATTTTTAACTGCGTTCCCTGACTCTTGAACAACTCTTTCTAGAATATACTTAGGAACAATGGGTCCCTATCTGTCACGATGGACTGTGGAATCTCATGCAGCCTTACGATTTCTCTTATGAAGACTTCAGCCACCGTTCTTGCCGAGTAGGGATGCTTGAGCGGTAGGAAATGTGCATATTTGCTCAAGCGGTCCACCACCACCAGAATTGCATCATACCCCTTGGATCTAGGCAAACGAACTATGAAATCCATGCTTAACTCTTCCCACACTGCATTCGGAACAGGCAATGGCTGTAATAATCCCTGAGGTGAGGATGTTAGGTACTTGTGTTGCTGGCACACAAGACATTTAGCCACAAATTTCGTCACGTCTTTTTTCATTCCGACCCAATACAACGATTGGCCTATCCTCCTGTATGTCCTATATACTCCAGAATGGCCCCCCGTTTGCGTTACGTGAAACTCCGCTATTAACTTGGGAAGCCACGAAGACTTCGCTGACATTACCATCCTGCCTTTGTAGTGCAGCCTCTCGTGTTCCAGTGTGTAGGCAGGGTGGGAGTTTGGGTCTTTTTTAATTTCTTCTATCACTTTTTGCAGCCCCTCATCCTCCTCAACTTCCTTCGTTATTTCTTCAAAGTCTTGCTAGTAGGGCCTGGCCACCACACACAATTCCCTTTCCTCCCCGTTTTCACCCTCGTCCCTCCTGGACAACGCATCAGCATCTCTGTTAGCAGTCCCCGTCTTATACACGATCTCAAAATCGTACCCCAACAGCTTGGCTATCCAATTTTGCTGATTCTGAGTCGTTATTCGCTCTTCTAGCAGGTATCTTAAGCTCTTCTGATCATTGTGGACTACAAACTTCTACCCCATCAGATAGGGCCTCCAATGCTGTATGGCTAATACGAGAGCCATCAATTCTTTCTCGTAAATAGACTTGTTCAGTGTTCCTTTGGATAACGCCTTACTAAAAAAACCTATGGGTTTCTTTCCTTGCATCAAAACTGCACCCACACCTTTGCCCGACGCATCACATTCAATGTGGAACGGTTGCTGAAAATCAGGTAAAGACAGCACTGGGGCCGTCGTAATGGCTCTCTTCAAAGTCTGCCATGCCTCGTTTGCCCTCTCATTCCAGGTGAATCCCCCTTGCTTTAGCAGGTTCGTTAAAGGTCTGGCAATTTTGCCATAATCCTTTATGAACCTTTGATAGTACCCCAACAATCCCAAGAATCCCCTTAAGCTTTTTACCGATTTTGGTCTCTCCCACTCCACAACGGCCTTTATCTTCTCATCATCCATCTCCACGCCTCTGTGCGAAATAATATGTCCCAAGTATTTAATTTGGGTTTGTCCGAACTCACACTTCCTCCGGTTAGCCACCCACTGATCTCGTTCCAAGGTTGAAAGGACGCTTCCAACATGCTCGAGATGCTCCTTCCAAGTTCTACTGTAGACTAAGATGTCATCAAAGAAAACCAAAACGAACTTGCGTAGATAGGGTTGGAAAAGGTTGTTCATCGCGCTCAGAAATGTCGTCAGCGCGTTGGTGAGCCCGAAGGGCATTACCACGAACTCGTAGTGCCGCTGGTGCATTCGGAACACAGTCTTCTTTATATCCTTCTCACCCATGCGAATTTGGTGGTACCCCGCCTTCAAGTCCACCTTAGAGAAGTAGGAAGCCCCTCCCAACTCGTCCAGCAACTCCTCGATCACTGGTATGGGAAATTTGTCTGACACCGTAGCTCGATTCAGTGCGCTCTAGTCTATGCAGAAGTGCCAGCTGCCGTCCTTCTTCACCAGAATGACAGGACTCGAATAGGGGTTGTGGCTTGGACGGATCACCCCCGATCGGAGCATCTCAGCAACCTGCTGTTCTATTTCTCCTTTCATCACGTGTGGGTACCGGTAGGGTCTCACGTTAATGGGATCTACCCCGTCTTTAAGCGGTATATAATGCACCATCCCTCTACTAGGTGGCAGCCCCATAGGCTCCGAGAACACCACATCATGCTTGCCCAACAGCAACTCCATCTCTTGCTTTTGCTTGTCGGTGAGGCCCACAAACTTCTGAGTACTTTCCTTGGACTCCAATGAGCCCAATTCCCATACCATAAGCCAAGCTTCTACTTTATCCCTTTTTAATAAGGCCCTGGGTCCCACCATTTTCCGTTCCAACGTGGGGTCCCCCTTCACTGTTATCTCCTTCTCTCCTTGTCTGTATACTATAGTCAACTTCCGCCAATCCACCGTCACCTTTCCTAATTTCTCCAACCACTCCACCCCAAGGATTACCTCCACTCCTCCGAGTTCAAACAAGTAAAATCTTTCGACAATTTTTTCATCTCCCAACTCCGAAGCCACCTGCTCAAAGCAACCGCTGATCCTCTTCTCCTGTCCGTCCCCCGGACTTACAATATAAGGTTGGGTCTCCACTACCCTTCGATTGATAAAATTGTGGGTCGCACCACTGTCAATCATAACCAGCACCTCTCGGTGTCCAATTCGTCCCCGTAACTTCATCGTTTTGGGAGACGTGAGACCGCCGGCGGACAGCGCCGATAGCTCCATCGTCGCGATATTCATCTCGGTTCCCGCCTCGCCTTCCGTCTCTTCCTCCTCTTCCGCCACGATTAGCATCCTTAAACCCCTTTCAGGGTAGCGATGGCCAAGGCTGAAAGGTCCGTGATAACAGTTGAAAAACTGTTATTTTCATGCTTAAAATTGATACTAAAAGCAACCTTTAACACTCAGAAACTAGCTTGGAATCATGCTTTTGTTCATATTTTTGGAAATAAGAGAGTTGGACAGGTTTATGCTTGATTTCAGTGTTTTATGTAGGTTTTAAGGTGAATTTGATGAAAGAAGTGAAGATGGATAGAGATGGAATCAGAAAAGAACTTGAAAAGTGAAAAAGAAGAGAAGCCGCAAGTACCGCTCAGCGCCAGTTTACCGCTGAGCGGCACTAATGAACTCCCGTTGGCTCCGCTGAGGGGAAGAATCAACACACGCACTTACCGCTGAGCGGCATTATTTTGGGCTTAGGCCCATTTTTCTGTAATATTTCGAATAGTATATAAGCTTTAGGACTTCCTGGGGTTTGTATCTTTGGTTGGGAGGAAGCAGAAACACACTTTTCACCCCTTGGGGGTAGATTGGGAGATGGTGACGGCTCTCCTCTTCTCTTTCTAGGGTTTTTCTATCTCTTCCATTCTTTCATTATTGTTCATCTAGTTTCACCATGAATATGGTGAACTAAACTCTTCTTGTTGTTGGGGAATCAATGTAATCTTTTGAAGCTCTCATATATGGAATTTGTGGTTAAACATCATATTTATGATACATGCTTTCTTTCATCATTAGTTAGGGTTTTTCCTCTTTGCTCAAAGCATGCATTATTTAACTCATTCGATGTCATGATCATTGATTTTGTCGATATGGACACATACGGAGAAATCTAGATCCGGGGAAATTCTCCCAATAGCATATTGCCTAGACATAGGGATATGAGGGTTGGTTGCCTTTAAGCTTTTGTGCTTCAGAATTAATTATTAGGGATGCTAGGAATTGTATGAACTCGTAATTAAGGATAAACTTTCTTCTCAAGGTGTTTTAGAGAGTGGCATTAACATTGATGAAAAGAATGATGAATTCCTAAAATATATGAGAATGGAAAAGATGAAATTGATTACCCCAACAACATACTCATCCATCTAATTCATTCAGTGTTTGTGTTCTTCTTTACCATTGATCATCACATGCATACATGTTTAATTCTTGTCTTTTGCATTTGAAACTTATACCAATTTGTTCACAAGTCTTAAATAATCAAGAAATCATATAACTAACTAGGTCGTGAGTCCTTTGGGAGAACGATACTTGGTCTTACCGAGTTTATTACTTGATACGATTCAGTCACACTTGCCGAGGGTTAAACAAGTTTTTGGCGCCGTTTTTCAGTGTTCATAAATTTGTCATCAGTCCGCCACACCTGAAACATCTCCCCTCCTCTCTCTGTTTGACATACTCCGAGTATGGTAGATTGTGGATATTCCTTTCTCTCCCGTCGCTGTTAGCTCTCACGTTAATTCCCCCCTGGGTCGCGTCTTTCTTTACAGACCCGATACTCTCCGCCGGCCCTCCTCGCACCGTTGTATCGCGATTTGGTTCTGACCGCACCACCGCTCCTGTCATTTTTCACCAGGAACTTTGATTCTTGGACACCCATCCTCCTCCCGCGCAACTCGCATGGCGGTCAATAGATCAGGTGGGTCATGCGGCCTGACATGATCGCTCACCTCTTCCCGCCTGTTTTATGGTCGACAACCTCTCTTAAACTGTCCCTCTTGTTCCTCCCCCGAATCGTATTCCCAAAGCCCTCTTCAATTCATCCCAAGAATGGTTCTTGGTTTTCTCCCGCCAAAAACGGAACCAACTTCCGGCGTAACCCTCCATACTAATAAAAGCCAATTGTAGCTTCTCTTCAGCCACCCGCTGGACCTCGAAAAAGTTCTCCCCTCTGCCTATCCAAATCCATGGTTCGCCTCCTTCAAACACGGGAAACTCGACCCGTTTCCTCCAATTGACCATTCCTTCTTGGTTACTTTCTCCTCTTCTTCCCCTTTCGCCATCTGGTTCGGCCCCATTATCATTCACCGATGATTGGCTCTCATCCTGATGTTGGCCCCTGTGATTGTGGTTACGTTCCCTAAGCACCTTCAAGATTGCTTGGATGTCCTGTCGTATCGCCGTCATATCTGCCTTCGTCTTGGCTATTGCAATCTCGACAGCTTCCAAGTGCCCTTCGACTGCCACCACTCTTCCCTTAATGTCGGGATCCGGCAGGTCGGACCAATTGATAGGTTCCTAAATTGGGAACCTAATCAAGAACTCTCTTTCTCACCGAAAGACACAAGAAAGATAGGGAAAACTGAATATTATTCACAGTAGTGTATCTGTACAGAAAGAATCCAGAGGCTTAACCCTCTTCACAGGTCAGAACCTGTCAACAGACAATTCAACAAAACATGCCTTTTACCAACTAACAGGCCTTTATTTATACTCCCTCTCCCGCCCACTTCTAACTGTCATAGGCAGTTAGGCTATTACAACTAATTACCCTTCTTCCTTCTCTCAGACTAACCATTTCTTCTAATTCCTATCATTTCCATTCAAATAGTGTTCAAATTTTTATTGTGTCAAGCCGCATTGTTCAAATTATATTTTTTAATTTTCTCTCATTTCCTCCATGGGCGCACCATGGCCACCAATAGATCACGTATGATGGCCATCATTTGAAATCCACCACACCATCATGGTGGTCAGTTAAATTTTCGTTATTTACCATGGCACTTCCATCTGATAATACTAGATATAACTTACAATTTTATTTGAAGAATTATGATCAAGTTATTTTATCTATTTCTATTTTAAAATTAATACGCTGCCAATTTAAGTTATTTTTTTTCCTTCTCTCTAAATAATATGATTCAATACACATTATGATTCACGATTTAAAAATTAGCTAGGCGATTCATGATTTGAATCTCAATTTGATAACCTTGGTTGGTCCAACTATCATAATCAATTTTCAACAATCTTTTCCTCTGTAGATATAACACCAATATCTATCCAATAATAATTGTTTCTTTTCTTGTCCGATCCTGTGGAGCAACTCATTCATCTTAGCGTACTATTTCTTTTAATCCCACTCCTTTCTCGTATTATCCCTCTCAAATACTATACTGCCAACAATGACGATTATAACATCAAATTCACTTTGAACTTTGGTTACATGGAATTAAGTGGACATTTTATTTGTATTAATTTAAGTGATCACATTCCTAGTCAATAATTTATATGCACCCTAATCACCTGATATTAGCAGCAGGCTATACCTAAATTTAGGAAAATGCCCTCATATAAACTTTAAAAAGAAATCCATGATGTACAAAAGAAAATGAAGCCCTTGAAAAAGAAAAATATGATAGTGCATCAAACTAGCTCCTCCTTTTAAAGATACTTTTGCAGTTTCTAGACAGTGAGTAGGAAAAGAAACAAAGGAGAAGTAGGGAGGGGGGAAACAACAGACACTAGGCTCACAGGGAGCCACCTCATGCTAGCCACTGGTTCACACACAGGAGGCATAGGGTTGTACAATGCAAAAAGGGTTTGTCTGTTCATTTCATATATGTGGAAAAACTGAATACCTCAAAATTCCTTCCTAAAATACAACTCAGCAATGTTAAAATTTTTAATTTCTTCAATCCCAAATAGACAAATACTCGTTACTCTCAATTACCTCACCCAAATAGACCATAGAATTATGCCCACAGTTTCTAAAGAGTGATAGTAGAAATTCTTCTACAATGCATCAAACTGAAACCTTCAAAGGTAGTAGATTATGCAGTTACTTCGCAAATAAAACATTGCATTGAGAAAAAGCTCTTACTTTTGCGTAATAGCATACTATTCATTAAGATACATGAAAGTGGAAGTTGCTTATGCATGTCAAGGGATCACGGAGATCTGAAAGTAAATCAAGTTATTTTCAAAGCAGGAATGGAGGAGAATTAAAAATAATCTATACACCAATATAGAAGTAGAATAGGTAAAAGAATTGTTTTAGATCCACTTTAGAAGGTTAAAAATAATAGGAAAATTCCCGATGAAACTTTACTTAAATAGAATGAATTTGAAAGCAAACATCATAGCTAAACGAAGTTAGTCGTGATGCCACCATGTACAGAGAAATTTTTCAGATATTTATTATCTCATTGTCTCTCTCATGAGATGTTAATGACAGCAGAACTTAAAGGAAATTTAGCAGGAACTTAATGATTCAAACTGATTTTTAAATCATAATATTGTAGCAGAAATTTCTAATACATAATGGTCGAGCCACAGAAAAGGATGGTAATATTCTTGAATCCTTGTTCTCAGTAAACCCAGTGACAGAATGTGCAAAACCATATTCTAGCTACAAATTTTAGATACCTATACAGATCCAGTGAAATTTTTGAGCTCACTGTGTTTAAGTGCAATGTACTAAAATTGTCAAACTAGTATTTATTTTTATTTACTTTTCTATCTAACCAAATAATTAGAAAGAAATTGTTTCCTCTCATTCCTTCGTAATTCCATCAATCCAAACAACTTTAAAATTACTCTCTAATTAATCTCAAATTCTATCCTCTTTATTTCATTCCATTCTATTTTTTTCCTCTCCATTTCAATGAGCATCCAAACAAAGTGAAAAGAAGTTTCATAGACGTACACTATAATATACTTAACCGAAGGCAGATAGAATTCATATTTCAATTGTGAGTATGTTTCTGAACAAGGATTTAGCAGAGACAGCTAAATATGACTAAAAGACTAGAGATCAGAGATTCCTAGGGTTGTTAAAATTCTAAATTCAATTGTTACTCAAATAGAGAAGCACCTCTCCGTTTCCCCACAAAACACAGCAAAAAGACAAGCTTCAACCAATGAAATAGTACACACTAAACAGGCAATTTTTACAAGAGAAGGCCTGGCAATAAAAGTGATTGGGGATACAACATAGCCCAAATGAAAATCAACACGATATGATGGCACGAAACATTAAAAGAGAAAAGTTAAGGTATTCAATTATAAGTAATTCAAGCAAAAGAAAATATGGATTACAGGAATCAACAACACCAAAGCCGCAAAAAGCACACAAACGCTCATTCATTAGAAAAAATAAATCAAATTGCAAGGGAAAAAGTTTCCAGCATCGAACCTCTTTTCAGTAACCTTGGCAGCAAAACCGAACACCTGCAGAAAGGACATCCTTATAACCATGAAACATAGGCCCATTAACTCTAAAACATACTGATTAAAAAATAAAATATTAAAAAACAATGCAACAACCCGAAGAATAGGATTTTCTAAAAAAATAACATATTTCTCCTTTTCCACTTCATCTTTTCCTTCCGGAAACTAATCAAAACTTCAGCTCAGGAAACAAAATAAAACAAAAAACAAAAACATGAATTTGATCGAAAAACGAAAAATAAAAAAGAATCCCATTACCCTTACACGGTTACACCACAATCCAAGGGTTTAACCTCTCCCCGAGGAAACAAAATCAATGTTTTCCCATTTCATATTTTTCTTCAATTTCCAAAATCAGCAGTAAAATAACACACCCCTGAAAAATCCCTCGCATGGGTTCGATCCAAAACAACACAAAAAAAAAGGTGAAAAACCAACATGCAATAGCTAAATTGATGAAATTTTGAGACAGAAAGGGCAGGGGAGAGAGATTACCGTGTTGGGAACAACAAGGTTGCATTAAGATTCAGATTCAGAGAGTTTAGATTCAATTTTGCAGAAGGCGCACAAGAAGAAGAACGTGAAAGTGGAAGCTATTTAGACGGAGAGAGCGAGGTGGTGCAGTGTAAGAAAGTGCACAGTCACACACGAACGCACGCACACGGGGTGCTACCGTATCTGGCTGTTATTGAATGTCTCGTCACGGTACACTAACAGCATGAAACGTGTAAAATATGTATGTCCAGTATTTTTTTAATCCTATGCGTGCAGACTTTCCTTGTTCGGTGTCACCGCCGGGTGATGAATTTGATGCTATAAAACTGAAAAACATGGACAAAAACAAACAAAATACAATGCGTTAATATTTTCTTTTTTCTATTATTAAACAAAATTTGTTTGAATTTCTATTAAATAATAAATGAGATTCTTTGAATATTAATAAAATTTTGCCAAATAAAAAATAAGTCATTAATGATTTTTCAAAATTATCGATTCAAGAAGGAATAAAAATAATTTTTTCCTTTTTTGTAAATTCAAAATAAAAGTAAGCACAACAGTATATTAATTCGAGTTCAGGAGACATCTAAGGAAGAAGAAAATATTGAAAAATTGTAACAAAAAATATACATAAAGACTTATTCAAATTTATGGATTTGTTCACGTTGAATTTAAGTCCAATTTCAGATTATTTATTTAATTAGTTGTGATAAAAAAAAACTAAACTACTTGATGAAAAAAATATTTATTCGGTCATTGAAAAGTTTAAATTTAATTGAAAAACTTGTTCATGTAACAACATTTTAAGATATATTTAAAAAGTTATATTAAAAATACTTATTTTACTTTGTTTATATTAGAAATAAAAAAATAAAGATATAAATAAAGAAATAAAAAAACAGAAATTGCAGTAAATATATACTATTTAAACATATGACAAACAAAAACTTTTTTTATTGTCAAATGTTGTCAAATAAATAATGTTAAAATATTATCGAAAAAAAAATGTTGTTAAATATCATTATTCTTTAAATAAATAGTAGATTATAAAAACTAAATATATAATATTCATTGAAATTAAAAATAAATAAATGTAACTGAAAAACCTAAATTTTATTATATTAAAATTTTGGGTTAAATATGTTTTTCATCCCTTAAGTATCACTGATTTTTGGTTTTAGTCCGTATTCAAAACTTTGATGGTTTTTAGTCCTCATAGTATTGAAACATGTAATATTAATCCTTAAAAATGGACGGCGTCAACTTTTTATTGATCTAGCAAACGGCGAGGCCATGTCTTCTTCTTAAGTATCTGTCACGTTGCTTCTTCATCATCTCAGTTGGGGGCAAAGCTGGGTTCTTCTTCTGGTTAGCAGGGTGCAACCTTGTAGGCCTCATTCCTCCTTCTCTAGGAAACTTGACGAAGCTCACAAACCTCGACTTGTCCATGAACGAACCTCGACATTACTTTGCTTGATGAGTCTCCGACATTGTCTGCGGAGTTTCTCATACTGCTTTTTGTGTATAAAGATATGGAATAAAATTAAAATGATGTTAACACCCCTCCCAAGAAGGAAAAAATCCAAACAATATACATTTTAAGTCTAACAGTACATGATGGATTGAGCACAAGCAATAAAATGAATCAAACATTTGGAGATAGAACTTGCATTCCCACCTATTTTGAGTTCTTATAACATCTCTTTCACCCTTGGTGCTGCCTAAGTCATACCTGCATGTTTAAAGTATAATCAGTAGTTGTATAAATTTTATCTGAATAAATTTCAAATATATACATGATGAAAAAGTATAATCAAGGAACTTATTTCCACCATCACAGAATTTACCATCTTCTGTAAACAAGGATTTCCATTGATGAGATGACAGAGCGTGTTTTCTTCTCCTTTGTGACCATGGTGATTTAAGTCGGTCCCTAAAACACGGGGTAATTAATTACTACTTGCAGGTTAGAGAATAAAGGATAAGGAGCCAATTAATCATGAAAGTAACAAAAGTTGTAGAAAAATGCACATACAACTGTATCCCAAAAAATAAAAAGCACAAAGAGACATTCTTCCACAAGTAAACAACAGTACACTAGCATGAAAGACAACTTCTACAAGTAGTTGTGTCGGTGCAAGGGAGCTTGTGAGATGAAGGCGCGGCGGAGAGGCTTAGGCGATTTAGGGTTCGTCGCAGCACTCACGATGTGGGATTTCACTTGGCCGTGGTTCTGGATTGGTCGGAGCGAACTTAGTGTTCCGGCACGGTGCGATTTGGGATTGGGGTTGCTCGCGTTTTCTGGATTTGTCTGAGTTTCAAGTGATTATGGGAATGTCATGGATGACTCGTGAGGAAGAAAAATGGGCTCGGCTGTTTGATTCTTTGCAGGTGAAGAATGGAGATGCTTGCTTGATCTACGGCTTGGGCTGTTGCGCGATTGAGGTGATGGTGCACGAGAAGCGAAACTGTGATTGCTCTACCGGAGAAGATGAACGAAGTTCAAGCACAAGCAACATGACAAAGAGTGAAGAGGCAAGCTGGCATAAGACGTGGCCTTGTCGTTTGTCAGATCAATAAAAAGTTGACGCCGTCCATTTTTAAGGACTAATATTACATGTTTCAATACTATGAGGACTAAAAGCCATCAAAGTTTGGAGTACGAACTAAAACCAAAAATCAGTGATACTTAAGGGACGAAAAACATATTTAACCCTAAAATTTTAACATAAACTTTATTATGTTGAAAAACTAAACCCGGATTATGAATAGAGAACAAGTTATCTGAAACTTGAAAGAAAATAATTTTGGAAAGTGAAATTAAATAATAAAATTATTGGTTTGAGAATTTTACACCTGTAATTTATTGATGTAAGCTGGAATCAGATGAAATCATGGTTAGATATATTTGTGTGAATTTGTAGTTTATTTTCCAAAACAGTAAATTAAGATTAATCATTAAAAATAATATCAAGATTAGGAATATGCAAAGTAGAGATTAACTTCATCAAATCAGATTTTCTTTAGTAGAAATATATTTTTGTATCTCTAGTAAAAGGCTTCTAGTGTCAAGTTATTTAGAATGTATGCTTGTACCAAATTGGGTTGATTAGGTTGATGTTTACAAATTAAAAGAAATATGTATTATCAAATGTGTTCTGATTTCTGATTTGTGACATGTAAGAACTGAGAAATTTAGAGAAAGTGGGGAAGACAGGTGTATGTATTTGAGTGGACCGATCGGTTTTGACGATATATATATGAACTTTGCAAAATTTCGTGTCATTCTTTGCATGCACTTCTTCTCTCCAAACTTCTGATTTTTTTCCTTATTTCTCCTTCTCTCTACAAATTCTCACATTTTCTTCATCTGATCATAAATCATGTTGTGCCTGAGCTTTCCTGGTGCCAAGAGCTTCTCTTTTCACCAATCAAGTTGCCTTTTTGGAGTTGAAATGTGTAGGCTGCCTTAGAAGTTAGTCATTTGCGGGTTAGGCAAGACGGTAGAAGTGTAGAATTTGTCTAATTCATTCAAGGTAAGGGAAGCTAGTAATTTAAATATTTTTTTTGTGTTTGGAAGTTCTGTTTGGACGTTTGCATGTATGAATAAGTGGATGTTTGATTGAATTGTGCTTGAAATTCTGTGTATGACTGAAACTTGTGAACTGGTTGGGTTTTCTGCAGAAAAGTGTTCGGTTTGTTCTACTTTTTTTTTAAGAAGTGAATAGAGGAATATGAGAGTTTGAGGTTAGGAGTGAAATTGGGTGGTAAGGTACATCTTGGCAAGTTTATTTAGACTTGTTAGAATCTTTAAGATGTTTTAAAAATGTGTAAAAAGTAAGAAAATGGATTTTGGTCAAAATTGGGCGTTACTCATAATTATGCAGAAGTTTTGCATAATTATGCAGAACGCCGAGCGGTTACTGTTGACAGATCGACCTTGTTCTGTGCTCGGTCATTAACTGGGTTTGGTCTCCTTGGAGTCTTACCAATTCATGACCATTCGGTCTTAGAAGAGTGGGTTCTTAGTGTCAACGCTCGGTCTTGTACTAGTTGTTATGCTAGTGTTAGTGCTCGGTCTTATACTAGAAGTTATGCTAGTGTTAGCACTCGGTCTTATACTAGCAGTTATGCTAATGTTAACGCTCAGTCTTATACTAGCATTTATGCTAGTTTTAGCGTTTGGTCTCTTCTAGTGGTCGATCTTTAATAGCGTTCGGCTACTTCTTCTGTTCTATCTATTATGGACCGTTCGGTCCTATCCTCTAGGTAGTGAGAAACTTTTAGGTCTCCAATGTTCACAGGGTTCTCGGTCTTATGAGTGAGGATATGATTGTTGAATGACATTATATGTTAAATTATGAGGATTTTGTTTTAAGTACTATGGAAGAGAATTCCAAGGCGGAATGTCTAGTGAATGGTTATTAAATTGTAAAGTATGAATATGGATATCGTGCAAAGCTGGTATTTATCCTGATATTATGTGATTACTCATTCTCAAGTAGAGAGGAGTACCCACTAGTGCAGAATTGGACTTTAAAGTCACCCCCTAGACGTCGGACCACAAAATAACCAACGTAAATTATTGACCAGTGGCATTTTCGTAAATAAGATGGACATATAAACGTATGTTAAGGGGTATAGACGTCGGGGCCCCCATGAACAAATGTCTATATGCCTGACAGGTAGGTGAAAAGTCATTTTTTCCGCCATATAGACGTCCGATACCGCCACCCTGAGTCTTTAGTCTATTATAGACGTCGACTCCCCTGTAACAGACGTCTATATGGCTGACAGGGTAGGTGAAAAGTTAACTTAGACGTCGGCCCCCCTCCTAACTGACGTCTCTAGACTATTATAGACGTCGGTCCCTCCCAGAACCCGATGTCTATTGTATGACCCTAGAACCTCAAGAATTTACCAAGTTGTAAAAAGTTCAAGTTATAATGTAAAATAGAATGCTGTCAAAGTTTGACATGGTTTACTATTTTAATTATAACTTTTTTTCGAAAATATCAATTGAGTTGATTCTTTTTTGATTGGATAGTAGACTGAAAGAGCTTCGATTTGAGTACTCATACGCGTATTTTCGACTTCGGGAAGGGGGTCAACCAGACTGTCAAAGTTGCGACAATTATGTTGCTGGGGGACTTGCGCCCAGCGCCCTATTCCCAGGGGCGCCCTAGCGCGAGCGTTGTCAGTTTTCAGATCTGAAATAAGTGGGGATTGCGTGGAAAGTTGGGGAATATGCTCCGGACCTATAATGTTGGTCCCTTGGGCCAGAGAGGAGTGTGGACAGAGCTCCTTTCCAATTATTAAGTGCTTCTTAGTGGATTAAGGGGGCCATGATGTCTCTTGGTCAGATCTACAAGTGTGGGAAAAGGAGGAAATGAGTTTTGCACTTGCGGGAGTGAAGTCGTTGCTGCAAAATCCGTGAGAGAGGTGAAGTTGAGAGCTTCTAGAGTTGCAAGGAGGCCAAGGTGCTGCAGGTCTTGTGAAGATGGATTCAAGGTTTACAAAGGAAGTCTTCAAGAGGTAACGGGTTTAACTTGGGATATAACATAGTGTATGATGGGTAGAAGGTAAGGGGAGCTAGTGTCTTGTTGAAAATTTGTTGTATGATCTATATGTATGTTAAATTCTGAGCTAGTATGTCATTGATATAAAATTGTGTTATTATTGATAGTTGGAAGAATTGAAGGTTTTAAAGGATAGAAATGAAATTGGGCAACTTGTAGAAGTGAATTTGGATTTTTAAAGGGTCAAAAGTGGTTTGATACACCTAGTCATGGATCTAGTGATCAAATGGATGTTTGTTTCAACTTATAAACGTGTTTCCCATCAATACCAATGTGTAAAGAACCCCTTTAGCCATTAAAACAAGTTCCAAGTGCATCAAAAGTCAAATTTCATGGTTGCTGTCAACTAGTATGGGGCCGAGCGCCCCTGAATGCGAGGCGGTTCGCGCCCAGCGCCCCTCGAGCACCCCTGAATGCGAGGCAGTTCGCGCCCAGCGCCCTGAATGCGAGGCCGTTCGTGCCCAGCGCCCCTGAATGCGAGGCGGTTCGCGCCCAGCGCCCCTGGGCGTATGAGCATGCTATTGTCTTTGTTTTTGATAGTTTTTGGGGTTCCGGATGTCCGTTTTGGATGTTCCTTGGGTCGTTTTGGAGGTTTTGAACCTGTCTGGAATTGTTGGTGATGGTTTCAAAGCCATTTTCTTTGTCTAAGTATGAGTTACGGGGTTTTGTGTTGTTTAGTGCTTCTCTTGGGATTGTTATTGTTTGATAATGTGTATTGGATTGATTAATGTTGTTTGCTTAACAGATTGTCATGTACGGTTATGTATGAGACTTGGGTGGTTGGAAGAAGAACATGAAGAAAGAATTATGAAAGTGGAAGGTGGAGATGGGCATATTACAATAGAGGCAAGAGAAGTAATGAGAGTCTTGGGGTAGGAGTTGAGAAAGAAAGGAATGGAGTAGAGTCTTGGAGTTGACTTGGAATGTTATGAAAATGAAGAAAAAGGGAATAGTGAAATGAAAATTGTAGTGTTTAGGTGTGTGGAGAAGGGATTACATGGATGGGACGTAAATGAGGTGAGGTATGAGTGTGAAGTTGGGATTGAAAAGTCAAGGAGAGATTAAACAAATTAGAAGTGAGTGTTGGTGGAAGGTTGGTTAATTAAAGAAAAGATAGAAGAAGAAAGTGGAGTGCCGTAAGTGGTGGAAGAAATGAAGAGAGGAAAACAAGGAGAAAGTGGTGTATAATATGGTGGGGTCCTAAGTGTTGGTGGATTTAATTTATGAAAAAAATAGAGTAAGCTAGTTGGGTGAAGGAGAGTGGTTACGTAACTTTGGGGTGAGGAAGAAATTGTTTGGTTTGAAAAGTCAAATAAAGTGGGTAGTGGGATCCATGGTTTTATGAGAAAAGATGAATGAATGAAATTTGTGTATTGAAAACAAAAGAGAAAGAGAAAGAAGTGAAGGGTTACCTAAATAGAGAAAGAGAGAGTTGGTAAGAAATGAGTAGTTTTCATGTAGGACTTACTTGGAAGTAAGAGAAAATGTAATTTAATGGTTTTGGGGTTTACTTGAAGAGTTAGATGTAGAAGGGAGTGTGTTAGAGTAAAAATGGGTGTATTGAAATTAGGTGTTTTCTTCGGTGTTGAGAATTTAGTAAAAATGGGGGTGCACTAGAAATATTGTTCTACTTTATGGAAATGCAAAATTAGTAATTTCAGAGGGGTGCAACAGTAGGATAAATAATTAAATTAAGTTATTTAATTATTTGTTAGAATGATGGTGATGGTTGTGATGGTAAAACTATGAGAGCAAGCGTTCTATCATTTCCTTAGAATATTTGTCGAATCGATGGTGTTCGTATTACGATACGATAGTGTGTTGAGTCTCTGCGGAGACTGAGATTCGAGTGTCACCCTTTCCTCGTGTGCGGGGACTAGAGAGGGTTGGATATCTCGCCCAATGACTTCGGCTCGTGTGAGTATAGTGCTCGGTGGGTGCGCCTAACCGAAGTTTTTACTCGTAATTCCTTGAGGAGTCGGGGAGATAGGTCTGAAGTTGCGATGGAAGACGACTCGAATCGCCCTGTTTTGCGAAATAGGTTTGGTACGACAAAATTCAAGGAAACAACAGAAGCTTGTGTCAATGATTTGAGTTGTGAGTTTAATATTGTGACGTATTGTAATGTTGTGACTTTGGTAGTCTGGGTGGTGATGGTCTAAGTTATGAATTGAATATTGTGTTGTATTGTAAGGTTGTGACTAAGATAATCTAAGTTATGATATTTTGATATTGAAATTATATGCTATGTTAGGTTCTTAGTTACTCACCCTTTCATTTTGTGGTTGTGGTTTCCACCTACGATGATCGTACTTGTACGGGAGTAGATGGCGTTGCAGATGAGGCAGAGATGGAGTAGCCCGAGGAGAGGTATGGGAATAACTATGGTGGATTTATCATGTTTAAAGTAATTTTATGTTTTTGAATAATGAATTTGATATTTGTAAGGTTTTAACCTTATGTTGTAAGACGCCTAGACTTTTGACGTTTAGTTCCGCGATGTTAATGAAAAAAAAAAAACTGGCGTAAAATTCTGGATTTTGGGGTGTTACATCTATGGTCTATTATACAGGAAAACGCGATCCCGCGGGGATTTATGCTCATTGTTCATCGTCTTCCTCCTCGGGTTTTCTCTCTGCGGCATTGCATTTCCAGGTGCATTTTCTCTGTTTTCGACTGTTTAAATTTACTTTTACTCCGATTAAATTACTCTTTGATGAAATATCTTCCATTTGAACCGATTAAAATATGTTTTCGTTGCGTTTTGGTACAGTTATTGGCATGTTGTTGGGCGGAGCTTTTGACCCTTTTTGGCCTGCGTTTTTGGGCGTGCAGTCCTCCTTTTCCCTCCATTGCGTTTTTAATCTGCTAAGAATGTTAGCTTACTTGTTGAAAACTTTTTGTGTATGCATGTTATTGGATTTTGTATATGCATGTTATTGGCTTTTGTGTATGCATATTATTGGCTTTTGCGTGTGCATGTTGTTGACTTTTAGGTATGCATGTTATTGGCTTGTAGGGATGCATGTGTTATTGGCTTGTAGGGATGCATATTATGATTGTTATATATGTTAGATTATAAGTATCAAATCATGAGTGAAACTTAGTTCCCGTTTGAAATTTAACACAAACAATTAATCTTTTAATCGTTAGTATTAAATTTTCATTTGTCCGATTAGACAGTTTGGAAAATTATTTTTCATAATTTGCTATAACATGTACGTTGGAGTTTATGGATAAGATTGATAAAATTTCGGTTCAAATTATTTGTGTTGTTCTACAGATGCATATTTGATTGTGGTATCCATGACCACTCTCATTTCGTGTATTTCGAAGACCAATGCGAAATGCTGTCGAAATTTTATCAAATTTATCATGTTAGACTTCTTTGCACGTGACTTAACAAATTATGAAAAATAATTTTTTTGAATGGGTAGGGCCTAACCTTGTGAGAGTAAAAAAATTGAAATTGATGAAGTATGTTACGAACATAGTATGAATCGAATATGGATGAATGAACGTCGCATCAGTGAAGAATATGAGAAGGTTGTTTCAATGTTCTTGCAATATGTTCAACAAAATGCAAAGTCTGTGAACGGGACATATTTTTGTCCTTGTGTTCGTTGTCTAAATCAAATACGGCAGGTCTTAGGCAATATGCGTGACCATCTATTCATGTTCGGCATAATGAGAACTTATATCATTTGGACTTGGCATGGAGAAGTATTGGACCAGCCTACCACGTCACAAGGAACGGATTATGTGAAAGATTGGATGAGTGATCATTTAGAGGACATGATACGTGATGTTGGTGAAGATAATTTTGGAAGAGCTAATTTGTATGATTCTCTTATAAATGATTCAGAGCAACCGTTGTTCCCAGGATGCACAAACTTTACACGTATGTCTGCAACTTTGAAGTTGTTTAGTTTAAAAGCAAGGAATGGATGGACCGATAAAAGTTTCACAAAGTTGTTGGAGTTGTTGAAGGAGATGCTTCCAGAAAATAATACTCTACCTATTCGTAATTACGAGGCAAACTCAGGATGTTTTCTATGTGCAGGATGAGTTGGTTGAGCAGCAGACTTAGGGAACATTTGCTGGCCAAGGTAGGGACGACATTCTAACAACGACCATTGGAAAACCCGAGCACCCAGGACGTGTACGTGGAGTTCCTGGGGCGATTGGTCTTCGTGACTACTTTGGCCCTACACAAAAAAAGACTCAATCAATGAGTCAAGACGCACTGAGGTAGATGAATCTTCAGTGGGAGGAAAGACTCAACCAAAGCATGAGATCAATGGAGCAACGATTCATGGAGCAGCTACAACAACTAAAAGAAATACAAAGAGCGCTTGAAGAAAAGTTGCATTCCATGACGCAGGACACCATGGGGTTGCCCACTGAAGCTCCCACAGTACCTCGTGTCAACACTAGAGGATCATGCTCTGCTGTAGAAGTACTGAGTATAGTGGTCAGTATGAGTTGTTGGTTGATGGGGATCCCCCACACATTGTGGCAGTCGGACGAGTACTTGAGGGAGGGCAGATTATTCATGGTGTTCATTTTGATGAGAGGGTCGCACCTCCCACAAAAGTTGTGCATAGAATAATGCAGTATAGTACTAGGAAGTGACTCCTAGGTCGTCTCTCAAGGACCAAATTGCGGTTCAGTCTCAGATCAACACGTAGTGGGGGGGTTTTGAAAATGTTTTTATCTTTAGAAATGAACTACATTAAAACTGGAACTTAAATACAACCAAACATTGAAATAAATGAACAAAGCATGAAGACCGAAGGGTCCTACAGATGATCGAACTGTTGAACATTGAGACCAGATGGTCTCTAATGAGGAAATTGTTAATGCAGGAAGATAAAAGACCCGAACAGAATAAACAACATAGTGACTGAAAAGAAAAGTAAACTGAATGGTCCAAAAGCAAGATGTTCAGTTAGCATTAGGAACAATTGAAATGCAACGAAACTTGAAATGAAATCGCTAAATCAGAATTTAATTGCAAATTGTAGCTTTGAATAAAAGAAACAACGTTTAGCTAATAATCAAAAATGCTCATTGCAGCAAAAGTAAAAATTTAAAGAAGACACATTGATGCTTTTGAAACGCAGCGGCTAAACGAAATAAATGAAATGCAGATTGTGGTCTTCTATTAATGCAAATCCATAAGTGAATAAAGCGTCAGCCATGGGAATCATGCAACAATAAAAAAAAATGCAACATCATCACTAAAACAGTATTTAAATAACGCATGAACAGTAAAGTAAAATAATTATAAATAATTCAGCTGCTTGCTTTCCAATGCATATGTAGAATATAAGAAATATGTTTCAGTTCATGCGTGAAGAAAGAAAAAATGTGAGGCGACCTGGTGAGCAAACCGTGTGCTGCTTCTGCTTTCTAAAAAAAAACTAAAACGTTTTAACCAAAAACTATGAGGGTGACGGCTCTGCTCACACGCCTCTAGACACCACGTTCTCCACTAGAATATGCTACATTTTTCTCTTCCAAACAAAGATAAAAAAAAATTCACAGCCTTCTTCTCTCTATCCTAGACTTGACAACAGCTGGAAAAACTTTCGTTCCATTCTCCAGAAAAGCCAAAAACAATCCCCCCTCCGAAACAAGTGGCGGCTGGATCTTAAAACCCCATGTGCCCTCTTTTCCTGACCCGTGTTGCTGCTGTCCGCGTGGTGTGTGTGTTTCTGCTTTTTTTTTCCTTCTCTTCTCATGCACTCCCCCTTTTGCTGGACTCAACCCCTCTGGACCGTGGTGCCAAGTTGCTGGACGGCCAAGTGCAAGCTGGGTGCTGCTCCTTTGCTTTTTGGACCGCTACCCTCCATTCTCTCCAAGCTGGACGTGGACGTGTGCTGCTTGCTCAGCTGGACCGTGAATTGAACTTGGACGTCACCCAACAAGCTGCTTCACTTCTTCAATTTGCTTTCAAGCCCAAATAAGCGTGCACCTCCTTGCAGCCCGTGAATGCTGTCCGTGAGCGCTTTCTTTCCAAGGGCCGTGAGTGTGGAGTGCTGAAGCTGCTTGCTGGATGTTGCCGTGGAGTGTGCTTCTCTTTTCCAAAGAAAATGACTTTGTTGGTGGTGGATGGGCCTCATGGGCCGTTACCTTCTTTGCTGCACCCCATCTAAATGGAATCCCGTGAGCTGCTGTTTGGGAGTTGCTCCCCGTGCGCAAGCAATCTCTAATTAATATCTTCCCCTTTTCTCTCAAGCATACACCACTCCCATGTGCATAAAGAAAAATGAAACCCACACCTCTCTCTTTTTAGTTTAAACAAAATTTATGTCACATCTTCTTTTGACCTCCAAAATGTCCCAAATATTATCCAACAATTTTCCTACAATTAATAATGCAAATAATTAGCTCAAATAATTCAAATTAATTAAAATAAAATTTTTTGGTCAAATTAAGCACAATTAGCAAAAACGGAAAAATACCGGACATTTTAGCACAATTCCCTGATTAAATCTGGTACAATAAACTAAGTGAAATTGAGAATATATTGACTCATCATTCCCATATTACCCCAGCACATGCGTGTGACGATTGACGAGGTTCGGGATCCCCAGGCTCAGGTGCCTATACCCACTCCAGAAATTCATTTTGTGGGGGAGGCCATAGGATCATTTGTAGCCTGGCCTAGATCATGTCACACATTGCTACTCCACATGTATAATATTTTTATTGATGTTAAATTTAAAAATATTTATTGATAACTTTGAAATTCTTGTCTTCAGTTCACACGTCCTTAGAAGCAGCCGATGCATGAGCCAGTCATAGACGAAGATGATGACATGGCTGAAGCGGAGGATGATCCTCTATCAAAGCTAATGACAAGATTACCCAGGTTGAAGAGAGGAGCATTTGAAATATACTGGGATTTTAGAGTATTTGGTCTCCTCCCCCATGTGCCATTATATATCACATTCAATGATGCATTGGAGATCATTGGGGGAGACATGCTGTTGAATATTTCCATCCTTCAACTATGGTGCATGTAAGATAGTTAAATTTTTTTCCATATTAGTTTTATTTAGATTTCTAGTTTCTAACAACTTAACTTTGTTGTTTTAGGTACATGGAGACAATCATTGTAGACCAAGGTCGGTCTTCCATGTACGGATTTGTTGAACCTCAGATCATTCAATCTTCTGGTAACACACTTGAAAGCAAACAATATTATTTACAAACATGGATGGCTGAGTCAAATAGAGACGTATACATTGTGCCATACATTGATGGGTATGTGTTGTTTTATGTAAAAGTTCATTAAAGTTTACTTAATTAGTTTACTCACTATTTATGATTCATGATAGGTCTCACTGGCAGCTGATGGTCATCATTCCCAAACAAGGTAAAATTATATGGTTTTGTTCGCTGCATAAGAAGATGAAAAATGATTTGAGAAACATGCTTCGAGGGTAAGTGTTACTCCAAAAATGACTTTGAATTTCATGTTGACCTTAAATTTTTATGATAAATAGTTATATTAATTTTACTTTGTGTTTTCAATCTAAATAGAGTTATGGGTAAATCCCGAGGTCAATTAGTTCAAGTTTTGTATCCAAAGGTTGTAGGTCATTTATAGTTCTAATTCATTTTCTATGTTATTGAATGATCTAAATTCTTGACTATTTAGTTTGTCATTTTAGTGTAACAAGCAGCTAGATTCATGGGAATGTGGCTTCTATGTCATGTCTTGGATTAAGACCATCATTCGAGCTGCCATTACACATAACTGGAGTGAGGTAATGATGCATACCTTTAATACAATACATTACAAATCAAATTCATCTTTGAACATATATGAAACCATAATGAATCTTTCTTCATTTGGCAGCACTTCAAGAGTACATCTCCTATACTAGAGGACACAATTAGGCAAATAAGGCAGGAGTGGACAACTTATCTTCTGCAAAGATGGAGCTAGGAACACTTATATTTGTTGTTGAAAATTACTTAGGTTTAGTTTAAGTTTATATTTTGATAGTTTTGGTATTCGATTGTTTTTTAGATTAAGTAGAACTTTCTTTAGTTGAAACACACACACACATACATATATATATATATATATATATATTAGTATACTCTTCTGGGAATATTTTATGTTTTTCAGGTGTGGTTTTATTGTAAAAATAAATTATTTTTTTTTTAAAAAAAAACAGTAGAGGTCTGTCAGTGCACAAACAGACGTCCAATGAGCTACAATGGACAAAACGTTCCAAGGCTTATAGACGTCGGATATGGATACATCCGACGTCTATATAGACGTCGGGTATATACAGTCTGACGTCTGTATAGACGTTTTTGTGTATACAGTCTGACGTTTGATTAACGTCACCCACAAAGACGTCGGGTCTAGATCTGACGTTAAAAGGCCTAAATAACAGACGTCTAAAGCCCTTTCTGTAGTAGTGAACTCATGTGTGAGAATGGCAGGAGGTCCTTTAACCTTAGGGTATCGAGGTAATCTTCACTGGACTTACCTTCTTGTTGTTTCACCACCACAAGTGCATATACACCTATAGCTACACATTCATACAATCTGGATGATCTATGCATGAATTATGGTGTTCGGTCATAACTACTTGAGTATTTGATTTGCATATGTTTGTTTGTATTCGGTTTTGGTATGTTCTAGTGTTCGACCTTGTATTGTTTGGACTTGTGAGAAATGTATGTATGTATATACAATTAAATTACATTAGCTTACCCTTATTTCCTGTTTTTGTCCATGTTCCTATTCAGTTTTTCTCTTGCATTGATCACCTTTGGGTATGAGCAGAGATAGAGGAGTGCTCGGTGGACAAGCTTTGGAGGAAGAAGAAAGACCAGCCGTTTAGTAGTAATTTACTGTTTAATCCTATTAATAGTTTTTTGTATTAACCGTTCGGTTATAATCCTAACTTGGTGATATCAGGTGAAAAACTGTTATTTTTATACTTAAAATTTATATAAAAAACAACTGTTATGACTAGAAACTAGCTTGGAATCATGCTTTTGCTTATGTTTTTGGAAATAAGAGATTTGGACAGGTTTTATGCTTAATTTCCTTGTTTTTGCAGGTTTTTGAGATGAATTTGATGAAAGAAGTGAAGTGGGACAGAGATGAAATCAGAAAAGGACACAAAAAGTGCAAAAGAAGAGAAGCCGCAAGTACTGCTCAATGCCAATTATCGCTGAGTGACACTTTCAAGCACCCGTTGGCACCACTGAGGGCTAAAAATGCAACTAAGGGGCAGAATAGAAGACGCGCTATTGCCGCGGAGCGGTATTTACCGCTGAGCGCCACTTTTATGGGCTTGGGCTTACTTTTATGTAATTTTTAGAATAATATATAAGGTTTTAGTTAACCTAGGTCAGTCATCTTTGGCTGGGAAGAAGCAGAAACACGGCCTTTCACCCCTTGGAGGAGGATTTTGGATGCTAAGGCTCCTTTCTCACTTTCTACGATTCTATCTTGTCACTCTTTCATTGTATTTCATCTAGTTTCACCATGAATATGGTGAACTAAACTTTTATTGTTGTTGGGGAATCAATGTAATCCTTTTGAAACTCTCATGTATGGAATTTGTTCTTCAAAATCTTCTTTAAGATACATGTTTTCTTTCATTAATTGTTAGGGTTTTTCCTCTTTGCTCAAAGCATGCATTTTTTAACTCATTCGATGTCATGATCATTGATTTTGTCAATATGGACACATACGGGAAAATCTAGATCTGGGGAATCTCTCTCAATAGTAGTATAAACCTAGACATAAGAGTATGATAGTTGATTTCCTTTAAGCTTCTGTTCCCTATAATGCATGATTAATTGCTAGGGAGACAAGACATTGTAAACTAATGATTATGATTAGGCTTTCTTCGCCGAGACATCGGGTTTAAGGTAATTTAGAAAGTGGCATTAACAATTAATGAAGAAAGATGAATTCCTGAATACATGAGAGTAGATAAGGATGAAATTGATAAACCCCAACAACATAATCATCCACATACTTCAATTCACGTGTTTTTGTTTCTTCTTACCATTGATCAATCCATGCATACATATTTACTTTTGAGTATTTGCTTTTAAATCTTAATCAATGGGTTTTACAAATCTTAGCTAATCAACAAACCACACAACTATCTAGGCTGTTGATGGCAAATTTATGAACACCGAAAAACGGCGCCACAAACTTGTTGAACAATCGGCAAGTGTGGCCGAATTGTTTCAAGTAATAAACTCGGTAAGACCAAGTATCGTTCTCCCAAAGGACTCACGGCCTAGTTTAGTTATGTCATTCGTTGATTATTTAAGACTTAAGAACGAAATAAGTGAAGTTTAATATGCAAAACAGAAAATAAACATGTATGCATGAATGTGATCAATGGCTAAAACAAAATACAAACACTTCAATGAAATATATGGAAGAGTATGTTGTTGGGGTTATCAATTTCATCTTATCCACTCTCATATACTTTAGGAATTCAACATTCTTTTCATCATTGTTAATGCCACTCTCTAAATTACCTTGCAAGAAGGCCTATCCCTAATTACGAGTTCATACGATTCCTAGCATTCCTAATAATTAGTTCTTTTAGTGCAGGAGCTTAACGGCAACCAATATACTATTGGGAGAAATTCCCCGGATCTAGACTTCCCCGTACGTTCCTGTATCAACAAAATCAATAATCATGCATTGAATGAGTTAAACAAAGCAAGCATTGAGCAAAGAGGAAAAACCCTAACTAATGATGAAAGAAAGCATGTATCTCAAATAAGATGTTTAAACACTAATTCCATATATGAGAGTTTCACAAGACTACATTGATTCCCCAACAACAATACAAGGTTTAGTTCACCATATTCATGGTGAAACTAGATGAATAATAATGAAAGAATGAAAGATAAAACCCTAGAAAGGTGAAGAGGTAGCCTGAGCATCCAAGATCCTCCTTCAAAGGGGTGGAAGAGAGAGTGTTTGCTTCGTTTCTGCCAAAGATACAAACCCTAGGACGTCCTAAAGCTTATATACTATTCTAAAATTACAGAAAATTTAGGCCCAAGCCCATAAGTGTGCCGCTCAGCGGTAAAGTACCGCTCAGCGGTAAGTGCGTGAGTTGGTTTCTTCCCCTCAGCGGCCATTTTGCCCCTCAGCGGATCCCCCGTGAGCTTCTGAGTGCCGCTCAGCGGTAAACTGCCGCTGAGCGGCAGTTGCGGCTTCTCCTTTTGCACTTTTTGATGTCTTTTCTGATTTCATCTCTCTCCTTCTTCACTTCTTTCACCAAATTCACCTTAAAATATGCACAAAAACACTGAAATCAAGCATAAACCTGTCCAGCTCTCTTATTTATGAAAATATGAATAAAAACATGATTTCAAGCTAGTTTCTAAGTGTTAAAGGTTGCTTTTAGTATCAATTTCAAGCATGAAAATAACAGATTTTCAACTGTTATCACAACCCCAAACTTAGAACTTTGCTTGTCCTCAAGCAAACAAGATGTAACTCAATCTTCTACCAATTCATATGATGGTTCACTCATTCAAAAATTTCTTTTCAAGATAAGCAAAGACTTCAATCAAACTTTTGACCAAGATTTCAATCAAGATGTGCACATGCTTTAGTGTTCACAAAGTCAGTTAATATCAAACAAATGCTATTTTTCATGAATGATCAATAAATGTAGCATGGATGTTCATGTGCTCATGGAATACTTCCTCACCAGGTAAAGTGTTTCACTCACACACAAGTGTATAAGAGGTAATCACTCATTCACTCCACTATCACAATGTCACATGAATCAACTTTGCCTTTCGTTTAACCATAATCAAAACATTTACAAGCATGCATCATCACAAGGACTTTTCAATGGCTTATAACGTGGCTGGGCTAACAAGAAAATTGGTTTTTCTGGATCACAAAATCCTTGAGTTAAGAGAATCATAACAACACAATTATTCTTATTTTTCCCAACTTCCTTTTACATTGAGCTTCGCTTTTTTCCTTTCTCATTGGGAGACAATGTTAAGTTATGGTTAAACTCTTTTCCAGAAGAAAGCTGTACAAAGTGGGAAGTTGTGGTTGCAAAGTTTTTAAACAAATACTTCCCACAATCTAAAGTTAATAAAGGGAAGCAAGAGATATCTTCTTTCAGACAAGGCATGAAAGAGACATTAGGTCAAGCATGGGATCGTTATAAAAGTTTTTTGAAAAAAACTCCCACGCATGGCTTTGATGAAGCAGCAGTAGTCTTACTTTTCCTTGGAGGTCTTGGTTCACAAACCAAGTTGATGCTAGATGCCTCAGCAGGAGGTAATATTAAATGGAAGACTCTAGAGGAAGCAACTGAGCTGATAGAAAATATGGCTACTAATGACAATGAGTTGCATAGTAAAAGAGGAACTCCAATTTTACAATTGCAATCAACTAATGCCTTGCTCGCTTAGAACAAAATCATTATTAAGCAATTGGAAGAAGTAACAAAGAAGCTTTCCCTTTTACCTCAAGAGATAAATAATATTTAAATGGCTCAAAGGCAGCAGAAATAGTGACAGCCACAATCTAGTCCATATGCGAAAACCACAAAATTGGAGGATACCTTTCAGCAATTCATGAAAATGAGCGCCTCTTATTGTAAAAATGTGGATGTTGCATTCAATAATATGAAGATGAATCTTAGGCGAGTGGTTAACAAGATAGAAGGCTGTGAAAAGAATGCAAAGAGTACTTTGAGGGAAGAGTGTAAAACCATTGTAACCAGAAGCGGTAAAGTGTTAGAGGAGAGAAAAGAGAGAGAAAAGAGAGAGAAAATAAGAGTGGGAAAGAGACACTTGAGTGGAAAGATAAGGTTGAGAAAGAAAAAAAAGAGAGAGGAGGACGATGAGAAAAAGAAGAAAGAAAGTTAGAAAAGATACTTCCTTATCCAAATATTTATTCAAGGAAGGAGAAATAAAAACAGTTTGAAAGGTTCATGGAGATGTTTAAAAAACTAGAGATTACTATTCCCTTCTCTGAAGGATTGCAACAGATGTCATCTTATGCAAAATTTTTGAAGGAACTCCTTACAAAGAAAAGAAAATACATTGAGAAGGAGACCATTGAAGGGCAAGGTAACTGCAGTGCAACCATACAACAATTTCCTCCTAAGTTTAAAGATCTAGGGAGCTTCACTATTCCATGCACCATAGGAGAGTTGGAAGTTGGAAGGGCGCTGATTGATTTGGGAGCTAGCAGCAATTTGATGTCGCTTTCTGTGTTTACAAGAATTGAGGGTTTAGAACTAAAACCCACTAGAATGACACTTCAATTGGCGGACAGGTCTCTTAAATATCCGTATGGGGTAGTTGAAGATGTGCTGGTAAGGGTTGACAAATTTGTTTTTCCAGTGGATTTTGTTATAATGGAAATGGAGGAAAATGGAGATGTGCCTCTCATTCTTGGGAGACCATTTATGAAGACTTCTAGAGTTCTAATTGATGTGGAGAATGATAAGCTTGAATTGAGAGTTCAAGATGAAGAAGTGAATTTTGATGTATTCAAAGCCATGACACATCCGAAAGATGATAAAGCATGTTTTCAACTTGATGCACTTGATGAAGCTTGTATGGTACAAGAAAGGATGGTACATTATTCTTCTCCATTAGAGAAAACTCTTATTGATACTTGTGAAGAATTAAATGAAGAAGAAAAGAAATTGATAGATGAATGTATGACGAACTTGGAAACATTAAAGGAGATTCCAGTGGAAGATGCTAAGTTTGAGACGCTTGATACTAAAGAAGAAGTCAAAGCAAAGAAGTTAGAATTAAAAATGTTACCATCACACTTAAAATATGTTTTTCTAGAAGAAGATGGAACAAAACCAATCATCATCAGTAATTATTTGCTTCCTGAAGAAGAAGGAAAGTTGTTAGAAATATTGAAAGCCAACAAAGCAGCTATTGGACGGTCAATCTCAGATCTTAAAGGTATAATTCCAACTTATTGCATGGACATGATCTTTATGGAAGATAGATATAGGCCGAGTGCTCAACCACAGAGAAGACCAAATCCTGTCATGAAGGAGGTGGTTAGAAAAGAAGTATTGAAGCTATTGGAAGCTGGCATTATTTATCCAATCTATGAAGTGAATGGGTAAGTCCAGTGTAGGTAGTTCCAAATAAAGGTGGGATGACAGTTATCCATAATGAAAAGAATGAGCTTATTCCTACTCGGACTATTACTGGATGACAAATGTGCATTGATTACAGGAAATTGAATAAAGCCACAAGGAAGGATCATTTTCCTCTTCCTTTCATGGATTAGATGCTTGAAAGATTGGCAGGTCAGGCTTTTTATTATTTTCTGGATGGATACTCTAGATACAACCAAATTGTGGTAGATCCAAAAGACCAAGAGAAGACAACCTTCACATGTCCTTTTGGTGTCTTTACCTACAGAAAGATGCCATTTGGATTATGTAATGCTCCAACTACATTCCAAAGGTGTGTGCAGGCAATTTTTTCACATCTCATAGGGAAATGCATTGAAGTTTTCATGGATGATTTCTCAATTTTTGGAGATTCCTTCCAAAGGTGCTTGATGAATCTGGATATTGTCCTCAAAAGATGTGTTCAGACAAATCTGGTACTTAATTGGAAAAAATGTCATTTCATGGTAACAAAAGGAATTGTGTTAGGGCATAAGATTTCTGCTAAGGGGATTGAAGTAGATAAAGCCAAAGTAGAGGTTATTGAGAAACTTCCTCCACCAACAAATGTGAAGGGAATTAGAAGCTTCTTAGGCCATGAAGGATTCTGTAGAAGATTTATTAAAGATTTCTCAAAAATTGCAAAGCCATTGAGTAATTTGCTAGTTAAAGATGTACCTTTTGTGATGAATGATGAATGTTTGAAAGCTTTTGACATATTGAAAAGCAAATTGATTTCGGCTCCAGTGATTTAGCTCCAGATTGGAATCAGAATTTTGAACTAATGTGTGATGCTAGTGATTATGCAATAGGAGTCGTCCTTGGTCAAAGAAAAGAGAATATATTTCACACCATCTATTATGTTAACAAAGTGTTGAATGATGCCCAGTTGAATTATGCTACTACTAAAAAGGAGTTTCTAGCTATAGTTTATGCTTTGAAGAAATTTGGACCTTATCTCATTGGGTTTAAGGTGATTATCTACACAAATCATGCAGCCATAAAATATTTGTTGACAAAGCAAGATTCTAAGCCACGACTGATTAGATGGGTACTACTATTGCAAGAGTTTGATGTAGAGATCCTTGATAAGAAGGGGAGTGAGAATTTGATTGCTTATCATTTATCTCGATTAGTTAATACTGAGGTTACTAGCAAGGAAGCAAAAATCTAGGAATCTTTTTTGGATGAAACACTCTTGTATATTCAAAAGAGGTCGTGGTTTGCTGATATGACCAATTTTAAAGCTGCAAGAGAAATTCTAGAAGATCTTCATTGGCAACAAAGAAAGAAATTTTTGCATGATGCCAAGCAGTTTATCTGGCATGACCCTTAATTGTTAAAAATTGGAGCAGATAATCTTTTGAGGCGATGTGTGACAAATGAAGAAGCTGAAGGAATTCTCTGGCATTGTCGTGACTCACCTTATGAAGGACATTTCAATGGAGAAAGAACAACAACGAAAGTTCTCCAGTCAGGTTTTTATTGGCCTACTTTATTTAAAGATGCTCATAATCATGCTAGGAATTGTGACAGGTGTCAAAGAACTGGAACTATTTCAAGACGTCATGAGATGCCATTACAGGGCCTTTTAGAGGTTGAAATCTTTGATTGCTGGGGAATTGATTTTGTAGGACCATTTCCACCATCTTTCAATAATGAATACATTTTGGTGGCAGTGGACTATGTGAGCAAATGGGTAGAAGCATTAACATGTCCTAAAAATGATGCAAGCACGGTGATTAAATTTCTAAAGAGGCAAATCTTTTCACGCTTTGGAACTCCTAGAGTACTTATTAGTGATGGAGGATCTCATTTTTGCAATTATCAGCTAGCCAATGTACTCAAACATTATGGTGTGAGACATAAGGTAGCTGAACCTTATCATCCACAAACTAATGGGCAAGATGAAGTTTCTAACAAAGAGATCAAGCGAATCTTGGAGAAAACAATTGCTACATCAAGAAAGGACTGGTCAAAGAAACTTGATGATGCTCTTTGGGCATACAGGACGACAATGAAGACATCTATGGGTTTATCACCTTATTAGCTAGTCTATGGGAAAACATGTCATTTACCAGTGGAGATGGAGCACAAAGCTTTATGGGCACTTAAAATTTTGAATTTTGATCCTTCTGAAACTCAAAATAAGCGTAGAAGGCAGATGCTGGAGCTTGAAGAAATGCGGTTGCATGCATATGATTCATCCAAAAGCTACAAAGGAAAGGTAAAATTCTATCATGACAGGAAGTTGATAAAGAAGATTTTTAATCCAGGGCAGCAGGTGCTATTGTTGAATTCAAGATTGAAGCTATTTCCTTGAAAGTTGAAGTCAAAATGGTTCGGGCCATTCATAGAAAAAAGTGTACGTCCACATGGAGCAATTGAATTAGTTGATCCAGCTGATAGTGATCAACAGAAAAGTTGGGTGGTGAATGGTCAACGTCTCAAGCATTATCTAGGAGAAGAAGTAGAGCGATTGTCCATAATGATGTATTTGGCTAATCCCTTAACTGTATTGGGTCAAGCTAGTGACGTTAAAAGAGCGCTTGCTGGGAGGCAACCCAGTGATTTAAGAATTTTTAATTTTTGGTTTGGTGAAGTAATTTTGAACTGTTGTTATTCTTGTTTTAGTTATAAACTGTTTACAGGGATTACATCTACTGAAGGATGTTATGTGGAGGAGTATCTAGTGAAGGATACTAGGTGCTTGCACTTATTGATGGGTGCTGAAGAATTTTGGGTCAAGCTCATGACGTTAAACAAGCGCTACCTGGGAGGCAACCTAGTGTTTTAAATTTGTTGAACTTATTTGATTTGCTTATGTTTTTAGAATAAGTTGATGTACTCAATTTGAAACTTTATTTGTTATGATGGTTTACTTGTTGTGATTTGTGTGTGATAAGTAATGCTTGATGATGCTTTGATTTTGATTGATGTTAAGAATGTGCACATCATATGTTGAGATACAGGTGGTTCAAAAGCTTTGTGAACAAATGCATGATGTTGTGATTGTGATTATGATGCTAAGTAGGATGTGTATGTGGAATGTGAATGAGCTTATATGTGAGGTTTTGAGCTCTAGAGTTGTTGTGATTGAATGCTATTACTTTGAAAGCATGAATAACTTTGCCCAGGTTTTCTATGATTGAATTATTTGCTTGTTTGCATCATATGATCAAGGCCATTTGTTGGTAACCCTTTTGTTAGCCAAATGCATGAAATTGTCCCAACGAAAAGAGAACATTATGTGTTCTATCCTTTGAACCCGTAACCTTGAACAAGATAGAAAACCCTCTTTAGAAAGCTTTACCTTGAGTTAAGTTGAAGACATTTTGTGGTATTGATAAATGTTCAAGTTTGGGGTTGCTGAGAAGTTGAGAAAAGGAAAATAAAAAGCATTGAGCTAAAAGTTAAGCATGTGAAAAGCAAAAGAAAAAGGAAAAGAAAAGCTCAATGCAAAAGAAAGTTGGGAATAATTAATAATGGTTGTGTTTAGATGATTCTCTTAACTCAAGGGTTTTGTGATCTAAAAAAACTAATTTTCTTGTTAGCCCAACCACATTATAAGCCATAGAAAAGTCCTTGTGATGATGCTTGCTTGTGAGTATTTTTGATTGGTTAAATGAAAGAGGCAAAGTGAATTCATGTGACATTGTGATAGTAGAGTGGATGAGTGAATATTACAAGCACATTACACTCTTATCGTACAAGCATATTACACTCTTATCCTACAAGATGATTATGTTGTTGGGGTTTATCAATTTCATCCTTATCTAATCTCATCTATTCAGGAATTCATCTTTCTTCATTAATTGTTAATGCCACTTTCTCAATTACCTTAAACCCGATGTCTCGGCGAAGAAAGCCTAATCATAATCACTAGTTTACAATGTCTTGTCTCCCTAGCAATTAATCATGCATTATAGTGAACAGAAGCTTAAAGGCAATCAACCATCATACTCCTATGTCTAGGTTTATACTACTATTGGGAGAGATTCCCTAGATCTAGATTTCCCCATTTGTGTCCATATCGAAACAATCAATGATCATGACATCGAATGAGTTAAACAATGCATGATTTGAGCAAAGAGGAAAAACCCTAACAATTAATGAAAGAAAGCATGTATCTTAAAGAAGATTTTGAAGAACAAATTCCATACATGAGAGTTTCAAAAGGACTACATTGATTCCCCAACAACAATAAATGTTTAGTTCACCATATTCATGGTGAAACGATATGAGTTACAATGAAAGAGTGAAAAGATAGAACCCTAGAAAGTTGAGAAAGGAGCCTTAACATCCAAAATCCTCCTCCAAGGGATGAAAGAGTGTGTTTCTGCTTCGTCCCAGCCAAAGATACAAACCCTAAGACATCTGAGTCTTTAAATAGGACATAACAATAACAGAAAACAGGTCTAGGCCCAAAACAGATCATAAAATAGCAGAAAACTAGCCCAAAACTTGCTCTGGTTGACTTTTTTAGCATTCTGGTTGACTGATTGACTTTTCTGTATTTTGGTTGACTTTTTTGGATTCTGGTTGACTTTTCTGCACTACAACTCTTTGATAGTTCAACCCTTCTTTCAAATCATTCCACAAAACTAAAGCAAAATCATGAGTCCAAGCAAGCTTCTAAGTCAAAAAGGGTGCATTAAGTATCAAAATTAAGTATAAAAATAACGGTTTTTGAACCGTTATCACAACCCCAAACTTAGAACTTTTCTTGTCCTCAAGCAAACAAGATGAAACTTAGTCTTCCATAAATCATCACAATGGTTCAACCACATTCTAAAACTCATTCTTTCAAGATAAGTAATTACTCAAATTAGCTCATCAACAGAATTTAGTCAAGATGTGCACATGTTTTAATTCAATTAACTCATCATGGCGTTCACACAATCACATAATACCCAACATATGCTATTCTCGTGAATGATCAATTAACTATGCAAAGATGTAATCATGAATTCATGGAATCCTTCCTTACTAGATAAAGTGTTTCACTCAATCACTCAAGTGTTTCAAGAGGTCACTCCTTCCCTCTACTATCCAAATGTCACGTAGAACAAAATTGCCTTTCATTTACCACAATCAATCATACTTGCACGCAAATGTCATCACAAGGGCTTTTCATGGCTTGTAACATGGTTGGGCTAACAAGAAGAATTGGTTTTTCTAGATCACAAAATCCTTGAGTTAAGAGAGTCATACATGCATTTATCATTTAAATTCAAACTCTCTTTTTACAACCAATCTCATTTATGCCCAACTTATCCCTTTTTGAATTGAGCTTATCTTTTCATTCTATCTTGTTCTTTTCATGCTTTGCTCAACACTTTAGCTCAATGCTTTTCTTTTCAACTTTCCCAACAACCCCAAACTTGAACCTTTATCATTACCATGCAATAATTCTCAACTTAACTCAAGGTAAAGATTTTTAAAATGGATTTTCTGTTTAAGGCTTAGGTTCAAAAAGGGTAGACACATTGTGGTCTTTTGTTTTAGGCGAAAATTTATGCATTGGCTAAGAAAGGGCTAATAAAAAATGGCCTTGATCATGTGACATAAACATGCAATTCAATCAATCATAAAAATTTAGGTAAAATCATTCATGCTTTCTAGTAGATAGCAATCATTCACAAGAAATACTCTCGAGCTCAAACCCTCACACATAGGCTCACTCAATATTCCAAATATCCTAGACATACATCCTGCTTAGCATCATAATCACAATAAAAAAATCATGCATTTGTTCACATAGCTTGTGAACAACCACCTGTATATAAGCATGTATAGCACAATCTCAACATCATTAATCAAAGCATCATCAAGTAATACCCATCACATGCAAATCAATATCAAACAATCATGAGATATAAAGTTTCCAACCATGTACATTAAACCCTATACTACCAACAGAAGCAAATATAGTTCATTTTAATACAAAACAAAAGATAAAAAAATCGTGCTCTAGTGCAAATAGCATCCATCAGTAGACGTTATCTCATCTCTTCATCAACCCATGTTGTCATCTGAGTCCTTCTCATCTCCTTCTTCAACATCTTCAAAATCATCGTCCTCATCATCTTCCTCCATAGCTGGAGCTTCAGCTGCTCCAAATCCAGTTCCTTCCTCTTGTTCCCCACAGTCTTGATCCTCTTTCCTGATGAGGAGGCCATCCCTACATCAAGTACAATTCACAAAACCACAAGAAATCTCATTGAACGTTACTAGAACACAAAACTTCTTCCAAGGACACTGCTTATCATCATTGAGGAAAAAACAAGGCCCCTCAGCATCACTTGCACACAGAAAAATACAAAAATCCAGCTCAACAGAAGTCGCGCTAAGCGGTAATTAGCGTTGAGCGGTAACATCGTTTTCTGCATAACAACACATAAATGCTCCTAATCTCCACCCACATGCTATTTTTCCAATTCTAGACCTCAATCATACATTTTAATCGATCTAAACATTGAATAATTGAACTAATTATGCACAAACATCAAAAGCCCTAAAAAAAACCATGCTTAGACAATCATTCTCATACAAAATCATGCTCTCAAAACCCTAGAATGTAAAATGTATGGACTTACTTGGGTGGAGATACTCAATTGTGTGCAAGATGCTCTATGAATGTGGAGGAATCAACCCAAAATAGCTGTGCTTTTACAAAACCCCAAACTTGGATGAAGAGGTGGTGCAAAATTTGTGAAGGAATGGTTTTTGTGAAGAATGGTGAAGGTAAAAGTAAAGAGAGTGCTAGGGAGAGTGCTTGGGAGTGCTTGGGAAGAATGGAGACTAAAAGTGACGACCAAAACGCAACCTAGGGTTTAAAAAAGAATACTTAATGAGCCAACTCACGCTGAACCCAATAATTTAAAAACCAAAAACCCTTCTGCAGGTCCATCGCTCAACGCCAGGTTACCGTTGAGCGGTATGCGCGACCCCAATTCTCCTTCTTCCTAGCTTGCCCTAAGCGCTCTTAATCCATTGTCACTCAAATTTAACACACAATTTTCGAATTTCATGCAATTTCCCTTCACTCCACTCAAACATTTAATAATGAAGCCCTAAAATGCAGCTAGAACAAAATCAAAACAAGAAACAAAAATAAATCCATCAACTGGGTTGCCTCCCAGGTAGCGCTTGTTTAACATCACGAGCCTGACCCAAACTCTTTCTAGCACCTATCAGTAGATGCACATCTTTCTCGTTAACACCCATCAGTAGATGTTTGATGCGGGCTGTCGCAGCCCATCAAATTTGATTGCATAAAAGAATGCAGTATAGTGCTAGGAAGTGACTCCTAGGTCATCTCTCAAGGACCAAATGTGGTTCGAGTCTTAGGTCAAACACGTAGTGGGAGGTTTTGAAAATGTTTTTTTTTATTAGAAGTGAACTAAATTAAAACTGGAAATTAAATACAATCAAACATAATTGAAAACATTGAAATAAATGAACAAGCTTGAAGACCGAACGGTCCTACAGATGATCGAACGGTTCTACATTGCAACCGAACGATCTTTAAAGCAAGTGAGGAAATTAGAAATGCAAGAAGATAAAGAAACCAAACATAATAAACAACATAGTGAAGGAAAACAGTAAATTGAAGGTCCTAATTCAAGATGTGTGAACTAATTAAAATACAATAATAATAAAGAAATACTTAGCATGCTATTCAATTGCAACACTTACGGAAAAAAAAATGAAATACTATTCGTCACGAAATCAACACTAAAAGAAAAACAAATGAACAGTAACAGGATGCATCTAAATAGTGGAGAAGTGACAATGATAAACGTTCAACGACAACGAAATTTTAATTCTAGAATTTGCATCTTAGGCTAGAATTTGCATCTTAGGCTATTGTAATTCATCAGCTAATAAATGAAGGAACATTAAGCAGGAATAAAAATTTCTATGCTTAATTTAAGAAATGGAATGCATCCTAGAAGCACCGTGAAGCTGCTCCCATGTGTCTCCTAATAAAATCACCATCCATGTTGGGTCACCATTATGCAATCACCGAGTGCACCTAATATTGGACGTACATCTCCAATTAAATTCCCCGTGCCCTTCCACAAATGAAATTAACCGTGCGTGCTTCTCCAGCCCCTTGGACGTGACCGTGCTTCCCAAGCTGCTGGAATAGGAAAACCGAGAGAGACCCCCACGTGGGTGGCTGCTCCTTCCAAGTTGGCGGCTGGACCCTACACTATCCAGCCCTAGGCCGAGACACACCCAACACTGCTGGAGCCCTTGCTTTTTGTGCACGTTCACCTCCCTAATCTCTCCAAGCTTGCTGGATGGGAGTTGCTGGACCGGCTTCTTCTGTTTGACACCACCCGTTGTTGCTAGATTTTGTGCACCTCCCCCAAGATAAGGCCTGCTTTCTCCCAAGCCAGCTGGACGCTGCTTCTTATTCAATGCCCGTGTGCATCTTCCAAAGAGAAAGTAAAATCCTCCTTCACGTGCTGCTGTTACCAAGCTTTCTAATTCTTCATGTGCCAAGCTACTGTGTGCCACCAAGCTGTTGTGTTGGACCGCTTCCTTGTGTGGGCCATGGCTTCACTCTGCTGGACGTCCAAATCTCCGTGTGCAGCTCTTTCTCCCAATATTCAATAATCTCCTCTGCTGGGTTGCTTGCTGGACACACCCCCTCTGGACCGCCTCCCAAGCTGGATTAGGCCGTGTGCGTGTGCTTTCTACAGGACCGCTGCTGCTCCGCTTCTTCTTTTTCAATTGAGAATCAAATTCTCTTTTCTTAGGTGGCAGCTCCAACACGTCCAAGCTCTGTCCCGTGATTCAATGTGGGCTGCTTTAATTTGCTGGATGCGTGAAAATGTTTCTTCTTTGGACACCCCTAGATGTGCTGCTAGACCAAAGTGCTGGACTGCTTGTGGAGAGCTGGGCTGCCTTGGACGTGCTGGACTGCCCGTGGAGAGCTAGGCTCGTGTTGCTTCTCCTTCCCAGCCAGCTGGACTCCCCTTCTTTTTTTTGGACGTGCACCCCTATTGCTGGACGCTACCAATTATGGACCTTGTGCTTTTCCAAAAAATGAAAGTGAAGTTATCTTCTCGGTGGTGGCTTCTCTTTAAATGAGTGTGCTTTTCTTAGCCAAAAACCAACAACACTTCATTCAATTCTTATTTGAAACCAAGCAGGTTGTGAGCCTCCCTTTTTCTTCTAGCACCACTTCTTAGCTTCTCCAATCAAGCCCATCTCCATGTGCACTCCCATAATTTAAATCCACACCTCGTCACTCATTTTAGTTTAAAGTATATTTGATGTGGCATTTTCTTTGACCTCCAAAATGTCCCAAATATTATCCAACAATTTCCCTACAATCAATAAAGCAAATAATAAGCTCAGATAATTTGAATTAATTAAAATAAAAATTTTTGATCAAATTAAGCACAATTAGCAAAAATGGGAAAAATATTGGACAATTAAGCACATTTCCCGAATTAAATCCGGTACAATAAACTAAGTGAAGTCAAGAAAATATTGACTCATCAATGTTGTAGCAACATCCATCAGTAGATGCTTTCATCACTACAATCAGAAGCAACGTATAACCTAAAAACAACTTAAACACACAAAGAAAAATCAAATCCAAATCACACAAGTAATGAATTAAAAAGAAAAATTCAGCAATTGGGTTGCCTCCCAATAAGTGCTTGTTTAACGTTACGAGCCTGACCCAAAATCCTCCAGCATCCTTTAGTAGACGCATATCTTTATCACCAACACCCATTAGTAGGTGTATACAAACATAATATCCTTCAGTAGATACTCTTCCACTAACATCCATCAGTAGATGCAAATCCTTTTCATCAACACTCATCAGTAAGTGTTTGATAGCATAGTATCCTTCAGTAGATACTCAATCACCTGGCATCCATCACTAGATGTTGTGCTTCTGCTCTTGATGATCTTGTGCTCCTAGTACAAATTTTCGAATTTGATCCTGCAAACACTAAAGAACACTGCACTAGAGCACCCAATTAGCACAAACAGATAAAAAAAAGAAAAAATGAAGAGATACAAAGATAAAAAGATAAAATATAGAAAGATAGAAAAATAAAAAAAAATAGAAAGATAGAAGGATAAAAAGTAAAAAAAATAAAAAGATAGAAGAAAGATAGAAGGATAGAAGGATAGAAAGATAGAAAGAAAAAAAATAAAAAAACAAAAAGATAAAAAGATAAAAAGATAAAAAGAAAAGATAAAATTAAAAAATAAAAAATAAAAAAAAAATAAAAAATAAAAAGATAAAAAGAAAAAAAAATAAGTAAAAAAGAAAAAATAAAAAATTGGAAAGATAAAAAAAATGAAAAGATGAAAATATAAAAAGATAAAGAAAAAATAAAAAGAGAAAAAGATAAGAAGATAAAAGGATGAAAAGATAGAAAGATAGAAAGAAAAAAAAGAAAAAAATAAAAAATAAAAAATAAAAAAAATAAATAAGAAGATAGAAAGATGAAAAGATAGAAAGATAAAAAAAATAAGAAGATAGAAAGATGAAAAGATAGAAAGATGAAATAAAATAAAAAGATAAAAATTAAAGATAAAGTCTAATCGGTTAAGAATCACACAAATAAAATAGTTATATCACGAGTCCCCGCCAACGGCGCCAGAAACTTGTTTAAACCCTCGGCAAGTGTAACCGAATCGTATCAAGTAATAAACCTGGTAAGACCAAGTATCGTTCTCCCAAAGGACTCGACCTAGAAAATTATGTGATTTACTGATTATCTAAAACTTGTGACCAAATTCTTGTAGGTTTAAATGCAAAATACTGAAAAGTAAATATGAATGCATGGATTGAACAATGGTAAGAAGAAAAAAAACACGTGAATTGAAATATATGGATGATTATGTTGTTGGGGTTTATCATTTTCATCCTATCTACTCTCATGTATTTAGGAATTCATCTTTCTTCATTAATTGTTAATGCCACTTTCTAAATTACCTTAAACCCGATGTCTCGGTGAAGAAAGCCTAATCATAATCACTAGTTTAGAATGTCTTGTCTCCCTAACAATTAATCATGTATTATAGTGAACAGAAGCTTAAAGGCAACCAACCATCATACTCCTATGTCTAGGTTTATACTACTATTGGGAGAGATTCCCCAGATCTAGATTTCCTCGTATGTGTCCATATCGACAAAATCAATGATCATGACATCGAATGAGTTAAACAATGCATGCTTTGAGCAAAGAGGAAAAACCCTAACAATTAATGAAAGAAAACATGTATCTTAAAAGGATCTTGAATAACAAATTCAATACATGAGAGTTTCAAAGGATTACATTGATTCCCCAAAACCAATAAAGGTTTAGTTCTCCATCGTCATGGAAAAACTAGATGAATAATGGAATGAAAGAATGAAAGAGATAGAAAAACCCGAGAAAGAGAAGAGGGGAGCCGTCCCCATCCCCAAATCTACCCCCAAGGGGTGAAAAATGTGTTTTTGTGTTTAAGCCATCAAAAGATACAAACCGTAAGACATCCGAGTCTTTAAATAGGACATAAAAATAACAAAAAACGGGTCCAGGCCCAAAACCGATCATAAAATAGCAGAAAACTGGCCCAAAACTCGCTCTGCTTGACTAGTTGACTTTTCTGGTTGACTAGTTGACTTTTCTGGTTGACTGATTGACTTTTCTCTATTCTGGTTGACTTTTCTGGACTACAACTCCTTGATACTTCAACCCTTCTTTCAAATCATTCCAAAAACCTACAAAATCAAGGGAATTTAATGATAAAATCATAAAGCATATCCTCAACTCTCTTATTCACAAAACTAAAGCAAAATCATGAGTCCAAACAAGCTTCTAAGTCAAAAAGGGTGCATTAAGTATCAGAGTTAAGTATAAAAATAACGTTTTTTGAACCGTTTCTTGAATATGGAGCCTCAATCTCAATCACTCCATTCTCTTTAAAATCTTTCACAACCCACAACTCGTTCTTGAATCTTACAGGTGCGCCAAGTTTGAATTGTGCCTCCATCAAGTCATCATGAACCTTTTTGCCATCTTTTTCTTCTTCCCTATCCTGTGATAAGAAACAATTTTTACCTTTGATGACCGACTTTGCATCTTTAGAACTAGTCAAGTGTGCATCTCTACATGCAGCTTTATGACTAGCCTCCTTCTCTTGAATCTGCTGCTCCATGATGACAAATTTATGAACACCGAAAAACGGCGCCACAAACTTGTTTAACAATCGGCAAGTGTGACCGAATCGTATCAAGTAATAAAACTAGGTAAGACCAAGTATCGTTTTTCCAAAGGACTCACAGCCTAGTTAGTTATATGATTTGTTGATTATTTAAGACTTGTTAACAATTGATTGTAGGGTTTAAATGCAAAAGACAGTAATTAAACATGTATGCATGAATGTTGATCAATGGAAAAGGAAAACAAACACTTTAATGAATTAAATGGATGAGTATGTTGTTGGGGTTATCAATTTCATCTTGTTCACTCTCATATACTTTAGGAATTCATCATTCTTTTCATCAATTGCTAATGCCACTCTCTAAATCACCTTGCAAGAAGGCTTATCCTTAATTACGAGTTCATACAATTCCTAGCATTCCTAGTAATTAATTCTGAAGTGCAGAAGCTTAACGGCAACCAATATGCTATTGGGAGAAATTCCCCGGATCTAGATTTCCCCGTACGTTCCCATATCGACAAAATCAATAATCATGGCAATGAATGAGTTAAACAAAGCAAGCGTTAAGCAAAGAGGAAAAACCCTAACTAATGATGAAAGAAAGCATAAGTCTTAAATTAAGATGTGAAAACAAATTCCATATATGAGAGTTTCACAAGACTACATTGATTCCCCAACAACAACACAAAGTTTAGTTCACCATATTCATGGTGAAACTAGATGAACAATAATGAAAGAATGAAAGAGATAGAAAAACCCTAGAAAGAGAAGAGGAGAGCCGTCACCATCTCCCAATCTATCCCCAAGGGGTGAAAAGTGTGTTTCTGCTTTCTCCCAGCAAAAGATACAAACCCTAGGACGTGCAAGTCCTTAAATAGGGCATAAAAATAACATAAAACAAGTCCAAGCCCATAAAAACAAAAGAAAACCGGTCCAAGCCCACTTAGAATGGCGCTCAGCGGTATTTTACCGCTGAGCGGTAATAGCGCATGATACATTTTGCCCCCAGCTGCTGTTTTTGCCCCTCAACGGTGATTTTGGCACCTGAAAAGTGCCGCTCAGCGCCACTCGGTCACATTTTTTTCTGCATTCTGGTTGACTTTTCAGAATTCTAGTTGACTGGTTGGCTTTTTTGGTTGACTGGTTGACTTTTCTGGTTGACTGGTTGACTTTTCTGGTTTCTGGTTTACTTTTCAGCACTCCAATCATTCGGTACTTCAATTCTTCTTTCAAATCATTTAATTAGCCTACAAAATCTAGGGAATCTTGCACAAAACCATTAAATTCACTTTTAACTCTCTTATTCACAAAACTAAAGCAAAAATATGAGTTCAAGCTAGTTTCTAAGTCTTAAATTTGGTATCGATTTTAAGCATAAAAATAAATGTTTTTCAACCGTTATCACTCCACTTTGAAGACATCAATGATCACCTTTTCTCCTCGGTCTTGAAGCACTATCATTCCATCATCCACATTGATGATTACCTTTGCCGTTTTCATAAACGGTCTTCCAAGAATAATTGGGACCTTCTCATCCTCCTTCATCGCCATCACCACAAAGTCTACCAGGAATTTTTGTTTATGCAAACCACCATATCTTCCGCCACACCATAAGGGTTCTTGGAAGATCCATCCGCCATTAGTAAAGTCACCTTTGTTGCTTTGACTTCAAGATCACCAATTCTTTTAAGCATAGATAAAGGCATCAAATTAATGCTTGACCCTAAATCAATTAGGGCTTTCCTTATATTCTCCTTCCTAATGACGCAAGGAATAGTAAAACTTCCTGAATCTTTCACTTTTGGAGGAAGTGGCTTCTTCTCAATAACACTGCAATCTCCCTTTTCATCTAGATATCTCTTCTTTGTGGAGACTTGCTTCATGTGCTTTGCCTAAGCTGGACTTTGATGCAATGCTTCATTCAAAGGTATAGTAATCTCCAATTGCCTGAAGATATCTTTAAAGCGTCCATATTGTCTCTCTTTTTCAATCTTTTCACTCCCCTTAGGATAAGGAGGAATTTTTTCATTTTTCTCAATTTTTTTCTCTCCCCTCTTCTTGTCTTTCTCTTTTCTCTCATCCTCACCTATTATCTCTTCTTCTCTCTCCACTCTCTCTTTTCTCTCTTCTTTTTCTTCTTTTGTTTCTAACTCAACTCTTTCTTTTTTCTCATCCACCTTGTCAACATCTGCACTTACAATAGCTTTACACTCTTCCTTAGGGTTAGCCTCAATATTAGCCCTAAAACTCTTATCAGGCATATCTTCCAGCTTCTTAGCCATTTGACCAACCTGTATCTCCAAATTTCTAAATGTAGCTTCAGTGCTTTTATGGTTGGAAATAGTCACCTGAATAAATTATTGAAGAGTTTCTTCAAGCTTTGATGATTTCTCATTCAATGCAGATACTTGTTGCCATATTGATGGTTGCTACTGTGGTCTATTGAATTGTCCTGCTTGTCCAGCTTGTCCATTATAACCTTGACCCATGCTTGGGTGAGGTTTCCACCCTTGGTTGTAGTTTCCTTGGCGGTATCGAAAATGATTGGCCATAAAATTGACATCTTCTAAGGCCTCCACTGGAAAAGCACATTGACCATTGAATGATCAAGCTCATTTGTTTGTGGTTCACATGGTGTTAGAACTTGACTATATTCATATGTTGCAATATGATGATCAACCCCAAGATTGTGAGTATAAAGAAGGCGAAGTTTGTGAACATGGTCAAGATGAGGTTGATGAGGTTGGTGAGGAGGGTGAAGGTAAAGTTTGTGAACATGGTGAAGATGAAGTTGGTGAAGAGGTTCAACAAGAACTTGGTGAGGATGATCAAGCTGAAGTTGGTGAACATGATGAAGATTAAGTTTGTCAGCATGATGTTGTTGGTGATCAAGGGGATGTTGAGGATGATGTTGGTGGTGAAGGGCATCATCCGTTTGATGGTGTCTATTATGAAGGGGATGTTCAGGATGATGTTGGTGGTGGTGAAGGGGATGTTTAGGATGATGTTGTTGCTGGTGCAAAGGATGTTGAGGATAATGTTGGTGGTGGTGAAGGATACAATATAACCAATTTCTTCATCACAAGATGTGATTGATACACCACTTCAACAAAATTAAAACATAAGATATACAAAGATGATGTTAATGAACCCCATCAAACATAACATTCATATTAAAACCTTATCCCTTTTCTGACAAACCAAAAGTGATTTTTCCATATTAATAATCTTTCCCCTTTTCCATCCAATTGTACTATCCCTTTGATCTACATTATCTTTAGTGCGCCATTTAAAGAAATTACATCCTCATGTTCAGATATCGACAAGTGTACCGAATCGTATCAAGTAATAATAAATGGTAAGACCAAGTATCATTTCCCAAGAGACTCACGACACTACGCAATTATGTAATTACTTAACTAACTAAGACTTTTGATGAACAATTTGGAATTTTGAATGCAAAACAAGAAAGTAAATATGAATTCACTTTTGACCAATTGAAAGAAAAACACAAAGGCGAATTAATGATATTGAATATAAGATGAATATGTTGTTGGGGTTTAGATTTCACCTAGTTTACTCTCATGCATATATGAATTCGTCTTCTTCATTCAATTGTTAACATCACTCTCTAAATTACTTAAAACCTGATCCCTCGGCGAAGAAAGCCTATCCTTAATTACTAGACCACAATCCCTTGCATCCCTAATAATTAATTTTGCATTACGATTAGGAGCTTAAGACGACCAAAACTGATCCTCATCCCTAAGCAATACTGCTTTTGGGAGCAATTCTCCAGAACATGAATTGTAAGATACCTCCCGGTACTCATGCAAATCATACATCATGCCATGAATGAGTTAAACATAACAAGCATTGAGCAAAGAAGAATTACCCTAACAATTAATAAAAGTAACATATAATAAAGATAAATTCAAATATATGAGAGTTCACAAGGTTACATCATCCCCCAACAACAAATAATGTTTAGTTCCCCATTGTCATGGAGAAACTAGATGAACAATAGAATGAAAAAGATAGATAAACCCTAAAAACTAAAGAGGAGAGCTTCTACATCTACTTCTGCCCCCAGAGAATTGAAAAAAATATGAATTTGTGTTAATTCTGTCAAAAGATACCCTCTCTAGGTCGAGCTAATCCTTAAATAGGACTGAATTGGGCCATGAGCCAACATTGCCACAGCTCAGCGCCCCTATGATAACAGTTGAAAAACTGTTATTTTTAGACTTAATTTTGACCTTAAAGACAACCTTTATGACTTAGAAACTAGCTTGTAATCATGCTTTTTCTTATGTTTCGGAAATAAGATAGTTGGATGGGTTTTATGCTTGGTTTTCCTTGTTTTTGTAGGTTTTAAGATGAATTGAATGGAAGAAGTGAAGTATCCATAAGTTGGAGTTAGAAAAGGGAGAAAAATTGCATAAAAGAAGAGCCGCAAGTATCGCTCAGCGGAAATTACCGTTGAGCGACACTCTGAAGTCCCGTAGTCACCGCTGAGGGGCAAAACTACAGTTGAGCGTCAAATAGAAGAACCACACTGAGCGTTATTTTAACGGGCCTTGGCCCACTTTTCTGTAATCTTTAGGAGTCTATATAAGGTTTTAGTCGACCTAGGGTTAGTATCTTTTGGCAGAATGAAGCAAAATCACACTTTCTTCACCCCTTGGAGGAGGATTTGTGATGCTCAAGCTCCACTCTTCAAATTCTAGGGTTCTATCTTTCATTATTTTTCATCTAGTTTCACCATGATTATGGTGAACTAAACCTTCATTGTTGTTGGGGAATCAATGTAATCCTTTGAAACTCTCATGTATTGAATTGGTTCTTTAATCCATATGCTTTCTTTCATTAATTATTAGGGTTTTTCTTCTATACTCTATGCATGCTTTGTTTAACTCATTCAATTACATGATCATTGATTTTATTTGTATCGACATAGGGATAGGAGGATTTGTTGCCTTTAAGCTTCTGTGTGAATGTAATGCATGAATAATTGCTAGGGAGACAAGACATTGTAAACTAGTGATTAGGAGTAGGCTTTCTTCACCAAGACATTGGGTTTAAGGTAAATTAGAAAGTGACATTAACATTAATGAAGAAGATGAATTCTTGAATACATGAGAGTGGATAGGATGAATTGAAAACCCCCAAAACATTATCATTCCATATATTTCAATCACGTTTTGCTTCTTTTGTTCAATTGATCAATACATGCATTCATATTTACCTTTTAGTATTTGCATTTAAATCTACAAGAATACGTTCACCAGTCTAATTTAATCAACAAATCACATAACTGTTTAGGCCGTGAGTCCTTTGGGAAACGATACTTGGTATTACCATTTATTATTACTTGATACGATTCGGTTACACTTGCCCAGGGTTAACACCCTACTTAGGGCGCTCAGGCGTGCTTGCGAGAGGATTAACACTCAGCATTCAATGAAGGGCGCTCAGGCGTGAAACGTTACAAGAAAGATGGCACTCAGCGCCCCAAAAAGGGCGCCCAAGCGTGACTACAACCTTCTGCAACCTTCTCTTCTGGTGTTCTTTCTATCCTTTATGAGTTCCAACTTCTTGAAAACTTAACTCCTCTTCCAATTCATCCCAATTTCCTATAAAACAAAGGGATTTAGATAAAATATTCAAGTGTAACCTCAACTCTCTTATTTCCCAAAATAAACCAAAATCAAGAGAACAACCAAGTTTCTAAAGTCAAAAAGGGTTCATTTGATATCAAAATTTACTCTCAAATAACGGTGAAATCAACCGTTATCACAACCCCAAACTTGAAACTTTGGTTGTCCTCAAGCAAAACAAAATGTAACTTAGCCTAAACAACAATTCAATGGTTTAGCATATCACAAAACACTTTCTTCCAGGATAAGTAATCACCCACAATTGCTTATTATACAAATTTCAATCAAGATAAATTGATGCATTAGTCAATCAAATTCACTATGGTGCTCATATCATCACAACATACAACAAATGCAAACTCATGAATGATCAACATCCAAACAATAATGTTATCTTATTATTTTTGTGTTTCTTTTTAATTTTCATTATTTTTAGAATGAAATATTGTGCATAAGAGGTAGGATTATTTTATAAGGTGTTTTACTAAGGAGTTGAGGCTAGGAGAGTTCTTTAATTGATTCAATATTAAATGTAAATATATAATTTTTTTTTAAAAATGATTTTACCGACCGTTTTTCAGAAACTCGTGATAATTATCGGCGGTTTTCCAGAAACCCCTGAAAATAGCGGTGATTTCACATAACCCCGGTTAATTCCAGCGATTCTAGAAACCCTTGGAAATAGGGGTAGTTTTAGAAAACCGCCGGTAATTTTGTGACGCTGGTTTTCCAGTGGTGGTTTTTGTAAACGTGGGAGGTAACGTAAAAAATAACCCCTGATAAAATTACAGATTTTTATAGTGTACATGGATATGGGAGGAGTGGAACCAAATAGACATAAGAAAAAAAAACTTCAAAGAAATTAAAATTTATAGCTATTATAAAAAAATCAAGTAAAATTTTAGATGTTATTAATAAATACCACTGATAAGGTATTATGTTTTCAAAGTAATATTAGTTTGTTTTTATGTACAAGAATTCTTTTCTCCAAAAATAGTTATGCACCTAAATTTCATTTCATAGTCTAAATATTTTTCGCTGTATAGATCTCGGATGACATTTTATGCTATGTAAAAATGAAAATATCATATCAATTCAAGCAACCATTCATAACTTTTTCAGATTATTAACTTTTGCAGTGATGTTTATACTGCATTAGATGATTATTTAACAAGAATAGTGAATTTCATTGAGAAAAAAAAACACATTAGGTTTGTCTGAGTTTTAGTTGTAATATTCTTATTATTATGGCTTTAGATTTAAGTAACGAATTGCTGAAACCTGTATTTTTAAAAAAATAATTTAGGAAACTGTGTATAGAGAAAGGAATACAGCCATTCATTATCAACTGAAGATATAAATAAATTTTCATTTTTCTTTTGGATGTATCTCTTTATCTTTCTTCGGAGGTTCGAAATCAAAGAAAATGAGGTCCTCTTATCCGTTAGCATCGACACTCAGGTAATTATAATAATTAATATTTCTAGACTTTTAAATTTTGAAACTCTCATCCGCCATAAATAATTAATTTCATTTTGTATTATACTTTTTCAAACCAAAGAATTAAAAGACAACTTTTCTTTCTCCCCTCCTTACAAAACTCATTATCCGATAAACAATCATAAAAGTAAAACAACTAAACTTTCAATAAATAAGACACAGTTTAAACAGGGTTAACCGAAAATTCTTCTGTTAACATTAATATAGATAATATCTTAGTTTTTAAATCAAGAGATATGGGTAAATAGGGGTTAACCGAAAATTCTTCCGTTAGAATAATTAATTATTCACAATTAATTATAAAAGTGATTTATTTATGAAATTTAGCATAAATAATTATTCACAATAAAATTATGAAAGTGATTTATTTATGATTTTTTTTTATAATTTTAAGAGTATTGTTTATTTTAATAGTTCTTATAATAATTAAATTTTATTTCTTTTGTCATAAAATAAAAATAGAGACATTCTAAAGTGCATTCAAATAATGTGTTAAAATATATCAATTAATTTATGATATTGATTGTTGGTTGTTCGATTTGAAGAGAGAGACACAAGACCAACCATTTTTATATTCCAACACTGGCCGCATAAGATAATGGTGTGCAATTAATTTAGCTCACACATATTATTACACGTATAAACCTCAAAACCTTACAAAGAATTTATTCATGGACAGTATAAATCTCTTGATCTTTGTGACGTGGGAATGGCTTCAATTCCAATTAAATTTTGTGAAACGATCAAAGAAAATACATATTGAAGACTTATCCAATCTAAGAAGTTTTTCTTCAGGAAACATTGTTGAATGGCCATCTTTAGAGACTGTGGTGTTGAACCACTGTCCCAAAATCAAGATTTGGTTTGGGAATGATAAAAAAATCACAGTTAAAATCGACACTTATAATTGAAAATAAAGTGCAACAAATTGACCCTCATATCAAGGTTCCATATCTTTTTGAACAAGTGGTTAGTTCTCTCCCAAATGTTATTTATCACAATAGATAAACAAAATTTAACCTCCATTACACTTTTGCCATTTATATTTTGAATTATATATAATTCTAATCGTCATTTCTTTTAATCTTTTTTTAGTTAAATTTTTCCATGCTCTTCAATGCTCAAGTAGAAAAAACAAAATCTTCAAATTATCAATTTTTCCACTTGTAATAAATTAAGTAAATTCCATTAACTCAATTATTTTAAATATTTTTCCTCAAAAACTCTCCAATTAAAACATTAAATCTGTCAGGCCTCATTAAACGCACCCAAAACCCCTCTGTCAGGCTCATTTAAAACGCACTTAAAAACCCCTCTGAACGGACGCCAGGTGTCAAGCAACGAGGATTCGAAAATCAGATAGTGGAAGACAAGTGTCAGCGAGTGAGCGGACGTTCGTTTTAACGAGAGAGAAGCAAAATCTGATTTTTTGAAATTCCCGTTTCACTCACTCTGCATGCATCTTCTTCCCAAACTCTGATCTTTTCATTTTCTCCTCCTTCTCACTAGAAACCCTATCTTCTCTCTAAGGAAACTCACCCTTTCAGAGACCGTAGAAGCATTCCCGGCGTTCCAAGCTTCATCTTGAACCGACCAAGTTTCAAGATTTGATCGGGTAAGTGTATCTGTCCTTAGTCGTTCGTCTTCTGTTACACGCAAACCAAGTCCTGGTTGCATGCGGGCGTGTAGTCTAAGTTATTTTTGGTTTCATGTTGTTTGGTTTAGTTTGAAGAGTTATTGATCGTTGAGGGTAGAAAGATTGTAGTCGGACGAACCAAAACCTACCCTTAGGACGTTCAATCACGTATCCAGGTAAGGGAAGCTTATTTAATTTAATTTATATGTTGTCGTACTGTATGATCGTCCGTTATTTGACTGAATGAATATTATGCATGATGGTTGATATGTTTGGATTGTGTGAATGTTGATATGATTGTTTATGTGGAATATGATTTATTAGTATGATATGGAGTGTAAGAAGTATGCAAATTGACTATGATATGAATTTTATAAAGTTATGAAATTATGTAATGAGAAATGAGTTGAAGATAAATGAGTCCTCAATATGAAATTTTTCCATGATAATGTACGTTCGTCATTGAACGGTCTTTGACCGTTCGGTGTTTCTAGTAGACTTGTTTGAAATTGAATTCTAGTTGAGGACGAGCGTCTTCTTGTGACAGTACTGTGCTTGAGCGTTCGGCCAAGCGTAGATGCATCTGAGTATTCGGTGATGAACTTGAATGTGGTAAATATATGTATTTGTATATCTTGATTATTCGTAAACCCCACTCAAATAGTATATGACTATATTTATCAAACCCATTTTCTATAAGCTTAATAACGCTTGGCCTTATACCAAGTGTTCGTCTAGGCAAGTGTTTGGTTTCACCTCAAATGCTCGTACGGATTAGCGCTCGGTCTTACACCAAGCGTTCGTACTCGTCTCTTTTATAATCTATCTTTACGAAAATGACGTTCGTCCAACTTCAATAAGAACTTTCTTCTATACCGTGCTCGGTCATTAACTGGCATTCGGATTTTTGATGTAAATTCACATAAACTAAGTATTTATCAGCGTTCGATTCCTTCATGTAAATTCTTCTAAGTATTATTACTGAAATGTCTTGAACTGTCTATATCGATTGGTTCCGGCCTAGAGTCGTAACACTTGGCGAGGCCTTTTCATCGTTCGGTTGGAACTCTCAAGGGTCAGTTCATGTAATTGACTCACTTTGTAAGTAACGTCCGTTTTAGTCATTCTTGCAATGTGCAGTTGACTCCGGTTTCTTTTCGTAATCCTTTAGTAATCCTCTGATAACAGTTGAAAAACTATTATTTTCATGCTTAAAATTGATACTAAAAGCAACCTTTAACACTTAGAAACTAGCTTGAAATCATGCTTTTGGGTATATTTTTAGAAATAAGAGAGTTGGACAGGTTTATGCTTGATTTCAGTGTTTTATGTAGGTTTTAAGGTGAATTTGGTGAAAGAAGTGAAGAAGGATAGAGATGGAATTAGAAAAGACATAAAAAAGTGCAAAAGGAGAAGCTACAACTGCCGCTCAGCGGCAGTTTACCGCTGCGCGACACTCAGGCAATCACGGTGGATTCGCTGAGGGGTGAAAAGGCCGTTGAGGGGAGGAAAACAACTCACGCACTTACTGCTGAGCGGCACTATTCTGGGCTTGGGCCTAATTTTCTGTATATTTTAGAATAGTATATAAGCTTTAGGACGTTCTAGGGTTTGTATCTTTGGCAGAGATGAAGCAAACACTCTCTTTTCCACTCCTTGAAGGAAGATCTTGGATGCTCAGGCTACCTTCTCCTCTTTCTAGGGTTCTATCTTTCATTCTTTCATTATTGTTCATCTAGTTTCACCATGAATATGGTGAACTAAACCTTGTATTGTTGTTAGGGAATCAATGTAGTCTTGTGAAACTCTCATATATGGAATTTGTGTTTTAACATCTTATTTTAAGATACATGCTTTCTTTCATCTTTAGTTAGGGATTTTCCTCTTTGCTTAATGCTTGCTTTGTTTAACTCATTCATTGCCATGATTATTGATTTTGTCGATATGGGAACGTACGGGGAAATCTAGATCCGGGGAATTTCTCCCAATAGCATATTGGTTGCCTTTAAGCTCCTGCACTTCAGAACTAATTACTAGGAATGCTAGGAATTGTATGAACTTGTAATTAAGGATAGGCCTTCTTGCAAGGTGATTTAGAGAGTGGCATTAGCATTGATGAAAAGAATGATGAATTCCTAAAAGTATATGAGAGTGGATAAGATGAAATTGATAACCCCAACAACATACTCATCCATCTAATTCATTAAAGTGTTTGTATTCCTCTTTTCCATTGATCAAGTTCATGCATACATGTTTAATTATTGTCTTTTGCATTTAAACCCTACAATCAATTGTTAACAAGTCTTAAATAATCAACAAATCATATAGCTAACTAGGCCGTGAGTCCTTTGGGAAAACAATACTTGGTCTTACCTAGTTTTATTACTTGATACGATTCGGTCACACTTGCCGAGGGAAAAACAAGTTTGTGGCACCGTTTTTTCGGTGTTCATAAATTTGTCATCAATACATCAAAGTACTATATATTCAGTTTCATTGGCAAATTTTTGATCCACAAGTAAGCCTACATTCATCCCATCTTGGCCCATGAAGGAAGCAACTCATTTTCAACCCATGAAGACTCATGCTCAGTGCCCCTGGCTAGTGCCCACCAGTAGCAGATAGTTTTATTTAAAGCACCTGTATTTTGTGCATTCATCAACTGTTTCACGTGGCCATTACGTGGCACATGATCCGTGGTTGTAGGTTGATGATTAACTAAGTAGTTGCGTTGAGCATGGGTGCTGAAATCCCTATAAATTCAACACCTCCTTCTTGTAATCTGACTTTTTATGCATGATAGTGTTACATTGTTGAGATGACTCCAACACCCTATTGCTTGAAAGTCACCTTCAATTTTAATTCTCCCTTTACCCCTCTAGCTTCCTGATAACAGTTGAAAAACTGTTATTTTCATACTTAAAATTGATACTAAAAGCAACCTTTATACTTAGAAACTAGCTTGAAATCATGCTTTTATTGATATTTTCATAAATAAGAGAGTTGGACAGGTTTATGCTTGATTTCAGTGTTTTTGTGCCGGTTTTAAGGTGAATTTGGTGAAAGAAGTGAAGAAGGAGAGAGATCAAATCAGAAAAGACATCAAAAAGTGCAAAAGGAGAAGCCGAAGTCACCGCTCAGCGGCAGTTTACCGCTGAGCGGCACTCAGGAGCTTACGGGAGATTCGCTGAGGGGCAAAATGGCCGCTGAGGGGAGAAAACAAGACACGCACTTACCGCTGAGCGGTATTTTACCGCTGAGCGGCACTTTAATGGGCTTGGACCTAATTTTTTGTAATTTACGAATGGTATTTAAGCTTTAGGGTTTCCTAGGGTTAGGTATCTTTGGCAGAAACGAAGCAAACACTCTCTCTTCCACCCCTTTGAAGGAGGATCTTGGATGCTCAGGCTTCCTCTTCACCTTTCTAGGGTTTTATCTTTCATTCTTTCATTGTTATTCATCTAGGTTCACCATGAATATGGTGAACTAAACCTTGTATGTTTGTTGGGGAATCAATGTAATCTTTTAAAGCTCTCATATATGGAATTTGTTTTTACATCTTATATTTAAGATTTATGCTTTCTTTCATCATTAGTTAGGGTTTTTCCTCTTTGCTTAATGCTTGTGTTGTTTAACTCATTCGATGCATGATTATTGATTTTGTCGATACGGGAACGTACGGGGAAGTCTAGATCCGGGGAATCTCTCCCAATATTATATTGGTTGTCGTTAAGCTCCTGCACTTGATGAACTAATTATTAGGAATGCTAGGAATCGTATGAACTCGTAATTAGGGAGAAGCCTTCTTGAAAGGTACTTTAGAGAGTGGCATTAACAATGATGATTTGAATGTTGAATTCCTAAAATATATGAGAGTGGATAAGATGAAATTGAACCCCAACAACATATTCATACATATATTTCATTGAAAGTGTTTATCTTTTGCTTTTGCCATTGATCAAAACCTCATGCATACATGTTTATTTTTGTCTTGTGCATAATATAATCCAAATATTTCGTCTTTAAGTCTTAGCTAATCAACAAACCACACAACTAAACTAGGCCGTGAGTCCTTTGGGAAGAACGATACTTGGTCTTACCAAGTTTATTACTTGAACGATTCGGTCATACTTGCCGATTGTAAAACAAGTTTGTGACATCATATTTTGGTGTTCATAAATTTGTCCATCAAGTTTTTGGCGCCGTTGCCGGGGACTCGTGGTTTAACTGGTTAATTTGTGTGATTATTAATTATCTTTGACTTATTTTTTTTATTTTTTTTTAAAATTTCGAATTTTTTTATTTTATTTTATTTTTCTGTTTATATTTTTCAGTTTGTATTTTATTTGATTTTATTTTATTTTTCTGTTTTCTGTTTTTCTGTTTTCTGTTTTTATTTTCTGAATCTTATATCTTCTCTTATATCTTTTTGTGCTAACCAAATCTTTTCTAGGGTTTTGTGTTCTTGTGTATGCAGGAAGCAATTCGAACTAGGAGCAAGAAAACAACAGAACCTCTGCTTGAAGGATTAGAAGACAGTAGACGGAGGAGAAGAATCAGAACATCTAGAGAACTTTTTCCTCCTCCGGAAACTCTGTTGCAACCATCACCACAAGGTTCTGACAATAGCACAGAAAATATGGAGAACAATAATATCAGAAGAACTCTTGCTGATTACACCAATATAGCTGGACCTCAGCATTTTAACAGCATAGCTAGACCTAGAGTCAATGCAGCCAATATGGAGGTCAAACCAGCATTGATCCAACTGGTGAAAAGCAATCAATTTAATGGGTTATCTCATGAAAGCCCATATGAGCACCTTACTACATTCAATGAAATTTGCAACACAGTCAAAATTAATGGGGTGCCAGATGAAGCGATCAAACTTAGTTTGTTTCCTTTCTCATTGGGAGGCAATGCTAAGCTTTGGTTGAATTCTTTTCCAGAAGGAAGTTTCACAGAGTGGGAAGCAGTGGTAACAAAGTTTTTGAACAAGTACTTTCCACAATCAAAGGTGACAAAAGGCAAGCAAGAGATATCTTCATTTAAGCAGGGCATGGAAGAATCACTGGGGCATGCATGGGATAGATACAAAAGTCTACTAAGAAAAACACCCACGCATGGCTTTGAAGAACAGGAAGTAGTCTTAATTTTCCTTGGAGGGCTTGGTTCACACACTAAGATGTTGCTTCATGCCTCAGCAGGAGGAAACATCAAATGGAAAACTCCAGAGGAAGCTATAGAAATCATTGACAACATGGCTACTAGTGACAACGAACTTAACATTGAAAGAGGAGATCTTAGTCAGAAGGAGTTGTTACAATCAAATGATGCTTTGCTTATTCAAAATAAAATTATCTCTCAACAGCTTGAAGAGGTAACTATGAAACTTTCTCAAATACCACAAGAAATACAACAGATCTCAATGGTTCAAGTGCAACAACAAAAATGGCAAATGCAATGTACTCCAGTTGAGAAAACAACAAAACTTGAAGAGACTTTCCAAAGATTTTTGAAGATAAATGCGTCTTATTGTCAGAATGTGGATGCTGCATTTAAAAATATGGAGGTTTATGTTGAGAGAATAGTTGACGAGATGAAACATGATAATCTCAGAAAGGAATGTAAAACTGTTGTGACGAGAAGTGGTAGAGTGTTAGAGAAGAGACAAAAAGAAAGAGAGGAGAAAGAAAATGAGAGTGAGAGTGAAAAAGAAACATGTGAGTGGAAAGAAAGAGTTGAGAGAGAGAAAAAGAAAAAAGAAGAAGAGGAGAGGAGAGAAAAAAGAGAGAGAGAAGAGAGAGAGGAGAGACAAAAAGAAAAAGAGTATGAAAAGTCACTTCCTTATCCAAAGAGTTATTCAAGGAAGGAGAAAGAAAAGCAGTTGGAAAGATTCATGGAGTTGTTTAAGAAGCTGGAGATCACTATACCATTTTCTGAAGCATTGCAACAGATGCCAGCATATGCAAAGTTTTTGAAGGAACTCCTCACAAAGAAACACAAGTACATTGAGAAGGAAACTATCAATATACAGGGTAACTGCAGTGCAATCATATAGAAACTACCTCCTAAACTTAAAGATCCAGGAAGCTTCACTATTCCATGCACCATAGGAGATGTGACAGTTGGAAGAGCATTGATTGATTTGGGAGCTAGCATTAATCTAATGCCACTATCCATGTGCAGAACAATTCAGGGGCTGGAAATTAAACCAACCAGAATGGCTCTTCAATTGGCGGACAGGTCTCTTAAATATCCATATGGAGTGGTTGAAGATGTTCTAGTGAAGGTTGACAAATTTGTATTCCCAGTGGATTTTATTGTGATGGAGATGGAAGGAACTAGTGATGTTCCTCTTATTCTTGGGAGACCTTTTATGAAGACTGCTAGAGTTTTGATTGATGTAGAGAATGGTAAGCTTAAATTGAGAGTGGATGATGAAGAAGTCACTTTTGACGTATCCAAGGCCATGACATATCCAAATGATGACAAAGCATGTTTTCAATTTGATGAACTTGATGAAGTTTGTATGGTGCAAGAAAGGATGGTGCGAAATATTTCTCCATTGGAAAAAACTCTCATTGATGCATGTGAAGATTTAGATGAAGAAGAAGAGAAATTGATTGATGAATGTCTGATGGACTTGGAAACATTGAAAAAGAGTCCAGAGGAAGATCCAATATTCGAAATAATTGATAAGGAAGAAACAGTCAAAGCACAGACACCAGAATTAAAAAGATTGCCATCACATCTGAAATACGTGTTTCTAGAAGAAGATGGAACAAAGCCAGTCATCATCAATAACTCTTTATCTCTACAAGAAGAAGAGCAATTGATAGAAATTCTGAAAGCCAACAAAGAAGCAATTGGGTGGTCAATATCAGATCTTAAAGGTATTAGCCCAACTTACTGCATGCACAAAATTTTTATGGAAGAAGATTATAAACCAAGTGCTCAACCACAGAGAAGGTTAAATCCTGTTATGAAGGAGGTGGTTAGAAAAGAAGTGTTGAAACTGCTAGAAGCTGGTATCATCTATCCAATCTCTGACAGTGAATGGGTGAGTCCAGTACAGGTGGTTCCAAAGAAAGGTGGGATGACAGTAATTTATAATGATAAGAATGAACTTATTCCTACTCGGACAGTCACTGGTTGGCGTATGTGCATTGATTACAGGAAGCTGAATAAAGCTACTAGGAAAGATCATTTTCCTCTTCCTTTCATGGATCAGATGCTAGAAAGGTTATCAGGGCAGGCTTTCTATTGTTTTCTAGATGGATATTCTGGATATAATCAAATTGTGGTAGATCCAAAAGACCAGGAGAAGACGGCTTTTACTTGTCCTTTTGGTATCTTTGCGTATAGAAAGATGCCTTTTGGATTATGTAATGCTCCAGCTACGTTTCAGAGGTGTATGCAGGCAATCTTTGCGGATCTCTTAGAAAAATGCATTGAAGTATTCATGGATGATTTCTCAGTTTTTGGAAATTCTTTCCAAAGATGTTTGGCTAATTTGAACACTGTCCTCAAAAGATGTGTTCAGACAAATCTGGTTTTGAATTGGGAGAAATGTCATTTCATGGTAACTGAAGGAATTGTATTGGGGCATAAAATTTCTGCTAAAGGAATTGAGGTAGACAAAGCTAAAGTAGAAGTCATTGAGAAACTACCTCCACCAACAAATGTAAAGGGGATTAGAAGTTTTCTTGGTCATGCTGGGTTTTATAGAAGATTTATCAAGGATTTCTCAAAAATTGCTAAACCATTGAGTAATCTTTTAATGAAGGATGCACCTTGTGTGATGAATGAAGATTGTTTGAAAGCTTTTGAGACATTGAAGAAGAAGTTAGTGTCAGCTCCAGTAATTGTAGCACCAGATTGGAATCAAAATTTTGAATTAATGTGTGATGCAAGTGATTATGCAATAGGAGTTGTCCTTGTCCAAAGGAAAGAACAAAAGTTTCATCCAATTTATTATGCTAGCAAGGTGCTAAATGATGCTCAATTGAATTATGCTACCACAGAGAAAGAATTTCTTGCCATTGTATATGCTCTAGAGAAATTTAGACCTTATCTTATTGGGTCTAAGGTGATTGTCTATACAGATCATGCAGCTATCAAATATTTGTTGACAAAACCAGATTCTAAGCCACGTCTGATTAGATGGGTACTACTATTGCAAGAATTTGATGTAGAAATCCGTGATAAGAAAGGAAGTGAGAACTTAATTGCTGATCATTTGTCACGGTTAGTCAACAATGAGGTCACTAGCAAGGAGTCTGCAATCTGGGAATCTTTTTCAGATGAATCACTCATGTATATTCAGCAGAGGCCCTGGTTTGCTGATATGGCGAATTTCAAAGCTGCAAGAGTCATGCCGGAAGACTTAACTTGGCAACAAAGAAAGAAGTTTCTGCATGATGCCAAGCAGTTTGTTTGGGATGATCCTTATTTGTTCAAAATTAGAGCAGATAATCTTCTAAGGAGATGTGTTACAAATGAAGAAGTAGAAGGAATTCTCTGGCATTGTCATGATTCACCTTATGGAGGACATTTTAATGGAGAAAGAACAGCAGCAAAAGTCCTTCAATCAGGGTTTTATTGGCCAACTTTATTTAAAGATGCCCATAATCATGCTAGGAATTGTGATAAATGTCAAAGAGCAGGGACAATTACTAAACGTCATGAGATGCCTTTACAAGGTATTTTAGAGGTTGAGGTTTTTGATTGTTGGGGTATTGATTTTGTTGGACCTTTTCCTCCATCTTTCAACAATGAATATATTCTGGTAGCAGTGGATTATGTGAGTAAATGGGTGGAAGCATTAGCTTGTCCTAAAAATGATGCTAGCACGGTAATTAAATTCCTGAAGAGGCAGATATTTTCACGCTTTGGCACTCCAAGAGTGTTGATCAGTGATGGAGGATCTCATTTTTGCAATTATCAGCTAGAGAAAGTACTCAAACACTATGGAGTAAAACATAAGGTAGCTGCACCTTATCATCCACAAACCAATGGACAAGCTGAGGTGTCTAACAGGGAGATAAAAAGAATCCTGGAAAAAACAGTGACTTCATCAAGAAAGGATTGGTCTCTCAAATTGGATGATGCTCTTTGGGCTTATAGGACAGCAATGAAGACGTCTATGGGATTATCACCATTTCAATTAGTCTATGGGAAAGCATGCCATTTGCCAGTAGAATTGGAGCATAGAGCATTATGGGCTTTGAAATTCTTGAATTTTGATCCTTATGAAACTCAATGCACACGCAGACGGCAGATTTTGGAGCTTGAAGAAATGCGATTACATGCATATGATTCATCCAAGGCTTACAAAGACAAAATTAAATTTTATCATGATAGGAAGTTGGTGAATAGAGTTTTCAATCCAGGACAACAGGTATTATTGTTCAATTCAAGATTGAAGATATTTCCTGGGAAGCTGAAATCAAAATGGTCAGGACCATATGTGATAAAAGAAGTGCATCCGCATGGAGCAATTGAAATATTTAATCCAGCTGCTGATGATCCACAGAGAAGTTGGGTGGTGAATGGTCAACGTCTCAAACCCTATCTAGGGGGAGAGGTGCAACAATTTTCCACAATGATGTTGTTGGTTGATCCTTGAAAGTTTGGGTCAGGCTCGTGACCTTAAACAAGCGCTTGCTGGGAGGCAACCCAGTATTCTGTAACCATTATTTGTTTTTAGATTAGGGTTTGATGTACTCTATTGAACACCTGGTTTGTTATGATGGTTTGCTATTAACTGTGATTGTGTGATAAGTAATGCTGAATGATGCTTATGATTGATTGATGTTGAGATGATGTGCACATTAAAATGCTTATATAGGTGATTCACAAGCTTTGTGAACAAATGCAGGATATCATGATTGTGATTGTGAAATTAAGCAGGATGTGTATGTCAAATGTGAATGAGCTTATATGTGAGATTTTGAGCTCCAGAGTTGTTATTGTTGAATGCTATTACTTTGAAAGCATGAATGATTTTGCCCAGGTTTTCTATGATTGAATCAATTGCTTGTTTTGCATCATATGATCAAGGCCGTTTGTTGGAAACCTTTTTATTGGCCAAATTCGTAAAAATTAGCCCACTAAAAGAGAACACTTTGTGTTCTATCCTTTGAACCTTTAGCCTTGAACATACATTGAAACCCTTGATTGAAAATCTTTACCTTGAGTTAAGTAGAAGATCTTGTGTGGTACTGTTAAATGTTCAAGTTTGGGGTTGTTGGGAAAATATGAAAAAGGAAAAGCATTGAGCTAAGAGTCAAAAAGGAAGTATAGGCAAAGAAAAAGAAAAGAAAAGAAAAAGAAGTAAAGCTCAATGCAAATGCAAAGGCAAGTTGGGAAGAATAAGAAAAATTGTGTTGTTATGATTCTCTTAACTCAAGGATTTTGTGATCCAGAAAAAACCAATTTTCTTGTTAACCCAGCCACATCATAAGCCATTGAAAAGTCCTTGTGATGATGCATGCTTGTGAATATTTTTGATTGTAGTAAAATGAAAGGCAAAGTTGATTCATGTGACATTGTGATAGTAGAGTGAATGAGTGATTACCTCTTATACACTTGTGTGTGAGTGAAACACTTTACCTAGTGAGGAAATATTCCATGAACACATGAACATCCATGCTTAATTGATTGATCATTCATGAAAAATAGCATTTGTTGGAATTTAAATGACTTTGTGAACACTAAAGCATGTGCACATCTTGATTGAAATCTTGGTCATAAGTTTGATTGAAGTTTTTACTTATCATTGAAAAGAAGATTTTTGAATGAGTGAACCATCATGTAAATTGGTTGAAGATGGAGTTACATCTTGTTTGCTTGAGGACAAGCAAAGTTCTAAGTTTGGGGTTGTGATAACAGTTGAAAAACTGTTATTTTCATACTTAAAATTGATACTAAAAGCAACCTTTATACTTAGAAACTAGCTTGAAATCATGCTTTTATTGATATTTTCAGAAATAAGAGAGCTGGACAGGTTTATGCTTGATTTCAGTGTTTTTGTGCAGGTTTTAAGGTGAATTTGGTGAAAGAAGTGAAGAAGGAGAAAGATGAAATCAGAAAAGACATCAAAAAGTGCAAAAGGAGAAGCCGAAGTCACCGCTCAGCGGCAGTTTACCGCTGAGCGGCACTCAGGAGCTTACGGGAGATCCGCTGAGGGGCAAAATGGCCGCTGAGGGGAGAAAACAAGACACGCACTTACCGCTGAGCGGCACTTTAATGGGCTTGGACCTAATTTTTTGTAATTTACGAATGGTATTTAAGCTTTAGGGTTTCCTAGGGTTAGGTATCTTTGGCAGAAACGAAGCAAACACTCTCTCTTCCACCCCTTTGAAGGAGGATCTTGGATGCTCAGGCTTCCTCTTCACCTTTCTAGGGTTTTATCTTTCATTCTTTCATTGTTATTCATCTAGGTTCACCATGAATATGGTGAACTAAACCTTGTATGTTTGTTGGGGAATCAATGTAATCTTTTAAAGCTCTCATATATGGAATTTGTTTTTACATCTTATATTTAAGATTTATGCTTTCTTTCATCATTAGTTAGGGTTTTTCCTCTTTGCTTAATGCTTGTGTTGTTTAACTCATTCGATGCATGATTATTGATTTTGTCGATACGGGAACGTACGGGGAAGTATAGATCCGGAGAATCTCTCCCAATATTATATTGGTTGTCGTTAAGCTCCTGCACTTGATGAACTAATTATTAGGAATGCTAGGAATCGTATGAACTCGTAATTAGGGAGAAGCCTTCTGGAAAGGTACATTAGAGAGTGGCATTGACAATGATGATTTGAATGTTGAATTCCTAAAATATATGAGAGTGGATAAGATGAAATTGAACCCCAACAACATATTCATACATATATTTCATTGAAAGTGTTTATCTTTTGCTTTTGCCATTGATCAAAACCTCATGCATACATGTTTATTTTTGTCTTGTGCATAATATAATCCAAATATTTCGTCTTTAAGTCTTAGCTAATCAACAAACCACACAACTAAACTAGGCCGTGAGTCCTTTGGGAAGAACGATACTTGGTCTTACCAAGTTTATTACTTGAACGATTCGGTCATACTTGCCGATTGTAAAACAAGTTTGTGACATCATATTTTGGTGTTCATAAATTTGTCCATCACTTCCTTCCATAGTTGGTAGGTTGTCCCAGCTTGATCCTCTACTACACACACCTTAAATTCATCCACTTAGCCATAAACTTCCATATCTTCTACACCATGGTTTTGTTCTCTCTTTGTTGGTTTGGCAGACCATGACTGTCCAAACTCATTGGCAAGTGTACCAAATCGTATCAAGTAATATAAAATGGTAAGACCAAGTATCGTTTCCCAAGAGATTCGTGTTATTAAACAATCGTGTAATACCTTAACTAATTAAGACTAAAGAATGATTCCAATGATTAAGGGTAAAATGCAATAAAAGTAAACCTAAACTTGAATGTAAAATCTTGATCTTTTGGAACTAAAACCAAGAATGAATGAATGATATTGATGATATGAGATGATGAATTTGTTGGGGTTAGATTTCACCTACTTCACTTTCATGCATATTAGAACTCATCTTCTTCATTAGAATGTTAATGTCATTTACGAAATTACGTAGAACTCGATCCCTCAGCGTAAAAAGCCTAGCCTTAATTATTAGATCTCAATCCCTTGAATCCCTAATAACCAATTCCGCATTAAGAAAAGAAGCTTAAGACAACCAAACGTCTTATCCCTATCCCTGGGCAATATTCCTTTTCGGTGAAATCCTCCGGATGATGATTCATAAGATATTTCCCAATACTCAAACAAATCAAACATCAAGTCATGAATGGCCAAAACCAGACAAGCATTAAGAGTAGGAGAAAATCACTAACATTCAATGAAAGAAGCATAAAATATTTAAAACATGTTCAAATACATGAAAGTTTAGAGGTTACATCATTGCCAACAACAAATCAGTTTAGTTCTCCATTGTCATGGAGAACCTATGTGTACAATGCAAGAATGAATGAATGGAAACCCTAGAAAGTGAGAAGGAAAGCTCCCGCATGCCCAATCTCCCTCCAAGGGGTCGAAAATTGTGTTTCTGTGCTTCAGCCGTCCAAAGATACCAACCCTCATGTGTAGAAGCCTTTAAATAGATCAAAATTGGATCATGGGTCAATGTCGCTGGCGCTCAGCGCCCTAAGTGGGGGCAAGCAAGTGCAACTGCGAAGAGACTGGCCCTCAACACCTTGGTTGAGGGCAACCAGGCATCCTATGGTGTAGCTGACTGACGCTCAACGTCCTTATGGGGGTGCCCAGGCATGCTTGCGAGATGAGTGGCGCTCAACGAGACTTCCCACGCTCAAGGCCCCTAAAGAAGGCAACCAGGCATGGTTGCGTGACAACCAGCGCCCAGGGCCCCAGAAAAGGGAAACCAAGCGCCCTGTGCCTTCTATAGCCTTCTTTCCCAGTGCTTTTGTTGTCTCTCCTGGGTTCCAACTCCTTGATACTTTTTCTCCTCTTCCAATCATACCAATAACCTACAAATTAAGGGAATTAGTGATAAAAATCGTTAAGTATAACCTTTATTCACTTATTCACCAAATTCAACTAAAACAAGAATTTAAGCAAGTTTCAAAGTCAAAGAATGGTTAATTTAGTATCAAAATTGCATGACAAATAATGGTAAATTGAACCGTTATCACTACACACACCTTAAATTCATCCACTTAGCCATACACTTCCATATCTACTACACCATGGTTCTGTTCTCTCTTTGTTGGTTCGACGAACCATGATTGTCCAAAGTCATTGGAGCATGTCATCATGTGGTATCAGAGCTTGGGTGAAGTCTAGTAGTGAGCTAAGATCCTTTTGCCATTTTCGTGTTGTTAAAAGCATTTATGCTTTGTATTTTTCTGTTTTAAACTTTGTTTCATTGAGTTCAGTTTGTTCTTTAGGTTTTGTCTGAGTGAGTTAGTATTTTCCAGCTTTGAATCTCTTATTTCAACATTTTAATCGGTGCAAATGCATTTGTTGAGTCTTTAATTTTGAAATCATATATTGTGTTGTTAAGTCTTGTTAAGTTGATTATTCTATCATAAATTCTAGTGTATGTGTTGTTTCAAAATGCATTTTGCATTTTACTTGAGTGCTGGTTGTGTGTGACAAGATCTGCATACCATATGACTTGCGACAATTGTGTTCGAGAGCTCGATTACAAGATACGGAACATTAGTTTTGAGTTTGAAATTTTGCTCTGATTAGCACTAAGTTTTTTTTTTAATTCTGAAAGTGAATTTCAAAGGTTTCAATTTTGCTTTAGTAACAACTGCAAACCATATGAGCCATGAAATGCCTAGGATAGCTTGGTTGTAGTTTGTGAAAACTTCGAAATAATCAATTTTTAGCAATTGTCCGATCTGCATTCCTTTAGTTTGAGTCAATTTTTGAGTGTTTAATTTGGTTTAGTTTTAGACTCCTTGTCGAACTTCCTGTATTAAATTACTAGACTTTTTGTAAAGTTTCAATTGTTATTTCAGATTCATTCTTATTAATAGCATTCCATTTGAATCATTACAAATTAAAATTAGTCGTGAGGTTGAGCTAATTTGGTTGCATAAGTGGGTGTTAAAGTCAAATTTCTAATTGTTGTGTTTCTGCATCTAATAACAGTTGAAAAACTATTTTTAAACTTAATTTCGACATAAAACACAACTTTTATGACTTAGAAACTAGCTTGGAATCATGCTTTTGCTTATGTTTTTGAAATAAGAGAGTTAGATGGGTTTAATGCTTGGCTTTCCTTGTTTTTGCAGGTGTTACGATGAATTGAATGAACGAAGTGAAGTAGTCAAAAGTTGGACTCAAAAAATGAAGAAAAAGTATCTCTCAACGCCACTTTTACAGTGAGCGACACTCTAAAGTCCCGCAGTCAACGCTGTGGGGCAAAACTGCAGCTGAGCATCAAAATAGAAGAATCACGCTTACCATTGAGCGGTAATTACCGCTGAGCGCCACTTTATTGGGCCTTGGGCCAATTTTTTGTAATTTTTAAGCTATATAAGGTTTTAGCCGAATTATTGTTAGTATCTTTGGACAGAAAGAGGTGAAATCACACTTTCTTCACCCCTTGGAGTAGGATTTTGGACGCTCAAGCTCTATTCTTCACCTTCTAGGGTTCTATCTTTCATTCTTTCATTGTTTTTCATCTAGTTTCACCATGTATATGGTGAACTAAACCTTCATTGTTGTTGGGGAACCGATGCAATCCTTTGAAACTCTCATGTATTGAATTGGTTCTTTAATCTATATGCTTTCTTTCATTAATTGTTAGGTTTTTTTTTCTATACTCTATGCATGCTTTCTTTAACTCATTCAATTGCATGATCATTGATGCTATTTGTATGGACACATATAAGTACATCTAGAACTGAAGAATTTCTCCCAAGAGCAATATTGCCTAGACATAGGGATAGGAGGATCGGTTGCCTTTAAGCTTCTGTGCAAATGTAATGCATGAACAATTGCTAGGGAGACAAGACATTGTAAACTAGTGATTAAGAGTAGGCTTTCTTCACCGAGACATCGAATTTAAGGTAATTAGAAAGTGACATTAACATTAATAAAGAAAGATGAATTCTTGAATACATGAGAGTGGATTAGATGAATCAAAAACCCCAACAACATAATCATTCATATTATACATCAACCGTTTTTGCATCTTTCAAGTCCATTGATCAAAACTTTTCATTCATGTTTATTTTTCATAGTTCAAAACCAATATTTTCGGTTACAAGTCTATAATAATCAACAAATCACATAATTGTTTAGGCCGTGAGTCCTTTGGGAAATGATACTTGGTCTTACCATTTTATTATTACTTTATACGATTCGGTACACTTGCCAAGGGTTAACAAGTTTTTGGCGTCATTGTGGGGGACTCATGGTTTAACTATTCTATTTATGTGATTATTGATTAACTTTGACTTGATTTTAATCTTTAATCTTTTTGTTCTTTTTATCTTTTTGTTTTTTTTTATCTTTCTATCCTTTTATCTTTTTATCTTTTATCTTTTTAGTTTATCTTTTTTATCTTTTTGTGCTAACAATTATTTCTAGGGTTTTGTGTTCTTGTGTATGCAGGATACAATTCGGACTAGGAGCAAGAAAACTTCGGAACCTCTTGTTGAAAGATTGGACGAAAGTAGAAGGAGAAGGAGGATATGAACTTCTAGAGAATTATTTCCTTCTCCGGAAACACTTCTACAACCATCACCACAAAGATCTAACCAAAGTACAGAAGATATGGCCAAAGAGAACAATGTTAGACGTACTATGGCGGATTACACCAATGTTGTTGGCCCTCATCACTTTAATAGCATTGTTAGGCCGAGGGTCAATGCTGCAAACATGGAAGTGAAACCAGCATTGATATAATTGGTTAAAAGCAACCAATTTAATGGGCTATCACATGAAAGTCCATATGAGCATCTAACCACATTCAACGAGATTTGCAACATAGAAAATTAGGCAAAATCAATCATGCTTCCAAAGCAATAGCACTCAATCAATCAAAAACTCTAGAGCCCAATCTCTCACAGGTTAACTCAAGTTCCAACATTTAGATAAACATCTTGCTCAGTATCATAATCACAATCACAATTCATCAGGCATCTGTTTCACAATATTATGAGCAACCACCTGTGTTATTAGCATCATGCATCATCTCAACATCAATAAATATAATTAGCATCATAAAGCAACACTCATCACAAACATAACATCATCATCAAACCATTGTAGCACAGATTAAATTTTAAGCCAAGTAAATCATAACATATTCTAGAAACAGAAGCAAATTAAACTTCACAAAAATAAAAAGACAAGTTTAGATAACTGGGGTGCATCCCAGGTAGCGCTTGTTTAATGTCACGAGCTTGACCCAAAATCCTTCAGCATCCTTCAGTAGACACATATCTTTATCACCAACACCCATCAGTAGGTGAATACAAACATAGTATCCTTCAGTAGATACTTCTTCACTAACATCTTCAGTACATACTCAATCACCTAGCATCAATCAATAAATGCAAATCCTTTTCATCAACACTCATTAGTACGTGTCTGATAGCATAGTATCCTTCAGTAGATACTCAATCACCTAGCATTCATCAGTAGATGTTGTGCTTCTTTTCTTGATGATCTTGTGCTCCTAGTACAATTTTTCGAATTTTATCCTGCAAACACTAAAGAACACTAAACTAGAGCACCCAATTAGCACAAACAGATAAAAAATTTAAAAGAAAAAAAATGAAGGGATAGAAAGATAGAAAGATAAAAAGATAGAAAGATAGAATGAAAAAAATAAAAAGGTCAAAAGATAAAAAGATAAAAAGATGAAAAAATAAAAATAAAAATAAAAAGATAAACAGATAAAAAGGAAAAGATAAAAAAACTAAAAAGATAAAAAGATAAGAAGATAAAAAGAAAATAAAAAGATAAAATGATAAAAAAATAATAAAAAGAGAAAAGGATAAAAAGATAATAGGATGAAAAAATAAAAAGATAAAAAGATAAAAAGAGAAAAAGATAAAAAAAATAAAAGGATGAAAAGATAGAAAGATAAAAAGATAAAAAGATAAAAGGATAAAAAATTAAAGATAAAAAATAAAAAGATAAGAAGATCGAAAGATGAAAAGATAGAAAGATGAAAACATATAAAGATTAAAAGATAGAAAGATGAAAAGACTGAAAGATATAAAGTTAGAAAGATGAAAAGATAGAAAGATATAAAAAAATAAAAAGATGAAAATTAAAGATAAAGTCTAATCAGTTAAGAATCACACAAATAGAATAGTTATACCACAAGTCCCCGGCAACGACGCCAAAAACTTGATAGACAAGTTTTTGACTCCATTTTTGGGGATTAAAAAGTTGTTTATCAAGTTTTTATTTTTATTTTTATTTTTTTAATGAAGTAAATAAAGCATATATAATGGTGTGCTGGATGACAGTATAAAACTTAGTTTCTTTCCTTTCTCATTGGGAGGCAATGCTAAGTGATGAGTCAATATTTTATTCACTTCACTTAGCTTATTGTGCTAGAATTAATCGGGGAATTGTGCTTAAATGTCCGGTATTTTTCCATTTTTGCTAATTGTGCTTAATTTCATCAGAAATTCTTATTTTAATTAATTTGAATTATCTGAGGCTATTATTTGCATTATTGATTTCAGGGAAAATTTTGGAAATATAATTTGGGACATTTTAAGGTTAAATGATAAATGTGTGCTTGGAAAGAAGAGAGGCCCACAAGAAAAGAACAAGCTGGCTGCAATGAGGCCTCATTTATTGAATAGCAAAAGTAGCTCCACATTCATGCCACGGCTTGCACCCACTTATTTCTTTCATCCAACAATCAACAGATGAAGAAAGAAGGAGAGCACTTATTTTTGGCTTAAAATAAAGTAGCATGGGAGATAAAGAAAAGGAGGTGTTGTACACGGTTACTAGTTGGAAGAGCACATGCGGTGCTTGAACTCATTTTCTTTCTTTTAGAAAAGCTACACCAAGCATTCATTTTCGGGAGGTTCACACGGAAATAACTTCACGCTTCCAGCTAGCTTTGAAGAAGCTTCACGTATCCAAGCAAAGCAGCCACCGAAAGAAGGGATGTAGTACGTGAAGGCACATTGGATTCATTTAGAATTTCTTTTGGAATAAGTGGATTTTGTTTTTGGAATAGGAGGCCCTGACTTCATTTGGAAAAGGAAGCTCACGGCCCAATTGAAGAGGTTCAGCTTGGCAGCAGCTTGGAGAGGAAATACGCTGGCAGCAGGGGTCCATGGGAATGAACTTTGCACATCCAACACACGTCCATGGAAAGCACACGTTCACAAGGACAACAACATCCAGGAGGTGCTGGGAGAAAAAATCAAATTCATTTGGGCTGCCTGCAAATGGGAACATGCGTCTAGTAGCTGGTCCAATAACGAGTGAAGCACGGGCCAGCACAACAGCGAAAGAAAAAGGCAAGCGTCCAAGGAGAATCCAGCAACTTGGCAGCAGCGTACAATAGCTCACATCAAAAAGTCCAACAAGCCTTCACGGTGGGCAGCAACAGATCACGGTCCAGCGTCCAGCAGCTTGGAGAAGGGTTTTAAAAACCCGTGACGCTGAATGAAGGGGGGGTATCTAGGCATGGAAGGGCAGCCGCCAAGAGGAAGATGATCTTTCATTTGAGAACACACGACCACCGAGGATGAAGGGCTATGGTTGTAGATTTATCTTTTTAATTAGCGTTGGATTATTGCACTTTAATTAATTCACATGATGGAATTAAAGTCTTGTTTCATGTTGCACGGTGCCTTCATGGCTAAAGCAAAATTGCACTTATGATTTATCACCGTCTGAGAGTTTTTTTTATTCACCAACTTATGTTTTCATTCCAATTTTCCTTACGCATATGCATGTTTAATTAAATGCTCCTAAGTTTTTTTAGTGACTTATTTTTCTTTTTTTCTTTATTTAAATTTTAATATTCACTTTAATGTTTTCAATTATGTTTGATTGTGTTTAATTTCCATTTTAATTTAGTTCATTTATTATCGCAAAAACTCTTAAATAACATCCCCACTACGTGTTTGACCTGATTCCCGAACCACATTTGGTCCTTGAGAGACGACCTAGGAGTCACTTCCTAGCACTATACTGCATTCTTTAATGCACATCAAATTTGATGGGCCGCGACAACAGCATCACTAAGCTATGGTTGATATCTTTCCCGGAGGATAGATTTACTGAATGGGAAGCTGTGGTTTCAAAGTTTCTAAACAAGTACTTCCCATAATCCAAAATCAACAAAGGTAAGCAAGAAATTTCTTCTTTCAAGCAAGGTATGGAGGAAACATTAGGTCAAGCATGGGATAGATACAAGAGCTTGTTGAGAAAGACGCCCACTCATGGCTTTGACGAAGCAATGATAGTCATTCTTTTCCTTGGAGGTCTTGGTTCACAAACCAAATTGATGCTAGATGCCTCAGCTGGAGGTAATATCAAATGCAAGACTCCAGAGGTAGCTTTTGAATTGATAGACAACATGGCTACTAATGACAATGAGATGCATAGTGAAAGAGGAGCTCCACCTCAACAGAAGGGAGTCCTACAATTGCAATATCAAGATGCCTTGCTTGCACAAAATAAAATCATAACTCAACAATTGGAGAATTTGACAAAGACACTCGCTCAGTTGCCAAAGGAGCTGAAGAACGTCTTACAGGTTCAACAAAAACTCTATGAATTGTGTGATGGTGACCATATCAATGGTCAATGTGCTTTTCCAGTGGAGGCCCTTAAAGATGTCAATTTTATGGGTAATCAATTCCAATACCGCCAAGGGAATTTCAACCCAGGATGGAAACCTCACCCAAGCATGGGTCATGGTCAAAATTGACAAGCTGGACAAGTTAATAGACCACAACAACAACCATCACTATGGCAACAAGTATCTGCATTAAATGAGAGATCAACAAAGCTAGAAGAAACTCTTCAACAATTTATACAGGTGACTATCTCCAACTACAAGAGCATTGAAGCTGCAATTAGAAATTTGGAGATGCAGGTTGGCCAATTAGCTAAGAAGTTGGAGGATATGCTTGACATAAGTTTTGGGGCTAATATTGAGGTTAAACCTAAGGAAGAGTGTAAAGCTATTGTGAGTATACATGATGCGAGGGTGAACGAGAAAAAAGAGAGAGTTGAGTTAGATAAGAGAGAAGAAAAAGAAAAGAGAAAAGTTGAGGTGAGACGAGAGAAAAAGAAAAGAAGAGGGGAGAGAAAAATTTTGAGAAAAGTGAAAAAGTTCTTCCTTATCCTAAGGGGAGTGAGAAAATTGGTAAAGAGAGACAATATGAGCGTTTTAAAGAGATTTTCAAACAATTGGAGATTAAAATACCTTTGACTGAAGCATTGCAACAAATTTCTTTCTATTCAAAGTACATGAAGTAAATCCTTGCAAAGAAGAGATATCTAGAGGAGACAACTATGGATAAACAGGGAGATTGTAGAGCTATTTTGGAGAAACCACTTCCTCCAAAAGTGAAAGATTCAGGAAGTTTTAATATTCCTTATGTCATTGGGAAGGAGAATATAAGGAAGGCCTTAATTGATTTACGGTCAAGCATTAATTTGATGCCCTTATCTATGCTCGAAAGGATTGGCGATCTTGAAGTCAAGCCAACCAAGGTGACTTTGCTCATGGTGGATGGATCTTCCAAGAAACCCTATGATGTAGCGGAAGATGTTATGGTTTGTATAGAGAAACTTAAATTCCTGGTGGATTTTGTGGTGATAGAGATGGAGGAAGATGGGAAGATCACAATTATTCTTGGAAGGCCGTTTATGAAAACGGCAAAAGTAGTTATCAATGTGGATGATGGGATGATAGTGCTTCAAGACTAAGAGGAAAAGGTGATCTTTAATGTTTTCAAAGTTGAGCAACATATTGAAGAGAAGGAGACTAATCATAAAGCTGCATGTAAGGATGCACCCGTGACTAGCTCTAAAGCTGCAAAGTCGGTCATCAAAGGTAAATATTGTTTCTTGTCAGAGGTTAGGGAAGAAGAAAAAAGATGGAAAAGGAAGGATGGTTCATAATGACTTGATGGATGCACAATTCAAACTTGGCACACCGGTAAGATTCAAGAACAAATTGTGGGTTGTCAAAGATTTCAAAGAGAATGGAGTGATAGAAATTGAAGCTCCATATTCAAGAAGAGTCAAGAAGGTGGACCAGAAGTAATTGATGAGTTGGTGTGATGAAAGCAAGAAGAACACCAACACTAAATATGGAACTTGAGCTTTATTGGGTCAAGCTAATGACGTTAAAAGAGCGCTTGCTGGGAGACACCCCAGTGCTTTGAGAACATTAATATTTTGGTGATGTAATTTGAAACTTTGGAACGTTGTTATATTTAGGTTTAGCATCTACTGATGGATGCTGGGTTGGTGAGTATTTACTGAAGGATACTCAGAAGGTACACCTACTGAAGGGTGATGGTAAGATTTGCACCTACTAATGGGTGTTGGAAGATTTTGGGTCAGGCTCGTGACGTTAAACAAGCGCTACCTGGGAGAAAACCCAGTTGATTGAATTTGTCTTTGTTTGTTTGTTTTGGCTCTGTTCTAGTTGCATTATAGGGATTGATTGTTGAATGTTTGAGTGGTGTGAGAGACTAAGTGCATTGATTGAGTGAGAGTGTATGGAGTAAGTGGAAAATATATGAGATTTGAAAATTTGAGAGTTGAAGTTGAGAGGCATTGGTGACGGACACTTAGGGCAAGCTAGGAAGAAGGAGATTGGATATCGCGCATGCCGCTCAGCGCCAACTACCGCTGAGCACAAACGCTGCAGATTTTCTCTTTGGTTTTTTTAAAGTTGGGTGTTAACACTTCGGCAAGTGTACCGAATCGTATCAAGTAATAATAAAATGGTAAGACCAAGTATCGTTTCCCAAAGGACTCACGACCTAGACAGTTATGTGATTTCTTGATTAAATTAGACTTGTAAACAAAATCATTGTGGTTGAATTGCGAAAAATAAACATGAATGCAAGTTTTGATCAATTCGATTGAAAGATGCAAAACTGGTTGATGTAAAATATGGAATGACGATATTGTTGGGGTTTCCGACTTATCCTATCCACTCTCATGTATTCATGAATTTGCCTTTCTTCATTAATGTTAATGTCACTTTCTAATTTACCTTAAACCCGATGTCTCGGTGAAGAAAGCCTACTCCTAATCACTAGTTTACAATGTCTTGTTTCCCTAGCAATTATTCATGCTTTACATTCACACAGAAGCTTAAAGGCAACCAATCATCCTATTCCTATGTCTAGGTAAATTGCTTCTGGGAGAATTTCCCTAGTTCTAGATTTACCTATATGTGTCCATATAGATAACATCAATGATAAGGAATTGAATGATTTAAACAAACCATGCATAGAGCGTAGAAGAAAAACCCTAACAATTAATGAAGCAAACCATATAAAATATGAACCAATTCAATACATGAGAGTTTCAAAGGATTACATTGGTTCCCAACCAACAATGGAGGTTTAGTTCACCATAGACATGGTGAAACTAGATGAAAATAATGAAAGATAGAATCCTAGAATTTGAAGAAAGGAGCTTTCGCATCCAAAATCCGCCTCCAAGGGTGAAGAAAGTGTGATTTCGCCTCTTTCTTTCCAAAGATATCAACCCTAGGTAGACTAAAACCTTATATAGTTTATTAAAAATTACAAAAAATAGGCCCAAGCCCAATTAAATAGCGCTCAGCGGCAGAATTGCACTGAGCGGTAAGTGCGGTTCTTCCGAATGACGCTCAACGACAGTTTTAACCCTCAACGGTGACTGCGGTGCTTCAGAATGCCGCTCAGCGGTAAAAGTTACGCTCAGCGACGACTGCGGATCTTCTTTTGTGCACTTTTACTTCCTTTCCTGAGTCCAGCTCCTTACTACTTCAACTTCTTTCATCTAATTCATCTCAATTCCTACCAAAACAAGGAAAACCAAGCATAAAGTCCATCCAACTCTCTTTTTTCCAAAACTTAAGTAAAATGTTTGTCCTCAAGCAAACAATATGTAACTCACTCTTCCATCAATCAATACAATGGTTCAACACATTCAAAAACTCTTTCTTTCAAGACAAGTAATTACTCAGATCAGCTTATAAAAAAGAATTCAGTCAAGATGCACACATGCTTTGATTCAATCAAGCTCATTGTGGTGTTCACGTAATCACATAGTATCCAACAAATTCTATTCTCATGAATGATCAATTAACTAAGCATAGATGTAATCATGTGCTCATGGAATTGTTCCTCACTTGATAAAGTGTTTCACTCAATCACGCAAGTGTATATAGAGGTCACTCATTCACTCCACTATCACAATGTCACATGAATCAATTTGCCTTTCATTTAACCACAATCAAACACATTCACAAGCAAGCATCATCACAAGGACTTTCTATGGCTTATAATGTGGCTGGACTAAGAAGAAAATAGGTTTTTATGGATCACTGATAACAGTTGAAAAACTGTTATTTTCATGCTTAAAATTGATACTAAAAGCAACCTTTAGACTTAGAAACTAGCTTGAAATCATGCTTTTATCTATATTTTCATAAATATGAGAGCTGGACAGGTTTATGCTTGATTTAAGTGTTTTTGTGCAGGTTTTGAGGTGAATTTGGTGAAAGAAGTGAAGAATGAGAGAGATGACATTAGAAAAGACAAGAAAGAGTGCAAAAGTAGAAGCCGAAGGCACCGCTCAGCGGCATTTTACCGCTGAGCGGCACTCAGGAGGTTGCGGGAGTCACGCTGAGGGGCAAACTGGCCGCTGAGGGGAAGAAACGTGAAGCGCAATCACCGCTGAGCGGTATTTACCGCTGAGCGGCACTTTTATGGACTTGGGCTTTTGTAATCTTTTGTAATTCTAAACTAGTATATAAGGACTTACACGTCCTAGAATTAGTATCTTTGGCAGAAACGAGGCAAACACTCTCTCTTTCACCCCTTTGAAGGAGGATCTTGGATGCTCAGGCTACCTCTTCACCTTTATTGGGTTTATTCTTTCATACTTTCATTGTAATTCATCTAGGTTCACCATGAATATGGTGAACTAAACCTTGTATGTTTGTTGGGGAATCAAAGTAATCTCTTGAAGCTCTCATATATGGATTTGTTGAGTACATCTTTGAATTAAGACATATGCTTTCTTTCATCATTAGTTAGGGTTTTTCCTCTTTGCTCAATGCTTGCATTGTTTAACTCATTCTAATGCATGATTATTGGTTTTGTTGATACGGACACGTACGGGGAAATCTAGATCCGGGGAATTTCTCCCAATATTATACTGACAATATTATATTGGTTGCCTTAAGCTCCTGCGCAAAATAAACTAATCATTAGGAATGCTAGGAATTGTATGAACTATTTGATTAGGGAGAAGCCATCTAGAATGGTACTTTAGAGAGTGGCATTAACAATGATGATTTGAATGTTGAATTCCTAAAATGTATGAGAGTGGATGAGATGAAATTGACCCCCAACAACATATTCATTCATATATTTCCTTGAAAGTGTTTATCTTTTGTCTTTGTCATTGATCAATTCATGCATACATATTTAATTTTCGTCTTTGCATATTAAACTTCAATTATTGTGTTCTTAAGTCTTAGCTAATCAACAAATCACATAACTAAACTAGGCCGTGAGTCCTTTGGGAGAACGATACTTGGTCTTACCAAGTTTATTACTTGAAACGATTCGGTCATACTTGCCGATTGTGAAACAAGTTTGTGACATCATATTTTGGTGCTTACAAATTTGTCCATCAAGTTTTTGGCGCCGTTGCCGGGGATTCGTGGTTTAACTGGTTAATTTGTGTGATTATTGATTATCTTTGACTTTAATTTTGAATTTCTGTTTTTATTTTTTCTGTTTTTATTTTTCAGTTTGTATTTTATTTGATTTTATTTTATTTTTTCTGTTTTCTGTTTTTCTGTTTTCTGTTTTTATTTTCTGTTTTTTTATTTTTCGGTTTTTATTTGATTTTATTTTATTTTATCTTTTAGATTAGATTTTATTTTTTTAGATTAGGTTTTATTCTATTTTATTTGATTCTATCTTCTAAATCTTTTATCTTCTTATATCTTTTCAATCTTTATTTTCTTCTATATCTTTTTGTGCTAACAAATCTTTTCTAGGGTTTTGTTTTCTTGTGCATGCAGGAGGCAATTCGAACTAGAAGTAAGAAAACAACAGAACCACTACTTGAAGGGCTAGACGAGAGTAGAAGGAGGAGAAGAATCAGAACGTTCAGAGAACTTTTCCCTTTTCCTGAAACTCTCCTACAATCATCACTACAAGGTTCTGTTCATAGCACAGGGAGTATGGAGAACAATAATAATGCTAGAAGAACTCTTGCAGATTACACTAATCTTGCTGGACCTCAACACTTCACTAGCATAGCTCGACCTAGAGTCAATGCAACCAACATGGAGGTCAAACCAGCATTAATTCAACTGGTGAAGAGTAATCAATTTAATGGGTTATCACATGAAAGCCCATATGAGCACCTTACAACATTTAATGAGATTTGTAACACGGTCAAGATTAATGGGGTGCCAGACGAAGCTATCAAACTTAGCTTGTTTCCTTTCTCATTGGGAGGCAATGCTAAGCTTTGGTTGAACTCTTTTCCAGAAGAAAGTTTCACGGAGTGGGAAGCAGTGGTTGCAAAGTTTTTGAATAAATACTTCCCACAATCTAAAGTGACTAAGGGAAAGCAAGAGATATCTTCATTCAAGCAGGGCATGGAAGAATCACTTGGACATGCATGGGACAGATACAAAGGATTGTTACGTAAAACTCCTATGCATGGTTTCAGAGAAGAAGAAGTAGTCCTAACTTTCCTTGGAGGGCTTGGTTCACAAACCAAGATGATACTGAATGCTTCAGCTGGAGGCAATATCAAATGGAAGACTCCAGAGGAAGCAACTGAAATTATTGAAAATATGGCTACTAGTGACAACGAACTCAATATTGAAAAAGGAGACTTTCATCAGAGGGAGTTGTTACCATTACATGTTGCTCTGCTAGAACAAAATAAAACTCTCTTTCAACAGCTTGAGGAAGTAACCATGAAACTTTCTCAAATACCACAGGGAATACAACAGGTCTCAATGGTTCAAGAACGACAAAAATGGCAGATGCAAGTTACTCCAGTTGAGAAAACAACAAAGCTTGAAGAGACTTTCCAGAGATTCTTGAAGACAAATGCGTCCTATTGTCATAATGTGGATGTTGCATTTAAAAAAATGGAGGTTCATGTTGAGAGAATAGTTGACGAAATTAAACAGGATAATCTTGGAAAGGAGTGCAAAACTGTTGTGACTAGAAGTGGTAGAGTGTTAGAGGAGAGACAAAAAGAGAGAGAGGAGAAAGAAAATGAGAGTGAGAGTGAAAAAGAAACATGTGAGAGAGAGAAAAAGAGAAAAGAAGAAGAGGAGATGATACAAGAAGGCCTAGCACCATTGGACCTATCACAAGAGGGATGATCAAGAAGTTACAAGATGAGTACTCTCCCAAAGGCCAAACCCTCTTTGCTATCTTTGGATGGAAGATTGGAGACCTAGAAGATGCTTGTAAGATGCCAAAACATGGCGAAGGGTAAAAGTGGACTTTGGCACATGGGGGGGGTGTGCGCATAGTAGTTTAAGGGGTAGTATTAGCTTATTTCAATTCTTTATGCGCATATGTAATAAGCCACGTGAATAATATGGCTTCTAAAAGAACCATCACATTTTGCACATGTGGGTAAGGTGGCACTTGATCCGTATTTTGTGGATCTCCTTACTTCACATACATTGCATGGCATGGAGCTGAGAGTTAGCTATATAAGCTACTAGGATAAGCCTGTATATCACTTTTGGAAATATATAGAAGATGAATTCTGCACTCTGCAAATTTTTCTCATCCGAAAGTCCTCTTTGCTTGCTTGCTTTTTCCATTGCTATCTTCTTCCATTGTGGAAGCCGCCTGAGATAGCCTACCATTCCCTCAAGCCACTTCCATTTCACTTCATCTAATCACTTCAATCCGCTGCACACATTCCACTTAATCCAACCAACACCGAGAGCATTCTCTGCTACAAATTCTCCAGCACTGTTCCACTGATTCTTCAATTGCAGCAGAGTAGATTGCTTCATCCAGACTCACGGATCTGTTCCTATGCATCATCCTTGATGCATCAAGTGGTATCATGAGCCTAGGTTCAAGTTAGAACCGTGAGATAAGTCCAGATTTCCTCCATTCCTGTGCTGTCAAATTTTCCTGGTTGTTCTTGATGTATTTCTGAAAATTCTGCACTGTTTTTCATCAATTATTGCTGTGTTTAGGATCTATTCTTAATTTCATTGGCTACTAGCTGTCTTTGCTTGAGTTTTCCTTCATTTTATTCGGCTGTCTTTGCTTGTTTGAGTCTATTTTACCATTTAAACATCATTTCTGGTTTTGTCTTAAGTCTTGTTAGTTACTTTGCTGTTTTTGTTATCAAATCTGGTTTTCAACCAAGTTTTACCAAAAATCTGAGTTGTTTGAATGTGGCTACGCCAATTAAGAGCAATGAACAATCAAGAGATGAGCTCAGGTGTTTAATTTTTGCCAACCAAACTCAGATCTGCATGGTTTCTGTTCTGTTTTCCAGAAAGTGTACTGCTGTAAAAAAAAAAAAAAAAATTCTGTTGTTTATATAGCTTTGTGCACTGTTTTAGTGAACAGCAGTTGAATGATCCATTGTCTGAACCATTTGGAAAATGAAATGAGTTGATTCCAAATAGTTTGTCATGTTCCAAGCATTTAGCCGAGATGCATGTGTCTCCTTGAGAAAATTCTGCTTAATTGTGTGTGGTTAGTATTAGATCATTGCTAACCATCATCAACACTGAAATTCTGCATTTGTGCAACTTTCAAATACCATTTCTAACTCCTCTATGCTGTTTTCAAATCAGAATTGCTTTAGAATCAAAATTTGACCATGCTAGTTGTTAAATTTAGCTGAAATATGGTACTGCAGTAGTGATTTTCTGTTTTATATAGTTTTGATGTATCCAATTAGTTCCATCAAGTCATAAATCATCATCAAAACATGTTTGAAGCATTGGAAAACAACTAGGTGCAGTACTGTTCATTTGGTCTATTTTTTTTTTTTTCTGCATTGAAAAATTGACTCTGCTGCCAAAAACTGTGCTGGTTTTTTTTTTCTGTCAAATTTTGCACTGCATTACTTTGCTTGATTCATCATTTTAGATGCAGTAAAAGCCATGGTCCATTTAAGATATTAAGATAACAATTCAAAAGAGATATTACAAACGTTAAAAGGCAATTAGGACCATTGCATCATCAGCTTCGAAAGTTTGAAGTGTATAAAAATCTGGTGCAAAAAAAAAAAATCTGGTGCAGAAATCTGGATCAGGCATTTCATCAAACAGTTTTGTCAATTTTCAATGCATAACCAATTTGTGTGTGATTCTGATTTAAAGTCTTTTCTTGTGTTTTAAATCTGATCTAGAACCATTCTTAGGATCTATTTGAGGTGCCACCGTGTTTGAAAGCTCTGTCATTGCTTGATTTTCGATTTTTTCTACATTCTGCACACCAACTGTTTGAAACATTTCCTGGTGTTGCTGTCTTTTGGTTGTGAAAATTACAGCACTTGAGGTGATATATTCAGTGATTAATTGGCTTGTTGGATAGGTGGTTTATACCTCAGGAGGTGTATCACAATTGGAAGCATCAAAGAAGGTTCAATGAAGAGGATCAAAGACAAGAAGATGGTACTTTGGATGGGAAAACCGTGACAATTCTGCAGCACACTTTAGAAGTGCAAAGTTGTGTTCTTGAGTGATCACTTGCAGCTGAGAGGATTGTTGTGAATTAAGCATAGTTCATTCTTTGTTTTGAGAAGCCAAAGCTGCACACATCTTCCCCTTAGCCAATTCGCAATTTTTTCTTGCAATTTACCAAATTTCTTTGTAATTTCCATTGGTTTTCTTTGGTTGTAAGTTCCAAATCCAAGCAAGTGAGGTGCTAGAGTTCACAAGTGCTCTTCCCTCATTTGTAACTAGACTCAAAAGAAGTCTCACAACCTAAAATTGAGTAGTCGGTGAGTGTGTCTTAGATCCAAAGTCTAAGCCTCACCTAGGAAACCTCACTTTAATTGCTTTTCCAATTCTCGACTAGATAACATATATCTTGTGCGAATAGGAAGCTCTCTTAGGGGTCCGAATTTAGAGTTTAGGTTGTGTCCTTCCTTTGCTTTGTGTTTTTCTTTGTTGTCTTTAAGACTTAAGTGGATTTAAGAGTGATTTTGATCTAAGGACTCTAGTAAGTAGCAAGAAGCATATTTGGCAAGGAAAAGGCTTGGTACTTAAGCATTCCTAGTGAATCACCTCCCTTACCTGGAATATTGCTTCAAGTGAAAATCTCTAGTCTTTACTTCAAGAATAACATTTAAGTCCATCATAATGTCTAGAAGGCATTCTCCTAGGATTAGTGATAGTGAAAAAGAACATTTTTCTCTTCAAACTTTAGTTAATGAATTCAAGGAAATAAGAAGAGAAATGAATGAAGAGAAAGCCAATAGAGAGCTTCAAAATGCTGTTATTCAAGATGAGTTGAGAATGATAAGGAAAAGCAAGTCTAGGGGAAGTCAGAGTGAAAACTCTCAAGAGGGAGGGATGTCTTTGAGTCTGGGTGATTATTACCCTCATCAGCCTTCTACTTCTAGGAGGCATAGGAGAAATTCTCATGCACCCCCACCACCTAAAGAAGTCAATGTTGTGTTGCCTCACTTCCATGGGAAGGACAATGTAGAGGCTTATCTTGATTGGGAGATGAAGGTGGAACAATTGTTTGAATGCCACCAAGTGAGTGAAGAGAGGAAGGTCTCTCTAGCTACCCTAAGCTTTCAAGGGTATGCAATGTATTGGTGGACTGCCTTGGTCCAAGAGAGGCTTAGACATCAAGCCCCTCCCATCCACTATTGGAATGATCTCAAGTCTGCCCTTAGGAGGAGACACATTCCCTCCTACTACAATAGAGAGCTCATGGATAAACTCCAAAGGTTACAACAAAGGTCTATGACAGTTGAGGAATATAGACAAAAGATGGAGTTGTATATGATGAGGGCAGGCATAGTAGAAGGTCCAGAAACTACTTTAGCTAGATTTTTAAGTGGGCTCAATTTTGACATAAGAGATAGGGTTGAACTTCTACCTTATAGAGATTTGAATGATCTTGTTCAAATGTGTATAAAGGTAGAACAACAAAACTTGAGAAAATCTTCTTCTAAAAGAATTCAAGTTCAACCTACTTTTGAAAAGAAAATTTTTAAAGAAAAGGAGCCATTTAAACCTCTAGCCAAAATAGAAGAGAGACCCAAGAAAGAGACACCCTCACACACAAGAACAAGTGAAATCAAATGTTTCAAATGTCTAGGAAGGGGTCATGTAGCTACTCAATGTCCTACAAAAAGAAACATTATTTTGAAAGGCAAGGACATTTATAGTAGTGAAAGTGACACCCCAACTAGTACAAGTGAGAGTGAGGAAGAAGAGAGGGAAGAGGAAATATATGCTGATGATGGGCAACTTCTCATGGTGAGAAGGATACTTAGCAACCAACCAAGTCTTGAACACATATCACAAAGAGAGAACATCTTTCACACAAGATGTAAAATTCAAGAAAATCATTGTTCTCTCATTGTTGATAGTGGGTCTTGTTGCAATTGTTGTAGCACAAGGTTGGTTGAGAAGTTGAAACTTGATATTATACCCCATCCAAAACCTTATAAACTTCATTGGCTAAATGAAGATGGGGATATAATAGTCAAGAATCAAGTGAAGTTGGCATTTTCCATTGGGAACTTCAAAGATGAAGTTTTATGTGATATAGTTCCCATGGAAGCATGTCATGTGTTATTGGGGAGACCATGGCAATTTGATCATCAAACTATCCATCATGGTCTAACCAATACCATCACTATCCATCAAAAGGACAAGAAGTTTGTGCTTCATCCTTTGACTCCTACCCAAGTGGCTAAGGATCAAGCACAAATGAAGATTTTAAGAAAGCAAGAACATGATCAAAAGAAAAAGTCAAAAAGAAAGGGAGGTATAGAAACAAGTGTGCCACCTAAGGTCACTCAACATGAAGTCCTTTTAAACAAAAAGACTTTAATCAATACACTTCAAGTTGAGCAACCTTCATATCTTCTTCTTTGTCAAGGAACACTTACATGCACATCTAGTGATTCAAAGACTTCAACTCTTTCTCCATCCATTCAAAAACTTTTGAAAGAATTTGATGATCTATTCCCACAAGAAATTCCAAAAGGGCTTCCACCCATAAGAGGAATTGAACATCAAATTGATTTCATTCCAGGGGCAGTTCTTCCTAATAGGCCAGCCTATAGGACAAACCCCCAAGAAACTAAGGAGATTGAGACACAAGTCCAAGAGTTGCTAGATAAAGGCTTAGTTCAAAAGAGTCTAAGTCCATGTGCTGTACCAGTATTGCTTGTTCCAAAAAAAGATGGGAAGTGGCGCATGTGTTGTGATTGTAGAGCTATCAACAACATCACAATCAAGTATAGACATCCCATTCCTAGGCTTGATGATATGTTGGATGAATTGCATGGAGCACAAATATTTTCAAAGGTAGATTTAAAAAGTGGCTATCACCAAATAAGAATTAAAGAAGGTGATGAATGGAAAACTGCCTTTAAGACCAAGTTTGGATTATATGAATGGCTAGTTATGCCTTTTGGTCTTACAAATGCTCCAAGCACATTCATGAGACTTATGAATCATGTCCTTAGGGATTGCATTGGGAAGTTTGTAGTTGTCTACTTTGATGACATCTTGGTATATAGTCAAAATTTGCAAACTCATGAAAATCATTTGAGAGTTGTTTTAACAATTCTTAGAACACACAAATTGTTTGCAAACTTTGACAAGTGTACCTTTTGTGTTGATAGTGTCATATTTCTTGGTTTTGTGGTCACCAAAAATGGGGTTCATGTGGACCCAGAAAAAATAAAGGCCATCCAAGATTGGCCTCCTCCAAAGAATGTAGGAGAAGTAAGGAGCTTCCATGGGTTGGCAAGCTTTTATAGAAGATTTGTTCCTAACTTCTCTAGTCTTGCTTCACCTCTCAATGAGTTGGTGAAAAAGGATGTTACATTCCATTGGGGGGATAAACAACAAAAAGCTTTTGAGCTACTCAAAGAGAAGCTCACACAAGCACCCATTCTAGCTTTGCCAAATTTTTCCAAAACTTTTGAGCTAGAATGTGATGCTTCAGGAATTGGCATAGGTGCAGTATTATTACAAGAAGGACACCCAATTGCATACTTTAGTGAAAAACTTCATGGTGCCTCTTGTAATTACCCCACCTATGACAAAGAACTCTATGCACTTGTGAGGGCTCTTCAAACTTGGGAACATTACCTTGTTGCCAAGGAGTTTATCATTCATAGTGATCATGAATCACTTAAGTATTTGAAGAGTCAACACAAGTTACAAAAGAGGCATGCTAAGTGGTTGGAATTCATTGAACAATTCACTTATGTTATTAAATACAAGAAAGGAAAATCCAATGTGGTGGCTGATGCTTTGTCAAGAAAAATTAATCTATTAGCCACATTGGGAGCTCAAATTCTTGGATTTAATAACATTCTTGAATTATATTCACAAGATCTTGATTTTGCTCATATCTATGAGGAATGTCTCAATAAGCCTCAAGGAGGATTCTATGTGAAAGAGGGGTATCTTTTTAAAGAAGGAAAAATTTGCATTCCCCAAGGTTCACATAGAAAACTCCTTGTTAAAGAGACACATGAGGGAGGATTAATGGGACATTTTGGGGTAGAAAAGACCCTTGGCATGTTGAAAGAAAAATTCTTTTGGCCTCACATGAGAAGGGATGTTCAAAGGCATTGCTTTAAGTGTATAACTTGTTTAGAAGCTAAATCTAAATCAATGCCTCATGGACTTTATACACCTTTGAATGTTGCTTCCACCCCTTGGGAAGAGATAAGTATGGATTTTGTGTTAGGTCTTCCCAAAACTTCTAGGGGTTTTGATTCTATCTTTGTGGTGGTAGATAGGTTTAGCAAAATGGCTCATTTTATACCTTGCCACAAAGTAGATGATGCAAGCAACATTGCAAAGTTATTCTTTAGAGATGTGGTTAAACTTCATGGTCTACCTAAAGTAATAGTTTCGGATAGAGATACAAAATTTCTTAGTCACTTTTGGAGGACCTTATGGTCTAGATTAGGGACTAAGTTATCTTTTTCTACTACTTGCCATCCTCAAACAGATGGTCAAACTGAGGTAGTAAATAGATCTCTTTCCACTTTACTCAGGGTAGTTCTAAAAGGTAATCACAAATCTTGGGATGAGTATCTTCCTCATGTTGAGTTTGCCTACAATAGAGTAGTTCATGGAACTACTAAATTGTCTCCTTTTGAAGTTGTTTATGGTTTTAATCCTTTGACACCCATGGATTTAATACCCCTTCCAAATGCTATTGATTTTGTTCATCAAGATGGGGTATCTAAATCTAAGTTTATCAAAGAATTACATCACAAGGTTAAAAACCAAATTCAACAACAAAATGAGAAATATGCCAAGCAACACAACAAGGGCAAGAAAGAGTTAATCTTCAATGAAGGTGATCTAGTTTGGGTTCATCTTAGAAAGGAAAGATTTCCTCAACTAAGAAAATCCAAACTCAATCCTAGAGGAGATGGACCTTTTAGAGTGATCAGGAGGATAAATAACAATGCATATCAAATTGATCTACCTCCTGAATATGGTGTTCATGCTACCTTCAATATCTCTGACCTTAAACCTTTTGCAGGTTATGCAAGTGAAGATGACGATCCTATGGATTTGAGGGCAAATCCCTCTCAAGAGGGAGGGGATGATACAAGAAGGCCTAGCACCATTGGACCTATCACAAGAGGGATGATCAAGAAGTTACAAGATGAGTACTCTCCCAAAGGCCAAACCCTCTTTGCTATCTTTGGATGGAAGATTGGAGACCTAGAAGATGCTTGTAAGATGCCAAAACATGGCGAAGGGTAAAAGTGGACTTTGGCACATGGGGGGGGTGTGCGCATAGTAGTTTAAGGGGTAGTATTAGCTTATTTCAATTCTTTATGCGCATATGTAATAAGCCACGTGAATAATATGGCTTCTAAAAGAACCATCACATTTTGCACATGTGGGTAAGGTGGCACTTGATCCGTATTTTGTGGATCTCCTTACTTCACATACATTGCATGGCATGGAGCTGAGAGTTAGCTATATAAGCTACTAGGATAAGCCTGTATATCACTTTTGGAAATATATAGAAGATGAATTCTGCACTCTGCAAATTTTTCTCATCCGAAAGTCCTCTTTGCTTGCTTGCTTTTTCCATTGCTATCTTCTTCCATTGTGGAAGCCGCCTGAGATAGCCTACCATTCCCTCAAGCCACTTCCATTTCACTTCATCTAATCACTTCAATCCGCTGCACACATTCCACTTAATCCAACCAACACCGAGAGCATTCTCTGCTACAAATTCTCCAGCACTGTTCCACTGATTCTTCAATTGCAGCAGAGTAGATTGCTTCATCCAGACTCACGGATCTGTTCCTATGCATCATCCTTGATGCATCAGGAGAGGAGAGAAAAAAATGAGAGAGAAGAGAGACAGAAAGAAAAAGAGTATGAAAAGCCACTTCCTTATCCAAAGAGTTATTCAAGGAAGGAGAAAGAAAAGCAGTTGGAAAGATTCATGGAACTGTTTAAGAAGTTGGAGATCACTATACCATTCTCTGAAGCATTGCAACAGATGCCAGCATATGCAAAATTTTTGAAGGAACTTCTCACAAAGAAACACAAGTACATTGAGAAGGAAACTATCAATATACAGGGCAATTGCAGTGCAATCATACAGAAACTACCTCCTAAACTTAAAGACCCAGGAAGCTTCACCATTCCATGTACCATAGGAGATGTGAAAGTTGGAAGAGCATTGATTGATTTGGGAGCTAGCATTAATCTAATGCCGCTATCCATGTGCAGAACAATTCAGGGGTTAGAAATTAAACCAACCAGAATGGCTCTTCAATTGGCAGACAGGTCTCTTAAATATCCATATGGAGTGGTTGAAGATGTTCTAGTGAAGGTTGACAAATTTGTATTCCCAGTAGATTTCATTGTGATGGAGATGGAAGGAGCTAGTGATGTTCCTCTTATTCTGGGGAGACCTTTTATGAAGACTGCTAGAGTTTTGATTGATGTGGAGAATGGTAAGCTTAAACTGAGAGTTGATGATGAGGAAGTTACTTTTGATGTATCCAAGGCCATGACGTATCCAAATGATGACAAAGCATGCTTTCAATTTGATGAACTTGATGAAGTTTGTATGGTTCAAGAAAGAATGGTGCGTAATATTTCACCATTGGAAAAAACGCTCATTGATGCATGTGAAGACTTGGATGAAGAAGAAGAGAAATTGATCGATGAATGTCTGATGGACTTGGAAACATTGAAAAAGGGTCCAGAGGAAGATCCAATATTTGAAAAAATTGATAAGGAAGAAACAATCAAAGCACAGTCGCCAGAATTGAAAAGATTGCCATCACATTTGAAATATGTGTTTCTAGAAGAGGGTGGAACAAAGCCAGTCATCATCAACAACTCTTTATCTTTACAAGAAGAAGAGCAGTTGATAGAAATTCTGAAAGCCAACAAAGAAGCAATTGGGTGGTCAATATCAGATCTCAAAGGTATTAGCCCAACTTATTGTATGCACAGGATTTTTATGGAAGAGGACTATAAACCAAGTGCTCAACCGCAGAGAAGGTTAAATCCTGTCATGAAGGAGGTGGTTAGAAAAGAAGTGTTGAAACTGCTAGAAGCTGGTATCATCTATCCAATCTCTGACAGTGAATGGGTGAGTCCAGTACAGGTGGTTCCAAAGAAAGGAGGGATGACAGTAATTTATAATGATAAGAATGAACTTATTCCTACTCGGACAGTTACTGGCTGGCGCATGTGCATTGATTACAGGAAGCTGAATAAAGCTACCAGGAAAGATCATTTTCCTCTTCCCTTCATGGATCAGATGCTAGAAAGGTTATAGGGCAGGCTTTCTATTGTTTTCTGGATGGATATTCTGGATATAATCAAATTGTGGTAGATCCAAAAGACCAGGAGAAGACGGCTTTTACTTGTCCTTTTGGTATCTTTGCATATAGAAAGATGCCTTTTGGATTATGTAATGCTCCAGCTACGTTTCAGAGGTGTATGCAGGCAATCTTTTCTGATCTTTTAGAAAAATGCATTGAAGTATTCATGGATGACTTCTCAGTTTTTGGAAATTCTTTCCAAAGATGTTTAGCTAATTTGAACACTGTCCTCAAAAGATGTGTTCAGACAAATCTGGTTCTGAATTGGGAGAAATGTCATTTCATGGTAACTGAAGGGATTGTACTGGGGCATAAAATCTCTGCTAAAGGAATTGAGGTGGATAAAGCCAAAGTAGAAGTCATTGAGAAACTGCCTCCCCCAACAGATGTAAGGGGGATTAGGAGTTTTCTTGGTCATGCTGGGTTCTATAGAAGATTCATCAAAGATTTCTCAAAAATTGCTAAACCATTGAGTAATCTTTTGATGAAGGATGCGCCTTTTGTGATGAACGAAGATTGTTTGAAAGCTTTTGATATATTGAAGAAGAAGCTAGTGTCAGCTCCAGTAATTGTAGCACCAGATTGGAATCAAAATTTTGAATTAATGTGTGATGCAAGTGATTATGCATTGGGAGTTGTTCTCGGCCAAAGGAAGGAACAAAAGTTTCATCCAATCTATTATGCTAGCAAGGTGCTGAATGATGCTCAATTGAATTATGCTACTACAGAGAAAGAGTTTCTTGCCATTGTATATGCTCTAGAGAAATTTAGACCCTATCTTATTGGGTCTAAGGTGATTGTCTATACAGATCATGCAGCTATCAAATATTTGTTGACAAAACCAGATTCTAAGCCACGTCTGATTAGATGGGTACTACTATTACAAGAATTTGATGTAGAAATCCGTGATAAGAAAGGAAGTGAGAACTTAATTGCTGATCATTTGTCACGGTTAGTCAACAATGAGGTCACTAGCAAGGAGTCTGCAATCTGGGAATCTTTTTCAGATGAATCACTCATGTATATTCAGCAGAGGCCCTGGTTTGCTGATATGGCCAATTTCAAAGCTGCAAGAGTCATGCCAGAAGATTTAACTTGGCAACAGAGAAAGAAATTTCTACATGATGCCAAGCAGTTTGTATGGGATGATCCGTATTTGTTCAAAATTGGAGCGGATAATCTTCTAAGGAGATGTGTTACAAATGAAGAAGCAGAAGGAATTCTCTGGCATTGTCATGATTCACCTTATGGAGGACATTTTAATGGAGAAAGAACAGCAGCAAAAGTCCTTCAATCAGGATTCTATTGGCCAACTTTATTTAAGGATGCTCATAATCATGCTAGGAATTGTGACAAATGTCAAAGAGCAGGGACAATCACTAAACGTCATGAGATGCCTTTACAAGGTATTTTAGAGGTTGAGGTCTTTGATTGTTGGGGTATTGACTTTGTTGGACCCTTCCCTCCATCTTTCAACAATGAATATATTCTGGTAGCAGTGGATTATGTGAGTAAATGGGTGGAAGCATTGGCTTGTCCTAAAAATGATGCTAGCACGGTAATTAAATTTCTGAAGAGGCAGATATTCTCACGTTTTGGCACTCCAAGAGTGTTGATCAGTGATGGAGGTTCTCATTTTTGCAATTATCAGCTAGAGAAAGTACTCAAACACTATGGAGTAAAACATAAGGTAGCTGCACCTTATCATCCACAAACCAATGGCCAAGCTGAGGTGTCTAACAGGGAGATAAAAAGAATCCTGGAAAAGACTGTGACTTCATCCAGAAAGGATTGGTCTCTCAAATTGGATGATGCTCTTTGGGCTTATAGGACAGCAATGAAGACGTCTATGGGATTATCACCATTTCAACTAGTCTATGGGAAAGCATGCCATTTGCCAGTTGAACTGGAGCATAGAGCATTATGGGCTTTGAAATTCTTGAATTTTGATCCTTATGACACTCAATGCACCCGCAGACGGCAGATTTTGGAGCTTGAAGAAATGCGCTTACATGCATATGATTCATCCAAGGCTTACAAAGATAAAATGAAATTTTATCATGACAGGAAGTTGGTGAATAGAGTTTTCAATCCAGGACAACAGGTATTATTGTTCAATTCAAGATTGAAGATATTTCCTGGGAAGCTGAAGTCAAAATGGACAGGACCATTTGTGATAAAAGAAGTGCATCCGCATGGAGCAATTGAAATCTTTAATTCATCTGATGATCCGCAGAGAAGTTGGGTGGTAAATGGTCAACGTCTCAAGCCCTATCTAGGGGGAGAGGTGCAACAACTGTCCACCATGATGTTGTTGGTGGATCCTTGAAAGTTTGGGTCAGGCTCGGGACGTTAAACAAGCGCTTACTGGGAGGCAACCCAGTACTTTGTAAGTTGTTTTTGTTTTTGTTTTTAGATTAGGGTTTGATGTACTCTATTGAACACCTGGTTCCTTATGATGGTTTGCTATTAACTGTGATTGTGTGATAAGTAATGATTGAATGATGTTTATTGATTGATTAATGTTGAGATGATGTGCACATTAAAATGCTTATACAGGTGATTCACAAGCTTTGTGAACAAATGCATAATATCATGATTGTGATTGTGAAATTAAGCAGGATGTGCATGTCAAATGTGAATGAGCTTATATGTGAGGTTTTGAGCTCCAGAGTTGTTATTGTTGAATGCTATTACTTTGAAAGCATGAATGACTTTGCCCAGGTTTTCTATGATTGAATCAATTGCTTGTTTTGCATCATATGATCAAAGGCCGTGTTTTTGAAACCCTTTTTATTGGCCAAATCCATAAAGTTAGCCTTCTAAAAGAGAACACGTTGTGTTCTATCCTTTGAACCCTTAGCCTTAAACATACACTGAACACCCTTGATTGAAAATCTTTACCTTGAGTTAAGTAGAAGATCTTGTGTGGTATTGTTAAATGTTCAAGTTTGGGGTTGTTGGGGAAACATGAAAAAGGAAAAGCATTGAGCTAAGAGCTAAAAAGTAAAAATATGCAAAGAAAAAGAAAAGAAAAAGAAGCAAAGCTCAATGCAAATGTAAATGTAAAGGCAAAAGAAAGTTGGGAATGAATAAGAAGATTGTGTTGTTATGATTCTCTTAACTCAAGGATTTTGTGATCCAGAAAAACCAATTTTCTTGTTACCCCAGCCACATTATAAGCCATTGAAAAGTCCTTGTGATGATGCATGCTTGTGAATGTTTTTGATTGTGGTAAAATGAAAGGCAAAGTTGATTCATGTGACATTGTGATAGTGGAGTGAATGAGTGAAACACTTTACCTCTTATACACTTGTGTGTTGAGTGAAACACTTTACCTAGTGAGGAAATATTTCATAAGCACATGAACATCCATGCTTAATTGATTGATCATTCATGAAAAATAGCATTTGTTGGAATTTAAATGACTTTGTGAATACTAAAGCATGTGCACATCTTGATTGAACTCTTGGTCATAAGTTTGAATGAAGTTGTTACTTATCTTGAAAAGAGGATTTTGAATGAGTGAACCATCATATGAATTGGTTGGAGATGGAGTTACATTTTGTTTGCTTGAGGACAAGCAAAGTTCTAAGTTTGGGGTTGTGATAACAGTTGAAAAACTGTTATTTTCATGCTTAAAATTGATACTAAAAGCAACCTTTAGACTTAGAAACTAGCTTGAAATCATGCTTTTATCTATATTTTCATAAATATGAGAGCTGGACAGGTTTATGCTTGATTTAAGTGTTTTTGTGCAGGTTTTGAGGTGAATTTGGTGAAAGAAGTGAAGAATGAGAGAGATGACATTAGAAAAGACAAGAAAGAGTGCAAAAGTAGAAGCCGAAGGCACCGCTCAGCGGCATTTTACCGCTGAGCGGCACTCAGGAGGTTGCGGGAGTCACGCTGAGGGGCAAACTGGCCGCTGAGGGGAAGAAACGTGAAGCGCAATCACCGCTGAGCGGTATTTACCGCTGAGCGGCACTTTTATGGACTTGGGCTTTTGTAATCTTTTGTAATTCTAAACTAGTATATAAGGACTTACACGTCCTAGAATTAGTATCTTTGGCAGAAACGAGGCAAACACTCTCTCTTTCACCCCTTTGAAGGAGGATCTTGGATGCTCAGGCTACCTCTTCACCTTTATTGGGTTTATTCTTTCATACTTTCATTGTAATTCATCTAGGTTCACCATGAATATGGTGAACTAAACCTTGTATGTTTGTTGGGGAATCAAAGTAATCTCTTGAAGCTCTCATATATGGATTTGTTGAGTACATCTTTGAATTGAGACATATGCTTTCTTTCATCATTAGTTAGGGTTTTTCCTCTTTGCTCAATGCTTGCATTGTTTAACTCATTCTAATGCATGATTATTGGTTTTGTTGATACGGACACGTACGGGGAAATCTAGATCCGGGGAATTTCTCTCAATATTATACTGACAATATTATATTGGTTGCCTTTAAGCTCCTGCGCAAAATAAACTAATCATTAGGAATGCTAGGAATTGTATGAACTATTTGATTAGGGAGAAGCCATCTAGAATGGTACTTTAGAGAGTGGCATTAACAATGATGATTTGAATGTTGAATTCCTAAAATGTATGAGAGTGGATGAGATGAAATTGACCCCCAACAACATATTCATTCATATATTCCATTGAAAGTGTTTATCTTTTGTCTTTGCCATTGATCAAAATTCATGCATACATGTTTATTTTCTGTCTTGCATTTTAAACCCAAATATTTCGTTTGTAAGTCTTAGTTAATCAAGAAACCACATAACTAAACTAGGCCGTGAGTCCTTTGGGAAGAACGATACTTGGTCTTACCAAGTTTTATTACTTGAACGATTCGGTCATACTTGCCGATTGTGAAACAAGTTTGTGACATCATATTTTGGTGCTTACAAATTTGTCCATCAATCACAAAATTCTTGAGTTAAGAGAATCATCATCTAAACACAACCATTCTTACTTATTCCCAACTTTCCTTTGCATTGAGCTTTTCTTTTTCTTTCTTTTCTTTCCTTTTTATTTTTCTTTTAACGTGCTTAACACTTGGCTCAATGCTTTTTATTTTTCCTTTTTAGACTTCCCAACAACCCCAAACTTGAACCTTTATCAATACCATAAGATATTCTCAACTCAACTCAAGGTAAAGATTTTCAAAAAGGGTTTTCACATCATATTCAAAGTTATCTTTCCACTCAAGTGTCTCTTTCCCACTCTCATTTTCTCTCTCTTTTCTCTCTTCTAACACTTTACCGCTTCTGGTTACAATGGTTTTACACTCTTCCCTCAAAGTACTCTTTGCATTCTTTTCACAGCCTTCTATCTTGTTAACCACTCGCCTAAGATTCATCTTCATATTATTGAATGCAACTTCCACATTTTTACAATAAAAGGTGCTCATTTTCATGAATTGCTGAAAGGTATCCTCCAATTTTGTGGTTTTCGCATATGGACTAGATTGTGGCTGCCACTATTTCTGCTGCCTTTGGGCCATTGAAATATTATTTATCTCTTGAGGTAAAATGGAAAGCTTCTTTGTTACTTCTTCTAATTCACCTCTATGTTTGCAGCATTGGCCCTCAGCCTTGCTATACTGTTAAAATGTTGAGGGTCAACCATAATGATGTAATCTGCAAGAGTTCGAATGCCATTATTTTCCTCTGTCAGATTTTCAGTGCTTTGGTTAAACCTTTGTGCTGAAGGTTGTAAGAGTGTTTCTAGAGGAGGGAAAAGTTCTCTAGATGTACGGATTCTTCTCCTCCGTCTACTCTCTTCCAAACCTTCAAGAAGAGGTTCTGAATTTTTCTTGCTTCTAGTGCGAATTGCTTCCTGCATACACAAGAAAACAAATTCCTAGAAACAATTGTTAGCACAAAAAGATAAAGAAGATAAATAAAAAGATAGAAGATAGAAAGATAAAACAAATAAAATTAGAAATACAAAAAGATAAAAAGAAAAATAAAATAATAAAAATATACAAATCAAATCAAAGTTAATCAAAAATCACACAAATAGAATAGTTCAACCACGATTCCCCGGCAACGACGCCAAAAACTTAATGAACAAATCTTTAATCCCCGAAAGCGGAGTCAAAAACTTGTTAGACCCTTGGCAAGTGTAACCGAATCGTATCGAGTAATAAACCTGGTAAGACCAAGTATCGTTCTCCCAAAGGACTCACGACCTAGACAATTGTGTGGTTTATTTATTAACTAAGACTTGTAAAACCAATTGATTAAGATTTAAATGCATATACTCAAAAGTAAATATGTATGCATGGATTGATCAATGGTAAGAAGAAACAAAAACACGTGAATTGAAATATGTGGATGATTATGTTGTTGGGGTTTATCAATTTCATCCTTATCTACTCTCATGTATTCAGGAATTCATCTTTATTCATTAATTATTAATGCCACTTTCTAAATTACCTTAAACCCGATGTCTCGGCGAAGAAAGCCTAATCATAATCACTAGTTTACAATGTCTTGTCTCCCTAGCAATTAATCATTCATTATAGTGAACAGAAGCTTAAAGGCAACCAACCATCATACTCCTATGTTTAGGTTTATACTACTATTGGGAGAGATTCCCCAGATCTAGATTTCCCTGTATGTGTCCATATCGACAAAATCAATGATCATGACATCGAATGAGTTAAACAATGCATGCTTTGAGCAAAGAGGAAAAACCCTAACAAATTCCATACATGAGAGTTTCAAAATGATTACATTGATTCCCCAACAACAATAAATGTTTAGTTCACCATATTCATGGTGAAACTAGATGAAATACAATGAAATAATGGAAGATAAAACCCTAGAAAGGTGAGAAAGGAGCAATAGCATCCAAAATCCTCCTCCAAGGGGTGAAAGAGTGTGTTTCTGCTTCGTCCCAACCAAAGATGACTGACCTAGGTTAACTAAAACCTTATATATTATTCTAAAAAATACAGAAAAGTAGGCCCAAACCCATAAAAGTGGCGCTCAACGGTAAATACCGCTCAGCGGCAACAGCGCTTCTTCTATTTTTCCCCTCAGCTGCATTTTTACCCCTCAGCAGTGCCAACAGGTCCTTGAAAGTGCCGCTCAACGACAATTGGCGCTGAGTGGTACCTGCGGCTTCTCTTCTTTTGCACTTTTTGTAACCTTTTCTGATTCCATCTCTGTCCCACTTCAGTTCTTTCATTAAATTCATCTCAAAAACCTGCAAAAACAAGGAAATTAAGCATAAAACCTGTCCAACTCTCTTATAATCAGTAAGAATATGTGTTGTAGAAAACATGACGATTTTGTGGACATCACCTACTGATGACAAATTTATGAACACCGAAAAACGGCGCCACAAACTTGTTTAACAATCGGCAAGTGTGACCGAATCGTTTCAAGTAATAAACTCGGTAAGACCAAGTATCGTTCTCCCAAAGGACTCACGGCCTAGTTTAGTTATGTGATTCTTTGATTATTTAAGACTTAAGAACGAAATAAGTGGAGTTTAATATGCAAAACAGAAAATAGACATGTATGCATGAATTTGATCAATGGCTAAAACAAAATACAAACACTTCAATGGAATATATGGATGAGTATGTTGTTTGGGGTTATCAATTTCATCTCATCCACTCTCATATACTTTAGGAATTCAACATTCTTTTCATTATTGTTAATGCCACTCTCTAAATTACCTTGCAAGAAGGCCTATCCCTAATTACGAGTTCATACGATTCCTAGCATTCCTACTAATTAGTTCTTTTCGTGTAGGAGCTTAACGGCAACCAATATACTATTGGGAGAAATTCCCCGAATCTAGACTTCCCCGTACGTTCCCTATCGACAAAATCAATAATCATGCATTGAATGAGTTAAACAAAGCAAACATTGAGCAAAGAGGAAAAACCCTAACTAATGATGAAAGAAAGCATGTATCTCAAATAAGATGTTTAAACACTAATTCCATATATGAGAGTTTCACAAGACTACATTGATTCCCCAACAACAATACAAGGTTTAGTTCACCATATTCATGGTGAAACTAGAAGAATAATAATGAAAGAATGAAAGATCAAACCCTAGAAAGGTGAAGAGGTAGCCTGAGCATCCAAGATCCTCCTTAAAAGGGGTGGAAGAGAGAGTGTTTGCTTTGTTTCTGCAAAAGATACAAACCCTAGGACGTCCTAAAGCTTATATACTATTCTAAAATTATAGAAAATTTAGGCCCAAGCCCATAAGTGTGCCGCTCAGCGGTAAAGTACCGCTCAGCGGTAAGTGCGTGAGTTGGTTTCTTCCCCTCAGCGGCCATTTTGCCCCTCAGCGGATCCCCCGTGAGCTTCTGAGTGCCGCTCAGCGGTAAACTGCCGCTGAGCGGCAGTTACGGCTTCTCCTTTTGCACTTTTTGATGTCTTTTCTGATTTCATCTCTCTCCTTCTTCACTTCTTTCACCAAATTCACCTTAAAACCTGCACAAAAACACTGAAATCAAGCATAAACCTGTCCAGCTCTCTTATTTATGAAAATATGAATAAAAGCATGATTTCAAGCTAGTTTCTAAGTGTTAAAGGTTGTTTTTAGTATGAATTTCAAGCATGAAAATAACAGTTTTTCAACTGTTATCACAACCCCAAACTTAGAACTTTGCTTGTCCTCAAGCAAACAAGATGTAACTCAGTCTTCTACCAATTCATATGATGGTTCACTCATTCAAAAATTTCTTTTCAAGATAAGCAAAGACTTCAATCAAACTTTTGACCAAGATTTCAATCAAGATGTGCACATGCTTTAGTGTTAACAAAGTCAGTTAATATCAAACAAATGCTATTTTTCATGAATGATCAATCAATTAAGCATGGATGTTCATGTGCTCATGGAATACTTCCTCACCAGGTAAAGTGTTTCACTCACACACAAGTGTATAAGAGGTAATCACTCATTCACTCCACTACCACAATGTCACATGAATCAACTTTGCCTTTCATTTAACCACAATCAAAACATTTACAAGCATGCATCATCACAAGGACTTTTCAATGGTTGATAACGTGGCTGGGCTAACAAGAAAATTGGTTTTTCTGGATCACAAAATCCTTGAGTTAAGAGAATCATAACAACACAATTATTCTTATTTTTCCCAACTTCCTTTTACATTGAGCTTTGCTTTTTCTTCTCTTTTCTTCCTCTTTTTCTTTTCTTTTCACATTCTTATTCTTAACTTTTAGCTCAATCCTTTTCCTTTTTTTTTTCATGCTTTCCCAACAACCCCAAACTTGAACATTTAACAATACCACAAAAGATTTTCTACTTAACTCAATGTAAAGCTTTTCAACAAGGGTTTTCAATTTATGTTCAAGGCTAAGGGTTCAAAAGATAAAACACAAAGTGTTCTCTTTTAGTGGGCTAACTTCATGAATTTGGCCAATAAAAAAGGTTCCAACAAACTGCCTTGATCATATGATGCAAAACAAGCAATTGATTCAATCATAGAAAACCTGGGCAAAATCATTCATGCTTTCAAAGTAATAACATTCAATCAATAAAAACTCTGGAGCTCAAAACCTCACAAATAGGCTCATTCACATTTGACATACACATCCTGCTTAATCTCACAATCACAATCATAATATCCTGCATTTGTTCACAAAGCTTGTGAATCACCTATATAAGCATTTAATGTGCACATCTATCTCAACATCAATCAATCAATAATCATCATCAAGCATTACTTATCACACAATCACAGTCAATAGCAAACCATCATAACAAACCAGGTTTCTAATAGAGTACATCAACCCTAGTCTAAAACAAAAACAAATAAGTTCAGAACACTTAAACCAACAAAAGCATAAGTTCATGATAGCATTCATCAGTAAATGCTATCTCAACTCCTCATCAATCTGAGCTGTCCTCTGTATCTTCCTCTTCTTCCTCATCTTCATCATCTTCAAATGCATCATCATCATCAGCTTCATCTTCTTCCATCTCCCTAACTGAAGCTTCAGCTGCTTCATCTCCTCCTCCTTGCACCGGCTCCTCTGGCCAAGCTACCACATTATGGAATTCCTCCATAGTCCACCTGTGAGCTGGAGGTGTATCATACATCCCCACAATCATCTCAGCAGTAGCCACCTGCCCTCTATGAATGGACTGTAACTGAGCACCTATAAGAGACATGTACATGTCCCTCATCTGGAACGGTTCTGCTTCATGTGTCTCAGCAGATGTCTGGCTCTGTGCTTGCCCTCTCTCTCTGCGAGCACGGCGTGGTGGAACTGGCTGAGCTGCCTCCTCACCTCCACAGTACTATCTGTAATAGGCCTCATCAATGGCTTTTCTTAGCCTTTCAAATGGTGGAGCAGAAGTGTCCACCCCAGCTATCTTGCAAAGGTGAGTGATTAAGGAGGGATGTCCTAGGGGTGCTTTGTTATTTAAGGTATTGGCACACGCACTAATCTCATCAGCTATCACCTGCCCAATATTAACATTTAAGTTCCTGATAGCACAGTAGATGAAGAGTGCCCTGCTGAAAGTAATATCTGACACATGTGAACATGGTTGAATGTTGGCATGAGAAAATGCCATCCAATACTTTGCAAGAGGAGTCAGATCAGTCCTCCTAATGTTTACCACTGAACCAGATCTATTCCTTTGGAAGTGTCCTCCAGGTATACACAGTACTCTCTCTACATCCTCAAAATCAGCCCCTTCCTCCATGCAAAGAGCAAACGGCACTGCTCACCAGCCCACACAGTATCCAGGAAGTTATTAATAGAATCAGGATCATACCTGATAGCATGGCCTCTGACATAGTCCAGATAATTTTTAGCTGGATAATCACCAATCTTCTTTGCATTGGTGTAGAATTCTTTTACCACAGCTATGTTGGCAGGTGCAGGATATGTGGCTAGCTTTCCCCAGTCATTCCCTAACAATTGCTCTCCAAATTGAGGAGCAAAATTAGGTATCATTCCAACTTTTTTCTCCATAAAGAGTCTCCTGTCTTGCACCATCTTGAAGTGCTTCTCATGTTTTCGAGAGAGGAACCTACTAGAATGGGGCTGTTTTGGTTCCTTTTCCTTTCTCTTGCTTGCCATGGTTTTCAATCTTTTTCCTGAAGAGGATGTCATTCCTGCAATCAAACACAGATACAAAACCACAGAACATGATGTTAATCATTAGTAAAACACAGAATACAACTCCTTTCGAAGCTAAACCACCGCTGAGGGTCAGAATTACCCCTCAGCGCCACCAGTGCCACATTCCAGAACACAAATTTTCAAAAATTTCAGGTCTGGCAGAGTGCCGCTCAGCGGCAATTTACCCCTGAGCGGTAACTCTGTAGAGTTTTGAAAAACCTCTTTTTAAGCTGTCCTAACTCCACCCAAATGCAATTTTCAGTTTTCCAGATCAAAATCATGCAGTTTCATCGGTTCAAACATCAATTATATCATCAAATCATGCATAGAAATCAAAACCCCTAAATATTCATGCTTTGACAATCACATTCAAAATCAAGAACCCTAGAATGAACAAAATGCTTTTACTTACTTGGGTGGAGATACTAGATGCAATGAGAATGCTTCCAAGCTAAGATGCTCTCTTCCAACCCCAAACTTAGATGAAACACTAGTGAGAAAGTGAGTGGAAGAGAAATTTTTCAAAAGAGAAGAGGTAAAAGATGTGGAGAACCTTGAAAAGGTATGTGGGAGTGTTTGTGCAGAGAAGAGCCTGAAAGTGAGAGCATTTGCGCAGCTTAGGGTATAAAAATACCCTAATGGGCTCGGGTCCCGCTAAGGGGAAACTAAAGCCCACTTTGCGATAGTACCGCTCAGCGGTAACTTGCCGCTCAGCGGCACTTTCGTGAAGTGCTCTTCTCCTTCTTTTCTTAACCTACGTGCCTCCTAAACATGCCCTTCACTGGTTCCCTGCAATTCAATTCTCAGGTTACTTATGCACAACCCTATTATACTACTACAATGAAACAAACAAAAACAATCAAGCAACTGGGTTGCCTTCCAGGTAGCGCTTGTTTAACGTCACGAGCCTGACCCAAAATCCACCAACACCCATCAGTAGGTATTACAATCTTACGAACACCCATCAGTAGGTGCAAAATTTTCTTACCAACACCCATCAGTAGGTGTTACAAACTTAGTATCCTTCAGTAGATACTTAACCACCTAGCATCCTTCAGTAGATGCTATATCCAACAAAGTATTTACACAAATAATGTCCACAAATTAAAAGTTACAAAACAAAATCAAAAGTTTTTAAATCACTGGGTTGCCTCCCAGCAAGCGCTCTTTTAACGTCATTAGCTTGACCCAGTAAAGTTCAAATTCCTTCTTCATAGTTGATGTTCTTGTCCCACCAACTCATCAGTTGTTTCCTGTGTACTGCTTTGATTTTTCTAGAATGTATAGACTATATCTCTATCATCTCCTTCTCTTTATAGCCTTTCACAACCCACAACTTGTTTTTGATTCTCACATGTGTACCAAGTTGGGGTCTTCCTTTATTCCAGTCATCAGGAACTTTTCCTCCTCTTCCAATCTGTTCTCCTTTATGCACCTGAAACAATAAACAATGGTTACCTGTAACCTTGGGCTTTTCATCTTTATGGCTAGTCATGTGTGCATCTTGAAATGCAGCTTTATAACTAGCTTCTTCCTCCTGTGTTTGCGTCTCATCTTTAAAGACATCTACAACAACTCTCTCCTCTCGGTCCTAGAGCACCACTATACCTTCGTTTACATCAATGATAACTTTGGCCGTTTTCATAAACGGTCTTCCAAGAATGATAAGTATCTTTTCTGTCTCCATCTTCATCACCACAAAGTCTGCCAAGAACTGGAGTTTGCCAACACAAACTATGATGTCCTCTGCAATCCCACATGGTTCCTTTGAAGATCCATCGGCCATTACTAAATTAACCTTTACAGGTTTAATATTAACATCGCCGATTTGCTCCAGTAAAGAGTAAGGTATCAAGTTAACACTTGAACCTAAATCAAGAAGAGCTTTTTTAATCCTTTTCTTCCCTATGGTACAAGGGATAGAAAAGCCTCCTGGATCTGTTGCTTTTGGAGAAAATTGCTCCTTTTTAACAGTTTTACACTTCTTTGCCTCATCATCTCTACGTCTTTTCTTTGTAGAGACGTCTTCATCAGATTTAGTGTAAACCATAATTTGTTGTAGAATCTGCTCCCAAGGTGCATCATTATCCACCATCTTGAATAATTCTGTGAAATCCAGTTGTTTCCCTTGATGTATTGGAAAAGGAGAAGTATTTTTGCTCTCTATTTCTCTTTTCTCTTCTGTTTCTCCTTTGTCTAACTCAACTATCTCATTTTTAGCACTCTCTACCACCTTGCATTCTTCTCTGGGGTTAACCTCAGTATTAGCCCTAAAATTTCTATTTGGCCTTTCTTCCACCTGCTTGGTGATCTGCCCCATCTGAATCTCCAAATTCTTGATAGCAGCTTCAGTGCTCTTTTGGGTAGACTCAGTTTTCTGTATGAAATTATTAAGAGTGTCTTCCATCCTCATGGACCTTTCATTAAGCATAGAAATCTGCTGCCATAAGGTGGGTTGCTGTTGTTGCTTATTAAATTGACCAGCTTGCCCAGTTTGCCCTTGACCAATGCTTGGGTGTGGTTTCCACCCTTGATTGTAGTTCCCTTGACGGTATTGATTGGTCATGTAATTCACATCCTCCACGGCTTCTACTGGAAAGGCACATTGACCATTGATATGGTCGCCTCCACATAATTCACACAACTGAGATCGTACCTGTGCAATAGTTTTCAACTCTTTAGGCAATTGTGCAAGTGTTTTAGTAAGAGTCTCCAGCTGTTGAGTTAGAATTTTATTTTGTGCTAGCAAGGCATCATGTGTCTGTAATTGTAGAACTCCTTTCTGTTGCATAGGAGCTCCTCTTTCACTGTTGAACTCATTATCACTAGTAGCCATATTTTCAATAATTTCTGTTGCTTCCTCTGGAGTTTTCCATTTAATGTTTCCTCCTGCTGAGGCATCAAGCATCATCTTGGTTTATGAACCAAGACCTCCAAGGAAGGTAAGGACTACTTCCACTTCATCGAATCCATGCGTGGGTGTTTTTCGTAGCAAGCTTTTGTATCTATCCCATGCATGACCCAGTGATTCTTCCATGCCCTGCCTGAATGAAGAAATCTCTTGCTTGCCTTTGTTCACCTTTGATTGTGGGAAGTATTTATTTAGAAACTTGGTTACCACTGCTTCCCACTCTGTGAAACTTCCCTCTGGAAAAGAATTTAACCAAAGCTTAGCATTGCCTCCTAATGAGAAAGGAAACAAGCTAAGTTTGATTGCTTCATCTGGCACCCCATTGATTTTCACTGTGTTGCTCATATGGGCTTTCATGAGATAACCCATTGAATTGATTGCTCTTCACCAGTTGGATCAATGCTGGTTTGACCTCCATGTTAGCTGCATTGACTCTAGGTCTAGCTATACTGTTAAAGTGCTGAGATCCAGCTGTATTGGTGTAATCAGCAAGAGTTCTTCTGATATTATTGTTCTCCATATTTTTTGTGCTATGGTCAGAACCTTGTGGTGATGGTTGCAACAGAGTTTCCGGAGGAGGGAAAAGTTCTCTAGATGTTCGGATTCTTCTCCTCCGTCTACTCTCGTCTAAACCTTCAAGAAGAGGTTCTGCAGTTATCTTGCTCCTAGTTCGAATTGCCTCCTGCATACACAAGAACACAAAACCCTAGAATATTTGGTTAGCACAAAAAGATATAGGAGAAGATATAAGATTCAGAGAATAAAATAAGATAAAATAAAATAAAATAAAATAAAATAAAAACAGAAAAAATAAAAACAGAAAAATAAAAACAGAAATTCAAAATTAAAGTCAAAGATAATCAATAATCACACAAATTAACCAGTTAAACCACGAGTTCCCGGCAACGGCGCCAAAAACTTGATGACAAATTTATGAACACCGAAATACGGCGCCACAAACTTGTTTAACAATCGGCAAGTGTGACCGAATCGTTTCAAGTAATAAACTCGGTAAGACCAAGTATCGTTCTCCCAAAGGACTCACGGCCTAGTTTAGTTATGTGATTCGTTGATTATTTAAGACTTAAGAGCGAAATAAGTGGAGTTTAATATGCAAAACAGAAAATAAACATGTATGCATGAATTTGATCAATGGCTAAAACAAAATACAAACACTTCAATGGAATATATGGATGAGTATGTTGTTGGGGTTATCAATTTCATCTTATCCACTCTCATATACTTTAGGAATTCAACATTCTTTTCATCATTGTTAATGCCACTCTCTAAATTACCTTGCAAGAAGGCCTATCCCTAATTACGAGTTCATACAATTCCTAGCATTTCTAATAATTAGTTGTTTTAGTGCAGGAGCTTAACGGCAACCAATATACTATTGGGAGAAATTCCCCGGATCTAGACTTCCCCGTACGTTCCCGTATCGACAAAATCAATAATCATGCATTGAATGAGTTAAACAAAGCAAGCATTGAGCAAAGAGGAAAAACCCTAACTAATGATGAAAGAAAGCATGTATCTCAAATAAGATGTTTAAACACTAATTCCATATATGAGAGTTTCACAAGACTACATTGATTCCCCAACAACAATACAAGGTTTAGTTCACCATATTCATGGTGAAACTAGATGAATAATAATGAAATAATGAAAGATAAAACCCTAGAAAGGTGAAGAGGTAGCCTGAGCATCCAAGATCCTCCTTCAAAGGGGTGGAAGAGAGAGTGTTTGCTTCGTTTCTGCCAAAGATACAAACCCTAGGACGTCCTAAAGCTTATATACTATTCTAAAATTACAGAAAATTTAGGCCCAAGCCCATAAGTGTGCCGCTCAGCGGTAAAGTACCGCTCAGCGGTAAGTGCGTGAGTTGGTTTCTTCCCCTCAGTGGATCCCCCGTGAGCTTCTGAGTGCCACTCAACGGTAAACTGCCGCTGAGCGGCAGTTGCGGCTTCTCCTTTTGCACTTTTTGATGTCTTTTCTGATTTCATCTCTCTCCTTCTTCACTTCTTTCACCAAATTCACCTTAAAACCTGCACAAAAACACTGAAATCAAGCATAAACCTGTCCAGCTCTCTTATTTATGAAAATATGAATAAAAGCATGATTTCAAGCTAGTTTCTAAGTGTTAAAGGTTGCTTTTAGTATCAATTTTAAGCATGAAAATAACAGTTTTTCAACTGTTATCAGTTGTGACCATAACCGAGGCAGAAAGCACTCTACGACATCGGTTCAGGTCATAATCGAGGCAGAAAGGATGGCTAAAAAGAAAAAAGAAAAGGTAAAAAAGCACTCTACTGCCTCGATTCAGGTCCCAACCGAGGCAATAGAGTCTGAGATACTGCCTCGATTCAAAAGCAACATAGGCGAAAATTCCTTCGAAAAAAAATTAAAAAAGGAAAAACTCTATTGCTTTGGTTACCTGTGAACCGAGGCAAAATCCTACCCCTTTTTGCCTCGGTTCACAACCGCGGCGAAACGGGGTAGACTTTTTACCTCGCTTGTATATGGCTCGATTTAGGAACCATTGTCTATTGGCGAAAATAACCGATGTAGTTTCCCTTGATTGCACTAGTACGTCTGATGACAAATTTATGAACACCGAAAAACGGCGCCACAAACTTGTTGAACAATCGGCAAGTGTGACCGAATCGTATCAAGTAATAAACTCGGTAAGTCCAAGTATCGTTCTCCCAAAGGACTCACGGCCTAGTTTAGCTATATGATTTGTTGATTATTTAAGACTTAAGAACAAATTGATTGTAGGTTTTAATGCAAAAAGACAGTAATTAAATATGTATGCATGAATTTGATCAATGAAGAAAAACAGAATACAAACACTTCAATGAATTAGATGGATGAGTATGTTTTGGGGTTATCAATTTCATCTTATCCACTCTCATATACTTTAGGAATTCATCATTCTTTTCATCAATTGCTAATGCCACTCTCTAAATCACCTTGCAAGAAGGCCTATCCTTCATTACGAGTTCATGAAATTCCTAGCATTCCTAGTAATTAGTTCTGAAGTGCAGGAGCTTAAAGGCAACCAATATGCTATTGGGAGAAATTCCCCGGATCTAGACTTCCTCGTACGTTCCCGTATCGAAAAAATCAATAATCATGGCAATGAATGAGTTAAACAAAGCAAGCAATAAGCAAAGAAGAAAAACCCTAACTAAAGATGAAAGAAAGCATATATCTTAATATAAGACGTTAAAACAAATTCCATATATGAGAGTTTCACAAGACTACATTGATTCCCCAACAACAATACAAGGTTTAGTTCATCATATTCATGGTGAAAGTAGATGAACAATAATGAAAGAATGAAAGATAGAACCCTAGAAAGAGGAGGAGGTAGCCTGAGCATCCAAGATCTTCCTTCAAGGGGTGGAAAAGAGAGTGTTTGCTTCGTCTCTGCCAAAGATACAAACCCTAGGATGTCCTAAAGCTTATATACTATTCTAAAATTACAGAAAATTAGGCCCAAGCCCAAAAATAGTGTCGCTCAGCGGTAAGTGCGTGAGTTGTTTTTCTCCCCTCAGCGGCCTTTTCACCCCTCAGCGGAGCCAACGTGACTGCCTGAGTGCCGCTTAGCGGTAAACTGCCGCTGAGCGGCAGTTGTTGCTTCTCCTTTTGCACTTTTTGATGTCTTTCTGATTCCATCTCTATCCTTCTTCACTTCTTTCACCAAATTCACCTTAAAACCTGCATAAAAACACTGAAATCAAGCATAAACCTGTCCAGCTCTCTTATTTCTAAAAATATGACCAAAAGCATGATTTCAAGCTAGTTTCTAAGTGTTAAAGGTTGCTTTTAGTATCAATTTTAAGCATGAAAATAACAGTTTTTGAACTGTTATCAACGTCCTACTACTCACAGCCTTGTTTCTCAACAATTAAAAAATGCTAAAAATTATAAAATTTTGAAAATTTAAAAATATCAACATTTTCAAATTCAAATTGCTTTTAAGCACAACATAAACCGTGCTATTCGTAAAAGTGAGGATTAATCCTTGTTTGGCTTTTTTTTTTCAAAAAAATATTTTTATTATACTAAGATACAGATATAATTTAGAATATAAATAATATAAAATTATTTAAACATATGTATCACTACTATTCTATATTCTTTAGATGTTTATGTAAAATATTAGTATTCAGTACCTGGATTGTGATAACAGTAGAAAAACTGTTATTTTTAGACTTAATTTTGACCTTAAAGATAACCTTTATGACTTAGAAATTAGCTTGTAATCATGCTTTTGCTCATGTTTTGGAAATAAGAGAGTTGGATGGGTTTTATGCTTGGTTTCCCTTGATTTTGCAAGTTTTAAGATGAATTGAATGGAAGAAGTGAAGTAGTCATAAGTTGGAGTCAAAAAAGGAAGAAAAGGTGCATAAAAGAAAAGCCGCAAGTACCGCTCAGCGGAAATTACCGCTGAGCGGCACTCTGAAGTCCCGTAGTCACCGATGAGGGGCAAAACTGCGACTGAGTGTCAAATAGAAGAACCGCACTTACCGCTGAGCGGTATTTTAATGGGCCTTGGGCCATTTTTTTGTAATCTTTAGGAGTCTATATAAGGTTTTAGTCGACCTAGGGTTAGTATCTTTTGGTAGAACGAAGCAAAATCACACTTTCTTCACACCTTGGAGGAGGATTTTGGATGCTCAAGCTCCACTCTTCTAATTCTAGAGTTCTATCTTTCATTCTTTCATTGTTTTTCATCAAGTTTCACCATGATTATGGTGAACTAAACCTTCATTATTGTTGGGGAATCAATATAATCCTTTGAAACTCTCATGTATTGAATTAGTTCTTTAATTCATATGCTTTCCTTCATTAATTGTTAGGGTTTTTCTTCTATACTCTATGCATGCTTTTTTTAACTCATTCAATTGCATGATCATTGATTTTATTTGTATGGACACATATAGATAAATCTAGACATGAAGAAATTCTCTCAATAGTAATATTGCCTAGACATAGGAATAGGAGGATTGGTTGCCTTTAAGCTTCTGTGCGAATGTAATGCATGAATAATTTCTAGGGATACAAGACATTGTAAACTAGTGATTAGGAGTAGGCTTTCTTCACCAAGACATTGGGTTTAATGTAAATTAGAAAGTGGCATTAACATTAATGAAGAAGATGAATTCTTGAATACATGAGAGTGGATAGGATGAATTGAAAACCCCCCAACAACATCATCATCCCATATATTTCAATCACGTTTTGCTTCTTTTGATCCAATTGATCAATACATGCATTCATATTTACTTTTTGGTATTTGCATTTAAACCTACAATAATTTGTTTTACAAATCTTATTTAAGCAAGAAATCATACAACTGTTTAGGTCGTGAGTCCTTTGAGAAACGATACTTGGTCTTACCATTTATTATTACTTGATACGATTCGGTTACACTTGTCGAGGGTTAACATATTGTCATGTATATGGGATATGTGTTGTTCAAGCTTCCTAACCATATTTTTTTAACAAATGTTATATAAATTAATCTTAAATTGGTGCAACAAGAGTGCCTACAAAAAAAGGTTTCCATTTTTGGAATATTACTCACCTTCGTTATGTTAAACTTAGGACAATATAAAGTTCTGTTCCTATAGAAATTAACCAGTATTGGAAGATCCTTCATTACAAGACGTTCTAGTTCAGGAAAAATGATAGACACATTTTCATGTTCAGATATATCTTTAGACATAATCTCTTCTATTTTATTACATTTACACAAATTGAGTATTTTGAGTTTCTCAATATGATTTATTGAAGAAATTGAGAATAAACTTTGAAGGCTACCACAATAAACAATGTAAAGTGACACCAAATTTGGAAAAAATAAAACTTGAGGTTTCCTTATTCCAAACATACTTCAATTTGATTAGGTTAATCAATGACAACACCTCTAGTCGAGGAAGTATTTCACTAATGTTATGATCAAGATTGTCATTTTCAAGATCAAATACCTCTATCAACATTTCACATTTGTCCAAAGTTAATTTTTTCAAGTTCTTGAATTTCAAGATCACACCAAAGGATATAACACTCAACATTTTTTTGTTGTTGGTCAAAGCTTCTCTGAGTCTAAATTTATAATATGAAGTTCCTTCAAGTTTTCCACTAAACACGGTAAAAAGAAGAGGTAATTTAAGCTTATGGCTCATATATGAATTCCAAACTAGTAGAACGAACTACATTATGTAATTAAATTAAGAAAAGTTGACAATTTTTCATAGTACCATGGAACTAACTTATATTATATAACTTTGTACATTCGTTCCATTGTTAATATAATAAGTGATTAAATTAAATATTGGCTATCATTATCAAATGATAAGAAGAGTAAAAATTGAGATTTTCGTGCAAAATACACTTAATAAATAATTTGTAATTGAAACTTACTAAATTTGGGAAGAAATAATTTATGGTAGATGATTTTGTAAGAGCTTTAGAATCTTTTACAAAAGACTTCATAGTAGAACAAATTGATGTGTATAATGTTTGTAAGGATGGAAATCCATATATAGAAGAAAAGGCAACAAAAAGCTTTGATAGATTTTCAAGAAAAACAACCTTCAATTCACGAAACATGAATTTCTTTCTCCTTCCCTCCTCTTCCTCTTCCTCTTCTTTCTCTTCTTCTTTAATGATAATAATTTTATCCAACCCCCCACAATCATAGATTTTCATATATGTTAGTTTTCGAGGCACTTGTAGAAGACTAAAACTTACATTGCTTGTAGGAGGTTTAGGTTTAGATAGAACCTAAAAATTTCTTTGTTGATAATGTAAGTTAACTTTAGAAGATCATTCAAAGCTAGTTCACATAGTTGTGGTAAGAGTTTTGTATAACTGTATATTTCTTTATGAATGTTGAATATTATTGTCAGTTCCTTACAGTAACTCAATAAGTTTCTTCAAGTTCTTCAACTCTTGTAATGACTTAGTAGAGATGACACAAATCAAGTTTTCATAAAAATCAAACATAATCTCATTCAATTCAAAGAAAGACTTTCCATAGTTGTGAGTGTTTCATGTGGATCTGCGAATCCAATTGTAAATTTTGTTCAGAATTTGAAATAGGTCCCTTTATTTTTTGGCGTCTCAATTGGGTCCTTATTTTTGTTAATTTGATGCAAATAAATCCTTTCCATCAATTTCATTAAACGGCGTTAATGAATGTGTGACGTGGCCTGAGGACAGTATTGACACGTGTAAGGCCACGTCACACATTCATTAACGTACTTTGATGAAATTGACGGAAAGGATTTATTTGCATCAAATTAACCAAAATAAGGACCCAATTGAGACGCCAAAAAATAAAGGGACCTATTTCAAATTCTGAACAAAAATAGGGACCTATTGAGACATTAAACCAACATTTTTCTATCATAAAAAATTTTAGACTTAGGAATTCTGAATAATTATTATAATTTGTCTCAACTTTGGTAACAACTTAAACTCCACTTTGCTTAATGATGGAAAGTTAGTTCTTGGACTAACTTTAGCAAAACTTGTGAACACATTTGTTAAGTTAATTTAAGAGTAATGAAGATTAACTTCTTTTTATCTATTTTGATAAATAATGTTTGAGAGATAACTAACCAATAATTGAAAAAGATAAGCAAGCTTGATGTGAGGATCTATTATTAGTATCTATTTTAATTGTGATTCTTTTGTCATTCCCAAACCAAACTTCTTGATTTTGGGACATTGATTGATCACCACATTCCTAAGGATAACCATTCAACAATGTCTCTTAAGGAAAAACTTTTTAGACTTGGATAAGTCTTCAAGATGAACTTTCTTCATTCCACAACATTCAATTGCAATTGTGGCTTTTTCTACCTTACGAAAGTCATCATATTTTTTCTGTTCAGAAATAAAAATAAAATCTTTACGAGGAGTTTTTTATTATGAACAAAAATATATAAAAAAAAACAGGTTTTAAGAATATCAACAAAGGAACACAATATTTTTACAACTAAATTGATTGTATTTCTATACTTTGATTTCAAATGTATTTTTAGAACTATCCAAAATGATTAATTCATCCATATATTCACATTTGAAATTCACCAATATTTTATACTAGAATGTCCTTCAACGTCAATATTCAAACTTTATTAAGTTTGTGCTTGTAAGAACCTAGAAAATAGAGTATTAAAATAGATAGGTGTATTAAAATAATGAGACCGAGTATTTTATTTTAAAATAATCATATGATATAAATAAAAATCTATAAAGCTCGTCTCATTATCTAAATACCTTCTATCTCTCTAAAACACTGTTCTTTTTCCTTTCTCTCACTTCTCTCTACAATTTCTTACTCCTCATTCATCTGTTCGACAATCAGGAGGTACCTAGGCGATCGCGGCGTCGAGGTCTACTTATCTGTCTGAACAATTTCTTGATTTGAGCAAGTAAGTGTCGTCCCTCTTTTCTAGGTTTTTCTTGAATTTGTGTTGTGTAAAGAAATTTTGTCTTTGCATGTGATTAGGGTCTCCTTCTATTGATTCTTAGTTCAATTTAAGTTCTAAGAGTTGTTTTCTATCACCAATTGGTGATTCGTAGGCACTAGTAAAAAAATGCTTTCTAACGCGCCCTATAGACATCGGTTTTACGAAAACAGAAGCAGATGAAAACGCGGTGGCATTTTTCCAATTTTAGCGACCTTATAGGCCTCGGTTACAGAGGAGCTAAGGCATAAAGTGTATATTACCTCGGTTAATATAAGAACTTGATGCATAATGTTTCACATTTTCCCGCTAAATCATGTGAAAAACATCTACGGCATCGGTTGCCCTTGGACCCGAGGAAGTAGGGCCTTTGCAAGTTTGAACGAAGCTTTTATGCTTCGGTTTTGTGTGCACCCGAGGCGTATAGTTCATGTTTAGGCATCGGGTCAGGTGAATAACTGGGGCAGTATTGTTTGATTACATCGGATAAGATGATAACTGAAGCAATATTGCTTTTATATTTTCCCAACTAACCCACGCGCACTATGTTTCTTCGTTCTTCTGCTATCGCCGCTGCATCCAAAAGCTTCGTTGCGTCCAGCTTTCTTCTTCCTCTACATGTCCACCACTGTTGTTGCCGCTTGCTGCGCCTCCCCCGCCGTTGCTCGTCGCACCTCCGTGGCCTCTGTCACGTTTGTGACCGCCTCCTTCGCTCCTTCCTTGCTTGTTCATAGCGTTTTGTACCTCCATCGTGGTCTTACCTTTGTTGCGTCGCGTTCTCCACCACTGCTCCCCTCCTTTGTTGGCCCTCCATCACCACTCATTCACTCATTTCTTGTCGCGCCTCCACTGCCCTTGCTGTCGCGTCACCACCGCCCTTTGCCTACCCATTTGGTTTTAGGTATCGAAGGACCGAATTGTTTTCCCCGAAGCCCTTCCTTTCGGCCTCCTTCCCTTAAAGCTCTAGGGTTTTCTGAATTTGATTAGGTGTTTGTATTTGGGTTGGCTTGGCTTGAATTTGATTCGGATCTAGTTGGGTTCTATTGAGTCTAGTTCCTTTAGGGTTTGACCTCGCTTACTTAATCTATCTCATTCTCCTTCCTTCCGCTGGTTTCTTCTTCGTCGCACACTAGGAGTAGCAGGAGGAGCAGGAAGTGCCTATTTACTTGTTTGCTTTAAGTTAAAAAATGGCTTTAGTCAGTTTCCTTTCTACTTTCTGCTTTTTACTTTAAAGTCAACCAGAATGCATAAAAGTCAACCAGTCAACCACAGTGCAGAAAAAGTTGCGTTGCGCGCCAAAGTTGCGCTGAGCGCCAGTTTTGAGTGTCGTAGCTACCGTTGAGCGCCATTTTGGCGCTAAGCGCCAACGACATGGGCTTGGACCTATTTTCTGTTATTTTTATGGGCTTGGGCCTGTTTTTTGTTATTTTTATGTTCTATTTAAGGATTTGCACGTCCTAAGGATTGTATCTTTTGATGGCTTGAGCACAGAAACACACTTTTCACCCCTTGGGGCTAGATTTGGAGATGATGATAGATCTCCTCTTCTCTTTCTAGGGTTTTTCTATCTCTTCCATTCTTTCATTCCATTGTTCATTCCATTGTTCATCTAGTTCTTCCATCACGATGGGGAACTAAACCTTATTTGTTGTTGGGAAAGATGTAACCTCTTAAACTCTCATGTATTGAATTGATTCTTGATTATATATGTTTTACTTCATTAATTGTTAGGGTTTTTCCTCTATACTCTATGCAAGCTTTGTTTAACTCATTCAATTGCATGATCTTTGATTTTATCGATATGGACACTGATGGACAAATTTATGAACACCAAAATATGATGTCACAAACTTGTTTTTCAATCGGCAAGTATGACCGAATCGTTCAAGTAATAAACTTGGTAAGACCAAGTATCGTTCTTCCCAAAGGACTCACGGCCTAGTTTAGTTGTGTGGTTTATTGATTAGCTAAGACTTAAAGACGAAATATTTGGATTTTATATGCAAAAGACGAAAATTAAATATGTATGCATGAAGTTTTGATCAATGGCAAAAGCAAAAGATAAACACTTTCAATGAAATATATGTATGAATATGTTGTTGGGGGTCAATTTCATCTTATCCACTCTCATATATTTTAGGAATTCAACATTCAAATCATCATTGTTAATGCCACTCTCTAAAGTACCTTTCAAGAAGGCTTCTCCCTAATCACGAGTTCATACAATTCCTAGCATTCCTAATGATTAGTTCATAAGTGCAGGAGCTTAACGACAACCAATATAATATTGGGAGAAATTCCCCGGATCTAGACTTCACCGTACGTGCCCGTATCGACAAAACCAATAATCATGCATCGAATGAGTTAAACAATTCAAGCATTAAGCAAAGAGGAAAAACCCTAACTAATGATGAAAGAAAGCATAGATCTTAAATAAAAGATGTAAAAAAAAATTCCATATATGAGAGCTTCAAAAGATTACATTGATTCCCCAACAAACATACAGAGTTTAGTTCACCATATTCATGGTGAACCTAGATGAATAACAATGAAAGAATGAAAGATAAAACCCTAAAAAGGTGAAGAGGAAGCCTCAGCATCCAAGATCCTCCTTCAAAGGGGTGGAAGAGAGAGTGTTTTCTTCGTTCCAACCAAAGATACCTAACCCTAGGAAACCCTAAAGCTTATATATTATTCGTAAATTACAGAAAATTAGGTCCAAGCCCATAAAAGTGCCGCTCAGCGGTAAAGTACCGCTCAGCGGTAAAGTACCGCTCAGCGGTAAGTGCGTGAGTCGTTTCTTCCCCTCAGCGGCCATTTTGCCCCTCAGCGGACCTCCCGTAAGCTCCTGATTGCCGCTCAACGGTAAACTGCCGCTGAGCGGTGACTTCGGCTTCTCCTTTTGCACTTTTTGATGTCTTTTCTGATTTCATCTCTCTCCTTCTTCACTTCTTTCACTAAATTCACCTTAAAACCTGCACAAAAACACTGAAATCAAGCATAAACCTGTCCAGCTCTCTTATTTCTGAAAATATGAAGAAAAGCATGATTTCAAACTAGTTTCTAAGTATAAAGGTTGCTTTTAGTGTCAATTTTAAGCATGAAAATAACAGTTTTTCAACTGTTATCACAACCCCAAACTTAGAACTTTGCTTGTCCTCAAGCAAACAAGATGTAACTCAATCTTCAACCAATTCATATGATGGTTCACTCATTCAAAACTCCTCTTTTTAGATAAGTAAAAACTTCAATCAAACTTATGACCAAGAGTTCAATCAAGATGTGCACATGCTTTAATGTTTCACAAAGTCAGTTAATACCCAACAAATGCTCTTTTTCATGAATGACCAATCAATTAAGCATGGATGTTCATGTGCTAATGGAATATTTCCTCACTAGGTAAAGTGTCTCACTCAACACACAAGTGTATAAGAGGTAATCACTCATTCACTCTACTATCACAATGTCACATGAATCAACTTTGCCTTTCATTTTACCACAATCAAAAACATTCACAAGCATGCATCATCACAAGGACTTTTCAATGGCTTATAATGTGGCTGGGCTTATCAAGAAAATTGGTTTTTCTGGATCGCAAAATCCTTGAGTTAAGAGAATCATAACACACAATTATTCTTATTTTTCCCAACTTGCCTTTGCATTTGCATTGAGCTTTGCTTCTTTTTCTTTTCCTTTCTCTTTTCTTTGCATATTCTTACTTTTTAGCTCTTAGCTCAATGCTTTTCCTTTTTCATGTTTTCCTAACAACCCCAAACTTGAACATTTAACAATACCACAAAATATTTTCTACTTAACTCAAGGTAAAGATTTTCAATCAAGGGTTTCAGTGTATGTTCAAGGCTAAGGGTTCAAAGGATAGAACACAAAGTGTTCTCTTTTAGTGGGCTAACTTTATGAATTTGGCCAATAAAAAGGGTTCCAACAAACGGCCTTGATCATATGATGCAAAACAAGCAATTGATTCAATCATAGAAAACCTGGGCAAAGTCATTCATGCTTTTAGAGTAATAGCATTTAACAATAACAACTCTGGAGCTCAAAACCTCACATATAAGCTCATTCACATTTGACATACACATCCTGCTTAATTTCACAATCACAATCATAATATCATGCATTTGTTCACAAAGTTTATGAATCACCTGTATAAGCATTTTAATGTGCACATCATCTCAACATCAATCAATCAATAAGCATCATTCAGCATTACTTATCACACAATCACAGTTAATAGCAAACCATCATAACAAACCAGGTGTTCAATAGAGTACATCAAACTCTAATCTAAAAAAAAAAGAAACATACAATACTTACAGAATATTGGGTTGCCTCCCAGTAAGCGCTTGTTTAACGTCACGAGCCTGACCCAAACTTTCAAGGATCAACCAACAACATCATTGTGGAAAATTGTTGCACCTCTCCCCCTAGATAGGGTTTGAGACGTTGACCATTCACCACCCAACTTCTCTGTGGATCATCAGCAGCTGGATTAAATTTTTCAATTGCTCCATGCGAATGCACTTCTTTTATCACATATGGTCCTGACCATTTTGACTTCAGCTTCCCAGGAAATATCTTCAATCTTGAATTGAACAATAGTACCTGTTGTCCTGGATTGAAAACTCTATTCACCAACTTCCTGTCATGATAAAATTTAATTTTGTCTTTGTATGCCTTGGATGAATCATATGCATGTAATCGCATTTCTTCAAGCTCCAAAATCTGCCGTCTGCGTGTGCATTGAGTTTCATAAGGATCAAAATTCAAGAATTTCAAAGCCCATAATGCTCTATGCTCCAATTCTACTGGCAAATGGCATGCTTTCCCATAGACTAATTGAAATGGTGATAATCCCATAGACGTCTTCATTGCTGTCCTATAAGCCCAAAGAAGACTAATTGAAATGGTGATCATCCAATTTGAGAGATCAATCCTTTCTTGATGAAGTCACTGTTTTTTCCAGGATCCTTTTTATCTCCCTGTTAGACACCTCAACTTGTCCATTAGTTTGTGGATGATAAGGTGCAACTACCTTATGTTTTACTCCATAGTGTTTGAGTACTTTCTCTAGCTGATAATTGCAAAAAATGAGATCCTCCATCACTGATCAACACTCTTGGAGTGCCGAAACGTGAGAATATCTGCCTCTTCAAGAATTTAATTACCGTGCTAGCATCATTTTTAGGACAAGCTAATGCTTCCACCCATTTACTCACATAATCTACTGCTACCAGAATATATTCATTGTTGAAAGATGGAGGGAAGGGTCTGATGAGTCAATATTTTATTCACTTCACTTAGTTTATTGTACCAGATTTAATCAGGGAATTGTGCTTAAATGTCCGGTATTTTTCCGTTTTTGCTAATTGTGCTTAATTTGACCAAAAATTCTTATTTTAATTAATTTGAATTATTTGAGCTAATTATTTGTATTATTAATTGTAGGGAAATTTTTGGAAATATAAATTGGGACATTCGGAGGAAAATTGACTATTAATTGGTGAATGGAAAAGCACGGCCCACACGCTGAAAAATTGGTGAGCCAACTTTGGAAGCAAATTCCATCCTTTTAATTGAACCTGCACGTGACCAAGCTCAAGATTTTCCAATCCAAAAAAAAGGTGGTATTTCCAGCTTCCATAAGGTGAATCATGACAATGCCAGAGAATTCCTTCTGCTTCTTCACTTGTAACACATCTCCTCAGAAGATTATCTGCTCCAATTTTGAACAAATAAGGATCATCCCAAACAAACTGCTTGGCATCATGCAAAAATTTCTTTCTTTGTTGCCAAGTTAAGTCTTCCGGCATGACCCTTGCAGCTTTGAAATTAGCCATATCAGCAAACCAGGGTCTCTGCTGAATATGCATGAGTGATTCATCTGAAAAAGATTCCCAGATTTCAGACTCCTTGCTAGTTACCTCATTGTTGACTAACCGTGACAAATGATCAGCAATTAAGTTTTCACTTCCTTTCTTATCACGGATGTCTACATCAAATTCTTGCAATAGTAATACCCATCTAATCAGACGTGGCTTAGAATCTGGTTTTGTCAACAAATATTTGATAGCTGCATGATCTGTATAGACAGTCACCTTGGACCCAATAAGATAAGGTCTAAATTTCTCTAGAGCATACACAATAGCAAGAAATTCTTTCTCTGTGGTAGCATAATTCAATTGAGCATCATTCAGAACCTTGCTAGCATAATAAATTGGATGAAACTTTTGTTCTTTCCGCTGGCCAAGGACAACTCCTATTGCATAATCACTTGCATCACACATTAATTCAAAATTTTGATTCCAATCTGGCGCTACAATTACTGGAGCTGACACTAACTTCTTCTTCAATGTATCAAAAGCTTTCAGACATTCTTCATTCATTACAAAAGGCGCAATCTTCATCAAAAGATTACTCAATGGTTTAGCAATTTTTGAGAAATCTTTGATGAATCTTCTATAAAACCCAGCATGACCAAGAAAACTTCTAATCCCCTTTACATTTGTTGGTGGAGGTAGTTTCTCAATGACTTCTACTTTAGCTTTGTCTACCTCAATTCCTTTAGCAGAAATTTTATGCCCCAATACAATTCCTTCAGTTACCATGAAATGACATTTCTCCCAATTAAGAACAAGATTTGTCTGAACACATCTTTTGAGGACAGTGTTCAAATTAGCCAAACATCTTTGGAAAGAATCTCCAAAAACTGAGAAATCATCCATGAATACTTCAATGCATTTTTCTAAGAGATCTGCAAAAATTGCCTGCATACACCTCTGAAACGTAGCTGGAGCATTACATAATCCAAAAGGCATCTTTCTATATGCAAAGATACCAAAAGGACAAGTAAAAGTCGTCTTCTCCTGGTCTTTTGGATCTACCACAATTTGATTGTATCCCGAATATCCATCTAGAAAACAATAGAAAGCCTGCCCTGATAACCTTTCTAACATCTGATCCATGAAAGGAAGAGGAAAATGATCTTTCCTAGTAGCTTTATTTAGCTTCCTGTAATCAATGCACATACGCTAGCCAGTAACTGTCCGAGTAGGAATAAGTACATTCTTATCATTATAAATTACTGTCATCCCACCTTTCTTTGGAACCACCTGTACTGGACTCACCCATTCACTGTCAGAGATTGGATAGATGATACCTGCTTCTAGTAGTTTCAACACTTCTTTTCTGACCACCTGATGAGTCAATATTTTGTTCACTTCACTTAGTTTATTTTGCTAGAATTAATCAGGAAATTGTGCTCAATTGTCTAGTATTTTCCCATTTTTACTAATTGTGCTTAATTTGACCAAAAATTCTAATTTTAATTAATTTGGATTATTTGAGCAAATTATTTTTATTATTGATTGGAGGAAAAAAATTTTGGAAATACAATTTAGGACACTTGGAGGTAAAATGAGTGAAGAGGTGTGAATTTCATATTTAAGGGTGCACTGGGAGAAGATGTTGATTTCACGTGGAGTCTTGGCCTTAGAAAGCTCACTAATTCCATTTGCATTTTTATAGCACAAAAGCACAGCAGTTGTCACGTGAACAATTTGGTTCAATGCTTTTACTATTCAAGCTTTTATTATTGAAATGTGCTTTTTGCTGTTTACATTCACGTATTGTTTCTCTTTCTTTCGTTAAGGAAAAGTGATTATTAATTGGTGAATGGAAAAGCACATGGTCCAGCCGAGAAGCCCAATTCGAGGGGGTGACGAACAGCAAAGAAGCATCCAGCAGCTGGTCCAGCAAGGCAATTGGCCCAGCAGCAGAAGAGGGGTGCACAGTAATTTAATTTTGCCAGCACACTCCATACACACGGCCCACACCTTCTTCCATCCAACAAACCGCGCGTCCAAGAGGCACGCATAGCTTCATTTTCCAGCAGCTTGGCTTTGGAGGGAGGTCCACACGGAGATTAGGAATTGGAGAAGCCACGTGGCCTGCACTCATTCAATTATTACGTCCAAAAGCCAACAGCAGCACGCAAAGAATGGGCTGGACTTCACTCTCTCCATGCTGCACTCCTTCACGGTCCAACATCCAAGGGCAGTCCCCATCCAGCACAGAGTGGCATCACGCAAATTTCTTTTAGCTTGGACATGAGTGTTTAAAAAATCGTAGAGCTGGACAGCAGCGGAGCATCCAGCGTGACAGAATGAAAGCACGTCCATGGTCCAGCAAGGAGCAGCCCACGTGGATGGGGGTGGCAATGAGAAAGCATCACCGTGCAGCAGCGTGGGAGAAAAACCTGGTCCAGAATCACTCCACGGTCCAGCTTTGGCACAAGGGCACTGATATTTTTGAGTTTTCGGGAAGTAGCAACAGGGGGTGCACGTCCAGAAAAGAAGGACAGTCCAGCTGGCTGGGATTCATGTACACGGTCCAGCAAGCGGAGGATTTTCTTGAGCTTAAAAAGAGGGGAGAGCGGGAGGAAAAGGTGTGACCTAGTAGGAGAAGAACTGGAGAAAGAAAAGACACAGAGATGGAGGGTTACGGTTAGAGGAGGCACATTCCATTTTAAAGAGTGGACACTGATTTCTTTCTTTTAGCTGCACGGAAAAATTGGTGCACGCTGTTTCGGAAAAATAGAGAACTCTTTAAATTTCATTTCGTGTTTTTCATTTTGAGAGAGCGTCACGTCAAGTCCAGCAACTGTACGTCCACGAGGGGTAGCTACATAGGTTTTATTTCTCTTTATTGTATTCAAGCTTTGAACCGAAAATTTTTCAACATTTTATATGATGAATACCTGCTACTGTTCACACGTGTTTCCATTTAGTGTCCCGTCTGAAATTGCATTTCATTTATTAGATAAAGAGTAGCTTCTTTAATTTCAATTGCACGGTGCATTTAATTTGGCTTTGAAAGAATGGCACAGGACGTGACGGCCTGGAGAGAGCACACACGCTCATTTGCATTTTTTTTAGAAAAGCATTTTCTTTGATTTGTCTTTCATTTTGCTTTGGCTCTAAAAAGTCTCTTTAGATTGTGTTGATGCTTGAATCTGTGGTGATTTTGTTTTACAATTCCCAGGCTTTATTCCAATGTCTATTTAATTTGTTAGCTCAATATTGCCTTTTAATAGCTTCAATTGTGTTTGGATATTTATCTATTGTAGTGTTCAGTTTAATGTTTTCATGTCCTTTAATGCCTTAAATTCTATCGGTTGTGTTTAAGCTTCATTTTTTTATTTTGTCATTTGCATTCATAAACTCTTTCACAACCCCCCACTTCGTGTTTGACCTAAGCTACGAACCACATTTGGTCCTTGAGAGACGACCTAGGAGTCACTTCCTAGTATTATACTGCATTCTTTTATGCACAACTTTTGTGGGAGGTGCGACCCTCTCATCAAAATGGCGCCGTTGCCGGGGACCAACGGTTCGGTCTTAGGTTTTTGTTGTGTTTGTGTGTGTTGTGTTTTGTCTTGTGTTGTGATGTGATGTGATGTGATGCTCTGTTTTGTGTGTGCGTGTTGCATGTATAAATGTGTTGTGTTTTATTTGTTTCGTGATTTTTAGTATTCTTCTTTTTCCATGTCTACCTATTTTGATTTCGTGAACACTGCTTGTTTTGCTAGTGCCTCTGATTATGATTCTCCTTCTGCATGTTACTCTGATTGTAATTCATATTCTGCTGATTTCTATGTTGAGAACAATACGACTCATTCTCTAATTTCTGAGAGTGCTCTTTGTGAGCCGGTTTCACTTAAGGAGGATGATCTTCATTGCGATCTCACCCCTGGACTGATACATTTGCTGCCTAAGTTTCATGGTTTTGCAGGAGAATGCCCACACAGACATTTAGAGGAGCTCCACATCATGTGCTCTTCAATGAAGCCTCCAGATGTCCCTCTTGATTACATTTTCTTGAGCGCATTTCCGCATTCATTACAAGGAGCAGCTAAGGATTGGAAAGACTCTCTTCCTCTGAGATCCGTTACCGATTGGGGATATCTTGAGCATTAGTTTCTGAGTAAATTTTCCCTTGTGCAATATGCTTGCAGCAACGGTCTTGGATGGAATGACCCTACCTTAGGATGGTATAATGCTCCACAGCATCATTATCAAGAACCACCATTCCAGAGTACTTGTATGCCTCCATCAGTCCAGCAATACCAAAGTCAGCAATATGATGCTTCTGCCGAAACAACTCCTCAGCCTTCTATTTCTGAGCCTACATTAAAGGAGTTGTTGGAGCAGATGACCATGCAGAACTTTCAATTCCAGCAAGAGAACATGCAGTTTCAGCAAGAGACCAGAGCGTCCATTGAGAGCTTGAATGATCAGATAGGGCAGATGGCCACTCAACTCACGGAGGAACAGTCTCAAGATTCAGAGTTACCATTTCAGACTGTTCAGATTCCAGATGATGATGATAGTGGCATCAACATAGAAGATTGAGAGAAGAGTCATGAGCTTACTACTGTGCCATCTACTTTCCCATCATCCTATGTCCATACCCTTGCACCTGAGGAGAGTGATGAGTATTTTGAGGAGCAGGCAGAAATAAGCAGTAATCCTGAACCAGGTAGACCACCTTCATCTTCCCACACTTTAGCAATCTTCAAGGAAGAGGAGGTAAGCATACCTCAGTATGATTATGTTTGTGATGATTATGTTCTTGATTATGTTGTTCATGATTATGCTGTTGAGAGGTACGTTGATGATCATATTGTTGCTGAGCATGTTTATAATTCTCCCTCTGTGCATGATGAGAACCACTTTTTGATATCACATCCGAATGTTTATTCTCAATGCACTGAACATGAATCTGAGTCTGTTATTGATATTGCTTGTGATTTTGAAATTGATTCATGTTCTGAGGATGTATCTGAGGTTCAATATGATAATTTGGGTGTTATACCCCTGCATGTTATTTCTTTGGAACCACATTGCACTAACCCTATTGCAGGAGGTACAAATGAATTTGACCAGCATGCACCCATGCTGGAAGACAAAGGTGCCAACATTCACGAAAGTTTCAACATCAACAGGCACCTGCTGAACCTGCTCATCAACAATCACTGCATAGATCCAGTTGTGGAAAACATATCACTGCTAGATCAGATTTGGAGGATGAAGCAGTTCGTCCTCAAAACTTCCTTGTTGGATCCAATGGTGGAAGACATCTCCCTACAAGTCCAAAATTGGCAACTGCCACCATGATCAGGGGAGTTTCCTTTCTCTCTTCTCCCCCTTTCCCTACTTTTATTGCACTTGTCCATGATCTGTTCACTGTTTTGATTTTCGATCTTATGCTTATGACACATTGAGGACACTGTGTAGTTTAAGTGTGGTCTATTAGGGGAGATTCTGATTTTACTTTGATAGCTTTTGTTTTCTTTGTTAAATTTTTTCTTTTCTAGGTAGTTTTGTTTTATCTTGTATACAATTTTGCATGATTCTCTTCATTTCTGGACTGTGTTAAAGTTGTAGACTCATCTTTCACTTCACTTGATTGATACTTATTGGTTTGAAATCCCTTGCTTTTCTTTGCTTGGGAAGATGATTATGATGTTTGAGAGGTTGAATTGATTGTGACAATTATCCTGTGTGAGATTTGAGCCACTTTATGTTCTTTCTTGTGCGTGATATGTCTCTTGATTGCTTACACATATGCCTTGGCTTGACTCTTGTTGATAACTCTTGATTGATATGCATGTTTGGAAGTGATAAAGGCAGTTTTGTTTTTGAGCCTCTCTAGCCAAATAAGCTTACCTTGCTCTGATTCTTTGAAAACCCTTTTTGAGCCTATACTTTCCTCATTTCTTTGTTTTGAAGCTCATACACTGGCCCTAAGTGAAACACCATGATTACCTTAACCTTAGGGAATTTTGGAGCTTTGGAAGTGTTTTGGGAACAAGTGTGGTCTCCTTGGGGATTCTGATGAGTTGGCTAGTTGGTTCCTCTTCTTGTTTTGTTTTGGTAAATATATGTGTATCTTGTCTTTTACAATTTTGTTTGGAAAAGAGGGAAAAGAAAAGAGACAGGATGAAAAAAAAAAGTAGAGAAAAATGAGAAAAATAAAAAAATTTGTGAATAATGGAGTCAAGAAGAGGATTGAATTAGAGGTTTTGGGTGTGAGTTGACTGTGTTTACACTTGTTCCCCATTGCTCCTCTATTTATTTTGGTTTGTAACTTCTCATCCATATTTATCCTCCCTTGTCCTTGGCCCCATTACACCCATAAAAGACCTTTTGATTTGAACATGCATATGTTTTGAGTGTTGATATTAGAGTCTTGCCAAGTCTGTTGTTGTTTGCTTTCTTGAGTGCATTGAGTTGAAATTCTTTACGTTATACACTTGAGAGAAACACTGATAGTGCATCTGTGAGGTTTTGTTACTTTTGATTCACCTCTTGAGCTGATTAATCATTTTGCCATGTCTTGAATTGCTTGGGTGATTTCATGAGTATCTGCTTTCTCTGATTCATTCTGTGTTGGAATTGTCTACTTCTTTTCTCTGTCCAGATTTCTTGAGGACTGTGCAAATTCTGTTTGTTTCCTTGCGAGTCTTTGTTTTCTGTGTGCTGAGTTGTGTCATTTCCCTGGATGTCCTTTGAACTATTCCCTGATCTGCGTTTTGATTTTGCCCAGGAGTGCAAAAGACTAAGTGTGGTCTATTTTGATGAGTCAATATTTTGTTCACTTCACTTAGTTTATTTTGCTAGAATTAATCAGGAAATTGTGCTCAATTGTCCAGTATTTTCCCATTTTTACTAATTGTGCTTAATTTGACCAAAAATTCTAATTTTAATTAATTTGGATTATTTGAGCAAATTATTTTTATTATTGATTGGAGGAAAAAAATTTTGGAAATACAATTTGGGACACTTGGAGGTAAAATGAGTGAAGAGGTGTGAATTTCATATTTAAGGGTGCACTGGGAGAAGATGTTGATTTCACGTGGAGTCTTGGCCTTAGAAAGCTCACTAATTCCATTTGCATTTTTATAGCACAAAAGCACAGCAGTTGTCACGTGAACAATTTGGTTCAATGCTTTTACTATTCAAGCTTTTATTATTGAAATGTGCTTTTTGCTGTTTACATTCACGTATTGTTTCTCTTTCTTTCTTTAAGAAAAAGTGATTATTAATTGGTGAATGGAAAAGCACATGGTCCAGCCGAGAAAACCAATTCGAGGGGGTGACGAACAGCAAAGAAGCATCCAGCAGCTGGTCCAGCAAGGCAATTGGCCCAGCAGCAGAAGAGGGGTGCACAATAATTTAATTTTGCCAGCACACTCCATGCACACGGCCCACACCTTCTTCCATCCAACAAACCGCGCGTCCAAGAGGCACGCATAGCTTCATTTTCCAGCAGCTTGGCTTTGGAGGGAGGTCCACACGGAGATTAGGAATTGGAGAAGCCACGTGGCCTGCACTCATTCAATTATTACGTCCAAAAGCCAACAGCAAGACGCAAAGAATGGGCTGGACTTCACTCTCTCCATGCTGCACTCCTTCACGGTCCAGCATCCAAGGGCAGTCCCCATCCAGCACAGAGTGGCATCACGCAAATTTCTTTTAGCTTGGACATGAGTGTTTAAAAAATCGTAGAGCTGGACAGCAGCGGAGCATCCAGCGTGACAGAATGAAAGCACGTCCATGGTCCAGCAAGGAGCAGCCCACGTGGATGGGGGTGGCAATGAGAAAGCATCACATTCCAGCAGCCTGGGAGAAAAACCTGGTCCAGAATCACTCCACGGTCCAGCTTTGGCACAAGGGCACTGATATTTTTGAGTTTTCGGGAAGCAGCAACAGGGGGTGCACGTCCAGAAAAGAAGGACAGTCCAGCTGGCTGGGATTCATGCACACGGTCCAGCAAGCGGAGGATTTTCTTAAGCTTAAAAAGAGGGGAGAGCGGGAGAAAAAGGTGTGACCTAGTAGGAGAAGAACTGGAGAAAGAAAAGACACAGAGATGGAGGGTTACGGTTAGAGGAGGCACATTCCATTTTAAAGAGTGGACACTGATTTCTTTCTTTTAGCTGCACGGAAAAATTGGTGCACGCTGTTTAGGAAAAATAGAGAACTCTTTAAATTTCATTTCTTGTTTTTCATTTTGAGAGAGCGTCACGTCAAGTCCAGCAACTGTACGTCCACGAGGGGTAGCTACATAGGTTTTATTTCTCTTTATTGTATTCAAGCTTTGAACTGAAAATTTTTCTACATTTTATATGATGAATACCTGCTACTGTTCACGCGTGTTTCCATTTAGTGTCCCGTCTGAAATTGAATTTCATTTATTAGATAAAGAGTAGCTTCCTTAATTTCAACTGCACGGTGCATTTAATTTGGCTTTGAAAGAATGGCACAGGACGTGACGGCCTGGAGAGAGCACACACGCTCATTTGCATTTTTTTTTAGAAAAGCATTTTCTTTGATTTGTCTTTCATTTTGCTTTGGCTCTAAAAAGTCTCTTTAGATTGTGTTGATGCTTGAATCTGTGGTGATTTTGTTTTACAATTCCCAGGCTTTATTCCAATGTCTATTTAATTTGTTAGCTCAATATTGCCTTTTAATAGCTTCAATTGTGTTTGGATATTTATCTATTGTAGTGTTCAGTTTAATGTTTTCATGTCCTTTAATGCCTTAAATTCTATCGGTTGTGTTTAAGCTTCATTTTTTTATTTTGTCATTTGCATTCATAAACTCTTTCACAACCCCCCACTTCGTGTTTGACCTAAGCTACGAACCACATTTGGTCCTTGAGAGACGACCTAGGAGTCACTTCCTAGTACTATACTGCATTCTTTTATGCACAACTTTTGTGGGAGGTGCGACCCTCTCATCACCACCTCCTTCATAATAGGATTTAACCTTCTCTCTGGTTGAGCACTTGGTTTATAATCTTCTTCCATAAAAATCTTGTGCATGCAATAAGTTGGGCTAATACCTTTGAGATCTGATATTGACCACCCAATTGCTTCTTTGTTGGCTTTCAAAATTTCTATCAACTGCTCTTCTTCTTGTAGAGATAAAGAGTTATTGATGATGACTGGCTTTGTTCCATCTTCCTCTAGAAAAATATATTTCAGATGTGATGGCAATCTTTTTAATTTTGGTGTCTGTGCTTTGACTGCTTCTTCTTTATCAATTATTTCGAATATTGGATCTTCCTCCGGACTCTTTTTCATTGTTTCCAAGTCCATCAGACATTCATCAATCAATTTCTCTTCTTCTTCATCTAAATCTTCACATGCATTAATGAGAGTTTTTTCCAATGGAGAAATATTTCGCACCATCCTTTCTTGCACCATACAATCTTCCTCAAGTTCATCAAATTGAAAACATGATTTGTCATCATTTGGATATGTCATGGCCTTGGATACGTCAAAAGTGACTTCTTCATCATCAACTCTCATTTTAAGCTTACCATTCTCTACATCAATCAGAACTCTAGCAGTCTTCATAAAAGGTCTCCCAAGAATAAGAGGAACATCACTATTCCCTTCCATCTCCATCACAATAAAATCCACTGGGAATACAAATTTGTCAACCTTTACTAGAACATCTTCAACCACTCCAGATGGATATTTAAGAGACTTGTCCGCCAATTGAAGAGCCATTCTGGTTGGTTTAATTTCCAACCCCTGAATTGTTCTGCACATGGATAGCGGCATTCGATTAATGCTAGCTCCCAAATCAATCAATGCTCTTCCAACTTTCACATCTCCTATGGTGCATGGAATAGTAAAGCTTCCTGGATCTTTAAGTTTAGGAGGTAGTTTCTGTATGATTGCACTGCAGTTACCCTGTACATTGATAGTTTCCTTTTCAATATACTTGTGTTTCTTTATGAGGAGTTCCTTCAAAAACTTTGCATATGCTGGCATCTGTTGCAATGCTTCAGAAAATGGTATGGTGATCTCAAGCTTCTTAAACAACTCCATGAATCTTTCCAACTGCTTTTCTTTCTCCTTCCTTGAATAACTCTTTGGATAAGGAAGTGGCTTTTCATACTCTTTTTCTTTTTGTCTCTCCTCTCTCTCTTCTTCTTTTTTCTTTTTCTCTTTTTCAACTCTTTCTTTCCACTCACATGTTTCTTTTTCACTCTCACTCTCATTTTCTTTCTCTTTTCTTTTTTGTTTTCTCTCTTCTAACACTCTACCACTTCTGGTCACAACAATTTTACACTCCTTTCTGAGATTATCATGTTTCATCTTGTCAATTATTCTCTTAACATAAACCTCCATATTTTTAAATGCAGCATCTACATTCTGGCAATAGGACGCATTTGTCTTCAAGAATCTTTGGAAAGTCTCTTCAAGTTTTGTTGTTTTCTCAATTGGAGTAGATTGCATTTGCCATTTTTGTTGTTGCACTTGAACCATTGAGACCTGTTGTATTTCCTGTGTTATTTGAGAAAGCTTCATAATTACCTCTTCAAGCTGTTGAGATATAATTCTTTGAATAAGCAAAGCATCATTTGACTGTAACAACTCCTTCTGACTATGATATCCTCTTTCAATGTTGAATTCGTTGTCACTAATAGCCATATTTTCAATAATTTCAGTTGCTTCCTCTGGAGTTTTCCATTTAATGTTTCCTCCTGCTGAGGCATGAAGCATCATCTTAGTTTGTGAACCAAGACCTCCAAGGAAAGTTAGGACTACTTCTTCTTCTTTGAAACCATGCATGGGCGTTTTTTGTAACAGGCTTTTATATCTGTCCCATGCATGCCCCAATGATTCTTCCATGCCCTGCTTAAATGAAGATATCTCTTGCTTGCCTTTTATCCTCTTAGATTGTGGAAAGTACTTGTTTAAAAACTTTGTCACCACTGCTTCCCAATCTGTGAAACTTCCTTCTGGAAAAGAATTTAACCAAAGTTTAGCATTGCCTCCCAATGAGAAAGGAAACAAACTAAGTTTGATCGCTTCATCTGGCACCCCATTAATTTTGACTGTGTTGCAAATCTCATTGAAGGTAGTGAGGTGCTCATATGGGCTTTCATGAGATAACCCATTGAATTGGTTGCTTTTTACCAGTTGGAGCAGTGTGGGTTTGACCTCCATGTTAGCTGCATTGACTCTAGGTCTAGCTATACTGTTAAACTGCTGAGGTCCAGCTATATTGGTGTAGTCAACAAGAGTTCTTCTGATATTATTGTTCTCCATATTTTCTGTGCTATGAACAGAACCTTGTGGTGATGGTTGCAACAGAGTTTCCGGAGGAGGGAAAAGTTCTCTAGATGTTCGGATTCTTCTCCTCCGTCTACTCTCGTCTAGACCTTCAAGAAGAGGTTCTGTTGTTTTCTTGCTCCTAGTTCGAATTGCCTCCTGCATACACAAGAACACAAAACCCTAGAATATTTGGTTAGCACAAAAAGATATAGGAGAAGATAAAAACAGAAAACAGAAAATAAAATAAAATAAAATAAAAACCAAAAAAATAAAAAAAACAGAAAATAAAAACAGAAATTCAAAATTAAAGTCAAAGATAATCAATAATCACACAAATTAACCAGTTAAACCACGAGTCCCCGGCAGCGGCGCCAAAAACTTGATGGACAAATTTATGAACACCAAAATATGATGTCACAAACTTGTTTTTCAATCGGCAAGTATGACCGAATCGTTCAAGTAATAAACTTGGTAAGACCAAGTATCGTTCTTCCCAAAGGACTCACGGCCTAGTTTAGTTGTGTGGTTTATTGATTAGCTAAGACTTAAAGACGAAATATTTGGATTTTATATGCAAAAGACGAAAATTAAATATGTATGCATGAAGTTTTGATCAATGGCAAAAGCAAAAGATAAACACTTTCAATGAAATATATGTATGAATATGTTGTTGGGGGTCAATTTCATCTTATCCACTCTCATATATTTTAGGAATTCAACATTCAAATCATCATTGTTAATGCCACTCTCTAAAGTACCTTTCAAGAAGGCTTCTCCCTAATCACGAGTTCATACAATTCCTAGCATTCCTAATGATTAGTTCATAAGTGCAGGAGCTTAACGACAACCAATATAATATTGGGAGAAATTCCCCGGATCTAGACTTCACCGTACGTGCCCGTATCGACAAAACCAATAATCATGCATCGAATGACTTAAACAATGCAAGCATTAAGCAAAGAGGAAAAACCCTAACTAATGATGAAAGAAAGCATAGATCTTAAATAAAAGATGTAAAAACAAATTCCATATATGAGAGTTTCAAAAGATTACATTGATTCCCCAACAAACATACAGAGTTTAGTTCACCATATTCATTGTGAACCTAGATGAATAACAATGAAAGAATGAAAGATAAAACCCTAAAAAGGTGAAGAGGAAGCCTCAGCATCCAAGATCCTCCTTCAAAGGGGTGGAAGAGAGAGTGTTTTCTTCGTTCCAGCCAAAGATACCTAACCCTAGGAAACCCTAAAGCTTATATATTATTCGTAAATTACAGAAAATTAGGTCCAAGCCCATAAAAGTGCCGCTCAGCGGTAAAGTACCGCTCAACGGTAAGTGCGTGAGTCGTTTCTTCCCCTCAACGGCCATTTTGCCCCTCAGCGGACCTCCCATAAGCTCCTGATTGCCGCTCAGCGGTAAACTGCCGCTGAGCGGTGACTTCGGCTTCTCCTTTTGCACTTTTTGATGTCTTTTCTGATTTCATCTCTCTCCTTCTTCACTTCTTTCACTAAATTCACCTTAAAACCTGCACAAAAACACTGAAATCAAGCATAAACCTGTCCAGCTCTCTTATTTCTGAAAATATGAAGAAAAGCATGATTTCAAACTAGTTTCTAAGTATAAAGGTTGCTTTTAGTGTCAATTTTAAGCATGAAAATAACAGTTTTTCAACTGTTATCAGACACATACGGGGAAATCTAGAATTGGGGCAGTTCTCCCGGAAGCAATATTACCTAGACAGAGGAATAGGAGGATCGATTGTCTTTAAGCTTCTGTGCGAATGTAATGCATGATTAATTGCTAAAGAGACTAGACATTGTGAACTAGTAATTAGGAGTAGGCTTTCTTCACCAAAACATCAGGTTTAAGGTAAATTAGAAAGTGGCATTAACATTAATGAAGAGGATGAATTCATATATGCATGAGAGTAAATTAGGTGAAATCTAAACCCAACAACAATGTCATCAACTTTATCCATTTATTCTTGTGTTTAACCTCAATTGATCAAATTGCATTCATGTTTATTTTATTGCCTTTTGATAAGCTGTCGTTGAAGCTATCAAATTAATACTACTTTTCAAGGCAACTTCAGTATTGCCAAGTAGTATTCAAGAAGTAGACAGGGTTGAAGTAACCCTGAGTCGTTTCCCAACGAACACGGAATTGCTTTCGAATATCTGTGACTCTTACAAATGCTATGCAATTCTTATGAATAAAAGTAATGGTTGAAGAGTGTTTAAAGAATAAATAAAGAAACTTAAAAACAGTTACGATGAAATAGGCTAATTCTACTGCTTTTCCAAGAAAGATTCATCATCGGTTATTCACGGATAATTGTTCAATTGATTATTGTTTAAGTTTCAAATTAATTAAAGTACATTCTTAATTAATTCGAGGGCGATCATGCATTTAACCAAAGTAAATTCTCAATCAAATGCAAAACCTTTCTAGATTATTCACAATAATTTCAACCAAAGTACATTCTTAATCAAATTCTATTGTGTTTAATCATGTCTATTCTTAAATCTCCTAACCAAATTAAAAGCTAATCAATCAAAGTAAATTCTCAATTGATTATAATTGAAATTATTACTAATCAATCAAAGTACATTCTCAATTGATAGTAAAAACCATTTAATCATATGAAAGTTCCTAAATTAAATCAAAGTAGATTCTCAATTTAAACCTAGAAACCCTAAAACTCATATAATCCATATGCATGTAGATTCAAACATATTATGATGCAAAAATCTTTGCTTTTAACAAGATAGAGAAATGAAAGACATAGAGAGAACAACTTAAATCAATAATCAAAGTAAACAATTGCATTAACTAAACGTAACCTCAGAATCCGTCATGGAATTACAGCAGAATAGCCCTAGATGCTTAGCTCTCCATGAATGGAGTTGAATACAAGATGAAAGAAAAGTGAGAGGAGTATGAGAGAATGAATGAATTAAGTGAAGTCCCCTTTTCTGCCTCCCTTGGGTCTCTTTATATAGGCTTGATTGGGCTTGGACTTTGAATAGTTTGTTGATAAGATATTTTCTGTTGATATATTATATCTTTCAAATATTCATTAGATTAAATCAGTTTTAAAAAATATTTGATAAATATTAACTTAATTATCTTATATCCTATATCTTCCAAATAACTAAAAGATTTAGATAAAAAATTATTTGGAAGATATTTTCTGTTGATATTTCCAAATTAAATTCAACAACTGAATTTTATCTTTTAGATTTTTTGACTTTCCAAAATGGCACAAATACCCTGAAATTTCCTCTATCTGCACTTTAGCCCCTTCTGAATTTTCCAAATAAAATCTGATTTTAGGCCTTCAATTGCCATTTGGACCAATAAAACTTATATTCTCAGCTGCACAAATAAACATTAGAACATCCAAGAATAATTTATGCACTAAAACTCACTTTTTACGTCTCTTTATTTCCCAAAACCCAACAATTCCAATCATCACAAATTCACTTAAAATCAACCATTTAAGCACAATTATCCCATCAAAAATTTGAATTTTAAATCATAAATGTGGGCATAAATATGCACTCATCACCTTTGCATCCAAAAACCCCAAAATTTGTTCTTTAGAGTCTTAATTAGTTGAGTAATCACATTACTGTTTAGTGTCGTGAGTCTCTTGGGAAACGATACTTGGTTACCATTTATTATTACTTGTTACGATTCGGTACACTTGTCGATGTCTTAACAAGTTTTTGACTCCATTTTCGGGGATTAAATTTTTTTTTATCAAATGCTTCGTGTGTAGATCCTACATGCAATCTAAAGAAACAAAAATGTTTTCAAGACTCTCATCGTAGTAGAGTATAGTGGCGTCCAACTGGAATTTGCCTTGCCCCTGATTTCTAGTTTTCTGTCTCCAACAAAACTCCTGAATTCCTCAAAATGAATCCTCTTGGAAAGGTATGTATGCATCGATGTATGTATGTATTCTCATGTGATCCCCTAACCAATCAATTTTCCTTGTTTCCACCATTTTCCAAAAATACTCAACAACATTGACTATTTTTTTCGAAAAAATTGGGGCCTTAATGGTCAATGCAAAGCAAAGAGGGAGAGTAATTTACTTATTTATCTGATGTCATTTACTTTTAGAACCTTATTAGAAATGAAAGCAGTAATGCAATATTGTTTATGTGTGTGCTTTATATTGATTTTGTGTTACCAATAAGGAGTATTGGTAAAACCTGAAGATGTGTTTTGATGATGCTGCAACTTATAGATTTTGGATGTAGTAGGAAAATATTTAAAAAAGCAACTTGTAGATTTTGAATGTAGTAGGAAAATGTTAAACATTGTAATTTTTACTAGTATAATCAATTATAGTTAAGCAATAATCGATTATCACAAGTCATACTTGAATAATCGATTATCACTTCATATAATCGATTATCACATTTTTGAAAACCTGTAACGGACTTGAATAATCGATTATCACTTACAATAATCGATTATTCATGGCAGTTGAGAGCTGACCTTTGGCACTCAGTGTACTTGGCTATATAATTTGATTTGGAGAAATCAGAAGGTAACGTTTTTTGAACTGAGAAAGCTTAGAACACTGTGTGTCAGAGGAACGTTCTTAGAGAGCTTTTTGTTCATTGTTCCCTTGCTTGGTATTGTGAAAGGAGAGGCTCGCGTATCGTATGTGTCGATAGTCGGAGCAGACTCTCTTCAAGTTAGCAAGGTGCTCTGCCTGGTCTTGTGAAAGGAGAAGCTTGTGAATCGTTGGTCGATTGCTGGAGCGGTTCTCTTCAAGTTGGTAGAGTGGTTCTTTTCATTTTATTCCTGTTCATTATCTTGTAATCTGTTAAACCATTTTTAGTGAAAAAGGTTAATCATTATTTATAGTGATTAACGACTGGACGTAGAATCTTTTGATTCGAACCAGGATAAAAATTCTGTGTTGATCTTCTTATTCCCTACACTCATATTATTTTACGTATATCAACTGTTTGATTAATTTTCTGAAAGAAAATTATTTTTACTAAAAGGACAAAATTAATTTTAATTGTGATCGAATACGCTTCCCGCTCTCTGAGTTTTAATTCCGCTGCGCTATACTCTTCGAAAAATACCCCCTCCGATACCATCAATTGGTATCAGAGCTTGCTTTGATAGTTTTTCAAAATTTGCGAAAATGGCCGGTCACAATCAAAACCATGTATATGCTGAGGGTGCTTCCATTAACAGACCTCCATTGTTTACTGGTGATAACTATGCTTTTTGGAAAGTGAGAATGGAGATTTTTATGGGGTCTGTTGATAGAGGTATCTGGGAAGCTGTACAAAATGGCCTTTATATTCCTATGAATACTGTTGATGGTGTAGAGACTGAAAAACCTTATTTTAATTGGACTGCTAAAGAAAATAGACGAGCTTGATGGACAAATTTATGAACACCAAATTATGATGTCACAAACTTGTTTTCAATCGGCAAGTATGACCGAATCGTTCAAGTAATAAACTTGGTTAGACCAAGTATCGTTCTTCCCAAAGGACTCACGGCCTAGTTTAGTTATGTGGTTTCTTGATTAACTAAGACTTACAAACGAAATAATTGGGGTTTAAGATGCAAGACAGAAAATAAACATGTATGCATGAATTTTGATCAATGGCAAAAAGCAAAAGATAAACACTTTCAATGAAATATAGATATGAATATGTTGTTGGGGTCAATTTCATCTTATCCACTCTCATATATTTTCGGAATTCAACATTCAAATCATCATTGTTAATGCCACTCTCTAAAGTACCTTTCTAGAAGGCTTCTCCCTAATCACGAGTTCATACAATTCCTAGCATTCCTAATGATCAGTTCATAAGTGCAGGAGCTTAACGACAACCAATATCATATTGGGAGAAATTCCCCGGATCTAGACTTCCCCGTACGTGCCCGTATCGACAAAACCAATAATCATGCATCGAATGAGTTAAACAATGCAAGCATTAAGCAAAGAGGAAAAACCCTAACTAATGATGAAAAGAAAGCATAAGTCTTAATTAAAAGATGTAAAAACAGATTCCATATATGAGAGTTTCACACGATTACATTGATTCCCCAACAAACATACAGAGTTTAGTTCACCATATTCATGGTGAACCTAGATGAATTACAATGAAAGAATGAAAGAATAAACCCTAAAAAGGTGAAGAGGAAGCCTCAGCATCCAAGATCCTCCTTCAAAGGGGTGGAAGAGAGAGTGTTTGCTTCGTTCCAGCCAGAGATGCCTAACCCTAGGAAACCCTAAAGCTTATATATCATTCGTAAATTACAAAAAGTCAAATCCAAGCCCATTAAAGTGCCGCTCAGCGGTAAAATACCGCTCAGCGGTGAGTGCGTGACTTGTTTTCTCCCCTCAGCGGCCATTTTGCCCCTCAGCGGACCTTACGTGACTTCCAGAGTGCCGCTCAGCGGTAAACTGCCGCTAAGCGGTGACTTCGGCTTCTCCTTTTTGCACTTTTTGTTGTCTTTTCTGATTTCAACTCTCTCCTTGTTCACTTCTTTCACCAAATTCACCTTAAAACCTGCACAAAAACACTGAAATCAAGCATAAACCTGTCCAGCTCTCTTATTTCCAAAAATATAAAGAAAAGCATGATTTCAAGCTAGTTTCTAAGTGTAAAAGTTGCTTTTAGTGTCAATTTTAATCATAAAAATAACAGTTTTTCAACTGTTATCACAACCCCAAACTTAAAACTTTGCTTGTCCTCAAGCAAATAAGATGTAACTCAATCTTCAACCAATTCATATGATGGTTCACTCATTCAAAAATCCTCTTTTTCAAGATAAGTAACAACTTCACTCAAACTTATGACCAAGAGTTTAATCAAGATGTGCACATGTTTTAGTGTTCACAAAGTCATTTAAATTCCAACAAATGCTATTCTCATGAATGATCAATCAATTAAGCATGGATGTTCATGTGTTCATGTAATATTTCCTCACTAAGTCAAGTGTTTCACTCACACTCAAGTGTATAAGAGATGATCACTCATTCACTCTACTATCACAATGTCACATGAATCAAATTTGCCTTTCATTTTACCACAATCAAAAACATTCACAAGCATGCATCATCACAAGGACTTTTCTATGGCTTATAATGTGGCTGGGCTAACAAGAAAATTGGTTTTTCTGGATCACAAAATCCTTGAGTTAAGAGAATCATACAACACAATCATCTTATTCATTCCCAACTTTCTTTTGCCTTTGCATTGAGCTTTGCTTCTTTTTCTTTTCTTTTTCTTTGCATATTCTTACTTTTTAGCTCTCAGCTCAATGCTTTTCATGTTTTCCCAACAACCCCAAACTTGAACATTTAACAATACCACACAAGATCTTCTACTTAACTCAAGGTAAAGATTTTCAATCAAGGGTTTTCAGTGTATATTCAAGGCTAAGGGTTCAAAGGATAGAACACAAAGTGTTCTTTTTTAGTGGGCTAATTTTATGAATTTGGCCAATAAAAAGGTTTTCAACAAATGGCCTTGATCATGTGATGCAAAACAAGCAATTGATTCAATCATAGAAAACCTGGGCAAAACCATTCATGCTTTCAAAGTAATAGCATTCAACAATAACAACTCTGGAGCTCAAAATCTCACATATAAGCTCATTCACATTTGACATACACATCCTGCTTAATTTCACAATCACAATCATGATATCATGCATTTGTTCACAAAGCTTGTGAATCATCTGTATAAGCATTTTAATGTGCACATCATCTCAACATCAATTAATCATAAGCATCATTCAGCATTACTTATCACACAATCACAGTTAATAGCAAACCATCACAAGAAACCAGGTTTCAAATAGAGTACATCAAACCCTAATCTAAAAACAAAAACAAATAAGTTCAGAAAACTTAAACCACAAAAGCATAATCATATGATAGCATTTATCAGTAAATGCTATCTCAGCTCCTCATCAGTCTGAGCTGTCCTCTGTATCTTCCTCTTCCTCTTCATCCTCATCATCTTCAAATGCATCATCATCATCAGCTTCATCTTCTTGGGTGGAGATACTAGATGCAATGAGAATGCTTCCAAGCTAGAATGCTCTCTTCCAACCCCAAACTTTGATGGCACACTAGTGAAAAAGTGAGTGGAAGAGAAATTTTCTTAAGAAGGAAGAGTGAAAAGATGTGGAAAACCTTGGAGGAGGTATGTGGGAGTGTTTGTGCAAAGAAAAGTCTGAAAGTGTGAAAGAATGCGCAGCTTAGGGTTTAAAAATACCCTAATGGGCTCGGGTCCCGCTAAGGGGAACTAAAACCCTATTCTGCGAGAGTACCGCTCAGCGGCACTTTCGTGAAGTGCTCTTCTCCTTCTTTTCTTAACCTACGTGCCTCCCATATGTGCCCCTCACTGGTTCCCTGCAATTCAATGTTCAAAATGCTTATGCAAACCCTAACTAAAATAAACAAACAGAAATATTCAATCAACTGGGTTGCCTCCCAGGTAGCGCTTGTTTAACGTCACGAGCCTGACCCAAAATCCACCAACACCCTTCAGTAGGTGTTAAATTTTCTTACCAACACCCATCAGTAGGTGTTACAGCCATAGTATCCTTCAGTAGATACTTAACCACCTAGCATCCTTCAGTAGATGCTATCTCCAAAAAAATAATTACAAAACTAATGTTCACAAATTAAAAATTACAAAACCAAATCAAAAGTTTTTAAATTCACTGGGTTGCCTCCCAGCAAGCGCTCTTTTAACGTCATTAGCTTGACCCAATAAAGCTCAAGTTCCTTCTTCTTTATAGTTGATGTTGTCATTCCACCAACTCCTCAGCTGTTTCCTTTGAACTGTTTTGGTTCTTCTAGAATATGGAGACTCTATCTCTATCATCTCCTTCTCTTTAAAGCCCTTCACAACCCACAACTTGTTCTTGATTCTAACAGGTGTGCCAAGTTGGAGTCTTCTTTTCTTCCAGTCTCTAGGAATTTCTTCTCCTCTTCCAATCTCTTCTTCCTGGGGTACCTGAAACAACAAACAATGGTTACCTGAAACCTCAAGATTTTCTTCTTTACGGCTAGTCATGGGTGCATCTCGAAATGCAGCTTTATAACTAGCTTCTTCCTCCTTTGCTTGCATCTCATCTTTGAAGACATCTACCACCACTCTCTCCTCTCTGTCCTGGAGCACCACTATACCTTCATTTACATCTATGATAGCCCTGGCCGTTTTCATAAACGGTCTTCCAAGTATGATAGGTATCTTCTCAGTCTCCATCTTCATCACCACAAAGTCTGCCAAGAACTGAAGTTTGCCAACACAAACTATAATGTCCTCTACAATCCCACATGGCTCCTTTGAAGATCCATCGGCCATTACTATTTTAACCTTTGCAGGTTTCATTTTAACATTGCCGATTTGCTCCAGTAAAGAATAAGGCATCAAGTTAACACTTGAACCTAAATCAAGGAGAGCTTTCTTTACCTTTTTCTTCCCTATAGTACAAGGGATAGAAAAACTGCCTGGATCTGATGCTTTAGGAGGGAATGACTCTTTCTTAACAGTTATACACTCTTTTGCCTCATCATCTCTACGTCTCTTCTTTGTAGAGATTTCTTCATCAGATTTTGTGTAAACTGCAATTTTCTGTAAAATCTGTTCCCAAGGTGCTTTATTATCCACCATTCTGAATAATTCTGTGAAGTCCATTTGTTTCTCTTGATTTATTGGAAAAGGAAAATTGTTTTTGCTCTCTATTTCTCTTCTTTCTTCTGTTTCTCCTTCTTCTAACTCAATTATCTCTTCATTCACACTCTTTACCACTTTGCACTCTTCTCTAGGGTTAACCTCAGTATTAGCCCCAAAATTTCTATTTGGCCTTTCTTCCAATTGCTTGGTAATCTGACCCATTTGAATCTCCAAATTCTTTATAGCAGCTTTAGTGCTCTTTTGAGAAGATTCGGTTTTCTGTATGAATTGCTGAAGAGTTTCTTCCAACCTTGTTGATCTTTCATTAAGCATAGATAACTGTTGCCAAAAGGTTGGTTACTGCTGCTGCTTATTATATTGATTTGCTTGCCCAGTTTGTCCTTGACCAATGCTTGGATGTGGTTTCCACCCTTGATTGTAATTCCCTTAATGGTACGGAAATTGATTAGCCATGAAATTAACATCCTCCAAGGCTTCCACTGGAAAAGCACATTGACCATTGATATGATCACCTCCACATAATTCGCACAACTGGGTTTGTACCTGTGCAGCAGTTTTCAACTCTTTAGGTAATTGTGCAAGAGTTTTAGTCAGAGTCTCCAGCTGTTGAGTTAGAATTTTATTTTGAGCTAGCAAGGCATCATGTGTCTGTAATTGGAGAACCCCTTTTTGTTGCATAGGAGCTCCTCTTTCACTGTTGAGCTCATTATCACTAGTAGCCATGTTGTCAATGATTTCTATAGCTTCCTCTGGAGTTTTCCATTTAATATTGCCTCCTGCTGAGGCATCAAGCATCATCTTGGTTTGTGAACCAAGCCCTCCAAGGAAAGTTAAGACTACTTCCTGTTCTTCAAAGCCATGCGTGGGTGTTTTTCTTAGCAGACTTTTGTATCTATCCCATGCATGCCCCAGTGATTCTTCCATGCCTTGTGATGGACAAATTTATGAACACCAAATTATGATGTCACAAACTTGTTTTCAATCGGCAAGTATGACCGAATCGTTCAAGTAATAAACTTGGTTAGACCAAGTATCGTTCTTCCCAAAGGACTCACGGCCTAGTTTAGTTATGTGGTTTCTTGATTAACTAAGACTTACTGATAACAGTTGAAAAACTGTTATTTTCATGCTTAAAGTTGATACTAAAAGCAACCTTTAGACTTAGAAACTAGCTTGAAATCATGCCTTTTGTTTATATTTTCAGAAATAAGAGAGCTGGACAGGTTTATGCTTGATTTAAGTGTTTTTGTGCAGGTTTTGAGGTGAATTTGGTGAAAGAAGTGAAGAATAAGAGAGAGGACATTAGAAAAGACAAGAAAGAGTGCAAAAAGGAGAAGTCGAAGGCACCGCTCAGCGGCAAACTACCGCTGAGCGGCACTCAAGAGGTGACGTTGGAACCGCTGAGGGGCAAAATGGCCGCTGAGGGGAAGAAAGAAGACGCGCAATTACCGCTGAGCGGTAAATACCGCTGAGCGGCACTTTTTGGGCTTGGACTTTTGTAATCTTTTGTAACTCTAGATTAGTATATAAGGGCTTGCACGTCCTATAGTTAGGCATCTTTGGCAGAAACGAGGCAAACACTCTCTCTTCCACCCCTTTGAAGGAGGATCTTGGATGCTCAGGCTACCTCTTCACCTTTATTGGGTTTATTCTTTCATACTTTCATTGTAATTCATCTAGGTTCACCATGAATATGGTGAACTAAACCTTGTATGTTTGTTGGGGAGTCAAAGTAATCTCTTGAAGCTCTCATATATGGATTTGTTGAGTACATCTTTGAATTAAGACATATGCTTTCTTTCATCATTAGTTAGGGTTTTTCCTCTTTGCTCAATGCTTGCATTGTTTAACTCATTCTAATGCATGATTATTGGTTTTGTTGATACGGACACGTACGGGGAAATCTAGATCTGGGGAATTTCTCCCAATATTATACTGACAATATTATATTGGTTGCCTTAAGCTCCTGCGCAAAATAAACTAATCATTAGGAATGCTAGGAATTGTATGAACTATTTGATTAGGGAGAAGCCATCTAGAATGGTACTTTAGAGAGTGGCATTAACAATGATGATTTGAATGTTGAATTCCTAAAATGTATGAGAGTGGATGAGATGAAATTGACCCCCAACAACATATTCATTCATATATTCCATTGAAAGTGTTTATCTTTTGTCTTTGCCATTGATCAAAATTCATGCATACATGTTTATTTTCTGTCTTGCATTTTAAACCCAAATATTTCGTTTGTAAGTCTTAGTTAATCAAGAAACCACATAACTAAACTAGGCCGTGAGTCCTTTGGGAAGAACGATACTTGGTCTTACCAAGTTTTATTACTTGAACGATTCGGTCATACTTGCCGATTGTGAAACAAGTTTGTGACATCATATTTTGGTGCTTGCAAATTTGTCCATCAAGTTTTTGGCGCCGTTGCCGGGGACTCGTGGTTTAACTGGTTAATTTGTGTGATTATTGATTATCTTTGACTTATTTTTTTATTTTTTTTTTTTTTAAATTTCGAATTTTTTTTTATTTTATTTTATTTTTCTGTTTATATTTTTCAGTTTGTATTTTATTTGATTTTATTTTATTTTTCTGTTTTCTGTTTTCTGTTTTTCTGTTTTCTGTTTTTATTTTCTGTTTTTTATTTTTCGGTTTTTATTTGATTTTATTTTATTTTTTTAGATTAGATTTTATTTTATTTTATTAGATTTTATTTTTTTTATCTTTTTAGGTTAGATTTTATTTTATTCTTATTCTATCTTTTAGGTTAGGTTAGATTTTATTTTATTTTATCTTTTAGATTAGATTTTATTTTTTAGATTAGGTTTTATTCTATTTTATTTGATTCTATCTTCTAAATCTTTTATCTTCTTATATCTTTTCAATCTTTATTTTCTTCTATATCTTTTTGTGCTAACAATTGTTTTTAGGGTTTTGTGCCTAATGTCTGCAGAATGCAATTTGGTCAAGAGTTTAACTATAGGGGCACTCAATTCTACCAAAGTAATCTCAACCAATGGTGGGAACCTCACTCAAGCATGGATCAAAGCCAATTTTGGCAAGCTGCTGGACAATTTGAGAACCAACCACAACAACAATGGCAGCAACAACCCTTTCTATCAGGAAGTTTGGATAGGTTGGAGGACACCCTTCAACGATTTTTGAAAAATTCCGACTCTACTCAGAAAAGCATTGAAGAATCATGTAAAAGAATGGAGATGCAACTTCGTCACATTAGTCAGATATTAAATGATGATGTTAATACTGATGTTAACCTTAAGGAGGAAGGGCAAGTCATTATCACTGAAAGTGACAAGATTCTTGATGAGGAAAAATTAGAGGGAGATGAGGAAAGGGTAGAGAGAAAAGAGAAAGAAGAGTTGAGTGAGAAAGATAAAGATGAAGAAAAAGAAAAAGAATTGGTTGAGAGAAAAGAGAGAAAGAAAATTTGTGTGAAGATAAAGAAGTTGAGGAGAAAAAGAGAAAGGAAGAAAAAAATAAAAGAAGAGAAAAAGAGAAAATTTAGGGAGAGAAAAAGGAAGAAAAAGAAGATGAGAGGAAAGAAGAAGAAATCACATGAAAAATCACATCCTCATCTAAAGAAGAATCATAGGAAGGAAAAGAAATTTAAGTGCTTCATGGAAATCTTCAAGAAATTGGAGATTAAAGTTCCTATGATTGAGACACTGCAACAGGTTCCTGGTTTGATCAAATTTCTGAAGAAGTTCAGTAGAAAGAAGAAAAAGAAGAAGGAACATGAGCTTTACTGGGTCAAGCTAATGACGTTAAAAGAGCGCTTGCTGGGAGGCAACCTAGTGGATTTAAAAACTTTTGATTTGGTTTTGTAACTTTTAAATTGTGGACATTATTCTGTAAATATTTTTGTTGGATCCAGCATCTACTGAAGGATGCTAGGTGGTTAAGTATCTACTGAAGGATACTAAGTTTGTAACACCTACTGATGGGTGTTGGTGAGAAGATTTTGCACCTACTGATGGGTGCTGGTAAGTTTGAAACACCTACTGATGGGTGTTGGTGGATTTTGGGTCAGGCTCGTGACGTTAAACAAGCGCTACCTGGGAGGCAACCCATTTGATTGATTGTTTTCTGTTTGTTTATTTTTAGGATTTGCATAAGCATTTTTAACATTGAATTGCAGGGAACCTATGAGGGGTATGCTAGGAAGGCACGTAGGTCAAGAAAAGAAGGAGAAGGGCACATCACGAAAGTGCCGCTGAGCGGCAATTACCGCTGAGCGGTACTATCGCAGATGGGCTTAAGTTCCCCTTAGCGGAACCCGAGCCCATTGGGGTAATTTTAAACCCTAAGCTGCGCGTTTTTACATTCTTTCAAGCTCTTCTCTGCACTAAGACTCCCACATATCTCCTCTTAGGTTTCCCACATCTTTTTACTCTTCCCTCTTTAGAAAATTTCTCTTCCACTCACTTTTACACTAGTGTGCTATCAAAGTTTGGGGTTGGAAGAGAGCATTCTAGTTTGGAAGCATTCTCATATCATCTAGCATCTCCACCCAAGTAAGTAAAATGCATTTTGTTCATTCTAGGGTTCTTGAAATTGACTGTGATTGTCAAAGCATGAATATTTAGGGGTTTTGATTTCTATGCATGATTTGATGATATCTTTGATGTTTGAACCGATTAGACTGCTTGATTATGAACTGGAAAACTGAAAATTGCATTTGGGTGGAGTTAGGACAGTTTAAAAAAAGAGATTTGCAAAAATCTGCAGATCACCGCTGAGCGGCATTTACCGCTGAGCGGCACTCTGCCAGATTTGCTTTTTCTGGTTTGTTGCGTGTTTGAATGTGGCACTGGTGGCGCTGAGGGGAAATTCTGGCCCTCAGCGGTGGTTTAGCTTCAAAAGGAGTTTTGTTTTGTGTTTACTAATGATTAACATCGTGTTCTGTGGTTTTGGATTTATGTTTGAATGCAGGAATGGCATCCTCTTCAGGAAAGAGATTGAAAACCATGGCAACCAAGAGAAAGGAAAAGGAACCAGAGCAGCCCCATAATGGCAGGTTCCTCTCTAGGAAACATGAGAAGCACTTTAGGGTGGTTCAGGACAGGAGACTTCTAATGGAGAGAAAGGTTGGAATGATACCTAACTTTGCTCCTCAATTTGGAGAGCAAGTGTTAGGGAATGATTGGGGAAAGCTAGCCACTTATCCATAACCTGCCAACATAGCTGTGGTGAAAGAATTCTACACCAAATGTGGTAGCTTGGCCAGAAGAACCATGGCATGGAAGAGCTGAAGCAGCTGAAGCTTCAGCCCGAGACATGGATGAAGATGAAGCTGAGGAGGAGGATGCGTTTGATGATGATGATGATGAGGAAGAAGAGGAAGATACAGAGGACAGCTCAGACTGATGAGGAGCTGAGATAGCATTTACTGATGAATGCTATCATATGATTATGCTTTTGTGGTTTAAGTTTTCTGAACTTATTTGTTTTTGTTTTTAGATTAGGGTTTGATGTACTCTATTGAACACCTGGTTTGTTATGATGGTTTGCTATTAACTGTGATTGTGTGATAAGTAATGCTTGATGATGCTTATTGATTGATTGATGTTGAGATGATGTGCACATTAAAATGCTTATACAGGTGATTCACAAGCTTTGTGAACAAATGCATAATATCATGATTGTGATTGTGAAATTAAGCAGGATGTGCATGTCAAATGTGAATGAGCTTATATGTGAGGTTTTGAGCTCCAGAGTTGTTATTGTTGAATGTTGTTACTTTGAAAGCATGAATGACTTTGCCCAGGTTTTCTATGATTGAATCAATTGCTTGTTTTGCATCATATGATCAAAGGCCGTGTTTTTGAAACCCTTTTTATTGGCCAAATTCATAAAGTTAGCCTTCTAAAAGAGAACACGTTGTGTTCTATCCTTTGAACCCTTAGCCTTAAATATACACTGAACACCCTTGATTGAAAATCTTTACCTTGAGTTAAGTAGAAGATCTTGTGTGGTATTGTTAAATGTTCAAGTTTGGGGTTATTGGGGACACATGAAAAAGGAAAAAGCATTGAGCTAAGAGCTAAAAAGTAAGAATATGCAAAGAAAAGAAAAGAAAAAGAAGCAAAGCTCAATGCAAATGCAAAAGCAAAGGCAAAAGAAAGTTGGGAATGAATAAGAAGATTGTGTTGTTATGATTCTCTTAACTCAAGGATTTTGTGATCCAGAAAAACCAATTTTCTTGTTAGCCCAGCCACATTATAAGCCATTGAAAAGTCCTTGTGATGATGCATGCTTGTGAATGTATTTGATTGTGGTTAAATGAAAGGCAAAGTTGATTCATGTGACATTGTGATAGTGGAGTGAATGAGTGAAACACTTTACCTCTTATACACTTGTGTGTTGAGTGAAACACTTTATCTAGTGAGGAAATATTCCATAAGCACATGAACATCCATGCTTAATTGATTGATCATTCATGAAAAATAGCATTTGTTGGAATTTAAATGACTTTGTGAACACTAAAGCATGTGCACATCTTGATTGAACTCTTGGTCTTAAGTTTGAGTGAAGTTATTACTTATCTTGAAAAGAGGATTTTGAATGAGTGAACCATCATATGAATTGGTTGGAGATGGAGTTACATTTTATTTGCTTGAGGACAAGCAAAGTTCTAAGTTTGGGGTTGTGATAACAGTTGAAAAACTGTTATTTTCATGCTTAAAGTTGATACTAAAAGCAACCTTTAGACTTAGAAACTAGCTTGAAATCATGCCTTTTGTTTATATTTTCAGAAATAAGAGAGCTGGACAGGTTTATGCTTGATTTAAGTGTTTTTGTGCAGGTTTTGAGGTGAATTTGGTGAAAGAAGTGAAGAATAAGAGAGAGGACATTAGAAAAGACAAGAAAGAGTGCAAAAAGGAGAAGTCGAAGGCACCGCTCAGCGGCAAACTACCGCTGAGCGGCACTCAAGAGGTGACGTTGGAACCGCTGAGGGGCAAAATGGCCGCTGAGGGGAAGAAAGAAGACGCGCAATTACCGCTGAGCGGTAAATACCGCTGAGCGGCACTTTTTGGGCTTGGACTTTTGTAATCTTTTGTAACTCTAGATTAGTATATAAGGGCTTGCACGTCCTATAGTTAGGCATCTTTGGCAGAAACGAGGCAAACACTCTCTCTTCCACCCCTTTGAAGGAGGATCTTGGATGCTCAGGCTACCTCTTCACCTTTATTGGGTTTATTCTTTCATACTTTCATTGTAATTCATCTAGGTTCACCATGAATATGGTGAACTAAACCTTGTATGTTTGTTGGGGAGTCAAAGTAATCTCTTGAAGCTCTCATATATGGATTTGTTGAGTACATCTTTGAATTAAGACATATGCTTTCTTTCATCATTAGTTAGGGTTTTTCCTCTTTGCTCAATGCTTGCATTGTTTAACTCATTCTAATGCATGATTATTGGTTTTGTTGATACGGACACGTACGGGGAAATCTAGATCTGGGGAATTTCTCCCAATATTATACTGACAATATTATATTGGTTGCCTTAAGCTCCTGCGCAAAATAAACTAATCATTAGGAATGCTAGGAATTGTATGAACTATTTGATTAGGGAGAAGCCATCTAGAATGGTACTTTAGAGAGTGGCATTAACAATGATGATTTGAATGTTGAATTCCTAAAATGTATGAGAGTGGATGAGATGAAATTGACCCCCAACAACATATTCATTCATATATTCCATTGAAAGTGTTTATCTTTTGTCTTTGCCATTGATCAAAATTCATGCATACATGTTTATTTTCTGTCTTGCATTTTAAACCCAAATATTTCGTTTGTAAGTCTTAGTTAATCAAGAAACCACATAACTAAACTAGGCCGTGAGTCCTTTGGGAAGAACGATACTTGGTCTTACCAAGTTTTATTACTTGAACGATTCGGTCATACTTGCCGATTGTGAAACAAGTTTGTGACATCATATTTTGGTGCTTACAAATTTGTCCATCACTTACAAACGAAATATTTGGGGTTTAAAATGCAAGACAGAAACTAAATATGTATGCATGAATTTTGATCAATGGCAAAAAGCAAAAGATAAACACTTTCAATGAAATATAGATATGAATATGTTGTTGGGGTTCAATTTCATCTCATCCACTCTCATATATTTTTAGGAATTCAACAGTCAAATCATCATTGTTAATGCCACTCTCTAATGTACCTTTCCAGAAGGCTTCTCCCTAATCACGAGTTCATACAATTCCTAGCATTCCTAATGATCAGTTCATAAGTGCAGGAGCTTAACGACAACCAATATCATATTGGGAGAAATTCCCCGGATCTAGACTTCCCCGTACATGCCCGTATCGACAAAACCAATAATCATGCATCGAATGAGTTAAACAATGCAAGCATTAAGCAAAGAGGAAAAACCCTAACTAATGATGAAAGAAAGCATAAATCTTAAATATAAGATGTAAAAACAAATTCCATATATGAGAGCTTTAAAAGATTACATTGATTCCCCAACAAACATACAAGGTTTAGTTCACCATATTCATGGTGAACCTAGATGAATTACAATGAAAGAATGAAAGAATAAACCCTAAAAAGGTGAAGAGGAAGCCTCAGCATCCAAGATCCTCCTTCAAAGGGGTGGAAGAGAGAGTGTTTGCTTCGTTCCAGCCAGAGATGCCTAACCCTAGGAAACCCTAAAGCTTATATATCATTCGTAAATTACAAAAAGTCAAGTCCAAGCCCATTAAAGTGCCGCTCAGCGGTAAAATACCGCTCAGCGGTGAGTGCGTGACTTGTTTTCTCCCCTCAGCGGCCATTTTGCCCCTCAGCGGACCTTACGTGACTTCCAGAGTGCCGCTCAGCGGTAAACTGCCGCTCAGCGGTGAGTGCGTGACTTGTTTGCTCCCCTCAGCGGCCATTTTGCCCCTCAGCGGACCTCCCGCAAGCTCCTGAGTGCCGCTCAGCGGTAAACTGCCGCTGAGCGGTGACTTCGGCTTCTCCTTTTGCACTTTTTATTGTCTTTTCTGATTTCATCTCTCTCCTTCTTCACTTCTTTCACCAAATTCACCTTAAAACCTGCACAAAAACACTGAAATCAAGCATAAACCTGTCCAACTCTCTTATTTCTAAAAACATGAAGAAAAGCATGATTTCAAGCTAGTTTCTAAGTGTAAAGGTTGCTTTTAGTGTCAATTTTAATCATGAAAATAACAGTTTTTCAACTGTTATCACAACCCCAAACTTAGAACTTTGCTTGTCCTCAAGCAAACAAGATGTAACTCTATCTTCAACCAATTCATATGATGGTTCACTCATTCTAAAAAAATCTTCTTTCCAAGATAAGTAAAAACTTCAATTAAACTTATGACCAATATTTCAATCAAGATGTGCACATACTTTAGTGTTCACAAAGTCATTTAAATTTCAACAAATGCTATTCTTCATGAATGATCAATCAATTAAGCATGGATGTTCATGTATTAATGGAATATCTCCTCACTAGGTAAAGTGTTTCACTCACACACAAGTGTATAAGAGGTAATCACTCATTCATTCTACTATTACAATGTCACATGAATTAACTTTGCCTTTCATTTTACCACAATCAAAAACATTCACAAGCATGCATCATCACAAGGACTTTTCAATAGCTTATAATGTGGGTGGGCTAACAAGAAAATTGGTTTTTCTGGATCACAAAATCCTTGAGTTAATAGAATCATAACAACACAATCATCTTATTCATACCCAACTCTCTTTTTGCCTTTGCATTGAGCTTTGCTTCTTTGTCTTTTCTTTTCTTTTTCTTTGCATATTCTTACTTTTTAGCTCTTAGCTCAATGCTTTTCATGTTTTCCCAACAACCCCAAACTTGAACATTTAACAATACCACACAAGATCTTCTACTTAACTCAAGGTAAAGATTTTCAACTAAGGGTTTTCAGTGTATATTCAAGGCTAAGGGTTCAAAGGATAGAACACACAGTGTTCTCTTTTAGTGGGCTAATTTTATAAATTTGGCCAATAAAAAGGTTTTCAACAAATGGCCTTGATCATGTGATGCAAAACAAGCAATTGATTCAATCATAGAAAACTTGGGCAAAACCATTCATGCTTTCAAAGTAATAGCATTCAACAATAACAACTCTGGAGCTCAAAATCTCACATATAAGCTCATTCACATTTGACATACACATCCTGCTTAATTTCACAATCACAATCATGATATCATGCATTTGTTCACAAAGCTTGTGAATCACCTGTATAAGCATTTTAATGTGCACATCATCTCAACATCAATTAATCATAAGCATCATTCAGTATTACTTATCACACAATCACAGTTAATAGCAAACCATCACAAGAAACCAGGTTTCAAATAGAGTACATCAAACCCTAATCTAAAAACAGAAACAAATAAGTTCAGAAAACTTAAACCACAAAACATAAGCACATGATAGCATTCATCAGTAAATGCTATCTCAGCTCCTCATCAATCTGAGTTGTCCTCTGTATCTTTCTCTTCCTCCTCATCTTCATCATCTTCAAATGCATCATCCTCATCAGCTTCGTCTTCTTCCATATCTCTAGCTGAAGCTTCAGCTGCTCCAGCTCCTCCTCCATGCACTGGTTCCTCTGGCCAAGCTACCACATTATGGAATTCATCCATAGTCCACCTGTGGGCTGGAGGTGTATCATACATCCCCACAATCATCTCAGCAGTGGCCACCTGCCCTCTGTGAATGGACTGCAACTGAGCCCCTATAAGAGACATATACATGTCCCTCATCTGGAATGGCTCTGCTTCATGTGTCTCAGCAGATGTCTGGCTCTGTGCTGGCCCTCTCTCTCTACGAGCACGGCGTGGTGGAACTGGTTGAGCTTCCTCATCACCTCCACAGTACTGTCTATAGTAGGCCTCATCAATAGCTTTTCTTGGCCTCTCAAAAGGTGGAGCAGAAGTGTCCACCCCAGCTATCTTGCAAAGGTGCGTGATCAAAGAAGGATGTCCTAGTGGTGCTTTGTTGTTTGAAGTATTGGCGCACACACTAATCTCATCAGCTATCACCTGCCCAATATTAACATTCAAGTTTCTGATAGCACAGTAGATGAAGAATGCCCTGCTGAGAGTAATATCTGACACATGTGAACATGGCTGAATGTTGGCATGAGAAAACGCCATCCAATACTTTGCAAGAGGAGTCAAATCTGTCCTCCTAATGTTAACCACTGAGCCAGATCGATTCCTTTGGAAGTGTCCTCCAAGTATACACAGTACTCTTTCCACATCCTCATAATCAGCACCTTCCTCCATGCAAAGAGCAAACTGGCACTGCTCACCAGCCCACACAGTATCCAGGAAGTTATTAATTGAATCAGGATCATACCTGATAGCATGTCCTCTGACATAGCCCAAATAATTCTCAGCTGGATAATCACCAATCTTCTTTGCATTGGTGTAAAATTCCTTAACCACAGCTATGTTGGCAGGTGCAGGATAAGTGGCTAGCTTTCCCCAGTCATTCCCTAAAACTTGCTCTCCAAATTGAGGAGCAAGGTTAGGTATCATTCCAACCTTTCTCTCCATCAGCAGTCTCCTGTCCTGAACCACTTTAAAGTGCTTCTCATGTTTCCTAGAGAGGAACCTGCTAGATTGGGGTTGCTCTGGTTCCTTTTCCTTTCTCTTGGTTGCCATGGTTTTCAATCTTTTTCCTGATGAGGATGCCATTCCTACATTCAAAACACAAACAAAACCACAGAACATGATGTTAATCATTAGTAAAACACAAAACACAACTCCTTTCGAAGCTAAACCACCGCTGAGGGCCAGAATTCCCCCTCAGCGCCACCAGTATCACATTCCAGATCACACAAAACCAAAAAAATCAAATCTGGCAGAGTGCCGCTCAGCGGCAGTTTACCCCTCAGCGGTAACTCTGCAGATTTTTGAAAAACCTGTTTTAAAGCTTTCCTAACTCCACCCAAATGCAATTTTCAGTTTTCCAGTTCATAATCATGCAGTTTAATCGGTTCAAACATCAAATATATCATCAAATCATGCCAAGAAATCAAAACCCCTAAATCTTCATGCTTTGACCATCATATTCAAAACCAAAACCCTAGAATGAACAAAATGCATTTTACTTACTTGGGTGGAGATACTAGATGCAATGAGAATGCTTCCAAGATAGAATGCTCTCTTCCAACCCCAAACTTTGATGGCACACTAGTGAAAAAGTGAGTGGAAGAGAAATTTTCTTAAGAGGGAAGATTGAAAAGATGTGGAAAACCTTGGAGAAGGTATGTGGGAGTGTTTGTTGATGGACAAATTTATGAACACCAATTTATGATGTCACAAACTTGTTTTTCAATCGGCAAGTATGACCGAATCGTTCAAGTAATAAACTTGGTAAGACCAAGTATCGTTCTTCCCAAAGGACTCACGGCCTAGTTTAGTTATGTGGTTTCTTAATTAACTAAGACTTACAAACGAATTAATTGAGGTTTAAAATGCAAGACAGAAAATAAATATGTATGCATGAATTTTTATCAATGGCAAAAAGCAAAAGATAAACACTTTCAATGAAATTTATGTATGGATATGTTGTTGGGGGTCAATTTCATCTTATCCACTCTCATATATTTTAGGAATTCAACAATCAAATCATCATTGTTAATGCCACTCTCTAATGTACCTTTCCAGAAGGCTTCTCCCTAATCACGAGTTCATACAATTCCTAGCATTCCTAATGATCAGTTCATAAGTGCAGGAGCTTAACGACAACCAATATAAAATTGGGAGAAATTCCCCGGATCTAGACTTCCTCGTACGTGCCCGTATCGACAAAACCAATAATCATGCATCGAATGAGTTAAACAATGCAAGCATTAAGCAAAGAGGAAAAACCCTAACTAATGATGAAAAGAAAGCATAAGTCTTAATTAAAAGATGTAAAAACAGATTCCATATATGAGAGTTTCACAAGATTACATTGATTCCCCAACAAACATACAGAGTTTAGTTCACCATATTCATGGTGAACCTAGATGAATTACAATGAAAGAATGAAAGAATAAACCCTAAAAAGGTGAAGAGGAAGCCTCAGCATCCAAGATCCTCCTTCAAAGGGGTGGAAGAGAGAGTGTTTTCTTCGTTCCAGCCAGAGATGCCTAACCCTAGGAAACCCTAAAGCTTATATATCATTCGTAAATTACAAAAAGTCAAGTCCAAGCCCATTAAAGTGCCGCTCAGCGGTAAAATACCGCTCAGCGGTGAGTGCGTGACTTGTTTTCTCCCCTCAGCGGCCATTTTGCCCCTCAGCGGACCTTACGTGACTTCCAGAGTGCCGCTCAGCGGTAAAATACCGCTCAGCGGTGACTTCGGCTTCCCCTTTTGCACTTTTTATTGTCTTTTCTGATTTCATCTCTCTCCTTCTTCACTTCTTTCACCAAATTCACCTTAAAACCTGCACAAAAACACTGAAATCAAGCATAAACCTGTCCAGCTCTCTTATTTCTAAAAACATGAGGAAAAACATGATTTCAAGCTAGTTTCTAAGTGTAAAGGTTGCTTTTAGTGTCAATTTTAATCATGAAAATAACAGTTTTTCAACTGTTATCACAACCCCAAACTTAAAACTTTGCTTGTCCTCAAGCAAATAAGATGTAACTCCATCTTTAAACCAATTCATATGATGGTTCACTTCATTCAAAAATCTTCTTTTCAAGATAAGTAAAAACTTCACTCAAACTTATGACCAAGAGTTCAATCAAGATGTGCACATGCTTTAGTGTTCACAAAGTCATTTAAATTCCAACAAATGCTATTTTCATGAATGATCAATCAATTAAGCATGGATGTTCATGTGTTCATGTGATATTTCCTCACTAAGTCAAGTGTTTCACTCACATTCAAGTGTATAAGAGATGATCACTCATTCACTCTACTATCACAATGTTACATAAATCAACTTTGCCTTTCATTTTACCACAATCAAAAACATTCACAAGCATGCATCATCACAAGGACTATTCTATGGCTTATAATGTGGCTGGGCTAACAAGAAAATTGGTTTTTTTGGATCACAAAATCCTTGAGTTAAGAGAATCATAACAACACAATCATCTTATTCTTTCCCAACTTTCTTTTGCCTTTGTATTGAGCTTTGCTTCTTTTTCTTTTCTTTTCTTTTTCTTTGCATATTCTTACTTTTTAGCTCTTAGCTCAATGCTTTTCATGTTTTCCCAACAACCCCAAACTTGAACATTTAACAATACCACACAAGATCTTGTACTTAACTCAAGGTAAAGATTTTTCAATCAAAGGTTTCAGTGTATATTCAAGGCTAAGGGTTCAAAAGGATTGAACACAAAGTGTTCTCTTTTAGTGGGCTAACTTCTACAAATTTGGCCAATAAAAAGGTTTCCAACAAACGGCCTTGATCATATGATGCAAAACAAGCAATTGATTCACTCATAGAAAACCTGGGCAAAATCATTCATGCTTTCAAAGTAATAGCATTCAACAATAACAACTCTGGAGCTCAAAATCTCACATATAAGCTCATTCACATTTGACATACACATCCTGCTTAATTTCACAATCACAATCATGATATCATGCATTTGTTCACAAAGCTTGTGAATCACCTGTATAAGCATTTTAATGTGCACATCATCTCAACATCAATTAATCATAAGCATCATTCAGTATTACTTATCACACAATCACAGTTAATAGCAAACCATCACCAGAAACCAGGTTTCAAATAGAGTACATCAAACCCTAATCTAAAAACAGATAATACTTACAAAACACTGGGTTGCCTCCCAGTGAGCGCTTGTTTAACGTCACGAGCCTGACCCAAACTTTCAAGGATCAACCAACAACATCATTGTGGAAAATTGTTGCACCTCTCCCCCTAGATAAGGTTTGAGACGTTGACCATTCACCACCTAACTTCTTTGTGGATCAGCAGCAACTGGATTAAATATTTCAATTGCTCCATGCGGATGCACTTCTTTTATCACATATGGTCCTGACCACTTTGACTTCAGCTTCCCAGGAAATATCTTCAATCTTGAATTGAACAATAACACCTGTTGTCCTGGATTGAAAACTCTATTCACCAACTTTCTGTCATGATAAAATTTAATTTTGTCTTTGTAAGCCTTGGATGAATCATATGCATGTAATCGCATTTCTTCAAGCTCCAAAATCTGCCGTCTGCGTGTGCATTTAGTTTCATAAGGATCAAAATTCAAGAATTTCAAAGCCCATAATGCTTTATGCTCCAATTCTACAGGCAAATGGCATGCTTTCCCATAGACTAGTTGAAATGGTGATAATCCCATAGACGTCTTCATTGCTGTCCTATAAGCCCAAAGAGCATCATCCAATTTGAGAGACCAATCCTTTCTTGATGAAGTCACTGTTTTTTCCAGGATCCTTTTTATCTCCCTGTTAGATACCTCAGCTTGTCCATTGGTTTGTGGATGATAAGGTGCAGCTACCTTATGTTTTACTCCATAGTGTTTGAGTACTTTCTCCAGCTGATAATTGCAAAAATGAGATCCTCCATCACTGATCAACACTCTTGGAGTGCCAAAACGTGAGAATATCTGCCTCTTCAGGAATTTAATTACCGTGCTAGCATCATTTTTAGGACAAGCTAATGCTTCCACCCATTTACTCGCATAATCCACTGCTACCAGAATATATTCATTGTTGAAAGATGGAGGGAAGGGTCCAACAAAGTCAATACCCCAACAATCAAAAACCTCAACCTCTAAAATACCTTGTAAAGGCATCTCATGACGTTTAGTGATTGTCCCTGCTCTTTGACATTTGTCACAATTTCTAGCATGATTATGAGCATCTTTAAACAAAGTTGGCCAATAAAATCCTGATTGAAGGACTTTTGCTGCTGTTCTTTCTCCATTAAAATGTCCTCCATAAGGTGAATCATGACAATGCCAGAGAATTCCTTCTGCTTCTTCATTTGTAACACATCTCCTCAGAAGATTATCTGCTCCAATTTTGAACAAATAAGGATCATCCCATACAAACTGCTTGGCATCGTGCAAAAATTTCTTTCTTTGTTGCCAAGTTAAGTCTTCCGGCATGACCCTTGCAGCTTTGAAATTAGCCATATCAGCAAACCAGGGTCTCTGCTGAATATACATGAGTGATTCATCTGAAAAAGATTCCCAGATTTCAGACTCCTTGCTAGTGACTTCATTGTTGACTAATCGTGACAAATGATCAGCAATTAAGTTTTCACTTCCTTTCTTATCACGAATGTCTACATCAAGTTCTTGCAATAGTAAAACCCATCTAATCAGACGTGGCTTAGAATCTGGTTTTGTCAACAAATATTTAATAGCTGCATGATCTGTATAGACAGTTACCTTGGACCCAATAAGATAAGGTCTAAATTTCTCTAGAGCATACACAATAGCAAGAAATTCTTTCTCGGTTGTAGCATAATTCAATTGAGCATCATTCAGAACCTTGCTAGCATAATAAATTAGATGAAACTTTTGTTCCTTCCGCTGGCCAAGGACAACTCCTACTGCATAATCACTTGCATCACACATTAATTCAAAATTTTGATTCCAATCTGGTGCTACAATTACTGGAGCTGACACTAACTTCTTCTTCAATGTCTCAAAAGCTTTCAAACAATCTTCATTCATCACAAAAGGTGCATCCTTCATTAAAAGATTACTCAATGGTTTAGCAATTTTTGAGAAATCCTTGATAAATCTTCTATAAAACCCAGCATGACCAAGAAAACTTCTAATCCCCTTTACATTTGTTGGTGGAGGTAGTTTCTCAATGACTTCTACTTTAGCTTTGTCTACCTCAATTCCTTTAGCAGAAATTTTATGCCCCAATACAATTCCTTCAGTTACCATGAAATGACATTTTTCCCAATTCAAAACAAGATTTGTCTGAACACATCTTTTGAGGACAGTGTTCAAATTAGCCAAACATCTTTGGAAAGAATTTCCAAAAACTGAGAAATCATCCATGAATACTTCAATGCATTTTTCTAAAAGATCCGCAAAGATTGCCTGCATACACCTCTGAAACGTAGCTGGAGCATTACATAATCCAAAAGGCATCTTTCTATACGCAAAGATACCAAAAGGACAAGTAAAAGCCGTCTTCTCCTGGTCTTTTGGATCCACCACAATTTGATTATATCCAGAATATCCATCTAGAAAACAATAGAAAGCCTGCCCTGATAACCTTTCTAGCATCTGATCCATGAAAGGAAGAGGAAAATGATCTTTCCTAGTAGCTTTATTCAGCTTCCTGTAATCAATGCACATACGCCAACTAGTAACTGTCCGAGTAGGAATAAGTTCATTCTTATCATTATAAATTACTGTCATCCCACCTTTCTTTGGAACCACCTGTACTGGACTCACCCATTCACTGTCAGAGATTGGATAGATGATACCAGCTTCTAACAGTTTCAACACTTCTTTTCTGACAACCTCCTTCATAACAGGATTTAACCTTCTCTGTGGTTGAGCACTTGGTTTATAATCTTCTTCCATAAAAATTTTGTGCATGCAGTAAGTTGGGCTAATACCTTTGAGATCTGATATTGACCACCCAATTGCTTCTTTGTTGGCTTTCAGAATTTCTATCAATTGCTTTTCTTCTTGTAGAGATAAAGAGTTATTGATGATGACTGGCTTTGTTCCATCTTCTTCTAGAAACACATATTTCAGATGTGATGGCAATCTTTTTAATTCTGGTGTCTGTGTTTTGACTGTTTCTTCCTTATCAATTATTTCAAATATTGGATCTTCCTCTGGACTCTTTTTCAATGTTTCCAAGTCCATCAGACATTCATCAATCAATTTCTCTTCTTCTTCATCTAAATTTTCACATGCATCAATGAGAGTTTTTTCTAATGGAGAAATATTTCGCACCATCCTTTCTTGCACCATACAAACTTCGTCAAGTTCATCAAATTGAAAACATGTTTTGTCATCATTTGGATATGTCATGGCCTTGGATACGTCAAAAGTGACTTCTTCATCATCAACTCTCAATTTAAGCTTACCATTCTCTACATCAATCAAAACTCTAGCAGTCTTCATAAAAGGTCTCCCAAGAATAAGAGGAACATCACTAGTTCCTTCCATCTCCATCACAATAAAATCCACTGGGAATACAAATTTATCAACCTTCACTAGAACATCTTCAACCACTCCATATGGATACTTAAGAGACCTGTCCGCCAATTGAAGAGCCATTCTGGTTGGTTTAATTTCCAACCCCTGAATTGTTCTGCACATGGATAGCGGCATTAGATTAATGCTAGCTCCCAAATCAATCAATGCTCTTCCAACTTTCACATCTCCTATGGTGCATGGAATAGTGAAGCTTCCTGGTTAAGTTTAGGAGGTAGTTTCTGTATGATTGCACTGCAGTTGCCCTGTATATTGATAGTTTCCTTCTCAATGTACTTGTGTTTCTTTGTGAGAAGTTCCTTCAAAAATTTCGCATATGCTGGCATCTGTTGCAATGCTTCAGAGAATGGTATAGTGATCTCCAACTTCTTAAACAATTCCATGAATCTTTCCAACTGCTTTTCTTTCTCCTTCCTTGAATAACTCTTTGGATAAGGAAGTGGATTTTCATACTCTTTTTCTTTCTGTCTCTCCTCTTTCTCTTCTCTCTCTTTTTTTTTTCTCCTCTCCTCTTCTTCTTTTTCCTTTTTCTCTCTCTCAACTCTTTCTTTCCACTCACATGTTTCTTTTTCACTCTCACTCTCATTTTCTTTCTCTTCTCTTTGTTTTTGTCTCTCCTCTAACACTCTACCACTTCTAGTCACAACAATTTTACACTCCTTTCCAAGATTATCATGTTTCATCTCGTCAACAATTCTCTCAACATAAACCTCCATTTTTTTAAATGCTACATCCACATTATGACAATAAGACGCATTTGTCTTCAAGAATCTTTGGAAAGTCTCTTCAAGCTATGTTGTTTTCTCAACTGGAGTAAATTGCATCTGCCATTTTTGTTGTTGCACTTGAACCATTGAGACCTGTTGTATTTCTTGTGGTATTTGAGAAAGTTTCATAGTTACTTCTTCAAGCTGTTGAGCGATAATTCTATTTTGAATAAGCAAAGCCTCATTTGATTGTAACAACTCCTTCTGACTAAAATCTCCTTTTTCAATGTTGAGTTCATTGTCATTAGTAGCCATATTTTCAATAATTTCAGTTGCTTCCTCTGGAGTTTTCCATTTAATGTTTCCTCCTGCTGAGGCATGAAGCATCATCTTAGTTTGTGAACCAAGACCTCCAAGGAAAGTTAGGACTACTTCTTCTTCTTTGAAGCCATGCGTGGGTGTTTTTCTTAGCAGACTTTTGTATCTATCCCATGCATGCCCCAGTGATTCTTCCATGCCCTGCTTAAATGAAGATATCTCTTTCTTGCCTTTTGTCACCTTTGATTGTGGAAAGTACTTGTTCAAAAACTTTGTTACCACTGCTTCCCACTCTGTGAAACTTCCTTCTGGAAAAGAGTTCAACCAAAGCTTAGCATTGCCTCCCAATGAGAAAGGAAACAAACTAAGTTTGATTGCTTCGTCTGGCACCCCATTGATTTTCACTGTGTTGCAAATTTCATTAAATGTAGTAAGGTGCTCATATGGGCTTTCATGAGATAACCCATTAAATTGATTACTCTTCACCAGTTGGATCAGTGCTGGTTTGACCTCCATATTGGCTGCATTGACTCTAGGTCTAGCTATGCTGTTAAAGTGTTGAGGTCCAGCTATGTTGGTGTAATCAGCAAGAGTTCTTCTGATATTATTATTCTCCATATTTTCTGTGCTATTGCAGAACCTTGTGGTGATGGTTGCAACAGAGTTTCCGGAGGAGGGAAAAGTTCTCTAGATGTTCTGATTCTTCTCCTCCGTCTACTGTCTTCTAATCCTTCAAGCAGAGGTTCTGTTGTTTTCTTGATCCTAGTTCGAATTGCCTCCTGCATACACAAGAACACAAAACCCTAGAAAAGATTTGGTTAGCACAAAAAGATATAAGAGAAGATATAATATTCAGAAAATAAATAAAAAATAAAAAAATAAAAAACAGAAAAATAAAATAAAAATTCGAAATTTAAAAATAACATAAAAAAAATAAGTCAAAGATAATCAATAATCACACAAATTAACCAGTTAAACCACGAGTCCCCGGCAGCGGCGCCAAAAACTTGATGGACAAATTTATGAACACCAAATTATGATGTCACAAACTTGTTTTCAATCGGCAAGTATGACCGAATCGTTCAAGTAATAAACTTGGTTAGACCAAGTATCGTTCTTCCCAAAGGACTCACGGCCTAGTTTAGTTATGTGGTTTCTTGATTAACTAAGACTTACAAACGAAATATTTGGGGTTTAAAATGCAAGACAGAAACTAAATATGTATGCATGAATTTTGATCAATGGCAAAAAGAAAAAGATAAACACTTTCAATGAAATATAGATATGAATATGTTGTTGGGGTTCAATTTCATCTTATCCACTCTCATATATTTTTAGGAATTCAACAGTCAAATCATCATTGTTAATGCCACTCTCTAATGTACCTTTCCAGAAGGCTTCTCCCTAATCACGAGTTCATACAATTCCTAGTATTCCTAATGATCAGTTCATAAGTGCAGGAGCTTAACGACAACCAATATCATATTGGGAGAAATTCCCCGGATCTAGACTTCCTCGTACGTGCCCGTATCGACAAAACCAATACTCATGCATCGAATGAGTTAAACAATGCAAGCATTAAGCAAAGAGGAAAAACCCTAACTAATGATGAAAAGAAAGCATAAGTCTTAATTAAAAGATGTAAAAACAGATTCCATATATGAGAGTTTCACAAGATTACATTGATTCCCCAACAAACATACAGATTTTAGTTCACCATATTCATGGTGAACCTAGATGAATTACAATGAAAGAATGAAAGAATAAACCCTAAAAAGGTGAAGAGGAAGCCTCAGCATCCAAGATCCTCCTTCAAAGGGGTGGAAGAGAGAGTGTTTGCTTCGTTCCAGCCAGAGATGCCTAACCCTAGGAAACCCTAAAGCTTATATATCATTCGTAAATTACAAAAAGTCAAGTCCAAGCCCATTAAAGTGCCGCTCAGCGGTAAAATACCGCTCAGCGGTGAGTGCGTGACTTGTTTCCTCCCCTCAGCTGGTGGAAAGACAACATCAACTATAAAGAAGATGGAACTTGAACTTTATTGGGTCAAGCTAATGACATTAAAAGAGCGGTTGCTGGGAGGCAACCCAGTGAATTTAAAAACTTTTGATTTGGTTTTGTAATTTTTAATTTGTGGACTTCATTTTTGTAACTATTTGGTTGGAGATAGCATCTACTGAAGGATGCTAGGTGGTTAAGTATCTACTGAAGGATACTATGTTTGTAACACCTACTGATGGGTGTTGGTAAGAAAATTTTGCACTTACTGATGGGTGTTGGTGAATTTTGGGTCAGGCTCGTGACGTTAAACAAGCGCTACCTGGGAGGCAACCCAGTTGATTGAATATTTCTGTTTGTTTGTTTTAGTTAGGGTTTGCATAAGCATTTTTGAATATTGAATTACAGGGAGCCAGTGAGGGGCATGTCTAGGAGGCACGTAGGTTAAGAAAAGAAGGAAAAGAGCACTTCACGAAAGTGCCGCTGAGCGGTACTTTACCGCTGAGCGGTACTCTCGCAGAATAGGGTTTTAGCTCCCCTTAGCGGGACCCGAGCCCATTAGGGTATTTTTAAACCCTAAGCTGCGCATTCTTTCACACTTTCAGACTTTTCTTTGCACAAACACTCCCACATACCTTCTCCAAGGTTTTCCACATCTTTTCACTCTTCCCTCTTAAGAAAATTTCTCTTCCACTCACTTTTTCACTAGTGTGCCATCAAAGTTTGGGGTTGGAAGAGAGCATTCTAGCTTGGAAGCATTCTCATTGCATCTAGTATCTCCACCCAAGTAAGTAAAATGCATTTTGTTCATTCTAGGGTTTTTGATTTTGAATATGATTGTCAAAGCATGAAGATTTAGGGGTTTTGATTTCTTGGCATGATTTGATGATATATTTGATGTTTGAACCGATTAAACTGCATGATTATGAACTGGAAAACTGAAAATTGCATTTGGGTGGAGGTAGGAAAGCTTTAAAACAGGTTTTTCAAAAATCTGCAGAGTTACCGCTGAGGGGTAAACTGCCGCTGAGCGGCACTCTGCCAGATTTGATTTTTCAGGTTTTGTGTGATCTGGAATGTGGTACTGGTGGCGCTGAGGGGAAATTTTGGCCCTCAGCGGTGGTTTAGCTTCGAAAGGAGTTGTGTTCTGTGTTTTACTAATGATTAACATCATGTTCTGTGGTTTGGTTTTGTGTTTTGAATGTAGGAATGGCATCCTCATCAGGAAAAAGATTGAAAACCATGGCAAACAAGAGAAAGGAAAAGGAACCAGAGCAACCCCATTCTAGCAGGTTCCTCTCTAGGAAACATGAGAAGCACTTTAAAGTGGTTCAGGACAGGAGACTTCTGATGGAGAGAAAGGTTGGAATGATACCTAACCTTGCTCCTCAATTTGGAAAGCAAGTTTTAGGGAATGACTGGGGAAAGCTAGCCACTTATCCTGCACCTGCCAACATAGCTGTGGTTAAGGAATTTTACACCAATGCAAAGAAGATTGGTGATTATCCAGCTGAGAATTATTTGGGCTATGTCAGAGGCCATGCTATCAGGTATGATCCTGATTCAATCAATAACTTTCTGGACACTGTATGGGCTGGTGAGCAGTGCCAGTTTGCTCTTTGCATGGAGGAAGGTGCTGATTATGAGGATGTGGAGAGAGTACTGTGTATACCTGGAGGACACTTCCAAAGGAATCGATTTGGCTCAGTGGTTAACATTAGGAGGACAGATTTGACTCCTCTTGCAAAGTATTGGATGGCGTTTTCTCATGCCAACATTCAGCCATGTTCACATGTGTCAGATATTACTCTCAGCAGGGCATTCTTTATCTATTGTGCTATCAGAAACTTGAATGTTAATATTGGGCAGGTGATAGCTGATGAGATTAGTGTGTGCGCCAATACTTCAAACAACAAAGCACCACTAGGACATCCCTCTTTGATCACGCACCTTTGCAAGATAGCTGGGGTGGACACTTCTGCTCCACCTTTTGAGAGGCCAAGAAAAGCTATTGATGAGGCCTACTATAGGCAGTACTGTGGAGGTGATGATGCAGCTCAGCCAGTTCCACCACGCCGTGCTCGTAGAGAGAGAGGGCCAGCAAAGAGCCAGACATCTGCTGAGACACATGAAGCAGAGCCATTCCAGATGAGGGACATGTATATGTCTCTTATAGGGGCTCAGTTGCAGTCCATTCACAGAGGGCAGGTGGCCACTGCTGAGATGATTGTGGGGATGTATGATACACCTCCAGCCCACAGGTGGACTATGGATGAATTCCATAATGTGGTAGCTTGGCCAGAGGAACCAGTGCATGGAGGAGGAGCTGGAGCAGCTGAAGCTTCAGCTAGAGATATGGAAGAAGACGAAGCTGATGAGGATGATGCATTTGAAGATGATGAAGATGAGGAGGAAGAGAAAGATACAGAGGACAGCTCAGATTGATGAGGAGCTGAGATAGCATTTACTGATGAATGCTATCATGTGCTTATGTTTTGTGGTTTAAGTTTTCTGAACTTATTTGTTTCTGTTTTTAGATTAGGGTTTGATGTATTCCATTTGAAACCTTGTTTCTTGTGATGGTTTGCTATTAACTGTGATTGTGTGATAAGTAATGCTGAATGATGCTTATGATTAACTGATGTTGAGATGATGTGCACATTAAAATGCTTATACAGGTGATTCACAAGCTTTGTGAACCAATGCATGATATCATGAGTGTGATTGTGAAATTAAGCAGGATGTGTATGTCAAATGTGAATGAGTTTACATGTGAGATTTTGAGCTCCAGAGTTGTTATTGTTGAATGCTATTACTTTGAAAGCATGAATGGTTTTGCCCAGGTTTTCTATGATTGAATCAATTGCTTGTTTTGCATCATGTGATCAAGGCCATTTGTTGAAAACCTTTTTATTGGCCAAATTCATAAAGTTAGCCCACTAAAAAAGAACACTTTGTGTTCAATCCTTTTGAACCCTTAGCCTTGAATATACACTGAAACCTTTGATTGAAAAATCTTTACCTTGAGTTAAGTAGAAGATCTTGTGTGGTATTGTTAAATGTTCAAGTTTGGGGTTGTTGGGAAAACATGAAAAGCATTGAGCTAAAAGCTAAAAAGTAAGAATATGCAAAGAAAAAGAAAAGAAAAGAAAAAGAAGCAAAGCTCAATGCAAAGGCAAAAGAAAGTAGGGAATGAATAAGATGATTGTGTTGTTATGATTCTCTTAACTCAAGGATTTTGTGATCCAGAAAAACCAATTTTCTTGTTAGCCCAGCCACATTATAAGCCATAGAAAAGTCCTTGTGATGATGCATGCTTGTGTTTGTTTTTTATTGTGGTAAAATGAAAGGCAAAGTTAATTCATGTAACATTGTGATAGTAGAGTGAATGAGTGATCATCTCTTATACACTTGAGTGTGAGTGAAACACTTGACTTAGTGAGGAAATATCACATGAACACATGAACATCCATGCTTAATTGATTGATCATTTATGAAAATAGCATTTGTTGGAATTTAAATGACTTTGTGAACACTAAAGCATGTGCACATCTTGATTGAACTCTTGGTCATAAGTTTGAGTGAAGTTTTTGCTTATCTTGAAAAGAAGATTTTTGAATGAAGTGAACCATCATATGAATTGGTTTAAAGATGGAGTTACATATTATTTGCTTGAGGACAAGCAAAGTTTTAAGTTTGGGGTTGTGATAACAGTTGAAAAACTGTTATTTTCATGATTAAAATTGACACTAAAAGCAACCTTTACACTTAGAAACTAGCTTGAAATCATGTTTTTCCTCATGTTTTTAGAAATAAGAGAGCTGGACAGGTTTATGCTTGATTTCAGTGTTTTTGTGCAGGTTTTAAGGTGAATTTGGTGAAAGAAGTGAAGAAGGAGAGAGATGAAATCAGAAAAGACAATAAAAAGTGCAAAAGGAGAAGCTCCTGAGTGCCGCTCAGCGGCAGTTTACCGCTGAGCGGCACTCAGGAGCTTGCGGGAGGTCCGCTGAGGGGAGAAAACAAGTCACGCACTCACCGCTGAGCGGTAGTTTACCGCTGAGCGGCACTCTGGAAGTCACGTAAGGTCCGCTGAGGGGCAAAATGGCCGCTGAGGGGAGAAACAAGTCACGCATTCACCGCTGAGCGGTAGTTTACCGCTGAGCGGCACTTTAATGGGCTTGGACTTGACTTTGTGTAATTTACGAATGATACATAAGCTTTAGGGTTTCCTAGGGTTAGGTATCTCTGGCTGGAATGAAGCAAACACTCTCTCTACCACCCCTTTGAAGGAGGATCTTGGATGCTGAGGCTTCCTCTTCACCTTTTTAGGGTTTATTCTTTCATTCTTTCATTGTAATTCACTTAGGTTCACCATGAATATGGTGAACTAAACTCTGTATGTTTGTTGGGGAATCAATGTAGTCTTGTGAAACTCTCATATATGGAATCTGTTTTTACATCTTTTAATTAAGACTTATGCTTTCTTTCATCATTAGTTAGGGTTTTTCCTCTTTGCTTAATGCTTGCATTGTTTAACTCATTCGATGCATGATAATTGGTTTTGTCGATACGGGCACGTACGGGGAAGTCTAGATCCGGGGAATTTCTCCCAATTTTATATTGGTTGTCGTTAAGCTCCTGTACTTATGAACTGATCATTAGGAATGCTAGGAATTGTATGAACTCGTGATTAGGGAGAAGCCTTCTGGAAAGGTACATTAGAGAGTGGCATTAACAATGATGATTTGATTGTTGAATTCCTTAAAATATATGAGAGTGGATAAGATAAAATTGAACCCCAACAACATATTCATATCTATATTTCATTGAAAGTGTTTATCCTTTGATTTTTGCCATTGATCAAAATTCATGCATACATGTTTATTTTCTGTCTTGCATTTTATACCCCGAATATTTCGTTTGTAAGTCTTAGTTAATCAAGAAACCACATAACTAAACTAGGCCGTGAGTCCTTTGGGAAGAACGATACTTGGTCTTACCAAGTTTTATTACTTGAACGATTCGGTCATACTTGCCGATTGAAAACAAGTTTGTGACATCATAATTTGGTGTTCATAAATTTGTCCATCAGTGCGTGACTTGTTTGCTCCCCTCAGCGGCCATTTTGCCCCTCAGCGGACCTCCCGCAAGCTCCTGAGTGCCGCTCAGCGGTAAACTGCCGCTGAGCGGTGACTTCGGCTTCTCCTTTTGCACTTTTTATTGTCTTTTCTGATTTCATCTCTCTCCTTCTTCACTTCTTTCACCAAATTCACCTTAAAACCTGCACAAAAACACTGAAATCAAGCATAAACCTGTCCAACTCTCTTATTTCTAAAAACATGAAGAAAAGCATGATTTCAAGCTAGTTTCTAAGTGTAAAGGTTGCTTTTAGTGTCAATTTTAATCATGAAAATAACAGTTTTTCAACTGTTATCACCCTGCTTAAATGAAGATATCTCTTGCTTGCCTTTTGTCACCTTTGATTGTGGAAAGTACTTGTTCAAAAACTTTGTTACCACTGCTTCCCACTCTGTGAAACTTCCTTCTGGAAAAGAGTTCAACCAAAGCTTAGCATTGCCTCCCAATGAGAAAGGAAACAAACTAAGTTTGATTGCTTCGTCTAGCACCCCATTGATTTTCACTGTGTTGCAAATTTCATTAAATGTAGTAAGGTGCTCATATGGGCTTTCATGAGATAACCCATTAAACTGATTGCTCTTCACCAGTTGGATCAGTGCTGGTTTGACCTCCATATTGGCTGCATTGACTCTAGGTCTAGCTATGCTGTTAAAGTGTTGAGGTCCAGCTATATTGGTGTAATCAGCAAGAGTTCTTCTGATATTATTATTCTCCATATTTTCTGTTCTATTGTCAGAACCTTGTGGTGATGGTTGCAACAGAGTTTCCGGAGGAGGGAAAAGTTCTCTAGATGTTCTGATTCTTCTCCTCCGTCTACTGTCTTCTAATCCTTCAAGCAGAGGTTCTGTTGTTTTCTTGCTCCTAGTTCGAATTGCCTCCTGCATACACAAGAACACAAAACCCTAGAAAATATTTGGTTAGCACCAAAAAGATATAAGAGAAGATATAAGATTCAGAAAATAAAAACAGAAAACAGAAAAATAAAAAAAACAGAAAAATAAAATAAAAATTCGAAATTTAAAAATAAAATAAAAAAAAATAAGTCAAAGATAATCAATAATCACACAAATTAACCAGTTAAACCAGAGTCCCCGGCAACGGCGCCAAAAACTTGATGGACAAATTTATGAACACCAAATTATGATGTCACAAACTTGTTTTCAATCGGCAAGTATGACCGAATCGTTCAAGTAATAAACTTGGTTAGACCAAGTATCGTTCTTCCCAAAGGACTCACGGCCTAGTTTAGTTATGTGGTTTCTTGATTAACTAAGACTTACAAACGAAATAATTGGGGTTTAAGATGCAAGACAGAAAATAAACATGTATGCATGAATTTTGATCAATGGCAAAAAGCAAAAGATAAACACTTTCAATGAAATATAGATATGAATATGTTGTTGGGGGTCAATTTCATCTTATCCACTCTCATATATTTTAGGAATTCAACATTCAAATCATCATTGTTAATGCCACTCTCTAAAGTACCTTTCTAGAAGGCTTCTCCCTAATCACGAGTTCATACAATTCCTAGCATTCCTAATGATCAGTTCATAAGTGCAGGAGCTTAACGACAACCAATATCATATTGGGAGAAATTCCCCGGATCTAGACTTCCCCGTACGTGCCCGTATCGACAAAACCAATAATCATGCATCGAATGAGTTAAACAATGCAAGCATTAAGCAAAGAGGAAAAACCCTAACTAATGATGAAAAGGAAGCATAAGTCATAATTAAAAGATGTAAAAACAGATTCCATATATGAGAGTTTCACACGATTACATTGATTCCCCAACAAACATACAGAGTTTAGTTCACCATATTCATGGTGAACCTAGATGAATTACAATGAAAGAATGAAAGAATAAACCCTAAAAAGGTGAAGAGGAAGCCTCAGCATCCAAGATCCTCCTTCAAAGGGGTGGAAGAGAGAGTGTTTGCTTCGTTCCAGCCAGAGATGCCTAACCCTAGGAAACCCTAAAGCTTATATATCATTCGTAAATTACAAAAAGTCAAATCCAAGCCCATTAAAGTGCCGCTCAGCGGTAAAATACCGCTCAGCGGTGAGTGCGTGACTTGTTTTCTCCCCTCAGCGGCCATTTTGCCCCTCAGCGGACCTTACGTGACTTCCAGAGTGCCGCTCAGCGGTAAACTGCCGCTGAGCGGTGACTTCGGCTTCTCCTTTTTGCACTTTTTGTTGTCTTTTCTGATTTCAACTCTCTCCTTCTTCACTTCTTTCACCAAATTCACCTTAAAACCTGCACAAAAACACTGAAATCAAGCATAAACCTGTCCAGCTCTCTTATTTCCAAAAATATAAAGAAAAGCATGATTTCAAGCTAGTTTCTAAGTGTAAAAGTTGCTTTTAGTGTCAATTTTAATCATAAAAATAACAGTTTTTCAACTGTTATCAGAGCTCAATTTGATATTAAAGCTCGCAATATAATTTCATCTGCTGTTGTACTTGATGAATTTTATAGAATTTCAGTGTGTAAGACAGCACAGGAAATGTGGGAAGTCCTCAGAGTCACTCATGAAGGAACAGAGGACGTCAAGCGCGCTAGGAAGAACACTCTCATTCAGGAATATGAGATGTTCAGAATGCAACCTGGAGAAACTATCTCTGACGTTCAAAAACGATTCACTCATATTGTGAATCATTTAACAGGGTTGGGTAAGACTTTTGATACTGATGAACTTAATGTGAAAATTCTGAAATCTCTGGACAGGTCTTGGCAACCAAAGGTGACTGCCATCTCGGAATCTCAAAATCTTACTCAGATGTCAATGCCAATCTTGTTTGGAAAGCTCCGTGAGCATGAACTTGAGCTGAGAAGATTGACTGCTGAAGAGGATCAAGGCAAAAGGAAAACTCTAGCTTTCAAGTCTGAAATATCTAAAGGAAAAAGCTCTAAGAGGATCAAAGAAGATGATTCTGATGATGAAGAAAACATGAGCTTGATGATAAAAAAATTTGCAAAGTTCATGAAAGCAAAGGGAAAGGACAAGTTTCACAAAGATAGGAAAGAAAGTCCAGAATCTCCATCAAACGTAAAGTGCTTCGGTTGTGGAGAAAGAGGGCACGTAAAATCTGAGTGTCCAAAAAGCAAGAAAAGTGAAGACAAGAAGGAAAGAAAATTTCAAAGGAAAAAGAAAGCATACATAGCTTGGGAAGACAATGCATCTAGCTCAACAAGCTCAAGTGATTCAGATGAAGAAGCCAATATTTGTCTAATGGCTGACTCAGAAGATACTGGAAGCCAAGAATCTACTAAGTCAAAGAAGTCATTGTGGTATCTTGACAGTGGATGTTCAAGACACATGACCGGTGACAAGAAAAGATTCATCTTTTTTTAGAAGAAAAAGCAAGGATTTGTGACTTATGGGGATAACAACAAAGGTAGAATCAAGGGTACCGGAGACATTGGAGGAGGAAATACATTAACTATAAGAGATGTGCTATATGTTGAAGGCCTCAAGCATAACCTCTTAAGCATAAGTCAATTATGCGACAAAGGTCTCAAGGTAACTTTTGAAAGTGATAAATGCACTGTTTACTTTAAAGATTCTGCTGATATTGCTTTGCAAGGTGTTAGGGATAACAATATTTATTTGATTGATATTGAAAGTGCATCTAATCATAGTATAACATGCTTAGTTGCTAAAGAAGAAAATCCTTGGCTATGGCATAAAAGAGCTGCACATATTCATATGCAACATTTAAATAAATTGATTTCAAAAGATCTTGTGATTGGTTTGCCTAAACTGAAATTTGAGAAATACAAATTATGCACTGCATGTCAAAAAGGTAAACAAACCAAATCTTCATTTTCATCCAAAAGCATGATTTCAACATCAAAACCTTTAGAACTTTGCATATGGACTTATTTGGTCCATCTAGAATTAAAAGTTTTGGTGGAAATTACTATGCTCTTGTAATTGTTGATGATTACACAAGATTCACTTGGACTTTCTTTTTAACTCTGAAAAGTGAAGCTTTCAAAGCATTTAAAATTTTTGCTAAACGTATTCAAAATGAAAAAGATTTGAAAATCAAAACTTTGAGAAGTGATCATGGTGGAGAATTTGAAAATGAGTCATTTGATAAATTTTGTGAAGAATATGGCATAGCACATAACTTTTCTGCACCTAGAACTTCCCAACAAAATGGTGTTGTTGAAAGGAAAAATAGATCATTAGAAGAATTAGCTAGAACCCTTATGAATGAATCTAATGTGCCAAAATATTTTTGGGCTGATGCAGTTAGTACTGCTTGTTATGTGTTAAACAGGATGCTTATTAGGCCAATTCTGAAATTAACTCCATATGAACTGTTGAATGGTAGAAAACCAAATGTATCTCACTTGAAAATATTTGGGTGCAAATGCTTTGTCTTGAATAATGGAAAAGATAATCTAGGCAAATTTGATGCAAAATCTGATGAAGCAATTTTCCTAGGATATTCTTTGACCAGTAAAGCATATAGAGTATTTAATAGAAGAACTTTGACAATTGAAGAATCAATGCATGTTGTCTTTGATGAGATTGTGGACCTTGAGGAAAACCCTCTTGAGTCAAACAAACCTATTGCAGGTGATGAGGATTATTTAAAGGAAGCTCTTGAAGAGATGTATCTAAATGAGAACTATCCTCCAGAACTTCAAGAAACACCTCAAGCTATTGATTCTAAAAGCTATCAACAACCAAGAGGACTTTCCTTGGACAACATCATTGGAGACATTTCAAAAGGAGTAACTACTAGACATAATCTTAATATTTTTTGTCTAACTGTAGCTTTTGTGTCTCAGATAGAACCCAAGAATATAAAGGAAGCTATTCAAGATGATAAGTGGTGCGTTGCTATGCAAGAAGAGCTAAACCAATTTGAAAGGAATGAAGTCTGGGAACTTATTCCAAAGCAAGATGATTATCAAGTCATAGGAACCAAATGGGTATTCAGGAACAAGCTTGATGAGGATGGAAACATCACAAAGAACAAAGCAAGGCTAGTTGCAAAGGGCTACTGTCAAGAGGAAGGTATAGATTATGATGAAACGTATGCACCGGTAGCTAGGTTAGAAGCAATTAGATTATTACTTGCATATGCATCTTTGATGAAATTTAAACTATATCAAATGGATGTAAAAAGTGCTTTCTTAAATGGTTTTATAAAAGAAGAAGTGTATGTTAGTCAACCTCCTGGCTTTGAAGATTTTAAATTCCCTGATCATGTTTACAAGTTGAAAAAGGCCCTTTATGGTCTTAAACAAGCACCTAGGTCTTGGTATGAAAGACTTAGTACCTTTTTAATTGAAAATGAATTTTCTAGAGGAAAGGTTGATTCAACCTTATTCATTAAGAAAGTAGGAAAACACATTTTAATCGTGCAAGTTTATGTAGATGATATCATTTTTGGGTCAACTGATGATTCTTTGTGTGAAAAGTTTGCAAAAATAATGCAAGGTGAATTTGAGATGTCTATGATGGGTGAGTTAAACTTTTTCTTAGGACTACAGATAAAACAAATGAATGGTGGAACATTCATCTCCCAAACTAAATACTGTAGAGAAATTCTTAGAAAATTTGGTATGGATAGCTGCAAGGAAGCTAGTACACCCATGGGTACTTCATGTTATTTAGACAAGGATGAAATTGGAAAAGGAGTGAATGAAACCATGTTTAGAGGCATGATAGGATCCTTGCTATACTTAACTGCTAGTAGACCAGATATTATGCAGAGTGTTTGTGTTTGTGCTAGATACCAAGCCAATCCTAAAGAATCTCATTTGATTGCAGTTAAGAGAATTCTAAAATATCTTAAGGGAACTACTTCATTTGGACTTTGGTATCCCTCTGACTACTCACCTAGTTTAATAGGATACTCTGATGCAGATTATGGTGGCTGTAAAATTGATAGAAAAAGTACTAGTGGAACCTGTCATTTCTTGGGATGTTCTTTAGTGTCATGGCACTCAAAGAAACAAGCATGTGTAGCTTTGTCTACCACCGAAGCTGAATATATTGCAGCTGGAAACTGTTGTGCCCAAATTTTGTGGATGAAACAACAATTAGAAGACTTTGATATCTTCCTTGACAAAATTCCTCTAAAATGTGACAATACTAGTGCGATAAATTTGACCAAGAACCCCGTCATGCATTCAAGAACTAAGCATATAGAAATTAGGCACCATTTCTTAAGAGATCATATTCAAAAGGGGGATTGTCAAATTGAATATGTTGATACTTTACATCAATTAGCTGATATTTTTACCAAGGCTCTACCTAAAGATAGATTTTTTGAGCTTAGAAGAGAGTTAGGAGTGTTAGACATATCTTAGAATCAAAATCTATGCAAATTTTTTGCATTTTTCGTAAACTTAACGCTTCATAATCGATTATCACTAAGTTATAATCGATTATTCATGCATCAAATTCAATTCTGGAAAATCTTGAGCAGATAATCGATTATCATTATGCATAATCGATTATCATGCAATTCTGGGCAGTAATTATTGAACTGATAATCGATTATCACGAGCCATAATCGATTATCGCGCTGACAGTTTCAAAAATAGAGTCGTTGGAGCATCCCATAATGGATATAAACGACCATAAACGGCTAGTTTTTCCATTTTTCTTATAAATAGCTCCCCATAATCGATTATTAGACACTCCTTTGCAACCAAATACTGCTGAAATCAAATCTAGAGCTCAAATCTTCTTCATTTCCCTTCACCTTCTCAAAATCTCATTTTCCCATTCTTCCTCCATGGCTGACTCAAGAAGGCACTGTCGCAGAACAGTTGGAGCCTCCTCTTCTTCTCAACCACGTCTTGCAAACATAGATGGATGGATTTCAGATCAAGGGAAACATGCAGACTTTGTTAATTCTTGGCAAGAAAGGAAGATCATGGCGGTAAAGTTTATTCGTCTTGACTTTTTCCGCTTCTATGGCTTTCAATTTCCAAACACTTTTGCTGAGCAGGGGATAACGCATCTGTTAGAACAAAAAGGATGCATTTATCCTGATCTTATAAGAGTCTTCTACTTCAACTTGCGCTATCGAGATGGGATAATATCTACTAAGGTCAAGGGAGTACGCATCATTTTAGATGATGATGTATGGACCAATGTTGCTCAACTTTCCATTTGGGATGATGCTGTCAAAGTCCATTTAGGACTTGAAGATTTCAACCGGATGATGACTTTTCAATCCTTCCTACGTCATCCTGAACGGCAAACAAATAGAAGGCAATTACTGGTTGGAGGTTTTAAAGTTGAAGAAAGGATGATCCACTACTTGATTGTCTGGATTTTATGTCCTAGAGCAACCAACCATGCTCAATGCTCTGAGCAGGATTTACTTCTGTTGTATGGGATTCTAAATCACATACACATCGATTGGCCTGCTCTCATTGCTGACACAATGGTAAAAGCCAAAAAATCCCATTCATATCAACTTCCCTATGCCCTTCTTGTTTCTAGGATTTTAGAATTCAAAGGTGTACCTGTTGAAGGAGAACTCGTTCAAAATATTGAAGCTGTGGGATCAGAAATTGGAGATACTACCTTTCGTCAAATGGGATTCATTACTAGAGGCAGAGTCCTTATTCACAAAGATGATGACCATCCTGATGTAGATGAAGATGATGACATGGACACTCATATGGCTGACCCAGTAAGTGTTGCTGCTCCGTCTGATGCTGGACCATCCAACATACCCTTCTCTTCCTCAACTTCTATGGAAGAACATTTTGCAAGGTTATCTAAACAATTGGAGGATATGAGTCTTGCACAAAAGACTCACTTTGAGGAGATTTATGAGTGGCAGCGATCTGTTGATGAGTACATGGTTGATCAATTTCTTGATCTTGATGTTCGCCTATCTAACATCGAGGGTCATCTTAATATCCCACCTCCTGAACGTTCTCCTAGTCCTGAATTCTAGGTTTTAGGCCTCTAAGTTTGATTGTTATGTTATTTTCTTTATGGTATTTAGTTTCTTAATCTTTATGAATTTCATGTAATTCCTTTCTGTTCTTAATATAATGAGCTTTTATTTTTTGCATATATTTCATTTTTGAGGGGGAGCTCATATTAAGGGGGAGGTTATTACATTATTCTTTTTGCTTATGATCAAAAAGGGGGAGAAGAAATATAAGGGGAGGATAAAAGAAAAAAAATAGTTTTTAATTGTACAGGTACTGCTAACTGTGGTTGTCCATTAGTTTATATATGTTGCAGGTAAACCTGAGTTGCTTTTAAAATGAGAGTTTTTGATCATCATCAAAAAGGGGGAGATTGTTACCAATAAGGAGTATTGGTAAAACCTGATGATGGAATCGTACTTGACGTAGTCCTCCTTTTGTATTTTTACCTTTTTTTTAGTTTAGCTCTTAAGGAGCATGGGTTACTATAAATACCTAGCTCCTCTATTGTATTGTTACTTTTGAGATTAATGAGAATTAGACTTTCTGAAATAGAAACTATTCTCTCTTGAAAGTCAGGCTAGAGAGTCCAAAGACTCCCTCTAGCCACCTTCCAGCACACTACCTTCATTTTCATTCTTCCATTTTTTTATCCACGGTGCTTCTATCTCCTCCATGACGTCACGTTCAACCATTCTCCAGCTTCCTTGCATCAGCGCTCCTTAGCCACGTGCTCAGCCTTGAGCACGCGTCACCTTCCTTCCCATATCATTTGGTTACTCCATCTCGTGCATCAGAAACTTCATTCTTCATTCCATTACGCCTCAACCACAGCTTCATTCGCGTCTTCAACCTCAGATTTCACCTTGCATCTTTCTCGAGTCCGTCCACTCGAGAGCTCTTCCGTCACCATTCCACATTCAACTTCTATTCTACATTGTTTCTGTCATTGCAACCCTAGATCCATACTTTTCCACCGATTGTTTTCCCTTTTCTACCGTTTAATCCACTTTCCACTGAGCAATCTAGCTTTCCCACCGTTCAATCTTGAGTTTGAACCGATTAATCGGTTCATTTTGAGTTTTCCCTCTTTTCTAGGGTTCGTTCATGATTTTAGGGTTTTCTGCAATTGATTTCGTTTCTCTTAGTTTCCTTCGAGTCAGCTCTCGATTTAGAGCTTCCTTTCCATTCCGCTGCGTCTTCACTCGTCGCAGAAGCTTCGAGGAGTCCGAATCGTGCTCGCACAGTTTCTATCGTCCTCTCCTCGGGCGTTCGTCCATCACCTGAAGATGTGTTTTGATGATGCTGCAACTTATAGATTTTGGATGTAGTAGGAAAATATTTAAAAAAGCAACTTGTAGATTTTGAATGTAGTAGGAAAATGTTAAACATTGTAATTTTTACTAGTATAATCGATTATAGTTAAGCAATAATCGATTATCACAAGTCATACTTGAATAATCGATTATCACTTCATATAATCGATTATCACATTTTTGAAAACCTGTAACGGACTTGAATAATCGATTATCACTTACAATAATCGATTATTCATGGCAGTTGAGAGCTGACCTTTGGCACTCAGTGTACTTGGCTATATAATTTGATTTGGAGAAATCAGAAGGTAACGTTTTTTGAACTGAGAAAGCTTAGAACACTGTGTGTCAAAGGAACGTTCTTAGAGAGCTTTTTGTTCATTGTTGCCTTGCTTGGTATTGTGAAAGGAGAGGCTCGCGTATCGTATGTGTCGATAGTCGGAGCAGACTCTCTTCAAGTTAGCAAGGTGCTCTGCCTGGTCTTGTGAAAGGAGAAGCTTGTGAATCGTTGGTCGATTGCTGGAGCGGTTCTCTTCAAGTTGGTAGAGTGGTTCTTTTCATTTTATTCTTGTTCATTATCTTGTAATCTGTTAAACCATTTTTAGTGAAAAAGGTTAATCACTATTTATAGTGATTAACGACTGGACGTAGAATCTTTTGATTCGAACCAGGATAAAAATTCTGTGTTGATCTTCTTATTCCCTACACTCATATTATTTTACGTATATCAACTGTTTGATTAATTTTCTGAAAGAAAATTATTTTTACTAAAAGGACAAAATTAATTTTAATTGTGATCAAATACGCTTCCCGCTCTCTGAGTTTTAATTCCGCTGCGCTATACTCTTCGAAAAATACCCCCTCCGATACCATCATTTTGAACTGCATCTTTTGTCTGTAAATTGTAACAGGGATTGTCTCATTTTGATGAGATATTGCAAGAAGTTGATGGTATCATCCTCTGTAAATTATCTAGTCACTAGCATTAGATTCACTACTTGTTTCTGATTATTTGTTAATACTTCTTCCACCTTCATGGTGTTTATTAATGGTTGTATCTTACTTTGTTTTTCCATTTTACAATGTAGGTAGTGATGCAATAGTTCTAGGGGCATAGACTTTGCGGGGATTATATCCTGTGGAGACTATTTCCAGTGTTGGAAAAATTTATGCCGAGGTAGGAACTAAAATGATTCTTTAAACCATACACTAAGTTAGGCCTCAAACACAAAGTAATAATCCTTAAATTCTGCCTTCAATGAAACTAAAAAAAAAGACATATTGCCTCAGTTCAAAGGGAACCGAGGCATAAAATCTTGCTGAAAAAAAAATTTAAAAAATGAAAAATCTACTGCATCAGTTTTCTTTGAACCGAGGCGAAATCCTCCACCTTTTTGCCTCGGTTCACAACCAAGGCATAAAGTTGTGGACTTTTTGCCTCGCCTGTATATGTCTCGATTCAAGAACCGTTGCCTATGGGCGAAAATAATCGTTTTCGTTTCCCCTTACTGCACTAGTGAGGCGTTTCTAGAATTTCCTTGAGGTGCAAGCAAACTGTCGGGGCTTCTTTAAGATGTGTGTTTTGACCTGAGGTAAGGAAAGCTAGAAATGTCTTTGAATTGTAATTAATCGTGTATGTTATTAAGAATAAAATTATTGAACTGTTTAGGGTAAGTAATTATGATGTAAATTGATTGTTTCAAGTATGGAATGTTGATCTGGGATTGTGAACTGTATTAAGTGATGTTTACTCTGTTATTAAATGTTAATGATGTTGGAAATCTGTGATATGAAAGTTTAGTGATAAGTAGGAACATTTTAATTGTGATTTTGGGTGAGTTTTGAGGAAGTGAAGTAGTGAAATTTTGATTTGGGGGTTAGACATGGTCAATTGCAATTGTTTAGGTAAGTCTTTTGGGACTTGCTTGTGTCCCTAGACTGCTAAAAAATGCACCAAAAGTGGTTGATTGGGTTTTGGCCCTATAAGTTTGTGTTTTTAAGAGTTTGAAGTGTAAATTGTTTAGGAAACACTTTGGAATGATGTTTGTAAGGTATAGAAACAGTTGTACAAGTTAAGTATATAAAACAATCTAGGAGAGTTAGAAGTTGGGAAAAATAGTTAGAATTGGTAAAAATTGGTATAGGTTGTGTAATTCTGCATAATTGGTGTTGCAAATTATGTAGACTCGCTGAGCGAACAGATTCGCTCAGCGAGTGATTGTAGATAAGAGTTTTCATTCTAAGGACTTTCGTTCAGCGAGAGGGTGCGCTCAACGAGACACATAAAAGATAAAATTATAAATATTTGTCAAACACAAACCATACATAAAATGAAAATCCCTTTGTGAACAATATATATTATCAACACCTTTTAGGGAACTTGTAAGATTGATTATATCTCTTTTTGTTTCTAAAGTAAAAAAAGAGTCATAAATGTCAATTCCAAATTAGTACCTAACTTGTATTCATGTGAAAATGGATCCATATCCCCTCTCGTACTACTGTAAATATTAATTGAATAACTTTTTATAAGACGATATTTATAAGGAGGAAATATGCTATTATCAATAATTTAATATAAAAGAAATATATTTTATTTTTCAATATCAAATATTAAAGAAAAAATTTGCATAAATTTTAAAATAAAGTGTAAAATAACTGTTGCATAAATTAAAATTTTATGACAACTAAAAGATATTATTTTTTTAAATGTTGAGAGAAAAAATATCTTAAAGATCTAAAACTAAGAGAAAAAATAAAAAATTTTGTACCCAAAAAAGACTAATTTGAATTTAAAAATATTATATTTTGTAATAAATATAAATTAATATTGCAATTATTTTAATTATTTACATTGAAAATGTATTGGTGACGAGATGATCATATTTCCTAACGACTTCTATGCATCGTCACAAACAACGATCAACAAAAAATGGTCCAATTATCAACTATGAGAATGTTTTTCAACTGAATAAAATATTAGAAGGTCAACACAGATTATATATAATTTATTATGTTGGACTTTCCTATTTTTCTCCATGTTTTTGCATTAGAGAAATGCAACCTCCATCATTCAATATGTGTGCTTTCTTTTCACTTACACTGAATCAAACCAATAATAACCTTCTGTTCCCTTTTTTCTTCTTTGTTTATAATAGTACATCACTCATAACAAACTAAGAGTAACAGTTAGAGGACTTGACCTTTAAATACCTTTGTGATGAAGGCCAATTGGAGACTTTACAACTTCTACATCAGAAAATTTTGATCAGAAATATCCTTATATTCTGATTCTGAGGATGTTATTAACATCCACACTTGTGAAATGTTTAATTTCACAGTTGTTCTTATGAAAGTACACTTATTGAAAAAAAAGTATGGTTCTTATGAAAATACACATGAAATTTAATCATTCAAGTGGTAAGCCTAAATCATTTTTTAGTAGGCTATATAAGAAGAGCAGAAAGAAAGGGTATCCAATCTGTGTACAAGAAGCACAAACTGCAACAGATAACCATTTTCAATTTTCGTGAACAAGGTGTTGGATAATTTCTGTCAACTAGAAGATTCTAAGAGAACCAGCATAAACTCTAAGCAAAACAAAAAGTCAGAGAGTTTCCACTGCCTGTGGAAATTTACAACAGCCCAAATGGGAAGATCGTGATCAAGTCTTCAACCTGTCTGAACACTCGTCGTGATCAACTGGCGCTTTGAAGTTCTTCACTGATTTACCCAAGACGTTTAAAGCAGCAACACGCTGTAATTCTTTGGCTGCCATCATAGAAAAAACATCAGCTTTCTGTTTTCTGTCAGCTAAATCTGACACAGTTGATGAAAAATTTTTACAGATAAGGATGCACCCATGCAGGTTGGGGATGCTAACAGCTACAACTCGAACAAAATGCAAATGTATCATTTCTCCGTTCTACCTTCCAGGATAGTGTAATACGAATGATATGCATATAGTAAAGTTAAAGGTCTATTTAAAATAATGAATGTGAGAAAAAGAAACCATGTCAAAGGGCTGATAGTTGTCAATCGAAAGCGTGAAGCATAAAACAAAGCTCCGATAAGCATAGACTAAGTACTGGATTGCATTATGGCAGATGAGTTCCCAAGCATAACAGCTATGGAAGACATCAAAGTAATTCACAGACTCGTATTGATTGAACTAACACAAGCATGATAGAAAGTGAAAGATCATAAAGAGTTTATTTAATGCCTAATTCAACAACCCACATTCAGCATACATTCAGCATACATTCAGAATCAACTCTAATCCACGATTATAAGGAAACAAGCGGAAAAACAATTCCATTACCTTCCTCTAATGAAAGCTGAATTGATCTCTTCTCTAACTCAACAGCATGTTTGCTAAGTTCAACTGATGACAGGCAACGAAGCACTGGCAAAGGATAATATCAGCTAAACAAAATATCAAGAACTTCATAAGAAAACATTTGAGTTATTATTCTACGGTTCCTGGACATACTTTGGATATATTCTTCTTGGTCTGATTGGTCCAATTTCTTCAAAAACATCTGCAATTGTTGGTATCGCTCTTCCCAGTGAAAACTTTTTAATCCCTTTGGATTACCAGTGGTGGTAGTAGGGCCAGAAAAAGCTGTCACATAATTGGACTCAACTGGTGCTAACTTGATTGAAGATTTCCCAAGAGAAACAGGAACTGAAGACTTTCCAGATGAGTTCATTGAAGAAGCCACAGGAAAAGGTGCAAATGCTGGGAAACAAGAAACCTTTGAATCCTTTATCTGAGAAGGCTCCTTTATCTGAGATTTTGGTTGAGCATTCTCCTCTTCGCAACAAAATTGCTTCGAGTGTGAACAATAAGCATTAATACTTGAATTTTCAAAAGCAGTGCCCTTGCCTAGTTCTGCTTCTGATTTTCTACGGACATACACAAGATGTCCATTTGCAAAATTATTGCCTGGAGATTGCTGGAGATTCTGATTCACTGGGTGGTCAGACAAGGGTCTCTTGGTACCGGAAACCCTATTGGAATCAGTACCAGGATCCTTATCCTTTAAAAACGAAGAGCTTCCAACAGAGGTTGGCACCATGATTTTCTTATCATTCTGCAGATCTCTCAGAGCTGTCTTCTTCACAGAAACACTCTGCGATTTATCACGATTAGGCAAGTCCATTTTACGATTGGCAAGACTACACTCACCAAATTTAGAATTTGTAAAGTGTAGTTAGAATCGTACAATTCGAACCCCTATTAGTTACAAAAACCTTCCTCCGCGAAACTTCCCGTTTGAAGAATCGTTTTGTAACCTGAATCGAAACATGAATCGGATCTGAATCGTGTGATTCGCGATTCAGTTTCCCTTACAGACTATTCGTGAGGAAGTAACAGTAAAAGAAAAAAAAATAGGAAGAAACAGAGAGAAGAAGAAACTCAGGGATGACAAACGACGGAGAAGGTGAACAACAGATAGAGAACCAATGCAGAAAATAAACAGTGAAAAGAAAATAGCAGAAGATGAACAGAGAAGGATGAACCCTGAGAGAGAGAGTAGTGAATAGGGTTTTGGACTTTAGGTTAATATTTTAAAGGAAGTTTAACAATTTCTTTTATCAATTTTTTTACAACTGTGTTATTATTTTGTGGTACATATATTATCAATCACAAATTACAGGTCATTTTTAATCATACAAACTTTTATTTTATTTTTTTTGGAAAAAATTTAATGAGTGTTTGACTTAATATATTAGTATTATTATATTTTTTTATGTAAAATTAGTACTTTGATATTTTCATTTTATATTATTTCTTTTATAAAAAACTTATATCATTTAAATCAATATGTATTTATTCTTACTTTTATCATATTTTTTATATAAAAGTAGTTGTTATGTTAGGATTCTTTTTATTTAAAGTTTTAGTTGTCTGTTTTTGTACAAAGAATTAAGAATCAAAAGAATGAAATTAAAGTTGGGAGGTTGTATATAGATAAGATAAAATTTGAGAATCAATTCAAACAAAATTAAACTTTTGGAAGTATATTTCTAAAAAAACACAATTTAGAAGGGTAAGTGTTGTTTTCCTTCGACAAAATAAGTTTCAAAATATTCGAAATTATTTGTCAAGTTTCCGTTTTTTAAAAAAGTAATCTCATCTATTTAAAAGTGTAAATTAACAACAAAAACATTAGTAAAATCATTTTATTTCAATTTAATTTTCATAAAACGTTTATAATGATAATAAAGAAATCCAAATAATATACTTAAAAATTTTATATTTTGAAAATGTCAAATTATTTTAGTTATGTTTACAAACTTGGTAAAAAAGTCCATATTAATTAAAAAAAAATTAATTTCATAAGAATTATTTTAAAAAATCGTTGTTTGTAGATTTGTATATTTTTAAATGAATTATCCAAGTATTTTTAACTTTTTTATTAACCGAATAACGTGCTATCTTAAATAATTGTAATTTCGTTCCATATTAATCATATATCTCTATTAAATAACAAAAACTTAGTTAACAAATATACAAATTTTAAACACTCATTAGCTAAGAATAAAATTACATCAAAAACATTCAAATTTACAAAGAACTTAAAATTTCATTAATTATATTTTTAATCCTCATTTTTCATTTTCAGATTCTTTAATAGAATAATTCTAAAAAACATCTCAACCTAACCATTAGATTAATGAATAAATATATTAGAGTTAATTATGGGGGAAAAAATAGCTCAACTTCTCCCTGCTCTGGTATTCAATAATACATAACTTTGATGCAAGTGTCATTTGCCATCTCTTAATTGTAAAGTTGGGAATATGTCCAAACAGTTAATAAAATATGAAAAACATTCATTTGTTTATTTAGTACTAAAAGAATTAAGTAACATGCAATATAAGTGAAATGCTTATTAAGGTAGCTAAGTGAGACTAAAATATAATACATCAATAATACAACAAATAAATAGCTCTAATGTTACGCACCACTATAGAACATAGCAGTCTTCATAGAACAACATCATATAAAGACAAATTAATAAAGTAAAAGAACAAATTAGAAAAAAGAAAAAACTTGTGCACACATAATTAAATTTGACCAGTCTAATATTAATCACAATCATTTAATTTCATCCAATATCATAAAGCCACATAACAACTTATTATATGCTAAAAGTTTCACGATAGACTTCAACATCAATAGAGGCTGGCCAATCAATTCTATAAAAATTTCTTTGAGCACAATGGATGAACACAAGGGCCACTAACACTCCACACAGTTTTTTCTCCCCTAAAGTGGAATCTATTTGATTCATTTGAAGAACTATATCATATCATAATAGATTAGAAAAATTATAAAAATAAAAAACGCTGCAAAACAAAAATGCAAGGAACTTTTTTGCTATATTTGTCAGATGGTATCAGTAATGAAAACTTGGTATCTTCAGCTCTTGTGGTATAATAACATCAATGTATTCATGGATCATTGGAAGAATCTGGCATGTCTTTGTCTTCTGGAGGTGGAGAAGCCTTGGATCCCAATATGTGTTGGCATGTTCTAAAAACCATCAAAAAGGGGTATTTGTTAATGCTGAGAAAAAATCAGAAGGGAAAGACAAACATGTTTATAAGACCATATGAACAATGTTATGCACAAGCTAGTGTATAATCAAAAGGACAAAACTTAGATTTAGTTACTTAGGCATTTCTGTTGTTCTTCTATCAAAATTAAAATTCACCTCAATAATCTGCCCAATAAATATTTTTATTAGCATAGATTACTAAGGTAAAAACTCTAATTTGGAGTAGAAAAAACATTAAAAGGACTGAATCTAAGTTTTATCCTAGCTCAAAATTATCATAACAATACTATTTGCAATGAAATCTATAAACTATGAGGAGCTTTATTACACATGAATCAAAATATTTGTTTGCCTAATACTACTACAATTTAATGAATACTTATTCCCAGACTCTTTTAAGTTTTGTGTTCCATGGACTCGGAAAACTATAAGTATACAGTTCTGTAAAGGAAAACAGAAATCATACAAGTTAAATTCTTCTGTCTTGCTCTTAATCTCACTTGACCATACTATTGGGTCAGTATTCTTAGAAGATGATTCTTGTTGCTGGATCTTCTCTTTCAACCACTGCTCTGCTTTATTGCACTCGTTGATGATCTGAAACAATAAAGTCATCACTTGAAAGCCAATCTAAACGATAAAATCACCATCCTAATCGTAATAGTATATACTACTGTACCAGTTCTTTATCCTGGGGTGGAAGGGAATCTGCAGATGTGAGATGCTTTGAAATGCACTTCAATAAATCCCCTTTAGCTTGCACTCTTTCTTTTTCATCTTTGAACCGATTCTCAATTGGATCTACCAGCTACAATATGACAGATTGTAAACAATAAGCCCGAAAAGGGATTCAGTAACAAAAAAAAAAAACGAGAAAAAAAATAACCTTTTTCAGATCTTCTAGTTTTGAAGAATAAGCATGCTCAGTTTCATCAACACCATCCTCATAAAGCCATTCCTCGGTCTCTTGAAGACTCCTAGATATGTCATCCCTCTCTTGTTCACTTGCAAAGCTTCTATATTTGTGGAAGAGCTATTTAAATATGCAAATAAATTTAAATTTCAGCTCATAAAGAACAATAAGCCAAAAACATAATCTTCAAATGCCAGTATAGAATCAATGGCCATTGAAAGGGATACAGATTAAATATTCCAACCCCGTGCAGATAAGACTTCGAAGAAACCAATTTTAGACTTACATTTACAAACGAATCACCACAGAAAGCCATGAAAATCATTTTTCAATAACTACACGCTATAAAGTTTGTCAATGTGACACTAAAGACTTTTAACTAACTCTACAAAAGTTAAGCCTCGAATTCTTTAAAAAAAAGAACAAATTGTTGAGACACTGAATCTGTACCTTACTCCTCATATCATAGACATAGGACTCCAAGCTATTCTTCTTTTCTTTGGTTTGCTCTATAATTCTGTCCTGTTGGGCCAACTGGAGTTCTTTTTCACGAGCTTCTGTGATTTCTGCCTTTGTCATTCCACCATAGATATTCTCATTCACTGGCACATCAACCCTTCTGTTACCCTTATCTTTTCTTATACCACCATCCTGTAAAAAGGTATTGTTGAAATATTATAATTTGATCCAAACACTGAAATAAATCACATCTGCAATCATAATTATCACCATAATCACAACAATCACAATCAACATGTGTTAGGGGTTTGAAGGTATATAAGAGAAGGAGAAGGGCACTGAATGGTGGAAGGCGGGGAGAGGTCAAGCCGAAAGGTGGTAGGCGGTGAGGAGTCGAGCCGAACGGTGGGAAGGCGGTGAGAGCTCGTGACGAACGGTGGGAAGCAGCGAAGAACTTTTTGAAGCACTTAGGATGGGCGGAAAATATTTAGTAATAATTATAGTAAATAGAGCTATATCCTAGAGAAATATTCAGTATAAGATAATTATAGTAAATAGAGTTATATTCTAGGAAAATATGCAGAATAAGATAATTATAGTAAATAGAGCTATATTCAAGGGAAATATTCAATATAAGATAATTATAGTAAATATTTAATATAAATAAAGCTAGATGCTATAGTTAGGGTTATACTTTTGATTATTGAGTTTATTAACAGGCGCTAAAGTCCTGTGAGGGAGGTTATGTTCCCAACTATCCTTTGTTTACAGAATTCTATTACCATTAATAAGAGAAATTCTTTCTTTCATTATTGTTTCTGCCTACTGTGATCGTCAGGAACCTAACAACATGTCAAAAGCTATTATAGTAAAATTAACTTTTACTCCAAACACCAACAATTCATGATAAATATGTCCCCCGCAGAATTTATTATGAGAAATTATTGCAATTGCCTCCTACGTTTTATTTATAAAATTCCATGCCCAAACCATAGGATAAAATTGCTAGAAATCTGTGACATATGAGATTCCCCAATAAGTTAACAAGAAAGAGAGAAACGAGAAAGGGGGAAAACATGAGCACTTACAGAACTACATGGAGATTCCAACTTCTTATTGGTGATATCTTCAAACCCATTGGCAACTGTGTAAGGAATGGGATCAATATCCATTGCATCAGAATTTGAATTATGATTACCCTCCATAACCAAATCATCCGTGCCATCCTTAATCAACTGGAACCAAAGAAAGGTTTATGTCCAAAGATCTCTTTGAAAAACTAAAAACAAAGTATGGAAAGGTAAAAGAGGCTTCTTACTTACTGTAGCTGATTCAATATTGAGAATTCCATGCAGATCAAGTGAAACTCTAACTTTAACTCTGCTCTTACTACCATGGGATCCATGGAAAGGGCCAATCTGAAATGAAGTGTTGATCAAATGCATAAGCACATTTCAAGGTTAGGGCATGCAGATAATACATGCTGAACTACAAGCACATGGAATGATGCTAGATCTACCACAAACACTTCCTCTTTTTCCTAACAATGATTTAGTCAAGTGCGTGCATATCCACAGAAAACTGAGTCTGACTTTCGTATTGTTAAACCTAGTTAGGTTTACATTACCACAAACCACGGTTTCCGTTTATGTCAGAACAAGTCACAGTCACAGGCCATTTGGTAACGAAGTTTATTTTTCATTGGGAAATAGGGTGAAGTGAGGGTCTATTACAATAGCTCTGGATCCATTAAAGTAACCTTTTTCACTTCATACTAATAACTGACAGCAGTAACACAAGGTTTGGAGATACTAGCATATATTGACATTAACAACTGCAAAATATTGGAATAGCACAACTCCCACCGCTGAAATTTACATTTATATTTAAAACATATATATGAATCATTGAGTAACTATAAAGTAATATAAAGATCATCTAAAATTTCACATAGGAAAAGCAGAAGAGTGGGGATGATAACTACTCCGAAAGAAGGTGGTAAAATATAAAATACATAAAAGTGAGCACAACACAAAATAATTTTAACCGATTTACACCAGCAGAAGGGTCTAAAGTGGTATACCGTGACACAACTAATTTTAGGAGATGTCCCAGGTGGTAGTTCATCTGGATTAACATAGAAAGCTTCCAGATGAAACAAATTACTTCGCTGAAAGGCTATGACTTTAACACTTGGAAATTGTTGGCCTCTTGGGAAAAGTACACCATTTGACCTCACAGCAACTGGACCTTCATCTGATGAAAGTCCAATTGAAAAGGAAATAACATCCTGAACCTGAACAAACATTAGAAATCACATTAATTATTTGCAGAACAATACAAGAAACAGACAGAGGAACTCGACTCTATACTTATGAGAAATTGAAATAATGGAAATGTCATTTTAAATCAGAAAAGGAGAAAATGGAACTACGAAAAACAAGAAAAAGGCTGAAACTAAACTTTGTTAGAATGAATCTAGCAAATAACTTGGTTCGTTCACAATTACTACATATCTTAGAGTCCATAAAGTCAATTCTAATAAGCAATATATGACACAAAGATAGGATGAGGATAGATTTGAAAAAATGTGTATACAAACCTCGTATTCTCTCACACGGTAAACAGGACTGAGCATTGCACACTGTAGAGCACAACCACGAGCTACACACTCACTTGCATTCAGCTGTCGACTGGGTTCTCTCTTGAATAAGGAAATTAGTAATGTACTTATAGCTGGAATCCTAGATCCCGAACCAACTAGCTCTACAGAAGAAATCTTCTCCACTGTCAAGTTTGCATCAGTTAATGCTCTGAGGCAAGGAATAGAAACTCTCTCTAATAATCCTGACGCGAGCTTCTCAAATTCTTCCCTTGAGATAAAGCCCTTCACATCCTTCTCATCCATCAAGCACTCGATATTTAGAGGTGCCTCTAGATTTGCACTCAAAACTTTCTTCAATTTCTCACATGCTGCACGTAGCCTAAAGCACGCCTTGGTATTAGAATACACATCAATATGGTACTCTTCTTTGAATTTTGCTGCAAAATGACTAAAAAGAACCTCATCAAAGTCCCTGCCTCCTAAGCTCCTGTCAAATGCCTGTGAAAGTATCTTCATTTTCCCAAACTCAAATGATGCAATGGAGACCTGAGTGTCACAATGACCAACGTCAATAAATGCAACATAAACCGGACCTGTACCACTAAAATCTGTTTTATACATTCCATAACTAAGGGCAGTTGCAGTACAATCGTGGATCAACCTCAGAGGCTTCAACCCTGCAATTTTTGCAGCATCAAGATATGCCCGCCTCTGCAAGTCTGTAAAGTATGATGGGATCCCAATAACACAATCCGAAATGGGCATCTCCAAATCTGTTTCAGTCATAGCCTTCAAGTGAGCAAAGAGCATTGACATTATTTGAACAGGTGTAAATACATGAATCTCCCCCAAGTACTTCAAGTGAATCAAAATGCCTCCATCTGGACCCTCAGAAGTTTCAAGAGGGAGCATTTTCAGCTCTTTATCCACATCAGGATCTGCAAATTTCCTTCCTATTAGTCTCTTTATTTGAGATACAGTGGACTTGATGTGCATCATAGCCGAAGCAGCACCAGCAGACCCCAAAAGCCGCTGCTTCTCGCTGAAGCAGACCACAGCTGGGGTTTCGCGTTTGGATTCATAATTCAACAACACATCAATCCCACGTTGCCTGACTACAGCAATGACACAGTTCTCATTACCAATGTCAAACCCCACCACACTCATCTCAACTCACTTGCACCACACTTCAACCAACTAGTCCAATCCAATTCACCCACTCTACTCAACCAACACACCCCAAATACAAAACTTCACCAAATTCCACAAAACCAGCCCAGAAACCTAGGCTCCACCACAAATCACTAAAAAATAAAACACAAAAGATTGAAAATTCAGAATTTGTTATCATCAAAATGAAAGCACCAACAAATTAAACACCATCTATTCTTGCTAACAATTCCTTAGATTGTCCATCAGGTCCAACAAGCAGGAATAAAAGTAAAAAAAAAATGGGGGAAAGGAAAACGATGAAGCGGCGGAAGGGAACCAATAATTTAAGACAAACCCATCAGTAAAAATCCTATTTTTCAGTTGAATTTTTGTCCACTACAACAAAAAAAAAAATTGAGGGGTGAAAGAGGGCAATGCTATGAATGTAACAAGAAGCACCATAAGCAAACAAAAAGTGGATTGAGACAATCCGAATTAAAGAGAAAGGAAAAAAGGAATATACCTTACGGATGGTAGAATCAAGAGGAATTTGGGATTGCATAGTGCGAGTGGTGACGAAGATGGAATACAGAGAGTGCGAGAGAAAGAGAAATATTCGCTTTATTTCTATGGCACGAAGCAGGGGTTTTTACAGAATGGAGCAACGACGCCAAATGTGAGAAAAATGAGTATATTTGGGGCCATATTTGTAAAAAGGGTTTTGCATATATACCCTCCGATTCAAGAAAGAAGATAAAAGGGTGGGCTGGAAATAAGTCTGGGTGGCTTACACTTAATATTTTTAATTAAGTCAGGTGATAAATATTTTAATGAAAGTATTAATATTTAATCTATAATGATATGTTATTTTGTTAACTACTAATCTTATGTCTCTAACTCGAATTGATTTTAATATTTATTAAATATTTTGTATCATTTTAATATACTCTAATAGAAGTGTTTAAATTCAAACTAGTTCAAATATAATTGAAATCCAAAAGCCAACTGTTTTGTTAAATAAAATTGGACTGGTTTTCTTTTGTTAAATATCCCAACCGAATCAAAATTTAAAAATATACTATTATTATGATTTGTTATATGCTTTACATAATAATATCATTTATATTTATATATATTTATATCTATCTATCTTTTATATATATATATATATATATATATATATATATATATATATATATAAAAGAAATTTACAATTTTGACATACATACTTCGCTTTTTAATTTTATCCTTAATAATAATTTTTTAAATTAAAATAATTATCTTATCAATTTTACTTTTAAATTACTTTTTTTTAAATTTAACCAATTTTATTTGACTTTTTCTTAACTAAAAGTTTTTTAAAAACAAAGTAATTATTTAAATTAAAAAATACTTATAAAATAAAATAAATAAAACTATTATAATAATTATTTATATTTACTTTTATAATTATAAGTTTACATTGACAAAATGTATGTGTTGTTGTTCATACTATTGTGTAGAAAGGATTCACTTCCTTTAAGTGTACACGTTTCATTTTTCAATTTTACTTTAAAATTATTTTTTTAATTAAAATAATTATCTTGTCAATTTTATCCTTAAATTATCTTTCTTTTCTTAAATGAAATAGAGAGACATTGTCCTAAGTATATAAAGCTAAGACTAAAACTATGTTTTATACTCCTTTTTCATTGTTTTATTTATTTGGGAAGACATTATTATAGATTTTTTTTTTCTACCTAAGACCCAAATAGGATTTAACTATCTATTTGGTTGTGGATATATTTAATAAGATGGTTCATTCAACCATTCTACAAGGTTGATGATGTAAACAATATAGTTAGAGTTTTCTTTAGAAATGTGGTTAAACTCTGAGTTTGCCTATAACTATTGTGTCCAATAGAGATACTAAGTTCCTTAGCCTTTTTGGAAAAATGTTTGATTAAGGCTAGGAACCAAAGTTTCAATTTTTCACCTCTAGTCATCCCTAAACGGATGCCCAAACTACGGTTGTGAATAGATCTGTAGGGACCATGCTAAGGGCAGTCCTAAAGGAAAATCCAAAAGCCACTAGTGCAAAAAAGGTTTTTTATACCTCTTAAAAAAAGCTTTTTATACCTATTTTTGAGTAGGTATAGAAGTAGGGGGTATAGAAAGTTTTCAATTTTTTATACCTGCTCTAGAATCGGTGTAGAAAGTTTTACTTTTATGCCTGTTCTCTTTATAATAGGTATAAAAGTATGATATTTACACAAGAGAAAAAAACTTTTTTTTTATACCTGCTGGTGCTAGAATAGGTATAAAAATCTCACTTTTATACCTGCTGGTACTATAACCGGTGTGAAAAAACAAGACTTTTTATATCTGATATAGATTTAACCGGTGTAAAAAGTGACGTTTTTTTAAAATATTTGATTTGTATGTACTACTATCCATATTCAGACCTACATAAAATTCAATCCCAGAATACAGTTTAAATAATCAATAACGAGTAAAATAATCAATATTATTTCAATTAATAAGACATCAAAATGTAATATTTACCTAACAAAGTTCCTAAATATATTTACCTAACATAGTTACTTAATATAGTTACACATAAAATAGTTCCTAAATTCAAAATGTAATATTGAAACATTTAATCATTTACAAATGGTTAAATAAAATTCAGTCCACTGTTCTCGAACATCCTTTATGACATGTTGCTCCATTGGAAATGTGTTATCAAATATCTGCACAATGAGTACTTTGAGTCAAGTTATAATATTAATGGCTTAATATCTTAATTATAATATTAATGGCTTACTAATAAGTTACCAATTTGTTTTTTTAAACCTGAAGGTGCATTTAAATAATCATGTTAGGAACCTATTTACTACTCTTTGTATGGTACAAAATTCAGGCCGGTCAAATTCAGGGACATAAATTTATAATCATGTGATTTTAATAGAAAATAATTGTCAAAATATGATATCACATTCAACAGGACATAATATGACCTTCACTAGGATAGGTAATATTAATTCACATAAAAAAAACAAATTAAACAAAATCACTCACAGTGAGTGGCCACCCTCTCAAAGTCAAATTTTTGCTACCTTGATTTGATCCTGTCACCAGAAAATATCTTGTTTAATCTTTTTATGTGCATGAATAGTACAAAAGAATCATAAAGAAATTAACACTAAATGTGGAACTTATTTACCCCAGAAAAAAAAAGTATTTTAGGTAGTTAAAACATCCATTTTTAACTGATGATGTGACATCCATGAACAATTATATAAGCTTATTAGAACATCCTTTCAATAAGACTAAAAAGGAAAGACAGGATCACAGCCTCAACTGATGATGTGACATCCATGAAGAGTTCCAAGACATGGCCACTCAAATCCTTGAAGAAATATAGTATTACTAAAAGTGAGTTCTACACAATTGACATACCAGTTTCTCAGCACCAAGTAGATTTCCTCTTTTGGCAAGACTAACTGCTAGCTCCAAATTGTTTAACTGTTACAATAACAATATGTAATTTGTAAAATTACCACTTAATACTTCAATTTACAACAAAAAAAATAACAAGGTCAGAAACATACTTGACCACTGACAAAATTCACAATGGTTTGTTCATTAACAGTAACCAATAAGACCTGGCCTCTCCTGTTGATGGCATAAAGGCCTCCCACAGATATAACTGTCTTCAAATCATACACAAATAGTAGCCCAAGTTTCGTAATCACATAAATCAAATTGTATTTTTGAGATATCTGCCAAAAAATAAAGTAGGGATCAAATATCTACATTGTTTATAAAATGAACAAGTACTAGCAACTTCTGTACCTACATGGAAACTGGAAAATCATCAACAAAATCAGGGGGGAAGAAAAGATCTGCTTGTTTCTTCGTAAATGATACCATGTCCTGTGCTCATGTCCAACTTTTTATTAGTATAATGGGAACAGAAAGTTAACATGAACCATAAAATTTAAAAATCTTCACAAGCATAAATAAAGAGACAATTACCTGTTCCGTTAATTTGCTTAGAAATCTCTCTAATTATATATTAATTTCATTGATAAAAAAATAAAAGTAATTAATTATAGTAAGAACATTGAGCGAATGTAATTATACATAGTTAACTTATATAACTTTTTTTAGTATAATTTTATGAATTATCTTATTTATGTTTAAATATATTATATCTATTTGAATTTCAAATTATTTTTTCCTTATAGGAAAAAGGTCTAAAACTGCTCTCCACTTTTTCTTCATCATACTTAACGAAAGACTTGGGATAAAATCGGCATAAAGAAAATACAAAATGAAGAACCCTTTTGGATTTAAACTCCTTATTATCTCTACACCATTTCATTCATATAAGGACAAAATAAGTAATTGTAGCTCTACTTGCCTTTTATATAACAACTTTTGGATAATAGTGTTTGATAACTTGCACATATTTTATATATAAAACCTGATTAACTAAGATGAGAAACTAAGAATATAATGAACTAAAGTTAAAGTTTAAATTTGAATAAGGTATAATGCTTGAAATAGAAGTTCTCACGTCTTTCCAATAAATGGTCTCATACTTGGTTCTCCTTGACCATTGTGAAGAGCTAATGCACTTTTGTGAGTTGCACTCGGAAAAATATTCAATTATGTTAGTCCAGACCACCAAACAGTTCATGATAGCAGGGAGAATATTTAAGATTACTGCTTTCATGGTTTAATTTGTGAATCCATGGTAGCTAAAAAAATTATAGGCAAACGCAACTACATATATGGTCAATTTTTTTAAAGCATTAAAATATGTAGTTGGAGGACAAATGGCATTTTTCTTGAAAGTTTATATGCTTTCTTGTTAACAATGCATGGTGATTGGACATTTGTACATAGTACCATAACAACCTCTGCTCTCATATAATTCTAGGAGACCATATAGAGAATTGCTTGTTTTTATAATAAAAAAGAATCTAGCCTATGTTTTACTCATCAGGGCCAAAGTGACAAATACTAATTATCATTTCTTTCTTGTTTTTATTTGTGGCCATGTGTCCCAAGACTAAGATAACATGCAGATTTAATGTTCATAGTAATTTATCATTTAGCCAATAATGCAAAGGACAAAGGATATTAATACATGAGTTTTGGTAGAAATACTTACATATTTTCTTTAGGCTTACCAGAAAACTCTTGAATGTGCAGGGCAAATGATGAAAACTCTTTAGAGTTAGATTTTGGAGCTATTGATTTCACCACCCCTCGCATTATAGATTTTCTTCTTCCATAGGGAATGGAATGAACTTTATACCACCAAGATCTTGACATCAAGGTTGAGTAAAGGCTCCCAAAGCATAAATCCTTTGCTAGAATACTCGTTGAGCCTTAACTATCAAGGAAAGGTAAATAAAGGCATAAGTGAATCAAACATTGAAATATATACATAAAAAGATTGGAAAAAAAGGTTAAGAAAGTTCAACCTGATGTTCTTAAGATGCCAATTAACTTCATTTGAAAATTCTATTGAAAGATAATAATGAATTAACATTATTTGTCGTTTTCTTTATTTTATCTTTCTTGAGGTTAAGTAAAATAGCTTCCTACTATCTCATTCTCTATTACTGTATGCAGATTCAAGGAAGGGGATTTGATAAAGGTTGGTGCAGCACTACAGGAAGGGTTAAAGAGACAATGAAATTACTTTCTAAGGTAATAGGATCTGCAGATTCAGTGAAATTGGAATCACTTTTCAACAGGCTTCCAAACCAGTTAATCATTTCATGATTGGAAGTACCAAAACAGCAAGCCTACAAAGGAAGAGATTGGCGCAACCAGATATTACAAATCTGCACTTCCAAAAACAGCCCCTGCACAACTAAACACATCATCCAAGCAAAAGGAAACATATGCCACAAAGTAAAACAACCATACCTGATAGCTTGGGCAAAGAATGCTTCTTCGTGTCAAGAATCCTTACAGTTTAAAATTGTCTTAAAAAAGAAGAAAAAAAAATTAGAAAATACAAATTAACCCTATTGTGGTTCTTTTTCTAATAATTGGCATGAAAAATTATACCTACTTGAATGACGAAATAAAAATACATGAAAAATTATACATATCTTAGCAGGGGATGCAATTGATAAAGTTCATGGACCATTTTTTCCCGTTTCTTTGATTTATTATTTGAGATACAAGAGGTGTGTTGTGTCATCAACTTAATTATGTGAAAATTTCTTCTATACTCGTCTTTATCTTTTTTTAGGTAGTTTTCGGTGTTTAGCTAGGCTTTGATGATTCAACTGGGACAGCCAATATCTCAAAAAGTATTTCAAGTTGGGATCAATAAAAGTTTAAGAGTACATGGTACATGTACGTGATTGTTTCTTTATAATTTCACGTTCTTCCTCTTCTGTAGTTATATTCCCTTGCTAACGCATGACACAGTTGTAGAGTAGTACTATAATTTGCCTCATTATCCTCCCTAGTAGATATTCAGTGCGTGAAGGAAATGTTGTATCACATTTACATAATTGGATGCTCATTCATAAACAGATAGCAGAGAATCTGTTCTTGGAAAGAAGAGTGAAATATTTTTACTCTCAATTCAGGATATAATCTTTTCACTAATCTTAAATATTAATTTAGAATAAAATCTTTCAGCTGGTCCACTTAAGGTAGAAAATTCCTGATTTCCTGTCTCAGTTCTTCTTAGTTCTAGCTAAGTTGATTATTTTTTGGGAACTAAACTTTGATTAGCTGGAACCAAAGGTTGACTAATCCCAAAAGGTTGATTAGTAATTCTAACATTATGAAATCTTAGCCAGAAAATCTTGTAAACTTACGGGAAATGAGCATTGTCTTTATTCGTATTCCTATGCACGATTATACATCTAATGTTAAAACAACAAATTCAATGAATGATAAAAAAGTACATTGGTTTTAAAGTTGCCTAAATTTGATTCTGGTATAATTAAATCACAAATTCTGGTATACAAAATTGTACCATGATACAGATAATGCTTATATTGCTTTCTTTCAAGCATTCGCATGTAATCTTGAGGCATCTTGCCCTGCACAAGAACCCAACCTTTCATGCAAAGATTTATAACAAAATTCTAAATGACAGAAGGCAGATGGCCACTTGTTCAAAGAACTCAATTTAACTTTTATTTTCATCTTCATCTACTAAGCTAGTGGTGATGTTTCACAAAAACCTACAACTACCATGGCCAATGGCTACTTTCTAAACACATTCAAACAAACAAAAGAGTCTAGAAACAATTTTTATAAAAACTAACTAAATTCTAAGAGCCACTTGTTCAAGCTAAAATCAGCAACATGTTTTTAATCAGTTGTGATGTGATTTAACCAGTATCATTTTATTGTATGATAATACTAACATAAATAAAAATAAAATATTTTAATGCTCCCCTACCTCATTTTCCAGCAAAGAAAACTCTACTCTTGGTGCTCTAAATCCCAAGCCTCCTCCCTTGCTTGCTCTCACTTTCTTAGAGGTTCAGAAAATTTCAATAGCACACTCTTACATCCTTCCCTCCCTTCTATGCTGTTTTTATGTTTTTCTTAGAAAGGAAACCCACACCAACCGCATTGGTTTTCTTATGTTTCTCTTTCTCTCCTCTGTTTTATTCTGGTTTCCTCATAATTTCTTTAAGTTTCATTAAGTAATCATAGATTCTGGTTGGAGAATTGTGAGGTCGGTTTGAATAAATGTTGGCAATTATAAGAATCATTGAAATCAAAATGATGATGGCAACAAAGCCAAACGATGGTTATAAACACCCTAATGGATCAATAATCTTTTATTCAATGTAAAAGTGAGTTATGAGGTGAGCTTTGGTACCTGAGTTTCAATGAAGGACCCTTCCAAAACATATTTCATCCTCTTAATCACGTACCTTCTTCGTTCTTGTGTTGTCGCGGAACCCTAATCGCCCAAATATAACAAACGAGAGGATCTAACCCTTCTAGGAAGTCGCGGTCCAAGAGCACGAGGGTTTTGATGAGTGATTTGGCGATTTAGAAGCAAAGGAGAAGAAGTGTAGCGTGAAAGTGAAGACACGCACAGAGGAAGTGAAGCAGTCATTTGGCTAACTGGAAAGGGTGAAGACGCGCGCAAGGGCCGCAGTGTTGCAGACGAATTAGAAATGCAACATGAGAGTGAAGACGCGCATAAAGGTAAAGGAAGTGTAGCGTGAAAATGAAAAATATTTCATACCGGTTTTAAACGTAGTTGGTATAAAAAATGAACTTTTATACCTATTTTGAATCTAGCCGGTGTAGAATTATTTATCATTTATTACGATTTTGCCATCATACTATTTTTTATACCTATTTTTAGTATAATCGGTGTAAAAAAGTTTATCTTATTTACAATATTGCCACTACATCATTTTTTATACCTTATAAATTTCAACAGGTATAAACAATAGCTATAAAAAGTCTATTTTTCACTAGTGAGCTTAGGATGAATACCTTCCCCACATCGAGTTTGCGTATAATAAGGTGGTCCACAAGACAAGCAAAGTCTTTCCTTTTGAGGTTGTATGGATTCAATCACTTCACTCCTTTAGACCACATACCTCTTCCAAATCCTATGGATTTCATTCAAAAGAAAAATGCATCAAGGTTCTAATTTGTGAAGAAGATGCATGAGAGGGTGATAAGTGCATAGTTATGTCCTCATTTAGCCTTTAATCTTGGATTCTTAATGTGTTTTGTGATTTAAGAGATTGTTTTAATTAGGATTTGTTATAGTTGAGTTTATTGAGCATGAGATACAAAAACATGTTAAAAATAGTCTTTTAGTTGCATAAATGTTCTTTGGATATTTTGAGGTGTGTTAGCGCAGTTGTAGCTAAGTTGAGCTCATGGAAGTATGAAAATAAATTGATTAAAGTTTTATGGCACCTTAAAGATGAATTCAATAATAGAAAATAATTAAAACCACAAAAATCCAAGACAAGCATTGCATGAAGAAGGCAAGATAAACATTTTTAGAATTGATGAGCTTTGTTTCTCAACACCAAGGGGGGTGAATTGGTGTTTTATAAAAAATAACACTTTTCAAATCTTTTTTGCAAATGGTATTCTTGAAACCTTTCTGATGCAGTAAGCAATGGTGTGCTATAAAAATAGTATGTGTGTAAAACAATTACAGAATGTATGCGCAAATATAAAGAGATAGGGAAAAGAAAATCAAACTCAGTTTTTATACTAGTTCGACCTCAATGCCTACATCCAGTCATCCTCCCAATCAACCTTAGATCGGAGAGTAATTCACTATAATGATCAGAGTATTACAGCTAAGGCTTTATAGAGCAACTCTAAAATGTAAACACCTCACAAACTCTCAATCAAATATAGAACAACAAAACCTACCAACACAAAACTACCCCGTTCTTGTTGCAGCAACCCCTTTAAGATATCCCCTCTCAAAGTCAAGAGTACACCACTCTTCTTCCTGATGCCACATGTACAGGGAACATCAAATCAAAGATTGCAAGTCTTATTCTCCTGATCAAAACAAAATGACCGTTATAGTAGTTATGACAAGCATAAGTAAGTTTTCAAATCATAACGAACTTAATCGAATACATAAACCATGTAATCAATTAAGCTTTAACACTTAGAAGATTTTTGAAAAAATTTCTTTCTTAAAACACATCACAACACATTTGAAAAAGATATGTGCAAACACACGAGTTTTAATCAATTCACCAACTAATGTAATCGATTCAAAACTAGTTGTTTTGCCACAGTTTAAAACTCAAGCTGTTTGATGACCTTAATTGATCATCACAGCACTGTAATCGATTAAGTCATTCAGATATGCTTTTGTACATGTGATTTTTTATATCACCAAAACATATATTGTGCATACACAGATATGATCATTTCACAAACACAATAGTATGCAACAATCAACATAATATGTCAACAAATATGACAAACACAATATGTGCATATTTCACAGTAGGCAGTAACACATACAACACATTAACACAATACATGTGTTTTCATTATCAATGTGTTGTCATCATAAAAAACTAACATCATAGGGATTGAGTTTAGCTAACACTGTGCTCCCCCTATCAACAATTTCTCCCTTTTTTTGATGATGCACAACCATGATTAATAAAAACATGTTGTACAGTAACCAGTTTTAAATATCTCAATCAATGTTCAATTATTTCTCCCCCTTTGGGCATTAGCAAAAATGGATATATAGCAACATGTAATTGAAACATAGATATTGAATCATATAGAGATGCATCAAACAAATGATCTGAAATATAATGATGCTCCCCCTGTCAGTAGTAATCACATGAATTTTACATTTTCTCCCCTTTTTAACATGTGAACCAGCCTATAACAACATACAATACTCCCCCTATCATTATGCATATCACATTTCAACATCAAAGATGCATAACAGACATATGACAGATTATGTATTATCCAAAAATGTTCAACCAATGTACCAAAAGATTTTACAAATATGATATTAGAGCAAATATGATACATATTGAAACAAACAATTCAGTTTAATCATTCATAAACTCATATCAGATTCACAGCGGATTAAACACAATGAGACATATGATGAATAAACACGTAACAAATCACAAGTCAAGGTTTAAAGTATAAGAATAAGAAATTTAGAAACTTCAAACCAGTTGAAAAATCACAATTGATTTTAGGTTTCCCTTAATCAATTTCATTATGTAGTATAATGTGAAATTCTTATTTCAGCTCAGTTAGCAATCAACATTCTTGCATATCCTTTCAGTCTCATATAGATCAAGCATTTTAGTCTTTATGCAGTAGAATCACAATTTAAGTATGATTATGCAATGAAAAGATGTAACAATGAAATGTTCAATTTGCAATCATATAAGTGATTAAAACAATTATTAGATCAGCTTAAGCAGTAAATCACAATTCACCATTCACAAAGATTGATTAAATCAAAAGTATAATTTCATTCATATTTCAAACGGTGACTACAATCAACCAAAGCAAAGGATGACTTAAGAAAGCCACTTATTACAAAATTAAAAGAAATAAAAAACGGTTAATCGAACACAAAAAAGAGACAACTACTGCTTAAGACCCTAAAACTTCTATTTTGAATCTGATGTCTCTAAAGATTTTTTATCCATTTTGTCCTCCTCACTTTCCGATTCATCTTCAGAAGTTCCTCAAAAAGCATTAATTCGTAATGCATAGTCCATTTTTTGTGCATCTCAGAGAAAGACTTTTTCAGCTTGGATAACTTTCTGTCCTGCCTGTTAAATTCATTTACTACAAACTTTTCAAACTTTGATTTAGGTTTGAAATGGTACCCGGTCATGTCAATGTTAACAGGATCAATTTCCTTCTCTTCTGGAGGGTGTTCATCATTGAATATCCATCCAATTTTATCTGTTTTAAAGCCCATAAGATGCAGAGACATTTTTTCGATCATATTTCTCTTTGAGCACCCCACAGTGAATTCATTTGAAGTATCTACACCATGATGTCTTAGAATCCTACTAATGAAGACATCATAAGGAAGATGGTATACTTACTGTTTAATGATCTTAGTCATGTGATCACTCACAACAAATATCCAATCAGTTGGTATCTTGGCCCTTTAAGGCATGTAGTAGATAGACCATATTCAGTGGTCAACTATGTGTGATTTTCATTTCTTGGGAGTAAAATCCATGCAATCACAAAAGCACAGAATCTTTCATTCTTTTTTAGGTTACCAACACTGAATAGATTGTTGTCTATTGATTCTTTAGAGTTCTGCAAACAGTCTTGATAGATTGTCATCTTGTTAGCACCTTGTATTCCTTGATGATATTTCATACCACCAGTATGAAACCCTGCAACAGTCTTCCAGACTACTTCATCAATATGAATATTGACACCCTTCACACGGGAGCGAATGAGATTTCCTTCAGCCTATATGTTTGCATAGAATACTTTCACTAAATTTGGATAATAATCTCCTTCCAGTTCCACAAACTTATATAACCTAGAGTAAATTAACCATTCTTGAAATATGAATCCTTCATTAAGGAAGAACTGAATACTCAAACATTTGTGCCTGATTACTTCCTTCAAACCCCAAAAGCAAACAAAAACTTTGCATTTCTCTTCATCACTGAACCATTTGTCAGGGTTTCCTTTCCCCACAATGGGAGTAGGACGTTTTCCACATCGTGAAGATGAAGAGGCCATTTATGAATTTTGAATTTTTAGAGATACACCAGCTCAAGTAGGGTTAAGAACCAGAATACAAGTTTTACTTGTTGGAACAATCGGTACCGATATTGCGCAGCGGAAATAATAAAACTCAGAGTACAATACGAATTGTTAAAAGCAGTGAGCTTGTTCGGTCACTTTAGAAATTTGGTTCCTTTAAATTTTCTCTTAAACGTTTTATCAAACAGTTGATGTGCAAAAAATGTAAAGAGTGTAGGGAGTAGAAAAACTCACATAGTAGATTTTTATCCTGGTTCGAATCAAAAGATTCTACGTCCAGTTGTTAATCACTATAAAGAGTGATTAACGATTTCACTAAAAACAGTTTTACAGATTACAAAATAGAGAATGAAATAAGAGTGATAAAACCTTCCTTCAACGAACGAATGAAAAGGAAACTTCCTTCGATAAACGAACCGAAAGCAAGCAGCGAACACTTTCCTTAGACAGACGAACTGGAACAGTGCATCAGAAAATCTTCCTTCGACAAACGATCCAGAAGAAAACAGCTCTACCAACTTGAAGAGAACTGCTCCGACCTTTGACACACAAAGCGCATGCTTCTCCTATTCACAAGACTTGATAAGAGCAATGAACTAACACTTTGAGAACTTCCTCATATCACACTGTATTCTCAAGTGACTTAGATAAACCCTTTAAGGGTTTTTAGACCACTATATATAGCTCACAGGTATGAATTTAAAAATACACAATACAACTGCCAATGATAATCGATTATTGTAAGTAATAATCACTAGTGCAAAAACAACGTATAATGTCACGCGTTCAACGTCGTAGCACTAAATATGCAACGTTAAAAATGACCAGTGGCATTTTCATAAAAAATTGATTCGCTCCATGTCATTTACTAAAATAGTTCGCCGTCTAAAAAGTATTAACGTCAAACAAGAAATTTATCGACGTAATCTAAAATGTATTAACGTCAAATAAGACCAACATCGGCGTAAAATAATGATCTTAGAATCACATAACGTCAACTTAAGAAACATTTGACATTCAATTTAAAATAAAAAAATAACGAAATAGTGGTTTTCTTCCAACAGTAATATAGAACGTCGAAGAAGTTGGGGTTGGACGTGATTGTCGTAATCACATAACGTCATTAAGGAAGCAGTCGACGTCCAATACAAAATAAATAAATACTAAATATTGATTTAATTAGTATGACGTCTACCGTAACAACAGAAGGACGTTGTATATTACAGCTAGCAGTTATTTGTTTATTTTTCATTTAAATCAACCCATAAAATGTCAGTTTTATAGCTTAGACGTTTTGTTATTTAGTTCCTTTTTTATTATTTTTTCTTTTTCTTTTAAACTAACCATATAACGTCCAATTCTTCTTCGCGTTCGACGTTGTATTTTCCAGAAATTATGTTTTTAATTTTTTTTTCTAAACCAAACGAAAAAACGTCATTGTACTCACGGCTTCGACGTTTTATTAAGCGGAGGAAGTCACATATGAAGCCACATAACAGAACATGCAACGTTAACAATAACCTCAGTCCCTCTTTTTTTTCTTTTTTTCTTTTTTGTTTTAAACCAACCAAAGAATGTCAAACTCTTTCACCAATTCGACGTTTTTTTTTCAAAAATAATTTGTTTTTCTTTTAAACCAATGAATAAAAAGGAAAAAGAAAAAATAGAGCGACCTTTGCCTTCGGATAACGAATAATACGTCATTTGCCCAAGGAATCCGACGTTGATTGTTGGATTAAAAGAAAAACGAATTAAACCAAAAAGACAATTTGGAAGTTTGAAGAAATTGACGCCAACCTCTTCGTTTCTAGCAGCAAACTGCATTTTCCCATATATGATTTAAGTAGACTGTCTTTTATTATTGAAGCCCATATTAGGCCTATATGAGGCCTTTCCCAACAGTAATTAGACATCCGTTTATAAAATTTCTTTTAACAACTCCAAGGTTTCTTTTTGTTAACTTGTAACAACTCCAAGGCCTTTCAAAACGCTACAACATTCATAAAATTCATAAACTCCTTCAAAACATTTAAAAGACAGACCCTACAGAGGATGTTTATAAATACAGTCTCGGAGACTTAGATAACCTGTAGACATCCATTTATAAAATTTCTACTATGAACTCCATCTGTTAATTTTTTTCTTTGTGTTTTCTGTTATCTCCTTCAAGGACACAAAAAAGCTTGAAGGAGTATATAAAACCAAAGGAAAAGGTTGATAGATTTGGATTTCGCATCCTTTCAAAATGCTACTCCTCCTTCATTAAACTACAGAACTTCCATAAACAAATTCATGTTAACTTTTTCCATTGGTTTGTTGTCGATTCCTCTACTAAAAAAGAAGAAATTTCTTTGTTAACGATGAAGGCATGGGAGCAAACCAGAGGAAAATGTTAACACTTATGAATTTAACACAGACTCTGTCCAAAAAATCCTTCTTCATTTTAACAAAGAAAAAGGTTGAAAGATTTGGATTTTGCACCCTTTTAAAACGTCACAAAAATCCTTCTACATTTTAACAATCCTGCGGATCTTTTCGTGGTTTGATTTTCATTTTTTTCGTATGTTTAGTGTTATTATGTTTTTTCTTTATTCGTTTCCATTCATAACCTACGTAATAATGGATTTCTTTTAGAAATCCTTCAAATAATTTTACGTCGAATACTGAAGGAAAAATGATGTCCCTATGTATTTCCCAAATAACGTGGACGTTGAGTGGTGTCAATATTGGACGTGTATCTCTTCGTTTTAACGTAGCATTTATCATGCCCTGCCAATAGTCTTTTCCAATATACCTGGACGTCTAGTGGTGTTAGTATTGGACGTGGATCTCTTCGTTTCTAATACAACATTTATCAAGCCCAACCAACTGAGTTTTCCCATATAAAGTTGGACGTTCTATTTGAATTTAAAAAGGATAAATAAAAAAAGCGAGCGACCTTTGGGTTTTGGTGAATGAATAATACGTCACATGCCCAAGAAATTGGACGTTTATTGTTGGTTTAAAGGAAAAAGAAATAAAAGGGGAGTAATGTGGCTGACAATAATATGTCAAAGTCTGAAGAATGACGCTAACCTCTTGGTTTCATAACTTTTCTATTAATATTACGTCGAGTAGCTTTACTAATCGACATACTATTGGTGTTCTAAACGAATAAAAAAACAAAAAGAGTGCAATGATATATTCAATGTAATGATGTAACATTAAAATTTTCAATTACAATCATACAAGTGATTTAATCAATTTAAACAATTCAATCACCATTCACTAATGTTATTTCCAAAAGAGAATTTTATTAATATTTAAAAGATGATTGATTACAACCAGCAAAACAAAAGATGGCTTAAGACGCCATTGATTACAAAATTAAAATCAAACAACGAAAATCCATATTCTTCTGTTGCAGAATTATTGTTGATCACTTTCTAGTTGTTCACATCACCTTCCTTTCCATTTTGTCGGTGATTTTTCAATCCTTAGAGTCTTTTGTCAATGACTGTGTCAACTTTCAATTTACTTGAGCCCCGAGAATCTTTTTAGCGATTCTGTCATACAAAAGATGATTACAACCAGCAAAACAAAAGATGATTACAACTAGCAAAACAAAAGATGGCTTAAGAAGCCATTGATTACAAAATTAAATTCAAACAACGAAAATCCATATTCTTCTGTTGCAGTCAGCTTTCAATTTACTTGAGCCCCAAGAATCTTTTTGAGCGATTCTGACATATAATCTATTTTCACCGCATAACCATCTAGCCCACTCATCGTCTTCAGCTTTTGTCGAATCTGTTTTGTTTGCACTCCAAGAATCAGATATGGGATAGACTTGCTGATGATCGTCATTTTTTTCTCTTGTGAATCCAATAAGTCCATGATGACCAATCCAAATTTGAAAGAGAAAGCCTTCTTTGCTGATCGGTTGATAAACGATAATCCCAATCCAAATCTCTTTGATCAGCTTCATATCAATCCCCTTGACTTTGTTACAAAAATTTTCATCACTCATCTTTAAGTTGGAATAGAACACGGTCACCAGTTTCAGATATCTGTGAGAAGCCACGATTCTAATCTTCCTTAGACTAAAAAGCTTCCGTCAAATGTATTCATCACTAATCCAACCTGTAGGATTAGCATTCCTTGCAATCCGGGAAACCTTCCATTTTCTTCTTGATGATGATAAAGAAGTCATTTCTGATCAGATTCTGGAATGTCTTTCGCATTTCTAGGGTGTGTAACTCTTCATTTTAGAAAAACATTGAGTGCGTTTTGAAATCTAGTATTTATAAAGTTGTGCACCACTTCTTATCAATTTCAGGCCCAACTAAAATTTTCAATTTTATATATCCCATTAAAATAATTTCATCAACGACGATTGTCAAAAGGGTTCGACATTTTATTATGCGGTTGAAGTTGAACTCTGACAATATAAGGATTGTCTTGATGGGCGACGAATTTCCAAACGGGTTCGACGTTTTATTATGCGATTGAAATTGAACTCTGACAATATAAGAATTGACTTGATGGCCACTAGAGTAGTGGGACGCATTAGTGTCTCCCAACATTTTCTTTAAATACAGTTTCGGATCCTTTGGAACTACCCTTTGAAAACCTACACTACAGAGCTTTCGTAACCAAATTCATGTTAACTTTTTGCTCAGGGTGTCCATCAATACCTGTACTAAACGAAAATATTTCTTTGTTAACGATGAAGGCATGGTGGATACCCTGAGGAAAATGTAACACTTATGAATTTCAAAAACATTCTCCATTGTTTTTCTGGTTTTTATTTTATTTAATTCGTGTGTTTTTTTTATTGTAGTTTCTTGTTCAAGTAAAAGATATAATACGTTGAATAGAAATCAAATTCGACGACAAACTTTAACAAGGAAATTAAAAGTTAATAAACTTCAAGGTTTAAAAATGAATACTTCTGTAGGCAAATAAACCGTCATATAGTTTGATTAAATCTATCATGTATCATTGTCAGAAACAAAATTCTTAAACCCTTCCTGTAAATGTCTAAATCCTGTTCTCAGATGGCATCTTCATCTTCACGACATGGAAAGAAGGTTGCACACCTTCTAAGAAATGCTAGTCCAAATGGGTGGATCAGTGATGGCGAAGAACGATACAAATTTGCATGTTATAGAAAACTCTTCAAGGTGGTCCCTCACAAGTTCTTGGATGTGGAATTATTCAGAAGGGAGGGGTTTATCTTTCAAGAATGGCTTGTAGATGTTGGTCTTCTAAAATTTGTAGAAATGATCGGTGATTGCTATCCTGACCTGGTACAGGTCTTCTACCACAATCTGAAGGTTGTCGATGGTGTTATATGCTCTCGGGTGAAAGGTGTCAATATTAAAATTGATGACGAGATATGGCTATCTTTTACTGGTCTCAAAGCAAAAGGATTCATGTCTCATGAAAGAAATTCTGAACTCAACCAATGGACCAACAAGAAGAAAATTTATAAGGAATATCTGAGAAGTCTAACAAGGCTAAAGGTATACAAGTCGTATCTACTTGATGGTTTGAAAATGGAAGAAAAAATGTGTGCTTTTGTACTTACTTGGGTAATACTACCTGGAAGATGTTTACGTGATCGTCTAACTACTGCAGATTTATTTTTGGTTCATGCCATAAAAACCCGGATACCAACCAACTGGGTTGCTGTCATGAGTGAGCACATGATTGAAATTGAAAGTAGTCATGGACATATTCGCCATATGGTGTTTTTATCAGCCGTGTATTGAAGCATCATCAAGTTGATCTTACTGGTGAAAAAAAAATTTGGTGCACCGAATCAAATGAAATAGGAAAAGCGACATTGATACATAATGGTCTAAAGAAAACAAAGAGATGGTTGGGTGTTCAAGGATGTTGACGAAACTCTTTCTACCTTCACTCCACAGACTGAGTTTGAAAGATTTGTTGTGGATCAATTTCGAATGCTTTCAACAAGAATTTCAAAAGTTGAAAAATCTCTGATCATGATTCACAAGAAATCAGATGAAGACAATGCTCTCATAACTCGCTCAACAAGTGAATCTGATGATGAAGACGAGACAACGGAAGATGAGTCTATGGAGACATCTGACTCAGATTAGGAAGATGAGTCCATTTTAGTTAATTTTTCTAAAATTAATGTAATATTTTAATATATTTTAGTATACTTTTGTATGTTTGAACTGTTTGAAATTTTAATATATACTTTTCGTGGTTATATTTTCATATTTTTCCTTTTTTTAATTTTATTATGGGGTTTTTTTAAAAATAGGAAAAAATGAATGTTACGTCGCATATTGTAAAAGTCGACGTCAAAGATCAAGTCCATTTTTTTAAATACACTTGCGCATCCTTGATCTAGTCCTCCACTTATAAAATTTAGTCGTAACTTGTCACTCTAATATCATATTTTTTATGTTTCCTCATAGCTCTTCCTAGGTCATCACAAAAGTTAGGGTGATGCAGGGAAGAGCTATAGAAAGCAAAGAAATAAGTTAACAATTTGGATTTCGTTTCAAGTAGTACAATTTCATTCATATTCATAGTGATTACAATCATATTAGGAGCAAAATAGACACAGAACAAAAACAGAAAACTGACTCGATACTAAAATTCTAAGCCTCTATTCTAATTTAGAATATTTCCATTGAATCCTCCTCACTAGACTCTTCACTTGAATCTTCAATTGGAGAATCATTTTTGTTCTTTTTCTCATGCAGAGCGTGTATCTTCTGTTCGAGTCTCCTGAGTTTTTCAACAACAAATCTTTCAAAATTGGTTTCAGGGACGAAGTTGGTGTGGTCTTCATTTAGTGTAGGTGTGCTTCCAGAACTTTGAACCATTTTCTCTTCATCCTTGAAGCACCATCCCTTTGTGGTCTTCACAAGGCCAATGAAAGTCAAGGTGTTTCGATTTATAACGTTTGAGCAGTTACAAGAGCATTTCTTTTCACCACTAACATCCACACCTTGAAGGGTCAAGATTTTGTTGATAAACATAGCGTATGGTAGATGTCGTGCATGTTTGTTTCCTGCATCAATCGAATGATCTTTTATTACTTCCACCCAATTGGTAGGAACATCATTCTTGATGGCATACAACAAAAAAACATCTTCAGTTGTCATTCTGTCTTGTACTTGTACAAGTCTAGCAGGTAAAATCACCCAAGTAAGAATGTGTGTTGTTATCTTTTCTTCTTTATTCAGTCCCTCATGCACATATAATCTTTCAATTGTGTATCTCCCAGGAAACCTTAACCAGTTACTGTACACGTCCTTTTTCTTCAGCCATCTGTTTGTTTCTGAGTACCATAAGTGAGAGAATAACCCTTCGGCTTTTTACCCAGCAAGTTGAAACCAGACATCATTGTCAATGTGAACATTTACTCCTTTTACTCGAGAATGAAGGACAACATCTTTGTTCTCACATTGTTGTAGAAGATCCTTACTAAGTCAGGGTACCAATCACCCTTCATCTGGACAAGTGTAGAGAGACCTTGAGTTTCAATCCATTCCTAGAAGTGAAATCCCTCCTTTTCAAATAAGTCGAGGTTCAGATATTTGTGAGGAACAATATGTTTAAACTTCGTCCACCTCAAAAACTCTAGACGAGTCTCCTCATAACTGATCCACCTGGAGAGATCAACATTTCTTGCAGCCACAACAACCTTTCCTCTGTCTGTTGAAGGATGTGATGAAGAAGCCATTTGAATATGGATACCAGATAATTCTCCTCAGTATTAGGGTTTACCAATATAGAAACAACTTAGTGTACATAAGATTTTCAAATCCAATGTATATAAGGGTGCGCAATGTCAAGCGTTTAACATCAAATAAAATAACAGGCAACGTAAACAATAACATGTGGCATTGTTGTAAATAAATTCAGTGAAAAAGTAAAAAAATCTCTGGTGCTTCTGACGAAAAAAACGTCGAAGATCTACAAAGCTTGGACGTTAAAGTGAGAGTTTAAAAGGAAAAAGAAAAAGTTAATAAAAAATGGAGTGAATTTTGGCTTTTGGATGAAGATTAAAACGTCAAATACCAGCTGAATTTGACGTAATATTCTGTTCACACAATTAATGGTCCCAACCACTCCAATGCCCTTCACATCGATAAATAAGTACACCATTTGAAAACCTATCCTACATAACTTCGGTAATCAAATTCATGTTAACTTTTTTCAACTCTTTTAGTTCTTTTCCTTCACTAAACGAAGACATTTCTTTGTTAACCATGAAGGCAAAGGGCTAAAACAGTGGAAAATATTAACACTTATGAATTTCAAGTAGATCCTTTGATAACCTATCCTACATAACTTCGGTAATCAAATTCATGTGAACTTTTTTCTTGTGTTTTCCTTCTTTTCCTTTACTAAACGAAGACATTTCTTTGTTAACCATGAAGGCATGGGGAAAACACAGAAAAAGTTAACACTTATGAATTTCAAGTAGACCCTTTCAAAACCTATCCTACATTACTTCCATAATCAAATTCGTGTTAAATTTTTTCAACGGTTTTAGTTCTTTCCTTCACTAAACAAAGACATTTCTTTGTTAACCATGAAGGCAAAGGGCTAAAATAGAGGAAAATATTAACACTTATGAATTTCTTTGTTTTTCATTTTCATATTGCTTCTGATGTTTTCCACTTTCACAGCGTTATTGGGATTCTACATAGGGTTGTATGTATGTAGACAATTCTATGTATCATTTCTAAATAACTTGTTTTATGGTTTATGTTTCTAGCACCATAATCTCTGTAGTATTTTATTCAGCAAGTTGTTAAATTTTATAATAATACATTCTAGTACCTAATTTACTATATTTTATAATATCGCTTAGTGCTTCTTCGACTTCGACAACAAACTTGAAATCAAAAGCTACATCAAACAACTTTTCACTTGCAGGTTCAGCTTTAGGGATAACAACCCTGAATTAATTTATTAATTTGAATGTTAAGTTTTCACTTGTAGGTTTAGCTTTAGGTTCAACTTTAGGGACAACTTTATGTTAAGTTATTAATATATGATATGTATTTTGATTCAATTTATCAATTTGAATTAATTTATGAATTGGAAAACTTGATTTGTTTTTTGGAATGTTGTTTCATAGTTGATTTTGATTTCTATCAACTGTTTTAGATTAGTAGTTTGATTAGTCTAGTCTAGTTTTGATTCGTGTTTTACTAATTAGCTCTAAATAACCGTTTTTGTTGCCTTTACTAACTTTTGCACTAACTCTTCTACCCTTGTTCGGGCTTTGTTTTCTATTTTGCTGATACAGTTTACTAACTAATGCTTCTAACTAATCTTCTATGTTTAGCCATAGCTAATTATAGGTTCAAATTTTATTTCTTTTTGCAAAGTTGAGTTCAATTACATGTTCTGTTTTCAAGTTCTCAGATTTTGTTCATCAGATTGAACTGGAAGAGAAGATATAGATAGGTTAAAGCTATAACATCTTCACCTTTTTCATTAGTTTGAACGGGAAGAGAAGATATAGATAGGAATCTGTACTCACTCCCACCACCCTTTACCCTATGAGCTCTCTGAGGTAGAAGATATTCATAATGGAGATCATAATTCTGTTCATTTTCTGTTGAATGTTTTGTGATAATTTATACTTATTACTCTTGAGCAGAGTTGTCTACAAGTCAGTGCTTCTCAAAGGGTTGTCCTCCCACCTCCCACATATACTTCTCTTGCTGCAAGGTTTTAGTCAAGTATCCACCCAACTACGACATCTCCTTCTGCCCCATGTTTCACTTATGACAATGTGATAAGTATGAAAAAGAGTTGTTTTTATACTTATAAATGAACTCAATCTTGTAATTTTTCATGTTGTTCCTCGTTGAAAAGTTGTAATAGGTAGTAGATTGTTATGTAAAATATTGTACAGGAAATGATATATTATTTAGACTCTGTCAGCCAATTTTCGCAAAGCGAAAGCCAAAATTTGCACTGCCAGAAAAAGAAAATTCGCATAGCGCACCAGTACCTGTGCGCTGAGCGAATAACATCAGTTAAAGTGCAGCAGTTAAGAAAATTCGCATAGCGCACCAGTACATGTGCGCTGAGCGAATTAATGAATTTAAGTGGCTTTAAAAGACGTGACAGAGCGACAGAAACATCTCTCTTCGGATAGAAGTTCCGGACAGAAGAAAGAAACGAAAACATCTCAGGAACTTCCGGAGACTACTTCAAGGCATCAAGACACCATTGTTGCAAGGGATTGCTTCAAATGTGTACGTTTTAGATGATTAGGAGTAGTTAAATTTCTCTTTCGTTGGGATTGGATGTAATGAACTCACTGTAATTTTCCTGCTCAATATATCGTTGTTTGTTCATATGCTCTTTCTTGAATTTATTATCATTGTATGAAAATATAACGTTCTTTTAATGTCTTTGATTACTGGAAAGTAACTTTGAACATGAACGAACGTAGATAGAGCACTTAAGTGATTTGGGATCTAGGGATAGACTCAATAACTTGATCAATCTTAACATCGGACTTAATGCAAATTGTATATTAAATTGACTAAGGGATTAGCATTTTGATATATTAATTTAGAACTAGTTGCTAAGGGATTAGGACTAGTATGCCTTGATGTGAATGTTTGAATGAAATAATGATATATTGTACAGAGTTTTATCTTCATATGATTCATGAAACCCAATTCCAACGAAGTTTCTTTTAAATATAAATTTCTTGCACACCAACTGTTTGATAAAATACCAAAAATAGTTTCTTGTGTTGTTTTGTGCATTTTGATGTCTAATTGAGTTATAAAAGGAAGAATTGTCATGTGTTGCACAAGTCCCTTGGGAGACGATACTTTTACTTATTCACTGTATTACTTGGAACGATTTGGTATACTTGCCAAAAAGTTATCACAATGAGGTACTACTTTTCAACTAGAATAACTTCAATTAGATATCCCCAAGCACAAAAAAAGTATATAAATAATGTAAAAAATATATAAATAATATAAATCTCCTCTTATAAATTAATTTTTGAAATATAACATTTTTATATTTCAAACATGTTTCTTGTTTCATTTCTTGATTAGTTTCATGTTTGCTTGCTTACTTTATCATTAACACCTTTATAATAAAAACCGAGTTAATATAAAAATGTTAATTACTTTCTCATAAACTTGTTTGGAATTATGTGTATTTGAAAACAATTTACGTATAAATAAATTGTCTGTTGTTTCATGATCTTTAAATCCGACATTTGTGATTAATTTGGCCTTATGCAACTTTGTCCCATTTGTCTCAGCAATGCGAAAGACATGACATTCGGATGTGGGCATCAGGTAAATAGAGATATCCCTGCATTTGTTAAGAAAACATCAAATAAAATGAATTTTATTTAACATTTTTTCTTTTATTTTTCTGCAGACATGTTGTGAATGTGGACCAGATCTTCAGTCATGCGCCATCTCCAGACATGTTGTGTATGTCTATTTGATTAATTCTTTTCGTTTTCATATATAAACGTATGGTTTATTTTCTCACCAAGTGTTGGCTTTTAAATTGCAAAATTGATGGATTGATGCAAAAGAGATTCAGATATTGAGTTTACGTGTTTGAAGAGTGGATGGAAAGGTGTTTCTTCATAGAAGTATGAGTAACATTTAGAAAATAAATGTCTAGGAGAAAGTTAAGAGAGAAAGGATGGCTCATTTATTGATTAAGTTATAAGGATGAGTTTTATTTTAAATTGTTTTTATGTTACTATGATGATTTTCACAATGGAATTATAAGAAGTTGTGATGTCTTTTGTTACATTAATATGTTTTAATATTGTTACAAATAAATATTTTTGACCCAAAAGTATAAACACTCCAAATGATGACATAAATTAAATAATGCTAGTGAAATAAAGTAATAAATCTCAAACTAAATAATATAAATGAGGAAAGTTACAATTTCTACAGTATAATTGTCAATTTCAATAATATATATTAATCCCAAAAAATAGTGTAAAAATATAGGTATTAGATGTGATCAAATAGTTGAAAATAAAGGAGGTTAAAAACTCCCACAAAATAATAGCTAGTAATAGAGGAGGTTTTTACCCTCTGCAAAAAAACCTCCGCAAATTGAATGTGATACCAGGGGTTGCAGAAAAGCCCCGCAGGTAGGTTGTGGTGACTCAAATTGCGACGGTTTGAAAAACCCCCAAAAATTATTTTGCGGAGGGTAAAAACCCGTGCAAATCGAAAAAAAAACCCTCCACTAAATAACATTTTTTTTGTAGTGATCATTCAGTGAAAAGTAATACATCTCTTTTGATTCAACTAAGAACTAATTGACGTCCAGCCCCCAACAAAAGACGTGAAAAACATCGTTGGAAACATTGTCCCACTACTCCATAGAGTCCGACGTGCTATTGAATGATTAAAAATTAAAAAGAAAAAAATATTAAAAATTAGATGACCCGCTAACAAAAATTAAATCATTATAAAAAACAGTACATCGTGTAGTTATGATTAGAAACTGCCACATTGTATGAACGTCGAAGCCCTACCAAATTCGACGTTCAAACATCATTTAGTAAAAAATCTCTTTGGATTCTGATATTGTATGAACGTCGAAGCCCCGCCAAATTCGACGTTCAAACATCATTCACTGAAAAAGTAAAAAATCTCTTTGGATTCGATATTATCTCCTTGCTGACTAAACGAAGACATTTCTATGATAAATAATGATATAGGACGTCATTGATCACAAATATTTGACCCAATCTCCAGACCTTTGCATCGATTGCAGTCAATACTCGACGTCAATCGTATAAATTTAATTTATATTACAGTTGTTTCCACCATAAGAACTAATTGATGTCCAGCCCCCAACAAAAGACATTAAAAATATCGTTGGAAAATGCACACTATTAATGTCCCACTGCTCCATAGAGTCGGACGTGCCATTGAATGATTAAAAGTTAAAAAGAAAAAATACTAAAAATTAGATGATCCGTGTAGCAAAATTAAATCATTATATAATCAGTACACATGATTAATATCCTGAACGTCGAAGCCCCGCACAATTCGACGTTCAAACATCATTCACTGAAAAAGTAAAAAATCTCTTTGGATTCTTAAGAACTCCTTGCTGACTAAACGTAGACATTAATATGATGAATAATGATATAGGATGTCCTCAAGCACAAATATTTGACATTAACATCCTGAACATCGAAGCCCCGCACAATTCGACGTTCAAACATCATTCACTGAAAAAGTAAAAAATCTCTTTGGATTCTTAAGAACTCTTTGCTGACTAAACATAGATATTTCTATGGTGAATAATGATATAGGATATCGTCGAGCATAAATATTTGACATTAACTTTCTGAATGTCGAAGCCCCTCCGAATTCGATGTTCAATCATCATTCACTGAATAAGTAAAAAATCTCTTTGGATTCTTCTGAACTCCTTGCTGACTAAACGTAGACATGTCATTGAGCAGTCTTTCGCATCCAATGGACTCATCATTCGACGTTAAATTTATAAATTTAATTTGTCTTGGAGTTGTTTCCACCATAAGAAATCAAATAGCTCTGAAATCTAATGGTAGAAGATAACTCCAAGACAATTTAAAAAACGATTCATACATAGTTCAATGTTGAAGTTGAACATCTTCTTTATATAATTATTTTAGATCATAAAATTGTTTCAGCATTAAACATATTGTGAACCATATTTCTTTTTCCCAAGCACTTTCCTTTCAGTAAGATAACTTAATCATTTCTTTACTGTGAAAAGAATTTTGTTCACTTGAATATCAAAGGCCACCTGCATATGAACTGAGACATGAATTAGACACTTTGACATTCAAGCGAGCAAATTGATATTTAAAGAACAAACATATTTCGAAATCTAAGGAAAGGAAAATGCCAAGGAGATAAAAAACATGAATCCTAATATGTTCAATACGGAAACATGAAGCAAGGGATTACGTGATGGATGCAATATTTATAGATGAACCGATGACATACATCGTGTAATTATGCTTACTGACTATCTTGTCTGAACGTCGAGGTCCCTCCGAATCCGCCGTTCAAACATCAGTAGTTTTTCGTATTGAATGCACTCAACAAATGACGTCAACATTATAAATTTAATTTTTTTGAGTTGCTTCTCCATAAGAAATCAAATAGCTCTGAAATCTAATGGTAGAAGACAACTCCAAGACAATTTAAAAAACGATTCATACATAGTTCAATGTTGAAGTTGAGCATCTTCTTTATATAATTATTTTAGATCATTAAATTGTTTCAACATTAAACATATTGTGAACCATATTTCTTTTTCCCAAGCACTTTCCTTTCAGTAAGATAACTTAATCATTTCTTTACTATAAAAAGCATTTTGTTCACTTGAATATCAAAGGCCACCTTCATATGAGCTGAGACATGAATGAGGCATTTTGACATTCAACTGAGCAAATTGCAATATGAAGAACAAACATGTTTAGATATCTAACGAAAAGAAAATGCAAAGGAGATAAAAAACATGAATCCTAATATGTCAAATACGGAAACACGAGGCAGGGATTATGTGAAATGCAAGCTATATTTATAGATGAACTGATGACGTACATCGTGTAATTATGCTTAGTAACTACCACACTCCACCTTCTTGTACAAACGTCGAAGCCCCGCCGAATTCGACGTTCAAACATCATTCATAAAAAAATCAATAAATTTCGTTTGATTCATTTAAAAACAAAATGACGTCCCGCTCCCCAGATATTGTCTACTTTTCAATAACCCGCGAAGAAAGGGAGATTTGGAGGGCTTGAAGTTAAAAAGTTTGATGTGCTACTCTATATTCATATAATTCCACTCTCAATGTTGCTAAGGTAATATAATCGATTCTAAGTAATAAAGAATCGATTCAAAGTGTTATAAATTAAGAAATGCAAATGAGTTTTTAATGATTATTTATGGTCATATTAATGACAACGTGGCTAGATATTGATCACACTTTGTTAAAATACTAAAAAGCGAAGAAATAATGCATGAGAGGGGTCAAATTTGTTTTTCTAATAATGTTAATCATAGTATTTTTTGATATCATAATCATTTATACAAATGTTTAAGTCAACCTAAGAAACCCTACAAGAAATATTTGCCACAAATATGTTAATCTTTGATAAGAATCAGAGTTGTAAACCAAGAACCAAAAGAATCCTTCCTCAACATTGCAAATGCATATTTATGACTTCCAAAGTGTCTACATATGTATTTGGTGTCCCTATATATAGGTATAAATGTTTAAGGCACCTAAAAAACCCTAAAAGAAATATTTGCCACCAAGATGTTAATCTTTGATAAAAAAAATACAATTTATTTTATTTCCTATACTAATTATTATTCACGAGATAGTCCTTTATCCTACCTTTGGCTTAGGTCAGCCCATCCCAACCAGTCTCCACCGTCAAACTTAACCTGCCTTAATCTTCGACCCAACCCATTATGCTTAATTTTTGGTCTAGATCTATCTGACCATTCTCCATACACGCTGTCTCTTCTCGATCTTTGACTTGGTGTGATGCATCTCTATTGTTAACTTGTCTAAATATTTTTTTTCTAACTGAGCTATCTCAATTTTTTTCCACGATATTCTATCTTAACCTTTAGTTTATTAGTCAACTTAATTTGTTCACATACTTAAAGTAATATAATTTTAAAATCAATCAAAGTCTTTTAGTATAATCATACCTTTCTTTAGCCTAAAACATTCATTTCAAATTACTTTTAATAATATAAAAAATACTTATTATGATTTTAATTATTGTGATCTATAACTAAAACACAAGTATTATTATTATTATTTTCCATATGAAATAAAATTAATATTTTAAAGAAACAAAATTTTATTCTCTTTAAAGTTCACCGACAAATCATTCTTATATTGTATAGTATGTAAATATTACAAGATAAATTTAAACAAATTTATATAATATAAAAATAAAAAAAAATTGTAAATCTTATCTTAAAATATAAAGGTAATGGTGGGTTATGGGAGGTTTATAAATGAAAAAAACATAGAAAAGGGCGGGAGGCTGAAGAAGAAAACCTTGAATATCCATAACGTTGTACTTCTAATGGGAGGTTATCTTAAAATGTAAATATTATATTAAAATATAATGGTACTAGGAGGTTATGAGAGGTTTTAAAAAGGAAAAAGAGGCGCGAGGATGAAAAAGAAAACGTCGTATATCCATAGAATACGACGTAACCTTTGTCTTTTGTCAAACTCTTTGTCTTCTGGCTAACAATTAGTACGCCAAAGCCTAGTAAAATTCGATGTAACCATTGTATATTTTAAGCTTCGAAGTTGAGAAGTTAAAAACTACTAGATTGTGAAAGACGTTCCAAGAATTCTATCCAGACATGGTTTCTTCATCATCATCATCTAGAAGAAAAGAGAAGGTTGCCCGGGTTACAAGAAACGCAAACCCATCTGGATGGATAAGTGACGACGAGATCCGAGGAAAGTTTTTATTCTGGAGAGTTATAAAATATGTAGTTCCTCACAAGTATCTGGACATGCAATTGTTCAAGAAAGAAGGGTTCCTTTTTCAAGAATGGATTGCATATCAAGGGCTTACTGATTTTATCCAAATGAAAGGAGATTGCTATCCAGATTTGGTAGAGGTTTTCTACACAAACCTGAGGGTTGTAAATGGGGTCATTCACTCAAGGGTCAAAGGTGTTAACATTACTATTGATGATAATGTTTGCTCACATATTGCTGGACTGAAAGCTGAAGGTTTGGATTCTCATATCCGTGATTCTGAGTCAAACATATGGCTAACAAAGAGAGCTATATATGTAAACTGCTTAAGATAACCACGAAGGTACATGATGGATAAGCAGTACCTGCATGATGGCTTAAACAAGGAGGAGAAACTGATTGCATATCCTACTGCACCTTGTGTGAGCACCAAAGGCTCATGCTCTACTACAGATCGTACTGATTACAATATTCAGTATGAGTTTTTGGTTGATGAGGATCCTCCGCACGTAGTGGCTGTGGGACGACAGATTGCAGGAGGCTAGACCATTCATGGTTCTCCTTTATTGCCCACTCATGCGCGGGTAATGATTGATGGTCCAAGAGATCCCCAGGCCCGAGTGCCAGTGCCTACATCTGAAATCCAATTCGTGGGGGAGGCCTTAGGCACATTTATAGCTTGGCGTAAGGCTATGATGATGCCATATTTTGGCCCACCAACGATATTATATTCTTCTTTTTATTATCTTAAATCTTCAAGTTATAATTAAACGATTCCTAACTTTTGTAAATGTGAGTTGCAAGTCTACCATTCTGAGAAACAACCAATTGCTCAACCTGTGAATGAGGCTCATGAGGAAGCAGAAGACCATGATGCTATATCCATATTGACCTCCAGATTAAATAAGTTGAGAAAAGGACCGGTAGAGATGCTGTGGGAGTTAAGAACATTTGGCCTCGAGTGCCATGTTCCATTGTATATTAATTTCGATGATGCATATGAGATCATTGGTGGAGAAAAAATGCACAAGTTGTATGGGTTTGTTCTCTTCATAGGAAGATTAAAGCGAAGTTGAAGTCCTTGATACAAACGTAAGTATTTCATTCATTCTTATCAATTAATTATGATATTAATATATTAACTTATCTTTCTAATGTTTCAAATGTTTCAAATTTGTTTAGAGTTGTGACTAGGACCAGAGGACAACAACTTGAAATTATATATCCTAAGGTTCGAATTCGTTGATCTTTAACCTTTAATTTTTGTAGTCAAATTTAAACAAACCATTACATTTGACTAAGTTCTTTCACATGTTTAGTGTAATAGGCATAATGATTCCTGGGCATGTGGCTACTACATCATGTCATGGATGAAGGCAATCATCCGAGCAGAAATCAGATGGGAATGGACTGAGGTAGAAATTTATATTTGAAAATCTTACAAATATCAAGAAACTTTTGACATTAAAATGAATATAATAGTAAAGTTTCCTTGATTATGCATCGGTTCAACACTACCTCTTTATTGTCCACTTCAGTAGTAAAGACGATAAGAGAGGAATGGGCAGGATATTTGAATAAACATTTTAAATAGCTATAGCTTTATGTTTTTCGTTTCATGATAGTAGCATTTGCTTACATGTGCAACTTTTAAACTGTCAATAGATTATTGTGAATAGATGAATATTGTGAATAGATGAATGGAAAACTGGGTTCTTTTAAGTTTTGACGATAACATTAGCGTCTTTTAGTTTTACTATTTAATTGGAACTGATGAATTGATGATAACATGATTTAAATTAATTAATTATGTGAATATATATGAAGTGCAAAACTGGTTTCTGTATTTCAGGTTTGGTTAAATGAGCTAAATCGAATCAAATTTTAAAAAAACACTGAACATAACGTCGAAGTATACACTTTCGACGTTCATACAACGACAGTAACGTCACATATTGACAAGTTCGACGTTAACCTTACGTCCTTCCCCTTATACGTTAAATATTCCTTTAAATATAAATATTTATTAAAATGTTACTCAAAAATTGACGTCCTCTTTGAATTTCGACGTGAACATTACGTCTGTTATCTTCAGTATGGACGTGAACTTTATGTCACTTCCCTCGTACAATAGACAACAAATCTTACTATTAATATAAATATTTATTCAAATATTGGACGTCATTCTCTTTACTAATGGACGAAACCTCACGTCATTGCACAAAATCGATGTTAGGCTTACGTCAATTCTTGATCCACTCGATGTCAAATTGTCCTAGTTACGTCGCCCACTAATATTCGGCATAAAATTTACCTCACCCGCTCTGACGTCGGTCTCGAATTCGTCGTTAAAAGCAAAAAATAAACGATGTAAAACGTTGTTTTTGTACTAGTGATTACACCACTGTTGTTGGCCCTCATCACTTTAACAACATTGCTAGGCCGAGGGTCAATTCTACAAATTTAATGGATTGTCTCATGAAAGTCCATATGAACATCTGACAACATTCAACGAGATTTGCAACACTATAAAGATCAATGCTGTGCCGGATAACGCTATAAAGCTTAGTTTGTTTCCTTTTTCATTGGGAGGCAATGCTAAGTTATGGTTGAATTCTTTCCCGGATGAGAGCTTTACTGAATGGGAAGCTGTGGTTTCAAAGTTTCTGAACAAGTACTTCCCACAGTCAAAAATCAACAAGGGGAAGCAAGAAATTTCTTCTTTCAAGCAAGGTATGGAGGAGATGTTAGGTCAAGCATGGGATAAATACAAAATCTTGTTCAGAAAGACGCCCACTCATGGTTTTGATGAAGCAACATCAGTCATTCTTTTCCTTGGAGGTCTTGGTTATTGTTTAACCTGTGGAAAGTGTAACCAAATCGTATCAAGTAATAAAACTCGCAAGACCAAGTATCGTTCTCCCAAAGGACTCACGACCTAGACAATTATGTGATTTGTTGATTATCTAAGACTTGTGATCAAAATATTGTAGGTTTAAATGCAAAATACTGAAAATTAAATATGAATGCATGTATTGATCAACGGGCAAGAAGAAACAAAACACGTGATTTAAAATATATGAATGAATATGTTGTTGGGGTTTATCAATTTCATCCTATCCACTCTCATGTATTCAAGAATTCATCTTTCTTCATTAATGTTAATGCCACTTTCTAAATTACCTTAAACCCGATGTCTCGGTGAAGAAAGCCTAATCATAATCACTAGTTTACAATGTCTTGTCTCCCTAGCAATTACTCATGCATTATAAAGCACAAAAGCTTAGAGGCAACCAACCATCATACTCATATGTCTAGGTTTATACTACTATTGGGAGAGATTCCCAGATCTAGATTTCCCCGTGTGTGTCCATATCGACAAAATCAATAATCATGACATCAAATGAGTTAAACAATGCATGCTTAGAGCAAAGAGGAAAAACCCTAACAATTAATGAAAGAAAGCATGTATCATAAAGATCTTAAAGAACAAATTCAGTACATGAGAGCTTCAAAGGATTACATTGATTCCCTAACAACAATAAAGGTTTAGTTCACCATATTCGTGGTGAAACTAGATGAAATACAATGCAAGGGTGAAAGATAAAACCCTAGAAAGGTGAGAAAGGAGCTGTAGCATCCAAAATCCTACTCCAAGGGGTGAAAAAGTGTGTTTCTGCTTTGTTCCAGCCAAAAATGTCTAACTTATGTCGACTAAAACCTTATATAGTATTCTAAAAATTACAGAAAAGTGGTCCAAGGCCCATAAAAATGGCAGAAAATAGGTCCAAGCCCACTTAAAATGGCGCTCAGCAATAAGTGCGGCACTGGCGCTCAGTGGAATTTAGCGCTCAGCGGTGATTTCGGCACTTCAAAACTGCCGCTCAGCGGTAATTACCGCTCAACGCAACTTTTTCTACACTCTGGTTGATTTTTCTGCATTCTGGTTGACTGGTTGACTTTTTTGGTTGACTGGTTGAATTTTCTGGTTGACTGGTTGACTTTTCTGGTTTCTGGTTGACTTTTCTGCATTCCAACTATTCGGTACTTTAACTCTTCTTTCAAATCATTCCAATAACCTACAAAATCAAAGGAATCTAGCATAAAACCATTAAATTCACCTTCAACTCTGTTATTCACAAAACTAAAGCAAAAACATGAGTTAAAGCAAGTTTCTAAGTAAAAAAGGGTTCATTGATTATCAAAATTAAGAATAAAAATAACGGTTTTTCAACCGTTATCACAACCCCAACTTAGAACTTTGCTTGTCTTCAAGCAAACAACTTGTAACTTAGATTTCAACCAATCAATGCAAGGATTCAACACATTTCAAAACATTTTCTTTTAAGAGAAGTAATTGCTCAAATCAGCTTATCATACAGAATATCAGTCAAGATGAACACATGCCTTGAGTCAATTAAGCTCATTGTGGTGCTCAGATAATCACAGAGTATTCAACAGATGCTATGCTCATGAATGATCAATTAACCAAGCAAAGATGTAATCATTGAATCTTTCCTCATCAGATAAAGTGTTTCACTCAAACACACAAGTGTATAAGAGGCTAGTCATTCACTCCACTATCATAATGTCACATGAATTAACTTTGCCTTTCATTTAACCATAATTAAATATACTCACAAGCTATTATCATCACATGGGCTTTTCTATGGCTTGTAATATGGCAAGTGTACCGAATCGTATCAAGTAGTAATAAAATGGTAAGACCAAGTATCGTTTCCCAAAGGACTCACGGGGTAAACAGTTATGTGATTTGTTGATTAAATTAGACTTGTAAACGAAAACATTGTTGTTGAATTACGAACAATAAACATGAATGCAAAGTTTTGATCAATGGAATAGAAAGATGCAAAAACGGTTGATGTAGAATATGAATGATTATGTTGTTGAGGTTTCAATTTCATCCTATCCACTCTCATGTATTCAAGAATTCATCTTTCTTCATTAATGTTAATGCCACTTTCTAATTTACCTTAAACCCAATGTCTCGGTGAAGAAAGCCATTCCTAATCACTAGTTTACAATGTCTTGTTTCCCTAGCAATTATTCATGCATTACATTGGCACAGAAGCTTAAAGGCAACCAATCCTCTTACCCTCTGTCTAGGCAATATTGCTCTTGGGAGAATTTCTTCAGTTCTAGATTACTTATACGTGTCCATACAAATAACATCAATGATCATGTAATTAAATGAGTTAAGCAAAGCATGCATAGAGTATAGAAGAAAGCCCTAACAATTAATGAAAGAAAGGATATAGAATATAGAACCAATTCAATACATGAGAGTTTCAAAGGATTACATCGGTTCCCCAACAACAATGAAGGTTTAGTTCACCATAGACATGGTGAAACTAGATGAAAAATAATGAAAGATAGAACCCTAGAAGTTGAAGAATAGAGCTTGAGCATCCAAAATCCTCCTCCAAGGGGAGAAGAAAGTGTGATTTCGCCTCTTTCTATTCAAAGATACTAACCTAAATTCGGCTAAAACCTTACATAGCTTTCTGAAAATTATAGAAAATTGGCCCAAGGCCCAATAAAATGTCGCTCAGCAGTAATTAGCGCTCAGCGGTAAGTGCGATTCTTCGATTTTGACGCTCAACTGCAGTTTTTCCCTTTAGCGTTGACTGCGGGACTTCAGAGTGCTGCTCAGCGGTAAAAGTGGCGCTGAGCGGTAATTGCGGCTTTTCTTTTGTGCACTTTTCTTCCTTTTCTGAGTCCAACTTCTGGCTACTTCACTTCTTTCATTCAATTCATCTTAAAACCTGCAAAAACAAGGAAAACCAAGCATAAAACCTATCCAACTCTCTTATTTCCAAAACTTAATCAAAAACATGATTCCAGGCTAATTTCTAAGTCATAAAGGTTGTCTTTAAGGTCAAAATTAAGTATAAAAATAACAATTTTTCAACTGTTATCACAACCCCAAAGTTAGAACTTTGCTTATCCTCAAGGAAACAAGATGTAATTCAATCTTCCACCAATACATACAATGGTTCACCACATTCAAAACTCCTTCTTTCAAGATAAGTAATTATTCAAATCAGCTCAACACAAAGACTTCATACAAGATACACACATGCTTTAGTGTTCACATAATCACATAGTATCCAACAAATGCTATTATCATGAATGATCAATCAACTAAGCATAGATTGAATGATGTGCTCATGGAATCTTTCCTCACCAGATAAAATGTTTCACTCAAACACACAAGTGTATAAGAGGTCACTCCTTCACTCTACTATCACAATGTCACATGAATTAACTTTGCCTTTCATTTAACCATAATCAAACACATTTACAAGCAAGTATCATCACAAGGACTTTTCTGTGGCTTATAATGTGGCTGGGCTAACAAGAAAATTGATTTTTCTGGATCACAAAATCCTTGAGTTAAGTGAATAATATAAACACAACCATTCTTCCTTCTTCCCAACTTTCTTTTGCATTGAGCCTTTCTTTTTCTTTCTTTTCTTTTCCTTTTTATTTTCTTTTCATATGCTTAGCTCAATGCTTTTCATATTGCCTGTTTAGACTTCCCAACAACCCCAAAGTTGAACATTTATCAATACCACAAGATATCTTCAACTCAACTCAAGGTAAAGCTTTTCAAAAAGGGTTTTCTAACATGTTCAAAGCTAAGGCTTCAAAGGATAGAACACATTGTGCTCTATTTTATTGGGCTAAAATCATGCATTTGGCTAATAAGGGTAACAACAGATGGCCTTGATCATATGATACATACAAGCAAATGATTCAACCATAGAAACCTGGGCAAAGTCATTCATGCTTTCAAAGTAATAACACTCATTCATAAAAACTCTAGAGTTCAAAACCTCACATATAGGCTCAATCAACATTCCACATACACATCCTGCTTAGCATCATAATCACAATCACAACATCATGCATTTGTTCACATAGCTCGTGAACAACCACTTGTATATCAGCATATAGTGCACAATCTCAACATCAATCAATATCCAAGCATCATCAAGCAATACTCATCATGCATAAATCATAAGCAAACCATCATAGCAGATAAAGTTTCAAACTGAGTACACCACACCTTATTCTAATAATTGAAACAAATAAGTTCAACAGTACAAAACAAAAGATAAAAAAATCCGGCTCCAGAGGTGATATCATCCATCAGTAGATGCTATCTCAGCTCCTCATCAACCCCTACTGTCATCTGATATTTCCTCCTCTCCATCATCTTCAGCATCTTCAAACTCATCATCATCATCCTCATCATCCATAGTTGAAGCTCCAGCTGCTCCAGCTCCACTGCCTTGGGCTTGCTCCTCTAGCCATGCCACCACATTATGAAACTCATCCATGGTCCACCTATGTGCTGGGGATGTATCATACATCCCAATAATCATCTTAGTTGTGGCCACCTGTCCTCTGTGAATGGATTCCATCCTAGCATCTATAAGAGACATATACATGTCCCTCATCTGAAATGGCTCTATGGTGGTCCTCTCCTTCTACGAAGACGACGTGGTGGTACTGGCTGAGCTACCTCATCACCTCCACAATACTGTCTGTAATTGGCCTCATCAATAGCTTTCCTAGGCCTCTCAAACGGTGGAGCAGAGATATTCACCCTAGTTAGCTCACATAGGTGTGTAATCAAAAAGGGATGCCCTAAGGGTGCTTTGTTGTTCTTAGTGTTGGCACACACACCTGTATCTCATTGGTTATGACCTGGCCAATGTTAGTGCTCATCCCTCTGAGCACACAGTACAAAATAAGCGCCCTGCTAACAACAATATCCGAGACATGTGAGCACGGCTAAATGTTGGCATGAGCAAATGTCATCCAATACTTTGCTAGAGGAGTCAGATAAGCTCTGCTGATATTCACAACTGCACCATTCCTGTTTCTCTGAAAGTGCCTTCCAGGCACACATAGCACACTTTCCACATCACCAAAGTTTGCTCCTTCTTCCATATTTAGAGCAAACTGACACTGCTCATCAGCCCATTCAGTATCTAAAAATTTGTTAGTGGAGTCAGGGTCATACCGAATGGTGTGTCCTCTAACATATATAGCTCAAATAATCCTCAGCAGGATGATCATCCAACCTCCTTGCGTTGGTGTAGAATTCTTTCACTACTACTATGTTAGCTGGTGCAGGATAAGTGGCTTGCTTTCTGATGACAAATTTATGAACACCGAAATACGGCGCCACAAACTTGTTGAACAATCGGTAAGTGTGACCGAATCGTTTCAAGTAATAAACTCGGTAAGACCAAGTATCGTTCTCCCAAAGGACTCACGACCTAGTTTAGTTATGTGATTCGTTGATTATTTAAGACTTAAGAACGAAATAAGTGGATTTTAATATGCAAAACAAAAAATAAACATGTATGCATGAATTTGATCAATGGCTAAAACAAAATACAAACACTTCAATGGAATATATGGATGAGTATGTTGTTGGGGTTATCAATTTCATCTTGTTCACTCTCATATACTTTAGGAATTCATCATTCTTTTCATCATTGTTAATGCCACTCTCTAAATTACCTTTCAAGAAGGCCTATCCCCAGTTACGAGTTCATACGATTCCTAGCATTCCTAATAATTAGTTCTTTTAGCGCAGGAGCTTAACGGCAACCAATATACTATTGGGAGAAATTCCCCGGATCTAGACTTCCCCGTACGTTCCCGTATCGACAAAATCAATAATCATGCATTGAATGAGTTAAACAAAGCAAGCATTAAGCAAAGAGAAAAAACCCTAACTAATGATCAAAGAAGGCATGTATCTCAAATAAGATGTTTAAACACAAATTCCATATATGAGAGTTTCACAAGACTACATTGATTCCCCAACAACAATACAAGGTTTAGTTCACCATATTCATGGTGAAACTAGATGAATAATAATGAAAGAATGAAAGATAAAACCCTAGAAAGGTGAAGAGGTAGCCTGAGCATCCAAGATCCTCCTTCAAAAGGGTGGAAGAGAGAGTGTTTGCTTCGTTTCTGCCAAAGATACAAACCCTAGGACGTCCTAAAGCTTATATACTATTCTAAAATTACAGAAAATTTAGGCCCAAGCCCATAAGTGTGTCGCTCAGCGGTAAAGTACCGCTCAGCGGTAAGTGCGTGAGTTGGTTTCTTCCCCTCAGCGGCCATTTTGACCCTCAGCGGATCCCCCGTGAGCTTCTAAGTGCCGCTCAACGGTAAACTGCCGCTGAGCGGTAGTTGCGGCTTCTCCTTTTGCACTTTTTGATGTCTTTTCTGATTTCATCTCTCTCCTTCTTCACTTCTTTCACCAAATTCACCTTAAAACCTGCACAAAAACACTGAAATCAAGCATAAACCTGTCCAGCTCTTTTATTTCTGAAAATATGAATAAAAGCATGATTTCAAGCTAGTTTCTAAGTGTTAAAGGTTGCTTTTAGTATCAATTTCAAGCATGAAAATAACAGTTTTTCAACTTTTATCACTTTCCCCAATTCCTGTTCTCCAATTGCTCTCCAAACTGTGGAGCAAAATCAGGTATCAGTCCAGCCTTCCTTTCCATTAATAGCCTCCTATCTTGGACAACATTGAAGTGGCGCTCATGCTTGCGGGAAAGGAACTTGTTGGAGTTAGAGCGGTTTGGTTCCTTATCCTTCCTCTTTGATCCCAAAGTCTTGATCCTCTTGCCCGATGAGGAGGTCATCCCTACATCAGACACAATTCACAAAATAACAAGAAACATCATTAAGCATTAGTAAACCACAAACAAAACCCTAAAACCATTCCTATCACCGCTGAGGGCAATCAAAACCCGTTAGCACAACCTGTGCATCAAAACCAGCAAGCAAAAGAAGCATAAAAACCACTCTGCCAGAATCGTGCTCAGGGGAAATTTCTGCTAAGCGGTGATTCTACAGATTTTTCAGAATCTTGCAAAAATGCTCCTAATCTCCACCCACATTCATTCTTCCTAGTTCTAGACCCAAATCAAGCAGTTTAATCGGTCCAAACAACAATTAATTCATCTAATCATGCATAAAAATAAAAATCCCTCAAGAATCATGCTTAGACAACCATGTTCATACCAATTCATGCTTTCAAAAGCCGTAGAATGTAAAATGCTAGGGGGAAGAAGGGAAAAGTGAAGAGAATACTTTGGAGAGTGCTTGAGAGTGTATGGGAAGGGGGAGATCTGAAAATGGAAGCAAAGTCGCGCCCTAGGGTATAAAAATAACCTAATGGGCCTAATCCTGCTGAGCCCAATTGAACCAAAATGGTCTAGCCAAATCTGCACCAGTCGCGCTCAGCAGTAATTACCGCTGAGCGGCATTTGCGGCACCAACTCTCCTTCTTCTTAGCTTGCCCTAGGTGTCCTATACCCATGCCTCTTACTCACCCCATGCATTTAGGTTCTCACATCACCCATACATTCAATCCCTACAATGCAACTAGAGCAAAATCAAAACAAAAAAGATAAAGTCAATCAACTGGGTTGCCTCCCAGGTAGCGCTTGTTTAACGTCACGAGCCTGACCCAAGATCCTCTAGTACCCTTCAGTAAGTGCAAATCTTTCTTACCAACATATGATGTCACAAACTTTATGAACACCAAAATATGATGTCACAAACTTGTTTTTCAATCGGCAAGTATGACCGAATCGTTCAAGTAATAAACTTGGTAAGACCAAGTATCGTTCTTCCCTAAGGACTCACGGCCTAGTTTAGTTGTGTGGGTTATTGATTAGCTAAGACTTAAAGACAAAATATTTAGATTTTTATATGCAAAAGACGAAAATTAAATATGTATGCATGAAGTTTTGATCAATGGCAAAAAGCAAAAGATAAACACTTTCAATGAAATATATCTATGAATATTTTGTTGGGGGTCAAATTCATCTTATCCACTCTCATATATTTTAGGAATTCAACATTCAAATCATCATTGTTAATGCCACTCTCTAAAGTACCTTTCAAGAAGGCTTCTCCCTAATCACGAGTTCATACAATTCCTCGCATTCCTAATGATCAGTTCATAAGTGCAGGAGCTTAACGACAACCAATATCATATTGGGAGAAATTCCCCGGATCTAGACTTCCCCGTACGTGCCCGTATCGACAAAACTAATAATCATGCATCGAATGAGTTAAACAATGCAAGCATTAAACAAAGAGGAAAAACCCTAACTAATGATGAAAGAAAGCATAGATCTTAAATAAAAGATGTAAAAACAAATTCCATATATGAGAGCTTCAAAAGATTACATTGATTCCCCAACAAACATACAGAGTTTAGTTCACCATATTCATGGTGAACCTAGATGAATAACAATGAAAGAATGAAAGATAAAACCCTAAAAAGGTGAAGAGGAAGCCTCAGCATCCAAGATCCTCCTTCAAAGGGGTGGAAGAGAGAGTGTTTGCTTCATCTTTGCCAAAGATACCTAACCCTAGGAAACCCTAAAGCTTATATATTATTCGTAAATTACAGAAAATTAGGTCCAAGCCCATAAAAGTGCCGCTCAGCGGTAAAGTACCGCTCAACGGTAAGTGCGTGAGACGTTTCTTCCCCTCAGCGGCCATTTTGGCCCTCAGCGGACCTCCCGTGACTTCCTGAGTGCCGCTCAGCGGTAAACTGCCGCTGAGCGGTGACTTCGGCTTCTCCTTTTGCACTTTTTGATGTCTTTTCTGATTCCATCTCTCTCCTTCTTCACTTCTTTCACCAAATTCACCTTAAAACCTGCACAAAAACACTGAAATCAAGCATAAACCTGTCCAGCTCTCTTATTTCTGAAAATATGAAGAAAAGCATGATTTCAAGCTAGTTTCTAAGTGTAAAGGTGGCTTTTTGTGTCAATTTTAAGCATGAAAATAACAGTTTTTCAACTGTTATCACAACCCCAAACTTAGAACTTTGCTTGTCCTCAAGCAAACAAGATATAACTCAATCTTCAACCAATTCATATGATGGTTCACTCATTCAAAAATCCTCTTTTTAGATAAGTAAAAACTTCAATCAAACTTATGACCAAGAGTTCAATTAAGATGTGCACATGCTTTAGTGTTTCACAAAGTCAGTTAATACCCAACAAATGCTCTTTTTCATGAATGACCAATCAATTAAGCATGGATGTTCATGTGCTAATGGAATATTTCCTCACTAGGTAAAGTGTCTCACTCAACACACAAGTGTATAAGAGGTCATCACTCATTCACTCTACTATCACAATGTCACATGAATCAACTTTGCCTTTCATTTTACCAAAATCAAAAACATTCACAAGCATGCATCATCACAAGGACTTTTCAATGGCTTATAATGTGGCTAGGCTAACAAGAAAATTGGTTTTTCTGGATCGCAAAATCCTTGAGTTAAGAGAATCATAACACACAATTATTCTTATTTTTCCCAACTTGCCTTTGCATTTGCATTGAGCTTTACTTCTTTTTCTTTTCTTTTCTTTTTCTTTGCCTATTGTCGCAACCGGAATCGCGACGGGACGACGATCCAAAAAGAAATGGATTTTAAAAAGAGATTTGGAGTCGCCACCATAGTTTATTATGGAAAACTACGGAAAAACCTCAAAACGATAAAGCACGATCCACGAAAACCAAAGATTGGGTTCGGGAGTCGGTTACGCGTGGGGAAGGTGTTAGCACCCCACAACGTCTGCCCTAAGGCAGTACCTTTAACTAAATGCACGAATATGATGTGGTTTTCAAAATGTTTAATTATCCCCTAAAATAAAATTCTAAATAAACAAAACATATTTTTTTAGTTTTTTGGGCCCGACAAGGATTGACCTTGCTCCTACGTATTCTCATTCAAAATGAGAAATCAGGGTTACGTAGTTCTAGTTAAGAGATTGTTTGTTGTTTGGAAAAGTAGATATTTTTAATTTTTGGAGTTTTTATGTTTTTAATATTTTCGAGAAAAAGAAGGTAATGAGTACTAGGCCAACGCGAACGGTCGCACGAGTACTCATACCTTTAAAACGATATTTTAATATGTTTAATTATTTTTTAAAAAGAGAAATAACGATATTAAGCACTAGGACGATGCGGACGATCACACGAACACTCATACCGTTATTTACTTATTTAGGAAAACTTGAGAGTATTGAGTGCTAGGCTGATGCGGACGATCGCACGAGCACTCATACCCTTGTTTAATATTACGTAAATAAGAGAGAAAAGTATTGAACACTAGGACGATGCGAACGATCACACGAGTGTTCAACCGTTAAACGTATTTTTGAAATTTTATTTAAGAAAAGAAGAAAAAGGTTTTTAGCACAAGGACGACGCGAGCGGTCACACGTGCGCTTAAACCTTTAAATATTTTTGTAATAATTTTTTATAAGAAAGAAGAAGAGGTTTTTAGCACAAGGACGACGCGAGCGGTCACACGTGCGCTTAAACCTTTAAATATTTTTGTAATAATTTTTTATAAGAAAGAAGAAGAGGTTTTTAGCACAAGGACGACGCGAGCGGTCACACGTGCGCTTAAACCTTTAAATATTTTTTTTTGTAATAATTTTTATAAGAAAGAAAAAGAGGTTTTTAGCACAAGGACGACGCGAGCGGTCACACGTGCGCTTAAACCTTTAAATATTTTTTTGCAAATTCTTTTATTTAAAATATTGTATTATTACATATATATTTAAGGATAAATAGATGTTTAAAATAAATAAATAGAACAAAATAAGATAAGAGAAAAAGATAAATAAATAAATAAAAATAAAAATAAAATAAATAAACAAAAGAAATGAAAATGGCTGAACGGACGTTAAGAATAACGAACGTTCATAGGGGGATATAACGGACGGACGTTTAAAAATGTGAGATGAATGACGAGCGTTCGTCGAGAGATAACGAACAGACGTTGGGAACGAAGGCTGAATGACGAACGCTCATTGAAGACATGACATTGAGAAATAGAGGATGAGAGATGAGCGTTCGTTGGGGAGATGATTAACGGACGTTTAGTCAAAAAGCTAAATGACGAACGCTCGTTATTGAACGGACGTTGAGAAATTGAGGCTGAGAGACGAGCGTTCATTGGGGAGATGATTAACGGACGTTTAGTCAGGAAGCTAAATGACGAACGCTCGTTATTGAACGGACGTTTGAACAGTGACTTAATGACGAACGTTCGTTATTGAAATAACGAACGGACGTTCAAAAATGGAAGCTTAAGGACGAACGTTCGTTATTGACACGACGAACAGACGTTCAAAAATGTAAGCTAAAAGGACGAACGTTCGTTATTGACACGACGAACGGTCGTTCAAAAATGTAAGCTTAAGGACGAACGCTCGTTATTGACACGGCGAACGGACGTTCAAAATGTAAACTAAAGGACGAACGTTCGTTATTGACACGACGAACGGACGTTCAAAAATGTAAGCTTAAGGACGAACGTTCGTTATTGACACGACGAACGGACGTTCAGAAATGTAAGCTTAAGGACGAACGTTCGTTATTGAAATGACGAACGGACGTTCAAAAATGTAAGCTTAAGGACGAACGTTCGTTAATGAACGAACGTTTAAACAGTGTAGCCTAATGACGAACGTTCGTTATCGGAAATGACGAACAGATGTTCGTTGGGGAGATGGCTAACAAATAGTTCGTCCAAGAAATGTCCGAATGGACGTTTGAATACGAGACTAAATAACGAGCGTTCCAAAAGGGCCTAAGGTTCCCGGACGTGCGCTCATTTCTGGGCCTGGCCCAGTGGAATGATTTCTAACCTAGAATTTCCTAGGGGTTCAGGAGGTTCATCCCCATTCCTCACTCTCCAGCTCGTGCCTTCTATAGAGACCCAAGGTCTTCTACTCTGCACCACGAACTCACCGTCGCCTCTGCCATAACCGGCCACCGTCACCTCAACCAGAACACGCCTTGGCCTCGCCGGCGGCAACTCGCGCCACCAGAACCACCACCAGCCACGACGCCACCGTCTCCACCTTTCTCTTTTCAAAAACAGCGATTCTCAGGGAGGGTCTTCCTCCGCGTTACACACCGACGCTACACTCCGTTCGCGGCCACCGCTGCCTCCGATGCCACACCGTCGCGCCCTATAGCTGGACCAGAGACATCACCGGCGGCAAACGCTAATGTTGGAAACGCCTTCGCTGCTCGCAGGTATCCTCACGGGTCTCCCTTTTACGCCTGGGATAGAAACGCCGCCACCGGCACCCCCCTTTGCTCGACCCTAACTCACGCCGGCGGAACTCCCAGCCACCGTTGCCGGCGTGGCAGATGATTGTTCTACCAATTTCTCTTATCTCTGTGTTTAGGTTTTCTCATTTGGTGATTTGAATCTGTTTTGGTGTTGTTGTTGCCAGAGCAATGAAGACAGATTTTGATTTTTTTTTTAGTTAATGGTGTAGTCAGTGAAGATAGGTGGTGACCGTGAGGTGTTAGTAGTGGCCGTGGGTGTTAATATCTCTTGTGGCAGTGGGTGAATATGGATGAAAGGAGTTGGAGGTTCAGTGTCAAGAAAGGATGAAGATGGATGCTTAGAGGAAGAGGATAAACGAATGCTATAAGATTCTAAAATGGGGAATGTGGCAGACTCACCATAGCATAAGCAAAATGGAATAAACATAAAAGGCAGTTATACAGTAAACATACATGACCACACAGGGGAGCAAGAGGCCTACCTCTCGGAGCTCTAAGGCTGCTGCTAGCTGCGAGTATCCGGTGACTTCCTCTCCTTCCTCCTCTGGCCTTTGTCTTTCTTTTCCGGTGCCAATGGTGGATACCCTTCTGTGACTGGATGATCGCTCAAGATGAACGTCCCTCGTGTGCCCCCCTTTTCCTCTTTTTCTCTCTCTGATCCAACCTCCCCTCTCTGCCAAAATCTTGGAAAAATCCCCTACTAACCACCTGGTCTCCCCCTTTTCTCCTCCCAAAAAATCTTAGAAAAATATTCCCTTAACCACCTTGTCCCCCTCACTCCAGACACGCATACCATACATCCTCTCCCCCTTTTCCACGTTTTTTATTTCCCTTTTTTTTTTAATTTTTATTTTTTAAATTTTTTTTTTAATTTTATTTTTCAATTTTTCAATTATTTTGATTAATTAACTCTATTAAAACAAAATGAATATAAGAAATAAAATAAAAATTGAATTAAAAGCTAAGATCTAAATACATTAACATAGAATAAAACAAAAGGTAAAATAAAATAAAAGGAAAATAATAAAAAAAACCAATAAAAACACATTTTTTACAACCCGGACAAAATTGAGTGTTGACAGCTGCCCCTCTTTACTTAGATATTACTAAATAATATGAAAATTTAATCTTTTCGTACTATTTAAGTAAGGCTAAGTAAAGATAAAGACACTAATTTTGTCCGGGTTTCAATCATGAAAGAAAACAAACAAAATGGTTCAAATCACGATGCTAAACGACCAATGTCAAGTAAAGTATCAGTAACAAAAACTAAAACCTGGATTTGACCATTGCCTCGCAGAGGGCCAAACTCGCAGAACATAAATTTAAATCCGACCATTGCCATGCAGAGGGTCGATAACAGAAAACTAAAAACCTGGATTTGACCATTGCCTCGCAGAGGGCCAAACTCACAGAACAGAAATTTAAATCCGACCATTGCCATGCAGAGGGCCAATAATAGAAAACTAAAACCTGGATTTGACCATTGCCTCGCAGAGGGCCAAACTCACAGAACAGAAATTTAAATCCGACCATTGCCATGCAGAGGGTCGATAACAGAAAATTAAAACCTGGATTTGACCATTGCCTCGCAGAGGGCCAAACTCACAGAACAGAAATTTAAATCCGACCATTGCCATGCAGAGGGTCGATAACAGAAAATTAAAACCTGGATTTGACCATTGCCTCGCAGAGGGCCAAACTCACAGAACAGAAATTTAAATCCGACCATTGCCATGTAGAGGGTCGATAACAGAAAACTAAAACCTGGATTTGACCATTGCCTCGCAGAGGGCCAAACTCACAAAACAGAAATTTAAATCCGACCCTTGCCATGCAGAGGGCCGATAACAGAAAATTAAAACCTTGATTTGTAGCTTTGAAAAGTTGATAAATGCCGAGTTAAACATGAAGATTTTGCAAACAATTCTCCTTGCTTCCTCTGAGATGATGTTATGTCATGATGATGCATGAATGCATAGACACATGAGACTTTCATTTTGTTCTTTTCTTTTACTCTCGCTTTTCATCATCATCATTATTTTTTTTTTTTTGAAAGTTCCATGCTTGGAATCCATTGTTAATATTGTCAACAAACACGATGTACGTTCAAAATGCATTCCTTAAAAACAACGTTGATATGTATAAAACCCTTTGATGAGCAGGAAGAAAGTGTAACCCTGAGTTAAAATTCTTTTTATCGCTTTTTGCAATCCAAATTAACTTGAACCCTGTAGGATGTGGAAGAATGGTTATGAAAAGCAGATGAATAATGATTTTCTGTGAGCAAATATTAACGTATGCGTGTCCCTTATTTGGGGGAAAGTGCTATTAACATGTTGGGCTCCCATATTGCCCCAATTTTGCACAATAAGTATGCTTTGGAAAAGTGAAAAGATTTGTGTATAAAGGATTCCCCCCAAATTGGATGATCTTCGATTGACAGGGAGACCCCTTTTTTTTTTTTTTTTTTTTTTTTAACTGAATGCGTCGTTCACCACATCATTCTGTTTCCAAGTTAAATTCGTGAGAAAGATTAGGACAAATAGTTTTCAGTCAGCGTGGACTTTTATTATCTTGTACCGTGGTTAAAGGTCAAAAGGTTTTGAAAGAAAGGATAATGAAGGCCCAAATAAGTGTTTGACGGTTAAAGTTTTTAAACAAGAATCATTTGCAAGGTGCCCAGTCAACTGTCTTTAGAGATTTGAACTTCAGGCATCCTTTATTGTTGTTTTTTTTCTTTCTTTCCTTTTGGATCATTCTTTTTGTTGCCCCTGCTGTGGTCCTTTATGATACTTTCCTTTTCATTTTTGTTTTGTTTTTCTTTTTTCCTTTTAGAGATTTCTTCCTCAACTTTGGATGCTTATGATGTATCTTTTTAAGTTGACGTCGATATGCTAATGATTCTTGTCTAGGGTGATGAAAACAATTATGAATTTTGGCTCAAAAGGGGTGCAATTGGATGAACTGCTTTTGACGATTGGATAACGAAAAATGGCCACATGTCACTCTGAATCTTGTTTGTCTGGCTTTCTCTTGAATTTAAACCTGAAACAAAACTATGTAGTGTTTGACACATCCACTTCATTTTTCCTTTGCTTTGTTTTTTTTTTTTTTTTTTTTTTTTTTTTTTTGCTGATCAACGGATTATCGGTGATATGTAACATAATGAAAACTGCCCCAATACTAGGCGTATGGCGAAATCCTTCATCTTACGGGAAACGAAAAAATTAGGGTTCAAGTAATGTGAATGCAGATGCTTTATCAAGAAAAGAACACCGGTTACTCCCAAAACCTTGAATCAGGGAAGTACTCACCAACGGTATTTTTCAAAACTTTTTTTCGAAAATACTATGTCCTTGACAACTTTATTAACAACAAACTCAACATGTAACCCTTTTTTTTTTTTTCACCTCTTTTTTCGTTTTTCCTTTTCGACATCCTCCAGGACCGAGCTTGCCAACCTGATATACCTGTGATGCTTTTATCAACACGCGTTTACTTATTTTCGTTTTCATTTCCCCTTTACTACTTAACAGCTCAGCGTGACATGCAATATTTCAAATGGAATGCAAACAACCAAAATATGAATGAACTCACATGAAATTTATTTAGTGAATAAAACACAGAGTACAATAAGCGTTAAAGATAATATCAACATCCCTTTAATAGCAACCACTATACGGAATCATCATGCGTAAAACTTTTTTACTGCATCAGAATTAACTGGCAATGGTAACTCCTCTCCGTCCATTCTCGTGAGAATTAGTGCCCCACCAGAAAATGCTTTCTTCACTACAAATGGCCCTTCGTAATTTGGAGTCCATTTGCCTCTATGATCCTTTTGTATGGGTAGAATCTTCTTCAACACCAGCTCACCTTCATGAAATTCTCTTGGGTGTACCTTTTTGTCAAATGCCTTCTTCATTCTTCTTTGGTACAATTGTCCATGGCATACTGCTGTTAGTCTTTTTTCATCGATGAGATTGAGCTGGTCGAAACGAGCTTGAACCCACTCAGCCTCTTCTAACTGGGTTTCCATTAAAACTTGTAAGGATGGAATTTCCACTTCAAACGGAAGTACTGCCTCCATTCCATATACAAGCGAGAAAGGCGTTGCCCAGTCGATGTTCGTACCGAAGTGCGATAACCATGTAAAGCAAAAGGAAGCATTTCATGCCAATCCTTATATGTGACCACCATCTTCTGCACAATCTTCTTGATATTTTTGTTAGCAGCCTCTACTGCCCCATTCATCTTTGGACGATAAGGAGAAGAATTAAGATGATGAATTTTGAATTCCTCACATAACTCTGTCATCATCTGGTTGTTCAAGTTAGTGGCATTATCAGTGATGATCCTGTTAGGGAGCCCGTATCTGCAAATCAACTCCCTTTTCATGAACTTGGTCACCACCTTTCTAGTCACATTAGCATAAGAAGCGGCCTCAACCCATTTGGTGAAATAATCGATTGCAACTAATATGAAACGGTGTCCATTTGACGCCTTTGGCTCTATAGCTCCGATGACATCTATTCCCCACATCGAAAAGGGCCATGGTGCAGACAACACGTTCAAGGTCGTGGGTGGAACATTGATATTACTTGCGTATACCTGGCATTTCTCACACTTTCTCACATGTGTACAACAATCATTTTCCATAGTCAACCAAAAATACCCCGCTCTCAGTATCTTCCTGGCCATTGAGTGCCCATTCATGTGCGTGCCAAATGTACCCTCGTGTACTTCTTTTAGTAACAGCTCGGCTTCTTTTGCATCTACGCATCTAAGGAGAACCATGTCATGATTCCTCTTATATAAAATATCTCCACTCAAAATGAAACTGCCAACCAACCTCCTTAACGCCCTTTTATCGTTTTCTGATGCCTTCTCTGGATATTCTCGGGTCCTAAGATAATGCTTGATATCAAAGTACCAAGGTTTACCATCTACCTCCTCTTCGATGAAATGACAATATGCTGGCTTCGCATGACTCTTCATTTCAATCATTGGCAATTCTGTATCTTGATCAACTTCAAACATCGATGACAAGGTAACCAATGCGTCTGCTAATTGATTATCTTCTCGCGGTATATGATTAAACGTGATGGAACCGAAATACTCAATTAATCCCCTGATGTAAGCTTGGTATGGAATTAATTTAGTATCCCTAGTCTCCCATTCTCCCTTCAATTGATGGATGACCAAAGCTGAATCTCCATATACATCCAGAATTTTTGCTTTAGACTCTATAGCTGCTCGAATACCCATGGCACAGGCTTCATATTCTGCGATATTATTCGTGCAATTAAAACACAACCTTGCCGTCATTGGAATGTATTGATTCTTAGGAGAGATAAGAACTGCCCCTATTCCATGCCCCATTACATTCGAGGCCCCATCGAATAATACCGTCCAGGCTTTTTCATCTTTGTCCTCTTTGTTCTCAGCAAATAAAGCCATGATATCTTCATCAGGAAATTCAGGTTGCATCGAATGATAATCACTAATGGGTTGATGGGCTAAATATTCCGCTAAAGCGCTACCCTTGATAGATTTCTGAGTAACATATACAATGTCATACTCTGACAATAGCATCTGCCATCGAGCTATCCTTCCAGTGAGAGCAGGCTTTTCAAAAATATACTTGATAGGATCCATCTTAGATATCAACCAAGTAGAGTGGCTCAACATGTATTGCCTTAGACGATGAGTACCCCACGCCAGTGCACAACAAGTTCGCTCTAACGACGAATATCGTTGTTCGCAATCTGTGAATCTTTTGCTCAAGTAATATATAGCATGCTCTCTTTTCCCGTCTTCATCATGCTGACCCAATACACAACCCATTGAATTGTCCAGTACGGTCAAATACAAGATGAGCGGTCTTCCTGGCATAGGTGGACGCAATACAGGAGGGTCTTGCAGGTATTGTTTGACCTTTTCAAAAGCAACTTGACAATCTTCATTCCAGACTACGGCCTGATTTTTCCGTAGTAACTTGAACATTGGTTCACAAGTAGCAGTTAATTGGGAGATGAACCTAGCAATGTAGTTCAATCTTCCCAAAAAACCTCGAACCTCCTTTTCTGTTCTGGGCGCAGGCATTTCCGTTATCGCTCTTACTTTGTCAGGATCAACTTCTATCCCTCTTTGGCTGACAATAAAGCCCAACAATTTTCCAGACTTTACTCCAAACGTGCATTTGGCAGGATTTAACCTGAGTTTGTACTTTCTCAGCCTCTCAAATAATTTCCTTAGATTGAAAATATGCTCCTCTTCTGATTCCGACTTTGCAATCATGTCATCCACATAAACTTCAATTTCCTTATGCATCATATCATGAAAGAGTGTCACCATTGCCCTTTGGTATGTTGCTCCAGCATTCTTGAGTCCGAAAGACATCACCTTATAACAGAATGTTCCCCACAACGTGATAAAGGTCGTTTTCTCCATATCTTCCGGTGCCATTTTAATTTGATTATATCCCGAGAATCCATCCATGAACGAAAATAACGAAAATTTGGCCGTATTATCAACCAGAGTATCGATGTGTGGTAATGGGAAATTATCCTTCGGACTTGCACGATTCAAATCACGGTAGTCAACACACATCCGAACTTTCCCATCCTTCTTAGGCACTGGTACCACATTCGCTACCCATTGTGGGTATCTTGCCACAGCCAAAAATCCTGCGTCAAATTGCTTTTGGACCTCTTCTTTAATTTTTAGGGACATTTCCGGCTTCATTCTTCTCAGTTTTTGCTTGACCGGAGGGCATTCCGGCTTGAGTGGGAGCCTATGCTGCACAATATCGGTATCTAGACCCGGCATGTCATTGTAAGACCACGCGAACACATCTTTAAACTCCTTCAATAGGGCACGCAATCTTTCCCTCACTTCCGTTTTCATACTAGTACCGATTTTCACTTCCTTTATCTCATCCTTCTCTCCCAAGTTGAGTATTTCAATCTCCTCCTGATGGGGTTTTATCTCCTTAGATTCTTGTTCCACTAATCTCAACAATTCTGGAGAGGGTTCCACATCATCTTCGAAATCATCTTCCGTATTATTGATAGGGTGCTCAAAATTAGGAACATTGATATCATTATTTTCAAAACAATCATTGTCACATCTGCATCATTTAAATTTATGAAAAAGTATAAATAAATAAGATAAACAAAGAAAAATGCCAAATGATGATGAAATGCAATTTTATTATCACGCTGAGTGAAAAGTAAAAAGAATCAATCCGCGAAACCTCAGTTCTAAAGCCCCAATCGAAACTATAAGCTTAATTAAAACTATTACATTTTGTTCACATTAAGCATCACAGGTAAATCCAGTGTTTCCCAATTGTTGAGTTGAGTATCAGGGGAGCAAGCCCACACAAAGCTCGAACTTTGAGGCCTGTCTTCATCCTCCACAGCTGCTATCTGGCCAGTGTTGATCCACCCAGCACTGCGGAAACTTTCCTTGATGTCAACAATGTGAATTTTGCTCTCTCTGGGCCCTCGTCTTTCTGCACGGGCCAAACTACGCTCTTTTCTTTCTTGAATCATCCTTTTCCTGTCTTCCTGGGTAGGTTTGTACCCCAAGCCATATCTGTTCTTGTTTTCAACGATTTCTAGAGGGAATGCTCGCCCCTGCCGATATTTGCCCAAACCTTCCCCATATATATAGCCCTCTTTTAGCATAATCTTGGCCATCATAATAGAAGCACATGATAGACGAGGATTTTCTGGAAACGGTTCCACACAAGCATTTCCCACAATCTCCAACGATTGGAAGGCTGTCTCGAGAGCTTCTTCAGCCGCCTCGATGTAGCGCGTGGATGATGGCCCACTCACAAGAAGATCCTCTTCTCCTGATACTATCACCAGTTTATCTCCCATCACGTACTTCAACTTCTGGTGTAGTGTAGAAGGCACAACTCCAGCCGAATGGATCCATGGGCGCCCCAACAGACAACTATAAGCTGGCAGGATATCCATAACCTGGAACGTTATTTGAAAAACGCATGGGCCAACTTGCATTGGTAATTCCACCTCTCCCATCACTTCTCGTTTACTACCATCAAACGCCCTCACAATCATTGAACTAGGCCTCATATGCATTCCTTCGCAAGGTAGCTTTTCCAGAGTTGCTTTCGGCATGACATTCAAGGAGGACCCATTGTCCACTAAAACACGCGCTATAACATGATCCAAGCATTTCACAGAGACGTGAAGAGCCTTGTTATGCCCTCTTCCTTCAGCAAGTATCTCTTCATCCGTAAAGGTGAGATAATTATTAGCAACAATATTGCCAACAATATCTTCGAATTTATTCAACGAAATACCTTGCTCCACGTGAGCCTCACTGAGTATCTTCATTAGCAACTTTCTATGTGATGCCGAATGCATGAGCAAGTCTAACAAGGATATACGAGCAGGCATACGGTTTAACTGTTCCACCACCTTATATTCACTTTGTTGTATGAATTTTAAAAATTCGCAAGCCTCCTCTTCAGAAACTTCTCTCCTCTCTTCCTTGTCGGGGATTTCCTCTGTCTGTGCACCCTTCCCCTTTAAGAATTCTTTTGCCTTCGCGACCATCGTTGCTTCATTATCATTAACCCTTTCTCGTGCCAACTCTGGTGATGTGAAAATTCGACCACTCCTAGTCATTCCCCCTATCCCTGATATGTTTTTGACGACAGGGTCAACGCTTTGCGTTTCGCCTGACGCATGCGTCCCATATCTCCATGGGACGGCTTTTTCGTTCTTGTAAGGAAAAGGAGCTGGTACACGGATAACAACGGGCGACCTTCCTTGAGCTGGTGGGATAGAGGTAGTCTTAGTGAAATGAATCACCAATGGTTCTGGTACAATCATGCCGGATTCATCACCAGTTTGTGCAAATACATCACCCTCCTCCCTCTTGTAGCATACCTGCATCAGACCACGATCTAGCAGGTCTTGCAGAATTTCTTCAAACTTAATACACTCCTCAATAGAGTGCTCAGCATCTGGGTGGAGCGCGCATGCCATACTCTCATCATAATCACCCTTCAAGATACCCACTTTCAGCAACGCCTCCAAAATAAACCTCCTAGAGCTCTTGACTTCTTTCACATTTCTCACCAGCTCATGTTCTTTCACTTCGACAACATTCGTCGAAGCACTTCCATGCCCTGATAAAGGATTGGCCTCGACACTAGGCTTATCCTCTTGGAACTTTAACCACCCAGAATCAATTAGAGTCTGCACTTTATGCTTGAAAGCCAGACACCTCTCAATGGAATGACCAGCGGCCCCTCCATGATAACTACACTTTGCATCTGCATCATAACCTCTTGGGTACGGAGGCTGCAAAGGCTTCAGGGGACAAACGACAACCAGACCTTGTTTGATAAGATGAGGCAATAATTCCGTATAAGTTGTAGGAATTGGGGTAAAGTTAACATAATTTCTTTCCTGGTTCCTTCTTGGATAAGTATTGGGACCCACATTCATATTGGAACCTACATTTTCCCCTCCCCTCCAATTATTCGTCGGGATGTATTGTGGTTGATAGTACCCCGGTTGTTGTTGAGGCCTAATTTGATGACCGAATGACGCGTTAGCTGCATGTGGATGTTGACCCCAGTATGGTCGATAGTTATGGGTGGGAGCCTGACCTCTCCACACGGGGGTTGCAGAGGTTGCATGCACATCTCCTTCCTTTCTTTTTCCTGAATTGAAATTGGGTTTTTTGGAATTTGCAACCGCCGACGAGCCATATTTAATCTTCCCATTTTTCAACCCGATCTCTATTCGCTCGCCTATCACGATGATATCGGCAAAATTTGAAGATACATTTCCCACCATATGTTCATAAAATGGTGGTTGGAGCGTATTTACAAACATTGCCACCATTTCTCTATCATACAAAGGTGGCTCAACTTGTGCAGCCAATTCCCTCCACCGCTGAGCATACTCCTTAAAAGTTTCGTTGTCTTTCTTCGACATGTTTTGCAGCTGTAAACGATCTGGCGCGACATGTGTATTGTATATGTACTGTTTCACAAAAGCATCAGCCAAGTCCGCCCAACAACGAATTCGAGTCGGCTCCAAATGGGTATACCAGTTTAATGCCACTCCAGCCAAACTATCTTGAAAAACATGAATGAGCAGCTGCTCATCGTAAGCATATGCAGCCATCTTTCCGCAAAACATGGTCAGATAGCTCTTAGGGCATGTATTTCCCTTATACTCCTCAAAATCTGGCGCCTTGAACTTATGTGGTATTTTGACGCCAGGAACCAAGCTCAATTTGGCAACATCTCTGAACCCATAACTTTCATACCCCTCCACAGCCCTCAATCTTGCCTCTAGGCTCTCAAGTTTATCCTTTGCCCCATCGACATTACCAATTACCCCCTGAAACGAGGTATGCGGTGCAACCCCTGTAGAAAAGCCCTCTCCGGTAATCACAGGTGGCACCGGAGTTACTCGTATTCCATCAGACATGTTTGCATGCATTCCTTCATTTACCATAGGTGCGGACATTACAACAGGTCCCTGAATACTGATTGGCGGTACGTTGGCAGTGGTAGGGAAAGAGAATGAAGTCTGCTCCCCTTCTGTGTATTCTCCCACAGGTGGGGTGTAACCTGGAGGTAATCCATACATTGGGAACGAAACAGATTGGCTCCCAGCATTGAACAACGGAGGGTAATATTGAGCACTTCCCTCGACTTGCGCAGGCGTTGCCCCTCCCGTAGTCTTCAGGGCTTCGAGAGCCGCCAAAATCTGGGCCATTTGATCCTTCAACTGGCTGACATCGGCCTTAATAGATTCGTGTGACTGCTCCCAATTCTCCATGACCTTCGAGTTAGCTCTGGTCCTGTACGGATGTCGTGGAAAATTTGCCGTTGTTTTCTCACTTGTACTGATGATTATTTTTTATTAAATTAAATTAGATAAGGATGAAAAATGCAAAACAAAAGAAAACATGATGCATGCTAGTGATAAGTGGAAATCACAGGATAACGATGACAATACTGATGGAAAATTAACACAAGCCGATACCAAACAACATCCCCGATCTTTCATTTAAAGAAAATTTGATCCATTACATAGTCTAAGGAACAAAACACATAATTCTGATGTACATCAATCCCGCGCCCGGGCAATGAAAGATTTCATCTCTCCCACCAACCATTTACAATGATTAATAAACAATTCTATTTCCGCTAGTGAATTACGAAAATGAGTACTAGCTTCAGCATTCAACACCATCCTGGGGATGTCTTCAATTGCCCCATTTGCCAAAGCAACCAACTGAGCGAAGCTTTCCTTCCAGTGCTTTACAGCCATTTCTTGCTCTGCGATGTGCTCTTTCATTTGCTTTATCAAGGCCTGATGCCTTTCTTCAAATTCTATCGACCTCCATCGCTCCTCCTGTTCCTCAATATATTCCTCCATTTGTTTTATCAGAGTTCGATGCTCTTCTTCTGCTTCTGCTAGCTTCCAACGCTCCCGGTTCATATCCGCCTCAAACGACATGGCCATCTCTTTCATCTCATGCCCCGCTTTTTCTACCTGCACCTGCGCTTCTCTTAGTCTCTTCAAGGCTTCTCGTTTATCTCTTTTGGCTTCTTCGTAGAGGTGTTTCCACTGCTTTCCCTCTTCTAAAGCCACCTTCTTCTCATTTACCCTCATGGATAATTCCTTACTTGCAGCCGCTAGATCCTGTTTCACTCGAAATGTGTAATCCCTCTCAGCCTTCTGGCTTTTGACAATGTTTTCATAAGCTCGCGACTTTTCTTCATTTTCACTTCTCATATCCACAAGATCATTACGCGCCCTTTGTAATTCGTTCTCCAACCTAGCATTTCTCACATTCAATTTCTCCATCTCAGCCTTCAATTGTTGCACCTCTTCACTTTCTGGGGCTTGAGATGGTCTTTCACTAGGTGATTGATCCTTGATTGGCTTGAAAGGCAACTTGACTATTTTCACTCTCTCCAGAATCCAGGTGTGATAACTTACCCTGCTATCCACTACTCCATCCCCCAAGTCCTTCTCTGCTCGAACAACATTTTCCCAGGCGCTTTTAACCTTTCTTAACAATTCGATGAAATGCCCGTCTTCGTAATAAATGAATAGGGTAGCAAGGTAATCTGATGAAGGCGCTCCTTTTATAGGATGCCCAAATTGTCTTTGCACCAAAAGGGGGGCACCTATGAGAGGCACATTAGGAAAACTACCACAATGTTGTATAGCCAGTTTATTTCCGAGCCAAGGAAGGCGCCATTTTATACTTCTTTCGCTCAAGCCAGCAAGGAATCGGGCCCAATCGTTTCCTCCTTTACCTTTAAGCCCTTGATGTGACAAAGTTTCCGATAGACTCTTGACGTCGACCATCTCCTTAAACACGCGCGTTGTCATCCATGTATACAACGCCGGTAAGCAACAAAGAATCTTCTTTCCCTTTCTCTCATGGCAAAAACTCAAAGTCCCATAAACATCCTCAAGAACTACTGTTACAGGATTCTCTGATCTGGTTTTACTCGCCACGAAGACGTCTATCGCAGCGTAATCCACGAATTCTTCTATTTTGGGAAACAAGACAATGCCATATATGGCAAGGGCTAATACATCTATGAAAGTTTCCCAATCCTCTTTATCAGCCAAGTGATGTAAATACTGCTCTAGATATCCCTGTGATAACCCATGCACTTGATTCCTCATCATCATCCTGTCTTCAAGCTCCTTGGGATGTAATTTCATGATGGTAGCAATGGTGGGTATAGAGGCATGATGCTCTAAATGGTGATAGGGAGTGGTGCCTTCCAGTGGCAAACCCAAGATATACTCGAACTCCTCTATGGTTGGCGCCAACTGAAAGTCTTGAAATGTGAAACATCGAAGCGGAGAATCATAATATTGTGCCAAGGCTGTGATAGCGGGTATTTGTACTTCAACCTCCATTAAATTCAACAAATTTCCATATCTTCTCTGAAAAGTTTCTCTCTTTATAGTCTTAAGCCTTTTGCCCAAGTTTATCAGCCCGGTCAAGTTTCCAACATGGGTCCTTAGACTATACTTCTTTCTTAAATCAGAAGAGTCGGTGTGCCGTGTGGCATCAGATCTTGTGTTAACATCCATCTCGTATGAAGTCAAGTAGGTACCTGTGATTTCCTTTAAAATTAACATGTTACTAAATGATGTATGAATATGATGCATTATAATAAAACAACATGACAAAACAAAGCACATGCATGGTATGAAATGTAATATCATAAAAAAATGAACAGTGTGAGGGTTACAGAAGTACATATTCCTCCCATCGTGCCCTAACAAAGGTTCACTGCTTTGAGTTCAAGGTCAAGTATATGCAATCTCGCAAGGATGGTTCCCTGAACCTAAAGGTCAAAGGTCATTAGAGCTATGGCCCCCTTCATAGCATCTCCACAACAGTCGAGTAATCAACTAGGTGTGGAAACACATATGAAGAGAATAGACTCTAGCTGGAGTTCTCACGATAGCTAAACAGGAAGTACATCCCAGAGTGACACCGCTACACAACTCCTCTAATTCTAAGCTACGCTCAGACCCGGGTATAGGGCCCCACTCATGATATGCCAAAAGTGTGTGTGTGAAGGGAGGAAATTATGCACATCCAAACCCTCACCTGCAAAACAACCAGAAAAATTCCCAGGCAGATATAAACATATTGTCTACCCTAGGGTTCAATATTCCACAGTTATTGCAGTTATTCCAAATATCAAGCACAGATAGAGAAAAGGGAAAAAAACACAAAGCAAAACCACATCAACTTCGCGCATCTAATTAAATGGCTCGACTCTCTAAAAATCCCCAGTGGAGTCGCCATCTGTCGCAACCGGAATCGCGACGGGACGACGATCCAAAAAGAAACGGATTTTAAAAAGAGATTTGGAGTCGCCACCATAGTTTATTATGGAAAACTACGGAAAAACCTCAAAACGATAAAGCACGGTCCACGAAAACCAAAGATTGGGTTCGGGAGTCGGTTACGCGTGGGGAAGGTGTTAGCACCCCACAACGCCTGCCCTAAGGCAGTACCTTTAACTAAATGCACGAATATGATGTGGTTTTCAAAATGTTTAATTATCCCCTAAAATAAAATTCTAGATAAACAAAACATATTTTTTTAGTTTTTTGGGCCCGACAAGGATTGACCTTGCTCCTACGTATTCTCATTCAAAATGAGAAATCAGGGTTACGTAGTTCTAGTTAAGAGATTGTTTGTTGTTTGGAAAAGCAGATATTTTTAATTTTTGGAGTTTTTATGTTTTTAATATTTTCGAGAAAAAGAAGGTAATGAGTACTAGGCCAATGCGAACGGTCGCACGAGTACTCATACCTTTAAAACGATATTTTAATATGTTTAATTATTTTTCAAAAAGAGAAATAACGATATTAAGCACTAGGACGATGCGGACGATCACACGAGCACTCATACCGTTATTTACTTATTTAGGAAAACTTGAGAGTATTGAGTGCTAGGCTGATGCGGACGATCGCACGAGCACTCATACCCTTGTTTAATATTACGTAAATAAGAGAGAAAAGTATTGAACACTAGGACGATGCGAACGATCACACGAGTGTTCAACCTTTAAACGTATATTTGAAATTTTATTTAAGAAAAGAAGAAAAAGGTTTTTAGCACAAGGACGACGCGAGCGGTCACACGTGCGCTTAAACCTTTAAATATTTTTGTAATAATTTTTTATAAGAAAGAAGAAGAGGTTTTTAGCACAAGGACGACGCGAGCGGTCACACGTGCGTTTAAACCTTTAAATATTTTTGTAATAATTTTTTATAAGAAAGAAGAAGAGGTTTTTAGCACAAGGACGACACGAGCGGTCACACGTGCGCTTAAACCTTTAAATATTTTTTTTTGTAATAATTTTTATAAGAAAGAAAAAGAGGTTTTTAGCACAAGGACGACGCGAGCGGTCACACGTGCGCTTAAACCTTTAAATATTTTTTTGCAAATTCTTTTATTTAAAATATTGTATTATTACATATATATTTAAGGATAAATAGATGTTTAAAATAAATAAATAAAACAAAATAAGATAAGAGAAAAATATAAATAAATAAATAAAAATAAAAATAAAATAAATAACAAAAGAAATGAAAATGGCTGAACGGACGTTAAGAATAACGAACGTTCATAGGGGGATATAACGGACGGACGTTTAAAAATGTGAGATGAATGACGAGCGTTCGTCGAGAGATAACGAACGGACGTTGGGAACGAAGGCTGAATGATGAACGCTCATTGAAGACATGACGTTGAGAAATAGAGGCTGAGAGACGAGCGTTCGTTGGGGAGATGATTAACGGACGTTTAGTCAAAAAGCTAAATGACGAACGCTCGTTGAAGACATGACGAACGGACGTTGAGAAATTGAGGCTGAGAGACGAGTGTTCATTGGGGAGATGATTAACGGACGTTTAGTCAGGAAGCTAAATGACGAACGCTCGTTATTGAACGGACGTTGAGAAATTGAGGCTGAGAGACGAGCGTTCATTGGGGAGATGATTAACGGACGTTTAGTCAGGAAGCTAAATGACGAACGCACGTTGTTGAACGGACGTTGAGAAATTGAGGCTGAGAGACGAGTGTTCATTGGGGAGATGATTAACGGACGTTTAGTCAGGAAGCTAAATGACGAACGCTCGTTATTGAACGGACGTTTGAACAGTGACTTAATGACGAACGTTCGTTATTGAAATAACGAACGGACGTTCAAAAATGGAAGCTTAAGGACGAACGTTCGTTATTGACACGACGAACAGACGTTCAAAAATGTAAGCTAAAAGGACGAACGCTCGTTATTGACACGACGAACAGACGTTCAAAATGTAAGCTAAAGGACGAACGTTCGTTATTGACACGACGAACGGACGTTCAAAAATGTAAGCTTAAGGACGAACGTTCGTTATTGACACGACGAACGGACGTTCAGAAATGTAAGCTTAAGGACGAACGTTCGTTATTGAAATGACGAACGGACGTTCAAAAATGTAAGCTTAAGGACGAACGTTCGTTAATGAACGAACGTTTAAACAGTGTAGCCTAATGACGAACGTTCGTTATCGGAAATGACGAACAGACGTTCGTTGGGGAGATGGCTAACAAATAGTTCGTCCAAGAAATGTCCGAACGGACGTTTGAATACGAGACTAAATAACGAGCGTTCCAAAAGGGCCTAAGGTTCCCGGACGTGCGCTCATTTCTGGGCCTGGCCCAGTGGAATGATTTCTAACCTAGAATTTCCTAGGGGTTCAGGAGGTTCATCCCCATTCCTCACTCTCCAGCTCGCGCCTTCTATAGAGACCCAAGGTCTTCTACTCTGCACCACGAACTCACCGTCGCCTCTGCCATAACCGGCCACCGTCACCTCAACCAGAACACGCCTTGGCCTCGCCGGCGGCAACTCGCGCCACCAGAACCACCACCAGCCACGACGCCACCGTCTCCACCTTTCTCTTTTCAAAAACAGCGATTCTCAGGGAGGGTCTTCCTCCGCGTTACACACCGACGCTACACTCCGTTCGCGGCCACCGCTGCCTCCGATGCCACACCGTCGCGCCCTATAGCTGGACCAGAGACATCACCGGCGGCAAACGCTAATGTTGGAAACGCCTTCGCTGCTCGCAGGTATCCTCACGGGTCTCCCTTTTACGCCTGGGATAGAAACGCCGCCACCGGCACCCCCCTTTGCTCGACCCTAACTCACGCCGGCGGAACTCCCAGCCACCGTTGCCGGCGTGGCAGATGATTGTTCTACCAATTTCTCTTATCTCTGTGTTTAGGTTTTCTCATTTGGTGATTTGAATCTGTTTTGGTGTTGTTGTTGCCAGAGCAATGAAGACAGATTTTGATTTTTTTTTTAGTTAATGGTGTAGTCAGTGAAGATAGGTGGTGACCGTGAGGTGTTAGTAGTGGCCGTGGGTGTTAATATCTCTTGTGGCAGTGGGTGAATATGGATGAAAGGAGTTGGAGGTTCAGTGTCAAGAAAGGATGAAGATGGATGCTTAGAGGAAGAGGATAAACGAATGCTATAAGATTCTAAAATGGGGAATGTGGCAGACTCACCATAGCATAAGCAAAATGGAATAAACATAAAAGGCAGTTATACAGTAAACATACATGACCACACAGGGGAGCAAGAGGCCTACCTCTCGGAGCTCTAAGGCTGCTGCTAGCTGCGAGTATCCGGTGACTTCCTCTCCTTCCTCCTCTGGCCTTTGTCTTTCTTTTCCGGTGCCAATGGTGGATACCCTTCTGTGACTGGATGATCGCTCAAGATGAACGTCCCTCGTGTGCCCCCCTTTTCCTCTTTTTCTCTCTCTGATCCAACCTCCCCTCTCTGCCAAAATCTTGGAAAAATCCCCTACTAACCACCTGGTCTCCCCCTTTTCTCCTCCCAAAAAATCTTAGAAAAATATTCCCTTAACCACCTTGTCCCCCTCACTCCAGACACGCATACCATACATCCTCTCCCCCTTTTCCACGTTTTTTATTTCCCCTTTTTTTTTAATTTTTTTTTTAATTTTATTTTTCAATTTTTCAATTATTTTGATTAATTAACTCTATTAAAACAAAATGAATATAAGAAATAAAATAAAAATTGAATTAAAAGCTAAGATCTAAATACATTAACATAGAATAAAACAAAAGGTAAAATAAAATAAAAGGAAAATAATAAAAAAAACCAATAAAAACACATTTTTTACAACCCGGACAAAATTGAGTGTTGACACCTATACTTCCTTTTTGGCTCTTAGCTCAATGCTTTTCCTTTTTCATGTTTTCAAGCTAGTTTCTAAGTGTAAAGGTGGCTTTTTGTGTCAATTTTAAGCATGAAAATAACAGTTTTTCAACTGTTATCACAACCCCAAACTTAGAACTTTGCTTGTCCTCAAGCAAACAAGATATAACTCAATCTTCAACCAATTCATATGATGGTTCACTCATTCAAAAATCCTCTTTTTAGATAAGTAAAAACTTCAATCAAACTTATGACCAAGAGTTCAATTAAGATGTGCACATGCTTTAGTGTTTCACAAAGTCAGTTAATACCGAACAAATGCTCTTTTTCATGAATGACCAATCAATTAAGCATGGATGTTCATGTGCTAATGGAATATTTCCTCACTAGGTAAAGTGTCTCACTCAACACACAAGTGTGTAAGAGGTCATCACTCATTCACTCTACTATCACAATGTCACATGAATCAACTTTGCCTTTCATTTTACCACAATCAAAAACATTCACAAGCATGCATAATCACAAGGACTTTTCAATGGCTTATAATGTGGCTGGGCTAACAAGAAAATTGGTTTTTCTGGATCGCAAAATCCTTGAGTTAAGAGAATCATAACACACAATTATTCTTATTTTTCCCAACTTGCCTTTGCATTTGCATTGAGCTTTACTTCTTTTTCTTTTCTTTTCTTTTTCTTTGCCTATACTTCCTTTTTGGCTCTTAGCTCAATGCTTTTCCTTTTTCATGTTTTCCTAACAACCCTAAACTTGAACATTTAACAATACCACAAAATATTTTCTACTTAACTCAAGGTAAAGATTTTCAATCAAGGGTTTAAGTGTATGTTCAAGGCTAAGGGTTCAAAGGATAGAACAATAAGTGTTCTCTTTTAGTGGGCTAACTTTATGAATTTGGCCAATAAAAAGGGTTCCAACAAACGGCCTTGATCATATGATGCAAAACAAGCAATTGATTCAATCATAGAAAACCTGGGCAAAGTCATTCATGCTTCCAAAGTAATAGCATTTAACAATAACAACTCTGGAGCTCAAAACCTCACATATAAGCTCATTCACATTTGACATACACATCCTGCTTAATTTCACAATCACAATCATAATATCATGCATTTGTTCACAAAGTTTGTGAATCACCTGTATAAGCATTTTAATGTGCACATCATCTCAACATCAATCAATCAATAAGCATCATTCAGTATTACTTATCACACAATCACAGTTAATAGCAAACCATCATCAAACCAGGTGTTCAATAGAGTACATCAAACCCTAATCTAAAAACAAAAACAAATAAGTTCAGAAAACTTAAACCACAAAAGCATAATCATATGATAGCATTTATCAGTAAATGCTATCTCAGCTCCTCATCAATCTAAGCTGTCCTCTGTATCTTCTTCTTCTTCCTCATCTTCATCATCTTCAAATGCATCATCATCATCAGCTTCATCTTCTTCCATCTCTCTAGCTGAAGCTTCAGCTGCTCCAGCTCCTCCTCCATGCACTGGTTCCTTTGGCCAAGCTACCACATTATGAAATTCATCCATAGTCCACCTGTGGGATGGAGGTGTATCATACATCCCCACAATCATCTCAGCATTGGCCACCTGCCCTCTGTGAATGGACTGCAACTGAGCACCTATAAGAGACATACACATGTCCCTCATCTGGAATGGTTCTACTTCACGTGTCTCAGCAGATGTCTGGCTCTGTGCGGGCCCTCTCTCTCTACGAGCACGGCGTGTTGGAACTGGCTGAGCTGCTTCCTCACCTCCACAGTACTGTCTGTAATAAGCCTCATCAATAGCTTTTCTTGGCCTCTCAAATGGTGGAGCAGAAGTGTCCACCCCAGCTATCTTGCAAAGGTGCGTGATCAAAGAGGGATGTCCTAGTGGTGCTTTGTTGTTTGAGGTATTGGCACACACACTAATCTCATCAGCTATCACCTGCCCAATATTAACATTCAAGTTTCTGATAGCACAGTAGATGAAGAATGCCCTGCTGAGAGTAATATCTGACACATGTGAACATGGCTGAATGTTGGCATGAGAAAACGCCATCCAATACTTTGCAAGAGGAGTCAAATCCGTCCTCCTAATGTTAACCACTGAGCCAGATCTATTCCTTTGGAAGTGTCCTCCAGGTATGCAGAGTACTCTCTCCACATCCTCATAATCAGCACCTTCCTCCATGCAAAGAGCAAACTGGCACTGCTCACCAGCCCATACAGTGTCCAGGAAGTTATTAATAGAATCAGGATCATACCTGATAGCATGGCCTCTAACATAGCCCAAATAATTCTCAGCTGGATAATCACCAATCTTCTTAGCATTGGTGTAAAATTCCTTTACCACAGCTATGTTGGCAGGTGCAGGATAAGTGGCTAGCTTTCCCCAGTCATTCCCTAACACTTGCTCTCCAAATTGAGGAGCAAAGTTAGGTATCATTCCAACCTTTCTCTCCATCAGAAGTCTCCTGTCCTGAACCACCTTAAAGTGCTTCTCATGTTTCCTAGAGAGGAACTTGCTAGAGTGGGGTTGCTCTAGTTCCTTTTCCTTTCTCTTGGTTGCCATGGTTTTCAATCTTTTTCCTGAAGAGGATGCCATTCCTACATTCAAACACAAATACAAAACCACAGAACATGATGTTAATCATTAGTAAAACACAGAACACAACTCCTTTCGAAGCTAAACCACCGCTGAGGGCCAGAATTTCCCCTCAGCGCCACGAGTGCCACATTCCAACACGCAAAAATTCAGAAAAACCAAATCTGGCAGAGTGCCGCTCAGCGGCAGATTACCCCTCAGCGGTAACTCTGCAGATTTTTGAAAATCTTGTTTTAAAGCTATCCTAACTCCACCCAAATGCAATTTTCAGTTTTCCAGTTCATAATCATGCAGTTTAATCGGTTCAAACATCAAATATATCATCAAATCATGCATAGAAATCAAAACCCCTAACTTTTCATGCTTTGACAATCACATTCAAAATCAAAAACCCTAGAATGAACAAAATGCATTTTACTTACTTGGGTGGAGATACTAGATCCAATGAGAATGTTTCCAATCTAAGATACTCTCTTCCAACCCCAAACTTGAATGGAACACTAGTGAGCAAGTGAGTGGAAGAGAAATTTTCAAGAGGAAAGAATGAAAAGATGTGGAAAACCTTGGAAAAGGTATGTGGGAGTGTTTGTGCAGAGAAGAGCCTGGATAGAAAACCTAAAACGCAGCTTAGGGTATAAAAATACCCTAATGGGCTCGGGTCCCGCTAAGGGGAAACTAAAGCTCATCTGCGAGAGTACCGCTCAGCGGTAACTTGCCGCTCAGCGGCACTTTCGTGATGTGCTCTTCTCCTTCTTTTCTTAACCTAGGTGCCTCCCATACATGCCCCTCACTGGTTCCCTGCAAGTCAATGTTCAAAATGCTTATGCAAACCCTAACTAAAATAAACAAACAGAAATATTCAATCAACTGGGTTGCCTCCCAGGTAGCGCTTGTTTAACGTCACGAGCCTGACCCAAAATCCACCAACACCCATCAGTAGGTGCAAAATTTTCTTACCAACACCCATCAGTAGGTGTTACAAACATAGTATCCTTCAGTAGATACTTAACCACCTAGCATCCTTCAGTAGATGCTATCTCCAACAAAATAATTACAAAAATAATGTTCACAAATTAAAAATTACAAAACCAAATCAAAAGTCTTTAAATCCACTGGGTTGCCTCCCAACAAGCGCTCTTTTAACGTCATTAGCTTGACCCAATAAAATTCAAGTTCCATCTTCTTTATAGTTGATGTTGTCATTCCACCAACTCCTCAGCTGTTTCCTCTGGACTGTCTTGGTTCTTCTAGAATATGGAGACTCTATCTCTATCATCTCCTTCTCTTTAAAGCCCTTCACAACCCACAACTTGTTCTTGATTCTTACAGGTGAGCCAAGTTGGAGTTTTCTTTTCTGCCAGTCACTAGGAATTTCTCCTCCTCTTCCAATATTTTCTTCCTTGGGTACCTGAAACAACAAACAATGGTTACCTGAAACAACAAACAATGGTTACCTGAAACAACAAAGTCTGCCAAGAACTGAAGTTTGCCAACACAAACTATAATGTCCTCTACAATCCCACATGGCTCCTTTGAAGATTCATCGGCCATTACTATTTTAACCTTTGCAGGTTTCACTTTAACATTGCCGATTTGCTCTAGTAAAGAATAAGGTATCAAGTTAACACTTGAACCTAAATCAAGGAGAGCTTTCTTTACCTTTTTCTTCCCTATGGTACAAGGGATAGAAAAACTGCCTGGATCTGATGCTTTAGGAGGGAATGACTCTTTTTTAACAGTTATACACTCTTTTGCCTCATCATCTCTACGTCTCTTCTTTGTAGAGATTTCTTCATCAGATTTTGTGTAAACTGCGATTTGCTATAGAATATGTTCCCAAGGTGCTTCATCAACCACCATTCTAAATAATTCTGTGAAGTCCATTTGTTTCCCTTGATGGATTGGAAAAGGAAAAGTACTTTTGCTCTCTATGTCTCTTCTCTCTGCTGTATCTAACTCAACTTTATCATCATCAACACTCTTTACCACCTTGCACTCTTCTCTGGGGTTAACCTCAGTATTAGCCCCAAAATTTCTATTTGGCCTTTCTTCCAATTGCTTGGTAATCTGACCCATTTGAATCTCCAAGTTCTTTATAGCAGCTTCAGTGCTCTTTTGAGAAGATTTAGTTTTCTGTATGAATTGCTGAAGAGTTTCTTCCAACCTTGTTGATCTTTCATTAAGCATAGATAACTGTTGCCAAAAGGTTGGTTGCTGCTGCTGCTTATTATATTGACTAGCTTGCCCAGTTTGTCCTTGACCAATGCTTGGGTGTGGTTTCCACCCTTGATTGTAATTCCCTTGACGGTATGGAAATTGATTGGCCATGAAATTAACGTCCTCTACAGCTTCAACTGGAAAGGCACATTGACCATTGATATGGTCACCTCCACATAATTCGCACAACTGGGTTTGTACATGTGCAGCAGTTTTCAACTTTTTGGGTAATTGTGCAAGAGTTTTAGTCAGAGTCTCCAGCTGTTGAGTTAGAATTTTATTTTGAGCTAGCAAGGCATCATGTGTCTGTAATAGGAGAACCCCTTTTTGTTGCATAGGAGCTCCTCTCTCACTGTGCAGCTCATTATCACTAGTAGCCATGTTTTCTATAATTTATGTGGCTTCCTCTGGAGTTTTCCATTTAATATTGCCTCCTGCTGAGGCATCCAGCATCATCTTGGTTTGTGAACCAAGCCCTCCAAGGAAAGTTAAGACTACTTCCTGTTCTTCAAAGCCATGCGTGGGTGTTTTTCTTAGCAGACTTTTGTATCTATCCCATGCATGCCCCAGTGATTCTTCCATGCCCTGCTTAAATGAAGATATCTCTTGCTTGCCTTTTGTCACCTTTGATTGTGGAAAGTACTTGTTTAAAAACTTTGTTACCACTGCTTCCCACTCTGTGAAACTTCCTTCTGGGAAAGAATTCAACCAAAGTTTAGCATTGCCTCCCAATGAAAAAGGAAACAAACTAAGTTTGATTGCTTCGTCTGGCACCCCATTAATTTTGACTGTGTTGCTGATGGACAAATTTGTAAGCACCAAAATATGATGTCACAAACTTGTTTCACAATCGGCAAGTATGACCGAATCGTTTCAAGTAATAAACTTGGTAAGACCAAGTATCGTTCTCCCAAAGGACTCACGGCCTAGTTTAGTTATGTGATTTGTTGATTAGCTAAGACTTAAGAACACAATAATTGAAGTTTAATATGCAAAGACGAAAATTAAATATGTATGCATGAATTGATCAATGACAAAGACAAAAGATAAACACTTTCAAGGAAATATATGAATGAATATGTTGTTGGGGGTCAATTTCATCTCATCCACTCTCATATATTTTAGGAATTCAACATTCAAATCATCATTGTTAATGCCACTCTCTAATGTACCATTCTAGATGGCTTCTCCCTAATCAAATAGTTCATACAATTCCTAGCATTCCTAATGATTAGTTCATGAGTGCAGGAGCTTAAAGGCAACCAATATAATATTGTCAGTATAATATTGGGAGAAATTCCCCGGATCTAGATTTCCCCGTACGTGTCCGTATCAACAAAACCAATAATCATGCATTAGAATGAGTTAAACAATGCAAGCATTGAGCAAAGAGGAAAAACCCTAACTAATGATGAAAGAAAGCATATGTCTTAATTCAAAGATGTACTCAACAAATCCATATATGAGAGCTTCAAGAGATTACTTTGACTCCCCAACAAACATACAAGGTTTAGTTCACCATATTCATGGTGAACCTAGATGAATTACAATGAAAGTATGAAAGAATAAACCCAATAAAGGTGAAGAGGTAGCCTGAGCATCCAAGATCCTCCTTCAAAGGGGTGAAAGAGAGAGTGTTTGCCTCGTTTCTGCCAAAGATGCCTAACTATAGGACGTGCAAGCCCTTATATACTAATCTAGAGTTACAAAAGATTACAAAAGTCCAAGCCCAAAAAGTGCCGCTCAGCGGTATTTACCGCTCAGCGGTGATTGCGCGTCTTCTTTCTTCCCCTCAGCGGCCATTTTGCCCCTCAGCGGTTCCAACGTCACCTCTTGAGTGCCGCTCAGCGGTAGTTTGTCGCTGAGCGGTGCCTTCGACTTCTCCTTTTTGCACTCTTTCTTGTCTTTTCTAATGTCCTCTCTCTTATTCTTCACTTCTTTCACCAAATTCACCTCAAAACCTGCACAAGAACACTTAAATCAAGCATAAACCTGTCCAGCTCTCTTATTTCTGAAAATATAAACAAAAGGCATGATTTCAAGCTAGTTTCTAAGTCTAAAGGTTGCTTTTAGTATCAACTTTAAGCATGAAAATAACAGTTTTTAAACTGTTATCACAACCCCAAACTTAGAACTTTGCTTGTCCTCAAGCAAATAAAATGTAACTCCATCTCCAACCAATTCATATGATGGTTCACTCATTCAAAATCCTCTTTTCAAGATAAGTAATAACTTCACTCAAACTTAAGACCAAGAGTTCAATCAAGATGTGCACATGCTTTAGTGCTCACAAAGTCATTTAAATTCCAACAAATGCTATTTTTCATGAATGATCAATCAATTAAGCATGGATGTTCATGTGCTTATGGAATATTTCCTCACTAGGTAAAGTGTTTCACTCAACACACAAGTGTATAAGAGGTAAAGTGTTTCACTCATTCACTCCACTATCACAATGTCACATGAATCAACTTTGCCTTTCATTTAACCACAATCAATTACATTCACAAGCATGCATCATCACAAGGACTTTTCAATGGCTTATAATGTGGCTGGGCTAACAAGAAAATTGGTTTTTCTGGATCACAAAATCCTTGAGTTAAGAGAATCATAACAACACAATCTTCTTATTCATTCCCAACTTTCTTTTGCCTTTGCTTTTACATTTGCATTGAGCTTTGCTTCTTTTTCTTTTCTTTTCTTTGCATATTCTTACTTTTTAGCTCTTAGCTCAATGCTTTTTCCTTTTTCATGTTTCCCCAATAACCCCAAACTTGAACATTTAACAATACCACACAAGATCTTCTACTTAACTCAAGGTAAAGATTTTCAATCAAGGGTGTTCAGTGTATATTTAAGGCTAAGGGTTCAAAGGATAGAACACAACGTGTTCTCTTTTAGAAGGCTCACTTTATGAATTTGGCCAATAAAAAGGGTTTCAAAAACACGGCCTTTGATCATATGATGCAAAACAAGCAATTGATTCAATCATAGAAAACCTGGGCAAAGTCATTCATGCTTTCAAAGTAACAGCATTCAACAATAACAACTCTGGAGCTCAAAACCTCACATATAAGCTCATTCACATTTGACATACACATCCTGCTTAATTTCACAATCACAATCATGATACCCTGCATTTGTTCACAAAGCTTGTGAATCACCTGTATAAGCATTTTAATGTGCACATCATCTCAACATTAATCAATCAATAAGCATCATTCAATCATTACTTATCACACAATCACAGTTAATAGCAAACCATCATAAGGAACCAGGTGTTCAATAGAGTACATCAAACCCTAATCTAAAAACAAAAACAAATAAGTTCAGAAAACTTAAACCACAAAAGCATAATCATATGATAGCATTCATCAGTAAATGCTATCTCAGCTCCTCATCAGTCCGAGCTCTCTGTATCTTCCTCTTCCTCTTCATCATCATCTTCATCAAATGCATCCTCCTCCTCAGCTTCATCTTCATCCATGTCTCGGGCTGAAGCTTCAGCTGCTTCAGCTCCTCCATGCCATGGTTCTTCTGGCCAAGCTACCACATTATGGAATTCATCCATAGTCCACCTGTGTGCTGGAGGGGTATCATACATCCCCACTATCATCTCAGCTGTGGCCACCTGCCCTCTGTGGATGGACTGCAACTGAGCACCTATAAGAGACATATACATGTCCCTCATCTGGAATGGTTCTGCCTCATGAGTATCAGCAGAAGTCCTGCTCTGTGCTGGCCTTCTCTCTCTACGAGCCTGGCGTGGTGGCACTGGCTGGGCTGCCTCCTCACCTCCACAGTACTGTCTGTAATAGGCCTCATCTATAGCTTTTCTTGGCCTCTCAAATGGTGGAACAGAAGTGTCCACCCCAGCTAGCTTGCAAAGGTGAGTGATCAAAGAAGGATGTCCCAGTGGTGCTTTGTTGTTTGAGGTGTTAGCACACACACTAATCTCATCAGCTATCACCTGCCCAATATTAACATTCAAGTTTCTGATAGCACAGTAGATGAAGAGTGCCCTGCTGAGAGTAATATCTGACACATGTGAACATGGCTGAATGTTGGCATGAGAAAATGCCATCCAATACTTTGCAAGAGGAGTCAAATCTGTCCTCCTAATATTAACCACTGAGCCAGATCTATTCCTTTGGAAGTGTCCTCCAGGTATGCACAATACTCTCTCAACATCCTCAAAGTCAGCACCTTCCTCCATGCTAAGAGCAAACTGGCATTGCTCACCAGCCCACACAGTATCCAGAAAGTTATTTATGGAGTCAGGATCATACCTGATAGCATGGCCTCTAACATAGCCCAAATAATTCTCAGCTGGATAATCACCAATCTTCTTTGCATTGGTGTAGAATTCTTTCACCACAGCTATGTTGGCAGGTGATGGATAAGTGGCTAGCTTCCCCCAATCATTCCCTAACACTTGCTCTCCAAATTGAGGAGCAAAGTTAGGTATCATTCCAACCTTTCTCTCCATTAGAAGTCTCCTGTCCTGAACCACCCTAAAGTGCTTCTCATGTTTCCTAGAGAGGAACCTGCCATTATGGGGCTGCTCTGGTTCCTTTTCCTTTCTCTTGGTTGCCATGGTTTTCAATCTCTTTCCTGAAGAGGATGCCATTCCTGCATTCAAACATAAATCCAAAACCACAGAACACGATGTTAATCATTAGTAAACACAAAACAAAACTCCTTTTGAAGCTAAACCACCGCTGAGGGCCAGAATTTCCCCTCAGCGCCACCAGTGCCACATTCAAACACGCAACAAACCAGAAAAAGCAAATCTGGCAGAGTGCCGCTCAGCGGTAAATGCCGCTCAGCGGTAAATGCCGCTCAGCGGTGATCTGCAGATTTTTGCAAATCTCGTTTTTAAACTGTCCTAACTCCACCCAAATGCAATTTTCAGTTTTCCAGTTCATAATCAAGCAGTTTAATCGGTTCAAACATCAAATATATCATCAAATCATGCATAGAAATCAAAACCCCTAAATATTCATGCTTTGACAATCACAGTCAATTTCAAGAACCCTAGAATGAACAAAATGCATTTTACTTACTTGGGTGGAGATGCTAGATGATATGAGAATGCTTCCAAACTAGAATGCTCTCTTCCAACCCCAAACTTTGATAGCACACTAGTGTAAAAGTGAGTGGAAGAGAAATTTTCTAAAGAGGGAAGAGTAAAAAGATGTGGGAAACCTAAGAGGAGATATGTGGGAGTCTTAGTGCAGAGAAGAGCTTGAAAGAATATAAAAACGCGCAGCTTAGGGTTTAAAAATACCCCAATGGGCTCGGGTTCCGCTAAGGGGAACTTAAGCCCATCTGCGATAGTACCGCTCAGCGGTAATTGCCGCTCAGCGGCACTTTCGTGATGTGCCCTTCTCCTTCTTTTCTTGACCTACGTGCCTTCCTAGCATACCCCTCATAGGTTCCCTGCAATTCAATGTTAAAAATGCTTATGCAAATCCTAAAAATAAACAAACAGAAAACAATCAATCAACTGGGTTGCCTCCCAGGTAGCGCTTGTTTAACGTCACGAGCCTGACCCAAAATCCACCAACACCCATCAGTAGGTGTTTCAAACTTACCAGCACCCATCAGTAGGTGCAAAATCTTCTCACCAACACCCATCAGTAGGTGTTACAAACTTAGTATCCTTCAGTAGATACTTAACCACCTAGCATCCTTCAGTAGATGCTAAATCCAACAAAATAATGTCCAGAATAATGTTCACAAATTACAAATTATAAAACCAAATCAAAAGTTTGTAAATCTACTGGGTTGCCTCCCAGCAAGCGCTTCTTTAACGTCACTAGCTTGACCCTGTTAAAGCTCACGTTCCATCTTCTTTATAATTGATGTAGTCCTTCCACCAACCTTTCAACTGCTTCCTTTGGACTGTTTTGGACTCTCTAGAATATGGAGACTCTATCTCTATCATCTCCTTCTCTTTAAAGCCTTTTATAACCCACAACTTGTTCTTGAGTCTTACAGGTATGCCAAGTTGGAGTTTTAATTTTTTCCAGTCTCTAGGAACTTCTTCTCCTTTTCCAATCTCTTCTACCTTGGGTGCCTGAAAATACAAACAATGGTTATCAGAAACCTCAAGATTTTTATTTTTACCTCTAGTTATGGGTGCATCTCGAAATGCAGCTTTATAACTGGCTTCTTCCTCCTTTGCTTGTGTTTCATCTTTGAAGACATCCACCACCACTCTCTCCTCTCCGTCTTGGAGAACCACTATACCTTCATTCACATCTATGATAGCCCTGGCCGTTTTCATAAACGGTCTTCCAAGTATAAAAGGTATCTTCTCGGTTTCCATCTTCATCACCACAAAGTCTGCCAAGAACTGAAGTTTGCCAACACAAACTACAATGTCTTCTGCAATCCCACATGGCTCCTTTGAAGATCCATCAGCCATTACAAGATTAACCTTTACAGGTTTTATTTCAACATGGCCAATTTGCTCCAATAGAGAATAAGGCATCAAGTTAACACTTGAGCCTAAATCAAGGAGAGCTTTCTTTACCTTTTTCTTCCCTATAATGCAAGGGATAGAAAAACTGCCTGGATCTGCTGCTTTTGGTGGGAATGATTCTTTCTTAACAGTTATACACTTTTCTTCCTCATCCTCTCTACGTCTTCTTTTTGTAGAGGTTCCTTCATCTGATTTGGTGTAAACTGCTATTTTCTGTAGAATTTGTTCCCAAGGAGCTTCATTATCAACCATTTTGAATAAATCTGTGAAATCCATTGGTATCTCCTGATTTGTTAGAAAAGGAAAAGTGTCCTTTCTTTCTTCTTCTCTTCTCTCTTTTGTTTCATCTTCTTCCAACTCAATGATCTCTTCATTTACACTCTTGACCACTTTGCACTCTTCTCTGGGGTTAACCTTAGTATTAGCCCCAAAGTTTCTGTTGGGTCTTTCTTCCAATTGCTTGGTGATCTGACCCATCTGAATCTCCAAATTCTTTATAGCAGCTTCAGTGCTCTTTTGAGAAGATTCAGTTTTCTGGATGAATTGCTGAAGAGTTTCTTCCAACCTTGTTGATCTGTCATTAAGCATAGATAATTGTTGCCACAAGGTTGGTTGCTGCTGCTGCTTATTATACTGATTAGCCTGCCCAGTTTGTCCTTGGCCAATGCTTGGATGTGGTTTCCAACCCTGATTATAATTCCCTTGACGGTATGGAAACTGATTAGCTATGAAGTTAACATCCTCCACGGCCTCCACTGGAAAAGCACACTGGCCATTTATGTGATCACCTCCACATAGTTCGCACAACTGGGTTTGTTCTGGGCAGCAGACTTCAACTCTTTAGGTAATTGAGCCAAAGTTTTTGTCAGAGTCTCTAGCTGTTGAGTTAGAATTTTATTCTGTGCTAGCAGAGCATCATGCGTTTGTAATTGTAGAACCCCTTTCTGTGGCATAGGAGCTCCTCTTTCATTGTGCAGCTCATTATCACTTGTAGCCATATTTTCAATGATTTCAGTTGCTTCCTCTGGAGTCTTCCATTTGATATTGCCTCCAGCTGAGGCATCTAGCATCATCTTGGTTTGTGAACCAAGCCCTCCAAGGAAAGTTAGGACTACTTCTTGATCTTCAAAGCCATGCGTGGGAGTTTTACGTAACAAGCTTTTATACCTATCCCATGCATGTCCAAGTGATTCTTCCATGCCCTGCTTGAATGAAGATATCTCTTGCTTTCCCTTAGTCACTTTAGATTGTGGGAAGTATTTATTCAAAAACTTTGCAACCACTGCTTCCCACTCCGTGAAACTTTCTTCTGGAAAAGAGTTCAACCAAAGCTTAGCATTGCCTCCCAATGAGAAAGGAAACAAGCTAAGTTTGATAGCTTCGTCTGGCACCCCATTAATCTTGACCGTGTTACAGATCTCATTAAATGTTGTAAGGTGCTCATATGGGCTTTCATGTGATAACCCATTAAATTGATTACTCTTTACCAGTTGAATTAATGCTGGTTTGACCTCCATGTTGGCTGCATTGACTCTAGGTCGAGCTATGCTATTGAAGTGCTGAGGTCCAGCAAGATTAGTGTAATCTGCAAGAGTTCTTCTAGCATTATTATTGTTCTCCATACTCCCTGTGCTATGAACAGAACCTTGTGGTGATGATTGTAGGAGAGTTTCAGGAGAAGGGAAAAGTTCTCTGGACGTTCTGATTCTTCTCCTCCTTCTACTCTCGTCTAGCCCTTCAAGTAGTGGTTCTGTTGTTTTCTTACTTCTAGTTCGAATTGCCTCCTGCATGCACAAGAAAACAAAACCCTAGAAAAGATTTGTTAGCACAAAAAGATATAGAAGAAAATAAAGATTGAAAAGATATAAGAAGATAAAAGATTTAGAAGATAGAATCAAATAAAATAGAATAAAACCTAATCTAAAAAATAAAATCTAATCTAAAAGATAAAATAAAATAAAATCTAACCTAACCTAAAAGATAGAATAAGAATAAAATAAAATCTAACCTAAAAAGATAAAAAGATAAAATCTAATAAAATAAAATAAAATCTAATCTAAAAAGATAAAAAGATAAAATACAATAAAAACAGAAAAATAAAAACAAAAATTCAAATTAAAGTCAAAGATAATCAATAATCACACAAATTAACCAGTTAAACCATGAATCCCCGGCAACGGCGCCAAAAACTTGATGGACAAATTTGTAAGCACCAAAATATGATGTCACAAACTTGTTTCACAATCGGCAAGTATGACCGAATCGTTTCAAGTAATAAACTTGGTAAGACCAAGTATCGTTCTCCCAAAGGACTCACGGCCTAGTTTAGTTATGTGATTTGTTGATTAGCTAAGACTTAAGAACACAATAATTGAAGTTTAATATGCAAAGACGAAAATTAAATATGTATGCATGAATTGATCAATGACAAAGACAAAAGATAAACACTTTCAAGGAAATATATGAATGAATATGTTGTTGGGGGTCAATTTCATCTCATCCACTCTCATATATTTTAGGAATTCAACATTCAAATCATCATTGTTAATGCCACTCTCTAATGTACCATTCTAGATGGCTTCTCCCTAATCAAATAGTTCATACAATTCCTAGCATTCCTAATGATTAGTTCATGAGTGCAGGAGCTTAAAGGCAACCAATATAATATTGTCAGTATAATATTGGGAGAAATTCCCCGGATCTAGATTTCCCCGTACGTGTCCGTATCAACAAAACCAATAATCATGCATTAGAATGAGTTAAACAATGCAAGCATTGAGCAAAGAGGAAAAACCCTAACTAATGATGAAAGAAAGCATATGTCTTAATTCAAAGATGTACTCAACAAATCCATATAGGAGAGCTTCAAGAGATTACTTTGACTCCCCAACAAACATACAAGGTTTAGTTCACCATATTCATGGTGAACCTAGATGAATTACAATGAAAGTATGAAAGAATAAACCCAATAAAGGTGAAGAGGTAGCCTGAGCATCCAAGATCCTCCTTCAAAGGGGTGAAAGAGAGAGTGTTTGCCTCGTTTCTGCCAAAGATGCCTAACTATAGGACGTGCAAGCCCTTATATACTAATCTAGAGTTACAAAAGATTACAAAAGTCCAAGCCCAAAAAGTGCCGCTCAGCGGTATTTACCGCTCAGCGGTGATTGCGCGTCTTCTTTCTTCCCCTCAGCGGCCATTTTGCCCCTCAGCGGTTCCAACGTCACCTCTTGAGTGCCGCTCAGCGGTAGTTTGTCGCTGAGCGGTGCCTTCGACTTCTCCTTTTTGCACTCTTTCTTGTCTTTTCTAATGTCCTCTCTCTTATTCTTCACTTCTTTCACCAAATTCACCTCAAAACCTGCACAAGAACACTTAAATCAAGCATAAACCTGTCCAGCTCTCTTATTTCTGAAAATATAAACAAAAGGCATGATTTCAAGCTAGTTTCTAAGTCTAAAGGTTGCTTTTAGTATCAACTTTAAGCATGAAAATAACAGTTTTTAAACTGTTATCAGTTGCAAATCTCATTGAAGGTAGTGAGGTGCTCATATGGGCTTTCATGAGATAACCCATTAAATTGGTTGCTTTTCACCAGTTGGATCAGTGCTGGTTTGACCTCCATATTAGCTGCATTGACTCAAGGTCTAGCTATACTGTTAAAGTGCTGAGGTCCAACTGTATTGGTGTAATCAGCAAGAGTTCTTCTGATATTATTGTTCTCCATATTTTCTGTGCTATGAACAGAACCTTGTGGTGATGGTTGTAACAGAGTTTCCGGAGGAGGGAAAAGTTCTCTAGATGTTCGGATTCTTCTCCTCCATCTACTCTCGTCTAGACCTTCAAGAAGAGGTTCTGTTGTTTTCTTGCTCCTAGTTCGAATTGCCTCCTGCATACACAAGAACACAAAACCCTAGAATATTTGGTTAGCACAAAAAGATATAGGAGAAGATATAAGATTTGAGATGAGAAGATAAAAACAGAAAACAGAAAAATAAAAATAAAAACAGAAAATAAAATAAAATAAAATATAAACAGAAAAAATAAAAACAGAAAAATAAAAACAGAAATTCAAAATTAAAGTCAAAGATAATCAATAATCACACAAATTAACCAGTTAAACCACGAGTCCCCGGCAACGGCGCCAAAAACTTGATGGACAAATTTATGAACACCAAAATATGATGTCACAAACTTGTTTTTCAATCGGCAAGTATGACCGAATCGTTCAAGTAATAAACTTGGTAAGACCAAGTATCGTTCTTCCCTAAGGACTCACGGCCTAGTTTAGTTGTGTGGGTTATTGATTAGCTAAGACTTAAAGACGAAATATTTAGATTTTTATATGCAAAAGACGAAAATTAAATATGTATGCATGAAGTTTTGATCAATGGCAAAAAGCAAAAGATAAACACTTTCAATGAAATATATGTATGAATATGTTGTTGGGGGTCAATTTCATCTTATCCACTCTCATATATTTTAGGAATTCAACATTCAAATCATCATTGTTAATGCCACTCTCTAAAGTACCTTTCAAGAAGGCTTCTCCCTAATCACGAGTTCATACAATTCCTAGCATTCCTAATGATCAGTTCATAAGTGCAGGAGCTTAACGACAACCAATATCATATTGGGAGAAATTCCCCGGATCTAGACTTCCCCGTACGCGCCCGTATCGACAAAACCAATAATCATGCATCGAATGAGTTAAACAATGCAAGCATTAAACAAAGAGGAAAAACCCTAACTAATGATGAAAGAAAGCATAGATCTTAAATAAAAGATGTAAAAACAAATTCCATATATGAGAGCTTCAAAAGATTACATTGATTCCCCAACAAACATACAGAGTTTAGTTCACCATATTCATGGTGAACCTAGATGAATAACAATGAAAGAATTAAAGATAAAACCCTAAAAAGGTGAAGAGGAAGCCTCAGCATCCAAGATCCTCCTTCAAAAGGGTGGAAGAGAGAGTGTTTGCTTCGTTCCAGCCAAAGATACCTAACCCTAGGAAACCCTAAAGCTTATATATTATTCGTAAATTACAGAAAATTAGGTCCAAGCCCATAAAAGTGCCACAAATTTATGAACACCGAAAAACGGCGCCACAAACTTGTTTAACAATCGGCAAGTGTGACCGAATCGTATCAAGTAATAAACTCAGTAAGACCAAGTATCGTTCTCCCAAAGGACTCACGGCCTAGTTTAGCTATATGATTTGTTGATTATTTAAGAGAACAAATTGATTGTAGGTTTTAATGAAAGAGACAATAATTAAATATGTATGCATGAATTTAATCAATGGAGAAAAACAGAAGACAAACACTTCAATGAATTAGATGGATGAGTATGTTGTTGGGGTTATCAATTTCATCTTATCCACTCTCATATACTTTTAGGAATTCATCATTCTTTTCATCAATTGCTAATGCCACTCTCGAAATCACCTTGCAAGAAGGCCTATCCTTAATTACGAGTTCATACAATTCCTAGCATTCCTAGTAATTAGTTCTGAAGTGCAGGACCTTAAAGGCAACCAATATGCTATTGGGAGAAATTCCCCAGATCTAGACTTCCTCGTACGTTCCCGTATTGACAAAATCAATAATCATGGCAATGAATGAGTTAAACAAAGCAAGCAATAAGCAAAGAGGACAAACCCTAGCTAAAGATGAAAGAAAGCATATATCTTAATATAAGACGTTAAAATAAATTCCATATATGAGAGTTTCACAAGACTACATTGATTCCCCAACAACAATACAAAGTTTAGTTCACCATATTCATGGTGAACCTAGATGAACAATAATGAAAGAATGAAAGATAGGACCCTAGAAAGACGAGGAGGTAGCCTGAGCATCCAAGATCTTTCTTCAAGGGGTGGAAAAGAGAGTGTTTGCTTCATCTCTGCCAAAGATACAAACCCTAGGACGTCCTAAAGCTTATATACTATTCTAAAATTACAGAAAATTAGGCCCAAGCCCAAAATAGTGCCGCTCAGCGGTAAGTGCGTGAGTTGTTTTTCTCCCCTCAGCGGCCTTTTCACCCCTCAACGGAGCCAACGTGACTGCCTGAGTTCCGCTCAGTGGTAAACTGCCACTGTGCGGCAGTTGCGGCTTCTCCTTTTGCACTTTTTGATGTCTTTTCTGATTCCATCTCTATCCTTCTTCACTTCTTTCACCAAATTCACCTTAAAACATGCATAAAAACACTGAAATCAAGCATAAACCTGTCCAGCTCTCTTATTTCTAAAAATATAACCAAAAGCATGATTTCAAGCTAGTTTCTAAGTGTTAAAGGTTGCTTTTAGTATCAATTTTAAGCATGAAAATAACAGTTTTTCAACTGTTATCACAACCCCAAACTTAGAACTTTGCTTGTCCTCAAGCAAACAAGATGTAACTCAATCTTCTACCAATCTTTATAATGGTTCACTCATTCAAAAATCCTCTTTTCAAGATAAGTAAAACTTCAATCAAACTCATGACAAAGATTTCAATCAAGATGTACACATGCTTTGGTGTTCACAAAGTCACTTAATATCCAACAAATGCTATTTTTCATGAATGATCAATCAAATAAGCATGGATGTTCATGTGCTCATGGAATATTTCCTCACTAAGTACAGTGTTTCACTCAAACACAAGTGTATAAGAGGTAATCACTCATTCACTCTACTATCACAATGTCACATGAATTGTCTTTGCCTTTCATTTAACCACAATCAAATAAATTCACAAGCATGCATCATCACAAGGACTTTTTCAATGGCTTATAATGTGGCTGGGCTAACAAGAACATTGGTTTTTCTAGATCACAAAACCCTTGAGTTAAGAGAAACATATAAACACAATCATTCTTATTTACTCCCAACTTTCTTTTGCATTGAGCTTTGCTTTTTCTTTTCTTTTCTTTTCTTTCTCTTTTTCTCTTTCTTTTCATATTCTTATTTCTTAGCAGTTAGCTCAATGCTTTCAATTTCCTTTTATATTTTCCAACAACCCCAAACTTGAACATTTATCAATACCACAAAATATTTTCTACTTAACTCAAGGTAAAGCTTTTCAACAAGGGTTTTCACATCATGTTCAAGGCTAAGGGTTCAAAGGATAGAACACAAAGAGTTCTCTTTTAGTGGCTAATCATGAAATTGGCTAATATAAGGGTTACCAACAAATGGCCTTGATCATATGATGCAAACAAGCAAGTAATTCAATCATAGAAAACTTGGGCAAAGTCATTAATGCTTCCAAAGAATAGCATTCATTCACATAAACTCTGGAGCTCAAAACCTCACACATAAGCTCATTCACATTTGACATAAACATCCTACTTAATATCACAATCACAATCACAACATCATACATTTGTTCACAAAGCTTGTGAATCACCTGTATAAGCATATAATGTACATCTCCACATCAATCAATATCAAAGCATCACCAAGCATTACTTTATCAAACAATCACAATCACAAGCAAACCATCATAACAGACAAAGTTTTCAATTGAGTACATCAAACCCTATTCTAAAAACAAAAGTGATTGATAAAACAAATCCTACTCTAGTGCTTTGAAAAACTCAACCCCATTAATGATGCTCTCTCCCAACCCCAAGCTTATATGGAAAACTAGTGAGAAAGTGAGTGGAAGGGAGATTTTCTAAAGAGGAATGAAAGGAAAAATGTAGAGAACCTTTGGAAAAGTGTTTAGGAGTGTGTGTGCAGAGAAGAATCTAAAAATAGAGACCAAAGCGTGACTTAGGGTATAAAAATACCCTAATGGACTCAGGTTCCGCTAAGGGGCAACATAAACCCATTTTACGACACTACCGCTCAGCGGCACTTTCGTGTTGTGCTTTTCTTCTTCCTAGCTTAACCTAGGTGCCTCCTACTCATGCTCCTCACTTGCTCCCTGCAATTAAGTTCTCAGATCACTCAAACATTCAATCCCTATCATGCAACTAAAGCAGAATCAAAACAAACAATACAGATAAAATCAATCAACTGGGTTGCCTCCCAGGTAGCGCTTGTTTAACGTCACGAGCCTGACCCAAAATCCTCCAGCACCCTTCAGTAGATGCAAATCTTTCTTACCAACACCCATCAGTAGGTGTATACAAACATAGTATCCTTCAGTAGATACTCTTCCGCCTAACATCCATCAGTAGATGTAAACCCTGTAACAAACTTATAACAAAAACAAAAATACCCAAAAGTTCAAAATTACATCACCAAACCAAAAATTAAAAGTTCTTAAATCACTGGGTTGCCTCCCAGTAAGCGCTCTTTTAACGTCACTAGCTTGACCTAATAAAGTTCAAGGTCCTTCTTCCTGGTTGATGTCCATATTCCACCAACTCCTCAACTGCTTCCGGTGTACTGTTTTGACTCTTCTAGAATATGGAGACTCTATCTCTATCATCTCCTTTTCTTTATAGCCTTTCACAACCCACAACTTGTTTTTGAATCTCACAGGTGTACCCAGTTGGAGTTGTTCTTTCATCCAGTCATCAGGAACTTTTCTTCCTCTTCTAATCTTTTATTTTTTTGGTACCTGAAACAATAAACAATGTTTACCTGAAACAATAAACAATAAACAATTTATGAACACCGAAAAATGGCGCCACAAAATTGTTTAACAATCGGCAAGTGTGACCGAATCGTATCAAGTAATAAACTCTGTAAGACCAAGTATCGTTCTCCCAAAGGACTCACGGCCTAGTTTAGCTATATGATTTGTTGATTATTTAAGACTTAAGAACAAATTGATTGTAGGTTTTAATGCAAGAGACAATAATTAAATATGTATGCATGAATTTGATCAATGGAGAAAAATAGAAGACAAACACTTCAATGAATTAGATGGATGAGTATGTTGTTGGGGTTATCAATTTCATCTTATCCACTCTCATATACGGCGCCAAAAATTTATGAACACCGAAAAACGGCACCAAAAACTTGTTTAACCCTCGGCAAGTGTGACCGAATCGTATCAAGTAATAAACTCGGCAAGTGTGCATGAATTTGATCAATGGAAAAGAGGAAAACAAACACTTTAATGAATTAAATGGATGAGTATGTTGTTGGGGTTATCAATTTCATCTTGTTCACTCTCATATACTTTAGGAATTCATCATTCTTTTCATCAATTGCTAATGTCACTCTCTAAATCACCTTGCAAGAAGGCCTATACTTAATTACGAGTTCATACAATTCCTAGCATTCCTAGTAATTAGTTCTGAAGTGCAGGAGCTTAAAGGCAACCAATATGCTATTGAGAGAAATTCCACGGATCTAGACTTCCCCGTACGTTCCCGTATCGACAAAATCAATAATCATGGCAATGAATGAGTTAAACAAAGCAAGCAATAAGCAAAGAGGAAAAACCCTAGCTAAAGATGAAAGAAAGCATATATCTTAATATAAGACGTTAAAATAAATTCCATATATGAGAGTTTCACAAGACTACATTGATTCCCCAACAACAATACAAGGTTTAGTTCATCATATTCATGGTGAACCTAGATGAACAATAATGAAAGAATGAAAGATAGAACCCTAGAAAGAGGAGGAGGTAGCCTGAGCATCCAAGATCTTCCTTCAAGGGGTGGAAAAGAGAGTGTTTGCTTCGTCTCTGCCAAAGATACAAACCCTAGGACGTCCTAAAGCTTATATACTATTCTAAAATTACAGAAAATTAGGCCCAAGCCCAAAATAGTGCCGCTCAGCGGTAAGTGTGTGAGTTGTTTTTCTCCCCTCTGCGGCCTTTTCACCCCTCAGCGGAGCCAACGTGACTGCCTGAGTGTCGTTCAGCGGTAAACTGCCGCTGAGCGGCAGTTGCGGCTTCTCCTTTTGCACTTTTTGATGTCTTTTCTGATTCCATCTCTATCCTTCTTCACTTCTTTCACCAAATTCACCTTAAAACCTGCATAAAAACACTGAAATCAAGCATAAACCTGTCCAGCTCTCTTATTTCTAAAAATATAACCAAAAGCATGATTTCAAGCTAGTTTCTAAGTGTTAAAGGTTGCTTTTAGTATCAATTTTAAGCATGAAAATAATAGTTTTTCAACTGTTATCAATAGGATCCTTACTGTATCTAACTGCTAGTAGACCAGACATTATGCAAAGTGTATGTGTGTGTGCTAGGTACCAAGCTAATCCTAAAGAACCTCATCTAATTTCTGTCAAATGGATTTTGAAATACCTTAAAGGAACCACATCTTTTGGACTTTGCTATCCTTCTGATGCTTCACCTAGTTTGATAGATTATTCTGATGTAGATTATGGCGATTGTAAAATTGATAGGAAAAGTACTAGTGGAACGTGTCATTTTCTGGGCTGTTCTTTAGTGTCTTGGCATTCAAAGAAACAAGCTCGTGTAGCCTTGTCTACCACTGAAGCTGAATACATTGCTATCGAAAATTTTTGTGCCCAAATTTTATGGATGAAACAACAACTGGAGGATTTTGATATCTTCCTTGATCATATTCCTCTGAAATGTGATAATACTAGTGCTATCAACCTAACTAAGAACCCCATAATGTACTGAAGAACTAAGCACATTGAAATTAGACATCATTTCTTGAGAGACCAAATTCAAAAGGGAGATTTCCAAATTGAATACATTGACACTTTACATCAATTAGCTGATATCTTCACTAAAGCACTACCTAAAGATAGATTCTATGAGCTTAGAAGAGAGTTAGGGGTGTTAGATATGTCTTAAACTCCATATTTATGAAATTTTCTCAATTCTCATAAGATCAGTGCTTTTAATCGATTATCATAGGATAATAATCGATTATTTTTGGCTTTGGCAAAAGCCTGTATACGCATATAATCGATTATACCATAGAACAATCGATTATTCATATTCAAACCAAAAGCTGGACATTCATGAGAAGGTAATCAATTAACTTCATACATAATCGATTATTACACAATTTCTTAAAAGTGACTTATGAGCAGATAATCGATTATCACGCGATCTGTATCAAAAATATAGTCGTTGCAGTGAATCCTAACGGCTGGAAACGGTCATAAACGACTAGTTTCTCCATTTTTCTTATAAATAGCCCCCTATAATCGATTAATGCTCACTTCTTTGCACCCAGAACACTGCTGCACCCAAATCTGAACCAAATGTCTTCATCTTTCTTCTTTCCTACCAAAGTTTCCCTTTGTCCACTTCTCTCATGGTTGATTCAAGAAGAACCCGAAGGAGGACTGCTGGTGCTTCTTCCTCTCGTTACCGAAATGTTCGTCCTACTTCCATTGAAGGTTGGATTTCAGATGAGGAGAAGCATGGTGACTATGTCCATTTCTGGCAAGAACGACGAATTATGGCGGTAAAGTTCATCCGCCTTGACTTTTATCGTTTTTATGGCTTTCAATTTCCAAATCTGTTTCATTCTCAAGGACTTACTCATCTCGTGGAGAAAAAAGGGTGCATCTAACCTGATCTCATCCGGGTATTCTACTTCAATATTTGTTTTCGTGACGGCATCATCACAACAAAAGTGAAAGGTGTCCCTATAATTCTGGATGATGACATATGGACGAATGTCGCACAACTCACACTATGGGATGATGCTGTCAAAGTCCATCTTGGAGTTCCAGACTTCAATCGTCTCCTCGCCTTTCAATCCTTTTTGCGCCATCCTGAACAACAAATCAATCGTCGACAGCTGCTTGTGGGTGGATTCAAGGTTGAAGAAAGGATGATTCACTATGTAATTGTGTAGCTCCTATGTCCTCATGCCACTAACCATGCTCAATGCTCGGAGCAAGATCTTCTACTACTATATGGGCTTTTAAATCACATCCACATTGATTGGCCAACACTCATCTCCGACACCATGGTAAAGGTCAAAAAATATACTTATCATTTTCCATATGTACTTCTCATCTCTCGAATTTTAGAATACAAAGGTGTAAGTGTGGAAGGAGAACTCACTACCGGCATTCAAGCAATTGACACTGAAATTGGTGAGACAACATTTCGCCAAATGGGTTTTGTTGCTCGTGGTCGTGTGATCATTCACAAGGATGATGATCACCATGAAGACGCCAATGACGATATGGACACCCATATGGCTGATCCAGTCCCAGCTGCTACCTTTGCTGATGCTGGTCCTTCTCACATGCCTTCCTCTTCATCCCTGACTATGGAGGAGCATTTAGCAAACCTGTCAAAACAAATGGAGGATATGTGTCTCTTTCAATAGACTCACTTTAGAGTTTACTTGTGTGAGTTTTGGGCTTCAGAGTTTTTGTGCATAAGTGTTATTACTTTGGAAGCATGAATGATTTTGCCCAAATTTTCTGTGATTGAACTACTTGCTTGTAGGTTTCATATGACCAAGGTCATCTTTTGTTATCCCTTATTCTTTTAGTCTTCACACGATTTTTTCCACTAAAAAAAAACAATTTGTCTTAACCTTTGAACCTTGAGCATTATGCATGTTTTGAAAACCCTTTGTGAAAATCTTTACCTTGAGTTAAGTTGAGAACATTTCATGAGGTATTGATAAAGGTTCAAGTTTGGGGTTACTGGAAAAATTGAAAAGAAAAAGCAATGAGCTAAGTAGTGAGTACATGAAAAGCAAAAGCAAAAGAAAAAGAAAAAAAAGAAAAGAAAAGAAAATCTCAATGAAAAGGAAAGCTGGGAAAAAGAAAGAGAGTTTGTGCTTGAATGATGAAATCATAAATGTCTCTCTTAACTCAAGGATTTTTCCGACCAGAAAAACCAATTTGCTTCCTAGCCCAAACATGTGACAAGCCATAAAAGGCCCTTGTGATGAGAACTTGCTTGTGAGTTTGTTTGATTATGGCTAAATGAAAGGCAAACTGACATTGTGATAGCAGAGTGAAAAAGTCACAAACACCTTACTGTACACCTTTGAGTTTAATGATACAATATTCAGTGCTTGAGTGATACACTCGAAAACAGTTGAAAAACTGTTATTTTTATACTTAAAATTGATATAAAAAACAACCTTTATGACTAGAAACCAGCTTGGAATCATGCTTTTGCTTATGTTTTTGGAAATAAAAGAGTTGGACAGGTTTTATGCTTAATTTCCTTGGTTTTGCAGGGTTTTGAGATGAATTTGATGAAAGAAGTGAAGTGAGACAGAGATGGAATCAGAAAAGGACACAAAAAGTGCCGCTCAACGCCAATTACTGTTGAGCAGCACTTTCAAGGACCCGTTGGTATCGCTGAGAGGTAAAAATGCAGCTGAGGGGCAAAATAGAAGACACGCTATTTCCACTGAGCGGTATTTACCGTTGAGCGCTTGATGCGGCTGTCGCGGCCCATCAAATTTGATATGCAAATAAATGTAGTATAGTGCTAGGAAGTGACTCCTAGGTCGTCTCTCAAGGACCAAATGTGGTTCGAGGCTTAGGTCAGACATGTAGTGGGGGGTTTGAAAGTGTTTTTTTGTGATTCAAAATGAACTAAATTAAAACTGGAAATTAGATATAACCAAACATAATTGAAAACATTGAAATAGATGAATAAAGCATGAAGACCGAACGATGCAAGTGAGGAAATTGAAAATGCAAGAAGATAAATAAGCCGAACCAAAACAATAAACTGAACATAATAGAAAACATAGTGAATTATAACAGTAAACTGAAACACTTAAAATGTCGTGCAGCTAGAATAAAACGAAATACAAAAGTGCGTGAATCCATTTGAATGCAATAAATAATTCAGAAAAAATATCATTGTGTCTGGAAAAAGAAACAAAGTTTAAGCTAAAAATTAAAATGCACACCGCGGAAATAAAGAAACAGAGCTTAGCTAATAAATGAAGTGCATATTCCAGCAGCATCCACGCACACATTGAAATCAGCGTCTATAACTATCTAAAAGCAAATTTGGATTTGACATTCAAAATTCCTTCAGGCCGTGACACTTGGAGCTCGGACGTGGCAGCCCTTTGCATATTCCAATTGCAAAGTAAATCTGTGTTTTCACCAAGAAAAATGAAATGTCCGTATGTGTGTTCATCGCTTCCCTCTAATAATGCATCAGCGCTTTGGAGCTATCCCCAATTGTTGGCCGTGAGCTGTGTGCCTCTCTTCAATTAATGCATGTCTGCTACCGAAATTCTAAAGGCAAGTTAAATGATAAATGAAAAAATCTTCCCTGGACAGTGTGTAGCTTGCAATTGAAAATCAAGTTACGTCTTCTTCCATAAGCAAAATGTAGAATGCAGTTGTGTGCTTTTTCTCCATGGCGGCTCCCCTTCACACGTCCAGCCCTCCCTCTTAAATGTTCCCTTCATTATATATGGTGGTTGCTGCCTATATTCCAACATGTCCAAGCTCTGTCCTGTGAAGCCCTCAATCTTCGTAGCCTTGCTGGATCAGACCAAATGAATGTCCGCGTGTGCATCTTCTATCCCGCTGCTGGACCTTTGTTTTGTTGGATGCCTTGCTGAAATTCTGAGTTTCCGTGTGCACCCCTCCTTTACGTTGCTGGTGGATGCTTCCACTTTGGGCCGTGTGCTCCCTTTCTTCAAGCTTGCTGGATGGGAGCTGTGATAACAGTTGAAAAACTCTTATTTTCATGCTTGAAATTGATACTAAAAGCAACCTTTAACACTTAGAAACTAGCTTGAAATCATGCTTTTATTCATATTTTCAGAAATAAGAGAGCTGGACAGGTTTATGCTTGATTCTAGTGTTTTTGTGCAGGTTTTAAGGTGAATTTGGTTAAAGAAGTGAAGAAGGAGAGAGATGAAATCAGAAAAGACATCAAAAAGTGCAAAAGGAGAAGCCGCAACTGCCGCTCAGCGGTTCTTTACCGCTGAGCGGCACTCAGAAGCTCACGGGGGATCCGCTGAGGGGCAAAATGGCCGGTGAGGGGAAGAAACCAACTCACGCACTTACCGCTGAGCGGCACACTTATGGGCTTGGGCCTAAATTTTCTGTAATTTTAGAATAGTATATAAGCTTTAGGACGTCCTAGGGTTTGTATCTTTGGCAGAAACGAAGCAAACACTCTCTCTTCCAACCCTTTGAAGGAGGATCTTGGATGCTCAGGCTACCTCTTCACCTTTCTAGGGTTTTATCTTCCATTCTTTCATTATTATTCATCTAGTTTCACCATGAATATGGTGAACTAAACCTTGTATTGTTGTTAGGGAATCAATGTAGTCTTGTGAAACTCTCATATATGGAATTTGTTTTTACATCTTATATTTAAGACCTATGCTTTCTTTCATCATTAGTTAGGGTTTTTCCTCTTTGCTCAATGCTTTCTTTGTTTAACTCATTCAGTGCATGATTATTGATTTTGTCGATACGGGAACGTACGGGGAAGTCTAGATCCGGGGAATTTCTCCCAATAGTATATTGGTTGCCGTTAAGCTCCTGCACTAAAAGAACTAATTATTAGGAATGCTAGGAATTGTATGAACTCGTAATTAGGGATAGGCCTTCTTGCAAGGTAATTTAGAGAGTGGCATTAACAATGATGAAAAGAATGTTGAATTCCTAAAGTATATGAGAGTGGATAAGATGAAATTGATAACCCCAACAACATACTCATCCATAGATTCCATTGAAGTGTTTGTATTTTGTTTTAGCCATTGATCAAATTCATGCATACATGTTTATTTTCTGTTTTGCATATTAAACTCCACTTATTTCGCTCTTAAGTCTTAAATAATCAACGAATCACATAATTAAACTAGGCCGTGAGTCCTTTGGGAGAACGATACTTGGTCTTACCGAGTTTATTACTTGAAACGATTCGGTCACACTTGCCGATTGTTAAACAAGTTTGTGGCGCCGTATTTCGGTGTTCATAAATTTGTCATCAAGTTTTTGGCGCCGTTGCCGGAAACTCGTGGTTTAACTCGTTAATTTGTGGGATTATTGATTATCTTTGACTTTAAGTTTGAATTTCTATTTTTATTTTTCTGTTTTTATTTTTTCTGTTTTTGTTTTATTTTATTTTATTTTATTTTATTTTATTTTATTTTATTTTATTCTCTGAATCTTATGTCTTCTCCTATATCTTTTTATGCTAACCAAATATTCTAGGGTTTTGTGTTCTTGTGTATGCTGGAGGCAATTCGAACTAGGAGCAAGATAATTGCAGAACCTCTTCTTGAAGGTTTAGACGAGAGTAGACGGAGGAGAAGAATCCGAACATCTAGAGAACTTTTCCCTCCTCCGGAAACTCTGTTGCAACCATCACCACAAGGTTCTGACCATAGCACAGAAAATATGGAGAACAATAATATCAGAAGAACTCTTGCTGATTACACCAATACAGCTGGACCTCAGCACTTTAACAGTATAGCTAGACCTAGAGTCAATGCAGCTAACATGGAGGTCAAACCAGCATTGATCCAACTGGTGAAGAGCAATCAATTCAATGGGTTATCTCATGAAAGCCCATATGAGCACCTCACTACATTTAATGAGATCTGCAACACAGTGAAAATCAATGGGGTGCGAGACGAAGCGATCAAACTTAGCTTGTTTCCTTTCTCATTAGGAGGCAATGCTAAGCTTTGGTTAAATTATTTTCCAGAGGGAAGTTTCACAGAGTGGGAAGCAGTGGTAACCAAGTTTCTAAATAAATACTTCCCACAATCAAAGGTGAACAAAGGCAAGCAACAAATTTCTTCATTCAGGCAGGGCATGGAAGAATCACTGGGTCATGCATGGGATAGATACAAAAGCTTGCTACGAAAAACACCCACGCATGGATTCGATGAAGTGGAAGTAGTCCTTACCTTCCTTGGAGGTCTTGGTTCACAAACCAAGATGATGCTTGATGCCTCAGCAGGAGGAAACATTAAATGGAAAACTCCAGAGGAAGCAACAGAAATTATTGAAAATATGGCTACTAGTGATAATGAGCTCAACAATGAAAGAGGAGCTCCTATGCAACAAAAAGGAGTTCTACAATTATAGACACATGATGCCTTGCTAGCACAAAATAAAATTCTAACTCAACAGTTATAGACTCTTACTAAAACACTTGCACAATTGCCTAAAGAGTTGAAAACTGCTGCACAGGTACAATCTCAGTTGTGTGAATTATGTGGAGGCGACCATATCAATGGTCAATGTGCCTTTCCAGCAGAAGCCGTGGAGGATGTGAATTACATGACCAATCAATACCGTCAAGGGAACTACAATCAAGGGTGGAAACCACACCCAAGCATTGGTCAAGGGCAAACTGGGCAAGCTGGTCAATTTAATAAGCAACATCAGCAACCCACCTTATGGCAGTAGATTTCTATGCTTAATGAAAGGTCCATGAGGATGGAAGACACTCTTAATAATTTCATACAGAAAACTGAGTCTACCCAAAAGAGCACTGAAGCTGCTATCAAGAATTTGGAGATTCAGATGGGGCAGATCACCAAGCAGGTGGAAGAAAGGCCAAATAGAAATTTTGGGGCTAATACTGAGGTTAACCCAGAGAAGAATGCAAGGTGGTAGAGAGTGCTAAAAATGAGATAGTTGAGTTAGACAAAGGAGAAACAGAAGAGAAAAGAGAAATAGAGAGCAAAAATACTTCTCCTTTTCCAATACATCAAGGGAAACAATTGGATTTCACAGAATTATTCAAGATGGTGGATAATGATGCACCTTGGGAGCAGATTTTACAACAAATTACAGTTTACACTAAATCTGATGAAGACGTCTCTACAAAGAAAAGACGTAGAGATGATGAGGCAAAGAAGTGTAAAACTGTTAAAAAGGAGCCATTCCCTCCAAAAGCAACAGATCCAGGAGGCTTTTCTATCCCTTGTACCATAGGGAAGAAAAGGATTAAAAAAAGCTCTTCTTGATTTAGGTTCAAGTGTTAACTTGATACCTTACTCTTTACTGGAGCAAATCGGCGATGTTAATATGAAACCTGTAAAGGTTAATTTAGTAATGGCCGATGGATCTTCAAAGGAACCATGTGGGATTGTAGAGGACATCATAGTTTGTGTTGGAAAACTCCAGTTCTTGGCAGACTTTGTGGTGATGAAGATGGAGACAGAAAAGATACCTATCATTCTTGGAAGACCGTTTATGAAAACGGCCAAAGCTATCATTGATGTAAACGAAGGTATAGTGGTGCTCCAGGACCGAGAGGAGAGAGTTGTTGTAGATGTCTTTAAAGATGAGACACAAACACAGGAGGAAGAAGCTAGTTATAAAGCTGCATTTCAAGATGCACACATGACTAGCCATAAAGATGAAAAGCCCAAGGTTACAGGTAACCATTGTTTGTTGTTTCAGGTGCATAAAGGAGAACAGATTGGAAGAGGAGGAAAAGTTCCTGATGACTGGAATAAGGAATCAATGTAGTCTTGTGAAACTCTCATATATGGAATTTGTTTTTACATCTTATATTTAAGACCTATGCTTTCTTTCATCATTAGTTAGGGTTTTTCCTCTTTGCTCAATGCTTGCTTTGTTTAACTCATTCAATGCATGATTATTGATTTTGTCGATACGGGAACGTACGGGGAAGTCTAGATCCGGGGAATTTCTCCCAATAGTATATTGGTTGCCGTTATTAGGGATAGGCCTTCTTGCAAGGTAATTAGGGAGTGGCATTAACAATGATGAAAAGAATGTTGAATTCCTAAAGTATATGAGAGTGGATAAGATGAAATTCATAACCCCAACAACATACTCATCCATATATTGCATTGAAGTGTTTGTATTTTGTTTTAGCCATTGATCAAATTCATGCATACATGTTTATTTTCTGTTTTGCATATTAAACTCCACTTATTTCGCTCTTAAGTCTTAAATAATCAACGAATCACATAACTAAACTAGGCCGTGAGTCCTTTGGGAGAACGATACTTGGTCTTACTGAGTTTATTACTTGAAACGATTCGGTCACACTTGCCGATTATTAAACAAGTTTGTGGCGCCGTATTTTGGTGTTTATAAATTTGTCATCCAGCTGCTTGGATGCTGGACCCGATTTCTCCTTGCTGCCGTGTGCTTCAATTGAAAGACGTGGCAGCCCTTTGCTTTGCTGGACCTGCTCCTCACGTGTTGTTGCTTCTCCTTGCTTTATTTCCTTACCGCTCGTTCATTCTTAAAGCAAAGAAAAAGGAGCTTCTCCAATTCCAGCTCATCATCGTGTGGACACTCATTGCCCAAATTGAAATCCGCACCTCCTATTACTAAATGAAATCAGCCCTTTTCTCATTTCAGCCCATGAGTAAATTCAATTTCCACCTCCTCACCGTGCAACCTCTTCCAAGCACGTCCTGGATGTCACTCCTCCTTCTTGTGCACACTATTTTTTGTGGAGAGTCTCAAATTATGTAACAACCCTCCAAATGTCCCAAAATATATTTTCAAAATTTTTCCTTCAATTAATAATGCAAATAATTAGCTCAGATAATTCAAATTAATTAAAATAAGAATTTCCGGTCAAATTAAGCACAATTAGCAAAAATGGGAAAATACTGGACATTCAAGCACAATTCTCTGATTAAATCCGGTACAATAAACTAAGTGATGTCAAGAAAATGTTGACTCATCAAAATAGACCACACTTAGTCTTTTGCACTCCTAGGCAAAATCAAGATGCAAATCAAGGAATAGTTCAGAGGACATCAGGGGTACGACACAAACTCAACACACAGAAAACAAAGTCTCACAAGGAAACAAACAAAATTACTCGGTCCTCAAGAAATCTGGATAAAGAAAAGAAGTAGACAACATTCAACACAAAATCAAAGAAAGTAGATACTCATGAAATCATCCAAGCAATTCCAAGCATCACAAAATGATCAATCAGCTCAAGAGGTGAATCAAAAGCAACAGAACCTCGTAGATTCACTATTAGTGTATCTCTCAAGTGTCTAAGGTAAAGAATTTCAACTCAATGTACTCAAGTAAACAAGCAACAATAGACTTGGCAAGCCTCTCATGTCAACACTCAAAACATATGCATGTTCAAATCAAAAGGTTTTTTCATGGTTGTAATGGGGCCAAGGACAAGGGAGGATATAATATGGATGACAAGTTACAAACAAAGAGAAATATAGGAGCAATGGGGAACAAGTGTAAACACAGTCAAATCACACCCAAAACCTCTAATTTAATCCTCTTCTTGACTCCAGTATTCACAATTTTTTTTTTATTTCTCTATATATATTTTTGTTCATCCTGTCTCTTTCCTTTTCTCTCTTTAGCACACAATTATAAGAAGCAAGATATAAATCATATTTCCAAAAACAAAACAAGAAGAGGAACCAACTAGCTAATTCATAAGAATCCCCAAGGAGACCACACTTGTTCACAAGACACTTCCAAAGCTCCAAAATTCCCTAAGGTTAAGGTAATCATGGTTTTTCACTTAGGGCTAGTGTATGAGCTTCAAAAAAAGGAAACGAGGAAATTATTTGCTCAAAAGGGGTTATCAAAGGATTAGAACAAGGTAAGCTTATTTGGCTAGAGAGGCTCAAGAACAAAACTGCCTTTATCACTTCCAAACATGCATATCAATCAAGAATTGTCAATAAGAGTCAAGCCAAGGCATATGCGCAAGCAATAAAGAGACATATCACACACAAGAAAGAACATAAAGTGGCTCAAATCTCACACAGGGTAATTGTGTCACAATCAATTCAACCTCTCAAACATCATAATCATCTTCCAACCATTAAAAAGCAAGGATTTCCAACCAATCAGAGTATCAATGAAGTGAAAGACACATCTACAACCTAAACAAAGTCCCGAAATCAAGAGAAACATGTAAAACTGTACAAAGACAAAACAAAAATTACGTAGAAAAGAAAAAAAAAATTAACACGGAAAACAAAAACTAACAAAGAAAATAAATCAGAATCTCCTCCAATAGACCACACTTAAACTACACAATGTCCTCAATGTGTCATGAGCATAAGATCAGAAATCAAAATAGTGAACAGATCATGGACAAGTGCAATAAAAGTAGCGAAAGGGGGAGAAGGAAAAGGAAAACTCCTCTAGTCATGGTGGCAGTTGCCAATTTTGGACTATCAAGGAGATGTCTTCCACCACAGGATCCAACAAGGAAGTTTTGAGGAAGAATTGCTTCATCCTCCAGATTTGATCTAGCAAGGAAATGTCTTCCACAATTGGATCTAAGAAGGAAGGATTGTTGATGAGCGGGTTCAGCCGGTGCCTATTGATCTTCAAACTGTTGTGTATGTAAGCACCTTTATCTTCCACTGTGGGTGCATGTTAGTCAAATTCATGTGTACCTCCTGCAATAGGGTTACTTCAATGTGGTTCCAAAGAAATGACATGCAGAGGTATAACACCCAATCCCGGTGTAATAGGCTCAACCTCAGATATACCCTCAGAACATGAATCAAGTTCAAATTTAGAAGCAATATCAACAACAGACTCATATTCATGTTTAGTGCATGGAGAATAAACATTCGGATATGATAGCAAAAAGTGGTTCTCATCATTCAGAGAGGGAGAATTAGAAACATGCTCAGCAACAATATGATTATCAATAACATACCCATCAACAACATAATCATGAACAACATAATCATGAACAACATAATCATCAACGACATAATCATACTGAGGTATGTTTACCTCCACTTCCTTGACGGTTGCTAGAGTGTGGGAAGATGAAGGTGGTCTACTGATAACGGTTGAAAAACCGTTATTTTTATGCTTAAAATTGATATCAAAGCAACCTTTAAGACTTAGAAACTAGCTTGAACTCATAGTTTTGCTTTAGTTTTGTGAATAAGAGAGTTGAAAGTGAATTTAATGGTTTTGTGCAAGATTCCCTTTATTTTGTAGGCTAATTGAATGATTTGAAAGAAGAATTGAAGTACCGAATGATTGAAGTGCTGAAAAGTAAACCAGAAACCAGAAAAGTCAACCAGTCAACCAGAAAAGTCAACTAGTCAACCAGAATGCTGAAAAGTCAACCAGAATGCAGAAAAAAATGTGACCGAGTGGCGCTGAGCGGAAATTTCGCGCCGAGCGACAGTTTTCAGGTGCCGAAATCACCGCTGAGGGGCAAAACAGCAGTTGGGGGGCAACATGGATCATGCGCTAGTACCGTGATGAGAGGGTCGCACCTCCCACAAAAGTTGATTGCATAAAAGAATGCAGTATAGTGCTAGGAAGTGACTCCTAGGTCGTCTCTCAAGGACCAATTGTGGTTCAGGTAATAGGTCGAACACATTAGGGGGGGTTTGAAAAGGTTTTGCAAAAATTAAAGAACTTAATAAAGACACAGATGCAAACAAACTAATTTAAGCTAGCATGGTTATTAAACTAGGACTATTAAAAGCCTTAGATAACATTCAAACATCAAAGACTGTTACAAACTGATTAACAAACACAGTTAAAAATAATTAAATGCAACACTAACTCAAACACATAAACTCAACCTATTAATTAAATTAATTAAAAACCAAAGAAATCAACAAGCCTAATTTAATCCTAGCAAATTACTTGTCATAATGGCAATTAACAAATTAATTTAAAAGTCCAATTGGCCAAAGAAAGAACACATGGCCGTGAGTCATCATGCACCCAAGTCAAACTTCAATTTCACCTTAAATAAGCCACAAAATGTGTTGACTTCTTCTCCCATGTGCACCATTTTTCAAGAAATTAAGCATGTGCCTTCCACACTCTCCAAGACCGTCCCCTCTCTCCTTCCATGCAGCAAAGAAATGATTTTATACACCAAAGCACACAATTTACGTGAACCACCAAGTGGAAATGCCAAAGAATGCTTCAAAGACCAATGTGCAAATGGAAGATACCATGGGTGCTCCTACCAATGTGCCAAGTAAGCTAAATCAAATGAAAACAAACTCTAAAAACCTCCATTTCTCATTGCAATTCACGGCTGGAACAAGCAAAGGCCAAATCTCAAAGTGGAAACATTCCTTGGGTCAAAACAAGCATCTTTTGTGTTGGTCCAAAAGTGGTAAAAATTAAATGAAGCAATTTCCTCTCTCCTACAAACTCCAAACGGTTTTTCTTCAAGAATTATGCATCCAAAAGCTTTCTTCCACTCTTCCATACAGAGAACAACTTCAAGAAACCAAAGTTAAAGTTGCAAATGAACACAAGAACAATAAACCCAAACTTCTACTCATCAACCCATCTTTAACACTACCATTTCTTCAAGTTTCTTTGCAAAAACGAAAATAATACTTAGACCATTAATTCCAGTTCTGTCCAGCCTCCATAACATCACCAAGATCTGATCCCAACCTTCTCTCAAGCATCAAAACCGAAAAATGCAAGAAAAGAGTTAAACCCACGACACCCACACATCATCTTAAGCTCTCTTCAACCTAAAACTACATAGAACTTCATTTTTATCATCCAACCATATAGAATGAGATAAAAACCGAGAGGAACAGCAGCAAAGGGAGAGGAAAACGAAATATAAAGTTACTCAAACCCAACATCCACCATGGAAATGCAAAGACAAGCTCCAAAACTCAAACTTCAAGCATCAAGAACAAGCAAATGGAAGTGGAAATGAATAGTTTTTCACCACCAATAAGCTAAGACAACCAAGAGTAAATTAAGAGAAGAAGAAAATCTGCATCTTGCTCATTGAAATGGCCAAAAACGAGACACCCAAGTCAAGCTCTCCATAAGAGTGTTCATACAAGAAACCCTAAGAGAGAAAAGCTCAAAAACGTCAAAAAAATGAAGTGTGTAAGAGTCTTTTTATGTGGTTGGCTAAGGCTCTCTAAAATGCCGAGAGTTTCTCCTCCAAATGGGGTCCACAATCAATTAAAAACCCTAATCAAAAAGGCACATGTCCTACAAATGGGTCTTTTTACAAAATTGCCCCTAAAAGGGTCCAAAACACCTAATTCTAATTAAGGGCTTCTAGAAAACGAAATTACAATTTTAATTAGAATCTAAATGACTAAATGTTGAGCCTTTGAGTGTGTCACGCCATATCCCAATGCTCCAGATGATGTTTCCACAACTTTCCTGCAACCAGAAATGCACTTAATCAGCTCAGAAAACCCAAATTAGCACAATTACGAATTTCCGACCAAATTAAGCAGAATTCAGAAAACGGGGAAATAATAGACAATTAAACATAATTCCTTGGTTTATTTAAGTGCAATAAACTAAATATAATTCAAGAAATAACGACTCATCATATCGCTTAGCGGTAGTGGGCTTGGACCGGTTTTCTTTTTTTTTTATGGGCTTGGGCCTAATTTTCTGTATTTTTAGAATACTATATAAGCTTTAGGACGTCCTAGGATTTGTATCTTTGGTTGGGAGGAAGCAGAAACACACTTTTCACCCCTTGGGGGTAGATTGGGAGATGGTGACGGCTCTCCTCTTCTCTTTCTAGGGTTTTTCTATCTCTTTCATTCTTTCATTATTGTTCATCTAGTTTCACCATGAATATGGTGAACTAAACTTTGTATTGTTCTTGGGGAATCAAAGTAGTCTTGTGAAACTCTCATATATGGAATTTTTGTTTTAACATCTTATTTTAAGATACATGCTTTCTTTCATCATTAGTTAGGGTTTTTCCTCTTTGCTTAAAGCTTGCTTTGTTTAACTCATTCAATGCCATGATTATTGATTTTGTCGATATGGGAACGTACGGGGAAATCTAGATCTGGGGAATTTCTCGGCATATTGGTTGCCGTTAAGCTTCTACACTTAAGAATTAATTATTAGGGATGCTACGAATTGTATGAACTCATAATTAAGGATAGACCTTCTTGCAAGGTGATTTAGAGAGTGGCATTAGCAATAGATGAAAAGAATGATGAATTCCTAAAAGTATATGAGAGTGGATAAGATGAAATTGATAACCCTAACAACATACTCATCCATCTAATTCATTAAAGTGTTTGTATTCCTCTTTTCCATTGATCAAATTCATGCATACATGTTTAATTACTGTCTTTTGCATTTAAAACCTACAATCAATTGTTCACAAGTCTCAAATAATCAACAAATCATATAGCTAACTAGGCTGTTAGTCCTTTGGGAAAACGATACTTGGTCTTACCTAGTTTTATTACTTGATACGATTCGGTCACACTTGCCGATTGTTAAACAAGTTTGTGGCGCCGTTTTTCGGTGTTCATAAATTTGTCATCAAGTTTTTGGCGCCGTTGCCGGGGACTCGTGGTTTAACTAGTTCATTTGTGTGATTATTGATTATCTTTGACTTAAATTTTGAATTTTGAAATTTGAATTTCAGTTTTTTATTTTTTCAGTTTTTATTTTATTTTATTTTATTTTATGTTTTTATTTTTTTTCTGTTTTCTGTTTTTATTTTTTGTTTTTATTTTTCTATTTTTATTTTATCTTCTTATCTCTGATTCTTTATCTATCTTCTCCATCTTTTTGTGCTAACAAATATTTTCTAGAAGTTTTGTGCCTAATGCTTGCAGGATACAATTCAGACAAGAATTTAACTATATGGGCACTCAATTCTACCAAAGTAATCTCAACCATTGGTGGGAACCTCACTCAAGCATGGATCAAAGTCAATTTTGGCAAGCTCCCGGACAATTTGAGAATCAACCACAACAAAAATGGCAGCAACAACCCTTTCTATCGGCAAGAATGCCAGCATTGGAGGACACACTTCAACAATTTTTGCAACATTCCATCTCTACTCAGAAAAACATTGAAGAATCATGTAAAAGGATGGAGATGAACCTTCGTTACATTAGTCAGAGATTGAACGATTTTAAGGTTAATATTGAAGTTAACCCTAAGGAGGAAGGTAAAGCCATTGTCACTGAAAGTGACAAGATTTTTGATGAGAAAAAAATAGGGAGAGATGAGGAAAAGATAGAGAGAAAAGAAAAAGAAGAGTTGAGTGAGAAAGATAAAGATGAAGAAAAAGAAAAAGAAGTGGTTGAGAGAGAAGAGAGAAAGAAAATTTGTGTGAAAATAAAGAAGTTGAGAAGAAAAAGAGAAGGGAAGAAAAAAATAAGAGAAAAGAAAAAGAGAAAATTTAGGGAGAGGAAAAGTAAGAAAAAGAAGATGAGAGGAAAGAAGAAGGAATCATATGGAAAACTCCATCTTCATCCAAAGAAGTATCATAGGAAGGAAAAGAAATTTAAGTGCTTCATGGAAATCTTCAAGAAATTGGAGATTAAAGTTCCTATGATTGAGACATTGCAACAGGTTCCTGGTTTGATCAAATTTCTGAAGAAGTTCAGTAGAAAGAAGAAGAAAAAGAAGAAGGAACTTAAGCTTTATTGGCTCAAGCTAGTGACGTTAAAAGAGCGCTTGTTGGGAGGCAACCCAATGATTTAAGAACTTTTAATTTTTGGTTTGGTGATGTAATTTTGAACTTTTGGGTACTTTTGTTTTTGCTATAAGTTTATTACCGGGTTTACATCTACTGATGGATGTTAGGCGGAAGAGTATCTACTGAAGGATACTATGTTTGTATACACCTACTGATGGGTGTTGGTAAGAAAGATTTGCATCTACTGAAGGGTGCTGGAGGATTTTGGGTCAGGCTCGTGACGTTAAACAAGCGCTACCTGGGAGGCAACCCAGTTGATTGATTTTATCTGTATTGTTTGTTTTGATTCTACTTTAGTTGCATGATAGGGATTGAATGTTTGAGTGATCTGAGAACTTAATTACAGGGAGCAAGTGAGGGGAATGAGTAGGAGGCACCTAGGTTAAGCTAGGAAGAAGAAGAACACTTCACGAAAGTGCCGCTGAGCGGTAGTGTCGCAGAATGGGCTTAGGTTGCCCCTTAGCGGAACCCGAGCCCATTAGGGTATTTTATACCCTAAGTCACGCTTTGGCCTCTATTTTCAGATTCTTCTCTGCACACACACTCCTACACACTTTTCCAAAGGTTCTCTACATTTTTCCTTTCATTCCTCTTTAGAAAATCTCCCTTCCACTCACTTTCTCACTAGTTTTCCATCTAAGTTTGGGGTTGGGAGAGAGCATCATTGATGGGGCTGAGTTTTTCAAAGCACTAGAGCAGGATTTGTTTTATCAATTTGTTTCTAGAATAGGATTTGATGTACTCAATTGGAAATTTTGTCTGTTGTGATGGTTTGCTTATGATTGTTGTTTGATAAGTAATGCTTGATGATGCTTTAATATTGATTGATGTTGAGATGTGCACATTATATGCTTATACAGGTGGTTCACAAGCATTGTGAACAAATGCAAGATATTGTGATTGTGATTATGATTCTAAGTAGAATGTTATATGTGGAATGTGAATGAGCTTATATGTGAGGTTTTGAGCTCCAGAGTTGTTATTGAATGAATGCTATTACTTTGAAAGCATGAATGATTTTGCCCAGGTTTTCTATGATTCAATCAATTGCTTGTTTGCATCATATGATCAAGGCCATATGTTGGTAACCCTTTTATTAGCCAAATGCATGATTTTAGCCCACAAAAGAGAGCACTATGTGTTCTATCCTTTGAACCCGTAGCCTTGAATATAATTTGGTAACCCCTTGTGAAAAGCTTTACCTTGAGTTAAGTAGAAAATATTTTGTGGTATTGACAAATGTTCAAGTTTAGGGTTGTTGGAAAATAGAAAGGGAATTGAAAGCATTGAGCTAAGAGCTAAGAATTTAAGTATGTGAAAAGATAAAGAAAAAGAGAAAGAAAAGAAAAGAAAAGGCAAAGCTCAATGCAAAAGAAAGTTGGGAATAAGTAAGAATGGTTGTGTTTATATGATTCTCTTAACTCAAGGGTTTTGTGATCTAGAAAAACCAATTTTCTTGTTAGCCCAGCCACATTATAAGCCATAGAAAATTCCTTGTGATGATGCTTTCTTGTAAGTGTTTTTGATTGTGGTTAAATGAAAGGCAAAGTTGATTCATGTGACATTGTGATAGTAGAGTGAATGAGTGAATACCTCTTATACACTTGTGTGTTTGAGTGAAACACGTTATCTAGTGAGGAAAGATTCCATGAACATATAAGAACATCTTTGCTTAGTTGATTGATCATTGATGAAAAGTAGCATTTGTTGGATAGTATGTGATTGTGTGAACACTAAAGCATGTGCATGTCTTGATTGAAATCTTTGCAATGAGCTGAATTGAGCACTTACTGATCTTGAAAAGGGAGTTTTGAATGTGGTGAACCATTATATGGATTGATGGAAGACTGAGTTACATCTTGTTTGCTTGAGGACAAGCAAAGTTTTAAGTTTGGGGTTGTGATAACGGTTGAAAAACCGTTATTTTTATGCTTAAAATTGATACCAAAAGCAACCTTTAAGACTCAGAAACTAGCTTGAACTCATAGTTTTGCTTTAGTTTTGTGAATAAGAGAGTTGAAAGTGAATTTAATGGTTTTGTGCAAGGTTCCCTTTATTTTGTAGGCTAATTGAATGATTTGAAAGAAGAATTGAAGTACCGAATGATTGAAGTGCTGAAAAGTAAACCAGAAACCAGAAAAGTCAACCAGTCAACCAGAAAAGTCAATCAGTCAACCAGAAAAGTCAACTAGTCAACCAAAATGCTGAAAAGTCAACCAGAATGCAGAAAAAAATGTGACCGAGTGGCCCTGAGCTGCAGTTTTCAGGTGCCAAAATCACCGCTAAGGGGCAAAAAAGCAGCTGGGGGGCAAAATGGATCATGCGCTAGTATCGCTCAGCGGTAAAATACCGCTGAGCGCCATTCTAAGTGGGCTTGGACCGGTTTTCTTTGGTTTTTATGGGCTTGGGCCTAATTTTCTGTATTTTTAGAATAATATATAAGCTTTAGGACGTCCTAGGGTTTGTATCTTTGGCTGGGAGGAAGCAGAAACACACTTTTCACCCCTTGGGGGTAGATTGGGAGATGGTGACGGCTCTCCTGTTCTCTTTCTAGGGTTTTTCTATCTCTTTCATTCTTTCATTATTGTTCATCTAGTTTCACCATGAATATGCTGAACTAAACTTTGTATTGTTGTTGAGGAATCGAAGTAGTCTTGTGAAACTCTCAGCCATCTAGGGTTTCTTGTGTTTTAATATCTTATTTTAAGATACATGCTTTCTTTCATCATTAGTTAGGATTTTTCCTCTTTGCTTAAAGCTTGCTTTGTTTAACTCATTCAATGCCATGATTATTGATTTTGTCGATATGGGAACGTACGGGGAAATCTAGATCCGGGGAATTTCTCCCAATAGCATATTGGTTGCCGTTAAGCTTCTGCACTTAAGAATTAATTATAAGGGATGCTAGTGATGACAAATTTATGAACACCGAAAAACGGCGCCAAAAACTTGTTTAACCCTCGGCAAGTGTGACCGAATCGTATCAAGTAATAAACTCGGCAAGTGTGCATGAATTTGATCAATGGAAAAGAGGAAAACAAACACTTTAATGAATTAAATGGATGAGTATGTTGTTGGGGTTATCAATTTCATCTTGTTCACTCTCATATACTTTAGGAATTCATCATTCTTTTCATCAATTGCTAATGCCACTCTCTAAATCACCTTGCAAGAAGGCCTATCCTTAATTATGAGTTCATACAATTCCTAGCATTCCTAGTAATTAGTTCTGAAGTGCAGGAGCTTAAAGGCAACCAATATGCTATTGGGAGAAATTCCCCGGATCTAGATTTCCCCGTACGTTCCCATATCGGCAAAATCAATAATCATGGCAATGAATGAGTTAAACAAAGCAAGCATTAAGCAAAGAGGAAAATCCCTAACTAAAGATGAAAGAAAGCATAAGTCTTAAAATAAGATGTTAAAACAAATTCCATATATGAGAGCTTCACAAGACTACATTGATTCCACAACAACAATACAACGTTTAGTGCACCATATTCATGGTGAAACTAGATGAACAATAATGAAAGAATGAAAGAGATAGAAAAACCCTAGAAAGAGAAGAGGAGAGTCGTCACCATCTCCCAATCTACCCCCAAGGGGGTGAAAAAGTGTGTTTCTGCTTCCTCCCAGCCAAAGATACCAACCCTAGGAGGTGCAAGTCCTTAAATAGGGCATAAAAATAACATAAAACAAGTCCTTAAATAGGGCATAAAAATAACATAAAACAAGTCCAAGCCCATAAAAACAAAAGAAAACCGGTCCAAGCCCACTTAGAATGGCGCTTAGCTGTATTTTACCGCTGAGCGGTAATACCGCATGATCCATTTTGCCCCCAGCTGTTGTTTTTGCCCCTCAGCGGTGATTTTGGCTCCTGAAAAGTGCCACTCAGCGGTATTTTACTGCTCAGGGCCACTCAGTCACACTTTTTGTGCGTTCTGGTTAGTTTTTCAGCATTCTGTTTGACTTTTCTGGTTGACTGGTTGACTTTTCTGGTTTCTGATTGACTTTTCAGCACTCCAATCATTCGGTACTTCAATTCTTCTTTCAAATCATTCAATTAGCCTACAAAATCAAGGGAATCTTGCAAAAAACAATTAAATTCACTTTCAACTCTCTTATTCACAAAACTAAAGCAAAAATATGAGTTCAAGCTAGTTTCTAAGTCTTAAAGGTTGCTTTTGGTATCAATTTTAAGCATAAAAATAACGGTTTTTCAACCGTTATCAGCTAGGAATTGTATGAACTCGTAATTAAGGATAGGCCTTCTTGCAAGGTGATTTAGAGAGTGGCATTAGCAATAGATGAAAAGAATGATGAATTCCTAAAAGTATATGAGAGTGGATAAGATGAAATTGATAACCCTAAGAACATACTCATCCATCTAATTCATTAAAGTGTTTGTATTCCTCTTTTCCATTGATCAAATTCATGTATACATGTTTAATTACTATCTTTTGCATTTAAAACCTCCAATCAATTGTTCACAAGCTAGTTTCTAAGTGTTAAAGGTTGCTTTTAGTATCAATTTTTAGCCTGAAAATAACAGTTTTTCAACTGTTATCACAACCCCAAACTTAGAACTTTGCTTGTCCTCAAGCAAACAAGATGTAACTCAATCTTCTACCAATCCTTATAATGGTTCACTCATTCAAAAATCTTCTTTTCAAGATAAGTAAAGACTTCAATCAAACTCATGACAAAGATTTCAATCAAGACGTGCACATGCTTTGGTGTTCACAAAGTCACTTAATATCCAACAAATGCTATTTTTCATGAATGATCAATCAACTAAACATGGATGTTCATGTGCTCAATGAATATTTCCTCACTAGGTAAAGTGTTTCTGATGAGTCGTTATTTCTTGAATTATATTTAGTTTATTTCACTCAAATAAACCAGGGAATTGTGTTTAATTGTTTGTTATTTCCCCGTTTTCCGAATTCTGCTTAATTTGGTCGGAAATTTGTAATTGTGCTAATTTGGGTTTTCTGAGCTGATTAAGTGCATTTTTGAAGTGCAAGAAAATTTCGGAAATACATTTTGGGACATCAGGAAGAATGCCAAATAAATTCAAGACTCTCCACACAGACATTTTTGAATTAATTAAATTGTAATTCAGTAGTTTAGAATTTTTGAATCAACTCTTATATTTTGGGTCAATTTTTGGTAAATTAGATTAGACCCAAAAAAATTAGAAGTGAGTGACTTGGACCCTAGGGTTTTTCTTTTGTGTGGACCCCACCCTCATTAAAGGGGAGACACACGGCCTTTAGGTTAGGCCGCCACTTGCCATTTGCACTGTACACACTCTCGGCTCTTAGTTTTGATGCTATATGGTATTTTTGAACTTTTTTCTTGCGGGCTGAACGCTTGAACGAATGGAATGAAGAGCTGATTTTTATCTTTTTCGCTGAATTCTCATTGCCTATTCATTGGTTTTCTGCACTTTTTGATTGAAGTGGGGTTCAGCCGTCATACTTATTTCGGTTGTGGTTTTTGGACTTTGAACGTTTTTTTTAAATGAAGAATGGCGAGGAAAAAGGGTGTGTCCGTGATGTGCAGTAGAAGTGAAATGGTGCGCAGAGAATGAGCTGGAAGCACGGTTGGAAACATAGAAGGGGAAGCAGCAGCACGTAGGTGAAGCGCTGATTCCAGGAGCACGTGGAGTTGGGAAATGATGACACGGCTGGAAGCATTGAAGCTGGAGGTGTCACGCAGCTGGAACACTTGAACCAAGGGGTGCAGATTTGGTTCTGTTTTTCAGTGCACGGTAATTAACTTTTGAAGAGGAATATGAAATTCAATCATGCAATGTCTCGTCCAGAGGAAGCAATTCTCAATTCTTTACTTTATAAGCAAACACGGTGCATTTAATTTGGCCTTAAATGAGAAGAGAATATTAGGTGGGAGTTTTAGGTGATGGGACGTTGGCAGCTGAGGCACATGCGTGATTACCTTTGGAGAGAGCTCCTTTATTTCTTTCTAGAAGCACAAATGAAGAATGATTACAGTACACATTAACCACTTCACGGGAGATGGATTCCAGTGCATCTCGGTTTTCATTGTTTATTGGAAAAATGGAATTGGTGTCACGGTTGCACCTTGGAAGAACACGTTGTCATAGTATGAGGGAATTCTAGAATCATTTGCAATTTCAAACCCTTTTGGTAGATGCACATGGGTCACGGTCTATGGTAAAGAAAAATTTATTTTCCTTTACTTTGTTTGCTTAAAATATTTTATATCATGTTGAGTTGATTTTCTTCTCTTTGGTTGTGAATGCGTTGGATAAATGACAACATTGTGTATTTAATGTTTTAGTGTAACCGTTGCATGTTTACAGCTTGAATTGTGTTTGGGTATTTATCTGTTGTAATTTCCATTTTAATGTTTTTATTTATGTTCGGTTGTGTTTAATTCCCAATTTTAATTTAGTTTATTTCCAATCACAAGAACACTTTAAAACCCCCACCCCCCCACTACGTGTTTGATCTGAGACTGAACCACAATTTGGTCCTTGAGAGACGACCTAGGAGTCACTTCCTAGTCTATACTGCATTCTTTTATGCACAACTTTTGTGGGAGGTGCGACCCTCTCATCAAAATGGCGCCGTTGCCGGGGACCAACGGTTCAGTCTTAAGTCTTTTTGTTGTGTTTGTGTGTGTTGTGTTTTGTCTTGTGTTGTGATGTGATGTGATGTGATGTGATCTGATGTTCTGTTTTGTGTGTGCGTGTTGCATGTATAAATGTGTTGTGTTTTATTTGTTTCGTGATTTTTAGTATTCTTCTTTCACCATGTCTACCTATTTTGATTATGTGAATACTGCTTCTTTTGCTTGTGCCTCTAATTACGATTCTCCTTCTGCATGTTACTCTGATTGTAATTCTGCTGACTTTTATGCTGAGAACAATATGACCCATCCTCCAACTTCTGAGAGCTCTCTTTGGGAGCCGGTTCCACCTAATGAGGATGGTGATCATTTAGTTCTCACCACTGGACTGATGAATTTGTTGCCCAAGTTGTATGGTCTTGCAGATGAATGCCCACATGAACATTTGGATAGGTTTTATTGAATTTGCTCTTTAATGAAACTTCCAAATGTCCCGGACGATCTAGTTTTCTTAAGGGCATTCCCGCACTCATTAGAAAGAGCAGCAAAAGATTGGAAAGACTCTCTTCCTCCAGGATCCATTACCAGATGGGAAGATCTTGAGCATAAATTTCTGAGCAAATTCTCCCATGTGCAAGATGGATACGACAACGGTCTTGGATGGAATGACCCTACCTTAGGATGGTACAATGCTCCACAACATCAATATCAAGAACCACCATTCCAGAGTACTTTCATGCCTCCACTAGTCCAGCAATATCAGAGTCAACAATATGACGCTTCTGCCGAAATAGCTCCTCAGCCTTCTATTTCTGAGCCTACATTGCAGGAGTTGTTGGAGCAGTTGACCATGCAGAACCTGCAGTTTCAGCAAGAGACCAGAGCGTCCATTCAGAGCTTGAATGACCAGATAGGGCAGATGGCTACTCAATTAAATCAGGAACAGTCTCAAGATTCAGAGTCATCATTTCAGACTGTGCTGATTCCTGATGATGTTAGTGTCATCCACATAGAAGATGGGGAGCCGAGTCCTGAGCTTACTACTGTGCCATCTACTTTCCCATCATCCTATGTCCCTACCCTTGCACCTGAGGAGAGTGATGAATACTTTGAGGAGCAGGCAGAAATAAGCAGTAATCCTGAACCAGGTAGACCACTTTCATCTTCCCACACTTTAGCAATCTTCAAGGAAAAGGAGGTAAGCATACCTCAATTTGATTATATTGATGATTATGTTGTTGAGAGGTATGCTGATGATTATATTGTTGTTGAGTCTGATTTTAATTTTCCCTCTATGCATGATGAGAACCAATTTTTGCTGTCGCATCCGAATGTTTATTCTCCATGCATTGAACATGAATCTGAGTCTGTAGTTGATATTGCTTGTGATTTTGAAATTGATTCATGTTCTGAGGATGTATCTGAGGTTCAGTGTGATAAATTGGGATTGGGAATTATACCTCTGCATGTCATTTCTTTGGAGCCACAATGTACTAACCATGCTGCAGAAGGTACATATGAATTGGACCAACATGCACCCCTAGTGGAAGACAAGGGTGCTTACATACACAACAGTTTCAAGATCAATAGGCACCAGCTGAACCTGCTCATCAACAATCTTTGCTTCTTAGATCCAGCTGTGGATGATATCTCCCTGCTAGATCAAATCTGGAGGATGAAGAAATTCTTCCTCAAAACTTCCTTGCTGGATCCTGTGGTGGAAGACATCTCCCTGAAAGTCCAAAATTGGCAACTGCCACCATGATCAGGGGAGTTTTCCTTTTCTCTTCTCCCCCTTTCCCTACTTTTATTGCACTTGTCCATGATCTGTTCACTGTTTTGATTTTCGATCTTATGCTTATGACACATTGAGGACACTGTGTAGTTTAAGTGTGGTCTATTGGGGGAGATTCTGATTTTTCTTCGTTAGTTTTTGTTTTCCGTGTTAAATTTTTTTCTTTTCTAGGTAAGTTTTGGTTTTGTTTTGTGTACAGTTTTACATGTTTCTCTTGATTTCTGGACTTTGTTTAGGTTGTAGATGTGTCTTTCACTTCATTGATACTCTGATTTGTTTGAAATCCTTGCTTTTCTCTGCTTGGGAAGATGATTATGATGTTTGAGAGGTTGAATTGATTGTGACAATTACCCTGTGTGAGATTTGAGCCACTTTATGTTCTTTCTTGTGTGTGATACGTCTCTTGATTTCTTGCGCATATGCCTTGGCTTGACTCTTGTTGATAATTCTTGATTGATATGCATGTTTGGAAGTGATAAAGGCAGTTTTGTTTTTTGAGCCTCTCTAGCTAAATAAGCTTACCTTGCTCTGATTCTTTGAAAACCCTTTTTGAGCCTATACTTTCCCCATTTCTTTATTTTGAAGCTCATACACTGGCCCTAAGTGAAACACCATGATTACCTTAACCTTAGGGAATTTTGGAGCTTTGGAAGTGTTTTGGGAACAAGTGTGTCTCCTTGGGGATTCTGATGAGTTGGCTAGTTGGTTCCTCTTCTTGTTGTGTTTTGGTAAATATATGTGTATCTTGTCTTTTACAATTTTGTTTTGAAAAGAGGGAAAAGAAAAGAGACAGGATGAAAAAAAAGAAGTAGAGAAAAATGAAAAAAAAAATTTGTGAATAATGGAGTCAAGAAGAGGATTGAATTAGAGGTTTTGGGTGTGAGTTGACTGTGTTTACACTTGTTCCCCATTGCTCCTCTATTTCTTTTGGTTTGTAACTTCTCATCCATATTTATCCTCCCTTGTCCTTGGCCCCATTACACCCATAAAAGACCTTTTGATTTGAACATGCACGTGTTTGAGTGTTGATATTAGAGGCTTGCCAAGTCTGTTGTCGCTTGCTTTCTTGAGTGCATTGAGTGACATTGATTTACCCTAAACACTTGAGAGAAACACTGATAGTGCAACTGTGAGGTTTTGTTACTTTTGATTCACCTCTTGAGCTGATTGATCATTTTGCCATGTCTTGAATTGCTTGGATGATTTCATGAGTATCTGCTTTCTCTGGTTCATTCTGTGTTGGAATTGTCTACTTCTTTTCTCTGTCCAGATTTCTTGAGGACTGTGTAAATTCTGTTTGTTTCCTTGCGAGTCTTTGTTTTCTTTGTGCTAAGTTTGTGTCACTTCCTGATGTCCTTTGAACTATTCCTTGAGCTGCGTCTTGATTTTGCCCAGGAGTGCAAAAGACTAAGTGTGGTCTATTTTGATGAGTCAATATTTTATTCACTTCACTTAGTTTATTGTACCGAATTTAATCGGGGAATTGTGCTTAATTGTCCGGTATTTTCCCGTTTTTGATAATTGTGCTTAATTTGACCAAAAATTCTTATTTTAATTAATTTGCATTATTAATTGTAGGGAAATTGTTGGATAATATTTGGGACATTTGGAGGTGAAAAGAAATACCACATCAATTATGTTTTAAAATAAATGAGAGAGGGGGTGTGGATTTCATCTTATTTAGGGGTGCACATGGAGATGGGCCGAAATTAAGAGCACATGCTGGAATCAATTTTGGAGCTGCATGGAGTGAGTAGAGTCACGGGCTGAATCCAGAAGCAACATCCAGCCGCGGAGAATGGGAAGCAGTTTGGGGGTGCATCCAGCACAGATCCAGTGGCTTTCATTTTTCCAGAGTGGTGTGTGCATGGAGAGAAAAGGCTCAGCAGCAGCACACGGCCCATGAGCAAAGAGGAAGCAGCTAGCATTAAAGTGGTGTGACGATGAGAAAAAAAGGTTCTCGGTCCAGCTTCACAGGAGAAAGTGGAGGGTGCACAGGGATACTCACAGTCCCAACACGTGGATGGGGAGGCACTCACGTCCCATTCAACACACCCAGTGAATTAAAAAAGGAGAAGGAGGTGTGAGCATCCATCAGCCTTGTGTCCAGCACGATCACGGCCCAAAGCACACATCAACACACGCGGAAGCAGCGTCGCAGAGAAGTAAGCATGGGGTGCACACGCCACGCGGCCCACAGGGGAAGCAGAGTCCAGAAAAAGGAGGAGTGCACGTTTTTTTTTGGAGAGTAGAGGTAGGGTAGAGCAGGGAGGAGAGAGGTCCATGGAAAGAGGGAGAGAATGGTTGAGCTGGATGGAAAAACTGGGAGCCGCCAACCTCAAGGATTTTATTTGTTTTTTTTTTTCTTTTGAACGTTGTTTTTGAATGGGAGAAATGTAAGAACGGAGGGATATATTCACGCAGATATGATTTATAGAATGAAGAAGAACACTCTTCCCTTTTCATTTTGGTTTTTTTTTATGCACTTTTAATGGAATCCTTTTATTGTTTCTATGCTTGAATGTGCACGAAAAGTGGTAGCTGGAAGAGTGATGATTTAAATAGGAAGCAGCGTGTGCGTGTGAAAGGCGTGAATCATTTTGCTGGCAGGATGAAGAAATGGTGAAGCGCAGGATTTTTTTTTTTTTTTTTTGAAGGAATTCCACATTGTCTCTTCTAGTATGAAACCACATGATGTTCCTGAAGAGCACATCTTCTTGAAGGCATTCCCTCATTCATTGGAAAATGTTGCTAAGGATTGGTTGTATGGTTTGGCGCCTAGATCCGTCACTAGCTGGGATGATCTGAAGAGGCTATTCTTAGATAAATTTTTCCCAGCAGCCCGGACCACAACTATCAGAAAAGACATAACTGGGATTAGGCAGCTTGGTGGAGAGAACTTATATGAGTATTGGGAGAGATTCAAGACACTTTGTGCTAGCTGTCCCCACCATCAGATACCTGAACAACTCCTTATCCAGTATTTCTATGAGGGTTTGAACAACATGGACCGTGGTATGATTGATGCTGCCAGTGGTGGAGCTCTTGGAGACACCACACCTGCTGAGGCCAGGCAATTGATTGAGAAGATGGCCTCCAACTCCCAGCAGTTTAGCACCAGGAATGATGCCATTGTGGTGAGGGGCGTACATGATGTTGTTGCCCAGTCTTTATCAGCTGTTGAAAGCAAGTTGGAAGGAAAGATTGACTCTCTTACGAAGTTGGTGACACAGTTGACTACCACCCAGAGATCTGCAGCTCCATCTGCATCTGTTGCACGACTATGTGCTATCTGTCCTTCCAGTGACCACTATACAGATGCTTGTCCTTCTTTGCAGCACTCTGCTGCCTCTGATGCGCCTCAGGCTTATGCTACAAACATCTACAACAACAGGCAGCAACAATCTGAGATGGAACAATGCGCCACAGCATCAACAGCAGGCACCACCTTTCCAGAATGCTGGAGCACCTAACAGATATGTGCCTCCACCTATGCAACAATACCAAAGGCAACAACAACAACAACAACAGCAACAAGAGGCACCTGCCCAACCAGTTGCCCAACCTTCCACTTCGTCTGAACCTTCATTGGAAGAGTTAGTGAGATAGATGACTATGCAAAACCTGCAGTTTCAGCAGGAGACTAGAGCTTCCATACAGAGTCTCACTAATCAGATGGGTCAGATGGCTACTCAGATAAATCAGGCGCAGTCTCAGAAGTCGGATAAGTTACCATCCCAAACTGTGCAGAACCCAAGGAATGTGAGTGTCATAACCCTCAGATCAGGGAAGCAGATTGTTGTGCCTTCAGAGCCCACTTCTACACCTACACCCATGCCTGCCACTTGTCCTAGAAAGAACGACCATGACGGTCCAAGCAGGGCATTTGAGGTGGGTGAATCTTCTTCTCCAGCTGGTGGTTCTTCTTCAGGTGGATCTTCTCCCTCTTCCACCACCACCGCTGCCGCACCTTCTCCATTGGTTGACCGACCTATCCCTCTACCATTTCCTTCACGGGCACTTCCTAGCAAAAAGATGGAAGAGGTGGATAGGGAAATTCTGGAGACCTTCAGGAAGGTAGAGGTGAACATACCTCTACTCGATGCCATCAAGCAGATACCGAAGTATGCCAAATTCTTGAAGGAGTTGTGCACACACAAGAGGAAGATGAAGGGAAATGAGAAGATTAGCATGGGAAGGAATGTATCTGCGCTTATTGGTAAGTCGGTCCCGCACATCCCTGAAAAGTCCAAGGACCCAAGTATATTTTGCATTCCTTGTGTGATTGGAAACAATAAATTTGAAAATGCCATGCTTGATTTGGGTGCTTCTGTTAATGTCATGCCTTTGTCTATATATGCATCTTTGTCTCTTGGTCCTTTGCAAACCACGGGTGTGGTCATTCAGTTGGCCAATAGGAGTGTGATGAGAGGGTCGCACCTCTCAACAAAAGTGTGCATAAAAGAAAGCAGTATAGACTAGGAAGTGACTCCTAGGTCGTCTCTCAAGGACCAAATTTGGTTCAGTTTCGGATCAAACATGTAGTGGAGGGGGGGGGGGGGTTTGAAAGTGTTCTTGTGATTGGAAATAAACTAAATTAAATCTGGGAATTAAACACAACCGAATATGAATAAAAACATTAAAATGGAAATTACAACAGATAAATACCCAAACACAATTCAAGCTATCAAAACACAAACAATCAAATGCACACAGCTGGAATAAAACTTTCTAGCCTCTTGAAAGTGCTCCATCACCGTGCACACTATGGTCCACATTCACGTGAATCACTCTTCACGGTTCCAGCACTTTTGCTTTCTAAAATGTATGACTTCTTCTCCACATGAATCACCGTTGCTGCTGCTCCATGTGCGTGCTCCACTCTTCCAGCTCAACTCCCGTGACAGCTGCTACTATCCTCTAAAGAAAGAAAAGAGAATTCATTTAACCATGCTGCAAAGTTTAAAAGAAGAGAACCGCTCCAGGATGTGCTGGACGTGAATTAGAAGGACGTGTGCTTTCCAAATGAAAAAAATGAGATCTAGCTCCAAAGACGTGGCAGCTGTGTGCAGCACTCCAAATGAATCAGCGTGTGCCTTCCATTTTAGTCCGCGTGCACCACTTTTCCCAGCTGGAATTGACGTGATTCTTCAGCAAATAAATGCACAGCTCCAGATTGCTGCTTCCAAGACGTTCTACACAATGCACCATTCCAGCACGTCACCATGTGCACTCTGCCCCTGCTTGGAATTCAACCGTGCACACCATTCATTCCAGCCCTTCTCTTTTCTCCAACTCAACAACGTGAATGTTGTGCAGACCGTGTGCTTCCTTCAAATGTTTCCAGCCATCACCGTGCAGCTACTGGAATCAGCGGAAAAAAAACTAATCTTGGAAGATCTGCTACGGCGATAACCACTAACTCTGCTAGAGGAAATAAATAATAGATGCGTAGAACAAAGGGTGGAACTTAGCAGAATAAGATTCTCGTTAATGGGGTATTGAAGGAGAAGATTGTGATGGAAAATTTGAGTGAATAAAGGTACATAAACTTTTGGATCTCACACAAGTCGCGTATTACAAGTTCAACTTGAAGAAGATTGTGGTGCAGAGCTTTTTACTTGAAGATGAAATCACCCATCACACACAATGAATCACTGTTTCATCCTCCAAGAAAAAGAGAATATTTGTTCTTCCTTCATTCTCAAAAGTTCTCCGAAAAAGACTAAGGTCCAAAAAAAATGAAAGAGTAAGTGGTCCCTTCTCAAGTGGCGGTTGTGCCCCCTCTTCTAAGACCGTGTGTCCCTTTTTTTAGGGTAGGGTCCACACAAATAAAACCCTAGGTGCCAAGTCATTAATTTCTAATTTTGGATCTAATCTAATTTACCAAAAATTGACCCAAAATATAAGAGTTGATACAGAAATTCTAAACTACTGAATTACAATTTAATTAATTCTAAAATGTCTGTGTGGAGAGTCTTGAATTTATTCGGCATTCTTCCTGATGTCCCAAAATGTATTTCCGAAATTTTCCTGCACTTCAAAAATGCACTTAATCAGCTCAGAAAACCCAAATTAGCACAATTACAAATTTCCGACCAAATTGAGCAGAATTCGGAAAACGGGGAAATAACAAACAATTAAACACAATTCCCTGGTTTATTTAAGTGCAATAAACTAAATATAATTCCAGAAATAACGACTCATCAAAATAGACCACACTTAGTCCTTTGCACTCCTGGGCAAAACCAAAACGAAAACCAGGGAACTCTCAAACATCAGGGAGCTAACACAGACTCGACAGACAGACAACAAAGACTCCAAAACAGAAACACAGTTGCACAATTCTCACAAAATCTGGACGGTAAAAGGTATAGGCAGAATCCCACACAGAGTCAATGAAAGCAAATACTCAAAGAATCATCCAAACAGTTCAGTACAAGGAAAACATTCAATCAGTTCAAGAGATGAATCAAAAGCAACAGAGCCTCACAGATGCACACAATCAGTGTTTCTCTCAAGTGTTTAAGGTAAATCAATGTCACTCAATGCACTCAAGAAAGCAATCACAAATAGACTTGGCAAGCCTCTAATATCAACACTCAAGCACATACGCATGTTCAAATCAAAAGGTCTTTTTCATGGTTGTAATGGGGCCAAGGACAAGGGAGGATATATCTGGATAAGAAGCTACAAACCATAAGGAACAGAGGAGCAATGGGGAACTAGTGTAAACACATTCAAACACACCCATAACCTCTAATTCCATCCTCTTCTTGACTCCATTATTCACATTTTTTTTTTCACTATTTTTCTGCTTTCTTTTTTTTTTCATCCTGTCTCTTTTCTTTTCTCTCTTTTTAAAACAAAATTGTAAAAGACAAGATACACATATATTTACCAAAACAAAACACGAAGAGGAACCAACTAGCCAATTTACCAGAATCCCCAGGGAGACCACACTTGTTCCCTAAGGTTAAGGTAATCATGGTTTTTCACTTAGAGCTAGTGTATGAGCATTCAAAACAAAGAAATGGGGGAAAGTATAGGCTCAAAAAGGGTTTTCAAAGGATTAGAACAAGGTAGGTTTATTTGGCTAGAGAGGCTCAAGAACAAAACTGCCTTTATCACTTCCAAACATGCATATCAATCAAGAGTTGTCAACAAGAGTCAAGCCAAGGCATATGTGCAAGCAATCACGAGACATATCACACACAAGAAAGAACATAAAGTGGCTCAAATTCTCACACAGGGCATTTCTGTCACAATCAATTCAACTCTCAAACATCATGATCATCTTCCAAGCAAAGAAAAGCAAGGAATCCAACATCTCAGAGTATCAATGAAGTGAAGGAAAACTGACAACCTAACCACAATCCAGAATTTACGAAAAGCGTGCAAAACTGTACACAAGACACAACAAACTACATAAAAACCGAAACATGAACAAAGAAACAACCTCCCCCAATAGACCACACTTAAACGACACAATGTCCTCAGTGTGTCACAATCAGTAGATCAAACAATCAGAACAATCATCAGATATCGACAAAGTGCAATAAAAGTGAGGAGGGAAGGAGAAAAGAAACTCCCCGAGTCAGATGGGAGGATAGGTGGGGTGAACCAAAGACGTCTCCTCCACCACTACATCCACTAAAGAAGAGTTGCTGAGGAAAGGCTTCAGTCTATGCCCGTTCACCTTGAAGCTTTTAGCTGTAGATGGACCTTGGATCTCTACTGCACCATAAGGATAAACATTAGTCACAACAAAAGGTCCAGTCCATTTTGATCTCAACTTACCACCCATAAGGCCGAGTCTAGAGTTATACAACAAAACCTGTTGGCCAACCTCGAAGTCCTTTCTAACAATAGAACTATCATGGAACTTCTTTGTCCTTTCCTTGTAGAACTTCGAGTTCTCATATGCCTCCAATCGGATCTCATCCAATTCATTCAGTTGCAACTTTCTTACTTCTCCAGCTTGGTCCATGGAGAAGTTGCAAATCTTCACAGCCCAATATGCCCGATGCTCAATCTCGACCGGTAGGTGACATGCTTTTCCGAAGACAACCCGGTAGGGAGACATCCCTATCGGTGCTTTGTAAGCTGTCCTGTGAGCCCAAAGAGCATCGTCTAACCTATTGCTCCAATCTTTCCTGTTGGGCTGGACAATCTTCTCCAAAATCCTCTTAATCTCCCTGTTGGAGATCTCAGCCTGCCCATTTGTTTGGGGGTGGTATGGTGTAGAAATTCTGTGCGTCACCCCATATTTCTTGAGCAAAGCTTGCATGGATCTATTGCAAAAATGGGTTCCTTGATCACTAACAATTGCTCTAGGTACTCCAAACCTGCAAAAGAGGTGAGATCTAACAAAATCTACAACAACCCGAGCATCATTAGTCCTGGTGGCTCTAGCTTCCACCCATTTTGAAACATAATCCACAGCAAGGAGAATATAACAGAAACCAAAAGAAACAGGAAAAGGACCCATGAAATCTATACCCCATACATCAAACACCTCACAGAACAACATAGGTTGTTGAGGCATCTCTTGTCTCTGTGAAATTGATCCTCCTGCTCTCTGACAAGGTTCACAAGTGCTGCAAATCTTCTCCGCATCTTTGAAGATGGAAGGCCAATAGAAACCACAGTCAAGCACTCTGCGAGCTGTTCTCTGTATCCCCAGATGACCACCAGGTGAGGAGGCATGACAAAACTGCAAGACCGAGTCAATCTCATGGTCCGGAATGCATCTCCTAGTAACCTGGTCACTGCATTACTTCCACAGATATGGGTCATCCCAAACATAATACTTAGCATCACTCTTAATTTTAGCAATCTGAGCACGTGATGCTAAGGGAGGAAAAACAGAAGCAACCAAATAATTTACAATGTGTGCAAACCAAGGAGTGGGGTGAGAGTAAGAAATCATCAACAAACTCTCGTCAGGAAAGGTATCCTGTATGGGCAACACATCAGCTTCATTTCCAGCTTTTTCAATCCGGCTTAGGTGGTCTGCAACCAAATTTCGTGCTCCACTCCGGTCTTCAATTTGCAAGTCAAACTCCTGGAGCAGTAGCATCCACCTGATCAATCTAGGCTTTGACTCCGCCTTTTTCAACAGAAACTTTAGAGCTGCATGGTCAGTATACACAATAACAGGTGATCCAAGCAAATATGACCTAAACTTGTCAAGGGCAAAAACAATTGCCAACAACTCTTTTTCAGTGGTGGTATAATTTCCCTGGGCGACATCCAAAGTGCGTGAAGCATAGTAGATCACTCTCGGCAACTTGTCAATTTTCTGTGTCAAGACAGCCCCTAATGCATAATTAGACGCATCACACATGAGCTCAAATGGGGCTGTCCAATCCGGTGCCTGAATGATAGGAGCGGTGGTCAAAGCTTCCTTCAGGCAGTCAAACGCCTGCTTGCATCTGTCATCAAAAGAAAAGTCAATATCTTTCTGCAGCAGTCTGGACAAGGGAAGCGCCTTCTTGCTGAAATCTTTGATGAAGCGCCTGTAGAAACCTGCATGTCAAAGAAAAGATCGCACCTCTCGCACGCAAGAGGGGTAAGGCAACTGCGAAATCACATATATCTTAGCAGGGTCTACCTCTATTCCCTTTTTAGAAATGATATGCCCTAGAACCAAACCTTGTCCAACCATGAAGTGACATTTCTCAAAATTGAGAACAAGGTTTGTTTCTATGCATCTTTTCAAAACTTTTTCCAGACTGTCTAAACATGCATCAAAGGAGGATCCATACACAGTAAAATCATCCATAAACACCTCTATGCAATTCTCAAGAAAGTCGCTAAAAATGCTAAGCATGCACCGTTGGAAGGTACCAGGGGCAATATTTATTTGAAAGTAACCAGATAATAAATATTGCCCCTGGTACCTTCCAGCGGTGCATGCTTAGCATTTTTAGCGACTTTCTTGAGAATTGCATAGAGGTGTTTATGGATGATTTTACTGTGTATGGATCCTCCTTTGATGCATGTTTAGACAGTCTGGAAAAAGTTTTGAAAAGATGCATAGAAACAAACCTTGTTCTCAATTTTGAGAAATGTCACTTCATGGTTGGACAAGGTTTGGTTCTAGGGCATATCATTTCTGAAAAAGGAATAGAGGTAGACCCTGCTAAGATATCTGTGATTTCGCAGTTGCCTTACCCCTCTTGCGTCCGAGAGGTGCGATCTTTTCTTGGACATGCAGGTTTCTACAGGCGCTTCATCAAAGATTTCAGCAAGAAGGCGCTTCCCTTGTCCAGACTGCTGCAGAAAGATATTGACTTTTCTTTTGATGACAGATGCAAGCAGGCGTTTGACTGCCTGAAGGAAGCTTTGACCACCGCCCCTATCATTCAGGCACCAGATTGGACAGCCCCATTTGAGCTCATGTGTGATGCGTCTAATTATGCACTAGGGGTTGTCTTGACACAGAAAATTGACAAGTTGCCGAGAGTGATCTACTATGCTTCACGCACTTTGGATGTTGCCCAGGCAAATTATACCACCACTGAAAAAGAGTTGTTGGCAATTGTTTTTGCCCTTGATAAGTTTAGGTCATATTTGCTTGGATCACCTGTTATTGTGTATACTGACCATGCAGCTCTGAAGTTTCTGTTGAAAAAGGCGGAGTCAAAGCCTAGATTGATCAGGTGGATCCTACTGCTCCAGGAGTTTGACTTACAAATTGAAGACCGGAGTGGAGCACGAAATTTGGTTGCAGACCACCTAAGCCGGATTGAAAAAGCTGGGAACGAAGCTGATGTGTTGCCCATCCAGGATGCCTTTCCTGACGAGAGTTTGTTAATGATTTCTTACTCGCACCCCACTCCTTGGTTTGCACACATTGTAAATTATTTGGTTGCTTCAGTTTTTCCTCCCTTAGCATCACGTGCTCAGATTGCTAAAATTAAGAGTGATGCTAAGTATTATGTTTGGGATGACCCATATCTGTGGAAGTTTTGCAGTGACCAGGTTACTAGGAGATGCATTCCGGACCATGAGATTGACTCGGTCTTGCAGTTTTGTCATGCCTCCTCACCTGGTGGTCATCTGGGGATACAGAGAACAGCTCGCAGGGTGCTGGACTGTGGTTTCTATTGGCCTTCCATCTTCAAAGATGCGGAGAAGATTTGCAGCACTTGTGAGCCTTGTCAGAGAGCAGGAGGATCAATTTCACAGAGACAAGAGATGCCTCAACAACCTATGTTGTTCTGTGAGGTGTTTGATGTATGGGGTATAGATTTCATGGGTCCTTTTCCTGTTTCTTTTGGTTTCTGTTATATTCTCCTTGCTGTGGATTATGTTTCAAAATGGGTGGAAGCTAGAGCCACCAGGACTAATGATGCTCGGGTTGTTGTAGATTTTGTTAGATCTCACCTCTTTTGCAGGTTTGGAGTGCCTAGAGCAATTGTTAGTGATCAAGGAACCCATTTTTGCAACAGATCCATGCAAGCTTTGCTCAAGAAATATGGGGTGACGCACAGAGTTTCTACACCTTACCACCCCCAAACAAATGGGCAGGCTGAGATCTCCAACAGGGAGATTAAGAGGATTTTGGAGAAGATTGTCCAGCCCAACAGGAAAGATTGGAGCAATAGGTTGGACGATGCTCTTTGGGCTCAGAGGACAGCTTACAAAGCACCGATAGGGATGTCTCCCTACCGGGTTGTCTTCGGAAAAGCATGTCACCTACCGGTCGAGATTGAGCATCGGGCATATTGGGCTGTGAAGATTTGCAACTTCTCTATGGACCAAGCTAGAGAGGAAAGAAAGTTGCAATTAAATGAATTGGATGAGATCCGATTGGAGGCATATGAGAACTCGAAGTTCTACAAGGAAAGGACAAAGAAGTTCCATGATAGTTCTATTGTTAGAAAGGACTTCGAGGTTGGCCAACAGGTTTTGTTGTATAACTCTAGACTCGGCCTCATGGGTGGTAAGTTGAGATCAAAATGGACTGGACCTTTTGTTGTGACTAATGTTTATCCTTATGGTGCAGTAGAGATCCAAGGTCCATCCACAGTTAAAAGCTTCAAGGTGAACGGGCATAGACTGAAGCCTTTCCTCAGCAACCCTTCTTTACTGGATGTAGTGGTGGAGGAGACGTCTTTGGTCCACCCCACCTATCCTCCCATCTGACTCAGGGAGTTTCTTTTCTCCTTCCCTCCTCACTTTTATTGCACTTTGTCGATATCTGATGATTGTTCTGATTGTTTGATCTACTGATTGTGACACACTGAGGACATTGTGTCGTTTAAGGGTGGTTTATTAGGGGAGGTTGTTTCTTTGTTCATGTTTCGGTTTTTATGTAGTTTGTTGTGTCTTGTGTACAGTTTTGCATGCTTTTCGTAAATTCTGGATTGTGGTTAGGTTGTCAGTTTTCCTTCACTTCATTGATACTCTGAGATGTTGGATTCCTTGCTTTTCTTTGCTTTGAAGATGATCATGATGTTTGAGAGTTGAATTGATTGTGACACAAATGCCTTGTGTGAGAATTTGAGCCACTTTATGTTCTTTCTTGTGTGTGATATGTCTCTTGATTGCTTGCACATATGCCTTGGCTTGACTCTTGTTGATAATTCTTGATTGATATGCATGTTTGGAAGTGATAAAGGCAGTTTTGTTCTTGAGCCTCTCTAGCCAAATAAGCTTACCTTGTTCTAATCCTTTGAAAACTTTTTTTGAGCCTATACTTTCCCCCATTTCTTTGTTTTGAATGCTCATACACTAGCCCTAAGTGAAAAACCATGATTACCTTAACCTTAGGGAATTTTGGAGCTTTGGAAGTGTTTTGGGAACAAGTGTGGTCTCTTGGGGGTTTCTGATGAGTTGGCTAGTTGGTTCCTCTTCTTGTTTTGTTTTGGTAAATATATGTGTATCTTGTCTTTTACAGTTTTGTTTTGAAAAGAGAGAAAAGAAAAGAGACAGGATGAAAAAAAAAAGAGAGCAGAAAAAATAGTGAAAAAAAAATGTGAATAATTGTGAATAATGGAGTCAAGAAGAGGATGGAATTAGAGGTTGTGGGTGTGTTTGAATGTGTTTACACTTGTTCCCCATTTCTCCTCTGTTCCTTATGGTTTGTAGCTTCTTATCCAGATATATCATGCCTTGTCCTTGGCCCCATTACAACCATGAAAAGACCTTTTGATTTGAACATGCGTATGTGCTTGAGTGTTGATATTAGGGGCTTGCCAAGTCTATTTGTGTTTGCTTTCTTGAGTGCATTGAGTGACATTGATTTACCTTAAACACTTAAGAGAAACACTGATTGTGTGCATCTGTGAGGCTTTGTTGCTTTTGATTCATCTCTTGAACTGATTGAATGTTTTCCTTGTACTGAACTGTTTGGATGATTCTTTGAGTATTTGCTTTCATTGACTCTGTGTGGGATTCTGCCTATACCTTTTACCGTCCAGATTTTGTGAGAATTGTGCAACTGTGTTTCTGTTTTGGAGTCTTTGTTGTCTGTCTTTCGAGTCTGTGTCAGCTTCCTGATGTTTGAGTAGTTCCCTGGTTTTCGTTTTGGTTTTGCCCAGGAGTGCAAAAGACTAAGTGTGGTCTATTTTGATGAGTCGTTATTTCTTGAATTACATTTAGTTTATTGCACTCAAATAAACCAGGGAATTGTGTTTAATTGTTTGTTATTTCCCCGTTTTTCGAATTCTGCTTAATTTGGTCGGAAATTTGTAATTGTGCTAATTTGGGTTTTCTGAGCTGATTAAGTGCATTTTTGAAGTGCAGGAAAATTTCGGAAATACATTTTGGGACATCAGGAAGAATGCCAAATAAATTCAAGACTCTCCACACAGACATTTTTGAATTAATTAAATTGTAATTCAGTAGTTTAGAATTTTTGAATCAACTCTTATATTTTGGGTCAATTTTTGGTAAATTAGATTAGACCCAAAAAAATTAGAAGTGAGTGACTTGGACCCTAGGGTTTTTCTTTTGTGTGGACCCCACCCTCATTAAAGGGGAGACACACGACCTTTAGGTTAGGCCGCCACTTGCCATTTGCACTGTACACACTCTCGGCTCTTAGTTTTGATGCTATATGGTATTTTTGAACTTTTTTCTTGCGGGCTGAACGCTTGAACGAATGGAATGAAGAGCTGATTTTTATCTTTTTTGCTGAATTCTCATTGCCTATTCATTTGTTTTCTGCACTTTTTGATTGAAGTGGGGTTCAGCCGTCACACTTATTTCAGTTGTGGTTTTTGGACTTTGAACGTTTTTTTTTTTAAATGAAGAATGGCGAGGAAAAAGGGTGTGTCCGTAATGTGCAGTAGAAGTGAAATGGTGCGCGGAGAATGAGCTGGAAGCACGGCTGGAAGCATAGAAGGGGAAGCAGCAGCACGTAGGTGAAGCGCTGATTCCAGGAGCACGTGGAGTTGGGAAATGATGACACGGCTGGAAGCATTGAAGCTGGAGGTGTCACACAGCTGGAACACTTGAACCAAGGGGTGCAGATTTGGTTCTGTTTTTCAGTGCACGGTGATTAACTTTTGAAGAGGAATATGAAATTCAATCATGCAATGTCTCGTCCAGAGGAAGCAATTCTCAATTCTTTACTTTATAAGCAAACACGGTGCATTTAATTTGGCCTTAAATGAGAAGAGAAGATTAGGTGGGAGTTTTAGGTGATGGGACGTTGGCAGCAGAGGCACATGCCTGATTACCTTTGGAGAGAGCTCCTTTATTTCTTTCTAGAAGCACAAATGAAGAATGAGTGCAGTACACATTAACCACTTCACGGGAGATGGATTCCAATGCATCTCGGTTTTCATTGTTTATTGGAAAAATGGAATTGGTGTCACGGTTGCACCTTGGAAGAACACATTGTCATAGTATGAGGGAATTCTAGAATCATTTGCAATTTCAAACCCTTTTGGTAGATGCACATGGGTCACGGTCTATGGTAGAGAAAAATTTATTTTCCTTTACTTTGTTTGCTTAAAATATTTTATATCATGTTGAGTTGATTTTCTTCTCTTTGGTTGTGAATGCGTAGGATGAATGACAACATTGTGTATTTAATGTTTTAGTGTAACCGTTGCATGTTTATAGCTTGAATTGTTTTTGGGTATTTATCTGTTGTAATTTCCATTTTAATGTTTTTATTTATGTTCGATTGTGTTTAATTCCCAATTTTAATTTAGTTTATTTCCAATCACAAGAACACTTTCAAAACCCCCCCCCCCCACTACGTGTTTGATCTGAGACTGAACCACAATTTGGTCCTTGAGAGACGACCTAGGAGTCACTTCCTAGTCTATACTGCATTCTTTTATGCACAACTTTTGTGGGAGGTGCGACCCTCTCATCAGTTTCACTCAAACACAAGTGTATAAAAGGTAATCACTCATTCACTCTACTATCACAATGTCACATGAATCAACTTTGCCTTTCATTTAACCATAATCAAAAACACTTACAAGTACACATCATCACAAGGACTTTTCAATGGCTTATAATGTGGCTGGGCTAACAAGAAAATTGGTTTTTCTAGATCACAAAACCCTTGAGTTAAGAGAATCATATAAACACAATCATTCTTACTTTTCCCCAACTTTCTTTTGCATTGAGCTTTACCTTTTTCTTTTCTTTTCTTTCTCTTTTTCTTTTTCTTTTCACATACTTAATTCTTAGCTCTTAGCTCAATGCTTTCAATTCCCTTTCTATTTTCCAACAACCCCAAACTTGAACATTTATCAATACAAAATATTTTCTACTTAACTCAAGGTAAAGCTTTTCACAAGGGGTTTTCAATTCATGTTTAAAGGCTAAGGGTTCAAAGGATAGAACACAAAGTGTTAATCATGAAATTGGATAATATAAGGGTTACCAACAAATGGCCTTGATCATATGATGCAAACAAGCAAGTAATTCAATCATAAAAAACCTAGGCAAAGTCATTCATGTTTCCAAAGGAATAACATTCAACAATAACAACTCTAGAGCTCAAAACCTCACATATAAGCTCATTCACATTCCACATATAACATCCTGCTTAGAATCATAATCACAATCACAATATCTTGTATTTGTTCACAATGCTTGTGAGTCACCTGTATAAGCATATAATGTGCACATCTTAACATCAATCTATATCAAAGCATCATCAAGCATTACTTATCAAACAACAATCGTAAGCAAACCATCATAACAGACAAAGTTTCCAATTGAGTACATCAAATCCTATTCTAAAAACAAAAGTGATTGATAAAACAAATCCTACTCTAGTGCTTTGAAAAACTCAGCCCCATCAATGATGCTCTCTCCCAACCCTAAACATAGATGGAAACCTAGTGAGAAAGTGAGTGGAAGGGAGATTTTCTAAAGAGGAATGAAAGGAAAAATGTAGAGAACCTTTGGAAAAGTGTTTAGGAGTGTGTGTGTGCGCAGAGAAGAATATGAAAATAGAGGCCAAAGCGTGACTTAGGGTATAAAAATACCCTAATGGGCTCGGGTTCCGCTAAGGGGCAACCTAAGCCCATTCTGCGACACTACCGCTCAACGGTAGTTTGCCGCTCAGCGGCACTTTCGTGAAGTGCTCTTCTTCTTCCTAGCTTAACCTAGGTGCCTCCTACTCATGCCCCTCACTTGCTCCCTGCAATTAAGTTCTCAGAACACTCAAACATTCAATCCCTATCATGCAACTAAAGCAGAATCAAAACAAATAATATAGATAAAATCAATCAACTAGGTTGCCTCCCAGGTAGCGCATGTCTAACGTCATGAGCCTGACCCAAAATCCTCCAGCACCCTTTAGTAGATGCATATCTTTCTTACCAACACCCATCAGTAGGTGTATACAAACATAGTATCCTTCAGTAGATACTCTTCCGCCTAACATCCATCAGTAGATGTAAACCCTGTAACAAACTTATAACAAAAACAAAAATACCCAAAAGTTCAAAATTACATCACCAAACCAAAAATTAAAAGTTCTTAAATCACTGGGTTGCCTCCCAACAAGCGCTCTTTTAACGTCACTAGCTTGACCCAATACAGCTCATGTTCCATCTTCTTTTTCTTCTTTCTACTAAACTTCTTCAGAAATTTGATCAAACCAGGAACCTGTTGCAGTGTCTCAATCATAAGAACTTTAATCTCCAATTTCTTGAAGATTTCCATAAAGCGCTCAAATTCCTTCTTCATATGATACTTCTTTGGATGAGGAAGAGGTTTTTCATATGATTCTCTCTCTCTTCCTCTCGTCCTCTTTCTCTTTTCTCTCACTTTCTTTTTTTCTTTTCTTTTTCTACTCACTTTCTCAATCTTCACACAAATTTTCTCTTCTTCTTTCTCTTCTCTCTCTTTTCTCTCTTCTCTCTCTTCTCTTTCCAACTCAACTTTTTCAACATTTACACTCACTAGCACTTCACACTCTTCCCTAGGGTTAACCTCAGTATTAGCCCCAAAATTTTTGTCAGGCCTTTCTTCCAATTGCTTGGTAATCAGACCCATTTGAATCTCCAAGTTCTTAATAGCGACTTCAGTGCTCTTTTGAGAAGATTCAGTTTTCTGTATGAATTGCTGAAGAGTTTCTTCCAACCTTGTTGATCTTTCATTAAGTATAGAAATTTGTTCCCATAAGGTTGGTTGTTGTTGTTGCTTGTTAAATTGCCCTTCTTGTCCAGCTTGCCCACTTTGTCCGTGACCAATGCTTGGGTGTGCTTTCCACCCTTGATTGAAATTCCCCTGATGGTATGAAAATTGATTGGCCATGAAGTTAACATCTTCTAAAGCATCTGTTGGAAAAGCGCATTGACCATTGATATGGTCACTGATAACAGTTAAAAAACTGTTATTTTCATGCTTAAAATTGATACTAAAAGCAACCTTTATACTTAGAAACTAGCTTGAAATCATGTTTTTCTTCATATTTTCATAAATAAGAGAGTTGGACAGGTTTATGCTTGATTTCAGTGTTTTTGTGCAGGTTTTAAGGTGAATTTAGTGAAAGAAGTGAAGAAGGAGAGAGATGGAATCAGAAAAGACATCAAAAAGTGCAAAAGGAGAAGCCGCAAGTACCGCTCAACGGCAGTTTACCGTTGAGCGGCACTCAGGAGCTCACGGGAGGACCGCTGAGGGGAAGAAACGACTCATGCACTTACCGCTGAGCGGTACTTTACCGCTGAGCGGCACACTTATGGGCTTGGACCTAGATTTTTTGTAATTTTAGAATAGTATATAAGCTTTAGGACGTCCTAGGGTTTGTATCTTTGGCAAAGACGAAGCAAACACTCTTTCTTCCACCCCTTTGAAGGAGAATCTTGGATGCTCAGGCTACCTCTTCACCTTTCTAGGGTTTTATCTTTCATTCTTTCATTATTGTTCATCTAGGTTCACCATGAATATGGTGAACTAAACCTTGTATGTTTGTTAGGGAATCAATGTAATCTTTTGAAGCTCTCATAGACAGAATTTGTGCTTGCATCTTAATCTAAGATTTATGCTTTCTTTCATCATTAGTTAGGGTTTTTCCTCTTTGCTTAATGCTTGCCTTGTTTAACTCATTCAATGCATGATTATTGATTTTGTCGATACGGGAACGTACGGGGAAGTCTAGATCCGGGGAATTTCTCCCAATAAGTATATTGGTTGCCTTAAGCTCTTGCACTTGATGAACTAATTATTAGGAATGCTAGAAATTGTATGAACTCGTAATTAGGGAGAAGCCTTCTTGAAAGGTACTTTAGAGAGTGGCATTAACAATGATGATTTGAATGTTGAATTCCTAAAATATATGAGAGTGGATAAGATGAAATTGAACCCCAACAACATATTCATATATATCTTTCATTGAAAGTGCATGTCTTTTGCTTTTGCCATTGATCAACCTCATGCATACATGTTTAATTTCGTTTTGCATATTAAACTTCAAATATTTCGTTCTTAAGTCTTAGCTAATCAACGAACCACACAACTAAACTAGGCCGTGAGTCCTTTGGCAGAACGATACTTGGTCTTACCGAGTTTATTACTTGAAACGATTCGGTCATACTTGCCGATTGTTCAACAAGTTTGTGACATCATATTTTGGTGATCATAAAATTGTCCATCAAGTTTTTGGCGCCGTTGCCGGGGACTCGTGGTTTAACTGGTTAATTTGTGTGATTATTGATTATCTTTGACTTTGAATTTTGAATTTCTGTTTTTATTTTTTCTGTTTTTATTTTATTTTATTTTATTTTATTTTATTTTATTTTTTTTGTTTTTATTTTTCGGTTATTATTTTGTTTTTCTATTTTATGTTTTTATCTTCTATCTTGCTATCTTTTATCTTCTTATCATTTATTCTTTGTATCTTCTCTATCTTTTGTGCTAACAAATATTTTCTAGAGTTTTGTGCCTAATGCTTGCAGGATGCAATTCGGTTAAGAATTTGACTATATGGGCACTCAATTCTTCCAAGGTCAACAAAGGAAAGCAAGATATCTCATCTTTCAGGCAAGGAATGGAGGAATCACTAGGTCATGCATGGGATAGATATAAAAGCCTATTAAGAAAGACACCCACGCATGGCTTTGATGATGTGCAAGTAGTCCTAACCTTCCTTGGAGGTCTTGGTCCACAAACCAAGATGATGCTTGACGCCTCAGCAGGAGGAAACATCAAATGGAAAACTCCAGAGGAAGCTACGAAAATCATTGATAATATGGCTACTAGTGATAATGAGCTGAACAGTGAAACAAGAGCTCCTATTCAACAAAAAGGAGTTCTACAGTTGCAATCCAATGATGCCTTGCTAGCTCAGAACAAGATACTAACTCAACAATTGGAGAATCTCACAAAGATACTTGCACAACTTCCAAAAGAGTTAAAGACTGTTGCACAGATTCAACCACAAATGTGTGAATTATGTGGTGGTGACCATATAAATGGTCAATGCGCCTTTCCAGTGGAAGCTTTAGAGGATGTTAACTTCATGGCCAATCAATTTCCATACTGTCAAGGGAACTTCAATCAAGGGTGGAAACCACATCCAAGTATTGGTCAAGGACAAAGTGGGCAAGCTGGACAATCAGGGCCATTTCACAAGCAACAACAACAACAACCAACCTTATGGCAACAAATGTCTGCACTTAATGAAAGATCAACAAGGTTGGAAGAAACTCTTCAGCAATTCATACAGAAAATTGAATCTTCTCAAAAGAGCACTGAAGCCGCTATTAAGAACTTGGAGATTCAAATGGGTCAGATTACCAAGCATTTGGAAGAAAGGCCTAACAAAAATTTTGGGGCTAATACTGAGGTTAACCCCAGGGAAGAGTGTGAAGTGCTAGTGAGTGTAAATGTTGAAAAAGTTGAGTTGGAAAAAGAAGAGAGAAAAGAGAGAGAAGAGAAAATTTGTGTGAAGATTGAGAAAGTGAGTAGAAAAAGAAAAGAAAAAAAGAAAGTGAGAGAAAAGAAAAAGAGGACGAAAGAAAAAAAGAAAGAATCATATGAAAAACCTCTTCCACATCCAAAGAAGTATCATAGGAAGAAGCAATTTGAGCGCTTTATGGAAATTTTCAAGAAATTGGAAATTAAAGTTCCTATGATTGAGACACTGCAACAGGTTCCCGGTTTGATCAAATTTCTGAAGAAGTTCAGTAGAAAGAAGAAAAAGAAGATGGAACATGAGCTTTATTGGGTCAAGCTAATGACGTTAAAAGAGCGCTTGCTGGGAGGCAACCCAGTGATTTTAGAACTTTTAAATTTTACTTTGGTTTGTAATTTTTAAATCTGTTGAACATTATTGTGTAAATATTTTGCTAGACATAGCATCTACTGAAGGATGCTAGTTGGATATAGCATCTACTGAAGGATGCTAAGTTGTAACACCTACTGATGGGTGTTGGTAAGAAAATTTTGCACCTACTGATGGGTGCTGGTAAGTTCGTAACACCTACTGATGGGTGTTGGTGGATTTTGGGTCAGGCTCGTGACGTTAAACAAGCGCTACCTGGGAGGCAACCCAGTTGATTGATTGTTTTTGTTTGTTTTATTTTAGTTGCATAATAGGGTTTGCATAACTATTTTAAACATTGAATTGCAGGAAACCAGTGAGGGGCATGTCTAGGAGGCACGTAGGTTAAGAAAAGAAGGAGAAGAGCACATCACGAAAGTGCCGCTGAGCGGTACTCTCGCAGATGGGCTTTAGTTTCCCCTCAGCGGGACTCGAGCCCATTAGGGTATTTTTATACCCTAAGCTGCGTTTTGGTTTCTCTTTTCAGACTCTTCTCTGCACACACACTCCTACATACCTTTTCAAAGGTTCTCTACAACTTTTCCCTCATCCCTCTTTAGAAAATCTCCCTTCCACTCACTTGCTCACTAGTTTTCCATCTAAGTTTGGGGTTGGGAGAGAGCATCATTGAAGGGGCTGATTTCTTCATTATGGTTTACTAATGCTTAACAATGTATCTTTTGGTTTTGTGAATTATGTTTGATGCAGGGATGGCCTCCTCATCGGGCAAAAAGAATCAAGACTATAAGATCCAAGAAGAGGAAGATACAGAGGACAGCTCAGATTGATGAGGAGTTGAGATAGCATTTACTGATGAATGCTATCATAACTAGAGCAAGACTTATGCTTTTGTTGGTTTAAGTTTTCTAAACTTATTTATTTTTTGTTTTACATTAGGGTTTGATGTACTCTATTGGAAACATGGTTTGTTATGATGGTTTGCTATTAACTGTGATTGTTTGATAAGTAATGCTTGATGATGCTTATTGATTGATTGATGTTGAGATGATGTGCACATTAAAATGCTTATACAGGTGATTCACAAGCTTTGTGAACAAATGCAGGATATCATGATTGTGGTTGTGAGATTAAGCAGGATGTGTATGTCAAATGTGAATGAGCTTATATGTGAGGTTTTGAGCTCCAGAGTTGTTATGTTTGAATGCTATTACTTTGAAAGCATGAATGACTTTGCCCAGGTTTTCTATGATTGAATCAATTGCTTGTTTTGCATCATGTGATCAAGGCCGTTTGTTGGAACCCTTTTTATTGGCCAAATTCATAAAGTTAGCCCACTAAAAGAGAACACTTTGTGTTCTATCCTTTGAACCCTTAGCCTTGAACATACACTGAAAACCCTTGATTGAAAATCTTTACCTTGAGTTAAGTAGAAGATCTTGTGTGGTATTGTTAAATGTTCAAGTTTGGGGTTGTTGGGAAAACATGAAAAAGGAAAAGCATTGAGCTAAGAGCTAAAAAGTAAGAATATGCAAAGAAAAAAAAGAAAAAGAAAAGAAAAGAAAAAGAAGCAAAGCTCAATGCAGATGCAAAGGCAAGTTGGGAAGAATAAGAAAAATTGTGTTGTTATGATTTTCTTAACTCAAGGATTTTGTGATCCAGAAAAACCAATTTTCATGTTAGCCCAGCCACATTATAAGCCATTGAAAAGTCCTTGTGATGATGCATGCTTGTGAATGTTTTCGATTGTGGTAAAATGAAAGGCAAAGTTGATTCATGTAACATTGTGATAGTGGAGTGAATGAGTGAAACACTTTACCTCTTATACACTTGTGTGTTGAGTGAAACACTTTACCTAGTGAGGAAATATTCCATAAGCACATGAACATCCATGCTTAATTGATTGATCATTCATGAAAAATAGCATTTGTTGGAATTTAAATGACTTTGTGAACACCAAAGCATGTGCACATCTTGATTGAACTCTTGGTCATAAGTTTGAGTGAAGTTGTTACTTATCTTGAAAAAAAGAATTTTTGAATGAGTGAACCATCATATGAATTGGTTGAAGATTGAGCTACATCTTGTTTGCTTGAGGACAAGCAAAGTTCTAAGTTTGGGGTTGTGATAACAGTTAATCTAAGATTTATGCTTTTTTTCATCATTAGTTAGGGTTTTTCCTCTTTGCTTAATGCTTGCCTTGTTTAACTCATTCAATGCATGATTATTGATTTTGTCGATACGGGAACGTACGGGGAAGTCTAGATCCGGGGAATTTCTCCCAATAAGTATATTGGTTGCCTTAAGCTCCTGCACTTGATGAACTAATTATTAGGAATGCTAGGAATTGTATGAACTCGTAATTAGGGAGAAGCCTTCTTGAAAGGTACTTTAGAGAGTGGCATTAACAATGATGATTTGAATGTTGAATTCCTAAAATATATGAGAGTGGATAAGATGAAATTGAACCCCAACAACATATTCATATATATCTTTCATTGAAAGTGTGTGTCTTTTGCTTTTGCCATTGATCAACCTCATGCATACATGTTTAATTTCGTTTTGCATATTAAACTTCAAATATTTCGTTCTTAAGTCTTAGCTAATCAACGAACCACACAACTAAACTAGGCCGTGAGTCCTTTGGGAGAACGATACTTGGTCTTATCGAGTTTATTACTTGAAACGATTCGGTCATACTTGCCGATTGTTCAACAAGTTTGTGACATCATATTTTGGTGATCATAAAATTGTCCATCAGTCACCCCCACATAATTCACACAACTGTGGTTGAACCTGTGCAACAGTCTTTAATTCTTTTGGCAGTTGTGCAAGCGTTTTTGTGAGAGTCTCCAATTGTTGAGTTAGTATCTTGTTCTGTGCTTGCAAGGCATCATTGGTTTGTAAATGTAGAACTCCTTTTTGTTGAATAGGAGCTCCTCTTTCACTGTTTAGTTCATTATCACTTGTAGCCATATTTTCAATGATTTCTGTAGCTTCCTCTGGAGTTTTCCATTTGATATTTCCTCCTGCTGAGGCGTCAAGAATCATCTTGGTTTGTGAACCAAGACCTCCAAGGAAGATTAGGACTACTTCTACTTCGTCAAATCCATGTGTGGGAGTCTTTCTTAATAGGATTTTGTACCTATCCCATTCATGACCTAGTGATTCCTCCATGCCTTGCCTGAAAGATGAGATCTCTTGCTTTCCTTTGTTGACCTTGGATGAATTGAGTGCCCATATAGTTAAATTCTTGACCGAATTGCATCCTGCAGGCATTAGGCACAAAATCCTAAAAATAATTGTTAGCACAAAAAGATAGAGAAGATATAAAATCAGAGATAAAATTAAAAACAAAAAATAAAAACAGAAAATAAAAACAGAAAATAAAAACAGAAAATAAAAACAAAAAATAAAAACAGAAAATAAAAACAGAAAACAGAAAGCAAAAAAAATAAAAACAGAAAATAAAATAAAATAAAATAAAATAAAAACAGAAAAAATAAAAAACAGAAATTCAAATTTCAAAATTCAAAATTTAAGTCAAAGATAATCAATAATCACACAAATGAATTAGTTAAACCACGAGTCCCCGGCAACGGCGCCAAAATCTTGATGACAAATTTATGAACACCGAAAAACGGCGCCACAAACTTGTTTAACAATCGGCAAGTGTGACCGAATCATATCAAGTAATAAAACTCGGTAAGACCAAGTATCCACTAGTAAAAAATTGGGTTTTTACAGCGCACATTATGCCACGGTTCACTAGAAACCGCAGCATAATGGTGCGCGGTGGCAGTTTTGTAAATAGAAACCATCCCCTTTGACGCCACGTCTGAAAAAAAAATTAAATAACAGGGTATATGCCGCGATTCTCTGGAAAACTGCGGCATATACCCCTGCCAATTTATTGCAGGGGCTGACTGAGTCAGAGAATTTCAGAAGTTACAGGGGTATATGCCGCAGTTGCTCAGAGCAACCGCGACATATACCCCCTGTCATCTACTGATATTCCCCAAAAGGCAGTTGGGGAGACAGTTGTATTCAGCACGTTACAGGGGTATAGGCCGCGGTTCTCAGAGTAACCGCGACCTATTATCCTACCTGAAATAAATTTAAATTGAATTTGAAATATTTAGAGGAATATACCGCGGTTGCCCCCTGAACCGCGGCATATAGTTTAAAAATAATTTCAAAAATGCCATTTAGGTTATTTTTTTAATGAGTATATGCCGCAGTTCGTTGTGAAACCGCGGCATATAACCATCTTATACCGCGGTTAAGTAGTGAACCGCGGTAGATTCCCCAGTCAGAGTTAAAAAATAAAACTTTGGAACAGTATCGTCTTGTTCGCGCAGACGCTGGACTTCGAGTTTTCTTCTCCCGCCGACCACCCATCTCAGTTCCCTCGTTTCTTCACCGTTTAAACTCAAAATTGTTCGGTCATTTCCCATTTTTGACGATAAGAAACAGTTTTAGCCGATCAAAATCGTTTGAAACGCTTGTCATTCCTCTCCGCTGCCATTCCCCTTTGTTGCACCAAGCTTTTTCGCCGCCCCTGTTCCAGGTATTTATGCCCTTTTGCATTCTTAACATGATTTCTTCATTAGTTTTTGCATAATAACAATTGCTATAGTTTTGGTAATGTATGAAATTACTATAGTTTTGGTAATGTATGGTATAGTTTTTGCTAAAATTTTGGTAATGCATGAAATTGCTATAGTTTTGGTAATGTATGGTATAATTTTTGCTATAGTTTTGGTAATGTGTGTTGTAGTTCTCGCATTATTTATAAACCTTAAAATATTATTCACTAAGTTTCAATGATATGTATGAAATTGCAAGTTTGATTTTTAGTAGCTTATCTTTTTATGTAATATTTAGGAATATGGATCGAAATTGGATTAATTTACCACGTATTAGTGCTGAGTACGAGAGAGGTGTAGAGGAATTTATACAATTTGCGCAACGTAATGAGGGGAGAAGTGATGATGAAGTGAAGTTTAGATGTCCTTGTGTGAACTGTTTGAATGGGAGAAAGTTGAACGCAACTCAAATTAGAGAACATCTTATATGTGATGGTTTCCTAAGATGCTATACAACATGGATATGGCACGGCGAAGAAATGCATTTTCCCACTGACTCTCAAACTGTAAATGTTACTGATTCCACCATGGAAGAAGATCGACCGGATGAAGACAAATTGGAGGACATGATTCGCGATGTTGGAGCAGAAAATTTTGCCAAAGCTCATGTGTATGAGACGATGTCGACTGATGCGGAAACACCTTTGTATGTCGGTTCAACTAAGTTCACACGTTTGTCAGCGGTGTTAAGGCTCATGAATTTGAAGGCGAGCAATGGATGGACTGATAAGAGTTTTACAGAACTGTTGACGTTGTTGAATGAAATGTTGCCAGATGGAAATACACTGCCCACTCGTAATTATGATGCGAAGAAAATTCTTTGTCCAATGGGTATGGAGTATAAAAGGATACATGCTTGTCCCAATGACTGCATTTTGTATAGGAAAGAGTTTGAATTTTTGACAAAGTGTCCAAAATGTGGCTTATCATGATACAAGTCAAAAAACAATAGTGAAGATAATGGTCAGATAGAAAAAAATGGATCTGCTTTGAAAGTAGTTTGGTACCTTCCAATAGTGCCCAGACTTAAGCGTTTGTTTGCGAATCCCAAAGATGCTAAAAACCTTAGATGGCATGCAGATGAGAGAAATCAAGAGAGGGACGAAGCACCAAATCCACTTACTGGCCTTCAAGTTCTTGAAAAAGTTAATAAAATACATCATGTATTTGGGAAAACATCCAAGAAGTCATCTGTAACGACCCCTTGGAAGAAGAAATCAATATTCTTTGATCTTCCATATTGGTCAAAGTTAGATGTTCGACATTGCATAGATGTGATGCATGTAGAAAAGAATGTGTGTGATAGCTTGATTGGTACATTACTCAACATTCAGGGAAAGACAAAAGATGGAGTGAATGCTCGTTTGGATTTGGTTGACATGAATATCCGAGAAGAGTTGGCACCCAAGGAGATTGGTAAACGTACTTATTTGCCCCCTGCATGTTACACAATGTCTAGACAAGAGAAGATAAGTTTTTGTGTATGTTTAAAGAGTATCAAAGTACCACAAGGATACTCTTCAAATATGAAGAGTTTAGTGTCGATGCAGGACTTAAAGCTTGTTGGCATGAAGTCTCACGATTGTCACGTCTTAATGCAACAGTTGTTACTGGTGGCTATTCGTGGAATTTTGCCCAAAAATGTTGGGCACACCATAAACAGGTTGTGTTCATTTTTCTCGTCAATATGTAGTAAGGCCATCGATCCTACAAAGTTAGATGAACTTCAAGGCGAGATTGTTATCATCTTGTGTCAACTAGAGATGTTTTTCCCTCCATCTTTTTTTGACATCATGGTACATTTACTTGTTCATTTGGTTAGAGAAATCAAGTTGTGCGGACCGGTATACTTAAGATGGATGTATCCTATTGAGCGTTATATGAAGATTTTGAAAGGGTACGTTAAAAATCCATATCGTCCTGAAGGTTCGATGATTGAAAGGTATATTGCTGAAGAAAGTATCGAGTTTTGTTCAGATTACATGACATCAACGAATCCAATAGGAGTTCCTCGCACAACATGGTTGAATAAATTTTCTACAAGTAAAAGCATCCGAGGTGTCAATGTGGTGACAAAAGATCGCGAAGAATTGTTGCAAGCGCATCTTTATATATTGAACAACACAAATGAGGTGATCCCTTTTTTGGAAGCACACAAAGCCATTGTTAAGAATAAAAATCCAAGACAATTAGAGAAATGGCAATTGATGGAGCATAACAAAACATTTATGTCTTGGTTCAAATCTGAAATTGACAAAGAGCCACATTCTTCTGAAACTTTATTGTGGCTTGCAAATGGTTTGAAGTTTGATGTCGTGTGTTGTACAGGTTATGAAGTCAATAATTGCACATTCTATACGAAGACTTTGGATGATAAAAGCACAGTACAAAATAGTGGAGTCAGTTTAGAAGCTGAGTAACTTCAATTTTCCACATCAAAAGATCAATCTCTTGTACTTGGATCAATGAGATATTATGGTATAATAGAAGAGATATGGGAGGTTGATTACACCAAGTTTTTTGTTCCATTGTTCAAGTGTAAGTGGTTTGACAATAAGAGTGGTGTGAAAATAGATAACTCGGGTATGACACTGGTTGATTTTCGCAAGGTGGGTTACCGAGACGAACCGTTTATCATGGTACATCAAGCATCTCAAGTTTTTTATGTCAAAGATCCTGCGTCTGACCATTGGTATGTTGCTCTTCAAGGCAAAAAACAAATTGAAGTTAACGAAGACAATTTGATTAATATTTATATTGCTGACAACCATTCATTTCAAACTACAACAAATTTGGATGACCAATCTCTAGTTGACGATGATGTACATGCAATTCGGTCAGATCATGATGAGGGAATATACATATGATGAATCCATATCTTTATGTATGAATTTTCAATTTCTGTATAAGTATTTTATTAATATAAGATAAGTTTTCCTTTTATACATTTCCTATGATTACTATTACATGTTTTGTTAATTTATATGATATTACATAAGTCTTGAAATAATATTTAATGTTGTTATTTATTTTGACAGATATATGGCTGATCATCCACATTCTTCAGGGGATGAGGCTCCCCCAACCAGATCCACTAGAGGACCCACTAGGATGAAACAACTATTGATCAGGAAAAATAGTGGTGAAAGAACTCCGGTGAATGTGAATGTCACCACGGGTGTGGCAACTGGCCCCCATGCAAATGACTTCTGATCATACCTTGGAGTGGTGGCACGTGATAAGATTAGCATTCTCATTCCATCTTTTGATCATGTGTCCGAGGTTGATCGGAACATTATTTGGAACGATATATTGGTAAGTTAGTTAATAGCATTTGAATTAAAATTTGTTTATATTGATAATTTTGTACTAATACAACTTTATTATGTTTTTTTCAGCTGACATTTGACATTCCAAATGTCACAACACTTAGAAATAAGTGTTTGTCAACTGTTGTAGAAAATTTCAGAAACTTTAAAAGCAAGTTGACATCAAGATACATCTTTGGACACCTTAAACATAAAAGTCCATGTAGTTCATATAAGTCCATTGATGAGGAGACTTGGCGGCTTTTTAAAGAGAGTCGGATGTCAAAGGAATGGCAGGTTAGTGTAGTTCATATTATTCAATTCCTCATTAACAAATATATATCATATGAACTAATTAATTAATGTGTATGTGACAGGCAATTAGAAGCAAAGCACAAGGAACAAGTGCTCACAACAAAAACCCCCACCTATTATCTCGTGGTGGGTATAGGAAGCTTGAGGAGAAAATCCTCAAGCAAAAGGCAGATGCTATACCACCATCTCAGGGTGGTAGCCCTCCTCAGCCTCCTTCTCCACCGTCTAGACATGAGAAATGGAAGTTGGCCCGTATGCGACCATCGGGCACCTACTCTTCCGACACTGCACGAGAGATTTCTGAAAGAATTGTAAGTTATCACTGTTCCTAAAATAATAAGCATTGTCATTATACATACTACATTAAACTATTTAAAGAATAATGGTGTTTTGTAATGTTACAGGACGCCTTGGTTGAGCAGAGCTCCCAAGGCCAATTCACTCCAGAGGGTCGCCAGGATATTCTTGCTGCTGCGATTGGACGACCTGAGCACCCTGGACGTGTACGTGCTGCAGGTCCTGGAGTAGGAATTAAAGATTATTTTGGGAGCTCTTCTCGTCAGCCTTCATATTCATACAGCGATACACAAAGGATGACAGAAGAGATCATAAAAAAGGTCCGAGAAGACCTTAGAGAGGTGATCAGGGCCGAGGTGAGGGCTGAATTCCACATCATGTTCCAGCAGCAGTTTCAAAGCATGCGCCCGGTGCCGTCTCCTATAGAGGAACATGTTATCCCTCCCCCTCCCACAGGTAAACTTAATAAACATTTATGTGCAATTATTTCTATCTTTTGTATAATCTAACATTTACTCTGACAGGGAGAAGCGGGAAAGGAAGTTGTTCCGCATCAGCCATCCCAGAGGATGACATGGACGATGGTAGTCCATGTCTGCTATACATTTTAGAGGATACTGAGATGGTGCTGGTAGCTCGTGGAACAGAGTTTAGGTCAGCGACTGTATGTCATGGTATGCAACTATTAGAGGATGAGGTGAAGGTCTTAGTCGATGAAATGATCATACCAGATGCCTCGGTTCCTCTGTCCACGGAAGAGATTTTCACTGTGGAACAAGCATATAAGTCGTTTATCACTTGGCCTAAATTTTTGGTTAAACCAGTTTCTGACCCCTCGGTATGAAATTCTTCTTTACACTTCTCAATTTTAAAGGATTTTGATGTCAAAACTTATCTTATCTTTTCATGTAACAACAGACGCAGGCACAAGAGAAGATTCCTCTATCTGAGGATGACCCTCTTTCTTCATTGCATCTACTTGCTGACATCCTTGATGATAAGCCTTTGGAGGTTGAGTATGATGCTAATGTATTTGGGACAGGCTCTGAGGTCCCAATATACCTTAATAACCAAGATGTCCGTGAGCTTGCGTCGGGAACACAAGAGTTGAATATTTCAATTATTCAACTATGGACGATGTAAGTCTATGACCAATTATTTATATATAAAATTGATTTATATATCAAGTATCCTTATATCAAAGTTAATTTTTGATTTCAGGTATATGTCTGGGGTCAGTAACAAGTTGGGGCGTTCTGATGATTATGGATTCATTGATCCCCAATCAATTCATGAATCAAATGATTTTGAGCAGATCAACATGAATCTGATAAGAAGTTTTGGAAGGGGCAAGAAAATATACTTTTTGCCTTATATATCCGGGTAAGTGCACTTTGTTAACATAATAATGTTCCATATGTGATTTTAATATTTAATAGTTACGTTTTATGAATTTCAGGCGCCATTGGCAACTTCTTGTTATGTCTATGCAAGACAACTATGCTTTGTGGTTCTGTTCATTGCACAGGCCTCCTCCCACACAACTCAGACAAGCAATTGATTGGTAAGAACCTCAATGTTTGGACTTTCTTTGTTATATAAATGAATGCTAAAACATTTTTTTATATACAGTTCTATTCCAGCAAGTATGATGATGGGTGGGAGATCAATTGTTAATAGTAGAAAGATTGCTTGGATTTCTCTCAAGGTTTGACATATGCTAAAGCCATACTTTGTTATAATTGTTTTATTTTAATGTTATTCACTAACTATTATCAACTGTGATGATATATTGTAGTGTAACAGACAAAATGGGTCATCTGAGTGCGGATACTATGTAATGTATTGGATGACCCATATTGTTCGTTCTCACATCACAAGTCGTTGGGAAACGGTAATATTTAACTTTAACAACATTTGATTTTTTCCCAAATGTTGAATTCATATACACTAATTAATATGAATTGTCTTTTGCAGAGATTCAAGACTACTACACCAGTTCCTGAGAAGTCACTATTATTCATTAGGAACGCTGCTGCGAAGTATATAATTAGATTATACAATAGCTCTTAGATTTAAACATTGCATTTGATTAGATTGAATTTTCTTAGACTTTGTACTTTATTTGATGTTGAAATACATTTGAACATGTGTTTGTTATGTTCAAATTGAAATTGTGTACATGTTTTTATATGCAGGTCTGTTTTTGTGGTAGTGGATATCACAAAAACAGACTTGCAATTTTTAAAAACTGCAGGGGAATATGCCGCGGTTGTAACCACAACCGCGGCATATAGTGTTTCGTTTTTTTTTTTTTAAATGAGACATATGGCCGCGGTTAGTGCTAAAACCGCGACATATACTGGAGTCTTTTGCCGCGGTTGAACCGCAGCATATCGTGGACAATTTTTTTTTTTTTAAAAAAAATGGATTTAGGCAGCGGTTCCTTGGACAACCGCGGCATATTCTGCAACCTATATACCGTGGTCATAACCGCAGCCTAAAGTCTCTGACTTACTACCGCGGCTGAATATGCCGCGGTTCGTAAACCGCGACGTATAGTGAAAAATAACCGCGGTAAAATCCCCTCGCTGCACTAGTGATCGTTCTCCCAAAGGACTCACGGCCTAGTTAGCTATATGATTTGTTGATTATTTAAGACTTGTTAACAATTGATTGTAGGTTTAAATGCAAAAGACAGTAATTAAACATGTATGCATTAATTTGATCAATGGAAAAGAGGAAAACAAACACTTTAATGAATTAAATGGATGAGTATGTTGTTGGGGTTATCAATTTCATCTTGTTCCCTCTCATATACTTTAGCAATTCATCATTCTTTTCATCAATTGCTAATGCCACTCTCTAAATCACCTTTCAAGAAGGCCTATCCTTAATTACTAGTTCATACAATTCCTAGCATTCCTAGTAATTAGTTCTAAAGTGCAGGAGCTTAAAGGCAACCAATATGCTATTGGGAGAAATTCCCCGGATCTAGATTTTCCCGTACGTTCCCATATCGACAATATCAATAATCATGGCAATGAATGAGTTAAACAAAGCAAGCTTTAAGCAAAGAGGAAAAACCCTAACTAATGATGAAAGAAAGCATAAGTCTTAAAATAACATGTTAAAACAAATTCCATATATGAGAGTTTCACAAGACTACATTGATTCCCCAACAACAATACAAGGTTTAGTTCACCATATTCATGGTGAAACTAGATGAACAATAATGAAAGAATGAAAGAGATAGAAAAACCCTAGAAAGAGAACAGGAGAGTCGTCACCATCTCCCAATCTACCCCCAAGGAGTGAAAAGTGTGTTTCTGCTTCCTCCCAGCCAAAGATACAAACCCTAGGACGTCCTAAAGCTTATATAGTATTCTAAAATTACAGAAAATTAGGCCCAAGCCCAAAATAGTGCCGCTCAGCGGTAAACTACCGCTCAACGGTAAGTGCGTGAGTTGTTTTTCTCCCCTCAGCGGCCTTTTAACCCCTCAGCGGAGCCAACGTGGGTTTCTGAGTGCCACTCAGCGGTAAACTGTCGCTGTGCGATACTCGCGGCTTCTCTTTTTGCACTTTTTGATGTCTTTTCTGATTCCATCTCTATCCTTCTTCACTTCTTTCACCAAATTCATCTTAAAACCTGCACAAAAACACTGAAATCAAGCATAAACCTGTCCAGCTCTCTTATTTCTAAAAATATAACCAAAAGTATGATTTCAAGCTAGTTTCTAAGTGTTAAAGGTTGCTTTTAGTATCAATTTTAAGCCTGAAAATAACAGTTTTTCTACTGTTATCAATGAGCCATATTGTTCTCAGCATAAAAATATGCAGAAGATGAATTATAGTCAGAGTAACATGCAAAAGGAGAATCATAATCAGAGGCACTGGCAGAATAAGCAGTATTCACAAAATCAAAATGGGTAGACATGGAAAAAGAAAAAAGGAAGGTAGAAAAGAAATCCTAAAAATTACAAAACAAACAAAACACAACACAATTAAAGATGTGACACGCACACACAATAACGCACACACAAAACAGAACATCGCACTCACAAGACAAGACAAAACACAACACACACTAACACACAAAAGACCTAAGATCGAACCGTTGGTCCCTAGCAACGGCGCCAAAATTTGATGCGACTGTCACGGCCCATCAAATTTTATGTGCAAATAAATGCAGTATAGTGCTAGGAAGTGACTCCTAGGTCGTCTCTCAAGGACCAAATGTGGTTCGAGGCTTAGGTCAGACACGTAGTGGGGGGTTTGAAAGTGTTTTTTTGTGATTCAAAATGAACTAAATTAAAACTGGAAATTAGATATAACCAAACATAATTGAAAACATTGAAATAGATGAATAAAGCATGAAGACCGAACGATGCAAGTGAGGAAATTGAAAATGCAAGAAGATAAATAAGCCGAACCAAAACAATAAACCGAACATAATAGAAAACATAGTGAATTATAACAGTAAACTGAAACACTTAAAATGTCGTGCAACTATAATAAAATGAAATACAAAAGTGCGTGAATCCATTTGAATGCAATAAATAATTCAGAAAAAATATCATTGTGTATGGAAAAAGAAACAAAGTTTAAGCTAAAAATTAAAATGCACACCGCGAAAATTAAGAAACAAAGCTTAGCTAATAAATCAAGTGCGTATTCCAACAGCATCCACGCACACGTTGCAGCTCCATCACCGTGAGTTTCTCAAAGAAAAGAAAAAGAAATAAGCCCTCAATGAAATCAGCATCTATAATTATCTAAAAGCAAATTTGGATTTGACATTCAAAATTCCTTCAGGTCGTGACACTTGGAGCTCGGACGTGGCAGCCTTGTGCATATTCCAATTGCAAAGTAAATCTGCGTTTTCACCAAGAAAAATGAAATGTTCGTATGTGTGTGCACCGCTTCCCTCTAATAATGCATCAGCGCTTTGGAGCTATCCCCAATTGTTGGTCGTGAGCTTTGTGCCTCTCTTCAATTAATGCATGTCTGCTACCGAATTTCTAAAGGCAAGTTAAATGATAAATGAAAAAATCTTCCCTGGACCGTGTGTAGCTTGCAATTGAAAATCAAGTTACATCTTCTTCCATAAGCAAAATGTAGAATGCAGTTGTGTGCTTTTTCTCCATGGCGACTCCCCTTCACACGTCCAACCCTCCTCTCTTAAATGTTCCCTTCCTTATATATGGTGGCTGCTGCCTTTATTCCAACATGTCCAAGCTTTGTCCTGTGAAACCCTCAATCTTCGTAGCCTTGCTGGATCAGACCAAATGAATTTCCACGTGTGCATCATCTATTCTGTTGCTGGACCTTTGTTTTGCTGGATGCCTTGCTGAACTTCCGAGTTTCCATGTGCACCCTCCTTTACGTTGCTGGTGGATGCTTCTACTTTGGGTCGTGTGCTCCCTTTCTTCAAGCTTGCTGGATGGGAGCTGCTTGGATGTTGGACCCGATTTCTCCTTGTTGTTGTGTGCTTCAATTGAAAGATGTGGCAGCCCTTTGCTTTGCTGGACCTGCTCCTCACGTGTTGCTACTTCTCCTTGCTTTATTTCCTTATTGCTCGTTCATTCTTAAAGCAAAGAAAAAGGAGCTTCTCCAATTCCAGCTCATCACCGTGTGGACACTCATTGCCCAAATTGAAATCCGCACCTCCTATTACTAAATGAAATTAGCCCTTTTCTCATTTCAGCCCATGAGTAAATTCAATTTCCACCTCCTCACCATGCCACCTCCTCCAAGCACCTCCTGACGTCACTCCTCCTTCTTGTGCACACTATTTTTTGTGGAGAGTCTCAAATTATGTAACAACCCTCCAAATGTCCCAAAATATATTTTCAAAATTTTTCCTGCAATTAATAATGCAAATAATTAGCTCAGATAATTCAAATTAATTAAAATAAGAATTTCCGATCAAATTAAGCACAATTAGCAAAAATGGGAAAATACTGGACATTCAAGCACAATTCTCTGATTAAATCTGGTACAATAAACTAAGTGAAGTCAAGAAAATATTGACTCATGAGCGCCACTTTTATGGGCTTGGGCCTACGTTTCTATATTTTTTAGAATAATATATAAGGTTTTAGTTAACTTAGGTCAGTCATCTTTGGTTGGGATGAAGCAAAAACACACTCTTTCACCCCTTGGAGGAGGAAAGATGAATGAGTTAAACAATGCATACTTAGAGCAAAGAGGAAAAACCCTAACAATTAATGAAAGAAAGCATGTATCTTAAAGAAGATTTTGAAGAACAAATTCCATACATGAGAGTTTCAAAAGGATTACATTGATTCCCCAACAATAATAAAAGTTTAGTTCACCATATTCATGGTGAAACTAGATGAAATACAATGAAAGAGTGAAAAGATAGAACCCTAGAAAGTGAGAAAGGAGCCTTAGCATCCAAAATCCTCCTCCAAGGGGTCAAAGAGTGTGTTTCTACTTCGTCCCAGCCAAAGATGACTGACCTAGGTTAACTAAAACCTTATATATTATTCTAAAAAATACAGAAAAGTAGGCCCAAGCCCATAAAAGTGGCGCTCAATGGTAAATACCGCTCAACGGCAACAACGCGTCTTCTATTCCGCCCCTCAGCTGCATTTTTACCCCTCAGTGGTGCCAACGGGTCCTTGAAAGTGCCGCTCAGCGGTAATTCGCGCTAGGCGGTACTTGCGACTTCTCTTCTTTTGCACTTTTTGTGTCCTTTTCTAATTCCATCTCTGTCCCACTTCACTTGTTTCATCAAACTCATCTCAAAAACCTGCAAAAACAAGGAAATTAAGCATAAAACTTGTCCAACTCTCTTATTTCCAAAAGCATAAGCAAAAGCATGATTCCAAGCTAGTTTCTAGTCATAATGGTTGTTTTTGATATAAATTTTAAGTATAAAAATAACAGTTTTTCAACTGTTATCACAACCCCAAACTTAGAACTTTGCTTGTCCTCAAGCAAACAAGATGTAACTCAATCTTCTACCATTCCATACAATGGTTCACCATATTCAAAATTCCTTCTTCCAAGACAAGTAAATACTCAAATTACCTCTTCACAAAGACTTCAATCAAGATGTACACATGCTTTAGTGTTCACACAAGCACATAATATCCAACAAATGATATTTTCATGAATGATCAATCAACTAAGCATAGATGTTCCTATGTGTTCATGGAATCTTTCCTCACTAGATAAAGTGTTTCACTCAAACACAAAAGTGTATAAGAGGTATTCACTCATCTATTCTACTATCACAATGTCACATGAATTCACTTTGCCTTTCATTTAACTACAATAAAAAAATACGTGAGATTTTCAAAAGGATTACATTTAGTATCAAAATCACATAATAGATAACGATATTTTTTCAACCGTTATCACAACCCCAAACTTAGAACTTTGCTTGTCCTCAAGCAAAATAAAATGTAACTTAGCTTGTCTCTAAGGAAAGTGTTTCACTCAAGCACTCTAAAGTGTTGATGAACAAATCTTTAATCCCCAAAAATGGAGTCAAAAACTTGTTAAACCCTCTACAACTGTAACCGAATCGTACTAAGTAATAAACTTGGTAAGTCCAAGTATCGTTCTCCCAAAGGACTCACGGCCTAGACAGTTGTGTGGTTTGTTGATTAGCTAAGACTTGTAAAACCGATTGATTAAGATTTAAATGCAAATACACAAAAACAAATATGTGTGCATGGATTGCTCAATGGTAAGAAGAAACAAAAACACGTGAATTAAAATATATGGACAATTAAGTTGTTGGGGTTTATCAATTTCATCCTTATCCACTCTCATGTATTCAGGAATTCATCTTTCTTCATTAATTGTTCATGCCACTTTCTAAATTAAGTTTGTTGCCTTTAAGCTTCTGTTCACTATAATGCATGATTAATTACTAGGGAGACAAGACATTGTAAACTAGTGATTATGATTAGGCTTTCTTCGCCGAGACATCGGGTTTAAGGTAATTTAGAAAGTGGCATTAACAATTAATGAAGAAAGATGAATTCCTGAATACATGAGAGTAGATAAGGATGAAATTGATAAACCCCAACAACTTAATTATCCATATATTTTAATTCACGTGTTTTTGTTTCTTCTTACCATTGAGCAATCCATGCATACATATTTGTTTTTGAGTATTTTCATTTAAATCTTAATCAATCGGTTTTACAAGTCTTAGCTAATGAACAAACCACACAACTGTCTAGGCCGTGAGTCCTTTGGGAGAATGATACTTGGTCTTACCAGGTTTATTACTTAGTACGATTCGGTTACAGTTGTAGAGGGTTTAACAAGTTTTTGACTCCATTTTTGGGGATTAAAGATTTGTTCATCAACACTTTAGAGTGCTTGAGTGAAAAACTTTCCTTAGAGACAAGCTAAGTTACATTTTATTTTGCTTAAGGACAAGCAAAGTTCTAAGTTTGGGGTTGTGATAACAGTTGAAAATATCGTTATCTATTATGTAATTTTGATACTAAATGAACCCTTTTCTGCTTAGAAACTTGCTTGGAATCATGTTTTTCTGTTAAGTTGTATGAATAAGAGAGTTGATATTGAATTTGATGAATTCTGGACTAAATTCCATTGTTTTGGCAGGAACTGAGAAAATATGGAAAGCAGAGATGAAGTGTCAAGGAGATGGTGCTTAGAAAGGCCTGGAAAAGTAGCAAAAGAGTGCGGCTCACCGCCCGGGCGCCCTTTTTGGGCGCTTTAGCGTCAGAGGCATGAAACTTGAGCGCCCTTTTTGGAGGCTTAAGCACAGAAGAGTGTCGCTCACCGCCCAGGCTCCCCTTTTAGGCGCTTCAGCGTCAAAAGCACGAAGCTTGGGCGCCCCTTTTTGAGGCTTAAGCGCCAGGAACCACCGTTCAACACTTGGGTGCCCTAAGTGGGGCGCTTGAGCGCCAACGACATGGGTCTGGGCCTTGTTTCTGTTCTGTTTTCACTCTATTTAAAGGACCCAAACGTCCTATTGTTATGTAAAAAAACTCTGACAAATGTACCAAATCGTATCAAGTGATAATAAATGGTACGACCAAGTATCATTTCCCAAGAGACTCACGGCCTAGACATTCATGTGGGTTCTTGATTAACTAAGACTTGTAAACAAAATATAGTGTTTATAATGCAAAAAATAAATATGAATGAAAGTGTTGATTAATTGACTTGAAGAATGTACAGGTGATTGTTGTATAAAATATGGAATGATTATGTTGTTGGGGTTTCCGACTTATCTTATCCACTCTCATGTATTTATGAATTCATCTCCTTCATTAATGTTAATGTCACTTTCTAATTTACCTTAAACCCGATTTCTCGGTGAAGAAAACCTACTCTTAATTACTACATCACAATGTCTTGTATCCCCAACAATTAATTATGCATTACATTCGCACAGAAGCTTAAAGGCAACCAACCCTCCTATCCCTATGTCTAGGTAATATTGCTTTTGGGATAATTTCCCCAGTTATAGATTTCCCCGTATGTTTCCATATCGACGAAATCAATACTCATGCAATTGAATGAGTTAAACTTAGCATGCATATAACGTAGAGGAAAAATCCTAACAATTAATGAAGTAAAGCATTTATAATATAAATCAATTCAATCCATGAGAGTTTCAAAGGATTACATCGTTTCCTAACAACAATGGAGGTTTAGTTCACCATAGACATGGTGAAACTAGATGAAAATATGGAAAAGAATGGAAGATAAAACCCTAGAAGTTGAAGATTGGAGCTTCCGCATCCAAAATTTGCCTCCGAGGGATGAAAGGAGTGTTTCTGCGCATCTTTCTGTCCAAAGATATGAACCCTAGGTCGTCCAAAACCTTAAATAGTTCATAAAAATAACATAAAACAGGTCCAAGCCCACGTCGTCGGCGCTCACTGCCCTAAAAAGGCACCCAACGGTGGTTGCGGCACTAATCTAACGCTCAGTGGTGGCGCTCAGGCGTGAAACAGTGGTTGCACCTCTGAATTGGCGCTTAGCGGTGGCGCTCAGGCGTGAAACAGTGGTTGCACCTCTAAGTTGGCGCTCAGTGGTGGCGCTCAAGTGTGTAACAGTGGTTGCACCTCTAAGTAGGCGCTCAGCGGTGGCGCTCAAGCGCTCAAGCTAGTTTCTAAGTCATAAAGGGTGTTTCTAATATCAAAATTAAGTATAAAAATTACGGTATTTCAACCGTTATCACAACCCCAAACTTAGAACTTTGCTTGTCCTCAAGCAAACAAGATATAACTCAATCTTCCATCAATCAATACAATGGTTCAACATATTCAAAAACTCTTTCTTCCAAGACAAGTAATTACTCAATTCAGCTCATCAAATAGAATTCAGTCAAGATGTACACATGCCTTGTTTAAAATCACTGATCATGGTGTTCAGATAATCACATAATATCCAACAGATGTTATTCTCATGAATGATCAATTAACTAAGCATAAATGTAATCATGTATTCATGGAACTATTCCTCACCAGACAAAGTGTTTCACTCAATCACACAGGTGTATATAGAGGTCACTCCTTCACTCTACTATCACAATGTCACATGGATCAACTTTGCCTTTCATTTAACCATAATCAAACACACTCACAAGCAAGTATCATCGCAAGGACTTTTCTATGGCTTATAATGTCACTGGGCTAAGTAGAAAATTGGTTTTTCTAGATCACTAAATCCTTGAGTTAAAAGAGTCATTCATACTTTCATCATTTAAACAGAACCCTTCTTACTTATTCCCAACTTTCCCTTGCATGGAGCTTTTCTTTTTCTTTATTTTCTTTCCTCTTTCTTTTGCTTTTCATTTGCTCAACACTTAGCACAATGCTTATTTATTTTCCCTTTTGAAATTTCCCAACAACCCCAAATTTGAACCTTTATCACTACCACAAATATTCTCTACTTAACTCAAGGTAAAGATTTTCAAAAAGGGTTTTCATATCATGTCCAAGGCTAGAGGTTTAAAGGATAGAACACATTATGCTCTCTTTTACTTGGTTAAAATCATGCATTGGCTAAAAAGCAATAACAACAGATGGCCTTGATCATATGACACATGCAAGCAATTGATTCAATCACAAAAACCTGGGCAAAGTCATTCATGCTTTCCAAGTAATAGTCATCATTCACAAAAACTCTGGAGTTCAAAACCTCACATATAGGCTCATTTAACATTCCATATATTCCAGATACACATCCTACTTAATATCATAATCACAATTACAACATCATGCATATGTTCACATAGCTTGTAAACAACCACCTGTATATCAACATATGGTGTACAATCTCAACATCAATCAATATCCAAGCATCATCAAGCAATACTCATCATGCATAAGTCAATATCAAACCATCACATCAGATAAAGGCTTCAAACCGAGTACATCACAACCTATTCTAAAAACAGAAGCAAATAAGTTCAATAATACAAAACAAAAGATAAGAAAAGTCCTGCTTTAATGCTGATAGCATCCATCAATAGATGTTATCTCTGTTCTCATCAACCCATGCTATCGTCAGATCTTCCTCCTCTCCTTCTTCAACATCTTCAAAATCATCATCATCCTCATCATCTTCCTCCATAGTTGGAGCTTCAGCTGCTCTAGCTCCACTACCCTATGCCTGCTCCTCTGGCCATGCCACCATAGTGTTGAATTCATCCATAGTCCACTATCGTCCAGGGGCTGTATCATACATCCCGATGATCATCTCTGTAGTGGCTACTTGCCCTTTGTGAATAGACTACAACCTATCTTCCATTAGAGACATATACATGTCCCACATTTGAAAAGGCTCTGCATCATGAGGTGGTGCATGTGCTTGTGGTGGTCCTCTCTTTCTCGAGGAACGTCGTGGTGGTACTAGCTGAGCTACCTCATCTCCCCTACAATATTGTCTATAGTAAGCCTCATCAATCGCCTTCCTAGGTCGCTCCAACGGCAGTGTAGAAGTGTTAACCCCAACTAAGTCATAGAGGTTTGTGATCAAAGATGGATGTCCGAAATGTAACACCCCTAACGGAGTGCCATTGCAAATAATAAGATCCGAAATTTACGTAATTTTTTTAAAATACCATTGCTTATAAACGTTTATATAAAATCGCGGAAGCAAATAAAACGTGAGACGTCCGAACGTATTACAATATAAAATTCAAACCTTACAATTATATAAATCCATTATTCAAAAATATAAAATACTTTAAATATAATAAAATTCCCAACAACTAATCTGATATCTCTTGTCGCACTACTCCTGTCCTGCCTTATCTGCAACACCATCTACTCCCGTACAAGTACGATCATTGTAGGTGGAACCACAACCATAAAAGGAAAGGGTGAGTAACTAAGAACATAACATAACATATAATTTAATATAATATAGTCATAACCTCACAACACCTCTCAGTATTCAACTCATAACTTAGATCATCACCACCCAGACTATTATAGTCATAACATTAAATTGCATCACAATATTCAACTCACAACTCAAATAATTTACATAAGCTTCTGTTCTTTTCCTGAATTTTTTCGTACCAAACCTATTTCGCAAAACAGGGCGATTCGAGTCGTCTTCCATCGCAACTTCAGACCTATCTCCCCGACTCCTCAAGGAATTACGAGTAAAAACTTCAGTTAGGCGCACCCACCGAGCACTATACTCACACAAGCCGAAGTCATTGGGCGAGACATCCAACCCTCTCTAGTCCTCGTGCACGAGGATAGGGTGACACTCGAATCTCAGTCTCCGCACAGAACTCAACACACTATCATATCGCAATACGAACACCATCGGTTCGACAAAAATTCTAAGGAAATGACAGAACGTTTGTTCTCACAACTTTAGCATCACAACCATCACCAATCATATATATAGTCAACCAAATTCATTGACCAACAAATAAAAAGAAATTCACAAATAATTAAATAACTTAATTTAATTATTTATCCTACTGCAGCACCCTCGTGAAATTACTAATTTCACACTTCCATAAACTAGAACAACATTTCTAGTGCACCCCTACTTTTACTAAATTCCCAACACCAAAGAAAACACCTAATTTTAATACACCCCCTTTTTACTCTAAACACACTCCCTTCTACATCTACCTTTTCAAGTGGGCCCCAAGGCTATTAAATTATATTTTCTCTCACTTCCAAGGTATCATACATCCTGATGATTATCTCTGTAGTGGCTACTTGCCCTCTGTTAATAGACTGCAACCTATCTTCCATTAGAGACATATACCTATCTTCCATTAGAGACATATACCTATCTTCCAATGTTAATGCTCATCCCTCTAAGCACACAATACAGAAAAATGGCCCTGTTGACAGTAATATCAAAGACATGAGAACAACGCTGGATATTGGCATGAGAAAACGCGATCCAGTATTTTTCCATGGGAGTCAGATTAGCTCTTCTAATATGCACAACTGCACCATTCCTATTCCTCTGAAAATGCCCTCTAGGCACACACAACACACTTTCCATATCATCAAACTCTACTCCCTCTTCCATGTTCAGAGCAAACTGACACTGTACATCAGTCCATTCAGTGTGTAGAAACCTGTTAATAGAGTCAGGATCATACCAAATGATTTTTCCTCTAACATAGCTCATGTATGTCTCTGTGTGATAGTCACCCAATGGCCTTCCATTCGTGTAGAATTCCTTGACCACTGCTATGTTGGCTGGTGTAGGGTAGGTGGCTATTTTCTCCCACTTTCTACTCTCAAGTTCCTCCCCAAATTATTGAGCCAAATCTGGTATCCAACCCGCCTTCCACTCCATCGAGAGTCTTCTATCTTGGACCGTGAGGAAGTATTGCTCATGTCTACGAGAGAGGAAAGTGTTGGAATAAGGGCGCTCTGGTTCCTTCCTCTTATTTCCCACAGTCTTGATTCTGTAGAAATCGCGCTGAGCGTCGATCAGTATATTTCTGCATAATGACCCTAACTCGCCTCTAATCTCCACCCACATGCATTGTTCCTAGTTCTAAACCTTAAGCAAGCAATTTAATCAGTCCAATTTCAATCAATCATGTAAAAACATCAAAATCCTTCAAGAATCATGCTTAGACAACCATATTCATTCAACATCATGCTTTCAAATCCCTAGAATGTAAAATGGATGTACTTACTTGGGTGGAGATGCTTAATGAGTAAAGAATGCTATATGAATGTGAGGAAATCAACCCCTAAAAGCAATCCTCTCACAAAACCCCAAACTTGAATGGAGAATTGGTGTAAAAATGGGTGGAGAAAGGGTTTATGTGAAAAGGGATGAAGGGAAAAGTGGAGAGAATCCTTTAGAGAGTGTTTGAGAGTGCTTGGGAAGAATGAAGGCTGAAAGTGGCGGCCTAGACACCTCCTAGGGTTAGAAAAATACATAATGGGCCAAACCTCGTGATAACGGTTGAAAAAACGTTATTTTTATGCTTAAAATTGATACTAAAAGCAACCTTTAAGACTTAGAAACTAGCTTGAACTCATATTTTTATGTTAGTTTTGTGAATAAGAGAGTTGAAAGTGAATTTAATGGTTTTGTGCAAGATTCCCTTGATTTTGTAGGCTAATTGAATGATTTGAAAAAAGAGTTGAAGTACCGAATGATTGGAATGTTGAAAAGTCAACCAGAAACCAGAGAAGTCAACCAGTCAACCAGAATGCTGAAAAGTCAACCAGAATACAGAAAAAGTTCCGTTGAGCGGTAAAATACCGCTGAACAGCACTTTTCAGGTGCCAAAATCACCGCTGAGGGGGGAAAACAACAGCTGGGGGCAAAATGGATCATGCGCTATTACCGCTCAACGGTAAAATATTGCTGAGCACCATTCTAAGTAGCTTGGATCGGTTTTCTTTTATTTTTATGGGCTTGGGCCTAATTTTCTGTATTTTTAGAATAGTATATAAGCTTTAGGACGTCTGATAACAGTTGAAAAACTGTTATTTTCATGCTTAAAATTGATACTAAAAGCAACCTTTAACACTTAGAAACTAGCTTGAAATCATGCTTTTGGTCATATTTTTAGAAATAAGAGAGCTGGACAGGTTTATGCTTGATTTCAGTGTTTTTATGCAGGTTTTAAGGTGAATTTGGTGAAAGAAGTGAAGAAGGATAGAGATGGAATCAGAAAAGACATCAAAAAGTGCAAAAGGAGAAGCCGCAACTGCCGCTCAGCAGCAGTTTACCGCTGAGTGGCACTCAGGCAGTCACGTTAGCTCCGCTGAGGGGTGAAAAGGCCGCTGAGGGGAGAAAACAACTCACGCACTTACCGCTGAGCGGTAGTTTACCGCTGAGCGGCACTATTTTTGGGCTTGGGCCTAATTTTCTGTAATTTTAGAATAATATATAAGCTTTAGGACGTCCTAGGGTTTGTATCTTTGGCAGAGACGAAGCAAACACTCTCTTTTCCACCCCTTGAAGGAAGATCTTGGATGCTCAGGCTACCTCCTCCTCTTTCTAGGGTTCTATCTTTCATTCTTTCATTATTGTTCATCTAGTTTCACCATGAATATGGTGAACTAAACCTTGTATTGTTGTTGGGGAATCAATGTAGTCTTGTGAAACTCTCATATATGGAATTTGTGTTTTAATGTCTTATATTAAGATATATGCTTTCTTTCATCTTTAGTTAGGGTTTTTCCTCTTTGCTTATTGCTTGCTTTGTTTAACTCATTCATTGCCATGATTATTGATTTTGTCGATACGGGAACGTACGGGGAAATCTAGATCCGGGGAATTTCTCCCAATAGCATATTGGTTGCGTTTAAGCTCCTGCACTTCAGAACTAATTACTAGGAATGCTAGGAATTGTATGAACTCGTAATTAAGGATAGGCCTTCTTGCAAGGTGATTTAGAGAGTGGCATTAGCAATTGATGATAAGAATGATGAATTCCTAAAAGTATGTGAGAGTGGGTAAGATGAAATTGATAACCCCAACAACATACTCATCCATTTAATTCATTAAAGTGTTTGTTTTCCTCTTTTCCATTGATCAACATTCATGCATACAATTTGTTCTTAATTCTTAAATAATCAACAAATCATATAGCTAACTAGGCCGTGAGTCCTTTGGGAAAACGATACTTGGTCTTACCTAGTTTTATTACTTGATACGATTCGGTCACACTTGCCGATTGTTAAACAAGTTTGTGGCGTCGTTTTTCGGTGTTCATAAATTTGTCATCAAGTTTTTTGCGCCGTTGTCGGGGACTCGTGGTTTAACTAGTTCATTTGTGTGATTATTGATTATCTTTGACTTGAATTTTGAATTTTGAATTTTGAATTTCTGTTTTTATTTTTTTTGTTTTTATTTTATTTTATTTTATTTTATTTTATTTTATTTTATTTTATTTTATTTTATTTTCTGTTATTTTATTTTTTTATTTTTTTCGATTATTATTTTATTTTATTTTATTTTTCTGTTTTTATTTTTTTCTGTTTTTATTTTATCTTGTTAACAATTATTTTTAGGGTTTTGTGCCTAATGCCTACAGGATGCAATTCGGTCAAGAATTTAACTATATGGGCACTCAATTCTACCAAGGTAAACAAAGGAAAGCAAGAAATATCATCTTTCAGGCAAGGCATGGAGGAATCACTAGTTCATGCATGGGATAGGTACAAAAGCCTATTAAGAAAGACTCCCACGCATGGATTTGACGAAGTAGAAGTAGTCCTAATCTTCCTTGGAGGTCTTGGTTCACAAACCAAGATGATGCTTGACGCCTCAGCAGGAGGAAATATCAAATGGAAAACTCCAGAGGAAGCTACAGAAATCATTGAAAATATGGCTACAAGTGATAATGAACTAAACAGTGAAAGAGGAGCTCCTATTCAACAAAAAGCAGTTCTACAGTTACAAACCAATGATGCCTTGCTAGCACAGAACAAGATACTAACTCAACAATTGGAGACTCTCACAAAAATTCTTGCACAACTACCAAAAGAGTTAAAGACTGTTGCACAGGTTCAACCACAGTTGTGTGAATTATGTGGGGGTGACCATATCAATGGTCAATGCGCTTTTCCAGCAGATGCTTTAGAGGATGTTAACTTCATGGCCAATCAATTTTCATAACGTCAGGGGAATTTCAATCAAGGATGGAAAGCACACCCAAGCATTGGTCACGGACAAAGTAGGCAAGCTGGACAAGAAGGGAAATTTAACAAGCAACAACAACAACCAACCTTATGGCAAAAAATTTCTATACTTAATTAAAGATTAATAAGGATGGAAGAAACTCTTCAACAATTCATACAGAAAACTGAATCTTCTCAAAAGAGCACTAAAGCTGCTATTAAGAACTTGGAGATTCAAATGAGTCAGATTACCAAGCAATTGGAAGAAAGGCCTGACAAATATTTTGGGGCTAATACTGAGGTTAACCCCAGGGAAGAGTGTGAAGTGCTAGTGAGTGTAAATGTTGAAAAAGTTGAGTTGGAAAAAGAAGAGAGAAAAGAGAGAGAAGAGAAAGAAGAAGAGAAAATTTGTGTGAAAATTGAGAAAGTGAGTAGAAAAAGAAAAGAAAAAAAGAGACTAAGAGAAAAGAGAAAGAGCAAAAAGAAAGTGAGAGAAAAGAAAGAGAGGACGAGAGAAAAAAAGAAAGAATCATATGAAAAACCTCTTCCTCATCCAAAGAAGTATCATAGGAAGAAAAAATTTGAGCGCTTTATGGAAATCTTCAAGAAATTGGAGATTAAAGTTCCTATGATTGAGACATTGCAACAGGTTCCTGGTTTTATCAAATTTATGAAGAAGTTCAGTAGAAAGAAGAAGAAAAAAGAAGATGGAACTTGAGATTTATTGGGTCAAGCTAGTGACGTTAAAAGAGCGCTTGCTGGGAGGCAACCCAGTGATTTAAGAATTTTAAAAGAGCGCTTGCTGGCAGTTTACCGCTGAGCGGCACTCAGGAAGTCACGGGAGGTCCGCTGAGGGGCAAAATGGCCGCTGAGGGGAAGAAACGTCTCACGCACTTACCATTGAGCGGTACTTTACCGCTGAGCGGCACTTTTATGGGCTTGGACCTAATTTTCTGTAATTTACGAATAATATATAAGCTTTAGGGTTTCCTAGGGTTAGGTATCTTTGGCTGGAACGAAGCAAACACTCTCTCTTCCACCCCTTTGAAGGAGGATCTTGGATGCTGAGGCTTCCTCTTCACCTTTTTAGGGTTTTATCTTTCATTCTTTCATTGTTATTCATCTAGGTTCACCATGAATATGGTGAACTAAACTCTGTATGTTTGTTGGGGAATCAATGTAATCTTTTGAAGCTCTCATATATGGAATTTGTTTTTACATCTTTTATTTAAGATCTATGCTTTCTTTCATCATTAGTTAGGGTTTTTCCTCTTTGTTTAATGGTTGCATTTTTTAACTCATTTGATGCATGATTATTGGTTTTGTCGATACGGGCGCGTACGGGGAAGTCTAGATCCGGGGAATTTCTCCCAATATGATATTGGTTGTCGTTAAGCTCCTGCACTTATGAACTGATCATTAGGAATGCTAGGAATTGTATGAACTCGTGATTAGGGAGAAGCCTTCTTGAAAGGTACTTTAGAGAGTGGCATTAACAATGATGATCTGAATGTTGAATTCCTAAAATATATGAGAGTGGATAAGATGAAATTGACCCCCAACAACATATTCATACATATATTTCACTGAAAGTGTTTATCTTTTGCTTTTGGCCATTGATCAAAACTTCATGCATACATATTTAATTTTCGTCTTTTGCATATAAAAATCTAAATATTTCGTCTTTAAGTCTTAGCTAATCAATAACCCACACAACTAAACTAGGCCGTGAGTCCTTTGGGAAGAACGATACTTGGTCTTACCAAGTTTATTACTTGAACGATTCGGTCATACTTGCCGATTGAAAAACAAGTTTGTGACATCATATTTTGGTGTTCATAAATTTGTCCATCAGTGATGTAATTTTGAACTTTTGGGTATTTTTGTTTTTGTTATAAGTTTGTTACAGGGTTTACATCTACTGATGGATGTTAGGCGGAAGAGTATCTACTGAAGGATACTATGTTTGTATACACCTACTGATGGGTGTTGGTAAGAAAGATTTGCATCTACTAAAGGGTGCTGGAGGATTTTGGGTTAGGCTCGTGACGTTAAACAAGCGCTACTTGGGAGGCAACCCAGTTGATTGATTTTATCTGTATTGTTTGTTTTGATTCTACTTTAGTTGCATGATAGGGATTGAATGTTTGAGTGATCTGAGAACTTAATTATAGGGAGCAAGTGAGGGGCATGAGTAGGAGGCACCTAGGTTAAGCTAGGAAGAAGAAGAGCACTTCACGAAAGTGCCGCTGAGTGGTAGTGTCGCAGAATGGGCTTAGTTTGCCCCTTAGCGGAACCCGAGCCCATTAGGGTATTTTTATACCCTAAGTCACGCTTTGGCCTCTATTTTCAGATTCTTCTCCGCACACACACTCCTAAACACTTTTCCAAAGGTTCTCTACATTTTTCCTTTCATTCCTTTAGAAAATCTCCCTTCCACTCACTTTCTCACTAGTTTTCCATCTAAGTTTGGGGTTGGGAGAGAGCATCATTGATGGGGCTGAGTTTTTCAAAGCACTAGAGTAGGATTTGTTTTATCAATCACTTTTGTTTTTAGAATAGGATTTGATGTACTCAATTGGAAACTTTGTCTATTATGATGGTTTGCTTATGATTGTTGTTTGATAAGTAATGCCTGATGATGCTTTGATATTGATTGATGTTGAGATGTGCACCTTATATGCTTATACAGGTGGTTCACAAGCTTTATGAACAAATGCATGATGTTATGATTGTGATTATGATACTAAGCAGGATGTGTACATATGGAATGTGAATGAGCTTATATGTGAGGTTTTGAGCTCCAGAGTTTTTGTAATTGAATGCTATTACTTTGAAAGCATGAATGACTTTGCCCAGGTTTTCTATGATTGAATTACTTGCTTGTTTGCATCATATGATCAAGGCCATTTGTTGGTAACCCTTGTATTAGCCAATTTCATGAAATTAGCCACTAAAAGAGAACACTTTGTGTTCTATCCTTTGAACCCCTAGCCTTGAACATGATTTGAAAACCCTTGTTGAAAAGCTTTACCTTGAGTTAAGTAGAAAATATTTCTTGGTATCGACAAATGTTCAAGTTTGGGGTTGTTGGAAAATAGAAAAGGAAATTGAAAGCATTGGGTTAAGAGCTAAGAATTAAGTATGTGAAAAAAAAGAGAAAGAAAAAGAGAAAGAAAAGAAAAGGAAAAGCAAAGCTCAATGCAAAAGAAAGTTGGGAATAAGTAAGAATGGTTGTGTTTATATGATTCTCTTAACTCAAGGGTTTTGTGATCTAGAAAAACCAATTTTCTTGTTAGCCCAGCCACATTATAAGCCATAGAAAAGTCCTTGTGATGATGCTTGCTTGTAAGTGTTTTTGATTGTGGTTAAATGAAAGGCAAAGTTGATTCATGTGACATTGTGATAGTAGAGTGAATGAGTGATTACCTTTGATACACTTGCGTGTTTGAGTGAAACACTTTATCTAGCGAGGAAAGATTCCATGAACATATAAGAACATCTTTGCTTAGTTGATTGATCATTCATGAAAAGTAGCATTTGTTGGATAGTATATGATTGTTTGAAAACTAAAGCATGTGCATGTCTTGATTGAAATCTTTGCAATGAGCTGAATTGAGCACTTACTTATCTTGAAAAGGGAGTTTTGAATGTGGTGAACCATTATATGGATTGATGGAAGATTGAGTTACATCTTGTTTGCTTGAGGACAAGCAAAGTTTTAAGTTTGGGGTTGTGGTAACGGTTGAAAAACCGTTATTTTTATGCTTAAAATTGATACCAAAAGCAACCTTTAAGACTTAGAAACTAGCTTGAACTCATATTTTTACGTTAGTTTTGTGAATAAGAGAGTTGAAAGTGAATTTAATGGTTTTGTGCAAGATTCCCTTGATTTTGTAGGCTAATTGAATGATTTGAAAAAGAATTGAAGTACCGAATTATTGGAATGCTGAAAAGTCAACCAGAAACCAGAAAAGTCAACCAGTCAACCAGAAAAGTCAACCAATCAACCAGAATGCTGAAAAGTCAACCATAATACAGAAAAAGTTCCGCTGAGCGGTAAAATACCGCTGAGCGGCACTTTTTAGGTGCCAAAATCACCGCTGAGGGGGGAAAACAGCAGCTGGGGGCAAAATGGATCATGCGCTATTACCGCTACCGCTGAGCGCCATTCTAAGTGGGCTTGGACCGGTTTTCTTTTGTTTTTATGGGCTTGGCACTAGTGGAAAAATGACTTTTTATAACGTACAAAAATGATCTTTTATATCGTAGTTATTGGGGACATAGTTCTGGGCGATATTGTAAGTCTGCGCATTTATAACGTAGAAAATATTTACGTTATAATATGTTCAACATATTATAACGTAGTTTTTGAAGTACGTTATAATATGCGCAGTTTATTATAACAAATTTTCATTTGTCTGTTATAATAGATGGAATGTATTATAACGTAGAAGATTTTGTACATTATAATATGTTATATATTATTACGTATATATTATTATACGTTATAATATGTAATCAACGTACCATAACATACATTGCTTAGTACGTTATAATAAATGTTTTTTTTTAAAAAAAAATTGATTATTAAATTTGACATCCAATGAAATTATAATAATATTCTTGTATTATCATCTCATCCAATCCATTTATAATCAATATAGCTTTAAATAAATAAATTTATTGAAACTAACAAAATAGAATTCATTTCAAATATTAAATAGTCTAATATTTAATACATCATTTATACATGAAACTATATATTAAATCCAAATATTACATTAATGTACATACACTATTTAAGTGTAGCCAAGTTTCTACTAACACTTAAAATAAAAGAAGCCTAGTTCCTTCTAATGTCTTCAATGTCTGCAGCTTCCATGGGAGATGAATCATTAAAGATCTACAAATAAAATAATAGAGTTAAAACAATATTGTAATGAATAGTTGCTGATGAATTAAACCTCCGCATTTCCTTCAGGGCTTGCTGATGAATTGTCATCATTCTCCTCTTCATCCTCCGCATCCAAAGCCGAGCTGAAACAAGGAAGAACAAATCAAAAAGAGAAGTCCAAACCATGATTTCACACGTGTGTCAGAGTGAATCTTGTTCGAAACACTCTCAGGTACTAAATGAAACACACCTCTTTTGGTAAAATTCTGAACCTTGATTTTTCATGTAACAAGAGATTAACCCTTTCACCAGACTCACCTCGCGTTAGTAAATAAAGGGTAACAAATTATCAATAGTTGGGGTTGCTAAATCATTCGGGAAAATGGTTTCATTCCAACAAGACCTTGTTTTGCAATTACCACACAGAACATTCTATATACTACAAATACTTGTGTGCAGATAAAACATAACTCTTGACCCACCTATAAAAATAATAATACACCGTACAATGCATTTCTTTTCATTCACCAAAAGCACACTGCTACAAACCAAAGCATTCTCGAATCAGAAAAGAATGATGTATACTAGTACCAAGTTGTGGGCTCAGTCTCTTTCTCTCTCGTAAAGACGCAACACAGAGCTCATAGCATCAAATGGACAATACTGCAATGCAACATATTCTAAGAACAAGTTCGTGCCTAACACCTCATCGCAAACACTCGTCAAAAAAGCAACACACTCTACAACCACCGCCAATCACAATCTTTTTTCAATTAACTAAAATAATAGAAAAGGAAATCACTTTATTGGTTGTACGTTCCGCCCCCATTCAGCAAAGACAGGGTATAATATAAGTGTAAAAATAAAAGATACAGACACACAAATTCAAATCGAATTAATAATTAAAAATAACGGAAGAGAGAAAAGGGGATCTTTTAATAATTGATTAGATAAAAAAAAGGAGAAAAGCAGAGGTGGAGATGGGAGAACAGAAATGGACTCACTCAGATTCTTGGCTCGGGGTGTGACCCGACATGGAGGCAATCGGATCGGGCGGACGAGGTGGGCATTGAGAGCGGAGGGAAGGGACCGGATGGGGCAGAGCTTCTGGGGGTTGTGGCGGTGGGAGAGGAGGTCGGCAGGGAATAGAAGGTCGCCGGAATCGGGAAATGGAGCGATGTGGTCGGGGACGGGGAAGTGATCGGCGGCGAAGAGGTCCATAAAATGGTAAAAAAAAAGGGAAAAAAATAGCGACGCGAGGGTTTTGAGAAGAGGTGAAAAGTGAAGGAGAATGGTTTTGGTAAGTAAAATGACTACTGCGTTACTCTCTTGGTAAATTAGAATATAATTAAGAAGAGGGAAGATATTATAACTGATTTCTAAAACTCCGTTATAATACATGGTTTTTAACTTATTTACAAGTTTGCCACCGCTTTTTATATTATAACTGATTTTCAAAATTACGTTATAATATGTTTTAAACTTATTTACAAGTTTGCCATTGCGTTTCATATTATAACTGATTTTCAAAACTACGTTGTAATATGTCTTAAACTTATTTACAAGTTTGCCACCGCGTCTCATATTATAACTGATTTAAAAAACTACGTTATAATATCTCCCTATTATGATGGATAATTTTTATCCGTTATAATAGGGTTGTTATAAAATGTCATTTTTCTACTAGTGTGGGCCTAATTTTCTGTATTTTTAGAATAGTATATAAGCTTTAGGACGTCCTAGGGTTTGTATCTTTGGCAGAGACGAAGCAAACACTCTCTTTTCCACCCCTTGAAGGAAGATCTTGGATGCTCAGGCTACCTCCTCCTCTTTCTAGGGTTCTATCTTTCTTTCATTCATTATTGTTCATATAGTTTCACCATGAATATGGTGAACTAAGCCTTGTATTGTTGTTGGGGAATCAATGTAGTCTTGTGAAACTCTCATATATGGAGTTTGTGTTTTAACGTCGTATATTAAGATATATGCTTTCTTTCATCTTTAGTTAGGGTTTTTCCTCTATGCTTATTGCTTGCTTTGTTTAACTCATTCATTGCCATGATTATTGATTTTGTCGATACGGGAACGTACGGGGAAGTCTAGATCTGGGGAATTTCTCCCAATAGCATATTGGTTGCCTTTAAGCTCCTGCACTTCAGAACTAGTTACTAGGAATGATAGGAATTGTATGAACTCGTAATTAAGGATAGGCCTTCTTGCAAGGTGATTTAGAGAGTGGCATTAGCAATTGATGATAAGAATGATGAATTCCTAAAAGTATATGAGAGTGGATAAGATGAAATTGATAACCCCAACAACATACTCGTCCATCTAATTCATTGAAGTGTTTGTCTTCTGTTTTTCTCCATTGATCAAATTCATGCATACATATTTAATTACTGTCTCTTGCATTAAAACCTACAATCAATTTGTTCTTAATTCTTAAATAATCAACAAATCATATAGCTAAACTAGGCCGTGAGTCCTTTGGGAGAACTATACTTGGTCTTACCGAGTTTATTACTTGATACGATTCGGTCACACTTACCGATTGTTAAACAAGTTTGTGGCACCGTTTTTCGGTGTTCATAAATTTGTCATCAAGTTTTTGGCGCCGTTGCTGGGGACTCGTGGTTTAACTAGTTCATTTGTGTGATTATTGATTATCTTTGACTTGAATTTTGAAATTTGAATTTCTGTTTTTATTTTATTTTATTTTCTTTTCTTTTCTTTTATTTTTTTTCTGTTTTCTGTTTTTATGTTTTCTGTTTTTATTTTATCTTCTTATCTTTGATCTTATATCTTCTTTTATATCTTTTTGTGCTAACCAATTTTTCTAGGGATTTGTTTTCTTGTGTATGCAGGAAGCAATCCAAACTAGGAGCAAGAAAACTGCATAACCTCTTCTTGAAGGTTTAGACGAGAGTAGATGGAGGAGAAGAATCCGTACATCTAGAGAACTTTTTCCTCTCCGGAAACTCTATTACAACTATCACCACAAGGTTCTGACCATAGCACTGAAAATATGGAGAATAATAATGCCAGAAGAACTCTTGCAGATTACACAAATATAGCTGGACCTCAACACTTTAACAGCATAGCAAGACCAAGGGTCAATGTAGCCAACATGGAGGTTAAACCAACATTAATTCAACTAGTGAAGAGTAATCAATTTAATGGGTTGTCTCACGAAAGCCCATATGAGCACCTCACAACTTTTAATGAGATCTGCAACACGGTGAAAATAAATGGGGTGCCGGACGAAGCAATCAAACTTAGCTTGTTTCCATTCTCACTAGGAGGCAACGCTAAGCTTTGGTTAAATTATTTTCCAGAAGAAAGCTTTATAGAGTGGGAAGCAGTGGTGACCAAGTTCCTAAACAAATACTTTCCACAATCAAAAGTAAATAAAGGAAAGGAAGAGATTTCATCATTTAGGCAAGGCATGGAGGAATCACTGGGGCATGCATGGGACAGATATAAAAGCTTATTAAGAAAGACTCCCACACATGGATTTGACGAAGTGGAAGTAGTCCTAATCTTCCTTGGAGGTCTTGGTTCACAAACCAAGATGATACTTGACGCCTCAGCAGGAGGAAATATCAAATGGAAAACCCCAAAGGAAGCTACAGAAATCATTGACAATATGGCTACTAGTGACAATGAGCTCCACACTGAAAGAGAAGCTCCTATACAACAAAAAGGAGTTCTACAGTTACAAACCCATGACGCCTTGCTAGCACAGAACAAGATACTAACTCAACAACTGGAGACTCTTACAAAAACACTTGCACAACTGCCAAAAGAGTTAAAGACTGTTGCACAGGCTCAATCACAGTTGTGTGAATTATGTGGAGGTGACCATATCAATGGTCAATGCGCTTTTCTAGCAGAAGCCTTAGAGGATGTTAAGTTCATGGCCAATTAATACCGTCAGGGGAATTTTAATCAAGGGTGGAAACCACACCCAAGCATTGGTCACGAACAAACTGGGCAAGCTGGACAAACTGGACAATTCAATAAGCAATAGCAACAACCAACCTTATGGCAATAGATTTCTATACTTAATGAAAGGTCAATAAGGATGGAAGAAACTCTACATCAAATCATACAGAAAACTGAGTCTACTCAAAAGAGCACTGAAGCTGCTATTAAGAATTGGGAGACTCAAATGGGTTAGATTACCAAGCAGTTGGAAGAGAGGCCAAACAAAAATTTTGGGGCCAATACTGAGGTTAACCCCAGGGAAGAATGCAAAGTGGTGGAGAGTACAAATGATGAGAGAGTTGAGTTAGAAGAAGGAGAGCAAGAAAAAGAAGAGAGAGAAAAAGAAAAAGAGAGAGAAAAAGAAAAAGAAGAGAGAAAAGAGAAAGGAGAGAGAAGAGAGATAGAGAGTAATGATATTTTTCCTTTTCCAATAAATCAAGAGAAGCAATTTGATTTTACAGAATTATTCAAGATGGTGGACAATGATGTACCTTGGAATCATATATTACAACAAATTGCAATTTATACTAAACCTGAAGAAGAAGTCTCTACAAAGAAAAGACGTATAGATGATGATACAAAGAAGTATAAAGCTGTTAAAAAGGAACCATTCCCTCTAAAGGCAAAAGATCCAGGAGGTTTCTCCATTCCATGCACAATAGGGAAGAAAAGGATAAACAAGGCCTTACTCGATTTAGGATCAAGTGTTAACTTGATACCTTGTTCTTTACTGGAGCAGATCGGTGATGTTGATGTGAAGCCTGTAAAGGTTAACTTAGTAATGGCAGATGGATCTTCAAAGGAACCCTGTGGAATAGCAGAAGATATTATAGTTTGTGTGGGCAAACTCCAGTTCTTGGTAGACTTTGTGGTGATGGAGATGGAGACTGAAAAGATACCCATTATTCTTGGAAGACCGTTTATGAAAACGGCCAAAGCTATCATTGATGTGAACGAAGGTATAGTGGTGCTCCAAGACAGAGAAGATAGAGTTATTGTAGATGTCTTCAAAGAAGAGAGGCAGATGCAGGAGGAAGAAGGTAGTCATAAAGCTGCATTTCAAGATGTACTCATGACTAACCCTCAAGATGAAAAGCCCAAGGTTAAAGGTAAACATTGTTTATTATTTCAGGTACCGGAAAAAGAAAAGATTGGAAGAGGAAGAAAAGTTCCTGATCACTGGATGAAAGAACAACTCCAACTGGGTACACCTATGAGATTCAAAAACAAGTTGTGGGTTGTGAAAGGCTATAAAGAAAAGGAAATGATAGAGATAGAGTCTCCATATTCTAGAAGAGTCAAAACAGTACACCGGAAGCAGTTGAGGAGTTGGTGGAATATGGACATCAACCAGGAAGAAGGAACTTGAGCTTTATTGGGTCAAGCTAGTGACGTTAAAAGAGCGCTTGCTGGGAGGCAACCCAGTGATTTAAGAACTTTTAATTTTTGGTTTTGGTGATGTAATTTTGATCTTTTGGGTATTTTTGTTTTTGTTATAAGTCTGTTTCAGGGCTTACATCTACTGATGGATGTTAGGCGGAAGAGTATCTACTGAAGGATACTATGTTTTTATACACCTACTGATGGGTGTTGGTAAGAAAGATTTGCATCTACTGAAGGGTGCTGGAGGATTTTGGGTCAGGCTCGTGACGTTAAACAAGCGCTACCTGGGAGGCAACCTAGTTGATTAATTTTATCTGTATTGTTTGTTTTGATTCTGCTTTAGTTGCATGATTGGGATTTAATGTTCGAGTGATCTGAGAACATAATTGCAGGGAGCAAGTGAGGAGCATGAGTAGAAGGCACCTAGGGTAAGCTAGGAAGAAGAAAAGCACAACACGAAAGTGCCGCTGAGCGACAAATTGCCGCTGAGCGGTGGTATCGTAAAATGGGCTTAGGTTGCCCCTTAGCAAAACCCGAGCCCATTAGGGTATTTTTATACCCTAAGTCACGCTTTGGCCTCTATTTTTAGATTCTTCTCTGCACACACACTCCTAAACATTTTTCCAAAGGTTCTCTACATTTTTCCTTTCATTCCTCTTTAGAAAATCTCCCTTCCACTCACTTTCTCACTAGTTTTCCATCTAAGTTTGGGGTTGGGAGAGAGCATCATGATAGGGATGAGTTTTTCGAAGCACTAGAGCAGGATTTGTTTTATCAATCACTTATGTTTTTAGAATAGGGTTTGATGTACTCAATTGAAAACTTTGTTTGTTATGATGGTTTGCTTGTGATTGTGATTGTTTGATAAAGAAATGCTTGATGATGCTTTGATATTGATTGATGTGGAGATGTACATTATATGCTTATACAGGTGATTCACAAGCTTTGTGAACAAATGCATGATGTTATGATTATGATTGTGATATTAAGCGGGATGTTTATGTCGAATGTGAATGAGCTTATATGTGAGGTTTTGAGCTCTAGAGTTGTTATTGTTGAATGCTATTCCTTTGGAATCATGAATGACTTTGCCCAGGTTTTTTATGATTGAATTACTTGCTTGTTTGCATCATATGATCAAGGCCATTTGTTGGTAACCCTTATATTAGCCAATTTCATGATTAGCCACTAAAAGAGAACACTTTGTGTTCTATCCTTTGAACCCTTAGCCTTAAACATGAATTGAAAACCCCTTGTGAAAAGATTTATCTTGAGTTAAGTAGAAAATATTTTGTGGTATTGATAAATGTTCAAGTTTGGGGTTGTTGGAAAATAGAAAGGGAATTGAAAGCATTGAGCTAAGAGCTAAGAATTAAGTACGTGAAAAGAAAAAGAAAAAGAGAAAGAAAAGAAAAGAAAAAGGCAAAGCTCAATGCAAAAGAAAGTTGGGGAAAAGTAAGAATGATTGTGTTTATATGATTCTCTTAACTCAAGGGTTTTGTGATCTAGAAAAACCAATTTTCTTGTTAGCCCAGCCACATTATAAGCCATTGAAAAGTCCTTGTGATGATGTGTACTTGTAAGTGTTTTTGATTATGGTTAAATGAAAGGCAAAGTTGATTCATGTGACATTGTGATAGTAGAGTGAATGAGTGATTACCTCTTATACACTTGTGTTTGAGTGAAACACTTTACCTAGTGAGGAAATATTCATTGAGCACATGAACATCCATGTTTAGTTGATTGATCATTCATGAAAAATAGCATTTGTTGGATATTAAGTGACTTTGAGAACACCAAAGCATGTGCACGTCTTGATTGAAATCTTTGCCATGAGTTTGATTGAAGTCTTTACTTATCTTGAAAAGAAGATTTTTGAATGAGCGAACCATTATAAGGATTGGTAGAAGATTGAGTTACATCTTGTTTGCTTCAGGACAAGCAAAGTTCTAAGTTTGGGGTTGTGATAACAGTTGAAAAACTGTTATTTTCATGATTAAAATTGACACTAAAAGCAACCTTTACACTTAGAAACTAGCTTGAAATCATGTTTTTCTGCATATTTTCATAAATAAGAGAGCTGGACAGGTTTATGCTTGATTTCAGTGTTTTTGTGCAGGTTTTAAGGTGAATTTGGTGAAAGAAGTGAAGAAGGAGAGATATGGAATCAGAAAAGACATCAAAAAGTGCAAAAGGAGAAGCCGAAGTCACCGCTCAGCGGCAGTTTACCGCTGAGCGGCACTCAAGAGCTTACGGGAGATCCGCTGAGGGGCAAAATGGCCGCTGAGGGGAGAAAACAAGACACGCACTTACCGTTGAGCGGTATTTTACCGCTGAGCGGCACTTTAATGGGCTTGGACCTAATTTTTTGTAATTTACGAATGGTATTTAAGCTTTAGGGTTTCCTAGGGTTAGGTATCTTTGGCAGAAACGAAGCAAACACTCTCTCTTCCACCCCTTGGGATAGATTGGGAGATGGTGACAGCTCTCCTCTTCTCTATCTCGGGTTTTTCTATCTCTTTCATTCTTTCATTGTTATTCATCTAGGTTCACCATGAATATGGTGAACTAAACTCTGTATGTTTGTTGGGGAATCAATGTAATCTTTTGAAGCTCTCATATATGGAATTTGTTTTTACATCTTTTATTTAAGATCTATGCTTTCTTTCATCATTAGTTAGGGTTTTTCCTCTTTGCGTAATGCTTGCATTGTTTAACTCATTCGATGCATGATTATTGGTTTTGTCGATACGGGCGCGTATGGGGAAGTCTAGATCCGGGGAATTTCTCCCAATATCATATTGGTTGTCGTTAAGCTCCTGCACTTATGAACTGATCATTAGGAATGCTAGGAATTGTATGAACTCGTGATTAGGGAGAAGCCTTCTTGAAAGGTACTTTATAGAGTGGCATTAACAATGATGATTTGAATGTTGAATTCCTAAAATATATGAGAGTGGATAAGATGAAATTGACCCCCAACAACATATTCATCAATATCTTTCATTGAAAGTATTTGTATTTTGTTTTAGCCATTGATCAAAACTTCATGCATACATATTTAATTTTCGTCTTTTGCATATAAAATCCAAATATTTCGTCTTTAAGTCTTAGCTAATCAATAAACCACACAACTAAACTAGGCCGTGAGTCCTTTGGGAAGAACGATACTTGGTCTTACCAAGTTTATTACTTGAACGATTCGGTCATACTTGCCGATTGAAAAACAAGTTTGTGACATCATATTTTGGTGTTCATAAATTTGTCCATCAGATAACAGTTGAAAAACTGTTATTTTCAGGCTTAAAATTGATAATAAAAGCAACCTTTAACACTTAGAAACTAGCTTGAAATCATACTTTTGGTTATATTTTTAGAAATAAGAGAGCTGGATAGGTTTATGCTTGATTTCAGTGTTTTTGTGCAGGTTTTAAGATGAATTTGGTGAAAGAAGTGAAGAAGGATAGAGATGGAATCAGAAAAGACATCAAAAAGTGCAAAAGGAGAAGCCGCAAGTACCACTCAACGGCAGTTTACCGCTGAGCGGCACTCAAAAACCCACGTTGGCTCCGTAGAGGGGTGAAAAGGCCCCTGAGGGGAGAAAAACAACTCACGCACTTACCGCTGAGCGGTAGTTTACCGCTGAGCGGCACTATTTTGTGCTTGGGCCTAATTTTCTGTAATTTTAGAATAGTATATAAGCTTTAGGACGTCCTAGGGTTTGTATCTTTGGCAGAGACGAAGCAAACACTTTCTTTTCCACCCCTTGAAGGAAGATCTTGGATGCTCAGGCTACCTCCTCCTCTTTCTAGGGTTCTATCTTTCTTTCATTCATTATTGTTCATCTAGTTTCACCATGAATATGGTGATCTAAACCTTGTATTGTTGTTGGGAAATCAATGTAGTCTTGTGAAACTCTCATATATGGAATTTGTGTTTTAACGTCTTATATTAAGATATATGCTTTCTTTCATCTTTAGTTAGGGTTTTTCCTCTTTGCTTATTGCTTGCTTTGTTTAACTCATTCATTGCCATGATTATTGATTTTGTCGATACGGGAACGTACGGAGAAGTCTAGATCCGGGGAATTTCTCCCAATAACATATTGGTTGCCTTTAAGGTCCTGCACTTCAGAACTAATTACTAGGAATGCTAGGAATTGTATGAACTCGTAATTAAGGATAGGCCTTCTTGCAAGGTGATTTAGAGAGTGGCATTAGCAATTGATGATAAGAATGATGAATTCCTAAAAGTATATGAGAGTGGATAAGATGAAATTGATAACCCCAACAACATACTCATCCATCTAATTCATTGAAGTGTTTGTCTTCTATTTTTCTCCATTGATCAAATTCATGCATACATATTTAATTACTGTCTCTTGCATTAAAATCTACAATCAATTTGTTCTTAAGTCTTAAATAATCAACAAATCATATAGCTAACTAGGCCGTGAGTCCTTTGGGAAAACGATACTTGGTCTTACCTAGTTTTATTACTTAATACCATTCGGTCACACTTGCCGATTGTTCAACAAGTTTGTGGCGCCGTTTTTCGGTGTTCATAAATTTGTCATCAGGAGGCAACCCAGTTGATTGAATGTTTCTGTTTGTTTCATTGTAGTAGTATAATAGGGTTGTGCATAAGTAACCTGAGGATTGAATTGCAGGGAACCAGTGAGGGGCATGTTTAGGAGGCACGTAGGTTAAGAAAAGAAGGAGAAGAGCACTTCACGAAAGTGCCGCTGAGCGGTACTATCGCAAAGTGGGCTTTAGTTTCCCCTTAGCGGGACCCAAGCCCATTAGGGTATTTTTATACCATAAGCTGCGCAAATGCTCTCACTTTCAGTCTCTTCTCTGCACAAACACTCCCACATACCTTTTCCAAGGTTCTCCACATCTTTTACCTCTTCTCTTTTGAAAAATTTCTCTTCCACTCACTTTCTCACTAGTGTTTCATCTAAGTTTGGGGTTGGAAGAGAGCATCTTAGCTTGGAAGCATTCTCATTGCATCTAGTATCTCCACCCAAGTAAGTAAAAGCATTTTTTTCATTCTAGGGTTCTTGATTTTGAATGTGATTGTCAAAGCATGAATATTTAGGGGTTTTGATTTCTATGCATGATTTGATGATATAATTGATGTTTGAACCGATTAAACTGCATGATTTTGATCTGGAAAACTGAAAATTGCATTTGGGTGGAGTTAGGACAGCTTAAAAAGAGGTTTTTCAAAACTCTGCAGAGTTACCGCTCAGGGGTAAATTGCCGCTGAGCGGCACTCTGCCAGACCTGAAATTTTTGAAAATTTGTGTTCTGGAATGTGGCACTGGTGGCGCTGAGGGGTAATTCTGACCCTCAGCGGTGGTTTAGCTTCGAAAGGAGTTGTATTCTGTGTTTTACTAATGATTAACATCATGTTCTGTGGTTTTGTATATGTGTTTGGTTGCAGGAATGACATCCTCTTCAGGAAAAAGATTGAAAACCATGGCAACCAAGAGAAAGGAAAAGGAACCAGAACAGCCCCATTCTAGTAGGTTCCTCTCTCGGAAACATGAGAAGCACTTCAAGGTGGTGCAAGACAGGAGACTCCTTATGGAGAGAAAAGTTGGAATGATACCTAATTTTGCTCCTCAATTTGGAGAGCAATTGTTAGGGAATGACTGGGGAAAGCTAGCCACATATCCTGCACCTGCCAACATAGCTGTGGTAAAACAATTCTACACCAATGCAAAGAAGATTGGTGATTATCCAGCTGAAAATTATCTGGGCTATGTCAGAGGCCATGCTACCAGGTATGATCCTGATTCTATTAATAACTTCCTGGATACTGTGTGGGCTGGTGAGCAGTGCCAGTTTGCTCTTTGCATGGAGGAAGGGGCTGATTTTGAGGATGTAGAGAGAGTACTATTTATACCTGGAGGACACTTCCAAAGGAATAGATCTGGCTCAGTGGTAAACATTAGGAGGACTGATCTGACTCCTCTTGCAAAGTATTGGATGGCATTTTCTCATGCCAACATTCAGCCATGTTCACATGTGTCAGATATTACTCTCAGCAGGGAACTCTTCATCTACTGTGCTATCAGGAACTTAAATGTTAATATTGGGAAGATGATAGCTGATGAGATTAGTGCGTGTGCCAATACTTCAAATAACAAAGCACCCCTAGGACATCCCTCCTTAATCACTCACCTTTGCAAGATAGCTAGGGTGGACACTTCTGCTCCACCATTTGAAAGGCCAAGAAAAGCCATTGATGAGGCCTATTACAGACAGTACTATGGAGGTGAGGAGGCAGCTCAGCCAGTTCCACCACGTCGTGCTCGCAGAGAGAGAGGGCAAGCACAGAGCCAGGCATCTGCTGAGACACATGAAACAAAACCGTTCCAAATGAGGGACATGTACATGTCTCTTATAGGTGCTCAGTTACAGTCCATTCATAGAGGGCATGTGGCTACTGCTGAGATGATTGTGGGATGTATGATACACCTCTAGCTCATAGGTGGACTATGGAGGAATTCCATAATGTGGTAGCTTGGCTAGAGGAGCCGGTGCAAGGAGGAGGAGCTGAAGCTTCAGTTAGGGAGATGGAAGAAGATGAAGAAGATGATGATGATGCATTTGAAGATGATGAAGATGAGGAAGAAGAGGAAGATACAGAGGACAGCTCAGATTGATGAGGAGCTGAGATAGCATTTACTGATGAATGCTATCATGAACTTATGCTTTTGTTGGTTTAAGTGTTCTGTACGTATTTATTTTTGTTTTAGACTAGGGTTGATGTACTCTATTAGAAACCTGGTTTGTTATGATGGTTTGCTATTGACTGTGATTGTGTGATAAGTAATGCTTGATGATGATTATTGATTGATTGATGTTGAGATAGATGTGCACATTAAATGCTTATACAGGTGATTCACAAGCTTTGTGAACAAATGCAGGATATTATGATTGTGATTGTGAGATTAAGCAGGATGAGTATGTCAAATGTGAATGAGCCTATTTGTGAGGTTTTGAGCTCCAGAGTTTTTATTGATTGAATGCTATTGCTTTGAAAGCATGAATGATTTTGCCCAGGTTTTCTATGATTGAATCAATTGCTTGTTTTGCATCATATGATCCAGAAATGTGAAAAGAAAAGAAAAGAAAAGAAAAGAAAAGAAAAAGCAAAGCTCAATGTAAAGACAAGTTGGGAAAAATAAGAATAATTGTGTTGTTATGATTTTCTTAACTCAAGGATTTTGTGATCCAGAAAAACCAATTTTCTTGATTAGCCCAGCCACGTTATAAGCCATTGAAAAATCCTTGTGATGATGCATGCTTGTAAATGTTTTGATTATGGTTAAATGAAAGGCAAAGTTGATTCATGTGACATTGTGGTAGTGGAGTGAATGAGTGATTACCTCTTATACACTTGTGTGTGAGTGAAACACTTTACCTGGTGAGGAAGTATTCCATGAGCACATGAACATCCATGCTTAATTGATTGATCATTCATGAAAAATAGCATTTGTTTGATATTAATTGACTTTGTGAACACTAAAGCATGTGCACATCTTGATTGAAATCTTGGTCAAAAGTTTGATTGAAGTCTTTGCTTATCTTGAAAAGAAATTTTTGAATGAGTGAACCATCATATGAATCGGTAGAAGATTGAGTTACATCTTGTTTGCTTGAGGACAAGCAAAGTTCTAAGTTTGGGGTTGTGATAACAGTTGAAAAACTGTTATTTTCATTACCTTTTTGTCATACTTTGAGTGATCCCATAATGGTTAGAAAAAAGTGTTGGAAATCCCATGTAAGAACAAATTCTAGTGTATGACTGTGAGTGAAATCTGACATTACTGAACTTAGGATTGATTTAGCGTTAATCTTACTACTTGATGTAGAAGGATAAAAGTACCTTAAACTATTTATGGTACTACACACATTCTCAATGGTGCATGATGTCCATTGCTACCAAGCAAGGAATTCTTAATCTTCAGCTAATCCAGAGTTCCAACATAGTTTTGAACTCTTTTTAACTTCAAAATTAATTTTTCACTAACATTAGAACTGCAAGTGCTTAAACAAATGTAATTTGAGATACAGTGATAAACAAAATTCAGTAAAATGCATCTCAGTATTTGGCATGACCTGAATTTTCCCCTTTAATTTCACATCCCCTTCAACCATTATACCATCTAGTTTAAGCAATTGATTCAGCAATAACTCAATCAGATTAAGCACATCTGTTTGTGCAAATCTTCCACCTTTGTTGATAATTCACTCAAATGTTGATACCTAACCAAATCCAATCACTGATCATTAGCAACCACAACAATATTTTTTCCCTTATAGCCTATGTACTTCCAAGCTGATTCCTGAGATTGATTTGGCTATCGGAGTTGCCAATTTCATCATTTTTCCTTGCTGGACAGCCCCTTTGAATTGACAAATTCTGCTCCTTCTCCACTTCCTAAGATGCCACCTTAGTTGGAAAATGTTTCTAAAACTGGACTGCACCTCAAAGTCTTTAAAACACCACTATTTCACACATAAATTAGCACCAAAGCAGATAAAAAACTAGACCAGAAATTACAAGGACAGCACCAAAATCTGACTTTAATTGGTCAATTTTAACATGCCAAAAAGCTTAAAACTAATATAAATAGGTGTAGAATAGAAGTAGGCACTCAAATGGATTCTAAGAAAGGTTCTTCAACAGATGAAGAAAGCAAGAAAAACTGAAACATTTTTTGCTCCAAGCAAAATGGAATTTTATACCAACTTCATCAAAACAGCACTTAAATTTTTTCAACTCTACACCAAAAAATTGATCCAAGATTGGTGGTTCTAAAAGTGAAATCGTGCATAAGTGATTCTGACTCTTTGATAATACTTTCAGCAACTTGAATTCATCAATTTAAACTTGTTTGAACTCTAATTGGGTTGAAAACGAAATTGTATAGCAGATTCACCCTTTTAGTTCCCAATTTCACTAAAAAATGATGTTTGAATATGCAAATTGCACATAGATGAATTTGGCTTCAATTTGAATGTTGTAACAAGTTTAAAACAACAATTAGGAATTGTTTAAACTGCCAAATAGCACAAAATCCTTGCTGCACGAAAATAGACACCCAATACAACTTTTTCTTCTTCAAAATGACTACTAAAAATGCACTAGAATGATTAGAATTTGCAAACTGCACTAAACTAGCCTAAGAAACTTATAAGAAGTTGTCCTAACAAGTTTAGAATGGTAAAACGTAGCTAATTAGAAACTCACACTACAAAAACAACATAAATCTCAAAATTTGGCAACTTAAACCTAAAATTAGACCTAATGTAACCTTATTTTAACTAATGTGAACATCCTGATAACGGTTGAAAAACCGTTATTTTTATGCTTAAAATTGATACCAAAAGCAACCTTTAAGACTTAGAAACTAGCTTGAACTCATATTTTTGCTTTAGTTTTGTGAATAAGAGAGTAAAAAGTGAACTTAATGGTTTTGTGCAAGATTCCCTTGATTTTGTAGGCTAATTGAATGATTTGAAAGAAGAATTGAAGTACCGAATGATTGGAATACTGAAAAGTCAACCAGAAACCAGAAAAGTCAACCAGTCAACCAAAAAAGTCAACCAGTCACCAGAATGCAGAAAAGTCAACCAGAATACAGAAAAAGTTCCGCTGAGCGGTAAAATACCGATGAGCGGCACTTTTCGGGTGCCAAAATCACCGCTGAGGGGCAAAAACAGCAACTGGGGGCAAAATGGATCATGCGCTATTACCGCTCAGCGGTAAAATACCGCTGAGCACCATTCTAAGTGGGCTTGGACCGGTTTTCTTTTGTTTTTATGGGCTTGGACTTGTTTTATGTTATTTTTATGCCCTATTTAAGGACTTGCACGTCCTAGGGTTTGTATCTTTGGCTGGGAGGAAGCAAACACTCTCTTTTCCACCCCTTGAAGGAAGATCTTGGATGCTCAGGCTACCTCCTCATCTTTCTAGGGTTCTATCTTTCTTTCATTCATTATTGTTCATCTAGTTTCACCATGAATTGGTGAACTAAACCTTGTATTGTTCTTGGGGAATCAATGTAGTCTTGTGAAACTCTCATATATGGAATTTGAGATTTAACATCTTATATTAAGATACATGCTTTCTTTCATCTTTAGTTAGGGATTTTCCTCTTTGCTTAATGCTTGCTTTGCTTAACTCATTCATTGCCATGATTATTGATTTTGTCGATATGGGAACGTACCGGGAAATCTAGATCCGGGGAATTTCTCCCAATAGCATATTGGTTGCCTTTAAGCTCCTGCACTTCAGAACTAATTACTAGGAATGCTAGGAATTGTATGCATTCGTAATTAAGGATAGGCCTTCTTGCAAGGTGATTTAGAGAGTGGCATTAACATTGATGAAAAGAATGATGAATTCCTAAAAGTATATGAGAGTGGATAAGATGAAATTGATAACCCCAACAACATACTCATCCATCTAATTCATTAAAGTGTTTGTTTTCCTCTTTTCCATTGATCAAAATTCATGCATACATGTTTAATTACTGTCTTTTGCATTTAAACCTACAATTAATTGTTTACAAGTCTCAAATAATCAACAAATCATATAACTAACTAGGCCGTGAGTCCTTTGGGAGAACGATACTTGGTCTTACCTAGTTTTATTATTTGATACGATTCGGTCACACTTGTCGATTGTTAAACAAGTTTGTGGCGCTGTTTTTCGGTGTTCATAAATTTGTCATCACATCCTAACATGTCTAGAGTAGTGAAATGGACCTAGTAAGCTATTCAAAAGCAAAGAATTCCATAAACCATAAATTGTAGTATATATCCATGCTTTTATCGATATTTGATTGCCTAAATTATGTTGATGTCTAAATGGTATGTTCATTTACATTGTCTTTCATTTGTTAGGCTATAGCTTGATTAAGTTAAGTAGTCATTTAAAACCTATGGTACTACAGATATTCTCAAAGCAATGAGAAGGGTAAAAATACACTAAACACTTAGAACCTACAAAATATTTGGAAGTACTCTAGACAAGAGAACTTCAGTAGTAATAAGTTGTCTCTTCCAACTTTAATACACAACCCCTTAGTATGTTTGAGGCATTTCAATATTGAGGACTTCTCTTTGCATGCCTTTATTGAATTCCTATGACAATAGTTTTCAAATTGCCTTCCATGTTCGACTTGAGTAGTAATAGGTTTATTACTTATGTCACATGGAGTGTTGCTGTTTTGGCTAAGTTTTTATTTGTTTGGCTTGTCACAGAATATGGCCCATTTTCCCAACCATCGTGGATGGATGTACGACCGTTGTTATAGTGGAAGGAGAGGTTTGAAGGAATCTTTTGTCATCGGAGTTGAAGAGTTCGTGGAGACGGCCCGACGATATCAATATTATGCCCTTGATGGAGGGATTCGATGTCCATGCATCAAGTGCGAATGTACAAGGATTTTGAAAGATGAAGCCGTCAAACTTCACCTTTACCAAAAAGGGTTCATGGCTAATTACAAGGTTTGGATATTTCATGATGAAGAAATTCCTTCGACCTCCACTACAACTGAAAAACGGCTTGCATCAGGTTCGAATACTATTGTACATACATCTGAGATAGATCAATTTGCCTATATGCAAGAGATGTTCGACAATGCTCTTCGTCACCATGCTGAAGAAGCAGACAATAGTCATGATGATGAGCCTCCAAATGAAACGACGCAGAGGTTTTACAATTTACTTACAGAGGCAAATCTACCTGTATTTGAAGGTTCATCTGAGTCAAAATTGTCAGTGTGCATTAGACTCATGGCTGGCAAATCTAATTGGAACGTTCCCATTCAAGTAGTGGACTTCTATACAAAATTGATGTTAGATTTGACACCACCAAACAATTTTATGCCGAAGAATTATTACCAAGCCAAAAAATGTGTTTCAAAGTTGGGATTGGATGTCAAGAAGATTGATTGTTGTTTTAATGGATGTATGTTATTCTATGGCAATGACAGTGGCAAAAATGATGCATTGTTGGTTGAATGCAAGTTTTGTGGCTCACCTTGATATCATACAATGCATGCTGGATGGAGGCCAAAAAAACCAATTCCCTTAAAGTCCATGTTCTACTTGTCTATAATTCCAAGATTACAAAGATTGTTTACTTCAATGCAAACATCAGAACACATGACATGGCATGATGGTAACAAAACTCCGGGATTTTTGCGTCATCCTTCTGATGGTGAAGCTTGGAAGCACTTCAATCGTAAACATCCATCCTTTGCTAGTGAAACACGTAACGTCAGACTTGGTCTATGCTCTAATGGGTTTACCCGGTACATTCAGGCGTCTGCCTCACCATATTCATGTTGGCCCGTGATAGTTACCCCATACAATTTACCACCTGAGATGTGTATGACAAAGCCTTACATGTTTCTATCGTGTATAATACCAGGTCCATCTAATCACAAATCATTGATTGATGTTTATTTGGAGCCTTTGATTGATGATTTGAAGAAGTTATGGAATGGTGTTTGAACGTATGATGTTTCAAGGAAGCAAAATTTCCTTATGAGGGCAGCCTTGATGTGGACTATTAATGACTTCCCAGCATATGGCATGTTATCTGGTTGGAGCACGCATGGTCGATTAGCTTGTCCACATTGCATGGAACATATAAATTCATTCCAATTGAGTTATGGTCGGAAAAGTAGTTGGTTTGACTGCCATCGACGGTTCTTGCCCATTGGTCACCCCTTTAGAAGAAACAAAAAGGCATTTCGCAAAGGGCAAGTTGAAACGGATATGCCCCCGCCGAAGTTGACTTGATCACACGTTTGGAGAAGAGTGAATGACTATCCAAAAGTCACTGAATCTGGTCAGAATAGGATAGAAGGGTTTGGAGAATGGCATAATTGGACTAAAAGAAGCATATTCTGGGAACTTCCCTATTGGAAAGACAACTTGCTAAGACACAACCTCGATGTCATGCACACCGAAAAAAATTTCTTTGACAATGTCTTCAACACAATTATGAATGTTATAGGTAAGACAAAAGATAATGAGAAAGCAAGGAAAGATTTACCTTTGTATTGTGGACGAGGCAAGAATAGTGTGTGGATGGATCAAGGAGCTTAGAATGCCAGATGGATATGCTTCTAACTTGTCCAGATGTGCCAATGTTCAGAACGGTACTATTCAAGGGTTGAAGAGTCATGATTGTCATGTATTCATGGAGATTTTCATCCCTCTTACGTTCAGTTGTTTGCCAATGCACGTGTTAAATCCACTGATAGAAATCAGTAACTTCTTTAAAGATTTGTGTTGCACGACACTAAAGGAGAATTCCCTTAAAAAGATGGATGAAAATATCCCAAGTATTCTCTGCAAATTAGAAAGAATATTCCCTCCTGCATTCTTTGATTCAATGGAGCATATTCCAATTCATCTTGCATATGAAGCTTGGCTTGGGGGACCTGTGCAATACAGGTGGATGTATCCATTTGAAAGGTTTATGGGAGAATTTAAACGTTCAGTTAAAAATAAAGCTAGAGTAGAAGGCTCAATTTGTGCAGCTTACTTGCACAGAGAGACAACGTATTTTTGTTCACATTATTTAAAAAACTTCATGTTGTCCCCCACTCATGTTAGAAATGAAATGCAATGGCAAGTTGAACCACGTGAAGGTGCATTGTCAGTTTTCCGAATTTCAGGCCGTCAAGCAGGGAAAGAATTCACTCATTGGTTAACTGATGCTGAATTCAACTCTGCTCATGTCCATGTCTTGATCAATTGCAATGAAGTAAAGTCGTACCTTGAGTATGTCATCATCCATCTCTTATCTTTCAAACGGTTTAATTGTTATACACTAATGAACTATTGTTTGTACCAGCTCATTTATTGTGGCTGAGCAAGTCGTAGAAGGAAATACTTCTACTAGAATACACTCAGAGTTTCCCCATTGGTTTAGAAATCAGGTCCGTACTTTTTCCTACATTTAGAGCAAGGTTAATTTGACTCTTGCTTTTATAATTTTGTTAGTACCTTTGTAGGTTTTTAAACAGGCATTAACTCCCACGGTTCAAGAGTTAAGACATCTCTCGAATTGGCCAATGAGATGTGTCAAAGAATGGCACACTTACTTCACCAATGGTTACAAATTCCATACACATGAATGGTCTAAAGGAAAGAAAACATCAAATTGTGGTGTGTATGTGAAGGGCCTAACAGAGGGTTGTTATGATGATTTCTACGGCATCATTCATAAAATATATGAGTTAGAGTAAAGCAACACTACTTCTCCAAACAGAGTAGTACTTTTTTATTGTGAATGGTTTGATCCTTCTACAGCTGGTACTAGAGTCAATCCACGCTTTAATATTGTCGAACTCAACCAGAGATTAAGATATGGACCGTTTGATCCTTTCATTCTACCAATTAATGTCAGACAAGTTCATTATGTGCCATATCCACCATTCCGCAATATTGACAAGCGTGGTTGGGCCGTAGCAATACAAACCAAGCCTAGAGGTCGCATTGACTCAAATGAGGTTGAGGAAGATGTTGCCTACCAACTTGACCAAATGTCACAACCACAAGAAATTATTGAAGTTGAACGTATAACCGCATTGGTCGACCCTGATGGTGATGGAGATGAATTACAAGAAACAATACAAGGTGATGAAGAAGAAGAAGAAGAGGAAGAAGAAGAAGAAGAGGAAGAAGAAGAAGAAGAAGAAGAAGAAGAAGAAGAAGAAGAAGATGATGATGATGATGATGATGATGACGACGACGAAGAAGAAGAAGAAGATGATGATGATAAAGAAGATGATGAAGAAGAAGATGAAGATGAAGATCATGATGATGATGATTGAATGTTGGACATCTATTGTAGCAAATTGAACTATCATTTGAATAGAGTTATCTAAAATACCATCTTAAAAGTTGTATGCAATTATTTATACATTGACTTTAAAAACCATTGATCCTTTGTTATTCATTTCTATTTTTTCGCTTTATTTGTAATCATTTCAATGCAGTAATGACAGGACAAGGTTCAGAACGTCCTGATAAAGGAAAGGGGGTAGCAAGGCCTAGAAAGAGGCAACGGAAGGCACCAAAGTATGTACTTAGGGTGCTTGCTAGACTACCTACCACTGCTGCCGGCAGTACATCATCTGTGGGGCCTCCTCCTACCCCTACAATACAGCCTCCTACACCTGCAGTAGACCCCACTCCTACCTCTGCAATACACCCTTATTCTACCCCTGCAGTACACCCTTCTACTACCCCTGCAACAGACCCTCTTCCTCCTCCTGTGATTATAACCCCCACTCCTCCCCCTGTGGTTACTACCCCCACTCCTGTCCCTGACCCTACTTTTATACCTTCCTCATCTGTTATACCGCCTTCTGAGACTGTCACACCATCTGCTGATCCAGATTCAAGTGGTGATGGTGAAGGTCTTGACCCGCCCCTCCATGATCGACCATGGATTGAGCCGTCTGGTAAAGGGTAAGTTTTTAATCTCTTGATATAATTTGATGTTTAAACCCTATTGTAATTCAAATGACTTTTGTTATGCAGGTTTATTCCATCTAGGGTTTCTTCCCAGGCCATCACACGTTCAATTAAGCAATAGTTTTTAAGTCCATGGCCTACTTGGGGAGCAATACCTGATGACGACAAAAAGCCATTTTGGGAGCGCTTTTAGGTGAACAATCTATTAAACTAATTGTCCTTCTTATTTTAGTATGTTCTGTAATCAATGTTTGTTCTCTTTAATGTTACAGATGAAGGTGCAGTGGAAACCTGAACATGAAAGTCAGATACACAGAAATTTCCACATGAAAGCATCTCATCGGCTGTCAGAGATGTTTAGGGATGCCCGTAATGCAGGACAGCGCCCTTACTAGCTGGGTGAACAAATTTGGAACTCTTTACTGGCTTATTGGAATACAGTAGAGTTTTGCAATAAGTGTGCCAAAGCCCAGAGGAACAGAGCATCTGAAAGGGGTGGCACCCTGCATACTGGTGGGTCGATCACCATTCATGAGCATGCCATTCGTATGGTATAATCTCGTTACATAACTTTTTCTTTCATATATAAGTTATGCATTTTTTATTTCATATGTACACTTCTAATTCTAAATTATGTTACAGGCACAAGCTCTGAGACGGGCGGTCCATGTTGATGAGGTCTTTGCACAGACTCATTTAAGGAAGGGCACTAATCAATTCGTTGATGAAAGATCTCGGAAGACTCATGTAAGCAAATAACAATATCACTATTACTAATTTTTCATTTATGTTAGTCTATCATTCCCTAACATTTCTTTTAATGTTTCAACAGGAAGAATTTTCTACGAGACTTTCACAGGTTAGATCTGAACATGAGTCAGCTCCTACACCGGATGATGCCAGTAATGTAGAAGATGACATCCGTAGGACACAGTGCTGGATCGAAATCATTGGTGGGAAGAAAAAGGGACGAGTGTACGGTGCAGGACAACTTGCTGCAAACTATACAGCATCGAGAGGAGGTACTCTGAAGCACCAACCTTCTTCTTCCACCACTACTCCTAACGAGGTCGTTCTCCACCTCACGCAGACGCTACAGCAACGTGACCAGGAAATCACTGATTTGAGAGCAGAGTTTACAAACTTTAAGGCCCTGGTCATGAGAGTGTTGCCTGGTACTTCACAGGATGAATTCAATATCCCTCCGACCCAGCCACAACCCTCCTCGTCACCCGCTGTCCCTCAGTAGCCCACATCAGTCCAACCCTCATCAGTCCAAACCTCATCAGTCCAACCCTCATCAGTCCAACCCACAGCAGTCCAACCATCTATACAGGAGCAGGATGATGAAGATCATTCTGATGATAACTATGTACAATATTAGTTTCATTTTGTTATTAGTTGTTATAGAAACAATTGGATATTACAACATTTGGAGTTTACATCATTTGGATGTTAGATCAGTTGGATGATTTGGATGTTAGAACATCATTATGTTACATTGTTATATGTTATTAATATAAATACATGTTCTATGCATTAATGGATGTTCTATGGATTAATGGATGTTGTATGGATATTGATCAATGATTGCATATTTAAGATGCACATTATGCAGGTCTGTATGTGCTTACAAACTGTTATGCAGGTCTGTTTGTGCTTGAAAACTATTATACAGGGCTGTTTGTGTTGTTGGTTTCATAAGAAATATAATTCTCCTTTATATTTTCGTCCAACTTACCGAAGGCTTTTGTCCTTCGGTAACTACCCACGTTAGGTCATTACTAAAGGCTTTTGCCCTTCGGAAATTACCGAAGGCTTTTCCCTTTGGAAATTACCGAAGGCTTTTGGCCCTCGGTAATTACCGAAGGGCGGAAGCCCTCGGTAAATGTTAGCGACAAGGGATTTACCGAGGGCTCCTTGGTCGTCGATAAGTCGTCTGTAAATGCCCTTTTTCGAGGGCTTTTGGCTGTTTCCGAGCGCTTCTAGCCTTCGGTAATTCCCTTCTTTTTTGTAGTGAATGCTTGATGATGTTTTGATATTGATTGATGTTGAGATGTGCACATTATATGCTTATACAGATGATTCACAAGCTTTGTGAACAAATGCATGATGTTGTGATTGTGATTATGATACTAAGCAGGATGTGTATGTGGAATGTGAATGAGCTTATATGTGAGGTTTTGAGCTCCAGATTTTTTATGATTGAATGCTATTACTTTGAAAGCATGAATGATTTTGCCCAGGTTTTCTATGATTGAATCAATTGCTTGTTTGCATCATATGATTAAGGCCATTTGTTGGTAACCCTTTTATTAGCCAAATGCATGATTTTAGCCCACAAAAGAGAGCACTATGTGTTCTACCCTTTGAACCCTTAGCCTTGAACATTATTTGAAAACCCTTTGTGAAAAGCTTTACCTTGAGTTAAGTAGAAAATATTTTGTGGTATTGACGAATGTTCAAGTTTGGGGTTGTTGGGAAGTTATGAAAGGGAAATTCAAAGCATTGAGCTAAGAGCTAAGAACTAAGAATGTGAAAAGAAAAAGAAAAAGAGAAAGAAAAGAGAAAAAAAAAGTAAAGCTCAATGCAAAGGAAAGTTGGGAATAAGTAAGAATGGTTGTGTTAGATTATTCTCTTAACTCAAGGGTTTTGTGATCTAGAAAAACCAATTTTCTTGTTAGCCCAGCCACATTATAAGCCATTGAAAAGTCCTTGCGATGATGAATGCTTGTGAATGTATTTGATTGTGGTTAAATGAAAGGCAAAGTCAATTTATGTGACATTGTGATAGTAGAGTGAATGAGTGATTACCTCTTATACACTTGTGTTTTGAGTGAAACACTTTATCTAGTGAGGAAAGATTCCATGAGCACATGAACATCCATACTTAGTTGATTGATCATTCATGAAAAGAAACATTTGTTGGATACTAGGAGATTGAGTGAACACTAAAGCACGTGCATGTCTTGATTGAAGTTTTTGTTATGAGCTTAATTGAGTACTTGCTTATCTTGAAAGGAAGATTTTTGAATGGAGTGATGATGGACAAATTTATGAGCACCAATTTATGATGTCACAAACTTGTTTTTCAATCGGCAAGTATGACCGAATCGTTCAAGTAATAAACTTGGTAAGACCAAGTATCGTTCTTCCCAAAGGACTCACGGCCTAGTTTAGTTATGTGATTTCTTAATTAGCTAAGACTTACAGATAAAATATTTGGAGTTTAGTATGCAAGACAGAAAATAAACATGTATGCATGAAGTTTTGATCAATGGCAAAAAGCAAAAGATAAACACTTTCAATGATATTAATGTATGAATATGCTGTTGGGGGTCAATTTCATCTTATCCACTCTCATATATTTTAGGAATTCAACATTCAAATCATCATTGTTAATGCCACTCTCTAAAGTACCTTTCTAGAAGGCTTCTCCCTAATCACGAGTTCATACAATTCCTAGCATTCCTAATGATCAGTTCATAAGTGCAGGAGCTTAACGACAACCAATATCATATTGGGAGAAATTCCCCGGATCTAGACTTCCCCGTACGTGCCCGTATCGACAAAACCAATAATCATGCATCGAATGAGTTAAACAATGCAAGCATTAAGCAAAGAGGAAAAACCCTAACTAATGATGAAAGAAAGCATAAGTCTTAATTAAAAGATGTAAAAACAGATTCCATATATGAGAGTTTCACAAGATTACATTGATTCCCCAACAAACATACAGAGTTTAGTTCACCATATTCATGGTGAACCTAGATGAACAATAATGAAAGAATGAAAGAGATAGAAAAACCCGTGAAAGAGAAGAGGAGAGCTGTCACCATCTCCCAATCTACCCCAAGGGGTGGAAGAGAGAGTGTTTGCTTCGTTTCTGCCAAAGATACCTAACCCTAGGAAACCCTAAAGCTTAAATACCATTCGTAAATTACAAAAACTTAGGTCCAAGCCCATTAAAGTGCCGCTCAGCGGTAAATTACCGCTCAGCGGTAAGTGCGTGTCTTGTTTTCTCCCCTCAGCGGCCATTTTGCCCCTCAGCGGATGTCCCGTGAGTGCCTGAATGCCGCTCAGCAGTTAACTGCCGCTGAGTGGTGACTTCGGCTTCTCCTTTTGCACTTTTTGATGTCTTTTCTGATTTCATCTCTCTCCTTCTTCACTTCTTTCACCAAATTCATCTTAAAACCTGCACAAAAACACTGAAATCAAGCATAAACCTGTCCAACTCTCTTATTTCTAAAAATATGAAGAAAAGCATGATTTCAAGCTAGTTTCTAAGTATAAAGGTTGCTTTTAGTATCAATTTTAAGCATGAAAATAACAGTTTTTCAACTGTTATCAAGTGAACCATTGTATTGATTGGTAGAAGATTGAGTTACATCTTGTTTGCTTGAGGACAAGCTAAGTTCTAAGTTTGGGGTTGTGATAACAGTTGAAAAACTGTTATTTTCATGCTTAAAATTGATACTAAAAGCAACCTTTAACACTTAGAAACTAGCTTGGAATCATGCTTTTGTTTATATTTTTAGAAATAAGAGAGTTTGGCGGGTTTATGCTTGATTTTAGTGTTTTATGTAGGTTTTAAGGTGAATTTGATGAAAGAAGTGAAGAAGGATAGAGATGGAATCAGAAAAGAACTCAAAAAGTGCAAAAGAAGGTGATGCCAAATTTATGAGCAGCGCCAAAAACTTGTTTAACCCTCGGCAAGTGTGACCGAATCGTATCAAGTAATAAACTCGGTAAGACCAAGTATCGTTCTCCCAAAGGACTCACGGCCTAGTTAGTTCTATGATTTCTTATTTATTTAAGACTTGTGAACAAATTGTTATAAGTTTCAAATGCACAAGACAAAAGTAAACATGTATGCATGTGATGATCAATGGGAAAGAAGAACACAAACACTGAATGAATTAGATGGATGAGTATGTTGTTGGGGTAATCAATTTCATCTTATCCACTCTCATATATTTTAGGAAATCATCATTCTTTTCATCAATGTTAATGCCACTCTCTAATTCACCTTGCGAAGAAAGCCTATCCTTAATTACGAGTTCATACAAATCCTAGCATCCCTAATAATTAATTCTGAAGCAAAGAAGCTTAAAGGCAACCAACCCTCATATCCCTATGTCTAGGCAATATGCTATTGGGAGAATTTCCCCGGATCTAGATTTCCCTGTATGTGTCAATATCGACAAAATAAATAATCATGACATCGAATGAGTTAAACAATGCATTCTTTGAGCAAGGAGGAAAAACCCTAACTATTAATCAAAGAAAGCATGTATCTCAAATAAGATGTTTAAACACAAATTCCATATATGAGAGCTTCAAAAGATTACATTGATTCCCCAACAACAAGAAGAGTTTAGTTCACCATATTCATGGTGAAACTAGATGAAATACAATGAAAGAGTGAAAGATAGAACCCTAGAAAGTTGAGTAGGTGATGACAAATTTATGAACACCGAAAAACGGCGCCACAAACTTGTTTAACAATCGGCAAGTGTGACCGAATCGTATCAAGTAATAAAACTCGGTAAGACCAAGTATCGTTCTCCCAAAGGACTCACGGCCTAGTTAGTTATATGATTTGTTGATTATTTAAGACTTGTGAACAATTGATTGTAGGTTTAAATGCAAAAGACAGTAATTAAACATGTATGCATGAATGTTGATCAATGGAAAAGAGGAAAACAAACACTTTAATGAATTAGATGGATGAGTATGTTGTTGGGGTTATCAAGTTCATCTTATCCACTCTCATATACTTTTAGGAATTCATCATTCTTTTCATCAATTGCTAATGCCACTCTCTAAATCACCTTGCATGAAGGCCTATCCTTAATTACGAGTTCATACAATTCCTAGCATTCCTAGTAATTAGTTCTGAAGTGCAGGAGCTTAAAGGCAACCAATATGCTATTGGGAGAAATTCCCCGGATCTAGATTTCCCCGTACGTTCCCATATCGACAAAATCAAAAATCATGGCAATGAATGAGTTAAACAAAGCAAGCAATAAGCAAAGAGGAAAATCCCTAACTAAAGATGAAAGAAAGCATGTATCTTAATATAAGATGTTAAAACAAATTCAATATATGAGAGTTTCACAAGACTACATTGATTCCCCAACAACAATACAAAGTTTAGTTCACCATATTCATGGTGAAACTAGATGAACAATAATGAAAGAAAGAAAGAGATAGAAAAACCCTATAAAGAGAAGAGGAGAGCCGTCACCATCTCCCAATCTACCCCCAAGGGGTGAAAAGTGTGTTTCTGCTTCCTCCCAGCCAAAGATACAAAACCCTAAGACATCTAGGTCTTTAAATAGGACATAAAAATAATAGAAAATGGGTCCAGGCCCAAACAGATCATAAAATCGCAGAAAACTGGCCCAAAACTCGTATGGTTGACTTTTTTCGTATTCTGGTTGACTGGTTGACTTTTCTGGTTAACTGGTTGACTGGTTGACTTTTCAGCACTCCAATCATTTGGTACTTCATTTCTTCTTTCAAATCATTCAATTAGCCTACAAAATCAAGGGAATCTTGCACAAAACCATTAAATTCACTTTTAACTCTCTTATTCACAAAACTAAAGCAAAAATATGAGTTCAAGCTAGTTTCTAAGTCTTAAAAGTTGCTTTTGGTATCAATTTTAAGCATAAAAATAACTGTTTTTCAACCGTTATCACAACCCCAAACTTAAAACTTTGCTTGTCCTCAAGCAAACAAGATGTAACTCAATCTTCCATCAATCCATATAATGGTTCACCACATTCAAAACTCCCGTTTCAAGACAAGTAAATACTCAATTTAGCTCATTGCAAAGATTTCAATCAAGACATGCACATGCTTTAGTGTTCACTCAATCACATGCTATCCAACAAATGCTACTTTTCATGAATGATCAATCAACTAACCAAAGATGTTCTTATATGTTCATGGAATCTTTCCTCGCTAGATAAAGTGTTTCACTCAAACACACAAGTGTATCAGAGGTATTCACTCATTCACTCTACTATCACAATGTCACATGAATCAACTTTGCCTTTCATTTAACCACAATCAAAAACACATACCAGCAAGCATCATCACAAGGACTTTTCTATGGCTTATAACGTGGCTGGGATAACAAGAAAATTGGTTTTTCTAGATCACAAAACCCTTGAGTTAAGAGAAACATATAAACACCATCATTCTTATTTATTCCCAACTTTTTTTTGCATTGAGCTTTGCTTTTTCTTTCTCTTTTTCTTTTTCTTTTCACATACTTAATTATTAGCTCTTAGCTCAATGCTTTCGATTTCCCTTTCTATTTTCCAACAACCCCAAACTTGAACATTTGTCAACACCACAAAATATTTTCTACTTAACTCAAGGTAAAGCTTTTCAACAAGGGTTTTCAAATCATGTTCAAGGCTAGAGGTTCAAAGGATACAACACATAGTGTTCTCTTTTAGTGGGCTCAATTTATGAATTTGGCTAATAGAAGGGTTATCAACAAATGGCCTTGATCATATGATGCAAACAAGCAAGTAATTCAATCATAGAAAACCTGGGCAAAGTCATTCATGCTTTCACAGTAACAACAATAACAACTCTGGATCTGAAAACCTGACATATAAGCTCATTCACATTCCACATATAACATCCTGCTCAGAATCATAATCACAATCACAACATCTTGCATTTGTTCACAATGCTTGTGAACCACCTGTATAAGCATATAATGTGCACATTCTCAACATCAATCAATATCAAAGCATCATCAGGCATTACTTATCAAACAACAATCATAAGCAAACCATCATAACAGACAAAGTTTCCAATTGAATACATCAAATCCTATTCTAAAAACAAAAGTGATTGATAAAACAAATCCTACTCTAGTGCTTTGAAAACCTCAGCCCCATCAATGATGCTCTCTCCCAACCCCAAACTTAGATGGAAAACTAGTGAGAAAGTGAGTGGAAGGGAGATTTTCTAAAGAGGAATGAAAGGAAAAATGTAGAGAACCTTTGTAAAAGTGTTTAGGAGTGTGTGTGCAAAGAAGAATCTAGAAATAGAGGCCAAAACGTGACTTAGGGTATAAAAATACCCTAATGGGCTCGGGTTCCGCTAAGGGGCAACCTAAGCCCATTTTACGATACCACCGCTCAGCGGCACTTTCGCGTTATGCTTTCTTCTTTCTAGCTTACCCTAGGTGCCTTCTACTCATGCCCCTCACTGGCTCCCTGCAATTAAGTTCTCAGAACACTCAAACATTCAATCCCTATCATGCAACTAAAGCAGAATCAAAACAAATAATACAGATAAAATCAATCAACTGGGTTGCCTCCCAGGTAGCGCTTGTTTAACGTCACGAGCCTGACCCAAAATCCTCCAGCACCCTTCAGTAGATGCAAATCTTTCTTACCAACACCCATCAGTGGGTGTATACAAACATAATATCCTTCAGTAGATACTCTTCCGCCTAACATCCATCAGTAGATGTAAACCCTCTAACAAACTTATAACAAAAACAAAAATACCCAAAAGTTCAAAATTACATCACCAAACCAAAAATTAAAAGTTCTTAAATCATTGGGTTGCCTCCCAGCAAGCGCTCTTTTAACGTCACTAGCTTGACCCAATAAAGCTCAAGTTCCTTCTTCTTTTTCTTCTTCTTTCTACTGAACTTCTTCAGAAATTTGATCAAACCAGGAACCTGTTGCAGTGTCTCAATCATAGGAACTTTAATCTCCAATTTCTTGAAGATTTCCATGAAGCACTTAAATTTCTTTTCCTTCCTATGATACTTCTTTGGATGACGAAAGGGTTTTTCATATGATTCTCTCTCTCTTCCTCTCGTCCTCTTTCTCTTTTCTCTCACTTTCTTTTTCCTCTTTTTCTTTTCTCTTATTTTTTTCTTCCCTTCTCTTTTTCTTCTCAACTTCTTTATTTTCACACAAATTTTCTTTCTCTCTTCTCTCTCAACCACTTCTTTTTCTTTTTCTTCATCTTTATCTTTCTCACTCAACTCTTCTTTTTCTTTTCTCTCTATCTTTTCCTCATCTCTCCCTATTTTTTTCTCATCAAAAATCTTGTCACTTTCAGTGGCCATGGCTTCACCTTCCTCCTTAGGGTTAACTTCAGTATTAACCTTAAAATCGTTCAATCTCTGACTAATGTAACGAAGGTTCATCTCCATCCTTTTAAATGATGCTTCAATGTTTTTCTGAGTAGAGGTGGAATTTTTCAAAAATCGTTGAAGTGTGTCCTCCAATGTTGGCATTCTTGCCGATAGAAAGGGTTGTTGCTGCCATTGTTGTTGTGGTTGATTCTCAAATTGTCCGACAGCTTGCCAAAATTGACTTTGATCCATGCTTGAGTGAGGTTCCCACCAGTGGTTGAGATTACTTTGGTAGAATTGATTGCCCATATAGTTAAATTCTTGTCCGAATTGCATCCTGCAAGCATTAGGCGCAAGCTCTAGAAAATATTTGTTAGCACAAAAAGATAGAGAAGATACAAAGAATAAATGATAAGAAGATAAAAGATAGCAAGATAGAAGATAAAAACATAAAATAGAAAAATGAAAACAGAAAACAGAAAAAAATAAAAACAGAAAACGAAAAAAACAAAAACAGAAAACGAAAAAATAAAAACAGAAAACAAAAAAACTAAAAACAAAAAACAGAAAATAAAAAAAACAGAAAAATAAAACAAAATAAAATAATAACCGAAAAATAAAAACAGAAAATAAAATAAAATAAAATAAAATAAAATCAAATCAAATCGAATCAAATCAAATCAAATAAAATCAAAATAAAATAAAATAAAATAAAATCAAATCAAATAAAAATAAAATAAAATAAAAACAGAAAAAAATAAAAACAGAAATTCAAAATTCAAAATTCAAAATTCAAGTCAAAGATAATCAATAATCACACAAATGAACTAGTTAAACCACGAGTCCCCGGCAACGGCGCCAAAAACTTGATGACAAATTTATGAACACCGAAAAACGGCGCCACAAACTTGTTTAACAACCGGGAAGTGTGACCGAGTCGTATCAAGTAATAAAACTCGGTAAGACCAAGTATCGTTCTCCCAAAGGACTCACGGCCTAGTTAGTTATATGATTTGTTGATTATTTAAGACTTGTAAACAATTAATTGTAGGTTTAAATGCAAAAGACAGTAATTAAACATGTATGCATGAATGTTGATCAATGGAAAAGAGGAAAACAAACACTTTAATGAATTAGATGGATGAGTATGTTGTTGGGGTTATCAATTTCATCTTATCCCTAACTAAAGAGGAAAATCCCTAACTAAAGATGAAAGAAAGCATGTATCTTAATATAAGATGTTAAAACAAATTCCATATATGAGAGTTTCACAAGACTACATTGATTCCCCAACAACAATACAAAGTTTAGTTCACCATATTCATGGTGAAACTAGATGAACAATAATGAAAGAATGAAAGAGATAGAAAAACCCTAGAAAGAGAAGAGGAGAGCCGTCACCATCTCCCAATCTACCCCCAAGGGGTGAAAAGCGTGTTTCTCCTTCCTCCCAACCAAAGATACAAAACCCTAAGACATCTAGGTCTTTAAATAGGACATAAAAATAATAGAAAACGGGTCCAGGCCCAAACAGATCATAAAATCGCAGAAAACTGGCCCAAAACTCGTATGGTTGACTTTTTCCGTATTCTGGTTGACTGGTTGACTTTTTTGGTTTCTGGTTGACTTTTCAGCACTCCAATCATTCGGTACTTCAATTCTTCTTTCAAATCATTCAATTAGCCTACAAAATCAAGGGAATCTTGCACAAAACCATTAAATTCACTTTTAACTCTCTTATTCACAAAACTAAAGCAAAAATATGAGTTCAAGCTAGTTTCTAAGTCTTAAAGGTTGCTTTTGGTATCAATTTTATGCATAAAAATAACGGTTTTTCAACCGTTAGCGGTAGGTAGCCTTAGCATCGAAGATCTTCCTCCAAGGGGTGGAAAGGTGTGTGTTTTACGTCTTCTCCAGTCAAAGATACAAACCCTAGGAAGTCCTAAAGCTTATATATTATTCGAAATATTACAGAAAAGTGGGCCTAAGCCCAAAATAATGCCGCTCAGCGGCAAACTACCACTCAGTGGTAAGTGCGTGTGTTGAGTTCTTCCCCTCAGCGGCATTTTCACCCCTCAACGGAGCCAACAGGGTGTTCATTAGTGCCGCTCAGCGGTAAACTGGCGTTGAGCGGTACTTGCGACTGCTCTTCTTTTCCACTTTTTGAGTTCTTTCCTGATTCCATCTGCATCCTTCTTCACTTCTTTCATCAAATTCACCTAAAACCTGCATAAAATACTGAAATCAAGCATAAACTTGTCCAACTCTCTTATTTCCAAAAATATAAACAAAAGCATGATTCCAAGCTAGTTTCTACGTGTTAAAGGTTGCTTTTAGTATCAATTTTAAGCATGAAAATAACAGTTTTTCAACTGTTATCAAGCATCATCTAGTTTCTGTGACCAGTCCTTTCTTGATGTAGCAACGGTTTTCTCTAAGATCCTCTCTATCTCTTTGTTAGACACCTAGCTTGCCCATTAGTCTATGGATGATAAGGTGCAGTTACCTTATGTCTCACATCATAATGTTTGAGTACCTTTGCTAGTTGATAATTACAAAAATGAGATCCTCCATCACTAATAAGCACTCTAGGAGTTCCAAAGCGTGAGAAGACCTGCCTCTTTAGAAATTTAATCATAGTGTTGGCATCATTTTTGGGACACGCCAATGCTTTCACCCATTTACTCACATAGTCTACTGCCACCAGTATGTATTCATTGTCGAAAGATGGTGGAAAGGTTAGCAATACCCTAGCAATCAAAGACTTCAACCTCTAAAATGCCTTGTAAAGGCATCTCATGACGTCTTGAAATAGTCCCAGTTCTTTGACACTTGTCACAATTCCTGACATGATTATGAGCATCTTTAAATAAAGTAGGCCAATAAAAACCTGACTGGAGAACTTTTGCTGTTGTTCTTTCCCCATTGAAATGTCCTCCATAGGGTGAGTCATGACAGTGCCAGAGAATTCCTTCTACTTCTTCATCGGTCACACACTGCCTCAAAAGATTATATGCTCCAATTTTGAACAAATAAGGATCATCCTAGATAAACTGCTTGGCTTCATGCAAAAATTTCTTTCTTTGTTGCCAATTAAGATCTTATGGAGTTTCTCCTGCAGCTTTAAAATTGGCCATGTCAGCAAACCACAGCCTCTTTTGAATGTACATGAGTGTCTCATCTGAAAAAGATTCCCAGATTTATGCTTCTTTGCTAGTAACCTCAATGTTAACCAACCGAGATAAGTGATCAACAATCAAATTCTCACTCCCCTTTTTATCACGGATTTCAACATCAAATTCTTGCAATAGAAGTACTCATATGATCAGACGTGGCTTAGAATCTGGCTTTGTCAACAAATATTTTATAGCTGCATGATCTGTGTAGATAATCACCTTAGACCCAATGAGATAAGGTCTAAATTTTTCCAAAGCATAAACTATGGCTAGGAATTCCTTCTCAGTAGTAGCATAATTCGACTGGGCATCATTTAAAACTTTGTTAGCATAATAGATTGTGTGAAATACCTTTTCTTTTCTCTGACCAAGCACGACTCCTATTGCATAATCACTAGCATCACACATCAGTTCAAAATTCTGATTCCAATATGGAGCTACAATCATTGGAGCCGATACCAATTTACTTTTCAAGATATCAAAGGCTTTCAAACATTCTTCATCTAGCACAAAAGGTACATCTTTAACCAACAGATTACTCAATGGTTTTGCAATTTTTTAGAAGTCTTTAATAAATCTTCTATAGAATCCGGCATGGCCTAAGAAGCTTTTGATTTCCTTCACATTTGTTGGTGGAGGGAGTTTCTCAATGACCTCTACTTTGGCTTTATCAATTTCAATCCCCTTAGCAGAAATCTTGTACCCTAACACAATTCCTTCATTTACCATGAAATGAAATTTCTCCCAATTAAGCACCAGATTTGTTTGAACACACCTTTTGAGAACAATATCCAAACTCGCCAAACACCTTTGGAAAGAATCTCCAAAGACTGAAAAATCATCCATGAAGACTTCAATGCACTTCTCTATGAGATTTGAAAAAATTGCCTGCATACACCTTTGAAATGTGGCTCCAAATGGCATCTTTCTGTAGGCAAAGACACCAAAAGGACATGTGAATGTTGTCTTCTCTTGGTCTTTTGGGTCTACCACAATTTGGTTGTATCCAGATTGTCCATCCAGAAAGCAATAAAATGCCTGACCTGCCAATTTCTCCAACATCTGGTCCATGAAAGGAAGAGGAAAATGATCCTTCCTAGTAGCTTTATTTAACTTCCTATAATCAATGCACATTCTCCATCCAATAACATTCCGAGTAGGAATAAGCTCATTCTTCTCATTATAGATTACTGTCATCCCTTCTTTCTTTGGAACTACCTGTACTGGACTCACCCATTCACTGTCAGAGATTGGATAAATAATGCCAGCTTCCAAAATCCTCTTTTCTAACCACTTCCTTCATGACATGATTTAGCCTTCTCTATGGTTGAGCACTCGGCCTATAATCATCTTCCATAAAGATCATGTGCATGCAATAAGTTGGACTTATACCTTTAAAATCCGAGATTGACCACCCAATACCTTCTTTGTTGGCTTTCAATACTTCAACCAACTTTTCTTCTTCTTTAGGAAGAAAAGAATTATTGATGATGACTGGCTTTGTTCCATCTTCTTCTAGAAAAACATACTTCAAATGTGATGCTAACATCTTTAATTCTAACTTTGCTTTGACTTCTTCTTCCCTAACCTGTGACAAGAAACAATTTTTACCTTTGAAGCCCGACTTTGGAGCTTTTGAACTAATCAAGGGTGCATCTTCACATGTAGCTTTATGACTAGCCCCATTCTCTTGAATATACTGATCCTATTTTAAGACATTAAAGATCATCTTCTCTCCTCGGTCTTGAAACACTATCATCCCCTCATCCACATTGATGATGACCTTTGCCGTTTTCATAAACGGTCTTTCAAGAATGATTGGGACATTCTCATCCTCCTTCATCTCCATCACCACAAAGTCCACCAGGAATTTTAATGTGTCAATGCAGAAAACAACATCTTCCACCACACCATAGGGCTTCTTTAAGGATCCATCTGCCATTAGCAAGGTTACCTTTTTTGGCTTGACTTCAAGATCATCAATTCTTTCAAGCAGAGATAAAGGCATCAAATTAAAACTTGACCTTAAATCAATTAAGGCTTTCCTTATTTTCTCCTTCCCTATGACGCAAGGAATAGTAAAGCTTCTTGGATCTTTCACTTTTGGAGGAAGTGGCTTCTTCTCAATAACACTGCAATCTCCCTTTTCATCTAGAAATTTCTTCTTTATGGAGACTTGCTTCATGTGCTTTGCATAAGCTGGAATTTGCTGCAACGCTTCATTCACAGGTATTGAAATCTCCAATTGCCTGAAGATATCTTTAAAGTGCCCATATTGTCTCTCTTTTTCAATCTTTTCACTCCCCTTAGGGTAAGGAAGAATTTTATCACTTTTCTCTATCTTTTTCTCTCCCCTCTTCTTATCTTTCTCTTTTCTCTCATCCTCACCTATTATCTCTTCTTTTCTCCCAACTCTCTCTTTTCTCTCTTCTTTTTCTTCTTTTATTACTAACTCAACTCTCCTTTTTTCCGTCATCCACCCTCTCATCATCTGCACTTACAATAACTTGGCACTCTTCCTTAGGGTTAACCTCACTATTAGCCCCAAAAGCCTTCTCAAGCTTCTCCTTTAAATCCTTAGCCATTTGGACAATCTGGATCTCCATATTTCTAATTGTAGCTTCAGTACTGTTATGGTTGGAGATGGTTGATGAACAAATTTATGATCACCAAAATATGATGTCACAAACTTGATTAACAATCGGCAAGTATGACCGAATCGTTTCAAGTAATAAACTCGGTAAGACCAAGTATCGTTCTCCCAAAGGACTCACGACCTAGTTTAGTTATGTGATTTGTTGATTAGCTAAGACTTAAGAACAAAATAATTGGATTTTACTATGCAAAAGACGAAAATAAACATGTATGCATGAGGTTGATCAATGGCTAAAACAAAAGACAAGCACTTTCAATGAAATATATTGATGAATATGTTGTTGGGAGTCAATTTCATCTTATCCACTCTCATATATTTTAGGAATTCAACATTCAAGTCATCATTGTTAATGCCACTCTCTAAATTACCTTTCAAGAAGGCTTCTCCCTAATTACGAGTTCATACGATTCCTAGCATTCCTAATAATTAGTTTTTTTAGCACAGGAGCTTAAGGCAACTGATAACGGTTGAAAAACCGTTATTTTTATGCTTAAATTTGATACCAAAAGCAACCTTTAAGACTTAAAAACTAGCTTGAACTCATATTTTTGCTTTAGTTTTGAGAATAAGAGAGTTGAAAGTGAATTTAATGGTTTTGTGCAAGATTCCCTTCATTTTGTAGGCTAATTGAATGATTTGAAAGAAGAATTGAAATACCGAATGATTGGAGTGCTGAAAAGTCAACCAGAAACCAGAAAAGTCAACCAGTCAACCAGAAAAGTCAACCAGTCAACCAGAAAAGTCAACCAGTCAACCAAAATGCTGAAAAACCAACCAGAACGCAGATAAAGTCTGACCGAGTGGCGCTGAGCGGAAAAATATCCGCTGAGCGGCACTTTTCGGGTGCCGAAATCACCGCTGAGGGGCAAAACAGCAGCTGGGGGGCAAAATGGATCATGCAGTACCGCTCAGCGGTAAAATACCGCTGAGCGCCATTCTAAGTGGGCTTGGACCGGTTTTCTTTTGTTTTTATGGGCTTGGACTTGTTTTATGTTATTTTTATGCCCTATTTAAGGACTTGCACGTCCTAGGGTTTGTATCTTTGGCAGAGACGAAGCAAACACTCTCTTTTCACCCCATGGGGGTAGATTGGGAGATGGTGACAGCTCTCCTCTTCTCTTTCTCGGGTTTTTCTATCTCTTTCATTCTTTCATTATTGTTCATCTAGGTTCACCATGAATATGGTGAACTAAACCTTGTATGTTTGTTGGGGAATCAATGTAATCTTTTGAAGCTCTCATATATGGAATTTGTTTTTACATCTTTTAATTAAGATCTTATGCTTTCTTTCATCATTAGTTAGGGCTTTTTCCTCTTTGCTTAATGCTTGCATTGTTTAACTCATTCGATGCATGATTATTGGTTTTGTCGATACGGGCGCGTACGGGGAAGTCTAGATCCGGGGAATTTCTCCCAATATTATATTGGTTGTCGTTAAGCTCCTGCACTTATGAAACTAATCATTAGGAATGCTAGGAATTGTATGAACTCGTGATTAGGGAGAAGCCTTCTTGAAAGGTACTTTAGAGAGTGGCATTAACAATGATGATTTGAATGTTGAATTCCTAAAATATATGAGAGTGGATAAGATGAAATTGACCCCAACAACATATTCATACATATATTTCATTGAAAGTGTTTATCTTTAGCTTTTAGCCATTGATCAAACCTCATGCATACATGTTTATTTTCGTCTTTTGCATAGTAAAATCCAATTATTTTGTTCTTAAGTCTTAGCTAATCAACAAATCACATAACTAAACTAGGTCGTGAGTCCTTTGGGAGAACGATACTTGGTCTTACCGAGTTTATTACTTGAAACGATTCGGTCATACCTGCCGATTGTTCAACAAGTTTGTGACATCATATTTTGGTGATCATAAATTTGTCCATCAAGTTTTTGGCGCCATTGTCGGGGACTCGTGGTTTAACTGGTTAATTTGTGTGATTGTTGATTACCTTTGACTTTAATTTTGAATTTCTGTTTTTGAATTTCTGTTTTATTTTTCTGTTTTTATTTTATTTTATTTTTATTTGATTTGATTTGATTTGATTTGATTTTATTTTGATTTGATTTGATTTGATTTGATTTGATTTTATTTATTTTATTTTCTGTTTTTATTTTTCGGTTATTATTTTTTTTATTTTTCTAGTTTTTTTATTTTCTGTTTTTTATTTTTTGTTTTTTTTGTTTTTATTTTTATTTTTTATTTTTTTCGTTTTTTGTTTTAATTTTTTCGTTTTCTGTTTTATTTATTTTTTTTCTGTTTTCTGTTTTCATTTTTCTATTTTATGTTTTTATCTTCTATCTTGCTATCTTTTATCTTCTTATCATTTATTCTTTGTATCTTCTCTATCTTTTTGTGCTAACAAATATTTTCTAGAGTTTTGTGCCTAATGCTTGCAGGATGCAATTCGGACAAGAATTTAACTATATGGGCACTCAATTCTTCAAGGTCAACAAAGGAAAGCAAGATATTCTTCATTTCAGGCAAGGCATGGAAGAATCACTAGGGTCATGCATGGGATAGATATAAAAGCCTATTAAGAAAGACACTCCACGCATGGATTTGACTGAAGTGGAAGTAGTCCTAATCTTCCTTGGAGGTCTTGGTTCACAAACCAAGATGAATGCTTGACGCCTCAGCTGGAGGAAATATCAAATGGAAAACTCCAGAGGAAGCTACAGAAATCATTGAAAATATGGCTACAAGTGATAATGAACTAAACAGTGAAAGAGGAGCTCCTATTCAACAAAAAGGAGTTCTACAGTTACAAACCAATGATGCCTTGCTTGCACAGAACAAGATACTAACTCAACAATTGGAGAATCTCACAAAGATACTTGCACAACTGCCAAAAGAGTTAAAGACTGTTGCACAGGTTCAACCACAGATGTGTGAATTATGTGGTGGTGACCATATAAATGGTCAATGCGCCTTTCCAGTGGAAGCTTTAGAGGATGTTAACTTCATGGCCAATCAATTTCCATACTGTCAGGGGAACTTCAATCAAGGGTGGAAACCACACCCAAGTATTGGTCAAGGACAAAGTAGGCAAGCTGGACAATCAGGGCCATTTCACAAGCAACAACAGCAACAACCAACCTTATGGCAACAAATGTCTACACTTAATGAAAGATCAACAAGGTTGGAAGAAACTCTTCAGCAATTCATACAGAAAACTGAATCTTCTCAAAAGAGCACTGAAGCTGCTATTAAGAACTTGGAGATTCAAATGGGTCAGATTACCAAGCAATTGGAAGAAAGGCCTGACAAAAATTTTGGGGCTAATACTGAGGTTAACCCCAGGGAAGAGTGTGAAGTGCTAGTGAGTGTAAATGTTGAAAAAGTTGAGTTGGAAAAAGAAGAGAAGAAGAGAGAGAAGAGAGAAAAGAGAGAGAAGAGAAAGAAGAAGAGAAAATTTGTGTGAAGATTGAGAAAGTGAGTAGAAAAAGAAAAGAAAAAAAGAAAGTGAGAGAAAAGAAAAAGAGGACGAGAGAAAAAAAGAAAGAATCATATGAAAAACCTCTTTCTCATCCAAAGAAGTATCATAGGAAGGAAAAGAAATTTAAGTGCTTCATGGAAATCTTCAAGAAATTGTAGATTAAAGTTCCTATGATTGAGACACTGCAACAGGTTCCTGGTTTGATCAAATTTCTGAAGAAGTTCAGCAGAAAGAAGAAAAAGAAGATGGAACATGAGCTTTATTGGGTCAAGCTAGTGACGTTAAAAGAGCGCTTGCTGGGAGGCAACCCAGTGATTTAAGAACTTTTAATTTTTGGTTTGGTGATGTAATTTTGAACTTTTGGGTATTTTTGTTTTTTGTTATAAGTTTGTTACAGGGTTTACATCTACTGATGGATGTTAGGCGGAAGAGTATCTACTGAAGGATACTATGTTTGTATACACCTACTGATGGGTGTTGGTAAGAAACATTTGCATCTACTGAAGGGTGCTGGAGGATTTTGGGTCAGGCTCGTGACGTTAAACAAGCGCTACCTGGTAGGCAACCCAGTTCATTGATTTTATCTGTATTGTTTGTTTTGATTCTACTTTAGTTGCATGATAGGGATTGAATGTTTGAGTGATCTGAGAAATTAATTGCAGGGAGCAAGTGAGGGGCATGAGTAGAAGGCACCTAGGGTAAGCTAGGAAGAAGAAAAGCACAACACGAAAGTGCCGCTGAGCGGCAACTTGCCGCTGAGCGAAGTGGTAGTGTCGAAAAGGGGCTTAGGTTGCCCCTTAGCGGAACCCGAGCCCATTAGGGTATTTTTATACCCTAAGTCACGCTTTGGCCTCTATTTTTAGATTCTTCTCTGCACACACACTCCTAAACATTTTTCCAAAGTTCTCTACATTTTTCCTTTCATTCCTCTTTAGAAAATCTCCCTTCCACTCACTTTCTCACTAGTTTTCCATCTAAGTTTGGGGTTGGGAGAGAGCATCATTGATGGGGCTGAGTTTTTCAAAGCACTAGAGCAGGATTTGTTTTATCAATCACTTTGTTTTTAGAATAGGATTTGATGTACTCAATTGGAAATTTTGTCTGTTATGATGGTTTGCTTATGATTGTTGTTTGATAAGTAATGCCTGATGATGCTTTGATATTGATTGATGTTGAGAATGTGCACATTATATGCTTATACAGGTGGTTCACAAGCATTGTGAACAAATGCAAGATGTTATGATTGTGATTATGATTCTAAGCAGGATGTTATATGTGGAATGTGAATGAGCTTATATGTGAGGTTTTGAGCTCCAGAGTTGTTATTGTTGAATACTATTACTGTGAAAGCATGAATGACTTTGCCCAGGTTTTCTATGATTGAATTACTTGCTTGTTTGCATCATATGATCAAGGCCATTTGTTGATAACCCTTCTATTAGCCAAATTCATAAATTGAGCCCACTAAAAGAGAACACTATGTGTTATATCCTTTGAACCTCTAGCCTTGAACATGATTTGAAAACCCTTGTTGAAAAGCTTTACCTTGAGTTAAGTAGAAAATATTTTGTGGTATTGACAAATGTTCAAGTTTGGGGTTGTTGGAAAATAGAAAGGGAAATTGAAAGCATTGAGCTAAGAGCTAATAATTAAGTATGTGAAAAGAAAAAGAAAAAGAGAAAGAAAAGAAAAGAAAAAAGCAAAGCTCAATGCAAAGAAAGTTGGGAATAAGTAAGAATGGTTGTGTTTATATGATTCTCTTAACTCAAGGGTTTTGTGATCTAGAAAAAACCAATTTTCTTGTTAGCCCAGCCACATTATAAGCCATAGAAAAGTCCTTGTGATGATGCTTGCTTGTAAGTGTTTTTGATTATGGTTAAATGAAAGGCAAAGTTGATTCATGTGACATTGTAATAGTAGAGTGAATGAGTGAATATCCTCCTATACACTTGTGTGTTTGAGTGAAACACTTTATCTAGTGAGGATAGATTCCATGAACACTATAAGAACATCTTTGCTTAGTTAATTGATCATTCATGAAAAGTAGCATTTGTTGGATAGTATGTGTTTGATGTGATCACTTAAAAGCATGTGCACATTCTTGATTGAAGTCTTGATGATGAGCTGAATTGAGTACTTACTTATCTTGAAAGAAGGATTTTTGAATGTGGTGAACCATTATATGGATTGAAGGAAGATTGAGTTACATCTTGTTTGCTTGAGGACAAGCAAAGTTTTAAGTTTGGGGTTGTGATAACGGTTGAAAAACCGTTATTTTTATGCTTAAATTTGATACCAAAAGCAACCTTTAAGACTTAAAAACTAGCTTGAACTCATATTTTTGCTTTAGTTTTGAGAATAAGAGAGTTGAAAGTGAATTTAATGGTTTTGTGCAAGATTCCCTTCATTTTGTAGGCTAATGGAATGATTTGAAAGAAGAATTGAAATACCGAATGATTGGAGTGCTGAAAAGTCAACCAGAAACCAAAAAAGTCAACCAGTCAACCAGAAAACTCAACCAGTCAACCAGAAAAGTCAACCAGTCAACCAAAATGCTGAAAAACCAACCAGAACGCAGAAAAACTCTGACCGAGTGGCGCTGAGCGGAAATTTGGCGCTGAGCGGCAGTTTTCAAGTGCCGAAATCACCGCTGAGGGGCAAAACAGCAGCTGGGGGGCAAAATGGATCAACCGCTAGTACCGCTCAGCGGTAAAATACCGCTGAGCGCCATTCTAAATGGGCTTGGACTGGTTTTTTGGCCCTTTTATGGGCTTGGGCCTAATTTTTCTGTATTTTTGGAATAGTATATAAGCTTTAGGACGTCCTAGGGTTTGTATCTTTGGCAGAAACGAAGCAAACACTCTCTCTTCCACTCCTTGGGGTAGATTGGGAGATGGTGACAGCTCTCCTCTTCTCTTTCTCGGGTATTTCTATCTCTTCCATTCTTTCATTATTATTCATCTAGTTTCACCATGAATATGGTGAACTAAACTCTGTATGTTTGTTGGGGAATCAATGTAATCTTTTGAAGCTCTCATATATGGAATTTGTTTTTACATCTTTTATTTAAGATCTATGCTTTCTTTCATCATTAGTTAGGGTTTTTCCTCTTTGCGTAATGCTTGCATTGTTTAACTCATTCGATGCATGATTATTGGTTTTGTCGATACGGGCGCGTACGGGGAAGTCTAGATCCGGGGAATTTCTCCCAATATCACATTGGTTGTCGTTAAGCTCCTGCACTTATGAACTAATCATTAGGAATGCTAGGAATTGTATGAACTCGTGATTAGTGAGAAGCCTTCTTGAAAGGTACTTTAGAGAGTGGCATTAACAATGATGATTTGAATGTTGAATTCCTAAAATATATGAGAGTGGATAAGATGAAATTGACCCCCAACAACATATTCATACATTTATTTCATTGAAAGTGTTTATCTTTTGTTTTTGCCATTGATCAAAACTTCATGCATACATATTTAATTTTCGTCTTTTGCATATAAAATCCAAATATTTCGTCTTTAAGTCTTAGCTAATCAATAAACCACACAACTAAACTAGGCCGTGAGTCCTTTGGGAAGAACGATACTTGGTCTTACCAAGTTTATTACTTGAACGATTCGGTCATACTTGCCGATTGAAAAACAAGTTTGTGACATCATATTTTGGTGTTCATAAATTTGTCCATCAGCAACCAATATACTATTGGGAGAAATTCCCCGGATCTAGACTTCCCCGTACGTTCCCGTATCGACAAAATCAATAATCATGCATTGAATGAGTTAAACAAAGCAAGCATTGAGCAAAGAGGAAAAACCCTAACTAATGATGAAAGAAAGCATAAGTCTTAGATTAAGATGCAAGCACAAATTCTATATATGAGAGCTTCAAAAGATTACATTGATTCCCCAACAAACATACAAGGTTTAGTTCACCATATTCATGGTGAACCTAGATGAACAATAATGAAAGAATGAAGGATAAAACCCTAGAAAGGTGAAGAGGTAGCCTGAGCATCCAAGATCCTCCTTCAAAGGGGTGGAAGAGAGAGTGTTTGCTTCGTCCCAGCCAAAGATACAAACCCTAGGACGTCCTAAAGCTTATATACTATTCTAAAATTACAGAAAATCTAGGTCCAAGCCCATAAGTGTGCCGGTCAGCGGTAAAGTGCCGCTCAGCGGTAAGTGCGTGAGTAGTTTCTTCCCCTCAGCGGCCATTTTGCCCCTCAACGGTTCCAACGTGAACTCCTGAGTGCCGCTCAGCGGTAAACTGCCGCTAAGCGGCAGTTGCGAGTTCTCCTTTTGCACTTTTTGATGTCTTTTCTGATTCCATCTCTCTCCTTCTTCACTTCTTTCACCAAATTCACCTTAAAACCTGCACAAAAACACTGAAATCAAGCATAAACCTGTCCAGCTCTCGTATTTCTGAAAATATGACTAAAAGTATGATTTCAAGCTAGTTTCTAAGTGTTAAAGGTTGCTTTTAGTATCAATTTAAGCATGAAAATAACAGTTTTTCAACTGTTATCACAACCCCAAACTTAGAACTTTGCTTGTCCTCAAGCAAATAAGATGTAACTCAATCTTCAACCAATTCATATGATGGTTCACTTATTCAAAGATCCTCTTTTTCAAGATAAGTAAAAACTTCAATTAAACTTATGACCAAGAGTTCAATCAAGATGTGCACCTGCTTTAGTGTTCACAAAGTCATTTAAATTCCAACAAATGCTATTTTTCATGAATGATCAATCAATTAAGCATGGATGTTCATGTGTTCATGGAATATTTCCTCACTAGGTAAAGTGTTTCACTCACACAAGTGTATAAGAGGTAATCACTCATTCACTCTACTATCACAATGTCACATGAATCAACTTTGCCTTTCATTTTACCATAATCAAAAACATTCACAAGCATGCATCATCACAAGGACTTTTCAATGGCTTATAATGTGGCTGGGCTAACAAGAAAATTGGTTTTTCTAGATCACAAAACCCTTGAGTTAAGAGAATCATAATCAACACAATTATTCTTATTTTTCCCAACTTGCCTTTTGCATTTGCATTGAGCTTTGCTTCTTTTTTTCTTTTCTTTTCTTTTTCTTTGCATATTCTTACTTTTTAGCTCTTAGCTCAATGCTTTTCCTTTTTCATGTTTTCCCAATAACCCCAAACTTGAACATTTAACAATACCACACAATATCTTCTACTTAACTCAAGTAAATATTTTCAATCAAGGGTTTTCAATTTATGTTCAAGGCTAAGGGTTCAAAGGATAGAACACAAAGTGTTCTCTTTTAGTGGGCTAACTTTATGAATTTGGCCAATAAAAAGGGTTCCAACAAACGGCCTTGATCATATGATGCAAAACAAGCAATTGATTCAATCATAGAAAACCTGGGCAAAGTCATTCATACTTTCCAAGTAATAGCATTCAATCATAACAAAAACTCTGGAGCTCAAAACCTCACATATAAGCTCATCCACATTTGACATACACATCCTGCTTAATCTCACAATCACAATATCCTGCATTTGTTCACAAAGCTTGTGAATCACTTGTATAAGCATTTTAATGTGCACATCATCTCATCATCAATCAATAAGCATCATCAAGCATTACTTATCAAACAATCACAGTTAATAGCAAACCATCATAACAAACCAGGTGTTCAATAGAGTACATTAAACCCTAATCTAAAAACAAAAACAAATAAGTTCAGAAAACTTAAACCAACAAAAGCATAAGCATATGATAGCATTCATCAGTAAATGTTATCTCAGCTCCTCATCAATCTGAGTTGTCCTCTGTATCTTCCTCTTCCTCCTCATCTTCATCATCTTCAAATGCATCATCATCATCAGCTTCATCTTCTTCCATCTCTCTAACTGAAGCTTCAGCTGCTTCAGCTCCTCCTCCATGCACTGGCTCCTCTGGCCAAGCTACCACATTATGGAATTCATCCATAGTCCACTTGTGGGCTGGAGGTGTATCATACATTCCTACAATCATCTCAGCAGTAGCCACCTGCCCTCTGTGAATGGACTGCAACTGAGCACCTATAAGAGACATATACATGTCCCTCATCTAGAATGGTTCTGCTTCATGTGTCTCAGCAGATGTCTGGCTCTGTGCTCGCCCTCTCTCTCTACGAGCACGGCGTAGTGGAACTAGCTGAGCTGCCTCCTCACCTCCACAATACTGTCTGTAATAGGCCTCATCAATAGCTTTTCTTGGCCTCTCAAATGGTGGAGCAGAAGTGTCCACCCCAGCTATCTTGCAAAGGTGAGTGATCAAGGAAGGATGTCCTAGTTGTGCTTTGTTGTTTGAGGTATTGGCGCACACACAAATCTCATCAGCTATCACCTGCCCAATATTAACATTTAAGTTTCTGATAGCACAGTAGATGAATAGTGCCCTGCTGAGAGTAATACCTGACACATGTGAACATGGCTGAATGTTGGCATGAGAAAATGCCATCCAATACTTTGCAAGAGGAGTCAAATCCGTCCTCCTAATGTTAACCACTGAGCCAGATCTATTCCTTTGAAAGTGTCCTCCAGGTATGCATAGTACTCTCTCCACATCCTCATAATCAGCACCTTCCTCCATACAAAGACCAAACTGGCACTGCTCACCAGCCCACACAATGTCCAGGAAGTTATTGATAGAATCAGGATCATACCTGATAGTATGGCCTTTGACATAGCCCAGATAATTTTCAACTGGATAGTCACCAATATTCTTTGCATTGGTGTAGAACTCTTTTACCACAGCTATGTTGGCAGGTGCAGGATATGTGGCTAGCTTTCCCCAGCCATTTCCTAACACTTGCTCTCCAAATTGAGGGGCAAAGTTAGGTATCATTCCAACTTTTCTTTCCATCAGAAGTCTCCTGTCCTGAACCACCCTAAAGTGCTTCTCATGTTTCCTAGAAAGGAACCTGCTAGAGTGGGTTTGCTCTGGTTCCTTTTCCTTTCTCTTGGTTGCCATGGTTTTCAATCTCTTTCCTGAAGAGGATGTCATTCCTGCATTCAAACATAAATACAAAACCACAGAACATGATGTTAATCATTAGTAAAACACAGAACACAACTCCTTTCGAAGCTAAACCACCGCTGAGGGCCAGAATTTCCCCTCAGCGCCACCAGTGCCACATTACAGATCACAAAAAACCAGAAAAACCAAGTCTGGCAGAGTGCCGCTCAGCGGCAGTTTACCCCTGAGCGGTAACTCTGCAGATTTTTGAAAAATCTCTTTTAAGCTGTCCTAACTCCACCCAAATGCAATTTTCAGTTTTCCAGTTCATAATCATGCAGTTTAATCGGTTCAAACATCAAATATATCATCAAATCATGCATAGAAACCAAAACCCCTAAATATTCATGCTTTGACAATCACATTCAAATCAAGAACCCTATAATGAACAAAATGCTTTTTACTTACTTGGGTGGAGATAATAGATGCAATGAAAATGCTTCCAAGCTAGAATGCTCTCTTCCAACCCCAAACTTTGATAGCACACTAGTGAAAAAGTGAGTGGAAGAGAAATTTTCTTAAGAGGGAAGAGTGAAAAGATGTGGAAAACCTTGGAGAAGGTATGTGGGAGTGTTTGTGCAGAGAAGAGCCTGAAAGAATGAGCATATGCGCAGCTTAGGGTATACAAATACCCTAATGGGCTCGAGTCCCGCTAAGGGGAAACTAAAGCCCATCTGCGAGAGTACCGCTCAGCGGTAAGTTGCCGCTCAGCGGCACTTTCGTGATGTGCTCTTCTCGTTCTTTTCTTAACCTACGTGCCTCCTAGACATGCCCCTCACTGGTTCCCTGCAATTCAATGTTTAAAATACTTATGCAAACCCTATTATGCAACTAAAATAAAACAAACAAAAACAATCAATCAACTGGGTTGCCTCCCAGGTAGCGCTTGTTTAACGTCACGAGCCTAACCCAAAATCCACCAACACCCATCAGTAGGTGTTACAAACTTAGCATCCTTCAGTAGATGCTATATCCAACTAGCATCCTTCAGTAGATGCTATGTCCAGCAAAATATTTACACAATAATGTTCAACAGATTTAAAAATTACAAACCAAAATAAAATTTAAAAGTTTTTAAATCAACTGGGTTGCCTCCCAGCAAGCGCTCTTTTAACGTCATTAGCTTAACCCAGTAAAGCTCAAGTTCTTTCTTCATAGTTGATGTTGTTATCCCACCAACTCCTCAGCTGTTTCCTGTGAACTGTTTTGATTCTTCTAAGATGTGGAGATTCTATCTCTATCATCTCCTTCTCTTTAAAGCCTTTCACAACCCACAACTTGTTTTTGATTCTCACAGGTACACCAAGTTGGGGTCTTCTTTTCTCCCAGTCATCAGGAATTTCTCCTCCTCCTCCAATCTTTTCTTCCTTTTTCACCTGAAACAACAAACAATGGTTACCTGCAACCTTGGGATCTTCATCTTTATGGCTAGTCATGTGTGCATCTTGAAATGCAGCTTTATAACTAGCTTCTTCCTCCTGTGTTTGCGTCTCATCTTTAAAGACGTCTACAACCACTCTCTCCTCTCGATCCTGAAGCACCAATATACCTTCATTTACATCAATGATAGCTCTGGCCGTTTTCATAAACGTTCTTCCAAGTATGATAGGTATCTTCTCTGTCTCCATCTTCATCACCACAAAGTCTGCCAAGAACTGAAGTTTGCCAACACAAACTATAATGTCCTCTGCAATCCCACATGGCTCCTTTGAAGATCCATCGGCCATTACTAGATTAACCTTTACAGGTTTCACATTAACATTGCCGATTTGCTCCAGTAAAGAGTAAGGTATCAAGTTAACACTTGAACCTAAATCAAGAAGAGCTTTCTTAACCCTTTTCTTCCCTATGATACAAGGGATAGAAAAACTTCCTGGATCTGTTGCTTTAGGAGAGAATGGCTCTTTTTTAACAGTTATACACTCCTTTACCTCATCATCTCTACGTCTTTTCTTTGTAGAGATGTTTTCATCAGATTTCGTGTAAACTGTGATTTGTTGTAGAATCTGCTCCCAAGGTGCATCATTATCCACCATTTTGAATAATTCAGTGAAATCCAGTTGTTTCCCTTGATGTATTGGAAAAGGAAAAGTGCTTTTGCTCTCTATTTCTCTTATCTCTTCTGCATCTAACTCAACTTTCTCATCATCAACACTCTCTACCACCTTGCACTCTTCTCTGGGGTTAACCTCAGTATTAGCCCCAAAATTTCTATTTGGCCTTTCTTCCACCTGCTTGGTGATCTGCCCCATCTGAGTCTCCAAATTTATATAGCAGCTTCAGTGCTCTTTTGGGTAGACTCAGTTTTCTGTATGAAATTGTTAAGAGTTTCCTCCATCCTCATGGACCTTTCATTAAGCATAGATATCTGCTGCCATAAGGTGGGTTGTTGTTGCTGCTTATTAAATTGACTAGCTTGCCTAGTTTGTCCTTGACCAATGCTTGGGTGTGGTTTCCACCCTTGATTATAGTTCCCTTGACGGTATTGATTGGTCATGTAGTTTACATCCTCTACGGCTTCTACTGGAAAGGCACATTGACCATTAATATGGTCGCCTCCACACAATTCGCACAACTGAGATTGTACCTGTGCAGCAATCTTCAACTCTTTGGGTAATTGTGCAAGAGTTTTAGTAAGAGTCTCCAGCTGTTGAGTTAGAATTTTATTTTGAGCTAGCAAGGCATCATGTGTCTGTAATTGGGGAACTCCTTTTTGTTGCATAGGAGCTCCTCTCTCACTGTGCAGCTCATTATCACTAGTAGCCATGTTTTCTATAATTTCTGTGGCTTCCTCTGGAGTTTTCCATTTAATAGTGCCTCCTGCTGAAGCATCAAGCATCATCTTGGTTTGTGAACCAAGCCCTCCAAGAAAAGTTAAGACTACTTCCTGTTCTTCAAAGCCATGCGTGGGTGTTTTTCTTAGCAAACTTTTGTATCTATCCCATGCATGTCCCAGTGATTCTTCCATGCCTTGCCTAAATGAAGAAATCTCTTGCTTGCCTTTTGTCACCTTTGATTGTGGAAAGTACTTGTTTAAAAACTTTGTTACCATTGCTTCCCACTCTGTGAAACTTCCTTCTGGGAAAGAATTCAACCAAAGTTTAGCATTGCCTCCCAATGAGAAAGGAAACAAGCTAAGTTTGATCGCTTCATCTGGCACCCCATTAATCTTCACTGTATTGCAAATCTCATTGAATGTAGTGAGGTGCTCATATGGGCTTTCATGAGATAACCCATTAAATTGGTTGCTTTTCACCAGTTGGATCAGTGCTGGTTTGACCTCCATATTAGCTGCATTGACTCTAGGTCTAGCTATACTGTTAAAGTGCTGAGGTCCAGCTATATTGGTGTAATCAGCAAGAGTTCTTCTGACATTGTTGTTCTCCATATTTCCTGTGCTATAGTCAGAACCTTGTGGTGATGGTTGCAACAGAGTTTCCGGAGGAGGGAAAAGTTCTCTAGATGTTCGGATTCTTCTCCTCCGTCTACTCTCATCTAAACCTTCAAGAAGAGGTTCTGCAGTTATCTTGCTCCCAGTTCGAATTGCCTCCTGCATACACAAGAACAAAAAACCCTAGAATATTTGGTTAGCACAAAAAGATATAGGAGAAGATATAAGATTTGAGATGAGAAGATAAAAACAGAAAACAGAAAAATAAAAATAAAAACATAAAATAAAATAAAATAAAATAAAATAAAATAAAATAAAATAAAATAAAATAAAATAAAATAAAATATAATAAAATATAAACAGAAAAAATAAAAATAGAAAAAATAAAAACAGAAATTCAAAATTAAAGTCAAAGATAATCAATAATCACACAAATTAACTAGTTAAACCAGTGTCCCCGGCAACGGCGCCAAAAACTTGATGCACAAATTTATGATCACCATAATATGATGTCACAAACTTGATTAACAATCGGCAAGTATGACCGAATCGTTTCAAGTAATAAACTCGGTAAGACCAAGTATCGTTCTCCCAAAGGACTCACGACCTAGTTTAGTTATGTGATTTGTTGATTAGCTAAGACTTAAGAACAAAATAATTGGATTTTACTATGCAAAAGATGAAAATAAACATGTATGCATGAGGTTGATCAATGGCTAAAACAAAAGACAAGCACTTTCAATGAAATATATTGATGAATATGTTGTTGGGGGTCAATTTCATCTTATCCACTCTCATATATTTTAGGAATTCAACATTCAAGTCATCATTGTTAATGCCACTCTCTAAATTACCTTTCAAGAAGGCTTCTCCCTAATTACGAGTTCATACGATTCCTAGAATTCCTAATAATTAGTTTTTTTAGCACAGGAGCTTAAGGCAACCAATATACTATTGGGAGAAATTCCCCGAATCTAGACTTCCCCGTACGTTCCCGTATCGACAAAATCAATAATCATGCATTGAATGAGTTAAACAAAGCAAGCATTGAGCAAAGAGGAAAAACCCTAACTAATGATGAAAGAAAGCATAAGTCTTAGATTAAGATGCAAGCACAAATTCCATATATGAGAGCTTCAAAAGATTACATTGATTCCCCAACAAACATACAAGGTTTAGTTCACCATATTCATGGTGAACCTAGATGAACAATAATGAAAGAATGAAGGATAAAACCCTAGAAAGGTGAAGAGGTAGCCTGAGCATCCAAGATCCTCCTTCAAAGGGGTGGAAGAGAGAGTGTTTGCTTCGTCCCAGCCAAAGATACAAACTCTAGGACGTCCTAAAGCTTATATACTATTCTAAAATTACAGAAAATCTAGGTCCAAGCCCATAAGTGTGCCGCTCAGCGGTAAAGTGCCGCTCAGCGGTAAGTGCGTGAGTAGTTTCTTCCCCTCAGCGGCCATTTTGCCCCTCAGCGGTTCCAACGTGAACTCCTAAGTGCCGCTCAGCGGTAAACTGCCGCTAAGCAGCAGTTGCGAGTTCTCCTTTTGCACTTTTTGATGTCTTTTCTGATTCCATCTCTCTCCTTCTTCACTTCTTTCACCAAATTCACCTTAAAACCTGCACAAAAATACTAAAATCAAGCATAATTCTGTCCAGCTCTCTTATTTCTGAAAATATGACTAAAAGCATGATTTCAAGCTAGTTTCTAAGGGTTAAAGGTTGCTTTTAGTATCAATTTAAGCATGAAAATAACAGTTTTTCAACTGTTATCAATGGTCACCTGAATAAATTGTTGAAGAGTTTCTTCAAGCTTTGTTGATTTCTCATTTCATGCAGATATTTGTTCCCAAATTGATGGTTACTGTTGTGGTCTATTGAATTGTCCTGCTTGTCCAGGTTGTCCATTCTGACCTTGACCCATGCTTGGGTGTGATTTCCACCCTTGGTTGTAATTCCCTTGATGGTATGGAAATTGATTAGCCATGAAATTGACATCTTCTAAAGCCTCCATTGGAAAAGCACTTTGACCATTGATATCGTCACCACCACACAATTCACAAAGTTGTTGTTGAACCTCTGCAACACTCTTTAGCTCCTTTGGCAACTGAGCAAGTGTCCTTGTCAAATTCTCCAACTGTTGAGTTATGATTTTGTTCTGTGCAAGCAAGGCATCATTTCATTGCAATTGTAGAACTCTGTTCTTATGAATTGGAGCTCCTCTCTCATTATGCATCTTGTTGTCATTAGCAGCCATGTTATCAATTAATTTAGTGGCTTCCTCTGGGATTTTGCATTTGATATTGCCTCCAACTGAGGCATCTAGCATCAACTTGGTTTGTGAACCAAGACCTCTAAGGAAAAGAATGACTAATGTTACTTCGTCAAAGCCATGAGTGGGCGTCTTTCTTAACAAGCTCTTCTATCTATCCCAAGCTTGACCTAGTGTCTCCTCCATGCCTTGTCTAAAAGAAGAGATCTCTTGCTTCCCTTTGTTGATTTTAGATTGTGGGAAGTACTTGTTTAAGAACTTTGAAACCACGACTTCCCATTCGGTAAAGCTTTCCTCTAGAAAAGAATTCAACCATAACTTTGCATTGCCTCCCAATGAGAAAGGAAACAAGCTAAGCTTTATTGCATCATCTGGTACACCATTGATCTTCACTGTATTGCAAATCTCATTGCATGTGGCGAGATGCTCATATGGACCTTCATGTGATAGCCCATTAAATTGGTTGCTCTTGACCAATTGTATCAATGTCGGTTTCACTTGTGATTGCAGCATTGACCCTCGGCCTAGCAATGCTATTAAAGTGATGAGGGCCAATAACAATGGTGTAATTCGCCAAAGTACGTCTACCATTGTTCTCTCCGGCCATATCCTCAGTGCTTTGTTTGGACCTTTGTGGTGAGGATTGTAGAAGTGTTTCCGGGGATGGAAATAATTCTCTAGAAGTTCGAATTCTCCTCCTCCTTCTACTTTCGTCCAATCCTTCAGGAATAGGTTCCGAAGTTTTCTTGCTTCTAGTCCGAATTGTACCCTGCATACACAAGGAAACAAGTCCCTAGAAAAAATTGTTAGCACAAAAAGATAGAAAATATAAACTAAAAAGATAGAAAGATAAAGATTAAGAAAAAAAGATAAGAAGATAAAAAAAATAAAAACTAAAAAGATCAAAAGATAAACTAAAAAGATAAAAAGATAAAGATAAAAAAAAAACAAAAAGACAGCAAGATAAAAAGAAAAAAAATCAAGTCAAAGTTAATCAATAATCACACAAATAGAATAGTTAAAAAACGAGTCCCCGGCAACGACGTCAGAAACTTGTTAACCCTCGGCAAGTGTAACCGAATCGTATAATGTAATAATAAATGGTAAGAGCAAGTATCGTTTCCCAAAGGACTCACGAGCAAAAAAATTATGTGATTTGTTGATTAAATTAGACTTGTAAAAGAATTCTTGTACATTTAAATGCAAATAACGAAAAGTAAATATGAATGCATGTATTGATCATTTGGATCAAAAACAACAAAACGTGATTGAGATATATGGAATGATAATGTTGTTGGGGTTTTCAATTCATCCTATCCACTCTCATGTATTCAAGAATTCATCTTCTTCATTAATGTCAATGCCAATTTCTAATTTTCCTTAAACCCAATGTCATGGAGAATAAAGCCAACTCCTAATCACTAGTTTACAATGTCTTGTCTCCCTAGAAATTATTCGTGCATTACATACGCATAGAAGCTTAAAGGCAACCAATCCTCCTATCCCTATGTCAAGGCAATATTCCTATTAGGTGAGTTTCTTCATGTCTAGATTTACCTATATGTGTCCATACAAATAAAATCAATGATCATGCAATTGAATGAGTTAAACAAAGCATGCATAGAGTATAGAAGAAAAACCCTAAAATTAATAAAAGGAAGCATATGAATTAAAAAATCAATTCAATACATGAGAGTTTCAAAGGATTACATTGATTCTCCAACAACAATGAAGGTTTAGTTCACCATAATCATGGTGAAACTAGATGAAAATAATGAAAGAATGAAAGATAGAACCCTAGAATTTGAAGAGTGGAGCTTGAGCATCCAAAATCCTCCTCCAAGGGGTGAAGAAAATGTGATTTTTCTTCGTTCTGCCAAAACATACTGATGAGTCGTTATTTCTTGAATTATATTTAGTTTATTGCACTTAAATAAACCAGGGAATTGTGTTTAATTGTTTGTTATTTCCCCGTTTTCCGAATTGTGCTTAATTTGGTCGGAAATTTGTAATTGCGCTAATTTGGGTTTTCTGAGCTGATTAAGTGCATTTTTGAAGTGCAGGAAAATTTCGGAAATACATTTTGGGACATCAGGAAGAGTGCCAAATAAATTCAAGACTCTCCACACAGACATTTTAGAATTAATTAAATTGTACTTCAATAGTTTAGAATTTCTGTATCAACTCTTATATTTTAGGACAAATTTTGGTAAATTAGATTAGACCCAAAATTAGAAGTTAGTGACTTGGCACCCTAGGTTTTTATTGTGTGGGCCCTACCCTAAAAAAAGGAGGACACACGGCCCTTAAAAGAAGAACCCAGCCGCCACCCTCACGGATCCGCTTTTTTTTTTTTTTTGGCTCGAATGTTTCATTTTGTTGGGGGGAGAAAAATGATGCCTACGTTCGTTTGTTTTGGATTCGGATGATGAATGAAGAAAAAGTTTCACTTTTCTACTTTGCTGATTGCACATTATTTTCTTTGGTTCAAACATTTTGATTGGAAGCACTGCTGAAATGAAAAAGCTCCACACACTCTCGGTCTTGGTTTTGGGAGGGGATTTTTCTTTGGCTGAAAACACTGTTGCAAAGGAAGCTTTTATGAAATTAAATTTTCTTGCTTTGACTTGTGCATGAGTTTCGTTTTCAGTTTGCCATTTTAATTTCATTTTGGCTCATGATTTGGAGTAGCAAACGGTCTTTTTTATTTTGCTGGAATAAGTTGAGACGGTGATTGTTGAGCTGGATGGGAAGCAGCAGCACGTAGGTGAAGGCTGATTCTAGGAACACGTGGGGTTGGGAAATGGTGCACGCGGACGGCTGGAATGGTGTGCTAGTTCCGTGAACGAGCGTCCTTTCTCTTCATTTTGAGATGAGGTGATTCTCGGCTGGGAGAAACGAGGCACGGGTCTCGTTTATGCTGATTGATGGGAGCAAAAAGGTGCTGCACGAAAAGTGGTAGCTGGAAGAGTTGATTTAAATAGGAAGCGGTAATGTGTTAGAGCTGGAAGAAGTGAAGCACCGAGAGGGAAGGAATGTCACGCACACGCTGATTCAAGAAGTGGATATTTCTTTCTTTCATTTTAGAATTCACGGCTTGGCTGGAAAGGTGCGGATGCTGAATGGTGAAGCACGGGATTCAAGGAAGGGCAGTGGTGCACATGGTGATACTGAGAAAGCGCTTAATTCACTTTGGAAAGCAATGTTACGTGTAGTGGGATGTGAGTTGGTGTGCACGGTTTCTTTATCCAGCAGCACTAGGGGAATTAGTTTTTTTTTAAATGCATGAACGGTGACTATTTTGGATTGCACAAGCACTTTGCTTTTCAATTGAAGAATGAGAAATGAAGAGTAGATTAGGTGGGAATTGATGGGACGTTGGCATGTTTAATCATTTAGGATGAAAAAAAGGATGTGGTATCACGGAGGCATTCCAGGAGCACATGGAGATGGAAAGAAGGGCACGGTTTCTATTCTAGCAGCTGCACGTCTGACTTACTCCTTCAAGCATTTAATTTTAAGTGTTCTTCATGCATTTACCTTTTAAATTTTTAGCTAAAAGTTACATTTTCATTTAGTTCATACACTTTTGCCTTGAAGTTTTATTCCAGCTGTGTGCATTTGATTGTTTGTATTTTGATAGCTTTAATTGCGTTTGGATATTTACCTATTGCATTGTTTACTTTAATGTTTTCATGCATTTTGATGCTTTCAGTTATATTCGGTTTTGTTTAATTTTAAGTTTTAATTCAGTTTATTAAAAATCAAAAACATTTTCAAAACCCCCCCACTGCGTGTTTGACCTGAGACTTGAACCAAATTTGGTCCTTGAGAGACGACCTAGGAGTCACTTCCTAGTCTATACTGCATTATTCTATGCACAACTTTTGTTGGGAGGTGCGACCCTCTTATCAAAATGGCGCCGTTGCCGGGGACCAATGGTTCGGTCTTAGGTCTTTTTTTTGTTGTGTTTGTGTGTGTTGTGTTTTGTCTTGTGTTGTGATGTGATGTGATGTTCTGTTTTGTGTGTGCGTGTTGCATGTATAAATGTGTTGTGTTTTATTTGTTTCGTGATTTTTAGTATTCTTCTTTTTCCATGTCTACCTATTTTGATTTCGTGAATACTGCTTGTTTTGCTAGTGCCTCTGATTATGATTCTCCTTCTGCATGTTACTCTGATTGTAATTCATATTCTGCTGATGTCTATGTTGAGAACAATATGACTCATCCTCTAATTTCTGAGAGTGCTCTTTGTGAGCCGGTTTCACTTAAGGAGGATGATCTTCATTGCGATCTCACCCCTGGACTGATACATTTGCTGCCTAAGTTTCATGGTTTTGCAGGAGAATGCCCACACAGACATTTGGAGGAGCTCCATATCATGTGCTCTTCAATGAAGCCTCCAGATGTCCCTCTTGATTACATTTTCTTGAGCGCATTTCCGCATTCATTACAAGGAGCAGCTAAGGATTGGAAAGACTCTCTTCCTCTGAGATTCGTTACCGATTGGGGATATCTTGAGCATCAGTTTCTGAGCAAATTTTCCCTTGTGCAATATGCTTATAGCAACGGTCTTGGATGGAATGACCCTACTTTGGGATGGTATAATGCTCCACAGCATCAATATCAAGAACCACCATTCCAGAGTACTTTCATGCCTCCACCAGTCCAGCAATACCAAAGTCAGCAATATGATGCTCCTGCTCAAATAGCTCCTCAGCCTTCTACTTCTGAGCCTACATTGCAGGAGTTGTTGGAGCAGATGACCATGCAGAACCTTCAGTTTCAGCAAGAGAACATGCAGTTCCAGCAAGAAATAGGAGCTGCCATTCAGAGTATGACTGATCAGATAGGGCAGATGGCCACTCAACTCACTGAGGAACAGTCTCAAGATTCAGAGTCATCATTTCAGACTGTTTGGATTCCAGATGATGATGGTGGCATCCACATAGGAGATGGGGAGCAGAGTTATGAGCTTACCACTGTGCAACCTACTTTCCCACCTTCAGATGTCCTTACTCTTGCATCTGAGGAGACTGATAAAGATCTTAAGGAACAGGCAGAAATAAGCAGTAATTCTGAACCAGGTAGACCACCTTCATTTCCCCACAGTCTACCAATCTTCAAGGAAGTGGAGGTAAACATACCTAATTTTGACTATGCTGTTGATGAATATGTTGTTGAGAGGTATGCTGATGATTATATTGTTGTTGAGTCTGATTTTAATTTTCCCTCTATGCATGATGAGAACCAATTTTTGCTGTCGCATCCGAATGTTTATTCTCCATGCATTGAACATGAATCTGAGTCTGTAGTTGATATTGCTTGTGATTTTGAAATTGATTCATGTTCTGAGGATGTATCTGAGGTTCAGTCTGATAAATTGGGATTGGGTGTTATACCCCTGCATGAAATTTCTGTAGAGTCACATTGCACTAACCCTATTGCAGGAGGTACAACTGAATTTGATCAACAAACACCCACAGTGGAAAATAAAGGTGCTAACACTGACAAAAGCTTCAAGATCAATAGGCACCAGCTGAACCTGCTCATCAACAATCCTTGCTTCTTAGATCCAGCTGTGGAAGACATTTCCCTGCTAGATCAAATCTGGAGGATGAAGCAATTCTTCCTCACAACTTCCTTGCTGGATCCAATGGTGGAAGATATCTCCCTTCAAGTCCAAAATTGGCAACTGCCACCATGATAAGGGGAGTTTTCTTTCTCTCTTCTCCCCCTTTCCCTACTTTTGTTGCACTTGTCCATGATCTGTTCATTGTTTTGATTTCTGATCTTATGCTTAGAACACATTGAGGACACTGTGTAGTTTAAGTGTGGTCTATAGGGGGAGATTTTTATTTTTCTTCGTTAGTTTTTGTTTTCTTGGTTAAATTTTTTCTTCTTTTCTAGGTAGTTTTTGTCGTGTCTTGTATACAGTTTTGCATGATTCTCTTCATTTCTGGACTTTGTTTAGGTTGTAGATGTATCTTTCACTTCATTGATACTCTGACCTGTTTGAAATCCTTGCTTTTCTCTGCTTGAGAAGATGATTATGATGTTTGAGAGGTTGATTTGATTGTGACATAAATTACCCTGTGTGAGATTTGAGCCACTTGATGTTCTTTCTTGTGTGTGATATGTCTCTTGATTGCTTGCACATATGCCTTGGCTTGACTCTTGTTGATAATTCTTGATTGATATGCATGTTTGGAAGTGATAAAGGCAGTTTTGTTCTTGAGCCTCTCTAGCCAAATAAGCCTACCTTGTGCTAAACCTTTGATAACCCCTTTTGAGCCTATATTTTCCCTATTTCTTGTTTTGAAGCTCATACACTAGCCCTAAGTGAAAAAACCAATATTACCTTAACCTTAGGGAATTTTGGAGCTTTGGAAGTGTTTTGGGAACAAGTGTGGTCTCCTTGGGGTTTTTGATGAATTGGCTGGTTGGTTCCTCTTCTTGTTTTATGTTTGTAAATATGTTGTGTATCTTGTCTCTTATAGTTGTGTCCTAAACAGAGAGAAAAGAAAAGAGATAGGATGAAAAAAAATATAGAGAAAAAAAAAATGAAAAAAAAAAAAAAAAAGAAGAAAAAAAAAATATTTTGTGAATAATGGAGTCAAGAAGAGGATTGAATTAGAGGTTTTGGGTGTGAGTTGACTGTGTTTACACTTGTTCCCCATTGCTCCTATATTTCTTTTGGTTTATAGCTTCTCATCCATAATTATCCTCCCTTGTCCTTGGCCCCATTTCATCCATAAAAGACCTTTTGATTTGAACATGCATATGTTTTGAGTGTTGATATTAGAGGCTTGCCAAGTTTGTTGTTGCTTGTTTTCTTGAGTGCATTGAGTGACATTGATTTACCTTAAACACTTGACAGAAACACTGATTGTGTGCCTCTGTGAGGCTCTGTTACCTTTGATTCATCTCTTGAACTGATTGACTGTTTTCCTTGTACTGAACTGTTTGGACGATTATTTGAGTATCTGCTTTCATTGACTCTGTGTGGGATTCTGCCTATACCTTTTACTGTCCAGATTTTGTGAGAATTGTGCAACTGTGTTTCTGTTTTGGAGTCCTTGTTGTCTGTCTGTCGAGTCTGTGTCAGCTCCCTGATGTTTGAGTAGTTCCCTGGTTTTCGTTTTGGTTTTGCCCAGGAGTGCAAAAGACTAAGTGTGGTCTATTTTGATGAGTCGTTATTTCTTGAATTATATTTAGTTTATTGCACTTAAATAAACCAGGGAATTGTGTTTAATTGTTTGTTATTTCCCCGTTTTCCGAATTGTGCTTAATTTGGTCGGAAATTTGTAATTGCGCTAATTTGGGTTTTCTGAGCTGATTAAGTGCATTTTTGAAGTGCAGGAAAATTTCGGAAATACATTTTGGGACATCAGGAAGAGTGCCAAATAAATTCAAGACTCTCCACACAGACATTTTAGAATTAATTAAATTGTACTTCAATAGTTTAGAATTTCTGTATCAACTCTTATATTTTGGGACAAATTTTGGTAAATTAGATTAGACCCAAAATTAGAAGTTAGTGACTTGGCACCCTAGGTTTTTATTGTGTGGGCCCTACCCTAAAAAAAGGAGGACACACGGCCCTTAAAAGAAGAACCCAGCCGCCACCCTCACGGATCCGCTTTTTTTTTTTTGGCTCGAATGTTTCATTTTGTTGGGGGGAGAAAAATGATGCCTACGTTCGTTTGTTTTGGATTCGGATGATGAATGAAGAAAAAGTTTCACTTTTCTACTTTGCTGATTGCACATTATTTTCTTTGGTTCAAACATTTTGATTGGAAGCACTGCTGAAATGAAAAAGCTCCACACACTCTCGGTCTTGGTTTTGGGAGGGGATTTTTCTTTGGCTGAAAACACTGTTGCAAAGGAAGCTTTTATGAAATTAAATTTTCTTGCTTTGACTTGTGCATGAGTTTCGTTTTCAGTTTGCCATTTTAATTTCATTTTGGCTCATGATTTGGAGTAGCAAACGGTCTTTTTTATTTTGCTGGAATAAGTTGAGACGGTGATTGTTGAGCTGGATGGGAAGCAGCAGCACGTAGGTGAAGGCTGATTCTAGGAACACGTGGGGTTGGGAAATGGTGCACGCGGACGGCTGGAATGGTGTGCTAGTTCCGTGAACGAGCGTCCTTTCTCTTCATTTTGAGATGAGGTGATTCTCGGCTGGGAGAAACGAGGCACGGGTCTCGTTTATGCTGATTGATGGGAGCAAAAAGGTGTTGCACGAAAAGTGGTAGCTGGAAGAGTTGATTTAAATAGGAAGCGGTAATGTGTTAGAGCTGGAAGAAGTGAAGCACCGAGAGGGAAGGAATGTCACGCACACGCTGATTCAAGAAGTGGATATTTCTTTCTTTCATTTTAGAATTCACGGCTTGGCTGGAAAGGTGCGGATGCTGAATGGTGAAGCACGGGATTCAAGGAAGGGCAGTGGTGCACATGGTGATACTGAGAAAGCGCTTAATTCACTTTGGAAAGCAGTGTTACGTGTAGTGGGATGTGAGTTGGTGTGCACGGTTTCTTTATCCAGCAGCACTAGGGGAATTAGTTTTTTTTTAGATGCATGAACGGTGACTATTTTGGATTGCACAAGCACTTTGCTTTTCAATTGAAGAATGAGAAATGAAGAGTAGATTAGGTGGGAATTGATGGGACGTTGGCATGTTTAATCATTTAGGATGAAAAAAAGGATGTGGTATCACGGAGGCATTCCAGGAGCACATGGAGATGGAAAGAAGGGCACGGTTTCTATTCCAGCAGCTGCACGTCTGACTTACTCCTTCAAGCATTTAATTTTAAGTGTTCTTCATGCATTTACCTTTTAAATTTTTAGCTAAAAGTTACATTTTCATTTAGTTCATACACTTTTGCCTTGAAGTTTTATTCCAGCTGTGTGCATTTGATTGTTTGTATTTTGATAGCTTTAATTGCGTTTGGATATTTACCTATTGCATTGTTTACTTTAATGTTTTCATGCATTTTGATGCTTTCAGTTATATTCGGTTTTGTTTAATTTTAAGTTTTAATTCAGTTTATTAAAAATCAAAAACATTTTCAAAACCCCCCCCACTGCGTGTTTGACCTGAGACTTGAACCAAATTTGGTCCTTGAGAGACGACCTAGGAGTCACTTCCTAGTCTATACTGCATTATTCTATGCACAACTTTTGTTGGGAGGTGCGACCCTCTTATCACATACTAACCCTAGGTCGACTAAAACCTTATATAGACTCTTAAAGATTACAGAAAAGTGGCCCAAGGCCCATTAAAATGCTGCTCAACTGTAATTGCCGCTCAGCGGTAAGTGCGATTCTTCTATTTGACGCTCAGCTGCAGTTCTTCCCCTCACCAGTGACTGCGAGTCTTCAGATTGTCGCTCAGCGATAATTTCCGTTGAGTGGTACTTGCGGCTCTTCTTTTATCCACTTTTTCTTCCTTTTCTAACTCCAACTTATGGCTAGTTCACTTCTTCCATTCAATTCATCTTAGAACCTGCAAAAACAAGGGAAACCAAGCATAAAACCCATCCAATTCTCTTATTTCCAAAACATAAGCAAAAGCATGATTCCAAGCTAGTTTCTAAGTCATAAAGGTTGTTTTAGATGTCAAATTTAAGTATAAAAATAACATTTTTTCAACTGTTATCAGCGGTACTTGCGGCTCTTCTTTTATGCACTTTTTCTTCCTTTTATGAGTCCAACTTATGGCTTCTTCACTTCTTCCATTCAATTCATCTTAAAACCTCCAAAAACAAGGAAAACCAAGCATTAAACCTATCCAACTCTCTTATTTCCAAAACATAAGCGAAAGCATTATTCCAAACTAGTTTCTAAGTCATAAAGGTTTTTTTATGTCAAAATTAAGTATAAAAATAACAGTTTTTCAACTGTTATGACTAGCCTCCCCCAGTTCCTGTTCTCCAATTGCTCCCCAAACTGTGGAGCAAAGTCAGGTATCAGTCCAACCTTCCTTTCCATTAGTAGCCTCCTATTGATAACAGTTGAAAAACTGTTATTTTCATGCTTGAAATTGATACTAAAAGCAACCTTTAACACTTAGAAACTAGCTTGAAATCATGCTTTTATTCATATTTTCAGAAATAAGAGAGCTGGACAGGTTTATGCTTGATTTCAGTGTTTTTGTGCAGGTTTTAAGGTGAATTTGGTGAAAGAAGTGAAGAAGGAGAGAGATGAAATCAGAAAAGACATCAAAAAGTGCAAAAGGAGAAGCCGCAACTGCCGCTCAGCGGCAGTTTACCGCTGAGCGGCACTCAGAAGCTCACGGGGGATCCGCTGAGGGGCAAAATGGCCGCTGAGGGGAAGAAACCAACTCACGCACTTACCGCTGAGCGGTACTTTACCGTTGAGCGGCACACTTATGGGCTTGGGCCTAAATTTTCTGTAATTTTAGAATAATATATAAGCTTTAGGACGTCCTAGGGTTTGTATCTTTGGCAGAAACGAAGCAAACACTCTCTCTTCCACCCCTTTGAAGGAGGATCTTGGATGCTCAGGCTACCTCTTCACCTTTCTAGGGTTTTATCTTTCATTCTTTCATTATTATTCATCTAGTTTCACCATGAATATGGTGAACTAAACCTTGTATTGTTGTTGGGGAATCAATGTAGTCTTGTGAAACTCTCATATATGGAATTTGTTTTTACATCTTATATTTAAGACCTATGCTTTCTTTCATCATTAGTTAGGGTTTTTCCTCTTTGCTCAATGCTTGCTTTGTTTAACTCATTCAATGCATGATTATTGATTTTGTCGATACGGGAACGTACGGGGAAGTCTAGATCCGGGGAATTTCTCCCAATAGTATATTGGTTGTCGTTAAGCTCCTACACTAAAAGAACTAATTATTAGGAATGCTAGGAATCGTATGAACTCGTAATTAGGGATAGGCCTTCTTGCAAGGTAATTTAGAGAGTGGCATTAACAATGATGAAAAGAATGTTGAATTCCTAAAGTATATGAGAGTGGATAAGATGAAATTGATAACCCCAACAACATACTCATCCATATATTCCATTGAAGTGTTTGTATTTTGTTTTAGCCATTGATCACATTCATGCATACATGTTTATTTTCTGTTTTGCATATTAAACTTCACTTATTTCGTTATTAAGTCTTAAATAATCAACAAATCACATAACTAAACTAGGCCGTGAGTCCTTTGGGAGAACGATACTTGGTCATACCGAGTTTATTACTTGAAACGATTCGGTCACACTTGTCGATTGTTCAACAAGTTTGTGGCGCCGTATTTCGGTGTTCATAAATTTGTCATCACCTATCATGGACAACTTTGAAGTGGCGCTCATGCTTGTGAGATAGGAACTTGCTGGCATAGGAGTGTTTTGGCTCCTTATCCTTCCTCTTGGATCCTATAGTCTTGATTCTCTTGCTTGATGAGGAGGTCATCCCTACATCAAACACAATTCACAAAACCACAAGACATATTGTTAAGCATTAGTAAACCACAAACAACACCCTAAGATCATTCCTATAACCGCTAAGGGCAATCAAAACCCCTCAGCGCAACTTATACAGCAAGCCAGCAGCCAAAAGAAGCAAAAAAAAAACACTGTGCCAGAATCGCGTTCAGGGGAAATTTCCTCTGAGCGGCGATTCAGCAGATTTGTCAAAATCTTGCAAAAATGCTCCTAATCTCCACCCACCTACATTCTTCCTAGTTCCAGACCCAAATCAAGCAGTTTAATCGGTCCAAACAGCAGTTAATTCATCTAATCATGCATAAAAATCAAAATCCCTCAAGAATCATGCTTAGAAAACCATGTTCATACCAATTCATGCTTTCAAAACCCTAGAATGGAAAATGCTTGTACTTACTTGAGTGGAGATGCTAAATGAGTGAAAAATGCTCTAGAAATGTGAAGAAATCAGCCTCCAACATCAATGCTCTCACCAAACCCCAATCTTGAATTAAACTTGGTGCAAAAGTGAGTGGAAGAGAGGTTTTATGAAGGTGGAAGAAGGGAAAAATGAGGAGAACTCTTTGGAGAGTGCTTGAGAGTGTGTGGGAAGAGGGAGACCTTAAAATAGAAGCAAAATCGCGCCCTAGGATATAAAAATACCCTAATGGGCCTAATTCCACTAAGCCCAATCGAACCAAAACAGTCCACCCAACTCTGCAGTATTCGCGCTCCGTGATAATTACCGCTGAGCGGCATTTGCGGCACCTACTCTCCTTCTTCCTAGCTTGCCCTAGGTGTGTTATATTCATGCCTCTCACTCACCTCATGCATTTATGTTCTCACATCACTCATACATTCCATCCCTATCATGCATCTAAAGAAGAATCAAAACAAACAAACAAAAATAGAGTAAATCAAATGGTTGCCTCCTAAGTAGCGCTTGTTTGACGTCACGAGCCTGACCCAAAATCCTCTAGCACCCTTCAGTAAGTGCAAATCTTTCTTACCAACCCCCATTAGTAGGTGTAAACAAACCTAGTATCCTTCAGTAGATACTTAACCACCTAGCATCCATCAGTAGATGCTATAACATAAAATCTCAAACAACATAAATCAAAATCCCAAAGTTTATAAAATTACAAAACCAAAATCAAAGAAATTAATGTTCTCAAATCACTGGGGTGCCTTCTAGTAAGCGCTCTTTTCACATCATTAGCTTGACCCAATAAGCTCAAGTTCCATCTTCAACGTTGGTGTTCCTCTTTCTTTCATCACACAAACTCATCAAATGTTTCCGATCCACCTTCTTTGACTCTCCTTGAATATGGAGCTTCAATCTCTATCACTCCATTCTCTTTATAGTCTTTCACAACCCATAACTTGTTCTTGAATCTTACTGGTTTACCAAGTTTGAGTTGTGCCTAGATGAAGTCATCATGAACCTTCTTTCCTTTACGATCTTTTTCTTCTTCCATAACCTGTGACAAGAAAACCATGTTTAGCTTTGAAGACCGGCTTTGCAGCTTTTGAACTAGTCAAGGATCCATCCTTACATGCAGCTTTATAACTAGCCTCCTTCTCTTGAATCTGTTGCTCCCCTTTGAAGACATTAAAGATCATCTTTTCTCCTCGGTCTTGAAGCACTATCATTCCATCATCCACATTGATTATTACCTTTGTTGTTTTCATAAACGGTCTTCCAAGAATGATTGGGACATTCATATCCTCCTTCATCTCCATCACCACAAAATCTACTAGGAATTTTATGTCGGAACAATCGGTACCGTTATAGAGTCGCGTAGCGGAATAAATTAATAAAGCAGAAAGCATGTTCGGTCAAACTCGTAATAAGATGGTCCATTTTAGAAAATCAATTTTCTTAGAGAAAATTTATCAAACAGTTGATATGCGTAAAATGTAAATAGTACAGAGAGCAAGAAAGTTCAACACAGAATTTTTATTCTGGTTCGATTCAAAAGATTCTATGTCTAGTTGTTAATCACTATAAAAAGTGATTAATGTTTTCACTAAAAACAGTTTCACAAATTACAATAAGAGTGAATAAAAATAGATAGATAAAACCTTCCTTCGACGAACGAACCGGAAGATGACCACCTTGCCAACTCGAAGAGAACCGCTCCGACTATCGACACACGAAACGCGAGCTTCTCCTATTCACGAAACCAAGCAAAGCACTTGAACTAGCTTTTTAGAACTTCATCAGACAAACTGTATTCTTAAAAAGCTCAGAGTAATCTTCTAAGAGTTTTGGAACTACCTTATATAGCCAACTGGTCTAAGTTCGCAGAGACGAATTATAACTGCCACAAATAATCGATTATTGTTAGTGATAATCGATTATTTGAGTCTATTACAGGGTTTTTCAAAAGTGATAATCGATTATTCTGAGGAATAATCCATTATTCCACAGACTTTGGCAGTTCTCATTAGAACTAGTGATAATCGATTATTTGGAGTAATAATCGATTATTCCAACGCAACGAGGTTTTTCAGAAGGGCTCAGGATAATCGATTATAGCTTCTAATAATCGATTAAATGCGTAACAGTTGTAGAAATACGAATTTTTCTAAGTATTACATGTTTAAGGCTTTTCCTAATACATTTATAATCTACAAAGTGCTTTTAAAATAATTATAACAGTCTATCGTCTTTCAGCATCATGAAAATCATTTATCTTCAAATTTACCAATGCTCCTCATTGGTAACATTTTAGTTTGTCTATGCAAACCACCACATCTTCCGCCACACCATAAGGTTTCTTTGAAGATCCATCCGTCATTAGCCAAGTCACCTTTGTTGGCCTGACTTCAAGATCACAAATCCTTTCAAGCAGAGATAAAGACAGTAGATTAATGCTTGACCCTAAATCAATTAGGGCTTTCCTTATTTTCTCCTTCCCTATGACACAAGGAATAGTAAAACTTCCTGGATCTTTCACTTTTGGAGGAAGTGGCTTCTTCTCAATAACACTGCAATTTCCCTTTTCATCTAGATATCTCTTCTTTGTAGAGACTTGCTTCATGTGCTTTGCATAAGCTGGAATTTGTTGAAGTGCTTCATTCAAAGGTATTGTAATCTCCAATTGGCTGAAAATATCTTTAAAGCGCCCATATTTCTCTCTTTTTCAATCTTTTCACTACCCTTAGGCTAAGGAAGAATTTTATCATTTTTCTCAATTTTTTTCTCTCCCCTCTTCTTTTCATTCTCTTTTCTCTCATCCCCACCTATTATCTCTTCTTTTCTCTCCACTCTTTTTTCCAACTCAACACTCTCTTTCTCATCCACCCTCTTATCATCTACACTTACAATAGCTTTACACTCTTCCCTAGGGTTAACCTCAGTATTAGCCCCAAAACTCTCATCAGGCATATCCTTGAAATCCTTAGCTATTTGGCCAACCTATATCTCTAAATTTCTAATTGCAGCTTCAGTGCTTTTATGGTTGGAGATGGTCACTTGAATAAATTGTTGAAGATTTTCTTCAAGCTTTGATGATTTCTCATTTAATGCAGATACTTGTTGCCATATTGATCATTGACCATGAAATTTACGTCTTCTAAAGCTTCCACTAGAAAAGTGCATTGACCATTAATATGGTCATCACCACACAGTTCACAAAATTGTTGTTGAACCTACACAACATTCTTTAGCTCCTTTGGCAACTGAGATAGTGGTTTTGTCATATTCTCCAACTGTTGAGTTATGATTTTGTTCTGTGCAAGCAAGGTATCATTTGATTGCAATTGTAGAACTCCTTTCTGTTGAATTGGAGCTCCTCTTTCATTGTGCAACTCATTATCATTTGTAGCCATGTTGTCAATCAATTTAGTAGCTTCCGCTGGAGTCTTGCTTTTAATATTACCTCTAGCTGAGGCATCTAGCATCAACTTGGTTTGTGAACCAAGACCTCCAAGGAAAAGATTGACTACAGTTGCTTCGTCAAAGCCATGAGTGGGTGTCTTTCTCAGCAAGCTCTTGTATCTATCCTAGGCTTGACCTAGCGTCTCCTCCATGCCTTGTCTAAAATAAGAAATCTCTTGCTTCCCTTTGTTGATTTTAGATTGTGGGAAGTACTTGTTTAGGAACTCTGAAACCACGGCTTCCCATTAGGTAAAGTACTTATTTATAATGTCTAGTCTCCCTAGCAATTAATCATGAATTACATTCGCACAAAAGCTTAAAGGCAACCGATCCTCTTATTCCTATGTCTAGGTAATATTGCTTCCGGGAGAATTTCCCCAATTCTAGATTTCCTCATATGTGTCCATAGTGACAAAATCAATAATCATCCAATTGAATGAGTTAAACAAAGCATGCAAAGAGTATAGAGGAAAAACCATAACAATTAATGAAGTAAAGCATATATAATCAAGAATCAATTCAATACACGAGAATTTCAAAGGATTACATCGTTTCCCCAACAACAATGGAGATTTAGTTCACCATAGACATGGTGAAACTAGATGAAAATAATGAAAAGAATGAAAGATAGAACCCTAAAAGTTGAAGATCGGAGCTTTCGCATCCAAAATCCACCTCCAAGGGGTGGAAGGAGTGTAATTTTGCCTCTTTCTGTCCAAAGATACCAACCCTAGGTTGACTAAACCCTTATATAGTTTATTAAAAATACAGAAAATTGGCACAAGCCCAAGTTAACAGCGCTCAGCGGTAGGAATTGCGCTCAGCGGTGAGTGTGGCACTGAGAATTAGCCCTCAGCGATGACGCTTAAGTGCTTAGCGGTGAAATGGCGTTGAGCAGTGGTTGTGATTCTTCTTTTGTGCAATTTTCCTTCCTTTCTTAGGTCCAACTCCTTGCTACTTCAACTTCTTTCTTCCAATTCCTCTAAATTCCTGCCAAAATAAGGAAAACCAAGCATAAAACCCATCCAACTCTCTTATTTCAACAACTTAAGCAAAAGCATGATTTCAAGCTAGATTCTAAGTCATAAAGGGCGTTTTTATGTCAAAATTAAGTATAAAACAATTTTTCAACTGTTATCACCTGCGTCCAGCTTGTCCATTTTGACCTTGACCCATGCTTGGGTGAGGTTTGCACCCTTGGTTGAAGTTTCCTTGGTGGTATTGGAGTAGATTGCCCATATAATTGACATCTTCTTGAGCCCACACTGGAAAAGCACATTGACCATTGATATGATCACCACCACATAATTCACAGAGTTGTTGTTGAACATGTGAAACGTTCTTCAACTCCTTTGCCAACTAAGCGAGTGTCTTCATCAAATTCTCCAACTGTTGAGTTATAATTTTATTTTGTGCAAGCAATGCATCTTGAGATTGTAATTGTAGAACTCCCTTCTGTTGAGGTGGAGCTCCTCGTTCACTAGGCATCTCGTTATCATTAGTAGCCATGTTGTCAATCAATGCAAAAGCTTCCTCTAGAGTCTTAAACTTAATATTACCTCCAGTTGAGGCATCTAGCATCAATTTGGTTTGTGAACCTAGACCTCCAAGGAAAAGAATGACTACTATTGTAAACGTGTCTCCGGAGAAGAAAATAATTCTCTAGATGTTCGGATTCTCCTTCTCTAGATGCTCAGGCGTGAGATAGAAGAACTTGGCGCTCAGTGCTCCAAAATGACGCTCAACGCTATCTGCGATTCTTCTATGTGCTACTTTTCTAGCCTTTCCTGACTCTAACTCCTTGCTACTTCAAATTCTTCATCCAATTCATCTTAATTCCTGTCAAAACAAGGAAAACCAAGCATAAAACCAATAATACCACCTTAAACTCTCTTATTCTCACAAGTTAAGCAGAAACATGATTTCAAGTTAGTTTCTAAGTCATAAAGGGTGTTTTTAATATCAAAATTAAGTATAAAAATAACGGTATTTCAACCGTTATCACAACCCCAAACTTAGAACTATCCTTGTCCTCAAGCAAACCAGATATAACTCAATGTTCCACCAATCAATACAATGGTTCAACATATTCAAACACTCTTTCTTCCAAGACAAGTAATTACTCAAATCAGCTCATCCAACAGAATTCAGTCAAGATGTACACTTGCCTTGATTAAAATCACTCATCATGGTGTTCACATAATCACATAATATCCAACAGATGCTATTCCCATGAATGATCAATTAATAATGCATAGATGTAATCATGTATTCATGGAACTATTCCTAACCAGAGAAAGTGTTTCACTCAATGTCATAGAACAAAATTGCCTTTCATTTACCACAATCAAACATACTCAGACAAGTATCATCAAAAGGACTTTCCGTGGCTTGTAATGTGGCTGGGCTAAGAAGAAAAATTGGTTTTTCAAGATCACAAAATCCTTGAGTTAAGAGATTTGTTCATAAATTTATGATTCAAATACAATCTCTCTTCAAACAAACCAATCTCACTCATTCCCAACTTTCCCCTTTTTGCATTGAGCTTTTCTTTCTTTGCATTCTATTTTCTTTTCTCTTTTTCATACTTGCTCAATACTTAGCTCAATGCTTTTCATTAATTTCTTTTTCAATTCTCCCAATCAACCCCAAACTTGAACCTTTATCAATACCACACCATGATTCACAACTTAACTCAAGGTAAAGATTTTCACAAAGGATTTTTATAATCTGTTTAAGGCTTAAGGTTCAAAAAGGGTGGAACACTTCGTGCTCTCTTCCATTTAGGCTAAAATCATACATTGGCTAAGAAAAGGGGTAATAAAAAATGGCCTTGATCATATGACACAAGCAAGCAAGTAGTTCAATCATAGAAACCTGGGAAAAATCATTCATGCTTTCAAAAGAATAACAATCATTCACAACAAATACGCTGGAGTCATAACTTCACATATAAGCTAATTCAATGTTCCACATACACCAAATACACATCCTGCTTAGCATCATAATCACAATCATAACATCATGCATCTGTTCACACAGTTTGTGAACAACCACCTATATATCAACATCTTATGCAACATCTCAACATCAATCAATATCAAAGCATCATCAAGCAATACTCATCACACGTAAATCAGTATCAAACCATCACATCATATATAAGTCTCAAACTGAGTACATTAACACCTATTCTAAAACAACAACAAAATAAAGTTCAGAAGACAAAGATAAGAAAAATCTTCTTCTACTGCAAATAACATTCATCAGTAAATGCTATCATCATCCTCTACTATCATCTGAGTCCTGCTCCTCATCTTCATCTTCCTCTTCTTCATCACCATTTTCATAATCATCATCTTCATCATCATCCTCCATGGTCGAAGCTTCAGTTGCTCCAGCTCCACTAGCCCGTGCCTGAACCTCTGGCCATCCCACCACAGTGTTAAACTCGTCCATCATCCACTACCATCTAGGGGGTGTATCATACATCCCTATAATCATCTCTGCAGTGGCCACCTGCCCTCTATGAAATGCTTGTATCCTAGATGCCATCAGGGACATGTATATGTCCCTCATCTGAAAGGCTCTACATCCTAAGATTGCGCATGTGTTGGTGATGGTCCCCTCCTATGAACTCTAGGAGGATGTGGTGGTGGCATTGGTTGGGCTTGTTGTTCACAGAACTGGCACAAGTCTGAATCTCATTTGCTATGACCTGCCCAGTATTAATATTCAACCCTCTAAGCACACAATAAAGGAAGATGGCCCTATTGACAGTGATATCAGACACATGAGAACACGGCTGAATGTTGGCATTAGTGAATGTCATCCATTACTTTGCCAGAGGAGTCAAATGGGATCTCCTAATATGAATGGGTGCATCATTCATGTTCCTTTGGAAGCGTCCTCCAGGTACACACAATGTCCTCTCTATATCATCAAAATATGCTCCCTCCTCCATATTCAGTGCAAACTGACATTGTTCACTAGCCCACTTAGTATGCAGAACCCTGTTAATAGTATCAGGATCATACCGAATAATCTTTCCTCTCACATAGCTCATGTAATCCTCTTTATGAGTGTTGCCAAATGGCCTTGCATTGGTGTAAAATTCCTTTACTACTGCTATGTTTGCTGGTGTAGGGTAAGCAACTACATTCTCCCCTTCTCTTCTTTCTAATTCCTCTCCAAATTGTAGGGCCAAGGATAGTATCCACCCCACTTTTCGCTCCATCAAAAGCCTTCAATCTTGAACTATTTGGAAGTGTTGCTCATGCTTATGAGAAAGGAATTTGTTTGAATAGAAACGGTGAAACTAGATGAAAATATGGAAAAGAATGAAAGAAAAAACCCTAAAAGTTGAAGATCGGAGCTTCCACACCCAAAATCCGCCTCCGAGAGATGAAAGGAGCGTTTTTGCGCCTCTTTCTATCATAAGAAACCGTCTCTAGGTCGTACAAAACCTTAAATAGTTCATAAAAATAACAGAAAACAGGTTCAAGCCCACGTCGTCGGCGCTCCGCGCCCCAAAAAGGGCGCCCAACGGTGGTTGCGGCACTAAACTAACGCTCAGCGGTGGCGCTCAGGCGTGCGATAAAAGAACTTGGCATTCAGCGACCCAAAATGACGCCCAACGCTATCTGGGATTCTTCTATGTGCTACTTTTCCAGCCTTTCTTGACTCCAACTCCTTGCTACTTCAACTTCTTCATCCAATTCATCTTAATTCCTGTCAAAACCAGGAAAACCAAGCATAAAACCAATAATACCACCTTCAACTCTCTTATTCTCACAACTTAAGCAAAAGCCTTGTTTCAAGCTAGTTTCTAAGTCATAAAGGGTGTTTTTAATATCAAAATTAAGTATAAAAATAACGGTATTTCAACTGTTATCACCTAGGTTGAATCATCTTTGGCAGAGGAAGCGCAACAGCACACTCTTTCACCCTCTAGAGGAAGATTTGGATGCGAGAGCTTCCATCTTCTACTTTTAGGGTTTTTCTATCTCATTTTTCTCCATTGTTCATCTAGTTTCACCATGTTTATGGTGAACTAAACTCTATTTGTTGTTGGGGGATGATGTAACCTTGTGAACTCTCATGTATTTGAATTGATTCTTGATAATATATGCTTTTTCATTAATTGTTAGAGTAATTCATGTGTTACCACGCTTGCTTTGTTTAACTCATTCAATAGCATGATTTATGAATTGCATGAGTGTCGGGAGGTTCCTTACAATTCAGGTTCTTGTTGAATTACTGATGAGTGCATATTTATGCTCACATTTATGCTTTAAAATTCAAATTTTTGATGGGATATTTGTGTTTAAATGGTTGATTTAAAGTGGATCTGTGACAATTGGAATTATTGAGTTTGGGAATTAAAGAGACATAAAAATAGAGTTTTAGCACATAAACTTATTGGATGTTCTAATGTTTATTTGTGCAACTGAAATTAAAGTTTTATTAGTCCAAAATTCCATATCAAGGTCCAAAATCAGAATTCTCAAAATGAATTAGTTTATTAAAGGAAAAAAAGCTAAATACACCCCTGTGTTTACAATGATAGACCCCTCTTTTCTAACCAGGCCAATACTAAAGCCCAACAGTAACCCTTTTCTTCTACACCTTTCTAATTTCCTACTCTCACTCCTCCTAAGTAAGACTCCACCAGATTCTGCCACGTGGCAAGCTCTAATTTTCCGCACCCTTCCTCAGTCAAAGTTAGTCAACACTGCTTAAGTCTAGTCAAAGCTGGTCAACAGGGGTTCTGGTGCAATTTTGGAGAATTCTAAAGGGGCTAAAGTACAGATAGAGGAAATTTCAGGGCATTTGTGCAATTTTGGAAAGTCAGAAAAGCTAAAAGATAAAATTCAGTTGTTGAATTAATTTAATTTGGGAATATCCACAGAAAATATCTTCCAAATAATGTTATAATTATCTAAATCTTTTAGTTATTTGGAAGATATAAGATAAAAGATTTTGTCAATTGAATATTCAGAGTCCAAGCCCAATCAATTCCTATATAAAGAGACCCAAGGAAAGCAGAAAGGGACTTCACTTCATTCATTTATTCACCACTTCTCTCTCTCTTATTTCATCTTGTATTCAACTCCATTCATGGAGAGCTAAGCATCTAGGGCTATTTTGCTGTAATTCCATTATGGATTCTGAGGTTAGATTGAGTTAATGCAATTGTTTATTTTGATTATTGATTTAAGTTGTTCTCTCTCTATGTCTTTCATCTCTCTATCAAATTAAAAGCAAAGATTTTTGCATCATAATGTGTTTGAATCTACATGCATATTGATTATATGAGTTCTAGGGTTTCTAGGTTTAATTGAGAATCTACTTTGATTTAATTTAGGAACTTGCATATGATTAAATGGTTTTTACTATGAATTGAGAATGTACTTTGATTGGTAGTAATAATTTCAACTATAATCAATTGAGAATTTACTTTGATTGATTAGCTTTTAACTTGGTTAGGTGATTTAAGAATAGACATGATTAAACACAGTAGAATTTGATTGAGAATGTACTTTGGTTGAATTTATTGTGAATAATCTAAAAAGGTTTTGCATTTGATTGAGAATTTACTTTGGTTAATTGCATGATCTCCCTCAAATTAATTAAGAATGTACTTTAATTAATTTGAAACTTAAATAATACTCAATTGAAAAATTATCTGTGAATAGCCGATGATGAATCTATTTTGGAAGAGTAGTGGAATTAATCTATTTCTGCATAATCATTTTTAAGTTTCCTATTTGTTCTACAACATTGTTTAAACATTCTCAGTTTTATTGATAAGCATTGCATGACATTCATAATTGTCAAATATTCAAAAGTAATTTCGTGTTCGTTGGGCGACAACTCGGGGTTACTTTAGCCCTATCTACTTTCTTGAATACTACTTGGCAATACTGAAGTTGCCTTGAAAAGTAGTATTAATTTGATAGATTCAATGACAGCGTATCAATTACTCCCAAGAGTACTATTTCTCAGGGATGAGGGTATGAGTCTTGGTCGTCTTAAAGCTCTTGATCTTCACATTTAATTACTAGGAATGCTAGGAATTGCATGAACTAGTGATTAAGGACAGTCTTATTTCGTCGAGTGATCGGGTTTACGTGATTTAGTGAGTGACGTTAACATTAATGCATAAAGAAGAATTCATACAAACATGAGAGGGAACTTGGCGAAATCTAACCCCAACAACATAATCATCTCATATTAAACAACATTTGTTCATGATTGTGCTACTCTGCTATCGATCAACTTACATTCATATTTAATTTTATGTTTTTGCATTTGAAACCAATGATCTCGTTTTCCTTAAGTCTTAATTAATCAAGTTATCACACGACTGTGTAGTGATGACAAATTTATGAACACCGAAAAACGGCGCCAAAAACTTGTTTAACCCTCGGCAAGTGTGACCGAATTGTATCAAGTAATAAACTCGGTAAGACCAAGTATCGTTCTCCTAAAGGACTCACAGCCTAGTTAGTTATATGATTTCTTGATTATTTAAGACTTGTGAACAAATTGGTATAAGTTTCAAATGCAAAAGACAAGAATTAAACATGTATGCATGTGATGATCAATGGGAAAGAAGAACACAAACACTGAATGAATTATATGGATGAGTATGTTGTTGGGGTAATCAATTTCATCTTATCCACTCTCATATATTTTAGGAAATCATCATTCTTTTCATCAATGTTAATTCCACTCTCTAAATCACCTTCCGAAGAAAGCGTATCCTTAATTACGAGTTCATACAATTCCTAGCATCCCTAATAATTAATTCTGACGCACAAAAGCTTAAAGGCAACCAACCCTCATATCCCTATGTCTAGGCAATATTCTATTGGGAGAATTTCCCCGGATCTAGATTTCCCCGTATGTGTCCATATCGACAAAATTAATAATCATGACATTGAATGAGTTAAACAATGCATGCTTTGAGCAAAGAGGAAAAAGCCTAACTATTAATGAAAGAAAGCATGTATCTGAAATAAGATGTCTAAACACAAAATTCCATATATGAGAGCTTCAAAAGATTACATTGATTCCCCAACAACAAGAAAAGTTTAGTTCACCATATTCATGGTGAAACTAGATGAACAATAATGAAAGAATGGAAGAGATAGAAAAAACCCTAGAAAGAGAAGAGGAGAGTCGTCACCATCTCCAATTCTACCCATAGGGGTGAAAAGTGTGGTTTGCGTCTTCTCCAACCAAAGATACAAACCCTATGACGTCCTAAAGCTTATATACTATTCTAAAAATTACAGAAAATTAGGCCCAAGCCCATAAAAGTAATAGAAAATCGGTCCAAGCACATTTAGAATGGCGCTCAACAGTATTTTACCGCTGAGCGGTACTAGTGCATGATCCATTTTACCCCTCAGCTGCAATTTTGCCCCTCAGTGGTGATTTCGGCACCTAAAAACTGCCGCTCAGCGCCAAATTACCGCTCAGCGCCACTCGGTCGCACTTTTTCTACATTCTGGTTGACTTTTCAGCATTCTGGTTGACTTTTCTGGTTGACTGGTTGACTTTTGGTTGACTTTTCTGGTTTCTGGTTGACTTTTCAGCATTCCAATCATTCGGTACTTCAATTCTTCTTTCAAATCATTCAATTATCCTACAAAATCAAGGGAATTTTGCACAAAACCATTAAATTCACCTTCAACTCTCTTATTCACAAATTTAAAGCAAAAATATGAGTTTAAGCTAGTTTCTCAGTCTTAAAGGTTGCTTTTGGTATCAATTTTAAGCATAAAAATAACGGTTTTTCAACCATTATCACAACCCCAACTTAAAACTTTGCTTGTCCTCAAGCAAACAAGATGTAACTCAATCTTCCATCAATCCATATAATGGTTCACCATATTCAAAACTCCCTTTTGAAGATAAGTAAGTACTCAATTAAGCTCATTGCAAAGATTTCAATCAAGACATGCACATGCTTTAGTGTTCATACAATCACATACTATCCAACAAATGCTACTTCTCATGAATGATCAATCAACTAAGCAAAGATGTTCTTATATGTTCATGGAATCTTTCCTCACTAGATAAAGTGTTTCACTCAAACACATAAGTGTATAAGAGGTATTCACTCATTCACTCTACTATCACAATGTCACATGAATCAACTTTGCCTTTCATTTAACCACAATCAATAACACTTACAAGCAAGCATCATCACAAGGACTTTTCTATGGCTTATAATGTGGCTGGGCTAACAAGAAAATTGGTTTTTCTAGATCACAAAACCCTTGAGTTAAGAGAGTCATATAAACGCAACCATTCTTACTTATTCCCAACTTTCCTTTGCATTGAGCTTTGCTTTTTCTTCTCTGTTCTTTCTCTTTTTCTTTTTCTTTTCACATACTTAGTTCTTAGCTCTTAGCTCAATGCTTTCAATTTCCCTTTCATAACTTTCCAACAACCCCAAACTTGAACATTCGTCAATACAACAAAATATTTTCTACTTAACTCAAGGTAAAGCTTTTCACAAGGGGTTTTCAAATTATGTTCAAGGCTAAGGGTTTAAAGGGTATAACACATAAATCTCTCTTTTGTGGGCTAAATTTATGCATTTGGCTAATAAAAGGGTTACCAACAAATGGCCTTGATCATATGCAAAAAAGCAATTGATTCAATCATAGAAAACCTGGGCAAAATCATTCATGCTTCCAAAGTAATAGCATTCAATAACAAAAACTCTGGAGCTCAAAACCTCACATATAAGCTCATTCACATTCCACATATACACATCCTGCTTAGTATCACAATCACAACATCATGCTTTTGTTCACAAAGCTTGTGAATCACCTGTATAAGCATATAATGTGCACATCTCATCATCAATCAATATCAAAGCATCATCAAGCATTACTTATCAAACAACAATCATAAGCAAACCATCATAATAGACAAAGTTTCCAATTGAGTACATCAAACCCTATTCTAAAAACAAAAGTGATTGATAACACAAATCCTGCTCTAATGCTTTGAAAAACTCAACCCCATCAATGATGCTCTCTCCCAACCCCAAACTTAGATGGAAAACTAGTGAGAAAGTGAGTGGAAGGGAGATTTTCTAAACAGGAATGAAAGGAAAAATGTAGAGAACCTTTGGAAAAGTGTTTAGGAGTGTGTGTGCAGAGAAGAATATGAAAATAGAGGCCAAAGCGTGACTTAGGGTATAAAAATACCCCAATGGGGTCGGGTTCCGCTAAGGGGCAACCTAAGCCCAATCTGTGATACCACCGCTCAGTGGCACTTTCGTGTTGTGCTTTTCTTCTTCCTAGCTTACCCGAGGTGCCATCTACTCATGCCCCTCACTTACTCCCTTCAATTAAGTTCTCAGATCACTCAAACATTCAATCCCTATCATGCAACTAAAGCATAATCAAAGAATACAGATAAAATCAATCAACTGGGTTGCCTCCCAGATAACGCTTGTTTAACGTGACGAGCCTGACCCAAAATCCTCCAGCACCCTTCAGTAGATGCAAATCTTTCTTACCAACACCCATGAGTAGGTGTATACAAACATAGTATCCTTCAGTAGATACTCTTCCACCTAACATCCATCAGTAGATGTAAACCCTGTAACAAACTTATAACAAAAACAAAAATACCCAAAAGTTCAAAATTACATCACCAAAACAAAAATTAAAAGTTCTTAAATCACTGGGTTGCCTTCTGATAACGGTTGAAAAACCGTTATTTTTATGCTTAAAATTGATACCAAAAGCAACCTTTAAGACTTAGAAACTAGCTTGAACTCATATTTTTGCTTTAGTTTTGTGAATAAGAGAGTTGAAAGTGAATTTAATGGTTTTGTGCAAGATTCCCTTTATTTTTTAGGCTAATTGAATGATTTGAAAGAAGAATTGAAGTACCGAATGATTGGAGTGGTGAAAAGTAAACCAGAAACCAAAAAAGTCAACTAGTCAACCAAAAAAGTCAACCAGTCAACCAGAATGCTGAAAAGTCAACCAGAATGCAGAAAAAAATGTGACCAAGTGACGCTGAGCGGAAATTTGGCGCTGAGCAGTAGTTTTTAGGTGCCGAAATCACCGCTGAGGGGCAAAACAGCAGTTCGGGGGCAAAATGGATCATGTGCTAGTACGGCTCAGCGGTAAAATACCGCTGAGCGCCATTCTAAGTGGGCTTGGACCAGTTTTCTTTTGTTTTTATGGGCTTGGACTTGTTTTATGTTATTTTTATGCCTTATTTAAGGACTGGCACGTCCTAGGGTTTGTATCTTTGGCTGGAGGAAGCAGAAACACACTTTTCACCCCTTGGGGGTAGATTGGGAGATGGTGACAGCTCTCCTCTTCTCTTTCTAGGGTTTTTCTATCTCTTTCATTCTTTCATTATTGTTCATCTAGTTTCACCATGAATATGGTGAACTAAACCTTGTATTGTTGTTGGGGAATCAATGTAGTCTTGTGAAACTCTCATATATGGAATTTGTTTTAACATCTTATTTTAAGACTTATGCTTTCTTTCATCATTAGTTAGGGTTTTTCCTCTTTGCTTAATGCTTGCTTTGTTTAACTCATTCATTGCCATGATTATTGATTTTGTCGATATGGGAACGTACGGGGAAATCTAGATCCGGGGAATTTCTCCCAATAGCATATTGGTTGCCTTTAAGCTTCTGCACTTCAGAATTAATTACTACGAATGCTAGGAATTGTATGAACTCGTAATTAAGGATAGGCCTTCTTGCAAGGTGATTTAGAGAGTGGCATTAGCATTGATGAAAAGAATGATGAATTCCTAAAAATATATGAAAGTGGATAAGATGAAATTGATAATCCCAACAACATACTCATCCATCTAATTCATTAAAGTGTTTGTATTCCTCTTTTCCATTGATCAAATTCATGCATACATGTTTAATTACTGTCTTTTGCATTTAAACCAACAATCAATTTTTCACAAGTCTTAAATAATCAACAAATCATATAGCTAACTAGGTCATGAGTCCTTTGGGAGAACAATACTTGGTCTTACCCAGTTTATTACTTGATACGATTCGGTCACACTTGCCGAGGGTTAAACAAGTTTTTGGCGCCGCTTTTCGGTGTTCATAAATTTGTCATCAAGTTTTTTGCGTCGTTGCCGGGGACTCGTGGTTTAACTAGTTCATTTGTGTGATTATTGATTATCTTTGACTGGTTTTTGAATTTTGAAATTTGAATTTCTGTTTTTTATTTTTTCTATTTTTATTTTATTTTATTTTATTTTCTGTTTTTATTTTTTTCTGTTTTCTGTTTTTATTTTTATCTCTGATTTTATATCTTCTCTATCTTTTTGTGCTAAGAATTATTTTTAGGGTTTTGTGCCTAATGCCTGCAGGATGCAATTCGGTCAAGAATTTAACTATATGGGCACTCAATTCTTCCAAGGTCAACAAAGGAAAGCAAGAGATCTCATCTTTCAGGCAAGGCATGGAGGAATCACTAGGTCATGCATGGGACATATATAAAAGCCTATTAAGAAAGACTCCCATGCATGGATTTGACGAAGTGGAAGTAGTCCTAATCTTCCTTGGAGGTCTTGGTTCACAAACCAAGATGGTGCTTGACGCCTCAGCTGGAGGAAATATCAAATGGAAAACTCCAGAGGAAGCTACAAAAATCATTGAAAATATGGCTACAAGTGATAATGAACTAAACAGTGAAAGAGGAGCTCCTATTCAACAAAAAGGACTTCTACAGTTACAAACCAATGATGCCTTGCTAGCACAAAACAAGATACTAACTCAACAATTGGAGACTCTCACAAAAATGCTTGCACAATTGCCAAAAGAGTTAAAGACTGTTGCACTGGTTCAACCACAGTTGTGTGAATTATGTGGGGGTGACCATATCAATGGTCAATGCGCTTTTCCAGCAGATGATTTAGAGGATGTTAACTTCATGGCCAATCAATTTTCATACCGTCAGGGGAATTTCAATCAAGGGTGGAAAGCACACCCAAGCATTGGTCACGGACAAAGTAGGCAAGCTGGACAAGAAGGGAAATTTAACAAGCAACAACAACAACCAACCTTATGGCAACAAATTTCTATACTTAATGAAAGATCAATAAGGATGGAAGAAACTCTTCAGCAATTCATACAGAAAATTGAATCTTCTCAAAAGAGCACTGAAGCTGTTATTAAGAACTTGGAGATTCAAATGGGTCAGATTACCAAGCAATTGGAAGAAAGGCCTGACAAAAACTTTGGGGCTAATACTGAGGTTAACCCCAGGGAAGAGTGTGAGGTGCTAGTGAGTGTAAATGTTGAAAAAGTTGAGTTGGAAAAAGAAGAGAGAGAAGAGCGAAAAGAGGGAGAAGAGAAAGAAGAAGAGAAAATTTGTGTGAAGATTGAGAAAGTGAGTAGAAAAAGAAAAGAGAAAAAGCAAGTGAGAGAAAAGAGAAAGAGGACGAAAGGAAGAGAGAGAGACTTATATGGAAAACCTCTTCGTCATCCAAAGAAGTATCATAGGAAGAAAAAGAAATTTAAGTGCTTTATGGAAATCTTCAAGAAATTGGAGATTAAAGTTCCTATGATTGAGACATTGCAACAGGTTCCTGGTTTGATCAAATTTCTGAAGAAATTCAGTAGAAAGAAGAAAAAGAAGATGGAACATGAGCTTTATTGGGTCAAGCTAGTGACGTTAAAAGAGCGCTTGCTGGGAGGCAACCCAGTGATTTAAGAACTTTTAATTTTTGGTTTGGTGATGTAATTTTGAACTTTTGGGTACTTTTGTTTTTGTTATAAGTTTGTTACAGGGTTTACATCTACTGATGGATGTTAGGCGGAAGAGTATCTACTGAAGGATACCATGTTTTTATACACCTACTGATGGGTGTTGGTAAGAAATATTTGCATCTACTGAAGGGTGTTGGAGTCTGTATTGTTTGTTTTGATTATGCTTTAGTTGCATGATAGGGATTGAATGTTTGAGTGATCTAAGAACTTAATTGCAGGGAGCAAGTGAGGGGCATGAGTAGAAGGCACCTAGGGTAAGCTAGGAAGAAGAAAAGCACAACACAAAAGTGCCGCTGAGCGGTGGTATAGTAATATGGGCTTAGGTTGCCCCTTAGCGGAATCCGAGCCCATTAGGGTATTTTTATACCCTAAGTCATGCTTTGGCCTCTATTTTCAGATTCTTCTCTGCACACACACTCCTAAACACTTTTCCAAAGGTTCTCTATATTTTTCCTTTCATTCCTCTTTAGAAAATCTCCCTTCCACTCACTTTCTCACTAGTTTTCCATCTAAGTTTAGGGTTGGGAGAGAGCATCATTTATGGGGCTGAGTTTTTCAAAGCACTAGAGTAGGATTTGTTTTATCAATCACTTTTGTTTTTAGAATAGGATTTGATGTACTCAATCGGAAACTTTTTCTGTTATGATGGTTTGCTTATGATTGTTGTTTGGTAAGTAATGCCTGATGATGCTTTGATATTGATTGATGTTGAGAATGTGCACATTATATGCTTATACAGGTGGTTCACAAGCATTGTGAACAAATGCAAGATGTTGTGATTGTGATTATGATTCTAAGCAGGATGTTATGTGTGGAATGTGAATGAGCTTATATGTGAGGTTTTGAGCTCCAGATTTGTTATTGTTGAATACTATTACTGTGAAAGCATGAATGACTTTGCCCAGGTTTTCTATGATTGAATTACTTGCTTGTTTGCATCATATGATCAAGGCCATTTGTTGGTAACCCTTTTATTAGCCAAATTCATAAATTTAGCCCACTAAAAGAGAGCACTATGTGTTCTATCATTTGAACACGTAGCCTTGAACATAATTTGAAAACCCCTTGTGAAAAGCTTTACCTTGAGTTAAGTAGAAAATATTTGTGGTATTGACAAATGTCCAAGTTTGGGGTTGCTAGGAAGTTATGAAAGGGAAATTGAAAGGATTGAGCTAAGAGCTAAGAATTAAGTATGTGAAAAGAAAAAGAAAAAGAGAAAGAAAAGAGAAGAAAAAGCAAAGCTCAATGCAAAGGAAAGTTGGGAATAAGTAAGAATGGTTGTGTTTATATGATTCTCTTAACTCAAGGGTTTTGTGATCCAGAAAAACCAATTTTCTTGTTAGCCCAACCACATTATAAGCCATAGAAAAGTCCTTGTGATGATGCTTGCTTGTAAGTGTTTTTTTATTGTGGTTAAATGAAAGGCAAAGTTGATTCATGTGACATTGTGATAGTAGAGTGAATGAGTGAATACCTCTTATACACTTGTGTGTTTGAGTGAAACACTTTATCTAGCGAGGAAAGATTCCATGAACATATAAGAACATCTTTGCTTAGTTGATTGATCATTCATGAAAAGTAGCATTTGTTGGATAGTATGTGATTATGTGAACACTAAAGCATGTGCATGTCTTGATTGAAATCTTTGCAATGAGCTGAATTGAGCACTTACTTACCTTGAAAAGGGAGTTTTGACTGTGGTGAACCATTATATGGATTGATAGATGACTGAGTTACATCTTGTTTGCTTGAGGACAAGCAAAGTTTTAAGTTTGGGGTTCTGATAACGGTTGAAAAATCGTTATTTTTATGCTTAAAATTGATACCAAAAGCAACCTTTAAGACTTAGAAACTAGCTTGAACTCATATTTTTGCTTTAGTTTTGTGAATAAGAGAGTTGAAAGTGAATTTAATGGTTTTGTGCAAGATTCCCTTTATTTTGTAGGCTCATTGAATGATTTGAAAGAAGAATTGAAGTACCGAATGATTGGAGTGCCGAAAAGTAAACCAGAAACCAGAAAAGTCAACCAGTCAACCAGAAAAGTCAACCAGTCAACCATAATGCTGAAAAGTCAACCAGAATGCAGAAAAAAATGTGACCGAGTGGCGCTGAGCGGAAATTTGGCGCTGAGCGGCAGTTTTCAGGTGCCAAAATCACCGCTAGGGGGCAAAACAACAGCTGGGGGGCAAACTGGATCATGTACTAGTACCGCTCAACGGAAAATACCGCTGAGCGCCATTCTAAGTGGGCTTGGACCGGTTTTCTTTTGTTTTTATGGGCCTGGACTTGTTTTATGTTATTTTTAAGCCCTACTTAAGGACTTGCACGTCCTAGGGTTTGTATCTTTGGCTGGGAGGAAGCAGAAACACACTTTTCACCCCTTGGGAGTAGATTGGGAGATGGTGACAGCTCTCCTCGTCTCTTTCTAGGGTTTTTCTATCTCTTTCATTCTTTCATTATTGTTCATCTAGTTTCACCATGAATATGGTGAACTAAACTTTGTATTGTTGTTGGGGAATCAATGTAGTCTTGTGAAACTCTCATATATGGAATTTGTTTTAACATCTTATTTTACGACTTATGCTTTCTTTCATCATTAGTTAGGGTTTTTCCTCGTTGCTTAATGCTTGCCTTGTTTAACTCATTCATTGCCATAATTATTGATTTTGTTGATATGGAACGTACGGAGAAATCTAGATCCAGAGAATTTCTCCCAATAGCATATTGGTTGCCTTTAAGCTTCTGCACTTCAGAATTAATTACTAGGAATGCTAGGAATTGTATGAACTCGTAATTAAGGATAGGCCTTCTTGCAAGGTGATTTAGAGAGTGACATTAGCATTGATGAAAAGAATGATGAATTCATCTTCTTCATTAATGTTAATGCCACTTTGTAATTTACCTTAAACCCAATGTGATACGCGGGGACCAAGGCTAATTAGTTTAGTATAGTATTTCTTTTACTTTTATTAAAAACATGTGTAAAAGGTGTTAGGCATGTGCTAGATAGGAGGGACTTTTAGTCCTATATATAGACATGCCACCACCTATTGTAAGGTACTTTTGAGAATAATGAATTAAACTTTCTATAGAGAGAACTCCAGAAATTAATTCCCTTGAAAGTCAAAGCTAGAGAATCCCAAAGGATCTCCTCTAGCCACCTTCCCTTCACACCATCCATTCTCTCATTTTCCATTATCAGATTCTCTCTCCTCCGTAGCATCCATCTCACGCTACACTCACCAATTACAAGCGTCCTCGTGGCTTGCGTCAGGTCTACTGCCACGCGTGCCTTTTTCTCTCACGGGATTCCATCAGCATAGCTTCCGCATACTCATTTCGTGTCTTCATCTACGTTTTCTCTGTCGAAAACCATTCAACCACAAAACTCATCCTCATCATCGCTGGACCTTCACCGTGGTGCTTCTCGTCACCAATCAGGTTCCTCGCTTCAGTTTGTCGTCGATCCAGCCTTCGAATTACATCCATTCGAGCCTCTTCACCGAACATCATCAGTAGTCTAGGGTTTCTTCCGCTTCTAGGTTATTTCTTAAATTTCCTTCCGTTCCATCGGTTAGATCTTCTTCTTCACCACTTAAATCCTCCCTTACTTTCAACCCTAGAGTTTTCACCGATTAAACCTCCAAACCTAGGGTTCTCAAGTAAATCTACTTCTTCCGCTGCTTCTCGGCTCTTCAGCTCGATCAAGTCCAGATTTCACGACGTTTCCGGATTTAGCTCAAGCCGTCGCTTATCAAGTGGTATTCAGAGCCTAGGTTAGGCGCGTTCGCTTGAGCTAAGTATCTCGTTTCTCTCTTATCTGAGTTTTACTTGTCGTCGATTCTCAAATTTTCGGTCTCGATCTGTTCTCTATTCTTGAGATTCAAGCTGTGCGTTTGGTTGTTTTCAAATTTTTCCGTGTTGTTCATTATCATTCGTGCAATGTCTTGAGTATTTTACTTTGTCTTGTTCATTGTTTGGTTTCTGTACATCAATTGCTACTTACAGTAGGTTCTGGTTGAGTCAATTTGTGAGTTTTCTTTACTTTGAGTTTTGTTCATCATTTTCATCGGTCCAAAATTTTGTTTGAGTCATTTTATTTTAGCATCATATTCTGTCCTGTCTATAGTCATGTGCATTGGTTGAAACTAGTGCAGTTTTTTATCTGTCCTAAAAACTGATTTCAATTGTACATTTGATCGTCAAATTGTGTTTGAGCCTTGGTATAAACTCTATCAAACCACAAAAGCAATGACACATTCAAACGAATGAGCTGGTTGATAGATATCCATTGGTCAGTCCAATTAAGTTTTTAAAGTTGAAACTGTTTTAGTCCAGATTCTTTTGGCTACATTCATTTCTGGATTTTGAGCTGCTGTTAAAAAGCAGTGCATACTGCAAAGATCAATGAAAGGCATAGCCTAGATCAGTAGCACGTTGTGAACACAACTTAACATTGTTGCAGCAGTTGGCCGATCTGCACATGCTTTGCTTGAGTCCTTTTTTTTTATGTTTTTAAATCTGTTTGGCATTTAGATCATTGCTGGACATCTTGCATTAATTTTCTAGTGTTTTGTTCAAGATTTAATAGATATTCTTGTGTCCATAAAACTCTGAGAAAGTTTTTTTGAATCATTGAGTCAAATTTTGGTGAGTTGATTTGCTTGTTTTGAATGAATGTGGGGGGGCTGGAACATCAAAATTATGAAGTAATTTGTTTCTGCATCATTAAGCTGTTTAAACCAGTTTGAAGTATGCATTAAATGAGTTCTAGCTGCCATACATACTTTCATGCTTTAAACCACCACATTTTTGACATGTTTCATTCACAAGTTGCTGCAGCAGATGTATATTTCTAATTCTGGTTTTGAGCATTGTAATTGGATTGTAGCAAAAGGAATGGTCACATTATCTATAGCCTAAAAATATTCTTCAAAAGATCAAGAAGAAAAAAAAAAAGTTCTAAAAAGCCAAATAGGCCTGTGCAATCCATATTTAAAAAAAAAAACTAAAACACAGAATCAGACTTTAGAAATTGGACCTGGGTTTATCTTTGACAGTCCAGCAGCTTCTTGTTTGTCTTTTCTTGCTTTAAAAATCTGATCTAGCTCTATTCATTAGGTTCATTTTGAGTGTTGTCCTTTTGGATAGCTTTGTTTCTTGCTTGTCTTTGTTCGTTATCTAGTTTTGTCTGCAATGCATGTGAAATCTATTCTGCCAATCTTTAATTGAAGCTTTTAATTGCTTATTTCATCTGGTCTGGAGTTTCCTTGGTTAGAGTCTGCTCTGCTGTTTGAGTGGATGTCCTGTTTGTCCATCACTTTGTCTTAGCCTAACCATTTTCCTGAATTGAGAAATCTGATTCCATCCTGGTTTTTGGGATTTGAAAGAAGGTAAGTGTGAATGGTAGCATATTAGGTGGTGGTGATCCACAGGATTCTCTGGCCTAGACTGAAAATTTCTCTTTTAACCCTTTCATTTGAGTGCTTTAAATTTTTAAAGAGAAACTTCAGTGCTGTGAGCTTAGTAAGGCTAATTTAGCCTAAATTCCTTGACATTTGTATGAGAGAATCAGTTTTACTTAACTGTGTGCTGACGGTTTACTTGTGCAGGAAAGTGAGATTGATTAAGATAACCCATTGGATCAAGAGAGAAAGTTTTCTTGCATTGAATCTGATTATTGCATTCTGTTCCATTCATTTTATATTTTAAGTTGTTTACTGAAATCCTTGGTATATTAATTGTTTGGAATGTGAATGCTGAATCTTATTTCATAATACATATGGGAATTTGGTAGATGCATAAGAATTGCAAATAAGGTGCTGATTGTTTTATGAGCATTTCTGGAAGTGCAACAACACTATTGTAAAACTGCCAATTTCTGATTTGCCTCACATTACTCTTTGTCACTTGATTTGATTACATTGGTCCACTGATTTCTGAATTAGTTTAGGACATTGTTCTTGAATAGTTTGGTCCAGTGTTTCTGCCCAGTGTAATTCATTGATTTGCTGCAAAGGCTGCTCTTGTCATAATCAATTGTGCATCAAACTGTTTTAATTGCCAATGCATCCTCCAGTTTTAAAAAGTGATTAAAGCACCTAACTTTCAGTTCTGACTTGGAAATTGCAGTAATTAGGTGGTTAGTTTCTGCATTGAATTACCTCCAGTCTGAATATAGTTCACTGTCCATTGGATTCTGTTGCTGGATTTTGTTGGATTTATGTGTGCAGAGCTGATGTGAATGAAACCTTACGTGAGCAGAATATTACTGAAGAAACCAGAGGCAGAAACACTTCTTATGGGAGTGTTGAACTGAAGGGAGTTATTTACTTTAATTGCTTCTGATTGTTTACATTGCTTTGGTTTAAAATTGTTCATTATGGACTGCATGAACTGCTGATTTAGTGTGAATTTTCTGTGTAGTTTGGGAAAAGCAATATTGATGGTACTGTAGCATATTGTAAATTGTGAGCTGTTTCAGTGAAGACAGTAGCAACCATCTGAACTAAAGGGAGTTTCTTTTATCTCAAACTGTTTTTGATATGCTTAAATTGTGTAGTATGGCCTGCAATTGTTAGGATTAAAATTGTTTAATTGTTGATTTGGTTGGAATTCAGTTTGTGCAGGAGTTTAATTGAATAGCAGTATAATTCTGAGTGGAAAGCTTGGGAAGCTTGTGCAGCCAAGAGAAAGGGAAGTTATTACTACCCTATATACTCTTTTGCAATCTGTTTTAACCCATTGAATACTCATAGCAGTCTTGTGCATGTGTGATTGCAGGAGTGGACAAGCTAGTTTCTTGATTTAGGCCGAGAATTGAAAGGAATATTTGGCCTCTGGAAGATTTCGTGCAAGATGAAGAAGTGGCAATAGGAACCTTTCTCTGCATCAAGTGTACAAACCCAAGAAAGGGAAGGCTCATTTAAGTGTAACTCCCCTCTTCCAATATGTTCGTTAACTGTCTCTGATCCAGCTTTGTACATTTGTGATTGTAGAGTTGAACCCAAGAGCTAGGAGACTCCAACGTTGTCCAGAAGCAACCAAAAAGTGGAACACTAGCTTCTTCATGCGGATTTGAATCAGGACCAGGATTGAAGCATAGTTGTTATTTTTTTAATTGTTTCTTCATCTGGTTTTGTAATAGGCTATATTGTTAGTTTTCTTAATTTCATTGTAAAAGGCCATTCAAAGTCCAAGTGTCTTGGAAGAGTCCTTGGTGCTCTTTCAACTCTTGGCAAAACTTTTCTTGTTTGTGTTTAATTTCTTTTAGTGTCTCACGTTTAGGGTGATTTAGGCTAAAAGGGATTAAACTCTAAGCCTTGTTACATTAGAGTCCGAAGAGTCTCGTTTATTAGTGTTTAATTGTTGTGATTGTTTGTGAGTTGTATCCTTTGATTTTAAAAGTGATTTTAGTTTAAAGGGTAACTAGTAGTAACCTAAGACATTTCTGGCAAGGCAAGACTTGGTACTTAAGCAGTCTTCATGACTCACCTCTCTTATCTGGGACTTGTCTAAGTGTGAATCTTGTATATCTTTTACACTAGAGAAACTTTTAGAAACAAAGATGTTTTGTTATTCATACAAGTCTTCTAGGAATTTTAATTTTGATAAGCAACTTAGTTACAAAGGCATCAAAAGAGAACATGATAAAGCTAGAAGGAAGTCTTGTTCATCTTATGAATTTGATAGAATTGAAGATAATTTGTATAAACAAGCTAGTGAAAACATTCCATTCTTTGGTGATGATATTGGTGCATTAACATACCTAGCTTGGGAAAAGGAAATTAATGACATGCATTCATTCATGGTGAGAAAAAGTAAATCTGAATCCTTCTATTCTAGAGATAATGAATCTTATATTCTTAGTCTCTACACTTCTAGTTTTGAAAAGCATGCAAGAGAGTGGTGGGATGATAGGCAATATCATGTTAAGATAGGTAGAAAATATCCCATTCATGATTGGAATGAATTGAAAGCTTGTATGAGAAGAAAGTTTGTGCCTCGAGAAATTGAAAGGAACTTAGAACTTATGAGAGAGCTTATTAGAAAAGGTGAGTCATTCATTCAACATATAAGTGGGTTCTCTCGTAGGGAAAGTGAGTTTCTAGAAAAACTTAAGAGGCTATGGGAAGAGACAAGCAAACATAGAAGAGAGAGAAGAGAAGAAGAGAAAAGAAGAGAGCAAGAGAGAAGAGAAGAAGAAGAAAACAAGAGAAGAAAAGAGAAAGAAAGAGATAGAAGAGACGAGGAAGAAAGAGAAAGAAGAGAAGAAGAGAAAAGAAGAGAGAAAGAGAGAAAAGAAGCACAAAGAAGAGAAAAGGAAGAAGTTGAAAGAATAGAAATGGAAGAAAAGAAAAAGCAACTAAGGACAACATCTCCTCCTACCCTAGAAGCTAGATTCTTAAGGGGAGGTTTTCTATTCTCTCACTTTTCCCCATTTATATTTGAATTTTCCAAATTTCACTTTTCTTTCAAAGAATTGGCCACTCCATCTTTAAAAATGTTATCACTTTCAACACATGCAAATTTCCAACTTGGGTTATGGTTACCTTTATGGTTACCAATAACTCAAGATACAAATAAAATTTCAAATGAAGAAAGGTTTCTTTGTTATATTAAAATTAAAAATTTCAAAATTTGGAAACCTTCTTCTACACATATTCTTTTATATATCTTATTGGGTCAAAGAAAACTAATTAGAGATATGTTTGATGCTTATTGCAGATGGATATTTGACCCAGGAGGAACCCTTATGAAGCTAACAAAAATAAGTCTTCAAAAGCACCATCAGATTTGAGGACAAATCCTTTCCAAGGGGGAGGGGATGATACGCGGGGACCAAGGCTAATTAGTTTAGTATAGTATTTCTTTTACTTTTATTAAAAACATGTGTAAAAGGTGTTAGGCATGTGCTAGATAGGAGGGACTTTTAGTCCTATATATAGACATGCCACCACCTATTGTAAGGTACTTTTGAGAATAATGAATTAAACTTTATGTAGAGAGAACTCCAGAAATTAATTCCCTTGAAAGTCAAAGCTAGAGAATCCCAAAGGATCTCCTCTAGCCACCTTCCCTTCACACCATCCATTCTCTCATTTTCCATTATCAGATTCTCTCTCCTCCATAGCATCCATCTCACGCTACACTCACCAATTACAAGCGTCCTCGTGGCTTGCGTCAGGTCTACTGCCACGCGTGCCTTTTTCTCTCACGGGATTCCATCAGCATAGCTTCCGCATACTCATTTCGTGTCTTCATCTACGTTTTCTCTGTCGAAAACCATTCAACCACAAAACTCATCCTCATCATCGCTGGACCTTCACCGTGGTGCTTCTCGTCACCAATCAGGTTCCTCGCTTCAGTTTGTCGTCGATCCAGCCTTCGAATTACATCCATTCGAGCCTCTTCACCGAACATCATCAGTAGTCTAGGGTTTCTTCCGCTTCTAGGTTATTTCTTAAATTTCCTTCCGTTCCATCGGTTAGATCTTCTTCTTCACCACTTAAATCCTCCCTTACTTTCAACCCTAGAGTTTTCACCGATTAAACCTCCAAACCTAGGGTTCTCAAGTAAATCTGCTTCTTCCGCTGCTTCTCGGCTCTTCAGCTCGATCAAGTCCAGATTTCACGACGTTTCCGGATTTAGCTCAAGCCGTCGCTTATCACAATGTCTCGGTGAAGAAAGCCTAATCCTAATTACTAGTTCACAATGTCTTGTCTCCCTAGCAATTAATCATGCATTACATTCGCACAGAAGCTTAAAGGCAACCAACCCTCATATCCCTATGTTTAGGTAATATTGCTTTAGGGAGAATTTCCCTAGTTCTACATTTCCTTGTATGTGTCCATATCGACAAAATCAATTATCATGCTATGAATGACTTAAACAAAGCAAGCATAGAGTATAGAGGAAAAACCCTAACAATTAATGAAGTAAAGCATATATAATCAAGAATCAATTCAATACATGAGAGTTTCATCACAGGATTACATCGTTTCCCCAACAACAATGGAGGTTTAGTTCACCATAGACATGGTGAAACTAGATGAAAATAATGAAAATAATTAAAGATAGAACCCTAAAAGTTGAAGATCGGAGCTTCTGTATCCAAAATTCGCCTCCGAGGGGTGAAAGGAGTGCATTTTCGCCTCTTTCTGTCCAAAGATAGACCCTCTAGGTCGACTAAACCCTTATATACTTTATAAAAATAATAGAAAACTGGCCCAGGCCCAAGTCGGCAGCATTCATCGCTGGAAATTGCGCTCAGCGGTAGGTGCGACACTCAGAATGACGCTCAACGGTGGTGCCTAGGTGTGAAACAGTGAACTCAACAGTAGACTCTGGCGCTCAGCGATAGAAATGTCGCTCAGCGGTGACTGCGATACTTGGATTAGCCCTTAGCGATGGCGCTTAGGCGTAAGATAAAGAACTCAATAGCAAGCTTGGCGGTCAGCGGTGAAAAAGACGATGAGTGGTGGCTGCAATTCTTCTTTTTGTGTAATTTTCCTTCCTTTCCTGAGTCCAACTCCTTGCTACTTCAACTTCTTTCATCCAATTCCTCTAAATTCCTGCCAAAGCAAGGAAAACCAAGCATAAAATCAATAATACCACCTTCAACTCTCTTATTCTCTTAACTTAATGAAAAACATGATTTCAAGCTAGTTTCTAAGTCATATAAGGTGTTTTTAGTATTAAAATCAAGTATAAAAATAACGGAATTTCAACAGTTATCACAACCTCAAACTTAGAACTTTGCTTGCCTCAAGCAAACAAGATGTAACTCAGTCTTCCACCAATCAATACAGTGGTTCAACACATTCTAAAACTCTTTCTTTCAAAAGTAATTACTCAAATCAGCTCATCAAACAAAATTCAGTCAAGATGCACACATTCCTTGATTCAAAATAACTTATCATGGTGTTCACATATCACATAATATCCAACAGATGCTATTCTCATGAATGATCAATTAACTAAGCATAGATGTAATCATGTGCTCATGGAATCATTCCTCACCAGATAAAGTGTTTCACTCGATCACACAAGTGTATATAGAGGTCACTCATTCACTCTATTATCACAATGTCACATGAATCAACTTTGCCTTTCATTTAACCACAATCAAACACACTCACAAGCTAGCATCATCACAAGGACTTTTCTATGGCTTATAATGTGGCTAGGTTAAGAAGAAAATTGGTTTTTTTGGATCACAAAATCGTTGAGTTAAGATTGTCATTCATACTTTCATCATTTAAACACAACCATTCGTACTTATTTCCAATTCTCCCTTGCATTGAGCTTTTCTATTCTTTTGTTTTCTTTCCTTTTTCTCTTGCTTTTTCATTTGCTTAACACTTATCTCAATGCTTTTTATTTTCCCTTTTTAGACTTCCCGACAACCCCAAACTTGAACCTTTATCAATACCACAAATATTCTCAACTTAACTCAAGGTAAATATTTAAAAAAAAGGTTTTCATATCATGTTCAAGGCTAAAGGTGCAAAGGATAGAACACATTGTGCTCCCTTTTATTGGGCTAAAATCATTTATTGACTAAAAAGGGATAACAACAGATGGCTTTAATCATATGAAAAATACAAACAAGTGATTCAATCGTAGAAACCTGGGCAAAGTCATTCATGCTTTCAAAGTAATATAGCAATCATTCACAAAAATTCTGGAGTTCAAAACCTCACATATAGGTTCCTTGTTGTTCATAGTATTGGCATAACAATGAACCTGATTTGCTATGACCTTCCTCTTGGCTCCCACAATCTTGATTCTTTTACCTGATGAGGAAGCCATACCTGCATGAAACACAATTCACAAAACCACAAGAAATATTGTTAAGCATTAGCAAACCACAAACAACTTCCTAACACTCTTCCTATCATCGTTGAGGGCAGAATGATAACGGTTTCAAATACCGTTATTTGTGACATAATTTTGATACTAAATACACCCTTTTTAACTTAGAAACTTGCTTGGACTCATGCTTTTTCATTAAGTTGTGTGAATAAGAGAGTTGAAGTTGAATTTGATGATTTTATGACTAATTCCCTTTGTTTTGATAGAAAATGAGTTAATACAGGAAGCATAGATGAAGTGCTAAGGATATAGAGCTTAGAAAGGCCTAGAAAAGCACCAGAACAGGGAATCGCACGAAGCTTGGGCAACCTGCAGCAGGCTTGGGCGTGGAAAAATCGACGTCCGCCACCCGGGTGGCCTAGCCCGCCCAAGTGTCGGACCCTCGAAGCCTAGGCGAAATTGAAGGCTTAAGCCTTACGGAAATCGACGTCCACCGCCCGTACGGCCAAGCGTCGCGCGTTACTGATCTTGCCCAGTTTTTGCTCTGTTTCAACTCTTTTGGACCGGGCCCTGTTTCTACTTTGTTCCAACTCCTTTTAAAAGACCCCGGTGCTCTAGGTTTGGTATCTCTGGCTGGAGCAACACAACAACACACTCTTCTACTCTCTGAAGGCGGATTTGGAGGCAGAAGCTTCCTCTTCTACTATTAGGGTTTTACTATCTCATGCTTTTTCCATTGTACATCTAGTTTCTCCATGTCTATAGGGAACTAAACTCTATTTGTTGTTGGCGAATGATGTAACCTTGTGAACTATCATGTATTTGTTACCAATAAGGAGTATTGGTAAATCTTGAAGAAAATTGTTTTGATGTGCTGCAAGAAGTTTTATTTGAAGAAGATATTAGAATTATTTAAAAGCAATTTGTAGAAATTAAATATAGTAGGAAAGTCTTGTAAACTTTGTAAAACTTGCATTTTTAACTACAATAATCGATTATGGAATGGCAATAATCGATTATCACAAAGTCATCCAGGAATAATCGATTATCACCTCTTATAATCGATTATCACATTTTTTGAAAAACCTATAACGGACTTGAATAATCGATTATCACTTACAATAATCGATTATTCGTGGTAGTTGGGACTTAACCTTAGATATTCAGAACAACTGGCTATATATTGGGTTTCTGTGAAGTTCAAAATGAAATAGTTGTTGAACAGAAGCTCTTGCAGAATATTGTTTGTCAGAGAAAGTTCTCAGAAGCTATAGTTCAAGTTCCCTTGCTTGGTCTCGTGAACAGGAGGGGCTCGCGTTTCATGTGTCGATAGTCGGAGCAAGCTCTCTTCAAGTTAGCAAGGCGCTCTGCCTGGTCTCGTGAATAGGAGAAGCTCGCGTTTCGTTTGTCGATAGTCGGAGCGATTCTCTTCGAGTTGGCAGAGTGTTCTTCTTCCGGTTCGTTCGTCGAAGGAAGGTTTATTTATCTATTTTATTCACTATTTGTTGTAATCTGTGAAACATCTTTTTAGTGGAACTGTTAATCACTTTTTATAGTGATTAACGAGTGGATGTAGATTCTGTTGAATCGAACCAGTATAAAAATTATTCGTGTGATTTTCTATTCCCTACATTTTTTATCTTTTACGCATATCAACTGTTCGATAAATTTTCTGAAAGAAAATTGATTTTCTAAAAACAGACTAATTTATTTTAAAAAGGTGACCGAACATGCTTTCTGCTACTCTAAGCTTTATTCCGCTGCGTTACACTCTGTCTGGTACCAATCAACAGTATTTGAATTGATTCCTAATCATATATGCTTTATTCATTAATTGTTAAGGAGTTCATCTGTTTTAATGCTTGCTCTATTTAACTCATTTAGTTGCATGATTTATGAATTGCATGAGTGTCGGGAAGTTCCTTACAATTCAGGTTCTTGTTGAATTCTCCCAAGGGTAATATTTCTCAGGGATGAGGGTATGAGTACTTGGTCGTCTTAAGCTCTTGATTTTCAGACTTAATTTTCTAGGAACACTAGGACTTGCACAAACTAGGAATTAAGACAAGCTTATTGCGCCAAGGGATTGGGTTCTAAGTACTTTAGTGAGTGACGTTAACATTAATACACAAAGAGGAATTCTTATATACATGATAGGGAACTTGGTGAAATCACCCCAACAAAATATTCATCTCATATTAAACAACATTCGTTCATCTCTGTGTTACTCTAATATTGATCAATTTGCATTCATATTTTATTTTCTGTTTTTGCTTCTCAAACGAATGATCTCGTTTATTTTAAGTCTTAATTAATTAATGGTTTAATAGGTTCGGAGGTCCCTATATTTGGGGGTTAGTTTCAATTGGGTCCTTTAATTTTGAAAGTGATCAATTGGGTCCCTAATTTAACAAAATTGAGTCAATAATACCCTTTCCGTTAAATACAATGGACGGCGTTAACTTCTTAAACAGGTGGCATGCTGAACATCTTTTTTATTTCCATGTGGCACAGTTTGAACTAATACGTGTATTTTATATCATTTTAAACTGTAAGTAAGAAGCTAAGAAACCTTCAGAGGTAACTGGTATTAGTGAACCAGCCAAGGAAACAGTTAGACTAAAATCAGAATCTGAGAAACCTTTAGAGGTAACTAGTGTTAGTGAAGCAACCAAGGAAACAGTGAAACTGGAATCAGAAGCTGAGAAACCTTCAGGGGAAAGTCTTCCCAATGAACCTGCTAAGGAAATAGTGCAACCAGAACCAAAAGCCGAGAAAGATTCGGAGGAAAAGAATCAAAGCAGCGAGCTAGTGAAGGGAGAACATATAGAGACTAAAGAGACATCTTCAGAGGAACCACGAAGCAATGAACCCATCAAACACAACGAAAAGCTTATCATCGAACCATCGGAAACAGAAAAGCCAAGTGGGAAATCAAAGAAGAATGCTTCAGAAGCTGAAAAGCCCGAGACCCCTTTAAAAGAGAGCATAAACACGGAAGCAGCTCTTCCTGAGGAGAAAGTAATTGAAGTTGTTCCAACCGATGCCAAGTCTGTGGAGAACATAACTAAGGTTGCTGATGCTGACACTGAAAACCCCTGAAACCTGAAATCTGTATTTTATATCTCCCTCCTCTCCACTCGCGTCCTCCCCCACCGCCACCTCCACCCCGCCGCCTACGCCCTCTACATCGACCTCCTCAACCGCCACGCCTTCTCCCTCTCATCCAGGAATGGATCTGTGAAGGATGTACTGAAAGAACAAACCTTGTCCCAGGAAGCTTCAGGATCAAACAATTTGGCAAATTTTGAAGGCGAGAGGTGACCATCCTGGTGCGCCTGTCGATGGTTAACGGATTTACCCTCTTTCATGGTGCAAGAAGAAGCAACGAATAAGAATCAAAAACAAAGAGTAATCGGGAGTGAAAAACTTCACATAGAATTCGGGATTTCGATAACGCTGGAGGGTGAAAAAAGAAAATTAGGGTTTAGGATTAGAAAGGAAAAGGGAATTTGAATGCAAATTAAAAATTACAGAAATTGGTTGTGCCACGTATTAAGTTTAAACTATGCCACCTGGAAATAAAAAAATGTTCTGCATGTCACCTGTTTAAAAATTTAACGTCGTGCATTAAATTTAACGGAAAAGATATTATTGACTCAATTTTGTTAAATTAGGGACCTAATTGATCACTTCCAAAATTGGAGGACCCAATTGAAACGAACCCGCAAATATAGGGACCTCCGAACCTATTAAACCTTAATTAATTTATCACACGATTGTTTAGTGCCGAGAGTCCTCTGGGATACAATACTTGGTCTTACCATTTTATATTACTTGTGCTATTTGGTACACTTGCCAATCCACCAACAAGTTTTTGGCGCCATTGCTGGGGACTCACGATTTAAACTATTCTATTTGTGTGATTCTTAATTAATTTTGGCTTTATTTAATTTAATATAATTTTATTTGATTTTATTTTATTTTGTTATCTTTTATTTTATTTTTATTTTTGTGCTAACCATATTTTCTAGAGTTTGTTTTGTTTATGGAGGATACAGTAAGAACAAGGAGCAACAAAAGTTTTGAACCTCTTCTTGAAGGACTTGAGACTAGTAGGAGGCCACAGAGAAAGAGACTTGCTAGAGTACCTTCTCTAGAAAGAATATCACAGGTCCTACAATCTGATCAGGAAAACATGGACAACAATGAGGGCAGACGTACTTTGGCAGATTATGCAACTGTTGTCGGCCCGTACCATTTTAACAGCATTGCAAAGCCAATGGTCAACGCCACAAGCATGAGGATGAAGCCTGCGTTGATCCATCTAGTAAAAAGCAACTAGTTCAATGGATTGTCCAATGAAAGTCCATATGAGCATCTGACCACTTTTAATGAGATCTGCAACACTGTAAAGCTGAATGGAGTGTCATATCATGCTATAAGACTGAGTTTGTTTCCTTTTTCACTGGGAGGAAACACTAAACTGTGGCTAAACTCTTTTCTTAAAATCAACTTTACTAGGTGGGAAGATGTGGTTGCAAAATTCTTGAATAAATACTTCCCATAGTCAAAGATCAAGAAAGGGAACCAGGAAATCTCTTCTTTCAACCAAGGCATGGAGGAATCATTATGGCAAGCATGAGATAGATATAAAAGCTTGCTGAGAAAGAAGCCTACTCATGGTTTTGATGAAGCAACAATAGTCATTCTTTTCTTTGGAGTTTTGTGTTCACAAACCTAATTGATGTTGGATGCCTCAGCTGGACGCAATATCAAATGCAAGACTCTAGAGGAAGCTTATGAGTTAATTGACAACATGGCTACCAATGATAATGAGATGCAGAATGAAAGAAAAACTTCCTCACAACCTGAGGGACTTTTACAACTAAAGTCTTATGATGCCTTGCTTGCTCAAAATAAAATTATCACTCAACAATTGGAGATTTTGACAAAAAAACTTTCTCAACCATCAAAGGAGTGCAAAATGTTTCATAGGTTCAACAACAACTCTCTGAGCTGTGTGGTGGTGATCATATTAATGGTCAATGTGTAGTGCCTGAGAATCTCAATGAGAATGTGAACTACATGGGCAACCAATTTCGTCCCAACAACTACAATTAAGGGTGGAAATCCCATCCAAGCACAGGATAAAGCCAATTTGGGAAAACTGGTGGACAATTCAATAGACCACCACAACAACAACAACAAAAATGGCAACAACAACCCTCTCTATCTGACAAAACTACAAAGCTTGAGGAGACCCTCCAACAATTCATGCAGGCATCTCTTTCCACTCAGAAAAGCACTGAAGTTGCTATAAGAAACTTGGAGATGCAGGTTGGTCAAATGGCCAAGAAGTTGGAAGAAATGCCTATCAAAAGTTTTGGGGATAATGCTAAAGTTAACCCCAAAGAAGAATGTAAGACCATTGTGAGTATGAAAGATGAGAGAGAGAAAAAAAACGAAAGTTTGAATGAAGAAGAAAAAGAAGATAGTAAAAAAAAAGAAAAAGATGAGAAAAAAATGGAGAGAAAAGAAAAAGAAAAATTGATTGAAAAAGAAAAAGAAAGGGAGGAGAGTGATAACGGTTGAAAAACCGTTATTTTTAAGCTTAAAATTGATACCAAAAGCAATCTTTAAGACTTAGAAACTAGTTTGAACTCATATTTTTGCTTTAGTTTTGTGAATAAGAGAGTTGAAAGTGAATTTAATGGTTTTGTGCAAGATTCCCTTGATTTTGTAGGCTAATTGAATGATTTGAAAGAAGAATTGAAGTACCGAATGATTGGAGTGCTGAAAAGTCAACCAGAAACCAGAAAAGTCAACAGTCAACCATAAAAGTCAACCAGTCAACCAGAATGCTGAAAAGTAAACCAGAATGCAGAAAAAGTGTGACCGAGTGGCGCTGAGCGGTAATTTGGCGCTGAGCGGCAGTTTTCAGGTGCCGAAATCACCGCTGAGGGGCAAAACAGCAGCTGGGGGCAAAATGGATCATGCGCTAGTACTGCTCAGCGGTAAAATACCGCTGAGCGATATTCTAAATGGGCTTGGACCAGTTTTCTGTTAATTTTATGGGCTTGGGCCTAATTTTCTGTATTTTTTAGAATAGTATATAAGCTTTAGGACATCCTAGGGTTTGGATCTTTGGCTGGAGATGAAGCAAACACTCACTTTTCCACCCCTTGGAGGAAGATCTTGGATGCTCAAGCTACCCACTCATCTTTCTAGGGTTTTATCTTTCATTCTTTCATTATTATTCATCTAGTTTCACCATGAATATGGTGAACTAAACTTTTTATGGTTGTTGGGGAATTAATGTAATCTTGTGAAACTCTCATATATGGAATTTGTGTTTAAACATCTTATTTAAGATACATGCTTTCTTTCATCATTAGTTAGGGTTTTTCCTCTTTGCTCAAAGCATGCATTGTTTAACTCATTCGATGTCATGATTATTGATTTTGTCGATATGGGAACGTACGGGGAAATCTAGATCCGGGGAATTTCTCCCAATAGCATATTGCCTAGACATAGGAATATGAGAGTTGGTTGCCTTTAAGCTTCTGTGCTTCAGAATGAATTATTAGGGATGCTAGGAATTGTATGAACTCGTAATTAAGGATAGGCCTTCTTGCAAGGTGATTTAGGGAGTGGCATTAATACTGATGAAAAGAATGATGAATTCCTAAAAGTATATGAGAGTGGATAAGATGAAATTGATTACCCCAACAACATACTCATCCATCTAATTTGTTCAAAGTGTTTGTGTTCCTCTTTTCCATTGATCAAAACTCATGCATACATGTTTACTTATTGTCTTTTGCATTTGAAACTTATAACAATTTGTTCGCAAGTCTTATATAATCAAGAAATCATATAACTAACTAGGCCGTGAGTCCTTTGGGAGAACGATACTTGGTCTTACTGAATTTATTACTTGATTAGATTCGGTCATACTTGCCGAGGGTTAAACAAGTTTTTGGCGCCGTTTTTCGGTGTTCATAAATTTGTCATCAGAGAGTGAGAGAGAGAAAAAAAGAAGAGGTTGAGAGAAAAAAAGAAAAAGGAGAGAAAAATCTCAATCAGCCTGAAGAATGCTCCAGAAAAGAAAAAGAAAAACAATTAGGGTGCATTGAAGAAATTTCTAGAAAATTAGGAACACAAATTCCTGTGACTGAAGCACTACAGCAGATTCCTGAATATGATAAATTTTTGAAGGAAGTCCTCACAGGAAAGAAATATTTAAATGAGGAAACAACCGAGCTACAGGAAGAATGCAGTGTGATTTTACAAAAGACACTCCCTCCTAAGGTTGAAGATCCAGCACGATGGTTTACCATTCCTTGTACTATTGGGAATCATAAAATAGGGAAAGCCCTAACTGATTTAGGGTCCAATATTAATTTGATGCCCTTATTTGTTCTTGAAAAGATTGGTGGTTTTGAAGTCAAACCTGCAAAGATGACTTTGTTTATGGCTGATGGATCCACCAAAAAGCCCTATGGTGTAGTGAAAGATGTAATGATTCAAATTGACAATCTCAGATTCTTGGTAGATTTTGTGATAATGGAGATGGGGGAAGATTTCGAGATCCCTATTATTCTTGGGAGGTCGTTCATGAAAACGGCCAAGGTAATCTTTAATGTGGACGATGGAACTATAGCACTTAAAGACCAAGAAGAGGAGGTGAGCAACCAATCCAGGTGAAGAAGACTAGTCTCAAGACTTCAAAGGGAGGTACACCAGAGACCGGTACTAAAGCTGCCAAGCCAGGTAAGGAAGGTAAAAATTGTTTTTTGTCACAGGTACAACAAGAAGAAAATGACAGCAAAGCAGCAAGTGTTCATCAAGATTCTCTCGAAAAACATGAAGAACTGAAACCAGGACTACCAGTGAGGTTTAAAAAAAAGTTTTGGGTTGTTAAAGAACTCAGAACTGATGGACTAATAGAGATTGAATCTCCAATTTCAAGGAGAACTAAAAAGGTGAACAGGAAGTTGCTAAAGATCAATTGGTGTTAAAAAGGAAAAGATGACACCAAAATCAAAGATGTGACATGAGCTTATTGGGTCAAGCTAGTGACGTTAAAGAAGTGGTTGCTGGGAGGCAACCCAGTGTTTTACTTTTATTTTTTATTTTCAATTGTTTTCTGTTTATTTTTTGTTTGCTCTGGGTCAAGCTAGTGACGTTAAAGAATCGCTTACTGGGAGGCAACCCAATGTTCCTACAAATTTTTATTTTGTTTCTTTCAATTAATATTTTTTAATTTTTATTTCTGTGTGTGTGATTCTAGTTTGCCTACTTTGTAAGAGCTGAATGTTTGAGGGGTAAGGAGAGATTAATTAATTGATCTGAGAGTTATTGTCAGGACTAGGGAAAAGAAACTGAAAAATTTTAGGCTGAGTCAGAGAACTCAGGGTGGGCAAAACCCAAAACAGGTAAAATTAAAAGGAGGTAACAGTACCGCCCGGGCGGTGATAAAAGTTGAAAAGCTGATATTTCTATACTTAATGTTGACCTTAAAGACAATTTTTATGACTTGGAAATTATCTTGGAATCATGCTTTTGCTTAAGTTTTGGAAATAAGAGAGTTGGATGGGTTTTATGCTTGGTTTTCCTTGTTTTCGCAATAATTAAGATGAATTAGATGAAAGAAGTTGAAGTAGTAAGGTGCTGAACTCAGGAAAGGAAGTCAAAGTGCACAAAATAAGAGCCGCAATCACCGCTCAGTGCCACTTTAACCGCTGAGCGGCATTCTAAAAGCACCGTAGTCACTGTTGAGGGCCAAAAGTGCAGTTGAGCGTCAATTCGGAAGACTCGCACTTACCGTTGAGCGGCAAAAGTGCTGATGAGCACCATTTATTTGGGCTTGGGCCTATTTTCTGTAATTCTTAATAAGCTATATAAGGGTTTAGTCGACCTAGGTTTCGTATCTTTGGAGAGAAAGAGGCAAAATCACACTTTCTTCACCTCTTGGAGGAGGATTTTGGATGCTCAAGCTCTATTCTTCAACTTCTAGGGTTCTATCTTTCATTCTTTCATTGTTTTTCATCTAGTTTCACCATGATTATGGTGAACTAAACCTTCATTGGTCTTAGGGAACTGATGTAATCCTTTGAAACTCTCATGTATTGAATTGGTTCTATATTCTATATGTTTTCTTTCATTAATTATTAGGGTTTTTCTTCTATACTCTATGCATGCTTTGTTTAACTCATTCAATTGCACGATCGTTGATGTTATTTGTATGGACAAATATAAGTAAATCTAGAAGTGAAGAAATTCTCCCAAGAGCAATATTGCCTAGACATAGGGATAAGTGGCATTGTAATGCATGAATAATTTCTAGGGAGACAAGACATTGTAAACTAGTGACTAGGAGTACGCTTTCTTCACCGAGACATTGGGTTTAAGGTAAATTAGAAAGTGGCATTACCATTAATGAAGAAAGATGAATTCGTGAATACGTGAGGGTGGATAGGATGAATCAGAAACCCCAACAACATAATCATTCATATTCTACATCAATCATTTTTGCATCTTTCAATTCCATTGATCAAAACGTTGCATTCATGTTTATTTTTCGTAATTCAACAACAGTATTTTTGTTTACAAGTCTAATTTAATCAACAAATCACATAATTGTTTAGGCCGTGAGTCCTTTGGGAAACGATACTTGGTCTTACCATTTTATTATTACTTGATACGATTAGGTACACTTGTCGAGGGTAAAGAAGTTTTTGGCGTCGTTGCCGGGGACTCGTGGTTTAACTATTCTATTTGTGTGATTATTGATAGCTTTGACTTGATTTTTTATCTTTTTATCTTTTTATTTTATCTTTTTATCTTTTTATTTTATCTTTTTATCTTTCTATCTTTTTGTTTTTATCTTTTTATCTTTTTAGTTTATGTTTTCTATCTTTTTGTGCTAACAATTGTTTCTAGGGTTTTGTGTTCTTGTCTATGCAGGATACAATGAGGACTAGGAGCAAGAAAATTTCAGAACCTCTTCTTGAAGGATTGGACGAAAGTAGAAGGCAAGGAGGATCCGAACTTCTAGAGAATTATTTCCTTCTCTGGAAACACTTCTACAACCCTCACCACAAAGGTCTACCCAGAGCACTGAAGAGATGGCCGAAGAGAACAATGTTAGACGTACTCTGGCGGATTACACTAATGTTGTTGGCCCTCATCATTTTAATAGCATTGCTAGACCAGGGTCAATGCTGCAAACATGGAGGTGAAACCAACGTTGATACAATTGGTGAAGTGCAACCAATTTAATGGGCTATCACATGAAAGTCCTTATGATCATCTAACCACATTCAATGAGATTTGCAACACTGTGAAGATCAATGGTGTGCCGGATGATGCAATAAAGCTAAGCTGGTTTCCTTTCTCATTGGGAGGCAATACAAAGCTATGGTTGAATTCTTTCCCGGAGGATAGCTTTACTGAATGGGAAGCCGTGGTTTCAAAGTTTCTAAACAAGTACTTCCCACAATCCAAAATGAAGAAAGTGAAGCAAGATATTTCTTCTTTTAGGCAAGGCATGGAGGAGAAAGGCACCCACTCATGGCTTTAACGAAGCAACAATAGTCATTTTTTTCCTTGGAGGTCTTGGTTCACAAACCAAGTTGATGCTAGATGCCTCAGCTGGAGGTAATATCAAATGCAAGACTCTAGAGGAAGCTTTTGAATTTATTGACAACATGGCTACTAATGATAATGAGATGCATAATGAGAGAGGAGCTCCAATTCACATAAGGGAGTTGTACAATTGATTTCAAATGATGCCTTGCTTCCGCAGAATAAGATCATAACTCAACAGTTGGAGAATTTGACAAAGACACTTGTTCAGTTGCCAAAGGAGCTAAAGAATGTTGCACAGGTTCAACAACAACTTTATGAACTATGTGGTGGTGATCATATCAATGGTCAATGTGCTTTTCCAGTGGAGGCCTTAGAAGATGTCAATTTTATGGCCAATCAATTTCAATACCGCCAAGGGAACTACAACCAAGGGTGGAAACCTCACCCAAGCATGGGTCAAGGTCAGAATGGACAAGCTGGACAAGCAGGACAATTCAATAGACCACAACAACAACCATCAATATGGCAATAAGTATCTGTATTGAATGAGAAATCATCAAAGCTTGAAGAAACTCTTCAACAATATATTCAGGTGACTATTTCCAACCATAAAAGCACTGAAGCTGCAATTAGAAATTTAGAGATACAGGTTGGTCAAATGGCTAAGAAGCTGGAAGATATGACTGACAAGAGTTTTAGGGCTAATATTGAGGTTAACCTTAAGGAAGAGTGTAAAGCTGTTGTAAGTGAAGATGATGAGAGGGTGGAAGAGAAAAAAGAGAGAGTTGAGTTAGAAATAAAAGAAGAAAAAGAAGAGAGAAAAGAGAGAGTGGAGAGAAAAGAAGAGATAATAGGTGAGGATGAGAGAACAGAGAAAGACAAGAAGAGGGGAGAGAAAAATTTGAGAAAAATGAAAAAATTCTTCCTTATCCTAAGGGGAGTGAAAAGATTGAAAAAGAGAGATAATATGGGCGCTTTAAAGATATCTTCAGGCAATTAGAGATTACTATACCTTTGAATGAAGCATTGCAAAAAATTCTAGCTTATGCAAAGCACATGAAGCAAGTCTCCACAAAGAAGAAATATTAAGATGAAAAGGGAGATTGTAGTGTTATTGAGAAGAAGCCACTTCCTCCAAAAGTGAAAGATCCAGGAAGTTTTACTATTCCTTGCGTCATTGGGAAGGAGAATATAAGGAAAGTCCTAACGGATTTAGGGTCAAGCATTAATTTGATGCCTTTATCTCTGCTCAAACCAATTGGTGATCTTGAAGTCAAGCCAACAAAGGTGACTTTGCTAATGGCGGATGGATCTTCCAAGAAACCTTATGGTGTGGCGGAAGATGTGGTGGTTTGCATAGAAAAACTAAAATTCCTGGTAGACTTTGTGGTGATGGAGATGAAGGAGGATGAGAAGGTCTCAATTATTCTTCGAAGACCGGTTATGAAAACGACAAAGGTAATCATCAATGTGGATGATGGGATGATAGTGCGTCAAGACCGAGGAGAAAAGGTGATCTTTAATGTCTTCAAAGTGGAGCAGCAAATTTAAGAGAAGGAGGCTAGTCATAAACCTACATGGAAGGAGGAACCCTTAACTAGTTCTAAAGCTGCAAAGCCGGTCATCAAAGGTAAAAATTGTTTTTTGTCACAGGTTAGGGAAGAAAAAGATGGCAAAGGAAGAAAGGTTTATGATGACTTTATGGAGGCATAATCCAGACTTGGCGCACTAGTAAGATTCAAGAACAAGTTGTGGGTTGTGAAAGATTTCAAAGAGAATTGAGTGATTAAGATTGGGGCTTCATATTCAAGAAGAGTCAAAAAGCTGGATCGGAAGCAGTTGATGAGTTGGTGTGATGAAAGAAAGATGAACACCAACATTGAAGATGGAACTTGAGCTTTATTGGGTCAAGCTAATGACGTTAAAAGAGCGCTTACTGGGAGGCACCCTAGTGAATTGAGAACATTAATTTCTTTAATTTTGTTAATGTGGTGATTGATGACAAATTTATGAACACCGAAAAACAACGCCAAAAACTTATTTAACCCTCGGCAAGTATGATCGAATCGTATCAAGTAATAAAACTCGGTAAGACCAAGTATCATTCTCCCAAAGGACTCACGACCTAGTTAGTTATATGATTTGTTGATTATTTAAGACTTGTGAACAATTGATTGTAGGTTTAAATGCAAAAGACAGTAATTAAACATGTGTGCATGAATTTGATCAATGGAAAAGAGGAATACAAACACTTTAATGAATTAGATGAATGAGTATGTGATGGACAAATTTATGAACACCAAAATATGATGTCACAAACTTGTTTTTCAATCGGCAAGTATGACCGAATCGTTCAAGTAATAAACTTGGTAAGACCAAGTATCGTTCTTCCCAAAGGACTCACGGCCTAGTTTAGTTGTGTGGTTTATTGATTAGCTAAGACTTAAAGACGAAATATTTGGATTTTTATATGCAAAAGACGAAAATTAAATATGTATGCATGAAGTTTTGATCACTGGCAAAAGCAAAAGATAAACACTTTCAATTAAATATATGTATGAATATGTTGTTGGGGGTCAATTTCATCTTATCCACTCTCATATATTTTAGGAATTCAACATTCAAATCATCATTGTTAATGCCACTCTCTAAAGTACCTTTCAAGAAGGCTTCTCCCTAATTATGAGTTCATACAATTTCTAGCATTCCTAATAATTAGTTCATAAGTGCAGGAGCTTAACGACAACCAATATAATATTGGGAGAGATTCCCCGGATCTAGACTTCCCCGTACGTGCCCGTATCGACAAAACCAATAATCATGCATCGAATGAGTTAAACAACGCAAGCATTAAGCAAAGAGGAAAAACCCTAACTAATGATGAAAGAAAGCATAGGTCTTAAATAAAAGATGTAAAAACAAATTCCATATATGAGAGCTTCAAAAGATTACATTGATTCCCCAACAAACATACAGAGTTTAGTTCACCATATTCATGGTGAACCTAGATGAATAACAATGAAAGAATGAAAGATAAAACCCTAGAAAGGTGAAGAGGAAGCCTGAGCATCCAAGATCCTCCTTCAAAGGAGTGGAAGAGAGAGTGTTTGCTTCGTTCCAGCCAAAGATACCTAACCCTAGGAAACCCTAAAGCTTATATATTATTCTTAAATTACAGAAAATTAGGTCCAAGCCCATAAAAGTGCCGCTCAGCGGTAAAGTACCGCTCAGCGGTAAGTGCGTGAGTCGTTTCTTCCCCTTAGCGGCCATTTTGCCCCTCAGCGGACCTCCCGTGACTTCCTGAGTGCCGCTTAGCGGTAAACTGCCGCTGAGCGGTGACTTCGGCTTCTCCTTTTGCACTTTTTGATGTCTTTTCTGATTTCATCTCTCTCCTTCTTCACTTCTTTCACCAAATTCACCTTAAAACCTGCACAAAAACACTGAAATCAAGCATAAACCTGTCCAGCTCTCTTATTTCTGAAAATATGAAGAAAAGCATGATTTCAAGCTAGTTTCTAAGTATAAAGGTTGCTTTTAGTATCAATTTTAAGCATGAAAATAACAGTTTTTCAACTGTTATCACAACCCCAAACTTAGAACTTTGCTTGTCCTCAAGAAAACAAGATATAACTCAATCTTCAACCAATTCATATGATGGTTCACTCATTCAAAAAATCCTCTTTTTAGATAAGTAAAAACTTCAATTAAACTTATGACTAAGAGTTCAATCAAGATGTGCACATGCTTTAGTGTTTCACAAAGTCAGTTAATACCCAACAAATGCTCTTTTTCATGAATGACCAATCAATTAAGCATGGATGTTCATGTGCTAATGGAATATTTCCTCACTAGGTTAAGTGTCTCACTCAACACACAAGTGTATAAGAGGTAATCACTCATTCACTCTACTATCACAATGTCACATGAATCAACTTTGCCTTTCATTTTACCACAATCAAAAACATTCACAAGCATGCATCATCACAAGGACTTTTCAATTGCTTATAATGTGGCTGGGCTAACAAGAAAATTGGTTTTTCTGGATCGCAAAATCCTTGAGTTAAGAGAATCATAACACACAATTATTCTTATTTTTCCCAACTTGCCTTTGCATTTGCATTGAGCTTTGCTTCTTTTTCTTTTCTTTTCTTTTTTTCTTTGCATATTCTTACTTTTTAGCTCTTAGCTCAATGCTTTTCCTTTTTCATGTTTTCCTAACAACCCCAAACTTGAACATTTAACAATACCACAAAATATTTTCTACTTAACTCAAGGTAAATATTTTCAATCAAGGGTTTCAGTGTATGTTCAAGGCTAAGGATTCAAAGGATAGAACACAAAGTGTTCTCTTTTAGTGGGCTAACTTTATGAATTTGGCCAATAAAAAGGGTTCCAACAAACGGCCTTGATCATATGATGCAAAACAAGCAATTGATTCAATCATAGAAAACCTGGGCAAAGTCATTCATGTTTCCAAAGTAATAATATTCAATCATACCAAAAACTCTGGAGCTCAAAACCTCACATATAAGCTCATCCACATTTGACATACACATCCTGCTTAATCTCACAATCACAATCATAATATCATGCATTTGTTTACAAAGCTTGTGAATCACCTGTATAAGCATTTTAATGTGCACATCATCTCAACATCAATCAATCAATAAGCATCATTCAGCATTACTTATCACACAATCACAGTTAATAGCAAACCATCATAACAAACCAGGTGTTCAATAGAGTACATCAAACCCTAATCTAAAAACAAAAACAAATAAGTTCAGAAAACTTAAACCACAAAAGCATAATCATATGATAGCATTTATCAGTAAATGCTATCTCAGCTCCTCATCAGTCTGAGTTGTCCTCTGTATCTTCCTCTTCCTCCTCATCTTCATCATCTTCAAATGCATCATCATCATCAGCTTCATCTTCTTCCATCTCTCTAGCTGAAGCTTCAGCTGCTCCAGCTCCTCCTCCATGCACTGGTTCCTCTGGCCAAGCTACCACATTATGGAATTCATCCATAGTTCACCTGTGGGCTGGAGGTGTATCATACATCCCCACAATCATCTCAGCAATGGCCACCTGCCCTTTGTGAATGGACTGCAACTGAGCACCTATAAGAGACATATACATGTCCCTCATCTGGAATGGTTCTGCTTCATGTGTCTCAGCAGATGTCTGGCTCTGTGCTGGTCCTCTCTCTCTACGAGCACGACGTGGTGGAACTGGCTGAGCTGTTTCCTCACCTCCACAATACTGTCTGTAATAAGCCTCATCAATAGCTTTTCTTGGCCTCTCAAATGGTGGAGCAGAAGTGTCCACCCCAGCTATCTTGCAAAGGTGAGTGATCAAAGAGGGATGTCCTAGTGGTGCTTTGTTGTTTGAGGTATTGGCGCACACACTAATCTCATCAGCTATCACATGCCCAATATTAACATTCAAGTTTCTAATAGCACAGTAGATGAATAGTGCCCTGTTGAGAGTAATATCTGACACATGTGAACATGGTTGAATGTTGGCATGAGAAAACGCCATCCAATACTTTGTAAGAGGAGTCAAATCCGTCCTCCTAATGTTAACCACTGAGCCAGATCGATTCCTTTGGAAGTGTCCTCCAGGTATACACAATACTTTCTCCACATCCTCATAATCAGCACCTTTCTCCATGCAAAGAGCAAACTGGCATTGCTCACTAGCCCACACAGTGTCCAGGAAGTTATTGATAGAATGAGGATCATACCTGATAGCCTGGCCTCTGACATAGCCCAAATAATTCTCAGCTGGATAATCACCAATCTTCTTTGCATTGGTGTAAAATTCCTTTACCACAGCTATGTTGGCAGGTGCAGGATAGGTGGCTAGCTTTCCCCAGTCATTCCCTAACACTTGTTCTCCAAATTGAGGAGCAAAGTTAGGTATCATTCCAACCTTTCTCTCCATCAGAAGTCTCCTGTCCTGAACCACCCTAAAGTGTTTCTCATGTTTCCTAGAGAGGAACCTGCTAGAGTGGGGTTGCTCTGGTTCCTTTTCCTTTCTCTTGGTTGCCATGGTTTTCAATCTCTTTCCTGAAGAGGATGTCATTCCTACATTCAAACACAAATACAAAACCACAGAACATGATGTTAATCATTAGTAAAACATAGAACACAACTCCTTTCGAAGCTAAACCACCGCTGAGGGCCAGAATTTCCCCTCAGCGCCACCAGTGCAATAGTCCAGATCACAAAAAACCACAAAAACCAAATCTGGCAGAGTGCTGCTCAGCGGCAGTTTACCCCTCAGCGGTAACTCTGCAGATTTTTGAAAATCTTGTTTTAAAGCTGTCCTAACTCCACCCAAATGCAATTTTCAGTTTTCCAGTCCATAATCATGCAGTTTAATCGGTTCAAACATCAAATATATCATCAAATCATGCATAGAAATCAAAACCCCTAAATATTCATGCTTTGACAATCACATTCAAAATCAAAAACCCTAGAATGAACAAAATGCATTTTACTTACTTGGGTGGAGATACTAGATGCAATGAGAATGTTTCCAATCTAAGATACTCTCTTCCAACCCCAAACTTGAATGGAACACTAGTGAGCAAGTGAGTGGAAGAGAAATTTTCAAGAGGAAAGAATGAAAAGATGTGGAAAACCTTAGAAAAGGTATGTGGGAGTGTTTGTGCAGAGAAGAGCCTGGAAAGAAAACCTAAAACGCAGCTTGGGGTATAAAAATACTCTACTGGGCTCGGGTCCCGCTAAGGGGAACTAAAGCCCATCTGCGAGAGTACCGCTCAGCGGCACTTTAGTGATGTGCTCTTCTCCTTCTTTTCTTAACCTACGTGCCTCCCATACATGCCCCTCACTGGTTCCCTGCAATTCAATGTTTAAAATGCTTATGAAAACCCTACTTAAATAAACAAACAGAAATATTCAATCAACTGGGTTGCCTCCCAGGTAGCGCTTGTTTAACGTCACGAGCCTGACCCAAAATCCACCAGCACCCATCAGTAGGTGCAAAATTTTCTTACCAACACCCATCAGTAGGTGTTACAAACATAGTATCCTTCAGTAGATACTTAACCACCTAGCATCCTTCAGTAGATGCTATCTCCAACAAAATAATTACAAAAATAATGTTCACAAATTAAAAATTACAAAACCAAATCAAAAGTCTTTAAATCCACTGGGTTGCCTCCCAACAAGCGCTCTTTTAACGTCATTAGCTTGACCCAATAAAGTTCAAGTTCCATCTTCTTTATAGTTGATGTTGTCATTCCACCAACTCCTCAGTTGTTTCTTGTGAACTGTCTTGGTCCTTCTAGAATATGGAGACTCTATCTCTATCATCTCCTTCTCTTTAAAGCCCTTCACAACCCACAACTTGTTCTTGATTCTTACAGGTGAGCCAAGTTGGAGTCTTCTTTTCTCCCAGTCACTAGGAATTTCTCCTCCTCTTCCAATATTTTCTTCCTTGGGTACCTGAAACAACAAACAATGGTTACCTGCAACCTTGAGATTTTCATCTTTACGGCTAGTCATGGGTGCATCTTGAAATGCAGCTTTATAACTAGCTTCTTCCTCCTTTGCTTGCGTCTCATCTTTGAAGACGTCTACCACCACTCTCTCCTCTCTGTCCTGGAGCACCACTATACCTTCATTTACATCAATGATAGCTCTGGCCGTTTTCATAAACGGTCTTTCAAGTATGATAGGTATCTTCTCTGTCTCCATCTTCATCACCACAAAGTCTGCTAAGAACTGAAGTTTGCCAACACAAACTATAATGTCCTCTACAATCCCACATGGCTCCTTTGAAGATCCATCGGCCATTACTGTTTTAACCTTTACAGGTTTCACTTTAACATTGCCGATTTGCTCCAGTAAAGAATAAGGTATCAAGTTAACACTTGAACCTAAATCAAGGAGAGATTTCTTTACCTTTTTCTTCCCTATGGTACAAGGGATAGAAAAACTGCTTGGATCTAATGCTTTAGGAGGGAATGACTCTTTTTTAACAGTTATACACTCTTTTGCCTCATCATCTCTACGTCTCTTCTTTGTAGAGATTTCTTCATCAGATTTTGTGTAAACTGTGATTTGCTGTAGAATCTATTCCCAAGGTGCTTCATTATCCACCATTCTAAATAATTCTGTGAAGTCCAGTTGTTTCCCTTGATGGATTGGAAAAGGAAAAGTACTTTTGCTCTCTATGTCTCTTCTCTCTTCTGTATCTAACTCAACTTTATCATCATCAACACTCTTTACCACCTTGCACTCTTCTCTAGGGTTAACCTCAGTATTAGCCCCAAAATTTCTATTTGGCCTTTCTTCCAATTGCCTGGTAATCTGACCCATTTGAATCTCCAAGTTCTTTATAGCAACTTCAGTGCTCTTTTGAGAAGATTCAGTTTTCTATATGAATTGCTGAAGAGTTTCTTCCAACCTTGTTGATCTTTCATTAAGCATAGATAACTGTTGCTAAAAGGTGGGTTGCTGCTGCTGCTTATTATATTGACTAGCTTGCCCAGTTTGTCCTTGACCAATGCTTGGGTGTGGTTTCCACCCTTGATTGTAATTCCCTTGACGGTATGGAAATTGATTGGCCATGAAATTAACGTCCTCTATAGCTTCAACTGGAAAGGCACATTGACCATTGATATGGTCACCTCCACATAATTCGCACAACTGGGTTTGTACCTGTGCAGCAGTTTTCAACTCTTTGGGTAATTGTGCAAGAGTTTTAGTCAGAGTCTCCAGCTGTTGAGTTAGAATTTTATTTTGAGCTAGCATGGCATCATGTGTCTGTAATTGGAGAACCCCTTTTTGTTGCATAGGAGCTCCTCTCTCACTGTGCAGCTCATTATCACTAGTAGCCATGTTTTCTATAATTTCTGTGGCTTCCTCTAGAGTTTTCCATTTAATATTGCCTCCTGCTGAGGCGTCCAACATCATCTTGGTTTGTGAACCAAGCCCTCCAAGGAAAGTTAAGACTACTTCCTATTCTTCAAAGCCATGCGTGGGTGTTTTTCTTAGCAGACTTTTGTATCTATCCCATGCATGCCCCAGTGATTCTTCCATGCCCTGCTTAAATGAAGATATCTCTTGCTTGCCTTTTGTCACCTTTGATTGTGGAAAGTACTTGTTTAAAAACTTTGTTACCACTGCTTCCCACTCTGTGAAACTTCCTTCTGGAAAAGAATTCAACCAAAGCTTAGCATTGCCTCCCAATGAGAAAGGAAACAAGCTAAGTTTGATAGCTTCGTCTGGCACCCCATTAATCTTCACTGTATTGCAAATCTCATTGAATGTAGTGAGGTGCTCATATGGGCTTTCATGAGATAACCCATTGAATTGGTTGCTTTTCACCAGTTGGATCAGTGCTGGTTTGACCTCCATGTTAGCTGCATTGACTCTAGGTCTAGCTATACTGTTAAAGTGCTGAGGTCCAGCTATATTGGTGTAGTCAGCAAGAGTTCTTCTGATATTATTGTTCTCCATATTTTCTGTGCTATGAACAGAACCTTGTGGTGACGGTTGTAATAGAGCTTCCGGAGGAGGGAAAAGTTCTCTAGATGTTCGGATTCTTCTCCTCCGTCTACTCTCGTCTAGACCTTCAAGAAGAGGTTCTGTTGTTTTCTTGCTCCTTGTTCTAATTGCTTCCTGCATGCACAAGAAAACAAAACCCTAGAAAAGATTTGTTAGCACAATAAGATATAGGAGAGGATAAAGATTCAGAAGATAAAAACAGCAAACAGAAAAATACAAATAAAAACAGAAAATAAAATAAAATAAAATAAAATCTAATCTAATCAAATAAAAACCGAAAAAAAAAACAGAAAATAAAAACAGCAATTCAAAATTAAAGTCAAAGATAATCAACAATCACACAAATTAACCAGTTAAACCAGAGTCCCCGGCAGCGGCGCCAAAAACTTGATGGACAAATTTATGAACACCAAAATATGATGTCACAAACTTGTTTTTCAATCGGCAAGTATGACCGAATCGTTCAAGTAATAAACTTGGTAAGACCAAGTATCGTTCTTCCCAAAGGACTCACGGCCTAGTTTAGTTGTGTGGTTTATTGATTAGCTAAGACTCAAAGACGAAATATTTGGATTTTTATATGCAAAAGACGAAAATTATATATGTATGCATGAAGTTTTGATCAATGGCAAAAGCAAAAGATAAACACTTTCAATGAAATATATGTATGAATATGTTGTTGGGGGTCAATTTCATCTTATCCACTCTCATATTTTAGGAATTCAACATTCAAATCATCATTGTTAATGCCACTCTCTAAAGTACCTTTCAAGAAGGCTTCTCCCTAATTACGAGTTCATACAATTCCTAGCATTCCTAATAATTAGTTCATAACTGCAGGAGCTTAACGAGAACCAATATAATATTGGGAGAGATTCCCCGGATCTAGACTTCCCCGTACGTGCCCATATCGACAAAACCAATAATCATGCATCGAATGAGTTAAACAACGCAAGCATTAAGCAAAGAGGAAAAACCCTAACTAATGATGAAAGAAAGCATAGGTCTTAAATAAAAGATGTAAAAACAAATTCCATATATGAGAGCTTCAAAAGATTACATTGATTCCCCAACAAACATACAGAGTTTAGTTCACCATATTCATGGTGAACCTAGATGAATAACAATGAAAGAATGAAAGATAAAACCCTAGAAAGGTGAAGAGGAAGCTTGAGCATCCAAGATCCTCCTTCAAAGGGATGGAAGAGAGAGTGTTTGCTTCGTTCCAGCCAAAGATACCTAACCCTAGGAAACCCTAAAGCTTATATATTATTCGTAAATTACAGAAAATTAGGTCCAAGCCCATAAAAGTGCCGCTCAGCGGTAAGTGCGTGAGTCGTTTCTTCCCCTCAGCGGCCATTTTGCCCCTCAGCGGACCTCCCGTGTCTTCCTGAGTGCCGCTCAGCGGTAAACTGCCGCTGAGCGGTGACTTCGGCTTCTCCTTTTACACTTTTTGATGTCTTTTCTGATTTCATCTCTCTCCTTCTTAACTTCTTTCACCAAATTCACCTTAAAACCTGCACAAAAACACTGAAATCAAGCATAAACCTGTCCAGCTCTCTTATTTCTGAAAATATGAAGAAAAGCATGATTTCAAGCTAGTTTCTAAGTATAAAGGTTGCTTTTAGTATCAATTTTAAGCATGAAAATAACAGTTTTTCAACTGTTATCAGTATGTTGTTGGGGTTATCAATTTCATCTTATCCACTCTCATATACTTTTAGGAATTCATCATTCTTTTCATCAATTGCTAATGCCACTCTCTAAATCACCTTGCAAGAAGGCCTATCCTTAATTACGAGTTCATACAATTCCTAGCATCCCTAATAATTAATTCTGAAGTGCAGAAGCTTAACGGCAACCAACCCTCATATTCCTATGTCTAGGCAATATGCTATTTGGATAAATTCCCCAGATCTAGATTTCCCTGTACGTTCCCATATCGACAAAATCAATAATCATGGCATTGAATGAGTTAAACAATGCAAGCTTTAAGCAAAGACGAAAAACCCTAACTAATGATGAAAGAAAGGATGTATCTTAAAATAAGATGTTAAAAGAAAACTTCCATATATGAGAGTTTCACAAGACTACATTGATTCCCCAACAACAAAACAAGGTTTAGTTCACCATATTCATGGTGAAACTAGATGAACAATAATGAAAGAATGAAAGAGATAGAAAAACCCTAGAAAGAGAATAGGAGAGTTGTGACCATCTCCCAATCTACCCCCAAGGGGTGAAAAGTGTGTTTCTGCTTCCTCCCAGCCAAAGATACAAACCCTAGGACGTCCTAAAGCTTATATACTATTCTAAAAAATACAGAAAATTAGGCCCAAGCCCAAAATAGTTCCGCTCAATGGCAAACTATCGCTCAGCGGTAAGTGCATGAGTTGATTCTTCCCCTCAGCGGCATTTGCACCCCTCAGCGGAGCCAACGAGAGTTCATGAGTGCCGCTGAGCGGTAAACTAGCGCTGAGCGGTACTTGCGGCTTGTCTTTTTTTGCACTTTTGAGTTCTTTTCTGATTCCATCTCTGATGAGTCAATATTTTGTTCACTTCACTTAGTTTATTATACTAGAATTAATCGGGGAATTGTGCTTAAATGTCTGGTATTTTCCCATTTTTCCTAATTGTGCTTAATTTGATCGGAAATTCTTATTTTAACTAATTTGAATTATCTGAGCTTATTGTTTTGCATTATTAATTATGGGAAAATTTTGGATAACTTTTTGGGACATTAGAAAGCTAAATGAGAAATGGAAATTGAGCCAATGCATCTTAGCCATTTTTATTTTCGCTGGCTGCCGCGTGAATGTTGTGTCAACTTGTGTGTCTTCGTTTGAGTTCAATTCTTATCCGTTTTCCATGCAATTTTTTTTCATAGTTTCGTCTGGATGTCTATTTTAACATATAGTTTTTACTTTGTTCAAATTCATTCTGTGCTGTTCCCAGTATTTATTTTACTCTCATATGTCAGTCCAGTGATTACTGCTGTTTGTGTCAACTTGTGTGTCTTCGTTTGAGTTCAATTCTTATCCGTTTTCCATGCAATTTTTTTTCATAGTTTCGTATGGATGTCTATTTTCACGTATAGTTTTTATTTTTTTCAAATTCGTTCTGTGTTGTTCCCAGTATTTTTTTTACTCCCCTATGTCATTCAAATGCTTGCTGTTTGAGTGATTTTTGATCTGTTGCATTGTTTGCTTGTTGTTTAGTAATTGTGGTGGCTGGAATTGATCATTGGATGATGCTAAGACCTCCCAACACTCTTAACCAAGTCCTTTAATTCTTGAATTTTAAGAAGCAAAATGGAAGGGCCCACATAGAAGCACATGGTCCAGCCGAGAAAATGAATTGGAGGTGCTGCCACGTTTTCTTGGAAGTGTCACAGCCCACACGCTGGCAGCAAGGGGTGCACATAGAAGCTGGATTCATTTGGGAAGAGGCACTTACGGCCTTGATCCAGCAAGAAGAGAAGAACACACACGGAACTAGGTCTCCACGGGAATTGAAGCACACGGCCCACACTTAGGAGGTGGCATCCAGCAAGGGGCAGCCACGTTTGCAGCAGCGTGGGGTGGTCCAGCGAAATTGGGGGGTGCATTCAAGAAAGCAGCAACGTGAACCAGGTCCAGATGTCGTAGCAGTTTGGAAGGAGGGCAACACACGGCCCTTGAGTAGACACACGTCCTGCAGGTTTAAGGAGAGCCGCCACCCTTGAGGGCATCATCTTTCATTTAGAAAAAGAAGGCACTGTTACGGGATGGAGAATGGTTGAGCTGGATGGTGTAGGAGGTGCTGCACGTTGAGCTGGATGCAACAGTGGTGCTGGTTCAAGAGGGCAGTGAGTGAGAGAGAGCTGGAGGGAGGATACGGAGAGGAATGGAGTTCACGGGAAGGAGCTGGCTGGATGGTCTAGGAGCAGCTGCAGCTCATTTTGGTCTTTGGTGTTTTGAGCGTTAGATTTTATGGGATGAAAAGAAGAGCTGAAGTTTTTATTTTTCTTCTACTGAATCTCATTACCTTTTTCATTTGGTTTTTATGTAAACTGTTGATTGATGTTTAAATGACTGGGTTGGACACGAAAGAAAAGGAGGCAGCAGCCGCACCTTATTCTTTTAATGTGTTGAAATTTTTCTGAATGCACACTGTTACGTAGCACAACATTTCCATGTCCAGAGAGTAGCTACCACTTGAGTACATTGAATTTTTCTTTGGGAAATGTTGATTTATCATAGAAGAAGCGGTGCATTCAGCTTTTCAAGTGCTGCCCCATTTCTCTGTTTGCATTTAATGCTTAGCTTGCATCTTAAATTGGTTCACACGGTTACATTCCAGCTGAATGGGTTTCCAAGTTACAATGTGTTTTTGAATTATTAGCTTGAATGTTACAATTTTCTTTTTATTTTATTTAATTCTTTTTTTTGCTGCAATGGTACTTTGTCTGGATTAGCAATTGCACCCAAATTGTTCACGTCTTGCATTTCCATGAAGTTAGATGCATTTGGTGATTCCTCGTTTGCATTAAATTGTTCAAGGAATGTAGAAGAAGTGCACACGGATGTTGTTACGTATGGAAAAACATTTTCTTTGAATTGTCTTTTATTCTCTTTTAGTTCTAAAAAGGTCTATTTACATTGTGTTGATGTTTGAATCGGTAGTAATTTTTATTTTACAATTTCCAAGCTTTATTCCAATGTGCATTTAATTTGTTAGCTCAACATTGTCATTTGAATAGTTTGAATTGTGTTTGGATATTTATCTGTTACAGTGTTCGATTTAATGTCTTCATGCATTTTAATGCTTTCACGTATATTCGGTTGTGTTTAATTTTCATTTTTAATTTCTTCATTTGCATTCACAAACCTTTCACAAAACCCCCCCCACTACGTGTTGATCCGAGACTGAACCAAATTTGGTCCTTGAGAGACGACCTAGGAGTCACTTCCTAGTACTGTACTGCATTCTTTTATGCACAACTTTTGTTGGGAGGTGCGACCCTCTCATCAAAATGGCGCCGCTGCCGGGGAGCAACGGTTCGGTCTTAGGTTTTTGTTGTGTTTGTGTGTGTTGTGTTTTGTCTTGTGTTGTGATGTGATGTGATGTGATGTTCTGTTTTGTGTGTGCGTGTTGCATGTATAAATGTGTGGTGTTTTATTTGTTTCGTGATTTTTAGTATTCTTCTTTTTCCATGTCTACCTATTTTGATTTCGTGAACACTGCTTGTTTTGCTAGTGCCTCTGATTATGATTCTCCTTCTGCATGTTACTCTGATTGTAATTCATATTCTGCTGATTTCTATGTTGAGAACAATACGACTCATCCTCTAATTTCTGAGAGTGCTCTTTGTGAGCCGGTTTCACTTAAGGAGGATGATCTTCATTGCGATCTCACCCCTGGACTGATACATTTGCTGCCTAAGTTTCATGGTTTTGCAGGAGAATGCCCACACAGACATTTGGAGGAGCTCCACATCATGTGCTCTTCAATGAAGCCTCCAGATGTCCCTCTTGATTACATTTTCTTGAGCGCATTTCCGCATTCATTACAAGGAGCAGCTAAGGATTGGAAAGACTCGCTTCCTCTGAGATCCGTTACCGATTGGGGATATCTTGAGCATCAGTTTCTGAGCAAATTTTCCCTTGTGCAATATGCTTACAGCAACGATCTTGGATGGAATGACCCTACTTTGGGATGGTATAATGCTCCACAGCATCAATATCAAGAACCACCATTCCAGAGTACTTTCATGCCTCCACCAGTCCAGCAATATCAGAGTCAGCAATATGATGCTCCTGCCCAAATAGCTCCTCAGCCTTCTACTTCTGAGCCTACATTGCAGGAGTTGTTGGAGCAGATGACCATGCAGAACCTTCAGTTTCAACAAGAGAACATGCAGTTCCAGCAAGAAATAGGAGCTGCCATTCAGAGTATGACTGATCAGATAGGGCAGATGGCCACTCAACTCACTGAGGAACAGTCTCAAGATTCAGAGTTACCATTTCAGACTGTTCAGATTCCAGATGATGATGATAGTGGCATCAACATAGAAGATGGGGAGAAGAGTCATGAGCTTACTACTGCGCCACATACTTTCCCACCTTCAGATGGTCCCACTCTTGCACCTGAGGAGACCGAGAAAGATTTTGAGGACCAGGCATATATGAGCAACATTTGTGAGCCAGGTAGACCATTTTCATCTTTCACCACTTTTCCAAGCTTTAGAGAAGTGAAGGTAAGCATACCTCAATTTGATTATTCTGTTGATGATTATGCTGTTGAGGGGTATGTTGATAATTATACTGTTGATGAGCATGTTTTTAATTCTCCCTCTGTTCATGATGAGAACCACTTTTTTGCTACCACATCTGAATATTTATTCTCCATGCACTGAACATGAATCTTAGCCTGTTATTGATATCGTTTCTACATCTGAAATTGATTCATGTTCTGAGGCTGTATCTGAGGTTCAACCTGTTACACTGAGATTGGGTGTTATACCCCTGCATGTTATTTCTTTGGAACCACATTGCACTAACCATGTTACAGGAGGTACACATATATTTAACCAACAAACGCCCACGGTGGAAGACAAAGGTGCTCACATACGCAACAGTTTGAAGATCAATAGACACCGGCCGAACCCGCTCATCAACAATCCTTGCTTCTTAGATCCAGCTGTGGAAGACATTTCCCTGCTCGATCAAATATGGAGGATGAAGCAGTTCTTCCTCAAAACTTCCTTGCTGGATCCTGTGGTGGACGACATCTCCCTGAAAGTCCAAAATTGGCAACTGCCACCATGATCAGGGGAGTTTTCTTTCTCTCTTCTCCCCCTTTCCCTACTTTTATTGCACTTGTCCATGATCTGTTGACTGTTTTGATTTCTGATCTTATGCTTATGACACATTGAGGACACTGTGTAGTTTAAGTGTGGTCTATTGGGGGAGATTCTGATTTTTCTTTGTTAATTTTTGTTTTCTGTGTTAAATTTTTTCTTTTCTAGGTAGTTTTTGTTTTGTCTGGTGTACAGTTTTACATGTTTCTCTTGATTTCTGGACTTTGTTTAGGTTGTAGACTTGACCTTCACTTCACTGATACTTGGCTTGAAATCCTTGCTTTTCTTTGCTTGAGAAGATGATTATGATGTTTGAGAGGTTGATTTGATTGTGACATAAATTACCTTGTGTGAGATTTGAGCCACTTGATGTTCTTTCTTGTGTGTGATATGTCTCTTGATTGCTTGCACATATGCCTTGGCTTGACTCTTGTTGATAATTCTTGATTGATATGCATGTTTGGAAGTGATAAGGGCACTTTTGTTTTTGAGCCTCTCTAGCCAAATAAGCTTACCTTGTTCTGATTCTTTGAAAACCCTTTTGAGCCTATACTTTCCTCATTTCTTTGTTTTGAAGCTCATACACTAGCTCTAAGTGAAAAACCATGATTACCTTAACCTTAGGAAATTTTGGAGCTTTGGAAGTGTTTTGGGAACAAGTGTGGTCTCCTTAGGGATTTTTATGAGTTGGCTAGTTGGTTCCTCTTCTTATTTTGTGTTCAGAAATATGATTTATATCTCATCTCTTATAGTTGTGTGCTAAAGAGAGAAAAGAAAAGAGACAGGATGAAAAAAAAAATAGAGAAAAATGAGAAAAAAAAAAATTTAAAAAAAAAATATTTTGTGAATAATGGAGTCAAGAAGAGGATTGAATTAGAGGTCTGGGTGTGATTTGACTGTGTTTACACTTGTTCCCCATTGCTCCTCTATTTCTTTTGGTTTGTAGCTTCTCATCCATATTTATCCTACCTTGTCCTTGGCCCCATTTCACCCATAAAAGACCTTTTGATTTGAACATGCATATGTTTTGAGTGTTGATATTAGAGGTTTGCCAAGTCTGTTGTTGTTTGCTTTCTTGAGTGCATTGAGTTGAAATTCTTTACCTTATACACTTGAGAGATACAGTGATAGTGCATCTGTGAGGTTCTGTTGCTTTTGATTCACCTCTTGAGCTGATTGATCATTTTGCCATGTCTTGAATTGATTGGATGATTTCATGAGTATCTGCTTTCTCTGATTCATTCTGTGTTGGAAATGTCTACTTCTTTTCTCTGTCCAGATTTCTTGAGGACTGTGTAAATTCTGTTTGTTTCCTTGCGAGTCTTTGTTTTCGGTGTGCTAAGTTTGTGTCATACCCTAGATGTCCTTGGAACTGTTCCCTGATCTGCGTCTTGATTTTGCCCAGGAGTGCAAAAGACTAAGTGTGGTCTATTTTGATGAGTCAATATTTTGTTCACTTCACTTAGTTTATTATACTAGAATTAATCGGGGAATTGTGCTTAAATGTCTGGTATTTTCCCATTTTTCCTAATTGTGCTTAATTTGATCGGAAATTCTTATTTTAACTAATTTGAATTATCTGAGCTTATTGTTTTGCATTATTAATTATGGGAAAATTTTGGATAACTTTTTGGGACATTAGAAAGCTAAATGAGAAATGGAAATTGAGCCAATGCATCTTAGCCATTTTTATTTTCGCTGGCTGCCGCGTGAATGTTGTGTCAACTTGTGTGTCTTCGTTTGAGTTCAATTCTTATCCGTTTTCCATGCAATTTTTTTTCATAGTTTCGTCTGGATGTCTATTTTAACATATAGTTTTTACTTTGTTCAAATTCATTCTGTGCTGTTCTCAGTATTTATTTTACTCTCATATGTCAGTCCAGTGATTACTGCTGTTTGTGTCAACTTGTGTGTCTTCGTTTGAGTTCAATTCTTATCCGTTTTCCATGCAATTTTTTTTCATAGTTTCGTATGGATGTCTATTTTCACGTATAGTTTTTATTTTTTTCAAATTCGTTCTGTGTTGTTCCCAGTATTTTTTTTACTCCCCTATGTCATTCAAATGCTTGCTGTTTGAGTGATTTTTGATCTGTTGCATTGTTTGCTTGTTGTTTAGTAATTGTGGTGGCTGGAATTGATCATTGGATGATGCTAAGACCTCCCAACACTCTTAACCAAGTCCTTTAATTCTTGAATTTTAAGAAGCAAAATGGAAGGGCCCACATAGAAGCACATGGTCCAGCCGAGAAAATGAATTGGAGGTGCTGCCACGTTTTCTTGGAAGTGTCACAGCCCACACGCTGGCAGCAAGGGGTGCACATAGAAGCTGGATTCATTTGGGAAGAGGCACTTACGGCCTTGATCCAGCAAGAAGAGAAGAACACACACGGAACTAGGTCTCCACGGGAATTGAAGCACACGGCCCACACTTAGGAGGTGGCATCCAGCAAGGGGCAGCCACGTTTGCAGCAGCGTGGGGTGGTCCAGCGAAATTGGGGGGTGCATTCAAGAAAGCAGCAACGTGAACCAGGTCCAGATGCCGTAGCAGTTTGGAAGGAGGGCAACACACGGCCCTTGAGTAGACACACGTCCTGCAGGTTTAAGGAGAGCCGCCACCCTTGAGGGCATCATCTTTCATTTAGAAAAAGAAGGCACTGTTACGGGATGGAGAATGGTTGAGCTGGATGGTGTAGGAGGTGCTGCACGTTGAGCTGGATGCAACAGTGGTGCTGGTTCAAGAGGGCAGTGAGTGAGAGAGAGCTGGAGGGAGGATACGGAGAGGAATGGAGTTCACGGGAAGGAGCTGGCTGGATGGTCTAGGAGCAGCTGCAGCTCATTTTGGTCTTTGGTGTTTTGAGCGTTAGATTTTATGGGATGAAAAGAAGAGCTGAAGTTTTTATTTTTCTTCTACTGAATCTCATTACCTTTTTCATTTGGTTTTTATGTAAACTGTTGATTGATGTTTAAATGACTGGGTTGGACACGAAAGAAAAGGAGGCAGCAGCCGCACCTTATTCTTTTAATGTGTTGAAATTTTTCTGAATGCACACTGTTACGTAGCACAACATTTCCATGTCCAGAGAGTAGCTACCACTTGAGTACATTGAATTTTTCTTTGGGAAATGTTGATTTATCATAGAAGAAGCGGTGCATTCAGCTTTTCAAGTGCTGCCCCATTTCTCTGTTTGCATTTAATGCTTAGCTTGCATCTTAAATTGGTTCACACGGTTACATTCCAGCTGAATGGGTTTCCAAGTTACAATGTGTTTTTGAATTATTAGCTTGAATGTTACAATTTTCTTTTTATTTTATTTAATTCTTTTTTTTGCTGCAATGGTACTTTGTCTGGATTAGCAATTGCACCCAAATTGTCATTTGAATAGTTTGAATTGTGTTTGGATATTTATCTGTTACAGTGTTCGATTTAATGTCTTCATGCATTTTAATGCTTTCACGTATATTCGGTTGTGTTTAATTTTCATTTTTAATTTCTTCATTTGCATTCACAAACCTTTCACAAAACCCCCCCCCCCCACTACGTGTTGATCTGAGACTGAACCAAATTTGGTCCTTGAGAGACGACCTAGGAGTCACTTCCTAGTACTGTACTGCATTCTTTTATGCACAACTTTTGTTGGGAGGTGCGACCCTCTCATCAATCTCTATCCTTCTTCACTTTTTTCATCAAATTCGCCTTAAAACCTGCATAAAACACTGAAATCAAGCATAAACCTGTCTAACTCTCTTATTCCCAAAAATATAAACAAAAGCATGATTCCAAGCTAGTTTCTAGGTGTTAAAGGTTGCTTTTAGTATCAATTTTAAGCATGAAAATAACAACTTTTTAACTGTTATCAATAAACTTTTGAGGCGGTGTGGGACTAATGAAGAAGCAGAAGGAATTCTCTGGCACTGCCATGACTCACCCTATGAAGGACATTTCAATGGGGAAAGAACAACAACAAAAGTTCTCCAGTAAGGTTTTTATTGGCCTACTTTATTTAAAGATGCTCATAATCATGCCAGGAATTGTGACAAGTGTCAAAGAACTCGGACTATTTCAAGACGTCATTAGATGCCTTTACAAGGCATTTCAGAGGTTGAAGTCTTTGATTGCTGGTGTATTGATTTTGTAGGACCATTTCCATCATCTTTCAATAATGAATACATTTTGGTGGCAGTGGACTATGTGAGCTGATGAGTCAATATTTTCTTGACTTCACTTAGTTTATTGTACCGGATTTAATTAGGGAATTGTGTTTAAATGTCGAGTATTTCTCCATTTTTGCTAATTATGCTTAATTTGACCAGAAATTCTTATTTTAATTAATTTGAATTATCTGAGGCTAATTATTTGCATTATTAATTGTATGGACATTGTTGGATAATATTTTGGGACTTAAAGAGAAATGTCACATCAATTATATTTTAAGCTAAAATGAGTGAGGAGGTGTGAATTTCATATTTGGGGGTGCACTTGGAGAGGTGCATGCTGCTGGCTGAAAAGAAATGAGGACATCACGGCCCAACAAAATAATTTTGGAGAGCATTATTCCAGCGTTGAAAAAGTTGCTGGATCAAGAGCAGCACATGTCCACGGTCCAGCAAGGGAAGAGGCCTTCATTCGGAGGTCCAACAAGTTTGGAATTAGAGAGGCATCTTGGCTTTTCTTTGAGCACAAAAGGAAGCGGTCCACCACAACAGCTTGGGGGTGCACACAACAATAATAAGCAGCGTCCATCACGACCCACAAGAAAGAAGCACACGCGGACATCAGGATTCACTTGGGCTAATTTCATGGATGTGAAGGAGTGTCCAACATACACGTTCACCAGCTGCCACCTAGGAGGAATTTTATTTGGTTTAAATGAAGAAGCGGATGGAATGAGAAGTGGGCAGCCGCCCCCACACGGCTCACAATGGAAAAGGGTGCATCAATTGGAAAGAGGAGAGTCCAGCCTTCACACGGGCTGCAAGCAATAAGCAGCACATCCACCAAAAAGGAGAGCTCACGTCCAGCAGCTTGGAGAGGAAACACGGTCCAGCAAGCAAGATTTGGAGCATCCACGCGGACTCACATGGAAGTGGTGTGTGCATGGAGAGAAAGGGTGTGACGGACAGCAGCATGTGGTGGCAAAGGTAGAAGCAGCAAGCATGGGAGGCACCACGCGTCCAGCTTTTGAGCAGGTGCGGCACGTCATGGCCCATTGATGGAAAAATTTATGAACACCAAAATATGATGTCACAAACTTGTTTTTCAATCGGCAAGTATGACCGAATCGTTCAAGTAATAAACTTGGTAAGACCAAGTATCGTTCTTCCCAAAGGACTCACGGCCTAGTTTAGTTGTGTGGTTTATTGATTAGCTAAGACTTAAAGACGAAATATTTGGATTTTTATATGCAAAAGACGAAAATTAAATATGTATGCATGAAGTTTTGATCAATGGCAAAAGAAAAAGGTAAACACTTTCAATGAAATATATGTATGAATATGTTGTTGGGGTCAATTTCATCTTATCCACTCTCATATATTTTAGGAATTCAACATTCAAATCATCATTGTTAATGCCACTCTCTAAAGTACCTTTCAAGAAGGCTTCTCCCTAATTAAGAGTTCATACAATTCCTAGCATTCCTAATAATTAGTTCATAAGTGCAGGAGCTTAACGACAACCAATATAATATTGGGAGAAATTCCCCGGATCTAGACTTCCCCGTACGTGCCCGTATCGACAAAACCAATAATCATGCATCGAATGAGTTAAACAACGCAAGAATTAAGCAAAGAGAAAAAACCCTAACTAATGATGAAAGAAAGCATAGGTCTTAATTAAATGATGTAAAAACAAATTCCATATATGAGAGCTTCAAAAGATTACATTGATTCCCCAACAAACATACAGAGTTTAGTTCACCATATTCATGGTGAACCTAGATGAATAACAATGAAAGAATGAAAGATAAAACCCTAGAAAGGTGAAGAGGAAGCCTGAGCATCCAAGATCCTCCTTCAAAGGGGTGGAAGAGAGAGTGTTTGCTTCGTTTCTGCCAAAGATACCTAACCCTAGGAAACCCTAAAGCTTATATATTATTCGTAAATTATAGAAAATTAGGTCCAAGCCCATAAAAGTGCCGCTCAGCGGTAAAGTACTGCTCAGCGGTAAGTGCGTGAGTCGTTTCTTCCCCTCAGCGGCCATTTTGCCCCTCAGCGGACCTCCCGTAAGCTCCTGAGTGCCGCTCAGCGGTAAACTGCCGTTGAGCGGTGACTTCGGCTTCTCCTTTTGCACTTTTTGATGTCTTTTCTGATTCCATCTCTCTCCTTCGTCACTTCTTTCACTAAATTCACCTTAAAACCTGCACAAAAACACTGAAATCAAGCATAAACCTGTCCAGCTCTCTTATTTATGAAAATATGAAGAAAAGCATGATTTCAAGCTAGTTTCTAAGTGTAAAGGTTGCTTTTAATGTCAATTTTAAGCATGAAAATAACAGTTTTTCAACTGTTATCACCCATCAGCTCACAATGGAGTCCAGCAAACATCAACGCAGAAAGCAGCAGGGCATGGGGCACGCAGAGTAGGTCCAAAAAGCTGGAAAAGAGAGCAGGTTAGGGACCTTTATATTTTGAAGTGAAGAGCCGCCACGGGAGAAGAGGATGATATTCTGAATTGAAAGCACACAAAGAAGAGGATGGTTATTGAATAGAGGGCACACAGCAGCCGAGATTAAGGGAGGAATTTGATTACATCAAAAATGTAAGTCCAGAGAGGCTTGGAGAAAGTGGTGTCATGTCCTGAAGAAAGCACACGTCCAACGTTAGTGTAACGGTGACTCATGAATCAATTTCTTTTGGGTTTTCTAGTAGCACATTTCATTTTTAATGCACGAAAGTGAATATAGCTATCACGTCCAACTTTAGTAGGAGGAGGGTTAAATTTGGGCTTTTAGAAAAGCGCTGACTCGTTGCATTTTTATTCTACTCTTCAAGCATTTATTTTTTTCTTTTAAGTATTGTTTAATTGATGGAGGTGCAGCGGGTTAAGGTGTACACGGTTTGCTACAAGATTTCCTTACTTTCTTTTCACAAGATTTCCTTACTTTCTTTTCACTTTATTCATGCTGGAACATTGATTTTTATATTTTACATGTGGAATACATTTAGCTTTAAATGCATCTAATGTTTTAAAGTTATTTTCACTTGTTCAACAATTGCAATTTAGTTTACTGTTAACGCATTTTCTATGTGTCATTTTCGTGATGAACTGCTTTTGATGTTTAGCTTACTCGTTGCATTGAAATGGATTCAGGCACTTTTGTATTTTGTTTTATTCCAAGGCGTTTTAAGTGTTTCAGTTTACTGTTTTCATTGACTTTAATGTTGTCTATTATGTTCGGCTTCTTTATCTTCTCGCATTTCCAATTTCCTCACTTGCTTTAGAGACCGTTCGGTCTCAATGTAGAACCGTTTGGTCATCTGTAGGACAGTTCGGTCTTCATGCTTTGTTCATTTATTTCAGTGTTTCCCTTTTGTTTGGTTGTCTTTAATTTTCAGTTACAATTTAGTTCATTTCTAATCACAAAAACACTTCCAAACCCCCAACTACGTGTTTGACTTAAGACTCGAACCACATTTATTGGTCCTTGAGAGACGACCTAGGAGTCACTTCCTAGCACAATACTGCATTTATATTGCACATCAAATTTGTATGGGCCGTGACAGCCGCATCATGAGCAAATGGGTAGAAGCATTGGCGTGTCCCAAAAATGATGCCCGCACTGTGATTAAATTTCTAAAGAGGCAGATCTTTTCATGCTTTGGAACTCCTATAATTCTTATTAGTGATGGAGAATCTCATTTTTGTAATTAACAGCTAGAAAAGGTGATAACAGTTGAAAAACTGTTATTTTCATGCTTAAAATTGATACTAAAAGCAACCTTTAACACTTAGAAACTAGCTTGAAATCATGCTTTTGTTTATATTTTTGGAAATAAGAGAGCTGGACAGGGTTATGCTTGATTTCAGTGTTTTATGCAGGTTTTAAGGTGAATTTGATGAAAGAAGTGAAGAAGGATAGAGATGGAATCAAAAAAGAACTCAAAAAGTGCAAAAGAAGAGAAGTCGCAAGTACCGCTCAGTGCCAGTTTACCATTGAGCGGCACTCATGAACTCCCGTTGGCTCCGCTAAGGGGTGCAAATGCCGCTGAGGGGAAGAATCAACTCACGCACTTACCGCTGAGCGGTAGTTTTCCGCTGAGCGGCACTATTTTGGGCTTAGGCCCACTTTTCTGTAATATTTCGAATAGTATATAAGCTTTAGAACTTCCTAGGGTTTGTATCTTTTACAGAGTACGAAGCAAACACTCACTTTTCCACCCCTTGGAGGAAGATCTGGGATGCTAAGGCTACCTACTAAACTTTCTAGGGTTCTATCTTTCATTCTTTCATTATTGTTCATCTAGTTTCACCATGAATATGGTGAACTAAACTTTGTATGGTTGTTGGGGAATCAATGTAATCTTTTGAAGCTCTCATATATGGAATTTGTGTTTAAACATCTTATTTTGAGATACATGCTTTCTTGCATCATTAGTTAGGGTTTTTCCTCTTTGCTTAAAGCATGCACTGTTTAACTCATTCGATGTCATGAATATTGATTTTGTCGATATGGGAACATACGGGGAAATCTAGATCCGGGGAAATTCTCCCAATAGCATATTGCCTAGACATAGGGATATGAAGGTTGGTTGCCTTTAAGATTCTGTGCTTTAGAATCAATTATTAGGGATGCTAGGAATTGTATGAACTCGTAATTAAGGATAGGCTTTCTTGCAAGGTGATTTAGAGAGTGACATTAACATTGATGAAAAGAATGATGAATTCCTAAAGTATATGAGAGTGGATAAGAAGAAATTGATTACCCCAACAACATACTCATCCATCTAATTCGTTCAAGTGTTTGTGTTCCTCTTTTCCATTGATCAAAACTCATGCATACTTATTGTCTTTTGCATTTGAAACCTGAAGAATTTGTTCATAAGTGATAGACGGGGCCCAAGCCCAATTAGTTCAGTGTAGGATTTCTTTTACTTTTATTAAAACATGTGTAAAAGGTGCTAGGCATGTGCTAGATAGGAGGGACTTTTAGTCCTATATATAGACATGTCACCACCTCTTGTAAGATACTTTTGAGAATAGTGAATTAAACTTTCTGTAGAGAGAACTCCAGAAATTAATTCCCTTGAAAGTCAAAGCTAGAGAATCCCAAAGGATCTCCTCTAGCCACCTTCCATTCACACTTCATTTTTCATTTTTCATTTACACTCCAGAACTCTCTTACCTCCACGTAATCATTGGTTTCTCCACTCTACTCCAGCCGCGTGGATTGACTACTCCATCACTGCCACGCGAGCTTAGTCCTCGCGAGTTTCCATCAGCACAACACTGCATCTTCATTTCGCGAATCTTCATCTACTTCACTCTCGAGAGAGAGCTCTTCCACCACGAACCACACTGTCATCGTAGAACCTCACCTTTCTCGCCGATTAAATGACTTCTCCACCGTTCAAAGCCGCTTCCGCCTCAAACCCTAGGTTTTCACCGATTAATCATCCAAACCTAGGGTTCTTAGTTCTTCTGCTGTTTCCGCTGCTTCATTTGCTTCTTCTGCTTCTTTTCGCTGCGCATCGATGTCAAGGAGGCCTCGAGGAGTCCAGATCTCTCAAGTTTCGTTTTCTCCTCGGAGCGTCGCCTATCAAGTGGTAATCAGAGCTCAGGTTCTCCACGCTTCGAAAGTTAAGTATCTCTCCATTGATTCGCGTCTCTGATCTGAGTTTAATTTTCTTGCGTTGTTATGAAATTCACGAGTTGTTTCGATTCTATCTTGATCTTATTCATTCGTGTTGAATCTCTTCAATATTCGTGTTGTTCATTATGATTCCTTCTCTGTCTTGTGTTGATTCATGTGTTTTTGGTCTTGATCTGTTCATTAGGTTTCTGCTTGAGTCATTTCTTGTATGCTAACCTTGTTTTGGTTATGTCTTTCATCATCTTAATCGGTCCAAAATTTTGTTTGAGTCATTTTATTTGAGCATCAATTCTGTTTTGTCATAGTTGTCATGTTAGTTGATTTTTTCTTGTTCATAACTTCAAGTTGTACTTCTTAATTGAGTTGTGTTTGTGGTGATCTGGTTGTATGTTCAATGTGCATACCGTATGAGCTATGACATTCAATACTGAGAGCTCGGATGCATGAAATGAGCAGCAGATCTGATTTGAATTTTCTGTTGTGAACTTCTGGTTTTAATAAGCTGTTGAATCTGAACATTGAAGCTATTCTGCACTTTTAAAATTGAGCTGGAATGCTGAGATGACTAGTAACAAAGTGCCAACCAGAAAAGTTGTGATATGCTCAGCATTAGCTTGGTTGTTAGTGTGAAAATCACAGCAGAGATTACTTGCAAGCAGTAGGCCGAACTGCATATTTCTTTGCTTGAGTCCTTTTTGTGTTTTTAAATCTGTTTGGCATTTAGATCATTGCTGGACATCTTGCATTAATCTTCTAGTGTTTTGTTCCAGATTTAATACATATTCTTGTGTCCAGAAAACTGTGAGAAAGCTTTTTGAATCATTGAGTCAAATTTGGGTGAGTTCATTTGCTTGTTTTAAATGAATGTGGGGGGCTGGAACATCAAAATTATGAAGTAATTTGTTTCTGCATTATTAAGCTGTTTAAAACAGTTTGAAGTATGCATTAAACTTACTGATGCAAAAATAGTATGAGTTCTAGCTGCCATACATATTTTCATGCTTTAAACCACCATATTTTTGACATGTTTCATTCACAAGTTGCTGCAGCAGATGTATAATTCTGATTCTGGTTTTGAGCGTTGTAATTGGATTGTAGCAAAAGGAATGGTCACATTATCTATAGCCTAAAAATATTCTTCAAAAGATCAAGAAAAAGTTCTGAAAAGCCAAATAGGCCTGTGCAATCCATATTTTAAAAAAAAAAAAAAACTAAAACACAGAATCAGACTTTGGAAACTGGACCTAGGTTTATCTTTGGCAGTCCAGCAGCTTCTTGTTTGTCTTTTCTTGCTTTAAAAATCTGATCTAGCTCTATTCATTAAGTTCCATTTGAGTGCTCACTTTGATCAAAAGCTGTGTTTCTTGCTTGTCAGTTGATTGATTATCTAGTTTGTCTGCAATGTATGTGCAATCTACTCTGCCCATCTTTAATTGAAGCTTTTCATTGCTTATTTCATCTGGTCTAGAGTTTCCTTGAGAAGAGTTTAATCTGCTGTTATTTCCATTACCTTATGATTTGTTTTGTCCTTCACTTTACCTTGTTTATCCTAGCCTTTTTCCTGATTGAGAAATCTGATTCCATTCTGGTTTTTGGGATTTGAAAGAAGGTAAGTGTGAATGGTAGCATATTAGGTGGTGGTGATCCACAGGATTCTATGGCCTAGACTGAAAATTTCTCTTTTACACCTTTCATTTGAGTGTTTTAAATTTTTAAAGAGAAACCTCAGTGCTGTGAGCTTAGTAAGGCTAATTTAGCCTAAATTCCTTGGCATTTGCAAGAGAGTTCAGTTTCATTTAACCATTTGTTGATTGTGTTCATGGTGCAGGAAAAGAAATTGGAGTAATTAGATTGGAGCAACTGTGATTTGTTGCAACTGCAACTGCAATCAGTGTTGTTTTAATTGATTATTGATTTCCTGGTGATGCTATTTTTGCTTGTGAATGTTTAAACTGTTATTGCACTCATTTTAGTTTCAAGCATTGCCTGCTGAATTCATTGATATACTCACTGTTTTGAAAATGAATTGTTGATTTCATGGTTTAATTGGGCATGTTGAATGTTGACTCTGATTTGATAAAGACATATGGGAACTTGGTAGATGCATAGGAATTACAAATAATGTGCTGATTGTTTTATGAGCATTTCTAGAATTGCAACAACACTGTTTTTAAAACTGCCAATTTCTGATTTGCCTCACATTACTCTGTCCATTGATTTGATTAGCATGGTCCACTGATTTCTGAATTAGTTTAGGACATTGTTCTTGACTAGTTTGGTCCACTGTTTCTGCCCAGTGTAATTCACTGATTTTTTCTGAAAAGGCTGCTCTTGTCATAATCAGTTGTGCATCAAATTGTTTTTTTTTAATTGCCAATGCACACTCCAGTTTTAGGAAGTGATTAAAGCACCTAAATTTCTAGTTTTAACTTGGTGATTGAATTAATTAGATGGTTAAATTCTGCATTGAATTATATCCAATCTGAAGTTAATTCACTGTCCATTTGCACTTGCTGGATTTTGTTGAGATTTATGTGTGCAGAGCTGATGTGAATGAATCATTAGTTCAGCAGAATATTACTGCAGAAACAGTAGCAGAAAAAAACCTCAGTGTGGAGCTTGGAACAGGCTAGAAACAACCATTCAAACAGGGAAGTTGCCTAATTTACCTTTTGTTATGAATTGATATTTTGTTTTAGCTTGTAAGTGATGTAAGTGATAATATTGAATGAATATCCTGCTGATTTTGGTTGAAAATTAACTATGCAGAATATTTGGAACCGTTTGAGAGCAAATAGGAATGATACTTGAGAGTTTAGCTTGAGCAGAAATTTACTGAGAAGACAAAAACCTAAGCACTTCATGTGGAAGCTTTGAACTGAAGGGAGTTATTTACTTTAATTGCTTCTGATTGTTTACATTGCTTTGGTTTAAAATTGTTCATTGTGGACTGCATGAACTGCTGATTTAGTGTGAATTTTCTGTGTAGTTTGGGAAAAGCAATATTGATGGTACTGTAGCATATTGTAAATTGTGAGCTGTTTCAGTGAAGACAGTAGCAGCCATCTGAACTAAAGGGAGTTTCTTTTATCTCAAATTGCTTTTGATATGCTTAAATTCTTTAGTATGGCCTGCAATCATTAGGATTAGAATTGTTTGATCTGCTGATTTAGTTGGAATTGTGTGTGCAGTATAAGTTGAGACCATTAATTGAACAGCAGCAGATTCTGAGTGGAAAGCTTGGAAAGTTTATGCAGCCAAGAGAAAGGGAAGTTCTTACTGCCCTATATCTTCTTTTGCAATCTGTTTTAACCAAGTGAATACTCACAACAGTTTTGTGCATTTGGGATTATAGGATTGACCAGAAGCTAGATTGCCTAAGTTATCCAGTAACAAGAAATTGAAGCAACAAAGTTGGGCAAACGGTTGGTTGGAGCAGGCTAGCAGCTGTCTTCTGAACAAAAAGGGAAGACATTAAATTGTTGTGTATCTCTTTTTGCAATTTGTTTGCATCTGGTTCTCTAATCCACATGTTGTTATATACTGTTTTGAAGGAGTGGTGAATCAGATCCAACGAGAGTGGAATCCAGAAGCTAGAAAAGGGGCCAAAGCTGGCCGAAACAGCAACAGGAGTGTACGTATTTTTGGCACAAGGACTAACATCAAAAGTGGATTGTAGCTGACCCATACCAGACCGTGGCAGCTGTTTGAATTTTTTGTAAATTGTTTTCTTCATTTTTTATGTGTAATAGGTTTTTGTGTTAGCTTTATTTTAATGTCAGTGTAAAAGGCCATTCAAAGTCCAAGTGTCTTGGAAGAGTCCTTGGTGCTCTTTCAAATCTTGGCAAAACTTTTCTTGTTTGTGTTTAATTTTTTTAGTGTCTTACGTTTAGGGTGATTTAGGCTAAAAGGGATTAAACTCTAAGCCTTGTCACATTAGAGTCCGAAAAGTCTCGTCTTTTAGTGTTTAATTGTTGTGATTGTTTGTGAGTTGTGTTCTTTGATTTTAAAAATGATTTTAGTTTAAAAGATAACTAGTAGTAACCTAAGACATTTCTGGCAAGGTAAGACTTGGTACTTAAGCAGTCTTCATGACTCACCTCTCTTACCTGGGACTTGTCTAAGTGTGAATCTTGTAAATCTTTTACACTAGAAAAACTTTTAGAAACAAAGATGTCTTGTTATTCATATAGATCTTCTAGGAATTTTAATTTTGATAAGCAACTTACTTACAAAGGCATCAAAAGAGAACATGATAAAGCTAGAAGGAAGTCTTGTTCATCTTATGAATTTGATAGGATTGAAGATGATTTGTATAAACAAGCTAGTGAAAACATTCCATTATTTGGTGATGATATTGGTGCATTAACATACCTAGCTTGGGAAAAGGAAATTAATTACATGCATTCATTCATGGTGAGAAAAAGTAAATATGAATCCTTCTATTCTAGAGATAATGAATCTTATATTCTTAGTCTTTACACTTCTAGTTTTAAAAAGCATGCAAGAGAGTGGTGGGATGATAGACAATATCATGTTAAGATAGGTAGAAAATATCCCATCTATGATTGGAATGAATTGAAAGCTTGTATGAGAAGAAAGTTTGTGCCTCGAGAAATTGAAAGAAACTTAAAACTTATGAGAGAACTTATTAGAGAAGGTGAGTCATTCATTCAAAATTTAAGTGGATTCTCTCATAGGGAAAGTGAGTTTTTCGAAAAACTTAAGAGGCTATGGGAAGAGACAAGCAAATATAGAATTGAGAGATTAAAAAGAGAGAGAAGAGAGCAAGAGAGAAGAAAAGAGGAAGAAATAGAGAGAAGAGAAAAAGAAAGAAGAGAAGAAGAGAAAAGAAAAGAGCAAGAGAGAAGAGAAGAGGAAGAAAATGAGAGAAGAAAAGAGGAAGAAAAAGAGAGAAGAAAAGAGGAAGAGAGAGAGAAGAGACGAGGAAGGAAGAGAAGAAGAGAAAAGAAGAAAGAAAGAAAGAAAAGAAGCACAAAGAAGAGAAAAGGAAGAAGTTGAAAGGATAGAAATGGAAGAAAAGAAAAAAAGAGAGCAACTAAGGGCAACATATCCTCCTACACTAGAAGCTAGAATCTTAAGGGGAGGTTTTCTATCCTCTCACTTTTCTCCATTTATATTTGAATTTCCCAAATTTCACTTTTCTTTCAAAGAATTTGCCACTCAATCTTTAAAAATGTTATCACTTTCAACACATGTAAAGTCACAACTTGGGTTATGGTTACCTTTATGGTTACCAATAACTCAAGATACAAATAAAATTTCAAATGAAGAAAGGTTTCTTTATTATATTAAAATTAAAAATTTCCAAATTAGGAAACCTTCTTCTACACATATTCTTTTATATATCTTATTGGGTCAAAGAAAACTAATTAGAGATATGTTTGATGCTTATTGCAGATGGATATTTGACCCAGGAGGCACCCTTGTGAAACCAACAAAAATAAGTCTTCAGAAGCATCATCAGATTTGAGGACAAATCCTTTCCAAGGGGGAGGGGATGATAGACGAGGCCCAAGCCCAATTAGTTCAGTGTAGGATTTCTTTTACTTTTATTAAAACATGTGTAAAAGGTGCTAGGCATGTGCTAGATAGGAGGGACTTTTAGTCCTATATATAGACATGTCACCACCTCTTGTAAGATACTTTTGAGAATAGTGAATTAAACTTTCTGTAGAGAGAACTCCAGAAATTAATTCCCTTGAAAGTCAAAGCTAGAGAATCCCAAAGGATCTCCTCTAGCCACCTTCCATTCACACTTCATTTTTCATTTTTCATTTACACTCCAGAACTCTCTTACCTCCACGTAATCATTGGTTTCTCCACTCTGCTCCAGCCGCGTGGATTGACTACTCCATCACTGCCACGCGAGCTTAGTCCTCGCGAGTTTCCATCAGCACAACACTGCATCTTCATTTCGCGAATCTTCATCTACTTCACTCTCGAGAGAGAGCTCTTCCACCACAAACCACACTGTCATCGTAGAACCTCACCTTTCTCGCCGATTAAATGACTTCTCCACCGTTCAAAGCCGCTTCCGCCTCAAACCCTAGGTTTTCACCGATTAATCATCCAAACCTAGGGTTCTTAGTGCTTCTGCTGTTTCCGCTGCTTCATTTGCTTCTTCTGCTTCTTTTCGCTGCGCATCGATGTCAAGGAGGCCTCGAGGAGTCCAGATCTCTCAAGTTTCGTTTTCTCCTCGGAGCGTCGCCTATCAATAAGTCTTAAATAATCAAGAAATCATATAACTAACTAGGTCGTGAGTCCTTTGGGAGAACGAAACTTGGTCTTACCGAGTTTATTACTTGATACGATTCGGTTACAATTGCCGAGGGTTAAGCATGTTTTTGGCGCCATTTTTCGGTGTTCATAAATTAGTCATCAAAGGGTACTCAAACATTATGGTGTGAGGCATAAGGTAGCTGCACCATATCATCCACAGACTAATGGGCAAGCGGAGGTGTCTAACAGAGAAATGAAGCAGATCTTGGAGAAAACAGTTGCTACCTCAAGAAAAGACTAGTCACAGAAACTTGATGATGCTCTCTAACATACAGGACTGTAATGAAGACATATATGGGTTTATCACCTTATCAACTAGTTTATGGGAAAGCATGTCCTTTGCTAGTGGAGATGAAGCACAAAGCTTTATGGGCGCTTAAATTTTTGAATTTCGATCCTTCTGAAACTCAATATAAGTGTAGAAGGCAAATGCTGGAGCTTGAAGAAATGCGGTTGCATGCATATGATTCATCCAGAAGTTACAAAGAAAAGGTAAAATTCTATCATGACAGGAAGTTGATAAAGAAGGTCTTTAATCCAAGGCAGCAAGTACTATTATTCAATTCAAGATTGAAGCTGTTTCCTGGGATGTTGAAGTCAAAATGGTTAGGACCATTCATAGTAAAAAGTGTGCGTCCACATGGAGCAATGGAATTGATTGATCCAGCTACTAATGATCAACATAGAAGCTGGGTGGTGAATGGTCAACGTCTCAAGCATTATCTAGGAGGAGAAGTAGAACAATTGTCTACTGTGATGAAGTTGGTTGATCCTTGAGCCTTATTAGGTCAAGCTAGTGACGTTAAAAGAGCGTTTGCTGGGAGGCAACCCAGTGATTTAAGAAATTTTAAATTTTAGTTTGGTGATGTAATTATGAACTTTTGTTATTTTGTTTTAGCTATGAACTGTTTACAGGGATTACATCTACTGAAGGATGTTATGTGGAGGAGTATCTATTGAAGGATACTAGGTTCGTTTGCACCTACTGATGGGTGCTGGAGGATTTTGGGTCAGGCTCGTGACGTTAAACAAGCGCTTACTGGGAGGCAACCCAGTGTTCTAAATCTGTTGAACTCATTTGCTTTTATTTGTAGAATAGGGTTTGATGTAATCAGTTTGAAACTTTGTCTGTTATGTGGTTTGCTTATGACTATTGTGTGATGAGAAATGCTTGATGATGCTTTGATATTGATTGATGTTGAGAATATGCACATTATATGTTGAGATACAGGTGGTTCACAAGCTTTGTGAACAAATGCATGATGTTGTGATTGTGATTATGATGCTAAGCAAGATGTGTCTGTGGAATGGTTAAATGAGCCTATATATGAGGTTTTGAGATAAAGAGTTTTGATTGAATGCTATTACATTGAAAGCATGAATTACTTTGCCCTGGTTTTCTATGATTGAATGACTTGCTTGTATGTGTCATATGATCAAGGCCATTTGTTGGTAACCCCTTTTAGCCAAAATACATGATTCTAGCCCATTAAAAGAGAACACTATGTGTTCTATCCTTTGAACCTTTAGCCTTGAACATGATTTGAAAACCCTATTTTAAAAAGCTTTACCTTGAGTTGAGTTGAAGATGTATTGTGGTATTGATAAATGTTCAAGTTTGGGGTTGTTGGGAAGTTTAGAAAGGGAAAATAACAAGCATTGAGCCAAGAGCTAAGCATATGAAAAAAAGAAAAAAAGAAAAAGGAAGAAAAGAAAGAAAAAGAGAAAGGCTCAATGCAAAAGAAAGTTGGGAAGAAGAAAGAATGGTTTTGTTTAGATGATTCACTTGACTCAAGGATTTTGTAATCTAGAAAAACCAATTTTCTTGTTAGCCTTACCACATTATAAGCCATAGAAAATTCCTTGTGATGACACTTACTTGTGAATGTGTTTATGTGGTTAAATGAAAGGCAAAGTTAATTCATGTGACATTGTGATAGTAGAATGAATTAGTGACCTCTTATACATTTGTGTGTTTGAATGAAACACTTTTTCTAGGGAGGACAAATTCTATGAGCACATAATTTCATCTATGCTTAGTTGATTGATCATTTATGAGAATAACAATTGTTGGATATTATGGGATTATGTGAACACTAAAGCATGTGTGCATCTTAACTAAATTCTTTGTGATGAACTGATTTGAGTATTTAGTTGTCTTGAGAAAAGAAGTTTTGAATATGGTGAACCATTGTATGGATTGGTGGAAATTGAATTACATCTTGTTTGCTAGAGGACAAGCAAAGTTCTAAGTTTGGGGTTGTGATAACAGTTGAAAAACTGTTATTTTTATACTTAAATTTGACCTTAAAGACAACCTTTATGACTTAGAAACTAGCTTGGAATCATGTTTTTGTTGAAGTTTTGGAAATAAGAGAGTTGGACAGGTTTTATGCTTGATTTCCTTGTTTTTGCAGGTTTTAAGATGAATTGAGTGAAAGAAGTGAAGGAGCTAGGAGTTGGATTCAGAAAAGGAAGAAAAAGTGCGTAAAAGGAAGAAGCCGCAAGTACCGCTCAGCGCCATTTACCGCTGACCGGCACTTTGAAGACCCGCAGTCACCATTGAGGGGCAAAACTGCAACTGAGACGCAGAATAGAAGTCACGCACTTACCGCTGAGCGACATTCTTATGGGCTTGGGCTCACTTTTCTTTAATTTTTAGAATAATATATAAGGTTTTAGTTGACCTAGGTCAATCATCTTTGGCTGGAACGAAGCAAAAACACACTCTTTCACCCCTTGGAGGAGGATTTCTGATGTTACAACTCCTTTCTCACCTTTCTAGGGTTTTATCTTTCACTCTTTCATTGTATTTCATCTAGTTTCACCATGAATATGGTGAACTAAACCTTTATTGTTGTTGGGAAATCAATGTAATCCTTTGAAGCTCTCATGTATTGAATTTGTTCTTTAAGATCTTTAAGATATACGCTTTCTTTCATTAATTTTTAGGGTTTTTCCTCTTTGCTCTAAGCATGCATTGTTTAACTCATTCGATGTCATGATTATTAATTTTGTCGATATGGACACATACGGGAAAATCTAGATCTGGGGAATATCTCCCAATAGTAGTATAAACCTAGACACAGGAGTATGATGGTTGTTGATTTGTTGATTAAATTAGACTTGTGAAAAAAATTTTGTAGATGTAAATGCAAATACCAAAAAGTAAATATTAATGCATGTATTGATCAATTGGTCTAAAGAAACAAAACGTGATTGAAATATATGGAATGATGATGTTGTTGGGGTTTTTAATTCATCCTATCCACTCTCATGTATTCATGAATTCATGTTCTTCATTAATGTTAATGCCACTTTCTAATTTTCCTTAAACCCGATGTCTCGGGGAAGAAAGCCTACTCCTAATCACTAGTTTACAATGTATTGTCTCCCTAGCCATTATTCATGCATTACATTCGCACAGAAGCTTAAAGGCAACCAATCCTCCTATCGCTATTTCTAGGCAATATTACTATTTGAAGAGTTTCTTCATGCCTAGATTTATCTATATGTGTCCATAAAAATAAAATCAATGATCATGCAATTGAATGAGTTAAACAAAGCATGCATAGAGTATAGAAGAAAAACCCTAACAATTAATGAAAGAAAGCATATGAATTAAAGAACCAATTCAATAAATGAGAGTTTCAAAGATTTACATTGATTACATGAGAGTTTAATCGGTTCAAACAACAATTAATTCATCTAATCATGCATAAAAATAAAAATCCCTCAAGAATCATGCTTAGACAACCATGTACATACCAATTTATGCTTTCAAAATCCTAGAACGGAAAATGCTTGTACTTACTTGGGTGGAGATGCTAAATGAGGGAAAAATGCTCTATGAATGTGAAGAAATTAGCCCCCAACAGCAATGCTCTCACCAAACACCAAACTTGAATGAAACCTGGGTGCAAAAGTTAGTGGAATAGAGGTTTGGTGAAGGGGGAAGAAGGACAAAGTGAGGAGAACTCTTTGGAGAGTGCTTGAGAGTGTGTAGGAAGAGGGCGATCTGAAAATAGAAGCAAAGTCGCACCTTAGAGTATAAAAATACCCAAATAGGCCTAATCCCGCTGAGCCAGTTTGAACCAAACCAGTCCACCCAACTCTGTAGTGTTGGTGCTCAATGGAAAGTTTCGTTGAGCGGCATTTGCGACACCTACTCTCCTTCATCCTAGCTTGCCCTAGGTGTCTTATAATCATGCCTCTCACTCACCCCATGCATTTATGTTCTCACATCACTCATACATTTCATCCCTATCATGCATCTAAAGCATAATCAAAACAAACAACAAAAATCAAGTACATCAACTAGGTTGCCTCCCAGGTAGTGCTTGTTTAACGTCACGAGCCTGACCCAAAATCCTCCAGCACCCTTTAGCAAGTGCAAATCTTTCTTACCATCACCCATCAATAGGTGTAAACAAACCTAGTATCCTTCAGTAGATACTCAACAACCTAGCATCCAACAGTAGATGTTATACCATGAAATCTCAAACAACACAAATCAATGTCCCATAGTTTATAAAATTACATAACCAAAATCAAACAAATTAATGTTACCAAATCACTGGGATGCCTCCCAGTAAGCGCTATTTTAACGTCATTAGCTTGACCAAATAAGCTCAAGTTCCATCTTCACTGTTAGTGTTCCTTTTTCTTTCATCACACCAACTCATCAATTGCTTCCGGTCCTCTTTTTTTACTCTCCTTGAATATGGAGCTTCAATTTCTATCACTCCATTCTCTTTATAGTCTTTCACAACCCATAACTTGTTCTTGAATCTTACTGGTGTACCAAGTTTGAGTTGTGCTTGGATCAAGTCATCATGAACCTTCCTTCCTTTGCCATCTTTTTCTTCTTCCCTAACTTGTGACAAGAAACAATGTTTACCTTTAAAAACTGGCTTTGCAACATTTGAATTAGTTAAGGGTGCATCCTTACATGTAGCTTTATGACTAGCTTCCTTCTCTTGAATCTGCTGCTCCCCTTTTGATGGGGAAGTGCATACCTAGAGAGAATATACTAAATGACATTTAAGAGAATGGGAAAGAAATTAAAAATGGAAGAGATTAAGAAAGAGGAAACTTATGATTTGAAGATGCGCCACTTGAGGGAAGCTCCAAGATAAGCATCAAAGGAGGACCGCCACTTGCTTGAGCAAGATAAGGTCTGCCCAAAATAGGGACTTTGGAGACAAAATACTATCTCAAAGAAGATTGCAAAAGTGCAAATCAACTCAAAATTCAATTGATTCAAGGTAAGGTTGCTACAAAGGAGACCCCTTAGCCTTCTTATATAGCCCTTAGAGTGAGTTTGGAGAATGGAATTAAGAGATGTGGGACTTATAAGTCTCAATGCCGGCCAGCAGCTGCAACACTTCTCCTTGGTGCTTGGAGTCCCACATTGCTTAATTCTCTCCATCCAAAAGGGTTTATAAGCCATCTAGTTCTCCTAAAGTTCAAAACATAAAAGCTAGCTATGCTACCTTGCGCTACAAGCTAAGACGCCTTCTTTCTCTTCTTTTCTTTTAAGACCAAGCCATGGAAAGTCCCACATTCCTTGTGCTTAAACGAAAAGAAAGGTTTATAAGCGTTTATTCAACTAGAGCTAACGAAAAGAAACAAAGAGGCAAATACAAGCCTATGAAATCTATTCTACTCTTTTTATGCTTTCTGTCACTTCGAAAACTCTTCATTGTTGCCCCATCTATGATCATATCTCCTTTGAAGACATTAAATATCACCTTTTCTCCCCGGTCTTCAAGCACTATTATCTCATCATCCACAATGATTATTACCTTTGATGTTTTCATAAACGGTCTTCCAAGAATGATTGGGACCTTCTCATCCTCATTCATCTCCATCACCACAAAATCTACCAAGAATTTTAGTTTGTCTATGCATACCATCACATGTTCCGCCACACCATAAGGTTTCTTGGAAGATCCATCCGCCATTAGCATAGTCACCTTTGCTAGCTTGACTTCAAGATCACCAATCCTTTCAAGCAGAGATAAAGGCATCAGATTAATGCTTGACCCTAAATCAATTAGGGCTTTCCATATTTTCTCCTTCCCTATAACACAAGGAATAGTAAAACTTCCTAGACCTTTGATGACAAATTTATCAACACCGAAAAACAGCGCCAAAAACTTGTTTAACCCTCGGCAAGTGTGACTGAATCGTATCAAGTAATAAACTCTGTAAGACCAAGTATCGTTCTCCCAAAGGACTCACGGCCTAGTTAGTTATATGATTTCTTGATTATTTAAGACTTTTGAACAAATTGTTATAAGTTTCAAATGCACAACACAAAAGTAAACATGTGTGCATGTGATGATAAATGGGAAAGAAGAACACAAACACTGAATGAATTAGATGGATGAGTATGTTGTTGGGGTAATCAATTTCATCTTATCCACTCTCATATATTTTAGGAATTCATCATTCTTTTCATCAATGTTAATGCCACTCTCTAAATCACCTTGCGAAGAAAGTCTATCCTTAATTACGAGTTCATACAATTCCTAGCATCCCTAATAATTAATTCTGAAGCACAGAAGCTTAAATGCAACCAAACCTCATATCCCTATGTCTAGGCAATATGCTATTGGGAGAATTTCCCCGGATCTAGATTTCCCCGTATGTGTCCATATCGACAAAATCAATAATCATGACATCGAATGAGTTAAACAATGCATGCTTTGAGCAAAGAGGAAAAACCCTAACTATTAATGAAAAAAGCATGTATCTCAAATAAGATGTTTAAACACAATTCCATATATGAGAGCTTCAAAAGATTACATTGATTCCCCAACAACAATACAAAGTTTAGTTCACCATATTCATGGTGAAACTAGATGAACAATAATGAAAGAATGGAAGAGATAGGAAAACCCTAGAAAGAGAAGGGGAGAGTTGTCACCATCTCACAATCTACCCCCAAGGGGTGAAAAGTGTGTTTCTGCTTCCTCCCAGCCAAAGATACAAACCCTAGGACTTCCTAAAGCTTATATACTATTCTAAAAATTACAGAAAATTAGGCCTAAGCCCATAAAAGTAACAGAAAATCGGTCCAAGCCCATTTAGAATGGCGCTCAGCGTATTTTACCGCTGAGCGGTACTAGTGCATGATCCATTTTGCCCCCAACTGCTGTTTTGCCCCTCAGCAGTGATTTCGGCACCTGAAAACTGCCACTCAGCTCCAAATTACCGCTCAAATCCACTCGGTTGCACTTTTTCTGCATTCTGGTTGACTTTTCAGCATTTTGGTTGACTGGTTGACTTTTCAGCATTTTGGTTGACTGGTTGACTTTTCTGGTTGACTGGTTGATTTTTCTGGTTTCTGGTTGACTTTTCAGCACTCCAATCATTCGGTACTTCAATTCTTCTTTCAAATAATTCAATTAGCCTACAAAATCAAGGGAATCTTGCACAAAACCATTAAATTCACCTTCAACTCTCTTATTCACAAAACTAAAGCAAAAATATGAGTTCAAGCTAGTTTCTAAGTCTTAAAGGTTAATTTTGGTATCAATTTTAAGCATAAAAATAACGGTTTTCAACCGTTATCAATCTTTCACTTTAGGAGCAATTGGCTTATTTTCAATAACACTGCAATCTTCCTTTTCATCTAGATATCTCTTCTTTGTGGAAACTTGCTTAATGTTCTTTGCATAAGCTGGAATTTGTTTGAATGCTTCATTCAAAGGTATTGTAATCCTAAATTGCCCGAAGATGTCTTTAAAGCGCCCAAATTGTCTCTCTTTTTCAATCTTTTCACTCCCCTTAGGATAAGGAAGAATTTATTACTTTTCTCAACTTTTTTCTTTCCCCTCTTCTTTTCACTCTCTCTTTTCTCATCCTCACCTATTGTCTCTTCATTTCTCTCCACTCTTTTTTTCAACTCAACACTCTCTTTCTCATCCACCCTCTTGTCATTTGCACTTACAATAGCTTTACAATCTTCCCTAGCGTTAACCTAAGTATTAGCCCCAAAAGTCTTATTAGGCATATCCTTTAAATCCTTAGCCATTTGGCCCATTTGTATCTCCAAATTTCTAATTGAAGCTTCAGTGCTTTTATGATTGGAGATGGTCACCTGAATAAATTGTTGAAGAGTTTCTTCAAGCTTTGATGATTTATCATTTAGTGTAGATACTTGTTGCCATATTGATGGTTGTTGTTGTGGTCTATTAAACTTTCTTGCTTGTCCAGTTTGTCCATTATGACCTTGACCCATGCTTGGGTGTGGTTTCCACCCTTGGTTATAGCTCCCTTGGCGGTATGGAAATTGATTGGCCATGAAATTGACATCTTCTAAAGCCTCTACTGGAAAAACGCATTCACCATTGATATGGTCACCACCATATAGTTCACAAAGCTGTTGTTGAACCTGTGCAACATTCTTTAACTCCTTTGGCAACTGAGCAAGTGTCTTTGTCAAATTCTCCAACTCTTGAGTTATGATTTTATTATGTGCTAGCAAGGCGTCTTGAGATTGCAATTATAGAACTCCATTCTTTTGAATTGGAGCTCCAGTTTCATTATGCATCTCATTATCATTTGTAGCCATGTTGTCAATCAATTCAGTGGCTTCCTCTGGAGTCTTGCATTTAATATTACCTCAAGTTGAGGCATCTAGTATCAACTTGGTTTGTGAACCAAGACCTCCAAGGAAAAGAATGACTATTGTTGCTTCGTCAAAGCCATGAGTGGATGTCTTTCTCAACAAGCTCTTGTATCTATCCCAGGCTTGACCTAGCGTCTCCTCCATGCCTTGTCTAAAAGAAGAAATCTCTTGCTTCCCTTTGCTAATTTTAGACTGTGGGAAATACTTGTTTAAGAACTTTGAAACAACGGCTTCCCATTCAGTAAAGCTTTCCTCTGGAAAATAATTCAATCATAACTTAGCATTGCCTCCCAATGAGAAAGGAAACAAACTAATCTTTATGGCTTCATCCGACACTCCATTGATCTTTACAGTGTTGCAAATCTCGTTCAATGTGGTGAGATGCTCATATGGACTTTCATGTGATAGCCCATTAAATTGGTTGCTCTTGACCAATTGTATCAACGCCGGTTTCACCTCCATGTTTGTAGGATTGACCCTTGGCCTAGCAATGCTATTAAAGTGATGAGGGCCAACAACAGTGGTGTAATCCGCCAGAGTACGTGTACCATTGTTCTCTGCAGCCATCTCTTCAGTACTCTAGTTAGATCTTTCTGGTGAGGGTTGTAAAAGTGTTTTCGGAGAAGGAAATAATTCTCTGGAAGTTCGGATCCTCCCTCTCCTTAAACTTTTGTCCAATCCTTCAAGAAGAGGTTCCAAAGTTTTCTTGCTCCTAGTCATAATTGTATCCTGCATACACAAGAACACAAAACCCTAGAAACAATTGTTACCACAATAAGATAGAGAAGATAAACTAAAAAGATAGAAAGATAAAGATTAAAAACAAAAAGATAAGAAGATAGAAAAGATAAATAAAAAGATTAAAAGATAAACTAAAAAGATAGAAAGATAAAAAAATCAAGTCAAAGTTAATCAATAATCACACAAATACAAAAGTTAAACCACGAGTCCCCGACAACGATGCCAAAAACTTGTTAACCCTCGACAAGTGTAACCGAATCGTATCAAGTAATAACAAATGGTAAGACCAAGTATCGTTTCCCAAAGGACTCACGACCTAAACAATTATGTGATTTGTTGATTAAATTAAACTTGTAAATAAATTCTTGTAGGTTTAAATGCAAATACTGAAAATTAAATATGAATGCATGTATTGATCAATTGGATCAAAAGAAGCAAAAGTGATTGAAATTATAGAATGATGGTGTTGTTTGGGGTTTTCATTTCATCCTATCCACTATCATGTATTTAAGAATTCATCTTCTTCATTAATGTTAATGTCACTCTCTAATTTACCTTAAACCCAATGCCTTGGTGAAGAAAGCCTACTCCTAATCACTAGTTTACAATGTCTTGTCTGAAAGAAGCGCCCTGCTGATAGTAATGTCTGAAACATGTGAGCATGGCTGGATGTTAGCATGAGAAATGCCATCCAATACTTTGCTAGAGGACTCAGATCAACTCTCCTAATGTTCACAACAACACCATTCTTGTTTCTCTAAAAGTGTCAACCAGGCACATATAACACACTTTCCACATCACCAAAGTCTGCTCCTTCTTCCATATTCAGAGCAAACTAACACTGCTCAACAGCCCATTCAGTATTTAAAAATATATTACTGGAATCAGGGTCATACCGAGTGGCGTGTCCTCTAACATAGCTCAATAATCCTCAGCAGGATGATCACCCCACCTTCTTGCGTTGGTGTAAAATTCTTTCACCACTGCTATGTTAGTTGGTGCAGTGTAAGTGGCTAGCTGTTAACCCTCGGCAAGTGTAACCGAATCGCATCAAGTAATAATAAAATGGTAAGACCAAGTATCGTTCCCCAAAGGACTCACGACCTAAACAATTATGTGATTTGTTGATTAAATTAGACTTGTGAACAAATTCTTGTAGATGTAAATGCAAATACCAAAAAGTAAATATGAATGCATGTATTGATTAATTGGTCAAAAGAAACAAAACGTGATTGAAATATATGCAATAATGATGTTGTTGGGGTTTTCAATTCATCCTATCCATTCTCATGTTCATGAATTCATGTTCTTCATTAATGTTAATGTCACTTTCTAATTTACCTTAAACCCGATGTCTCGGTGAAGAAAGCCTACTCCTAGTCACTAGTTTACAATGTCTTGTCTCCCTAACCATTATTCATGCATTACATTCGCACAGAAGCTTAAAGGCAACCAATCCTCCTATCCCTATGTCTAGGCAATATTACTATTGGAAGAGTTTCTTCATGTCTAGATTTATCTATATGTGTCCATACAAATATAATCAATGATCATGCAATTGAATGAGTTAAACAAAACATGCATAGAGTATAGAAGAAAAACACTTATAATTCATGAAAGAAAGCATATCAATTAAAGAACCAATTCAATACATGAGAGTTTCAAAGGATTACATTGATTCCTCAACAACAATGAAGGTTTAGTTCACCATAATCATGGTGAAACTAGATGAAAAGTAATGAAAGAATGAAAGATAAAACCCTAGAATTTGAAGAGTGGAGCTTGAGCATCCAAAATCCTCCTCCAAGGGGAGAAAGTGTGATTTTCTTTGTTCTGCCAAAAGATACTAACCCTAGGTCAACTAAAACCTTATATAGACTCCTAAAGATTACAGAAAAATGGCCCAAGGCCCATTAAAATGGCGCTCAGTGGTAATTACTGCTCAGCGGTAAGTGCAGTTCTTCTATTTGACGCTCAACTGCAGTTTTGCCCCTCAGCGATGACTGCGAGACTTTAGAGTGCCACTTAGCGGTAATTTCTGCTGAGCAGTACTTGCGGCTCTTCTTTTATGCACTTTTTCTTCCTTTTCTGACTCCAACTTATGGCTACTTCACTTCTTCCATTCAATTAATCTTAAAACCTGCAAAAACAAGAGAAACCAAGCATAAAACCCATCCAACTCTCTTATTTCCAAAACATAAGCAAAAGAATGATTACAAGCTAGTTTCTAAGTCATAAAGGTTGTCTTTAAGGTCAAAATTAAGTCTAAAAATAACAGTTTTTCAACTGTTATCACTATTGTAAGTGCCGATGATAATAAGGTGGATGAGAAAGAGAGTGTTGAGTTGAAAAAAAAGTGGAGAGAAAAGAAGAGATAATAGGTGGGGATGAAAGAAAAGAGAATGAAAAGAAGAGGGGAGAGAAAAAAATTGAGAAAAATGATAAAATTCTTCCTTATCCTAAGGGAGTGAAAAGATTGAAAAAGAGAGACAATATGGGCGCTTTAAAGGTATCTTCAGGCAATTGGAGATTACAATACCTTTGAATGAAGCATTGCAATTGAAGCAAGTCTCCACAAAGAAGAAATATCTAGATAAAAAGGGAGATTGCAGTGTCATTGAGAAGAAGCCACTTCCTCCAAAAGTGAAAGATCTAGGAAGTTTTACTATTCCTTGCGTCATAGGGAAGGAGAAAATAAGGAAAGCCCTAATTGATTTAAGGTCAAGTATTAATCTGATGCCTTTATCTCTGCTTCAAAGGATTGGTGATCTTGAAGTCAAGCCAACAAAGGTGACTTTGCTCATGGCGAATGGATCTTCAAAGAAACCCTATGGTGTGGCGAAAGATGTGATGGTTTTCATAGACAAACTAAAATTCATGGTAGATTTTGTGGTGATGGAGATGAAGGAGGATGAGAAGGTCCCAATCATTCTTGGAAGACTGTTTATGAAAATGACAAAGGTAATAATCAATGTGGATGATGGGATGATAATGCTTCAAGACCGAGGAGAAAAGGTGATCTTTAATGTTTTCAAAGTGGAGCAGCAGATTCAAGAGAAGGAGGCTAGGCATAAAGCTGCATCTAAGGATGCACCCTTGACTAGTTCAAAAGCTACAAAGCCGATCTTCAAAGGTAAACATTGTTTCTTATCACAGGTTAGGGAAGAAGAAAAAGATGGCAAAGGAAGGAAGGTTCATGATGACTTGATCCAAGCACAACTCAAACTTGGTACACCAGTAAGATTCAAGAACAAGTTGTGGGTTGTGAAAGACTATAAAGAGAATGGAATGATAGAGATTGAAGCTCAATATTCAAGGAGGGTCATAAAGGTGGACCGGAAAGAGCTGAAGAGTTGGTGTGATGAAAGAAAGAGGAACACCAACAGTGAAGATGCAACTTGAGCTTATTGGGTCAAGCTAATGACGCTAAAAGAGTGCTTACTGGGAGGTACCCCAGTGTTCTAAATTCTATTGAACTTATTTGCTTCTGTTTTTAGAATAGGGTGTGATGTACTCAGTTTGAAACTTTATATGCTATGATGGTTTGCTTGTGATTTATACATGATGAGTATTGCTTGATGATGCTTGGATAGTGATTGATGTTGAGATTGTGCACATTATATGCTGATATACAGGTAGTGGTTCACGACCTATGTGAACAAATGCATGATGTTGTGATTGTGATTATGATGCTAAGCAGGATGTGTATGTGGAATGTTGAATGAGCCTATTGATGAACCAATATTTTCCTCACTTCACTTAGTTTAATGTGCTAGAATTAGTCGGGGAATTATGCTTAAACGTCCGGTATTTTCCTGTTTTTCCTAATTGTGCTTAATTTGATCGGAAATTCTTATTTTAACTAATTTGAATTATCTGAGCTTATTATTTTGCATTATTAATTACGGGAAAATTTTGGATAACTTTTTGGGACATTAGAAAGCGAAATGAGAAATGGAAATTGAGCCAATGCATCTTAGCCATTTTTATTTTCGCTGGCTGCCGCGTGAATGTTGTGTCAACTTGTGTGTCTTCGTTTGAGTTCAATTCTTATCCGTTTTCCATGCAATTTTTTTTCATAGTTTCGTCTGGATGTCTATTTTAACATATAGTTTTTACTTTGTTCAAATTCATTCTGTGCTGTTCCCAGTATTTATTTTACTCTCATATGTCAGTCCAGTGATTACTGCTGTTTGTGTCGACTGGTGTGACCTAGTAGGGGAAGAACTGGAGAAAAAAAAAAGACACGGAGAATGGAGGGCTATGGGTAGCAGCAGGAACGCACTAGCTGTAGCCACCACGGAGGATAGGATGGTTGTTGAATAGAGAGCAGCAGCAGCACGTTAGGTAGTGTGTTGTCACGGAGGGAGAGAAACACACGGCTGGAGGAGGAGAAGGGAAGCAGCACACGCTGCATCCTGGAGAGAGAGATTCATTTTTCCTTTTCTTGGCTTGAGCTGCTGCATCCAGCACGTTGTGAGCAGCAGCCTCCACACTTTCTTTTCTCATTTTTGCTTTACTTGTGCACGCTGATACATTCATATTCACTCTTGTTGGCTTTGGATAAAAGAAAAAAAAATGTTTGCTTTCATTTTACTGGCACTGATTTCAATTTTGGAACAAAGGAAGAGACACATGTTTTCGTTTTAATCTCTCGGTCACAGCAGCAAGAAACGAGTGTTTCTTTCTTTAGAGTAGTAGCTCAGTTTTCCTTTATAGCATTTGAATTTAATTTAGTAGGTGGCAGCACGTGTGATTTGTATGAGGGAGAGCCGCCACGGAGTTGAGATGGGAGGCATGCGAATTGGAGGAAGAAGTGCTCTAGGTTTTTATTATTCCAACACATGTAGAAGATTGACTCGGTGATGGAAATTTATTTTATTTAATTGGATTGTGCCCATGATTTTGTCCAGAAGTGTCTTCAAATTTAACTAAAGCTATTTTTATATTACATAGTGAATGGATGTGCGTTGGTGCTGTGGGACCACAATGAGCATTTTATTGTTTCTCTAGTTTAATAGCTGCATTTTAATAGGACAATTGCAATTGATGATTCCTCCGCTGCATTTAATTGGTCTAAGCATTTCTTTGCATTAAAATTTGATTATAAATATTTGATTTTATTTTATAATGATGTTTCACTCTTGCAATTCTTATCTAAGCTCATCATTTGATTCAGCAACCAATGTGCATTTATGCGTGTTTCTAATTTTTCTGTTTTAATTAATTCCCACATCTTGTTAGGACCATTTAGTTTCCTGTTTTCGTCCTCTATGTTGTTTGCTCTGTTCGGGTTCTTTAACTTCTTACAATTCCAATTTCTCCACTTGCTTTAGAGGTCGTTTGGTCTCAATGTAGAACCGTTCGGTCATCGGTTGGACCGTCGGTCTTCATGCTTTGTTCATTTCTGTCAATGTTTTCAAGTATGTTTAGTTGTATTTAATTTCAAGTTTTAATTTAGTTCATTTAAAATCACAAAAACATTGTCACAAACCCCCCACTACGTGTTTGATCTGAGACTGAACCAAAATTTGGTCCTTGAGAGACGACCTAGGAGTCACTTCCTAGTACTATACTGCATTCTTTTATGCACAACTTTTGTGGGAGGTGCGACCCTCCCATCAAAATGGCGTCGTTGCCGGGGACTAATGGTTCGGTCTTAGGTCTTTTTGTTGTGTTTGTGTGTGTTGTGTTTTGTCTTGTGTTGTGATGTGATGTGATGTGATGTGATGTTCTGTTTTGTGTGTGCGTGTTTGCATGTATAAATGTGTTGTGTTTTATTTATTTCGTAATTTGTAGTATTTTTCTTTTTCCATGTCTACCTATTCTGATTTCGTGAATACTGCTTGTTTTGCTAGTGCCTCTGATTATGATTCTCCTTCTGCATGTTACTCTGATTGTAATTCATATTCTGCTGATTTCTATGTTGAGAACAATATGACTCATCCTTTAATTTCTGAGAGTGCTCTTTGTGAGCCGGTTTCACTTAAGGAGGATGATCTTCATTGCGATCTCACCCCTGGACTGATACATTTGCTGCCTAAGTTTCATGGTTTTGCAGGAGAATGCCCACACAGACATTTGGAGGAGCTCCACATCATGTGCTCTTCAATGAAACCTCCAGATGTCCCTCTTGATTACATTTTCCTGAGCGCATTTCCGCATTCACTACAAGGAGCAGCTAAGGATTGGAAAGACTCTCTTCCTCTGAGATCCGTTACCGATTGGGGATATCTTGAGCATCAGTTTCTGAGCAAATTTTCCCCTGTGCAATATGCTTACAACAACGGTCTTGGATGGAATGACCCTACCTTGGGATGGTATGATGCTCCACAGCATCAATATCAAGAACCACCATTCCAAAGTACTTTTATGCCTCCACCAGTCCAGCAATACGAGAGTCAACAGTATAATGCTCCTGCCGAAATAGCTCCTCAGCCTTCTACTTTTGAGCCTACATTGAAGGAGTTGTTGGAGCAGATGACCATGCAGAACTTTCAGTTCCAACAAGAGAACATGCAGTTCCAGCAAGAAATAGGAGCTGCCATTCAGAGTATGACTGATCAGATAGGGCAGATGGCCACTCAACTCACTGAGGAACAGTCTCAAGATTCAGAGTTACCATTTCAGACTGTTCAGATTCCAGATGATGATGATAGTGGCATCAACATAGAAGATTGGGAGAAGAGTCATGAGCTTACTACTGTGCCATCTACTTTCCCATCATCCTATGTCCATACCCTTGCACCTGAGGAGAGTGATGAGTATTTTGAAGAGCAGGCAGAAATAAGCAGTAATCCTGAACCAGGTAGACCACCTTCATCTTCCCACACTTTAGCAATCTTCAAGGAAGAGGAGGTGAGCATACCTCAATTTGATTATATTGATGATTATGTTGTTGAGAGGTATGCTGATGATTATATTGTTGTTGAGTCTGATTTTAATTTTCCCTCTATGCATGATGAGAACCAATTTTTGCTGTCGCATCCGAATGTTTATTCTCCATGCATTGAACATGAATCTGAGTCTGTAGTTGATATTGCTTGTGATTTTGAAATTGATTCATGTTCTGAGGATGTATCTGAGGTTCAGTCTGATAAATTGGGATTGGGTGTTATACCCCTGCATGAAATTTCTGTAGAGCCACATTGCACTAACCCTATTGCAGGAGGTACAAATGAATTTGATCAACAAACACCCACAGTGGAAAATAAAGGTGCTAACACTGACAAAAGCTTCAAGATCAATAGGCACCAGCTGAACCTGCTCATCAACAATCTTTGCTTCTTAGATCCAGCTGTGGATGATATCTCCCTGCTAGATCAAATCTGGAGGATGAAGCAATTCTTCCTCAAAACTTCCTTGCTGGATCCAATGGTGGAAGACATCTCCCTGCAAGTCCAAAATTGGCAACTGCCACCATGATCAGGGGAGTTTTTCTTTTCTCTTCTCCTCCTTTTCCTACTTTTATTGCACTTGTCCATGATGTGTTGATTGTTCTGATTTCTGATCTTATGCTTATGACACATTGAGGACACTGTGTAGTTTAAGTGTGGTCTATTGGGGGAGATTTTTTTATTTTTCTTTGTTAGTTTTTGATTTCTTGGTTAAATTTTTTTTCTTTTCTAGGTTATTTTTGTCGTGTCTTGTATACAGTTGTGCATGATTCTCTTCATTTCTGAACCTTGTTTGGGTTGTAGACTTATCATTTCCTTCACTTCATTGATACTCTGAGATGTTGGAATCCTTGCTTTTCTTTGCTTGGGAAGATGGTTATGATTTTTGAGAGTTGAATTGATTGTGACAGAATTACCCTGTGTGAGATTTGAGCCACTTTATGTTTTTTTTTCTTGTGTGTGATATGTCTCTTGATTGCTTGCGCATATGCCTTGGCTTGACTCTTGTTGATAATTCTTGATTGATATGCATGTTTGGAAGTGATAAAGGCAATTTTGTTCTTGAGCCTCTCTAGCCAAATAAGCTTACCTTGTTTTGATCCTTTGATAACCCCTTTTGAGCCTATACTTTCCCCCAATTCTTTATTTCGAATGCTCATACACTAGTCCTAAGTGAAAAAAACCATGATTACCTTAACCTTAGGGAATTTTGGAGCTTTGGAAGTGTCTTGGGAACAAGTGTGGTCTCCTTGGGGATTCTGATAAATTGGCTAGTTGGTTCCTCTTCTTGTTTTGTTTTTAGAATTATGATTTATATCTTGTCTCTTATAGTTGTGTGCTAAAGAGAGAAAAGAAAAGAGTGAGAAAAGAAAAGAGTGAGAAAAGAAAAGAAAAGAGACAGGATGGAAAAAAAAAGTTTTAAAAAATGAATGAAAAAAAAAAAAGGGTGCGAATAATGGAGTCAAGAAGAGGATTGAATTAGAGGTTTTGGGTGTGATTTGACTGTGTTTACACTTGTTCCCCATTGCTCCTCTATTTCTTTTGGTTTGTAACTTCTCATCCATATTTATCCTCCCTTGTCCTTGGCCCCATTACACCCATAAAAGACCTTTTGATTTGAACATGCGTATGTGCTTGAGTGTTGATATTAGAGGCTTGCCAAGTCTATTTGTGATTGCTTTCTTGAGTGCATTGAGTGACATTGTTTTACCTTAAACACTTGAGAGAAACACTGATTGTGTGCATCTGTGAGGCTCTGTTGCTTTTGATTCATCTCTTGAACTGATTGAATATTTTCCTTGTATTGAATTGCTTGGATGATTTCATGAGTATCTGCTTTCTCTGATTCATTCTGTGTTGGAATTGTCTACTTCTTTTCTCTGTCCAGATTTCTTGAGGACTGTGTAATTCTGTTTCTGTCCTTGTTGAGTCTTTGTTTTCTGTATGCTGAGTCTGTGTCACCTTCCTAAAAGCCCTTTGAACTATTCCCTGATTTGCGTCTTGATTTTGCCCAGGAGTGCAAAAGACTAAGTGTGGTCTATTTTGATGAACCAATATTTTCCTCACTTCACTTAGTTTAATGTGCTAGAATTAGTCGGGGAATTATGCTTAAACGTCCGGTATTTTCCTGTTTTTCCTAATTGTGCTTAATTTGATCGGAAATTCTTATTTTAACTAATTTGAATTATCTGAGCTTATTATTTTGCATTATTAATTACGGGAAAATTTTGGATAACTTTTTGGGACATTAGAAAGCGAAATGAGAAATGGAAATTGAGCCAATGCATCTTAGCCATTTTTATTTTCGCTGGCTGCCGCGTGAATGTTGTGTCAACTTGTGTGTCTTCGTTTGAGTTCAATTCTTATCCGTTTTCCATGCAATTTTTTTTCATAGTTTCGTCTGGATGTCTATTTTAACATATAGTTTTTACTTTGTTCAAATTCATTCTGTGCTGTTCCCAGTATTTATTTTACTCTCATATGTCAGTCCAGTGATTACTGTTGTTTGTGTCGACTGGTGTGACCTAGTAGGGGAAGAACTGGAGAAAAAAAAAAAGACACGGAGAATGGAGGGCTATGGGTAGCAGCAGGAACGCACTAGCTGTAGCCACCACGGAGGATAGGATGGTTGTTGAATAGAGAGCAGCAGCAGCACGTTAGGTAGTGTGTTGTCACGGAGGGAGAGAAACACACGGCTGGAGGAGGAGAAGGGAAGCAGCACACGCTGCATCCTGGAGAGAGAGATTCATTTTTCCTTTTCTTGGCTTGAGCTGCTGCATCCAGCACGTTGTGAGCAGCAGCCTCCACACTTTCTTTTCTCATTTTTGCTTTACTTGTGCACGCTGATACATTCATATTCACTCTTGTTGGCTTTGGATAAAAGAAAAAAAAATGTTTGCTTTCATTTTACTGGCACTGATTTCAATTTTGGAACAAAGGAAGAGACACATGTTTTCGTTTTAATCTCTCGGTCACAGCAGCAAGAAACGAGTGTTTCTTTCTTTAGAGTAGTAGCTCAGTTTTCCTTTATAGCATTTGAATTTAATTTAGTAGGTGGCAGCACGTGTGATTTGTATGAGGGAGAGCCGCGACGGAGTTGAGATGGGAGGCATGCGAATTGGAGGAAGAAGTGCTCTAGGTTTTTATTATTCCAACACATGTAGAAGATTGACTCGGTGATGGAAATTTATTTTATTTAATTGGATTGTGCCCATGATTTTGTCCAGAAGTGTCTTCAAATTTAACTAAAGCTATTTTTATATTACATAGTGAATGGATGTGCGTTGGTGCTGTGGGACCACAATGAGCATTTTATTGTTTCTCTAGTTTAATAGCTGCATTTTAATAGGACAATTGCAATTGATGATTCCTCCGCTGCATTTAATTGGTCTAAGCATTTCTTTGCATTAAAATTTGATTATAAATATTTGATTTTATTTTATAATGATGTTTCACTCTTGCAATTCTTATCTAAGCTCATCATTTGATTCAGCAACCAATGTGCATTTATGCGTGTTTCTAATTTTTCTGTTTTAATTAATTCCCACATCTTGTTAGGACCATTTAGTTTCCTGTTTTCGTCCTCTATGTTGTTTGCTCTGTTCGGGTTCTTTAACTTCTTACAATTCCAATTTCTCCACTTGCTTTAGAGGTCGTTTGGTCTCAATGTAGAACCGTTCGGTCATCGGTTGGACCGTCGGTCTTCATGCTTTGTTCATTTCTGTCAATGTTTTCAAGTATGTTTAGTTGTATTTAATTTCAAGTTTTAATTTAGTTCATTTAAAATCACAAAAACATTGTCACAAACCCCCCACTACGTGTTTGATCTGAGACTGAACCAAAATTTGGTCCTTGAGAGACGACCTAGGAGTCACTTCCTAGTACTATACTGCATTCTTTTATGCACAACTTTTGTGGGAGGTGCGACCCTCCCATCACCTATATATGTGAGGTTTTGAACTCCAGAGTTTTTGTTAATGAATGTTATTACCTTGAAAGTATGAATGACTTTGCCCAAGTTTGTATGATTGAATCACTTGCTTGTATGTGTCATATGATCAAGGCCATCTGTTGTACCCTTTATTAGCCAAATAATTTTAGCCCAATAAAAGAGAGCACAATGTGGTCTATCCTTTGAACCCTTAGCTTTGAACATGATAGAAAACCCTTTTTGAAAAGCTTCGCCTTGAGTTGAGTTGAAAATATCTTGTGGTATTGATAAATGTTCAAGTTTGGGGTTGTTGGTTGGTTTAAAAAGGGGAATATGAAAAGCATTGAGCTAAGCACATGAAAAGAAAAATGAAAAGGAAAGAAAAGAAAGAAAAAGAAAGGCTCAATGCAAAAGAAATTTGGGAAGAAGGAAGAATGGTTGTGTTTAGATGATTCACTTAACTCAAGGGTTTTGTGATCTAGAAAAACCAACTTTCTTGTTAGCCCAGCCACATTATAAGCCATAGAAAAGTTCTTGTGATGATGCTTGCTTGTGAGTATTTTTTATTGTGGTTAAATGAAAGGCAAAGTTAATTTATGTGACATTGTGATAGTAGAATGGATGAGTGAAAACCTCTTATACACTTTTTGTGTTTGAGTGAAACACTTTATCTAGTGAGGAAAGATTCCATGAACACATAGGAACATCTATGCTTAGTTGATTGATCATTCATGAAAATAGCATTTGTTGGATATTATGTGATTGCGTGAGCACTACAGCATGTGCATATCTTGATTGAAGTCTTTGTGAAGAGCTAATTTGAGTATTTACTTGTCTTGGAAGAAGAAATTTTGAATATGGTGAACCATTGTATGGATTGGTAGAAGATTGAGTTACATCTTGTTTGCTTGAGGACAAGCAAAGTTCTAAGTTTGGGGTTGTGATAACAGTTCAAAAACTATTATTTTTATACTTAAAATTGATATAAAAAAACAACCTTTATGACTTACAAACTAGCTTGGAATCATGCTTTTGCTTATGTTTTTGGAAATAAGAGAGTTAGATAGGTTTTATGCTTGATTTCCTTGTTTTTGCAGGTTTTTGAGATGAATTGAATGAAAGAAGTGAAGAAGCTAAGAGTTGGATTCAGAAAAGGAAGAAAAAGTGCAAAAAAGGAAGAAGCCGCAAGTACCGCTCAGCGGTCAATGGCGCTGAGCGGCACTTTGAAGACTTGCAGTCACCGCTGAGGGGCAAAACTGTAGCTGAGGAGCATAATACATGTCATGCAATCGCTAAGCGGTATTTACCATTGAGCGACATTCTGATGGGCTTGGGCTCACTTTTCTGTAATTTTTAGAATAGTATATAAGGTTTTAGTTAACCTAGGTCAAGTATCTTTGGCTGGAACGAAGCAGAAACACACTCTTTGGAGGAGGATTTTGGATGCTAAGGCTCCTTTCTCACTTTCTAGGGTTCTATCTTTTCACTCTTTCATTGTATTTCATCTAGTTTCACCATGAATATGGTGAACTAAACATTTATTGTTATTGGGGAATCAATGTAATCCTTTTGAAACTCTCATGTATGGAATTTGTTCTTCAAAATCTTCTTTAAGATACATGCTTTCTTTCACTAATTGTTAGGGTTTTTCCACTTTGCTCAAAGCATGCATTGTTTAACTCATTCGATGTCATGATCATTGATTTTGTCGATATGGACAAATACGGGGAAATCTAGATCTGGGGAATCTCTCCCAATAGTAGTATAAACCTAGACATAGGAGTATGATGGTTGGTTTCCTTGAAGCTTCTGTTCACTATAATGCATGATTAATTGCTAGGGAGACAAGACATTGTAGACTAGTGATTCTGATTAGGCTTTCTTCGCCGAGACATCCGGTTTAAGGTAGTTTAGAAAGTGGCATTAACAATTAATGAAGAAAGATGAATTCCTGCATACATGAGAGTAGATAAGGATGAAATTGATAAACTCCAACAACATAATCATCCATATATTTCAATTCACGTGTTTTATTTCTTCTTACCATTGATCAATTCATGCATACATATTTACTTTTGACTATTTGCATTTAAATCTTAATCAATCAGTTTTACAAGTCTTAGCTAATAGACAAACCATACAACTGTCTAGGCCGTGAGTCCTTTGGGAGAACGATACTTGGTCTTACCAGGTTTATTATTACTTGTTCTTCTTCCATAACCTGTGACAAGAAACAATTTTTACCTTTGAAGTATGGCTTTGCATCTTTAGAGCTAGTCATGGGTACTTCTTGACATGTAGCTTTATGACTAGCCTTTTCCTTTTTCATCTGCTGCACTTCTTTGAAGACATCAACAACCACCCTTTCCTCTTGGTACTAAAGCACTATCATTCCTTCATCTACATCAATGATGACCTTGGCCGTTTTCATAAACGGTCTTCCAAGAATAACAGGAATCCTTTCATCCTCCATCTCCATCACCACAAAGTCCACCAAGAATTGTAGTTTGCCTACACAAATCATAACATCTTCCACTACACCATAAGGCTTTTTTGAGAATCCATCCGCTATTACCAAATTCATCTATGTTGGCTTAACTTTAAGATCTCCAATTCGCTCAATTATAGATAAAGGCACCAAATTGACACTTGACCCTAAATCAAGTAGGGCTTTCCTTATCTTTTCCTTTCCTATAATGCAAGGAATGGTAAAACTTCCTAGATATTTCATTTTTGGAGGAAATGGTTTCTTCTTTACAAGTTTGCACTCATTAATCTCCTCATCTATATATCTTTTTCTTTTGGAGATTTAATTCATATGATTTACCTGAGCTGAAAATTGTTGTCATACTTCATTCACAAGTAGATCAACATCCATTTGATTGAAGATATCTTTATAATGCCGAAATTGTCGCTCTTTCTCTATTCTCTCACAATCTTTTGGATAAGGAAGAATTTTTTTTAATTTTTTTCTCTTCTCTCTTCTCTTCTTTCTCTTTTCTCTCATCCTCCCCTTTTCTCTCTTCTTTTTCTCTCTACTCTCTCTTCTTTTTCTTCTTTTCTCTCATACTCAACTTTTTCAACATCCACACTCACTAAAACTTTACACTCTTCCTTAGCGTTAACCTCAGTATTAGCCCCAAAATTCTTATCAGGCATATCTTCCAACTACTTAGCTATTTGGCCAACTTGCATCTCCAAGTTTCTAATGGCCGCTTCAGTGCTCTTGTGGTTGGAAATAGTTACCTGCATAAATTGTTGAAGAGTTTCTTCCAACTTTGTTGATCTTTCATTGAGTGTAGACACTTGTTGCCATAATGATGGTTGCTGCTGTGGCCTATTGAATTGCCCTGATTGTCCAGCTTGTCCTTGACCTTGTCCCATGCTTGGGTGAGGTTTCCACCGTTGGTAGTAATTACCTTGGCAATATGGAAATTGATTGGACATGAAATTTACATCTTCCAAAGCCTCTACTGGAAAAGCGCATTGACTATTGATATGGTCACCACCACATAGTTCACAGAGTTGTTGAACCTGTGCAACTCCCTTTAGCTCCTTTGGCAATTGTGCAAGTGTCTTTGTTAAATTCTCCAATAGTTGAGTTATGATTTTATTCTGAACGAGCAAGGCATCACTGGATTGTAATTGTAGAACCCCTTTCTGTTGAATTGGAGTTCCTCTTTCACTGTGCAACTCGTTATCATTAGTAGCCATATTCTCTATTAACTCGGTTGCTTCCTCTAGAGTCTTCCATTTAATATTACCTCCAGCTGAGGCATCTAACACAATGCATGCTTAGAGCAAAGAGGAAAAACCCTAACAATTAATGAAAGAAAACATATATCTTAAAGATCTTAAAGAACAAATTCAATACATGAGAGATTCAAAGGATTACATTGATTCCCCAACAACAATAAATGTTTAGTTCCCCATATTCATGTTGAAACTAGATGAAATACAATGAAAGAGTGAAAGATAAAACCCTAGAAAGGTGAGAAAGGAGTTGCAGCATCCAAAATCCTCCTCCAAGGGGTGAAGAGTGTGATATTGCTTCATTCCAGCCAAAGATGACTGACCTAGGTTAACTAAAACCTTATATAGTATTCTAAAAACTACAAAAAAGTAAGCCCAAGCCCATAAGAATGTCGCTCAGCGGTAAGTGCGTGACTTCTATTCTGGCCCTCAGCTACTATTTTACACCTCAGCGGTGATTGCGGGTATTCAAAGTGCCGCTCAGCGGTAAATGGCGTTGAGCGGGTCTTCCTTTTATGCACTTTTTCTTTCTTTTCTGAATCCAACTCTTAGCTCCTTCACTTCTTTCACTCAATGCATCTTAAAACCTGCAAAAACAAGGAAATCAAGCATAAATCCTGTCCAACTCTCTTATTTCCAAAACATCAACAAAAACATGATTCCAAACTAGTTTCTAAGTCATAAAGGTTGTCTTTAAGGTCAAATTTAAGTATAAAAATAATAGTTTTTCAACTGTTATCACTCATTCAATTGCATGATCTTTGATTTTGTCGATATGGACATATATGGGAAAATCTAAAAGTGGGGAAATTCTCCCAGAAGCAATATTACCTAAACATAGTAATAGGAGGATCGGTTGCCTTTAAGCTTCTGGGCGAATATAATGCATGATTAATTGCTAGGGAGGCAAGACATTGTGAACTAGTAATTAAGAGTAGGCTTTCTTCACCAAGACATCGGGTTTAAGCTATATTAGAAAGTGGCATTAACATTAATGAAGAAAATGAATTCATATATGCATGAGAGTAAATTAGGTGAAATCTAAACCCGACAACAATATCCTCAACTTCATCCATTCATTCTTGTTTTTAGCCTCAATTGATCGAATTGCATTGATGTTATTTTATTGCATTTGCATTCAAAAACCCCAAAATTTGTTCATTAGAGTCTTAATTAGTTGAGTAATCACATAACTGTTTAGTCCCGTGAGTCTCTTGGGAAACGATACTTGGTCTTAGCATTTATTATTACTTGATACGATTCGGTACACTTGCCGAGGTCTTAACAAGTTTTTGACTCCGTTTTTAGGGATTAAAAAACTGTTTATCAAGTTTTTGGCGCGGTTGCCGGGGATTCGTGGTATAACTATTCTATTTGTGTGATTCTTAATCGATTAGACTTTTTATCTTTTTATCTCCTTTATCTTTTTATCGTTTCTCTTTTATCTTTTTCTCTTTTTATCGTTTTCTCTTTTTATCTTTTTCTCTTTTTGTCTTTTTCTCTTTTTCTCTTTTTATCTTTTTCTCTTTTTGCCTTTTTATCTTTTTATCTTTTTATTTTTTTTTATCTTTTTAGTTTTTTTTTTCTTTTTATTTGTTTATATTTTTATTCTTTTTTTTATCTTTTTATCTTTTTATCTTTTTATCTTTTTACCTTTTTATTTTTTTTTATCTTTCTATGTTTCTATCTTTTTATCTCTTTATCTTTTTATCTCTTCATTTTTTCTTTTTAATTTTTTTCTTTTTATCTTTTTATCTTTCTATCTTTCTATCTTTTTATCTTTTTATCTTTTTATCTTTCTATCTCTTCATATTTTTATCTTTTTAATTTTTTATCTGTTTGTGCTAATTGGGTGCTCTAGTGTAGTGTTCTTTAGTGTCTGCAAGAAAAAATTCGAAAATTTGTACTAGGAGCACAACATCAACAAGAGAAGAAGAAGAAAGAAGGTCACAGGGCGCGCTTGGGCGACCCATTAAGGGCATTGAGTGCCATCCTTCAAGTGTCATGTTCACCAAGTTTTGTGCATGAAGCGGTTAAAAATATCAAAGAGAATGGAGTTATTGAGATTGAGGTTCCTTATTCAAAGAGGGTAAAGATGGTGAACAAGAAGATGTTGCAGAGAAGTTGGTGTGGTGAAAGCAAAAGGAACACCAACATCATAGATGTAGATTGTGCTTAATGGTGTCAGGCTCGTGACGTTAAACAAGCGCTTATTGGTAGGCAACCCAATTTCTGCTTTTTCTTTTGGATTTGAATTTGCTTTGTAGGAATTACAGCATCTACTGATGGATGTTGGACAACATCTATTGTGTTTTGTGATGAGTAATATTCTTGTGTTTATTCTATTGTTCTATGATGCATGTTGAGTTAATGATTGTTGAGAATTTTTAAGCATAGATGGTGGTTGCTCATAGTATTGTTAAAAACAGATGCATGATTTCAATTGTGATTAATATGCTGGGTAGGATGTTTATCAAATTGTGGAACTTGAGTTAACGTGTGAGAGATTAGGCTCCAGAGTTTTTGATTGATTGAGTGCTATTGCTTTGGAAGCATGATTGATTTTGCCTAATCTTCTATGATTAAACTGCTTGCTTGCTTGTTACAAACGGTCAAGGCCATGTTTTCCTTCTCCCTTAGAGCCAATGTTTATAGGTGAACCCAATAAAGATCAATGTTTTCTCTAACCTTTGCACCTTGAGCCTAAATTTGAAATCCTTACCTTGAGTTAAGTACAATGTGTTTTGTGGTAATTGAGAATGGTTCAAGTTTGGGGTGGTGAGAAATCGGAAAGAACTTTGTGAAATTTATCAAAGAGCATTGGGCAAAAGCGAAAGGAAAAAGAAAAAGAAAAGAAAGAAAAGGTTGAGCTCAATGAAAGGAAAGTTGGGAATAAGTTGAATATTTGGTTTCTCACATAAACGGAGAAAGAGAGATTTCTGTTAATTTGAATAAATGAATTGTGCACTCTCTTAACTCAAGGAATTTTGTTGTCTAGAAAAACCAATTTTCTTCTTAGCCCATCCTTAATACAAGCCATGAAAAGTCCTTGTGATGATAACTTGCTTGTGAGTGTGTTTGATATGTGGTTAAATGAAAGGAAAAGTTGATTCATGTGACATTGTAATGGTAGAGTGTAAGAGTGACACCTCACTATACACCTTTGGGTTTGAGTGAAACACTTTTGAGTGCTTGAGTGAAACACTTTTGAGTGCTTGAGTGAAACACTTTTGAGTGCTTGAGTGAAACACTGTCTTTGGTGAGGAATTGTTCCATGCACTATATGATAACATTCTTGCTTGGTTGGTTGGTTGATTATTCATGAGGTTTGCATCTATTGTGTATGTCTTCATTATGTGAGCACCATAATTGAAGCTTGATTGGCTAAAGCATCACTATATTTTGACTAATCTTTTTGTGATGAGCAAACATGAGTGATTGGCTAAAGCATCACTATATTTTGACTATGTTATTTAAGCCAAGTTTTGTTTTTCTTGAGGACAAACAAAGTTTCAAGTTTGGGGTTGTGATAATGATAATAGTTGAAAAACTGTTATTTTTATACTTAAAATTGACGTCAATTACAACCTTTATGACCTAGAAATTAGCTTGAACTCATGATTTTGTTGAATTGTTGGAAATAAGAGACTTGAAGGTGAATTTAACGGTTTTGCGCTAGATTCCCTTGATTTTGTAGGCTAATTGAATGGTTTGAAAGAAGAATTGAAGTATCGAATGATTGGAATGCAGAAAAGTCAACCAGTCAACCAGAAAAGTCAACTAGTCAACCAGAATGTAGAAAAGTCAACTAGAGTGTAGAAAAAGTTGTGACCGAGTGGCGCTGAGCGGTAATTTCCGCTGAACGCCAGTTTTCAGGTGTCGAAATCACCGCTGAGGGGCAAAAACAGCAGCTGAGGGGAAAAACTCAGGTGTCGCACTTGTCGTTGAGCGGTAAAAACCGTTGAGCGGCACTTTTATGAGCTTGGGCCTAAGTTTTTGTATTTTTTAGAATAGTATATAAACTTTAGGACGTTCTAGGGTTCGTATCTTTAGCTGGAACGAAGCAGAAACACACTTTTCACCCCTTGGGGGTAGAATTGGAGATGGTGACAACTCTCTTCTTCTCTTTCTCGGGTTTTTCTATCTCTTCCATTCTTTCATTCCATTGTTCATCTAGTTCTTCCATGACGATGGAGAACTAAACTTATTTTGTTGTTGGGGAATCAATGTAAATCCTTAGAAACTCTCTTGTATGGAATTTGTTTTTCAAGATCATTTTTATGATACATGCTTTCTTTCATTAATTGTTAGAGATATTCTTCTTTGCTCAAATGCTTGTGATATTTTATTCATGTATGGCATAAATCTTATGATTTGTAAGTATCAGGAGATTTCGTACTCCTAGGGTTGGACGATTTGGGGATGTGACAACTCTCCTCTTCTCTCCCTAGGATTGTTATTGAGAGATATCTTACAAATCACGATCTGGGGAATTCTTCCAACAGTATATTACAAACCTAGACATAAGAGTATGATGGTTTATTGCCTTTAAGCTTCTGTTCACTATAATGCATGATTAATTGCTAGGGAGACAAGACATTGTAAACTAGTGATTATGATTAGGCTTTCTTGGCCAAGACATCGGGTTTAAAGTAATTTAGAAAGTGGCATGAACATTAACGAAAAGAATGATGAATTCCTAAATACAAGAGAGTTGATAGGATGAAATTGATAAACCCCCAACAACGTGTTTTGTTTCTTCTTCCCATTGATCATCACATGCATACATATTTACTTTTCAATCTTTTGCATTTGAAACTTACAATAATTTGTTCACAAGTCTTAATTAATCAACAAAATCACACAACTGCCTAGGCCGTGAGTCCTTTGGGAGAACGATACTTGGTCTTACCAGGTTTATTACTTGATACGATTTGGTTACACTTGTCGAGGGTTAACAAGTTTTTGACTCCGTTTTCAGGGATCGAAGATTTGTTCATCAGATAACGATTGAAAAACTGTTATATTTATACTTAATTTTGATACTAAACACACCCTTTTTGACTTAGAAGCTTGCTTGAACTCATGTTTTTGTTTTTTTTTTTTTGTGAATAAGTGAGTAGAGGATATACTTAATGATTTTATCACTAAATTCCCTTAATTTTGTAGGTTATTGATATGATTTGGAAGAAGAGCAAAAGTACCAAGGAGTTGGAACCCAAAAAGGACAAAACCAGTACCAAACCGAACGGTGAAGAACCCAGATCGAATGGTTACTGAGACTGACTGAACGGTCAGATAGAGGAGAAGACAGAGACCGAACGGTTCATAACAAAGACCAAACGGTGTGAAGGTGGTGGAACTAGGTCGAACGATGTGAGCAAGAAAGACAATTGCAACGGTGTAACTAAGGATCGAACAGCTGCAGAAAAACATAGACAAACCAAATGATTTGTGAGAGGAGAAGCTGAATGAAGTGGTAGAAGACATGCCGAGCGGTCAACAGCGTAAGACCGATCGGTCAAAACTGAAACCGAACAGTCATGTTTCATTTGAGTGCCGCAGCTACCGCTAAGCGCCGCCGACGTGGGCTTGGACCCGTTTTCTATTATTTTTCCGATATATTTTGGGCTTGGACTCGTTTTCTATTATTTTTTGCCCTATTTAAAGACTTTCACGTCCTAGGGTTAGTATGTATTGATGGCTTGAGCACAAAAACACATTTTTCACCCCTTAGGGGTAGATTTGGAGATGGCGATGACTCTCTAACAACAGTTGAAAAACCGTTATTTTTATACCTAATTTTGATATTAAAAACACCCTTTTTGACTTAGAAGCTTGTTTGAACTGATGTTTGTGCTTTAGTTTTGTGAACGAGAGTTGAACGTGATATTAATGGTTTTGTGCTAGATTCTCGTGATTTTGTAGGCTATTGGAATGATTTGAAAGAGTTAAAGTACCGAATGGTTGGAATGTAGAAAAGTCAACTAGAACGCAGAAATGTCAACCAGAGTGTAGAAAAGTCAACGAGAATGCAGAAAAGTCAACCAGTCAACCAGAGTGCAGAAAAGTCAACTAGAGTGCAGAAAAAGATGCGCTGAGCGCAAAATTCCGCTGAGCGCTAGTGCCACACATACCCTTGAGCGCCAAAAGTGCCGCTAAGCTCCGATAATGTGGGCTTGGACTTGTTTTGTGTTATTTTTACGGGCTTGGACCTGTTTTCTGTTATTTTTATGTTCTATTTAAGGACTTGCACGTCTTAGGGATGGTATCTTTCGATGTCTTGAGCATAAAAACACATTTTTCACCCCTTGGGGGTAGATTTGGAGATGGTGATGGCTCTCCTCTGCTCTTTCTAGGGTTTTTCTATCTCTTCCATTCTTTCATTCCATTGTTCATCTAGTTCTTCCATGACGATGGAGAACTAAACCTTATTTGTTGTGGGGAAATTTGTAACTTCTTAAACTCTCATGTATTGAATTGATTCTTTATTATATATGCTTTACTTCATTAATTGTTAGGGTTTTTCCTCTTTTTACTCTTTGCATGCTTTGTTTAACTCATTCAACATGATCATTGATTTTGTCGATATGAACATATACGGGGAAATCTAGAAGTGGGGAAATTCTCCCAGCGAATGTAATGCATGATTAATTGCTAGGGAGACAAGACATTGTGAACTAGTAATTAGGAGTAGGCTTTCTTCACCGAGACATCGAGTTTAAGCTATATTAGAAAGTGGCATTAACATTATTGAAAAAGATGAATTCATATATGCATAAGAGTAAATTTGGTGAAATCTAAACCCAACAACAAGATCATCAACTTCATCCATTCATTCTTGTGTTTAGCCTGAATTGATCAAATTGCATTCATGTTTATTTTATTGCATTTGCATCCAAAAACCCAAAAATTTGTTCTTTAGAGTCTTAATTAGTTGAGTAATCACATAACTGTTTAGTGTCGTGAGTCTCTTGGGAAACGATACTTGGTCTTACTATTTTTTATTACTTGATACGATTCGGTAGACTTGCCGATGTATTAACAAGTTTTTGACTCCGTTTTCGGGGATTAAAAATTTGTTTATCAAGTTTTGGGCACTGTTGTTGGGGACTCGTGGTATAACTATTATATTTGTGTGATTCTTAACCGATTAGACTTTTTATCTTTTTATTTTTCTTTATCTTTCTATCTTTTTATCTTTTTCTTTTTTATCTTTTTATCTTTTTATCTTTTTCTCTTTTTCTCTATTTATCTTTTTATCTTTTTATCTTTTTATCATTTTAGTTTTTTTATCTTTTTTTTTTCTTGTTATTTGTTTATCTCTATATTCTTATTTTTATCTTTTCATCTTTTCATCTTTTCATCTTTTTATCTTTTTATCTTTTTATCTTTTTATCTTTTTATCTTTTTACCTTTTTATTTTTTTATCTTTTCATCTTTTTATCTTTCTATCTTTCTATCTTTTTATCTTTTTATCTTTCTATCTTTCTATCTCTTAGTCTTTTTATCTTTTTAATTTTTTATTTGTTTGTGCTAATTGGGTGCTTGATGGACAAATTTATGAACACCAAATTATGATGTCACAAACTTGTTTTCAATCGGCAAGTATGACCGAATCGTTCAAGTAATAAAACTTGGTAAGACCAAGTATCGTTCTTCCCAAAGGACTCACGGCCTAGTTTAGTTATGTGATTTCTTAATTAACTAAGACTTACAAACAAATTAATTGGGGTTTGAAATGCAAAACAGAAAATAAACATGTATGCATGAATTGTGATCAATGGCAAGAAGCAAAAGATAAACACTTTCAATGAAATTTATGTATGGATATGTTGTTGGGGTTCAATTTCATCTTATCCACTCTCATATATTTTAGGAATTCAACGATCAAATCACCATTGTTAATGCCACTCTCTAATGTACCTTTCCAGAAGGCTTCTCCCTAATCACGAGTTCATACAATTCCTAGCATTCCTAATGATTAGTTCATAAGTTCAGGAGCTTAACGACAACCAATATAAAATTGGGAGAAATTCCCCGGATCTAGATTTCCCCGTACGTTCCCGTATCAACAAAACCAATAATCATGCATCGAATGAGTTAAACCATGCAAGCATTAAACAAAGAGGAAAAACCCTAACTAATGATGAAAGAAAGCATAGATCTTAGATAAAAGATGTAAAAACAGATTCCATATATGAGAGTTTCACAAGACTACATTGATTCCCCAACAAACATAAAGAGGTTAGTTCACCATATTCATGGTGAACCTAGATGAATTACAATGAAAGAATGAAAGAATAAACCCTAAAAAGGTGAAGCGGAAGCCTCAGCATCCAAGATCCTCCTTCAAAGGGGTGGTAGAGAGAGTGTTTGCCTCGTTCCAGCCAGAGATACCTAACCCTAGGAAACCCTAAAGCTTATGTATCATTCGTAAATTACAAAAAGTCAAGTCCAAGCCCATTAAAGTGCCGCTCAGCGGTAAACTACCGCTCAGCGGTAATTGCGTGACTTGTTTTCTCCCCTCAGCGGCCATTTTGCCCCTCAGCGGATCTCCCGTGACTTCCAGAGTACCGCTCAGCGGTAAACTACCGCTCAGCGGTGAGTGCGTGACTTGTTTTCTCCCCTCAGCGGCCAATTTGCCCCTCAGCGGACCTCCCGCAAACTCCTGAGTGCCGCTCAGCGGTAAACTGCCGCTGAGCGGTGACTTCGGCTTCTCCTTTTGCACTTTTTGTTGTCTTTTCTGATTTCATCTCTCTCCTTCTTCACTTCTTTTACCAAATTCACCTTAAAACCTGCACAAAAACACTGAAATCAAGCATAAACCTGTCCAACTCTCTTATTTCTAAAAATATAAAGAAAAGCATGATTTCAAGCTAGTTTCTAAGTGTAAAGGTTGCTTTTAGTGTCAATTTTAATCATGAAAATAACAGTTTTTCAACTGTTATCAGTGCTCTAGTGCAGCGTGCTTTAGTGTTTGTAGGATAAAATTCAAAAATCTGTACTAGGAGTACAGGATCATCAAGAGAAGAAGGACAAAGAAGGTCGTAGGGCGCGCATGGGCGCCCCATTAAGGGCGTTGAGCGTCATCCTTCAAGCGTCATATTCACCAAGTTTTGTGCATGAAGTGGTTAAAAATATAAAAGAGAATGGAGTTATTGAGATTGAGTCTCCTTATTTAAGGAGGATAAAAATGGTGAACAAGAAGATGCTGTAGAGAAGTTGATGGAAGCTTAGCCATGCTTATAATGACCTGGACCTTGCAGACAAAGCTTCAAAAAAATCCCAGAACAGTATTGGTGCAGCAGATTGAAATCAGCAGTGTGAATGCAGCGGAAATTGAGTGAGATTGGTTGATGGTTGGTGTGTTTGAGTGCAATGAGTATGTGGGGAACCTCACAGCTCAGAAGGCCTTCCTACAATGGAAGGAAGCTAGAGGAAAGGGAAGAGAAAGTAGAGAGAACAAATGACTCAAGAGCAATAGGGCTGGAAATTCAATTCAGCAGCAATTTACTAAGCTCAAAAGTCCTTTACATGGTGAAAGAGGTCTCTTATTTATAGGGAAATAAGAGCCTCAGATCTGAAATGAAATTCAAAATGAAATGACAATTAAATTGAAATAAATGGCTCCAATTTTGGTTTGGGCAGCAGCTCACACATCTCATGTGAATTCTTGGGCAGCAAGTTTGAAAAAGGAAAGCGCCAAATTCTATTTTGGTGGTTTTGGCCAGCAGCACACATGTAAAACACCTTTGTTTGATAGCTTGGGCAGCAAGCTTTTCCCCCAAGTCTTTATATTGGCAGTTGTTTTTTATTAATCCTACAAAGCAAGGAAAAATGTGCTTTTAATTATGGGAAAAAGAATCAATGTAAATTACCTTCCATAAAAGCAAAATGGTAGGTGATGCTTCTTCCTCTTGAATCCTCTTTGCCATGGCTCTAGTAAGAGGTCCAATGTGCGTCTTAGATGGTCTTCCATCAGACCCTCCCTCTTGAAATGGATCTGTCCTCAGATCTGATTCACCCTGTTGATCATTCCCTGTGAAAGGAATTAAATCGCAGATGTTAAAAGTATGACTGACACCATAACTTTCAGGGAGATCTAAGATGTATGCATTATCATTTATTCTTTTGATCACTTTGAATGGACCATCTCCTCTTGGACTAAGTTTGGATTTCCTTTGAGAGGGAAATCTTTCCTTTCTCAAATGAAGCCAAACTAGGTCTCCTTCTTCAAAAACTATTTTCTTTCTCCCTTTGTTGTTGTATTCTGCATATTTTTGAGTTTGTTTTTCAATTTGGATTTTGACCTTCTCATGTAACTTCTTGATGAACTCTGCTTTAGAATTACCTTCTTTATGAAAAAAAGAAGATGATTTTGGAAGAGGTAGTAAATCAAGAGGTGTGATAGGGTTAAAGCCATAAACAACCTCAAAAGGAGAAAGATTAGTAGTTTTGTGGACTACTCTATTATAAGCAAATTCAATGTGAGGTAGATGTTCATCCCAAGATTTGTTATTACCTCTTAATATTACCCTTAATAGTGTAGATAAAGATCTATTTACTACTTCAGTTTACCCATCAGTTTGTGGGTGACATGTAGTAGAAAATAGAAGTTTAGTTCCAAGCTTTTCCCATAAAGTTTTCCAAAAATGGCTTAGAAACTTCACATCTCTATCAGACACTATAGTTTTGGGTAAGCCATGCAATCTCACTATTTCTTTAAAGAAGAGTTTAGAGATATAGCTAGCATCATCTACTTTGTGGCAAGGTATAAAATGAGCCATTTTACTAAAACGATCTACTACCACAAATATAGAATCATACCCCCTTTGAGTTCTTGGCAATCCTAAGACAAAGTCCATGCTAAGTTCTTCCCAAGGGGTATTAGCTATAGGAAGAGGTGTATAGAGTCCATGAGGCATAATTTTGGACTTAGCTGATAAACAAGCTATACATTTAGAACAATGCCTTTGAACATCTATTCTCATGTGTGGCCAATAAAATTTACTTTTCAAAATATTTAGAGTTTTATCAACTCCATGATGACCCATGAGACCTCCTCCATGACTTTCTTTGATAAGAAGTTTTCTAATGGATCCTTGGGGTATACAAAGTTTTCCTTTATTAAAAAGATACCCCTCAGAAAGATAGAATCCATCAAAAGGCTTCTTAAGACACGATGAATAAGTAGATGCAAATGTTTCATCATTTTCATATAAATCTTTTATGTCATCAAATCCTAATATTTGAGATCCTAGGGTTATTAACAATGCATGTCTTCTAGATAAAGCATCCGCAACAACATTAGTACTCCCCTTTTTGTGTTTGATGACATAGGGAAATTGCTCAAGATATTCCACCCACTTTGCATGCCTTTTGTTTAGCTTTGCTTGCCCTTTAATATACTTGAGAGATTCATGATCAATATGTATTATGAATTCTCTAGTTACCAAGTAATGCTCCCAAGTTTTTAAAGCTCTAATGAGGGCATACAATTCTTTGTCATAGGTAGGATAGTTCAAAGTTGCCCCTCTAAGTTTTTCACTAAAATAAGCTATGGGGTGTCCTCCTTGTATTAGAACAGCTCCTATACCTACCCCAGATGCATCACATTCTAGTTCAAAGACTTTGGAAAAATCAGGCAAAACTAGAATAGGTGCATGTGTTAACTAGTGCTTCAAAGTCTCAAAAGACAACTCTTGCTTATCACCCCAAAGAAAAGGTTTGTCTTTCTTGACTAGCTCATTTAAAGGAGCGGCTATGGTGGAGAAGTCTTTCACAAATCTTCTATAAAAACTTGCTAATCCATGAAAACTTCTCACCTCTCCTACATTTTTGGGAGTTGGCCATTCTTGTATAGCCTTGATCTTCTCTGGATCAACATGTACACCTTCTTTTCCAACTTTGAATCCAAGGAAAATCACACTTTCTTGACAAAAAGTACATTTGTCAAAGTTGGCAAAGAGATGATATTCTCTAAGAAGAAGCAAGACTTTTCTGACATGGTTAAGATGTTCTTGAAGGCTTTGACTATAGATTAGGATATCATCAAAGTAGACCACTACAAACCTCCCTATGCATTCTCTAAGAACATGGTTCATTAACCTCATGAATGTACTTGGAGCATTGGTCAAGCCAAAGGGCATGACTAACCATTCATACAAACCAAACTTGGTCTTAAAAGCAGTTTTCCATTCATCTCCCTCTTGAATTCTTATTTGATGATATCCGCTTTTGAGATCAATTTTGGTAAAAATGTTTGCTCCATGTAATTCATCCAACATGTCATCTAATCTAGGAATGGGGTGCCTATATTTGACAGTTATATTGTTGATGGCCCTACAATCTGTACACATCCTCCAAGATCCATCCTTCTTAGGAACCAATAACACAGGCACAGCACAAGGACTTAAACTCTTTTGGATCCACCCTTTATTCAACAATTCATTGACTTGTTTCTCTATTTCTTTTGTTTCCATGGGATTGGTCCTATAGGCTGGCCTATTAGGAAGGCTGGCCCCAGGTACTAAATCTATTTAATGTTCCATTCCTCTTAAAGGTGGTAATCCACTTGATACCTCTTTAGGAAATACATCATCAAATTCTTTTAAAAGTTTTTGCAACCCCTTTGGTAGAGAACCAAGTTCATGATTTATTGAAACAAGTGCCTCTTTGCAATAGAGAAGAAAATGAGGTTGTCCAAGAAAAAGATTTTTAGAAATGTTCAAAGTTTGAGGTTGGACAACTTCCTTATTTGAGGCATGGTTTAGGGTTTTCTCCTTTCCTTCTTTCCTACTTTTCTTTTCTCCATCCAACTTCTTTTTAAGAATTATTTGATCCTGTCTTACTTGTGAAGGTGTAAGAGGACACAAGATAATTTTCTTTCCCTTGTGTTGAATGGTGATTTTATTGGTGACTTCATCATGTAAAGCTTGCTTATCATATTGCCAAGGTCTTCCAAGTAATATGTGCCCAGCTTCCATTGGTACTATATCACAAACAATTTGATCTTCATATTTGCCAATGGAAATGGGTACTCTTACTTGTTCTTAACTACTATTCCATCATCCTCTTTGATCCATTGAAGTTTGTAAGGTTTAGGATGAGGAGTAATGGTTAAGCCAAGCTTCTCTACCATTCTAGAACTACAACAGTTACAACAAGAACCACTATCCACAATCATTGAACATGTCTTTTCCAAAACTTTGCATCTTTTGTGAAATAGGTTCTCTCTTTGTGACTGTTCTAATTCTACATGTTTACTTTCCAGGAGTCTCCTTACCATAAGTAAGTCACCATCACAAGGTAAAGCTTCTTCTTCTTCAGAAGTGGATGTTTCAGACTCACTATATGGAGAACCCTCACTTTCACTCTCATGCTCAAGGATGTAAGTTGACCTTCTATTGCTTTACTCAGATGCATGGTGCCCTTTTTCCCCACATCTAAAGCACTTAGTCTCCTTACTCTTATGATCTCTTGAAGGTTCTTTGACTTTTTCTTTTCCTCTCTCTCTCTCTTTAACTTCTTCATATCTTGGCTTGGTTAGACTACCCTCCCTCTTATACTCTTTCTTATGGTTAGAACTATGAGGGTAATCTTTCTTGGTGAAGCTTTTCCTCTTGAGTTGTTGCTCTACCCTCACACAAAGTTGGACTAACTCATTGAGATCATTGTAGGGTATAAGTTCAACCCTATCTCTTATGTCATAGTTGAGTCCACTTTGAAACCTAGCAATTGTTATCCTAGGTTCTTATCTTATCCCAGCTCTCAACATGAGTAACTCCATTTTCTGTCTATATTCCTCAACACTCATGTTCCTTTGTTGGAGTTTGTGGAGCTTATCCATTAATTCCCTATCATAATAGGTTGGTACATGCCTTCTTCTGAAGGCAGTTCTCAACTCATTCCAATATCTGATGGGAGGTAAGTGTCTTAGCCTATAATCCTTGACCAAGGATGACCACCAAATTAAGGCATAGCCTTGAAAGCTTAGAGAAGCCATGGTGACTCTCCTTTCATCATCTATTTGGTGGCACTCAAACAATTGCTCAACTTTCATTTCCCACTCTAGATATTCTTCCACATTATCCTTTCCAAGAAAAGATGGTAGATCAATTTTGGGCTCTCTTGGATGGTGTTCTCTCACTCTATGATGTCTTCTAGGAGGCATTTGGTAGTGGTCATCATTGTGATGACTACTATATTGCTTAAGCTCACTAGGAGAAGATGATGATTCTTCTCTTCTCCTATGGAAGATCTCTCTTTTCTTTTGTCTTGATTATTCAAAAGTTGACTAATCATGTCTTTGAGCTCACTAATCTCTTTATCCCTTTGTTCAAATTTTTGTTGAAATTCCTCCCTTAAAGAACTCTCACTATTGGGTTTGATGCTACCTTGCACACTTGATTGACTCATTCTTGTCAAATGAAAAAGGTTTTTACAAGGTTTTCAAAATATTTGACAAGTAATGAATGAAAAAAAATTTCACAATTTTTCTTTGTTTTTGGTGAAAAATTTCTAAAGAGATTCTAAAGGTGAAAGATGTTTCTAAGTAGCCCCCAGGAAGAAGAGGTGAGTCACTAATGGACAAGCTTAAAAACTAAGTTCTTCCTTAGCCAGAGTTTCCTTAGAGTTATCTTTTACCTAAGTTTCTAATTAGAAATTCTTCAAATTCTTTTCAAATGTTATGAAATGAACCTATAACCAAAGAAAGGTTGTCTAAATGCTATGCAATCCTATATATCACGGAGGCAAAAAAAATTAAGCAACAAAGTAATGAAAACAATAAAGATGCAAGAATGTAAATGCTAGACGGCCCTAAGTGAAAGTGCAAGTGGCACTTGGAGCCCCTTGACACACTTCCACACTAAAGAAAACGAAATTGGACTATTACAATGTTCAATTGTGAACTTGGAATTGCTTCAAGAGCATTTTCCCAAGTCAGTTAACTCAAAACAGCAAAAGTAAACTGAAATACACTTTTCAAACAGCAAACTCTGTGATATAGACTTGAAATGAGGCCAAAAATTTAATGAAAACTTTGTCTTCTTGCTGCTGCATAAAACTAATTCAATTGGAGATGCAAGTTGCTGCTGTAAAAGAATTTACAGCTTGTTGTACAGTGATGTTTAGCTGCTGTTGAGTCTTCCTTCTTGCTCCACTTTCAATGCTCAAACCACTTCCTAGGAGGCTACCAAAGTAGGAGAAGGATTCTGGTGCTGGATGCCCCAATCAGCTTGCACATACACTCCAAAACTCAGCAAAATCACACCAATCAGTTTAAAAATCTGCACCAAACTATGCTGCTGTTTTGAAACTTAGGATGCCAAAAAAATAGACACAGCAATTTGGAACAGCACACCAATGAAATGTACACAAAAGGAACTTATCAAAGGCACTAGAATGGATGAATAAAGCAAGAAAAACACAAGCACAGTTCAGAAATTCTTCCAATACAAACTGTTTGATAATTTTCAAAAGTGTTTGATAAAATGCCTCACTGAGTTTCAGCTTTGTTTTTCAAGACTTGTAATCTGGATTGGTTGGTTCTAACAGCTTTTTAACACTTTCTTTTGATCATGTATTTTCATTTTTAAACATTGAACCAGCTTTTTCACAATCCAGCAATGTAATTTAAACCAGAATTACCAAAACAGCTGCTGGAAAAAAATCAAAATCTGCACAAAAAAATATGAACTAAAATGGTGGTTTTGGAACCCAAAATGAGTAGCAGTGTTTCAGCAGCTTGGATGAATGTTCAAACAACTTTTATTCATGATATTAAACAAGTTTAAACTCTTAAACAGCTAAATTAACGCTTACTACTCAAATTCACTGGTCCACTTCCAATTTTAACTCAAAATTGATGGTTTAAGTATCCAATCTGCATATAACTTCAATTTTGACCAAATGAACAATATCAGCAACTTTTAATCATCCATTTAGACTTGCTCAAGCTTTCCAAAAGCACAGAAACAGCAGGATTCGAAAATCACCCTTGCTATGGCCAAATTATGCAGCAAATACCATCAATTAACCAACCACTTTTAGTTTTTCATGGATTCAAAAACTGGACAGCAAAGGAAATGACTCTAAGAAGTGTAAAAACACAGATCTAAGCTAGATTTAATGTGCTTAGCATGACCAAACTCAGATTAGACAATTAAAAGAAACTTAGCACGATGAAAAGCTTGGATTAAAAGCTGCAACAATGGAATGCTATTAATTGTGAGCAACCAAGCTATGCAAATTGCATTTCATTGCTTGTAATGGTATGCTACACTTTTAGCATCATTCAATATCATCAACCAAATTTGTATAAAGCACTAGAATAAAAAAAAATCAACTGGAAAACAGATTCATGATTTAAAAACAGAATTGAAATCAAAATGGATTTCTAGTGCTTTAGCTTGTATCACCAAGGCTAGAACAAATTCTCATTGCCTTTATTGGTTGATATATAGTTTATCTAGCACTTGAACTCAAGCAAAACGAATTAAACCAGCAAAATGAATACCAAAGTAGTGACAGAAATTAAAACTGCAATATTCACTTGCACATGACCAAGACAACACTGAAATTGAAAATTAAAGCTGGAAATGACTCAAACAAAGAAAATTCACCGTTTAAAATGAAAGGACAACATCAACACACAAAGGAAACTCAAATTGAACTACTGGAAAAGTAATACACAGCAAAACAGAAATGAAAAACAGCACCTCTGGAAACAAAACAGAACACACTGATTTGGAAAACTTAAACAGAAATTAGATCACCATTGGAAGCAGAAAATGGAAGAGAAACTTAGCTCTGGTTTGCGTGGACAACCAAGGCTCTAGATACCACTTGATGGAAGCTTAGCCATGCGTAGAATGACCTGGACCTTGCAGACAAAGCTCCAAAAAAATCCCAGAACAGTATTGGTGCAACAGATTGAAATCAGCAGTGTGAATGCAGCGGAAATTGAGTGAGATTGGTTGATGTTACCAATGAAGAGCATTGGTAAATTTGAAGATAAATGATTTTGATGATGCTGAAAGATGATACATTGTTATAGTTGTTTTAAAAGCAATTTGTAGATTATAAATGTATTAGGAAAAGCCTTAAACGTGTAATACTTAGAAAAATTCGTATTGTTAGAACTGCTACGTATTTAATCGATTATTAGAAGCTATAATCGATTATCCTGAGCCCTTCTGAAAAACCTCGTTGCTCTGGAATAATCGATTATTACTCCAAATAATCGATTATCACTAGTTCTGATGAGAACTGCCAAAGTCTCTGGAATAATCGATTATTCCTCAGGATAATCGATTATCACTCTTTGAAAACCCTGTAACGGACTCGAATAATCGATTATCACTAACAATAATCGATTATCTGCGGCAGTTATAATTCATCTTTGCGAACTCAGACCAGTTGGCTATATAGGTGAGTTCCAAAACTCTTAAAAATAACTTTGAGCTTTTGAGAATACAGTGTAATCTGAGGAAGTTCCATAAGCTAGTTCATTGCACTGCCTAGTCTCGTGAAAAGGAGAAGCTCTCGCTTTGTGGGTCAAAGGTCAGAGCAATTCTCTTCGAGTTGGCAACGCTACTGTTCTTCTGGTTCGTCGGTCGAAGGAAGAACTGTTCTGCACTGTTCCGGAGTTGAAGGATAGTGTAGATTGCTTGCTTCCATTTCGTTTGTCAAAAGGAAGGTTTTATTTTTCTACTCTTATTCGCTCTTAATTGTATTTTTTTGTTGAAACTGATTTTAGTGAAATCGTTAATCACTGTTAATAGTGATTAACAACTGGACGTAGATTCTTTTGAATCGAACCAGGCTAAAAATCCATTGTGTCAACTTTTCTATTCCTTACACTCATTATTGTTTTATGCACATCAAGTGTTTGTTAAATTTTCTCTAAGAAAATTGATTTTGTAAAACGGACCATCATAACTTGATTTGTGACCGTAACACGCTTTCCGAGTATTTTATTCCACTGCGCGACTCTATAACGGTACCGATTGTTCCGACAATTGGTATCAGAGCTTGCTTTGATATTCTTTCAAACTTTTGCGAAAATGGCCGGTCATCAAAATCAAGTATATGCTGAGGGTGCATCCATCAACAGACCACCTCTTTTTACTGGTGATAACTATGCATTCTGGAAAGTCAGAATGGAAATTTTTATGGGGTCTGTTGACAGAGGCATCTGGGAAGCTGTGCTAAATGGTCCCTATATTCCTAAAGAACTGTTGATGGTGTAGAAGTAGAAAAACCATACTTTAATTGGACTCCTGAGGAAAATAGAAGAGCCCAATTTGATATTAAGGCTCATAATATTATTTCATCTGCTGTAGTACTTGATGAATTTTATAGAATTTCAGTGTGTAAGACAGCATAGGAGATGTGGGAGGTCCTCATAGTCACACATGAGGGTACAGACGACGTGAAACGTGCAAGGAAGAACACACTCATTCAGGAGTATGAGATGTTCAGATTGCAGCCTGGAGAAACAATATCTGATGTCCAGAAGCGTTTCACTCACATTGTGAACCACCTGACAGGTTTGGGTAAGACTTTTGACACTGATGAATTGAATGTGAAAATATTGAAATCATTAGACAGGTCTTGGCAACCAAAGGTGACTGCCATCTCGGAGTCTCAAAACCTCACTCAAATGTCAATGGCAATTCTCTTTGGAAAACTTCGTGAGCATGAGCTTGAGCTGAGAAGATTAACTGCAGAAGAGGATCAAGGCAAAAGAAAGACGCTTGCCTTCAAGTCTGAAATCTCAAAAGGAAAAAGTTCTAAGAGAATTGAGGATGATGATTCCGATAACGATGAGGAAAACATGAGTCTTATGATTAAGAAGATTGCTAAATTTATGAAAGCAAAGGGAAAAGACAAATACCATGGAGAAAGGAAAGAAAATCGAGGATCTCCATCAAGCATTAAATGTTATGGATGTGGAGAAAGAGGTCATGTGAAGACTGACTGTCCTAAGAATAGGAAAAGTGAAGAAAAGAAAGACAGAAAGTTTCCAAAGAAGAAGAAAGCTTACATAGCTTGGGAAGACAATGCTTCTAGTTCTTCAAGTTCAAGCGATTCAAATGAAGAAGCAAACTTGTGCTTAATGGCAGACTTAGAAGATGCAGGAAGCCAAGTAAGTGATTCTAGCTTAGAGTCAAGTGATGAGTTTGACTTACAAAAGGCATTTCTTGATTTGTTAAATGAATCTGAAAAACTTGATGTTGCTCATAAAAAGCTAAAGAAAGAGCATAATGAATTGAATTTGAGGTATGAAAAAGCACTAGATGATGAAGTTGTTTTGAGAAACAAAGTTAGTAATTTGGAAACTAAATTATCTGAATTTGATACTGTTGTACAACCTACTGAATGTCTATCGTGTAAAAGTCATATGTTTGATATTGACATTCTTGAGAATTTACTTGCAAAGGCAAATAAGTCTAAGTCACATGCCAAAACAAACTTTGAGAGAAGCAATGCTAGAAGTGGAAACACGCATCTACACAAAAAATATAAAGTGATAAGAACTCGTTGAGTTTGGGTAGAAAAAGGAACTCTTGTGAAAAATAAAGTGTATGAGGCTTGTTGTTTTTACTGCATGAAACTTGGTCACACCTCAAACAAATGCAACATCAAACATTTTGGTGTTCCAAATGGTAAATATGCATGGGTTAAAATTCTAAAATGATGTATATTTACATAAACTAACCCCAAGGACCCATAATAAGATTGGGGACCTAAAGTCTTGCTAAAATTTGTTTTGTAGGAACTTACTAAGTCAAAGAAGTCACTGTGGTATCTTGACAGTGGTTGTTCGAGACACATGACCGGTGACAAGAAAAGGTTTATTTCTTTTGAGAAGAAGAAGCAAGGATTTGTGACCTATGGAGATAATAACAAAGGTAGAATCATTGGCACTGGGGACATTGGAGGAGGAAACACATTGACTATAAAGGACGTAATATGCGTTGAAGGTCTCAAACACAATCTCCTAAGCATAACTCAATTATGTGACAAGGGTCTCATGGTAACCTTTGAAAGTGATAGATGTACCGTATATTTTAAAAATTCTACTGAAATTGCTTTGCAAGGTGTTAGGCATAATAACATTTACTTGATTGATATTGAAAATGCATTTAGTCATAGTATAACATGTTTAGTTGCTAAAGAGGAAAATCCTTGGTTATGGCATAAAAGAGCTGCGCATATTCATATGCAACATTTAAATAAACTGATTTCAAAAGATCTTGTGATTGGTTTACCTAAATTAAAATTTGCGAAAGACAAAATATGTTCTGCATGTCAAAAGGGAAAGCAAACCAAATCCTCTTTTTCGTCTAAAAACATGATTTCAACATCAAAACCTTTAGAACTTTTGCATATGGACTTGTTTGGTCCATCTAGAATTAAAAGTTTTGGTGGAAACTACTATGCTCTTGTGATTGTTGATGACTACACTAGATTTACTTGGACATTTTTCTTAACCTTGAAAAGTGAAGCTTTTAAAGCATTCAAATCATTTGCAAAACGTGTTCAAAATGAAAAGGAATTGAAAATCAAAACCTTGAGAAGTGATCACGGTGGTGAGTTTGAAAACGAATCTTTTGAAAAGTTTTGTGAAAAACATGGAATTGCTCATAATTTTTCTGCTCCAAGAACTCCCCAACAAAATGGTGTTGTTGAAAGGAAAAATAGGTCATTAGAAGAACTAGCTAGGACTCTTTTAAATGAATCTAATGTGCCAAAATACTTTTGGGCTGATGCAGTTAGTATTGCTTGTTACGTGTTGAACAGAATGATAATTAGGCCTATTCTTAAGCTAACTCCCTATGAACTGTTTAACGGTAGAAAACCAAATGTATCTCATTTGAAAATCTTTGGATGCAAATGTTTTGTTTTGAATAATGGTAAAGATAATCTAGGCAAATTTGATGCTAAATCTGATGAGGCAATCTTCTTAGGATACTCTTTAACTAGCAAAGCATATAGGGTGTTTAATAGAAGAACCTTGAAAATTGAAGAATCAATGCATGTTGTCTTTGATGAAATTGTGGACCTTGAGGTGAACCCTCTTGAGTCAAATAAACCAATTGCAGGTGATGAGGATTATTTGAGGGAAGCTCTTGAAGAGATGTATCTAAATGAAAACTATCCTCCAGAAACTCAAAATGAACATCAAGTAGTTGATCCTAAAAGCTATCAACAACCAAGAGGACTTTCTCTGGACAACATCATCGGAGATATGTTAAAAGGGGTAACTACTAGACACAATCTTAATAATTTCTGCTTAACAGTAGCTTTTGTGTCTCAGGTAGAACCTAAGAACATAAAGGAAGCTCTTCAAGATGATAAATGGTGTGTTGCTATGCAAGAAGAACTCAATCAATTTGAAAGGAATGATGTTTGGGAACTCATTCCTAGACAAGATGATTATCAAATCATTGGAACAAAGTGGGTGTTTAGAAACAAGCTTGATGAAGATGGAAACATCACCAAGAACAAAGCCAGGTTAGTTGCAAAAGGCTACTGTCAAGAGGAAGGTATTGACTATGATGAAACTTACGCCCCAGTAGCCAGGTTAGAAGCAATTAGATTGTTACTTGCGTATGCATCCTTGATGAAGTTTAAATTGTATCAAATGGATGTGAAAAGTGCATTTTTAAATGGTTTCATTAAAGAAGAGGTATACGTTAGTCAACCTCCTGGTTTTGAGGATTTTAAATATCCTAATCATGTTTATAAGTTGAAAAAGGCCTTGTATGGTCTAAAACAGGCACCTAGATCTTGGTATGAAAGACTTAGTACTTTCTTGATTGAAAATGACTTCTCTCGAGGGAAGGTTGATTCAACCTTGTTTATTAAAAAAGTAGAAAAACATATCTTGATTGTTCAAGTATATGTAGATGATATCATTTTTGGGTCTACAAATGATTCATTGTGTGAGGGATTTGCACAAATCATGCAAGGTGAATTTGAAATGTCTATGATGGGTGAGCTTAACTTCTTCTTAGGACTGCAAATAAAGCAAATAGATGGGGGAACTTTTGTCTCCCAAACTAAATATTGTAGAGAAGTGCTTAAGAAGTTTGGTATGGATACTTGTAAAGAGGCCAACACACCTATGGCAATGTCTTGCTATTTAGATAAGGATGAATCTGGTGAAGGAGTAAATGAAACCATGTTTAGAGGAATGATAGGATCCTTACTTTATCTAACTGCTAGTAGACAAGACATTATGTAAAGTGTGTGTGTGTGTGCTAGGTACCAAGCTAATCCTAAAGAATCTCATCTAATTGCTGTCAAACGAATTTTGAAATACCTTAAAGGCACCCCATCTTTTGGACTTTGGTATCCTTCTGATGCTTTACCTAGTTTGATAGGTTATTCTGATGCAGATTATGGTGGCTGTAAAATTGATAGGAAAAGTACTAGTGGAACATGTCATTTTCTGGGCTGTTCTTTAGTGTCTTGGCATTCAAAGAAACAAGCTTGTGTAGCCTTGTCTACCACTGAAGCTGAATACATTGCTGCTGGAAATTGTGGTGCCCAAATTTTATGGATGAAACAACAACTGGAGGATTTTGATATCTTCCTTGATCACATTCCTCTGAAATGTGATAATACTAGTGCTATCAACCTAACTAAGAACCCCATAATGCACTCAAGAACTAAGCACATTGAAATTAGACATCATTTCTTGAGAGACCACATTCAAAAGGGAGATTGCCAAATTGAATACATTGACACTTTACATCAATTGGCTGATATCTTCACTAAAGCACTACCTAAAGATAGATTCTATGAGCTTAGAAGAGAGTTAGGAGTGTTAGATATGTCCTAAATTCAAAATTTATAAAATTTTCTCAATTCTGGTACGATCAGCGCTTTTAATCGATTATCATAGGATAATAATCGATTATTTTTAGCTTTGGAAAAAAACCCCTATTCGCAGATAATCGATTATCACTTACAATAATCGATTATTTTTAGCTGTGGCAAAAACCCCTATTCGCAGATAATCGATTATCACTTACAATAATCGATTATTCATATTCAAACCCAAAACTGGACTTGTATGCGAAGATAATCGATTATCTTCATACATAAGCGATTATTACACAATTTCTGGAAAGTGACTTATGAGCAGATAATCGATTATCACTTAGAATAATCGATTATTACGCGATCTGTTTCAAAAATATAGCCGTTACAGTGAATCCTAACGGCTGGAAACGGTCATAAACGGCTAGTTTCTCCATTTTTCTTATAAATAGCCCCCTATAATCGATTATTACTCATTTCTTTGCACCCAGAAACCTGCTGCACCCAAATCTGAACCAAATCTCTCCTCTTTCTTCCTTCCTTCCAAAGTTTCTTTTGTGCCCATTTCTCTCATGGCTGATTCAAGAAGAACCCGACGGAGGACTGCTGGTGCTTCTTCCTCTCGCTCTCGAAATGTTCGTCCTGCTTCCATCGAAGGTTGGATTTCAGATGAGGAGCAACATGGTGACTATGTTCATTTCTGGCAAGAACGCCGAATCATGGCGGTAAAGTTCATCCGTCTTGACTTTTATCGTTATTATGGCTTTCAATTTCCAGATCTGTTTCGTGCTCAAGGACTTACTCATCTAGTGGAGCAAAAGGGGTGCATCTACCCTGATCTTATCCGTGTCTTCTACTTCAATATGCGTTATCGTGACGGCATCATCACCACAAAAGTAAAAGGTGTCCCTATAATTCTGGATGATGACATATGGACAAATGTTGCACAACTCACACTATGGGATGATGCTGTCAAAGTCCATCTTGGAGTTCCGGACTTCAATCGTCTCCTCGCCTTTCAATCTTTTTTGCGCCATCCTGAACACCAAATCAATCGTCGACAACTGCTTGTGGGTGGATTCAAGGTTGAAGAAAGGATGATTCATTACTTAATTGTATGGATCCTATGTCCTCGTGCCACTAACCATGCTCAATGCTCGGAGCAAGATCTTCTACTACTATATGGGCTTTTAAATCACATCCACATTGATTGGCCAGCCCTCATCTCCGACACCATGGTAAAGGCCAAGAAATACTCTTCTTATCATTTTCCATATGCACTTCTCATCTCTCGAATTTTAGAATACAAAGGTGTAAGTGTGGACGGCGAACTCACTACCTCCATTCAAGCCATTGGCACTGAAATTGGTGAGACCACATTTCGCCAAATGGGTTTTGTTGCTCGTGGCCGTGTGATCATTCACAAGGATGATGATCACCACGAAAATGTCAACGACGATATGGACGCCCATATGGTTGATCCAGTCCAAGCTGCTACATCTGCTGATGCTGGTCCTTCTCACATGCCTTCAACTTCATCCCTGACTATGGAGGAGCATTTTGCAAACCTGTCAAAACAACTGGAGGATATGCGTCTCTTTCAACAAACTCACTTTGAACAAATATATGAGTGGCAACAAAATCATGAAGAATTTGTGATCGACCAGTTCAATGACCTTGATACTCGCATTGGAAACATTGAAAATCACTTTAATCTCCAACCTCCAGAGAGACCACCAAGTCCTGAATTTTAGATTTAGGATTTTATGATTAGTGTGCTTTCATGTTTGTTTGTTTTGAATTCCTAGGATGTTTTATCATGATCATGTCTTGCTTTATGTGCCCTTGTAATCGTTAATGTTTTCCTGAATAAAATGATCTATTGTTTTAGCACATACCCTGTTTAATTGAGGGGGAGCTCATATTAAGGGGGAGCATTATCACTCTTTTTGCTTCTGATCAAAAAGGGGGAGAAATATGTGCAGTTACTACTAACTCCTACTGTTGTCTGTCAGTTTGTATCTTTTGCAGATAACCCAAAGTGCTTTTAAAAAGTGATTTTTGATCATCATCAAAAAGGGGGAGATTGTTACCAATGAAGAGCATTGGTAAATTTGAAGATAAATGATTTTGATGATGCTGAAAGATGATACATTGTTATAGTTGTTTTAAAAGCAATTTGTAGATTATAAATGTATTAGGAAAAGCCTTAAACGTGTAATACTTAGAAAAATTCGTATTGTTAGAACTGCTATGTATTTAATCGATTATTAGAAGCTATAATCGATTATCCTGAGCCCTTCTGAAAAACCTCGTTGCTCTGGAATAATCGATTATTACTCCAAATAATCGATTATCACTAGTTCTGATGAGAACTGCCAAAGTCTCTGGAATAATCGATTATTCCTCAGGATAATCGATTATCACTCTTTGAAAACCCTGTAACGGACTCGAATAATCGATTATCACTAACAATAATCGATTATCTGCGGCAGTTATAATTCATCTTTGCGAACTCAGACCAGTTGGCTATATAGGTGAGTTCCAAAACTCTTAAAAATAAGTTTGAGCTTTTGAGAATACAGTGTAATCTGAGGAAGTTCCATAAGCTAGTTCATTGCACTGCCTAGTCTCGTGAAAAGGAGAAGCTCTCGCTTTGTGGGTCAAAGGTCGGAGCAATTCTCTTCGAGTTGGCAACGCTACTGTTCTTCTGGTTCGTTGGTCGAAGGAAGAACTGTTCTGCACTGTTCCGGAGTTGAAGGATAGTGTAGATTGCTTGCTTCCATTTCGTTTGTCAAAAGGAAGGTTTTATTTTTCTGCTCTTATTCGCTCTTAATTGTATTTTTTTGTTGAAACTGATTTTAGTGAAATCGTTAATCACTGTTTATAGTGATTAACAACTGGACGTAGATTCTTTTGAATCGAACCAGGATAAAAATCCATTGTGTCAACTTTTCTATTCCTTACACTCATTATTGTTTTATGCACATCAAGTGTTTGTTCAATTTTCTCTAAGAAAATTGATTTTGTAAAACGGACCATCATAACTTGATTTGTGACCGTAACACGCTTTCCGAGTATTTTATTCCGCTGCGCGACTCTATAACGGTACCGATTGTTCCGACAGTTGATGGTTGGTGTGTTTGAGTGGAATGAGTATGTGGGGGAACCTCACAGCTCAGAAGGCCTTCCTACAATGAAAGGAAGCTAGAGGAACGGGAAGAGAAAGTAGAGAGAACAAATGACTCAAGAGCAATAGGGCTGCAAATTAAATTCAGCAGCAATTTACTAAGCTCAAAAGTCCTTTACATGGTGAAAGAGGTCTCTTATTTATAGGGAAATAAGAGCCTTAGATCTGAAATGAAATTCAAAATGAAATGACAATTAAATTGAAATAATTGGCTCCAATTTTGGTTTGGGCAGCAGCTCACACAGCTCATGTGAATTCTTGGGCAGCAAGTTTGAAAAAGGAAAGCGCTAAATTCTATTTTGGTGGTTTTGGCCAGCAGCACACATGTAAAACACCTTTGTTTGATAGCTTGGGCAGGAAGCGTTTCCCCCAAGTCTTTATATTGGCAGCTGCTTTTTATTAATCCTACAAAGCAAGGAAAAATGTGCTTTTAATTATGGGAAAAAGAATCAATGTAAATTACCTTCCATTAAAGCAAAATGGTAGGTGATCCTTCTTCCTCTTGAATCCTCTTTGCCATGGCTCTAGTAAGAGGTCCAATGTGCGTCTTAGATGGTCTTCCATCAGAAGTTGGTGTGATGAAAGCAAAAGGAACACCAACATCATTGATGCAGATTGTGCTTAATGGTGTCAGGCTCGTGACGTTAAACAAGCACTTATTGGGAGGCAACAACATCTACTGCTGGATGTTGGACAACATCTATTAAGGGATACTAGGAGGACTCAGATGACAACATCTACTGATGGATGCTGCTACGATGAGGGTGATGAATGATAGCGTCTACTAATGGATGCTATGTGCTTAAGCGTCTACTGATGGATGCTACTGAAGGCGTCTATTGATGGATGCCGACGAAGATGAGAAAGATTAGCATCTATTGATGGATGTTGATGAGAAGGATTCGCATCTACTAATGGATGCAGGAAGATTGAGATGAGAGAGCATCTACTGATGGATGCTACTGAGAGCATCTATTGATGGATGTTATGCTACTAGACATCTACTGATGGATGTTACTGACAACATCTACTGATGGATGCTGCTGGATCAGGATTTTTATGTTTTTGCTTTATTTGAACTTTGTTTTATTTTTATTTTTGCTTATGTACTTGGTTTAATGAGTTGTGTGCAATGGTTTGGTATTGTAACATCCCAAAAATACAGTGTAAAACCATATCATAGAATAATCACATATTAATAATATTATAGTTCAGTTCTGCAAGGGAAAGAAGGTACGATTATGGCTGAACGACCTTACAAATTACCATAGAATTTAAAACTTTACATAAAGAAGAACTAGACCGAACGGTTTCCAACACTATGCTTATATCGAACGGTTATACAAAATGAAAATATCTAATTGTCAAACGGTCTTAAGGTCCAGCCTTAACCTCCACTTCTTCCAAGGCTTCTTCCAGCAAGCACTCTTCCCCTTCTGCTCACATCCACAGGATGATCATTGCAACAGGAATGACGACCGAACTGACAATGTAGACAAGACATGAAATAGGGTAAGCTTATGTAATTTAATTAATTCAATAAAACATATAATTCCATGATTCAATCAAACAACAACCAATCATAATCATACATCAATGCATGCAACAACCGACCACTTGACTATGACTGTCCAAACTGTATGAATTCTGTGTAGCTACGACGTTTGTACACTCGGGTAATGTAGTAGCTGGGATGCCCTCAACATCTGCCACCCGAGGTTAGTCCGTTATACTTTGCCCATCTTAACCTTATGGACTAGGACCTCCTGCCATTCTCACACATGATTTACTCCTCTCTACTTGAGAATGAGTAATCACAGAATATCAGGATAAACGCCACCTTAGCATGACCACATTCATACTTTACCATTCCATAACAGTTCCCGAGATATTCCTCCCTGGAATACTCTTTCATATCCATACTATTCCATTCATATTATATTTAAATACCATCATACTTCACATTACATTCCTCATCCATCATATCTTTAAATAAATATCATCATAATTAATCATCAACATAGTGATACCAATCCAAGAAAACAATATCCCATCTTAGAAGCAAGATCGAACGAGAGAATACCTCTTAAACTAATATAATCGAACACTTAGTGTAAGACCGAGCGTACTTTCACTTATCCACAGAATAGGAAAGTTTTTAAACTCATGAAATATGTGGAATACTATAGAATACATATAATTAAACCTGACCGAAGATAAGGAAAGTTTTTATTCAGAGAACTAAGACCTTAAACCGAACACTACAAACTAAGGCTGAACACTTTGGAGTTCGGCCGAACACTCTTAATACCCAATGCAGATATATTGCGGAATATATTGTAGAACCGAGCGCTTATTTCGAAGCTGAGCACTGCTAAGATCGAGCGCTTGGTTTATGACCGAGCACTACTGAGACTAAGCGCTTGGTTTATGACCAAGCACTACTGAGATTATACAATAAAGGAATATATTCTAATTACAAATACATATGACTTATTTTCAACAAAGGATAAATACAATATTTAAGAATTTAAGTATTATTGAATATCTTAACTAAGTTGATTAAAGAAGTACAAATGAGAAACTATATGTAGACTGAACGCTTATTTACATGTATAATAATACAAAACCGATCGGTCATTAACTGAAATTCTCTACAGAAGAAGAATCCAATTTAGACCAAATGCTCAAAGGAAAACCGAACGGTCAATAATGACTCTCGGTGTCAAACACAGGATTACGCAGAAAGCTACAGATTGAAGATCAAACCCTATATCGACCCAATTTACCTCAGTTATAAATCCTCCACTCATATAAACAAACATACAATAGCACCAATACTTCATATTCATCAAATAATCAAACAAAGATACAACCATTCAGAACTAATAATCTTAATCAAATTATATAAGCTTCCCTTACCTCTTAACTTAGCTGAACGCTCGTGCTTGCAGAATAATGGCTCACCACTACAAATTCTTCTACCCTTAGAGTTCACCGATTACGAAACTAGACCAAAATAAAAGACCAGAATTGCTATCAGAATTTCAAAGAAGAAAAATGATAGTCTCATGCAAACAGAAACTCAGTTTTGATAACAGTTGAAAAATGTTATTTTTATACTTAAAATTGACTTCAATTACAATCTTTATGACTTAGAAATTAGCTTGAACTCATGATTTTGTTGAATTATTGGAAATAACAACATTGAACAGGTTTTTTGTTTGATTTCCTTATTTTTGCAGGTTTTTAGATGAAATTGATGAAAGAAGTGAAAAGGGATAGAGATGGAATCAGAAAACGACATAGAAAGTGCAAAAGAAGAGAAACCGCAAGTACCGCTCAGCGCAAATTACCGTTGAGCGGCACTCGCAAAGAACTATTGGCACCGTTGAGGGGAGAAAAGCCGCTGAGGGAAAGAAGTGGTCACGCGTTATTACCGCTGAGCGGCACTTTTCTGGGCTTGGGCCTACTTTTCAGTAAATTTTAGAATATTATATAAGCTTTAGGACGTTCTAGGGTTTGTATCTTTGGCAGGGACGAAGGAAAAACACACTCTTTCACCCCTTAGAGGAGGATTGTGGATGCTAGGGCTCCTTTCTCAACTATCTAGGGTTCTATCCTTCACTTTTCCATTGTATTTCATCAAGTTTCACCATGAATATGGTGAACTAAACTTATTTTGTTGTTGGGAATCAATGTAAATCCGTAGAAACTCTCTTGTATGGAATTTGTTCTTCAAGATCATTTTTATGATACATGCTTTCTTCCATTAATAGTTAGGCTTTCTCCTCTTTGCTCAAAGCATGCATTGTTTAACTCATTCAATGTCATGATTATTGGTTTTGTCGATATGGACACATACGGGGAAATCTAGATCTGGGGAATCTCTCCCATCAGTATATTACAAACCTAAACATAGGAGTATGATAGTTGGTTGCCTTTAAGCTTCTGTTCACTATAATGCATGATTAATTACTAGGGAGACAAGACATTGTAAACTAGTGATTATGATTAGGCTTTCTTGGCCGAGACATCGGGTTTAAAGTAATTTAGAAAGTGGAATTAACATTAAGGAAAAGAATGATGAATTACTAAATACAAGAGAGTGGATAGGATGAAATTGATAAACCCCCAACAACATATTCATCCATATATTTCAATTCATGTGTTTTGTTTCTTCTTGCCCATTGATCATCACATGCATACATATTTACTTTTCAGTCTTTTGCATTTGAAACTTACAACAATTTGTTCACAAGTCTTAATTAATCAACAAAATCACACAACTGTCTAGGCTGTGAGTCCTTTAGGAGAACGATACTTGGTCTTACCAGGTTTATTACTTGATACGATTCGGTTACACTTGCCGAGGGTTAACAAGTTTTTGACTCCGTTTTCGGGGATTGAAGATTTGTTCATCAAGTTGTTGGCGTCGTTGCTGGGGAATCGAGGTTTAACTAGTCTATTTGTGTGATTTTTGATTATTTTTGACTTGTTAATTTTGTTTTTCTGTTTTTATTTTTCTGTTTTTATTTTTTTTGTTTTTATTTTCTGTTTTATGTTTTTTTATTTTTGTTGTTATTATTTTATTTTATTTTCTATTTTTATTTTCTATCTTCTTATCTTTTCAATTATATATTTTGATTATTTCTTCTCTTTTCTATCCTTTTATGCTAACAAAATTTTTTAGGGTTTTGTTTCCTTATGTATGTAGGGCAATATTCGGACTAGAAGCAAAAAGATTTCTGAACCTCTTCTTGAAGGCCTGGACAAAAGTAGAAGGAGGAGGAGAATTCGAACCTCAAGAGAACTATTCCCTTCTCCTGAGACATTCTTACAACCTTCACCACCAAGGTCTTACCATAGCACTGAAAATATGCAGAGGAGAATAATGGTAGACGGACTCTTGCAGATTACACCACTGTGGTTGGCCCTCAACATTTTAACATTATAGCAAGATCAAGGGTCAATGCTGCAAACATGGAGGTGAAACCGACGTTGATACAGTTGGTGAAAAGTAATCAGTTTAATGGGCTATCACATGAAAGCCCGTATGAACATCTCACCTTCTTCAATGAAATCTGTAACACCGTGAAGATAAATGGAGTGTCGGATGAAGCAATCAAGCTTAGCTTGTTTCCTTTCTCATTGGGAGGCAATGCTAAGTTATGGTTAAATTCTTTTCCAAAAGGTAGTTTTACAAAATGGGAAGTTGTGGTTGCAAAGTTTTTGAATAAGTACTTCCCACAATCTAAAGTCAACAAAGGGAAGCAAGAGATCTCTTCTTTCAGACAAGGCATGAAGGAGACATTAGGTCAAGCATGGGACAGGTACAAAAGTTTTTTGAGAAAGACTGCCATGCACGGTATTGATGAAGCAACAGTAGTTCTACTTTCCCTTGGAGGTCTTGGTTCACAAACCAAGTTGATGTTAGATGCCTCAGATGGAGGTAATATGAAATGTAAAACTCCAGAGGAAGCAACAAAATTGATAGAGATCATGGCTGCTAATGACAATGAAATGCATAGTGAAAGAGGAGCCTTTGTTCAACCGAAAGGGGTTCTACAATTGCAGTCGAATGATGCCTTGCTTGCTCAAAATAAGATTATAATTCAATAGTTGGAGAATCTAACAAAGGCACTTGCTCAATTGCCGAAGGAATTAAAAATTGTTGCTCAAGTTCAACAACAGATGTGTGAAATATGTGGTGGTGACCATGTTAATGGTCAATGTGCTTTTCTAGTGGAGGCCCTAGAAGATGTAAATTTCATGAACAATCAATTTTCATATCGCCAATGTAATTTCAACAAAGAATGGAAATCTCACTGATGGACAAATTTATGAACACCAAAATATGATGTCACAAACTTGTTTTTCAATCGGCAAGTGTGACCGAATCGTTCAAGTAATAAACTTGGTAAGACCAAGTATCGTTCTTCCCAAAGGACTCACGACCTAGTTTAGTTGTGTGGTTTCTTGATTAGCTAAGACTTAAAGACAAAATATTTGGATTTTATATGCAAAAGACTAAAATTAAATATGTATGCATGAAGTTTTGATCAATGGCAAAAAGCAAAAGATAAACACTTTCAATGAAATATATGTATGAATATGTTGTTGGGGGTCAATTTCATCTTATCCACTCTCATATATTTTAGGAATTCAACATTCAAATCATCATTGTTAATGCCACTCTCTAAAGTACCTTTCAAGAAGGCTTCTCCCTAATCACGAGTTCATACAATTCCTAGCATTCCTAATGATCAGTTCATAAGTGCAGGAGCTTAACGACAACCAATATCATATTGGGAGAAATTCCCCGGATCTAGACTTCCCCGTACGCGCCCGTATCGACAAAACCAATAATCATGCATCGAATGAGTTAAACAATGCAAGCATTAAGCAAAGAGGAAAAACCCTAACTAATGATGAAAGAAAGCATAAGTCTTAATTAAAAGATGTAAAAACAGATTCCATATATGAGAGCTTCAAAAGATTACATTGATTCCCCAACAAACATACAGAGTTTAGTTCACCATATTCATGGTGAACCTAGATGAATTACAATGAAAGAATGAAAGATAAAACCCTAGAAAGGTGAAGAGGGAGCCTCAGCATCCAAGATCCTCCTTCAAAGGGGTGAGAGAGAGAGTGTTTGCTTCGTTCCAGCCAAAGATACCTAACCCTAGGAAACCCTAAAGCATATATAATATTCGTAAATTACAGAAAATTGGGTCCAAGCCCATAAAAGTGACGCTCAACGGTAAAATACCGCTCAGCGGTAAGTGCGTGTCTTGTTTTCTCCCCTCAGCGGCCATTTTGCCCCTCAGCGGATCTCCCGTAAGCTCCTGAGTGCCGCTCAGCGGTAAACTGCCGCTCAGCGGTGACTTCGGCTTCTCCTTTTGCACTTTTTGATGTCTTTTCTGATTTCATCTCTCTCCTTCTTCACTTCTTTCACCAAATTCACCTTAAAACCTGCACAAAAACACTGAAATCAAGCATAAACCTGTCCAGCTCTCTTATTTATGAAAATATGCAGAAAAGCATGATTTCAAGCTAGTTTCTAAGTGTAAAGGTTGCTTTTAGTATCAATTTTAAGCATGAAAATAACAGTTTTTCAACTGTTATCACAACCCCAAACTTAGAACTTTGCTTGTCCTCAAGCAAACAAGATGTAACTCAATCTTCAACCAATTCATATGATGGTTCACTCATTCAAAATCCTCTTTTTAGATAAGTAAAAACTTCAATCAAACTTATGACCAAGAGTTCAATCAAGATGTGCACATGCTTTAGTGTTTCACAAAGTCAGTTAATACCCAACAAATGCTCTTTTTCATGAATGACCAATCAATTAAGTATGGATGTTCATGTGCTAATGGAATATTTCCTTACTAAGTAAAGTGTTTCACTCAACACACAAGTGTATAAGAGGTAATCACTCATTCACTCTACTATCACAATGTCACATGAATCAACTTTGCCTTCCATTTTACCACAATCAAAAACATTCACAAGCATGCATCATCACAAGGACTTTTCAATGGCTTATAATGTGGCTGGGCTAACAAGAAAATTGGTTTTTCTGGATCACAAAATCCTTGAGTTAAGAGAATCATAACAACACAATTTTTCTTATTCTTCCCAACTTACCTTTGCATTTGCATTGAGCTTTGCTTCTTTTTCTTTTCTTTTCTTTTTCTTTGCATATTCTTACTTTTTAGTTCTTAGCTCAATGCTTTTCCTTTTTCATGTTTTCCTAACAACCCCAAACTTGAACATTTAACAATACCACACAAGATCTTCTACTTAACTCAAGGTAAAGATTTTCAATCAAGGGTTTTTCAATTTATGTTCAAGGCTAAGGGTTCAAAGGATAGAACACAAAGTGTTCTCTTTTAGTGGGCTAACTTTATGAATTTGGCCAATAAAAAGGGTTCCAACAAATGGCCTTGATCATATGATGCAAAACAAGCAATTGATTCAATCATAGAAAACCTGGGCAAAATCATTCATGTTTCCAAAGTAATAGCATTCAACAATAACAATTCTGGAGCTCAAAACCTCACATATAAGCTCATTCACATTTGACATACACATCCTGCTTAATTTCACAATCACAATCATGATATCCTGCATTTGTTCACAAAGCTTGTGAATCACCTGTATAAGCATTTTAATGTGCACATCATCTCAACATCGATCAATCATAAGCATCATTCAGCATTACTTATCACACAATCACAGTTAATAGCAAACCATCATAACAAACCAGGTGTTCAATAGAGTACATCAAACCCTAATCTAAAAACAAAAACAAATAAGTTCAGAAAACTTAAACCACAAACGCATAATCATATGATAGTATTTATCAGTAAATGCTATCCCAGCTCCTCATCAGTCTGAGCTGTCCTCTGTATCTTCCTCTTCCTCCTCATCTTCTTCATCTTCAAATGCATCATCATCATCAGCTTCATCTTCTTCCATCTCTCTAGTTGAAGCTTCAGCTGCTCCAGCTCCTCCTCCATGCACTGGTTCCTCTGGCCAAGCTACCACATTATGGAATTCATCCATAGTCCACCTATGGGCTGGAGGTGTATCATACATCCCCACAATCATCTCAGCCGTAGCTACCTGCCCTCTGTGAATGGACTGCAACTGAGCACCTATAAGAGACATATACATGTCCCTCATCTGGAATGGTTCTGCTTCATGTGTATCAGCAGATGTCTGGCTCTGTGCTGGCCCTCTCTCTCTACGAGCACGGCGTGGTGGAACTGGCTGAGCTGCATCCTCACCTCCACAGTACTGTCTGTAATAGGCCTCATCAATAGCTTTTCTTGGCCTCTCAAATGGTGGAGCAGAAGTGTCCACCCCGGCTATCTTGCAAAGGTGAGTGATCAAAGAAGGATGTCCTAGTGGTGCTTTGTTGTTTGAAGTATTGGCGCACACACTAATCTCATCAGCTATCACCTGCCCAATATTAACATTCAAGTTTCTGATAGCACAGTAAATGAAGAATGCCCTGCTGAGAGTAATATCTGACACATGTGAACATGGCTGAATGTTGGCATGAGAAAACGCCATCCAATACTTTGCAAGAGGAGTCAAATCCGTCCTCCTAATGTTAACCACTGAGCCAGATCTATTCCTTTGGAAGTGTCCTCCAGGTATACACAATACTCTCTCCACATCCTCATAATCAGCACCTTCCTCCATGCAAAGAGCAAACTGGCACTGCTCACCAGCCCATACAGTGTCCAGGAAGTTATTAATAGAATCAGGATCATACCTGATAGCATGGCCTCTGACATAGCCCAAATAATTCTCAGCTGGATAATCACCAATCTTCTTTGCATTGGTGTAAAATTCCTTTACCACAGCTATGTTGGTAGGTGCAGGATAAGTGGCTAGCTTTCCCCAGTCATTCCCTAAAACTTGCTCTCCAAATTGAGGAGCAAAGTTAGGTATCATTCCAACCTTTCTCTCCATTAGAAGTCTCCTGTCCTGAACCACTCTAAAGTGCTTCTCATGTTTCCTAGAGAGGAACCTGCTAGAGTGGGGTTGCTTTGGTTCCTTTTCCTTTCTCTTGGTTGCCATGGTTTTCAATCTTTTTCCTGAAGAGGATGCCATTTCTACATTCAAAACACAAATACAAAACCACAGAACATGATGTTAATCATTAGTAAAACACAAAACACAACTCCTTTCGAAGCTAAACCACCGTAGAGGGCCAGAATTTCCCCTCAGCGCCACCAGTACAACATTCCAGATCACAAAAAACCAGAAAAACCAAATCTGGCAGAGTGCCGCTCAGCGGCAGTTTACCCCTCAGCGGTAACTCTGCAGATTTTTGAAAAACTTGTTTTAAAGCTTTCCTAACTCCACCCAAATGCAATTTTCAGTTTTTCAGTTCACAATCATGCAGTTTAATCGGTTCAAACATCAAATATATCATCAAATCATGCATAGAAATCAAAACCCCTAAATATTCATGCTTTGACAATCACATTCAAATTCAAGAACCCTAGAATGAACAAAATGCATTTTACTTACTTGGGTGGAGATACTAGATGCAATGAGAATGCTTCCAAGCTAGAATGCTCTCTTCCAACCCCAAACTTTGATGGCACACTAGTGAAAAATTGAGTGGAAGAGTGAAAAGATGTGGAAAACCTTGGAGAAGGTATGTGGGAGTGCTTGTGCAGAGAAAAATCTGAAAGTGTGAAAGAATACGCAGCTTAGGGTTTAACAATACCCTAATGGGCTCGGGTCCCGCTAAGGGGAAACAAAACCCATTCTGCGAGAGTACCGCTCAGCGGTAAAGTACCGCTCAGCGGCACTTTCGTGATGTGTTCTTCTCCTTCTTTTCTTAACCTACGTGCCTCCCATATGTGCCCCCCACTGGTTCCCTGCAATTTAATGTTTAAAATGCTTATGCAAACCCTGACTAAAATAAACAAACAGAAATATTCAATCAACTGGGTTGCCTCCCAGGTAGCGCTTGTTTAACGTCACGAGCCTGACCCAAAATCCACCAACACCCTTCAGTAGGTGCAAAATTTTCTTACCAACACCCATCAGTAGGTGTTACAGCCATAGTATCCTTCAGTAGATACTTAACCACCTAGCATCCTTCAGTAGATGCTATTTTCAACAAAATAATTACAAAAAAAATGTTCACAAATTAAAAATTACAAAACCAAATCAAAAGTTTTTAAATTCACTGGTTTGCCTCCCAGCAAGCGCTCTTTTAATGTCATTAGCTTGACCCAATAAAGTTCAAGTTCCATCTTCTTTATAGTTGATGTTGTCATTCCACCAACTCCTCAGCTGTTTCCTTTGAACTGTTTTGGTCCTTCTAGAATATGGAGACTCTATCTCTATCATGTCCTTCTCTTTAAAGCCCTTCACAACCCACAACTTGTTCTTGATTCTTACAGGTGTGCCAAGTTGGAGTCTTCTTTTCTTCCAATCACTAGGAATTTCTTCTCCTCTTCCAATCTCTTCTTCCTTGGGTACCTGAAACAACAAACAATGGTTACCTGAAACCTCAAGATTTTCATCTTTACGGCTAGTCATGGGTGCATCTCGAAATGCAGCTTTATAACTAGCTTCTTCCTCCTTTGCTTGCGTCTCATCTTTGAAGACATCTACCACCACTCTCTCCTCTCTGTCCTGGATCACCACTATACCTTCATTTACATCTATGATAGCCCTGGCCGTTTTCATAAACAGTCTTCCAAGTATGATAGGTATCTTCTCGGTCTCCATCTTCATCACCACAAAGTCTGCCAAGAATTGAAGTTTGCCAACACAAACTATAATGTCCTCTACAATCCCACATGGCTCCTTTGAAGATCCATCAGCCATTACTATTTTAACCTTTGCAGGTTTCACTTTAACATTGCCGATTTGCTCCAGTAAAGGATAAGGTATCAAGTTAACACTTGAACCTAAATCAAGGAGAGCTTTCTTTACCTTTTTCTTCCCTATAGTACAAGGGATAGAAAAACTGCCTGGATCTGATGCTTTAGGAGGGAATGACTCTTTCTTAACAGTTATACATTCTTTTGCCTCATCATCTCTACGTCTCTTCTTTATAGAGATTTCTTCATCAGATTTTGTGTAAACTGCAATTTTCTGTAGAATCTGTTCCCAAGGTGCTTCATTATCCACCATTCTGAATAATTCTGTGAAGTCCATTTGTTTCTCTTGATTTATTGGAAAAAGAAAAGTATTTTTGCTCTCTATTTCTCTTCTTTCTTCTGTTTCTCCTTCTTCTAACTCAATTATCTCTTCATTCACACTCTTTACCACTTTGCACTCTTCTTTGGGGTTAACCTCAGTATTAGCCCCAAAATTTCTATTTGGCCTTTCTTCCAATTGCTTGGTAATCTGACCCATTTGAATCTCCAAATTCTTTATAGCAGCTTCAGTGCTCTTTTGAGAAGATTCAGTTTTCTGTATGAATTGCTGAAGAGTTTCTTCCAACCTTGTTGATCTTTCATTAAGCATAGATAACTGTTGCCAAAAGGTTGGTTGCTGTTGCTGCTTATTATATTGATTAGCTTGCCCAGTTTGTCCTTGACCAATGCTTGGATGTGGTTTCCACCCTTGATTGTAATTCCCTTGACGGTATGGAAATTGATTAGCCATGAAATTAACATCCTCCACAGCTTCCACTGGAAAAGCACATTGACCATTGATATGATCACCTCCACATAATTCGCACAACTGGGTTTGTACCTGTGCAGCAGTTTTCAACTCTTTAGGTAATTGTGCAAGAGTTTTAGTCAGAGTCTCCAGCTGTTGAGTTAGAATTTTATTTTGAGCTAGCAAGGCATCATGTGTCTGTAATTGGAGAACCCCTTTTTGTTGCATAGGAGCTCCTCTCTCACTGTGTAGCTCATTATCACTAGTAGCCATGTTTTCTATAATTTCTGTGGCTTCCTCTAGAGTTTTCCATTTAATATTGCCTCCTGCCGAGGCGTCCAGCATCATCTTGGTTTGTGAACCAAGCCCTCCAAGGAAAGTTAAGATTACTTCCTGTTCTTCAAAGCCATGCGTGGGTGTTTTTCTTAGCAGACTTTTGCATCTATCCCATGCATGCCCCAATGATTCTTCCATGCCCTGCTTAAATGAAGATATCTCTTGCTTGCCTTTTGTCACCTTTGATTGTGGAAAGTACTTGTTCAAAAACTTTGTTACCACTGCTTCCCACTCTGTGAAACTTCCTTCTGGGAAAGAATTCAACCAAAGCTTAGCATTGCCTCCCAATGAGAAAGGAAACAAACTAAGTTTGATCGCTTCATCTGGCACCCCATTGATTTTGACTGTGTTGCAAATTTCATTGAATGTAGTAAGGTGCTCATATGGGCTTTCATGAGATAACCCATTAAATTGATTGCTTTTCACCAGTTGGATCAATGCTGGTTTGACCTCCATATTGGCTGCATTGACTCTAGGTCTAGCTATGCTGTTAAAATGCTGAGGTCCAGCTATATTGGTGTAGTCAGCAAGAGTTCTTCTGATATTATTGTTATTCTCCATATTTTCTGTGCTATTGTCAGAACCTTGTGGTGATGGTTGTAACAGCGTTTCCGGAGGAGGAAAAAGTTCTCTAGATGTTCTGATTCTTCTCCTTCGTCTACTGTCTTCTAATCCTTCAAGCAGAGGTTCTGTTGTTTTCTTGCTCTTAGTTCGAATTGCCTCCTGCATACACAAGAACACAAAACCCTAGAAAAAATTTGGTTAGCACAAAAAGATATAAGAGAAGATATAAGATTCAGAAAATAAAAACAGAAAACAGAAAAACAGAAAACAGAAAAATAAAATAAAATCAAATAAAATACAAACTGAAAAATATAAACAGAAAAATAAAATAAAATAAAAAAATTCGAAATTTAAATTAAAAATTAAAAAAAAATAAGTCAAAGATAATCAATAATCTCACAAATTAACCAGTTAAACCAGAGTCCCCGGCAAGGGCGCCAAAAACTTGATGGACAAATTTATGAACACCAAAATATGATGTCACAAACTTGTTTTTCAATCGGCAAGTGTGACCGAATCGTTCAAGTAATAAACTTGGTAACACCAAGTATCGTTCTTCCCAAAGGACTCACGGCCTAGTTTAGTTGTGTGGTTTCTTGATTAGCTAAGACTTAAAGACAAAATATTTGGATTTTATATGCAAAAGACTAAAATTAAATATGTATGCATGAAGTTTTGATCAATGGAAAAAAGCAAAAGATAAACACTTTCAATGAAATATATGTATGAATATGTTGTTGGGGGTCAATTTCATCTTATCCACTCTCATATATTTTAGGAATTCAACATTCAAATCATCATTGTTAATGCCACTCTCTAAAGTACCTTTCAAGAAGGCTTCTCCCTAATCACGAGTTCATACAATTCCTAGCATTCCTAATGATCAGTTCATAAGTGCAGGAGCTTAACGACAACCAATATCATATTGGGAGAAATTCCCCGGATCTAGACTTCCCCGTACGCGCCCGTATCGACAAAACCAATAATCATGCATCGAATGAGTTAAACAATGCAAGCATTAAGCAAAGAGGAAAAACCCTAACTAATGATGAAAGAAAGCATAAGTCTTAATTAAAAGATGTAAAAACAGATTCCATATATGAGAGCTTCAAAAGATTACATTGATTCCCCAACAAACATACAGAGTTTAGTTCACCATATTCATGGTGAACCTAGATGAATAACAATGAAAGAATGAAAGATAAAACCCTAGAAAGGTGAAGAGGGAGCCTCAGCATCCAAGATCCTCCTTCAAAGGGGTGAGAGAGAGAGTGTTTGCTTCGTTCCAGCCAAAGATACCTAACCCTAGGAAACCCTAAAGCTTATATAATATTCGTAAATTATAGAAAATTGGGTCCAAGCCCATAAAAGTGCCGCTCAGCGGTAAAATACCGCTCAGCGGTAAGTGCGTGTCTTGTTTTCTCCCCTCAGCGGCCATTTTGCCCCTCAGCGGATCTCCCGTAAGCTCCTGAGTGCCGCTCAGCGGTAAACTGCCGCTCAGCGGTGACTTCGGCTTCTCCTTTTGCACTTTTTGATGTCTTTTCTGATTTCATCTCTCTCCTTCTTCACTTCTTTCACCAAATTCACCTTAAAACCTGCACAAAAACACTGAAATCAAGCATAAACCTGTCCAGCTCTCTTATTTATGAAAATATGCAGAAAAGCATGATTTCAAGCTAGTTTCTAAGTGTAAAGGTTGCTTTTAGTATCAATTTTAAGCATGAAAATAACAGTTTTTCAACTGTTATCACCCACCCAAGCATGGGCCAAGGTCTGGGATAATCTGGACAAGCTGGGCAATTAGGACAATTTAATAGACCACAACAACAACCATCATTATGGCAACAAATATCTACACTCACTGAAAAACATACAAAGTTGGAAGAAGCTCTTAACCAGTTTATGCAGGTAACCATCTCCAATCATAACAGCACTCAAGCAACCCTTAGAAGTATGGAGATGCAAATCGGACAGTTAACTAAGAAGTTGGAAGAAAGGCCTGATAAGAGTTTTGGGGCTAATACTGAAGTTAACCCTAAAGAAGAGTGTGGAGTTTTAGTGAGTGTAGATGTTGAAAGAGTTGAGTTAGAGAGAAAACAAGAAAAAGAAAAGAGAGTAGAGAGAAAAGAAAAAAAAAGAAAAAGAAAATAGAGTAGAGAGAAAAGAAAAAGAAGAGAGAGAAGAGATAAAAATTGAAGATATTCTTCCTTTTCCAACAGATTATGAGAGATTAGAGAAAGAGAGACAATTTGGGCATTTTACAGAAATATTCAAACAATTGGAGGGTGATTTACCTTTGAAGGAGATATTGCAACAAATTTTAAATTATACAAAACCCATGGAACAAGTTTCCACAAAGGAAAGACATAGAGAAGAGGAGACAAATGATTACAAAGCCATCAAGAAGAAGCTACTCCCTCCAAAAGAGAAAGATCCAGGAAGTTTTACCATTCCATGTGTCATAGAAAAGAAAAAGGTAAATAAAGCCCTACTTGATTTAGGGTCAAGTGTTAATTTATTGCCTTATTCTTTACTTGAACAAATGTGTGATCTTGAAGTCAAGCCTATAAAGATGATTTGTTAATGGCGGATGGCTCTTCAAAGAATCCGTATGGTATAGCAGAGGATGTTATGGTTTGTGTTGGAGAACTAAAATTCTTAGTGGACTTTGTGGTGATGGAGATGAAGGATGAAAGGGTTCCTATTATTCTTGGAAGACCGTTTATGAAAATGGCTAAAGTCATCAATGATGTAGATGAAGGAATAGTGGTGTTTCAAGACCGAGAAAAAAATGTGGTTATTGATGTCTTCAAAGAGGAACAACAGACAGAGACTAGTTATAAAGCTACATATCAAGATGTACTCATGACTAGTCCTCAAGATGCAAAGTTAAGCTTTAAAGGTAAAAATTGTTTCTTGTTTCAAGATAGGGAAGAAGATCAAGATAGTAAAGGAAGGATGATTCATGATGATTCAATGCAAGCACAACCAAAACCTGGTAAACATGTGAGATTCAAAAATAGGTTGTGGGTTGTAAAAGACTATAAGGAAGATAGAGTGATAGAAATTGAGTCTCCACACTCAAGAAGAATAAAAAAGGTGGACCGGAAGCAGCTGATGAGTTGGTGTGATGATAGAAAGATAGACACCAACATTGAAGAGGGAACATGAGCTTTACTGGGTCAAGCTAGTGACGTTAAAAGAGCGCTTTTCTGGGAGGCACCTCAGTAATTTAAGAACATTATTTTATATTGATATTGGTTGTAATTTTTTTAAAATTTTGGACATTACTTTTATGTTGAAACTTTTTTGGTTAGCATTTACTGATGGATGCTAGATGGTTAAGTATCTACTGAAGGATACTAGGTTTATTAACAGGTTTGTTACACCTACTGATGGGTGTTGGTGATGACAAATTTATGAACACCGAAAAACGGCGCCAAAAACTTGTTTAACCCTCGGCAAGTGTGACCGAATCGTATCAAGTAATATACTCGGTAAGACCAAGTATCGTTCTCCCAAAGGACTCACGGCCTAGTTAGTTATATGATTTCTTGATTATTTAAGACTAGTGAACAAATTCTTGAGGTTTCAAATGCAAAAGAAAATAAGTAAACATGTATGCATGAGTTTTGATCAATGGAAAAGAAGAACACAAACACTTGAACGAATTAGACGGATGAGTATGTTGTTGGGGTGATCAATTTCGTCTTATCCACTCTCACATACTTTAGGAATTCATCATTCTTTTCATCAATGTTAATGCCATTCTCTAAATCACCTTGCAAGAAAGCCTATCCTTAATTACGATTTCATACAACTCCTAGCATCCCTAATAATTAATTTTGAAGCACAGAAGCTTAAAGGCAACCAACCCTCAAATCCCTATGTCTAGGCAATATGCTATTAGGAGAATTTCCCCACATCTAGATTTCCCCGTATGCTCCCATATCGACAAAATCAATAATCATGACATCGTTAAACCACGAGTCCCCGGCAACGGCGCCAAAAACTTGATGCAAAAATTTATGATCACCAAAATATGATGTCACAAACTTGTTTAACAATCGGCAAGTATGACTGATGGACGAAGCCTGAAGAGTTCGGACCGACGGAGGCAGCAGAAGGCGATCCGGATCTTCGAAGCCTCTTCGACGAGTGAAGACGCAGCGGAATGGAATAAGAAACTCGAGATTGAAGGGAAAAACGGAGACCGGACACTGGAAAACCTAGGATCTAGGTTTTAATCGGTGGAAACACTAATTGGACACGAAGAAACCCTAAAATGGTGATGAGACTCAATAAAACCCTAATATCTAAGGTTTAAACGGTGTAGATGAAGGAAAATAGAAAAGGTCGAGGAAACCCTAGCGAAGGCCATAGATCGAAGAACTGTTCGGTGAAGATGAGGTTCTATGGCCGGAAAGGATGAAGTGAGAGGGAAGACGAGGTAGAATGTGGCTTACAATCGGTGAAAATGGGGAAAACGGCAGATCTGAGGTTGGAGACAATGGAACTCTCGAGAGCGAGAGTGAGACGCTCTGAAACGTGGATGGATGTGCGAGAGTGAAGGAACGAGAAAGAGAATGTGGATGTGCGTATCTGATGCGCGAGGGAAAAAAAAAGACGCGTGCGCTTTGGAGCAAGGGTGATGTTGCTTGATGAGAGAGAAGCACCGTGGAATACAAAAATTGAAGTGAGAGAGTGTGCTTGGAAGGTGGCTAGAGGAAGTCTGTGGACTCTCTAGCCTATGACTTTCAAGAGAGAATAGTTTCTATTTTAGAAAGCCTAATTCTCATTAATCTTAAAAGTGCTAATACAAGAGAGGAGTTGGGTATTTATAGTAACCCATACTCCTTAAGAGCTAAGCTAGGAAAAGTAAAAATACAAAAGGAAAACTAAGTCAAACACAAATCTGCAATAAACATCAAATATATTTTCAATTAATACCAATCCAAGAAAGAATTTTTTTATAAAAACAAGGAAATAAGGACTTCTAATATTTTGTGTTATCACATTTGGAAATTCTAGAAGTCCAAATTCACTTTCATCTTGAGTTATTTCTTTGCTAAAAGATTTGAATAATTCAAGATTTAAATTGTCATATTTTCAAAAAGTTTGCATAGAATATGAGATGACAATTTGTTTGAAAGAGAAGTTAAAATTTGAAAAATAATCAATTATTGGAGAAGAAGTAAAGATTTGGAAACCTTCCCTTTTAAGTTCTATGGTCTTTGGAAGAATAGGATTTGCCATAAGGAACAATTTCTCCTTTTCCTTCTTCTCTCTTTCTTGCCTTTCTCTCTTTTCTTCTTCTCTTCTTTCTTCTTCTCTTCTTAATTCCTCTCTTCTTCTCTCTTCTCTTTTCTCTATTTCTTCTCTCTCTTTCTTCTCTTCTTTCTTTTCTTCCTTTTCTTTTCTCTCAATCTCTCTTTCTCTTTTCTTATCCTTGATCTCTTTAAGTCTTGCCCTAAATTCTAATTCTCTACGAAGAAACCCATGATCATTTAAACTCTCAAGAAATGATTTTCCATCTTCAATGCAATCCCTAATTAGTTCTAGGTTTCTTTTAATACTTGAAGGCACAAACTTTCTTCTCATGCAAGCTTTTAAATCATGCCAATCACGTATGGAGGACTTTCTACCTTTCCTAACATGATATTGTCTTTCATTCCACCACTCTCTTGCATGCACTTCTAACTTAGAGAGATATATACTAAGAACATAATATTCACTCTCTTCATAAAGCCAAGGATTTATTTTATCAATTTCTTTTTCTCAAGCTAGGTATGTTAATGCACCTATGTCTTTACCAAATGGTGGAAGATTCCTAGCTTGTTTAAACATTTCATCAACTTTATCTAACCTAGAAGACCTATATGAACCATAAGAAGACATCTTTGTTTTTAAAAGTTTTCTTAATCTAAAGGGTTCAAAACTTTCACTTAGACAAGTCCCAGGTAAGAGAGGTGAGCTAAAGAGCTGCTTAAGTACCAAGTCTTGCCTTGCCAGAAGTGTCTTAGGCTACTAACTAATTACCCCTTAAACTAAAATCACCTTTAGAAACAAAGTACAAAACTCAAACAATTAAGGACAAATAAAAGACTAGACTCTCGGACTCTAATGTGAAAAGGCTTAGAGTTTAATCCCTTTTAGCCTAATCACCCCTAAACGTGAACACAAAATCAAAAAAACAAAACACTAACGAAACCAGCGGACTCTAATGACCCTACGAGATACACAAATCAAATCAATATTAAAGTATACTCCTATGGTGAAGCTTGTAGCTTTGGCTAACAAGACACATTCACCTGTCTAGCTATGCTAAAAATAAAAGCAAATAAAGTTGCCAAGAGTTTGAAAGAGCACCAAGGACTCTTCCAAAGAACTTGGACTTTATAAAAGGCCCTTTTACAAAACAAAAAGCTAATGCTAACAGTGGCTAACACGAGCCTATTACAAACAAAATTGAAACTAAAAGAAAACTATAGCCTATCAGCCTATTACACATCAAATGGAACAAAATACGCATGCTGCTACGGTCTGGTCCTGGTTCAGCCACAATCCACTTTTGATGCCAAGGCCTTGTGCTAAAATACGTACACTGATGTTGCTGTTTCAGGCAGCTTTTTTTCCCTCTTTTCTAGCTTCTGGATTCCACTCTCTTTGGATCTGATTCACCACTCCTGCAAAACAGCATATAACATGTGGATTAGAGAACCTGATGCAAACAAATTACAAGAAGAGATACACAACAATTTAAAGTCTTCCCTTTAGTTCAGAAGACAGCTGCTAGCTTGCTCCAACTACACTTTTGCTCAATTTTGTTGCTTCTTGACAGCTTCTGGAATCAATGCTTTTGAATCTCCTGGCCAGTCTCATCTTCCCTTTCTTTTGGCTGCACAAGCTTTCCAATCTTTCTAGTGAAACTCTGCTGCTTCTCAATTAAACTCCTGCACAAACTGAATTCCAATCAAATCAGCAGTCCACCCAATTTTAACAATTGCCAGTTATAACAAATAAAACATTTTAAGCAAACTCCCTTAAATTCACAACTCCCAAATGAGGTGTTTCTGCTACTGTTTCTTCATAAATCTTCTGCTCAAACTAAAGGTTCAATCAATTCAGCTATGCACACACAAAGTTACATCAAAATCCCGCAAAATACACATGGAAATGTATATTTAACCAGATGCAAATGGATGTGATTCAGGGCTGAAACCAATCTGATTAAACAACCAACCAGATTAATCAAAACTTGACCAATCTAATGCAATGCAGAAACAATTCCAATACAGAATGACTAATCCTAGTCTACAAAAACTATCATACCAGATCAACCTTCAAATAATGCTAAGCAATAACAAGCTATAACAGGAATAGTTCAACCAAAACAGAAGCAAATTAAGGTGAAAGACTCCCTTTAGTTCAACACTCCCACATGAAGTGTTTCTGCCTCTGATTGCTTAAGCTAGACTCTGTTGAAGTTCTACAACTGTATCAGTGAAGGTTCTGGTCTGCACTCCCAAAGCCCATTTCAGTTCACGTTTCATGAGACTCCTTGTTCAACTTCTTCACTGTTGCAGCTTTTTGTAATTCACTCTTGACATAACACCACCTATAAATGGAAATCAAAACAAAAACTGCACAAATATAATGGTGAGCACAATTCAGATTCAGAACTGAAGTAAGAACACGCTCTCAACAAGGATATTTTGCTTTAGATGTAGCCACACAAAGCTGACAAACTCAGGTTTCTCTCTGGAAGCTTAAAGCACTAAAATTAAAAGGTTTGGAAGGGAGATTCTCCCTTGGCAGTACAAAACTGGAGAGTCTTTTAGACCACCACCACCTAAGATGCTACCAAGCACACAAACCCTCTTTCAAATTCCAGAAACCAGAGTGTAACAAGCTTCTCAATCAAGAATGGCTAGGCTAAGGTCAAAATCAGAAACCAGAACAGAACAGGACAGCCACTAAAGCAAAGGAATTGACAGCACAATACAATAACCACTGTAGACAGACTCTAGATTAGATGAAAAAAACAATTAAAGCTCAAATTAAGAACAGCAGAATAGAATGCACATGCATTGAGACAAAACTAAGACATTCAACAATGACAATTAAGAAACAAAGCTTTTGATCACAGTAAGCACAACAAATAGAACCTAAGGAATAGAACTAGAACAGATTTTAAAAACAATAAAAAGGACTTAAGTTGAACCAGTTATGATTGAAGAAAGTTATATCTGATTTGATTTTGGCAGAGATAGTTTACTGAAACAGTGAACTAATATTGTGAATTGCACCAGCTCTCTTTTTTTTTTTTTTTCAATTTGATAGCCAAATCTGAGTTGGATAACACTTTAGAACTTGCTATTTTCAGTCACAGTTCACAACAGATCACCTAATCAGTTTTGAAACTTAATCAGATTTTTGCCAAAGGAAAGTGAACATGGTTCAACTCAAGAAAAAAAAATAATCCAAAGGAAAACAAGAGGTTAATCACTCTCAGCCACAGTTATAGTTTCAGATACCACTGGTTTAGGCTTCCTTGAGTGACCAAAATGTATTCTCAATTGCAGAATTGATAGCAAAGTGAAAACAGTGAAGCACATTATGGATCACAAACTCAGTAGATCAAACTAAGTTCAATCACTGTTGTAAACAATTTTAATGCAATTCTGCAGATTCATTTACTACAATAGATGCCAACGAAACAAAGACAATACTGGAAAAATTTGAATCAGAACTTGGCAAAGAATTTAAAACCAAGTATGAATGACTCACAGAGTCTGCAAAGAAAAACCAGTTCGGTGTAGCTGGCCAAATAACAAATCTGCTAATTAATCAATGTGCAACTGAGCTAGGCTGAGCCTTTCATTGCTCACTTGGTATGCACTTGTTACTGATTAGGCAGAAACCAAGCAAAGCTATCATTAAACAGATTCAAGAACATGAGATTCATTATCTCCACCACTGAAATCTGTCACCAAGCTCATTTATCCAAATATCATAGCTTATTTAAGGTGAACAGAACTTACTCAGTGCAAACAACACAAATGAATCACAAAACACAATCATCAGCTAGTTAAACTCGAATTAAATTGACAATTAAAACAAAGCACAAGACTAGAACATGACAGAAATGTGATTTTCAAATTAAAAGACTCAAACAAATTGGATTCACCGAATAAAATGATAAAAAAAAACATTGACTCAAGGCACAGACAAGCACAAAATCAGAAAATGAGTTCAACATCAAACCAGAAAACACCTGGAATTGATTCAATGATGACACAAACCAGATCACAAGACAGTAATAGAAAATGATGAACAAATCAGAAATTGAACGAAACAAAACGCAAAAAATCAAAAAGAGATGAAACTATCACACGATGACATGAAACAGAACGCGAATCAAATGAACAAAATATGAATCGGCCAAGACCGAATCAAAACAACTCAACTAGAAACAAAGACAGAGACAGAGACGCGAATCAAACGCAAGAACAGAAGAAAATCGAACAACTCAAAAATGGAAGAAAACTCAGAACAGACGAACCGAGATACTTACCTTCGAAGCGTGTTCGACCTTGCTCTGAATACCACTTGATGGACGAAGCCTGAGGAGTTCGGACCGACGGAGGCAGTAGAAGGCGATCTGGATCTTCGAAGCCTCTTCGACGAGTGAAGACGCAGCGGAATGGAATAAGAAACTCGAGATTGAAGGGAAAACGGAGACCGGACACTGGAAAACCTAGGATCTAGGTTTTAATCGGTGGAAACACTAATTGGACACGAAGAAACCCTAAAATGGTGATGAGACTCAATAAAACCCTAATATCTAAGGTTTAAACGGTGTAGATGAAGGAAAATAGAAAAGGTCGAGGAAACCCTAGCGAAGGCCATAGATCGAAGAACTGTTCGGTGAAGATGAGGTTCTATGGCCGGAAAGGATGAAGTGAGAGGGAAGACGAGGTAGAATGTGGCTTACAATCGGTGAAAATGGGGAAAACGGCAGATCTGAGGTTGGAGACAATGGAACTCTCGAGAGCGAGAGTGAGACGCTCTGAAACGTGGATGGATGTGCGAGAGTGAAGGAACGAGAAAGAGAATGTGGATGTGCGTATCTGATGCGCGAGGGAAAAAAAAAGACGCGTGCGCTTTGGAGCAAGGGTGATGTTGCTTGATGAGAGAGAAGCACCGTGGAATAGAAAAATGGAAGTGAGAGAGTGTGCTTGGAAGGTGGCTAGAGGAAGTCTGTGGACTCTCTAGCCTATGACTTTCAAGAGAGAATAGTTTCTATTTTAGAAAGCCTAATTCTCATTAATCTTAAAAGTGCTAATACAAGAGAGGAGTTGGGTATTTATAGTAACCCATACTCCTTAAGAGCTAAGCTAGGAAAAGTAAAAATACAAAAGGAAAACTAAGTCAAGTAGGATTCCATCAATGACCGAATCGTTTCAAGTAATAAACTCGGTAAGACCAAGTATCGTTCTCCCAAGGGACTCACGGCCTAGTTTAGTTATGTGATTTGTTGATTAGCTAAGACTTAAGAACAAAATAAGTGGAGTTTAATATGCAAAAGACGAAAATAAACATGTATGCATGAGGTTGATCAATGGCTAAAACAAAAGACAAGCACTTTCAATGAAATATATTGATGAATATGTTGTTGGGGGTCAATTTCATCTTATCCACTCTCATATATTTTAGGAATTCAACATTCAAGTCATCATTGTTAATGCCACTCTCTAAATTACCTTTCAAGAAGGCTTCTCCCTAATTACGAGTTCATACGATTCCTAGCATTCCTAATAATTAGTTTTTTTAGCACAGAAGCTTAAGGCAACCAATATACTATTGGGAGAAATTCCCCGGATCTAGACTTCCCCGTACGTTCTCGTATCGACAAAACCAATAATCATGCATTGAATGAGTTAAACAAAGCAAGCTTTGAGCAAAGAGGAAAAACCCTAACTAATGATGAAAGAAAGCATAAGTCTTAGATTAAGATGCAAGCACAAATTCCATATATGAGAGCTTCAAAAGATTACATTGATTCCCCAACAAACATACAAGGTTTAGTTCACCATATTCATGGTGAACCTAGATGAACAATAATGAAAGAATGAAGGATAAAACCCTAGAAAGGTGAAGAGGTAGCCTGAGCATCCAAGATGCTCCTTCAAAGGGGTGGAAGAGAGAGTGTTTGCTTCGTTTCTGCCAAAGATACAAACCCTAGGACGTCTTTTTATAATAGTATATAAGCTTTAGGACGTCCTAGGGTTTGGATCTTTGGCTGGAGAAGAAGTAGAAACACACTTTTCACCCCTTGGGGGTAGATTGAGAGATGGTGACGGCTCTCATCTTCTCTTTCTAGGGCTTTTCTATCTCTTCCATTCTTTCATTATTGTTCATCTAGTTTCACCATGAATATGGTGAACTAAACTTTGTATTGTTGTTGGGGAATCAATGTAATCTTTTGAAGCTCTCATATATGGAATTTTGTGTTTAAACATCATATTTATGATACATGCTTTCTTTCATCATTAGTTAGGGTTTTTCTTCTTTGCTCAAAGCATGCATTGTTTAACTCATTCGATGTCATGATTATTGATTTTGTCGATATGGACACATACGGGAAAATCTAGATCCGGGGAAGCTCTCCCAACAGTAGTATAAACCTAGACATAGGAGTATGATGGTTGGTTGCCTTTAAGCTTTTGTGCTTCAAACTTAATTATTAGGGATGCTAGGAATTGTATGAACTCGTAATTAAGGATAGGCTTTCTTTGCAAGGTGATTTAGAGAGTGGCATTAACATTGATGAAAAGAATGATGAATTCCTAAAATATACGAGAGTGGATAAGATGAAATTGATTACCCCAACAACATACTCATCCATATAAGTCATTCAGTGTTTGTGTTCTTCTTTGACATTGATCATCACATGCATACATGTTTACTTTTTGTCTTTTGCATTTGAAACTTAGAACAATTTGTTCACAAGTCTTAAATAATCAAGAAATCATATAACTAACAAGGTCGTGAGTCCTTTGAGAGAACGATACTTGGTCTTTCCGAGTTTATTACTTGATACGATTCGGTCACACTTGCCGAGGGTTAAACAAGTTTTTGGCGCCATTTTTTGGTGTTAATAAATTTGTCATCAGTGATCATCCTGCTGAAGATTACCTAAGCTATGTTAGAGGCTACGCCATTCGGTATGATCCTAACTCTATCAACAAATTTTTAGGTACTAAATGGGCTTGTGAGCAGTGTTAGTTTGCTCTCTATATGGAGGAAGGAACTAATTTTGATGATGTGGAGAGTGTTCTATGTGTACCTGGAGGACACTTCCAGAGGAACAGAAATGGTGCAGTGGTGAACATTAGGAGGACTGATTTAACTCCTCTTGCAAAGTATTGGATGGCATTCTCTCATGCCAACATTCAGCCATGCTCCCATGTTTCAGACATCACTGTCAACAGGGCACTTCTTCTCTATTGTATGCTCAGAAATATGAGCATCAACATTGTGGAGGTGAGGAGGCAACTCAGCCAGTTCCACCACGCCGTCCTCACAGAGCGAGAGGACCAACATAGAGTCAAGCATCTGCAGAGACTCATGAGGCAGAGCCATTCTAGATGAGGGGCATGTATATGTCTCTTATAGATGCTCAAATGCATTCCATTCACAGAGGACAGGTGGCCACTGTTGAGATGATCATTGGGATGTATGATACACCCCCAGCACACAGGTGGACTATGAACGAGTTCCAAAACGTGGTGGCATGGCCAGAGGAGAATGCACAGGGAAGTAGAGCTGAAGCAGCTGAAGCTTCAGCTATGGAAGAAGATGAAGATGATGATGACGTATTTGAGGATGTTGGAGATGATGAAGAGGAGGAAGATAGAGATGTTTTGATTTGTATTATTGAACTTATTTTCTTCTGTTTTTAGAATAGGTTGATGTACTCAATTTGAAACTTTATCTGTTATGATAGTTTGCTTGTGACTTGTGTGTGTGATAAGTAATGCTTGATGATGCTTTGATCTTGATTGATGTTAAGAATGTGAACATCATATGCTGAGATACAGGTCATTCACAGGCTTTGTGAACAAATGCATGATGTTGTGATTGTGACTATGATGCTAAGCAGGATGTGTATGTGGAATGTGAATGATCTTATGTGTGAGGTTTTGAGCTCCAAAGTTGTTGTGATTGAATGTTATTACTTTGAAAGCATGAATAATTTTGCCCAGGTTTTCTATGATTGAATTATTTGCTTGTTTGCATCATATGATCGAGGCCATTTGTTGGTAACCCTTTTGTTAGCCAACTGCATGAACTTAACCCAACTAAAAGAGAACACTATGTGTTCTATCCTTTGAACCCGTAACCTTGAACAAGATAGAAAACCCTCTTTGAAAAGCTTTACCTTGAGTTAAGTTGAAGATATTTTGTGGTATTGATAAATGTTCAAGTTTGGGGTTGTTGGGAGGTTGAGAAAAGGAAAATAAAAAAAAGCATTGAGCTAAAAGTTAAGCATGTGAAAAGCAAAAGAAAAAGGAAAAGAAAATCTCAATGTAAAAGAAAGTTGGTAATAATTAAGAATGGTTGTGTTTAGATGATTCTCTTAACTCAAGGGTTTTGTCATCTAGAAAAACCAATTTTCTTGTTAGCCCGGCCACATTATAAGCCATAGTAGAGTGGATGAGTGAATACCTTTTATACACTTTTGTGTTTGAGTGAAACAGTTTATCTAGTGAAGAAAGATTCCATGAACACATAGGAACATCTATGCTTAGTTGATTGATCATTCATGAAAATAGCATTTGTTGGATATTATGTGATTGAGTGAACGCTACAACATGTGCACATCTTGATTGAAGTCTTTGTGAAAAGCTAATTTGAGTATTTACATGTCTTGGAAGAAGGAATTTTGAATGTGGTGAACCATTGTATGGATTGGTAGAAGATTGAGTTACATCCTTCTTGCTTGAGGACAAGCAAAGTTCTAAGTTTGGGGTTGTGATAACAATTGCAAAACTAGCTTGGAATCATGCTTTTGTTTATGTTTCTGCAGGTTTTTGAGATGAATTGAGTGAAAGAAGTGAAGAATCTAAGAGTTGGATTCAGAAAAGGAAGAAAAAGTGCAAAAAAGGAAGAAGCTGCAAGTTACCGCTGAACGACACTTTAAAGACACGCAGTTACTGCTGATGGGCAAACTACAGTTGAGGGGCAGAATAGATGTCACCCACTTACCGCTGAGCGGCATTTACCACTGAGCGGCATTTACCGAGGAGCGGCATTTACCGCTGAGCGACATTTACCGCTGAGTGGCATTCTGATGGGCTTGGGCTCACTTTTCTGTAATTTTTAGACTAATATATAAGGTTTTAGTTAACCTAGGTCAAGTATCTTTGGCTGGGACGAAGCAGAAACATACTCTTTCAGCCCTTGGAGGAGGATTTTGGATGCTAAGGCTCCTTTCTCACTTTCTAGGGTTCTATCTTTTCACTCTTTCATTGTATTTCATCTAGTTTCACCATGAATATGGTGAACTAAACTTTTATTGTTGTTGGGGAATCAATGTAGTTGTTTTGAAACTCTCATGTATGGAATTTGTTCTTCAAACTCTTCTTTAAGATACATTCTTTCTTTCATTAATTGTTAGGGTTTTTCCTCTTTGCTCAAAGCATGCATTGTTTAACTCATTCGATGTCATGATCATTGATTTTGTCGATATGGACACATAAGGGGAAATCTAGATCTGGGGAATCTCTCCCAAAGTAGTATAAACCTAGACATAGGAGTATGATGATTGTTTTCCTTTAAGCTTCTGTTCACTATAATGCATGATTAATTGCTAGGGAGACAAGACATTGTAAACTAGTGATTATGATTAGGCTTTCTTCGCCGAGACCAGGTTTAAGGTAATTTAGAAAGTGGCATTAACAATTAATGAAGAAAGATGAATTCCTAAATACATGAGATTAGATAAGGATGAAATTGATAAACCCCAACAACATAATCATCCATATATTTCAATTCACGTGTTTTGTTTCTTCTTACCATTGATTAATTCATGCATACATATTTACTTTTGAGTATTTGCATCTAAATCTTAATCAGTCGGTTTTACAAGTCTTAGCTAAGCAATAAACCACACAACTGTCTAGGCCGTGAGTCCTTTGGGAGAATGATACTTGGTCTTACCAGGATTATTACTTGATACGATTCGGTTACACTTGCCGAGGGTCTAACAAGTTCTTGAATCCGTTTTCGGGGATTAAAGATTTGTTCATCACCTACACTTACCACTGAGTGGCAAAAGTGTCATTGATCGCCATTTATTTGGGCTTGGGCCTATTTTCTGTCAAAACCTCTTCCTTATCCAAAGAACCAAGTATATGAAAAACCTCTTCCTTACCCAATGATGACAAATTTATGAACACCGAAAAGCGGCACCACAAATTTGTTGAACAATCGGCAAGTGTGACCGAATCGTTTCAAGTAATAAACTCGGTAAGACCAAGTATCATTCTCCCAAAGGACTCACGGCCTAGTTTAGTTATGTGATTTGTTGATTATTTAAGACTTAAGAACGAAATAACTGAAGTTTAATATGCAAAACAGAAAATAAACATGTATGCATGAATGTGATCAATGGCTAAAACAAAATACAAACACTTCAATGGAATATATGGATGAGTATGTTGTTGGGTTTATCAATTTCATCTTATCTACTCTCATATACTTTAGGAATTCAACATTCTTTTCATCATTGTTAATGCCACTCTCTAAATTACCTTGCAAGAAGGCCTATCCCTAATTGCGAGTTCATACGATTCCTAGCATTCCTAATAATTAGTTCTTTTAGTGCAGGAGCTTAACGGCAACCAATATACTATTGGGAGAAATTCCCCGGATCTAGACTTCCCCGTACGTTCCCGTATCGACAAAATCAATAATCATGCATTGAATGAGTTAAACAAAGCAAGCGTTGAGCAAAGAGGAAAAACTCTAACTAATGATGAAAGAAAGCATGTATCTCAAATAAGATGTTTAAACACTAATTCCATATATGAGAGTTTCACAAGACTACATTGATTCCCCAACAACAATACAAGGTTTAGTTCACCATATTCATGGTGAAACTAGATGAATAATAATGAAAGAATGAAAGATAAAACCCTAGAAAGGTGAAGAGGTAGCCTGAGCATCCAAGATCCTCCTTCAAAGGGGTGGAAGAGAGAGTGTTTGCTTCGTTTCTGCCAAAGATACAAACCCTAGGACGTCCTAAAGCTTATATACTATTCTAAAATTACAGAAAATTTAGGCCCAAGCCCATAAGTGTGTCGCTCAGCGGTAAAGTACCGCTCAGCGGTAAGTGCGTGAGTTGATTTCTTCCCCTCAACGGCCATTTTGCCCCTCAGCGGATCCCCCGTGAGCTTCTGAGTGCCGCTCAGCGGTAAACTGCCGCCGAGCGGCAGTTGCGGCTTCTTCTTTTGCACTTTTTGATGTCTTTTCTGATTTCATCTCTCTCCTTCTTCACTTCTTTCACCAAATTCACCTTAAACCTGCACAAAAATACTGAAATCAAGCATAAACCTGTCCAGCTCTCTTATTTATGAAAATTTGAATAAAAGCATGATTTCAAGCTAGTTTCTAAGTGTTAAAGATTGCTTTTAGTATCAATTTCAAGCATGAAAATAACATTTTTTCAACTGTTATCACAACCCCAAACTTAGAACTTTGCTTGTCCTCAAGCAAACAAGATGTAACTCAATCTTCTAGCAATTCATATGATGGTTCACTCATTCAAAAATTTCTTTTCAAGATAAGCAAAGACTTCAATCAAACTTTTGACCAAGATTTCAATCAAGATGTGCACATGCTTTAGTGTTCACAAAGTCAGTTAGTATCAAACAAATGCTATTTTTCATGAATGATCAATCAATTAAGCATGGATGTTCATGTGCTCATGGAATACTTCCTCACCAGGTAAAGTGTTTCACTCACACACAAGTGTATAAGAGGTAATCACTCATTCACTCCACTACCACAATGTCACATGAATCAACTTTGCCTTTCATTTAACCACAATCAAAACATTTACAAGCATGCATCATCACAAGGACTTTTCAATGGCTGATAACGTGGCTGGGCTAACAAGAAAATTGGTTTTTCTGGATCACAAAATCCTTGAGTTAAGAGAATCATAACAACACAATTATTCTTATTTTTCCCAACTTCCTTTTACATTGAGCTTTGCTTTTTCTTCTCTTTTCTTCCTATTTTTCTTTTCTTTTCACATTCTTATTCTTAACTTTTAGCTCAATGCTTTTCCTTTTTCTTTTTCATGCTTTCCCAACAACCCCAAACTTGAACATTTAACAATACCACAAAAGATTTTCTACTTAACTCAAGGTAAAGCTTTTCAACAAGGGTTTTCAATTTATGTTCAAGGCTAAGGGTTCAAAGGATAGAACACAAAGTGTTCTCTTTTAGTGGGCTAACTTCATGAATTTGGCCAATAAAAAGGGTTCCAACAAACGGCCTTGATCATATGATGCAAAACAAGCAATTGATTCAATCATAGAAAACCTGGGCAAAATCATTCATGCTTTCAAAGTAATAGCATTCAATCAATAAAAAACTCTGGAGCTCAAAATCTCACAAATAGGCTGATTCACATTTGACATACACATCCTGCTTAATCGCACAATCACAATCACAATATCCTGCATTTGTTCACAAAGCTTGTGAATAACCTGTATAGGCATTGATAACAGTTGAAAAACTGTTATTTTCATGCTTAAAGTTGATACTAAAAGCAACCTTTAGACTTAGAAACTAGCTTGAAATCATGCCTTTTGTTTATATTTTCAGAAATAAGAGAGTTGGACAGGTTTATGCTTGATTTAAGTGTTCTTGTGCAGGTTTTGAGGTGAATTTGGAGAAAGAAGTGAAGAATAAGAGAGAGGACATTAGAAAAGACAAGAAAGAGTGCAAAAAGGAGAAGTCGAAGGCACCGCTCAGCGGCAAACTACCGCTGAGCGGCACTCAAGAGGTGACGTTGGAACCGCTGAGGGGCAAAATGGCCGCTGAGGGGAAGAAAGAAGACGCGCAATCACCGCTGAGCGGTAAATACCGCTGAGCGGCACTTTTTGGGCTTGGACTTTTGTAATCTTTTGTAACTCTAGATTAGTATATAAGGGCTTGCACGTCCTATAGTTAGGTATCTTTGGCAGAAACGAGGCAAACACTCTCTATTTCACCCCTTTGAAGGAGGATCTTGGATGCTCAGGCTACCTCTTCACCTTTATTGGGTTTATTCTTTCATACTTTCATTGTAATTCATCTAGGTTCACCATGAATATGGTGAACTAAACCTTGTATGTTTGTTGGGGAATCAAAGTAATCTCTTGAAGCTCTCATATATGGATTTGTTGAGTACATCTTTGAATTAAGACATATGCTTTCTTTCATCATTAGTTAGGGTTTTTCCTCTTTGCTCAATGCTTGCATTGTTTAACTCATTCTAATGCATGATTATTGGTTTTGTTGATACGGACACGTACGGGGAAATCTAGATCCGGGGAATTTCTCCCAATATTATACTGACAATATTATATTGGTTGCCTTAAGCTCCTGCGCAAAATAAACTAATCATTAGGAATGCTAGGAATTGTATGAACTATTTGATTAGGGAGAAGCCATCTAGAATGGTACTTTAGAGAGTGGCATTAACAATGATGATTTGAATGTTGAATTCCTAAAATGTATGAGAGTGGATGAGATGAAATTGACCCCCAACAACATATTCATTCATATATTCCATTGAAAGTGTTTATCTTTTGTCTTTGCCATTGATCAAAATTCATGCATACATGTTTATTTTCTGTCTTGCATTTTAAACCCAAATATTTCGTTTGTAAGTCTTAGTTAATCAAGAAACCACATAACTAAACTAGGCCGTGAGTCCTTTGGGAAGAACGATACTTGGTCTTACCAAGTTTTATTACTTGAACGATTCGGTCATACTTGCCGATTGTGAAACAAGTTTGTGACATCATATTTTGGTGCTTACAAATTTGTCCATCAAGTTTTTGGCGCCGTTGCCGGGGACTCGTGGTTTAACTGGTTAATTTGTGTGATTATTGATTATCTTTGACTTTAATTTTGAATTTCTGTTTTTATTTTTTCTGTTTTTATTTTTTTAGATTTGATTTTTATCCTTTAGGTTAGATTTTATTTTTATCTTTTTAGATTAGATTTTATTTTAATTTCGAATTTTTATTTTATTTTATTTTTCTGTTTTCTGTTTTTCTGTTTTCTGTTTTTATTTTCTGTTTTTTTATTTTTCGGTTTTTATTTGATTTTTTTTATTTTTTTTAGGTTAGATTTTATTTTATTCTTATTCTATCTTTTAGGTTAGGTTAGATTTTATTTTATTTTATCTTTTAGATTAGATTTTATTTTTTAGATTAGGTTTTATTCTATTTTATTTGATTCTATCTTCTAAATCTTTTATCTTCTTATATCTTTTCAATCTTTATTTTCTTCTATATCTTTTTGTGCTAACAAATCTTTTCTAGGGTTTTGTTTTCTTGTGCATGCAGGAGGCAATTCGAACTAGAAGTAAGAAAACAACAGAACCACTACTTGAAGGGCTAGACGAGAGTAGAAGGAGGAGAAGAATCAGAACGTCCAGAGAACTTTTCCCTTCTCCTGAAACTCTCCTACAATCATCACCACAAGGTTCTGTTCATAGCACAGGGAGTATGGAGAACAATAATAATGCTAGAAGAACTCTTGCAGATTACACTAATCTTGCTGGACCTCAGCACTTCAATAGCATAGCTCGACCTAGAGTCAATGCAGCCAACATGGAGGTCAAACCAGCATTAATTCAACTGGTAAAGAGTAATCAATTTAATGGGTTATCACATGAAAGCCCATATGAGCACCTTACAACATTTAATGAGATCTGTAACACGGTCAAGATTAATGGGGTGCCAGACGAAGCTATCAAACTTAGCTTGTTTCCTTTCTCATTGGGAGGCAATGCTAAGCTTTGGTTGAACTCTTTTCCAGAAGAAAGTTTCACGGAGTGGGAAGCAGTGGTTGCAAAGTTTTTGAATAAATACTTCCCACAATCTAAAGTGACTAAGGGAAAGCAAGAGATATCTTCATTCAAGCAGGGCATGGAAGAATCACTTGGACATGCATGGGATAGGTATAAAAGCTTGTTACGTAAAACTCCCACGCATGGCTTTGAAGATCAAGAAGTAGTCCTAACTTTCCTTGGAGGGCTTGGTTCACAAACCAAGATGATGCTAGATGCCTCAGCTGGAGGCAATATCAAATGGAAGACTCCAGAGGAAGCAACTGAAATCATTGAAAATATGGCTACAAGTGATAATGAGCTGCACAATGAAAGAGGAGCTCCTATGCCACAGAAAGGGGTTCTACAATTACAAACGCATGATGCTCTGCTAGCACAGAATAAAATTCTAACTCAACAGCTAGAGACTCTGACAAAAACTTTGGCTCAATTACCTAAAGAGTTGAAGTCTGCTGCCCAGATACAAACCCAGTTGTGCGAACTATGTGGAGGTGATCACATAAATGGCCAGTGTGCTTTTCCAGTGGAGGCCGTGGAGGATGTTAACTTCATGGCTAATCAGTTTCCATACCGTCAAGGGAATTATAATCAGGGTTGGAAACCACATCCAAGCATTGGCCAAGGACAAACTGGGCAGGCTAATCAGTATAATAAGCAGCAACAGCAACCAACCTTGTGGCAACAATTATCTATGCTTAATGACAGATCAACAAGGTTGGAAGAAACTCTTCAGCAATTCATCCAGAAAACTGAATCTTCTCAAAAGAGCACTGAAGCTGCTATAAAGAATTTGGAGATTCAGATGGGTCAGATCACCAAGCAATTGGAAGAAAGACCCAACAGAAACTTTGGGGCTAATACTGAGGTTAACCCCAGAGAAGAGTGCAAAGTGGTCAAGAGTGTAAATGAAGAGATCATTGAGTTGGAAGAAGAAGAAACAGAAGAAAGAAGAGAAATAGAGAGTGAAAATAATTTTCCTTTTCCAATAAATCAAGAGAAACAAATGGATTTCACAGAATTATTTAATATGTTGGATAATGAAGCACCTTGGGAGCAGATTCTACAGAAAATCACAGTTTACACAAAATCTGATGAGAACATCTCTACAAAGAAAAGACGTAGAGATGAGGAAGCAAAGAAGTGTATAGCTGTTAAAAAATAGCCATTCCCTCCTAAAGCATCTGATCCAGGCAGCTTTTCTATCCCTTGTACTATAGGGAAGAAAAAGGTAAAGAAAGCTCTCCTTGATTTAGGTTCAAGTGTTAACTTGATGCCGTATTCTTTACTGGAGCAAATTGGCAAGGTTAAAATGAAACCTGCAAAGGTTAGAATAGTAATGGCCGATGGATCTTCAAAGGAGTCAAGTGGAATTGTAGAGGACATTATAGTTTGTGTTGGCAAACTTCAGTTCTTGGCAGACTTTGTGGTGATGAAGATGGAGACCGAGAAGATACCTATCATACTTGGAAGACCGTTTATGAAAACGGCCAGGGCTATTATAGATGTAAATGAAGGTATAGTGGTGCTCCAGGACAGAGAGGAGAGAGTGGTAGTAGATGTCTTCAAAGATGAGACGCAAGCAAAGGAGGAAGAAGCTAGTTATAAAGCTGCATTTCGAGATGCACCCATGACTAGCCGTAAAGAAGAAAATCTTGAGGTTTCAGGTAACCATTGTTTGTTGTTTCAGGTACCCAAGGAAGAAGATATTGGAAGAGGAGAAGCAAGTCCTAGAGACTGGAAGAAAAGAGGACCCCAACTTGGCACACATGTGAGACTAAAGAACAAGTTGTGGGTTGTGAAGGGCTTTAAAGAGAAGGAGATGATAGAGATAGAGTCTCCTTATTCTAGAAGAACCAAAACAGTCCAAAGGAAGCAGTTGAGAAGTTGGTGGAAAGACATCATTAACTATACAGAAGATGGAACTTGAACTTTACTGGGTCAAGCTAATGACGTTAAAAGAGCGCTTGCTGGGAGGCAACCCAGTGGATTTAAAAACTTTTGATTTGGTTTTGTAACTTTTAAATTGTGGATATTATTCTGTAATTATTTTTTGTTGGATTTAGCATCTACTAAAGGATGCTAGGTGGTTAAGTATCTACTGAAGGATACTAAGTTTGTAACACCTACTGATGGGTGTTGGTGAGAAGATTTTGCACCTACTGATGGGTGCTGGTAAGTTTGAAACACCTACTGCTGGGTGTTGGTGGATTTTGGGTCAGGCTCGTGACGTTAAACAAGCGCTACCTGGGAGGCAACCCAGTTGATTGATTGTTTTCTGTTTGTTTATTTTTAGGATTTGCATAAGCATTTTTAACATTGAATTGCAGGGAACCTATGAGGGGTATGCTAGGAAGGCACGTAGGTCAAGAAAAGAAGGAGAAGGGCACATCAAGAAAGTGCCGCTGAGCGGCAATTACCGCTGAGCGGTACTATCGCAGATGGGCTTAAGTTCCCCTTAGCGGAACCCGAGCCCATTGGGGTAATTTTAAACCCTAAGCTGCGCGTTTTTACATTCTTTCAAGCTCTTCTCTGCACTAAGACTCCCACATATCTCCTCTTAGGTTTCCCACATCTTTTTACTCTTCCCTCTTTAAAAAATTTCTCTTCCACTCACTTTTACACTAGTGTGCTATCAAAGTTTGGGGTTGGAAGAGAGCATTCTAGTTTGGAAGCATTCTCATATCATCTAGCATCTCCACCCAAGTAAGTAAAATGCATTTTGTTCATTCTAGGGTTCTTGAAATTGACTGTGATTGTCAAAGCATGAATATTTAGGGGTTTTGATTTCTATGCATGATTTGATGATATATTTGATGTTTGAACCGATTAAACTGCTTGATTATGAACTGGAAAATTGAAAATTGCATTTGGGTGGAGTTAGGACAGTTTAAAAACGAGATTTGCAAAAATCTGCAGATCACCGCTGAGCGGCATTTACCGCTGAGCGGCACTCTGCCAGATTTGTTTTTTCTGGTTTGTTGCGTGTTTGAAATGTGGCACTGGTGGCGCTGAGGGGAAATTCTGGCCCTCAGCGGTGGTTTAGCTTCAAAAGGAGTTTTGTTTTGTGTTTACTAATGATTAACATCGTGTTCTGTGGTTTTGGATTTATGTTTGAATGCAGGAATGGCATCCTCTTCAGGAAAGAGATTGAAAACCATGGCAACCAAGAGAAAGGAAAAGGAACCAGAGCAGCCCCATAATGGTAGGTTCCTCTCTAGGAAACATGAGAAGCACTTTAGGGTGGTTCAGGACAGGAGACTTCTAATGGAGAGCAAGTGTTAGGGAATGATTGGGGGAAGCTAGCCACTTATCCATCACCTGCCAACATAGCTGTGGTGAAAGAATTCTACACCAATGCAAAGAAGATTGGTGATTATCCAGCTGAGAATTATTTGGGCTATGTTAGAGGCCATGCTATCAGCATGGAGGAAGGTGCTGACTTTGAGGATGTTGAGAGAGTATTGTGCATACCTGGAGGACACTTCCAAAGGAATAGATCTGGCTCAGTGGTTAATATTAGGAGGACAGATTTGACTCCTCTTGCAAAGTATTGGATGGCATTTTCTCATGCCAACATTCAGCCATGTTCACATGTGTCAGATATTACTCTCAGCAGGGCACTCTTCATCTACTGTGCTATCAGAAACTTGAATGTTAATATTGGGCAGGTGATAGCTGATGAGATTAGTGTGTGTGCTAACACCTCAAACAACAAAGCACCACTGGGACATCCTTCTTTGATCACTCACCTTTGCAAGCTAGCTGGGGTGGACACTTCTGTTCCACCATTTGAGAGGCCAAGAAAAGCTATAGATGAGGCCTATTACAGACAGTACTGTGGAGGTGAGGAGGCAGCCCAGCCAGTGCCACCACGCCAGGCTCGTAGAGAGAGAAGGCCAGCACAGAGCAGGACTTCTGCTGATACTCATGAGGCAGAACCATTCCAGATGAGGGACATGTATATGTCTCTTATAGGTGCTCAGTTGCAGTCCATCCACAGAGGGCAGGTGGCCACGGCTGAGATGATAGTGGGGATGTATGATACCCCTCCAGCACACAGGTGGACTATGGATGAATTCCATAATGTGGTAGCTTGGCCAGAAGAACCATGGCATGGAGGAGCTGAAGCAGCTGAAGCTTTAGCCCGAGACATGGATGAAGATGAAGCTGAGGAGGAGGATGCATTTGATGAAGATGATGATGAAGAGGAAGAGGAAGATACAGAGAGCTCGGACTGATGAGGAGCTGAGATAGCATTTACTGATGAATGCTATCATATGATTATGCTTTTGTGGTTTAAGTTTTCTGAACTTATTTGTTTTTGTTTTTAGATTAGGGTTTGATGTACTCTATTGAACACCTGGTTCCTTATGATGGTTTGCTATTAACTGTGATTGTGTGATAAGTAATGATTGAATGATGCTTATTGATTGATTAATGTTGAGATGATGTGCACATTAAAATGCTTATACAGGTGATTCACAAGCTTTGTGAACAAATGCATAATATCATGATTGTGATTGTGAAATTAAGCAGGATGTGCATGTCAAATGTGAATGAGCTTATATGTGAGGTTTTGAGCTCCAGAGTTGTTATTGTTGAATGCTGTTACTTTGAAAGCATGAATGACTTTGCCCAGGTTTTCTATGATTGAATCAATTGCTTGTTTTGCATCATATGATCAAAGGCCGTGTTTTTGAAACCCTTTTTATTGGCCAAATTCATAAAGTTAGCCTTCTAAAAGAGAACACGTTGTGTTCTATCCTTTGAACCCTTAGCCTTAAATATACACTGAACACCCTTGATTGAAAATCTTTACCTTGAGTTAAGTAGAAGATCTTGTGTGGTATTGTTAAATGTTCAAGTTTGGGGTTATTGGGGAAACATGAAAAAGGAAAAAGCATTGAGCTAAGAGCTAAAAAGTAAGAATATGCAAAGAAAAGAAAAGAAAAAGAAGCAAAGCTCAATGCAAATGCAAAAGCAAAGGCAAAAGAAAGTTGGGAATGAATAAGAAGATTGTGTTGTTATGATTCTCTTAACTCAAGGATTTTGTGATCCAGAAAAACCAATTTTCTTGTTAGCCCAGCCACATTATAAGCCATTGAAAAGTCCTTGTGATGATGCATGCTTGTGAATGTATTTGATTGTGGTTAAATGAAAGGCAAAGTTGATTCATGTGACATTGTGATAGTGGAGTGAATGAGTGAAACACTTTACCTCTTATACACTTGTGTGTTGAGTGAAACACTTTACCTAGTGAGGAAATATTCCATAAGCACATGAACATCCATGCTTAATTGATTGATCATTCATGAAAAATAGCATTTGTTGGAATTTAAATGACTTTGTGAACACTAAAGCATGTGCACATCTTGATTGAACTCTTGGTCTTAAGTTTGAGTGAAGTTATTACTTATCTTGAAAAGAGGATTTTGAATGAGTGAACCATCATATGAATTGGTTGGAGATGGAGTTACATTTTATTTGCTTGAGGACAAGCAAAGTTCTAAGTTTGGGGTTGTGATAACAGTTGAAAAACTGTTATTTTCATGCTTAAAGTTGATACTAAAAGCAACCTTTAGACTTAGAAACTAGCTTGAAATCATGCCTTTTGTTTATATTTTCAGAAATAAGAGAGTTGGACAGGTTTATGCTTGATTTAAGTGTTCTTGTGCAGGTTTTGAGGTGAATTTGGTGAAAGAAGTGAAGAATAAGAGAGAGGACATTAGAAAAGACAAGAAAGAGTGCAAAAAGGAGAAGTCGAAGGCACCGCTCAGCGGCAAACTACCGCTGAGCGGCACTCAAGAGGTGACGTTGGAACCGCTGAGGGGCAAAATGGCCGCTGAGGGGAAGAAAGAAGACGCGCAATCACCGCTGAGCGGCACTTTTTGGGCTTGGACTTTTGTAATCTTTTGTAACTCTAGATTAGTATATAAGGGCTTGCACGTCCTATAGTTAGGTATCTTTGGCAGAAACGAGGCAAACACTCTCTATTTCACCCCTTTGAAGGAGGATCTTGGATGCTCAGGCTACCTCTTCACCTTTATTGGGTTTATTCTTTCATACTTTCATTGTAATTCATCTAGGTTCACCATGAATATGGTGAACTAAACCTTGTATGTTTGTTGGGGAATCAAAGTAATCTCTTGAAGCTCTCATATATGGATTTGTTGAGTACATCTTTGAATTAAGACATATGCTTTCTTTCATCATTAGTTAGGGTTTTTCCTCTTTGCTCAATGCTTGCATTGTTTAACTCATTCTAATGCATGATTATTGGTTTTGTTGATACGGACACGTACGGGGAAATCTAGATCCGGGGAATTTCTCCCAATATTATACTGACAATATTATATTGGTTGCCTTAAGCTCCTGCGCAAAATAAACTAATCATTAGGAATGCTAGGAATTGTATGAACTATTTGATTAGGGAGAAGCCATCTAGAATGGTACTTTAGAGAGTGGCATTAACAATGATGATTTGAATGTTGAATTCCTAAAATGTATGAGAGTGGATGAGATGAAATTGACCCCCAACAACATATTCATTCATATATTCCATTGAAAGTGTTTATCTTTTGTCTTTGCCATTGATCAAAATTCATGCATACATGTTTATTTTCTGTCTTGCATTTTAAACCCAAATATTTCGTTTGTAAGTCTTAGTTAATCAAGAAACCACATAACTAAACTAGGCCGTGAGTCCTTTGGGAAGAACGATACTTGGTCTTACCAAGTTTTATTACTTGAACGATTCGGTCATACTTGCCGATTGTGAAACAAGTTTGTGACATCATATTTTGGTGCTTACAAATTTGTCCATCAGGCATTTAATGTGCACATTTATCTCAACATCAATCAATCAATAATCATCATCAAGCATTACTTATCACACAATCACAGTCAATAGCAAACCATCATAACAAACCAGGTTTCCAATAGAGTACATCAACCTTAATCGAAAACAAAAAGTAAATAAGTTCAGAACACTTAAACCAACAAAAGCATAAGTTCATGATAGCATTCATCAGTAAATGCTATCTCAGCTCCTCATCAATCTGAGCTGTCCTCTGTATCTTCCTCTTCTTCCTCATCTTCATCATCTTCAAATGCATCATCATCATCAGCTTCATCTTCTTCCATCTCCCTAACTGAAGCTTCAGCTGCTTCAGCTCCTCCTCCTTGCACCGGCTCCTCTGGCCAAGCTACCACATTATGGAATTCCTCCATAGTCCACCTGTGAGCTGGAGGTGTATCATACATCCCAACAATCATCTCAGCTGTAGCCACCTGCCCTCTATGAATGGACTGTAACTGAGCACCTATAAGAGACATGTACATGTCCCTCATCTGGAACGGTTCTACTTCATGTGTCTCAACAGATGCCTGGCTCTCTGCTTGCCCTCTCTCTCTACGAGCACGGCGTGGTGGAACTGGCTGAGCTGCCTCCTCACCTCCACAGTACTGTCTGTAATAGGCCTCATCAATGGCTTTTCTTGGCCTTTCAAATGGTGGAGCAGAAGTGTCCACCCCAGCTATCTTGCAAAGGTGAGTGATTAAGGAGGGATGTCCTAGGGGTGCTTTGTTATTTGAGGTATTGGCACACGCACTAATCTCATCAGCTATCACCTGCCCAATATTAATATTTAAGTTCCTGATAGCACAGTAGATGAAGAGTGCCCTGCTGAGAGTAATATCTGACACATGTGAACATGGCTGAATGTTGGCATGAGAAAATGTCATCCAATACTTTGCAAGAGGAGTCAGATCAGTCCTCCTAATGTTTACCACTGAACCAGATCTATTTCTTTGGAAGTGACCTCCAGGTATACATAGTACTCTTCTACATCCTCAAAATCAGCCCCTTCCTCCATGCAAAGAGCAAACTGGCATTGCTCACCAGCCCACATAGTATCCAGGAAGTTATTAATAGAATCAGGATCATACCTACCTGATAGCATGGCCTCTGACATAGCCCAAATAATTTTCAGCTAGATAATCACCAATCTTCTTTACATTGGTGTAGAATTCTTTTACCACAGCTATGTTGGCAGGTGCAGGATATGTGGCTAGCTTTCCCCAGTCATTCCCTAACAATTGCTCTCCAAATTGAGGAGCAAAATTAGGTATCATTCCAACTTTTCTCTCCATAAGGAGTCTCCTGTCTTGCACCACCTTGAAGTGCTTCTCATGTTTCCGAGAGAGGAACCTACTAGAATGGGGCTGTTCTGGTTCCTTTTCCTTTCTCTTGGTTGCCATGGTTTTCAATCTTTTTCCTGAAGAGGATGCCATTCCTGCAATCAAACACAAATACAAAACCACAGAACATGATGTTAATCATTAGTGAAACACAGAATATAACTCCTTTCGAAGCTAAACCACCGCTGAGGGTCAGAATTACCCCTCAGCGCCACCAGTGCCACATTCCAGAACACAAATTTTCAAAAATTTCATGTCTGGCAGAGTGCCGCTCAGCGGCAATTTACCCCTGAGCGGTAACTCTGCAGAGTTTTGAAAAACCTCTTTTTAAGCTGTCCTAACTCCACCCAAATGCAATTTTCAGTTTTTCAGATCAAAATCATGCAGTTTAATCGGTTCAAACATCAATTATATCATCAAATCATGCATAGAAATCAAAACCCGTAAATATTCATGCTTTGACAATCACATTCAAAATCAAGAACCCTAGAATGAACAAAATGCTTTTACTTACTTGGGTGGAGATACTAGATGCAATGAGAATGTTTCCAAGCTAAGATGCTCTCTTCCAACCCTAAACTTAGATGAAACACTAGTGAGAAAGTGAGTGGAAGAGAAATTTTTCAAAAGAGAAGAGGTAAAAGATGTGGAGAACCTTGGAAAAGGTATGTGGGAGTGTTTGTGTAGAGAAAAGCCTGAAAGTGAGAGCATTTGCGCAGCTTAGGGTATAAAAATACCCTAATGGGCTCGGGTCCCGCTAAGGGGAAACTAAAGCCCACTTTGCGATAGTACCGCTCAGCGGTAACTTGCCGCTCAGCGGCACTTTCGTGAAGTGCTCTTCTCCTTCTTTTCTTAACCTACGTGCCTCCTAAACATGCCCCTCACTAGTTCCCTACAATTCAATTCTCAGGTTACTTATGCACAACCCTATTATACTACTACAATGAAAAAAACAAAAACATTCAATCAACTGGGTTGCCTCCCAGGTAGCGCTTGTTTAACGTCACGAGCCTGACCCAAAATCCACCAACACCCATCAGTAGGTGTTACAATCTTACCAACACCCATGAGTAGGTGTTATAAACTTAGTATCCTTCAGTAGATACTTAACCACCTAGCATCCTTCAGTAGATGTTATATCCAATAAAGTATTTACAAAAATAATGTCCACAAATTAAAAGTTACAAAACAAAATCAAAAGTTTTTAAATCACTGGGTTGCCTCCCAGCAAGCGCTCTTTTAACGTCATTAGCTTGACCCAGTAAATTTCAAATTCCTTCTTCATAGTTGATGTTCTTGTCCCACCAACTCATCAGTTGTTTCCTGTGTACTGCTTTGATTTTTCTAGAATGTGGAGACTCTATCTCTAGCATCTCCTTCTCTTTATAGCCTTTCACAACCCACAACTTGCCGCTCAGCGACACTTTCGTGAAGTGCTCTTCTCCTTCTTTTCTTAACCTACGTGCCTCCTAAACATGCCCCTCACTGGTTCCCTGCAATTCAATTCTCAGGTTACTTATGCACAACCCTATTATACTACTACAATGAAAAAAAACAGAAACATTCAATCAACTGGGTTGCCTCCCAGGTAGCGCTTGTTTAACGTCACAAGCCTGACCCAAAATCCACCAACACCCATCAGTAGGTGTTATAAACTTAGTATCCTTCAGTAGATACTTAACCACCTAGCATCCTTCAGTAGATGCTATATCCAATAAAGTATTTACAAAAATAATGTCCACAAATTAAAAGTTACAAAACAAAATCAAAAGTTTTTAAATCACTGGGTTGCCTCCCAACAAGCGCTCTTTTAACGTCATTAGCTTGACCCAGTAAATTTAAAATTCCTTCTTCATAGTTGATGTTCTTGTCCCACCAACTCATTAGTTGTTTCCTGTGTACTGCTTTGATTTTTCTAGAATGTGGAGACTCTATCTCTAGCATCTCCTTCTCTTTATAGCCTTTCACAACCTACAACTTGTTTTTTATTCTCACAGGTGTACCAAGTTGGGGTCTTCCTTTATTCTAGTCATCAGGAACTTTTCCTCCTCTTCCAATCTGTTCTCCTTTATGCACCTGAAACAACAAACAATGGTTACCTGTAACCTTGGGCTTTTCATCTTTATGGCTAGTCATGTGTGCATCTTGAAATGCAGCTTTATAACTAGCTTCTTCCTCCTGTGTTTGCGTCTCATCTTTAAAGACATCTACAACAACTCTCTCCTCTCGGTCCTGGAGCACCACTATACCTTCGTTTACATCAATGATAGCTTTGGCTGTTTTCATAAACGGTCTTCCAAGAATGATAGGTATCTTTTCTGTCTCCATCTTCATCACCACAAAGTCTGCCAAGAACTGGAGTTTGCCAACACAAACTATGATGTCCTCTGCAATCCCACATGGTTCCTTTGAAGATCCATCGGCCATTACTAAATTAACCTTTACAGGTTTCATATTAACATCGCCGATTTTCTCCAGTAAAGAGTAAGGTATCAAGTTAACACTTGAACCTAAATCAAGAAGAGCTTTTTTAATCCTTTTCTTCCCTATGGTACAAGGGATAGAAAAGCCTCCTGGATCTGTTGCTTTTGGAGGGAATGGCTCCTTTTTAACAGTTTTACACTTCTTTGCCTCATCATCTCTACGTCTTTTCTTTGTAGAGACGTCTTCATCAGATTTAGTGTAAACCGTAATTTGTTGTAGAATCTGCTCCCAAGGTGCATCATTATCCACCATCTTGAATAATTCTGTGAAATCCAGTTGTTTCCCTTGATGTATTGGAAAATGAGAAGTATTTTTGCTCTCTATTTCTCTTTTCCCTTCTGTTTCTCCTTTGTCTAACTCAACTATCTCATTTTTAGCACTCTCTACCACCTTGCATTCTTCTCTGGGGTTAACCTCAGTATTAGCCCCAAAATTTCTATTTGGCCTTTCTTCCACCTGCTTGGTGATCTGCCCCATCTGAATCTCCAAATTCTTGATAGCAGCTTCAGTGCTCTTTTGGGTAGACTCAGTTTTCTGTATGAAATTATTAAGAGTGTCTTCCATCCTCATGGACCTTTCATTAAGCATAGAATCTGCTGCCATAAGGTGGGTTGCTGCTGCTGCTTATTAAATTGACCAGCTTGCCCAGTTTGCCCTTGACCAATGCTTGGGTGTGGTTTCCACCCTTGATTGTAGTTCCCTTGACGGTATTGATTGGTCATGTAATTCACATCCTCCACGACTTCTGCTGGAAAGGCACATTGACCATTGATATGGTCGCCTCCACATAATTCACAAAACTGAGATTGTACCTGTGCAGCAATTTTCAACTCTTTAGGCAATTGTGCAAGTGTTTTAGTAAGAGTCTCCAGCTGTTGAGTTAGAATTTTATTTTGTGCTAGCAAGGCATCATGTGTCTGTAATTGTAGAACTCCTTTCTGTTGCATAGGAGCTCCTCTTTCACTGTTGAGCTCATTATCACTAGTAGCCATATTTTCAATAATTTCTGTTGCTTCCTCTGGAGTTTTCCATTTAATGTTTCCTCCTGCTGAGGCATCAAGCATCATCTTGGTTTGTGAACCAAGACCTCCAAGGAAGGTAAGGACTACTTCCACTTCATCGAATCCATGCGTGGGTGTTTTCCGTAGCAAGCTTTTGTATCTATCCCATGCATGACCCAGTGATTCTTCCATGCCCTGCCTGAATGAAGAAATCTCTTGCTTGCCTTTGTTCACCTTTGATTGTGGGAAGTATTTATTTAGAAACTTGGTTACCATTGCTTCCCACTCTATGAAACTTCCCTCTGGAAAAGAATTTAACCAAAGCTTAGCATTGCCTCCTAATGAGAAAGGAAACAAGCTAAGTTTGATCGCTTCATCTGGCACCCCATTGATTTTCACTGTGTTGCAGATCTCATTAAATGTAGTGAGGTGCTCATATGGGCTTTCATGAGATAACCCATTGAATTGATTGCTCTTCACCAGTTGGATCAATGCTGGTTTGACCTCCATGTTAGCTGCATTGACTCTAGGTCTAGCTATACTGTTAAATTGCTGAGGTCCAGCTGTATTGGTGTAATCAGCAAGAGTTCTTCTGATATTATTGTTCTCCATATTTTATGTGCTATGGTCAGAACCTTGTGGTGATGGTTGCAACAAAGTTTCCGGAGGAGAGAAAAGTTCTCTGGATATTCGGATTCTTCTCCTCCGTCTACTCTCGTCTAAACCTTCAAGAAGAGGTTCTGCAGTTATCTTGCTCCTAGTTCGAATTGTCTCCTGCATACACAAGAACACAAAACCCTAGAATATTTGGTTAGCACAAAAAGATATAGGAGAAGATATAAGATTCAGAGAATAAAATAAAAACAGAAAAAATAAAAACAGAAAAATAAAAACAGAAATTCAAAATTAAAGTCAAAGATAATCAATAATCACAAAAATTAACCAGTTAAACCACGAGTCCCCGGCAACGGCGCCAAAAACTTGATGACAAATTTATGAACACCGAAAAACGGCGCCACAAATTTGTTGAACAATCAGCAAGTGTGACCGATTCGTTTCAAGTAATAAACTCGGTAAGACCAAGTATCGTTCTCCCAAAGGACTCACGGCCTAGTTTAGTTATGTGATTTGTTGATTATTTAAGACTTAAGAACGAAATAAGTGAAGTTTAATATGCAAAACAGAAAATAAACATGTATGCATGAATGTGATCAATGGCTAAAACAAAATACAAACACTTCAATGGAATATATGGATGAGTATGTTGTTGGGGTTATCAATTTCATCTTATCCACTCTCATATACTTTAGGAATTCAACATTCTTTTCATCATTGTTAATGCCACTCTCTAAATTACCTTGCAAGAAGGCCTATCCCTAATTACGAGTTCATACGATTCCTAGCATTCCTAATAATTAGTTATTTTAGTGTAGGAGCTTAACGGCAATCAATATACTATTGGGAGAAATTCCCCGGATCTAGACTTCCCCGTACGTTCCCGTATCGACAAAATCAATAATCATGCATTGAATGAGTTAAACAAAGCAAGCATTGAGCAAAGAGGAAAAACCCTAACTAATGATGAAAGAAAGCATAGGTCTTAAATATAAGATTTAAAAACAAATTCCATATATGAGAGTTTCACAAGACTACATTGATTCCCTAACAACAATACAAGGTTTAGTTCACCATATTCATGGTGAAACTAGATGAATAATAATGAAAGAATGAAAGATAAAACCCTAGAAAGGTGAAGAGGTAGCCTGAGCATCCAAGATCCTCCTTCAAAGGGGTGGAAGAGAGAGTGTTTGCTTCGTTTCTGCCAAAGATACAAACCCTAGGACGTCCTAAAGCTTATATACTATTCTAAAATTATAGAAAATTTAGGCCCAAGCCCATAAGTGTGCCGCTCAGCGGTAAAGTACCGCTCAGGGGTAAGTGCGTGAGTTGGTTTCTTCCCCTCAACGGCCATTTTGCCCCTCAGCGGATCCCCCGTGAGCTTCTGAGTGCCGCTCAGCGGTAAATTGCCGCTGTGCGGCAGTTGCGGCTTCTCCTTTTGCACTTTTTGATGTCTTTTCTGATTTCATCTCTCTCCTTCTTCACTTCTTTCACCAAATTCACCTTAAAACCTGCACATAAACACTGAAATCAAGCATAAACCTGTCCAGCTCTCTTATTTCTAAAAATATGAATAAAAGCATGATTTCAAGCTAGTTTCTAAGTGTTAAAGGTTGCTTTTAGTATCAAGTTCAAGCATGAAAATAACAGTTTTTCAACTGTTATCACCCAAAGAGTTATTCTAGGAAGGAGCGCCAAAATTTGATGGAGGTTGCACCCCATACAAATTTGATGTGCAATAAGAATGCATTATAGACTAGGAAGTGACTCCTAGGTTGTCTCTCAAGGACCAAATGTGGTTCAGGAATTAGGTCAAACACACAGTTGGGCGGGGGGTTTAAAGTGTTTTTGCAAGGACAATTAAAACTAAATAAAAACACGAAGTTAAACATAACTGAAAGCTGAAAAAAATGTGGAAAACATGTAAGACCGAACGGTCCTACAGTGAGACCGAACGGTTTTAGCATTGAGACTAAACGGTCTCTAAAGTAAATGTGTAAAAAGCCGAGCGATATGATAAATTAAAAGAAAAGCATGAAGGTGTAGAAACCGAGCGTAATAATAAGGAGCCGAATGGCATAGACAGCGAGCGAATGGAAATGTAAATGGAAAACTAAATGCAGCCGAACGGTACAAACACAAGCCAACGGTATTAAGTAAATTCAGTAACAGTAAACCAGAAAAAGCAGATCGGTCTAACACAATAGTATAAGACCGATCGATATTTAAATGCAGAAACAACACAACAACACAGGAAATCGAAACCGATTGAACGGTCTAAATGCAGTAACCAATCGATATAAACGCTACAGCAGCGAAATGCAGAAATGCAGAACATGAAACAGTGCAGTAGAAGGAAATGCACCTCAAAAACGCACATTAAATGTAGAAAACATAAATGCAACTGAATGTAAATGCACCAAATGAACTCAAACATAAAACACAAACCAAAAAAATTGTAAATGATAATGAAACAACAAATTAAAACGAATGAACAGTAAAAACGCAATATGCAGAGACGAGAAAGAAATGATGAATAGTAAAATGAAACAGTAAAGAAGACAGTGAATAGTAAAATGAAACTGAAAAGTGGATGCAGCAATGATTTCAACTCTTAAATTCCAATATAAACAAGATTCAATACATGGAAATGGAAATGAAAGCAAAACCTAAACCTCCCTAAAGGGAAAGGAGGAAGAAGAAGCTCCCAAGAACAGAAAAACGTAAAAGTGGCAGCTAGTGACTTACCCTAAATATGATTTTGGGGTTTTATAACACCCAAAAGGCCAAACTGTCCTTCCTCATGCGCCTCTCCTAAAAGTAAACCAAAAATGGGCCCAAAGTCATAAAGTCTGACCCAATTACAATATAAAACGAAATTAAACTATAAAATTGACTTGGCCACCCTCTTTAAGTCCAAGAATGTGCTTCCAACATTGTTGCTAAGTTCCTCTGATTACTGCATATGACCGTTCGGTCAATAAGAAATCAAACTGTTCGGTTCTGAAGGGCTCGGACAAGTTGTATGTCGTTCAGTCATCACTACATCAGATCGTTCGGTCATCAAGCTCTGCATGTTTCTCTGACCATTAGTTGGAGGCTCTAACTGACAGTTCGATCACTACAAAACCATTCTCGTGCTCGTCCATTATGTTCAACAGTGCTTAGATGGTAGCTGACTGTTCGGTGGAGGATTCCAGCAAGGCTCTCTCAGTTCCTTCGGTAGTGACTTTGGGAGACCGTTTGGTCACGACTTTGTTAGACCGCTCGGTCATTTAGTGTAGGCTTCACCAGACCGTTCGGTCATGAAGGGCTCAGACAAGTTGTATGTCGTTCGGTACACTACTTTATAGACCGTTCGGGCATCTCCAACAAATACTTTCTCAACCTTTAAATAGTGATTGTCCTGGACAAAATGATTGAAATAATTAATCCCAAATAATTCAAATTAATTAAAATAAGAATTATTCTTGAAATTAAGCCCAAATAGTGAAAATGAGATGAAAATGGAGAATTAAACACAATTCACTAACACAATATGGTGCGAAAAGCTAAGTTAGTAGTAGAAAATAATGACTGATCAAAATAGACAACACTTAGTCTTTTGCACTCCTTGGCAAAATCAAGACGTAGAACAGGGAACAATTCTAAATACATCAAGAGTGTGACACCACATCCGGACACAAAACAGAATTACACAATCCTCAATGACTTTGGAAAAAGAAAAGGAGTAGACAACATCCTTCACACAGATACTCATGGAAGTCATCCAAGCAATTCAAAACATGGAAAGATAATCAATCAGCTTTAGAGGTGAATCCAAAGGCAACAGAACCTCACAGATGCACTATTGTGTTTCTCTCAAGTGTATAGGATAACAATGTCAACTCAATGCACTCAAGAAAGCAAGCAAGAAACAAACTTGGCAAGCCTCTAATATCAACACTCAAAACATATGCATGTTCAAATCAAAAGGTCTTTTATAGATGAAATAGCGCCAAGGACAAGGGAGGATATAATATGGATGAGAAGCTATAAACCAAAAGAAATAGAGGAGCAATGGGGAACAAGTGTAAACACAGTAAAATCACACCCAAACCTCTAATTCAATCCTCTTCTTGACTCCATTATTCACAAATTTTATATTTATTTTTTTCATTTTTCTCTATTTTTTTTCTTTTTTCATCTTGTCTCTTTTTCTTTTCTTTCTCTCTTTAGGACACAATTGTGAGAGACAAGATACACACATATTTTCAAAAACAAAACAAGAAGAGGAACCAACTAGCCAATTCATCAAAATCCCCAAGAAGACCACACTTGTTCCCAAAACACTTCCAAAGCTCCAAAATTCCCTAAGGTTAAGGTAATCATGGTTTTTCACTTAGGGCTAGTGTATGAGCTTAAAAAAAATGGGGAAAGTATAGGCTCAAAGGGATTATCAAAGGATTAAAATAAGGTAAGCTTATATGGCTAGAGAGGCTCAAGAACAAAATTACCTTTTGATAACAGTTGAAAAACTGTTATTTTCATGCTTAAAATTGACACTAAAAGCAACCTTTACACTTAGAAACTAGCTTGAAATCATGCTTTTCTTCATATTTTCAGAAATAAGAGAGTTGGACAGGTTTATGCTTGATTTCAGTGTTTTTGTGCAGGTTTTAAGGTGAATTTGGTGAAAGAAGTGAAGAAGGAGAGAGATGGAATCGGAAAAGACATCAAAAAGTGCAAAAGGAGAAGCCGAAGTCACCGCTCAGCGCCAGTTTACCGCTGAGCGACACTCAGGAAGTCACGGGAGGTCCGCTGAGGAGTAAAATGGCCGCTGAGGGGAAGAAACGTCTCACGCACTTACCGCTGAGCGGTACTTTACCGCTGAGCGGCACTTTTATGGGCTTGGACCTAATTTTCTGTAATTTACGAATAATATATAAGCTTTAGGGTTTCCTAGGGTTAGGTATCTTTGGCTGGAACGAAGTAAACACTCTCTCTTCCACCCCTTTGAAGGAGGATCTTGGATGTTGAGGCTTCCTCTTCACCTTTTTAGGGTTTTATCTTTCATTCTTTCATTGTTATTCATCTAGGTTCACCATGAATATGGTGAACTAAACTCTGTATGTTTGTTGGGGAATCAATGTAATCTTTTGAAGCTCTCATATATGGAATTTGTTTTTACATCTTTTATTTAAGATATATGCTTTCTTTCATCATTAGTTAGGGTTTTTCCTCTTTGTTTAATGCTTGCATTGTTTAACTCATTCGATGCATGATTATTGGTTTTGTCGATACGGGCGCGTACGGGGAAGTCTAGATCCGGGGAATTTCTCCCAATATGATATTGGTTGTCGTTAAGCTCCTGCACTTATGAACTGATCATTAGGAATGCTAGGAATTGTATGAACTCGTGATTAGGGAGAAGCCTTCTTGAAAGGTACTTTAGAGAGTGGCATTAACAATGATGATTTGAATGTTGAATTCCTAAAATATATGAGAGTGGATAAGATGAAATTGACCCCCAACAACATATTCATACATATATTTCATTGAAAGTGTTTATCTTTTGCTTTTTGCCATTGATCAAAACTTCATGCATACATATTTAATTTTCTTCTTTTGCATATAAAAATCTAAATATTTCGTCTTTAAGTCTTAGCTAATCAAGAAACCACACAACTAAACTAGGCCGTGAGTCCTTTGGGAAGAACGATACTTGGTCTTACCAAGTTTATTACTTGAACGATTCGGTCATACTTGCCGATTGTAAAACAAGTTTGTGACATCATATTTTGGTGTTCATAAATTTGTCCATCAAGTTTTTGGCGCCGTTGCCGGGGACTCGTGGTTTAACTGGTTAATTTGTGTGATTATTGATTATCTTTGACTTTAATTTTGAATTTCTGTTTTTATTTTCTGTTTTTATTTTTTCGGTTTTTATTTTATTTTATTTTATTTTATTTTATTTTCTGTTTTCTGTTTTTATCTTCTCCTATATCTTTTTGTGCTAACCAAATATTCTAGGGTTTTGTGTTCTTGTGTATGCAGGAGGCAATTCGAACTAGGAGCAAGAAAACAACAGAACCTCTTCTTGAAGGTCTAGACGAGAGTAGACGGAGGAGAAGAATCCGAACATCTAGAGAACTTTTCCCTCCTCCGGAAGATCTGTTGCAACCATCACCACAAGGCTCTGTTCATAGCACAGAAAATATGGAGAACAATAATATCAGAAGAACTCTTGCTGACTACACCAATATAGCTGGACCTCAACACTTTAACAGTATAGCTAGACCTAGAGTCAATGCAGCTAACATGGAGGTCAAACCAACACTAATCCAACTGGTGAAAAGCAACCAATTTAATGGGTTATCTCATGAAAGCCCATATGATCACCTCACTACTTTCACTGAGATTTGCAACACAGTCAAAATTAATGGGGTGCCAGATGAAGCGATCAAACTTAGTTTGTTTCCTTTCTCATTGGGAGGCAATGCTAAGCTTTGGTTGAATTCTTTCCCAGAAGGAAGTTTTACAGAGTGGGAAGCAGTGGTGACAAAGTTTTTAAAGAAGTACTTTCCACAATCAAAGGTAACAAAAGGCAAGCAAGAGATATCTTCATTTAAGCAGGGCATGGAAGAATCACTGGGGCATGCATGGGATAGATACAAAAGTCTGCTAAGAAAAACACCCACGCATGGCTTTGAAGAACAGGAAGTAATCTTAACTTTCCTTGGAGGGCTTGGTTCACAAACCAAGATGATGCTGGACGCCTCGGCAGGAGGCAATATTAAATGGAAAACTCTAGAGGAAGCCACAGAAATTATAGAAAACATGGCTACTAGTGATAATGAGCTACACAGTGAGAGAGGAGCTCCTATGCAACAAAAAGGGGTTCTCCAATTACAGACACATGATGCCTTGCTAGCTCAAAATAAAATTCTAACTCAACAGCTGGAAACTCTGACTAAAACTCTTGCACAATTACCTAAAGAGTTGAAAACTGCTGCACAGGTACAAACCCAGTTGTGCGAATTATGTGGAGGTGACCATATCAATGGTCAATGTGCCTTTCCAGTTGAAGCTGTAGAGGACGTTAATTTCATGGCCAATCAATTTCCATATCGTCAAGGGAATTACAATCAAGGATGGAAACCACACCCAAGCATTGGTCAAGGACAAACTGGGCAAGCTAGTCAATATAATAAGCAGCAGCAGCAACCAACCTTTTGGCAACAGTTATCTATGCTTAATGAAAGATCAACAAGGTTGGAAGAAACTCTTCAGCAATTCATACAGAAAACTAAATCTTCTCAAAAAAGCACTGAAGCTGCTATAAAGAACTTGGAGATTCAAATGGGTCAGATTACCAAGCAATTGGAAGAAAGGCCAAATAGAAATTTTGGGGCTAATACTGAGGTTAACCCCAAAGAAGAGTGCAAGGTGGTAAAGAGTGTTGATGATGATAAAGTTGAGTTAGATACAGAAGAGAGAAGAGACATAGAAAGCAAAAGTACTTTTCCTTTTCCAATCCATCAAGGGAAACAAATGGACTTCACAGAATTATTCAGAATGGTGGATAATGAAGCACCTTGGGAACAAATTCTACAGCAAATCGCAGTTTACACAAAATCTGATGAAGAAATCTCTACAAAGAAGAGACGTAGAGATGATGAGGCAAAAGAGTGTATAACTGTTAAAAAAGAGTCATTCCCTCCTAAAGCATCAGATCCAGGCAGTTTTTCTATCCCTTGTACCATAGGGAAGAAAAAGTTAAAGAAAGCTCTCCTTGATTTAGGTTCAAGTGTTAACTTGATACCTTATTCTTTACTGGAGCAAATCGGCAATGTTAAAGTGAAACCTGCAAAGGTTAAAATAGTAATGGCCGATGGATCTTCAAAGGAGCCATGTGGGATTGTAGAGGACATTATAGTTTGTGTTGGCAAACTTCAGTTCTTGGCAGACTTTGTGGTGATGAAGATTGAGACAGAGAAGATACCTATCATACTTGGAAGACCGTTTATGAAAACGGCCAGAGCTATTATTGATGTAAATGAAGGTATAGTGGTGCTCCAGGACAGAGAGGAGAGAGTGGTGGTAGACGTCTTCAAAGATGAGACGCAAGCAAGGGAGGAAGAAGCTAGTTATAAAGCTGCATTTCAAGATGCACCCATGACTAGCCGTAAAGATGAAAATCTCAAGATTTCAGGTAACCATTGTTTGTTGTTTCAGGTACCCAAGGAAGAAAATATTGGAAGAGGAGGAGAAATTCCTAGTGACTGGGAGAAAAGAAAACTCCAACTTGGCTCACCTGTAAGAATCAAGAACAAGTTGTGGGTTGTGAAGGGCTTTAAAGAGAAGGAGATGATAGAGATAGAATCTCCATATTCTAGAAGAACCAAGACAGTTCAGAGGAAACAGCTGAGGAGTTGGTGGAATGACAACATCAACTATAAAGAAGATGGAACTTGAATTTATTGGGTCAAGCTAATGACGTTAAAAGAGCGCTTGCTGGGAGGCAACCCAGTGGATTTAAAGACTTTTGATTTGGTTTTGTAATTTTTAATTTCTGAACATTATTTTTGTAATTATTTTGTTGGAGATAGCATCTACTGAAGGATGCTAGGTGGTTAAGTATCTACTGAAGGATACTATGTTTGTAACACCTAATGATGGGTGTTGGTAAGAAAAATTTGCACCTACTGATGGGTGTTGGTGGATTTTGGGTCAGGCTCGTGACGTTAAACAAGCGCTACCTGGGAGGCAACCCAGTTGATTGAATATTTATGTTTGTTTGTTTTAGTTAGGGTTTGCATAAGCATTTTAAACATTGACTTGCAGGGAACCAGTGAGGGGCATGTATGGGAGGCACGTAGGTTAAGAAAAGAAGGAGAAGAGCACATCACGAAAGTGCCGCTGAGCGGTACTCTCGCAGAATGGGCTTTAGTTCCCCTTGGCGGGACCCGAGCCCATTAGGGTATTTTTATACCCCAAGCTGCGTTTTAGGTTTTCTATCCAAGCTCTTCTCTGCACAAACACTCCCACATACCTTTTCCAAGGTTTTCCACATCTTTTCATTCTTTCTTCTTGAAAATTTCTCTTCCACTCACTTGCTCACTAGTGTTCCATTCAAGTTTGGGGTTGGAAGAGAGTATCTTAGAGTGGAAACATTCTCATTGCATCTAGTATCTCCACCCAAGTAAGTAAAATGCATTTTGTTCATTCTAGGGTTTTTGATTTTGAATGTGATTGTCAAAGCATGAATATTTAGGGGTTTTGATTTCTATGCATGATTTGATGATATATTTGATGTTTGAACCGATTACACTGCATCATTATGAACTGGAAAACTGAAAATTGCATTTGGGTGGAGTTAGGACAGCTTTAGAACAAGATTTTCAAAAATCTGCAGAGTTACCGCTGAGGGGTAAATTGCCGCTGAGCGGCACTCTGCCAGATTTGGTTTTTCTGAATTTTTGCGTGTTGGAATGTGGCACTGGTGGCGCTGAGGGGAAATTCTGGCCCTCAGCGGTGGTTTAGCTTCGAAAGGAGTTGTGTTCTGTGTTCTACTAATGATTAACATCATGTTTTGTGGTTTTGTATCTGTGTTTGAATGTAGGAATGGCATCCTCTTCAAGAAAAAGATTGAAAACCATGGCAACCAAGAGAAAGGAAAAGGAACCAGAGCAACCCCACTCTAGCAGGTTCCTCTCTAGAAAACATGAGAAGCACTTTAGGGTGGTTCAGGACAGGAGACTTCTCATGGAGAGAAAGGTTGGAATGATACCTAACTTTGCTCCTCAATTTGGAGAGCAAGTGTTAGGGAATGACTGGGGAAAGCTAGCCACTTATCCTGCACCTGCCAACATAACTGTGGTAAAGGAATTTTACACCAATGCTAAGAAGATTGGTGATTATCCAGCTGAGAATTATTTGGGCTATGTCAGAGGCCATGCTATCAGGTATGATCCTGATTCTATTAATAACTTCCTGGACACTGTATGGGCTGGTGAGCAGTGCCAGTTTGCTCTTTGCATGGAGGAAGGTGCTGATTATGAGGATGTGGAGAGAGTATTATGTATACCTGGAGGACACTTCCAAAGGAATCGATCTAGCTCAGTGGTTAACATTAGGAGGACGGATTTGACTCCTCTTGCAAAGTATTGGATGGCGTTTTCTCATGCCAACATTCAGCCATGTTCACATGTGTCAGATATTACTCTCAGCAGGGCATTCTTCATCTACTATGCTATCAGAAACTTGAATGTTAATATTGGGCAGGTGATAGCTGATGAGATTAGTCTGTGTGCCAATACCTCAAACAACAAAGCACCACTACGACATCCCTCTTTGATCACGCACCTTTGCAAGATAGCTGGGGTGGACACTTCTGCTCCACCATTTGAGAGGCCAAGAAAAGCTATTGATGAGGCTTATTATAGACAGTACTGTGGAGGTGAGGAAGCAGCTCAGCCAGTTCCACCACGCCGTGCTCGTAGAGAGAGAGGGCCAGCACAGAGCCAGACATCTGCTGAGACACATGAAGCAGAACCATTCCAGATGAGGGACATGTATATGTCTCTTATAGGTGCTCAGTTGCAGTCCATTCACAGAGGGCAGGTGGCCACTGCTGAGATGATTGTGGGGATGTATGATACACCTCCAGCCCACAGGTGGACTATGGATGAATTCCATAATGTGGTAGCTTGGCCAGAGGAAGCAGTGCATGGAGAAGGAGCTGGAGCAGCTGAAGCTTCAGCTAGAGAGATGGAAGAAGATGAAGCTGATGATGATGATGCATTTGAAGATGATGAAGATGAGGAAGAAGAAGAAGATACAGAGGACAGCTCAGACTGATGAGGAGCTGAGATAGCATTTACTGATAAATGCTATCATATGATTATGCTTTTGTGGTTTAAGTTTTCTGAACTTATTTGTTTTTGTTTTTAGATTAGGGTTTGATGTACTCTATTGAACACCTGGTTTGTTATGATGGTTTGCTATTAACTGTCATTGTGTGATAAGTAATGCTGAATGATGCTTATTGATTGATTGATGTTGAGATGATGTGCACATTAAAATGCTTATACAGGTGATTCACAAACTTTGTGAACAAATGCATGATATTATGATTGTGATTGTGAAATTAAGCAGGATGTGTATGTCAAATGTGAATGAGCTTATATGTGAGGTTTTGAGCTCCAGAGTTGTTATTGTTAAATGCTATTACTCTAAAAGCATGAATGACTTTGCCCAGGTTTTCTATGATTGAATCAATTGCTTGTTTTGCATCATATGATCAAGGCCGTTTGTTGGAACCCTTTTTATTGGCCAAATTCATAAAGTTAGCCCACTAAAAGAGAACACTTATTGTTCTATCCTTTGAACCTTTAGCCTTGAACATACACTGAAACCCTTGATTGAAAATCTTTACCTTGAGTTAAGTAGAAGATCTTGTGTGGTATTGTTAAATGTTCAAGTTTGGGGTTGTTGGGAAAACATGAAAAAGAAAAGCATTGAGCTAAGAGCCAAAAAGGAAGTATAGGCAAAGAAAAAGAAAAGAAAAGAAAAAGAAGTAAAGCTCAATGCAAATGCAAAGGCAAGATGGGAAAAATAAGAATAATTGTGTGTTATGATTCTCTTAATTCAAGGATTTTGTGATCCAGAAAAACCAATTTTCTTGTTAGCCCAGCCACATTATAAGCCATTGAAAAGTCCTTGTGATGATGCATGCTTGTGAATGTTTTTGATTGTGGTAAAATGAAAGGCAAAGTTGATTCATGTGACATTGTGATAGTAGAGTGAATGAGTGATCACCTTTTATATACTTGTGTGTTGAGTGAAATACTTTACGTAGTGAGGAAATATTCCATTAGCACATGAACATCCATACTTAATTGATTGGTCATTCATGAAAAAGAGCATTTGTTGGGTATTAACTGACTTTGTGAAACACTAAAGCATGTGCACATCTTGATTGAACTCTTGGTCATAAGTTTGATTGAAGTTTTTACTTATCTAAAAAGAGGATTTTTGAATCAGTGAACCATCATATGAATTAGTTGAAGATTGAGTTACATCTTGTTTGCTTGAGGACAAGCAAAGTTCTAAGTTTGGGGTTGTGATAACAGTTGAAAAACTGTTATTTTCATGCTTAAAATTGACACTAAAAGCAACCTTTACACTTAGAAACTAGCTTGAAATCATGCTTTTCTTCATATTTTCAAAAATAAGAGAGTTGGACAGGTTTATGCTTGATTTCAGTGTTTTTGTGCAGGTTTTAAGGTGAATTTGGTGAAAGAAGTGAAGAAGGAGAGAGATGGAATCAGAAAAGACATCAAAAAGTGCAAAAGGAGAAGCCGAAGTCACCGCTCAGCACCAGTTTACCGCTGAGCGGCACTCAGGAAGTCACGGGAGGTCCGCTGAGGGGTAAAATGGCCGCTGAGGGGAAGAAACGTCTCACGCACTTACCGCTGAGCGGCACTTTTATTGGCTTGGACCTAATTTTCTGTAATTTAGGAATAATATATAAGCTTTAGGGTTTCCTAGGGTTAGGTATCTTTGGTTGGAACGAAGTAAACACTCTCTCTTCCACCCCTTTGAAGGAGGATCTTGGATGCTGAGGCTTCCTCTTCACCTTTTTAGGGTTTTATCTTTCATTCTTTCATTGTTATTCATCTAGGTTCACCATGAATATGGTGAACTAAACTCTGTATGTTTGTTGGGGAATCAATGTAGTCTTTTGAAGCTCTCATATATGGAATTTGTTTTTACATCTTATATTTAAGACCTATGCTTTCTTTCATCATTAGTTAGGGTTTTTCCTCTTTGTTTAATGCTTGCATTGTTTAACTCATTCGATGCATGATTATTGGTTTTGTCGATACGGGCGCGTACGGGGAAGTCTAGATCCGGGGAATTTCTCCCAATATGATATTGGTTGTCGTTAAGCTCCTGCACTTATGAACTGATCATTAGGAATGCTAGGAATTGTATGAACTCGTGATTAGGGAGAAGCCTTCTTGAAAGGTACTTTAGAGAGTGGCATTAACAATGATGATTTGAATGTTGAATTCCTAAAATATATGAGAGTGGATAAGATGAAATTGACCCCCAACAACATATTCATACATATATTTCATTGAAAGTGTTTATCTTTTGCTTTTTGCCATTGATCAAAACTTCATGCATACATATTTAATTTTCTTCTTTTGCATATAAAAATCTAAATATTTCGTCTTTAAGTCTTAGCTAATCAAGAAACCACACAACTAAACTAGGCCGTGAGTCCTTTGGGAAGAACGATACTTGGTCTTACCAAGTTTATTACTTGAACGATTCGGTCATACTTGCCGATTGAAAAACAAGTTTGTGACATCATATTTTGGTGTTCATAAATTTGTCCATCACCTTTATCACTTCCAAACATGCATATCAAACAAGAATTATCATCAAGAGTCAAGCCAAGGCATATGTGCAAGCAATCAAGAGTCATATCACACAAGAAAACATAAACTGGCTCAATTCTCACACATGGTATTTCTGTCACAATCAAATCAACCTCTCAAACATCATAGTCATCTTTCCAAGGAAAGAAAAGGAAGGATTTTGAACCATAAGTACCAATCAACTAAAGTTAAAGACAAGCCTACAACTTAAACAAAATCCAGAAATGAAGAGAATCATGCAAAACTGTACACAAGACACGACGAAAAAAAAACCGAAAACAGAAAAAATTTAACAAATAAAATAGAAACTAACAAAGAAAAATCAAAATATACCCTAATAGACCACACTTAAACTACACAGTGTCCTCAAGGTGTCATAAGCATAAGATAAAAAATCAGAATACTGAACAGATCGTGGACAAGTGCAAGATGACTTTGCTCATTGATGAAAAATTTATAAACACCGAAAAACGGCGCCACAAACTTGTTTAACAATCGGCAAGTGTGACTGAATCGTATCAAGTAATAAACTCGGTAAGACCAAGTATCGTTCTCCCAAAGGACTCACGGCCTAGCTTAGTTATGTGATTTGTTGATTATTTAAGACTTAAGAACGAAATAAGTGAAGTTTAATATGCAAAACAGAAAATAAACATGTATCCATGAATGTGATCAATGGCTAAAACAAAATACAAACACTTCAATGGAATATATGGATGAGTATGTTGTTAGGGTTATCAATTTCATCTTATCCACTCTCATATACTTTAGGAATTCAACATTGTTTTCATCATTGTTAATGCCACTCTCTAAATTACCTTGCAAGAAGGCCTATCCTTAATTACGAGTTCATACGATTCCTAGCATTCCTAATAATTAGTTCTTTTAGTGTAGGAGCTTAACGGCAACCAATATACTATTGGGAGAAATTTCCCGGATCTACACTTCCCCGTGCGTTCCCGTATCGACAAAATCAATAATCATGCATTGAATGAGTTAAACAAAGCAAGCATTGAGCAAAGAGGAAAAACCCTAACTAATGATGAAAGAAAGCATAGGTCTTAAATATAAGATGTAAAAACAAATTCCATATATGAGAGTTTCACAAGACTACATTGATTCCCCAACAACAATACAAGGTTTAGTTCACCATATTCATGGTGAAACTAGATGAATAATAATGAAAGAATGAAAGATAAAACCCTAGAAAGGTGAAGAGGTAGCCTGAGCATCCAAGATCCTCCTTCAAAGGGGTGGAAGAGAGAGTGTTTGCTTCGTTTCTGCCAAAGATACAAACCCTAGGACGTCCTAAAGCTTATATACTATTCTAAAATTACAGAAAATTTAGGCCCAAGCCCAAAAGTGTGCCGCTCAGCGGTAAAGTACCGCTCAGCGGTAAGTGCGTGAGTTGGTTTCTTCCCCTCAGCGGCCATTTTGCCCCTCAGCGGATCCCCCGTGAGCTTCTGAGTGCCGCTCAGCGGTAAACTGCCGCTGAGCGGCAGTTGCGGCTTCTACTTTTGCACTTTTTTATGTCTTTTCTGATTTCATCTCTCTCCTTCTTCACTTCTTTCACCAAATTCACCTTAAAACCTGCACAAAAACACTGAAATCAAGCATAAACCTGTCCAGCTCTCTTATTTCTGAAAATATGAATAAAAGCATGATTTCAAGCTAGTTTCTAAGTGTTAAAGGTTGCTTTTAGTATCAATTTCAAGCATGAAAATAACAGTTTTTCAACTGTTATCACTCATGGCGGATGGATCTTCCAAGAAACCCTATGATGTAGTGGAAGATGTGGTGGTTTGCATAAACAAAGTTAAATTCCTGGTGGATTTTGTGGTGATAGAGATGGAGGAAGATGAGAAGATCCCAATTATTCTTGGAAGACTGTTTATGAAAACGACAAAGGTAATCATCAATGTGGATGATGGGTTGATAGTGCTTCAAGAGCGAGAAGAAAAGGTGATCTTTAATGTCTTCAAAGTGGAGCAGCAAATTCAAGAGAAGGAGGCTAGTCATAAAGCTGCATGTAAGGATGCACCCATGACTAGCTCTAAAGTTGCAAAGCCGGTCATCAAAGGTAAAGATTCAAGAACAAGTTGTGGGTTGTGAAAGATTTCAAAGAGAATGGAGTGATAGAGATTGAAGCTCCATATTCAAGGAGAGTCAAAAAGGTGGACTGAAGGCAATTGATGAGTTAGTGTGATGAAAGCAAGAGGAACACCAACATTGAAGAAGGAACTTGAGCTTTATTGGGTCAAGCTAGTGACGTTAAAAGAGCGTTTGCTGGGAGGCACCCTAGTGATTTGAGAACATTAATTTCTTTGAATTTATTTATTTTGGTGATGTAATTTGAAACATTGGAACATTGTTATATTTGGGTTTAGCATCTACTGATAGATTCTAGGTTGGTGAGTACTTACTGAAGGATACTCAGAAGGTACACCTACTAAAAGGTGATGGTAAGATTTGCACCTACTGATGGGTGTGTGAGGATTTTGGGTCAGGCTCGTGACGTTAAACAAGCGCTACCTGGGAGGCAACCCAGTTGATTGAATTTGTCTTTGTTTGTTTGTTTGTATTCTGCTTTAACTCCCGGCAACGGTGCCAAAAACTTGTTAACCCTCGGCAAGTGTAACCGAATCGTATCAAGTAATAAAAACGGTAAGACCAAGTATCGTTTCCCAAAGGACTCACGGCCTAAACAGTTATGTGATTTGTTGATTATCTTAGACTTGCAATCGAAAATATTGTTGTTGAACTATGAAAAATAAACATGAATGCAATGTTTTGATCAATGGACTTGAAAAATGCAAAAACAATTGATGGATAATATGAATGATTATGTTGTTGGGGTTTACCAATTCATCCTATCCACTCTCATGTATTCAAGAATTATTCTTTCTTCATTAATGTTAATGCCACTTTCTGAATTACCTTAAACCCAATGTCTTGGTGAAGAAAGCCTACTCATAATCACTAGTTTACAATGTCTTGTCTCCCTAGCAATTATTCATGCATTAATTCGCACAGAAGCTTAAAGGCAACCAACCATCATATTCCTATGTCTAGGGTGATACTACTATTGGGAGATTTTCCCCAGTTCTAGATTTCCCCGTATGTGTCCATATCAAAAGATTCAATGATCATGCAATTGAATGAGTTAAACAAAGCATGCATAGAGTATAGAAGAAAAACCCTAATAATTAATGAAAGAAAGCATATATTATAAAGAATCAATTCAATACATGAGAGCTTCAAAGGATTACAATGGTTCCCCAACAACAATGAAGGTTTAGTTCACCATAATCATGGTGAAACTAAATGAAAAACAATGAAAGAATGAAAGATAGAACTCTATGATTTGAAGAGTGGAGCTTGAGCATCCAAAATCCTCCTCCAAGGGGTGAAGAAAGTGTATTCTGCTTCATTCCAGCCAAAGATGACTGACCTAGGTTGACTAAAACCTTATATATTATTCTAAAACTTACAAAAAATAAGTCCAAGCCATAAAAATGGCGCTCAGGGGTATTTACCGCTGAGCGGTAAGTGTGTGACTTCTATTTTTGCCACTCAGTTGTAGTTTTGCCCCTCAGCGATGATTTCAACACTTCAAAACTGGCGCTCAACGCAACTTTTTCTGCACTCTGGTTGACTTTTCTGCATTCTGGTTGACTGGTTGACTTTTCTAGTTGACTGGTTGACTTTTCTGCGTTCGAACCATTCGGTACTTTAACTCTTCTTTCAAATCATTCCAATAACCTACAAAATCAAAGGAATCTAGCATAAAACCATTAAATTCACCTTCAACTCTCTTATTCACAAAACTAAAGCAAAAACATGAGTTAAAGCAAGTTTCTAACTCAAAAAGGGTTGATTGATTATCAAAATTAAGTATAAAAATAACGGTTCTTCAACCGTTATCATCAGGCTCGTGACGTTAAGCAAGCGCTACGTGGGAGGCAACTGATAACGATTTTTCAACCGTTATTTTTATACTTAATTTTGATAATCAATCAACCCTTTTTGACTTAGGAACTTGGTTTAACTCATGTTTTTGCTTTAGTTTTGTGAATAAGAGAGTTGAAGGTGAATTTAATGGTTTCGTGCTAGATTTCCTTGGTTTTGTAGGTTATTTGAATGATTTGAAAGAAGAGTTAAAGCACCAAATGGTTGGAATGCAGAAAAGTCAACCAGTCAACCAGAAAAGTCAACTAGTAAACCAAAATGCAGAAAAGTCAATCAGAGTACAGAAAAAGTTACGCTGAGCGGTAAGTACCTCTGACTGGGCTAACAAGAAAATTTTTTTTTCTAGATCACAAAACCCTTGAGTTAAGAGAATCATATAAACACAATAATTCTTACTTATTCCCAACTTTCCTTTGCATTGAGTTTTGCTTTTTCTTCTCTTTTCTTTCTCTTTTGCTTTTTCTTTTCACATTCTTAGTTCTTAGCTCTTAGCTCAATGCTTTCAATTTCCCTTTCATAACTTCCCAACAACCCCAAACTTGAACATTCATCAATACCCCATAATATTTTCTACTTAACTCAAGGTAATGCTTTTCAAAGGGGTTTTCAAATTATGTTCAAGGCTAAGGGTTCAATGTGTAGAACACATAGTGCTTTCTTCTATGGGCTAAAATCATGCATTTGGCTAATAAAAGGGTTACCAACAAATGAACTTGATCATATGATGCAAACAAGCATTTATTATGGTTCGATTGCATTAATTACTGCTAACTGCTTTGACTGAATTGTTACATTCGACTGCATTAGTAGTTAAGTCGATTAAAATGTGTCTGAATTGTGAAAATCTATAAATTGACGTGAACTTGATCTCTATAAGTACTTTTTTTATTCTAACAGTTTTGTGATATTTTGCAGAGAGTGCATTCTTATAGAGAAAGGGAAAAAGCTTCAAGAAACAAGAAGTGACCGTGGTGTTCATCTACTTGTGGATTCTTGAAGAGCAAGTTAACTACATTTACAAAAGGCTGATCATATCTGCACATTTGGGTGTTACTGAAAGATCAGAGAATACAATCCTATAGAGATTGGTTTGTGGTTTCCCTGTTGTGATTATAGGAAGAAGAGTGTGTTGCGTTCTTGACTTTGAGGGTGGCCCAAAGGGGTGGACTGCAGGAGAGGGGATTCTTGCTGCTTGTTTGTTTTGTATATGCCTATATTTTGATTAGAGGGTTAGAGAGATATTTTATATTTTTGACATAAGGTCGCTATAAAAACCTTGTAAAAACCTTGATTATTATAGTGCATTGGCTTCCTGTGGTTGGAAGGACACTAGATGTAGGCATGGCCGAACCAGTATAAAAACCCAGTGTTTGATCTTTCTATCCCTGCACTTTTTATTCAGTCGACTGCATACTGCATTAAATCGATTATATTTCCGCTACATAAACAAATCTTTTTCCTTGGTCTCAAGAAAGCTTTTAAAGGCATCAACTTTGCGAAAAAGATTTAAAGAAAACTTTGTTTTTATATTTCACCAATTCACCCCCTCTTGGTGTGAGAAATTAAGCCATTCTATTTTCAACAGGGTAAGATTTCTCAGTTTCAACTCTTAATTTTTCAAATTTTTGCTCCTTCAAGGGTTTCCAACTCAAGCATAATATCTCATACTTAAAATAATTATACTCATGATGCACATCAAACCATAAATCCACAAAAACATCCCTAAAAGTAAAGCACATCAAACTAAATAAAATTAAAGATTCTCAAAAACACTGGGTTGTCTTCCAGTAAGCGCTTGTTTAACGTCACGAGCCTGATAACACTCTAGATTTACATATTTTTCTAGGTTAAAAATCATTTCTTAGATTTCTTTAGTTTTTAATTTCTTAGAATTAGGCTAGTTTTATGTTTTTCTCTTGATTCTTTAGTTTTATAAAATTCTAGTTAAAAGTAGGTTTTTAGATGTAATTTTTAGTTTTTGTTAATTAGTAGGAAAATAATATTTTTTTAGAAAATCTTTAACAAAAATCTTTCTTTTTAATTGTTAGATTTCTTTTTCTTTAATTTGGTATTTTTTTTTTCTTTTATGCAGAATGGGCTGGTCATTTGAAATTGGGCTTCAGCCTTGGACTGATTGGAGCTGATTGAGCCTCTCAAATAGCACTGGGCCGCTTGTGAGGCTGCAACATTTTGATAATTGATGTTCTGCATTTTGGAGGCTGGCAGATTTATTGAAAAGCAATTGGGCCACGACAATGCTTGGATGATTCAATTTGAAAGTGGTCGTTGGTAGGATTGGGTTGAAGAGGACTAGCTGCAGCTTAAGTGGAACGACGCCGTCTAGATGCGTCTTGGCAGCAGCTTCCTAGGGGGTAACTCACACTCGTGCTTCATTTGGAAAATGGGAAAAACAAGCTGGAGCATTTGAAGAAACAAACACCCATGAGTTAGGGCTTGGAGAGAATGCGAGAAAGAGAGAAGATGAAGTCACGACCATACTCTACAAAGAAGCTGACCGTGGAGAAGGAAAGCTGACTGGAGCTGCCCATTGTAGAGGATCAAATGGCTGGAAACGCGAGCTCAAAGCAAAAGAAAGATGACTGTCCGATGAGGTGAAGTGAAGCATCCAAGTGAAGCAAGGTTCCCTTCTCCCGTTTATTTTCTTTTTCCCCTTTCTCTTTTCGTTCTCCAACCCTATATAAAGGGGTTTTCTTGCATGTAAATATATAGAGAGAACACTTCTTCATATACTTTTGAGATACATTTTCATACGCTCTGTAGATTAGGGTTTTTACACTTTTCTTAGAGTAGAGATATTGTTCTTGCTTCTGGATTTCTCCGAGACAATTGCGAAAGTGATAGCCGCGCGAATCTTGGTGACTTTCGGTATAGTTGTAATCTTATTTTCATATTAATAAAGTTCTTTTTCTATTCTCGTTTGTGTTTTGATGGTTCTTCTTCAATGTTTCTGTGTTTTTTTTTGTGTTGTTTCATTGAAAATGAATTGGACTCTGATTCTCTGCAATTTTATGATTTCTTTTGGAATTAAATGTCTCCGTAGTGAGCATTTCTCATCGAGATGTCTTCTCGAGACAGAGAAAAGTCCAATGCATAAAAGTTGATTCTGTTCTATGCTTCCTTTCATTTGTTTGTGAATTTTAGATTGATAAATAGGTAAATGAACATTGGTTGGACAAATTAGTGGAAAGAGTCATTTCAAGGTTCTGAAATATGAACTGAATACCCTGGATTGGGATTCACTTAACAGGATGTCTTCCTGAGAACTCTAAGCACTCTTTTCTTCATATCAATATACATTCACCTATGAAATCAATTCTGTTTGTGAGTTTGTTATTTTGCTTTCAATTAATTAGAATTTAGGTACTGTTTCTTCATAGTTTAGTTTACTGTTATTTGGAAATGTTATGGATTTTAGGACTTATTTTCCTTTAGTTTTTGTTTGAGAAAGTTCAATTTGTGAATGATAATAATGATGTTGATAGTGTAGGTTATTGTTTTTACAAGTGCTTAGACTTTTGATTCATGAGTTTCTTCCCTGATTCTTTGCTTTTGATCATTAGTTCTAGATGTTTCTTGCGGATTTTTCTTTACCTTAGATTGTACATATGTGTCTGCAACATTTAAGTTCAGTTACTTCATACATGAGTATATTTGTTTAGGTTTTAGGATTTGTTTAGCTTTTAAATTTCCAATTTGAATTGCTTGTTTCCAGTTTTAGTTTTAAGTCATATTAGTTGCATGTAATTCTCATATTAGTTTAATTTCTATTTCTATCTTAGGTAGTTTAGATTTCTATTTTCTTTTATTTTTCATTTTAGTTCATATTCTTTCTTTCCTTAAACAGATTTTCTTATTTTTTTATTTCATTGTTTCATTTTCTATTTCCCCACCTTCTTTTTATAGTTAAATAGTAAATAATTACAAGAATTAACTTTACACTCTGAAACTTAATCATAGTTGAGTCCTTGGATTGATCCTTGGTTATCCCTTTACTACACTAGTGGGGAAACTGAGTTTGTTGGCTTTGATGCGACTAAAAGCGAGTTTAACAGAGCCTGACGCCATAATGTTAAGTTTACAATTTTTATGTTGGTGTTTCTTTTTCTTTCATCACACCAACTTGTCTTTAAAAACTTCTTGTCCACCTTCTTAACTCTTCTAGAATATGGAGCTTCAATCTCAATAACTCCATTCACTTTAATCTCCTTCACAACCCATAACCTGTTCTTGTATTTGACTGGTTTGTGATGACATATTTATGAACACCGAAAAACGGCGCCACAAACTTGTTTTCCCAAAGGACTCACGGCCTAGTTTTCCCAAAGGACTCACGGCCTAGTTAGTTATATGATTTGTTGATTATTTAAGACTTGTTAACAATTGATTGTAGGGGTTAAATGCAAAAGACAGTAATTAAACATGTATGCATGAATGTTGATCAATGGAAAAGAGGAAAACAAACACTTTAATGAATTAGATGGATGAGTATGTTGTTGGGGTTATCAATTTCATCTTATCCACTCTCATATACTTTTAGGAATTCATCATTCTTTTCATCAATTGTTAATGCCACTCTCTAAATCACCTTGCAAGAAGGCCTATCCTTAATTACGAGTTCATACAATTCCTAGCATTCCTAGTAATTAGTTCTGAAGTGCAGCAGCTTAAAGGCAACCAATATGCTATTGGGAGAAATTCCCCGGATCTAGATTTCCCCGTACGTTCCCATATCGACAAAATCAATAATCATGGTAATGAATGAGTTAAACAAAGCAAGCATTAAGCAAAGAGGAAAAACCCTAACTAATGATGAAAGAAAGCATAAGTCTTAAAATAAGATGTTAAAACAAATTCCATATATGAGAGTTTCACAAGACTACATTGATTCCCTAACAACAATACAAGGTTTAGTTCACCATATTCATGGTGAAACTAGATGAACAATAATGCAAGAATGAAAGAGATAGAAAAACCCTAGAAAGAGAAGAGGAGAGTTGTCACCATCTCCCAATCTACCCCCAAGGGGTGAAAAGTGTGTTTCTGCTTCCTCCCAGCCAAAGATACAAACCCTAGGACGTCCTAAAGCTTATATACTATTCTAAAAATACAGAAAATTAGGCCCAAGCCCAAAATAGTGCCGCTCAACGGTAAACTACCGCTCAGCGGTAAGTGCGTGAGTTGTTTTTCTCCCCTCAGTGGCCTTTTCACCCCTCAGCGGAGCCAACGTGACTGCCTGAGTGCCGCTCAGCGGTAAACTGCCGCTGAGCGGCAGTTGCGGCTTCTCCTTTTGCACTTTTTGATGTCTTTTCTAATTCCATCTCTATCCTTCTTCACTTCTTTCACCAAATTCACATTAAAACCTGCATAAAAACACTGAAATCAAGCATAAACCTGTCCAGCTCTCTTATTTCTAAAAATATGACCAAAAGCATGATTTCAAGCTAGTTTCTAAGTGTTAAAGGTTGCTTTTAGTATCAATTTTAAGCATGAAAATAACAGTTTTTCAACTGTTATCAGTTTTCCAGGTTTGAATTCTTCATCTTCAATCTCCAAGTCTTGGTGGATTATCTTCTCTTGAATTTCTTTGTCTTCTTCCTTTACTTGTGGAAAGAAACGATTTTTACCTTTCTTGACTGAGCTAGTAGCTTGTTTAGATACACTAGTCTTTGACAGCTTCTTAACTCTTTCTTTGATTTTGTTGATATGGAAACCTACGGGGAAATCTAGAACTGGGAAATTCTCCCGAAAGCAATATTACCTAGACATAGGAATCGAAGGATCGGTTGCCTTTAAGCTTTTGTGCGAATGTAATGCATGATTAATTGCTAGGGAGACAAGACATTGTGAACTAGTAATTAGGAGTAGGCTTTCTGATGGACAAATTTGTAAGCACCAAAATATGATGTCACAAACTTGTTTCACAATCGGCAAGTATGACCGAATCGTTTCAAGTAATAAACTTGGTAAGACCAAGTATCGTTCTCCCAAAGGACTCACGGCCTAGTTTAGTTATGTGATTTGTTGACTAGCTAAGACTTAAGAACACAATAATTGAAGTTTAATATGCAAAGACGAAAATTAAATATGTATGCATGAATTGATCAATGACAAAGACAAAAGATAAACACTTTCAAAGAAATATATGAATGAATATGTTGTTGGGGGTCAATTTCATCTCATCCACTCTCATATATTTTAGGAATTCAACATTCAAATCATCATTGTTAATGCCACTCTCTAATGTACCATTCTAGATGGCTTCTCCCTAATCAAATAGTTCATACAATTCCTAGCATTCCTAATGATTAGTTCATGAGTGCAGGAGCTTAAAGGCAACCAATATAATATTGTCAGTATAATATTGGGAGAAATTCCCCGGATCTAGATTTCCCCGTACGTGTCCGTATCAACAAAACCAATAATCATGCATTAGAATGAGTTAAACAATGCAAGCATTGAGCAAAGAGGAAAAACCCTAACTAATGATGAAAGAAAGCATATGTCTTAATTCAAAGATGTACTCAACAAATCCATATATGAGAGCTTCAAGAGATTACTTTGACTCCCCAACAAACATACAAGGTTTAGTTCACCATATTCATGGTGAACCTAGATGAATTACAATGAAAGTATGAAAGAATAAACCCAATAAAGGTGAAGAGGTAGCCTGAGCATCCAAGATCCTCCTTCAGAGGGGTGAAAGAGAGAGTGTTTGCCTCGTTTCTGCCAAAGATGCCTAACTATAGGACGTGCAAGCCCTTATATACTAATCTAGAGTTACAAAAGATTACAAAAGTCCAAGCCCAAAAAGTGCCGCTCAGCGGTATTTACCGCTCAGCGGTGATTGCGCGTCTTCTTTCTTCCCCTCAGCGGCCATTTTGCCCCTCAGCGGTTCCAACGTCACCTCTTGAGTGCCGCTCAGCGGTAGTTTGCCGCTGAGCGGTGCCTTCGACTTCTCCTTTTTGCACTCTTTCTTGTCTTTTCTAATGTCCTCTCTCTTATTCTTCACTTCTTTCACCAAATTCACCTCAAAACCTGCACAAAAACACTTAAATCAAGCATAAACCTGTCCAGCTCTCTTATTTCTGAAAATATAAACAAAAGGCATGATTTCAAGCTAGTTTCTAAGTCTAAAGGTTGCTTTTAGTATCAACTTTAAGCATGAAAATAACAGTTTTTCAACTGTTATCACAACCCCAAACTTAGAACTTTGCTTGTCCTCAAGCAAACAAAATGTAACTCCATCTCCAACCAATTCATATGATGGTTCACTCATTCAAAAATCCTCTCTTTCAAGATAAGTAACAACTTCACTCAAACTTATGACCAAGAGTTCAATCAAGATGTGCACATGCTTTAGTGTTCACAAGGTCATTTAAATTCCAACAAATGCTATTTTTCATGAATGATCAATCAATTAAGCATGGATGTTTATGTGCTTATGGAATATTTCCTCACTAGGTAAAGTGTTTCACTCAACACACAAGTGTATAAGAGGTAAAGTGTTTCACTCATTCACTCCACTATCACAATGTCACATGAATCAACTTTGCCTTTCATTTAACCACAATCAAATACATTCACAAGCATGCATCATCACAAGGACTTTTCAATGGCTTATAATGTGACTGGGCTAACAAGAAAATTGATTTTTCTGGATCGCAAAATCCTTGAGTTAAGAGAATCATAACAACACAATCTTCTTATTCATTCCCAACTTTCTTTTGCCTTTGCTTTTGCATTTGCATTGAGCTTTGCTTCTTTTTCTTTTCTTTTCTTTGCATATTCTTACTTTTTAGCTCTTAGCTCAATGCTTTTTCCTTTTTCATGTGTCCCCAATAACCCCAAACTTGAACATTTAACAATACCACACAAGATCTTCTACTTAACTCAAGGTAAAGATTTTCAATCAAGGGTGTTCAGTGTATATTTAAGGCTAAGGGTTCAAAGGATAAAACACAACGTGTTCTCTTTTAGAAGGCTAACTTTATGAATTTGGCCAATAAAAAGGGTTTCAAAAACACGGCCTTTGATCATATGATGCAAAACAAGCAATTGATTCAATCATAGAAAACCTGGGCAAAGTCATTCATGCTTTCAAAGTAACAACATTCAACAATAACAACTCTGGAGCTCAAAACCTCACATATAAGCTCATTCACATTTGACATGCACATCCTGCTTAATTTCACAATCACAATCATGATATTATGCATTTGTTCACAAAGCTTGTGAATCACCTGTATAAGCATTTTAATGTGCACATCATCTCAACATCAATCAATCAATAAGCATCATCAAGCATTACTTATCACACAATCACAGTTAATAGCAAACCATCATAACAAACCAGGTGTTCAATAGAGTACATCAAACCCTAATCTAAAAACAAAAACAAATAAGTTCAGAAAACTTAAACCACAAAAGCATAATCATATGATAGCATTCATCAGTAAATGCTATCTCAGCTCCTCATCAGTCTGAGCTGTCCTCTGTATCTTCCTCTTCTTCCTCATCATCATCATCATCAAACGCATCCTCCTCCTCAGCTTCATCTTCATCCATGTCTCGGGCTGAAGCTTCAGCTGCTTCAGCTCTTCCATGCCATGGTTCTTCTGGCCAAGCTACCACATTATGGAATTCATCCATAGTCCACCTGTGTGCTGGAGGGGTATCATACATCCCCACTATCATCTCAGCCGTGGCCACCTGCCCTCTGTGGATGGACTGCAACTGAGCACCTATAAGAGACATATACATGTCCCTCATCTGGAATGGTTCTGCCTCATGAGTATCAGCAGAAGTCCTGCTCTGTGCTGGCCTTCTCTCTCTACGAGCCTGGCGTGGTGGCACTGGCTGGGCTGCCTCCTCACCTCCACAGTACTGTCTGTAATAGGCCTCATCTATAGCTTTTCTTGGCCTCTCAAATGGTGGAACAGAAGTGTCCACCCCAGCTAGCTTGCAAAGGTGAGTGATCAAAGAAGGATGTCCCAGTGGTGCTTTGTTGTTTGAGGTGTTAGCACACACACTAATCTCATCAGCTATCACCTGCCCAATATTAACATTCAAGTTTCTGATAGCACAGTAGATGAAGAGTGCCCTGCTGAGAGTAATATCTGACACATGTGAACATGGCTGAATGTTGGCATGAGAAAATGCCATCCAATACTTTGCAAGAGGAGTCAAATCTGTCCTCCTAATATTAACCACTGAGCCAGATCTATTCCTTTGGAAGTGTCCTCCAGGTATGCACAATACTCTCTCAACATCCTCAAAGTCAGCACCTTCCTCCATGCTAAGAGCAAACTGGCATTGCTCACCAGCCCACACAGTATCCAGAAAGTTATTGATGGAGTCAGGATCATACCTGATAGCATGGCCTCTAACATAGCCCAAATAATTCTCAGCTGGATAATCACCAATCTTCTTTGCATTGGTGTAGAATTCTTTCACCACAGCTATGTTGGCAGGTGATGGATAAGTGGCTAGCTTTCCCCAATCATTCCCTAACACTTGCTCTCCAAATTGAGGAGCAAAGTTAGGTATCATTCCAACTTTTCTCTCCATTAGAAGTCTCCTGTCCTGAACCACCCTAAAGTGCTTCTCATGTTTCCTAGAGAGGAACCTGCCATTATGGGGCTGCTCTGGTTCCTTTTCCTTTCTCTTGGTTGCCATGGTTTTCAATCTCTTTCCTGAAGAGGATGCCATTCCTGCATTCAAACATAAATCCAAAACCACAGAACATGATGTTAATCATTAGTAAACACAAAACAAAACTCCTTTTGAAGCTAAACCACCGCTGAGGGCCAGAATTTCCCCTCAGCGCCACCAGTGCCACATTCAAACACGCAACAAACCAGAAAAAGCAAATCTGGCAGAGTGCCGCTCAGCGGTAAATGCCGCTCAGCGGTGATCTGCAGATTTTTGCAAATCTCGTTTTTAAACTGTCCTAACTCCACCCAAATGCAATTTTCAGTTTTCCAGTTCATAATCAAGCAGTTTAATCGGTTCAAACATCAAATATATCATCAAATCATGCATAGAAATCAAAACCCCTAAATATTCATGCTTTGACAATCACAGTCAATTTCAAGAACCCTAGAATGAACAAAATGCATTTTACTTACTTGGGTGGAGATGCTAGATGATATGAGAATGCTTCCAAACTAGAATGCTCTCTTCCAACCCCAAACTTTGATAGCACACTAGTGTAAAAGTGAGTGGAAGAGAAAATTTTTTAAAGAGGGAAGAGTAAAAAGATGTGGGAAACCTAAGAGGAGATATGTGGGAGTCTTAGTGCAGAGAAGAGCTTGAAAGAATGTAAAAACGCGCAGCTTAGGGTTTAAAATTACCCCAATGGGCTCGGGTTCCGCTAAGGGGAACTTAAGCCCATCTGCGATAGTACCGCTCAGCGGTAATTGCCGCTCAGCGGCACTTTCTTGATGTGCCCTTCTCCTTCTTTTCTTGACCTACGTGCCTTCCTAGCATACCCCTCATAGGTTCCCTGCAATTCAATGTTAAAAATGCTTATGCAAATCCTAAAAATAAACAAACAGAAAACAATCAATCAACTGGGTTGCCTCCCAGGTAGCGCTTGTTTAACGTCACGAGCCTGACCCAAAATCCACCAACACCCAGCAGTAGGTGTTTCAAACTTACCAGCACCCATCAGTAGGTGCAAAATCTTCTCACCAACACCCATCAGTAGGTGTTACAAACTTAGTATCCTTCAGTAGATACTTAACCACCTAGCATCCTTCAGTAGATGCTAAATCCAACAAGAAATAATTACAGAATAATATCCACAATTTAAAAGTTACAAAACCAAATCAAAAGTTTTTAAATCCACTGGGTTGCCTCCCAGCAAGCGCTCTTTTAACGTCATTAGCTTGACCCAGTAAAGTTCAAGTTCCATCTTTTGTATAGTTAATGATGTCTTTCCACCAACTTCTCAACTGCTTCCTTTGGACTGTTTTGGTTCTTCTAGAATAAGGAGACTCTATCTCTATCATCTCCTTCTCTTTAAAGCCCTTCACAACCCACAACTTGTTCTTTAGTCTCACATGTGTGCCAAGTTGGGGTCCTCTTTTCTTCCAGTCTCTAGGACTTGCTTCTCCTCTTCCAATATCTTCTTCCTTGGGTACCTGAAACAACAAACAATGGTTACCTGAAACCTCAAGATTTTCTTCTTTACGGCTAGTCATGGGTGCATCTCGAAATGCAGCTTTATAACTAGCTTCTTCCTCCTTTGCTTGCGTCTCATCTTTGAAGACATCTACTACCACTCTCTCCTCTCTGTCCTGGAGCACCACTATACCTTCATTTACATCTATAATAGCCCTGGCCGTTTTCATAAACGGTCTTCCAAGTATGATAGGTATCTTCTCGGTCTCCATCTTCATCACCACAAAGTCTGCCAAGAACTGAAGTTTGCCAACACAAACTATAATGTCCTCTACAATTCCACTTGACTCCTTTGAAGATCCATCGGCCATTACTATTCTAACCTTTGCAGGTTTCATTTTAACCTTGCCAATTTGCTCCAGTAAAGAATACGGCATCAAGTTAACACTTGAACCTAAATCAAGGAGAGCTTTCTTTACCTTTTTCTTCCCTATAGTACAAGGGATAGAAAAACTGCCTGGATCAGATGCTTTAGGAGGGAATGGCTCTTTTTTAACAGCTATACACTTCTTTGCTTCCTCATCTCTACGTCTTTTCTTTGTAGAGATGTTCTCATCAGATTTTGTGTAAACTGTGATTTTCTGTAGAATCTGCTCCCAAGGTGCTTCATTATCCAACATATTAAATAATTCTGTGAAATCCATTTGTTTCTCTTGATTTATTGGAAAAGGAAAATTATTTTCACTCTCTATTTCTCTTCTTTCTTCTGTTTCTTCTTCTTCCAACTCAATGATCTCTTCATTTACACTCTTGACCACTTTGCACTCTTCTCTGGGGTTAACCTCAGTATTAGCCCCAAAGTTTCTGTTGGGTCTTTCTTCCAATTGCTTGGTGATCTGACCCATCTGAATCTCCAAATTCTTTATAGCAGCTTCAGTGCTCTTTTGAGAAGATTCAGTTTTCTGGATGAATTGCTGAAGAGTTTCTTCCAACCTTGTTGATCTGTCATTAAGCATAGATAATTGTTGCCACAAGGTTGGTTGCTGCTGCTGCTTATTATACTGATTAGCCTGCCCAGTTTGTCCTTGGCCAATGCTTGGATGTGGTTTCCAACCCTGATTATAATTCCCTTGACGGTATGGAAACTGATTAGCCATGAAGTTAACATCCTCCACGGCCTCCACTGGAAAAGCACACTGGCCATTTATGTGATCACCTCCACATAGTTCGCACAACTGGGTTTGTATCTGGGCAGCAGACTTCAACTCTTTAGGTAATTGAGCCAAAGTTTTTGTCAGAGTCTCTAGCTGTTGAGTTAGAATTTTATTCTGTGCTAGCAGAGCATCATGCGTTTGTAATTGTAGAACCCCTTTCTGTGGCATAGGAGCTCCTCTTTCATTGTGCAGCTCATTATCACTTGTAGCCATATTTTCAATGATTTCAGTTGCTTCCTCTGGAGTCTTCCATTTGATATTGCCTCCAGCTGAGGCATCTAGCATCATCTTGGTTTGTGAACCAAGCCCTCCAAGGAAAGTTAGGACTACTTCTTGATCTTCAAAGCCATGCGTGGGAGTTTTACGTAACAAGCTTTTATACCTATCCCATGCATGTCCAAGTGATTCTTCCATGCCCTGCTTGAATGAAGATATCTCTTGCTTTCCCTTAGTCACTTTAGATTGTGGGAAGTATTTATTCAAAAACTTTGCAACCACTGCTTCCCACTCCGTGAAACTTTCTTCTGGAAAAGAGTTCAACCAAAGCTTAGCATTGCCTCCCAATGAGAAAGGAAACAAGCTAAGTTTGATAGCTTCGTCTGGCACCCCATTAATCTTGACCGTGTTACAGATCTCATTAAATGTTGTAAGGTGCTCATATGGGCTTTCATGTGATAACCCATTAAATTGATTACTCTTTACCAGTTGAATTAATGCTGGTTTGACCTCCATGTTGGCTGCATTGACTCTAGGTCGAGCTATGCTATTGAAGTGCTGAGGTCCAGCAAGATTAGTGTAATCTGCAAGAGTTCTTCTAGCATTATTATTGTTCTCCATACTCCCTGTGCTATGAACAGAACCTTGTGGTGATGATTGTAGGAGAGTTTCAGGAGAAGGGAAAAGTTCTCTGGACGTTCTGATTCTTCTCCTCCTTCTACTCTCGTCTAGCCCTTCAAGTAGTGGTTCTGTTGTTTTCTTACTTCTAGTTCGAATTGCCTCCTGCATGCACAAGAAAACAAAACCCTAGAAAAGATTTGTTAGCACAAAAAGATATAGAAGAAAATAAAGATTGAAAAGATATAAGAAGATAAAAGATTTAGAAGATAGAATCAAATAAAATAGAATAAAACCTAATCTAAAAAATAAAATCTAACCTAAAAAGATAAAAAAAATAAAATCTAATAAAATAAAATAAAATCTAATCTAAAAAGATAAAATAAAATCAAATAAAAACCGAAAAATAAAAAACAGAAAATAAAAACAGAAAACAGAAAAACAGAAAACAAAAAAAAAATAAAAATAAAATCAAATAAAATACAAACTGAAAAATATAAACAGAAAAATAAAATAAAATTAAAAAAATTCGAAATTTAAATTAAAAATAAAAAAAATAAGTCAAAGATAATCAATAATCACACAAATTAACCAGTTAAACCACGAGTCCCCGGCAACGGCGCCAAAAACTTGATGGACAAATTTGTAAGCACCAAAATATGATGTCACAAACTTGTTTCACAATCGGCAAGTATGACCGAATCGTTTCAAGTAATAAACTTGGTAAGACCAAGTATCGTTCTCCCAAAGGACTCACGGCCTAGTTTAGTTATGTGATTTGTTGACTAGCTAAGACTTAAGAACACAATAATTGAAGTTTAATATGCAAAGACGAAAATTAAATATGTATGCATGAATTGATCAATGACAAAGACAAAAGATAAACACTTTCAAAGAAATATATGAATGAATATGTTGTTGGGGGTCAATTTCATCTCATCCACTCTCATATATTTTAGGAATTCAACATTCAAATCATCATTGTTAATGCCACTCTCTAATGTACCATTCTAGATGGCTTCTCCCTAATCAAATAGTTCATACAATTCCTAGCATTCCTAATGATTAGTTCATGAGTGCAGGAGCTTAAAGGCAACCAATATAATATTGTCAGTATAATATTGGGAGAAATTCCCCGGATCTAGATTTCCCCGTACGTGTCCGTATCAACAAAACCAATAATCATGCATTAGAATGAGTTAAACAATGCAAGCATTGAGCAAAGAGGAAAAACCCTAACTAATGATGAAAGAAAGCATATGTCTTAATTCAAAGATGTACTCAACAAATCCATATATGAGAGCTTCAAGAGATTACTTTGACTCCCCAACAAACATACAAGGTTTAGTTCACCATATTCATGGTGAACCTAGATGAATTACAATGAAAGTATGAAAGAATAAACCCAATAAAGGTGAAGAGGTAGCCTGAGCATCCAAGATCCTCCTTCAGAGGGGTGAAAGAGAGAGTGTTTGCCTCGTTTCTGCCAAAGATGCCTAACTATAGGACGTGCAAGCCCTTATATACTAATCTAGAGTTACAAAAGATTACAAAAGTCCAAGCCCAAAAAGTGCCGCTCAGCGGTATTTACCGCTCAGCGGTGATTGCGCGTCTTCTTTCTTCCCCTCAGCGGCCATTTTGCCCCTCAGCGGTTCCAACGTCACCTCTTGAGTGCCGCTCAGCGGTAGTTTGCCGCTGAGCGGTGCCTTCGACTTCTCCTTTTTGCACTCTTTCTTGTCTTTTCTAATGTCCTCTCTCTTATTCTTCACTTCTTTCACCAAATTCACCTCAAAACCTGCACAAAAACACTTAAATCAAGCATAAACCTGTCCAGCTCTCTTATTTCTGAAAATATAAACAAAAGGCATGATTTCAAGCTAGTTTCTAAGTCTAAAGGTTGCTTTTAGTATCAACTTTAAGCATGAAAATAACAGTTTTTCAACTGTTATCACTTTCTTCACCGAGACATCGGGTTTAAGGTAAATTAGAAAGTGACATTAACATTAATGAAGAATATGAATTCATATATGCATCATAATAAATTAGGTGAAATCTACACCCAACAACAATATCATCAACTTCATCCATTCATTCTTATGTTTACCCTCAATTGATCAAATTGCATTCATGTTTATTTTATTGCATTTTCATTTGCATTCAAAAACCCCAAAAGTCTTAATTAGTTGAGTAATCACATAACTGTTTAGTGTCGTGAGTCTCTTGGAAAACGATACTTGATCTTACCATTTATTATTACTTGATACGATTCGGTACACTTGCCGAGGTCTTAAAAAGTTTTTGACTCCATTTTCGGGGATTAAAAATTTGTTTATCAAGTTTTTGGCACACAAAGCACGCTCTCCACATCAACAAAGTTTGCTCCCTCTTTCGTACTCAGAGCAAACTGACACTGCTCACCAGCCCATTCTGTATTTAAAAAATATTTATAGAATCAGGGTCATACCGAATTGTGTGTCCTTTAACATAGCTCATATAGTCTTCATTGGGTTGATCACCCAACCGCCTTACATTGGTGTAAAACTCTTTTACCACTGCTATGTTAGCTGGTGTAGGATAATTGGCTAGTCTCCCTCAATTACTGTTCTCCAATTGCCCTCCAAACTGTGGAGCAAAATCAGGTATTAATCCAGCCTTCCTTTCCATCAATAGTCTGCTATCTTGGACAATATTGAAATGGCGCTCATGCTTACGGCAAAGGAACTTGTAGGAATAGGAGCGTTCTGGTTCCTTATCCTTCCTCTTGGATCCTATAGTCTTGATTCTATTGCCCGATGAGGAGGCCATCCATGCATCAAACACAATTCACAAAACCACAAGACACATTGTTAAGCATTAGTAAGCCACAAACAACTCCTTAAAAACCTTCATATCACCGCTGAGGGAAAATAGAACCCCTCAATGCAACCTGTGCAGCAAAACCAGCAAGCAATAAGACTTAAAACACCATTCTGTAGAAATCGCGCTCAGGGGAAATTGTCGCTGAGGAGCGATTCTACAGATTTTGCAAAATGCTCCAAAAATGCTTCTAATCTCCACCCACATGCAATCTTCCTAGTTCCAGACCCAAATCAAGCAGTTTAATCGGTCCAAACAGTAATTAATTCATCTAATCATACATAAAAATCAAAATCCCTAAAGAATCATGCTTAGACAACCATGTTCATACCAATTCATGCTTTCAAAAACCCTATAATGTAAAATGCTTGTACTTACTTGGGTGGAGATGCTAGATGAGTGAAGAATGCTTTAGGAATGTGAAGAAATCAGCCCCTAAGAACAATGCTCTCACCAAACTCCAAACTTGAGTGGAAACTTCATGCAAAAGTAATTTAAAGAGATATTTTATGAAGGGGGAAGAAGGAAAAAGTGTAGAGAACTCTTTGGAGAGTGCTTTAGAGTGTGTGGGAAGAGAGAAATTTGAAAGTGGCGGCCAAGACGCACCCTAGGGTATAAAAGAGACCTAATGGGCCAAATCCCGCTAAGCCCAATTGAAACAAACCCAATTAGCCAAACTGCCACGTTAGTGCTCAGCGGTAATTACCGTTGAGCGGCATTTGCGGCACCAATTCTCCTTCTTCCTAGCTTGCCTTAGGTGTCCTTTACCAATGCCTCTCACTTACCCAATGCATTTAGTCTCTCACATCACTCAAACATTCAATCCCTATAATGCAACTAGAGCAGAATCAAAACAAACAAACAAAGATAAAGTCAATCAACTAGGTTTCCTCCCAGGTAGCGCTTGTTCAACGTCACGAGCCTGACCCAAAATCCTCTAACACCCATCAGTAGGTGCAAATCTTACCATCACCCTTCAATAGGTGTACCTTTTGAGTATCATTCAGTAAATACTCACCAACCTAGCATCCATCAGTAGATATTAAACCCAAATATAACAATGTTCCAAAGATTCAAATTACATCACCAAAATAAATAAATTCAAAGAAATTAATGTTCTGAAATCACTGGGATGCCTCCCAGCAAGCGCTCTTTTAACGTCATTAGCTTGACCCAATAAAGCTCAAGTTCCTTCTTCAATGTTGGTGTTCCTATTGCTTTCATCACACCAACTCATCAATTGCTTTCGGTCCACCTTCTTGATTCTTCTTGAATATGGAGCTTTAATCTCTATCACTCCATTCTTTTTGAAGTCTTTGACAACCCCAACTTGTTCTTGAATCTTACCAGTGTACCAAGTTTGAGTTGTGCATCCATCAAGTCATCATGAACCTTTCTTCCTTTGTCATCTTTTTCTTCTTCCCAAACCTGTGACAAGAAACAATTTTTACCTTTGATGACCGACTTTGCAGGTTTAGAGCTAGTCATAGGTGCATCCTTACATGCAGCTTTATGCCTAGCCTCCTTCTCTTGAATCTGCTGCTCCACTTTGAAGAGATTAAAGATCACCTTCTCTTCTTGGTCTTGAAGCACTATCATCCCATCATCCACATTGATGATTGATGAACAAATTTCTAATCCTCAAAAACGGAGTCAAAAACTTGTTAAACCCTCAGCAAATGTAATCGAATCGTATCAAGTAATAAACCTAGTAAGACCAAGTATCGTTCTCCCAAAGGACTCACGGCCTAGACAGTTGTGTGGTTTGTTGATTAGCTAAGACTTGTAAAACTGATTGATTAAGATTTAAATGCAAATACTCAAATGTAAATATGTATGCATGGATTGATCAATGGTAAGAAGAAACAAAACACGTGAATTGAAATATATGGATGATTATGTTGTTGGGGTTTATCAATTTCATCCTTATCTACTCTCATGTATTTAGGAATTCATCTTTCAAATCATTCAAATAACCTACAAAATCAAGGGAATCTAACACAAAACCATTAAATTCACCTTCAACTCTCTTATTCACAAAACTAAAGCAAAAACATGAGTTAAAGCAAGTTTATAAGTCAAAAAGGGTTGATTGATTATCAAAATTAAGTATAAAAATAACGATTTTTCAACCGTTATAAATGATTACCTTTGTCGTTTTCACAAACGGTCTCCCAAGAATAATTGGGATCGTTGATAACAGTTGAAAAACTGTTATTTTCATGATTAAAATTGACACTAAAAGCAACCTTTACACTTAGAAACTAGCTTGAAATCATGCTTTTCTGCATATTTTCATAAATAAGAGAGCTGGACAGGTTTATGCTTGATTTCAGTATTTTTGTGCAGGTTTTAAGGTGAATTTGGTGAAAGAAGTGAAGAAGGAGAGATATGGAATCAGAAAAGACATCAAAAAGTGCAAAAGGAGAAGCCGAAGTCACCGCTCAGCGGCAGTTTACCGCTGAGCGGCACTCAGGAGCTTACGGGAGATCCGCTGAGGGGCAAAATGGCCGCTGAGGGGAGAAAACAAGACACGCACTTACCGCTGAGCGGTATTTTACCGCTGAGCGGCACTTTAATGGGCTTGGACCTAATTTTTTGTAATTTACGAATGGTATTTAAGCTTTAGGGTTTCCTAGGGTTAGGTATCTTTGGCTGAAACGAAGCAAACACTCTCTCTTCCACCCCTTTGAAGGAGGATCTTGGATGCTGAGGCTTCCTCTTCACCTTTTTAGGGTTTTATCTTTCATCCTTTCATTGTAATTCATCTAGGTTCACCATGAATATGGTGAACTAAACTCTGTATATTTGTTGGGGAATCAATGTAATCTTTTGAAGCTCTCATATATGGAATCTGTTTTTACATCTTTTAATTAAGACTTATGCTTTCTTTCATCATTAGTTAGGGTTTTTCCTCTTTGCTTAATGCTTGCATTGTTTAACTCATTCGATGCATGATTATTGGTTTTGTCGATACGAGCGCGTACGGGGAAGTCTAGATCCGGGGAATTTCTCCCAATATTATATTGGTTGTCGTTAAGCTCCTGCACTTATGAACTGATCATTAGGAATGCTAGGAATTGTATGAACTCGTGATTAGGGAGAAGCCTTCTTGAAAGGTACTTTAGAGAGTGGCATTAACAATGATGATTTGAATGTTGAATTCCTAAAATATATGAGAGTGGATAAGATGAAATTGACCCCCAACAACATATTCATACATATATTTCATTGAAAGTGTTTATCTTTTGCTTTTTGCCATTGATCAAAACTTCATGCATACATATTTAATTTTAGTCTTTTGCATACAAAATCCAAATATTTTGTCTTTAAGTCTTAGCTAATCAAGAAACCACACAACTAAACTAGGCCGTGAGTCCTTTGGGAAGAACGATACTTGGTCTTACCAAGTTTATTACTTGAACGATTCGGTCACACTTGCCGATTGAAAAACAAGTTTGTGACATCATATTTTGGTGTTCATAAATTTGTCCATCATGTTTTTGGCGCCGTTGCCGGGGACTCTGGTTTAACTAGTTAATTTGTGTGATTATTGATTATCTTTGACTTATTTTTTTTTTTAAATTTCGAATTTTTTATTTTATTTTATTTTTCTGTTTTCTGTTTTTCTGTTTTCTGTTTTTATTTTCTGAATCTTATATCTTCTCTTATATCTTTTTGTGCTAACCAAATGTTTTCTAGGGTTTTGTGTTCTTTTGTATGCAGGAGGCAATTCGAACTAGGAGCAAGAAAACAACAGAACCTCTGCTTGAAGGATTAGAAGACAGTAGACGGAGGAGAAGAATCAGAACATCTAGAGAACTTTTTCCTCCTCCGGAAACTCTGTTGCAACCATCACCACAAGGTTCTGACAATAGCACAGAAAATATGGAGAACAATAATATCAGAAGAACTCTTGCTGATTACACCAATATAGCTGGACCTCAGCATTTTAACAACATAGCTAGACCTAGAGTCAATGCAGCCAATATGGAGATCAAACCAGCACTGATCCAACTGGTGAAAAGTAATCAATTTAATGGGTTATCTCATGAAAGCCCATATGAGCACCTTACTACATTCAATGAAATTTGCAACACAGTCAAAATCAATGGGGTGCCAGATGAAGCGATCAAACTTAGTTTGTTTCCTTTCTCATTGGGAGGCAATGCTAAGCTTTGGTTGAATTCTTTTCCAGAAGGAAGTTTCACAGAGTGGGAAGCAGTGGTAACAAAGTTTTTGAACAAGTACTTTCCACAATCAAAGGTGACAAAAGGCAAGCAAGAGATATCTTCATTTAAGCAGGGCATGGAAGAATCACTGGGGCATGCATGGGATAGATACAAAAGTTTACTAAGAAAAACACCCACGCATGGCTTTGAAGAACAGGAAGTAGTCTTAACTTTCCTTGGAGGGCTTGGTTCACAAACCAAGATGATGCTGGACGCCTCAGCAGGAGGCAATATTAAATGGAAAACTCTAGAGGAAGCCACAGAAATTATAGAAAACATGGATACTAGTGATAATGAGCTGCACAGTGAGAGAGGAGCTCCTATGCAACAAAAAGGGGTTATTCAATTACAAACGCATGATGCCTTGCTAGCTCAAAATAAAATTCTAACTCAACAGCTGGAGACTCTGACTAAAACTCTTGCACAATTACCTAAAGAGTTGAAAACTGCTGCACAGGTACAAACCCAGTTGTGCGAATTATGTGGAGGTGATCATATCAATGGTCAATGTGCTTTTCCAGTGGAAGCTGTGGAGGATGTTAATTTCATGGCTAATCAATTTCCATACCGTCAAGGGAATTACAATCAAGGGTGGAAACCACATCCAAGCATTGGTCAAGGACAAACTGGGCAAGCTAATCAATATAATAAGCAGCAGCAGCAACCAACCTTTTGGCAACAGTTATCTATGCTTAATGAAAGATCAACAAGGTTGGAAGAAACTCTTCAGCAATTCATACAGAAAACTGAATCTTCTCAAAAGAGCACTGAAGCTGCTATAAAGAATTTGGAGATTCAAATGGGTCAGATTACCAAGCAATCGGAAGAAAGGCCAAATAGAAATTTTGGGGCTAATACTGAGGTTAACCCCAGAGAAGAGTGCAAAGTGGTAAAGAGTGTGAATGAAGAGATAATTGAGTTAGAAGAAGGAGAAACAGAAGAAAGAAGAGAAATAGAAAGCAAAAATACTTTTCCTTTTCCAATAAATCAAGAGAAACAAATGGACTTCACAGAATTATTCAGAATGGTGGATAATGAAGCACCTTGGGAACAGATTCTATAGAAAATTGCAGTTTCACAAAATCTGATGAAGAAATCTCTACAAAGAAGAGACGTAGAGATGATGAGGCAAAAGAGTGTATAACTGTTAAGAATGAGTCATTCCCTCCTAAAGCATCAGATCTAGGCAGTTTTTCTATCCCTTGTACTATAGGGAAGAAAAAGGTAAAGAAAGCTCTCCTCGATTTAGGTTCAAGTGTTAACTTGATACCTTATTCTTTACTGGAGCAAATCGGCAATGTTAAAGTGAAACCTGCAAAGGTTAAAATAGTAATGGCTGATGGATCTTCAAAGGAGCCATGTGGGATTGTAGAGGACATTATAGTTTGTGTTGGCAAACTTCAATTCTTGGCAGACTTTGTGGTGATGAAGATGGAGACCGAGAAGATACCTATCATACTTGGAAGACCGTTTATGAAAACGGCCAGGGCTATCATAGATGTAAATGAAGGTATAGTGGTGTTCCAGGACAGAGAGGAGAGAGTGGTGGTAGATGTCTTCAAAGATGAGACGCAAGCAAAGGAGGAAGAAGCTAGTTATAAAGCTGCATTTCGAGATGCACCCATGACTAACCGTAAAGATGAAAATCTTAAGGTTTCAGGTAACCATTGTTTGTTGTTTCAGGTACGCAAGTAAGAAGAGATTGGAAGAGGAGAAGAAATTCCTAGTGATTGGAAGAAAAGAAGACTCCAACTTGGCACACCTGTAAGAATCAAGAACAAGTTGTAGGTTGTGAAGGGCTTTAAAGAGAAGGAGATGATAGAGATAGAGTCTCCATATTCTAGAAGGACCAAAACAGTTCAAAGGAAACAGCTGAGGAGTTGGTGGAATAACAACATCAACTATAAAGAAGATGGAACTTGAACTTTATTGGGTCAAGCTAATGACATTAAAAGAGCGCTTGTTGGGAGGCAACCCAGTGAATTTAAAAACTTTTGATTTGGTTTTGTAATTTTTAATTTGTGAACATTATTTTTGTAATTATTTTGTTGAAAATAGCATCTATTGAAGGATGCTAGGTGGTTAAGTATCTACTGAAGGATACTATGGTTGTAACACCTACTGATGGGTGTTGGTAAGAAAATTTTGCACCTACTGAAGGGTGTTGGTGGATTTTGGGTCAGGCTCGTGACGTTAAACAAGCGCTACCTGGGAGGCAACCCAGTTGATTGAATATTTTTGTTGGCTTGTTTTAGTTAGGGTTGCATAAGCATTTTAAACATTAAATTGCAGGGAACCAGTGAGGGGCACATATGGGAGGCACGTAGGTTAAGAAAAGAAGGAGAAGAACACATCACGAAAGTGCCGCTGAGCGGTACTTTACCGCTGAGCGGTACTCTCGCAGAATGGGTTTTATTTCCCCTTAGTGGGACCCGAGCCCATTAGGGTATTTTTAAACCCTAAGCTGCGTATTCTTTCACACTTTCAGATTTTTCTCTGCACAAACACTCCCACATACCTTCTCCAAGGTTTTCCACATCTTTTCACTCTTCCACTCAATTTTTCACTAGTGTGCCATCAAAGTTTGGGGTTGGAAGAGAGCATTCTAGCTTGGAAGCATTCTCATTGCATCTAGTATCTCCACCCAAGTAAGTAAAATGCATTTTGTTCATTCTAGGGTTCTTGAATTTGAATGTGATTGTCAAAGCATGAATATTTAGGGGTTTTGATTTCTATGCATGATTTGATGATATATTTGATGTTTGAACCGATTAAACTGCATGATTATGAACTGGAAAATTGAAAATTGCATTTGGGTGGAGTTAGGAAAGCTTTAAAACAGGTTTTTCAAAAATCTGCAGAGTTATCGCTGAGGGGTAAACTGCCGCTGAGCGGCACTCTGCCAGATTTGGTTTTTCTGTTTTTTTTGTGATCTGGAATGTGGTACTGGTGGCGTTGAGGGGAAATTTTGGCCCTCAGCGGTGGTTTAGCTTCGAAAGGAGTTGTGTTTTGTGTTTTACTAATGATTAATATCATGTTCTGTGGTTTTGTATTTGTGTTTTGAATGTAGAAATGGCATCCTCTTCAGGAAAAAGATTGAAAACCATGGCAACCAAGAGAAAGGAAAAGGAACCAGAGCAACCCCACTCTAGCAGGTTCCTCTCTAGGAAACATGAGAAGCACTTTAAAGTGGTTCAGGACAGGAGACTTCTAATGGAGAGAAAGGTTGGAATGATACCTAACTTTGCTCCTCAATTTGGAGAGCAAGTGTTAGGGAATGATTGGGGAAAGCTAGCCACTTATCCTGCACCTGCCAACATAGCTGTGGTAAAGGAATTTTACACCAATGCAAAGAAGATTGGTGATTATCCAGCTGAGAATTATTTGGGCTATGTCAGAGGCCATGCTATCAGGTATGATCTTGATTCTATTAATAACTTCCTGGACACTGTATGGGTTGGTGAGCAGTGCCAGTTTGCTTTTTGCATGGAGGAAGGTGCTGATTATGAGGATGTGGAGAGAGTATTGTGTATACCTGGAGGACACTTCCAAAGGAATAGATCTGGCTCAGTGGTTAACATTAGGAGGACGGATTTGACTCCTCTTGCAAAGTATTGGATGGCGTTTTCTCATGCCAACATTCAGCCATGTTCACATGTGTCAGATATTACTCTCAGCAGGGCATTCTTCATTTACTGTGCTATCAGAAACTTGAATGTTAATATTGGGCAGGTGATAGCTGATGAGATTAGTGTGTGCGCCAATACTTCAAACAACAAAGCACCACTAGGACATCCTTCTTTGATCACGCACCTTTGCAAGATAGCCGGGGTGGACACTTCTGCTCCACCATTTGAGAGGCCAAGAAAAGCTATTGATGAGGCCTATTATAGACAATACTGTGGACGTGAGGATGCAGCTCAGCCAGTTCCACCACGTCGTGCTCGTAGAGAGAGAGGGCCAGCACAGAGCCAGACATCTGCTGATACACATGAAGCAGAACCATTCCAGATGAGGGACATGTATATGTCTCTTATAGGTGCTCAGTTGTAGTCCATTCACAGAGGGCAGGTGGCTACGGCTGAGATGATTGTGGGGATGTATGATACACCTCCAGCCCACAGGTAGACTATGGATGAATTCCATAATGTGGTAGCTTGGCCAGAGGAACCAGTGCATGGAGGAGGAGCTGGAGCAGCTGAAGCTTCAGCTAAAGAGATGGAAGAAGATGAAGATGCTGAAGATGAGGAAGAAGAAGAAGATACAGAGGACAACTCAGACTGATGAGGAGCTGAGATAGCATTTACTGATAAATGCTATCATATGATTATGCTTTTGTGGTTTAAGTTTTCTGAACTTATTTGTTTTTGTTTTTAGATTAGGGTTTGATGTACTCTATTGAACACCTGGTTTGTTATGATGGTTTGCTATTAACTGTGATTGTGTGATAAGTAATGCTGAATGATGCTTATGATTGATTGATGTTGAGATGATGTGCACATTAAAATGCTTATACAGGTGATTCACAAGCTTTTGTGAACAAATGCAGGATATCATGATTGTGATTGTGAAATTAAGCAGGATGTGTATGTCAAATGTGAATGAGCTTATATGTGAGGTTTGGAGCTCCAGAGTTGTTATTGTTGAATGCTATTACTTTGAAAGCATGAATGATTTTGCCCAGGTTTTCTATGATTGAATCAATTGCTTGTTTTGCATCATATGATCAAGGCCGTTTGTTGGAAACCTTTTTATTGGCCAAATTCGTAAAATTAGCCCACTAAAAGAGAACACTTTGTGCTCTATCCTTTCGAACCTTTAGCCTTGAACATACACTGAAACCCTTGATTGAAAATCTTTACCTTGAGTTAAGTAGAAGATCTTGTGTGATATTGTTAAATGTTCAAGTTTGGGGTTGTTGGGAAAACATGAAAAGCATTGAGCAAAGAGTTAAAAAGTAAGAATATACAAAGAAAAAGAAAAGAAAAGAAAAAGAAGCAAAGCTCAATGCAAAGGCAAAAGAAAGTTGGGAATGAATAAGATGATTGTGTTGTTATGATTCTCCTAACTCAAGGATTTTGTGATCCAGAAAAACCAATTTTCTTGTTAGCCCAGCCACATTATAAGCCATTGAAAAGTCCTTGTGATGATGCATGCTTGTGAATGTTTTTGATTGTGGTAAAATGGAAGGCAAAGTTGATTCATGTGACATTGTGATAGTAGAGTGAATGAGTGATTACCTCTTATACACTTGTGTGTTGAGTGAAACACTTTACTTAGTGAGGAAATATTCCATTAGCACATGAACATCCATACTTAATTGATTGGTCATTCATGAAAAAGAGCATTTGTTGGGTATTAACTAACTTTGTGAAACACTAAAGCATGTGCACATCTTGGTTGAACTCTTGGTCATAAGTTTGATTGAAGTTTTTACTTGTCTAAAAAGAGGATTTTGAATGAGTGAACCATCATATGAATTGGTTGAAGATTGAGTTACATCTTGTTTGCTCGAGGACAAGCAAAGTTCTAAGTTTGGGGTGTTGATAACAGTTGAAAAACTGTTATTTTCATGATTAAAATTGACACTAAAAGCAACCTTTACACTTAGAAACTAGCTTGAAATCATGCTTTTCTGCATATTTTCATAAATAAGAGAGCTGGACAGGTTTATGCTTGATTTCAGTATTTTTGTGCAGGTTTTAAGGTGAATTTGGTGAAAGAAGTGAAGAAGGAGAGATATGGAATCAGAAAAGACATCAAAAAGTGCAAAAGGAGAAGCCGAAGTCACCGCTCAGCGGCAGTTTACCGCTGAGCGGCACTCAGGAGCTTACGGGAGATCCGCTGAGGGGCAAAATGGCCGCTGAGGGGAGAAAACAAGACACGCACTTACCGCTGAGCGGTATTTTACCGCTGAGCGGCACTTTAATGGGCTTGGACCTAATTTTTTGTAATTTATGAATGGTATTTAAGCTTTAGGGTTTCCTAGGGTTAGGTATCTTTGGCTGAAACGAAGCAAACACTCTCTCTTCCACCCCTTTGAAGGAGGATCTTGGATGCTGAGGCTTCCTCTTCACCTTTTTAGGGTTTTATCTTTCATCCTTTCATTGTAATTCATCTAGGTTCACCATGAATATGGTGAACTAAACTCTGTATGTTTGTTGGGGAATCAATGTAATCTTTTGAAGCTCTCATATATGGAATTTGTTTTTACATCTTTTAATTAAGACTTATGCTTTCTTTCATCATTAGTTAGGGTTTTTCCTCTTTGCTTAATGCTTGCATTGTTTAACTCATTCGATGCATGATTATTGGTTTTGTCGATACGGGCGCGTACGGGGAAGTCTAGATCCGGGGAATTTCTCCCAATATTATATTGGTTGTCGTTAAGCTCCTGCACTTATGAACTGATCATTAGGAATGCTAGGAATTGTATGAACTCGTGATTAGGGAGAAGCCTTCTTGAAAGGTACTTTGGAGAGTGGCATTAACAATGATCATTTGAATGTTGAATTCCTAAAATATATGAGAGTGGATAAGATGAAATTGACCCCCAACAACATATTCATACATATATTTCATTGAAAGTGTTTATCTTTTGCTTTTTGCCATTGATCAAAACTTCATGCATACATATTTAATTTTAGTCTTTTGCATATAAAATCCAAATATTTTGTCTTTAAGTCTTAGCTAATCAAGAAACCACACAACTAAACTAGGCCATGAGTCCTTTGGGAAGAACGATACTTGGTCTTACCAAGTTTATTACTTGAACGATTCGGTCACACTTGCCGATTGAAAAACAAGTTTGTGACATCATATTTTGGTGTTCATAAATTTGTCCATCAATCGTCTCATCTTCTTCCATCTCTATCACCACAAAGTCCACCAGGAATTTAAGTTTGTCTATGAAAACCACCATATCTTCCATTACACTATAAGGTTTCTTGGAAGATCCATCCACCATGAGCAAAGTTACCTTGGTTGGATTTACTTCACGATCACCAATCCTTTCAAGCATTGATAAGAGCATCAAATTAATGTTTGACCTTAAATCAATCAAGGCCTTCCTTATATTCTCCTTCCCGATGACTGATGAGCAAATCTTCAATCCTGAAAAACGGAGTCAAAAACTTGTTAACCCTCAGCAAGTGTAACCGAATCGTATCAAGTAATAAACCCGGTAAGACCAAGTATCGTTCTCCTAAAGGAATAACGGCCTAGACAGTTGTGTGATTTTGTTGATTAATTAAGACTTGTGAACAAATTGTTATAAGTTTCAAATGCAAAAGACTGAAAAGTAAATATGTATGCATGTGATGATCAATGGGCAAGAAGAAACAAAACACGTGAATTGAAATATATGGATGAATATGTTATTGGGGTTTATCAATTTCATCCTATCCACTCTCATGTATTTAGGAATTCATCATTCGTTTCATTAATGTTAATGCCACTTTCTAAATTACTTTAAACCCGATGTCTCGGCAAAGAAAGTCTAATCATAATCACTAGTTTACAATGTCTTGTCTCCCTAGCAATTAATCATGCATTATAGTGAAATGAAGCTTAACGACAACCAACTATCATACTCCTATGTCTAGGTTTGTAATATACTGATGGGAGAGATAAAAATAAATTCATAAAGGTTGTAATTGAAGTCAATTTTAAGTATAAAAATAACAGTTTTTCAACTATTATCACAACCCCAAACTTAGAACTTTGCTTGTCCTCAACCAAATAAGATGTAATTCAATCTTCTTCCAATCCATTCAATGGTTCACCACATTCAAAAATCCTTCTTTCAAGACAAGTAAATACTCAATTTAGCTCATCATCAAGACTTGAATCAAGATGTGCACATGCTTTTAGTGTTCACTCAATCACATAATATCCAACAAATGCTATTATCATGAATGATCAATCAACTAAGCAAAGATGTTCTTATGTGTTCATGGAGTCTATCCTCACTAGAGAAAGTGTTTCACTCAAACACACAAGTGTATAGGAGATATTCACTCATTCACTCTACTATTACAACATCACATGAATCAACTTTGCCTTTCATTTAACCATAATCAAAAACACTTACAAGCAAACATCATCACAAGGACTTTTCAATGGCTTATAATGTGGCTGGGCTAACAATAATAAATGGTTTTTCTGAATCACAAAACCCTTGAGTTAAGAGAATCATCTAAACACAACCATTCTTGATTATTCCCAACTTTCTTTTGCATTGAGCTTTTCTTTTTCTTCTTTTCTTTCCTTTTTCTTTTTCTTTTTACATGCTTAACTTTTAGCTCAATGATTTCTATTTTCCCTTTCTATTTTCTAACAACCCCAAATTTGAACATTTATCAATACCACAAAATGTTTTCAACTTAACTCAAGGTAAAGCTTTTCAAAAAGGGTTTTCAAATCATGTTCAAGGCTAAGGGTTCAAAGGATAGAACACATTGTGTTCTCTTTAATTGGGCTAAATTCATGCATTTGGCTAACAAAAAGGGTTTCCAATAAATGGCCTTGATCATATGATGCAAACAAGCAAATGATTCAATCATAGAAAACCTGGGCAAAGTCATTCATGCTTTCAAAGTAATAACATTCAACAACAACTCTGGAGCTCAAAATCTCACATATAAGCTCATTCACATTCCACATACACATCCTGCTTAGCATCATAATCACAATCATAACATCATGCATTTGTTCACAATGATTGTGAACCACCTGTATATGTGCACATTCTCAATCATCATCAATCAAGATCCAAACATCATTAAGCAATACTCATCATGCAATAAGTCATAAGCAAACCATCATAACAGACAAGTTTCAAATTGAGAACATCAACCCTATTCTAAAAACAAAAGCAAATAAGTTCAATATTACAAAACAAAAGATAGAAAAGATCCTACTCTAGTGTTGATAGCATCCATCAGTAGATGCTATCTCAGCTCCTCATCATCCTGTGCTGTCATCTGTATCTTCCTCCTCTTCTTTATCTTCAGCATCCTCAAATGCGTCATCATCATCATCATCTTCATCTTCCTCCATAGTTGAAGCTTCAGTTGCTCCAACTCTGCTGCCCTAGGTCTGCTCCTCTGGCCAATCTACCACACTATGGAATTCATCCATAATCCACCTGTGTGTTGGAGGTGTATCATATAGCCCAATAATAATCTCAGCAGTTTCCACTTGTCCTCTATGGATGGAGTGAATTTGTGCACTTATGAGAGACATGTACATGTCTCTCATATGGAATGGCTCTGCCTCATAAGTCTCTACAAATGCCTGACTCTGTGTTGGTCTTCTTTCTCTACGAGGACGTTGTGGTGGAATTGGCTGAGCTGCCTCCTCTCCTCCACAATACTGCCTATAATAAGCCTCATCAATGGATTTCCTCGGCCTCTCCAATGATGGAGCAGAAGTATCCACCCCAGCTATTGATGGACAAATTTGTAAGCACCAAAATATGATGTCACAAACTTGTTTCACAATCGGCAAGTATGACCGAATCGTTTCAAGTAATAAACTTGGTAAGACCAAGTATCGTTCTCCCAAAGGACTCACGGCCTAGTTTAGTTATGTGATTTGTTGATTAGCTAAGACTTAAGAACACAATAATTGAAGTTTAATATGCAAAGACGAAAATTAAATATGTATGCATGAATTGATCAATGACAAAGACAAAAGATAAACACTTTCAAGGAAATATATGAATGAATATGTTGTTGGGGGTCAATTTCATCTCATCCACTCTCATATATTTTAGGAATTCAACATTCAAATCATCATTGTTAATGCCACTCTCTAATGTACCATTCTAGATGGCTTCTCCCTAATCAAATAGTTCATACAATTCCTAGCATTCCTAATGATTAGTTCATGAGTGCAGGAGCTTAAAGGCAACCAATATAATATTGTCAGTATAATATTGGGAGAAATTCCCCGGATCTAGATTTCCCCGTACGTGTCCGTATCAACAAAACCAATAATCATGCATTAGAATGAGTTAAACAATGCAAGCATTGAGCAAAGAGGAAAAACCCTAACTAATGATGAAAGAAAGCATATGTCTTAATTCAAAGATGTACTCAACAAATCCATATATGAGAGCTTCAAGAGATTACTTTGACTCCCCAACAAACATACAAGGTTTAGTTCACCATATTCATGGTGAACCTAGATGAATTACAATGAAAGTATGAAAGAATAAACCCAATAAAGGTGAAGAGGTAGCCTGAGCATCCAAGATCCTCCTTCAAAGGGGTGAAAGAGAGAGTGTTTGCCTCGTTTCTGCCAAAGATGCCTAACTATAGGACGTGCAAGCCCTTATATACTAATCTAGAGTTACAAAAGATTACAAAAGTCCAAGCCCAAAAAGTGCCGCTCAGCGGTATTTACCGCTCAGCGGTGATTGCGCGTCTTCTTTCTTCCCCTCAGCGGCCATTTTGCCCCTCAGCAGTTCCAACGTCACCTCTTGAGTGCCGCTCAGCGGTAGTTTGCCGCTGAGCGGTGCCTTCGACTTCTCCTTTTTGCACTCTTTCTTGTCTTTTCTAATGTCCTCTCTCTTATTCTTCACTTCTTTCACCAAATTCACCTCAAAACCTGCACAAGAACACTTAAATCAAGCATAAACCTGTCCAGCTCTCTTATTTCTGAAAATATAAACAAAAGGCATGATTTCAAGCTAGTTTCTAAGTCTAAAGGTTGCTTTTAGTATCAACTTTAAGCATGAAAATAACAGTTTTTCAACTGTTATCACAACCCCAAACTTAGAACTTTGCTTGTCCTCAAGCAAATAAAATGTAACTCCATCTCCAACCAATTCATATGATGGTTCACTCATTCAAAATCCTCTTTTCAAGATAAGTAATAACTTCACTCAAACTTAAGACCAAGAGTTCAATCAAGATGTGCACATGCTTTAGTGTTCACAAAGTCATTTAAATTCCAACAAATGCTATTTTTCATGAATGATCAATCAATTAAGCATGGATGTTCATGTGCTTATGGAATATTTCCTTACTAGGTAAAGTGTTTCACTCAACACACAAGTGTATAAGAGGTAAAGTGTTTCACTCATTCACTCCACTATCACAATGTCACATGAATCAACTTTGCCTTTCATTTAACCACAATCAATTACATTCACAAGCATGCATCATCACAAGGACTTTTCAATGGCTTATAATGTGGCTGGGCTAACAAGAAAATTGGTTTTTCTGGATCACAAAATCCTTGAGTTAAGAGAATCATAACAACACAATCTTCTTATTCATTCCCAACTTTCTTTTGCCTTTGCTTTTGCATTTGCATTGAGCTTTGCTTCTTTTTCTTTTCTTTTCTTTGCATATTCTTACTTTTTAGCTCTTAGCTCAATGCTTTTTCCTTTTTCATGTTTCCCCAATAACCCCAAACTTGAACATTTAACAATACCACACAAGATCTTCTACTTAACTCAAGGTAAAGATTTTCAATCAAGGGTGTTCAGTGTATATTTAAGGCTAAGGGTTCAAAGGATAAAACACAACGTGTTCTCTTTTAGAAGGCTAACTTTATGAATTTGGCCAATAAAAAGGGTTTCAAAAACACGGCCTTTGATCATATGATGCAAAACAAGCAATTGATTCAATCATAGAAAACCTGGGCAAAGTCATTCATGCTTTCAAAGTAACAACATTCAACAATAACAACTCTGGAGCTCAAAACCTCACATATAAGCTCATTCACATTTGACATGCACATCCTGCTTAATTTCACAATCACAATCATGATATTATGCATTTGTTCACAAAGCTTGTGAATCACCTGTATAAGCATTTTAATGTGCACATCATCTCAACATTAATCAATCAATAAGCATCATTCAATCATTACTTATCACACAATCACAGTTAATAGCAAACCATCATAAGGAACCAGGTGTTCAATAGAGTACATCAAACCCTAATCTAAAAACAAAAACAAATAAGTTCAGAAAACTTAAACCACAAAAGCATAATCATATGATAGCATTCATCAGTAAATGCTATCTCAGCTCCTCATCAGTCCGAGCTCTCTGTATCTTCCTCTTCCTCTTCATCATCATCTTCATCAAATGCATCCTCCTCCTCAGCTTCATCTTCATCCATGTCTCGGGCTGAAGCTTCAGCTGCTTCAGCTCCTCCATGCCATGGTTCTTCTGGCCAAGCTACCACATTATGGAATTCATCCATAGTCCACCTGTGTGCTGGAGGGGTATCATACATCCCCACTATCATCTCAGCCGTGGCCACCTGCCCTCTGTGGATGGACTGCAACTGAGCACCTATAAGAGACATATACATGTCCCTCATCTGGAATGGTTCTGCCTCATGAGTATCAGCAGAAGTCCTGCTCTGTGCTGGCCTTCTCTCTCTACGAGCCTGGCGTGGTGGCACTGGCTGGGATGCCTCCTCACCTCCACAGTACTGTCTGTAATAGGCCTCATCTATAGCTTTTCTTGGCCTCTCAAATGGTGGAACAGAAGTGTCCACCCCAGCTAGCTTGCAAAGGTGAGTGATCAAAGAAGGATGTCCCTGTGGTGCTTTGTTGTTTGAGGTGTTAGCACACACACTAATCTCATCAGCTATCACCTGCCCAATATTAACATTCAAGTTTCTGATAGCACAGTAGATGAAGAGTGCCCTGCTGAGAGTAATATCTGACACATGTGAACATGGCTGAATGTTGGCATGAGAAAATGCCATCCAATACTTTGCAAGAGGAGTCAAATCTGTCCTCCTAATATTAACCACTGAGCCAGATCTATTCCTTTGGAAGTGTCCTCCAGGTATGCACAATACTCTCTCAACATCCTCAAAGTCAGCACCTTCCTCCATGCTAAGAGCAAACTGGCATTGCTCACCAGCCCACACAGTATCTAGAAAGTTATTGATGGAGTCAGGATCATACCTGATAGCATGGCCTCTAACATAGCCCAAATAATTCTCAACTGGATAATCACCAATCTTCTTTGCATTGGTGTAGAATTCTTTCACCACAGCTATGTTGGCAGGTGATGGATAAGTGGCTAGCTTCCCCCAATCATTCCCTAACACTTGCTCTCCAAATTGAGGAGCAAAGTTAGGTATCATTCCAACCTTTCTCTCCATTAGAAGTCTCCTGTCCTGAACCACCCTAAAGTGCTTCTCATGTTTCCTAGAGAGGAACCTGCCATTATGGGGCTGCTCTGGTTCCTTTTTCTTTTCTCTTGGTTGCCATGGTTTTCATTCTCTTTCCTGAAGAGGATGCCATTCCTGCATTCAAACATAAATCCAAAACCACAGAACACGATGTTAATCATTAGTAAACACAAAACAAAACTCCTTTTGAAGCTAAACCACCGCTGAGGGCCAGAATTTCCCCTCAGCGCCACCAGTGCCACATTCAAACACGCAACAAACCAGAAAAAGCAAATCTGGCAGAGTGCCGCTCAGCGGTAAATGCCGCTCAGCGGTGATCTGCAGATTTTTGCAAATCTCGTTTTTAAACTGTCCTAACTCCACCCAAATGCAATTTTCAGTTTTCCAGTTCATAATCAAGCAGTTTAATCGGTTCAAACATCAAATATATCATCAAATCATGCATAGAAATCAAAACCCCTAAATATTCATGCTTTGACAATCACAGTCAATTTCAAGAACCCTAGAATGAACAAAATGCATTTTACTTACTTGGGTGGAGATGCTAGATGATATGAGAATGCTTCCAAACTAGAATGCTCTCTTCCAACCCCAAACTTTGATAGCACACTAGTGTAAAAGTGAGTGGAAGAGAAATTTTCTAAAGAGGGAAGAGTAAAAAGATGTGGGAAACCTAAGAGGAGATATGTGGGAGTCTTAATGCAGAGAAGAGCTTGAAAGAATATAAAAACGCGCAGCTTAGGGTTTAAAAATACCCCAATGGGCTCGGGTTCCGCTCAGCGGTAATTGCCGCTCAGCGGCACTTTCGTGATGTGCCCTTCTCCTTCTTTTCTTGACCTACGTGCCTTCCTAGCATACCCCTCATAGGTTCCCTGCAATTCAATGTTAAAAATGCTTATGCAAATCCTAAAAATAAACAAACAGAAAACAATCAATCAGCTGGGTTGCCTCCCAGGTAGCGCTTGTTTAACGTCACGAGCCTGACCCAAAATCCACCAACACCCATCAGTAGGTGTTTGAAACTTACCAGCACCCATCAGTAGGTGCAAAATCTTCTCACCAACACCCATCAGTAGGTGTTACAAACTTAGTATCCTTCAGTAGATACTTAACCACCTAGCATCCTTCAGTAGATGCTAAATCCAACAAAATAATGTCCAGAATAATGTTCACAAATTACAAATTATAAAACCAAATCAAAAGTTTGTAAATCTACTGGGTTGCCTCCCAGCAAGCGCTTCTTTAACGTCACTAGCTTGACCCTGTTAAAGCTCACGTTCCATCTTCTTTATAATTGATGTAGTCCTTCCACCAACCTTTCAACTGCTTCCTTTGGACTGTTTTGGACTCTCTAGAATATGGAGACTCTATCTCTATCATCTCCTTCTCTTTAAAGCCTTTTATAACCCACAACTTGTTCTTGAGTCTTACAGGTATGCCAAGTTGGAGTTTTAATTTTTTCCAGTCTCTAGGAACTTCTTCTCCTTTTCCAATCTCTTCTACCTTGGGTGCCTGAAAATACAAACAATGGTTATCAGAAACCTCAAGATTTTTATTTTTACCTCTAGTTATGGGTGCATCTCGAAATGCAGCTTTATAACTGGCTTCTTCCTCCTTTGCTTGTGTTTCATCTTTGAAGACATCCACCACCACTCTCTCCTCTCCGTCTTGGAGAACCACTATACCTTCATTCACATCTATGATAGCCCTGGCCGTTTTCATAAACGGTCTTCCAAGTATAAAAGGTATCTTCTCGGTTTCGATCTTCATCACCACAAAGTCTGCCAAGAACTGAAGTTTGCCAACACAAACTACAATGTCTTCTGCAATCCCACATGGCTCCTTTGAAGATCCATCAGCCATTACAAGATTAACCTTTACAGGTTTTATTTCAACATGGCCAATTTGCTCCAATAGAGAATAAGGCATCAAGTTAACACTTGAGCCTAAATCAAGGAGAGCTTTCTTTACCTTTTTCTTCCCTATAATGCAAGGGATAGAAAAACTGCCTGGATCTGCTGCTTTTGGTGGGAATGATTCTTTCTTAACAGTTATACACTTTTCTTCCTCATCCTCTCTACGTCTTCTTTTTGTAGAGGTTCCTTCATCTGATTTGGTGTAAACTGCTATTTTCTGTAGAATTTGTTCCCAAGGAGCTTCATTATCAACCATTTTGAATAAATCTGTGAAATCCATTGGTTTCTCCTGATTTGTTAGAAAAGGAAAAGTGTCCTTTCTTTCTTCTTCTCTTCTCTCTTCTGTTTCATCTTCTTCCAACTCAATGATCTCTTCATTTACACTCTTGACCACTTTGCACTCTTCTCTGGGGTTAACCTCAGTATTAGCCCCAAAGTTTCTGTTGGGTCTTTCTTCCAATTGCTTGGTGATCTGACCCATCTGAATCTCCAAATTCTTTATAGCAGCTTCAGTGCTCTTTTGAGAAGATTCAGTTTTCTGGATGAATTGCTGAAGAGTTTCTTCCAACCTTGTTGATCTGTCATTAAGCATAGATAATTGTTGCCACAAGGTTGGTTGCTGCTGCTGCTTATTATACTGATTAGCCTGCCCAGTTTGTCCTTGGCCAATGCTTGGATGTGGTTTCCAACCCTGATTATAATTCCCTTGACGGTATGGAAACTGATTAGCCATGAAGTTAACATCCTCCACGGCCTCCACTGGAAAAGCACACTGGCCATTTATGTGATCACCTCCACATAGTTCGCACAACTGGGTTTGTATCTGGGCAGCAGACTTCAACTCTTTAGGTAATTGAGCCAAAGTTTTTGTCAGAGTCTCTAGCTGTTGAGTTAGAATTTTATTCTGTGCTAGCAGAGCATCATGCGTTTGTAATTGTAGAACCCCTTTCTGTGGCATAGGAGCTCCTCTTTCATTGTGCAGCTCATTATCACTTGTAGCCATATTTTCAATGATTTCAGTTGCTTCCTCTGGAGTCTTCCATTTGATATTGCCTCCAGCTGAGGCATCTAGCATCATCTTGGTTTGTGAACCAAGCCCTCCAAGGAAAGTTAGGACTACTTCTTGATCTTCAAAGCCATGCGTGGGAGTTTTACGTAACAAGCTTTTATACCTATCCCATGCATGTCCAAGTGATTCTTCCATGCCCTGCTTGAATGAAGATATCTCTTGCTTTCCCTTAGTCACTTTAGATTGTGGGAAGTATTTATTCAAAAACTTTGCAACCACTGCTTCCCACTCCGTGAAACTTTCTTCTGGAAAAGAGTTCAACCAAAGCTTAGCATTGCCTCCCAATGAGAAAGGAAACAAGCTAAGTTTGATAGCTTCGTCTGGCACCCCATTAATCTTGACCGTGTTACAGATCTCATTAAATGTTGTAAGGTGCTCATATGGGCTTTCATGTGATAACCCATTAAATTGATTACTCTTTACCAGTTGAATTAATGCTGGTTTGACCTCCATGTTGGCTGCATTGACTCTAGGTCGAGCTATGCTATTGAAGTGCTGAGGTCCAGCAAGATTAGTGTAATCTGCAAGAGTTCTTCTAGCATTATTATTGTTCTCCATACTCCCTGTGCTATGAACAGAACCTTGTAGTGATGATTGTAGGAGAGTTTCAGGAGAAGGGAAAAGTTCTCTGGACGTTCTGATTCTTCTCCTCCTTCTACTCTCGTCTAGCCCTTCAAGTAGTGGTTCTGTTGTTTTCTTACTTCTAGTTCGAATTGCCTCCTGCATGCACAAGAAAACAAAACCCTAGAAAAGATTTGTTAGCACAAAAAGATATAGAAGAAAATAAAGATTGAAAAGATATAAGAAGATAAAAGATTTAGAAGATAGAATCAAATAAAATAGAATAAAACCTAATCTAAAAATAAAATCTAATCTAAAAGATAAAATAAAATAAAATCTAACCTAACCTAAAAGATAGAATAAGAATAAAATAAAATCTAACCTAAAAAGATAAAAAGATAAAATCTAATAAAATAAAATAAAATCTAACCTAAAAAGATAAAAAGATAAAATACAATAAAAACAGAAAAATAAAACAAAAATTCAAATTAAAGTCAAAGATAATCAATAATCACACAAATTAACCAGTTAAACCATGAATCCCCGGCAGCGGCGCCAAAAACTTGATGGACAAATTTGTAAGCACCAAAATATGATGTCACAAACTTGTTTCACAATCGGCAAGTATGACCGAATCGTTTCAAGTAATAAACTTGGTAAGACCAAGTATCGTTCTCCCAAAGGACTCACGGCCTAGTTTAGTTATGTGATTTGTTGATTAGCTAAGACTTAAGAACACAATAATTGAAGTTTAATATGCAAAGACGAAAATTAAATATGTATGCATGAATTGATCAATGACAAAGACAAAAGATAAACACTTTCAAGGAAATATATGAATGAATATGTTGTTGGGGGTCAATTTCATCTCATCCACTCTCATATATTTTAGGAATTCAACATTCAAATCATCATTGTTAATGCCACTCTCTAATGTACCATTCTAGATGGCTTCTCCCTAATCAAATAGTTCATACAATTCCTAGCATTCCTAATGATTAGTTCATGAGTGCAGGAGCTTAAAGGCAACCAATATAATATTGTCAGTATAATATTGGGAGAAATTCCCCGGATCTAGATTTCCCCGTACGTGTCCGTATCAACAAAACCAATAATCATGCATTAGAATGAGTTAAACAATGCAAGCATTGAGCAAAGAGGAAAAACCCTAACTAATGATGAAAGAAAGCATATGTCTTAATTCAAAGATGTACTCAACAAATCCATATATGAGAGCTTCAAGAGATTACTTTGACTCCCCAACAAACATACAAGGTTTAGTTCACCATATTCATGGTGAACCTAGATGAATTACAATGAAAGTATGAAAGAATAAACCCAATAAAGGTGAAGAGGTAGCCTGAGCATCCAAGATCCTCCTTCAAAGGGGTGAAAGAGAGAGTGTTTGCCTCGTTTCTGCCAAAGATGCCTAACTATAGGACGTGCAAGCCCTTATATACTAATCTAGAGTTACAAAAGATTACAAAAGTCCAAGCCCAAAAAGTGCCGCTCAGCGGTATTTACCGCTCAGCGGTGATTGCGCGTCTTCTTTCTTCCCCTCAGCGGCCATTTTGCCCCTCAGCAGTTCCAACGTCACCTCTTGAGTGCCGCTCAGCGGTAGTTTGCCGCTGAGCGGTGCCTTCGACTTCTCCTTTTTGCACTCTTTCTTGTCTTTTCTAATGTCCTCTCTCTTATTCTTCACTTCTTTCACCAAATTCACCTCAAAACCTGCACAAGAACACTTAAATCAAGCATAAACCTGTCCAGCTCTCTTATTTCTGAAAATATAAACAAAAGGCATGATTTCAAGCTAGTTTCTAAGTCTAAAGGTTGCTTTTAGTATCAACTTTAAGCATGAAAATAACAGTTTTTCAACTGTTATCAGCTATCTTGCACAAGTGTGTGATCAAGGAAAGATGCCCTAAAGGTGCCTTGTTGTTCATTGTGTTAGCACACATTTGTATTTCATTGGCACTCACTTGACCAATGTTAATGCTCATATTTCTAAGCACACAGTAGAGGAGAAGTTCCCTATTGAGAGTGATGTCTGAAACATGCGAACACAGCTGAATGTTGGCATGGGAGAATGCGATTCAATACTTAGCCAAAGGAGTCAAATCAGTCTTCCTGATATTCACCATTGCACCATTTCTGTTCCTTTGGAAGTGTCCTCCAGGTACACATAGAACACTCTCCACATCATTAAAATCAGTGCCTTCCTCCATACAAAGAGCAAACTGGCACTGCTCTCCAACCCATTCAGTACCCAAAAAGTTGTTGATAGAGTTAGGATCATACCTAATAGCGTGGCCTCTAACATAGCTTAGGTACTCCTCAGCCAGATAATCACCCAACTTTCTTGCGTTGGTGTAAAATTCCTTTACCATTGCTATGTTGGCTGGTGCAGGGTATGTAGCTAGCCTCCTCCAATTTCTTCCCATCAGTTGCTCTCCAAACTGAGGAGCAAAGCTAGGTATCATTCTTGCTTTCCTCTCCATCAGGAGTCTCCTATCTTGAACAATCTTAAAATGCTTCTCATGTTTGCGAGATAGGAACCTACTAGAATGAGGTTGTTCAGGTTCCTTGTCTTTCCTCTTGCAGGCTGTGGTCTTCAATTTGTTTCCTGAAGAGGATGCCATCCCTACATCAAACACAAAATATAAAACCACAAAACATGTTGTTAATCATTAGTAAACCATAAACAACATCCCAAATCCATGCTAAACCATCGCTGAGGGTCACAAAAACCCCTCAACGCAACTAGTGCACCAAGCCAGCAAGAGAAAGAGGCCAAAAACCAAGTTTGTCAGAATCGCGCTCAGGGGAAATTTCCGCTGAGCGACAATTCTGCAGATTTTGAAAAATCCATTTTTAACACTTCCTAACTCCACCCACATGCAATTTTCATACTTCCAGACCAAAATCAAGCATTTTAATCGGTTCATGCATCAATTAATTCATCAAATCATGCATAGAAATCAAAATCCCTAAAGAATCATGCTTTGAACATCCAAATTCATACCAATTCATGCTTTCAAGAACCCTAGAATGAAAAATGTTTGACTTACTTGGGTGGAGATACTAGATGAGTAGAAAATGCTCTACAATTATGAAGAACTCAGCCCCAACAACAATGCTGTCTCCAAACCCCAAACTTAGATGGAAAACTAGTAAGAAAGTTAGTGAAAGAGAGATTTTGTAAAGGGGACTGAAGGGAAAGATGTAGAGAACTCTTAGAAAAGTGTTTAGGAGTGTGTGAGAGGAAAGAAATCTGAAAGTGAAACCAAAATCGCACCCTAGGGTATAAAAATACCCTAATGGGCTCGGGACCCGCTAAGGGCAACCCAAAAAAAACATTATGCAGTATTACCGATCAGCGGAAATTTCTGCTGAGCGGCACTTGCGTGAGATGCTTTCTTTCTTCCTAGCTTACCCTAGGTGCCTTCCACTCATGCCTCTCATTCACTCCATGCATTTAACTTCTCAGATAATTCATACATTCAGTCCCTACCGTGCAACTAAAGCAAAATCAAAATAAACAATAAAGACAAAGTAAATTGATGCACAAATTTATGATCACCAAAATATGATGTCACAAACTTGTTTAACAATCGGCAAGTATGACCGAATCGTTTCAACTAATAAACTCGGTAAGACCAAGTATCGTTCTCCCAAAGGATTCACGGCCTAGTTTAGTTATGTGATTTGTTGATTAGCTAAGACTTAAGAACAAAATAAGTGGAGTTTAATATGCAAAAGACGAAAATAAACATGTATGCATGAGGTTGATCAATGGCTAAAACAAAAGACAAGCACTTTCAATGAAATATATTGATGAATATGTTGTTGGGGGTCAATTTCATCTTATCCACTCTCATATATTTTAGGAATTCAACATTCAAGTCATCATTGTTAATGCCACTCTCTAAATTACCTTTCAAGAAGGCTTCTCCCTAATTACGAGTTCATACGATTCCTAGCATTCCTAATAATTAGTTTTTTTAGCACAGGAGCTTAAGGCAACCAATATACTATTGGGAGAAATTCCCCGGATCTAGACTTCCCCGTACATTCCCGTATCGACAAAATCAATAATCATGCATTGAATGAGTTAAACAAAGCAAGCATTGAGCAAAGAGGAAAAACCCTAACTAATGATGAAAGAAAGCATGTATCTCAAATAAGATGTTTAAACACTAATTCCATATATGAGAGTTTCACAAGACTACATTGATTCCCCAACAACAATACAAGGTTTAGTTCACCATATTCATGGTGAAACTAGATGAATAATAATGAAAGAATGAAAGATAAAACCCTAGAAAGGTGAAGAGGTAGCCTGAGCATCCAAGATCCTCCTTCAAAGGGGTGGAAGAGAGAGTGTTTGCTTCGTTTCTTCCAAAGATACAAACCCTAGGACGTCCTAAAGCTTATATACTATTCTAAAATTACAGAAAATTTAGGCCCAAGCCCATAAGTGTGCCGCTCAGCGGTAAAGTACCGCTCAGCGGTAAGTGCGTGAGTTGGTTTCTTCCCCTCAACGGCCATTTTGCCCCTCAACGGATCCCCCATGAGCTTCTGAGTGCCGCTGAGCGGTAGTTGCGGCTTCTCCTTTTGCACTTTTTGATGTCTTTTCTGATTTCATCTCTCTCCTTCTTCACTTCTTTCACCAAATTCACCTTAAAACCTGCACAAAAACACTGAAATCAAGCATAAACCTGTCCAGCTCTCTTATTTCTGAAAATATGAATAAAAGCATGATTTCAAGCTAGTTTCTAAGTGTTAAAGGTGGAAACAAATGCTATTTTTCATGAATGATCAATCAATTAGGCATGGATGTTCGTGTGCTCATGGAATACTTCCTCACCAGGTAAAGTGTTTCACTCACACACAAGTGTATAAGAGGTAATCACTCATTCACTCCACTACCACAATGTCACATGAATCAACTTTGCCTTTCATTTAACCATAATCAAAACATTTACAAGCATACATCATCACAAGGACTTTTCAATGGCTTATAACGTGGTTGGGCTAATCAAGAAAATTGGTTTTTCTGGAGCACAAAATCCTTGAGTTAAGAGAATCATAACAACACAGTTATTCTTATTTTTCCCAACTTGTCTTTACATTGAGCTTTTCTTTTTTTCTTTTCTTTTCTTCTCTTTTCACATTCTTATTCTTAACTTTTAGCTCAATGCTTTTCCTTTTTCTTTTTCATGCTTTCCCAACAACCGCAAACTTGAACATTTAACAATACCACAAAAGATTTTCTACTTAACTCAAGGTAAAACTTTTCAACAAGGGTTTTCAATTTATGTTCAAGGCTAAGGGTTCAAAGGATAGAACACAAAGTGTTCTCTTTTAGTGGGCTAACTTCATGAATTTGGCCAATAAAAAGGGTTCCAACAAACGGCCTTGATCATATGATGCAAAACAAGCAATTGATTCAATCATAGAAAACTTGGGCAAAATCATTCATGCTTTCAAAGCAATAGCATTCAATCAATAAAAACTCTGGAGCTCAAAACCTCACAAATAGGCTATTCACATTTAACATACACATCCTGCTTAATCTCACAATCACAATCATAATATCCTGCATTTGTTCACAAAGCTTGTGAATCACCTGTATAAGCATTTAATGTGCACATTTATCTCAACATCAATCAATCAATTATCATCATCAAGCATTACTTATCACACAATCACAGTCAATAGCAAACCATCATAACAAGCCAGGTTTCCAATACTGTACATCAACCCTAGTCTAAAACAAAAATAAACAAGTACAAAACACTTAAACCAACAAAAGCATAAGTTCATGATAGCATTCATCAGTAAATGCTATCTCAGCTCCTCATCAATCTGAGTTGTCCTCTGTATCTTCCTCTTCTTCCTCATCTTCATCATCTTCAAATGCATCATCATCATCATCTTCATCTTCTTCCATCTCCCTAACTGAAGCTTCAGCTGCTTCAGCTCCTCCTCCTTGCACCGGCTCCTTTGGCCAAGCTACCACATTATGGAATTCCTCCATAGTCCAGCTGTGAGCTGGAGGTGTATCATACATCCCCACAATCATCTCAGCAGTAGCCACCTGCCCTCTATGAATGGACTGTAACTGAGCACCTATAAGAAACATGTACATGTCCCTCATTTGGAACGGTTCTGCTTCATGTGTCTCAGCAGATGTTTGGCTCTGTGCTCGCCCTCTCTCTCTGCGAGCACGGCGTGGTGGAACTGGCTGAGCTGCCTCCTCACCTCCACAGTACTGTCTGTAATAGGCCTCATCAATAGCTTTTCTTGGCCTTTCAAATGGTGGAGCAGAAGTGTCCACCCCAGCTATCTTGCAAAGGTGAGTGATTAAGGAGGGATGTCCTAGGGGTGCTTTGTTATTTGAAGTATTGGCCCACGCACTAATCAAATCAGCTATCATCTGCCCAATATTAACATTTAAGTTCCTGATAGCACAGTAGATGAAGAGTGCCCTGCTGAGAGTAATATCTGACACATGTGAACATGGCTGAATGTTGGCATGAGAAAATGCCATCCAATACTTTGCAAGAGGAGTCAGATCAGTCCTCCTAATATTTACCACTGAGCCAGATCTATTCCTTTGGAAGTGTCCTCCAGGTATACATAGTACTCTCTCTACATCCTCAAAATCAGCCCCTTCCTCCATGCAAAGAGCAAACTGACACTGCTCACCAGCCCGCACAGTATCTAGGAAGTTATTAATAGAATCAGGATCATACCTGATAGCATGGCCTCTTACATAGCCCAGATAATTTTCAGCTGGATAATCACCAATTTTCTTTGCATTGGTGTAGAATTCTTTTACCACAGCTATGTTGGCAGGTGCAGGATATGTGGCTAGCTTTCCCCAGTCCTTCCCTAACAATTGCTCTCCAAATTGAGGAGCAAAATTAGGTATCATTCCAACTTTTCTCTCCATCAAGAGTCTCCTGTCTTGCACCACCTTGAAGTGCTTCTCATGTTTCCGAGAGAGGAACCTACTAGAATGGGACTGTTCTGGTTCTTTTTCCTTTCTCTTGGTTGCCATGGTTTTCAATCTTTTTCCTGAAGAGGATGCCATTCCTACAATCAAACACAGATACAAAACCACAGAACATGATGTTAATCATTAGTAAAACACATAATACAACTCCTTCCGAAGCTAAACTACCGCTGAGGGTCAGAATTACCCCTCAGCGCCACCAGTGCCACATTCCAGAACACACATTTTCAAAAATTTCAGGTCCTGCAGAGTGCCGCTTAGTGGCAATTTACCCCTGAGCGGTAACTCTGCAGAGTTTTAAAAAACCTCTTTTTAAACTGTCCTAACTCCACCCAAATGTAATTTTCAGTTTTCCAGATCAAAATCATGCAGTTTAATCGGTTCAAACATCAATTATATCATCAAATCATGCATAGAAATCAAAACCCATAAATATTCATGCTTTGACAATCACATTCAAAATCAAGAACCCTAGAATGAAAAAAATGCTTTTACTTACTTAGGTGGAGATACTAGATCCAATGAGAATGCTTCCAAGCTAAGATGCTTTCTTCCAACCCCAAACTTAGATGAAACACTAGTGAAAAAGTGAGTGGAAGAGAAATTTTTCAAAAGAGAAGAGGTAAAAGATGTGGAGAACCTTGGAAAAGGTATGTGGGAGTGTTTGTGCAGAGAAGAGCCTGAAAGTGAGAGCATTTGCACAGCTTAGGGTATAAAAATACCCTAATGGGCTCGGGTCCCGCTAAGGGGGAACTAAAGCCCACTTTGCGATAGTACCGCTCAGCGGTAACTTGCCGCTCAGCGGCACTTTCGTGAAGTGCTCTTCTCCTTCTTTTCTTAACCTATGTGCCTCCTAAACATGCCCCTCACTGGTTCCCTGCAATTCAATTCTCAGGTTACTTATGCACAACCCTATTATACTACTACAATGAAACAAACAAAAATAATCAATCAACTGGGTTGCCTCCCAGGTAGCGGTTGTTTAACGTCACGAGCCTGACCCAAAATCCACCAACACCCATCAGTAGGTGTTACAATCTTACCAACACCCATTAGTAGGTGCAGAATTTTCTTACCAACACCCATCAGTAGGTGTTATAAACTTAGTATCCTTTAGTAGATACTTAACCACCTAGCATCCTTCAGTAGATGCTATATCCAATAAAGTATTTACAAAAATAATGTCCACAAATTAAAAGTTACAAACAAAATCAAAAGTTTTTAAATCACTGGGTTGCCTCCCAGCAAGCGCTCTTTTAACGTCATTAGCTTGACCCAGTAAAGTTCAAATTCCTTCTTCATAGTTGATGTTCTTGTCCCACCAACTCATCAGTTGTTTCCTGTGTACTGCTTTGATTTTTCTAGAATGTGGAGACTCTATCTCTATCATCTCCTTCTCTTTATAGCCTTTCACAACCCACAACTTGTTTTTGATTCTCACAGGTGTACCAAGTTAGGGTCTTCCTTTATTCCTGTCATCAGGAACTTTTTCTCCTCTTCCAATCTGTTCTCCTTTATGCACCTGAAACAACAAACAATGGTTACCTGTAACCTTGGGCTTTTCATCTTTATGGTTAGTCATGTGTGCATCTTGAAATGCAGCTTTATAACTAGCTTTTTCCTCCTGTGTTTGCGTCTCATCTTTAAAGACATCTACAACAACTCTCTCCTCTCGGTCCTGGAGCACCACTATACCTTCGTTTACATCAAATATAGCTTTGGCCGTTTTCATAAACGGTCTTCCAAGAATGACAGGTATCTTTTCTGTCTCCATCTTCATCACCACAAAGTCTGCCAAGAACTGGAGTTTGCCAACACAAACTATTATGTCCTCTGCAATCCCACATGGTTCCTTTGAAGATCCATCGGCCATTACTAAATTAACCTTTACAGGTTTCATATTAACATCGCCAATTTGCTCCAGTAAAGAGTAAGGTATCAAGTTAACACTTGAACCTAAATCAAGAAGAGCTTTTTTAATCCTTTTCTTCCCTATGGTACAAGGGATAGAAAAGCCTCCTGGATCTGTTGCTTTTGGAGGGAATGGCTCCTTTTTAACAGTTTTACACTTCTTTGCCTCATCATCTCTAGGTCTTTTCTTTGTAGAGACGTCTTCATTTGATTTAGTGTAAACCGTAATTTGTTGTAGAATCTGCTCCCAAGGTGCATCATTATCCACCATCTTGAATAATTTTGTGAAATCCAGTTGTTTCCCTTGATGTATTGGAAAAGGAGAAGTATTTTTGCTCTCTATTTCTCTTTTCTCTTCTGTTTCTCCTTTGTCTAACTCAACTATCTCATTTTTAGCACTCTCTACCACCTTGCATTCTTCTCTGGGGTTAACCTCAGTATTAGCCCCAAAATTTCTATTTGGCCTTTCTTCCACCTGCTTGGTGATCTGCCCCATCTGAATCTCCAAATTCTTGATAGCAGCTTCAGTGCTCTTTTGGGTAGACTCAGTTTTCTGTATGAAATTATTAAGAGTGTCTTCCATCCTCATGGACCTTTCATTAAGCATAGAAATCTGCTGCCATAAGGTGGGTTGCTGCTGCTGCTTATTAAATTGACCAGCTTGCCCAGTTTGCCCTTGACCAATGCTTGGGTGTGGTTTCCACCCTTGATTGTAGTTCACTTGACGGTATTGATTGGTCATGTAATTCACATCCTCCACGGCTTCTGCTGGAAAGGCACATTGACCATTGATATGGTCGCCTCCACATAATTCACACAACTGAGATTGTACCTGTGCAGCAGTTTTCAACTCTTTAGGCAATTGTGCAAGTGTTTTAGTAAGAGTCTCCAGCTGTTGAGTTAGAATTTTATTTTGTGCTAGCAAAGCATCATGTGTCTGTAATTGTAGAACTCCTTTCTGTTGCATAGGAGCTCCTCTTTCACTGTGGAGCTCATTATCACTAGTAGCCATATTTTCAATAATTTCTGTTGCTTCCTCTGAAGTTTTCCATTTAATGTTTCCTCCTGCTGAGGCATCAAGCATCATCTTGGTTTGTGAACCAAGACCTCCAAGGAAGGTAAGGACTACTTCCACTTCATCAAATCCATGCGTGGGTGTTTTTCGTAGCAAGCTTTTGTGTCTATCCCATGCATGACCCAGTGATTCTTCCATGCCCTGCCTGAATGAAGAAATCTCTTGCTTGCCTTTGTTCACCTTTGATTGTGGGAAGTATTTATTTAGAAACTTGGTTACCACTGCTTCCCACTCTGTGAAACTTCCCTCTGGAAAAGAATTTAACCAAAGCTTAGCATTGCCTCCTAATGAGAAAGGAAACAAGCTAAGTTTGATCGCTTCATCTGGCACCCCATTGATTTTCACTGTGTTGCAGATCTCATTAAATGTAGTGAGGTGCTCATATGGGCTTTCATGAGATAACCCATTGAATTGATTGCTCTTCACCAGTTGGATCAATGCTGGTTTGACCTCCATGTTAGCTGCATTGACTCTAGGTCTAGCTATACTGTTAAAGTGCTGAGGTCCAGCTGTATTGGTGTAATCAGCAAGAGTTCTTCTGATATTATTGTTCTTCATATTTTCTGTGCTATGGTCAGAACCTTGTGGTGATGGTTGCAACAGAGTTTCCGGAGGAGGGAAAAGTTCTCTAGATGTTCGGATTCTTCTCCTCCGTCTACTCTCGTCTAAACCTTCAAGAAGAGGTTCTGCAGTTGTCTTGCTCCTAGTTCGAATTGTCTCTTGCATACACAAGAACACAAAACCCTAGAATATTTGGTTAGCACAAAAAGATATAGGAGAAGATATAAGATTCAGAGAATAAAATAAAATAAAATAAAATAAAATAAAATAAAATAAGTTGTTGGGGTTATCAATTTCATCTTATCCACTCTCATATACTTTAGGAATTCAACATTCTTTTCATCATTGTTAATGCCACTCTCTAAATTACCTTGCAAGAAGGCCTATCCCTAATTACAAGTTCATACGATTCCTAGCATTCCTAATAATTAGTTCTTTTAGTGCAGGAGCTTAACGGCAACCAATATACTATTGGGAGCAATTCCCCGGATCTAGACTTCCCTGTACGTTCCTGTATCGACAAAATCAATAATCATGCATTGAATGAGTTAAACAAAGCAAGCATTGAGCAAAGAGGAAAAACCCTAACTAATGATGAAAGAAAGCATGTATCTCAAATAAGATGTCTAAACACTAATTCCATATATGAGAGTTTCATAAGACTACACTGATTCCCCAACAACAATACAAGGCTTAGTTCACAATATTCATGGTGAAACTAGATGAATAATAATGAAAGAATGAAAGATAAAACCCTAGAAAGGTGAAGAGGTAGCCTGAGCATCCAAGATCCTCCTTCAAAAGGGTGGAAGAGAGAGTGTGTGCTTCGTTTCTGCCAAAGATACAAACCCTAGGACGTCCTAAAGCTTATATACTATTCTAAAATTACAAAAAATTTAGGCCCAAGCCCATAAGTGTGCCGCTCAGCGGTAAAGTACCGCTCAGCGGTAAGTGCGTGAGTTGGTTTCTTTCCCTCAGCGGCCATTTTGCCCCTCAATGGATCCCCCGTGAGCTTCTGAGTGCCGCTCAGCGGTAAACTGCCGCTGAGCGGTAGTTGCGGCTTCTCCTTTTGCACTTTTTGATGTCTTTTCTGATTTCATCTCTCTCCTTCTTCACTTCTTTCACCAAAATTCACCTTAAAACCTGCACAAAAACACTGAAATCAAGCATAAACCTGTCCAGCTCTCTTATTTCTGAAAATATGAATAAAAGCATGATTTCAAGCTAGTTGCTAAGTGTTAAAGGTTGCTTTTAGTATCAATTTCAAGCATGAAAATAACAGTTTTTCAACTGTTATCATGAAGCCGTCGCGCACTCCTCCTCCTTCATCGTGAGTTCCCCACCATCGCACAACCATCTTCATCTTCTCATCCACGCTTCAAAGCACACCGCTGCCACGTGGCAACATCCACCTTCATTGCGCCATTAACGGTGACGCCACCATCAACACGCGTCAACCTTCGTCGTGAACCTCTATGGTCGTCGCACCTGCACTCAGAAAAAACCACACAGCAAAACCCAATCTCTCGCCACCGTCAAACCCCACCATCGCGAGACCTAGCCGCCGCTCTATCACGAGTTCCGTTGTGCCATCCGCAATCGGACCACCACGGTAAACCCAAAAGCACACGCTCTTTTCTTCCTCGCTGCATCATCGCACCATCTTCATCTTCTCCATTCTCGGAACCCAATCGCATCTCCATCAACGCCAACCTCCATCCGTCATCACCGGATCTGAAATCGCTAAACCGTCGCTCCTCATCATCAACATGCACCTGCATTCAAAAAACCCAGAGACAGGAGCATCATCACCACCGCGAAGGCGAAAGCGTAGAGAAGAACGCATTCTCGCGACGACACAAGAGCCTTCCCCAATCTGAAACCCTAATTTTGGGTGGAAAAGGGGCTAACACGTGTCAGTACCTCATTGGTGCGTCCTCCTCTGGTCAAAGCTAGTCAATTGAGGGGCTTTCTTGCAATTTCAGAAACTCAGAAGGGGCTAAAGTGCAGATAGAGGAAATTTCAGGGTATTTTTGTGCAATTTTGGAAAGTCAGAAAAGCTAAAAGATAAAATTCAGTTGTTAAATTAATGTATTTGGGAATATCAACAGAAAATATCTTCCAAATAATGTTATAATTATCTAAATCTTTTAGTTATGTGGAAGATATAAGATAAAAGATTTTATCAACTGAATAATCAGAGTCCAAGCCCAATCAAGCCTTATATAAAGAGACCTAGGGGGAACTTCAATTGATTCATTCTCTCATACTCCTCTCACTTTTCTTTCATCTTGTATTCAACTCCATTCATGGAGAGCTAAGCATCTAGGGCTATTCTGCTGTAATTCCATTATGGATTCTGAGGTTAGATTGAGTTAATGCAATTGTTTATTTTGATTATTGATTTAAGTTGTTCTCTCTCTATGTCTTTCATCTCTCTATCAAATTAAAAGCAAAGATTTTTGCATCATAATGTGTTTGAATCTACATGCATATTGATTATATGAGTTCTAGGGTTTCTAGGTTAAATTGAGAATCTACTTTGATTTAATTTAGGAACTTTCATATGATTAAATGGTTTTTACTATCAATTGAGAATGTACTTTGATTGATTAGTAATAATTTCAACTATAATCAATTAAGAATTTACTTTGATTGATTAGCTTTTAATTTGGTTAGGAGATTTAAGAATACACATGATTAAACACAATAGAATTTTATTGAGAATGTACTTTGGTTGAATTTATTGTGAATAATCTAGTAAGGTTTTGCATTTGATTGAGAATTTACTTTGGTTAAGTGCATGATCGCCCTCAAATTAATTAAGAATGTAGTTTAATTAATTTGAAACTTAAATAATAATCAATTGAACAATTATCTGCGAATAACCGATGATGAATCTATCTTGGAAAAGCAGTGGAATTAGGCTATTTCATCATAACTATTTTTAAGTTTCTTATTTATTCTTTAAACATACTTCAACCATTACTTTTATTCATAAGCATTGCATAACATCCATAAGAGTCAGATATTCGAAAGCAATTCCGTGTTCGTTGGGAGACGAATCAGGGTTACTTTAACCCTATCTACTTTCTTCAATACTACTTGGCAATATTGAAGTTGCCTTGAAAAGTAGTATTAATTTGATAGCTTCAACGACAGTGTATCATATGTTTTTCAGTGAGTGTAGATATATGTTGCCATAATAATGTTTGTTTATGTGGTCTATTAAATTGTCCTGATTGTCCAGCTTGTCCAGATTGTCCCTGACCTTGTCCCATGCTTGGGTGAGATTTCCATCCTTGGTTGAAATTACCTTGGCGGTATTGAAATTGATTGTTCATGAAATTTACATCTTCTAGGGCCTCCACTGGAAAAGCACATTGACCATTGATATGGTCACCACCACATATTTCACACATTTGTTGTTGAACTTGAGCAACAGTTTTTAATTCCTTCGGTAATTGAGCAAGTGTCTTTGTTAGATTCTCCAATAGTTGAGTTATAATCTTAGTTTGAGCAAGCAAGGCATCATTCGACGGCAATTGTAGAACCCCTTTCGGTTGAACAGAGGCTCCTCTTCCACTATGCATTTCATTGTCATTAGCAGCCATGTTCTCTATCAATTATGTTTCTTCCTCTAGAGTTTACATTTAATATTACCTCCAGCTGAGGCATCTAACATCAACTTGGTTTGTGAACCAAGACCTCCAAGGAAAAGTAGAACTACTGCTGCTTCATCAAAGTCGTGCATGGGAGTCTTTCTCAAAAAGCTTTTGTACCTGTCCCATGCTTGACCTAATGTCTCCTCCATGCCTTGTCTGAAAGAAGAGATCTCTTGCTTCCCTTTGTTGACTTTAGATTGTGGAAAGTACTTATTGAAAAACTTTGCAACCACAGCTTCCCATTCTGTAAAACTACCTTCTCGAAAAGAATTTAACCATAACTTAGCATTGCCTCCCAATGAGAAAGGAAACAAGCTAAGCTTGATTACTTCATCCGACACTCCATTTATCTTCACGGTGTTACAGATTTCATTGAAGGTGGTGAGATGTTCATACGGGCTTTCATGTGATAGCCCATTAAACTGATTACTTTTCACCAACTTTATCAACTCCAATTTCACCTCCATGTTTGCATCATTGACCCTCGGCCTTGCTATACTGTTAAAATGTTGAGGGCCAACCACAGCGCTGTAATCTGCAAGAGTCTGTCTACCATTATTCTCCTCTGCCATATTTTCAGTGCTATGGTAAGACCTTGGTGGTGAAGATTGTAAGAATGTCTCAGGAGAAGGGAATAGTTCTCTTGAGGTTCGAATTCTCCTCCTCCTTCTACTTTCGTCCAGGCCTTCAAGAAGAGGTTCAAAAATCTTTTTTCTTCTAGTCTGAATATTACCCTGCATACACAAGGAAACAAAACCCTAGAAAAATTTTGTTAGCACAAACAGATAAAAAAGAGAAGAAATAATCAAAAGATATAATTGAAAAGATAAGAAGACAGAAAATAAAAACAGAAAATAAAATAAAATAATAACAACAGAAATAAAAAAAATAAAAACAGAAAATAAAAACAAAAAAATAAAAACAGAAAAACAAAATTCACAAGTCAAAAATAATCAAAAATCACACAAATAGAATAGTTAAACCACGAGTCCCCGGAAACGGCACCAAAAACTTGATGAACAAATCTTCAATCCCCGAAAACAGAGTCAAAAACTTGTTAACCCTCGGCAAGTGTAACCGAATCGTATCAAGTAATAAACTTGGTAAGACCAAGTATCGTTCTCCCAAAGGACTCACAACCTAGACATTTGTGTGATTTTGTTGATTAATTAAGACTTGTGAACAAATTGTTGTAAGTTTGAAATGCAAAAGACTGAAAAGTAAATATGTATGCATGTGATGATCAATGGGCAAGAAGAAACAAAACACGTGAATTGAAATATATGGATGAATATGTTGTTGGGGTTTATCAATTTCATCCTATCCACTCTCTTGTATTTAGGAATTCATCATTCTTTTCATTAATGTTAATGCCACTTTCTAAATTACTTTAAACCCGATGTCTCGGCGAAGAAAGCCTAATCATAATAACTAGTTTACAATGTCTTGTCTCCCTTGCAATTAATCATACATTATAGTGATGGGAGAGATTTCCCAGATCTTGCTTAAAGGCAACCAACTATCAAACTCCTATGTCTAGGTTTATAATATACTGATGGGAGAGATTTCCCAGATCTAGATTTCCTAGATCTAGATTTCCCTGTATGTGTCCACATCGACAAAACCAATAATCATGACATCGAATGAGTTAAACAATGCATGCTTTGAGCAAAGAGGAAAAACCCTAACTATTAATGAAAGAAAGCATGTATCATAAAAATGATCTTGAAGCACAAATTCTATACAACAGAGTTTCTAAGGATTTACATTGATTCCCCAACAACAAAATAAGTTTAGTTCACCATATTCATGGTGAAACTAGATGAAATACAATGGAAAAGTGAAGGATAGAACCCTAGAAAGTTGAGAAAGGAGCCTTAGCATGCAAAATCCTCCTCCAAGGGGTGAAAGAATGTGCTTTTGCTTCGTCCCTACCAAAAAGACAAACCCTAAAACGTCCTAAAGCTTATATAATATTCTAAAAATTACAGAAAAGTAGGCCCAAGCCTAGAAAAGTGCCGCTCAGCGGTAATAATGCGTGACCACTTCTTCGCCTCAGCGTCTTTTCTCCCCTCAGCGGTACCCACGGTTCTTTGCGAGTGCCGCTGAGTGGTACTTGCGGTTTCTCTTCTTTTGCACTTTTTGTGTCCTTTTCTGATTCCATCTCTATCCCTTTTCACTTCTTTCATCAATTTCATCTAAAAACCTACATACACTAAGTCACAACACCCTAAAATCATGAAACGATAGCACAAAAAAATTCAAACACACAAAACAACCTAAGCAAACAAAACAGGCACAAATACTCAAACATACAAGACAAAACAGATACAAACACTCAAACAACACATTTACACAACAAAAAACCTAAAACCGAACCGTTGGTCCCCGGCAACGGCGACAAAATTTGATGCGGGCTGTCGCGGCCCATCAAATTTGATGTGCATTAAAGAATGCAGTATAGTGCTAGGAAGTGACTCCTAGGTCTTCTCTCAAGGACCAAATGTGGTTCAGTCAATAGGTCGAACACTTTGTGGGGGGGTTTGTGAAGATTTTGTGAATGCAAGTTAACTAAAATTTAAAACACAATTGTAAACACAAAATTAAAACAATTGGTCACTTAAGCTAACATCACAATTAAATTACCACAACTGAACACAATGAACAGTATTAAGGTAAATGAAAACACTCGAATAAAACATTCAATTACCAAGGTGCCTAAACTAATTGTAATGCAATAATTAAATAAGAAAACTCATTCAAGACCTTAAATTGTAATATTGAACTAACATATAAAATGCACTTTGGAAGAAAGCTAGCAAAAAAAGAGTGTGCTTAGCTAATACTTAATTGAACATTGCATCAAAATTTGGAGCTCTCCTTTTGCTGGTATCCGTGCACACCACTTTTAAAATTAAAATTTCATTCATCACCATGCTTCCACTCTAGAGGTGAATCTCCAATGCATCGTGCCCCACCGTGACGTGATTTTTCAATGCCCGTGTGTTGCTTCCAAACGTGACACCAAGTGCTTCATTCTCAAAGAAAACCAAGTCAGCCAAACTAATTTCCTCCCCTGCCGTGACAACACACACTACTTCTTAAATGAATTGCTTCTCATATTGAATCACTTCTTCATTTCTCAAAGAAAATAAACCTGCAAAGTATTAATTCCAAAAATGAAAGTGGGGTATCCTTTCTCATCCAACAGCACTTTCAAATCAACTTTCTCCTCTTCCCAAAATCATTTACTCCCTTGCCTTTATCCACATCCCCGTGCACACTACCTACTCCCATCAAATCAGCTTCTCATTTCATAAATAAAAAACAAATCTCTTTTCTTCCAGCAGCCGTGACCCTATTTCGTTTTTCATCTAATTACCGTGCACACCAGCCCAGCCAGCCGTGACACCTACTATCGTGACACCACGTGCTTCAATGCTTCCAGTCGTGACATCATTTTCCAACTCCACGTGCTCCTGGAATCAGAGCTTCACCTACGTGCTGCTGCTTCCCTTAATCACCACTTCCTTTTTCATCAATCAACACTCCTTTTCTAAGCCATCCGCGTGCTTCTTTCCCAACAAAATAAAATGGACTTTGTCTAAAAACATTTAAATGTGCTGCTCTAGATTCCCATCCTGAGGCCGTAGCGTCTCTTTTTAAATGAATGAGAACCCAAGGTTAAATGAAAGAATGAGTTGCACTAAATCAGCCATCACACACACACTATGAATCACCATTTTCATACTCAAAGGAAAATAAAGATGTGTTCTTCATTCATTATCCCCCAACGTTCAAAAAACCGAGAGCCAAAAAAAGAAGTAACGAGTGGAAAGTGGCGGCTCGAGCCCTTAGCCGTGAGTTTCTTATAATGAGGGTGGGGTCCACACAATAAATTAAAAACCATAACCTAAAAGGCACATGTTCTACAAATGGGTTTTTTTTTTACAAAATTGCCCCTAAAAGGGTCCAAAACACCTAATTCTAATTAAGGGCTTCTAGAAAACGAAATTACAACTTTAATTAGAATCTAAATGACTAAATGTTGAACCTTTGAGTGTGTCACGCCATATCCCAATGCTCCCTCCAGATGATGTTTCCACAACTTCCCTGCAACCAGAAATGCACTTAATCAGCTCAGAAAACCCAAATTAGCACAATTACGAATTTCTGACCAAATTATGCAGAATTCGGAAAACGGGGAAATAACAGACAATTAAACACAATTCCCTGGTTTATTTAAGTGCAATAAACTAAATATAATTCAAGAAATAACGACTCATCAGGTTTCTCCAAAATAGCTCTAGATTCTCCCTGTTTATCACTAGTTTCCTTCTCTAGATATCTCTTCCTTACAAGGATTTACTTCATGTGCTTTGCATAAGCAGGAATTTGTTGTAGTGCTTCAGTCAAAGGTATCTTAATCTCCAATTGCTTGAAGATCTCTTTAAAACGCTGATATTGTCTCTCTTTATCAATTTTTTCACTCCCCTTAGGATAAGGAATAACTCTTTCACTTTTTTCACACTTTTTCTCTCCCATCTTCTTTTCTTTCTCTTTTCTCTCATCCTCACCTTTTCTCTCTTCTTTTTATTCTTTTTTCTCTAACTCAACTCTCTCTTTTTCATTCACCCTCATCACATATACTCACAATAGCTTTACACTCTTCCATAGGGTTAACCTCAGTATTAGCCCCAAAACTCCTGTCAGGCATATCCTCCAACTTCTTAGCCATTTGGCCAACCTAGTTCTCCAGATTTCTAATTGCAGCTTCAGTGCTCTTGTGATTGAAAATAGTTACCTGAATAAATTGTTGAAGAGTTTGTTCAATCATTGTTGATCTATCATTTAGTACAGATACTTGTTGCCATAGTGATGGTTACTGTTGTGGTCTATTAGCTTGTCCAGCTTGTCCATTCTACCCTTGACCCATGCTTGGGTGAGGTTTCCACCGTTGGTTGAAGTTCCCTTGGCAATATTGGAATTGATTTTGAAATTCATTAGCCATAAAATTGACATCTTCTAAGGCCTCCACTGGAAAAGCACATTGACCATTGATATGGTCACCACCACACAATTCACAGAGTTGTTGTTGTTGAATGTGTAAAACGTTCTTCAACTCCTTTGGCAACTGAGTGAGTGTCTTTGTCAAATTATTCAACTGTTGAGTTATGATTTTATTTTGAGCAAGCAAGGCATCTTGAGATTGCAATTGTAAGACTCCCTTCTGTTGAATTGGAGTTCCTCTTTCACTATCCATCTCGTTATCATTAGTAGCCATGTTGTCTATTAATTCAAAAGCTTCCTCTAGAGTCTTGCATTTAATATTACCTCCAGCTGAGGCATCTAGCATCAATTTGGTTTGTGAACCAAGACCTCCAAGGAAAAGAATGACTATTGTTGCTTCGTCGAAGGCATGAGTTGGCGTCTTTCTCAACTAGCTCTTGTATCTATCCCATGCTTGACCTAGCGTCTCCTCCATGCCTTGTCTAAAAGAATAAATTTCTTGCTTCCCTTTGTTAATTGTGGATTGTGGGAAGTACTTGTTAAGAAATTTTGAAACCACGGCTTCCCATTCATTAAAGCTATCCTCTGGGAAAGAATTCAACCATAACTTAGAATTGCCTCCCAATGAGAAAGGAAACAAGCTTAACTTTATTGCATCATCCAGCACACCATTGATTTTCACATTGTTGCAAATCTCGTTGAATGTGGTTAGATGCTCATACGTACTTTCATGTGTCAGTCCATTAAATTGGTTGCTCTTTGATGACAAATTTATGAACACCGAAAAACAGCGCCAAAAACTTGTTTAACCCTCGACAAGTGTGACCGAATCGTATCAAGTAATAAACTCGGTAAGACAAAGTATTGTTTTCCCAAAGGACTCACGGCCTAGTTAGTTTTATGATTTGTTGATTATTTAAGACTTGTGAATAAATTCTTGAGGTTTCAAATGCAAAAGACAATAAGTAAACATGTATGCATGAGTTTTGATCAATGGAAAAGATGAACACAAACACTTGAACGAATTAGATGGATGATTATGTTGTTGGGGGTAATCAATTTCATCTTATCCACTCTCATATACTTTTAGGAATTCATCATTCTTTTCATCAACGTTAATGTCGCTCTCTAAATCACCTTGCAAGAAAACTTATCCTTAATTACGAGTTCATACAATTCCTAGCATCCCTAATAATTAATTCTAAAGCACAGAAGCTTAAAGGCAGCCAACCCTCATATCCCTATGTCTAGGCAATATGCTATTGGGAGAATTTCCCCAGATCTAGATTTCCCCGTACGTTCCCATATCGACAAAACCAATAATCATGACATTGAATGAGTTAAACAATGCATGCTTTGAGCAAAGAGGAAAAACCCTAACTAATGATGAAAGAAAGCATGTATCTCAAATAAGATGTTTAAACACAAATTCCATATATGAGAGCTTCAAAAGATTACATTGATTCCCCAACAACAATATAAAGTTTAGTTCATCATATTCATGGTGAAACTAGATGAACAATAATGAAAGAATGAAAGATAGAACCCTAGAAAGATGAGTAGGTAGCCTAAGCATCCAAGATCTTCCTCCAAGGGGTGGAAAAGTGAGTGTTTGCTTCGTCTCCAGCCAAAGATACGAACCCTAGGACATCCTAAAGCTTATATGCTATTCGAAATATTAAAGAAAAGTGGGCCTAAGCCCAAAAGACCACCGCTCAGCGGTAAACTGCCGCTCAGCGGTACCAGCGCGTAGTCAATTCTCCCCTCAGCTGCACTTTCACCCCTCAATGGAGCCAACGGGTGTTCCTGAGTGCTGCTCAGCGGTAAACTGGCGCTGAGCGGTACTTGCGGCTTCTCTTCTTTTGCACTTTTTGAGTTCTTTTCTGATTCCATCTCTATCCTTCTTCACTTTTTCACCAAATTCACCTTAAAACCTGCATAAAACACTAAAATCAAGCATAAACTTGTCCAACTCTCTTATTTCTAAAAATATGAACAAAAGCATGATTCCAAGCTAGTTTTTGAGTGTTAAAGTTTGCTTTTAGTATCAATTTTAAGGATGAAAATAACAATTTTTCAACCGTTACTCTTCACCAATTGTATCAACGCTGGTTTCACCACCATGTTTGCAGCATTGACCCTCGGCCTAGCAATGTTATTAAAGTGATGAGGGCCAACAACATTGGTGTAATCTGCCAGAGTACGTCTAACATTGTTTTCTTCAGCCATCTCTTTAGTACTCTGGTTAGATCTTTGTGGTGAGGGTTGTAGAAGTGTCTCCGGAGAAGGAAATAATTCTCTAGAAGTTTGAATCCTCCTTCTCCTTCTACTTTCGTCCAATCCTTCAAGAAGAGATTCTGAAATTTTCTTGCTCCTAGTCCGAATTGTATCCTGCATACACAAGAACACAAAACCCTAGAAACAATTGTTAGCACAAAAAGATAGAAAAGATAAAAATATAAAAAGATGGAAAAGATAATAAAATAGAAAGATAGAAAAGATAAAAAAATAAAAAAAAAAAGATAGAAAGATAAAAAGAAAATAAAATAAACAAAAAATAAAAAGATAAACAAAAAGATAAAAAGATAAAAAAAAATCAAGTCAAAGCTAATCAATAATCACACAAATAGAATAGTTAAACCACGAGTCCCCAACAACGGCGCCAAAAACTTGTTAACACTCGGCAAGTGTACCGAATCGTATCAAGTAATATTAAAATGGTAAGACCAAGTATTGTTTCCCAAAGCTCTCACTATGTGATTTCTTGATTAAATTATACTTGTAAACAAAATATGTTAGGTTTAGATGCAAATACTGAAAAGTAAATATGAATGCATGTGTTGATCAATTGGATTGAAAGATGCAAAAGTGATTGATGTAAAATAAGAATGATTATGTTGTTGGGGTTTTCGACTTATCCTATCCACTCTCATGTATTCAAGAATTCATCTTTCTTCATTAATGTTAAACAAAGCATGCATAGAGTAAAGAGGAAAAACCCTAACAATTAATGAAGGAAAGCATATATAATCAAGAATCGATTCAATACATGAGAGTTTCAAAGGATTACATCGGTTCCCCAACAACAATGGTGGTTTGGTTCACCATATACATGGTGAAACTAGATGAAAAACAATGAAAGATAGAACCCTAGAATTTGAAGAAAGGAGCTTCCGCCTCCAAGGGATGAAGAAAGTGTGATTTCGCCTCTTTCTGTCCAAAGATACTAAGCCTAGATCGACTAAACCCTTATATAGTTTATTAAGAATCACAGAAAATAGGCCCAAGCCCAATTAAATAGCGCTTGGCGGTAAGTGCGTTTCTTCAGAATGACGCTCAGCTACACTTTTGGCCCTCAACGGTGACTGCGGTGCTTCAGAACGCCGCTCAGTGATAGAAGTGGCGCTGAGCGGTGAATGCGACTCTTCTTTTGTGCACTTTTACTTCCTTTCTTGAGTCCAGCTCCTTACTACTTCAACTTCTTTCATCTTATTCATCTTAATTCTTGCCAAAACAAGGAAAACTAAGCATAAAACCCATCCAACTCTTTTATTTCCAAAACTAAAGCAAAAGCATGATTTCAAGCTAGTTTCTAAGTCATAAAGGTTGTTTTTAATATAAAAAAATAAGTATAAAAATAATGGTTTTTCAACCGTTATCAATAGTGCATCTATGAGCTTCTGTTGCTTTTGATTCACTTCTTGAGCTGATTGATCATTTTGTCATGCTTGGAAGTGCTTGGATAATTTCATGAGTATCTGCTTTCCTTGATTCTATGTTGGATGTTGTCTACTCCCTTTCTTTGTCCAGATTCCTTGAGGACTGTGTAATTCTGTTTTTTTTCTTGTGAGTCTTTGTTTTTCGTGTGTCAAGGTTGTGTTATACCCCTGATGTCCTTTTAACTGTTCCTTGATTTGCGTCTTGATTTTGTCCAGGAATGTAATGAGTCGATATTTTCTTGACTTCACCTAGTTTATTGTACCGGATTTAATTAGGGAATTGTGCTTGAATGTTCAGTATTTCCTCAGTTTTGCTAATTGTGCTTAATTTGATCAGAAATTCTTATTTTAATTAATTCGAATTATCTGAACTTATTATTTTTATTATTGATTGTAGGAAAGTTGTTGCATAACATTTTGGGACTTAAAGAGAAATGTCACATCAATTATATTTTAAGCTAAAATGAGAGAGGAGGTGTGGATTTCATATTTGGGGGTGCACATGGAGAGGAGAACACGCTGTCCAGCTAAGAAAAAATAAAAGAAGCTCATCACTAGAGCTGTCAAATGAGCCCCTTTAATAAGATTTGGCCCTAGCCCACGTGGGTTGGGGCCAAAAAATATCTTTATTAAAAAAGCCCACAGGGCTAAAAAGCCCTAAAGCCCTATAGGCCAGGGCCAGCCCATGGGCTTTCCTTTTTACAAAATTTAACGTCCAGAAACATAATATCATCATACAAGTAATCACAAATCATGTGTATTTTTTATCCATCTTTCATTTTATCTTTGTTAGTAATAACTTATAATCATAATTGATTCATGTGTAATTATATTTTTTTACCAATAAAATTAATTTTCTACTTCATAACTGTTTCTATATTAATTAGTTTAATAATAATGCTTTTATACAATTATTCCTTAATTTCCAAATTTTGTTTTGATAATTTTTTCATCTTAATTTTGGTTTCTAAATTTGACGGTTCAGAGATATCCACATAAAATAGGTTTAAAAGTTAAAAAAAAATTAATTTAATTTGTAAAATTTTGATGGACTAACGAATTTATTTATAGATGGTAATCTATTTTGTCACTAGTTTAAATCAATATCATTCGATTAAGATTTGTGATCAAAATTACATTATTTTTAATTGGTGTGAACATGTTAAAATTTTAACTTGATAACTTTTTAACTTTTTTAATTTTCCAAATTTAATAAAATTAATATTTATTATTTATAAAGTTATATAATTCTTTTAAAAAAAATTTATAAAACGTATAATTTAGTCATTTAAATCAATTTATATATTTTTATGTTTTTTTCATATATTTCATATTATATTTATTTGTCTTTTCTATTAGTTTCTTATTAAGAGACATTGATGTAATTTATTTATTATTATAATTATTATAATTTTTATTTATTTTATATGTTAATAATTAAATACAATAATAATTTTAATTTTAGTATTATAAATTATAACATTATATTTATTTAAAAATATTGTATCTATTATTTAATTATTTTTTATTACAATCGGCTCAATTATGATATATAATTCAATAAAAACGATCTTTGTTGGATAAAAATAAGTCATTTTAAAATATTAATTTAATCTAAAAGGTTAGAAAAAAAATCTGATTTTATAACCACTAGGATTACATCTAGATCTTGTATATTAACATATATGATATTTATAACAATTTTGCCTAACAAGGATTTTCACTAAAAAGTTAGTTCTTTTATTACGTGAAATTAATTTTAAACTTTATAAAGTTTGTGGTTTAATTTTTTAATGTATATATATCTATACAAAACATTCAACAAAAGAATTTTATATGACAAACTATAAAAAATAAAAATTTTACACCGATATTAAAAATTCATCCAATCAATAAATTTGAATTTAAAATCTATCCATAATTAATATTTCAAATATTTATATAGATATCAAAATTCGATTATTGAAAAATCAAATTTTCAACTGTGTTACTTTTATAATTTATTTTTTGAAATTTTTTCATTTTCTTTTAAATAAAAATAATAATAAAAATTTTCTTTTTTAACTTCCCAAAATAATAAAATTATATATTTAAAATATGCTTATAATTAAAAAATTATTTTAAATAATTTTTTCTAAAATCAATATTTATACATTTATATTTAATTAAAAAGATATTAAATATCATGTAAATTTTGGAAATTATTGAACTTGTAAAGTAAATAAAAGAAATAATTAAAAAACATTAAAAGTGAATTAATTTAGTTTAGGGGCTAGCCCCATCCTAACCCTACCCCAGCCCACTTTATGTAGGGCTTTAGGGGTTGAGGTTTTTAAAAAGCCTCCTATTAAGTGGGCTAGAAAATTGGAGCTTGATGAAGGAGTCAGGGTCAACCCGTGGAACAGGGGTTCAAATCACATCTCTACTCGTCACGGCCCACAAGCTTGCTATAGGAGGTGCAGCTAGACTTCACGCTCCAGGCGGACCACAAGCTGTAGCTGCTCTTTCACTTGGTTGGGAAGCACACTGCACACGCACGCTGACTGCCTGGACACGCTGCTGGCTGGAAGGAAAGAAAAAGCACACGGCCCATGGACAAATTGAGCTGACGCATCCAGCAGCACGAGCGGGCTTGGATCTGATTCACGTCCAGCATGGAGTATGGTGTCACGGCCCATGAGAAGAGAGGCGCGGGTTGTGTCCGGCAAGGCAAGTGGTGACGTCCAGCAATTTGCTGCCACGGCCTGCACACATTCACGTCCAGCGTTGGAAAGGCAGCAGCACATCATGGCCCGGGCTGGTGTGCACAAGGGAGCAAACGTGGAAAGAGCACGCGGAGTAGGTCCATGGACATCGCGTAGCATCAGCAAGGGGGGTCCAGGGTCTTTTTAGAAGGAAGGGGATTTTCATTTTGGCTTAAATATGTAGCGGATTGAGAGGAGAAAGTGGTGGTGTCACAGTCTGGAGGAAGCACATCTTATTTTCTTTATTTAGAAGCACACTAGCGGTGATTTATGTTTATAGGCAGCACGCGGATTTTTATTTGGCAGCAGCACGCGGGATTTTTCTTTCTTTTAAATAGAAGCACATGGATATTGAGATGGAGGGTGTGTCATGGCCTTCGGTGCACATGGTCACGGCTAGAATAAAGTAGGAAGTTGGTGTGCACACAGGAGAGGCGCGCTGTCACGTCCAGCTTGGGTGCAAGGGGATTTTCTTTAATTGAAAAGAAAGCACATGCGGTGATGGATAAAAAATTGAAGACGGTGATTCATTGGAATTTAAGGGGCACACATGGTGATTGAATTTTGGTGAGCACGTTGTCCAGCATGCGTTATGACCACGAGGGGTCAGCTCCAAAGCTGCACGGTGCATTTCTGTTTTAGCCTAAAGCGTTGCATTTAATAGAATTGGATGCATTTTCTCTTTACTTATTGTATTCAAGTTGTTTACGGAATTGGTATTTTATTTCTTCTCGTTGCATTGTGCTTCTAAGCGTTGTCTTTAATTAATGGAAGATGCATTTCTGATTTAGCTATTGCTTTTCAAGTGAGTAAGGTAAGTTTTTCTTAATTTAGTTGTAATGTTAGTTTAAGTGTGTTAGGTTGGTCATTAGTCAAAATTACATTGTTTCTTTGAGATTTTTCGGACTATTCTTGTGTCGATTCTGCTCTGTCTGGCGTTCTATGAAATCTGAGTGTGTTCTTGCAATGGGTATACGCTTAGTTGCCCAATTGGTGATTGCATTTTCGCTTAGTCGATCAATCTGTATAGAACACATCAGATGGAATAGGTGTATTGTGTTCGCTTAGTTCGCGATTATGATAGCATGATTAACCTTCGCTTAGTCGGTTAGCTATGCTGGATTAGAGGTTAGAGTAGTTTATTCATGAGAATCTTGCACTTTAATTGTCATGTTGCTGCTCTGATTTGGCTCAATATTTAATTTGTTTGGTGCTTGCGATTAGGTATACGCTTAGTTGCCTAATCAGTGTTTAATATTCGCTTAGTTGATTAGACTGTATGGTGCAGAACTGATTCAATTTGTGCATTTCATTCGCTTAGTTTGCAATTTTGAAGACCGAATTAGCCTTCGCTTAGTTCGGTAATTTGTATTGGATTTGGATTAGAGTAGTGTGTAGCTGTTGTTAATCTGTGATTGGAAGCATATATAATTGAGTTAATGACCAACCATTTTACTTCTGTGTTAAGATCAGTGTTTATATTTGTGTTTTAATTTAGTTCATTTGCTTTCACAAAACTCTTCACAAACCCCTCCTCCCACTACATGTTTGACCTAATTCTCGAACCACATTTGGTCCTTGAGAGACGGTGATGCGGCTGTCGCGGCCCATCAAATTTGATGTGCATTAAAGAATGCAGTACAGTGCTAGGAAGTGACTCCTAGGTCGTCTCTCAAGGACCAAATGTGGTTCGTGGCTTAGGTCAAAGACGAAGTGGGGGGGTTTGTGAAAGAGTTTGTGAATGCAAATGAACTAAATTAAAACACGAATATAAACACAAATGTAAATAGAGAATTAAAACAGTTGATCACTAAAGTTAACATTACAACTAAATTAAATGAAAGCACTAAAATAAAACATTCAATGTCAAAGTGCGTGAACTAAGTGCAATGCAATAAATAAAAGAAAAAAAAAAACTCATTCAATGCTCTTAAATTAAATTGCAATATTGAGCTAACACATTAAATACACATTGGAATAAAGTATGGAAATTGTAAAACAAAATCACCACCGATTCAAGGATCAACACAATGTAAAGAGAAAACCTTTGGAACTTTCTTTCCCTCCCTGGACATAACCGAATGCCTATTCTAATTGAATAAAAATTTCACCCGTGTGCTGGAATAAAATCAATCACCATCTCCCCTTAGCAGCGTTCCAGAATTACTCCACGTGTGACCTCTCACAAGTCGTGGCAGCATGTTCTTCCCAGCTAAAAACAAATCTAAGCTACCAATAATAAAGCACCATCCACAGCGTGCACACCTTTTCTCCATCCGTGAGTTGTGTGCTAGCTTCCAGCAAAATGAATCAACATTTCTAAAATAAAATTATCATCCAGACATATCTAAAAGAAGGCAAAGTTATCAATCCGCTTCATTCTCAAAAAGAAAAGATGTCCCCCTGTAACAGTGTTACCTCTCAAAATGAAAAGCACTATATTTAAAATAAAAAAAAAGATCTCAAATGTTGTTCCGAAAATGAAAGGGGCGGAAAGAAATGCAACCAAATGAAAATGAAAAGGGAAATGAAAAATCAACGAAAAGAAATCAACGCTCTCTTCATTCATGCCATTGAAAACCGTGTTCCAAAAACCAAGAGCAGAATGAGAGAAAAAGAAACTATTAACGGGGTGGCGGCTGGACTGCACCAAAGTAAAAATCACTCGTCCAACCCCCTCTCTCTTAAATGTTCCCTTCCTTATATATAGTGGCTGCTGTACCTCCATTCTCGGTTGGATGTTGGAAACCTTTCTTTTCGGTACCCTTTTTCTTCAAGCCAAAATCCCTGCTGGATGCGTGATGAATGAAGCCAAGACTATGCTATCTGCTGTTGTGCTGGACCGAGAATTGTGTGCTGCACCTCCTTCAAAAATGTTGGGCCGTGGACTGCCTCTAGACGCTCCAATATGTGCGTATGGGCTGGGTGTGCTGCTGCTGCTGTCCACGTGTGCAAGCTGGACTTTCTTCTTGAAGCAAGGTGACTCCTCTCCTACGTATTGCTGGCAGGCCGTGACACCTCCCAAGCTGCTGGATCTCCAAATGAAAGCCACTTCCTCTGCTGGATTCAACCCCCCCGTGGACCAGCTACTGCACCTCCTAATTAATTTGTCCGTGGGCCCCTTGTGCCAAGCTGCTTACCGTCACCCCATCTTCTCCATGAAATGAATCAACCTTCTTCCTTTAATCACATTGTGCTTCCTGGATGCATGCCTCTCCTTGGATGTGTGCTAAAGCTGCTTGCTGGACCGTGGGCGTGGAGTGTGCTGGACCAGCTTCTTCTTTTGCCACCCATGCTGCTAGATGCGTGCTGGACCAGGGTTGATGGACGGGAGCTGTTTGGATGCTGGGCCCGGTTTCTCGTTGCTGCTGTGTGCTTCTGTGTGAAGCTGGATGTGAAGCCCAACATCCATCCGCTCTCTTCTCCACGTGTGCACACCACTTTCTTTCTCATGCTTGATCGTATGAAAATAAATGGCTGCAGCTCTTCACGTGTTGGACCAGCATGGGGTCTTTTGCGTGGACGTGCGCTTGGACGTGAATTGATTAATTCTCCATGGTGTGCGTATGGGCTGCTATGTGCTATTTGCTTCGAGCACTCTACATCGTGTGCACCTCCCAAAGAAACTCCCGGACATGTGATTCAATGTGGGTTGTTGTTGGATGTAATAATTGAAGCCTGTGCTTGCTAGACGCACCCCCTTTTTCAATTGAAGCACCCCTTTCTCAAAGGGCCAAAGAGTAGAATCACCATAGTGTCCTCTTTCTTGTGCACACTTCTTTTATGAAGAGTCTTGAATTAAGTGACAACCTTCCAAATGTCCCAAATATTATCCAACAATTTCCCTTGCAATTAATAATGCAAATAATTAGCTTCGGATAATTCAAATTAATTAAAATAACAATTTCTGATCAAATTAAGCACAATTAGCAAAAATGGGAAAATACTGGACATTCAAGCATAATTCACTGATTAAATCTAGTACAATAAGCTAAGTGAAATCGAGAAAATATTGACTCATCAGACGGTCCAGAAGTCATTTCCTAGTCTATACTGCATTCTTAATGCACATCAAATTTGTATGGGCCGCGACAACCCATCATGCAGTCACAGGAATTTTAATCCCCAATTTTCTGAAAATTTCTTCAAAACACCCTAATTGCATCTCTTTTTCTTTTCTTGAACACCTTTTAGGGTGATGAAGATTTTTCTAAATTTTTTCTTTTTTTCTCTCACCCTTTTCTTTTTCTTTTCTCATTTCTTTTTCAACTTTTTCTTTTTCTTTTCTCTTTTTTTTTCTTCTCTCTCTTTTAACTCAACTTTTTCTTTTCTCTCTTTTTCTTTTCTCTCTTTTTCTTTCTCTTTCTCCCTCTCATTTTCTATGCTCACAATAACCTTGAATTCTTCCTTGGGGTTAACTTCAGTATTAGCCCCAAAACTGTTGATAGGTATCTCTTCCAACTTCTTGGCTATTTGACCAACCTGCATCTGTAGATTCCTTATAGCAGCTTCAGTGTTTTTCTAGGTGGAAAGAGTTGCCTGCATGAACTATTGGAGAGTCTCCTCAATCTTTGTAGTTCTGTCAGCTAGAGAGGGTTGTTATTGCCACTGTTGTTATTACTACTGTGGTGGTCTATTGAATTTTCCACCAGTTTGCCCAAACTGACTTTGTCTCATGCTAGGATGAGATTTTCACCCTTGATTGTGATTGTTGGAATGAAACTGGTTGCCCATGTAATTAACTTCTTCATTGAGATTCTTAGGCACAACACATTGACCATTAATATGATCACCACCACATAGTTCACAAATTTGCTGTTGAACCTATAAGACATTCTGGCACTCCTTTGGTGGCTGAGAAAGCTTCTTTGTCAAGACTTCTAGTTGTTGAGTTATAATCTTATTTTGAGCAAGCAAGGCATCATAAGACTGTAACTGGTCCAAGCCCACATGGCCAGCACTCAGCGCCCCAAAACGACACTCAACGATAGTTGTGGCACTGAAATGACGCATGACCGTTCGGCTTCACTTTTGACTGATCAGTCTTATCTTGACCGTTCGGCATGTCTTCTACCACTTCATTAAGCTTCTCCTCTCACAAACCGTTCGGTTTGTTTATGTTTTTCTGAAGCCATTTGGTCCTCAGTTACACCGTTCGACAGTTATCTTTCTTGCTCACATCATTCGGCCTAAATCCACCACCTTCACATCGTTCGGTCTCTGTTATGAACCGTTCAGTCTCTGTCTTCTCCTCTATCTGACCGTTCGGTTAGTCTTAGTGACCGTTCGATTAGTCTTAGTAACCGTTCGACTTGGGTTCTTAACCGTTCGGTTTGGATTCTCCCACATCCTACCGTTTGGTCTGGTACTGTTTCTGTCCTTTCTGGGTTCCAACTCCTTGGTACTTTTGCTCTTCTTCCAAATCATATCAATAACCTACAAAATTAAGGGAATTTAATGATAAAATCATTAAGTATATCCTCTACTCACTTATTCACAAAACTAAAGCAAAAACATGAGTTCAAGCAATCTTCCAAGTCAAAAAGGGTGTGTTTAGTATCAAAATTAAGTATAAAAGTAACGGTTTTTCAACCGTTATCACAACCCCAAACTTGAAACTTTGCTTGTCCTCAAGCAAAACAAAACTTTGCTTAAATATCATAGTCAAACTACAATGGTCTAGTACACCAAAATATATTTTTATCTTGAACAAGTAAATCACTCATCACAAAAAGATTAGTCAAGATATAATGATGCTTTATACAATCAAGCTTCATCTATGGTGCTCACATAATCAAGACATACACAACAGATGCAAACCTCATGATTAATCAACAACCAAGCAAGAATATTATCATAAAGTTCATGGAACTATTCCTCACCGAAGATAGTGTTTCACTCAAGCACTCAAAAGTGTTTCACTCAAGCACTCAAAAGTGTTTCAGTCAACTCAATGGTGTATAGTGAGATGACACTCTTACACTCTACCGTCACAATTTTACATGAATCAACTTTGTCTTTCATTTAACCACATATCAAACAGAATCACAAGCAAGTTATCATCACAAGGACTTTTCAAGGCTTGTCTTGAGGCCGGGCTAAGAAGAAAATTGGTTTTTTCTAGACAACAAAATCCTTGAGTTAAGAGAGTGCACAAATCATTTATTCACATTAACAATAATCTTTCTTTCTCCTTTTATGTGAGAAACCAAATCTTCAACTTATTCCCAACTTTCCTTTCATTGAGCTCAAACTTTTCTTTTCTTTCTTTTCTTTTCTTTTCTTTTTCTTTTGCTTTTTGCTTTTGCTCAATGCTCTTTGATAAAGTTCTTTCCGATTTCTCACCACCTCAAACTTGAACCATTCTCCATTACCACAAAACATATTGTACTTAACTCAAGGTAAGGATTTCAAACAGGGCTTTTCCAGTTTTCAAATTTAGGCTCAAGGTGAAAAGGTTAGAGAAAACATTGATCTTTATTGGGTTCACCTATAAACATTGGCTCTAAGGGAGAAGAAAAACATGGCCTTGATCATTTGTAACAAGTAAGCGAGTGGTTCACTCATAGAAAATTAGGCAAAATCAATCATGCTTCCAAAGCAATAGCAAGCAATCAATCAAAAACTCTGGAGCCTAATCTCTCACAGGTTAACTCAAGTTCCACAATTTGATAAACATCCTGCCCAGCATATTAATCACAATTGAAATCATCCATCTGTTTTTAACAATACTATGAGCAACCACCATCTATGCTAAAAAATCCTCAACAATCATTAACTCAACATGCATCATAGAACAACAGAGCAAACACAAGAATATTACTCATCGTAAAACACAGTTTATCACATCATACCAAACCATTGCACACAACTCATTAAACCAAGTACATAAGCAAAAATTAAAATAAAACAAAATTCAAATAAAATAAAGCAAAAACATAAAAATCCTGATCTAGCAGCATTCATAAGTAGATGCTGTCAGTAACATCCATCAGTAGATGTCTAGTAGCACAGTATCCATCAGTAGATGCTCTCTCATCTGAATCTTCCAACATCCATCAGTAGATGCGAATCCTTCTCATTAGAATCCATCAGTAGATGCTAATCTTTCTCATCTTCATCGGCATCCATCAATAAACGCCTTTAGTAGCATCCATCAGTAGACGCTTAATCACATAGCATCCATCAGTAGATGCTATCAGTCATGATCCTTATCATAACAAAATCCATCAGTAGATGTTGTCATTTGAGTCCTCGTTGCATCCATCAGGTGATGTTGTCCAACATCTATTAATAGATGCTGTCATCTGCAAAGCAAAATCAAATTTAAAAGAAAAAGTCAGAAATTGGGTTCCTTTAATGTTGGTGTTCCTTTTGCTTTCATCACACCAACTTATCTGCAACATCTTCCTATTCACCATCTCATTACCCTCCTTAAATAAAGAGCCTCAATCTCAACAACTTTCCATTCTCTTTGATATCTTTAACTACTTCATGCATAGAGTCTTGGTGAACATGGCACTTGAAGGCTGTCGCTCAACGCCCTTAATGGGGCGCCTAGGCGCGCCCTACGACCTTCTTCAACCTTCTTCTCTTGATGATCTTGTGCTCCTAGTACAAATTTTCGAATTTTATCCAGCAAACACTAAAGAACACTACACTAGAGCCCCCAATTAGCACAAATAGGTAGAAAAGATAAAAAGATTAAAAAAAATAAAAAGATAAAAAGATGGAAAGATAAAAAGATAAAAAGATAAAAAGATAAAAAGATGAAAAGATGAAAAGATGAAAAAATTAAAAGATAAAAAGATAAAAAGATAAAAAGATAAAAAGATAAAAAGATAAAAAGATAAAAAGATAAAAAGATAAAAAGATAAAAAGATAAAAAGATAAAAAGATAAAAAGATAAAAAGATAAAAAGATAAAAAGATAAAAAGATAAAAAGATAAAAAGATAAAAAGATAAAAAGATAAAAAGATAAAAAGATAAAAAGATAAAAAGATAAAAAGATAAAAAGATAAAAAGATAAAAAGATAAAAAGATAAAAAGATAAAAAGATAAAAAGATAAAAAGATAAAAAGTTAAAAAGATAAAAAGATAAAAAGATAAAAAGATAAAAAGATAAAAAGATAAAAAGATAAGATAAAGTCTAATCGGTTAAGAATCACACAAATAGAATAGTTATACCACGAGTCCCCGACAACGACGCCAAAAACTTGTTAACATTTCGGCAAGTGTACCGAATCGTATCAAGTAATAATAAATGTTAAGACCAAGTATTGATTAAATAAGACTTGTAAACGAACTTGTTGTGTTTATATTACGGAAAAGTAAACATGAATGCAAGTGTTGATCAATTGGATTGCAAGATGCAAAAGTGATTGATGTAAAATATGGAATGATTATGTTGTTGGGGTTTCCGACTTATCCTATCCACTCTCATGTATTTATGAATTCATCTTTCTTCATTAATGTTAATGCCATTTTCTAATTTACCTTAAACCCGATATCTCGGTGAAGAAAGCCTAATTCTAATTACTAGTTTACAATATCTTATCTTCCTAGCAATTAGTCATGCATTACATTCGCACAGAAGCTTAAAGGCAACCGATCCTATTATTCCTATGTCTAGGTAATATTGCTTTCGGGAGAATTTTCCGATTTCTAGATTTCCTCATATTTGTCCATAGTGACAAAAAATCAATAATCATGCAATTGAATGAGTTAAACAAAGCATGCATAGAGTATAGAGGAAAAACCCTAACAATTAATGAAGTAAATCATATATAATCAAGAATCAATTCAATACATGAGAGTTTCAAAGGATTACATTGTTTCCCCAACAACAATGAAGGTTTAGTTCACCATAGACATGGTGAAACTAGATGAAATAATGGAAAGAATGAAAGATAGAACCCTAAAAGTTGAAGATCGAAGCTTCCGCAACCAAAATCCGCCTCCAAGGGGTGAAAGGAGTGTAATTTTGCCTCTTTCTGTCCAAAGATCACAATCCTAGGTCGACAAATGATAACAGTTGAAAAACTGTTATTTTCATGCTTAAAATTGATACTAAAAGCAACCTTAAACACTTAGAAACTAGCTTGAAATCATGCTTTATTTATATTTTTGGAAATAAGAGAGTTGGACAGGTTTATACTTGATTTCAGTGTTTTATGCAGGTTTTAAGGTAAATATGATGAAAGAAGTGAAGAAGGATAGAGATGGAATCAGAAAAGAACTCAAAAAGTGCAAAAGAAGAGAAGCCGCAAGTACCGCTCATCGCTAGTTTACCGTTGAGCGGCACTAATGAACACCCGTTCGCTCCGTTGAGGGGTGAAAGTGTAGGTGAGGGGAAGTATTCAACACACGCACTTACCGTTGAGCGACATTATTTTGGGCTTAGGCCCACTTTTCTGTAATATTTCGAATAGTATATAAGCTTTAGGACTTCCTAGGGTTTGTATCTTTGGCAGAGTACGAAGCAAACAATCACCTTTCCACCCCTTGGAGGAAGATCTTGGATGCTAAGGCTACCTACTCAACCTTCTAGGGTTCTATCTTTCACTCTTTCATTGTATTTCATCTAGTTTCACCATGAATATGGTGAACTAAACTCTTCTTGTTGTTGAGGAATCAATGTAATCTTTTGAAGCTCTCATATATGGAATTTGTGTTTAAACATCTTCTTTGAGATACATGTTTTCTTTCATCATTAGTTAGGGTTTTTCCTCTTTGCTCAAAGCATGCATTGTTTAACTCATTCGATGTCATGATTATTGATTTTGTCGATATGGGAACATACGGGAAAACCTAGATCCAGGGAAATTCTCCCGATAGCATATTGCCTAGACATAGGGATATGAGGGTTGGTTGCCTTTAAGCTTTTGTGCTTCAGAATTAATTATTAGGGATGCTAGGAATTGTATGAACTCGTAATTAAGGATAGGCTTTCTTGCAAGGTGATAACAGTTGAAAAACTGTTATTTTCATGCTTAAATTGATACTAAAAGCAACCTTTAACACTTAGAAACTAGCTTGAAATCATGCTTTTATTCATATTTTCAGAAATAAGAGAGCTGGACAGGTTTATGCTTGATTTCAGTGTTTTTGTGCAGGTTTTAAGGTGAATTTGGTGAAAGAAGTGAAGAAGGAGAGAGATGGAATCAGAAAAGACATCAGAAAGTGCAAAAGGAGAAGCCGCAACTGCCGCTCAGCGGCAGTTTACCGCTCAGCGGCACTCAGGAGTTCACGTTGGAACCGCTGAGGGGCAAAATGGCCGCTGAGGGGAAGAAACTACTCACGCACTTACCGCTGAGCGGCACTTTACCGCTGAGCGGCACACTTATGGGCTTGGGCCTAGATTTTCTGTAATTTTAGAATAGTATATAAGCTTTAGGACGTCCTAAGGTTTGTATCTTTGGCAGAAACGAAGCAAACACTCTCTCTTCCACCCCTTTGAAGGAGGATCTTGGATGTTCAGGCTACCTCTTCACCTTTCTAGGGTTTTATCCTTCATTCTTTCATTATTGTTCATCTAGGTTCACCATGAATATGGTGAACTAAACCTTGTATGTTTGTTGGGGAATCAATGTAATCTTTTGAAGCTCTCATATATGGAATTTGTGCTTGCATCTTAATCTAAGACTTATGCTTTCTTTCATCATTAGTTAGGGTTTTTCCTCTTTGCTCAAAGCTTGCTTTGTTTAACTCATTCAATGCATGATTATTGGTTTTGTCAATACGGGAACGTACGGGGAAGTCTAGATCCGGGGAATTTCTCCCAATAGTATATTGGTTGCCTTAAGCTCCTGTGCTAAAAAAACTAATTATTAGGAATGCTAGGAATCGTATGAACTCGTAATTAGGGAGAAGCCTTCTTGAAAGGTAATTTAGAGAGTGGCATTAACAATGATGACTTGAATGTTGAATTCCTAAAATATATGAGAGTGGATAAGATGAAATTGACCCCCAACAACATATTCATCAATATATTTCATTGAAAGTGCTTGTCTTTTGTTTTTGCCATTGATCAACCTCATGCATACATGTTTATTTTCGTCTTTTGCATAGTAAAATCCAATTATTTCGTTCTTAAGTCTTAGCTAATCAACTAATCACATAACTAAACAAGGCCGTGAGTCCTTTGGGAAAACGATACTTGGTCTTACCGAGTTTATTACTTGAAACGATTCGGTCATACTTGCCGATTGTTAAACAAGTTTGTGACATCATATTTTGGTGATCATAAATTTGTGCATCAAGTTTTTGGTGTCGTTGCCGGGGACTCTGGTTTAACTAGTTCATTTGTGTGATTATTGGTTATCTTTGACTTTAATTTTGAATTTCTGTTTTTATTTTTTTGTTTTTATTTTTTCGGTTTTTATTTTATTTTATTTTATTTTATTTTATTTTATTTTATTTTATTTTATTTTCTGTTTTTATTTTTCTGTTTTTATTTCCTATCTTCTTATCTTTTCAATTATATCCTTTGATTTTTTTTATCTATCTTCTCCATCTTTTTGTGCTAACGAATATTTTTAGAGTTTTGTGCCTAATGTTTGTAGGATGCAATTTGGACAAGAATTTAACTATATGGGCACTCAATTCTACTAAGGTAATTTCAACCACTGGTGGGACCTCACTCAAGCATGGATAATGATCAATTTTGGCAAGCTGTCAAACAATTTAAGAATTTGATAGGCCGCCACCACAACAATGGCAGCAACAATCCTCTCTATCAGAAAGTTTAGATGACACCCTTCAACGATTTTTGAAAAATTCCGATTCTACTCAGAAAAGCATTGAAGAATCATGTAAAAGGATGGAGATGCACCTTCGTTTCATTAGTCAGAAATTGAATGTTAAGGTTAATACTGAAGTTAACCTTAAGGAGGAAGGTCAATCCATTGTCACTGGAAGTGACAAGACTTTTACTGAAGAAAAAATAGAGAGAGATGAGGAAAAGATAGAGAGAAAAGAAAAAGAAGAGTTGAGTGGGAAAGATAAAGATGAAGAAAAAGAAAAAGAAGTGGTTGAGAGAGAAGAGAGAAAGAAAATTTGTGTGAAAATAAAGAAGATGAGAAGAAAAAGAGAAGGGAAGAAAAAAATAAAAGAAAAGAAAAAGAGAAAATTTGGGGAGAGGAAGCGTAAGAAAAAGAAGATGAGAGGAAAGAAGAAGGAATCATATGAAAAACCCCATCCTCATCTAAAGAAGAATCGTAGGAAGGAAAAGAAATTTAAGTGCTTTATGGAAATCTTCAAGAAATTGGAGATTAAAGTTCCTATGATTGAGACACTGCAACAGGTTCCTGGTTTGATCAAATTTCTGAAGAAGTTCAGTAGAAAAAAGAAAAAGAAGATGGAACATGAGCTTTACTGGGTCAAGCTAATGACGTTAAAAGAGCGCTTGCTGGGAGGCAACCCAGTTGATTAATTGTTTTTGTTGGTTTCATTTTAGTTGCATAATAGGGTTTTGCATAAGTATCTTAAGCATTGAATTGCAGGTAACCAATGAGGGGCACGTCTAGGAGGCACGTAGGTTAAGAAAAGAAGGAGAAGAGCACATTACGAAAGTGCCGCTGAGCGGTAATTTACCGCTGAGCGGTTGATAACGGTTGAAAAATCGTTATTTTTATGCTTAAATTTGATACCAAAAGCAACCTTTAAGACTTAGAAACTAGCTTGAACTCATATTTTTGCTTTAGTTTTGAGAATAAGAGAGTTGAAAGTGAATTTAATGGTTTTGTGCAAGATTCCCTTGATTTTGTAGGCTAATTGAATGATTTGAAAGAAGAATTGAAATACCGAATGATTGGAGTGCTGAAAAGTCAACCAGAAACCAGAAAAGTCAACCAGTCAACCAGAAAAGTCAACCAGTCAACCAGAAAAGTCAACCAGTCAACCAGAATGCTGAAAAACCAACCAGAACGCAGAAAAAGTCTGACCGAGTGGCGCTGAGCGGAAAAATACCGCTGAGCGGCACTTTTCGGGTGCCGAAATCACCGTTGAGGGGCAAAACAGCAGCTGGGGGGCAAAATGGATCATGCGCTAGTACCGCTCAGCGGTAAAATACCGCTCAGCGCCATTCTAAGTGTGCTTGGACCGGTTTTCTTTTGTCTTTATGGGCTTGGACTTGTTTTATGTTATTTTTATGCCCTACTTAAGGACTTGCACGTCCTAGGGCTTGTATCTTTGGCTGGGAGGAAGCAGAAACACACTTTTCACCCCTTGGGGGTAGATTGGGAGATGGTGACGGCTCTCCTCTTCTCTTTCTAGGGTTTTTCTATCTCTTTCATTCTTTCATTATTGTTCATCTAGTTTCACCATGAATATGGTGAACTAAACCTTGTATGTTTGCTGGGGAATCAATGTAATCTTTTGAAGCTCTCATATATGGAATTTGTGTTTACATCTCAATGTAATCTTTGACTTGAATTTTGAATTTTGAATTTTGAATTTCTGTTTTTATTTTATTTGATTTGATTTTATTTTATTTTTTTTTATTTTGATTTGATTTGATTTGATTTGATTTGATTTGATTTTATTTTATTTTATTTTATTTTATTTTATTTTATTTTATTTTATTTTCTGTTTTTATTTTTCAGTTATTATTTTATTTTGTTTTATTTTTTTGTTTTTTATTTTCTGTTTTTTGTTTTTATTTTTTATTTTTTATTTTTATTTTTCTTTTGTTTTCTGTTTTTATTTTTTCGTTTTTTGTTTTTATTTTTTCGTTTTCTGTTTTCTGTTTTTATTTTTTTCTGTTTTCTGTTTTCATTTTTCTATTTTATGTTTCTATCTTCTATCTTGCTATCTTTTATCTTCTTATCATTTATTCTTTGTATCTTCTCTATCTTTTTGTGCTAACAAATATTTTCTAGAGTTTTGTGCCTAATGCTTGCAGGATGCAATTCGGTCAAGAATTTGACTATATGGGCACTCAATTCTTCCAAGGTCAACAAAGAAAGCAAGAGATCTCATCTTTCAGGCAAGGCATGGAGGAATCACTAGGTCATGCATGGGACATATATAAAAGCCTATTAAGAAAGACTCTCACGCATGGATTTGACGAAGTGGAAGTAGTCCTAATCTTCCTTGGAGGTCTTGGTTCACAAATCAAGATGATGCTTGACGCCTCAGCTGGAGGAAATATCAAATGGAAAACTCCAGAGGAAGCTACAGAAATCATTGAAAATATGGCTACAAGTGATAATGAACTAAACAGTGAAAGAGGAGCTCCTATTCAACAAAAAGGAGTTCTACAGTTACAAACCAATGATGCCTTGCTTGCACAGAACAAGATACTAACTCAACAATTGGAGAATCTCACAAAGATACTTGCCCAACTACCAAAAGAGTTAAAGACTGTTGCACAGGTTCAACCACAGATGTGTGAATTATGTGGTGGTGACCATATAAATGGTCAATGCGCCTTTCTAGTGGAAGCTTTAGAGGATATTAACTTCATGGCCAATCAATTTCCATACTGTCAGGGGAACTTCAATCAAGGGTGGAAACCACACCCAAGTATTGGTCAAGGACAAAGTAGGCAAGTTGGACAATCAGGGCCATTTCACAAGCAACAACAGCAACAACCAACCTTATGGAAACAAATGTCTACACTTAATGAAAGATCAACAAGGTTGGAAGAAACTCTTCAACAATTCATACAGAAAACTGAATCTTCTCAAAGGAGCACTGAAGCCGTTATTAAGAACTTGGAGATTCAAATGGTTCAGATTACCAAGCAATTGGAAGAAAGGCCTGACAAAAATTTTGGGGCTAATACTGAGGTTAACCCCAGGGAAGAGTGTGAAGTGCTAGTGAGTGTAAATGTTGAAAAAGTTGAGTTGGAAATTTGTGTGAAGATTGAGAAAGTGAGTAGAAAAAGAAAAGAAAAAAAGAAAGTGAGAGAAAAGAAAAAGAGGACGAGAGAAAAAAAGAAAGAATCATATGAAAAACCTCTTCCTCATCCAAAGAAGTATCGTAGGAAGAAAAAAAAATTTAAGTGCCTCATGGAAATCTTCAAGAAATTGGAGATTAAAGTTCCTATGATTAAGACATTGCAACAGGTTCCTGGTTTGATCAAATTTCTTAAGAAGTTCAGTAGAAAGAAGAAAAAGAAGATGGAACATGAGCTTTATTGGGTCAAGCTAGTGACGTTAAAAGAGCGCTTGCTGGGAGGCAACCCAGTGATTTAAGAACTTTTAATTTTTGGTTTGGTGATGTAATTTTGAACTTTTGGGTATTTTTGTTTTTGTTATAAGTTTGTTACAGGGTTTACATCTACTGATGGATGTTAGGTGATGCACAAATTTATGATCACCAAAATATGATGTCACAAACTTGTTTTACAATCGGCAAGTATGACCGAATCGTTTCAAGTAATAAACTTGGTAAGACCAAGTATCGTTCTCCCAAAGGACTCACGGCCTAGTTTAGTTATGTGATTCGTTGATTAGCTAAGACTTAAGAACAAAATAATTGGATTATACTATGCAAAAGACGAAAATAAACATGTATGCATGAGGTTGATCAATGGCTAAAACAAAAGACAAGCACTTTCAATGAAATATATTGATGAATATGTTGTTGGGGGTCAATTTCATCTTATCCACTCTCATATATTTTAGGAATTCAACATTCAAGTCATCATTGTTAATGCCACTCTCTAAATTACCTTTCAAGAAGGCTTCTCCCTAATTACGAGTTCATACGATTCCTAGCATTCCTAATAATTAGTTTTTTTAGCACAGGAGCTTAAGGCAACCAATATACTATTGGGAGAAATTCCCCGGATCTAGACTTCCCTGTACGTTCCCGTATCGACAAAACCAATAATCATGCATTGAATGAGTTAAACAAAGCAAGTATTGAGCAAAGAGGAAAAACCCTAACTAATGATGAAAGAAAGCATAAGTCTTAGATTAAGATGCAAGCATAAATTCCATATATGAGAGCTTCAAAAGATTACATTGATTCCCCAACAAACATACAAGGTTTAGTTCACCATATTCATGGTGAACCTAGATGAACAATAATGAAAAAATGAAGGATAAAACCCTAGAAAGGTGAAGAGGTAGCCTGAGCATCCAAGATGCTCCTTCAAAGGGGTGGAAGAGAGAGTGTTTGCTTCGTTTCTGCCAAAGATACAAACCCTAGGACGTCCTAAAGCTTATATACTATTCTAAAATTACAGAAAATCTAGGTCCAAGCCCATAAGTGTGCCGCTCAGCGGTAAAGTGCCGCTCAGCGGTAAGTGCGTGAGTAGTTTCTTCCCCTCAGCGGCTATTTTGCCCCTCAGCGGTTCCAACGTGAACTCCTGAGTGCCGCTCAGCGGTAAATGATGAGTCAATATTTTCTCAATTTCACTTAGCTTATTTCACCGAATTTAATCAGGGAATTGTGCTTAAATGTCCAGTATTTTCCCATTTTCCTTAATTGTGCTTAATTTGATCGGAAATTCAAATTTTAATTAATTTGAATTATTTGAGCTAATTATTTGCATTATTAATTGTAGGGAAATTTTTGGAAATATAATTTTGGAACATTTGGAGGGTTGTCACATAATTCAAGCTCTCCACAAAAGAAGTGTGGAGAAGAAAAATGAGAGTGACATCAAGAAAAGCATTTGGCATTCAAAAAGGAGCTTCAAAAAAGCAATATGTTACGGCCCCCATGGACAATTTATTTCGGCAATATACATGGGAATAAAAGTGGGAGCCGCACCACACTTACTCTTGCTTGCTGGAACGTAATATTTTAATGAACAGAGAAAGAAGCCATTAAATTGAGAGCTGCACACGGTCCAGAAAAAAATAGAGGGGTGCGTGGAGAGAATGGAGGGTGCACATGGAGATGGGCCGAAATTAAGAGCACATGCTGGAATCAATTTTGGAGCTGCATGGAGTGAGTTTCCAGAGTGGTGTGTGCATAGAGAGAAAAGGCTCAACTGCAGCCACGGAAGGGTGCTACGTCCAGAAGGCAACACAGCCCAGCAGCTTGGCAGAAGAAAGTTCACGGTCCAGCTGCCACTTCAAGCTTCCAGCACACTTGGACACCATTCCAGCGGAGCATGAAAGAGGGGTGACATCCAGAAGCGGTCCAGTGTTGAATGGAGAGGTGCACACGGGAATCCAATTCACGCGGACAGCAGCAGGCTTGGAAGCTCTCGGTTTTTCCAGCTTGAGCAAGGAACTTCACGTGGCATCCAGCACGGGCTACGAACGTGGGGGGTGCATCCAGTGAATCCAGCAAGCAACTGCACACGGTCCAGAGGAGGCAGCAGGTTGAAGCATTTAGAGGAGAGAGCTCCAGCAGTGTGTGTGTCTGGGCTTAGGGCTGGATAGTCCAGGAGCGTCAGCCGCCACCCTTTTCTTTTCTGCATTTTCACCTTTGAACATTGGGGGGGACATACTTTTAGCTATGGAGGGCTACGGCTAGAGGGAGAGTGAGAGAAAGAGCTCCAGCCACACTTGCTTAGTTCCGTTTTTGGTGATTGAAAGCGTGGACAGTGATTTCATTTGGTGCAGCGGTGCAGCTTTATGGGGGTTTTGTTTCTTTTAAAGGAATGAATGGGGTGCACGGTGATTTGATTTGGTGGAGGAAATGGTGAAGGAGCTGGAATGCAGGGGAGGCGTGATGGCTGTTATGTCCAGCGAGAGAAAGCTTCAAAGTTTGGTTTACTGTTCACGTGTTGCTTTTAGTGCTATTTCGATGTGCATTTCATTGTTTCACTTTTTAGATTAATCAGTGCATTTAAATATTAGATGTGCTGTGAAGCTTACTACTTCATTTTATTTTTATTATTCACGCGCTTTTAAATTTATTATTTCAGTGAAGAAATGGAGTTGTGCACGGTGCCTTTCATTAATTAGATTAAGATTGCATATTTTCTTTAATTCCAAGTTGCATTCGGCATTCGATGTTTTAGTTAAAGTATTGCATTTGAATAGCCCATTACGTGCTCATTATTTGCTGCATTTTAGTCAGTTCACTGTTTCCATTTACTTTAAATGCCTTCAATTATGTTCGATTGCGTTTAGTTTTCAATTTAATTTAAGTTCACGTGCTTTCACAAAACTTTCACAAAACCCCCCAGTACGTGTTTGATCTGAGACTGAACCAAAATTGGTCCTTGAGAGACGACCTAGGAGTCACTTCCTAGTCTATACTGCATTCTTTTATGCACAACTTTTGTTGGGAGGTGCGACCCTTTCATCAAAATGGCGCCGCTGCCGGGGACCAACGGTTCAGTCTTAGGTCTTTTTGTTGTGTTTGTGTGTGTTGTGTTTTGTCTTGTGTTGTAATGTGATGTGATGTGATGTGATGTGATGTGATGTGATGTGATGTTCTGTTTTGTGTGTGCGTGTTGCATGTATAAATGTGTTGTGTTTTATTTGTTTCGTGATTTTTAGTATTCTTCTTTCACCATGTCTACCTATTTTGATTATGTGAATACTGCTTATTCTGCCGATGCCTCTAGCTATGACTCTTATTCTGCATATTACTCTGATTGTAATTCTGCTGACTTTTATGCTGAGAATAATATGACCCATCCTCCAACTTCTGAGAGCTCTCTTTGGGAGCCGGTTCCACCTAATGAGGATGGTGATCATTTAGTTCTCACCACTGGACTAATGAATTTGTTGCCCAAGTTTTATGGTCTTGCAGATGAATGCCCACATGAACATTTGGATAGGCTTTATCGAATTTGCTCTTTAATGAAACTTCCAAATGTCCCGGACGATCTAGTTTTCTTAAGGGCATTCCCGCACTCATTAGAAAGAGCAGCAAAAGATTGGAAAGACTCTCTTCCTCCAGGATCCATTACCAGATGGGAAGATCTTGAGCATAAATTTCTGAGCAAATTCTCCCATGTGCAAGATGGATACGGTCTTGGATGGAATGACCCTACCTTGGGATGGTACAATGCTCCCAATTTTGAATCACCGTTCTAACCTCTAAAGAAAGAAAAGAAAAGTAGATTCCCCTGCTGCTGCAATAAAATTCGAATTCCATTCCTAGGTTGTAGCACCCCTTTCCAAGTGAATGAGTTCCCTTATCAATTTGCAACACAATAAATCCCAGAATGAAATTTAAATTCAGCTTGTGTAACCACTTGAATGCTATAGGTGAATAAGGAAATGTATCTACTGCCTTGAGATGCAACGCGTCAGCAAACTATAATAAAAAGAAAATGCAACGACGAATGAAATTTCAACACCAAGCAGCGGAAATAAAATTCCAAATCAGCTAAGGAAAGCACTTGAATTGCAAGATAAATCAATGCTAGAAAAATTGCAATGATGAGCTAATAAAATAAAGGTGCATTCCAGCTGAATAAGAAAAATAGAACAACATTCAAACTAATATAAGAAATGAAAACCCATTGCAGCGGGAATGACATTAAAAGAAGACACGTTAATCAATGAAATAAAACAAAATGAGTGAGCTAACATGTGGAGTATATAAATCCTTCTAGATCCAAGCGTGATCTAATAAAACCCAAACCGTGTGCACCGCTTAAGCAAATAAAAGAAATGAACTTCTAAATAACCAGCAAACTGAGAATGGGAGTGAACTGCTTGCGATTGAAAATCAAGTTACGTCTTCTTCCATGAGCAAAATGTAAAATGCATTTGTGTGCCCCCTGGATGATGGACCCCCCGTTAGGTCACACCCCTTTCTACTGTGGCGGCTGGTTTATTTCAACGTGTGCCTGCTGGACTTGTGGACGTGGCATGGCTTCTGCTGGGTAATGAAGAAATATGTGGCTGCATCTCATGTGGGTTGCGTGGCGTGTGCACCTCCATTGCCTTCCTACACCCCTGCAAGCTTGCGGATGAAAACTGGACTGCTGGAATCAAGACGCTGCTTTGCAGGACGCTCACTTTTGGACCGCGGGTGCCGTTTGCCATGTGCTTCTTTTCTTTTGCTGGCTGCACCTCCAAATTGCTCATGGGCTGCACCTCCGTGAGCTCCTTCTCCATGTGCACCCCTATAATTTAAATCCACACCTCCTCTCTCATTTTATTTTAAAACATAATTGATGTGGTATTTCTTTTCACCTCCAAATGTCCCAAATATTATCCAGCAATTTCCCTACAATTAATAATGCAAATAATTAGCTCAAATAATTCAAATTAATTAAAATAAGAATTTTTGGTCAAATTAAGCACAATTATCAAAAACGGGAAAATACCGGACAATTAAGCACAATTTCCCGATTAAATTCGGTACAATAAACTAAGTGAAGTGAATAAAATATTGACTCATCAGTAAACTACCGCTAAGCGGCAGTTGCGGCTTCTCCTTTTGCACTTTTTGATGTCTTTTCTGATTCCATCTCTCTCCTTCTTCACTTCTTTCACCAAATTCACCTTAAAACCTGCACAAAAACACTGAAATCAAGCATAAACCTGTCCAGCTCTCTTATTTATGAAAATATGACTAAATGCATGATTTCAAGCTAGTCTCTAAGTGTTAAAGGTTGCTTTTAATATCAATTTAAGCATGAAAATAACAGTTTTTCAACTGTTATCATTAGGCGGAAGAGTATCTACTGAAGGATATTATGTTTGTATACACCTACTGATGGGTGTTGGAAAGAAAGATTTGCATCTACTGAAGGGTGCTGGAGGATTTTGGGTCAGGCTCGTGATGTTAAACAAGCGCTACCTGGGAGGCAACCTAGTTGATTGATTTTATCTGTATTGTTTGTTTTGATTCTGCTTTTGTTGCATGATAGGGATTGAATGTTTGAGTGATTTGAGAAATTAATTACAGGGAGCAAGTTAGGGGCATGAGTAGAAGGCACCTAGGGTAAGCTAGGAAGAAGAAAAGCACAACACGAAAGTGCCGCTGAGCGGTGGTATCGTAAAAGGGGCTTAGATTCTTCTCTGCACACACACTTCTAAACATTTTTCCAAAGGTTCTCTACATTTTTCCTTTCATTCCTCTTTAGAAAATCTCCCTTCCACTCACTTTCTCACTAGTTTTCCATCTAAGTTTGGGGTTGGGAGAGAGCATCATTGATGGGGCTGAGTTTTTCAAAGCACTAGAGTAGGATTTGTTTTATCAATCACTTATGTTTTTAGAATAGGATTTGATGTACTCAATTGGAAATTTTGTTTGTTATGATGGTTTGCTTATGATTGTTGTTTGATAAGTAATGCCTGATGATGCTTTGATATTGATTGATGTTGAGAATGTGCACATTATATGCTTATACAGGTGGTTCACAAGCATTGTGAACAAATGCAAGATGTTGTGATTGTGATTATGATTCTAAGCAGGATGTTATATGTGGAATGTGAATGAGCTTATATGTGAGGTTTTGAGCTCCAGAGTTGTTATTGTTGAATACTATTACTGTGAAAGCATGAATGACTTTGCCCAGGTTTTCTATGATTGAATTACTTGCTTGTTTGCATCATATGATCAAGGCCATTTGTTGATAACCCTTATATTAGCCAAATTCATAAATTGAGCCCACTAAAAGAGAACACTATGTGTTATATCCTTTGAACCTCTAGCCTTGAACATGATTTGAAAACCCTTGTTGAAAAGCTTTACCTTGAGTTAAGTAGAAAATATTTTGTGGTATTGACAAATGTTCAAGTTTGGGGTTGTTGGAAAATAGAAAGGGAAATTGAAAGCATTGAGCTAAGAACTAATAATTAAGTATGTGAAAAGAAAAAGAAAAAGAGAAAGAAAAGAAAAGAAAAAGCAAAGCTCAATGCAAAAGAAAGTTGGGAATAAATAAGAATGATTGTGTTTATATGTTTCTCTTAACTCAAGGGTTTTGTGATCTAGAAAAACCAATTTTCTTGTTAGGCCAGCCACGTTATAAGCCATACAAAAGTCCTTGTGATGATGCTTGCTAGTAAGTGTTTTTGATTGTGGTTAAATGAAAGGCAAAGTTGATTCATGTGACATTGTAATAGTAGAGTGAATGAGTGAATATCTCCTATACACTTATGTGTTTGAGTGAAACACTTTATCTAGTGAGGATAGATTCCATGAACACATAAAAACATCTTTGCTTAGTTAATTGATCATTCATGAAAATAGCATTTGTTGGATAGTATGTGTTTGAGTGATACTAAAAGCATGTGCACATCTTTATTGAAGTCTTGATGATGAGCTAAATTGAGTATTTACTTGTCTTGAAAGAAGGATTTTTGAATGTGGTGAACCATTATATGGATTGATGGAAGTTTGAGTTACATCTTGTTTGCTTGAGGACAAGCAAAGTTTTAAGTTTGGGGTTGTGATAACGGTTGAAAAACCGTTATTTTTATGCTTAAATTTGATACCAAAAGCAACCTTTAAGACTTAGAAACTAGCTTGAACTCATATTTTTGCTTTAGTTTTGAGAGTAAGAGAGTTGAAAGTGAATTTAATGGTTTTGTGCAAGATTCCCTTGATTTTGTAGGCTAACTGAATGATTTGAAAGAAGAATTGAAATACCGAATGATTGGAGTGCTGAAAAGTCAACCAGAAACCAAAAAAGTCAACCAGTCAACCAGAAAAGTCAACCAGTCAACCAGAAAAGTCAACCAGTGAACCAGAATGCTGAAAAACCCACCAGAACGCATAAAAAGTCTAACCGAGTGGCGCTGAGCGGAAAAATACCGCTGAGCGGCACTTTTCGGGTGCCGAAATCACCGTTGAGGGGCAAAATAGCAACTGGGGGGCAAAATGGATCATGCGCTAGTCACTACAAAAATTATTCATATTACCGACGGATTTGTACCGACAGATACATTTCCGTCGGTAAATTTTCATTACCAACGGCATTACCGACGGATTTTGAATTTTATTTACCGACGGCCTAAAGCCTTCGGTAAATCCGTCGGTAACTGACGTACGCATTACCGACGGATTTACCGAAGGCTTTAGGCCGTCGGTAAAAAAAGCGGGAATTTTCCCGTCCATTATTTCACTTACCAACATTACCGACGGATTTACCGAAGGTCCATGTCCGTCGGTAAAATGAGCGGGAATTTTCCCGCCCAAATTCTGGCTCCAGTGTCAATATATGTGGCACATACGCTTATTTCTCCTCATTTTCTTTACCAACTCAGTTTCGCACCACCACTACTCATTTCTCCTTACCGTCTTCTGGCTTCATCTCTCTACCGTTACGGGTTGCTCTCCACCATTTCGGGATGCTCTCCACTTTTCCGGCGAGCTCCACTTTTCCAACATGCTCAAGTTTTTTGGTGGATTGTTTTAGAGTTTATTTGTGCAACATCACCGGTGCTAAAATTTTCCGATGAGCTCAACTCTCTATGATAAAACGACACAACATCACCGGTCCTAAACTTTTCCGGCGAGCTCAACTCTCCATGATTCCCTATGGTTATTCGCGTGGTGCCGTTTTGGTGGCGGAGTTCATGGAAATGAAAAAAAAAATTGACACAGCGACGAAGGAAGAGGAAGAAGATGAACCAGGTCGCGACATTTACCGACGGATTTACCGAAGGCCTAAATCCTTCGGTAATTACCGAAGGCTTTACCGACGGCCGAAAGCCTTCGGTAATTACCGACGGACGAAAGATCCGTCGGTAAAGTTTACCGACAACGTTTTTACCGACGGTATGTTGGCCGTCGGTAAGCCGTCGGTAAATGCTAATTACCGACGGATTTTATACATTACCGACGAATTATGGCCGTCGGTAATCTCAATCATTCTTGTAGTGAGTACCGCTCAACGGTAAAATACCGCTGAGTGCCATTCTAAGTGGGCTTGGACCGGTTTTCTTTTGTCTTTATGGGCTTGGACTTGTTTTATGTTATTTTTATGCCCTATTTAAGGACTTGCACGTCCTAGGGTTTGTATCTTTGGCTGGGAGGAAGCAGAAACACACTTTTCACCCCTTGGGGGTAGATTGGGAGATGGTGACGGCTCTCCTCTTCTCTTTCTAGGGTTTTTCTATCTCTTTCATTCTTTCATTATTGTTCATCTAGTTTCACCATGAATATGGTGAACTAAACCTTGTATGTTTGTTGGGGAATCAATGTAATCTTTTGAAGCTCTCATATATGGAATTTGTGTTTACATCTTATATTTAAGACCTATGCTTTCTTTCATCATTAGTTAGGGTTTTTCCTCTTTGCTCAATGCTTGCTTTGTTTAACTCATTCAATGCATGATTATTGGTTTTGTCGATACGGGAACGTACGGGGAAGTCTAGATCCGGGGAATTTCTCCCAATAGTATATTGGTTGCCTTAAGCTCCTGTGCTAAAAAAACTAATTATTAGGAATGCTAGGAATCGTATGAACTCATAATTAGGGAGAAGCCTTCTTGAAAGGTAATTTAGAGAGTGGCATTAACAATGATGAATTGAATGTTGAATTCCTAAAGTATATGAGAGTGGATAAGATGAAATTGATAACCCCAACAACATACTCACCCATATATTCCATTGAAAGTGTTTGTATTTTGCTTTAGCCATTGATCACACTCATGCATAGATGTTTATTTTCGTCTTTGCATAGTAAAATCCAATTATTTCGTTCTTAAGTCTTAGCTAATCAACGAATCACATAACTAAACTAGGCCGTGAGTCCTTTGGGAGAACGATACTTGGTCTTACCGAGTTTATTACTTGAAACGATTCGGTCATACTTGCCGATTGTTAAACAAGTTTGTGACATCATATTTTGGTGATCATAAATTTGTGCATTAGCGGTACTCTCGCAGATGGGCTTTAGTTTCCCCTTAGCGGGACTCGAGCCCATTAGGGTATTTTTATACCCTAAGCTGCGCATATGCTCATTCTTTCAGGCTCTTCTCTGCACAAACACTCCCACATACCTTCTCCAAGGTTTTCCACATCTTTTCACTCTTCCCTCTTAAGAAAATTTCTCTTCCACTCACTTTTTCACTAGTGTGCCATCAAAGTTTGGGGTTGGAAGAGAGCATTTTAGCTTGGAAGCATTCTCATTGCATCTAGTATCTCCACCCAAGTAAGTAAAATGCATTTTGTTCATTCTAGGGTTCTTGATTTTGAATGTGATTGTCAAAGCATGAATATTTATGGATTTTGATTTCTATGCATGATTTGATGATATATTTGATGTTTGAACCGATTAAACTGCATGATTATGAACTGGAAAACTGAAAATTGCATTTGGGTGGAGTTAGGACAGCTTTAAAAGAATTTTTCAAAAATCTGCAGAGTTACCGCTCAGGGGTAAACTACCGCTGAGCGCCACTCTGCCAGACTTGGTTTTTCTGGTTTTTTGTGATCTGGAATGTGGCACTGGTGGCGCTGAGGGGATATTCTGGCCCTCAGCGGTGGTTTAGCTTCGAAAGGAGTTGTGTTCTGTGTTTTACTAATGATTAACATAATGTTCTGCGGTTTTGTATTTATGTTTGAATGCAGGAATGGCATCCTCTTCAGGAAAGAGATTGAAAACCATGGCAACCAAGAGAAAGGAAAAGGAACCAGAGCAACCCCACTCTAGCAGGTTCCTCACTAGGAAACATGAGAAGCACTTTAGGGTAGTTCAGGACAGGAGACTTCTGATGGAAAGAAAAGTTGGAATGATACCTGATGGACAAATTTATGAACACCAAATTATGATGTCACAAACTTGTTTTCAATCGGCAAGTATGACCGAATCGTTCAAGTAATAAACTTGGTTAGACCAAGTATCGTTCTTCCCAAAGGACTCACGGCCTAGTTTAGTTATGTGGTTTCTTGATTAACTAAGACTTACAAACGAAATATTTGGGGTTTAAAATGCAAGACAGAAAATAAACATGTATGCATGAATTTTGATCAATGGCAAAAAGCAAAAGATAAACACTTTCAATGAAATATAGATATGAATATGTTGTTGGGGGTCAATTTCATCTTATCCACTCTCATATTTTTAGGAATTCAACAGTCAAATCATCATTGTTAATGCCACTCTCTAATGTACCTTTCCAGAAGGCTTCTCCCTAATCACGAGTTCATACAATTCCTAGCATTCCTAATGATCAGTTCATAAGTGCAGGAGCTTAACGACAACCAATATCATATTGGGAGAAATTCCCCGGATCTAGACTTCCCCGTACGTGTCCGTATCGACAAAACCAATAATCATGCATCGAATGAGTTAAACAATGCAAGCATTAAGCAAAGAGGAAAAACCCTAACTAATGATGAAAAGAAAGCATAAGTCTTAATTAAAAGATGTAAAAACAGATTCCATATATGAGAGTTTCACAAGATTACATTGATTCCCCAACAAACATACAGAGTTTAGTTCAACATATTCATGGTGAACCTAGATGAATTACAATGAAAGAATGAAAGAATAAACCCTAAAAAGGTGAAGAGGAAGCCTCAGCATCCAAGATCCTCCTTCAAAGGGGTGGAAGAGAGAGTGTTTGCTTCGTTCCAGCCAGAGATACCTAACCCTAGGAAACCCTCAAGCTTATGTATCATTCGTAAATTACAAAAAGTCAAGTCCAAGCCCATTAAAGTGCCGCTCAGCGGTAAACTACCGCTCAGCGGTGAGTGCGTGACTTGTTTTCTCCCCTCAGCGGCCATTTTGCCCCTCAGCGGACCTCCCGCAAGCTCCTGAGTGCCGCTCAGCGGTAAACTGCCGCTGAGCGGTGACTTGGGCTTCTCCTTTTGCACTTTTTATTGTCTTTTCTGATTTCATCTCTCTCCTTCTTCACTTCTTTCACCAAATTCACCTTAAAACCTGCACAAAAACACTGAAATCAAGCATAAACCTGTCCAGCTCTCTTATTTCCAAAAATATAAAGAAAAACATGATTTCAAGCTAGTTTCTAAGTGTGAAGGTTGCTTTTAGTGTCAATTTTAATCATAAAAATAACAGTTTTTCAACTGTTATCACAACCCCAAACTTAAAACTTTGCTTGTCCTCAAGCAAATAATATGTAACTCCATCTTTAAACCAATTCATATGATGGTTCACTTCATTCAAAAAATCTTCTTTTCAAGATAAGCAAAAACTTCACTTAAACTTATGACCAAGAGTTCAATCAAGATGTGCACATGCTTTAGTGTTCACAAAGTCATTTAAATTCCAACAAATGCTATTTTCATAAATGATCAATCAATTAAGCATGGATGTTTATGTGTTCATGTGATATTTCCTCACTAAGTCAAGTGTTTCACTCACACTCAAGTGTATAAGAGATGATCACTCATTCACTCTACTATCACAATGTTACATGAATTAACTTTGCCTTTCATTTTACCACAATAAAAAACAAACACAAGCATGCATCATCACAAGGACTTTTCTATGGCTTATAATGTGGCTGGGCTAACAAGAAAATTGGTTTTTCTGGATCACAAAATCCTTGAGTTAAGAGAATCATAACAACACAATCATCTTATTCATTCCCAACTTTCTTTTGCCTTTGCATTGAGCTTTGCTTCTTTTTCTTTTCTTTTCTTTTTCTTTGCATATTCTTACTTTTTAGCTTTTAGCTCAATGCTTTTCATGTTTTCCCAACAACCCCAAACTTGAACATTTAACAATACCACACAAGATCTTCTACTTAACTCAAGGTAAAGATTTTTCAATCAAAGGTTTCAGTGTATATTCAAGGCTAAGGGTTCAAAAGGATTGAACACAAAGTGTTCTTTTTTAGTGGGCTAACTTTATGAATTTGGCCAATAAAAAGGTTTTCAACAAATGGCCTTGATCACATGATGCAAAACAAGCAATTGATTCAATCATAGAAAACCTGGGCAAAACCATTCATGCTTTCAAAGTAATAGCATTCAACAATAACAACTCTGGAGCTCAAAATCTCACATGTAAACTCATTCACATTTGACATACACATCCTGCTTAATTTCACAATCACACTCATGATATCATGCATTTGTTCACAAAGCTTGTGAATCACCTGTATAAGCATTTTAATGTGCACATCATCTCAACATCAGTTAATCATAAGCATCATTCAGCATTACTTATCACACAATCACAGTTAATAGCAAACCATCACAAGAAACAAGGTTTCAAATGGAATACATCAAACCCTAATCTAAAAACAGAAACAAATAAGTTCAGAAAACTTAAACCACAAAACATAAGCACATGATAGCATTCATCAGTAAATGTTATCTCAGCTCCTCATCAATCTGAGCTGTCCTCTGTATCTTTCTCTTCCTCCTCATCTTCATCATCTTCAAATGCATCATCCTCATCAGCTTCGTCTTCTTCCATATCTCTAGCTGAAGCTTCAGCTGCTCCAGCTCCTCCTCCATGCACTGGTTCCTCTGGCCAAGCTACCACATTATGGAATTCATCCATAGTCCACCTGTGGGCTGGAGGTGTATCATACATCCCCACAATCATCTCAACAGTGGCCACCTGCCCTCTGTGAAGGGACTGCAACTGAGCACCTATAAGAGACATGTACATGTCCCTCATCTGGAATGGTTCTGCTTCATGTGTATCAGCAGATGTCTGGCTCTGTGCTGGCCCTCTCTCTCTACGAGCCCGGCGTGGTGGAACTGGCTGAGCTGCATCATCACCTCCACAGTACTGTCTATAATAGGCCTCATCAATAGCTTTTCTTGGCCTCTCAAATGGTGGAGCAGAAGTGTCCACCCCAGCTATCTTGCAAAGGTGCGTGATCAAAGAAGGATGTCCCAGTGGTGCTTTGTTGTTTGAAGTATTGGCGCACACACTAATCTCATCAGCTATCACCTGCCCAATATTAACATTCAAGTTTCTGATAGCACAGTAGATGAAGAATGCCCTGCTGAGAGTAATATCTGACACATGTGAACATGGCTGAATGTTGGCATGAGAAAACGCCATCCAATACTTTGCAAGAGGAGTCAAATCTGTCCTCCTAATGTTAACCACTGAGCCAGATCGATTCCTTTGGAAGTGTTCTCCAGGTATACATAGTACTCTCTCCACATCCTCATAATCAGCACCTTCCTCCATGCAAAGAGCAAACTGGCACTGCTCACCAGCCCATACAGTGTCCAGAAAGTTATTGATTGAATCAGGATCATACCTGATAGCATGGCCTCTGACATAGCCCAAATAATTCTCAGCTGGATAATCACCAATCTTCTTTGCATTGGTGTAAAATTCCTTAACCACAGCTATGTTGGCAGGTGCAGGATAAGTGGCTAGCTTTCCCCAGTCATTCCCTAAAACTTGCTCTCCAAATTGAGGAGCAAGGTTAGGTATCATTCCAACCTTTCTCTCCATTAGAAGTCTCCTGTCCTGAACCACTTTAAAGTGCTTCTCATGTTTCCTAGAGAGGAACCTGCTAGAATGGGGTTGCTCTGGTTCCTTTTCCTTTCTCTTGTTTGCCATGGTTTTCAATCTTTTTCCTGATGAGGATGCCATTCCTACATTCAAAACACAAAACCAAACCATAGAACATGATGTTAATCATTAGTAAAACACAGAACACAACTCCTTTCGAAGCTAAACCACCGCTGAGGGCCAGAATTTCCCCTCAGCGCCACCAGTACCACATTCCAGATCACACAAAACCTGAAAAATCAAATCTGGCAGAGTGCCGCTCAGCGGCAGTTTACCCCTCAGCGGTAACTCTGCAGATTTTTGAAAAACCTGTTTTAAAGCTTTCCTACCTCCACCCAAATGCAATTTTCAGTTTTCCAGTTCATAATCATGCAGTTTAATCGGTTCAAACATCAAATATATCATCAAATCATGCCAAGAAATCAAAACCCCTAAATCTTCATGCTTTGACAATCATATTCAAAATCAAAAACCCTAGAATGAACAAAATGCATTTTACTTACTTGGGTGGAGATACTAGATGCAATGAGAATGCTTCCAAGCTAGAATGCTCTCTTCCAACCCCAAACTTTGATGGCACACTAGTGAAAAAGTGAGTGGAAGAGAAATTTTCTTAAGAGGGAAGAGTGAAAAGATGTGGAAAACCTTGGAGAAGGTATGTGGGAGTGTTTGTGCAAAGAAAAGTCTGAAAGTGTGAAAGAATGCGCAGCTTAGGGTTTAAAAATACCCTAATGGGCTCGGGTCCCGCTAAGGGGAGCTAAAACCCTATTCTGCGAGAGTACCGCTCAGCGGTAAAGTACCGCTCAGCGGCACTTTCGTGAAGTGCTCTTTTCCTTCTTTTCTTAACCTACGTGCCTCCTAGACATGCCCCTCACTGGCTCCCTGTAATTCAATGTTCAAAATGCTTATGCAAACCCTAACTAAAATAAACAAACAGAAATATTCAATCAACTGGGTTGCCTCCCAGATAGCGCTTGTTTAACGTCACGAGCCTGACCCAAAATCCACCAACACCCATCAGTAAGTGTTACAGCCATTGTATCCTTCAGTAAATACTTAACCACTTAGCATCCTTCAGTAGATGCTATATCCAACAAAATAATTACAAAAATAATGTTCACAAATTACAAATTACAAAACCAAATCAAAAGTTTTTAAATTCACTGGGTTGCCTCCCAGCAAGCGCTCTTTTAATGTCATTAGCTTGACCCAATAAAGTTCAAGTTCCATCTTCTTTATAGTTGATGTTGTCTTTCCACCAACTCCTCAGCTGTTTCCTTTGAACTGTTTTGGTTCTTCTAGAATATGGAGACTCTATCTCTATCATCTCCTTCTCTTTAAAGCCCTTCACAACCCACAACTTGTTCTTGATTCTAACAGGTGTGCCAAGTTGGAGTCTTCTTTTCTTCCAGTCTCTAGGAATTTCTTCTCCTCTTCCAATCTCTTCTTCTTGGGGTACCTGAAACAATAAACAATGGTTACCTGAAACCTCAAGATTTTCTTCTTTACGGCTAGTCATGGGTGCATCTCGAAATGCAGCTTTATAACTAGCTTCTTCCTCCTTTGCTTGCATCTCATCTTTGAAGACATCTACCACCACTCTCTCCTCTCTATCCTGGAGCACCACTATCCCTTCATTTACATCTATGATAGCCCTGGCCATTTTCATAAACGGTCTTCCAAGTATGATAGGTATCTTCTCAGTCTCCATCTTCATCACCACAAAGTCTGCCAAGAACTGAAGTTTGCCAACACAAACTATAATGTCCTCTACAATCCCACATGGCTCCTTTGAAGATCCATCGGCCATTACTATTTTAATCTTTGCATGTTTCATTTTAACATTGCCGATTTGCTCCAGTAAAGAATAAGGTATCAAGTTAACACTTGAACCTAAATCAAGGAGAGCTTTCTTTACCTTTTTCTTCCCTATAGTACAAGGGATAGAAAAACTGCCTGGATCTGACGCTTTAGGAGGGAATGACTCTTTCTTAACAGTTATACACTTTTTTGCCTCATCATCTCTACGTCTCTTCTTTGTAGAAATTTCTTCATCAGATTTTGTGTAAACTGCAATTTTCTGTAAAATCTGTTCCCAAGGTGCTTTATTATCCACCATTCTGAATAATTCTGTGAAATCCATTTGTTTCTCTTGATTTATTGGAAAAGGAAAATTGTTTTTGCTCTCTATTTCTCTTCTTTCTTCTGTTTCTTCTTCTTCTAACTCAATTATCTCTTCATTCACACTCTTTACCACTTTGCACTCTTCTCTAGGGTTAACCTCAGTATTAGCCCCAAAATTTCTATTTGGCCTTTCTTCCAATTGCTTGGTAATCTGACCCATTTGAATCTCCAAATTTTTTATAGCAGCTTCAGTGCTCTTTTGAGAAGATTCGGTTTTCTGTATGAATTGCTGAAGAGTTTCTTCCAACCTTGTTGATTTTTCATTAAGCATAGATAACTGTTGCCAAAAGGTTGGTTGCTGCTGCTGCTTATTATATTGATTTGCTTGCTTAGTTTGTCCTTGACCAATGCTTGGATGTGGTTTCCATCCTTGATTGTAATTCCCTTGACGGTATGGAAATTGATTAGCCATGAAATTAACATCCTCCAAGGCTTCCACTGGAAAAGCACATTGACCATTGATATGATCACCTCCACATAATTCGCACAATTGGGTTTGTACCTGTGCAGCAGTTTTCAACTCTTTAGGTAATTGTGCAAGAGTTTTAGTCAGAGTCTCCAGCTGTTGAGTTCGAATTTTATTTTGAGCTAGCAAGGCATCATGGGTCTGTAATTGGAGAACCCCTTTTTGTTGCATAGGAACTCCTCTTTCACTGTTGAGCTCATTATCACTAGTAGCCATGTTGTCAATGATTTCTATAGCTTCCTCTGGAGTTTTCCATTTAATATTGCCTCCTGCTGAGGCATCAAGCATCATCTTGGTTTTTGAACCAAGCCCTCCAAGGAAAGTTAAGACTACTTCCTGTTCTTCAAAGCCATGCGTGGGTGTTTTTCTTAGCAGACTTTTGTATCTATCCCATGCATGCCCCAGTGATTCTTCCATGCCCTGCTTAAATGAAGATATCTCTTGCTTGCCTTTTGTCACCTTAGATTGTGGAAAGTATTTGTTCAAAAACTTTGTTACCACTGCTTCCCACTGTGTGAAACTTCCTTCTGGAAAAGAGTTCAACCAAAGCTTAGCATTGTCTCCCAATGAGAAAGGAAACAAACTAAGTTTGATTGCTTCGTCTGGCACCCCATTGATTTTCACTGTGTTGCAAATTTCATTAAATGTAGTAAGGTGCTCATATGGGCTTTCATGAGATAACCCATTGAATTGATTACTCTTCACCAGTTGGATCAATGCTGGTTTGACCTCCATATTGGCTGCATTGACTCTAGGTCTAGCTATGCTGTTAAAATGTTGAGGTCCAGCTACATTAGTGTAATCAGCAAGAGTTCTTCTGATATTATTATTCTCCATACTTTCTGTGCTATTGTCAGAACCTTGTGGTGATGGTTGCAACAGAGTTTCCGGAGGAGGGAAAAGTTCTCTACATGTTCTGATTCTTCTCCTCCGTCTACTGTCTTCTAATCCTTCAAGCAGAGGTTCTGTTGTTTTCTTGCTCCTAGTTCGAATTGCCTCCTGCATACACAAGAACACAAAACCCTAGAAAAAATTTGGTTAGCACAAAAAGATATAAGAGAAGATATAATATTCAGAAAATAACAAAACAGAAAAATAAAATAAAAATTTGAAATTTAAAAATAAAATAAAAAAAAAATAAGTCAAAGATAATCAATAATCACACACAAATTAACCAGTTAAACCACGAGTCCCCGGCAACGGCGCCAAAAACTTGATGGACAAATTTATGAACACCAAATTATGATGTCACAAACTTGTTTTCAATCGGCAAGTATGACCGAATCGTTCAAGTAATAAACTTGGTTAGACCAAGTATCGTTCTTCCCAAAGGACTCACGGCCTAGTTTAGTTATGTGGTTTCTTGATTAACTAAGACTTACAAACGAAATATTTGGGGTTTAAAATGCAAGACAGAAAATAAACATGTATGCATGAATTTTGATCAATGGCAAAAAGCAAAAGATAAACACTTTCAATGAAATATAGATATGAATATGTTGTTGGGGGTCAATTTCATCTTATCCACTCTCATATATTTTTAGGAATTCAACAGTCAAATCATCATTGTTAATGCCACTCTCTAATGTACCTTTCCAGAAGGCTTCTCCCTAATCACGAGTTCATACAATTCCTAGCATTCCTAATGATCAGTTCATAAGTGCAGGAGCTTAACGACAACCAATATCATATTGGGAGAAATTCCCCGGATCTAGACTTCCCCGTACGTGCCCGTATCGACAAAACCAATAATCATGCATCGAATGAGTTAAACAATGCAAGCATTAAGCAAAGAGGAAAAACCCTAACTAATGATGAAAAGAAAGCATAAGTCTTAATTAAAAGATGTAAAAACAGATTCCATATATGAGAGTTTCACAAGATTACATTGATTCCCCAACAAACATACAGAGTTTAGTTCACCATATTCATGGTGAACATAGATGAATTACAATGAAAGAATGAAAGAATAAACCCTAAAAAGGTGAAGAGGAAGCCTCAGCATCCAAGATCCTCCTTCAAAGGGGTGGAAGAGAGAGTGTTTGCTTCGTTCCAGCCAGAGATACCTAACCCTAGGAAACCCTCAAGCTTATGTATCATTCGTAAATTACAAAAAGTCAAGTCCAAGCCCATTAAAGTGCCGCTCAGCGGTAAACTACCGCTCAGCGGTGAGTGCGTGACTTGTTTTCTCCCCTCAGCGGCCATTTTGCCCCTCAGCGGACCTCCCGCAAGCTCCTGAGTGCCGCTCAGCGGTAAACTGCCGCTGAGCGGTGACTTCGGCTTCTCCTTTTGCACTTTTTATTGTCTTTTCTGATTTCATCTCTCTCCTTCTTCACTTCTTTCACCAAATTCACCTTAAAACCTGCACAAAAACACTGAAATCAAGCATAAACCTGTCCAGCTCTCTTATTTCCAAAAATATAAAGAAAAACATGATTTCAAGCTAGTTTCTAAGTGTGAAGGTTGCTTTTAGTGTCAATTTTAATCATAAAAATAACAGTTTTTCAACTGTTATCAATACCTAACTTTGCTCCTCAATTTGGAGAGCAAGTGTTAGGGAATGACTGGGGAAAGCTAGCCACATATCCTGCACCTGCCAACATAGCTGTGGAAAAAGAGTTCTACACCAATGCAAAGAAGATTGGTGACTATCCAACTGAAAATTATCTGGGCTATGTCAGAGGCCATGCTATCAGGTATGATCCTGATTCTATCAATAACTTCCTGGACACTGTGTGGGCTGGTGAGTAGTGCCAGTTTGCTCTTTGCATGGAGGAAGGTGCTGATTATGAGGATGTGGAGAGAGTACTATGCATACCTGGAGGACACTTCCAAAGGAATAGATCTGGCTCAGTGGTTAACATTAGGAGGACGGATTTAACTCCTCTTGCAAAGTATTGGATGGCATTTTCTCATGCCAACATTCAGCCATGTTAACATGTGTCAGATATTACTCTTAGCAGGGCACTATTCATCTACTGTGCTATCAAAAACTTAAATGTTAACATTGGGCAGGTGATAGCTGATGAGATTAGTGTGTGCGCTAATACCTCAAACAACAAAGCACCACTAGGACATCCCTCCTTGATCACTCACCTTTGCAAGATAGCTGGGGTGGACACTTCTGCTCCACCATTTGAGAGGCCATTGATAGGCTTATTACAGACAGTATTGTGGAGGTGAGGATGCAGCTCAGCCAGTTCCACTACGCCGTGCTCGTAGAGAGAGAGGGCCAGCACAGAGCCAAACATCTGCTGAGACACATGAAGCAGAACCATTCCAGATGAGGGACATGTATATGTCTCTTATAGGTGCTCAGTTGCAGTCCATTCATAGAGGGCAGGTGGCCACTGCTGAGATGATTGTGGGGATGTATGATACACCTCCAGCCCACAGGTGGACTATGGATGAATTCCATAATGTGGTAGCTTGGCCAGAGGAGCCAGTGCATGGAGGAGGAGCTGAAGCAGCTGAAGCTTCAGTTAGAGAGATGGAAGAAGATGAAGTTGATGATGATGATGCATTTGAAGATGATGAAGATGAGGAGGAAGAGGAAGATACAGAGGACAGCTCAGACTGATGAGGAGTTGAGATAGCATTTACTGATGAATGCTATCATATGCTTATGCTTTTGTTGGTTTAAGTTTTCTGAACTTATTTGTTTTTGTTTTTAGAGTAGGGTTTGATGTACTCTATTGGACGCCTGGTTTGTTATGATGGTTTGCTATTAACTGTGATTGTTTGATAAGTAATGCTTGATGATGCTTATTGATTGATTGATGTTGAGATGATGTGCACATTAAATGCTTATACAGGAGATTCACAAGCTTTGTGAACAAATGCAGGATATTATGATTGTGATTGTGAAATTAAGCAGGATGTGTATGTCAAATGTGAATGAGATTATATGTGAGGTTTTGAGCTCCAGAGTTGTTATTGTTAAATGCTATTACTTTGAAAGCATGAATGACTTTGTCCAGGTTTTCTATGATTGAATCAATTGCTTATTTTGCATCATATGATCAAGGCCGTTTGTTGGAACCCTTTTTATTGGCCAAATTCATAAAGTTAGCCCACTAAAAGAGAACACTTTGTGTTCTATCCTTTAAACCCTTAGCCTTGAACATAAATTGAAAACCCTTGATTGAAAATCTTTACCTTGAGTTAAGTAGAAGATATTGTATGGTATTGTTAAATGTTCAAGTTTGGGGTTGTTAGGAAAACATGAAAAAGGAAAAGCATTGAGCTAAGAGCTAAAAAGTAAGAATATGCAAAGAAAAAGAAAAGAAAAGAAAAAAAAAGAAGCAAAGCTCAATGCAAATGCAAAAGGCAAGTTGGGAAAAATAAGAATAATTGTGTTGATTATGATTCTCTTAACTCAAAGATTTTGTGATCCAGAAAAAACCAATTTTCTTGTTAGCCCAGCCACATTATAAGCCATTGAAAAGTCCTTGTGATGATGCATGCTTGTGAATGTTTTTGATTGTGGTAAAATGAAAGGCAAAGTTGGTTCATGTGACATTGTGATAGTAGAGTGAATGAGTGATTACCTCTTATACACTTGTGTGTGAGTGAAACACTTTACCTAGTGAGGAAATATTCCATGAACACATGAACATCCATGCTTAATTGAATGATCATTCATGAAAAATAGCATTTGTTGGAATTTAAATGACTTTGTGAACACTAAAGCATGTGCACATCTTGATTGAACTCTTGGTCATAAGTTTTATTGAAGTTTTTACTTATCTTGAAAAAGAGGATCTTTGAATAAGTGAACCATCATATGAATTGGTTGAAGATTGAGTTACATCTTATTTGCTTGAGGACAAGTAAAGTTCTAAGTTTGGGGTTGTGATAACAGTTGAAAAACTGTTATTTTCATGCTTAAATTGATACTAAAAGCAACCTTTAACACTTAGAAACTAGCTTGAAATCATGCTTTTATTCATATTTTCAGAAATAAGAGAGCTGGACAGGTTTATGCTTGATTTCAGTGTTTGTATTCCTCTTTTCCATTTATCAACTACATGCATACATATTTAATTATTGTCTTTTGCATTTAAACCCTACAATCAATTGTTCACAAGTCTTAAATAATCAACAAATCATATAACTAACTAGGCTGTGAGTCCTTTGGGAGAACGATACTTGGTCTTACCGAGTTTATTACTTGAAACGATTCGGTCATACTTGCCGATTGTTAAAGAAGTTTGTGACATCATATTTTGGTGATCATAAATTTGTGCATCACAAGGTGATTTAGAAAGTGGCATTAACATTGATGAAAATAATGATGAATTCCTAAACTATATGAGAGTGGATAAGACGAAATTGATTACTGATGGACAAATTTATGATCACCAAAATATGATGTCACAAACTTGTTTAACAATCGGCAAGTATGACCGAATCGTTTCAAGTAATAAACTCGGTAAGACCAAGTATCGTTCTCCCAAAGGACTCACGGCCTAGTTTAGTTATGTGATTTGTTGATTAGCTAAGACTTAAGAACAAAATAAGTGGAGTTTAATATGCAAAAGACGAAAATAAACATGTATGCATGAGGTTGATCAATGGCTAAAACAAAAGACAAGCACTTTCAATGAAATATATTGATGAATATGTTGTTGGGGGTCAATTTCATCTTATCCACTCTCATATATTTTAGGAATTCAACATTCAAGTCATCATTGTTAATGCCACTCTCTAAATTACCTTTCAAGAAGGCTTCTCCCTAATTACGAGTTCATACGATTCCTAGCATTCCTAATAATTAGTTTTTTTAGCACAGGAGCTTAAGGCAACCAATATACTATTGGGAGAAATTCCCCGGATCTAGACTTCCCCGTATGTTCCCGTATCGACAAAATCAATAATCATGCATTGAATGAGTTAAACAAAGTAAGCATTAAGCAAAGAGGAAAAAGCCTAGCTAATGATGAAAGAAAGCATAAATCTTAGATTAAGATGCAAGCACAAATTCCATATATGAGAGCTTCAAAAGATTACATTGATTCCCCAACAAACATACAAAGTTTAGTTCACCATATTCATGGTGAACCTAGATGAACCATAATGAAAGAATGAAGGATAAAACCCTAGAAAGGTGAAGAGGTAGCCTGAGCATCCAAGATCCTCCTTCAAAGGGGTGGAAGAGAGAGTGTTTGCTTTGTTTCTGCCAAAGATCCCAAACCCTAAGACATCTAGGTCTTTAAATAGGACATAAAAATAATAGAAAACGGGTCCAAGCCCAAACAGATCATAAAATCGCAGAAAACTGGCCCAAAACTCGTATGGTTGACTTTTTCCGTATTCTGGTTGACTAGTTGACTTTTTGGTTGACTGGTTGACTTTTCTGGTTGACTGGTTAACTTTTCTGGTTTCTGGTTGACTTTTCTAATTCCATCTCTCTCCTTCTTCACTTCTTTCACTAAATTCACCTTAAAACCTGCACAAAAACACTGAAATCAAGCATAAACCAGTCCAGCTCTCTTATTTCTGAAAATATGGATAAAAGCATGATTTCAAGCTAGTTTCTAAGTGTAAAGGTTGCTTTTTGTGTCAATTTTAAGCATGAAAATAACAGTTTTTCAACTGTTATCAATTACCCCAACAACATACTCATCCGTCTAATACGTTCAAGTGTTTGTGTTCTTCTTTTCCATTGATCAAAACTCATGCATACATGTTTACTTATTTTCTTTTGCATTTGAAACCTCAAGAATTTGTTCACAAGTCTTAAATAATCAAGAAATCATATAACTAACTAGGCCGTGAGTCCTTTGGGAGAACGATACTTGGTCTTACCGAATTTATTACTTGATACGATTCGGTCACACTTGCCGAGGGTTAAACAAGGTTTTGGCGCCGTTTTTCGTTTTGGCGCTGTTGTCGGGGACTCGTGGTTTAACTAGTTTATTTGTGTGATTATTGATTATCTTTGACTTGAATTTTGAATTTTGAATTTCTATTTTTATTTTTTGTTTTTATTTTTCGGTTTTTATTTTATTTTATTTTCCGTTTTTATTTTTTTCGGTTATTATTTTATCTTATTTTATTTTTCTGTTTTTATTTTTTCTATTTTCTATTTTTATTTTTCTGTTTTTATTTTATCTTCTTATCTCTTATTTTATATCTTCTTTTATATCTTTTTGTGCTGACAAATTTTTCTAGGGACTTGTTTTCTTGTGTATGCAGAAAGCAATTCGAACTAGAAGCAAGAAAACCTCGGAACCTCTTCTTCAAGGCTTAGACGAGAGTAGACGGAGGAGAAGAATCCGTACATCTAGAGAACTTTTCCCTCCTCCGGAAGATCTCTTACAACCTTCACCACAAGGTTCTTTTCACTCAATCACACAAGTGTATATAGAGGTCACTCATTCACTCTACTATCACAATGTCACATGGATCAACTTTGTCTTTCATTTAACCACAATCAAACATATTCACAAGAAAGCATCATCACAAGGACTTTTCTATGGCTTATAATGTGGCTGGGTTAAGAAGAAAATTGGTTTTCTAGATCACCAAATCCTTGAGTTAAGAGAGTCATTCACAACTATTATAACTTCTTCCCAACTTTCCCTTGCATTGAACTTTTCTTTTTCTTTCTTTCTTTCCTTTTTCTTTTTTTTTCATTTGCTCAACACTTAGCTCAATGCTTATTTATTTTCCCTTTTCAAATTTCCCAACAACCCCAAACTTGAACCTTTATCAATACCACAAATATTCTCGACTTAACTCAAGATAAAGATTTTCAAAAGGGTTTTCATATCCTGTCCAAGGCTAAAGGTTCAAAGGATAGAACACCTTGTGCTCTATTTTAATGGGTTAAAATCATGCATTGACTAAAAAGGGATAACAACAGATGGACTTGATCATATGACACATGCAAGCAATTGATTCAATCACAGAAACCTGGGCAAAGTCATTCATACTTTCAAAGTAATAGTCATCATTCACAACAACTCTGGAGTTCAAAACCTCACATACAGGCTCATTTAACATTCCATATATTCCTTATACAAATCCTCCTATTAACCCTCGACAAGTGTAACCGAATCGTATCAAGTAATAATAAATGGTAAGACCAAGTATCGTTTCCCAAAGGACTCATGGCCTAAACAGTTATGTGATTTATTGATTAAATTAGACTTGTGAACGAAATCTTGTAGATTTAAATGCAAATACTAAAAAGTATATATAAATGCATGTATTGATCAATTGAACAAAAGAAACAAAACATGATTCAAATATATGGAATGATAATGTTGTTGGGGGTTTTCAATTGATCCTATTCAGTCTCATGTATTCAAGAATTCATCTTCTTCATCAATGTTAATGCCACTTTCTAATTTACCTTAAACCCAATGTCTGGGTAAAGAAAGCCTACTCCTAATCACTAGTTTACAATGTCTTGTCTCCCTAGCATTTATTCATGCATTACATTCGCACAGAAGCTTAAAGGCAATCAATCCTCCTATCCCTATGTCTAGGCAATATTGCTATTGGGAGAGTTCCTTCATCTCTAGATTTATCTATATGTGTCCATACAAATAAAGTCAATGATCATGCAATTGAATGAATTAAACAAAGCATGCATAGAGTATAGAAGAAAAACCCTAACAATTAATGAAAGAAAGCATATGGATTAAAGAACCAATTCAATACATGAGAGTTTCAAAGGATTACATTGATTCCCCAACAACAATGAAGGTTTAGTTCACCATAATCATGGTGAAACTAGATGAAAAATAATGAAAGAATGAAAGATAGAACCCTAGAATTTGAAGAGTGGAGCCTGAGCATCCAAAATTCTCCTCCAAGGGGTGAAGAAAGTGTGATTTTGCTTCGTTCTGTCAAAAGATACTAACTCTAGGTCGACTAAAACCTTATATAGACTCTTAAAGATTAAGGAAAAGTGGCCCAAGGCCTGTTAAAATGGCGCTCAGCGGTAATTACTGCTCAACGATAAGTGCGATTCTTCTATTTGACGCTCAGCTGCAGTTTTGCCCTTCAACGTTGACTATTGGACTTCAGAGTGCCGCTCAGCGGTAATTTTCGCTGAGCGGTACTTGCGGCTCTTCTTTTATGCACTTTTTCTTCCTTTCTGACTCCAACTTATGGCTACTTCACTTCTTCCATTCAATTCATCTTAAAACCTGCAAAAACAAGAGAAACCAAGCATAAAACCCATCCAACTCTCTTATTTCCAAAACATAAGAAAAAGCATGATTACAAGCTAGTTTCTAAGTCAAAAAGGGTTCATTGATTATCAAAATTAAGTACAAAAATAACGGTTTTTCAACCTTTATCACAACCCCAAACTTAGAACTTTTCTTGTCCTCAAGCAAACAAGATGTAACTCAGTCTTCCACCAATCCATACAATGGTTCACCACATTCAAAAACTCTTTCTTTCAAGACAAGGAGTTACTCAAATCCTCTCATAAAAAAGAATTCAGTCAATATGCACACATGATTTGGTGTTCACATAATCACATATTATCCAACAAAGGCTATTCTTATGAATAATCAACAACCAAGCAAAAATGTTATCATAAAGTGCATGGAACTATTACTCACCAAAGATAGTGTTTCACTCAAGCACTCAAAAGTGTTTCACTCAACTCAAAGGTGTATAATGAGGTGACACTCTTACACTCTACCATCACAATGTCACATGAATCAACTTTGCCTTTCATTTAACCACATATCAAACACACTCAAAAGCAAGTTATCATCACAAGGACTTTTCAAGGCTTGTATTGAGACTGGGCTAAGAAGAAAATTGGGTTTTCTAGACAACAAAATCCTCGAGTTAAGAGAGTGCACAATTCCCTTATTCTCATTAAATCTCAACTCTCTTTCTTCTTTTATGTGAGAAACCAATACTCAACTCATTCCCAAACTTTAATTGCATTGAGCTTAACATTTTTTTTTCTTTCTTTTCTTCTCCTTTGCTTTTTGTTTTCGCTTTTTGCTTTTGCCCAATGTTTTTTAATGAATTTCACAAAGTTCTTTCTGGTTTTTCACCATCCCAAACTTGAACCATTCTCCATTACCAGAAAACATACTCTACTTAACTCAAGGTAAGGATTTCATAAACGGTTTTTCCACTTTTCAAATTTAGGCTCACGGTGCAAAGGTTAGAGAAAACATTGATCCTTATTGGGTTCACCTATAAACATTGGATCTAAGGGAGAAGAAAAAACATGGCCTTAATCATTTGTAACAAGCAAGCAAGTGGTTCAATCATAGAAAATTAGGCAAAATCGATCATGCTTCCAAAGCAATATTATTCAATCAATCAAAAATTCTGGAGCCCAATCTCTCACAGGTTAACTCAAGTTCCAACATTTAGATAAACATCCTGCTCAGTATCATAATCACAATCACAACATCATTCATTTGTTCACATAGCTCGTGAACCACCACCTTTATATCAGCATATAATGTGCACAATCTCAACATCAATTAATGTCCAAGCATCATCAAGCAATACTCATCATGCATAAATCACAAGCAAACCATCATAGTAGATAAAGTTTCAAACTGAGTACATCACAACCCTATTCTAAAAACATAAGCAAATAAGTTCAACACTACAAAAAAAAAAGATAAAAAAAAATCCTACTCTAGAGGTGATAGCATCCATCAATAGATGCTATCTCAGCTCCTCATCAACCCCTGCTATCATCCGAATCTTCCTCCTCTCCTTCTTCTTGGATCCTATAGTCTTGATCCTTTTGCCCGATGAGGAGGCCATCCCTGCACAATTCACAAAACCACAAGACACATTGTTAAGCATTAGTAAACCACAAACACCTCCCTAAAACACTCCTTATCTTAGAATGCTCTAGGAATATGAAGAAATCAGCCCCTAACAGTAATGCTCTCACCAAACCCCAAAATTAAGTACAAAAATAACGGTTTTTCAACCGTTATCACCTGCTTAGCATCATAATCACGATCACAACATCATGCATCTGTTCACAGAGCTTATGAATAACCACCTATATATCAACATATGGTGTACAATCTCAACATCAATCAATATCCAAGCATCATCAAGCAATAGTCAACATGCACAAGTCAATCAAACCATCACATCAAATAAAGTTTCAAACTGAGTACATCACAACCTATTCTAAAAATAGAAGCTAATAAGTTCAATAATGCAAAACAAAAAGATAAGAAAAGTCTTGCTCTAGTGCTGATAGCATTCATTAGTAGATGCTATCTCAGCTCCTCTTCAACCCATGCTATCATAAAAATCTTCCTCCTTTCCTTCTTCAGCATCTTCAAAATCATCATCATCCTCATCATCTTACTCCATAGTGGAGCTTCAGCTACTTCAACTCCACTGCCCTATGCTTGCTCCTCTGGCCATGCTATCTTGGACAATGAGGAAGTGTTGCTCATGTTTACGGGAAAGGAACTTATTAGAATAAGGACGTTCTGGTTCCTTCCTCTTGGCTCCAGAGTCTTGATTCTTCTACCTGATCAGGAGGCCATCCCTGCATCAAACACAATTCACAAAACCACAAGAAATATTGTTAAGCATTAGTAATCCACAAACAACTTCCTAACACTCTTCCTATCATCACCGAGGGCAGAACAGGAGCCCTCAATGTCACCTATGCAAAGAAATAGCAAGAAAGCACACAAATCACGCTCCTCCAAAAATCGCGCTTAGTGGTAACTAGCGTTGAGCGGTGACCAGTTTGTTTTTTCATAATTGCCCTAGCTGACTTCTAATCTCCACCCACACGCATTTTTTCCTAGTTCTAGTCCTTAATCAAGCAATTTAATCGGTCCGAACAGTGATTATTTCATCCAATCATGCATAAACATCAAAATCCCTCAAGAATCATGCTTAGACAACCATATTCATTCAAAATCATGCTTTCAAAACCCTATAATGTAAAGTGCATGTACTTACTTGGGTGGAGATGCTTAATCGTGAAGAATGCTCAATCAATTTGAAGAAATTAACCCCTAAAAGCAATGCTCTCACAAAACCCCAAACTTGAATGGAGAATTGGTGTAAAAATGGGTGGAGAAAGGGTTTTTGTGAAAAGGGATGAAGGTAAAAGTGGAGAGAATCCTTTGGAGAGTGCTTGGGAAGAATGAAGGCTGAAAGTGGCAGCTTAGACATGTCCTAAGGTTAGAGAAATGCCTAATGGGCCAAGCCCCGCTGAGCCCAACTTTTTAAAAAAACAAAAGAGAAAATTTGCAACGTTTGCGCTCAGCGGTAGCTAGCGTTGAGCGTCATGAGCGATATCCAATCTCCTTCTTCCTAGCTTGCCCTAAGCGTCCATCACAAATGCCTCTCAACTTCAACTCTCAAATTTTCAAATCTCATATATTTTCCACTTACTCCATACACTCTCACTCAATCAATGCACTTAGTCTCTCACACCACTCAAACATTCAACAATCAATCCCTATAATGCAACTAGATTAGAACCAAAACAAACAAACAAAGACAAATTCAATCAATTGGGTTGCCTCCCAGGTAGCCCTTGTTTAATGTCACGAGCCTGACCCAAAATCTTCCAACACCCATCAGTAGGTGCAAACCTTACCATCACCCTTTAGTAGGTGTACCTTCTGAGTATCCTTAAGTAGATACTCAATCATCTAGCATCCATCAGAAGATGCTAAACCCAAATATAACAATGTTCCAAAGTTTCAAATTACATCACCAAAATAAATAAGTTCAAAAAAAAAAGAATTAATGTTCTCAAATCACTAGGGTGCCTCCCAACTAGTGCTCTTTTAACATCATTAGCTTGACCCAATAAAGCTTAAGTTCCATCTTTAGTGTTGGTGTTCTTCTTGCTTTCATCACACCAACTCATCAATTGCTTCCGATCCACCTTCTTTACTCTTCTTGAATATGGAGCTTCAATTTCTACCACTCCCTTCTCTTTGAAATCTTTCACAACCCACAACTTGTTCTTGAATCTTACCAGTGTGCCAAGTTTGAATTGTGCATCCATCAAGTCATCATGAACCATCCTTACTTTGCCATTATTTTCTTCTTCCCTAACATGTGACAAGAAACAATGTTTACCTTTGATGACCGGCTTTGCAGCTTTAGGGCTAGTCACGGGTGCATCCTTACATGCTACTTTATGATTAGTCCCCTTCTCTTGAATCTACTGCTCAGCTTTGAAAACATTAAAGATCACCTTTTCCTCTCGGTCTTGAAGCACTATCATCCCATCATCCACATTGATGATTACTTTTGTCGTTTTCATAAACGACCTTCGAAGAATAATTAGGATCTTCTCATCTTCCTCCATCTCTATCACCACAAAATCTACCAGGAATTTAAGTTTCTTTATACAAACCGCAACATCTTCCGCTACACCATAGGGTTTCTTGGAAGATCCATCCGCCATGAGCAAAGTCACCTTGCTTGGCTTGACTTCAAGATCACCAATCCTTTCGAGCAAAGATAAGGGCATCAAATTAATGCTTGACCCTAAATCAATTAAGGCCTTCCTTATCTTTTTGTGTTTCTAGGAGCAAGAAAACATCAGAACCTCTTCTTGAAGGATTGGATGAAAGTAGAAGGAGAAGGAGGATCTGAACTTCTAGAGAATTATTTCCTTCTTCGGAAACATTTCTACAACACTCACCACAAAGATCTAACTAGAGTACTGAAGAAATGGCTGAAGAGAACAATGTAAGACGTACTCTCGCGAATTTCACCACTGTTGTTGGCCCTCATCACTTTAATAGCATTGCTAGGCCGAGGGTCAATGCTGCAAACATGGAGGTGAAACCGGCATTGATACATTGGTAAAGAGCAACCAAATTAATGGGCTATCTCATGAAAGTCCATATGAGCATCTCACCACATTCAACGAGATTTGTAACACTGTAAAGATCAATGGTGTGTCGGATGAAGCGATAAAGCTTAGTTTGTTTCCTTTCTCATTGGGAGGCAATGCTAAGTTATGGTTGAGCTCTTTTCCAGAAGGTAGCTTTGTTGAATGGGAAGTCGTGGTTTCAAAGTTCCTAAACAAGTACTTCCGACAATCCAAAATCAACAAAGGGAAGCAAGAGATTTCTTCTTTTAGACAAGGCATGGAGGAGACGCTAGGTCAAGCCTGTGGTAGATATAAGAGCTTCTTGAGAAAGACGCCCACTCATGGCTTTGACGAAGCAATAGTAGTCATTCTTTTCCTTGGAGGTCTTGGTTCACAAACCAAGTTGATACTAGATGCCTCAACTAGAGGTAATATCAATTGCAAGACTCCAGAGGAAGCCTTTGAATTGATAGAAAACATGGCTACTAATGACAACAAGATGCAAAATGAGAGAGGAGCTCCAATTCAACAGAAGGGAGTTCTACAATTGCAATCTCAAGACGCCTTGCTTGCACAAAATAAGATCATCACTCAACAGTTGGAAGAAGTGACAAAGAAGCTTTCTTTATTACCTCAAGAGATATATAATATTTCGATGGCTCAAAGGCAGCAGAAATAGTGGTAGCCACAACCTATTCCATATGAGAAAACCACAAAATTGGAGGATACTTTCCAGCAATTCATGAAAATGAGCGTCTCTTATTGTAAGAATGTAGAGGTTGCATTTAACAGTATGAAGATGCACATTGGGCAAATGGTCAACAAAATGGAAGGTTGTAAGAAGGATGCAAAGAGTAATTTGAGGGAAGAGTGTAAAACCATTGTTACAAGAAGTGGTAAAGTGTTAGAGGAAATAAAAATAGAGAGAAAAGAGAGAGAAAATGAGAGTGGGAAAGAAACACTTGAGTGGAAAGATAGGGTTGAGAAAGAAAAAAAGAGAGAAGGGGAAGATGAGAGAAAAAAGAAAAAGAAAAAGAAGAGGTAGATGAGAGAAAAAAAGAAAGACAGTTAGAAAAGACACTTCCTTATCCAAAGACTTATTCAAGGAAGGAGAAAGAAAAACAGTTGGAGCGGTTCATGGACATGTTTAAAAAACTGGAGATTACCATTCCTTTCTCTGAAGCATTGCACAGATGTCATCCTATGCAAAATTTTTGAAGGAACTCTGATGGACAAATTTATGAACACCAAAATATGATGTCACAAACTTGTTTTTCAATCGGCAAGTATGACCGAATCGTTCAAGTAATAAACTTGGTAAGACCAAGTATCGTTCTTCCCAAAGGACTCACGGCCTAGTTTAGTTGTGTGGTTTCTTGATTAGCTAAGACTTAAAGAAGAAATATTTGGATTTTATATGCAAAAGACGAAAATTAAATATGTATGCATGAAGTTTTGATCAATGGCAAAAAGCAAAAGATAAACACTTTCAACGAAATTTATGTATGAATATGTTGTTGGGGGTCAATTTCATCTTATCCACTCTCATATATTTTAGGAATTCAACATTCAAATCATCATTGTTAATGCCACTCTCTAAAGTACCTTTCAAGAAGGCTTCTCCCTAATCACGAGTTCATACAATTCCTAACATTCCTAATGATCAGTTCATAAGTACAGGAGCTTAACGACAACCAATATAATATTGGGAGAAATTCCCCGGATCTAGACTTCCCCGTACGCGCCCGTATCGACAAAACCAATAATCATGCATCGAATGAGTTAAACAATGCAAGCATTACGCAAAGAGGAAAAACCCTAACTAATGATGAAAGAAAGCATAAGTCTTAATTAAAAGATGTAAAAACAGATTCCATATATGAGAGCTTCAAAAGATCACATTGATTCCCCAACAAACATACAGAGTTTAGTTCACCATATTCATGGTGAACCTAGATGAATTACAATGAAAGAATGAAAGATAAAACCCTAAAAAGGTGAAGAGGAAGCCTCAGCATCCAAGATCCTCCTTCAAAGGGGTGGAAGAGAAAGTGTTTGCTTCGTTCCAACCAAAGATACCTAACCCTAGGAAACCCTAAAGCTTATATACCATTCGTAAATTACAAAAAATTAGGTCCAAGCCCATTAAAGTGCCGCTCAGCGGTAAAATACCGCTCAGCGGTAAGTGCGTGACTTGTTTTCTCCCCTCAGCGACCATTTTGCCCCTCAGCGGATCTCCCGTAAGCTCCTGAGTGCCGCTCAGCGGTAAACTACCGCTGAGCGGTGACTTCGGCTTCTCCTTTTGCACTTTTTGATGTCTTTTCTGATTTCATCTCTCTCTTTCTTCACTTTTTTCACTAAATTCACCTTAAAACCTGCACAAAAACACTGAAATCAAGCATAAACCTGTCCGGCTCTCTTATTTATGAAAATATGCAGAAAAGCATGATTTCAAGCTAGTTTCTAAGTGTAAAGGTTGCTTTTAGTGTCAATTTTAAGCATGAAAATAACAGTTTTTCAACTGTTATCAAACTCCTTACAAAGAAGAGAAAATAAATAGAGAAGGAGACCATTGAAAAGTTAACTGTAGTGCAATCATACGACGTTTACCTCATAAGTTTAAAGATCCAGGGAGGTTCACTATTCCGTGCACCATAGGAGAGTTGGAAGTTGGAAGGGCGTTGATTGATTTCAGAGCTAGCACTAATTTAATGCCACTTTCTATGTTCAAAAGAATTGAGGGTTTGGAACTCAAACCCACTAGAATGGCACTTCAATTGGTGGACAGGTCTCTTAAATATCCATATGCGGTACTTGAAGATGTGCTGGTAAAGGTTGACAAATTTGTATTCCCAGTGGATTTTGTTATAATGGAGATGGAGGAGAATGAAGATGTGCCTCTCATTCTTGGGAGACCATTTATGAAGACTGCTAGAGTTTTAATTGATGTGGAGAATGGTAAGCTTAAAGTGAGAGTTCAAGTTGAAAAACTGTTATTTTCATGCTTAAAATTGATACTAAAAACAACCTTTAACACTAAAAAACTAGCTTGAACTCATATTTTTGCTTTAGTTTTGTGAATAAGAGAGTTGAAAGTGAATTTAATGGTTCTGTGCAAGATTCCCTTGATTTTGTAGGCTAATTGAATGATTTGAAAGAAGAATTGAAGTACCGAATGATTGGAGTGCTGAAAAGTCAACCAAAAACCAGAAAAGTCAACCAGTCAACCAGAATACGGAAAACGTCAACCAGACGAGTTTTGGGCCATTTTTCTGCGATTTTATGATCTCTTTGGGCCTGGACCCGTTTTCTATTATTTTTATGTCCTATTTAAAGACCTAGATGTCTTAAGTTTTGTATCTTTGGCAGAGACGAAGCAAACACTCTCTTTTCCACCCCTTGAAGGAAGATCTTGGATGCTCAGGCTACCTTCTCATCTTTCTAGGGTTCTATCTTTCATTCTTTCATTATTGTTCATCTAGTTTCACCATGAATATGGTGAACTAAACCTTGTATTGTTGTTGGGGAATCAATGTAGTCTTGTGAAACTCTGATATATGGAATTTGTGTTTTAACGTCTTATATTAAGATATATGCTTCCTTTCATCTTTAGTTAGGGTTTTTCCTCTTTGCTTATTGCTTGCTTTGTTTAACTCATTCATTGCCATGATTATTGATTTTGTCGATATGGGAACGTACGGGGAAATCTAGATCCGGGGAATTTCTCCCAATAGCATATTGGTTGCCTTTAAGCTCCTGCACTTTAGAACTAATTACTAGGATTGCTAGGAATTGTATGAACTCGTAATTAATGATAGGCCTTCTTGCAAGGTGATTTAGAGAGTGGCATTAGCATTGATGAAAAGAATGATGAATTCCTAAAAATATATGAGAGTGGATAAGATGAAATTGATAACCCCAACAATATACTCATCCATCTAATTCATTGAAGTGTTTGTATTCTGTTTTTCTCCATTGATCAAATTCATGCATACATATTTAATTACTGTCTCTTGCATTTAAACCTACAATCAATTTGTTCTTAAGTCTTAAATAATCAACAAATCATATAGCTAAACTAGGCCGTGAGTCCTTTGGGAGAACGATACTTGGTCTTACCGAGTTTATTACTTGATACGATTCGGTCACACTTGCCGAGGGTTAAACAAGTTTTTGGCCCCGTTTTTCGGTGTTCATAAATTTGTCATTAGGAGACCATTTATGAAGACTGCTAGAGTTTTAATTGATGTGGAGAATGGTAATCTTAAAGTGAGAGTTCAAGATGAAGAAGTGAATTTTGATGTATTCAAAGCCATGACACATCCTAAAGATGATAAAGCATGTTTTCAATTTGATATACATGATGAAGTTTGTATGGTGCAAGAATGGATGGTACGTTATTCTTCTCCATTAGAGAAAACTCTTATTGATGCTTGTGAAGACTTCAATGAAGAAGAGGAATTAATTGATGAATATATGACGGATTTGGAGACATTGAAGGAGATTCTAGTGGAGGATGCTAAGTTTGAGACAATTGATACCAAAGAAGAAGTCAAAGCAAAGAAGTTAGAATTAAAGATGTTACCATCACATTTGAAGTATGTTTTCTTAGAAGAAAATGGAACAAAGCCACATTAATAATTCTTTGCTTCCTGAAGAAGAAGAAAAGTTGGTAGAAATATTGAAAGCTAACAAAGAAGCTATTGGGTGGTCAATCTCATATCTCAAAGGTATAAGTCCAACTTATTGCATGCACAGGATTTTTATGGAAGATGAGTATAGGCCGAGTGCTCAACCACAGAGAAGGCTAAATCATGTCATGAAGGAGGTGGTTAGAAAAGAAGTATTGAAGCTCTTGGAAGCTGGCATTATTTATCCAATCTCTGATAGTGAATGGGTGAGTCCAGTACAGGTAGTTCCAAAGAAAGGTGGGATGACAATAATTTATAATGAGAAGAATGAGCTTATTCCTACTCGGACTGTTATTGGATGGCGAATATGCATTAATTACAGGAAGTTGAATAAAGCCACTAGGAAGGATCATTTTCCTCTTCCTTTCATGGACTAGATGCTGGAGAGATTGGCAGGTTAGGCTTTTTATTACTTTCTGGATGGATATTCTGGATACAACCAAATTGTGGTAGATCCAAAAGACCAAGAGAAGACGACATTCACATTTCCTTTTGGTGTCTTTGCCTACAAAAAGATGCCATTTGGGTTATGTAATGTCCAGCCACATTTCAAAGGTGTATGCAGGCAATTTTTGCAGATCACATAGAGAAGTGCATTGAGGGTCGCACCTCCCAACAAAAGTTGTGCATAAAAGAATGCAGTATAGACTAGGAAGTGACTCCTAGGTCGTCTCTCAAGGACCAAATGCGATTCGAGACTTAGGTCAAACACGAAGTGGGGGGGGGGTTTGAAAGTGTTTTTGTGATTCGAAAATGATGTAAATTAAGACTGGAAATTAAATACAACCAAACATAATTGAAAACAGTGAAATGAATTAACAAAGCGTGAATACCGAACGGTTTCTAAAATAAGTGAGGAAATTGGAAATGCAAGAAGATAAATAAACTGAACAGAACAGACAACATGATAACAGTAAATTAAACATTCCTAAAGCCAAAACTAATTTAAATGCATCAGAGAAATAAGAAAAAGGAATCCAAAACTATTAGAATGCAATGATGAGCTAAAAAATTAAATGCACTTTGTAATCATCTAGATGAAGTACATCCATCATTGAAACGACATCAAAAACAATGCATGAACAGTAAAGGAATCAAACGTGGCAAATGAAATAAACTAAACAAGTAAACTACTCCAAGCTGGAATAAAAAATTGAAAGCACCCAACGCAAAATGAATCAGCGTTTCTCTCAAATAACCGTGCAGCTATGTGCTTCACTTCTTCCAACTCCATTCTGCAAAGTATTAACTAAAAAAAAAACCTTTCTTCGTGGCCTTCCAGTGGCAGCAGCTTTCAAATCAACTTTCTCGTATTTGCTTCCAACTGTACCAAGCAATTCCATTTCACCTAACCTACTTCTTCATTCTATGAAAGCAAAAGAAATGCACACGCTCCTTCCAGTAGCCGTGACACCTACTCCAATCTAATTTCTATCTTCATTTTTTTATCCACCACCGTATGTGCCATTCTTCTAGACATCCTTTTTCCTTACCTTTATCCACCTTCCCGTGCACCATTATCTACTCCCAGCCCATCACCGTGCTGCTCCTATTCTCCAAAAGCAATATCACGGTGCCTTTGTTTTTTTTTTTTTTGGTTCCAGCAAAGAAGCAGTAAAAGGCTTTAATCAAAAGTTAAAAATGTGAGCTTGTGCATCCTCCCATTCCGTGACAGCACACCACTTTCTCCATGCCTTCTGGAACCATCATTCCACCTCTTTCCAACTGTGACAGTGTCTACACGCGTGCTTGCTTCATTTCTCCAATTAAGCACTAAATCCTCTAATCTCAATAAATAACTGAATCAGCTCTCCTTCCTTTGATAAAAGCCAAAACCGAAAGAAAAATCCCAAGTGTTGTTACTGAAATCACCGCTTCTCTCTTCTAAGAAATTGAATGCACTCTTCTCCAAGGATAAATCACACTTTTGTTCCAGCCATCCTTGGCACCTATCGGCTCATTCCAGCTCCGTGTCAATCTTCCGTGGAGCACCTCATTCCAGCACCTTGAATCACCATTCCATCCCAAAATTTTAGAATAGCGTTTTCCGCCAACACCAAAGCTGAGACCGAGAGTAAAAATGTGCCTCCAACAAAAATGAAAATGCAATGAAGATTTAGCCAAAGGGATGAAACATTAAAACTTTCTTCTCATTCATTGAAAATCATCTTCTCCGAAAAACAAGTACAGAGACCCCCCAGTATAAACGTTCCAGCCAAAAAAAAGAAATCCCTCCGTGAGGGTGGCGGCCTGCCCTCTAAAATTTAAGTTTCCCTTTTTATATGTGGGGTAGCGCTGCCCTAAAAACCTAGGGTGCCAAATCACTAACTTCTAATTTTGGGTCTAATCTAATTTACCAAAAATTGACCCAAAATATAAGAGTTGATACAGAAATTCTAAACTACTGAATTACAATTTAATTAATTCTAAAATGTCTGTGTGGAGAGTCTTGAATTTATTTGGTATTCTTCCTGATGTCCCAAAATGTATTTCCGAAATTTTCCTGCACTTCAAAAAATGCACTTAATCAGCTCAGAAAACCCAAATTAGCACAATTACAAATTTTCGACCAAATTAAGCAGAATTCGGAAAATGGGGAAATAACAAACAATTAAACACAATTCCCTGGTTTATTTAAGTGCAATAAACTAAATATAATTCAAGAAATAACGACTCCTCAAGTCTTCATGGATGATTTTTCAGTTTTTGGAGATTCTTTCCAAAGGTGTTTGGCGAATCTGGATATTGTCCTCAAAAGATGTGTTCAAACGAATCTTGTGCTTAACTGGGAGAAATGTTATTTCATGGTAACAGAAGGAATTGTGTTGGGGCACAAGATTTATGCTAAGGGGATTGAAGTGGATAAAGCCAAAGTAGAGGTCATTGAGAAACTTCCTCCACCAACAAATGTGAAAGGAATCAGAAGCTTCCTCGGCCATGCTGGATTCTATAGAAGATTTATTAAAGATTTCTCAAAAATTGCCAAACCGTTGAGTAATATGCTAGTTAAAGATACACCTTTTGTGATGAATGAAGAATGTTTGAAAGCCTTTGACATCTTGAAAAGTAAATTGGTGTCGGCTCTAGTGATTGTAGCTCCAGATTGGAATCAAAATTTTGAATTAATGTGTGATGCTAGTGATTATGCAATAGGAGTCGTGCTTGGTCAGAGAAAAGAGAAGGTATTTCACACAATCTATTATGCTAGCAAAGTTTTGAATAATGCCCAGCTGAATTATGCTACTACTGAGAAGGAGTTCCTAGCCATAGTTTATGCTTTGGAGAAATTTATCTACACAGATCATGCAGCTATAAAATATTTGTTGACAAAGCCAGATTCTAAGCCACATTTGATTATATGGGTACTATTATTGCAAGAATTTGATGTGGAAATCCGTGAGAAGAAGGGATATGAGAATTTGATTGTTGATCATTTATCTCGGTTGGTTAACATTGAGGTTACTAGCGAGGAAGCAGAAATATGGGAATCTTTTTCAGATGAAACACTCATGTAGATTCAAAACAGGTCGTGGTTTGCTGATATGACCAATTTTAAACCTGCAGGAGTAATTCCAGAAGATCTTAATTGGTAACAAAGAAAGAAATTTTTGCATGATATCAAGCAGTTTATCTAGGATGATCCTTATTTGTTAAAAATTTGAGGAGATAATCTTTTGACTCACTATCATGACTCATCCTATGGAGGAATTCTCTAGCACTATCATGACTCACCCTATGGAGGACATTTCAATGGAGAAAGAACAACAACAAAAGTTCTCCAGTCAGGTTTTTATTGGCCTACTTTATTTAAAGATGCTCATAATCATGTCAGGAATTGTGACAGGTGTCAAAGTACTCGGACTATTTCAAGACGTCATGAGATGCCATTACAAGGCATTTTAGAGGTTGAAGTCTTTGATTGTTGGGGTATTGATTTTGTAGGACCATTTCCACCATCTTTCAACAATGAATACATATTAGTGGCAGTGGACTATGTGAGTAAATGGGTGGAAGCATTGGCGTGTCCCAAAAATGATGCCAGCAATGTGATTAAATTTCTAAAGAGGCATATCTTCTCACGCTTTGGAACTCCAAGAGTACTTATTAATGATGGAGGATCTCATTTTTGTAGTTATCAGCTAGAAAAAGTACTCAAACATTATGGTATGAGACATAAGGTAGTTGCACCTTATCATCCACAGACCAATGGGCAAGATGAGGTGTCTAACAGAGAGATCAAGAGGATCTTAGTGAAAACAGTTGTTGCATCAAGAAAGGACTGGTCATAGAAACTGGATGATGCTCTCTGGGCATACAGGACTACAATGAAGATGGAGCATAAAGCTTTGTGGGCTCTTAAATTTTTGAATTTTGATCCTTCTGAAACTCAAAACAAGAGCAGAAGGCAAATGTTGGAGCTTGAAGAGATGCAGTTGCATGCATATGATTCATCCAGGAGCTACAAATAAAAGGTAAAATTCTATCATGACAGGAAGTTGTCGGAACAATCGGTACCGATATAGAGTCGCGCAGCGGAATAAAATATAGATAGCGGAAAGCGTGTAACGATCACAACACAAGTTAAAATAGTCGGTTTCAAAAATTAATTTTCTTAGCGAACTTTTATCGAACAGTTGATGTGCTAAGAGTTTAGGGATCAAGAAAATCAACACAAAATTTTTATCCTGGTTCGAATCAAAAGATTATACGTCCAGTCGTTAATCACTATAAATAGTGATTAACCTTTTTCACTAAAAATATAGTTGTACAGATTACAAGATAATGAAATGAGCAAAGAATAGAAAACACCTTCCTTCGACAAACGAACCAGAAGAGTGCAACAAGTAACTTCCTTCGACAAACGAACCGGAAGAGCTTCCTTCGACGCACGAACCGGAAGCAACAGCTCTACCAACTTGAAGAGAACTGCTCCGACCTTTGACACACAAAGCGCGAGCTTCTCCTATTCACAAGACCAGACAAGAACACTATATCACTTTGAGAACTTCCTCAGACAATCTGTATTCTCAAAATGGCATAGATCCTTTTCACTCACAAAGAGTTCCCTTAGGCACAAAGCTCTAATACTCTCAATTGAAAAGTTCTTTCTAAGAGCTGTGAAGACCTCTATTTATAAGCCTAGTTTCGTACAGGGTCAAAAACTGAAAAGACATCTCCCAACTGCCACGGATAATCAATTATCATAACTGATAATCGATTACTTGTGTCCGTTATGGGGTTTTCAAAAAAGTGATAATCGATTATTCCAGAGACTTGGACAGAATTAAATGAAACAGTGATAATCGATTATTTTGTGTAATAATCGATTATTTGCGTGAGCAACTCTCTTCTAAATTGGCTCGTGATAATCGATTATTCCTCTTGATAATCGATTATTTGTGCAATGACTCACTAAATACGAAAACTTCTAAGAGTTTTTACATCATTACATTTTATCCTATACATTTGTTTCTACAAAATGCGTTTAACAAAGATGCATTTAGAGTCTTCAATTCTTCAGCTTTTATCATCATCAAAATTTCATAGTAGCTTCAAGATACCAATGCTCCTCATTGGTAACAATCTCCCCCTTTTTGATGATGATAAAAAATATATTCTTGTTAAAAGCATTTCTAATTTCCTGCACAAATTTCATACTTACAAACATGTTAGTAATAATTGCACAACTTAAATTTGAAGTTTTCTCCCCCTTTTTTATCATAAGCAAAAAGTAAAAAAGTGGAAAAACTCCCCCTCAAATTTTTCTCCCCCTCAACAAAAGAATTGATGCATTTCAAAACAGAAATAAAATTGAAATTTCATAACATGAAAGAACAGAATACCTCATGGAATATACGAAAAACAGAAATTCAACTCTAATTAAGAAGTACAAACAGTATTAATTAATCCATAATACAGATAAAAACAAGATATCTAACAAACTCATATATTCCCCTTATATAGGTACCAGTTATCACATAATATGTCAATCAAAAATAGATTTCCCCATTTTTTATCATAATCAGAGAAACATCTAATCTTTATGCTTCTGATAACGGTTGAAAAACCGTTATTTTTATGCTTAAAATTGATACCAAAAGCAACCTTTAAGACTTAGAAACTAGCTTGAACTCATATTTTTTCTTTAGTTTTGTGAATAAGAGAGTTAAAAGTGAATTTAATGGTTTTATGCAAGATTCCCTTGATTTTGTAGGCTAATTGAATGATTTGAAAGAAGAATTGAAGTACCGAATGATTGGAATGCTGAAAAGTCAACAAGAAACCAGAAAACAGAAAACTCAACCAGTCAACCAGTCATCCAGAAAAGTCAACCAATCAACCAGAATGCTGAAAAGTCAACCAAAATACAGAAAAAGTTCCACTGAGCGGTAAAATACCGCTGAGCGGCACTTTTCGGGTGCCAAAATCACCGCTGAGGGGCAAAAACAGCAGCTAGGGGCAAAATGAATCATGCACTATTATCGCTCAGCGGTAAACTACCGCTGAGCGCCATTCTAAATGGGCGTGGACCGGTTTTCTTTTGTTTTTATGGGCTTGGACTTGTTTTATGTTATTTTTATGCCCTATTTAAGGACTTGCACGTCCTAGGGTTTGTATCTTTGGCTGGGAGGAAGCAAAAAAAAAAATTTCACCCCTTGGGGGTAGATTGGGAGATGGTGATGAATCTCCTATTCTCTTTCTAGGGTTTTTCTATCTCTTTCATTCTTTCATTATTGTTCATCTAGTTTCACCATGAATATGGTGAACTAAACCTTCTATTGTTGTTGGGGAATCAATGTAGTCTTGTGAAACTCTCATATATGAAATTTGTTTTAACATCTTATTTTAAGACTTATGCTTTCTTTCATCATTAGTTAGGGTTTTTCCTCTTTGCTTAAAGCTTGCTTTGTTTAACTCATTCATTGCCATGATTATTGATTTTGTCGATAGGGGAACGTACAGGGAAATCTAGATCCGGGGAATTTCTCCCAATAGCATATTGGTTGCCTTTAAGCTTCTGCACTTCAGAATTAATTACTAGGAATGCTAGGAATTGTATGAACTCGTAATTAAGGATAGGCCTTCTTGCAAGGTGATTTAGAGAGTGGCATTAGCAATTGATGAAAAGAATGATGAATTCCTAAAAGTATATGAGAGTGGATAAGTTGAAATTGATAACCCCAACAACATACTCATCCATTTAATTCATTAAAGTGTTTGTATTCCTCTTCTCCATTGATCAACTACATGCATGCATATTTAATTATTATCTTTTGCATTTAAACCCTACAATCAATTGTTCACAAGTCTTAACTAATCAACAAATCATATAACTAACTAGGCCGTGAGTCCTTTGGGAGAACGATACTTGGTCTTACCGAGTTTTATTACTTGATACGATTCGGTCATACTTGCCGAGGGTTAAACAAGTTTTTGGCGCCGTTTTTCGGTGTCCATAAATTTGTCATCAAGTTTTTGGCGCCGTTGTCGGGGACTCGTGGTTTAACTAGTTCATTTGTGTGATTATTGATTATCTTCGACTTGAATTTTGAATTTTGAAATTTGAATTTCTGTTTTTATTTTTTCTGTTTTTATTTTAATTTTTATTTTATTTTATTTTTTTTATTTTATTTTTCTGTTTTTATTTTATTTTATTTTATTTTATTTTCTTTTTTTATTTTTTCTTGTTTTCTATTTTTATTTTCTGTTTTTATTTTATCTTCTTATCTCTGATTCTTTATCTATCTTCTCCACTGATAATAGTTGAAAAACTGTTATTTTCATGGTTAAAATTGATACTAAAAGCAACCTTTAACACTTAGAAACTAGCTTGAAATTATGCTTTTGGTCATATTTTTAGAAATAAGAGAGCTGGACAGGTTTATGCTTGATTTCAGTGTTTTTGTGCAGGTTTTAAGGTGAATTTGGTGAAAGAAGTGAAGGAGGATAGAGATGGAATCAGAAAAGACATCAAAAAGTGCAAAAGGAGAAGCCGCAGTTTACCGCTGAGCGGCACTCAAGCAGTCACGTTGCATCCGCTGAGGGGTGATTTGGCCGCTGAGGGGAAGAAAATAACTCACGCACTTACCGCTGAGCGGCACTATTTTTGGGCTTGGGCCTAATTTTCTATAATGTTAGAATAATATATAAGCTTTAGGACGTCCTAGGGTTTGTATCTTTGGCAGAGACGAAGCAAACACTCTCTTTTCCACCCCTTTGAAGGAGGATCTTGGATGCTCAGGCTACCTCTTCACCTTTCTAGGGTTCTATCTTTCATTCTTTCATTATTGTTCATCTAGTTTCACCATGAATATGGTGAACTAAACCTTGTATTATTGTTGGGGAATCAATGTAGTCTTGTGAAACTCTCATATATGGAATTTGATTTAATGTCTTATATTAAGATATATGCTTTCTTTCATCTTTAGCTAGGGTTTTTCCTCTTTGCTTATTGCTTGCTTTGTTTAACTCATTCATTGCCATGATTATTGATTTTGTCGATACGGGAACGTACGGGGAAGTCTAGATTCGGGGAATTTCTCCCAATAGCATATTGGTTGCCTTTAAGCTCCTGCACTTTAAGAACTAATTATTAGGAATGCTAGGAATTGTATGAACTCGTAATTAGGGATAGGCCTTCTTGCAAGGTAATTTAGAGAGTGGCATTAGCATTGATGATAAGAATGATGAATTCTTGAAAATATATGAGAGTGGATAGGATGAAATTGATAACCCCAACAACATACTCATCCATATAATTCATTGAAGTGTTTGTTTTGTTCTTTTCCATTGATCAACCTCATGCATACATGTTTAGTTATTGTCTTTTGCATTAAAACCTATAATCAATTTGTTCTTAAGTCTTAAATAATCAACAAATCACATAGCTAAACTAGGCCGTGAGTCCTATGGGAAAAGGATACTTGGTCTTACCTTGTTTTATTACTTGATACGATTCGGTCACACTTGCCGATTGTTAAACAAGTTTGTGGCGTCGTTTTTCGGTGTTCATAAATTTGTCATCAAGTTTTTGGCGCCGCTGCCGGGGACTGGTGGTTTAACTAGTTTATTTGTGTGATTATTGATTATCTTTGACTTGAATTTTGAATTTTGAATTTCTGTTTTTATTTTTATTTTTATTTTATTTTATTTTATTTTCTGTTTTTATTTTTATCTTCTTATCTCTTATCTTATATCTTCTTTTATATCTTTTTGTGCTAACCAATTTTTCTAGGGTTTTGTTTTCTTGTGTATGCAGGAAGTAATCCGAACTAGGAGCAAGAAAACTGCAGAACCTCTTCTTGAAGGTTTAAACGAGAGTAGACGGAGGAGAAGAATCCGTACATCTAGAGAACTTTTTCCTCCTCCAGAAACTCTGTTACAACCATCACCACAAGGTTCTAACCAGAGCACAGAAAATATGGAGAATAATAATGCTAGAAGAACTCTTGCAGATTACACCAATATAGTTGGACCGCAACACTTTAACAGCATAGCAAGACCAAGGGTCAATGCAGTCAACATGGAGGTTAAGCCAGCATTAATTCAACTGGTGAAGAGTAATCAATTTAATGGGTTGTCTCACGAAAGCCCATATGAGCACCTCACAACTTTTAATGAGATTTGCAACACAGTGAAAATAAATGGGGTGCCAGATGAAGCAATCAAACTTAGCTTGTTTCCATTCTCACTAGGAGGCAATGCTAAGCTTTGGTTAAATTCTTTTCTAGAAGAAAGCTTTACAGAGTGGGAAGCAGTGGTGACCAAGTTTCTAAACATATACTTTCCACAATCAAAAGTTAATAAAAGAAAGCAAGAGATCTCATCATTCAGACAAGGCATGGAAGAATCACTGGGGCATGCATGGGACAGGTATAAAAGCTTATTAAGAAAAACACCCACGCATGGCTTTGATGATGTGCAAGTAGTCCTAACCTTCCTTGGAGGTCTTGGTCCACAAACCAAGATGATGCTTGACGCCTCAGTAGAAGGAAATATAAAATGGAAAACTCCAAAGGAAGCTACAGAAATCATTGACAATATGGCTACTAGTGACAATGAGCTCCACAGTGAAAGAGGAGCTCCTATACAACAAAAAGGAGTTCTACAATTACAAACCCATGATGCCTTGCTAGCACAAAATAAGATACTAACTCAACAACTACAGACTCTTACGAAAACTCTTGCACAACTACCAAAAGAGTTGAAGACTGTTGCACAGGCTCAATCACAGTTGTGTGAAGTATGTGGAGGAGACCATATCAACGGTCAATGCGCTTTTCCAGTAGAAGCATTAGAAGATGTAAATTTCATGGCCAATCAATACCGTCAGGGTAATTTTAATCAAGGGTGGAAACCACACCCAAGCATTGGTCACGGACAAACTAGGCAAGCTGGACAAACTGGGCAATTCAATAAGCAACAGCAACAACCAACCTTATGGCAACAGATGGCTATATTAAATGAAAGGTCAATAAGGATGGAAGAGACTCTTAATCAGTTCATACAGAAAACTGAGTCTACTCAAAAGAGCACTGAGGCTTCTATTAAGTATTGGGAGACTCAAATGGGTCAGATTACCAAGCAATTGGAAGAGAGGCCAAACAAAAATTTTGGGGCTAATACTGAGGTTAACCCCAGGGAGGAATGCAAAGTGGTAGATAGTACAAATGATGAGAGAGTTGAGTTAAAAGAAAAGAGAGAAAAGAAAGAAAAAGAAAAAGAAGAGAGAGAAAAAGAGAGAAAAGAGAAAGGAGAGAGAAAAGAGATAGAGAGTAATGATATTTTTCCTTTTCCAATGAATCAAAAGAAGCAATTTGATTTTACAGAATTATTCAAGATGGTGGACAATGATGTACCTTGGAATCAGATACTACAACAAATTGCAGTTTATACTAAACCTGAAGAAGAAGTCGCCACAAGAAAAAGACGTAGAGAGGATGATACAAAAAAGTATAAAGCTGTGTAAAAGGAGCCATTCCCTCTAAAGGCAAAAGATCCAGGAGGTTTCTCTATTCCATGTACAATAGGGAAGAAGAGGATAAACAAAGCCTTACTCGACTTAGGATCAAGTGTTAACTTGATACCTTATTCTCTACTGGAGCAGATCGATGATGTTGATTTGAAACCTGTAAAGGTTAATTTAGTCATGGAAGATGGATCTTCAAAGGAACCCTGTGGAATAGCAGAAGATATTATAGTTTGTGTGGGCAAACTCCAGTTCTTGGTAGACTTTGTGGTGATGAAGATGGAGACTGAAAAGATACCTATTATTCTTGGAAGACCGTTTATGAAAACGGCCAAAGCTATCATTGATGTAAACAAAGGTATAGTAGTGCTCCAAGACAGAGAAGAGAGAGTTGTTGTAGATGTCTTCAAAAATGAGAGGCAGATGTAGGAGGAAGAAGCTAGTCATAAAGCTGCATTTCAAGATGTACTCATGACTAGCTCTCAAGATGAAAAGCCCAAGGTTAAAGGTAAGCATTGTTTATTGTTTCAGGTATCAGAAAAAGAGAAGATTGGAAGAGGAAGAAAAGTTCCTGATGGCTGGATGAAAGAACAACTCCAACTGGGTACACCTGTGAGAGTAAAAAACAAATTGTGGGTTGTGAAAGGCTATAAAGAAAAGGAGATGATAGAGATAGAGTCTCCATATTCTAGAAGAGTCAAAACAGTACACCGGAAGCAGTTGAGGAGTTGGTGGAATTTGGACATCAACCAGGAAGAAGGAACTTGAACTTTATTGGGTCAAGCTAATGACGTTAAAAGAGCGCTTGCTGGGAGGCAACCCAGTGATTTAAGGACTTTTAGTTTTTGTTTTGGTGATGTAATTTTGAACTTTTGGACATTATTTTTGTAAATATTTTGTTGGTATATAGCATCTACTAAAAGATGCTAGGTTTGTTAAGTATCCACTGAAGGATACTAGGTTTGTTACACCTACTGATGGGTGTTGGTAAGAAAATTTTGCACTTATTGATGGGTGCTGGTGGATTTTGGGTCAGGCTCGTGACGTTAAACAAGCGCTACCTGGGAGGCAACCCAGTTGATTGATTGTTTCTGTTTGTTTCATTGTAGTAGTATAATAGGGTTGTGCATAAGTAACCTGAGGATTGAATTGTAGGGAACCAATGAGGGGCATGTTTAGGAGGCACGTAGGTTAAGAAAAGAAAGAGAAGAGCACTTCACGAAAGTGCCGCTGAGCGGCAAGTTACCGCTGAGCGGTACTATCGCAAAGTGGGCTTTAGTTTCCCTTAACGGGACCCGAGCCCATTAGGGTATTTTTATACCCTAAGCTGCGCAAATGCTCTCACTTTCAGGCTCTTCTCTGCACAAACACTTCCACATACCTTTTCCAAGGTTCTCCACATCTTTTACCTCTTCTCTTTTGAAAAATTTCTCTTCCACTCACTTTCTCACTAGTGTTTCATCTAAGTTTGGGGTTGGAAGAGAGCATCTTAGCTTAGGAGCATTCTCATTGCATCTAGTATCTCCACCCAAGTAAGTAAAATCATTTTGTTAATTATAGGGTTCTTGATTTTGTATGTGATTGTCAAAGCATGAATATTTAGGGGTTTTGATTTCTATGCATGATTTGATGATATAATTGATGTTTGAACCGATTAAACTCCATGATTTTGATCTGGAAAACTGAAAACTGCATTTGGGTGGAGTTAGGTGATGGACAAATTTATGAACACCAAAATATGATGTCACAAACTTATTTTTCAATCGGCAAGTGTGACCGAATCGTTCAAGTAATAAACTTGGTAAGACCAAGTATCGTTCTTCCCAAAGGACTCACGGCCTAGTTTAGTTGTGTGGTTTCTTGATTAGCTAAGACTTAAAGACGAAATATTTAGATTTTTATATATGCAAAAGACGAAAATTAAATATGTATGCATGAAGTTTTTGATCAATGGCAAAAAGCAAAAGATAAACACTTTCAATGAATTATATGTATGAATATGTTGTTGGGGGTCAATTTCATCTTATCCACTCTCATATATTTTAGGAATTCAACATTCAAATCATCATCGTTAATGCCACTCTCTAAAGTACCTTTCAAGAAGGCTTCTCCCTAATCACGAGTTCAAACAATTCTTAGCATTCCTAATGATCAGTTCATAAGTGCAGGAGCTTAACGACAACCAATATCATATTGGGAGAAATTCCTCGGATCTAGACTTCCCCGTACGCGCCCGTATCGACAAAACCAATAATCATGCATCGAATGAGTTAAACAATGCAAGCATTAAGCAAAGAGGAAAAACCCTAACTGATGATGAAAGAAAGCATAAGTCTTAATTAAAAGATGTAAAAACAGATTCCATATATGAGAGCTTCAAAAGATTACATTGATTCCCCAACAAACATACAGAGTTTAGTTCACCATATTCATGGTGAACCTAGATGAATAATAATGAAAGAATGAAAGAGATAGAAAAACCCGAGAAAGAGAAGAGGAGAGCTGTCACCATCTCCCAATCTACCCCAAGGGTTGGAAAAGTGTGTTTCTACTTCCTTCCAGCCAAAGATACCTAACCCTAGGAAACCCTAAAGCTTATATATTATTCGTAAATTACAGAAAATTAGGTCCAAGCCCATAAAAGTGCCGCTCAGCGGTAAGTGCGTGTCACGTTTCTTCCCCTCAGCGGCCATTTTGCCCCTCAGCGGTTCTCCCGTGAGCTCCTGAGTGCCGCTCAGCGGTAAATTGCCGCTGAGCGGTGACTTCGGCTTCTCCTTTTGCACTTTTTGATGTCTTTTCTGATTCCATATCTCTCCTTCTTCACTTCTTTCACCAAATTCACCTTAAAACCTGCACAAAAACACTGAAATCAAGCATAAACCTGTCCAACTCTCTTATTTCTGAAAATATGAAGAAAAGCATGATTTCAAGCTAGTTTCTAAGTATAAAGGTTGCTTTTAGTATCAATTTTAAGCATGAAAATAACAGTTTTTCAACTGTTATCACAACCCCAAACTTAGAACTTTGCTTGTCCTCAAGCAAACAAGATGTAACTCCATCTTCACCCAATTCATACGATGGTTCACTTCATTCAAAAATCTTCTTTTCAAGATAAGTAAAAACATCAATCAAACTTATGATCAAGATTTCAATCAGGATGTGCACATGCTTTAGTGTTTCACAAAATCAGTTAATACCCAACAAATGCTCTTTTTCATGAATGACCAATCAATTAAGCATGGATGTTCATGTGCTAATGGAATATTTCCTCACTAGGTAAAGTATTTCACTCAACACACAAGTGTACAAAAGGTAATCACTCATTCACTCTACTATCACAATGTCACCTGAATCAACTTTGCCTTTCATTTTACCACAATCAAAAACATTCACAAGCATGCATCATCACAAGGACTTTTCAATGGCTTATAATGTGGCTGGGCTAACAAGAAAATTGGTTTTTCTGGATCGCAAAATCCTTGAGTTAAGAGAATCATAACAACACAATCATCTTATTCATTCCCAACTTTCTTTTGCCTTTGCATTGAGCTTTGCTTCTTTTTCTTTTCTTTTCTTTTTCTTTGCATATTCTTACTTTTTAGCTCTTAGCTCAATGCTTTTCATGTTTTCCCAACAACCCCAAACTTGAACATTTAACAATATCACACAAGATCTTCTACTTAACTCAAGGTAAAGATTTTCAATCAAGGGTTTCAGTGTATGTTCAAGGCTAAGGGTTCAAAAGGATAGAACACAAATTTTTCTCTTTTAGTGGGCTAATTTTACGAATTTGGCCAATAAAAAGGTTTCCAACAAACGGCCTTGATCATATGATGCAAAACAAGCAATTGATTCAATCATAGAAAACCTGGGCAAAATCATTCATGCTTTCAAAGTAATAACATTCAACAATAACAACTCTGGAGCTCAAAACCTCACATATAAGCTCATTCACATTTGACATACACATCCTACTTAATTTCACAATCACAATCATGATATCCTGCATTTGTCCACAAAGCTTGTGAATCACCTGTATAAGCATTTTAATGTGCACATCATCTCAACATCAATTAATCATAAACATCATTCATCATTACTTATCACACAACCACAATTAATAGCAAACCATCAGAACAAAACAGGTGTACAATAGAGTACATCAAACCCTAATCTAAAAACAAAAACAAATAAGTTCAGAAAACTTAAACCACAAAAGCATAATCATATGATAGCATTTATCAGTAAATGCTATCTCAGCTCCTCATCAGTCTGAGCTGTCCTCTGTATCTTCCTCTTCCTCCTCATCTTCATCATCTTCAAATGCATCATCATCATCAGCTTCATCTTCTTCCATCTCTCTAGCTGAAGCTTCAGCTGCTCCAGCTCCTCCTCCATGCACTAGTTCTTCTGGCCAAGCTACCACATTATGGAATTCATCCATAGTCCACCTGTGGGCTGGAGGTGTATCATACATCCCCACAATCATCTCAGCAGTGGCCACCTGCCCTCTGTGAATGGACTGCAACTGAGGACCTATAAGAGACATATACATGTCCCTCATCTGGAATGGTTCTGCTTCATGTGTATCAGCAGGTGTCTGGCTCTGTGCTGGCCCTCTCTCTCTACGAGCCCGGCGTGGTGGAACTGGCTGAGCTGCATCCTCACCTCCACAGTACTGTCTGTAATAGGCCTCATCAATAGCTTTTCTTGGCCTCTCAAATGGTGGAGCAGAAGTGTCCACCCCAGCTATCTTGCAAAGGTGCGTGATCAAAGAAAGATGTCCTAGTGGTGCTTTGTTGTTTGAAGTATTGGCGCACACACTAATCTCATCAGCTATCACCTGCCCAATATTAACATTCAAGTTTCTGATAGCACAGTAGATGAAGAATGCCCTGCTGAGAGTAATATCTGACACATGTGAACATGGCTGAATGTTGGCATGAGAAAACGCCATCCAATACTTTGCAAGAGGAGTCAAATCCGTCCTCCTAATGTTAATGATGGACAAATTTGTAAGCACCAAAATATGATGTCACAAACTTGTTTCACAATCGGCAAGTATGACCGAATCGTTTCAAGTAATAAACTTGGTAAGACCAAGTATCGTTCTCCCAAAGGACTCACGGCCTAGTTTAGTTATGTGATTTGTTGATTAGCTAAGACTTAAGAACACAATAATTGAAGTTTAATATGCAAAGACGAAAATTAAATATGTATGCATGAATTGATCAATGACAAAGACAAAAGATAAACACTTTCAAAGAAATATATGAATGAATATGTTGTTGGGGGTCAATTTCATCTCATCCACTCTCATATATTTTAGGAATTCAACATTCAAATCATCATTGTTAATGCCACTCTCTAATGTACCATTCTAGATGGCTTCTCCCTAATCAAATAGTTCATACAATTCCTAGCATTCCTAATGATTAGTTCATGAGTGCAGGAGCTTAAAGGCAACCAATATAATATTGTCAGTATAATATTGGGAGAAATTCCCCGGATCTAGATTTCCCCGTACGTGTCCGTATCAACAAAACCAATAATCATGCATTAGAATGAGTTAAACAATGCAAGCATTGAGCAAAGAGGAAAAACCCTAACTAATGATGAAAGAAAGCATATGTCTTAATTCAAAGATGTACTCAACAAATCCATATATGAGAGCTTCAAGAGATTACTTTGACTCCCCAACAAACATACAAGGTTTAGTTCACCATATTCATGGTGAACCTAGATGAATTACAATGAAAGTATGAAAGAATAAACCCAATAAAGGTGAAGAGGTAGCCTGAGCATCCAAGATCCTCCTTCAAAGGGGTGAAAGAGAGAGTGTTTGCCTCGTTTCTGCCAAAGATGCCTAACTATAGGACGTGCAAGCCCTTATATACTAATCTAGAGTTACAAAAGATTACAAAAGTCCAAGCCCAAAAAGTGCCGCTCAGCGGTATTTACCGCTCAGCGGTGATTGCGCGTCTTCTTTCTTCCCCTCAGCGGCCATTTTGCCCCTCAGCGGTTCCAACGTCACCTCTTGAGTGCCGCTCAGCGGTAGTTTGCCGCTGAGCGGTGCCTTCGACTTCTCCTTTTTGCACTCTTTCTTGTCTTTTCTAATGTCCTCTCTCTTATTCTTCACTTCTTTCACCAAATTCACCTCAAAACCTGCACAAGAACACTTAAATCAAGCATAAACCTGTCCAGCTCTCTTATTTCTGAAAATATAAACAAAAGGCATGATTTCAAGCTAGTTTCTAAGTCTAAAGGTTGCTTTTAGTATCAACTTTAAGCATGAAAATAACAGTTTTTCAACTGTTATCACAACCCCAAACTTAGAACTTTGCTTGTCCTCAAGCAAATAAAATGTAACTCCATCTCCAACCAATTCATATGATGGTTCACTCATTCAAAATCCTCTTTTCAAGATAAGTAATAACTTCACTCAAACTTAAGACCAAGAGTTCAATCAAGATGTGCACATGCTTTAGTGTTCACAAAGTCATTTAAATTCCAACAAATGCTATTTTTCATGAATGATCAATCAATTAAGCATGGATGTTCATGTGCTTATGGAATATTTCCTCACTAGGTAAAGTGTTTCACTCAACACACAAGTGTATAAGAGGTAAAGTGTTTCACTCATTCACTCCACTATCACAATGTCACATGAATCAACTTTGCCTTTCATTTAACCACAATCAAATACATTCACAAGCATGCATCATCACAAGGACTTTTCAATGGCTTATAATGTGGCTGGGCTAACAAGAAAATTGGTTTTTTTTGGATCACAAAATCCTTGAGTTAAGAGAATCATAACAACACAATCTTCTTATTCATTCCCAACTTTCTTTTGCCTTTGCTTTTGCATTTGCATTGAGCTTTGCTTCTTTTTCTTTTCTTTTCTTTGCATATTCTTACTTTTTAGCTCTTAGCTCAATGCTTTTTCCTTTTTCATGTTTCCCCAATAACCCCAAACTTGAACATTTAACAATACCACACAAGATCTTCTACTTAACTCAAGGTAAAGATTTTCAATCAAGGGTGTTCAGTGTATATTTAAGGCTAAGGGTTCAAAGGATAGAACACAACGTGTTCTCTTTTAGAAGGCTAACTTTATGAATTTGGCCAATAAAAAGGGTTTCAAAAACACGGCCTTTGATCATATGATGCAAAACAAGCAATTGATTCAATCATAGAAAACCTGGGCAAAGTCATTCATGCTTTCAAAGTAACAACATTCAACAATAACAACTCTGGAGCTCAAAACCTCACATATAAGCTCATTCACATTTGACATGCACATCCTGCTTAATTTCACAATCACAATCATGATATTATGCATTTGTTCACAAAGCTTGTGAATCACCTGTATAAGCATTTTAATGTGCACATCATCTCAACATCAATCAATCAATAAGCATCATCAAGCATTACTTATCACACAATCACAGTTAATAGCAAACCATCATAACAAACCAGGTGTTCAATAGAGTACATCAAACCCTAATCTAAAAACAAAAACAAATAAGTTCAGAAAACTTAAACCACAAAAGCATAATCATATGATAGCATTCATCAGTAAATGCTATCTCAGCTCCTCATCAGTCCGAGCTCTCTATATCTTCCTCTTCCTCTTCATCATCATCTTCATCAAATGCATCCTCCTCCTCAGCTTCATCTTCATTCATGTCTCGGGCTGAAACTTCAGCTGCTTCAGCTCCTCCATGCCATGGTTCTTCTGGCCAAGCTACCACATTATGGAATTCATCCATAGTCCACCTGTGTGCTGGAGGGGTATCATACATCCCCACTATCATCTCAGCCGTGGCCACCTGCCCTCTGTGGATGGACTGCAACTGAGCACCTATAAGAGACATATACATGTCCCTCATCTGGAATGGTTCTGCCTCATGAGTATCAGCAGAAGTCCTGCTCTGTGCTGGCCTTCTCTCTCTACGAGCCTGGCGTGGTGGCACTGGCGGGGCTGCTTCCTCACCTCCACAGTACTGTCTGTAATAGGCCTCATCTATAGCTTTTCTTGGCCTCTCAAATGGTGGAACAGAAGTGTCCACCCCAGCTAGCTTGCAAAGGTGAGTGATCAAAGAAGGATGTCCCAGTGGTGCTTTGTTGTTTGAGGTGTTAGCACACACACTAATCTCATCAGCTATCACCTGCCCAATATTAACATTCAAGTTTCTGATAGCACAGTAGATGAAGAGTGCCCTGCTGAGAGTAATATCTGACACATGTGAACATGGCTGAATGTTGGCATGAGAAAATGCCATCCAATACTTTGCAAGAGGAGTCAAATCTGTCCTCCTAATATTAACCACTGAGCCAGATCTATTCCTTTGGAAGTGTCCTCCAGGTATGCACAATACTCTCTCAACATCCTCAAAGTCAGCACCTTCCTCCATGCTAAGAGCAAACTGGCATTGCTCACCAGCCCACACAGTATCCAGAAAGTTATTGATGGAGTCAGGATCATACCTGATAGCATGGCCTCTAACATAGCCCAAATAATTCTCAGCTGGATAATCACCAATCTTCTTTGCATTGGTGTAGAATTCTTTCACCACAGCTATGTTGGCAGGTGATGGATAAGTGGCTAGCTTCCCCCAATCATTCCCTAACACTTGCTCTCCAAATTGAGGAGCAAAGTTAGGTATCATTCCAACCTTTCTCTCCATTAGAAGTCTCCTGTCCTGAACCACCCTAAAGTGCTTCTCATGTTTCCTAGAGAGGAACCTGCCATTATGGGGCTGCTCTGGTTCCTTTTCCTTTCTCTTGGTTGCCATGGTTTTCAATCTCTTTCCTGAAGAGGATGCCATTCCTGCATTCAAACATAAATCCAAAACCACAGAACACGATGTTAATCATTAGTAAACACAAAACAAAACTCCTTTTGAAGCTAAACCACCGCTGAGGGCCAGAATTTCCCCTCAGCGCCACCAGTGCCACATTCAAACACGCAACAAACCAGAAAAAGCAAATCTGGCAGAGTGCCGCTCAGCGGTAAATGCCGCTCAGCGGTGATCTGCAGATTTTTGCAAATCTCGTTTTTAAACTGTCCTAACTCCACCCAAATGCAATTTTCAGTTTTCCAGTTCATAATCAAGCAGTTTAATCGGTTCAAACATCAAATATATCATCAAATCATGCATAGAAATCAAAACCCCTAAATATTCATGCTTTGACAATCACAGTCAATTTCAAGAACCCTAGAATGAACAAAATGCATTTTACTTACTTGGGTGGAGATGCTAGATGATATGAGAATGCTTCCAAACTAGAATGCTCTCTTCCAACCCCAAACTTTGATAGCACACTAGTGTAAAAGTGAGTGGAAGAGAAATTTTCTAAAGAGGGAAGAGTAAAAAGATGTGGGAAACCTAAGAGGAGATATGTGGGAGTCTTAGTGCAGAGAAGAGCTTGAAAGAATATAAAAACGCGCAGCTTAGGGTTTAAAAATACCCCAATGGGCTCGGGTTCCGCTAAGGGGAACTTAAGCCCATCTGCGATAGTACCGCTCAGTGGTAATTGCCGCTCAGCGGCACTTTCGTGATGTGCCCTTCTCCTTCTTTTCTTGACCTACGTGCCTTCCTAGCATACCCCTCATAGGTTCCCTGCAATTCAATGTTAAAAATGCTTATGCAAATCCTAAAAATAAACAAACAGAAAACAATCAATCAACTGGGTTGCCTCCCAGGTAGCGCTTGTTTAACGTCACGAGCCTGACCCAAAATCCACCAACACCCATCAGTAGGTGTTACAAACTTAGTATCCTTCAGTAGATACTTAACCACCTAGCATCCTTCAGTAGATGCTAAATCCAACAAAATAATTACAAAAATAATGTCCACAAATTAAAAATTACAAAACCAAAATAAAATCAAAAGTTCTTAAATCAACTGGGTTGCCTCCCAGCAAGCGCTCTTTTAACGTCATTAGCTTGACCCAAGCTCAAGTTCCTTCTTCTTTTTCTTCTTTCTACTGAACTTCTTCAAAAATTTGATCAAACCAGGAACCTGTTGCAATATCTCAATCATAGGAACTTTAATCTCCAATTTCTTGAAGATTTCCATAAAGCACTTGAATTTCTTTTCCTTCCTATGATTCTTCTTTAGATGAGGATGGGATTTTTCATATGATTCCTTCTTCTTTCCTCTCATCTTCTTTTTCTTCCTTTTTCTCTCCCTAAATTTTCTCTTTTTCTTTTCTTTTATTTTTTTCTTCCCTTTTCTTTTTCTCCTCAACTTCTTTATTTTCACACAAATTTTCTTTCTCTCTTCTCTCTCAACCACTTCTTTTTCTTTTTCTTCATCTTTATCTTTCTCACTCAACTCTTCTTTCTCTTTTCTCTCTACCCTTTCCTCATCTCCCTTTAATTTTTCCTCATCAAGAATCTTGTCACTTTCAGTGATAATGACTTGCCCTTCCTCCTTAAGGTTAACTTCAGTATTAACATCATCATTCAATCTCTGATTGATGTAACGAAGTTGCATCTCCATTCTTTTACATGATTCTTCAATGCTTTTCTGAGTAGAGTCGGAATTTTTCAAAAATCGTTGAAGGGTGTCCTCCAACCTATCTAAACTTCCTGATAGAAAGGGTTGTTGCTGCCATTGTTGTTGTGGTTGGTTCTCAAATTTTCCAGCAGCTTGCCAAAATTGGCTTTGATCCATGCTTGAGTGAGGTTCCCACCAGTGGTTAAGATTACTTTGGTGGAATTGAGTGCCCATATAGTTAAATTCTTGACCAAATTGCATTCTGCAGACATTAGGCACAAAACCCTAAAAACAATTGTTAGCACAAAAAGATAGAGAAAAAAAAAATCAAAGGATATAATTGAAAAGATAAGAAGATAGGAAATAAAAACAGAAAAATAAAAACAGAAAAATAAAATAAAATAAAATAAAATACAAACAGAAAATAAAATAAAATAAAATAAAATCTAATCTAATCAAATAAAATAAAATCAAATAAAAACCGAAAAATAAAAAACAGAAAATAAAAACAGAAAACAGAAAAACAAAAAACAAAAAAACAAACAAAAAAAAATAAAATAAAATCAAATAAAATACAAACTGAAAAATATAAACAGAAAAATAAAATAAAATAAAATAAAAAAAATACAAAATTCGAAATTTAAATTAAAAATAAAAAAAATAAGTCAAAGATAATCAATAATCACACAAATTAACCAGTTAAACCACGAGTCCCCGGCAACGGCGCCAAAAACTTGATGGACAAATTTGTAAGCACCAAAATATGATGTCACAAACTTGTTTCACAATCGGCAAGTATGACCGAATCGTTTCAAGTAATAAACTTGGTAAGACCAAGTATCGTTCTCCCAAAGGACTCACGGCCTAGTTTAGTTATGTGATTTGTTGATTAGCTAAGACTTAAGAACACAATAATTGAAGTTTAATATGCAAAGACGAAAATTAAATATGTATGCATGAATTGATCAATGACAAAGACAAAAGATAAACACTTTCAAAGAAATATATGAATGAATATGTTGTTGGGGGTCAATTTCATCTCATCCACTCTCATATATTTTAGGAATTCAACATTCAAATCATCATTGTTAATGCCACTCTCTAATGTACCATTCTAGATGGCTTCTCCCTAATCAAATAGTTCATACAATTCCTAGCATTCCTAATGATTAGTTCATGAGTGCAGGAGCTTAAAGGCAACCATATAATATTGTCAGTATAATATTGGGAGAAATTCCCCGGATCTAGATTTCCCCGTACGTGTCCGTATCAACAAAACCAATAATCATGCATTAGAATGAGTTAAACAATGCAAGCATTGAGCAAAGAGGAAAAACCCTAACTAATGATGAAAGAAAGCATATGTCTTAATTCAAAGATGTACTCAACAAATCCATATATGAGAGCTTCAAGAGATTACTTTGACTCCCCAACAAACATACAAGGTTTAGTTCACCATATTCATGGTGAACCTAGATGAATTACAATGAAAGTATGAAAGAATAAACCCAATAAAGGTGAAGAGGTAGCCTGAGCATCCAAGATCCTCCTTCAAAGGGGTGAAAGAGAGAGTGTTTGCCTCGTTTCTGCCAAAGATGCCTAACTATAGGACGTGCAAGCCCTTATATACTAATCTAGAGTTACAAAAGATTACAAAAGTCCAAGCCCAAAAAGTGCCGCTCAGCGGTATTTACCGCTCAGCGGTGATTGCGCGTCTTCTTTCTTCCCCTCAGCGGCCATTTTGCCCCTCAGCGGTTCCAACGTCACCTCTTGAGTGCCGCTCAGCGGTAGTTTGCCGCTGAGCGGTGCCTTCGACTTCTCCTTTTTGCACTCTTTCTTGTCTTTTCTAATGTCCTCTCTCTTATTCTTCACTTCTTTCACCAAATTCACCTCAAAACCTGCACAAGAACACTTAAATCAAGCATAAACCTGTCCAGCTCTCTTATTTCTGAAAATATAAACAAAAGGCATGATTTCAAGCTAGTTTCTAAGTCTAAAGGTTGCTTTTAGTATCAACTTTAAGCATGAAAATAACAGTTTTTCAACTGTTATCAGTTAACCACTGAGCCAGATCTATTCCTTTGGAAGTGTCCTCCAGGTATACACAATACTCTCTCCACATCCTCATAATCAGCACCTTCTTCCATGCAAAGAGCAAACTGGCACTGCTCACCAGCCCATACAGTGTCCAGGAAGTTATTAATAGAATCAGGATCATACCTGATAGCATGGCCTCTGACATAACCCAAATAATTCTCAGCTGGATAATCACCAATCTTCTTTGCATTGGTGTAAAATTCCTTTACCACAGCTATGTTGGCAGGTGCAGGATAAGTGGCTAGCTTTCCCCAGTCATTCCCTAAAACTTGCTCTCCAAATTGAGGAGCAAAGTTAGGTATCATTCCAACCTTTCTCTCCATCAGAAGTCTCCTGTCCTGAACCACTTTAAAGTGCTTCTCATGTTTCCTAGAGAGGAACCTGCTAGAGTGGGGTTGCTCTGGTTCCTTTTCCTTTCTCTTGGTTGCCATGGTTTTCAATCTTTTTCCTGAAGAGGATGCCATTCCTACATTCAAAACACAAATACAAAACCACAGAACATGATGTTAATCATTAGTAAAACACAGAACATAACTCCTTTCGAAGCTAACCACCGCTGAGGGCCAGAATTTCCCCTCAGCACCACCAATACCACATTCCAGATCACAAAAAAACAGAAAAACCAAATCTGGCAGAGTGCCGCTCAGCGGCAGTTTACCCCTCAGCGGTAACTCTGCAGATTTTTGAAAAACCTGTTTTAAAGCTGTCCTAACTCCACCCAAATGCAATTTTCAGTTTTCCAGTTCATAATCATGCAGTTTAATCGGTTCAAACATCAAATATATCATCAAATCATGCATAGAAATCAAAACCCCTAAATATTCATGCGTTGACAATCACATTCAAAATCAAGAACCCTAGGATGAACAAAATGCATTTTACTTACTTGGGTGGAGATACTAAATGCAATAAGAATGCTTCCAAGCTAGAATGCTCTCTTCCAACCCCAAACTTGAATGAAACACTAGTGAGCAAGTGAGTGGAAGAGAAATTTTCCAAAGGAAAGAATAAAAAGATGTGGAAAACCTTGGAGAAGGTATGTGGGAGTGTTTGTGCAGAGAAAAATCTGAAAGTGTGAGCAAGTGCGCAGCTTAGGGTTTAAAAATACCCTAATGGGCTCGGGTCCCGCTAAGGGGAACTTAAAACCCATTCTGCGAGAGTACCGCTCAGCGGTAAATTACCGCTCAGCGGCACTTTCGTGATGTGTCTTCTCCTTCTTTTCTTAACCTACGTGCCTCCCATACATGCCCCTCACTGGTTCCCTGCAATTCAATGTTAAAAATGCTTATGCAAACCCTAACTAAAATAAACAAACAGAAATATTCAATCAAACTGGGTTGCCTCCCAGGTAGCGCTTGTTTAACGTCACGAGCCTGACCCAAAATCCACCAATACCCATCAGTAGGTGTTAAATTTTCTTACCAACACCCATCAGTAGGTGTTACAAACATAGTATCCTTCAGTAGATACTTAACCACCTTAGCATCCTTCAGTAGATGCTATTTCCAACAAAATAATTACAAAAATAATGTTCACAAATTAAAAATTACAAAACCAAATCAAAATTCTTTAAATCCACTGGGTTGCCTCCCAGCAAGCGCTCTTTTAACGTCATTAGCTTGACCCAGTAAAGCTCATGTTCCATCTTCTTTTTCTTCTTTCTACTGAACTTCTTCAGAAATTTGATCAAACCAGGAACCTGTTGCAATGTCTTAATCATAGGAACTTTAATCTCCAATTTCTTGAAGATTTCCATGAGGCACTTAAATTTCTTTTCCTTCCTATGATACTTCTTTGGATGAGGAAGAGGTTTTTCATATGATTTCTTCTTCTTTCCTCTCATCTTCTTTTGCTTCCTTTTTCTCTCCCTAAATTTTCTCTTTTTCTTTTCTTTTATTTTTTTCTTCCCTTTTCTTTTTCTTTTCAACTTCTTTATTTTCACACAAATTTTCTTTCTCTCTTCTCTCTCAACCACTTCTTTTTCGTTTTCTTCATCTTTATCTTTCTCACTCAACTCTTCTTTCTCTTTTCTCTCTACCCTTTCCTCATCTCCCTCTAATTTTTCCTCATCAAGAATCTTGTCACTTTCAGTGATAATGACTTGCCCTTCCTCCTTAAGGTTAACTTCAGTATTAACATCATCATTCAATCTCTGATTGATGTAACGAAGTTGCATCTCCATTCTTTAACATGATTCTTCAATGCTTTTCTGAGTAGTGTCGGAATTTTTCAAAAATCGTTGAAGGGTGTCCTCCAACCTATCCAAACTTCCTGATAGAAAGGGTTGTTGCTGCCATTGTTGTTGTGGTTGGTTCTCAAATTGTCCAGCAGCTTGCCAAAATTGGCTTTGATCCATGCTTGAGTCATGTTCCCACCAGTGGTTGAGATTACTTTGGTAGAATTGAGTGCCCATATAGTTAAATTCTTGACCAAATTGCATTCTGCAGACATTAGGCACAAAACCCTAAAAACAATTGTTAGCACAAAAAAATAGAGAAAAAAAAATCAAAGGATATAATTGAAAAGATAAGAAGATAGAAAATAAAAACAGAAAATAAAATAAAATAAAATAAAAACATAAAATAAAATAAAATAAAATAAAATAATAACCAAAAAAATAAAAACAGAAAATAAAAACAGAAATTCAAAATTAAAGTAAAAGATAATCAATAATCACACAAATTAACCAGTTAAACCACGAGTCCCCGGCAACGGTGCCAAAAACTTGATGGACAAATTTATGAACACCAAAATATGATGTCACAAACTTGTTTTTCAATCGGCAAGTGTGACCGAATCGTTCAAGTAATAAACTTGGTAAGACCAAGTATCGTTCTTCCCAAAGGACTCACGGCCTAGTTTAGTTGTGTGGTTTCTTGATTAGCTAAGACTTAAAGACGAAATATTTAGAGTTTTATATGTGCAAAAGACGAAAATTAAATATGTATGCATGAAGTTTTTGATCAATGGCAAAAAGCAAAAGATAAACACTTTCAATGAATTATATGTATGAATATGTTGTTGGGGGTCAATTTCATCTTATCCACTCTCATATATTTTAGGAATTCAACATTCAAATCATCATTGTTAATGTCACTCTCTAAAGTACCTTTCAAGAAGGCTTCTCCCTAATCACGAGTTCATACAATTCCTAGCATTCTTAATGATCAGTTCATAAGTACAGGAGCTTAACGACAACAAATATCATATTGGGAGAAATTCCCCGGATCTAGACTTCCCCGTACGCGCCCGTATCGACAAAACCAATAATCATGCATCGAATGAGTTAAGCAATGCAAGCATTAAGCAAAGAGGAAAAACCCTAACTGATGATGAAAGAAAGCATAAGTCTTAATTAAAAGATGTAAAAACAGATTCCATATATGAGAGCTTCAAAAGATTACATTGATTCCCCAACAAACATACAGAGTTTAGTTCACCATATTCATGGTGAACCTAGATGAATAATAATGAAAGAATGAAAGAGATAGAAAAACCCGAGAAAGAGAAGAGGAGAGCTGTCATCATCTCCCAATCTACCCCAACGGGTGGAAAAGTGTGTTTCTACTTCCTTCCAGCCAAAGATACCTAACCCTAGGAAACCCTAAAGCTTATATATTATTCGTAAATTGCAGAAAATTAGGTCCAAGCCCATAAAAGTGCCGCTCAGCGGTAAAGTACCGCTCAGCGGTAAGTGCGTGTCACGTTTCTTCCCCTCAGCGGCCATTTTGCCCCTCAGCGGTTCTCCCGTAAGCTCCTGAGTGCCGCTCAGCGGTAAATTGCCGCTGAGCGGTGACTTCAGCTTCTCCTTTTGCACTTTTTGATGTCTTTTCTGATTCCATATCTCTCCTTCTTCACTTCTTTCACCAAATTCACCTTAAAACCTGCACAAAAACACTGAAATCAAGCATAAACCTGTCCAGCTCTCTTATTTATGAATTTATGAAGAAAAACATGATTTCAAGCTAGTTTCTAAGTATAAAGGTTGCTTTTAGTATCAATTTTAAGCATGAAAATAACAGTTCTTCAACTGTTATCATTAGGACAGCTTAAAAAGAGGTTTTTCAAAACTCTGCAGAGTTATCGCTCAGGGGTAAATGTCCGCTGAGCGGCACTCTGCCAGACCTGAAGTTTTTGAAAATTTGTGTTCTGGAATTGTATTCTGTGTTTTACTAATGATTAACATCATGTTCTGTGGTTTTGCATATTTGTTGGATTGCAGGAATGACATCCTCTTCAGGAAAAAGATTGAAAACCATGGCAACCAAGAGAAAGGAAAAGGAACCAGAACAGCCCCATTCTAGTAGGTTCCTCTCTCGGAAACATGAGAAGCACTTCAAGGTGGTGCAAGACAGGAGACTCCTTATGGAGAGAAAAGTTGGAATGATACCTAGTTTTTCTCCTCAATTTGGAGAGCAATTGTTAGGGAATGACTAGGGAAAGCTAGCCACATATCCTGCACCTGCCAACATAGCTGTGGTAAAAGAATTCTACACCAATGCAAAGAAGATTGGTGATTATCCAGCTGAAAATTATCTGGGCTATGTCAGAGGCCATGCTATCAGGTATGATCCTGATTCTATTAATAACTTCCTGGATACTGTGTGGGCTGGTGAGCAGTGCCAGTTTGCTCTTTGCATGGAGGAAGGGGCTGATTTTGAGGATGTAGAGAGAGTACTATGTATACCTGGAGGACACTTCCAAAGGAATAGATCTGGTTCAGTGGTAAACATTAGGAGGACTGATCTGACTCCTCTTGCAAAGTATTGGATGGCATTTTCTCATGCCAACCTTCAGCCATGTTCACATGTGTCAGATATTACTCTCAGCAGGGCACTCTTCATCTACTATGCTATCAGGAACTTAAATGTTAATATTGGGCAGATGATAGCTGATGAGATTACTACGTGTGCCAATACCTCAAATAACAAAGCAACCCTAGGACATCCCTCCTTAATCACTCACCTTTGCAAGATAGCTGGGGTGGACACTTCTGCTCCACTATTTGAAAGGCCAAGAAAAGCCATTGATGAGGCCTATTACAGACAGTACTGTGGAGGTGAGGAGGCAGCTCAGCCAGTTCCACCATGCCGTGCTCGTAGAGAGAGAGGGCAAGCACAGAGCCAGACATCTGCTGAGACACATGAAGTAGAACCGTTCCAGATGAGTGTACATGTCTCTTATAGGTGCTCAGTTACAGTCTATTCATAGAGGGCAGGTGGCTACTACTGAGATGATTGTGGGGATGTATGATACACCTCCAGCTCACAGGTGGACTATGGAGGAATTCCATAATGTGGTAGCTTGGCCAGAGGAGCCGGTGCAAGGAGGAGGAGCTGAAGCAGCTGAAGCTTCAGTTAGGGAGATGGAAGAAGATGAAGATGATGATGATGATGCATTTGAAGATGATGAAGATGAGGAAGAAGAGGAAGATACAGAGGACAACTCAGATTGATGAGGAGCTGAGATAGCATTTACTGATGAATGCTATCATGAACTTATGCTTTTGTTGGTTTAACTGTTCTGAACTTATTTACTTTTGTTTTAGACTAGGGTTGATGTACTCTATTGGAAACGTGGTTTGTTATGATAGTGTGATAAGTAATGCTTGATGATGATAATTGATTGATTGATTTTGAGATAGATGTGCACATTAAATGCTAGGTGATTCACAAGCTTTGTGAACAAATGCAGGATATTATGATTGTGATTGTGAGATTAAGCAGGATGTGTATGTCAAATTTGAATGAGCCTATTTGTGAGGTTTTGAGCTCCAGAGTTTTTTATTGATTGAATGCTATTACTTTGAAAGCATGAATGATTTTACCCAGGTTTTCTATGATTGAATCAATTGCTTGTTTTGCCTTATATGATCAAGGCCGTTTGTTGGAACCCTTTTTATTGGCCAAATTCATGAAGTTAGCCGACTAAAAGAGAACACTTTGTGTTCTATCCTTTGAACCCTTAGCCTTGAACATATATTGAAAACCCGTGTTGAAAAGCTTTACCTTGAGTTAAGTAGAAAATCTTTTGTGGTATTGTTAAATGTTTAAGTTTGGGGTTGTTGGGAAAGCATGAAAAAGAAAAAGGAAAAGCATTGAGCTAAAAGTTAAGAATAAGAATGTGAAAAGAAAAGAAAAAGAGAAAGAAAAGAACAGAAAAAACAAAGCTCAATGTAAAGGAAGTTGGGAAAAATAAGAATAATTGTGTTGTTATGATTCTCTTAACTCAAGGATTTTGTGATCCAGAAAAACCAATTTTCTTGATTAGCCCAGCCACGTTATAAGCCATTGAAAAGTCCTTGTGATGATGCATGCTTGTAAATGTTTTGATTGTGGTTAAATGAAAGGCAAAGTTGATTCATGTGACATTGTGGTAGTGGAGTGAATGAGTGATTACCTCTTATACACTTGTGTGTGAGTGAAACACTTTACCTGGTGAGGAAGTATTCCATGAGCACATGAACATCCATGCTTAATTGATTGATCATTCATGAAAAATAGCATTTGTTTGATATTAACTGACATTGTGAACACTAAAGCATGTGCACATCTTGATTGAAATCTTGGTCAAAAGTTTGATTGAAGTCTTTGTTTATCTTGAAAAGAAATTTTTGAACGAGTGAACCATCATATGAATTGGTAGAAGATTGAGTTACATATTGTTTGCTTGAGGACAAGCAAAGTTATAAGTTTGGGGTTGTGATAACAGTTGAAAAACTTTTATTTTCAGGCTTGAAATTGATACTAAAAGCAACCTTTAACACTTAGAAACTAGGTTGAAATCATGCTTTTATTCATATTTTCATAAATAAGAGAGCTGGACAGGTTTATGCTTGATTTCAGTGTTTTTGTGCAGGTTTTAAGGTGAATTTGGTGAAAGAAGTGAAGAAGGAGAGAGATGAAATCAGAAAAGACATCAAAAAGTGCAAAAGGAGAAGCCGCAACTGCCGCTCAGCGGCAGTTTACCGCTGAGCGGCACTTAGAAGCTCACGGGGGATCCGTTGAGGGGCAAAATGGCCGCTGAGGGGAAGAAACCAACTCACACACTTACCGCTGAGCGGTACTTTACCGCTGAGCGGCATACTTATGGGCTTGGGCCTAAATTTTCTGTAATTTTAGAATAGTATATAAGCTTTAGGACGTCCTAGGGTTTGTATCTTTGGCAGAAACGAAGCAAACACTCTCTCTTCCCCCCCTTTGAAGGAGGATCTTGGATGCTCAGGCTACCTCTTCACCTTTCTAGGGTTTTATCTTTTATTCTTTCATTATTATTCATTTAGTTTCACCATGAATATGGTGAACTAAACTCTGTATTGTTGTTGGGGAATCAATGTAGTCTTGTGAAACTCTCATATATGGAATTAGTGTTTAAACATCTTATTTGAGATACATGCTTTCTTTCATCATTAGTTAGGGTTTTTCCTCTTTGCTCAATGCTTGCTTTGTTTAACTCATTCAATGCATGATTATTGATTTTGTCGATATGGGAACGTACGGGGAAGTCTAGATCCGGGGAATTTCTCCCAATAGTATATTGGTTGCCGTTAAGCTCCTGCACTAAAAGAACTAATTATTAGGAATGCTAGGAATCGTATGAACTCGTAATTAGGGATAGGCCTTCTTGCAAGGTAATTTAGAGAGTGGCATTAACAATGATGAAAAGAATGTTGAATTCCTAAAGTATATAAGAGTGGATAAGATGAAATTGATAACCCCAACAACATACTCATCCATATATTCCATTGCAGTGTTTGTATTTTGTTTTAGCCATTGATCAAATTCATGCATACATGTTTATTTTCTGTTTTGCATATTAAACTTCACTTATTTCGTTCTTAAGTTTTAAATAATCAATGAATCACATAACTAAACTAGGCCGTGAGTCCTTTGGGAGAATGATACTTGGTCTTACCGAGTTTATTACTTGAAACGATTCGGTCACACTTGCCGATTGTTCAACAAGTTTGTGGCGCCGTTTTTCGGTGTTCATAAATTTGTCATAATCTGTATTGTTTGTTTTAAATCTGCTTTAGTTGCATGATAGGGATTGAATGTTTGAGTGATCTGAGAACTTAATTACAGGGAGCAAGTGAGGGGCATGAGAAGGAGGCACCTAGGTTAAGCTAGGAAGAAGAAGAGCACTTCACGAAAGTGCCGCTGAGCGGTAGTGTCGCAGAATGGGCTTAGGTTGCCCCTTAGCGGATCCCGAGCCCATTAGGGTATTTTTATACCCTAAGTCATGCTTTGGCCTCTATTTTCATATTCTTCTCTGCACACACACACTCCTAAACACTTTTCCAAAGGTTCTCTACATTTTTCCTTTCATTCCTCTTTAGAAAATCTCCCTTCCACTCACTTTCTCACTAGTTTTCCATCTAAGTTTGGGGTTGGGAGAGAGCATCATTGATGGGGCTGAGTTTTTCAAAGCACTAGAGCAGGATTTGTTTTATCAATCACTTTTGTTTTTAGAATAGGATTTGATGTACTCAATTGGAAATTTTGTCTGTTGTGATGGTTTGCTTATGATTGTTGTTTGATAAGTAATGGTTGATGATGCTTTAATATTGATTGATGTTGAGATGTGCACATTATATGCTTATACAGGTGATGGACAAATTTATGAACACCAAAATATGATGTCACAAACTTGTTTTTCAATCGGCAAGTATGACCGAATCGTTCAAGTAATAAACTTGGTAAGACCAAGTATCGTTCTTCCCAAAGGACTCACGGCCTAGTTTAGTTGTGTGGTTTATTGATTAGCTAAGACTTAAAGACGAAATATTTGGATTTTATATGCAAAAGACGAAAATTAAATATGTATGCATGAAGTTTTGATCAATGGCAAAAGCAAAAGATAAACACTTTCAATGAAATATATGTATGAATATGTTGTTGGGGGTCAATTTCATCTTATCCACTCTCATATATTTTAGGAATTCAACATTCAAATCATCATTGTTAATGCCACTCTCTAAAGTACCTTTCAAGAAGGCTTCTCTCTAATCACGAGTTCATACAATTCCTAGCATTCCTAATGATTAGTTCATAAGTGCAGGAGCTTAACGACAACCAATATAATATTGGGAGAAATTCCCCGGATCTAGACTTCCCCGTACGTGCCCGTATCGACAAAACCAAAAATCATGCATCGAATGAGTTAAACAATGCAAGCATTAAGCAAAGAGGAAAAACCCTAACTAATGATGAAAGAAAGCATAGATCTTAAATAAAAGATGTAAAAACAAATTCCATATATGAGAGCTTCAAAAGATTACATTGATTCCCCAACAAACATACAGAGTTTAGTTCACCATATTCATGGTGAACCTAGATGAATAACAATGAAAGAATGAAAGAATGAAAGATAAAACCCTAAAAAGGTGAAGAGGAAGCCTCAGCATCCAAGATCCTCCTTCAAAGGGGTGGAAGAGAGAGTGTTTTCTTCGTTCCAGCCAAAGATACCTAACCCTAGGAAACCCTAAAGCTTATATATTATTCGTAAATTACAGAAAATTAGGTCCAAGCCCATAAAAGTGCCGCTCAGCGGTAAGTGCGTGAGTCGTTTCTTCCCCTCAGCGGCCATTTTGCCCCTCAGCGGACCTCCCGTAAGCTCCTGATTGCCGCTCAGCGGTAAACTGCCGCTGAGCGGTGACTTCGGCTTCTCCTTTTGCACTTTTTGATGTCTTTTCTGATTCCATCTCTCTCCTTCTTCACTTCTTTCACCAAATTCACCTTAAAACCTGCACAAAAACACTGAAATCAAGCATAAACCTGTCCAACTCTCTTATTTCTGAAAATATGAAGAAAAGCATGATTTCAAGCTAGTTTCTAAGTGTAAAGGTTGCTTTTTGTGTAAATTTTAAGCATGAAAATAACAGTTTTTCAACTGTTATCAACAGGTGGTTCACAAGCATTGTGAACAAATGTAAGATATTGTGATTGTGATTATGATTCTAAGCAGGATGTAATATGTGGAATGTGAATGAGCTTATATGTGAGGTTTTGAGCTCCAGAGTTGTTATTGAATGAATGCTATTACTTTGAAAGCATGAATGATTTTGTCCAGGTTTTCTATGATTGAATGAATTGCTTGTTTGCATCATATGATCAAGGCCATTTGTTGGTAACCCTTTTATTAGCCAAATTCATAAATTTAGCCCACTAAAAGAGAGCACTATGTGTTCTATCATTTGAACCCGTAGCCTTGAACATAATTTGAAAACCCCTTGTGAAAAGCTTTACCTTGAGTTAAGTAGAAAATATTTTGTGGTATTGACAAATGTCCAAGTTTGGGGTTGCTGGGAAGTTATGAAAGGGAAATTGAAAGCATTGAGCTAAGAGCTAAGAACTAAGTATGTGAAAAGAAAAAGAAAAAGAGAAAGAAAAGAGAAGAAAAAGCAAAGCTCAATGCAAAGGAAAGTTGGGAATAAGTAAGAATGGTTGTGTTTATATGATTCTCTTAACTCAAGGGTTTTGTGATATAGAAAAACCAATTTTCTTGTTAGCCCAGCCACATTATAAGCCATTGAAAAGTCCTTGTGATGATGTGTGCTTGTAAGTGTTTTTGACTATGGTTAAATGAAAGGCAAAGTTGATTCATGTGACATTGTAATAGTAGAGTGAATGAGTGAATATCTCCTATACACTTGTGTGTTTGAGTGAAACACTTTATCTAGTGAGGATAGATTCCATGAACACATAAGAACATCTTTGCTTAGTTAATTGATCATTCATGAAAATAGCATTTGTTGGATAGTATGTGTTTGAGTGATCACTAAAAGCATGTGCACATCTTGATTGAAGTCTTGATGATGAGCTAAATTGAGCATTTACTTGTCTTGAAAGAAGGATTTTTGAATGTGGTGAACCATTATATGGATTGATGGAAGATTGAGTTACATCTTGTTTTCTTGAGGACAAGCAAAGTTTTAAGTTGGGGTTATGACAACGGTTGAAAAACCGTTATTTTTATGCTTAAAATTGATACCAAAAGCAACCTTTAAGACTTAGAAACTAGCTTGAACTCATATTTTTTGTTTAGTTTTGTGAATAAGAGAGTTAAAAGTGAATTTAATGGTTTTGTGCAAGATTCCCTTGATTTTGTAGGCTAATTGAATGATTTGAAAGAAGAATTGAAGTACCGAATGATTGGAATGTTGAAAAGTCAACCAGAAACCAGAAAAGTCAACCAGTCAACCAGAAAAGTCAACCAGTCATCCAGAAAAGTCAACCAGTCAACCTGAATGCTGAAAAGTCAACCCAGAATACAAAAAAAGTTCTGTCGAGCGGCACTTTTCGGGTGCCAAAATCACCGCTGAGGGGCAAAAACAGCAGCTGGGGGCAAAATGGATCATGCGCTATTATCGCTCAGCGGTAAAATACCGCCAAGCGCCATTCTAAGTGGGCTTGGACCGGTTTTCTTTTTTTTTTATGCGCTTGGACTTGTTTTATGTTATTTTTATGCCCTATTTAAGGACTTGCACGTCCTAGGGTTTGTATCTTTGGCTGGGAGGAAGCAGAAACACACTTTTCACCCCTTGGGGGTAGATTGGGAGATGGTGACAGCTCTCCTCTTCTCTTTCTAGGGTTTTTCTATCTCTTTCATTCTTTCATTATTGTTCATCTAGTTTCACCATGAATATGGTGAACTAAACCTTCTATTGTTGGGGAATCAATGTAGTCTTGTGAAACTCTCATATATGGAATTTGTTGTAACATCTTATTTTAAGACTTATGCTTTCTTTCATCATTAGTTAGGGTTTTTCCTCTTTGCTTAAAGCTTGCTTTGTTTAACTCATTCATTGTCATGATTATTGATTTTGTCGATATGGAAACGTACGGGGAAATCTAGATCCGGGGAATTTCTCCCAATAGCATATTGGTTGCCTTTAAGCTTCTGCACTTCAGAATTAATTACTAGGAATGCTAGGAATTGTATGAACTCGTAATGAAGGATAGGCCTTCTTGCAAGGTGATTTAGAGAGTGGCATTAGCAATTGATGAAAAGAATGATGAATTCCTAAAAGTATATGAGACTGGATAAGATGAAATTGATAACCCCAACAACATACTCATCCATTTAATTCATTAAAGTGTTTGTATTCCTCTTTTCCATTGATCAACTACATGCATACATATTTAATTATTGTCTTTTGCATTTAAACCCTACAATCAATTTTCACAAGTCTTAAATAATCAACAAATCATATAACTAACTAGGCCGTGAGTCCTTTGGGAGAACGATACTTGGTCTTACCGACTTTTATTACTTGATACGATTCGGTCATACTTGCCGAAGGTTAAACAAGTTTTTGGCACCGTTTTTCGGTGTTCATAAATTTGTCATCAGCTTCCCCTAAATTTGTTAACTTAAAAAGAATTTGGGTCCTTTTAATTCATTAAAAAGTACTCCCCTAAAAGTAATATTCCCTTTAACAATCAAAGACAGATTCCTTAAAAATTTTAATTTTTTTTTACGCTGTGACTTAAGATAATCAATTATTACTTTAAATAATCGATTATGTGCGAGCCAAATTGTCGAAATCCAAATACTTGAGAACAAGATAATCGATTATAACCCTAGGTAATTGATAACAGTTGAAAAACTGTTATTTTCATGCTTAAAGTTGATACTAAAAGCAACCTTTAACACTTGGAAACTAGCTTGAAATCATGCTTTTGGGTATATTTTTAGAAATAAGAGAGCTGGACAGGTTTATGCTTGATTTCAGTGTTTTATGCAGGTTTTAAGGTGAATTTGGTGAAAGAACTGAAGAAGGATAGAGATGGAATCAGAAAAGACATAAAAAAGTGCAAAAGGAGAAGCCGTAATTACCGCTCAGCGGCAGTTTACCGCTCAGCGGCACTCAGAAACCCAAGTTGGTTCTGCTGAGGGGTGAAAAGGACGCTGAGGGGAGGAAAACAACTCACGCACTTATCGCTGAGCGGTAGTTTACCGCTTAGTGGCATTATTTTGGGCTTGGGCCTAATTTTGTGTAATTTTAGAATAGTATATAAGCTTTAGGACGTCCTAGGGTTTGTATCTTTGGCAGAGACGAAGCAAACACTCTCTTTTCCACCCCTTGAAGGAAGATCTTGGATGCTCAGGCTACCTCCTCCTCTTTCTAGGGTTCTATCTTTCATTTTTTCATTATTGTTCATCTAGTTTCACCATGAATATGGTGAACTAAACCTTATATCGTTGTTGGGGAATCCATGTAGTCTTGTGAAACTCTCATATATGGAATTTGATTTAATGTCTTATATTAAGATATATGCTTTCTTTCATCTTTAGCTAGGGTTTTTCCTCTTTGCTTATTGCTTGCTTTGTTTAACTCATTCATTGCCATGATTATTGATTTTGTCGATACGGGAACGTACGGGGAAGTCTAGATCCGGGAAATTTCTCCCAATAGCATATTGGTTGCCTTTAAGCTCCTGCACTTTAAGAACTAATTACTAGGAATGCTAGGAATTGTATGAACTCGTAATTAAGGATAGGCCTTCTTGCAAGGTGATTTAGAGAGTGGCATTAGCATTGATTATAAGAATGATGAATTCCTGAAAATATATGAGAGTGGATAAGATGAAATTGATAACCCCAACAACATACTCATTCATCTAATTCATTGAAGTGTTTGTATTCTGTTTTTCTCCATTGATCAAATTCATGCATACATATTTAATTACTGTCTTTTGCATTTAAACCTACAATCAATTTGTTCTTAAGTCTTAAATAATCAACAAATCACATAGCTAAACTAGGCCGTGAGTCCTTTGGGAAAACGATACTTGGTCTTACCTTGTTTTATTACTTGATACGATTCGGTCACACTTGCCGATTGTTAAACAAGTTTGTGGCGCCGTTTTTCGGTGTTCATAAATTTGTCATTAGTAATCGATTATTTACGTTAATTTCCGAAAAGCACAATGTGGGCCAAATTTTCAACTTAAGATACATCTAACATTCATAAATTATTTCAAAGCTCTTAAAAAATACGAGGATACCATAGAGTCTTCTTTTCCTTTTGAAAAATTAACCTGCAAAACCAAACAATAGAGTTTTGGTCCCCATAATCTCATTTGGATCCTTTGAGGTTAGAGACAATTTACTTCTAAATTGGCTCGTGATAATCGATTATTCCTCTTGATAATCGATTATTTGTGCAATCACTCACTAAATACGAAAACTTCTAAGAGTTTTTACATCATTACATTTTATCCTATACATTTGTTTCTACAAAATGCGTTTAACAAAGATGCATTTAGAGTCTTCAATTCTTCAGCTTTTATCATCATCAAAATTTCACAGTAGCTTCAAGATACCAATGCTCCTCATTGGTAACAGAAGTTGATAAAAAAAAATCTTTAATCCAGGGCAGCAAGTGTTATTGTTCAATTCAAGATTGAAGCTTTTTCTTGGAAAGTTGAAGTCAAAATGGTCAGGACCATTCATAGTTAAAAGTGTGCGTCCAAATGGAGCAGTTGAATTGGTTGATCCATCTGTGATAACAGTTGAAAAACTGTTATTTTCATGCTTAAAGTTGATACTAAAAGCAACCTTTAGACTTAGAAACTAGCTTAAAATCATGCCTTTTGTTTATATTTTCAGAAATAAGAGAGCTGGACAGGTTTATGCTTGATTTAAGTGTTTTTGTGCAGGTTTTGAGGTGAATTTGGTGAAAGAAGTGAAGAATAAGAGAGAGGACATTAGAAAAGACAAGAAAGAGTGCAAAAAGGAGAAGTCGAAGGCACCGCTCAGCGGCAAACTACCGCTGAGCGGCACTCAAGAGGTGGCGTTGGAACCGCTGAGGGGCAAATGGCCGCTGAGGGGAAGAAAGAAGACGCGTAACCACCGCTGAGCGGTAAATGGCGCTGAGCGGCACTTTTTGGGCTTGGGCTTTTGTAATCTTTTGTAACTCTAGATTAGTATATAAGGGCTTGCACGTCCTTTAGTTAGGGATCTTTGGCAGAAACGAGGCAAACACTCTCTCTTTCACCCCTCTGAAGGAGGATCTTGGATGCTCAGGCTACCTCTTCACCTTTATTGGGTTTATTCTTTCATACTTTCATTGTAATTCATCTAGGTTCACCATGAATATGGTGAACTAGACCTTGTATGTTTGTTGGGGAGTCAAAGTAATCTCTTGAAGCTCTCATATATGGATTTGTTGAGTACATCTTTGAATTAAGACATATGCTTTCTTTCATCATTAGTTAGGGTTTTTCCTCTTTGCTCAATGCTTGCATTGTTTAACTCATTCTAATGCATGATTATTGGTTTTGTTGATACGGACACGTACGGGGAAATCTAGATCTGGGGAATTTCTCCCAATATTATACTGACAATATTATATTGGTTGCCTTTAAGCTCCTGCACTCATGAACTAATCATTAGGAATGCTAGGAATTGTATGAACTATTTGATTAGGGAGAAGCCATCTAGAATGGTACATTAGAGAGTGGCATTAACAATGATGATTTGAATGTTGAATTCCTAAAATATATGAGAGTGGATGAGATGAAATTGACCCCCAACAACATATTCATTCATATATTTCCTTGAAAGTGTTTATCTTTTGTCTTTGTCATTGATCAATTCATGCATACATATTTAATTTTCGTCTTTGCATATTAAACTTCAATTATTGTGTTCTTAAGTCTTAGCTAATCAACAAATCACATAACTAAACTAGGCCGTGAGTCCTTTGGGAGAACGATACTTGGTCTTACCAAGTTTATTACTTGAAACGATTCGGTCATACTTGCCGATTGTGAAACAAGTTTGTGACATCATATTTTGGTGCTTACAAATTTGTCCATCAATCTGCTAGTGATCAACAGAGAAGATGGGTGGTGAATGGTCAACGTCTCAAGCATTATCTAGGAGGAGAAGTAGAGCGGTTGTCCACAGTGATGAAGTTGGTTGATCTGTGAACTTTATTGGGTCAAGCTAGTGATGTTAAAAGAGCGCTTGCTGGGAGGCAACCCAGGGATTTAAGAACTTTTATTTTTGGTTTCGTGATGTAATTATGAACTTTTCGTATTTTTTTGTTTTAGTTATAAACTTGTTACAGTGTTTACATCTACTGAAGGATGTTAGGTGGAAGAGTATCTACTGAAGGATACTATGTTTGTTTACACCTACTGATGGGTGTTGGTAAGAAAATATTTGCACTTACTGATGGGTGCTGGAGGATTTTGGGTCAGGCTCGTGACGTTAAACAAGCGCTTACTGGGTGGTAGCCCAGTGTTCTAAAATCTGTTGAACTTATTTGCTTCTATTTTTAGAATAGGGTTGTGATGTACTCAGTTAGAAACTTTATCTGCTATGATGGTTTGCTTGTGACTTATGCAAGATGAGTATTGCTTGATGATGCTTGGATAGTGATTGATGTTGAGATTGTGCACATTATATTGATGTGGGCTGTCGCGACCCATACAAATTTGATTGCATATAAGGAATGCAGTATAGCTAGGAATTGACTCTTAGGTCGTCTCTCAAGGACCAATTTTGCGGTTCAAAAATCGAGTCTAACACAAAAAAAAGGGGGGGTTTTGAAAAGGGTTTACAAAAATTAAAGAACTCAATAAAGACACAGATGCAAACAAACTAATTTAAGCTAGCATGGTAATTAAACTAGCACTATTAAAAGCCTTAGACAACATTCAAACATCATACACTATTACAAACTGATTAACAAACACAGTTAAAAATAATTAAATGCAACACTAACTCAAACACATAAACTCAACCTATTAATTAAATTAATTAAAAACCAAAGAAACCAACAAGCCTAATTTATTCCTAGCAAATTACTTGTCATAATGGCAATTAACAAATGAATTTAAAAGTCCAATTGGCCAAAGAAAGAGCACATGGCTGTGAGTCACCATGCACCCAAGTCAAACTTCAATTTCACCTTAAATAAGCCACAAAATGTGTTGACTTCTTCTCCCATGTGCACCATTTTTCAAGAAATTAAGCATGTGCCTTCCACACTCTCCAAGACCGTTCCCTCTCTCCTTCCATGCAGCAAAGAAATGATTTTATACACTAAAGCACACAATTTACGTGAACCACCAAGTGGAAATGCCAAAGAATGCTTCAAAGACCAATGTTCAAATGTTAGATACCATGGGTGCTCCTACCAATGTGCCAAGTAAGCTAAATCAAATGAAAACAACCTCCAAAAACCTCCATGTCTCATTGCAATTCACGGCTGGAACAAGCAAAGGCCAAATCTCAAAGTGGAAACATTCCTTGGGTCAAAACAAGCATCTTTTGTGTTGGTCCAAAAGTGGTAAAAATTAAATGAAGCAATTTCCTCTCTCCTACAAACTCCAAATGGTTTTCCTTCAAGAATTATGCATCCAAAAGCTTTCTTCCACTCTTCAATACAGAGAACAACTTCAAGAAACCAAAGTTAAAGTTGCAAATGAACACAAGAACAATAAACCCAAACTTCTACTCATCAACCCATCTTCAACACTACCATTTCTTCAAGTTTCTTTGCAAAAACGAAAATAATACTTAGACCATCAATTCCAGTTCTGTCCAGCCTCCATAACATCACCAAGATCTGATCCCAACCTAGTCTCAAGCATCAAAACCGAAAAATGCAAGAAAAGAGTTAAACCCACAACACCCACACATCATCTTAAGCTCTCTTCAACCTAAAACTACATAGAACTTCATTTTTATCATCAAACCATATAGAATGAGATAAAAACCGAGAGGAACAGCAGCAAAGGGAGAGGAAAACGAAATATAAAGTTACTCAAACCCAACATCCACCATGGAAATACAAAGACAAGCTCCAAAACTCAAACTCCAAGCATCAAGAACAAGCAAATGGTAGTGGAAATGAATAGTTTTCACCAACAATAAGCTAAGAACAAAAGAGTAAATTAAGAGAAGAAGAAAATCTGCATCTTGCTCATTGAAATGGCCAAAAACGAGACACCCAAGTCAAGCTCTCCATAAGAGTGTTCATACAAGAAACCCTAAGAGAGAAAAGCTCAAAACATGAAAAAATGAAGTGTGTAAGAGTCTCCTTTGTGTTGTTGGCTAAGGCTCTCTAAACTGCCGAGATTTTTCTTCCAAATGGGGTCCACAATCAATTAAAAACCCTAACCAAAAAGGCACATGTCCTACAAATGGGTCTTTTTACAAAATTGCCCCTAAAAGGGTCCAAAACACCTAATTCTAATTAAGGGCTTCTAGAAAACGAAATTACAACTTTAATTAGAATCTAAATGACTTTGAGTGTGTGACGCCATATCCCAATGCTTCAGATGATGTTTCCACAACTTCCCTGCAACTAGAAATGCACTTAATCAGCTCAGAATACCCATATTAGCACAATTACGAATTTTCGACCAAATTAAGCAGAATTCGAAAAACAGGGAAATAACAGACAGTTAAACACAGTTCCCTGGTTTATTTAAGTGCAATAAACTAAACATAGTTCAAGAAATAACAACTCATCATATATGTTGATATACAGGTGGTTGTTCACGAGCTATGTGAACAAATGCATGATGTTGTGATTGTGATTATGATGCTAAGCAGGATGTGTATGTGGAATGTTGAATGAGCCTATTGATGACAAATTTATGAACACCGAAAAACAGCGCCACAAACTTGTTTAACAATCGGCAAGTGTGACCGAATCGTATCAAGTAATAAAACTAGGTAAGACCAAGTATCGTTTTCCCAAAGGACTCACGGCCTAGTTAGTTATATGATTTGTTGATTATTTGAGACTTGTAAACAATTGATTGTAGGTTTAAATGCAAAAGACAGTAATTAAACATGTATGCATGAATGTTGATCAATGGAAAAGAGGAAAATAAACACTTTAATGAATTAAATGGATGAGTATGTTGTTGGGTTATCAATTTCATCTTGTTCACTCTCATATACTTTAGGAATTCATCATTCTTTTCATCAATTGCTAATGCCACTCTCTAAATCACCTTGCAAGAAGGCCTATCCTTAATTACGAGTTCATACAATTCCTAGCATTCCTAGTAATTAGTTCTGAAGTGCAGGAGCTTAAAGGCGACCAATATGCTATTGGGAGAAATTCCCCAGATCTAGATTTCCCCGTACGTTCCCATATCGACAAAATCAATAATCATGGCAATGAATGAATAAAACAAAGCAAGCATTAAGCAAAGAGGAAAAACCCTAACTAATGATGAAAGAAAGCATAAGTCTTAAATAAGATGTTAAAACAAATTCCATATATGAGAGTTTCACAAGACTACATTGATTCCCCAACAACAATACAAGGTTTAGTTCACCATATTCATGGTGAAACTAGATGAACAATAATGGAAGAATGAAAGAGATAGAAAAACCCTAGAAAGATGAGAAGGTAGCCTGAGCATCCAAGATCTTCCTTCAAGGGCTAGAAAAGAGAGTATTTGCTTCGTCCCCGCCAAAGATACAAACCCTAGGACGTCCTAAAGCTTATATACTATTCTAAAAATACAGAAAATTAGGCCCAAGCCCAAAATAGTGCCGCTCAGCGGTAAACTACCGCTCAGCGGTAAACTACCGCTCAGCGGTAAGTGCGTGAGTTGTTTTTCTCCCCTCAGCGGCCTTTTCACACCTCAGCGGAGCCAACGTGGGTTCCGGAGTGCCGCTCAGCGGTAAACTGCCGCTGAGTGGCAGTTGCCTTTTACACTGAAATCAAGCATAAACATGTCCAGCTCTCTTATTTCTGAAAATATAACCAAAAGCATGATTTCAAGCTAGTTTCTAAGTATTAAAGGTTGCTTTTAGTATCAATTTTAAGCATGAAAATAACAATTTTTCAACTGTTATCACAACCCCAAACTTAGAACTTTGCTTGTCCTCAAGCAAACAAGATGTAACTCAATCTTCTACCAATCCTTATAATGGTTTACTCATTCAAAATCTTCTTTTCAAGATAAGTAAAGACTTCAATCAAACTCATTACAAAGATTTCAATCTAGACGTGCACATGCCTTAGTGTTCACAAAGTCACTTAATATCCAACAAATGCTATTTTTCATGAATGATCAATCAACTAACATGGATGTTCATGTGCTCAATGAATATTTCCTCACTAGGTAAAGTGTTTCACTCAAACACAAGTGTATAAGAGGTAATCACTCATTCACACTACTATCACAATGTCACATGAATCGTCTTTGCCTTTCATTTAACCACAATCAAATAAATTCACAAGCATGCATCATCACGAGGACTTTTTCAATGGCTTATAATGTGGCTGGGCTAACAAGAAACTTGGTTTTTCTGGATCACAAAACCCTTGAGTTAAGAGAAACATATAAACACAATCATTCTTATTTATTCCCAACTTTCTTTTGCATTGAGCTTTGCTTTTTCTTTTCTTTTCTTTCTCTTTTTCTTTTTCTTTTCACTTACTTAATTCTTAGCTCTTAAGTCAATGCTTTCAATTTCCCTTTCTATTTTCCAACAACCCCAAACTTGAACATTTGTCAATACCACAAAATATTTTCTACTTAACTCAAGGTAAAGCTTTTCAACAAGGGTTTTCAAATCATGTTCAAGGCTAGAGGTTCAAAGGATAGAACACATAATGTTCTTTTTTAGTGGGCTAAATTTATGAATTTGGCTAATGAAAGGGTTATCAACAAATGGCCTTGATCATATGATGCAAACAAGCAAGTAAATCAATCATATAAGCTCATTCATGCTTTCACAGTAATAATATTCAACAATAACAACTCTGGAGCTCAAAACCTCACATATAAGCTCATTCACATTCCACATATAACATCCTGCTTAGAATCATAATCACAATCACAACATCTTGCATTTGTTCACAATGCTTGTGAACCACCTGTAGAAGCATATAATGTGCACATTCTCAACATCAATCAATATCAAAGCATCATCAGGCATTACTTATCAAACAACAATCATAAGCAAACCATCATAACAGACAAAATTTCCAATTGAGTACATCAAACCCTATTCTAAAACAACAGTAATTAAGTTCAGAACACAAAACCAAATAAAAGCATAAGTCCTGCTCTAGTTATGATAGCATTCATCAGTAAATGCTATCTCAGCTCCTCATCAATCTGAGCTGTCATCTGTATCCTCCTCTTCTTCTTCATCTTCAGCATCCTCAAATGCATCATCATCATCAGCTTCAACCTCATCTTCCTCCATCTCCATAGCTAAAGCTTCAACTACTTCAGCTCTTCCTCCTTGTACCTGCTCTTCTGGCCAAGTTACCACATTATGAAATTCCTCCATAGTCCACCTGTGTGCTGGAGGTGTATCATACATTCCAACAATCATCTCTGCAGTAGCCACCTGCCCTCTGTGGATAGACTGTAACTGTGCACCTATAAGAGACATGTACATGTCCCTCATTTGGAACGGTTCTGCTTCATGTGTTTCAGCAGATGCCCGACTATGTGCTTGCCCTCTTTCTCTGCGAGTACGGCGTGATGGAACTGGTTGAGCTGCTTCCTCACCTCCACAGTAGTGTCTATAATAAGCCTCATCAATTGCTTTCCTTGGCCTTTCAAAGGGTGGAGCTGAAGTATCCACCCCAGCTATCTTGCAGAGGTGCGTGATTAAAGACGGATGTCCTAAGGGTGCTTTGTTGTTTGTTGTGTTAGCGCATACCCTTATCTCATCAGCTATTACCTGTCCAATATTGACATTCAAGTTCCTGATTGCACAGTAAATGAGGAGTGCCCTGCTAAGAGTAATGTCTGACACATGAGAACATGGCTGAATGTTGGCATGAGAAAATGCCATCCAATACTTTGCAAGAGGAGTCAAGTTAGTTCTCCTAATGTTCACCACAGCGCCAGTTCTATTCCTCTGAAAATGTCCTCTAGGTACACATAAAACTCTCTGCACATCATTAAAATCAGCGCCTTTTTCCATACAAAGAGCGAACTGGCACTGTTCACCAGCCCACACAGTATCCAAGAAGTTGTTGATGGAATCAGGATCATACCTAATAGCATGGCCTCTGACATAGCCTAGGTAGTTCTCAACTGGATAATCACCAATCTTTCTTGCATTAGTGTAGAATTCTTTTACCACAGCTATATTGGCAAGTGTAGGGTATGTGGCTAGCTTCCCCCAATCATTCCCTAACAATTGCTCTCCAAATTGAGGAGCGAAGTTAGGTATCATTCCAACTTTTCTCTCCATCAGTAGCCTCCTATCTTGGACCACCTTGAAGTGCTTCTCATGTTTGCAAGATAGGGACCTACTAGAATGGGGTTGTTCTGGTTCCTTTTCTTTTCTTTTGGATGCCATGGTCTTCAATCTTTTGCCCGAAGAGGATGCCATTCCTACATCAAACATAGATACCAAACCACAAAACATGTTGTTAATCATTAGTAAAACACAAAAAACACCTTATTTCGAGGCTAAACCACCGCTGAGGGTCAAAAATCACCCCTCAGCGCCACCAGTGCAGCAATCCAGAACACAATTCAGCAAAAATCTGTTGTCTGTCAGAGTGCCGCTTAGCGGCAATTTACCCCTAAGCGGTAACTCTACAGATTTTTGAAAACTTCGTTTTAACCTGTCCTAACTCCACCCACATGCAATTTTCAGTTTTCCAAAATCATTCAGTTCAATCGGTTCAAACTTCAATTAAATCATCAAATCATGCATAAAAATCAAAACCCCTAAAGATTCATGCTTTAATAATCAAATTCAAATTCAAGAACCCTAGAATGAAAAATGCTTGACTTACTTGGGTGGAGATGCTAGATGAACTGAGAATGCTTTCAAACTATGATGTTTTCTCTTCCTACCCCAAACTTAGATGGACAGCTAGCGATAAAATGGGTGAAAGAGAGATTTTCTCAAGAGGGATGAGGGAAAAGTTGTAGAGAATCTTTGAAAAAGTATGTAGGAGTGTGTGTGCAAAGAACAATCTGAAAAGATAAACTAAGGCGCAGCTTAGGGTATAAAAATACCCTAATGGGCTCGGATTCCGCTTAGGGGCAACCTAAGCCCAGTCGGCGACACTACCGCTCAGCGGTAGTTTGCCGCTCAGTGGCACTTTCGGGAAGTGCTCTTCTTCTTCCTAGCTTAACCTAGGTGCTTCTTACCCATGCTTCTCACTTATTCCCTGCAATAACATGTTCAGATTACTCATGCAAAATCCTATTATGCAACTACAGCAGAACAAACAAAAATATACTCAATCAACTAGGTTGCCTCCCAAGTAGCGCTTGTTTAACGTCACGAGCCTGACCCAAAATCCACCAGCACCTATCAGTAGGTGCAAAACTTTCTTACTAACACCCATCAGTAGGTGTAACAAACCTAGTATCCTTCAGTGGATACTTAACCACCTAGCATCCTTCAGTAGATGCTATTTCCCAGCAAAATATTTACAGAAATAATGTCCAACTGATTAAAAATTACAAAACCAAACCAAAAATTAAAAGTTCTTAAACCACTGGGTTGCCTCCCAGCAAGCGCTCTTTTAACGTCATTAGCTTGACCCAATAAAGTTCAAGTTCCTTCTTTCTGGTTGATGTCCATATTCCACCAACTCCTCAACTGCTTTCGTTGTACTGTTTTGACTCTTCTAGAATATGGAGACTCTATCTCTATCATCTCCTTTTCTTTATAGCCTTTCACAACCCACAACTTGTTTTTGAATCTCACAGGTGTACCCAGTTGGAGTTGTTCTTTCATCCAGTCATCAGGAACTTTCCTTCCTCTTCCAATCTTCTCTTTTTCCGGTACCTGAAACAATAAACAATGTTTACCTTTAACCTTGGGCTTTTCATCTTGAGGGCTAGTCATGAGTACATCTTGAAATGCAGCTTTATGACTAGCTTCTTCCTCCTTCATCTGCCTCTCGTCTTTGAAGACATCTACAACAACTCTCTCTTCTCTGTCTTGGAGCACTACTATACCTTCGTTCACATCAATGATAGCTTTGGCCGTTTTCATAAACGGTCTTCCAAGAATAATGGGTATCTTTTCAGTCTCCATCTCCATCACCACAAAGTCTACCAAGAACTGGAGTTTGCCCACACAAACTATAATATCTTCTGCGATTCCACAGGGTTCCTTTGAAGATCCATCTGCCATTACTAAGTTAACCTTTACAGGCTTCACATCAACATCACCAATCTGCTCCAGTAAAGAATAAGGTATCAAGTTAACACTTGATCCTAAATCGAGTAAGGCTTTCTTTATCCTCTTCTTCCCTATTGTGCATGGAATGGAGAAACCTCCTGGATCTTTTGCCTTTAGAGGGAATGGCTCCTTTTTAACAGCTTTATACTTTTTTGTATTATCATCTCTACGTCTTTTCCTTGTAGAGACTTCTGCTTCAGGTTTAGTATAAACTGCAATTTGTTGTAATATCTGATTCCAAGGTACATCATTGTCCACCATCTTGAATAATTCTGTAAAATCAAATTGCTTCTCTTGATTTATTGGAAAAGGAAAAATATCATTACTCTCTATCTCTCTTCTCTCTCCTTTCTCTTTTCTCTCTTCTTTTTCTTTTTCTCTCTCTTCTTTTTCTTTTTCTCTCTTTTCTTTCTCTTCTTTTTCTTTTTCTTTCTTTTCTAACTCAACTCTCTCATCATTTGTACTCTCCACCACTTTGCATTCTTCCCTAGGGTTAACCTCAGTATTAGCCCCAAAATTTTTCTTTGGCCTCTCTTCCAACTGCTTGGTCATCTGACCCATTTGAGTCTCCCAATTCTTAATAGTAGCTTCAGTGCTCTTTTGAGTAGACTCAGTTTTCTGTATGAACTGATGAAGAGTTTCTTCCATCCTTATTGACCTTTCATTAAGTATAGCAATCTGTTGCCATAAAGTTGGTTGTTGCTGTTGCTTATTGTATTGTCCAGTTTGTCCAACTTGCCTAGTTTGTCCGTGACCAATGCTTGGGTGTGGTTTCCACCCTTGATTAAAATTCCCCTGACGATATTGATTGGCCATGAAGTTTACGTCCTCTAATGCTTCTACTGGAAAAGCGCATTGACCATTGATATGGTCACCTCCACATAATTCACACAACTGTGATTGAGCCTGTGCAACAGTCTTTAACTCTTTTGGCAGTTGCACAAGTGTTTTTGTAAGAGTCTCCAATTGTGGAGTTAGTATCTTATTTTGTGCTAGCAAGGCATCATGGGTTTGTAACTGTAGAACTCCTTTTTGTTGTATAGGAGCTCCTCTTTCACTGTTGAGCTCATTGTCACTAGTAGCCATATTGTCAATGATTTCTGTAGCTTCCTCTGGAGTTTTCCATTTGATATTTCCTCCTGCTGAGGCGTCAAGCATCATCTTGGTTTGTGAACCAAGACCTCCAAGGAAGATTAGGACTACTTGCACATCATCAAAGCCATGCGTAGGTGTCTTTCTTAATAAGCTTTTATACCTGTCCCATGCATGCCCTAGTGATTCCTCCATGCCTTGCCTGAATGATGAAATCTCTTGCTTTCCTTTATTTACTTTTGATTGTGGAAAGTATTTGTCTAGGAACTTGGTCACCACTGCTTCCCACTCTGTAAAGCTTTCTTCTGGAAAAGAATTAACCAAAGCTTAGCGTTGCCTCGTAGTGAGAATGGAAACAAGCTAAGTTTGATTGCTTCGTCCGGCACCCCATTTATTTTCACCGTGTTGGAGATCTCATTAAAAGTTGTGAAAAGTGTGTTTCTGCTTCCTCCCAGCCAAAGATACAAACCCTAAGACATCTAGGTCTTTAAATAGGACATAAAAATAATAGAAAACGGGTCCAGGCCCAAACAGATCATAAAATCGCAGAAAACTGGCCCAAAACTCGTCTTGTTGACTTTTTTCGTATTCTGGTTGACTGGTTGACTTTTCTGGTTGACTTTTCTGTATTCTGGTTGACTTTTCTGCATTTTTGTTGACTCGTTGACTTTTCAGCATTTCAATCATTCGGTACTTCAATTCTTCTTTCATATCATTCAATTAGCCTACAAAATCAAGGGAATCTTGCACAAAACCATTAAATTCACCTTCAACTCTCTTATTCACAAAACTAAAGCAAAAATATGAGTTCAAGCTAATTTCTAAGTCTTAAAGGTTTCTTTTGGTATCAATTTTAAGCATAAAAATAACGGTTTTTCAACCGTTATCAGAAGGAAGAATGGTTGTGTTTAGATGATTCACTAAACTCAAGGATTTTGTGATCTAGAAAAACCAATTTTCTTGTTAGCCCAGCCACATTATAAGCCATAGAAAAGTCCTTGTGAATGTGTTTGATTATAGTTAAATGAAAGGCAAAGTTAACTCATGTGATATTGTGATAGTAGAGTGATGGAGTGACCTTTTATATACTTGTGTGTTTGAGTGAAACACTTTATCTAGTGAAGAAAGATTCCATGAACACATAAGTACATCTATGATTAGTTGATTGATCATTCATGAGAATAGCATTTCTTAGAAATTATGTGATTATGTGAACCCTAAAGCATGTGTGCATCGTGTCTGAATTCTTTATGTTGAGCTTATTTGAGTAATTACTTGTCATGAAAGAAGGAGTTTTGAATGTGGTGAACCATTGTATGGATTGGTGGAAGATTGAGTTACATTTTGTTTGCTTGGGGTTGTGATAACAGTTGAAAAACTGTTATTTTTAGATTTAATTTTGACCTTAAAGACAACCTTTATGACTTAAAAACTAGCTTGTAATCATGCTTTTGGTTATGTTTTGGAAATAAGAGAGTTGGATGGGTTTTATGCTTGGTTTTCCTTATTTTTGCAGGTTTTAAGATGAATTGAATGGAAGAAGTGAAGTAGTAAGAAGTTGGACTCAAAAAAGGAAGAAAAGGTGCATAACAGAAGAGCCGCAAGTACCGCTCAACGCCATTTTTACTGCTGAGCGGCACTATGAATTCCTGCAGTCAATGTTGAGGGGCAAAACTGCAGCTGAGCATCAAATAGAAGAACCGCACTTACCACTGAGCGCCATTTTATTGGGCCTTGCGCCACTTTTATGTAATTTTTAGAAGGCTATATAAGGTTTTAGCCGAATTAGGGTTAGGATCTTTGGCCAGAACGAAGCAAAATCGCACTTTCTTCACCCTTTGGAAGAGGATTTTGGATGCTCAAGCTCCACTCTTCAAATTCTAAGGTTCTAGCTTTCACTCTTTCATTATTTTTCATCTAGTTTCACCGTGATTATGGTGAACTAAACCTTCATTGTTGTTAGGGAATCAATGTAATCCTTTGAAACTCTCATGTATTGAATTGGTTCTTTAATCTATATGCTTTCTTTCATTAATTGTTAGGGTTTTTCTTCTATACTTTATGCATGCTTTGTTTAACTCATTCAATTGCATGATCATTGATGTTATTTGTATGGACACATATAAGTAAATCTAGAATTGAAGAAATTCTCCCAAGAGTAATATTGCCTAGACATAGGGATACGAGGATTGGTTGCCTTTAAGCTTCTATGCGAATGTAATGCATGAATAAAATCTAAGGAGAGAAGACATTGTAAAGTAGTGATTAGGAGTAGGCTTTCTTCACTGAGACATCGGGTTTAAGGTAAATTAGAAAGTGGCATCAACATTAATGAAGAAAGATGAATTCTTGATACATGAGAGTGGATAAGATGAATTGAAAACCCCAACAACATCATCATTCCATAATTTACATCAATCACTTTTTCTTCTTTTGTCCAATTGATCAATACATGCATTCATATTTACTTTTTAGTATTTGCATCTAAACCTCAAAGAATTTATTTTTCAAGTGTTATTTAATCAAGAAATCATACAGCTGTTTAGGTCGTGAGTCCTTTAGGAAACGATACTTGGTCTTACCATTTTATTATTACTTGATATGATTCGGTTACACTTGTCAAGGGTTAACAAGTTTTTAGCGTCGTTGTCGGGGATTAAAAATTTGTTTATCACCTTGTAATGCTGTTAAAATGGTGAGGGCCAACAATTGTTGCTTCATCTGCCAAGGTACGTCTACCACCATTGTTGTCCATGCTTTCCTGATCAGATTGTAAGGCCTGTGAAATTTTCTCTAGAGAAGGTTCTCTAGATAATCTGCTTCTTCTCGGCCTTCTATTACTCTCAAGTCCTGCAAGAAGAGGTTCAGAACTTTTGTTGCTCCTGGTTCTAACTGTATCCTGCATAAACTAGACACAAAACCCTAGAAAACTTTGTTAGCAAAAAAACCAAAATAAACGACACTAAACACAATTTAAAAAAATTAAGACAAGAATTAAAAAAGAAAATAAAAATAAATTCAAAGTTATTCAAGAATCACACAAATAGAATAGTTTAAACCGTTGGTCCCTAACAACGATGCCAAAAACTTGTAGGATGAATCGGCAAGTGTACCGAATCACACAAGTAATATAAAATGATAAGACCAAGTATCGTATCCCAAAGGACTCTCGACACTAAACAATCGTGTGATAACTCGATTAATTAAGACTTAAAGAAAATGAGATCATTGGTTTCAGATGCAAAGACAAAAAATTAAATATGAATGCAGTTTGATCAATAGCAGAAGAACACAGTGATAAACGGATGTTGTTTAATATGAGATGAATATGTTGTTGAGGTTAGAGTTCACCAAGTTTCCTCTCATGTATGTAAGAATTCTTCTGTATGCATTAATGTCAACGTCACTCACTAAATCACTTAAACTCAATCCCTCGGCAAAATAAGCATGTCCCTAATCACCAGTTCATGCAATTCCTAGCATTCCTAGCAATTAGATGTGAAGATCAAGAGCTTTCAGACGACCAAGACTCATACCCTCATCCTTGAGAAATACTACTCTTGGGAAAATTCAACAAGAACCTGAATTGTAAGGAATCTCCCGATACTCATGCAATTCATACATCATGCTATGAATGAGTTAAACAAAGCATGTAATACGCACAAATGAATTACTCTAACAGTTAATGAAAAAGCATATGTTATTAAGAATCAATTCAAATACATGAGAGTTCACAAGGTTACATCATTCCCCAACAACAAATAGAGTTTAGTTCAGCATATACATGATGAAACTAGATGAATAATGGAAAAGCATGAGATAGCAAAACCATAAAAGTAGAGGATGGACGCTCCCGCATCCAAATTCGCCTTCAGAAAGTAGAAGAGTGTATTGTTGTGCTGCTGCAGCCAAAGATACAAAACATAGGACGCCTGGGTTCTTTAAATAGAGCGAAGACAGAACAGAGATAGAGCCCAAGCCCATGTTGTTGGCGCTCAAGCGTCCCACTTAGAGCGCCCGGGCGGTGAGCGGTGGTTTCCAGCACTCAAGCCTCCAAAAAGGGCACCCAAGCTTCGAGCACTTCTCCCTTCTAGTGCTTTTTCAGGCCTTTCTGAGCTTCATATCCATGGCACTTCATCCCTGCTTTCCATATTATCTCATTTTCTATCAAAATAAGGAGAATTAGTCATAAAATCATTTAATTCAACCTCAACTCTCCTATTCACAAAGCTTAATAGACAAACATGATTCCAAGCAAGTTTCTAAGCAGAAATGGTGCAATTAGTATCAAAATTATATCACGAATAACAGTTCTTTCAACCGTTATCAAGCTTGATTTGCTAAAACTTCATTATATCTTGATTGATGTTTCTATGATGGGCAGACATGAGTGATTTACCCTTCCTAGAAGAGAAGGTTTTTGGTGTGTTGGACCATTGTAGCATGGCTTTATTGTTTCGGCCAAGTTACATTTTGCTTAAGGACAAGCAAAGTTTCAAGTTTGGGGTTGTGATAACGGTTGAATTTACCGTTATTTGTGATGCTATTTTAATACTAAAATAACCCTTATTGACTTTGAGGCTTGCTTAAACTCTTGTTTTAGTTGAATTTGCTGAATAAGTGAAGAGAGGTTATACTTTATGAATTTGATCACTAATTCCCTCAATTTTGTAGGTTATTGGTATGATTCGAAGAGGAGAAAAAATGTCAAGGAGTTGGAACCCAGGAGGGACAACATAAGCACTGGGAAAGAAGGCTGAAAGAAGGACCGTAAAGCGCTTGGTTGCCCTTTTCAGGGGCCCTTAGCGTCATAAGTCTCGCAAGGGCGCCTGGTTGCCCCCATTTGGGGCATTGAGCATCACTCTCCTCGTAAGCACGCTTGGGCTCCCCCTCCAAGGGTGTTGAGCGCCAGCCAGCCACATCACAAGATGCCTGGTTGCCCTCAGTCAGGACTCTGAAGGCCAATATCTTCGCAGTCACGCCTGGGAACCTTTAGCTGGGGCGCTGAGCGGTAACGATGTTGGCCCATGATCCAATATTGATCTATTTAAAGGCTTTTCCACTCTAGGGTTCACATCTTTGGACGGCTGAAGCACAGAAAAGCTGATTTCAACCCTTTGGAGGGAGATTAGGCATGCAGGAGCTTTCCTTCTCACTTTCTAGGGTTTTCATTCATTCATTCTTCCATTGTAAGCCAAGGTTCTCCATGACAATGGAGAACTAAACTCATTTGTTGTTGGGGATGACGTAACTTCTAAACTTTCATGCATTTGAATATGGTTTAAACATTTTATGCTTCTTTCATTGAATGTTAGTGATTTTCTCTTATTCTTAATGCTTGTTATGTTTTGGCCATTCATGACTTGATGTTTGATTTATTTGAGTATTGGGAAATATCTTAGGGCGCTCGGGCAGTGAGCGGTGGTCTTCCACGCTCCAGCCATTCAAATGACGTTGTTGACAGATTGGCAAGTGTACCAAATCGCACAAATAATATAAAATGGTAAGACCAAGTATCGTATCCCAGAGGACTCTCGGCACTAAACAGTCGTGTGATAAATTAATTAATTAAGACTGAAAATAAATGAGATCATTGGTTTGAGATGCAAAAATAGAAAATAAAATATGAATGCAAATTGATCAATAGTAGAGTAACACAGAGATGAACGTATGTTGTTTAATATGAGATGAATATGTTGTTAGGGTTAGATTTCACCAAGTTCCCTCTCATGTATAAAAGAATTCCTCTTTATGCATTAAGGTTAACGTCACTCACTAAAGTACTTAGAACCCAATCCCTTGGCGCAATAAACCTGCCTTAGATCCTAGTTCGTGCAATTCCTAGTGTTCCTAGAAAATTAAGTTTGAAGATCAAGAGCTTAAGACGACCAAGTACTCATACCCTCATCCCTGAGAAATATTACCCTTGGGAGAATTCAACAAGAACCTGAATTGTAAGGAACCTCCCGGTACTCATGCAATTCATAAATCATGCAACTAAATGAGTTAAATAGAGCAAGCATTGAAACAGATGAATTCCCTAACAATTAATGAATAAAGCATATATGATTAAGAATCAATTCAAATACATGAGAGTTCACAAGGTTACATCATTCCCCAACAACAAATAGAGTTTAGTTCCCCACAGACATGGAGAAACTAGATGTACAATGGAAGAGCATGAGATAGTAAAACCATAAGAGTATAATAGAAAGCTCCCGCCTCCAGATCTGCCTTTAGAGAGTAGAAGAGTGCATTTTTGTGTTGCTCAAGCCAGAGATACCAAACCTAGAGCGTCGTGATCCTTTAAATAGAGTCGGAAAAGAGTAGAAATAGGGCCCGGTCCAAAAGAGTCGAAACAGAGCAAAAAATGGGCTTATTTCCAGACGCACGACGCCCGGGCACCGCTTTTTTGCCGCCCAAGCCTCCACTGGGCGCCTAAGCTTCGCGGTTGACTTTTCTGCTTGACTTTTCTACACTCTGGTTTACTTTTCTGTATTCCAACTATTTGGTACTTTAAGTCTTCCTTCAAATCATTCCAATAGCCTACAAAATCAAGGGAATTTGGTCATAAAATCATCAAGTATAACCTCAACTCTCTTATTCACAAAACTAAAGCAAAAACATGAGTCAAAGCAAGTTTCTAAGTCAAAAAGGGTGCATTTAGTATCAAAATTACATTACAGATAACGGTATTTTAAACCGTTATCACAACCCCAAACTTAGAACTTTGCTTGTTGATGGACAAATTTATGATCACCAAAATATGATGTCACAAACTTGTTTAACAATCGGCAAGTATGACCGAATCGTTTCAAGTAATAAACTCGGTAAGACCAAGTATCGTTCTCTCAAAGGACTCACGGCCTAGTTTAGTTATGTGATTTGTTGATTAGCTAAGACTTAAGAACAAAATAATTGGATTTTACCATGCAAAAGACGAAAATAAACATGTATGCATGAGGTTGATCAATGGCTAAAACAAAAGACAAGCACTTTCAATGAATTAATTATATTGATGAATATGTTGTTGGGGGTCAATTTCATCTTATCCACTCTCATATATTTTAGGAATTCAACATTCAAGTCATCATTGTTAATGCCACTCTCTAAATTACCTTTCAAGAAGGCTTCTCCCTAATTACGAGTTCATACGATTCCTAGCATTCCTAATAATTAGTTTATGTAGCGCAGGAGCTTAAGGCAACCAATATACTATTGGGAGAAATCCCCCGGATCTAGACTTCCCCGTACGTTCCCGTATCGACAAAATCAATAATCATGCATTGAATGAGTTAAACAAAGCAAGCCTTGAGCAAAGAGGAAAAACCCTAACTAATGATGAAAGAAAGCATAAGTCTTAGATTAAGATGCAAGCACAAATTCCATATATGAGAGCTTCAAAAGATTACATTGATTCCCCAACAAACGTACAAGGTTTAGTTCACCATATTCATGGTGAACCTAGATGAACAATAATGAAAGAATGAAAGATAAAACCCTAGAAAGGTGAAGAGGTAGCCTGAGCATCCAAGATCCTCCTTCAAAGGGGTGGAAGAGAGAGTGTTTGCTTCGTTTCTGCCAAAGATACAAACCCTAGGACGTCCTAAAGCTTATATACTATTCTAAAATTACAGAAAATTAGGCCCAAGCCCAAAAATAGTGCCGCTCAGCGGTAAACTACCGCTCAGCGGTAAGTGCGTGAGTCGTTTCTTCCCCTCAGCGGCCATTTTGCCCCTCAGCGGTCCTCCCGTGAACTCCTGAGTGCCGCTCAGCGGTAAACTGCCGCTGAGCGGCAGTTGCGGCTTCTCCTTTTGCACTTTTTGATGTCTTTCCTGATTCCATCTCTCTCCTTCTTCACTTCTTTCACTAAATTCACCTTAAAACCTGCACAAAAACACTGAAATCAAGCATAAACCTGTCCAGCTCTCTTATTTATGAAAATATGAAGAAAAGCATGATTTCAAGCTAGTTTCTAAGTATAAAGGTTGCTTTTAGTATCAATTTTAAGCATGAAAATAACAGTTTTTCAACTGTTATCACTTGTCCTCAAGCAAAATAAATTGTAACTTAGCTTTTCAGAACAATCACTACAATGTCTCAACCTTTTTCAAAAACTTTTACTTCTAGGACAAGAGATCACTTTTATCAACTCAGCATAAAGATGTCAGTCAAGATGTGAAGATGTCTTAATTCAATTAAAATTAATGTGATGCTCATATGTTTCAACATATGCTATTCTTAAGAATGATCAATCAACCAAGCAGAGATGTAATCAGATATTCAGAGAACTACTCTTCACCAAAGAAAGTGTTTCACTAAAGCACTCAAAAGTGTATCATTGAAGAACTCAAAAGTGTATAGTGAGGTGTTGGTGTTTCTTTCACTCTACTATCACAATGTCACACAAATTAATTATTCCTTTCCTTTAACCAAAATCAAACATACTCACAAGCAGGTTTTTATCACAAGGGCTTTTCTTGGCTTATAACTTGGCTGGGCTAAGAAGAAACATGGTTTTTCACGAATGCAAAATCCTTGAGTTAAGAGAGATATTTATGAATTTAACAATTACATACAGGTTCTCTTTTCAAGAAGATCTTTTTCTTATTCCCAACCTTTTCCCTTGCAATGAGCTTTTCTTTTTATTTTTTCTTTTCTTTTGATTTCTCTTTTTCTTTTTCTTTGTGCTCATTGCTTATTTTTTTAGCAACCCCAAACTTGAACCTTTATCAATACCTCACAAATATTCTCAACTCAACTCAAGGTAAAGAATTCAAAACAGGGTTTTCAAAGCATGCTTAAGGTTAAAGGTTCAAAGGATGGAACAAACTGTTCTCTTTTTTATTTGGAAAAATTCATGAGTAGGCTAAAAAAATTAAGGGATACCAAAAGATGGCCTTGATCATATGAAACCTGCAAACAAGTAGTTTAATCATAGAAAATTTGGGCAAAATCATTCATGCTTCCAAAGTAATAACAATTCTGAAGCCCAAAACTCACACAGGTAAACTCTCAAGTCCCAGAATTCAGGAAAACATCTTGCTCAATATCTCAATTAAATTTTACCTCAAGCACATGTTTCATACTTTTTGAGCCATCACCTGTATATCAACACATCATGCATCATCTCAACATCAATCAATACACTAGAATATCACAAAGCAATACTTATCACAAAACAATCACAATTGAATCAAAGCAGTGAAGTTCATTCAAGGAAAGTACAATAAATAAAAGAAAAAAAATAAAACAGAAACAAAATACAATCAATCAAAATAATAAAACAAAAACAGAAAAATAAAATAAAAGTTTGTAAAACACTGGGTTGCCTCCCAGCAAGCGCTTCTTTAACGTCACTAGATTGACACCATTAAGCTCAATCTCGATCACCCAATTCCAACTTTAATCTTGGTGTTCTCCTTTCTGTCTCCACACCAACTAATCTTCAGCAGCTTCCTCTTTGTAGGCTTGACTTCAACATTACCAATCCTTTCAAATACAGATAAGGGCATCAAGTTGATATTGGACCCTAAATCAATTAAGGCTTTCCCTCTTTCATGACTCCATATTGGAACTTCCCGGATCTTTAGCTTTTGGAGGAAGTGCCTTCTGCAAGATCACACTGCAATTGCTCTCTACCTCAATTGTTTCTTCCTCTGGACTCTTTCTCTTTTTGTTGAATTTCTTCAGGAAGTTAACAAAATCGGGTACCTGTTGCAATGTCTTAGTCACGGGAATTTTAATCTCCAATTCCTCAAAGATTTTGATGGATTGCTCAAACTGTCTTTCCTTCTCTTCCTTAGAATAATTCTTTGGGTAAGGAAGAGGTTTTTCATATAATTCTTTCTTTTTTTCCTTATCCTCTTCCTCTCCTTTTTTCTTTTCTTCCCTATCTTTTTCCTTTTCTTTTCTCTCACTCTCTTCTTCTTCTTTCTCTATATCTTTCTGATAACAGTTGAAAAACTGTTATTTTCATGCTTAAAATTGATACTAAAAGCAATCTTTAACACTTAGAAACTAGCTTGAAATCATGCTTTTGGTCATATTTTTAGAAATAAGAGAGCTGGACAGGTTTATGCTTGATTTCAGTGTTTTTGTGCAGGTTTTAAGGTGAATTTGGTGAAAGAAGTGAAGAAGGATAGAGATGGAATCAGAAAAGACATCAAAAAGTGCAAAAGGAGAAGCCGCAACTGCCGCTCAGCGGCAGTTTACCGCTGAGCGGCACTCAGGCAATCACGTTGGATTCGCTGAGGGGTGAAAAACAACTCACGCACTTACCGCTGGGCGGTAGATTACCGCTGAGCGGCACTATTTTTGGGCTTGGGCCTAATTTTCTGTATTTTTAGAATAGTATATAAGCTTTAGGACGTCCTAGGGTTTGTATCTTTGGCAAAGACGAAGCAAACACTCTCTTTTCCACCCCTTGAAGGAAGATCTTGGATGCTCAGGCTACCTCCTCCTCTTTCTAGGGTTCTATCTTTCATTCTTTCATTATTGTTCATCTAGTTTCACCATGAATATGGTGAACTAAACCTTATATTGTTGTTGGGGAATCAATGTAGTCTTGTGAAACTCTCATATATGGAATTTGATTTAAGGTCTTATATTAAGATATATGCTTTCTTTCATCTTTAGCTAGGGTTTTTCCTCTTTGCTTATTGCTTGCTTTGTTTAACTCATTCATTGCCATGATTATTGATTTTGTCGATACGGGAACATACGGGGAAGTCTAGATCCGGGGAATTTCTCCCAATAGCATATTGGTTGCCTTTAAGCTCCTGCACTTTAAGAACTAATTACTAAGAATGCTAGGAATTGTATGAACTCGTAATTAAGGATAGGCCTTCTTGCAAGGTGATTTAGAGAGTGGCATTAACATTGATGATAAGAATGATGAATTCCTGAAAATATATGAGAGTGGATAAGATGAAATTGATAACCCCAACAACATACTCATTCATCTAATTCATTGAAGTGTTTGTATTATGTTTTTCTCCATTGATCAAATTCATGCATACATATTTAATTACTGTCTTTTGCATTTAAACCTACATAGCTAAACTAGGCCGTGAGTCCTTTGGGAAAACGATACTTGGTCTTACCTTGTTTTATTACTTGATACGATTCGGTCCCACTTGCCGATTGTTAAACAAGGTTGAGGCGCCGTTTTTCGGTGTTCATAAATTTGTCATCAAGTTTTTGGCGCCGTTGCCGAGGACTCGTGGTTTAACTAGTTCATTTGTGTGATTATTGATTATCTTTGACTTGAATTTTGAATTTTGAATTTTGAATTTTGAATTTCTGTTTTTATTTTATTTTATTTTATTTTATTTTACTTTCTGTTTTTATTTTATCTTCTTATCTTCTTATCTCTAATCTTATATCTTCTTTTATATCTTTTTGTGCTAACCAATTTTTCTAGGGTTTTGTTTTCTTGTGTATGCAGGAATCAATCCGAACTAGAAGCAAGAAAACTGCAAAACCTCTTCTTGAAGGTTTAGACGAGAGTAGACGAAGGAGAATCCGTACATCTAGAGAACTTTTTCCTCCTCCGGAAACTCTGTTACAACCATCACCACAAGGTTCTAACCATAGCACTAAAAATATGGAGAATAATAATGCCAGAAGAACTCTTGCAGATTACACAAATATAGCTGGACCTCAACACTTTAACAGCATAGCAAGACCAAGGGTCAATGCAGTCAACATGGAGGTTAAGCCAGCATTAATTCAACTGGTGAAGAGTAATCAATTCAATGGGTTGTCTCACGAAAGCCCATATGAGCACCTCACAACTTTTAATGAGATTTGCAACACGGTGAAAATAAATGGGGTGCCGGATGAAGCAATCAAACTTAGCTTGTTTCCATTCTCACTAGGAGGCAATGCTAAGCTTTGGTTAAATTCTTTTCTAGAAGAAAGCTTTATAGAGTGGGAAGCAGTGGTGACCAAGTTCCTAAACAAATACCTTCCACAATCAAAAGTAAATAAAGGGAAGCAAGAGATTTCATCATTCAGGCAAGGCATGGAGGAATCACTGGGGCATGCATGGGACAGGTATAAAAGCTTATTAAGAAAGACACCCACGCATGGCTTTGATGATGTGCAAGTAGTCCTAACCTTCCTTGGAGGTCTTGGTCCACAAACCAAGATGATGCTTGACGCCTCAGCAGGAGGAAATATCAAATGGAAAACTCCAGAGGAAGCTATAGAAATCATTGACAATATGGCTACTAGTGACAATGAGCTCAACAGTGAAAGCAGATTTCTTAGTCAGAAGGAGTTGTTACAATCAAATGATGCTCTGCTTATTCAAAATAAAATTATTTCTCAACAGTTGGAAGAAGTAATTATGAAACTTTCTCAATTACCACAAGAAATACAAAAGGTTTCAATGGTTCAATGGCAACAGCAAAAATGGCAAATGCAATCTACTCCATCTGAGAAGACAACCAAACTTGACGAGACTTTCCAAAAATTCTTGAAGACGAATGCATCTTATTGTAAGAATGTGGAAGTTGCATTTGAAAATATGAAGATCCATATTGAGCGAATAGTTGACAAGATGAAAAATAGTAATATCAGAAAGGAGTGTAAAACTGTTGTGACCAGAAGTGGTAAGGTGCTAGAGGAGAGAAAAAAAGAAAGAGAGGAGAAAGAAAATGAGAGTGAAAAAGAAACATGTGAGTGGAAAGAAAGAGTTGAGAGGGAAAAAAGAAAGAAGAAGAAGATGAAAAGAAAGTAAAAAAAGAGAGAGAAGAGAGAGATGAGAGACAAAAAGAAAGAGAGTTTGAAAAACCACTTCCTTATCCAAAGAGCTATTCAAGGAAGGAGAAAGAAAAACAACTGGAAAGATTCATGGAGTTGTTTAAGAAGCTGGAGATCACTATACCATTCTCTGAAGCATTGCAACAGATGCCATCATATGCAAAATTTTTGAAGGAACTGCTTACAAAGAAAAACAAATACATTGAGAAGGAAACTATCAAGGTACAGGGTAACTGCAGTGCAATCATACAGAAATTACCTCCTAAGCTTAAAGATCCAGGAAGTTTCACTATTCCATGCACCATAGGAGACTTGGAAGTTGGAAGAGCATTGATTGATTTTGGAGCTAGCATTAATTTAATGTCGTTATCCATGTGTAGAACAATTAAAGGTTTGGAAATCAAACCAACCAGAATGGCTCTTCAACTAGCGGACAGGTCTCTTAAATATCCATATGGAGTGGTTGAAGATGTTTTAGTGAAGGTTGACAAATTTGTATTCCTAGTAGATTTTATTGTAATGGACATGGAAGGGAATAGTGATGTACCTCTCATTCTTCGGAGACCTTTTATGAAGACTGCTAGAGTTTTAATTGATGTAGAGAATGGTAAGCTTAAATTGAGAGTTGATGATGAAGAAGTCACTTTTGACGTATCCAAGGCCATGACATATCCAAATGATGATAAAGCATGTTTTCAATTTGATGAACTTGATGAAGTTTGTATGGTGCAAGAAAGGATGGTGTGGTATGTTTCTCCACTAGAGAAAACTCTTATTGATGCTTGTGAAGATTTAGATGAAGAAGAAGAGAAATTAATTGATGAATGTCTGATGGACTTGGAAACATTGAAAAAGAGTCCAGTGGAAGATCTAATGTTTGAAATAATTGAAAAGGAAGAAGAAGTCAAAGCAAAGCCGCTAGAACTAAAAAGATTACCAGCACATCTGAAGTATGTTTTTCTAGAAGAAGATGGAACAAAGCCACTCATCATCAGTAACTCTTTATCTCTACAAGAAGAACAGCTGATAGAAATTCTGAAAGCTAACAAAGAAGCAATTGGGTGGTCAATCTCAGATCTTAAAGGTATTAGCCCAACTTATTGTATGCATAAGATCTTTATGGAAGAGGATTATAAACCGAGTGTTCAACCACAGAGAAGGTTAAATCCTGTAATGAAGGAGGTGGTTAGAAAAGAAGTATTGAAACTGTTAGAAGCTGGTGTCATTTATCCAATCTCTGATAGTGAATGGGTGAGTCCAGTACAGGTGGTTCCAAAGAAAGGTGGGATGACAGTAATTCATAATGATAAGAATGAACTTATTCCTACTCGGACAGTTACTGGATGGCGTATGTGCATTGATTACAGGAAGCTAAATAAAGCCACTAGGAAGGATCATTTTCCTATGGACCAGATGTTAGAAAGATTATCAAGTCAAGCTTTCTATTGTTTTCTAGATGGATACTATGGATACAATGAAATTGTGGTAGATCCAAAAGACCAGGAGAAGACGGCCTTTACTTGTCCTTTTGGTATCTTTGCTTATAGAAAGATGTCGTTTGGATTATGTAATGATCCAGCTACATTTCAAAGGTGTATGCAGGTAATTTTTGCAGATTTCTTAGAAAAATGCATTGAAGTATTCATGGATGATTTTTCAGTTTTTGGAAATTCTTTCCAAAGGTGTTTGGCTAATTTGAACACTGTTCTTAAAAGATGTGTTCAGACAAATCTTGTTCTTAATTGGGAGAAATGTCATTTCATGGTAACTGAAGGAATTGTGCTGGGACATAAAATTTCTGCTAAAGGAATTGAGGTAGATAAAGCTAAAGTAGAAGTCATTGAGAAACTGCCTCCACCAACAAATGTAAGGGGGATTAGGAGTTTTCTCGGTCATGCTGGGTTCTATAGAAGACTCATTAAAGACTTCTCAAAAATTGCTAAACCATTGAGTAACCTTTTGATGAAGGACACTCCTTTTGTGATGAATGAAGAATGTTTGAAAGCTTTTGACATATTGAAGAGCAAATTAGTGTTAGCTCTAGTAATTGTAGCCCCAGATTGGAATAGAAATTTTGAATTAATGTGTGATGCAAGTGATTATGCAATAGGAGTGGTTCTTGGCCAGCGAAAAGAACAAATTTTTCATCCAATTTATTATGCCAGCAAAGTTCTGAATGATGCTCAGTTGAATTATGCTACCACAGAGAAAGAATTTCTAGCTATAGTGTATGCTCTAGAAAAATTTAGACCTTATCTTATTGGGTCTAAGGTGATTATCTATACAGATCATGCAGCTATCAAATATTTGTGGACAAAGCCAGATTCTAAGCCACGACTGATTAGATGGGTACTACTCTTGCAAGAATTTGATGTGGAAATCCGTGATAAGAAAGGAAGTGAGAACTTGATTGCTGATCATTTGTCACGGTTAGTCAACAAGGAGGTCACTAGCAAGGAATCAGAGATCTGGGAATCTTTTTCAGATGAAGCACTCATGTATATTCAGCAAAGGCCATGGTTTGCTGATATGGCTAATTTCAAAGCTGCAAGGGTTATGCCAGAAGATTTAACTTGGCAACAAAGAAAGAAATTTTTGCATGATGCCAAGCAGTTTGTCTGGGATGATCCTTATTTGTTCAAGATCGGAGCAGATAATCTTCTGAGGAGATGTGTGACAAATGAAGAAGCAGAAGGAGTTCTCTGGCATTGTCATGATTCACCTTATGGAGGACATTTTAATGGAGAAAGAACAGTAGCAAAAGTTCTTCAATTAGGGTTTTTGATAACGGTTGAAAAACCGTTATTTTTATGCTTAAATTTGATACCAAAAGCAACCTTTAAGACTTAGAAACTAGCTTGAACTCATATTTTTGCTTTAGTTTTGAGAATAAGAGAGTTGAAAGTGAATTTAATGGTTTTGTGCAAGATTCCCTTGATTTTGTAGGCTAATTGAATGATTTGAAAGAAGAATTGAAATACCGAATGATTGGAGTGCTGAAAAGTCAACCAGAAACCAGAAAAGTCAACCAGTCAACCAAAAAAGTCAACCAGTCAACCAGAAAAGTCAACCAGTCAACCAGAATGCTGAAAAACCAACCAGAACGCAGAAAACGTGTGACCGAGTGGCGCTGAGCGGTAAAATACCGCTGAGCGGCACTTTTCAGGTGCCAAAATCACCGCTGAGGGGCAAAAACAGCAGCTGGGGGCAAAATGGATCATGCGGTATTATCGCTCAACGGTAAAATACCGCTGAGCGCCGTTCTAAGTGGGCTTGGACCGGTTTTCTTCTGTTTTTATGGGCTTGGACTTGTTTTATGTTATTTTTATGCCCTATTTAAGGACTTGCACGTCCTAGGGATTGTATCTTTGGCTGGAAGGAAGTAGAAACACACTTTTCCACCCCTTGGGGTAGATTGGGAGATGGTGACAGCTCTCCTCTTCTCTTTCTCGGGTTTTTCTATCTCTTTCATTCTTTCATTATTATTCATCTAGGTTCACCATGAATATGGTGAACTAAACTCTGTATGTTTGTTGGGGAATCAATGTAATCTTTTGAAGCTCTCATATATGGAATTTGTTTTTACATCTTTTATTTAAGATCTATGCTTTCTTTCATCATTAGTTAGGGTTTTTCCTCTTTGCGTAATGCTTGCATTGTTTAACTCATTCGATGCATGATTATTGGTTTTGTCGATACGGGCGCGTACGGGGAAGTCTAGATCCGGGGAATTTCTCCCAATATCACATTGGTTGTCGTTAAGCTCCTGCACTTATGAACTAATCATTAGGAATGCTAGGAATTGTATGAACTCGTGATTAGTGAGAAGCCTTCTTGAAAGGTACTTTAGAGAGTGGCATTAAGAATGATGATTTGAATGTTGAATTCCTAAAATATATGAGAGTGGAAAAGATGAAATTGAACCCCAACAACATATTCATACATATATTTCATTGAAAGTGTTTATCTTTTGCTTTTTGCCATTGATCAAAACTTCATGCATACATATTTAATTTTCGTCTTCTGCATATAAAATCCAAATATTTCGTCTTTAAGTCTTAGCTAATCAATAAACCACACAACTAAACTAGGCCGTGAGTCCTTTGGGAAGAACGATACTTGGTCTTACCAAGTTTATTACTTGAACGACTCGGTCATACTTGCCGATTGAAAAACAAGTTTGTGACATCATATTTTGGTGTTCATAAATTTGTCCATCAGTTTTATTGGCCAACTTTATTTAAAGATGCTCATAATCATGCTAGAAATTGTGATAAGTGTCAAAGAGCAGGTACGATCACTAAACGTCATGAGATGCCATTCAAGGCATTTTAAAGGTTGAGCTTTTTGATTGTTGGGGTATTGACTTTGTGGGACCTTTTCCTCCATCTTTCAACAATGAATATATTTTGGTAGCAGTGGATTATGTGATTAAATGGGTGGAAGCATTAGCTTGTCCTAAAAATGATGCTAGCACAGTAATTAAATTTTTGAAGAAGCGGATATTCTCACGTTTTGGCACTCCAAGAGTGTTGATTAGCGATGGAGGATCTCATTTTTGCAATTATCAGCTAGATAAAGTACTCAAACATTATGGAGTGAAACATAAGGTAGCTGCACCTTATCATCCACAAACCAATGGACAAGCTGAGGTATCTAACAGAGAAATAAAAAGGATCTTGGAAAAAACAGTCACTTCATCAAGAAAGGATTGGTCACTAAAGCTGGATGATGCTCTTTGGGCTTATAGGACGGCAATGAAGACGTCTATGGGACTATCACTGTTTCAATTAGTCTATGGGAAAGCATGTCATTTACCAGTAGAGTTGGAGCATAAAGCATTGTGGGCTTTGAAATTCTTGAATTTTGATCCTTATGAAACTCAAGGCACACGCAGAAGGCATATTCTGGAGCTTAAAGAAATGTGATTACATGCATATGATTCATCCAAGGCTTATAAAGATAAAATCAAATTTTATCATGACAGGAAGTTGGTAAATAAAGTTTTTAATCCAGGACAACAGGTACTATTATTCAATTCAAGATTGAAGATATTCCCTGGGAAATTGAAGACAAAATGGTCAGGACCATTTGTAGTAAAAGGAGTGCATCCACATGGAGCAATTGAAATATTTAATCCAGCTGCTGATGATCCACAGAAAAGCTGGGTGGTGAATGGTCAACGTCTCAAGCCTTATTTAGGGGAAGAAGTGCAACACTTGTCCACAATGATGCAGTTGGTTGATCCTTGAAATTCTGGGTCAGGCTCGTGACGTTAAACAAGCGCTTACTGGGAGGCAACCCAGTGTTCTCAACTTATTTACTGTTGTTTTAGAATAGGGTTTGATGTACTCAATTGGAAACTTTGTCTGGTATGATGGTTTGCTTATGATTGTGATTGTTTGATAAGTGATGCTTGATGATACTTTGATATGGATTGATGTTGAGATGTACATTATACAAGTGATTCACAAGCTTTGTGAACAAATGCATGATATTATGATTGTGATTGTGATATTAAGTAGGATGTTTATGTCAAATATGAATGAGTTATATGTGAGGTTTTGAGCTTCAGAGTTTTTATTGAATGCTATTACTTTGGAAGCATGAATGACTTTGCCCAGGTTTTCTATTCTTGAATCAATTGCTTGTTTGCATCATATGATCAAGGCCATTTGTTGGTAACCCTTTTTATTAGCCAAATTCATAAATTTAGCCCACTAAAAGATAGCACTATGTGTTCTATCCTTTGAACCCTTAGCCTTGAACATGATTTGGAAACCCTTGTTGAAAAGCTTTACCTTGAGTTAAGTAGAAAATATTTTGTGGTATTGATAAATGTTCAAGTTTGGGGTTGTTGTAAAATAGAAAGGGAAATTGAAAGCATTGAGCATAGAGCTAAGAATAAGAATGTGAAAGAAAAAGAGAAAGAAAAGAAAAGAAAAAGCAAAGCTCAATGCAAAAGAAAGTTGGGAATAAATAAGAATAATTGTGTTGATATGATTCTCTTAACTCAAGGGTTTTGTGATCCAGAAAAACCAATTTTCTTGTTAGCCCAGCCAAATTATAAGCCATTGAAAAAGTCCTTGTGATGATGCATGCTTGTGAATTTATTTGATTATGGTTAAATGAAAGGCAAAGACGATTCATGTGACATTGTGATAGTAGAGTGAATGCGTGATTACCTCTTATACACTTGTGTTTGAGTGAAACACTTTACCTAGTGAGGAAATATTCATTAAGCATATGAACATCCATGTTTAGTTGATTGATCATTCATGAAAAATAACATTTGTTGGATATTAAGTGACTTTGTGAACACCAAAGCATGTGTACATCTTGATTGAAATCTTTGTCATGAGTTTGATTGAAGTTTTACATACCTTGAAAAGAGGATTTTTGAATGGGTGAACCATTATAAGGATTGGTAGAAAATTGAGTTACATCTTGTTTGCTTGAGGACAAGCAAAGTTCTAAGTTTGGGGTTGTGATAACAGTTGAAAAACTGTTATTTTCATGCTTAAAATTGATACTAAAAGCAACCTTTAACACTTAGAAACTAGCTTGAAATCATGCTTTTGGTCATATTTTTAGAAATAAGAGAGCTGGACAGGTTTATGCTTGATTTTAGTGTTTTTGTGCAGGCTTTAAGGTGAATTTGGTGAAAAAGTGAAGAAGGATAGAGATGGAATCAGAAAAGACATCAAAAAATGCAAAAGGAGAAGCCGCAACTGTCGCTCAGCGGCAGTTTACCGCTGAGCGGCACTCAGGCAGTCACATTGGATCCGCTGAGGGGTGAAAAGCCCGTTGAGGGGAGAAAAACAACTCACGCACTTACCGTTGAGCGGCACTATTTTTGGGCTTGGGCCTAATTTTCTGTATTTTTAGAATAGTATATAAGCTTTAGGACGTCCTAGGGTTTGTATCTTTGGCAGAGACGAAGCAAACACTCTCTTTTCCACCCCTTGAAGGAAGATCTTGGATGCTCAGGCTACCTCCTCCTCTTTCTAGGGTTCTATCTTTCATTCTTTCATTATTGTTCATCTAGTTTCACCATGAATAAGGTGAACTAAACCTTATATTGTTGTTGGGGAATCAATGTAGTCTTGTGAAACTCTCATATATGGAATTTGATTTAATGTCTTATATTAAGATATATGCTTTCTTTTATCTTTAGCTAGGGTTTTTCCTCTTTGCTTATTGCTTGCTTTGTTTAACTCATTCATTGCCATGATTATTGATTTTGTCGATACGGGAACGTACGGGGAAGTCTAGATCCGGGGAATTTCTCCTAATAGCATATTGGTTGCCTTTAAGCTCCTGCACTTTAAGAACTAATTACTAGGAATGCTAGGAATTGTATGAACTCGTAATTAAGGATAGGCCTTCTTGCAAGGTGATTTAGAGAGTGGCATTAGCATTGATGATAAGAATGATGAATTCCTGAAAATATATGAGAGTGGATAAGATGAAATTGATAACCCCAACAACATACTCATTCATCTAATTCATTGAAGTGTTTGTATTATGTTTTTCTCCATCGATCAAATTCATTCATACATATTTAATTACTGTCTTTTGCATTTAAACCTATAATCAATTTGTTCTTAAGTCTTAAATAATCAACAAATCACATAGCTAAACTAGGTCGTGAGTCCTTTGGGAAAACGATACTTTGTCTTACCTTGTTTTATTACTTGATACGATTCGGTCACACTTTCCGATTGTTAAACAAGTTTGTGGTGCCGTTTTTCGGTGTTCATAAATTTGTCATCACTTTCTCTTTTTCACTCAAACTTTCTTTTTCTTTTCTTTCTATTTTTCTCTCATCTTCTTCCTCTCTTTTTTTCTTTTCTTCCCTCTCTTATTCTTTTTCTTTTATCTCACTCTCTCCTTTTTCTTTCTCTACATCTTTCTCTTTTTCGCTCAAACTTTCTTCTTTTCTCTCAATCTTTTTCTCATCTAAAAACTTGCCACTTTCAGTGATAATGGCGTTGCACTCCTCTTTAGGGCTAACTTCCATATTACCCTCAAAATCATCCAACTTCTGATTTATGAACCTATGATAATAGTAGAAAAACTATTATTTTTATACTTAATTTTGACCTTAAAAACAACTTTTATGACTTAGAAATTAGCTTGGAATCATGCTTTTGTTTAAGTTTTGGAATAAGAGAGTTGGATGGGTTTTATGCTTGGTTTTCCTTATATTTGCAAGAATTAAGATGAATTAGATGAAAGAATTTGAAGTAATAACGAGCTAGACTAAGGAAAGGAAGTGAAAGTGCACAAAAGAAAAGTCGTAGTCACCGCTGAGCGGCATTCTGAAGTCCCGCAGTAACCGCTGAGGGCCAAAACTGTAGTTGAGCGTCAATTCTGAAGACCCGCACTTACCGTTAAGCGGAAAAAGTGCCGCTGAGCGCCATTTATTTGGGCATGGGCCTATTTTCTGTAATTCTTAATAAACCATATAAGGGTTTAGTCGTCCTAGGGTTAGTATCTTTGGACAGAAAGAGGCAAAATCACACTTTCTTCACCCCTTGGAGGAGGATTTTGGATGCTCAAGCTCTATTCTTCAACTTCATTGTTGTTGGGAAACCGATGTAATCCTTTGAAACTCTCATGTATTGAATTGGTTCTATATTCTATATGCTTTCTTTCATTAATTGTTAGGGTTTTTCTTCTATACTCTATGCATGCTTTGTTTAACTCATTCAATTGAATGATCATTGATGTTATTTGTATGGACACATATAAGTAAATCTAGAACTAAAGAAATTCTCCCAAGAGCAATATTGCCTAGACATAGGGATAGGAGGATTGGTTGCCTTTAAGCTTTTGTGCGAATGTAATGCATGAATAATTGTTAGGGAGACAAGACATTGTAAACTAGTGATTAGGAGTAGGCTTTCTTCACCGAGACATCGGCTTTAAGGTAAAATAGAAAGTGGCATTAACATAAATGAAGAAAGATGAATTTTTGAATACATGAGAGTGGATAAGATGAATCGGAAACCCCAACAACATAATCATTCATAATCTATATCAACCATTTTTGCATCTTTCAATTCCATTGATCAAAACCTTGCATTCATGTTTTCTTTTCGTAATTCAACAACAATATTTTCGTTTACAAGTCTAATTTAATCAATAAATCACATAATTGTTTAGGTCGTGAGTCCTTTGGGAAACGTACTTGGTCTTACCATTTTATTATTACTTGCTACGATTTGGTACACTTGCCGAGTGTTAACAAGTTTTTGACGCCGTTGTCGGGGACTCGTGGTTTAAGTATTGTATTGGTGTGATTATTTATTAGCTTTGACTTGATTGTTATCTTTTTATCTTTTTATTTTATCTTTTTATGATTTTATCTTTTTAGTTTATCTTTTATATATTTTTGTGCTAACAAATGTTTTCTAGGGTTTTGTGCCTAATGCTTGTAGGATGCAATTCGGACAAGAATTTAACTATATGAGCACTCAATTCTACCAAGGTAATCTCAACCACTGGTGGGAACCTCACTCAAGCATGGATCAAAGTCAATTTTGGCAAGCTATCGGGCAATTTGAGAACCAACCACAACAACAATGGCAACAACAAAGCTCTCTATCAAAGAAGGATGACGTCTTTCAACAATTTATGCAAGAATCCATCTCCACTCAGAAAAGCATTGAAGCATCATGTAAAAGGATGGAGATGTAGATTGGTCACTTAATTCAAAGATTGGATAATTTTGGGGTTAAGATTGAAGTTAACCCTAACGAGGAATGTAAAGCCATTATCACTAGAAGTGACAAGACTTTAGATGAGAAAGAGATAGAGAGAAAAGAAAAAGAAGAGTTGAGTGAGAAAGATAGAGATGTAGAAAAAAAAGAGAAGTGGTAGAGAGAGAAGAAAGAAAGAAAATTTGTGTGAAGATTAAGAAAGTGAGTGGAAAAAGAGAAGGAAAAAAGAAAGTGAGAGAAAAGAAAAAGAGGACGAGAGGAGGAAAGAAAGAATCATATGAAAAACCCCTTCCTCATCCAAAGAAGTATCATAGGAAGGAGAAGGAATTTGAGCGCCTTATGGAAATCTTCAAGAAATTGGAGATTAAAGTTCCTATGATTGAGACATTGCAATAAGTTCCTGGTTTTATCAAATTCCTGAAGAAATTCAGCATAAAGAAGAAAAAAAGGGAATATCCAAAAAGGAGAACATCAACATTGAAGATGGAACTTGACCTTTATTGGGTCAAGCTAGTGACGTTAAAAGAGCGCTTGCTGGGAGGCAGCCCAGTGATTTAAGAACTTTTAATTTTTGGTTTGGTGATGTAATTTTGAACTTTTGGTATTGTTAAGTAGAAGATCTTGTGTGGTATTGTTAAATGTTCAAGTTTGGGGTTGTTGGGAAAACATGAAAAAGGAAAAGCATTGAGCTAAGAGCTAAAAAGTAAGAATATGCAAAGAAGAAGAAAAAAAAAAGAAAAGAAAAGAAAAAGAAGCAAAGCTCAATGCAAATGCAAAAGAAAGTTGGGAAGAATAAGAATAATTGTGTTGTTATGACTCTCTTAACTCAAGGATTTTGTGATCCAGAAAAACCAATTTTCTTGTTAGCCAAGCCACATTATAAGCCATTGAAAAGTCCTTGTGATGATGCATGCTTGTGAATGTTTTTGATTGTGGTAAAATGAAAGGCAAAGTTGATTCATGTAACATTGTGATAGTGGAGTGAATGAGTGAAACACTTTACCTCTTATACACTTGTGTGTGAGTGAAACACTTTACCTAGTGAGGAAATATTCCATGAGCACATGAACATCCATGCTTAATTGATTGATCATTCATGAAATATAGCATTTGTTGGAATTTAAATGACTTTGTGAACACTAAAGCATGTGCACATCTTGATTGAACTCTTGGTCATAAGTTTGAGTGAAGTTGTTACTTATCTTGAAAAAGAGGATTTTTGAATGAGTGAACCATCATATGAATTGGTTGAAGATTGAGTTACATCTTGTTTGCTTGAGGACAAGCAAAGTTCTAAGTTCGGGGTTGTGATAACAGTTGAAAAACTGTTATTTTCATGCTTAAAATTGACACAAAAAGCAACCTTTACACTTAGAAACTAGCTTGAAATCATGCTTTTATCAATATTTTCATAAATAAGAGAGCTGGACAGGTTTATGCTTGATTTGAGTGTTTTTGTGCAGGTTTTAAGGTGAATTTAGTGAAAGAAGTGAAGAAGGAGAGAGATGGAATCAGAAAAGTCAACCAGAAACCAGAAAAGTCAACCAGTCAACCAGAAAAGTCAACCAGTCAACCAAAAAGTCAACCAGTCAACCAGAAAAGTCAACCAGTCAACCAAAGGGTCAACCAGTCAACCAGAATACGAAAAAAGTCAACCAGACGAGTTTTGGGCCAGTTTTATGCGATTTTATGATCTGTTTGGGCCTGGACCCGTTTTCTATTATTTTTATGTCCTATTTAAAGACCTAGATGTCTTAGGGTTTGGTATCTTTGGCAGAAACGAAGCAAACACTCTCTTTTTCACCCCTTGGGGGTAGATTGGGAGATGGTGACAGCTCTCCTCTTCTCTCTCTCGGGTTTTTCTATCTCTTTCATTCTTTCATTATTATTCATCTAGTTTCACCATGAATATGGTGAACTAAACCTTGTATGTTTGTTGGGGAATCAATGTAATCTTTTGAAGCTCTCATATATGGAATTTTTGATTGCATCTTAATCTAGGATTTATGCTTTCTTTCATCATTAGTTAGGGTTTTTCCTCTTTGCTTAATGCTTGCTTTGTTTAACTCATTCAATGCATGATTATTGATTTTGTCGATACGGGAACGTACGGGGAAGTCTAGATCCGGGGAATTTCTCCCAATAAGTATATTGGTTGCCTTAAGCTCCTGTGCTAAATAAACTAATTATTAGGAACGCTAGGAATCGTATGAACTCGTAATTAGGGAGAAGCCTTCTTGAAAGGTAATTTAGAGAGTGGCATTAACAATGATGAATTGAATGTTGAATTCCTAAAATATATGAGAATGGATAAGATGAATTTGATAAACCCCAACAACATATTCATCCATATATTTCATTGAAAGTGCTTGTCTTTTGTTTTAGCCATTGATCAACCTCATGCATACATGTTTATTTTCGTCTTTTGCATAGTAAAATCCAATTATTTTGTTCTTAAGTCTTAGCTAATCAACAAATCTCATAACTAAACTAGGCCGTGAGTCCTTTGGGAGAACGATACTTGGTCTTACCGAGTTTATTACTTGAAACGATTCGGTCATACTTGCCGATTGTTCTAACAAGTTTGTGACATCATATTTTGGTGATCATAAATTTGTCCATCAAGCTTTTGGCGCCGTTGTCGGGGAATCTGGTTTAACTGGTTAATTTGTGTGATTATTGATTATCTTTAACTTTAATTTTGAATTTCTGTTTTTATTTTCTATTTTTATTTTTTCGGTTTTTATTTGATTTGGTTTTATTTTATTTGATTTTATTTGGTTTTATTTTATTTGATTTTATTTTATTTGATTTGATTTTATTTTATTTTATTTTATCTTATTTGATTTGATTTTATTTGATTTGATTTTATTTGATTAGATTAGATTTTATTTGATTAGATTAGATTAGATTTTATTTTATTTTATTTGATTTAATTAGATTAATTTTATTTTATTTTATATTATTTTATATTATTTTATCTTATCCTCTGAATCTTTTATCTTCTGAATCTATATCTTCTCCTATATCTTTTTGTGCTAACAAATCTTTTCTAGGGTTTTGTTTTCTTGTGCATGCAGGAAGCAATTAGAACAAGGAGCAAGAAAACAACAGAACCTCTGTTTGAGGGTCTAGACGAGAGTAGACGGAGGAGAAGAATATGAACATCTAGAGAACTTTTCCCTTCTCCAGAAACTCTCTTACAATCATCACCACAAGGTTCTGTTCATAGCACAGAAAATATGGAGAACAACAATGTTAGAAGAACTCTTGCTGACTACACCAATATAGCTGGACCTCAGCACTTTAACAGTATAGCTAGACCTAGAGTCAATGCAGCTAATATGGAGGTCAAACCAGCACTGATTCAACTGGTGAAAAGCAACCAATTTAATGGGTTATCTCATGAAAGCCCATATGAGCACCTCACTACCTTCAATGAGATTTGCAACACAGTCAAGATTAATGGGGTGCCAGACGAAGCTATCAAACTTAGCTTGTTTCCTTTCTCATTGGGAGGCAATGCTAAGCTTTGGTTGAATTCTTTCCCAGAAGAAAGTTTCACAGAGTGGGAAGCAGTGGTCACAAAATTTTTAAACAAGTACTTCCCACAATCTAAGGTGACAAAAGGCAAGCAAGAGATTTCTTCATTTAAGTAGGGCATGGAAGAATCACTGGGGCATGCATGGGACAGATACAAAAGCTTGTTACGTAAAACTCCCACGCATGGTTTTGAAGATCAGGAAGTAGTCTTAACTTTCCTTGGAGGTCTTGTTTCACAAACCAAGATGATGCTAGACGCCTCAGCAGGAGGCAATATTAAATGGAAAACTCCAGAGGAAGCAACAGAGATTATAGAAAATATGGCTACTAGTGATAATGAGCTGCACAATGAGAGAGGAGCTCCTATGCAACAAAAAGGAGTTCTCCAATTATAGACACATGATGCCCTGCTAGCTCAAAACAAAATTCTAACTTAACAGCTGGAGACTCTGACCAAAACTCTTGCACAATTACCCAAAGAGTTGAAAATTGTTGCACAGGTAAAAACCCAGTTGTGCGAATTGTGTGGAGGCGACCATATCAATGGTCAATGTGCCTTTCCAGTTGAAGCCGTAGAGGATGTAAACTACATGACCAATCAGTATCGTCAAGGAAGCTACAATCAGGGGTGGAAACCACACCCAAGTATTGGTTAAGGGCAAACTGGGCAAGCTGGTCAATATAATAAGCAGCAGCAGCAACCCACCTTATGGCAACAGTTATCTATGCTTAATGAAAGGTCCATGAGGATGGAGGAAACTCTCAACAATTTCATACAGAAAACTGAGTCTACCCAAAAGAGCACTGAAGCTGCTATCAAAAATTTGGAGATTCAGATGGGGCAGATCACCAAACAGGTGGAAGAAAGGCCAAATAGAAATTTTGGGGCTAATACTGAGGTTAACCCCAGAGAAGAGTGCAAGGTGGTAGAGAGTGTTGATGATGAGAAAGTTGAGTTAGATACAGAAGAGAGAAGAGAAATAGAGAGCAAAAGTACTTTTCCTTTTCCAATCCATCAAGGGAAACAACTGGACTTCACAGAATTATTCAGAATGGTGGATAATGATGCACCTTGGGAGCAGATTCTACAGCAAATCACAGTTTACACAAAATCTGATGAAAACATCTCTACAAAGAAAAGACGTAGAGATGATGAAGCAAAGGAGTGTATAACTGTTAAAAAAGAGTCATTCCCTCCTAAAGCAACAGACCCAGGCAGTTTTTCTATCCCTTGTACCATAGGGAAGAAAAGGGTGAAGAAAGCTCTTCTTGATTTAGGTTCAAGTGTTAACTTGATACCTTACTCTTTACTGGAGCAAATCGGCAATGTTAATGTGAAACCTGTAAAGGTTAATCTAGTAATGGCCGATGGATCTTCAAAGGAGCCATGTGGGATTGCAGAGGACATTATAGTTTGTGTTGGCAAACTTCAGTTCTTGGCAGACTTTGTGGTGATGAAGATGGAGACAGAGAAGATACCTATCATACTTAGAAGACCGTTTATGAAAACGGCCAGAGCTATCATTGATGTAAATGAAGGTATAGTAGTGCTCCAGGACAGAGAGGAGAGAGTGGTTGTAGACGTCTTCAAAAATGAGACGCAAGCACAGGAGGAAGAAGCTAGTTATAAAGCTGCATTTCAAGATGCACACATGACTAGCCATAAAGATGAAAATCTCAAGGTTGCAGGTAACCATTGGTTGTTGTTTCAGGTACACAAGGAAGAAAAGATTGGAAGAGGAGGAGAAATTCCTGGTGACTGGGAGAAAAGAAGACTCCAACTTGGCACACCTGTAAGAATCAAGAACAAGTTGTGGGTTGTGAAGGGCTTTAAAGAGAAGGAGATGATAGAGATAGAGTCTCCACATTCTAGAAGGACCAAAACAGTTCACAGGAAACAGCTGAGGAGTTGGTGGGATGACAACATCAACTATAAAGAAGGAACTTGAGCTTTACTGGGTCAAGCTAATGACGTTAAAAGAGCGCTTGCTGGGAGGCAACCCAGTGATTTAAAAACTTTTAATTTTATTTTGGTTTGTAATTTTTAATCTGTTGAACATGATTTTGTGAATATTTTGCTGAACATAGCATCTACTGATGGATGCTAGGTGGTTAAGTATCTACTGAAGGATACTAAGTGTGTAACACCTACTGATGGGTGTTGATGAGAAAATTTTGCACCTACTGATGGGTGTTGGTAAGTTTTTAACACCTACTGATGGGTGTTAGTGAGATTTTAAACACCTACTGATGGGTGTTGGTTGATTTTGGGTCAGGCTCGTGACGTTAAACAAGCGCTACCTGGGAGGCAACCCAGTTGATTGATTGTTTTTGTTTGTTTTATTTTAGTTAGGGTTTGCATAAGTATTTTAAGCATTGAATTGCAGGGAACCAGTGAGGGGCATGTCTAGGAGGCACGTAGGATAAGAAAAGAAGGAGAAGAGCACATCACGAAAGTGCCGCTGAGCGGCAACTTACCGCTGAGCGGTACTCTCGCAGATGGGCTTTGGTTACCCTTTAGCGGAACCCGAGCCCAATAGGGTATTTTTATACCCTAAACTGCGCAAATGCTTTTATTTTCAGGCTCTTCTCTGCACACACACTCCTACATACCTTTTCAAAGGTTCTCTACAACTTTTCCCTCACCCCTCTTTAGAAAATCTCCCTTCCACTCACTTGCTCACTAGTTTTCCATCTAAGTTTGGGGTTGGGAGAGAGCATCATTGAAGGGGCTGATTTCTTCATTGTGGTTTACTAATGCTTAACAATGTATCTTTTGGTTTTGTGAATTATGTTTGATGCAGGGTGATAACAGTTGAAAAACTGTTATTTTCATGCTTAAAATTCATACTAAAAGCAACCTTTACACTTAAAAACTAGCTTGAAATCATGCCTTTTATTGATATTTTCAGAAATAAGAGAGCTGGACAGGTTTATGCTTGATTTCAGTGTTTTTGTGCAGGTTTTAAGGTGAATTTGGTGAAAGAAGTGAAGAAGGAGAGAGTTGAAATCAGAAAAGACAACAAAAAGTGCAAAAAGGAGAAGCCGAAGTCACCGCTCAGCGGCAGTTTACCACTGAGCGGCACTCTGGAAGTCACGTGAGGTCCGCTGAGGGGCAAAATGGCCGCTGAGGGGAGAAAACAAGTCACGCACTCACCGCTGAGCGGTATTTTACCGCTGAGCGGCACTTTAATGGGCTTGGACTTGACTTTTTGTAATTTACGAATGATATATAAGCTTTAGGGTTTCCTAGGGTTAGGCATCTTTGGCTGGAACGAAGCAAACACTCTCTCTTCCACCCCTTTGAAGGAGGATCTTGGATGCTGAGGCCTCCTCTTCACCTTTTTAGGGTTCATTCTTTCATTCTTTCATTGTAATTCATCTAGGTTCACCATGAATATGGTGAACTAAACTCTGTATGTTTGTTGGGGAATCAATGTAATCTTGTGAAACTCTCATATATGGAATCTGTTTTTACATCTTTTAATTAAGACTTATGCTTTCTTTTCATCATTAGTTAGGGTTTTTCCTCTTTGCTTAATGCTTGCATTGTTTAACTCATTCGATGCATGATCATTGGTTTTGTCGATACGGGCACGTACGGGGAAGTCTAGATCCGGGGAATTTCTCCCAATTTTATATTGGTTGTCATTAAGCTCCTGCACTTATGAACTGATCATTAGGAATGCTAGGAATTGTATGAACTCGTGATTAGGGAGAAGCCTTCTGGAAAGGTACATTAGAGAGTGGCATTAACAATGATGATTTGACTGTTGAATTCCTAAAAATATATGAGAGTGGATAAGATGAAATTGACCCCCAACAACATATTCATATCTATATTTCATTGAAAGTGTTTATCTTTTGCTTCTTGCCATTGATCAAAATTCATGCATGCATGTTTATTTTCTGTGTTGCATATTAAACTCCAAATATTTCGTTTGTAAGTCTTAGTTAATCAAGAAACCACATAACTAAACTAGGCCGTGAGTCCTTTGGGAAGAACGATACTTGGTCTAACCAAGTTTATTACTTGAACGATTCGGTCATACTTGCCGATTGAAAACAAGTTTGTGACATCATAATTTGGTGTTCATAAATTTGTCCATCACAGGGATGGCCTCCTCATCGGGCAAAAAGAATCAAGACTAGAAGATCCAAGAAGAGGAAGATACAGAGGACATCTCAGATTGATGAGGAGCTGAGATAGCATTTACGGATGAATTCTATCATATGCTTATGCTTTTGTTGGTTTAAGTTTTCTAAACTTATTTATTTTTCGTTTTAGATTAGGGTTTGATGTACTCTATTGGAAACCTGGTTTCTTGTGATGGTTTGCTATTAACTGTGATTGTTTGATAAGTAATGCTGAATGATGCTTATTGATTGATTGATGTTGAGATGATGTGCACATTAAAATGCTTATACAGGTGATTCACAAGCTTTGTGAACAAATGCAGGATATTATGATTGTGATTGTGAAATTAAGCAGGATGTGTATGTCAAATGTGAATGAGCTTATATGTGAGGTTTTGAGCTCCAGAGTTGTTATTGATTGAATGCTATTACTTTGAAAGCATGAATGACTTTGCCCAGGTTTTCTATGATTGAATCAATTGCTTGTTTTGCATCATGTGATCAAGGCCGTTTGTTGGAACCCTTTTTATTGGCCAGATTCATAAAGTTAGCCCACTAAAAGAGAACACTTTGTGTTCTATCCTTTGAACCCTTAGCCTTGAACATACACTGAAACCCTTGATTGAAAATCTTTACCTTGAGTTAAGTAGAAGATCTTGTGTGGTATTGTTAAATGTTCAAGTTTGGGGTTGTTGGGAAAACATGAAAAAGGAAAAGCATTGAGCTAAGAGCTAAAAAGTAAGAATATGCAAAGAAGAAGAAAAAAAAAAGAAAAGAAAAGAAAAAGAAGCAAAGCTCAATGCAAATGCAAAAGAAAGTTAGGAAGAATAAGAATAATTGTGTTGTTATGACTCTCTTAACTCAAGGATTTTGTGATCCAGAAAAACCAATTTTCTTGTTAGCCAAGCCACATTATAAGCCATTGAAATGTCCTTGTGATGATGCATGCTTGTGAATGTTTTTGATTGTGGTAAAATGAAAGGCAAAGTTGATTCATGTAACATTGTGATAGTGGAGTGAATGAGTGAAACAATTTACCTCTTATACACTTGTGTGTGAGTGAAACACTTTACCTAGTGAGGAAATATTCCATGAGCACATGAACATCCATGCTTAATTGATTGATCATTCATGAAATATAGCATTTGTTGGAATTTAAATGACTTTGTGAACACTAAAGCATGTGCACATCTTGATTGAACTCTTGGTCATAAGTTTGAGTGAAGTTGTTACTTATCTTGAAAAAGAGGATTTTTGAATGAGTGAACCATCATATGAATTGGTTGAAGATTGAGTTACATCTTGTTTGCTTGAGGACAAGCAAAGTTCTAAGTTTCGGGGTTGTGATAACAGTTGAAAAACTGTTATTTTCATGCTTAAAATTGACACAAAAAGCAACCTTTACACTTAGAAACTAGCTTGAAATCATGCTTTTATCCATATTTTCATAAATAAGAGAGCTGGACAGGTTTATGCTTGATTTGAGTGTTTTTGTGCAGGTTTTAAGGTGAATTTAGTGAAAGAAGTGAAGAAGGAGAGAGATGGAATCAGAAAAGTCAACCAGAAACCAGAAAAGTCAACCAGTCAACCAGAAAAGTCAACCAGTCAACCAAAAAGTCAACCAGTCAACCAGAAAAGTCAACCAGTCAACCAAAGGGTCAACCAGTCAACCAGAATACGAAAAAAGTCAACCAGACGAGTTTTGGGCCAGTTTTATGCGATTTTATGATCTGTTTGGGCCTGGACCCGTTTTCTATTATTTATATGTCCTATTTAAAGACCTAGATGTCTTAGGGTTTGGTATCTTTGGCAGAAACGAAGCAAACACTCTCTTTTTCACCCCTTGGGGGTAGATTGGGAGATGGTGACAGCTCTCCTCTTCTCTCTCTCGGGTTTTTCTATCTCTTTCATTCTTTCATTATTATTCATCTAGTTTCACCATGAATATGGTGAACTAAACCTTGTATGTTTGTTGGGGAATCAATGTAATCTTTTGAAGCTCTCATATATGGAATTTTTGATTGCATCTTAATCTAAGATTTATGCTTTCTTTCATCATTAGTTAGGGTTTTTCCTCTTTGCTTAATGCTTGCTTTGTTTAACTCATTCAATGCATGATTATTGATTTTGTCGATACGGGAACGTACGGGGAAGTCTAGATCCGGGGAATTTCTCCCAATAAGTATATTGGTTGCCTTAAGCTCCTGTGCTAAATAAACTAATTATTAGGAATGCTAGGAATCGTATGAACTCGTATGGCTGTTGTTCGGTTTGGAGTTGGTTGAAGAAGTGTTGGTACTGTGTGGATTGGGGTTGGGTGAGAAAGCTTGGTTGTGAGGTTGTGTCATTTTTTCGTTGGCTTAGGAAGTGGCAATGTCATTGAATCATCAGTGTTGTTCGTCTTGCTCATGGGGGAGCTGTCATGCCGTTTCATCCAGAGGATTGGTTCAAACTAACATATGTCATTGTGGGGAAGTTGCTGTGTTGAGAGTGGCGAAAACTGTGAAGAACGAAGGCAAACAATTTTGGGGATGCCCTAATTACAAGGTTTTGTTCAATGGCTGTAGTTTCATTTTAGTGATTAGTTTATTTTTTGAGTAATGAAATGTTTGTGGTTGGATGTTTTGAACAGCGGACTCGAAACGAAGAACTTCAAGGATGCAATTATTTTAAATGGTGCAATGAAGCTAATTTGGATGAAAGGGATACTATTATTGCTAGGCAAAGGAGGAAAATTATTAGTCTGGAGAAATCTGCTATGGTTTCTCAGAAATGGGAGAAGCAATTAACATGGATGCTATGTTTTATGGGGTTTATTAATGTCATCCTTGTTTGTATCTTGTTTAAAATTCCATGACTATTTTGTATTAGACAATGTGTTGTATTAGACAGTTGTTGAAAATGAATGAAAAATCTCAATTTCTGCTTTCAATAGCTAATTGGCAGTGATATTGTTGAAGAAGGTGGATGTTCTTTCAATAGTTAAGTTGTAGTGATATGGTTGAGACAGGAACAATTTGATGACAGCTAAGTAAACTCTCCAAATATAACATGTAGCCAATAAAATAAATTCATTTTATTTAACTCTCATTTTTTTCGTCTTAGAAAATTTAGAACAAGTTTATCCAAATACAACCTAACAGCTAAATTCAAATTTGATGACAGCAACAATTTAATGGCTACTGTACACAGTTATCAGTTGCAGTAGAAACAATATTGCACTTGTCATTTATCTTCAAATGAAAATAACTAATAAATAATATAAGATTCAATGAAAGTTGAGTATAAAATCAGAGCTTCGAATGCACATTGAATATAACAGCAGAATTTGTGCTTCAAATGCACATTGAATATAACAGCAGAATTTGTGCTTCAAACTGCACATTGAATATAACAACAGAATTTGTGCTTCAAATGCACATTGAATATAACATCAGAATTTGTGCTTCAAACTGCACATTGAATATAACATCAGAAATTGTGCTTCAAACGGCACATTGAATATAACATCAGAAACTGTGCTTCAAACTGGACATCATATTCATTGAACAGACAATACTTTGCTTCATCAAATAATACATCAGCACACAATACATATTGAAGTTTGTATCCAAAAAAAGGTGTTAGCCGAAACAAAGTACCAAAATACATATTAATAATAGCTAATGACTTTCTAAATCAGTTTTAAGGTCCTGTGGCAGTTGGGTCAGCTGGTGTTGAAGTTGTCTGAGGTGCTGTTGTTGATGGGTGACTTTGTTGGGGTTGTTCAACCTCGCATTGAGTAATTTGACTGGATTGAGTTGCATTTGGAGTTGTTGGAGCAGCTTGGGCAGCTTGTGGACAATTATTTCTTTTATGTCCAAGCTCTCTACATATGCCACATCTCTTACGTGTTCCACCTTGTCTTAGTTGAGTGTCATCTTTCTTAAGCTCCCAAGGCTCTAATCTTCTTTTCTTTTTCGGTCTACCAGGCAAAATTCTCTTAGGTGGAGGCAACACATCAGGCATTGAAGTCATTTCCCACATATGAGCACCGTGGACTGGATATATCATTGGAAAGTATGTTTGTTCATAGGTTGACTTTGTAAACCAATGTGAGATGTAGTCTTCTCAATTGATGTTTAAAAATGTCATGGCAGTGAGGGCATGACAGCATGGGATTCCTGTTATACTCCATTTCCTGCAACTACGGTCCACTTTATCTATGTCAACAACAAACTTGTCACCAATGTTGGAAGTGTGTCTCACTTCAAATAATTTCAATCCTGACCAGCTGGAAAATGAAATTTGGATTCAAGTGAGTCAGTAAAGTAAAGAAATTAAAACAAATAAAACTTCATATTATGAAATCATACCTAGGTATCCAATATTTTGTGTTGTTTAATTCCTTTTGAAATCTTTTATAAATTTTGGGGCAAAAGGAACCTTCATATGACCTTATCTTCTCTCTATTTCTTGCCCATCTCTTCATTAGATACATACGAATGTCTTCCATCATTGTTATGATGGGCTTAGCCCTTGCATCCAAGATCACACTATTAAAAGCTTCAGAGATATTGTTTACTAGGGTGTCACAAGCAGCTGTAGGTGTAAACCTTGACCTTGACCAAAATCTATATAAAGAAAAACACACACATTTATAACACAACCAAACAGTTCTAAATAATTGACATGGCTAACACTCTTGAAAACATACCTTGGTGGAATAGCTATCAAGTGCTTAAAGGCCTCTACATTGACATCTTTTATTTCTCTCATGACTGCCTCCCATGCTTGAGGATGGGTTGATGATGCTGCCTTCCATAATAGACGTTTCAGATTTTTTCCAGGATATTTTTTCCTAAAATTTGCATATATGTGGCAGACACAAAACCTTTGATCAACACGAGGTAGAAGTTCTTGTATTGCTGGCAGAAGTCCCTATCAAATGATAAAAGTAAATTTACTGAACATGAACATGGAAGACTAAGGTCTCATAATAAAAAACAATGAAATATAACTTACTTTTTGTTGATCTGAGATAAATGTATACGTTGAACAATTTTCAACACCACCAAGATCATCAATCAAGAATTCCAAAAACCAAGTCCAGGTTTCCTTATTCTCCACCTCCACAACAGCATATGCCAAAGGTAACATTTGGTCATTACCATCTCTTCCAACTGCTGTTAACAATTCACCGCCATATTTCCCTTTCAAGAAACACCCATCCAAACCTACAATGGGCCTACATGATATGAAACTCACCTTACATGCCTTCAAACAAACATAAAGTCTCTTGAATACTTGGTTCCCCTCATTAGGTTCTACACTAACTTTGACAGTTGATCCAGGATTTGACCTAAGCAGCTCATTGGCATAGTCATATACCCTTTTATATTGTTCTTCAAAATCACCTTCAATTTTCTTGTGTGCCATTTTCTTTGCGCTAAAGGTTGTTGACCGAGACACATTAATATTCCATTTCTTAGAAACTTTGTTTTGGAGGTTAGTCAAATTAATATTGGGATTTTCTTTTATGGTCTTCTCTAACCTCCCACTTAACCATTTTGATGTCACTAAACGCACATTAAATTCTCTACTGCAGGTATGCTTGTTTATAATCTTCCTTAACTGCCATGTATTTTGGGCAGCCTTATATGCACAATATGCGTACCATGGGCACTTCCCTTTTGCCCCACAACATTTAACAGAAACTCTTCTTTTATCATTTTTAAAAACCTTTAATTTCCTACCATTCTCTACACCGTAGCTTCTTATTGCTTCTGTGAAATCTTTTTTTTCACTGAAGAATGTCCCCACTTCCCAGTTATAGTGTTCCATACTTTTGGGCAATGAAAAAATGCCAAAATTTCCATAACGGTCTCTATCATCATTTGATGAATCACTTAATACAAGGCTGTCTAAACTTTCAGATTCCCAAGAATTGTCAAATAAACCTCTGTCATGTACATGCTGTAATGGAGGACACTTCCCACTTGGTCCACCCACTTCAACTTCCTCACTACGGTTACAGAAATCATCTTCACTCAACACATCCTCTTCATCTCCATTCCAACTTCTAACATCGTAGTCATCATGTCCCCCATCCTCTCTCTCAGCCTCTGCCTCCACAAAATTATCACTGTCAGCCTCTACACCCTCTCCTAAAACAGCCCCAACATCCTCTCCCTCAGCCTCTGCATCCACAAAGTTATCACTGTCAGCCTCTACACCCTCCCCCAAAACAGCCCCAACATCCTCTCCCTCAGCCTCTGCATCCACAAAGTTATCACTGTCAGCCTCTACACCCTCCCCCAAACCAGCCCCAACATCCTCTCCCACAACCTCTGCCTCCACAATGTTATCATTGTCAGCCTCTACACCCTCCCCCAAAACAGCCCCATCAGTGTCTCCCTCAGCCTCTGCCTCCACACAATTATCATTGTCAGTCTGTACACCCTCCCCCAAAACAGCCTTCTCACACTCTTCCTCACACTCTACCTCTACACGATTATCACCGTCACCCTCCCCCAACATATGAACGTACTCAGGATCTGACACCATGTGTACAACATACAGGTGAGATTGACCATTCAAAATGGCAAGGTTGACCAGATGACATGCACCCTTGTCATCAGATAATAGTTCTAACCTTCCTTCTAACACAGTACCACCACCCACTGAATACCACAACTCTTTAACATTAATATAGCCCATCTCCTTCAAAATGGACATAATTTCAAAGTAGCTCCATCTATCTGGGTCAATTTTTAAAGTAGATGTTTGACCAAACTCATATTTAAATGACCCATCATTCACAAATTTGCCCCCATGGTGAAAGACCACTTCGACATCACAGTTAGGCATCCTAAACTAATATAAAAAATCATGTCAGTCTAACTTTACCCAAATAACACTACATTTAATTGACCAAAATAACACTACATTTACATATCAGGATACGACTGTCAACCCATCAGGGTACAACACTTCCACAAAGCACTTTAAACAGACCATAAACAATTAAAACAAATTTGTACTGAACCCTAAACACAGCATAAAGATTGACTTTAACCTGCACAATGGGGGACCACACACAACACCCATAATGGGGGACAACAAAAAACAGAGATAATAGTTTATGGGGGACCACAACAAAAGCAAACACACACACGAAGCAAACACACACACCAAAGCAACCATAAACCCAACGAAAGCAATGTACACGTACCTTCGAATGGACCTTCTAATGGAACCTACTTCGCACTTCCAAATCACCAAACGCTTCCAAATCACCAAACGTGTTCTGCTTTCAAAAGCCCCAATTGCGATTTTTCACCCTTCCTCAACTAAGAAACACTCTATCTCAAATATCTCAAATGCCCTAATTAGTTTTCGTTCACAAATACAAATACCCTAAATGAATTCTGATTTTAATTTCCCCAATTCAATAACCTATTTCCATGTTCTCAAATATCTCATTGACACGTCATTACCACTACTGTGACTCATTTGCCACGTTTTAATTCTCTAGTGCCAAATAATCAACCACTTAACGCAGTTAGTGTGTATTTAACGGAGATGACTACATTGACACAAATTTTTTCTATGTTTGGATTCAATTGACACTTTTACACCACGTGAGGACGACAATGAAACTTTTTTAAAAATGAGGATGAATTTGACACAATTCAACCAAACTGGGGACAAAGGAAGCAATTAAACCTTTATACATATAGACTTGTGAGAGTATTCATTTGAAGGAGTTGTACATGCATGTCATAAGTGTTATAATTAAATTTAATAGCTTATTAAATATCTATTTATTACTTGCTTTACTGGGTAACTGTTAATTTACCTGAAGTACATTCATTCAGATGTTGATGAAAATGATGGCAAAGCCTTTTTCCCAAGTAAATTATTGAGTTGCCTTCCCTATAATTTTCACTGGCCTGAAAACAGGTTAATTGACAAAAAGCTGAAACATTATTCAAATCTGGAAGGACTTCAGAAGAGGGATGTTATGTTTTGAAACGCTAGAAAGACCTAAGAGGTATAGCAGGTAGTTGCAGATAAAGAAAGAATTTCACATCTGATAGGTTTTCACTGTTGATGCTTTCATTCACCTTTCTTGTTGCCAATTTCATCATTTTTCCTTGCTAGACAGCCCCTTTGAATTGACAAATTCTCCTCCTTCTCCACTTCCTAAGATGTCACCTTAGTTGGAAAATGTTTCTAAAACTGGACTGTACCTCAAAGTCTTTAGAACACCATTATTTCACACATTAATTAGCACCAAAGCATATCAAAAACTGGACTGCACTTCAATTCATCAATTTAAACTTGTTTGAACTGTAATTGGGTTCAAAACGAAACTGTATAGCAGATTGACCCTTTTAGTTCCCAATTTCACTACAAAATGAGGTTTGAATATGCAAATTGCACATACATGAATCTGGCAAATATTTGAATGTTGTAACAAGTTTAAAACAACAATTAGGACTTGTTTAAACTACCAAATTGCACAAAATCCCTGCTGCACGAAAATAGACACCCAATACATCTTTTTCTTCTTCAAAATGACTACTAAAAATGCACTAGAATGGTTAGAATTTGCAAACTGCACTAGACTAGCCTACGAAACTTATAAGAAGTTGTCCTAACAAGTTTAGAATGGTAAAACATTGCTAATTAGAAACTCACACCACAAATTATTATATATCCATGCTTTTATAGATATTTGATTGCCTAAATTATGTTCATGTCTATATGGTGTTCATTTACATTGTCTTTCATTTATTAGGCTATAACTTCATTAACTGAAGTAGTCATTTAAAAACCTATGGTACTACACACATTCTCAAAGCAATGAGAAGGGTAAAAATACACTAAACACTTAGAACCTACAAAATATTTGGAAGTACTCTAGACAAGAGAACTTCAGTAGTAATAAGATGTCTCCTCCAAGTTTAATACACAACCCCTTAGTATGTCTAAGGCATTTCAATACCGAGGACTTCTCTTTGCATGCCCTTATTGAATGCTTATGACCATAGTGTTCAAATTGCCTTCCATGTTCGACTTGAGTAGTAATAGGTTTATTACTTATGTCACATGGAGTGTTGCTATTTTGGCTAAGTTTTTTTTTGTTTGGCTTGTCACAGAACATGGCCCATTTTCCCAACCATCGTGGATGGATGTACGACCGTTGTTATAGTGGAAGGAGAGGTTTGAAGGAATCTTTTGTCATCGGAGTTGAAGAGTTCGTGGAGACGGCCCGACGATATCAATATTATGCCCTTGATGGAGGGATTCGATGTCCATGCATCAAGTACGAATGTACAAGGATTTTGAAAGATGAAGTCGTCAAAGTTCACCTTTACCAAAAAGGGTTCATGCCTAATTACACGGTCTGGACATTTCATGGTGAAGAAATTCCTTCGACCTCCACTGCAGCTGTAAAACGGCTTGCATCAGGTTCGAATACTATTGTACATACATCTGAGATAGATCAATTTGCCTATATGCAAGAGATGGTCGGCAATGCTCTTCGTCACCATGCTGAAGAAGCAGACGATAGTCATGATGAAGAGCCTCCAAATGAAACGACGCAGAGGTTTTACAATTTACTTACAAAGGCAAATCTACCTGTATTTAAAGGTTCATCTGAGTCAAAATTGTCAGTGTGCATTAGACTCATGGCTGGCAAATCTAATTGGAATGTTCCCATTCAAGCAGTGGACTTCTATACAAAATTGATGTTAGATTTGGCACCACCAAACAATTTCATGCCGAAGAATTATTACCAAGCCAAAAAATGTGTTTCAAAGTTGGGATTGGATGTCAAGAAGATTGATTGTTGTGTTAATGGATGTATGTTATTCTATGACAATGACAGTGGCAAAAATGATGCATTGTTGGTTGAATGCAAGTTTTGTGGCTCACCTCGATATCATACAATGCATGCTGGACGGAGGCAAAAAAAACCAATTCCAATAAAGTCCATGTTCTACTTGCCTATAATTCCAAGACTACAAAGATTGTTTACTTCAATGCAAACATCACAACACATGACATGGCATGATGGTAACAAAACTCCGGGATTTTTGCGTCATCCTTCTGATGGTGAAGCTTGGAAGCACTTCAATCGTAAACATCCATCCTTTGCTAGCGAACCACGTAACGTCAGACTTGGTCTATGCTCTGATGGGTTTACCCCGTACATTCAGGCGTCTGCATCACCATATTCATGTTGGCCCGTGATAGTTACCCCATACAATCTACCCCCTGAGATGTGTATGACAAAGCCTTACATGTTTCTATCGTGTATAATACCAGGTCCATCTAATCCCAAATCATTGATTGATGTTTATTTGGAGCCTTTGATTGATGATTTGAAGAAGTTATGGAATGGTGTTTGGACGTATGACGTTTCAAGGAAGCAAAGTTTCCTTATGAGGGCAGCCTTGATGTGGACTATTAATGACTTCCCAGCGTATGGCATGTTATCTGGTTGGAGCACGCATGGTCGATTAGCTTGTCCGCATTGCAAGGAACATACAAAGTCATTCCAAATTAGTTATGGTCGGAAAAGTAGTTGGTTTGACTGCCATCGACGGTTCTTGCCCATTGATCACCCCTTTAGAAGAAACAAAAAGGCATTTCGCAAAGGGCAAGTTGAAACGGATATGCCCCGCCCAAGTTGACTGGATCACACGTTTGGAGAAGAGTGAAAGACTATCCAAAAGTCACTGAATCTGGTCAGAATAGGATAGAAGGGTTTGGAGAATGGCATAATTGGACTAAAAGAAGCATATTCTGGGAACTTCCCTATTGTAAAGACAACTTGCTAAGACACAACCTCGATGTCATGCACACAGAAAAGAATTTCTTTGACAATGTCTTCAACACAGTTATGAATGTTATAGGTAAAACAAAAGATAATGAGAAAGCAAGAAAAGATTTACCTTTGTATTGTGGACGAAAAGACTTAGAGTTGAAGGCGCAAGATAACGGCCGATTATTTAAACCAAAAGCAAATTACACCATTTCAAAAGACGAGGCAAGAATAGTGTGTGGATGGATCAAGGAGCTTAGAATGCCAGATGGATATGCTTCTAACTTGTCCAGATGTGCCAATGTTCAGAACGGTACTATTCAAGGGTTGAAGAGTCATGATTGTCATGTATTCATGGAGACTTTAATCCCTCTTGCGTTCAGTTGTTTGCCGCAGCACGTGTTAAATCCACTGATAGAGATCAGTAACTTCTTTAAAGATTTGTGTTGCACGACACTAAAGGAGAATTTTCTTAAAAAGACGGATGAAAATATCCCAATTATTCTCTGCAAATTAGAAATAATATTCCCTCCTGCATTCTTTGATTCAATGGAGCATATTCCAATTCATCTTGCATATGAAGCTTGGCTTGGGGGACCTGTGCAATACAGGTGGATGTATCCATTTGAAAGGTTTATGGGAGAATCCAAATGTTCAGTTAAAAATAAAGCTAGAGTAGAAGGCTCAATTTGTGCAGCTTACTTGCACAGAGAGAGTGTTGAGAGGGTCGCACCTCCCACAAAAGTTGTGCATAAAAGAATGCAGTACAGACTAGGAAGTGACTCCTAGGTCGTCTCTCAAGGACCAATTTGGGTTCAGTCTTAGATCTAAACACGTAGAGGGGGGTTTGTGAAAAGTTTGTGAATGCAATTAAACTAAATCTGAACTTTAAAATCAAACACAACCTAATATGACTAAAAAACATTAAAATGAAAATTGCTTAGAACAAATTAAACATGCAACAAACCGAAAGGTATCAAACTGACAATTCCATAAACGCAAGTAGGCGCCAACTCATACGCACATAATTAAGCAAAAAAAATAAAAATTTGCGGAAGTTGGTAATTGGAATGCACCTAAAGTCAATCACGCTTCAATTGGGACGTATGCTAAGAAAAAGGGGATCCACTTCCGTGCACCCTTCTACTTCAAAGCAATTGAATAAAATTTCCCTTTCTCAAGCTTACCACCGTACACCTACCACATCTAATCACTTCTTCAATCTCAAACAAAAAAACAAATTTCCACCTCTGCACCGTGCACCCACTTTTCCTCTCCAAAGTTGATTTTCTTCTTCCAACATTAACCATTTATTCATCAAAGAAAAAGCATACAAGGTATCTCAAGGTGCTAGACGGATAGTGCACTCCATTCTTCAAGAGAACAATTGATGAGCTTTCTTCCTCCATGAGTGCCGAATGAAGAGTTACATTCAACGTTGGTTTCCAAAAAAAATGAAAATGCTTTCAACATATCTTAAAGTAATTCATGAGAGAAGAAAAGAAAATGAAACCCATGCATCTCCAGCTAGCTATATATTAACGTGTGGTGCTCCCAAAAATCAAAAGCCAAGAACCAAAATTACACCCACCATGCAGCACTCCAGTAATGAAACATTTGCTTTACTTTCTAAAAGAAATAGCTTAATGGAAGATACCATCCAAACCACGACATTCCACGGGTTCCACTAAATTAAAATACACTTTTCATTCAATGAAATTTAAACAACCATTACTCATGAATCCATCATCAAACAACACAAAAGATATGAAATAGAATACTTGGACAGTAAAACAAAAGTGAAATGATTCAAATTGCTCTCCTTCCGCCCTGTAACTCCTGGACCTCTCTCACTCCCTGCCCTATCTACTCTATTACCCTACACTCCGGAAACTACTCTCTCTCGGTGGCGGCTGGACGCGTGTCCCCCCAAGCCGAGACACACTCTCCCTTGCGCCCTGTAACTCCTCTAAAACAAGTGACGGCTCCTTTCCTTTCTGTGCAGGCCGAGACCCTAGATTTCTCCCTGCTGGGCTCCCGTTTTTCTCACCGTCACACCACTTCCATGCTGGCTCTGCTGGACCGAGAGTTACTGTGTGCACCCTTCTTTCATGCTCCGCTGGATACACCCCTGGATTTCTCTCTGCTGGGTTTTGCTTCCAAGCTGGACCGTTCCGTGTGTGTAACGTGGTTTGGACCAGCTTCTTCTTCCTCCACCGCATGCTGCTAAAGAATTGGACAAAACCCGTGAGCTTCCTTTGTTGTTGGGCGTCTTCTTCTTCAAGTGCGTGAAGGCTTTGTTGCTGCTGGACCGCTTCCCATTCTCTGCGTGAAAGCAGGCCCTCCATGCGCGTGCAACTGCTACTGGACCGAGAGGAAGCTCCTGGACGCTGCTGCACTGTTGGGCCGTGTGCACCCCTGTGTGGCTGCTTCTTTCTCTTTTACGTGTGTGTGCAGCTGTTGGATGCTTCCATGTGCAACCCTTTTCTCAATCTAGATGTGGGCCGCGTGCGCTTTGACCGTATGTTGATTTTGCTTCCACGTAAAATGAGCCAACAAGTGGGCCACAAGCAAAATAAATTAGCATGAATCAAATGTGCTTCTCCCTGACACCCTTATTCCATCAAGCTTCACGGTTTACACACTCCAAAAAGAATTCTCCAATCAAGCCCATCTCCATGTGCACCCCCATAATTTAAATCCACACCTCACTTTCATTTTATTTTAAAATATAATTGATGTGGCATTTCTTTTCACCTCCAAATGTCCCAAATTGTATTTTCAAAATTTTTCCTACAATCAATGATGAAAATAATTAGCTCAAATAATTCAAATTAATTAAAATAAGAATTTTTGGTCAAATTAAGCACAATTAGCAAAAACGGAAAAATACCGGACATTTAAGCACAATTCCCTGATTAATTCTAGCAAAATAAACTAAGTGAAGTGAACAAAATATTGACTCATCAGAGACAACGTATTTTTGTTCACATTATTTCAAAAACTTCATGTTGTCCCCCACTCATGTCAAAAATGAAATGCAATGGCAAGTTGAACCACGTGAAGGTGCATTATCAATGTTCCGACAATCAGGTCGTCACGCAGGGAAAGAATTCACTCATTGGTTAACTGATGCTGAATTCAACTCTGCTCATGTCCATGTCTTAATCAATTGCAGTGAAGTAAAGCCGTACCTTGAGTATGTCATTATCCATCTCTTATCTTTCAAACGGTTCAATTATTATACACTAATGAATTTCATTTGTACCAGCTCATTTGTTGTGGCTGAGCAAGTCGCAGAAGGAAATACTTCTGCTAGAATACACTCAGAGTTTCCCCATTAGTTTAGAAATCAGGTCCATACTTTTTCCTACATTTAGAGCAAGGTTAATTTGACTCTGGCTTTTATAATTTTGTTAGTACCTTTGTAGGTTTTTAATCAGGCATTAACTCCCACGGTTCAAGAGTTAAGACATCTGTCGAATTGGCCAATGAGATGTGTCAAAGAATGGCACACTTACTTCACAAATGGTTACAAATTCCATACACATGAATGGTCTAAAGGAAAGAAAACATCAAATTGTGGTGTGTATGTGAAGGGCCTAATAGAGGGTTGTTATGATGATTTCTATGGCATCATTCATAAAATATATGAGTTAGAGTACAACAACACTACTTCTCCAAATAGAGTAGTACTTTTTTATTGTGAATGGTTTGATCCTTCTAGAGCTGGTACTAGAGTCGATCCACGCTTTAATATTGTCGAACTCAACCAGAGATTAAGATATCGACCGTTTGATCCTTTCATTCTACCAACTAATGTCAGACAGGTTTATTATGTGCCATATCCACCATTCCGCAATATTGACAAGCGTGGTTGGGCCGTAGCAATACAAACCAAGCCTAGAGGTCGCATTGACTCAAATGAGGTTGAGGAAGATGTTGCCTACCAACTTGACCAAATGTCACAACCACAAGAAGTTATTGAAGTTGAACATATAACCGCATTGGTCGACCCTGATGGTGATGGAGATGAATTACAAGCAACAATACAAGGTGATGAAGAACAAGAAGAAGAGGAAGAAGAAGAAGAAGAAGAAGACGAACAAGAAGATGATCATGATGATGACGACGACGAAGAAGAAGACGAAGATGATGATGATAAAGACGATGATGAAGAAGAAGATGAAGATGAAGATCATGATGACGACGATTGAATGTTGGACATCCATTGTAGCAAATTGAACTGTCATTTCAATAGAGTTATCATAAATACCATCTTAAAAGTTGTATGCAATTATTTATACATTTACTTTAAAAACCATTGATCCTTCGTTAATCATTTCTATTTTTTCGCTTTATTTGTAACCATTTCAATGCAGTAATGACAGGACAAGGTTCAGAACGTCCTAACAAAGGAAAGGGGGTAGCAAGGCCTAGAAAGAGGCAACGGCAGGCACCAAAGTATGTACTTAGGGTGCCTGCTAGACTACCTACCACTGCTGCCGCCAGTACATCATCTGTAGGGCCTCCTCCTATCCCTACAATACAGCCTCCTACACCTACAGTAGACCCTACTCCTACCCCTGCAGTACACCCTTCTACTACCCCTGCAACAGACCCTCTTCCTCCTCCTGTAATTATAACCCCCACTTCTCCCCCTGTGGTTATAACCCCCACTCCTGTCCCTGACCCTACTTCTATACCTTCCTCATCTGTTATACCGCCTTCTGACACTGTCACACCATCTGCTGATCAAGATTCAAGTGCTGATGGTGAAGATCTTGACCCGCCCCTCCATGATCGACCATGGATTGAGCCGTATGGTAAAGGGTAAGTTTTTAATCTCTTTATATAATTTGATGTTTAAACCCTATTGTAATTCAAATGACTTTTATCCTGCAGGTTTATTCCATCTAGGGTTGCTTCCCAGGCCATCACACGTTCAATTAAGCAACAGTTTCTAAGTCCATGGCCTACTTGGGGAGCAATTCCTGATGACGACAAAAAGCCATTCTGGGAGCGCTTTCAGGTGAACAATCTATTTAAGTAATTGTCCCTCTTATTTTACTATGTTCTGTAATCAATGTTTGTTCTCTGCAATGTTACAGATGAAGGTGCAGTGGAAACCTGAACATGAAAGTCAGATACACAGAAATTTCCACATGAAAGCATCTCATCGACTGTCAGAGATGTTTAGGGATGCCCGCAATGCAGGACAGCGCCCTTACTGGCTGGGTGAACAAATTTGGAACTCTTTACTGGCTCATTGGAATACAGTAGAGTTTCGCAATAAATGTGCCAAAGCCCAGAGGAATAGAGCGTCTAAAAGGGGTGGCACCCTACATACTGGTGGGTCGATCACCATTCATGAGCATGCCATTCGTATGGTATAATTTCATTACATAACTTTTTCTTTCATATATAAGTTATGTATTTATTTCATACCTACTTGATATAATTCTAAATTATGTTACAGCCACAAGCTCTGGGACGGGCGGTCCATGTTGATGAGGTCTTTGCACAGACTCATGTAAGGAAGGGCACAAATCAATTCGTTGATGAAAGATCTCGGAAGACTCATGTAAGCAAATAACACTATTACTATTACTATTACTATTACTAATTTTTCAGTTAAGTTATTCTATCATTCCCTAACATTGCTTTTAATGTTTCAACAGGAAGAATTTCCTACGAGACTTTCACAGGTTAGATCTGAACATGAGTCAGCTCCTACACCGGATGATGCCAGTAATGCAGAAGATGACATCCGTAGGACACAGTGCTGGACCAACATCGTTGGTGGGAAGAAAAAGGGACGAGTCACTAGTGCAGCGAGGGGCTTTTACCGCGGTTCATTTTCACTATACGTCGCGGTTCTTGAACCGCAGCATATTCAGCCGCGGTAGTAAGTCAGACACTTTAGGCCGCGGTTCTAACCGCGGTATATAGGTTGCGGAATATGCCGCAGTTGTCGAGGGAACCGCGGCCTAAAGCCATTTTTTTAAAAAAAAAAAAAAAAAAAAGACACTATATGCCGCGGTTGAACCGCGGCAAAAGAGTGTAGAATATGCCGCGGTTAGTGTCAAAACCGCGGCCATATGTCTCGTTTTTTAAAAAAAACTAAAAAAAACGAATCACTATATGCCGCGGTTGTGGTTAGAACCGCGGCATATTCCCCTGCAATTTTTTAAAATTGCAGGTCTGTTTTTGTGATATCCACTACCACAAAAACAGACCTGCATATAAAAACATGTACAGAAATTCAATTTCAACATAACAAACACATGTTCAAATGTATTTCAACATCAAATAAAGTACAAAGTCTAAGAAAATTCTATCTAATCAAATGCATTGTTTAAATCTAAATCTAAGAGCTATTGTATAATCTAACTATATACTTCGCAGCAGCGTTCCTAATGAATAATAGTGACTTCTCAGGAACTGGTGTAGTAGTCTTGAATCTCTGCAAAAGACAATTCATTTTAATTAGTGTATATGAATTCAACATTTGTTAAAAAATCAAAATTTGTTAAAGTTAAATATTACCGTTTCCCAGCGACTTGTGATGTGAGAACGAACAATATGGGTCATCCAATACATTACATAGTATCCACACTCATATGACCCATTTTGTCTGTTACACTACAATATATCATCACAGTTGATAATAGTTAGTGAATAACATTTGTTATAAAACAATTATAACAAAGTATGACTTTAGCATATGTCAAACCTTGAGAGAAATCCAAGCAATCTTTCTACTATTAACAATTGATCTCCCGTCCATCATCATACTTGCTGGAATAGAACTGTATATAAAAAAAGGTTTTAGCATTCAGTTATATAACAAAGAAAGTCCAAACATTGAGGTTCTTACCAATCAATTGCTTGTTTGAGTTGTGTGGGAGGAGGCCTGTGCAATGAGCAGAACCACAAAGCATAGTTGTCTTGCATAGACATAACAAGAAGTTGCTAATGGCGCCTGAAATTCATAATAACGTAACTATTAAATATTAAAATCACATATGGAACATCATTATGTTAACAAAGTTGACTTACCCGGATATATAAGGCAAAAAGTATATTTTCTTGCCCCTTCGAAAACTGCTTATCAGACTCATGTTGATATGCTCAAAATCATTTGATTGATGAATTGATTGGGGATCAATGAATCCATAATCATCAGAACGCCCCAACTTATTAGTGACCCCAGACATATACCTGAAATCAAAAATTAACTTTGATATAAGGATACTTGATATATAAATCAATTTTATATATAAATAATTGGTCATAGACTTACATCGTCCATAGTTGAATAATTGAAATATTCAACTCTTGTGTTCCCGACGCAAGCTCACGGACATCTTGGCTATTAAGGTATATTGGGACCTCAGAGCCATGCCCAAATACATTAGCATCATACTGAACCTCCAAAGGCTTATCATCAAGGATGTCAGCAAGTAGATGCAATGAAGAAAGAGGGTCATCCTCAGATAGAGGAATCTTCTGTTGTGCCTGCGTCTGTTGTTACATGAAAAGATAAGATAAGTTTTGACATCAAAAACCTTTAAAATTGAGAAGTGTAAAGAAGAATTTCATACCGAGGGGTCAGAAACTGGTTTAACCAAAAATTTAGGCCAAGTGATAAACGACTTATATGCTTGTTCCACAGTGAAAATCTCTTCCGTGGACAGTGGAACCGAGGCATCTGGCATGATCATTTCATCCACTGAGACCTTCACCTCATCCTCTAATAGTTGCATACCATGACATACAGTCGCTGACCTAAACTCTGTTCCACGAGCTACCAGCACCATCTCAGTATCTTCTAAAATGTATAGCAGACATGGACTACCATCGTCCATGTCATCCTCTGGGATGGCTGATGTGGAACAACTTCCTTTGCCGCTTCTCCCTGTCAGAGTAAATGTTAGATTATACAAGAGATAGAAATAATTGCACATTAATGTTTATTAAGTTTACCTGTGGGAGGGGGAGGGATAACATGTTCCTCTATAGGAGACTGCACCGGGCTCATGCTCTGAAACTGCTCCTGGTATAGCATCTGGAGTTCAGCCCTCACCTCGGCCCTGATCTCCTGCATAAGGTCTTGTCGGACCTTTTTTGTGATCTCTTCTGTCATCCTTTGTGTATCGCTGTATGAATATGAAGGCTGACGAGAAGAGCTCCCAAAATAATCTGTAATTCCTACTCCAGGACCTGCAGCACGTACACGTCCAGGGTGCTCAGGTCGTCCAATTGCAGCAGCAAGAATATCCTAGCGACCCTCTGGAGTGAATTGGCCTTGGGAGCTCTGCTCAACCAAGGCGTCCTGAAAACACCATTATTCTTTAAATAGTTTAATGTAGTATGTATAATGACAATATTTATTATTTTAGGAACAGTGATAACTTACAATTTTTTCAGAAATCTCTCGTGCAGTGTCGGAAGAGTAGGTGCCCGATGGTCGCATACGGGCCAACTTCCATTTCTCATGTCTAGACGGTGGAGAAGGAGGCTGAGGAGGGCTACCACTCTGAGATGGTGGTATAGCATCTGCCTTTTGCTTGAGGATTTTCTCCTCAAGCTTCCTATACCCACCACGAGATAATAGGTGGGGGTTTTTGTTCTTAGCACTTGTTCCTTGTGCTTTGCTTCTAATTGCCTGTCACATACACATTAATTAATCAGTTCATATGATATATATTTGTTAATGAGGAATTGAATAATATGAACTACACTAACCTGCCATTCCTCTGACATCCGACTCTCTTTAAAAACCCGCCAAGTCTCCTCATCAATGGACTTATATGAACTACATGGACTTTTATGTTTAAGGTGTCCAAAGATGTACCTTGATGTCAACTTGCTTTTAAAGTTTCTGAAATTTTCTGCAACAGTTGACAAACACTTATTTCTAAGTGTTGGGACATTTGGAATGTCAAATGTCATCTGAAAAAAACATAATAAAGTTGTATAAGTACAAAATTATCAATATAAACAAATTTTAATTCAAATGCTATTAACTAACTTACCAATATATCTTGCCAAATAATGTTCCGATCACCCTCGGACACATGATCAAAAGATGGAATGAGAATGCTAATCCTATCACGTGCCACTACTCCAAGGTATGATCGGAAGTCATCTGCATGGGGGCCAGTTGCCACACCCGTGGTGACATTCACATTCACCGGAGTTCTTTCACCACTATTTTTCTTCATTAATAGTTGTTTCATCCTAGTGGGTCCTCTAGTGGATCTGGTTGGGGGAGCCTCATCCCCTGAAGAATGTGGATGATCAGCCATATATCTGTCAAAATAAATAACAACATTAAATTTTCTTTCAAGACTTATGTAATATCATATAAATTAACAAAACATGTAATAGTACAGAAATTGAAAATTCATACATAAAGATATGGATTCATCATATGTATATTCCCTCATCATGATCTGACCGAATTGCATGTACATCATCGTCAACTACAGATTGGTCATCCAAATTTGTTGTAGTTTGAAATGAATGGTTGTCAGCAATATCAATATTAATCAGATTGTCTTCGTTAACTTCAATTTGTTTTTTGCCTTGAAGAACAACATACCAATGGTCAGACGCAGGATCTTTGACATAAAAAACTTGAGATGCTTGATGTACCATGATAAATGGTTCGTCTCGATAACCCACCTTGCGAAAATCAACCAGTGTCATACCCGAGTCATCTATTTTCACACCACTCTTATTGTCAAACCACTTACACTTGAACAATGGAACGGAAAACTTGGTGTAATCAACCTCCCATATCTCTTCTATTATACCATAATATCTCATTGATCCAAGTACAGGAGATTGATCTTTTGATGTGGAAAATTGAAGTGACTCAGCTTCTAAACTGACTCCACTATTTTGTACTATGCTTTTATCATCCAAAGTCTTCGTATAGAATGTGCAATTATTGACTTCATAACCTGTACAACACATGACATCAAACTTCAAACCATTTGCAAGCCACAATAAAGTTTCAGAAGAATGTGGCTCTTTGTCAATTTCAGATTTGAACCAAGACATAAATGTTTTGTTATGCTCCATCAATTGCCATTTCTCTGATTGTCTTGGATTTTTATTCTTAACAATGGCTTTGTGTGCTTCCAAAAAAGGGATCACCTCATCTGTGTTGTTCAATATATAAAGATGCGCTTGCAACAATTCTTCGCGATCTTTTGTCACCACATTGACACCTCGGATGCTTTTACTTGTAGAAAATTTATTCAACCATGCTGTGCGAGGAACTCCTATTGGATTCGTTGATGTCATGTAATCTGAACAAAACTCGATACTTTCTTCAGCAATATACCTTTCAATCATCGAACCTTCAGGACGATATGGATTTTTAACGTACCCTTTCAAAATCTTCATATAACGCTCAATTGGATACATCCATCTTAAGTATACCGGTCCGCACAACTTGATTTCTCTAACCAAATGAACAAGTAAATGTACCATGATGTCAAAAAAAGATGGAGGGAAAAACATCTCTAGTTGACACAAGATGATAACAATCTCGCCTTGAAGTTCATCTAACTTTGTAGGATCGATGGCTTTACTACATATTGACGAGAAAAATGAACACAACCTGTTTATGGTGTGCCTAACATTTTTGGGCAAAATTCCACGAATAGCCACTGGTAACAACTGTTGCATTAAGACATGACAATCGTGAGACTTCATGCCAACAAGCTTTAAGTCCTGCATTGACACTAAACTCTTCATATTTGAAGAGTATCCTTGTGGTACTTTGATACTCTTTAAACATACACAAAAACTTATCTTCTCTTGTCTAGACATTGTGTAACATGCAGGGGGCAAATAAGTACGTTTACCGATCTCCTTGGGTGCCAACTCTTCTCGGATATTCATGTCAACCAAATCCAAACGAGCATTCACTCCATCTTTTGTCTTTCCCTGAATGTTGAGTAATGTACCAATCAAGCTATCACACACATTCTTTTCTACATGCATCACATCTATGCAATGTCGAACATCTAACTTTGACCAATATGGAAGATCAAAGAATATTGATTTCTTCTTCCAAGGGGTCGTTACAGATGACTTCTTCGATGTTTTCCCAAATACATGATGTATTTTATTAACTTTTTCAAGAACTTGAAGGCCAGTAAGTGGATTTGGTGCTTCGTCCCTCTCTTGATCTCCATTGAATGCTTTTTTTAACCTTCGATATGGATGATTACGTTTTAGAAATCTCCGATGACGCAGATACACCGTCTTTCTTCCATGTTTCAATTGATGAGCTGCAGTGTTTTCTTCACATATAGGACACGCTTTATGACCCTTGACACTGTATCCTGACAAATTACCATAAGCAGGAAAGTCATTAATGGTGCAAAATAACATTGCACGCATCATAAAAGTCTCTGAAGCGAATGCATCAAATATTTCAACCCCATCAACCCACAAAACCTTCAAGTCTTCAACTAGTGGGCTTAGATAAACATCTATGTCATTTCCAGGCTGCTTTGGACCAGATATCATCATAGACAACATCATGTACTTCCTCTTCATGCACAATGCAGGAGATAAGTTGTAAATTATCAATATAACTGGCCAACAACTGTGATTGGTACTCAGATTACCAAATGGGTTCATTCCATCAGTGGCTAAACCAAGCCTAAGATTTCTACACTCTTTACCAAATTCGGGGAATTGTCGATCAATATTTTTCCATTGCTTTGAATCAGCTGGATGACGAAGCAGCCCGTCAATTTTTCTCTCATCTGCATGCCATCTAAGATTTTTAGCATCTTTGGGATTCGCAAACAAACGCTTAAGTCTGGGCACTATTGGAAGGTACCAAACTACTTTCAAAGCAGATCCATTTTTTTCTATCCGACCATTATCTTCACTATTGTTTTTTGACTTGTATCGTGATAAGCCACATTTTGGACACTTTGTCAAAAATTCAAACTCTTTCCTATACAAAATGCAGTCATTGGGACAAGCATGTATCCTTTTATACTCCATACCCATTGGACAAAGAATTTTCTTCGCATCATAATTACGAGTGGGCAGTGTATTTCCATCTGGCAACATTTCATTCAACAACGTCAACAGTTCTGTAAAACTCTTATCAGTCCATCCATTGCTCGCCTTCAAATTCATGAGCCTTAACACCGCTGATAAACGTGTGAACTTAGTTGAACCGACATACAAAGGTGTTTCTGCATCAGTCGACATCGTCTCATACACATGAGCTTTGGCAAAATTTTCTGCTCCAACATCGCGGATCATGTCCTCCAATTTGTCTTCATCCGGTCGATCTTCTTCCATGGTGGAATCAGTAACATTTACACTTTGAGAGTCAGTGGGAAAATCCATTTCTTCGCCGTGCCAGATCCATGTTGTATAGCATCTTAGAAAACCATCACATATAAGATGTTCTCTAATTTGAGTTGCGTTCAACTTTCTCCCATTCAAACAGTTCACACAAGGACATCTAAACTTCACTTCATCATCAGTTCTCCCCTCATTACGTTGCGCAAATTGTATAAATTCCTCTACACCTCTCTCGTACTCAGCACTAATACGTGGTAAATTAATCCAATTTCGATCCATATTCCTAAATATTACATAAATAATATTTTAAGGTTTATAAATAATACAAGAACTACAACACACATTACCAAAACTATAGCAAAAACCATTCCATACATTACCAAAACTATAACAATTTCATGCATTATCAAAATTAAAGCAAAAATTATACCATACATTACCAAAACTATAGAAACTTCATACATTATCAAAACTATAGCATTATGCAAAAACTAATGAAGAAATCACGTTAAGAATGCAAAAGGACATAAATACCTGGAAGAGGAACGGCGGCGGAGAGGGTGAAAAACGCAACACAACGGCGGCGGAGAGGGTGAAAAACGCAACGAAATCACGATTTTGATCGGGTAAAACTCGTTTTTATCGTCAAAAATGAATAATGACCGAACAATCTTGAGTTTAAACGGTGAAAAACGCAATATCTGAGATGATTGGTGGTTCGGAGAAGAAGAAAACGCGAAAACAGTGAGGCACGCGAAGAAGACGATCACTGTTCAAAGTTTTAATTTTTAACTCTGAACGGGGGAATCTACCGCGGTTCACTACTTAACCGCGGTATAATATAGGTATATGCCGCGGTTTCACGCCCAACCGCGGCATATACTGATTAAATAAATAATCCTAAATGGCATTTTTGAAATTATATTCAAACTATATGCCGCGGTTCAGCGGGCAACCGCGGTATATACCTCGAAATATTTCAAATACATATTAAATTAATTTCAGATAGGAGAATATGCCGCGGTTGCTCGTAGAACCGCGACATATACCCCTGTAACGTCCTCAACACAACTGTCTCCCCAACTGCCTTCTGGGGAATTTCAGAAGTTATAGGGGGTATATGTCGCGGTTCTCTGGGCAACCGCGGCATATACCCCCTGTAACTTCTGAAATTCTCTGACTGGCAGAGAAGTTGAGACGTTACAGGGGGTATATGCCGCGGTTGCCCAGAGAACCGCGGCATATACCCCCTGTAACTTTTCAAATTCTCTGACCCAGTCAGCACCTGCAATAAATTGGCAGGGTATATGCCGCGGTTGTGCAGAGAACCGCGGCATATACTCTGTTATTTAATTTTTTATTCATAGGTGGCGTCAAAGGCAATGGTTGACTGGAGTATATGCCGCGGTTTGGAGCAGAACCGCGGCATATATGTTCGATTTATTTACAAAACTGCCACCGTGCACCATTATGCTGCGGTTTTCGTTGAACCGTGGCATAATGTGCGCTGTAAAAACCCAATTTTTTACTAGTGAGTGTACGGTGCAGGACAACTTGCTGCAAACTATACAGCATCGAGAGGAGGTACTCTGAAGCACCAACCTTCTTCTTCCACCACTACTCCTGACGAGGTCGTTCTCCGCCTCACGCAGGCACTGCAACAACGTGACCAGGAAATCACTGATTTGAGAGCAGAGTTTACAAACTTTAAGGCCCTGGTCATGAGAGTGTTGCCTACTACTTCACAGGATGAATTAGTTATCCCTCTGACCCAGCCACAACCCTCCTCGTCACCCGCTGTCCCTCAGCAGCCCACATCAGTCCAACGCACACCAGTCCAGCCATCAATAGAGGAGTAGGATGATGAAGATCATTCTGATGATAACTATGTACATTATTAGTTTCATTTTCTTATTACTTGTTATAGAAACATTTGGATATTAGAACATTTGGAGTTTAGATAATTTCGATGTTAGATGAACTTGGTGACTTTGAATGTTAGAACATCATTAAGATTGATTGTTTTATGTTTTAACTATAAATACATGTTCTATGGATTAATGGATATTCTATAGCTTACTGTATGTTCTATGGATATTGATCAATGATTGCATCTTTCAGATGCACATTATGTAGGTCTGTATGTGCTTGAAAATTGTTTAGCAGGTCTGTTTGTGATTGAAAACTGTTATGCAGGTATGTTATATGTTGTTGGTTTCGCCAGAACACAATTGTCTCTTACATTTCCCTCGAAATTACCGAAGGCTTTTGCCCTTCGGTAAATTCCCACGTTAGGCACTTATCGAAGGCCCTTGCCCTTCGGAAATTACCGAAGGCTTCGGCCCTTCGGAAATTACCGAAGGCGTTTGCCCTTCAGAAATTACCGAGGGCTTTTACCCTTCGGTAATTAACGAAGGCTGCTACCCTTCGGTAATTACCGAAGGCTACTGCCCTTCGGTAATTACCGAAGGCTTCTGGCCCTCGGTAATTACCGAAGGGCTGAAGCCCTCGGTAAATGTTAGCGACAAGGGATTTACCGAGGGCTCTTTGGCCGTCGATAAGCCTTCGGTAATTACCTTCTACCGACGGTTTTTGGCTATTTCCGAGGGCTTCTGGCCTTCGGTAATGCCCTTCTTTTTTGTAGTGAAAGTTTTAGTCGTGAATTGAACAACAACACTCGTTGTCCTAGATTAAAGACTTTTTTTATTAGCTTCCTGTCATGATAAAATTTCACCTTTTCTTTGTAATTCTTGGAAGAATCATAGGCATGCAGCCGCATCTCCTCAAGCTCAATAATTTGCTTTATCCTCTTTTCTGCAGTATCACAAGGATCATAATTCAAGAATTTTAAGGCCTACAGAGCTTGATGTTCCATCTCCATCAGAAGGTGGCATGCCTTTCCATAGACCATTTGGAAAGGAGATAATCCAATAGTTGTCTTCATTGCGGTTCGATATGCCCAAAGAGATTCATCTAACTTCTTAGACCAATCCTTTCTTGATAAAGCAACTGTCTTTTCTAAAATCCTCTTTATTTCCTTATTAGAAACCTCAGCTTTCCCATTTGTCTGTGGATGATAAGGTGAAGTTACCTTGTGTCTCACACCATAGTGGTTGAGTACCTTTGCAAGCTGAAAATTGCAAAAATGAGATCCTCCATCATTTGACTACAATTGTAGAACCCCTTTTGGTTGAACAGAGGCTCCTCTTTCACTATGCATTTCATTGTCATTTGCAGCCATGTTCTCAATCAATTTTGTTGCTTCCTCTGGAGTCTTACATTTAATATTACCTCTAGCTAAGGCATCTAACGTCAACTTGGTTTGTGAACCAAGAACTCCAAGGAAAAGTAGAACTATTGCTGCTTCATCAAAACCGTGCATGGGAGTCTTTCTCAAAAAACTTTTGTACCTATCCCATGCTTGACCTAATGTCTCCTCCATGCCTTGTCTGAAAGCAGAGATCTCTTGCTTCCCTTTGTTGACTTTAGATTGTGGGAAATATTTGTTTAAAAACTTTGCAACCACAACTTCCCATTATGTAAAACTACCTTCTGGATAAGAATTCAACCATAACTTAACATTGCCTCCAAATGAGAAAGGAAACAAGCTAAGCTTGATTGCTTCATCTGGCACTCCATTTATCTTTACGGTGTTACAGATTTCATTGAAGGTGGTGAGATGTTCATACGGGCTTTCATGTGATAGCTCATTAAATTGATTGCTTTTCACCAACTGTATCAACGCTGGTTTCACCTCCATGTTTGTAGCATTGACCCTCGGTCTTTCTATACTGTTAAAATGTTGAGGGCCAACAAAAATGGTGTAATCTGCAAGAGTCCGTCTACCATTATTCTCCTCTGCCATATTTTCAGTGCTATGGTAAGACCTTTGTGGTGAAGATTGTAAGAGTGTCTTAGGAGAAGGGAATAGTTTTCTTGAAGTTTGAACTCTCCTCCTCCTTCTACTTTCGTCCAGGCCTTCAAGAAGAGGTTCAAAAATCTTTTTTCTTCTAGTCCGAACATTACCCTGCATACACAAGGAAACAAAACCCTAGAAAAATTTTGTTAGCACAAAAAGATAGAAAAAAGAAGAAATAATCAAAAGATATATTGAAAAGATAAGAAGATAGAAAATAAAAACCGAAAATAAAAACCGAAAAATAAAAACAGAAAATAAAATAATAACCACAAATAAAAACAGAAAAATAAAAACAGAAAACAAAATTCACAACAAGTCAAAAATAATCAAACATCACACAACAGACTAGTTAAACCAGAGTCCCTGACAACGACGCCAAAAACTTGATGAACAAATCTTAAAGCCTCAAAAACGGAGTAAAAGACTTGTTAACCTTCGGCAAGTGTAATCGAATCGTATCAAGTAATAAACCTGGTAAGACCAAGTACCGTCCTCCCAAAGGACTCACGGCCTAGACACTTATGTGATTTATTGATCAATTAAGACTTGTGAACAAATTGTTGTAAGTTTCAAATGCAAAAGATTGAAAAGTAAATATGTATGCATGTGATGATCAATGGGCAAGAAGAAACAAAACACGCGAATTGAAATATATGGATGAATATGTTGTTGGGGTTTATCAATTTCCTCCTATCCACTCTCTTGTATTTAGGAATTCATCATACTCCTATGTCTAGGTTGGTAATATACTTTTGGGAGAGATTCCCCAGATCTAGATTTCCCCGTATGTGTCCATATCAACAAAACCAATAATCATGACATTGAATGAGTTAAACAATGCATACTTTGAGCAAAGAGGAAAAACCCTAACTATTAATGAAAGAAAGCATGTATCATAAAGATGATCTTGAAGAAAAAATTCCATACAAGAGCGTTTCTAAGGATTTACATTGATTCCTGATGACAAATTTATGAACACCGAAAAACGGCGCCACAAACTTGTTGATTATTTAAGACTTAAGAATGAAATAAGTGAAGTTTAATATGCAAAACAGAAAATAAACATGTATGCATGAATGTGATCAATGGCTAAAACAAAATACAAACACTTCAATGGAATATATGGATGAGTATGTTGTTGGGGTTATCAATTTCATCTTATCCACTCTCATATACTTTAGGAATTCAACATTCTTTTCATCATTGTTAATGCCACTCTCTAAATTACCTTGCAAGAAGGCCTATCCCTAATTACGAGTTCATACGATTCCTAGCATTCCTAATAATTAGTTCTTTTAGTGTAGGAGCTTAACGGCAACCAATATACTATTGGGAGAAATTCCCCGGATCTAGACTTCCCCGTACGTTCCCGTATTGACAAAATCAATAATCATGCATTGAATGAGTTAAACAAAGCAAGCATTGAGCAAAGAGGAAAAACCCTAACTAATGATGAAAGAAAACATAGGTCTTAAATATAAGATGTAAAAACAAATTCCATATATGAGAGTTTCACAAGACTACATTGATTCCCCAACAACAATACAAGGTTTAGTTCACCATATTCATGGTGAAACTAGATGAATAATAATGAAAGAATGAAAGATAAAACCCTAGAAAGGTGAAGAGGTAGCCTGAGCATCCAAGATCCTCCTTCAAAGGGGTGGAAGAGAGAGTGTTTGCTTCGTTTCTGCCAAAGATACAAACCCTAGGACGTCCTAAAGCTTATATGCTATTCTAAAATTACAGAAAATTTAGGCCCAAGCCCATAAGTGTGCCGCTCAGCGGTAAAGTACCGCTCAGCGGTAAGTGCGTGAGTTGGTTTCTTCCCCTCAGCGGCCATTTTGCCACTCAGCGGATCCCCCGTGAGCTTCTGAGTGTCGCTCAACGGTAAACTGCCGCTGCGCGGCAGTTGCGGCTTCTCCTTTTGCACTTTTTGATGTCTTTTCTGATTTCATCTCTCTCCTTCTTCACTTCTTTCACCAATACCGCTCAACGACACACTTATGGGCTTGGTGATAACAGTTGAAAAACTGTTATTTTCATGCTTAAAATTGATATTAAAAGCAACCTTTATACTTAGAAACTAGCTTGAAATCATGCTTTTCTTCATATTTTCAGAAATAAGAGAGCTGGACAGGTTTATGCTTGATTTCAGTGTTTTTGTGCAGGTTTTAAGGTGAATTTGGTGAAAGAAGTGAAGAAGGAGAGATATGGAATCAGAAAAGACATCAAAAAGTGCAAAAGGAGAAGCCGAAGTCACCGCTCAGCGGCAGTTTACCGCTGAGCAGCACTCAGGAGCTCACGGGAGAACCGCTGAGGGGCAAAATGGCCGCTGAGGGGAAGAAACGTGACACGCACTTACCGCTGAGCGGCACTTTTATGGGCTTGGACCTAATTTTCTGTAATTTACGAATAATATATAAGCTTTAGGGTTTCCTAGGGTTAGGTATCTTTGGCTGGAACGAAGCAAACACTCTCTCTTCCACCCATTTGAAGGAGGATCTTGGATGCTGAGGCTTCCTCTTCACCTTTTTAGGGTTTTATCTTTCATTCTTTCATTCTAATTCATCTAGGTTCACCATGAATATGGTGAACTAAACTCTGTATGTTTGTAGGGGAATCAATGTAATCTTTTGAAGCTCTCATATATGGAATCTGTTTTTACATCTTTTAATTAAGACTTATGCTTTCTTTCATCATTAGTTAGGGTTTTTCCTCTTTGCTTAATGCTTGCATTGTTTAACTCATTCAATGCATGATTATTAGTTTTGTCGATACGGGCACGTACGGGGAAGTCTAGATCCGGGGAATCTCTCCCAATATCATATTGGTTGTCGTTAAGCTCCTGCACTTGATGAACTAATTATTAGGAATGCTAGGAATTGTATGAACTCGTAATTAGGGAGAAGCCTTCTTGAAAGGTACTTTAGAGAGTGACATTAACAATGATGATTTGAATGTTGAATTCCTAAAATATATGAGAGTGGATAAGATGAAATTGACCCCCAACAACATATTCATACATATATTTCATTGAAAGTGTTTATCTTTTGATTTTGCCATTGATCAAAACCTCATGCATACATGTTTATTTTCGTCTTTTGCATATAAAATCCAAATATTTCGTCTTTAAGTCTTAGCTAATCAAGAAATCACACAACTAAACTAGGCCGTGAGTCCTTTGGGAAGAACGATACTTGGTCTTACCAAGTTTATCACTTGAACGATTCGGCCACACTTGCCGATTGAAAAACAAGTTTGTGACATCATATTTTGGTGTTCATAAATTTGTCCATCACTTGGGCCTAAATTTTCTGTAATTTTAGAATAGTATATAAGCTTTAGGACGTCCTAGGGTTTGTATCTTTGGCAGAAACGAAGCAAACACTCTCTCTTCCACCCCTTTGAAGGAGGATCTTGGATGCTCAGGCTACCTCTTCACCTTTCTAGGGTTTTATCTTTCATTCTTTCATTATTATTCATCTAGTTTCACCATGAATATGGTGAACTAAACCTTGTATTGTTGTTGGGGAATCAATGTAGTCTTGTGAAACTCTCATATATGGAATTTTGTGTTTAAACATCATATTTATGATACATGCTTTCTTTCATCATTAGTTAGGATTTTTCCTCTTTGCTCAATGCTTGCTTTGTTTAACTCATTCAATGCATAATTATTGATTTTGTCGATACGGGAACGTACGGGGAAGTCTAGATCCGGGGAATTTCTCCCAATAGTATATTGATTGCCGTTAAGCTCCTGCACTAAAAGAACTAATTATTAGGAATGCTAGGAATCGTATGAACTCGTAATTAGGGATAGGCCTTCTTGCAAGGTAGTTTAGAGAGTGGCATTAACAATGATGAAAAGAATGTTGAATTCCTAAAGTATATGAGAGTGGATAAGATGAAATTGATAACCCCAACAACATACTCATCCATATATTCCATTGAAGTGTTTGTATTTTGTTTTAGCCATTGATCACATTCATGCATACATGTTTATTTTCTGTTTTGCATATTAAACTTCACTTATTTCGTTCTTAAGTCTTAAATAATCAACAAATCACATAACTAAACTAGGCCGTGAGTCCTTTGGGAGAACGATACTTGGTCTTACCGAGTTTATTACTTGAAACGATTCGGTCACACTTGCCGATTGTTAAACAAGTTTGTGGCGCCGTATTTCGGTGTTCATAAATTTGTCATCAGCTATAAATATGATAGCTCCAGGTCGAGGCAGATCGGCGAGGAACCATGGAATCTGGCGCGGATCGAGCTGATGAACCGAGAATCAGTCGAAGAAACGATTTGAACCGTGAATCCTTAGGTTTGGTATAAGAGAAACAGTGGAAGACGAACATGAAGATAACCCTAGATTTAGTGGTTTGATCGGTGTAGATTCTAGGGTTGGGCGTTTGGGATGTTTTAATCGGTGGAGAGAGAGAATTCACCGATTGAATCGGTGGAATGGAAGAGATCTTAATTCTAATTGGTCAAAAGTAAAGATAGGATTCAGTGGGGGTGAAATCTTGAGAGAAAAGCAAAGAAGATGGTGAAAAGGTGCAGAACAGGGTGCTTACAGTGGCAGAACTCTCTCGAGAGAGAAATGGAAGACAGAGACAAGAGCTCGTGATGGTGGAATGAAGATGTGGCTTGAATGAAGACGTGGAGAATGTATGACGCAAATTTAATTGGAAACGCGTGGCTAATGGACGTAGTGAGGACGTGGTTAAGGTGTTGGAGGTCGTGGATGACACATGCCACGAGGCAAATGAAGATTGGAGGAAAATTTCTTTAATGGAGAGGTGAGAATCTAATTATGAAAAATGAGAGAACGGGTGATGTGAATGGAAGGTGGCTAGAGGGGATACTTTGGGATTCTCTAGTCTTGACTTTCAATGTAGAATTGTTCTGGAGTATTCTCAATAGAATAACAATTCATTATACTCAAAAGTTCCTTACAAGATGTGGTGACATGTTTATATATAAGACTAAAAGTCTCTCTTATCTACCACATGCCTAATACTTTTTATATATGCTTTAATCAAATAAAAAAAATACTATACTAAGATAATTGGGCTTGGCCCTATCTATCAAAATATGTCATTTTTTTTACTGATTTCTATTTTACAAAAAGATATCATGCAATTTGTAAAATTTAACACAACTAAATGTGAAATTAATTATTTTTTATAAAAGAGAATGAAAAACACTTTTTTTAATTATTATATATAATATTTAAAGGAAACTGTAAGAAAATAACGTAGAATGGCCACGTTAGCTATTACTGCTCTCACTCTCGCTCGCGTTTCTTCTTCTTCTTCCAACTTCTTTTTTTCTCGCACCTTCAATCATTTCACTACAAAGTGCGTACCTTTCAGAATCCTACATCAACGACGTCGTTTCTTCTGCCACAACTGCAAAAGGGGAATAGCATCTTCACCAGTCACCATCCCTTCCATTTCCGATAAAATGACCGCACCCTATGGTTCCTGGAAGTCCCCCATCACCACTGACGTCGTCTCCGGCGCCGCCAAGAGGCTCGGAGGCACGGCCGTAGACGCCCGTGGACGTCTCGTCTGGCTTGAATCACGTCCGGCGGAATCAGGGTATGTTTGAGTGCTGTTTGGATGATTTAAAATCACGTTGGAATAGCCGCTAAAGTGATTTTAGGTAAATGTTTGGGGTCTGTTTGATACAAACCTAGAAATGTTTTTGAGAGCTTTATTACTGTAAAAAACACTGTATTTTTATGACAAATGTTCTCAAAACACTTGTAACTTGCATCTAAACATGTTCTTGGTTTTAGCATGATATGTCCTTAGTTTCGTTAACAGGGATTGATTTCGGATATTTAAAATTGATTTTGAGAAAGAAAAAAACGTTGGTTTGTGTTGAATAAAACAATTTGTATTTATTGACTAATGCTAAGTTCCTTTTAGAATAAATAATCTACACATAAATTACTTCATTCCAAAATTAGTTGTAACTAAAATCAGTTTTATAAATTTAATTTCATTGAAAATTACTTCTCTAAATAGTCGTCCAAACAAACAAACTAACTGACAAATACCAAGTGCCCGCCCTTCGGCTTATTAGCTTGGACAAAACCTCGATAAAGTTTTAGGTGTTTTTGGTGATGTATTTACCAATAAAGTTTTACATCGAATTGATGCAATTTGCAGACTTTATTACACGCTGATTACATTTAGAGTTCTAGTCCTAATTGAAAAGTAGCACAAAAATACCCAAGCATTTTATCTTTTGGAGTTTGGAAGTTGGAAAATGTGAAAATTTTAAACTCTTGGAGTTTGCAAATTCACCCATTTATTTTGGCTATTTCCTGTTTTTCAGACGGGGAGTTCTTGTGGTTGAGGCAGAAAATCCGGGAGGTGAGGCTGTGGACATTACACCTAAGGAGTTTGGAGTGAGAACATTGGCTCAGGAATATGGAGGTGGTGCTTTTACTGTTTCAGGGGATGCTGTCTTTTTTGCAAATTACAAAGATCAGAGATTGTACCAGCAGTCCATCAGTTCTCTGGGTTAGTATTGCAAGCATATAATTTCATTATCAAATGCCATATTTTCCAAAACAATGTTATGGCATGTTATTTGACTGGTGGAATGGAAAGGATCAAAAGGAATAAGGTTAATATTTTATGATGGGATGGTGGAATAGTTAGTGAATAATTAGTTGTTTCCATTTCATACTGGCCTAATTGGAGAAAAAGCAAATAGAAGAATTGGATGGAATGGGATTGAATGGATTCTTACTTTTTTTATTCCATTTCTTCCTATTTTAAATGATCCAAACATCAACAATTAATTTAACCATCTCAAATTCCTCCAATCCACCACTTTCAGTAAACATAAATGGCATTTGTGTTTGTGCCCTTTGGATTAATATGTAGACTTACTCTTATATGTCTGCTATATATTGTTTATTTATTTATTTGTGTTTTATTTAACTTTGGTTAACATATACAGATTCATTAGAGATTATCTGGAAATATTGATTTAGTGTCATGTCATGTTATCGTCAAGGGTATATTTAAAGCAATCTTCTTACTAGGGCTGGTATTTTATGCTTAATTCTCTTACAGATGTGCCTCCCATACCTCTTACTCCGGATTATGGGAGCCCAGTAGTCAGCTATGCTGATGGAATATATGATGGACGCTTTAACCGTTTTGTCAGTGTAAGGGAAGGTAAGCAGTCCAGAAAAAAAAAAATAATGTCGTTGACTTATGTCAGAATGTTCCTGATGTTTTTATTTGTTAAACCATTTATTTATTTGGTCCTAAATGTATGAGCATCTTGCTAGATCGTCGAGAGAGTGCTCAAAATCCATCTACAGCAATTGTATATGTAGCACTTGGAAGCAAAGATGTTCAGGGTAATAATTTCTTTTTTTTAGTGAATTTATTCGGTGAATAATGAGTCCTCAAATTCGATTTGAGAAAACATTTTTATTTCAAAATTGCTGAAAATATTATAACATTTTCTTTGTTTCCTGTTGTCAATGATTTATAGGAACTGTTGAAAGCAATTTTTTTCTTTCTTATTACCTTTTCCTATACAAAGAGAAAAATAGGAGGGCAACAATCAATGATAGCTAAGAAAATTATAAATGGGATGAGGGTTTCGAGTGGAACAAGTACCTTTTCTAAGAGCAATAGGCCATGCTGAATCATTTGCACTAGAAGGCGTGGGAGGAGGCGACTAGGGAGAAGAATCTAAAGTAGGAGATTCACCATTGTCTTGGGGAGGCAGACTATCCATTGGAGCCCTGTGTGGCATGATCTCAGTATGTGGAGAAACGGGTTCAGGAGGATTGTGATCAAGACTTGGAATGATAGAGATAGTGGAACTATTTGACTCAGCCATGGAATAGGAAGGACCTGTTGGAGGATAGAAACATCCTGAATAGATGGAGAGAAGTAAGGAGTTTGTTCAAAGAATGTGACATTGACAAACATGAAATACTTCTTAGTTTCATGAGAGTAACACCGATATCCTTTTTGAAGTCGAGAATAGCCTAAGAAGACACATTTGAGAGCGCGAGTAGAGAGTTTGTCTAGACCTGGAGACATGTCATGAACAAAACATACATAACCAAACACTCGGGGAGATGTATGAAAGAGATGATCATTAGGAAACAGAATGGAGAAAGAAATTTTATTATCAAGAGAGGAGGAGGGCATCCTATTAATAAGATAACATGGAATTAAGATGGCATCCCCTAGTGATGGACAAGAATATGGGCACCAAGCAAAAGGGTACGGACAATTTCAACCAAGTGTCTATTTTTTCGTTCTGCTATACCATTTTGCTGCGGTGTATAAGGACAAATACACTGATATAAGATACCATGGGAACTCAAGATGGCAGAAAAGGAGGATGAGAAATAGTCTTTTGCATTATCACTTCTGAATATTTTGATTACTTGACCAAATTGATTCTTATTTTATTCAAAAAGATGTAAAGATGACTAACAATTAAGAACGATTTTTCATAAGATAAACCCAAGTACATCTTGAATATTCATCAATGAAGGTAACAAAATATCTAAAACCAAGTGAGGAGTACGATTAGGTGTCCACATATCAGAATGGATGATGGAAAAACTAGAATTACATATTGATTGAGACCTTTTAGGAAAGGAAGATCTAACATGTTTTCCTAATTGACATAACTCACATTCTAAGCTCTGGAGACTACTAAGTTCAGGACACATCTTTTTTAATTTGGACAAATGAGGATGGCCAAGTCGATCATGTAGCAGTTTAGGATTAGGAGCAGCAACACAGGACATCCTTGGACGAGGTCCAAAATGGTATAATCCACCAGCTTCATATCCTTCTCCAATCTACCTTCCCGAACCGCGCTCTTGTATAACAAGATTTGTGATCAAAGGTTATTAAATAATTTAACATTTTGGTCAACTGGCTTAGGGAAATTAAATTAAAAGGACAATTAGGGACAAAAAGAACAAAGTTGAGATTGAGGGAGGGAGACAAGGAAACATGACCGACTCCTTTGAAGGAAGTTTTAGATCCATTTGCAAGGGTTATGAAATGAGGTTTTTCTCGAAAGGAAATAGATGAGAACAAAGAGGTATTACTAAAAATGTGATCAGAAGCACCTGAGGCAATTACCCATGAATTTTGACCTTCCATTGATTGAGAAACGCAGGTTGTGGGTGTACTGGGAGATTGAGATGGTTGTTCCAAACTGTCAGACTTTAACCTTAAATACTCTTGATATTCATCCTTGGAGAACTTAGAAGTAGAAGTTTCAGTCTTCGTGGAAGTTTCAGTCTTCGAAATATTGACAGTTTTGGAAGGGAAACCATGTAAGAAGTAACAATTCTCCTGAGTTTGACCCATCCTTTTACAGTATGTACATTGAGGACGTCCACGACCTCCTCGTCCTCCTCCTCTAGTGCCACGTCCTCCTTTTCCTCGTGTGGCAATGTTAGGCAATTAAAGGTTTACGTGAGAAGGGGTAAAAAAGGGATGAAATAAGTAGTGGGAGACGGTGGTTAGTTGGTTAGAAGAGAGAGGGAATATAAATAACAAACATATTAAGGAGAGAGGGGATCGAATATTATTTTGGGAATTGAGACTGGACCTCTTGGCCAGTGGAGGAAGGGAGGCTTCCTTGGGGAAGAGATAGACACCTGTATTCATCTTTTTCTACACATTACAGAGGAAATAGAAATACAGATACATGCATATTCCTTTATACTGTTGAGTGTGTGTATTTTTTGCTACTGTTCGGTTCCTTGTATAAAGGAACCTAACAGATTTGGTCCGACCTGCCGGATCAGTTTCGGAGAGGAGAAGAAGGAGAGGTAGCGAAGAAGCATGGAGGAGCGAATGGGGGCGATGGAGGCGACAATGGAGGAATTGAAGGCAGAGGTGAGGGCGATGACTCTCGCTTTTCAACGAACCTCAGGAAGACGTTCCAAGAACCATGATCGGAGCTCCGCAGGGAGCCGCGACTCCGTCAATGCTGACCGTGAACGAAGATCACTAGAGAGTTCGGAGGATGAGTCGGAAGAGGATGGAGGAGATGTGCAACGAAGTTGGATGAAACGTGTTGAACTTCCAACGTTCGAAGGAACGGACCCCATGGGCTGGATAGCGAAGGCCGAAAAATTCTTTGATATCCAGAACGTGACAGAGAGGGAGAAAATGAAGCTGGTATATATCTGTATGGAGGGAGGCGCTAGTTATTGGTTCCGTTTTTGGCGGAAGAAGACTAGACACCCAACTTGGAGCATGTTCACTGCCGCTCTAACACGGGGGTTTGGAGGCTTAAACAGGGGCTCTGTTTACGAAAAATTGGCTGCCGTGCGACAAAGGGGAAATGTAGACGAATATATACAAGAGTTTGAAGTACTGGTGGCGCAAGCAGCCGGAGTGAATGAGAACAACTTTTGGGATACTTCTTCGCTGGGCTGCAAGAAGGATTAAGAAATCTGGTGAGGCCGCATGACCCACGCGATCTGTTGACGGCAATGGAGCGAGCACGCGACGTCGAGCAAGCGAGTTCTGTATCGCGAGGTAACAGCGGAATGGGAGGAAAAGGAGGGGTGACCTGGGGAAAGTATTCCTCGAGCTCAGGTACTGTCGCGAGGACGGAGACCTATCGCGGCGCGTCGGAGGGATCGGTAAACGTCGGCGGGGTCGGCGGTGGATCGGGAACGAAGAAGGAAGGCGTTTCTAGTAATGTAACCGCCCGAGCGGGTAGTAGCGGAGGAGGGAATACTCAAGGAAGAGGAGTAAGATTGCTGCCTTATCCCGAATATATAAAAAGGCGTGAAGAAGGGCGTTGTTTCCAGTGTGGAGGCCCATACAGCCCGGGCCATCGGTGTGCTGAAAGGAGTATGAGAGTGATGATTTTGGCGGAAGAAGGTGAAGAAGAAGGAGTCGAAGAGAAGATCGAAATGGTGAACCCGATCGAAATGGAGGCCCTGGTGATGGAACACACGTCGATGGAACTGTCAGGGTTGTCTGCCGGAGGACTCACCCAATCGAATACCATGAAGATGCAAGGATGGATGAAGGGGAGGAAAATTCTAGTGTTAATAGACAGCGGAGCTAGTCATAGCTTTATATCCACCAGATTGGTGAAAGAATTGGGTCTGGAAAGCATTGACACCCATCCCTATAAAGTGTGCTTAGGTGATGGGCAAAAGAAAATAACCAGTGGATATTGCACAGGGGTTACCGTGAAATTAGATGGGCTGGAAGTTAGAGATAAACTATATCTCTTTGAGTTAGGCGGTGTGGATATGATATTAGGAATCACTTGGTTAGCTTCCCTAGGAGAAATTAAAGTGGATTGGGGACACCTAATTATGAAGGTGGAGGTTGAAGGGGAAATAGTGGAGATAAAAGGAGATCCCACTTTAACACGTCAAATGGTGACACCCGAAGTTCTCTTAAAAGAAAAGGAGATAGAAGCCATGACTCTCGTGTGGAGCTTAAGTCAAGCAGAAGCGGTGGAGGGAGAGGGGAAAACAGAGAGATGGACACCGACTCAAGAAGCAGGGCTGAAGCAGATTTTGTCAGATTTCGAAGGAGTATTTCGAGAACCTCAGGGGCTGCCACCTGAGAGGAAAGTTGATCACCGAGTACCCTTGAAGGAAGGAACAGAGCCCATAAGTGTCAGGCCATACCGCTACCCACACCTCATGAAAACAGAGATAGAGAAACAAGTTGAGGAAATGTTGAAACTTGGTGTGATTCGTCCCAGCAATAGTCCATATTCAAGCCCAGTAATATTAGTGAAAAAAAAAGATGGGAGCTGGAGATTTTGTGTAGATTACAGGGCACTTAATAGAGTCACAGTAGCGGATAAATACCCAATACCAGTTATAGAAGAACTGCTGGATGAGCTTCAAGGGGCAAGGTATTTTTCTAAGGTTGATTTAAGGGCTGGATATCATCAGATCAGGATGAAAAATGAAGATATTCCTAAGACAGCCTTTAGAACGCATCAAGGGCACTACGAGTTCCTCGTTATGCCTTTTGGGTTGACAAACGCCCCTGCCACGTTCCAAGATATGATGAATTCTGTCCTCAGGCCATTTTTGAGGAGGTGCGTGTTAGTTTTTTTTGATGATATACTAATATACAGTAAATCTTGGGACGAACATATGCAACATTTACAGCAAGTTCTGGAGGTGTTAGCACAGCAGAAATTATTTGCTAATAGAAACAAATGCGAATTTGGGAGAGAACAAATTCGTTATTTGGGGCATAAAATTTCAAAGGCGGGAGTTGAGATGGATGAGGAGAAGGTTTCGGCGGTGACAGCATGGCCTGAACCAAAGAGTATCAGAGAGTTGAGAGGGTTCTTAGGTCTGACTGGATACTACAGGAGATTCATCAGAGGGTTTCGGCGGTGACAGCATGGCCTGAACCAAAGACATGCTTTTGATTATTGAGTTTTTTGACAGACATTATTGTCTTGTGAGGGAGGTTATGCTCTCAAAGTAATTGAAGGAGGTTATGCTCCCAATTATTGTTTATCCTTGTTTATTCAGATATTACCATCAATAAAAGAGATTCATTCATCCACTATCATTCGTTTATTGTTCTGTTACTTGTGAGAGAGTGTGAAAGGTTATATTTGGCTAGTTTACATACTCAGGTACGTAATAATTGGTCCGACCTGCCGGATCGTCAAGGGAGGAAACTGCCGGATCCTAATAGAGACGAGTGAAAGACATCATGGAGGGAAGAATGAATGCAGTTGAAGGGAAACTAGAGAGCATGGGGCAGAGACTAAAGAACATGGAGTTGTCCCTAAGGAGGTTGAAGGCAGAGTTGAGTGGAATACGCCATGAAGTCCAAGCTCCAAATGGGGAGGGACTGCTGGAACCGAACGATAGTGGACTAACGGATCTGAACGTGAGCGAACTGCCAGAACCGAACGATAGCAGACTGCTGGATCCGAACGTGAAAGAACGGACGAAACCTACAGAGAGAGGACTTACCGAGCCGAACGGGAGGAGACGACCAGAACCGAACGTGAGAAAACTACCTAGACCAAACGGTCTAGTATTGAAAGGAAGAGTGAAGGCTTTGGAAGGAAGGGCAGATGGAAGAATCAATACCCTGGAGAGAACAATGGAGTCTGTGAAGAGATGGGCCGACAAAAAGAACAAGGTGCTTGTAGTGTTTGGTACACTGGCAGAAGGAAGAGAGCGACGTGGAGTACTGAAAGACATTGAAAATCATTCCCTCAGGGCTTATGATTCAGGAGAAGTGGTAACCAGAATGCTAGACGAAGAATGGAAGACATTAGAGAAGGTTTTACCACCACCCGAACCTCCAGACATGAATTGATGAGGAGCCATGAGATCAAGCTCCCCGTTTCCAACCTTGAGGACAAGGTTGTTTTGCAGCGGGGTGTAATGTTACGATATAAGGTAGAGGTAATAACAAGGGTTGGAAAGTATATGAGCAGAGAGAATATTTAGTATAAGTTAATTAGAGTAAATAAATATAATGTAAGTTAATTAGAGTAAATAAATATATATTTAGGGAAATATTCAATATAAGATATTTATAATTAAGGATATATGTTAGGATAATATACGGAGAGATATTTATATTAAATATAGGGATATTTATATTAAATATTAAATATAGGGATATTTATATTAAATATTAAATATAAGGATATTTATATTAAATGCAGATATATTCTAGAGAAATATTTAATAAGAGATGGACGGGAAATAATTAATATAAATAAAGTTAGAGTCTAGGGTTAAAGACATGCTTTTGATTATTGAGTTTTGTGACAGACATTATTGTCTTGTGAGGGAGGTTATGCTCTCAAAGTAATTGAAGGAGGTTATGTTCCCAATTATTGTTTATCCTTGTTTATTCAGATATTAAAAGAGATTCATTCATCCACTATCATTCGTTTATTGTTCTGTTACTTGTGAGAGAGTGTGAAAGGTTATATTTGGCTAGTTTGCGTACTCAGGTACGTCACAAATTTTCTGATCGTTGTACTCGAAAACAGAAAAAAAAGGCTATAAACGAGTAACCCATTAACTACCTATAAGTCTCCAACTACTAATACATTAACTACCCATAAGACTCTAACATTAACTACTGTCCATTTAAGCTTATTCTAACAAATATTTCATTTTCGCTTGTTAAAAGTTTTCATATATTGGGTAGTTTCCCTTTCTTGATGACTGTTTGGTCATGCAATCAATATTATGTCTAACTAGATTGTGTGACATTCAGAAGCCCAGGTACTAGTTAGTGGAAGTGACTTCTATGCTTTCCCACGTCTTGATCCAAAAAGTGAAAGAATAGCTTGGATTCAGTGGAGTCATCCATACATGCCATGGGATAAATCAGAACTTTGGGTTGGCTATATTTCTGAAAAAGGGTGAGTAGAACTCTAATAAAATTGAAATTTGAAAAAGTTAAGTTTTCTTATCGTGTTTGTCACGTAATTGAAGTGACAATGAGATACTCTTTAAGTTCATATAATGTGTGAGATTTTAGTTTCTTTGTATTGATTACAAGTCTATTCATGATACAGTTTCATATAATATGAACAACTTATATTTTTTGCAGATATTCAGTTCTTTTTTGAATCACACAGTGCTAATTTATCACTTATTGATAAAATTGATACTCTTCATAATTTTCATGCAATTTTTTTCGGATATGATGATTTTTCTTCCAGAGGATTTTTCCTGTTTCCATCCATTTCCAACTCTTCTTCTGGATCTAGTTTCCTAGTTCCATGTTATAGTTGGAGTGGTTGTTTTCTTATTCTATACCATGTTTCAACTTGAAGCTTAATCATCTTATGGTTCCATGCAGAGAGATCTACAAGCAGGTGTCTGTTGCGGGGAATGATCCTGCACTGGTGGAGTCCCCAACTGAGCCCAAGTGGTCTTCTGATGGTAAATAAAAATGTTATTTTTAGTTTTTGTTTATCAAATAATTTATTTATGGGTTCTTTTGTCATTGAATGTTATTAATTCAGAGCTTACCAATTGATTTGAATGGAAACCTTTGTTATGATCTATCTGCGCATTGTGATTTATTTTATTTTTAAGTGAACAGGGGAGCTGTTTTTCATCACGGATAGGGCAAATGGTTTTTGGAATCTCCATAAATGGGTAATTCTTTAACTTTTATTTCCCGCAAAAGCATTTGTGTATAGAGTGGGTTTTTATTTACTTTTGATTCTCTAATTTGTACACTGATAAATACACATTATACTCTGGATAATTTTATATGGAAGGTCATGTTTGAGATATATATTTTTTGGTGGCTTGATGGATACAAATTGTTATGTTACTCGTAAAGTTCATTGAACAAGTTTATGTTTTTGTAATGTAGGTTTGTTACGTTTCTAATTAGGAAACCCAACCACAATGCACTCTCTCACACAGAACACCAGAAAGAATGAAAGAATGCTGTTATTCACAAGTAATCTCAATGTACAATGAATGTCACGAGAGCATAACCTCTCTCAACAGAGTTCCTAGAACCTGTTATGTATCTTACAATCACCAAAAGTCCTCTACCCTTTTCTAATAGAGGCATTTATAATACCAGCTCTTCCCGCCCACTTACTAACAACCACTTAATCGTAAAGACAGTTAAGTCATCTAGTTCTCTCCCTCCTCTTGTAAAATAACCAGGGTCTATCATTACCCACCGCCCATGTTCAACCTTCTCCTCAAGGTTGAATTCTGGGTATTGATCACGTATGGTAATGACATCCTCACATGTTGCTCCATCACGGCCTCCTTCTTGCCACTCAACCAGCACTTGTTGAACTTCCTCGTCTCCCCTTTTTATTTGTCTTCGGTCAAGAACCTTAGTAGGCCAATAAGATGGCCCTTCCCCCTGCAGATCTTCAGGCAGCTCCTTCTCCATAGTCCTGTCTCCCACAGCCTTCTTCAATTGGGAAGCATGGAAAACCGGGTGAATACGAGCTGATGTTGGTAGCTGGAGTTTATAAGCCACTTTCCCCACCTTTTGTTCAACCTGATACGACCCATAATATCGGGCCGCCAGCTTAGCGTGCAGTTTAGATGGCATCTATGTTTGTTTATGTGGCCTAATCTTGAGATATAACCAATCTCCCTCTTCAATATCTGCTGCCCTCCTTTTCTTATTTGCTTATCTGACCATGAGTTGTGCCCGTACTAAATGAAACTTCAATTGTTGCAAAGCTTTGTCTCGTGTCTGTAATTCTTGAGCAACTGCTTCCACAGCTGTTTCCCCTGGGATAAACCTGTGTAATGATGGGGGCTGTCGGCCATAAACCACCTCGAAAGGAGTACATTTCGCAGCTCCTTGGAAACTGGTGTTATATCGGTATTCCACCCAGGGTAAAATCCCACTCCACCCCTTCGGTTGTTCCGAACAAAAGCAACGTAAATATCCTTCCAGAACTCTATTTAATACTTATGTCTGTCCATCTGTTTCTGGATGGTTAGCCGTGCTCATTTGCAGTTGAGTTCCTTGTCTCTTGAATTATTCTTTCCAGAAAATACTCATGAACAAAGGGTCACGGTCACTTACCACCGAAGCTGGTATTCCATGTAATCGGACCACTTCCCTTATGAACACATTAGCTATGGTGCATGCCGAATATGGGTGTTTCAGTGGCACGAAATGGCCATATTTGCTTAAGCAATCTACTACTACCATTACTGCATCATAACCATTCGACTTCGGTAGTTTAACTATGAAATGCATACTGATTTCTTCCCATGCAGCAGACCCTGAGGGGAAGACGTGAGATACTTATGCTGCTGACACACTACGCAACCCGCCACATAATCTGTCACTGTTTTTTTAATTCCCACGCAGTAAAGTGACTAGGCCACCCTCCTATAGGTTCTGTATATCCCTGAATGTCCCCTAGTCTGGGTTAGGTGGAACTCGTCCAACAGTTTTTGAATCCACGTTGACTGAGCTGACACCACCAACCTTCCTTTGTAATGCAACCTCTCATTTTCTAGCGTGAAAGAAGGGTGAGTCTAGGTCTTTCTTGATGTCTTCGATTATCTTCCTCAGATAAGCATCCTCCTCTACCTCCTTCATCACCTCTTCAAAACTCTGCCAATAGGGTTTGGATAGCACCTTCAGTTCTTTTTCCCCTTCCTCCGATTCCTCCATTCTCCTGGACAGGGCATCTGCTGCTCTGTTAGTCTTGCCGGCTTTATAAACTATTTCGAAATCATACCCAAGTAGTTTGGCCAGCCAATTCTGCTGGTTTTGGGTCGTGATTCTCTGCTCCAACAAATGCCGCAAGCTCTTTTGGTCGGTGTACACTACAAACCGCTGTCCCAACAAGTAAGGTCTCCAATGTTGTATGGCCATCACCAGTGCCATAAGCTCTTTCTCATAGATCGATTTGTTTAATGATCCAGCGGATAAAGCTTTGCTAAAATACGCTATAGGCCTCCTGTCCTGTGTCAAGACTGCTTCGACTCCTTCTCCTGTGGAATGGCTTCTCAAAATCGGGTAATATCAGTACGGGTGCTGTGGTCACTGCCTCCTTCAATCGTCTCATCGGCTCTTCCGCCCTCTCATTCAACTTGTACTTCCCTTTCTTCAATAATTCGGTCAAGGGTTTAGCCACCTTGCCATAGTCTTTGACAAATCGACGGTAATATCCCGTCAATCCCAGGAAGCCCCTCAATTCCTTCACATTCCTCGGCCTTTCCCACTCTAGCACTGCTTTAACTTTGCTTGGATCCATCTCTACCCCCTTCTCTGAGATCAAGTGGCCTAAGTATCCAATCTGGACTCTTCCAAATTCACTCTTCTTCTGATTGGCAACCCAACAATTCTCCTCCAACCTCCCCAGCACCATCCCTACATGTTTCATATGCTCAGCCCATGTTTGACTGTAGACCAGAATATCGTCGAAGAAGACTAAGACAAATCTCCTTATGTAAGGTTGCAGCAACTCGTTCATGGCGCTTTGAAAGGTCGATGGGGCATTGGTCAAGCCAAATGGCATTACCACAAATCCATAATGCCCCAAATGTGTTCTAAAGGCTGTCCTCGGTATATCTTTCTCCCCCATGCGTATCTGGTGATATCCATATTTCAGGTCCACCTTAGAGAAGTATTGCGCTCCTCTCAACTCGTCCAGCAACTCTTCTATAACTGGGATGGGAAACTTGTCGGGGATCGTGGCGAGATTCAAGGCTCTGTAGTCCATACAAAATCTCCAAGAGTCGTCGTTCTTCTTCACCAGTATGACAGGACTGGAATATGGGCTAGTACTTGGCCGAATTACCCCGGTTTGTAGCATATCCGCTACCTGTTTTTCTATCTCATTCTTTAGGATATGTGGGTATCTATAGGGTCTTACATTTATCGGGTCTACTCCCTCCTTTAGGGGTATCTGATGTGCCATACGTCTTTCGGGTGGCAACCCATTAAATTCTTGAAACACCCCTGCATGTTGATTCAACAGTTCATCCATCTCCCTTCTCTGGTCCTCTGTTATTCCCTGTTCGTCAATTTCCCCATCGCCCTTCTCCATCTCGCCCACTTTCCAGACTAACATCCATGCCTCTGCCTCCTTTATTTTTAATAGCGCCTCCGGAGTCACCAACCTCTTGGCTAGTTTAGGATCCCCCTTGATAGTCACCTCCTTACCCTCTTGGTTGAAGGTCATCGTTAGGTGGCTTCAATCCAGAGTCACCTTCCCAAGCGTAACCAGCCATTCTACCCCCATAATCACATCCACACGTCCCAAGTCAAACAAGTGTACTCTCGTTGTGACTTCCACGTCCCATATACGAATTTGCACCCCTTCACAGCAACCTCGGGTCTCCTTCTTCCACCCATCCGCCAGACTAACCATGTACGGCTTAGTGTCCGTTGTAGTCAATCCCAGTTCCTCCTCTATTAATGAAGTTGAGACTAGCTCCGCTATCAACCAATACTATCACCCTTCTCCCCTTGATCTCTCCCTGCATCTTCATCGTCTTGGCGTGCGTTAGGCCCCCAGCAGAACATGCCCGAGAGTTCCATTTGCAACTGAGTCACTTCCGACTCACTAGCGGTTTCGTTCTCCTCTTCGTCCTCCACCAAGATCAACATTCTCAAACTCCTTTCTGGGCATTGATGTCCAGGTCGGAAAGGCCCCCAGACCTAAAACACTTGCCCTCTTCCTTGCGTTTCACGTACTCCGCGTAAGGTAAGTTGCGGAAGTTTCGGCCTCTGTTTTCGACGTTGTTCGATGCCGCTACACTCGCTTGGTTTACTTCTCTACTCACTGACCCTCCACTCTCTATTGGACCCGTTCGACCCGAGTTTTGACGGACGTTTTCAACTCGCGACACCGTCCCGATCGGCCTAGTGCAGTTCGACATGCCTCTCCCCATTCCTCCTGTTTTCGTACCCCCATGCAAGGCTTCCCCGTCGCGTGCGATACGTATTGCGACCATCATGATGGAAGAAGGATTGGCTGATGCGGGTGGAGGAACAAATCAACCAAGCTCACCTCTGACTTGGACCATAGAAGCACCCAGCAAAGGAAGAGGTGCTTCGGCAATGCAGCGGAATGGGTTGAAGATGACTGGAGGAAACAGAAAAGTAAGTGGAATGAAACAGTGGTTCGGTGAAGGAGAAACTGAAGCACAATTTCAAACGGTGGTGTTCTGTGAATTGGGAAGTGCAATGGAGGCAGAGATTTGGGTGCTGAAATGTGATGCGGATGGGTGGAGATGTGCTAGTAATGGAGCGTAGCTAGGGAGAGAGGCTAGAGGAAACTCTCAAGCTCTCTCTCGATGACCTTCAGTAAGAAGAAAGTTCTGAACAGCATCAACAAAAACTATTCTTCATTCAAATCAAAGGTAAAGGTTACAAGCAATGGAGCAAGCTATTTAAAGGAGAAACAAAGCTCCTGGTTCACGCTTATTTAGCTAATGATAACTATGATGCAATGGAGCAAGTGCCCAGCTATGCAAGTGTGAAGAAAACATGAAGAGCCACGTGGAGATCTCTTGAATCTGCTGAAACGTTTTTGAAGCTGCTGGTTGCACACGAAAGGTGCTGGATGCACGTGGAAGATCACAGCTGGTGCTGGATGCACGTCAGGCTTCATATGGTGCAAAATTATATGGTGAAAAATCAAGAAAGAGTTTCTAAAAGTCCTTCTCCAACGTCCCTTTCTTAGCCTTAGATTAAGTTCGTACTCCTTTGAATGGAATGCCCTAAATGAGTTTCTATCATACCCTCCCTCTTGAAAAACGATTTGTCCTCAAATTGGAAAGATATAAAGAAGCACAACTTTGGTTTGTCAGGATCAAAAAGATATCTGCAATAAGCATCAAATATATCTCCAATTAGTATCAATCTAAGAAAGAATTTTTTTATGGAAGTAACTTTAGAATAAGGACTTTCTATATTTTGTTTTATAGTTTTAAGGAAATTTAAAAGTCCTAATTCACAAGTCACTTTTCTTTTGTCTTGAGTTGCTTGTTTCCTTAAGGGTAACAATAACTCAAGATTGAAATTGCCATATTTTGAAGAGGGTAGTATAATGATAATTTGTGTGGCAATTGGTTTAAAAGAGAAGTTATCATGCAAAGACTTAAAGATAATTGAAGAAGAATTAAAGGATTGGAAACCTTCCCTTTTTGGTTTCCTTTGAATTGTAGGGGTAGAATTTGCCATCAGTAGCAAATGCTCCTTTTCTCTCTTTTCTTTTTCTCTTCTCTCATCTTCTGCTCTCTTCTCTTCTTCGCTCTTTCTCTTTTCTTCTTCTATCTTTTCTCTCAATTCCTCTTCTCTCCTTCTAGTCTCTCTCTTTCTTCTCTTATCCAAGAGTTTCTCAAGTTTTTCTTTAAATTCAATTTCCCTTCTAGAGAAACCATCTAGACCTTTCATAAATGCTTTTCCCTCTTGAATGAGGTGTCCCATTAATTCTAGGTCTCTCTTCGCTGAAGGAGGAACAAAATTTCTTCTCATGCAAGCTCTTAGTTCATACCAATCATGAATGGAGGATTTTCCACCTTTCTTGACACTATATTGCCTATGATTCCACCACTAACTTGCATGTTCTTCTAATCTAGAAAGATATATGTTAAGAGCAAAGGATTCACTATCTCAAGCAAGAAAAAGATGTATTTTATTAGTTTTTCTTTCCCAAGCTAAATATGTTAAAGCACTAATGTCCCTACCAAAGAATGGAATATCTTTCCTAGCTTGGTTGTACCTTTCATCCTTCCTTCTTTCTTTTTGTTCACCTTCATTTTGATTTTTCATGTATTGGGCAAACAAGTTCCTAAGCTCACTCATTTCTATTTCTCTCTTGGTGATCATGATTTCCTCATTCATCTTTTTAATTTCAAAAGTGGATTCTTAGTTTGAAAAGGTTTAAGATTTTACCTAGAGACAATTCCCAGGTAAGAGAGGTGAGCCAAAGGCCGCTTAAATACCAAGTCTTACCTAGCCAGAATGTCTAAGGTTACTTACTTGACCATTTTCAAAGTAAGATTCACTATTGAATTTAAAAATGGACTCAAACAATCAAAATGAAAGAGTTAAAACACCTTGACTTCTAATGTAACAAAAGGCTAGAGCGTGGAAATAAGGAAATAAAGCAAAGGAAAATCCTAGGTGAGGCTTGTCGCTTTAGCTAACAAGACACACTCACCGTCTACTATCAAAGCAAGCAAAGAAAATTGCCAAGATTGGAGAGAGCACCAAGGACTCTTCCAAACACACTTGGTCTTAATGTCCTTTTACAAGAAAACAAATGAAAGCTAAAAAAAATGAAAACAGATTACAAGTTCAAAACTCAAATAGGATCAAGTTAAACTACTCTACTGCTCCATGTATTCACTGATTTGAATTTGTTTCTGTATCTCTGTTGGTGCGTTAGCCCTTCAATCCTTGCTCAAAGAGGATTCAATCTTCTGGAACAGTATTAGCACTACAGAGTATTGATTATGTTGTTTGGCTCCTGATGCAACCGTGAAACTCCAATTAGAGCACATTCATCTCACTCTTAATGGTCTTCACAAAGCTCTCCAAAACAGTTCTGCATAGGTTGAACTTAAATCAGGAGCAATTGCACTCTGCTGCAAGGTTTTCCTCTATCAATTTTGCTTATTCAAACTCCAAAATCACGTGGAAATCTGGTTCTTAATCTGTGATTGAATTCAATTCTTTACTTTGAAAATCTGCTGCACAAGCTGTAAGACACCCTTCAAGTGAAAACCTGCATTGTTATATCAAACCAGCAAGAATATCTAATGCTCCAAACTGAACAAATTAATGAACTAGCAAAACTGATTTTGAATTAAACAGAATTTGGAGAGCAAACTGGCTAAAACAGATATAGCACCTGAAAACTAGAAACTGAACTGATATAAACAAGATGTGAAGAAATCTGTTTTGAAAAACTTTGAAAAGTTGAAATCTGCACCTTCAATTATAGAAACCAGTTCAATTAACAAGTTGTCGAAATCCTTTTGATCATTGGCATTGCCTTTCCAAAACAAAAACTGTGTAGACATATTGAATAGCACAAATCAGATTTAAGAAATTGGACTTTTCAGCATTGGAAGCTAAAACAGGATTTTCCTCTCGGCCAAGTATTTTGGCTTCATGTGCATCCACTCAAATCTCACATTCTGAACTGTTTCAGGGTATTTTCACTCCACTGACAAATTTCTTTTGGATGATATACACTCAATCTCACCATCACTCAACTGTTTGGCTTGTGTCTCAAAATTTGGCTAGTGGAGTTGCCAAATTTTCACTATTTTTCTCACTGCAGAATGGTGTTTCAAGAGCTATATGAGTTTCCACCCCTCAAGATGCTACCACTAGCATGAGCAATCACCCTAGCACAAAATCTGCACCAATAAGCATCTAAACAGCACCAGAAATCAGAAAGTAAGGCTGGAACAGAACTGACTTATTATGTACAAAACCAGATTTTCAATTTAAAGACAAACAAGCAATTAAGGCTATTAATAAAGGAGGCACTGCAAATAGATCCTAACAAAGCTCTAGAGTAGATTAATAAAGCAAGAAAAACACAAGCACAGTTCAGAAATTATTCCAAATGCAAACTGTTTGATAATTTTCAGAAGTGTTTGATAAAATGCCCCAATGAATTTCAGATTTTGTGTTTTTGATTTTTCAGGGCCTGTAATCTGGATTGGTTGGTTCTAACAGCTTTTTAACACTTGATACTTCTTCTTTTGATCATGTATTTTCATTTTTAAACATCGAACCAGCTTTTTCACAATCCAGCAATGAATTTTACACTAAAATTACCAAAACAGTGGCTGGAAAAAACAGAAACTGCACTAGAAAAAATGAACTAAAATGGTGGTTTTGGAACCCAAAATGAGTGGCAGTGATTCAGCAACTTTGATGAATGTTCAAACAACTTTTCTTGGTGATATTAAACATGTTTAAACTCTTAAACAGCCGAAACAATGATTAATATTCAGAATCACTGATCCACTTCCATTTTTAACTCAAAAATGATGGTTTAAATATCCAATCTGCATATAAATTCATTTTTGACCAAATGAGCAGTATTAACAACTTTCAAACATCCATTTAGACTTGCTCAAACTTTCCAAAAGCACAGAAACAGCAGGATTCGAAAATCACCCTTGCTATGGCCAAATTATGCAGCAAAAACCATCAATTAACCAACCAATTTTAGTTTTTCATGGATTCAAAAACTGGACAGCAAAGGAAATGACTCTAAGAAGTGTAAAAACACAGATCTAAGCTAGATTTAATATGCTTAGCATGACCAAACTTAGATTACCAAATCAAGTATATTAGCACGGTGAAAAGCTAGAAGTTCAAGCTGAAATGGTGAATGGTTAAGGATTTTGAGCAACCACACTATGCATATTGCATTTTAGTGCTTGTTTTGGTTTGCTATACCTTAAGACACATTCAACAACATCACACAATGTTGTACCAAGCTCCAGAATCAAAAGAAAACCACTGAAACAGTTTTAGAAATTTAGCACTAGATTTAAATTCTGTATCAGAATTCACAATGGAAAACAAATCACATTTGCATTTTGATGCTTCAGCTTGTATAACCCAGGCTAGACCAAGTCCTCATTGCCTTATTTGGTATATATACAGCTTGTTTAGCACTTGCAAATCAATTAAAACGAAATAATCCAGCAGAAAAGAAAACTGAACAGAGACAGAAATAATACTGCAAACAGTAAATTGCACAAGACTTAAAACAATACAGAATTGAAATGTAAAGCTAGAAATGACCCAAACAAGAAGGTTTCACCGATTAAAATGAAAGGACAATATAAGCACACAAAGGAAACTAAAATTGAATGACTGGAAAAAGTAAAACAGAAGCAACAAAAATACTCAAAACAGAAACTGGAAAACTGAAACAGAAAGCACAACAGAATGCAGAAATGGAGTGCAAAGATGGAGGAATAGCTTAGCTCTTGGTGCGTGGACGACCTAAGCTCATGATACCACTTGATGGAAGAAGGATTGGCTGATGCGGGTGGAGGAACAAATCAACCAAGCTCACCTCTGACTTGGACCATAGAAGCACCCAGCAATGGAAGAGGTGCTTCGGCAATGCAGCGGAATGGGTTGAAGATGACTGGAGGAAACAGAAAAGTAAGTGGAATGAAACAGTGGTTCGGTGAAGGAGAAACTGAAGCACAATTTCAAACGGTGGTGTTCTGTGAATTGGGAAGTGCAATGGAGGCAGAGATTTGGGTGCTGAAATGTGATGCGGATGGGTGGAGATGTGCTAGTAATGGAGCGTAGCTAGGGAGAGAGGCTAGAGGAAACTCTCAAGCTCTCTCTCGGTGACCTTCAGTAAGAAGAAAGTTCTTGACAACATTAACAGAAAACTACTCTTCATTCAAATCAAAGGTAAAGGTTACAAGCAATGGAGCAAGCTATTTAAAGGAGAAACAAAGCTCCTGCTTCACGCTTATTTAGTTAACGATAACTATGATGCAATGGAGCAAGTGCCCAGCTATGCAAGTGTGAAGAAAACATGAAGAGCCATGTGGAGATCTCTTGAATCTGCTGAAACGTTTTTGAAGCTGCTGGTTGCACATGAAAGGTGCTGGAGGTTGCACATGAAAGGTGCTAGATGCACGTGGAAGATCACAGCTGGTGCTGGATGCACGTAAGGCTTCATATGGTGCAAAATTATATGGTGAAAAATCAAGAAAGAGTTTCTAAAAGTCCTTCTCCAACGTCCCTTTCTTAGCCTTAGATTAAGTTCGTACTCCTTTGAATGGAATGCCCTAAATGGGTTTCCATCACATCAACTCCTGAGGGTCTAGTAATCGCACTGGCTGCGTATCGGTTCCTGTAAACCACCCATGAAATACCCCAGCTTCGACGTTTGTCCTACCAAGATTTCGAATTCTTTGATAAATTCGTCCACCGTCCCGGTCTGTTTGATGGTGGTCAACCTTTCAAAAATGGTTCCCCTGCTTCTTTCCCCAAATCGCGCTACCAATGCTTCCTTCAGCCCCGCCCAGACTAGTTCTTGGCCTTCTCCTTCCAGAAGCGGAACCAATACCCGACACTGCCCTCCATACTTATGTATGCCAGCTGCAATTTCTCATCATCTTCCTCTACCCGTTGTAGGTCAAAGAAACGATCGGCTCGGTTGATCCAATTGAGTGGATCCGGGCCTTCAAATGTGTGTAATTTGAACCTCTTCCTCCAATTCGGAGGGTGCTCGTGTTTCCCGATTCTTCCTCCCCCCTCGTTCTCGTCTTGTTGTACATTTGCATTGACCGAAGACTGACTATCCTCCGTCTGGTGCTGTCGTCCTCCCAACATCCTCATGATTTCCTTCAATTCTTGACGAATCGCAATCGTATCTTGGCGTAGCACTCCTGTCTCCGCCTTAATCCTGTCAATTGCAAGTTCTACCGTCTCCAACCGTCCCTCCATCACATTGAATCTTCCGTCAACCCTTCCCTCCATGTTAATTCTCTCGCACCTCGTCTCGGATCTGGCAGGTCGGACCAAAATGCTACGTTTCTAATTAGGAAATCCAACCACAATGCACTCTCACACACACAGAACACCAGAAAGAATGAAAGAAGGCTGTTATTCACAAGTAATCTCAATGTACAATGAATGTCACGAGAGCATAACCTCTCTCAACAGAGTTCCTAGAACCTGTTATGTATCTTACAATCACCAAAAGTCCTCTACCCTTTTCTAATAGAGGTATTTATAATACCAGCTCTTCCCGCCCACTTACTAACAACCACTTAACCGTAAAGACAATTAAGTCATCTAGTTCTCTCCCTCCTCTTGTAAACTAACCAGGGTCTATCAAGGTTCCTCACTGGGTAAATTTCCCACGACCTGTTTGACTTTGCCGTTTTTCACAAAGCAGAGTTTCTTTGCGATTTATCATTTTGACAACTTTGAGGATGATGTCAAAGAGAATCCTATAATGGATAGTAATCAAATTTTACAGAAAGCTAGCATATGAATTTCATGATTTGTTTTCCTGAAAATAGTCAGGCTTTGAATATCTTTCTGCCACAACATATACGTAAAACCATGTTTTGAAAAACAGTAGAGGTGTTATAGTTGTCTTTTTTTGGGCATTATCTAGTCATTGAGATTAAATATCTATATTATGCTTGTCACAATAGAATACAAATGCTTGCTTTTTAAAATTTCACTTTTTATATGATAATTTGTTCCTTTGGTTTGTCTTGGATTCCCTTGTTCAACAACCTGTGCATCCTTGAACACATATTTTAGCTAGACATGCAATATGATCTAAGTATTTAATTGATTGTTTTTCTTTTTCTTTTTGTAACTGATTACAGATTGAGTCTGAGAACAAGGTCTTGCCTGTTTATTCTTTGGAGGCTGAGTTTGCAAGGCCGCTGTGGATTTTTGGCATGAATTCTTATGAATTTCTTCAAGGTCATATACAAAAAAACTTAATTGCTTGCACTTACAGGTAATTGTGTCTGATACCTGAAAATTTCTTGTGCTCTCGGCTCCAGTCTAGTGCATTCAATCAAGGTTTTGGTTGTTTGCAGACAGCAGGGGAAGTCATATCTTGGAATTATTGATGATGATCCAGACTCAAAGCTAACTCTGCTGGATATCCCTTTCACAGATATAGATAACATTGTAATTTTTAAAATTGTTTCCTTGTTTTTATTTTTATGGTCTAAATCAATTCTTGAAATGCATTATCAGTCTTATTGTGCAATCACACCATTGCAGACTTCTGGTAATGATTGCCTCTATGTGGAGGGAGCGTCTGCTGTTTCTTCATCATCAGTGGCCAAGGTGCTTCCTTCTTCCCTCTATTTTTCTCTTTAGTTATTTCCATGCATCCCCTGACAACTGTCTTACTTTTCAGGTGACTTTAGATAATGATAAATCTAAAGCAGTTGACTTCAACATTATTTGGTCCTCCTCCCCAGATAGTTTGAAGTATACTTCTTACTTTAGTAAACCTGAGTTGATTGAATTCCCAACTGAAGTTCCTGGTCAAAATGCTTATGCATACTTTTACAAACCATGTAATCCTGATTTCCAAGCTAGTGCAGAAGAAAAGCCTCCATTATTATTGAAGAGCCATGGTAAATCTTGATGTTGTATACTATACGATCACATTGTATTTCATAATCTAACTTATTTGAAGATCTGTTGTTAGGAGTTGGAGAGTCTATGAAAGGAGGAAGAAAGTAGGGAAGTAAGAGGGAATACCTAACTGCTTAGGCAGTTAGGAGAAGGCGGGAAGGGTGTCTTTATAAGAGGACCCATTCGTATTTTCTGTTAGTTAACTACATTCTTTGTACAGACAGGTCTTGGGGGTTAGGCTCCCGAATTCATCATTGTATTCGTTGATCTTTGTTGTGAATACAATTCGATTCATTTGCTCTTTCTTGTTTGTGTGCCTTGGTGTGAGTGGGTAAAGGAGATTGAGAGGCTTCTTACTCGGGTACCTATCAAAGTGGTCCGACCTTCCGAATCCAATTAAGAGGAGTTTGTGATGGAGGGAAGACTTGATGGACGCCTCAATATGGTAGAGGGCCAGCATATCAAAACAATGAAGCTATAGAAGCAGACCCAAGAAGTAGCTAGAGCTGTCAACTTTTTCAGCAGGGGGGCTGATGCAAATCAAAACAATGAAGCTACAGGGGAAGCTAGGAGGGAAGGAGGTGTTGGTCCTCAGTGGCGCGAGCCACAACTTCATATCTAGGAGTGTGGTCAAGGAGATGGGGTTGGCCTTCGACGACACCAAGACTTATCATGTTAGCTTGGGAGACGGATAGCGAAGGAAGACACTAGGTTGTTGTACAAGAGTGATGTTGAGGTTGGGGGAAGCAGAGATCACTGAGCAGTTCTATGTCTTCGAGGTGGGAGGTGTAGATGTGATCCTTGGGGTAGACTGGTTAGCCAAATTGGGAGAAGTGGTAACCAACTGGGAAAGTTGACCATGGGGTTTAAGCAAGGAGGAAGAGAGATAACTATCAGGGGGGACCCAATGATAGCTCGAGAAGTAGTTGCTCGAGAAGCATTGCTCAAGATCACTGAGGTGGAAGCAATGACGTTAGTATGGAGTTTGAGGTCAGTTGAGGTAGCTGGAAAAGAAGGGGAGGAGTCAAGGTTGATTGAAAAGTAGAAGGAAGAACTAGAAGAGGTGTTGGTGAAGTACCCGCAAGTGTTCCAGGAACCTCAGGGGTTACCTCCAGATCATGACAGGGTGCATAAGATAACCTTGGAAGAGGGGCTTGGGCCTATAAATGTCCGCCCATATAGATATCCCCTCTGTTGAAAGGGGAAATAGAGAAGCAAGTGGAGGAAATGCTGAAAATGGGGATCATCCGACCCAGTACAAGCCCCTATTTCAGCCCAGTTATACTTGTCAAGAAGAAGGTTGAGAGTTGACGTTTTGTATAGATTATAGAGCCCTCAATAGAGCCACTGTCCCAGATAAGTTCCCCATTCTAGTGATAGAGGAACTACTTGATGAGTTAAGGGGGGCGCGTTATTTCTCCGAAGTGGACCTCAAGGTAGATATCATCAAATCAGAATGGGGGAGGAGGATGTCCAAAAGACTGCGTTTCGGACACATTTGGGGATGAATTCTTGGTGATGCCCTTCGGCCTCACCAATGCCCCTTCCACCTTTCAGAGTGCCATGAATGAGCTGTTCAGGCCATACTTGAGGAAATTCGTGCTGGTGTTTTTTGATGACATCCTAATCTACAGTCCCACCTGGAGAGATCATTTGCAGCATGTGGAAAGCGTGTTGGACATGCTGTTGCAGCAACAGTGGGTAGCAAACCGAAAGAAATGTGAGTTTGGAAAGACCCATATCAAGTTTGGGCATGTAATAACGAAGAAGGGTGGAAATGGATAGGGAGAAGGTGGAGGCGGTCCTAGAATGGGAAGAACCAATAACTATCAAGGCCCTAACGGGATTCTTAGGGTTAACTGGGTACTACAAAAGGTTTGTGAGGGATTATGGCAAGATTGCGCGCCCTTTGACGGATATGTTAAAAAAGGGCAATTTTGTATGGACCGAGTTTGCTAGGAAAGCGATGGATAGATTGAAGGAAGCAGTGACGACAACCTCGATGCTGTCACTGCCTAATTTCACCCAACCTTTCCATGTGGAGTGTGATGCCTCTGGTGTTGGAGTTTGGGCAATGCTTACTCAGAATAGGCGGCCTATTGCCTTCTTCAGTAAAGCACTATTGGACTGATCGTTGGGAAAGTCCATATATGAGAAGGAGCTCATGGCTTTAGTGATGGCCATTCAGCATTGGCGCCCCTACTTGCTATGCTAGAAGTTTGTAGTGCACACTGATCAAAAGAGTCTGAGATACTTGTTGGAGCAGAGGATAACAACTCAAAATCAACAAAATTGAATTGCCAAGCTCCTAGGTATGACTTTGATATTCTGTACAGGTCTGGGTCTACACACAAAGTGGCAGATGCTTTGTCCAGGAAGGGAATGGAAGCTGTGGAGGAGGGGAAGGAAGTATCCGAGGGCCAAGATGAAGAGGAGGAGAAAGAATTGAGGGAAGTAGCTAGGCCTTACTAGAGGGATTTTCAGGAAGTCATAAATGAGGTTGAAGGGGATGAAGAGCTTAGAAGAATTGTGGAGGATATTACTAAGGATCCAAAAAGGCATCCAAGTTTTACCTTGAAGAATGGAAGGCTGCACTATAAAGGGAGACTGGTGCTGTCTGCCAAATCTGCATGGATCCAAAAAATCCGGGCAGAATTTCATGCATCCCCCACTAGAGGGCACTCGGGAGTGTATCGAATCGTATCAAGTAATAATAAAATGGTAAGACCAAATATCGTTTCCCAAAAGACTCACGGTCTAAACAGTTATGTGATTTGTTGATTATCTTAGACTTGTAACCGAAAATATTATTGTTGAACTATGAAAAATAAACATGAATGCAAAGTTTTGATCAACGGATTTGAAAGATGCAAAAACGGTTGATGTATAATAAGAATGATTATGTTGTTTGGGTTTCCGATTTATCCTATCCACTCTCATGTATTTAAGAATTCATCTTTCTTCATTAATGTTAATGCCACTTTCTAATTTACTTTAGACCCGATGTCTCGGTGAAGAAAACCTACTTCTAATCACTAGTTTACAATGTCTTGTCTTCCTAGCAATTATTCATGCATTACATTCGCACAAAAGTTTAAAGGCAACCAATCCTCCTATCCCTATGTCTAGGCAATATTGCTCTTGGGAGAATTTCTTCAGTTCTAGATTTACTTATATGTGTCCATACAAATAACATCAATGATCATGCAATTGAATGAGTTAAACAAAGCATGCATAGAGTATAGAAGAAAAACCCTAACAATTAATGAAAGAAAGAATTAGATTAAAGAACCAATTCAATACATGAGAACTTCAAAGGATTACATCGGTTCCCCAACAACAATGAAGGTTTAGTTGACCATAGACATGGGGAAACTATATGAAAAACAATGAAAGAATGAAAGATAGAACACTAGAAGTTGTAGAATAGAGTTTGAGCATGCAAAATCCTCCTCCAAGGGCTGAAGAAAGTGTGATTTCGCCTATTTCTGTCCAAAGATGATAAACCTAATTCGGCTAAAACCTTATATAGCTTCCTAAAAATTACAGAAAATTGGCCCAAGGCCCAATAAAATGGCGCTCAGCGCGGTAATTACCGCTCAACGGTAAGTGCGATTCTTCTATTTTGACGCTCAGCTGCAGTTTTGCCCCTCACGTTGACTGCGAGACTTCAGAGTGCCGCTCAGTAGTAAAAGTGGCAAAACCTTAGAACTTTGCTTGTCCTCAAGCAAACAAAATGTAACTCAGTCTTCCACCAATCCATACAATGATTCACCACATTAAAAACTCTCTTCTCCAAGACAAGTAATTACTCAAATCAGCTCATCACAAAGAATTCAGTCAAGATGCACACATGCTTTGGTGTTCACATAATCACATACTATCCAACAAATGCTATTCTTATGAATGATCAATTAACTAAGCATAAATGTAATCATGTGCTCATGGACTCTTTCCTTACCAGATAAAGTGTTTCACTCCTTCACTTTACTATCACAATTCACAATGTCACATGAATTAACTTTGCCTTTCATTTAACCACAATCAAACACATTCACAAGCAAGTATCATCACAAGGACTTTTCTATGGCTTATAATGTGGCTAGGCTAACAAGAAAATTGGTTTTTCTGGATCACAAAATCCTTGAGTTAAACGAATCATCTAAACACAACCATTCTTCCTTCTTCTCTCTTTCTTTTCTTTTCTTTTCCTTTATATTTTGCTTTTCATATGCTTAGCTCAATGCTTTTCATATTCCCTTTTGAGACTTCCCAACAACCCTAAACTTGAACATTTATCAATACCACAAGATATCTTCAACTCAACTCAAGGTAAACCTTTTCAAAAAGGGTTTTCTAACATGTTCAAAGCTAAGGGTTCAAAGGATAGAACACATTGTGCTCTCTTTTATTGGGCTAAAATCATGCATTTGGCTAATAAAGGGTTACCAACAAATGGCCTTCATGATATCGTACAAACAAGCAAGTGATTCAACCATAGAAACCTGGGCAAAGTCATTCATGCTTTCAAAGTAATAACATATAGGCTCTGTTAGGAATCAGAAGAGTTGGAAGGTTTATGAGAGAAGGAAAAAAATGAGTTAATGAGTTAGTCGAGTAACCCAACTGTTTATTACAGTTGGGTAGGGCGGGAATAGGAGAATATAAATTGTAGAGAGGTTAGTTGCTGAGGGACTTTTTGACAGTTGTTAGTTAAACAGGATCCAGCCTGTTGAAGGGATTAAGCCCTTGTTTGTGTGAGTGTACAGACTTGACTTTGTGAATAATATACAGCACAATTTGCTTTCTTTCTGTTTTCTTGGCGCCTAAGTGCTGTTTCTAGAGGATCTTGAATAGGTTTCTTTATCAGAAACCTATCAATTGGTCCGACCTGCCGGATCCCAATTGGAGGAGTAGAGTGGGCGCGGAATGGAGGGAAGAGTAGTGGCGGTGGAAGGATAGTTAGAAGCGGTGGAAATCGCAGTGGCAGAGACGAAGGCAGATACGGGGGCACTGAGACAGAATTATGAGGCGATGAGGCAAGACATCCAGGCGATCTTGAGGATGATGGGGGATCGCAATCGCGATCCAAATGGAAACCGCCAAAGAGCCAGTGAGTCGTCCGTGAACGACAACGGTGGTGGAGCCGAAGGAGACCGAGAACGGAGACGAGAGGGAAATCAAGATTGCCCTCCCAATTGGAGGAAACGGGTAGAGTTACCGGGGTTTGAAGGAGGCGACCCGTTGATCTGGATAAGTAGAGCGGAGAAATTTTTTGCAGAGCAGAGGGTGGCCGAGGACGAGAAAGTGCAGTTGGCGTTCATCAGTATGGAAGGATATGCTGCGTACTGGTTTCGGTTTTGGAGAGAAAAAACCCGGAACAGATCGTGGGAGGGATTGAAGAGAGCGTTGGTGATCAGATTTGGAGAAGGAGGTCGAGGGTCCGTCTACGAGAGACTGGCCGTCATTAAACAGGGAGGCGCGGTGAGCGAGTATATTAGGGATTTCGAAGTATTGGTGGGGCAGACTACCGGAATTCCAGAGGAACAGCTCTTGGGATATTTTATGGCGGGATTGCAAGAGGAAATAAGCGATTGTGTGAGACCCCATGACCCGCAAGATCTAATGACGGCTATGCGGATCGCCCGGGACGTACAGAAGTTGTGCTCCCAATCCAAAGTCAGTGGGGGACAGTCGACCAAGAGTGCCAGTGTGTGGGGCGGAACCGCTAGGGTAGCTACCAGAAGCGAATTCAGTCGCGAGGTACCAGGACGAGGGGGAACCGCAGAGAGTGTGGGTTCGGTCAGGAGGGAGACAAACCAAGGGAGTGGGTTTGCCAGGCCTAATGGAGAGGGAAGAGGAAGAAGTGTCCGAAACTTACCTTATTCGGAATTCATAAAAAGAAGAGAGGAGGGAAAGTGTTTCCGATGTGGGGGACCTTTTAGCCTAGGGTATAGATGTCCCGAAAGAGGATTGAGGATGCTAATTCTGGCCGAAGAAGAGGAGGAAGAGGAGAACGAAGCTAGGGATGAGATGGATCAGTCCCAGATGGAGTTATCTACTGTTTCAGCAGGGGGGTTAACATCTCCAAAAACTATGAAATTAAAAGGAAGGATAGAGGGTCGAGAAGTGTTGGTTCTCATTGACAGTGGCGCTAGCCACAACTTCATACGCCAGGGGTTAGTGGAAGAAATGAGAATGACCGTGGTGGAGACCCCACCTTACAGGGTTAGCTTGGGAGACGGTTATCAAAAGAAGACAGGGGGCTGCTGTGAGGAGGTGAGAATTGTGTTGGGAGAAGTAGAAGTGGTAGAGAAGTTCCACTTGTTTGAGTTAGGAGGGGTGGATGTAATATTGGGAGTGGAATGGTTGGAGAAATTAGGGGAAGTGACCTTGGACTGGAGTAAACTGACAAAGGCATATCATCTGTTGGGGAGGAAGGTAAGAATTCAAGGAGATCCAACCTTAGAAAGGAAGATGGTGGAACCGGAGGCTTTGCTGAAAATGGCCGAGGCAGAGATGTGGTTGCTGGTTTGGGAGTGTGGTTACTTAGATTCAAAGGAAGGAGGGGAAAAAGGTCAGCTTTTGACACAAAGCCAAGGAAGAGAGATGAAGTTGCTGTTGAGCCAGTATGAAAAGGTGTTTGCGGATCCAGTGGGGCTCCCTCCTGATCGTGGCATGGTGCATCACATACCTCTCAAAGAGGGCATAGATCCGGTTAATGTTAGGCCTTACAGGTACCCACATGTGATGAAGGAGGAGATCGAGCAGCAAGTCCAGGAAATGCTCAAAACAGGGGTGATTAGACCCAGCCACAGTCCCTATTCGAGCCCGGTGATATTGGTGAAGAAAAAAGACGGTAGTTGGAGGTTTTATGTCGATTACAGAGCGTTGAATCGTGCCACAGTGCCAGATAAATTTCCAATACCGGTGATTGAGGAGCTATTGGATGAGTTGAGGGGGGCCTGTTACTTTTCAAAGATCGACTTGAAAGCGGGTTATCATCAAATCCGTATGGGAGTGCAAGATGTGGAGAAGACGGCCTTTAGGACACACCAAGGGCATTATGAATTTATGGTAATGCCCTTCGGCCTTACAAACGCCCCAGCTACTTTCCAGAATGCCATGAACAACCTTTTTCAGCCTTATCTAAGGAAGTGTGTTTTGGTATTCTTCGATGATATATTGGTTTACAGCACCACTTGGACAGAGCACCTTGAACATGTTACCTTGGTGTTGGCTACTCTGGAGCAGAACCACTGGGTGACAAACCGAAAGAAGTGCGAATTTGGGCGAACCATGATTAGGTACTTGGGGCATGCAATATCAAGTCAGGGGGTAGAGATGGACCCTGAGAAGGTGAGAGCTGTGACTGAGTGGAGCAGACCGAAAACAGTCAAAGGAGTAAGAGGGTTTTTGGGGTTGACAGGATATTATAGGAGGTTTGTGAAAGACTATGGGAAGATTGCCAAACCCCTGACTGAGTTATTGAAAAAAGGGAAATTCGGATGGAATGAAAAGGCTGAAGAAGCCATGCAACAGTTGAAGAAGGCTATTACGACAACTCCAGTGTTATCCTTACCAGATTTCAACCAACCCTTTCATATAGAATGTGATGCTTCGGGCATGGGTGTGGGGGCAGTGTTGACTCAAGAAGGAAGACCCATTGCCTACTTTAGTAAGGCACTATCAGCAGGAACGTTGAGCAAATCCATTTATGAGAAAGAGTTGATGGCCTTGGTATTAGCAATACAGCACTGGAGGCCTTACCTACTAGGGCAAAGATTTGTGGTGTACACCGACCAGAGAAGCCTTCGCCATTTGTTAGAGCAGCGAATAACTACTCAAAACCAACAGAATTGGATTGCTAAATTGTTGGGATATGATTTTACGATAGTGTACAAAGCAGGAGCTACCAACCGAGCGGCGGATGCCCTATCAAGGAGGGAGAAGGGAGACAAGGAAGATATTGCAGAGTTGGGAGTGATGGTCAGGCCCTATTGGCAGGACTTTGGTGAGATCTTAAGGGAGGTGGAGGAAGATGACAAGTTGAAAAGGGTAATGGATGATTTGAGAAGGGATCCAAATACCCATCCAGCTTATACCCTGGAGCAGGACAGGTTACACTATAAAGGAAGGTTAGTCTTGTCAGCCAATTCCACGTGGATGCCTAGATTAATAGCAGAGTTCCACGTTACATAAACAGGGGGACATTCGGGTGTTTACAGGACATATCGGAGGTTGGCCCAATCTTTATACTGGGTTGATATGAAGAAGAGGGTAACGGAGTATGTAGCGGGGTGCTTGGTGTGTCAGCAGCACAAGTATTTGTCCTCTTCTCCTCAAGGGTTGCTGCAACCTTTGCCTATTCCAAATGCCATTTGGGAAGAGTTAAGCATGGATTTTATAGTAAGGCTTCCAAAATCTCAGGGATATGATGCTATACTAGTGGTAGTAGATCGCTTAAGTAAATACGGTCATTTTATACCACTCAAGCATCCGTATTCAGCTAAAATGGTAGCGGAGTTGTTCATCAAAGAGATAGTCAAGTTGCATGGCATTCCGAGATCAATAGTGAGTGATCGGGATCCCCTCTTTCTCAGCAATTTTTGGCAGGAGCTGTTTAAAGGGCAGGGCACGAAATTGAATATGAGTACCGCTTATCACCCGGAGACTGACCGCCAAACAGAGGTTCTGAACCGTGTTTTGGAGGGATACCTTAGATGCTTTTGTTCAGAACAGCCTAGAGGATGGATGACGGTCTTACCTTGGGCTGAGTACTGGTATAATACCAGTTATCAGGGAGTAATCCGGTGCACACCGTTTGAAACGATCTATGGAAGGCCACCTCCATCCCTGCAACGATTTATACCGGGAGAATCTTTGGTGGAGGCAGTGAATCAGGAATTGCAGATACGGGATGAAGCTTCAGACAAATGAAGTTCCACCTAAAGAGGGCACAAGAGCTGATGGTAAAACAGGCCAACAAGAGGAGACCTTCAAATATTGAAGTAGGGGACTGGGTATACTTGAAGATCAGGCCCCATCGACAAACTTCTATGCCAACCAGACTTCATCTGAAATTAGCAGCCAGATTTTTTGGGCCATTTCAGGTGATCAAAAGAGTGGAAACAGTGGCCTATAAACTCCAGTTACTAGAGACAGCACGCATACACCCTGTATTTCATGTGTCCCAACTGAAGAAAGCAATAGGGGAGCAGAAGGTAGAGAAGGAATTGCCTCCAGAATTGCAGGCCGACGGACCATCTTGGTGGCCCATCAATGTTCGAGGGAGAAGAGTCACACAACGAGGAGAGGAGAATGTGTCCCAACTGTTAATTGAATGGCAGGATGGCGGACAGGAAGGATCAACATGGGAGGATGAAGTGGTTATCAGAGAACAGTACCCCGATTTCAACCTTGGGGACAAGGTTGAACTTCAGGCAGAGGGAAATGTTAGGAATGAGAAGAGTTGGAAGGTTTATGAGAGAAGGAAAAGAATGAGTTAATGAGTTAGTTGAGTAACCCAACTGTTTATTACAGTTGGGTAGGGCGGGAATAGGAGAATATAAATTGTAGAGGGGTTAGTTGCTGAGGGACTTTTTGACAGTTGTTAGTTAAACAGGATCTAGCCTGTTGAAGGGATTAAGCCCTTTTTTGTGTGAGTGTACAGACTTGCCTTTGTGAATAATATACATCACAATTTGCTTTCTTTCTGTTTTCTTGGCGCCTAAGTGCGGTTTCTAGAGGATCTTGAACAGGTTTCTTTATCAGAAACCTATCAGGCTCATTCAACATTCCACATACACATCCTGCTTAGCATCATAATCACAATCACAACATCATGCATTTGTTCACATAGCTGGTTTTTCAAAATCTCTTTCTTTTTTTCTCTCATCTACCTCTTTCTCTTTTTCTTTTTTTCTCTCATCTACCTCTTCTCTCTTTTTTTCTTTCTCAACCCTCTCTTTCCACTCAAGTGTTTCTTTCGCACTCTCATTTTCTCTCTCTTTTCTCTCTATTTTACTTTCCTCTAACACTTTACCACTTCTTGTAACAATGGTTTTACACTCTTCTCTCAAATTACCTTTTGCATTCTTCTCACAACCCTCCATCTTGTTGACCAATTGTCCAATATGCACCTTCATACTGTTAAATGCCACCTTTACATTCCTGCAATAAGAAATGCTCATTTTCATGAATTGCTGGAAAATCTCCTCAAGCTTTGTAGTCTTCTCAATTGGAGTAGGTTGTTGATGCCACTGTTTCTGCTGCTTTTGAACCATTGAAATATTATATATCTCTTGTGGTAATAAAAAAGCTTCTTTGTCACTTCTTCGAGCTGTTGAGTAATGATTTTGTTTTGAGCTAGCAAGGCATCATTTGATTGCAATTATAGAACTCCCTTCTGTTGAATTGAAGCTCCTCTCTCATTATGCATCTCATTGTCATTAGTAGCCATGTTATCAATCAATTCTTTGGCTTCCTCTGAAGTCTTTCCTCTGAAGCTGAGGCATCTAGCATTGGTTTTGTTTGTGAACCAAGACCTCCAAGGAAAAGAATGACTACTGTTGCTTCATCAAAGCCATGAGTAGGCGTCTTTCTCAACAAGCTCTTGTATCTATCCCATGCTTGACCTAGCGTCTCCTCCATGCCTTGTCTAAAAGAAGAAATCTCTTGCTTCCCTTTGTTAATTTTTTCTTGTGGGAAATACTTGTTTAGGAACTTTGAAACCACGACTTCCCATTCAACAAAGCTACCTTCCGGAAAAGAATTCAAGCATAACTTAGCATTGCCTCCAAATGAGAAAGGAAACAAACTAAGCTTTATTGCTTCATCCGACACACCATTGATCTTTACAGTGTTGCAAATCTCGTTGAATGTGGTGAGATGATCATATGGACTTTCATGTGATAGCCCATTAAATTGGTTGTAGAAGTGCTCTGGTTAGATCTTTGTGGTGAGGGTTGTAGGAGTGTTTCCGGTGAAGGAAATAATTCTCTAGAAGTTCGGATCCTCCTTCTCCTTCTACTTTTGTCCAATCCTTCAAGAAGAGGTTTCGAAGTTTTCTTGCTCCTAGTCCGAATTATATCCTGTATACACAAGAACACAAAACCCTAAAAACAATTGTTAGCCAAAAAGATAGAAAAGATAAACTAAAAAGATAACAAGATAAAAAGATAGAAAGATAAAAAGATAAACACAAAGATAAAAAAAACAAAAAGATAAAAAGTTAACAATCAAGTCAAACTTAATCAATAATCACACAAATAGAATAGTTAAACCACGAGTCCCCGGCGACGGTGCCAAAAACTTGTTAACCGTTGGCAAGTGTACCCAATCGTATCAAGTAATAATAAAATGGTAAGACCAAGTATCGTTTCCCAAAGGACTCACGACCTAAACAGTTATGTGATTTGTTGATTATCTTAGACTTGTAACAGAAAATATTGTTGTTGAACTATGAAAAATAAACATGAATGCAAAGTTTTGATCAATGGACTTGAAAGATGCAAAAACGGTTGATGTATAATATGAATGATTATGTTGTTGGGGTTTCCGATTCATCCTATCGACTCTCATGTATTCAAGAATTCATCTTTCTTCATTAATGTTAATAATGCCACTTTTTAATTTACCTTAAACCCGATGTTTCGGTGAAGAAAGCCTACTTCTAATCACTAGTTTATAATGTCTTGTCTCCCTAGCAATTATTCATGCATTACATTCGCAGAGAAGTTTAAAGGCAATCAATCCCCCTCCCCCTATCCCTATATCTAGGCAATATTGCTCTTGGGAGAATTTCTTGAGTTTTAGATTTACTTATATGTGTCCATACAAATAACATCAATGATCATGCAATTGAATGAGTTAAACAAAGCATGCATAGAGTATAGAAGAAAAACCCTAACAATTAATGAAAGAAAGAATATAGATTAAAGAACCAATTCAATACATGAGAGTTTCAAAGGATTACATCAGTTTCCCAACAACAATGAAGGTTTAGTTGACCATAGACATGGTGAAACTAGATGAAAAACAATGAAAGAATGAAAGATAGAACACTAGAAGTTAAAGAATAAAGCTTGAGCATCCAAAATCCTCCTCCAAGGGGTGAAGAAAGTGTGGTTTCGGCTCTTTCTGTCCAAAGATGATAAACCTAATTCGGCTAAAACCTTATATAGCTTCCTAAAAATTACAGAAAATTGGCCCAAGGCCCAATAAAATGGCACTCAGCGGTAAGTGCGATTCTTCTATTTTGATGCTCAACTACAATTTTGCCCCTCAGCGTTGACTGCGGGACTTCAGAGTCCCGCTCAGCGGTAAGTGGCGCTGAGCGGTACTTGCGGCTCTTCTTTTGTGCACATTTCCTTCTTTTTCGGAGTCCAACTTCTGGCTACTTCACTTCTTTCATTCAATTCATCTTAAAACCTGCAAAAACAAGGAAAACTAAGCATAAAACCTATCCAACTCTCTTATTTCCAAAACTTAATCAAAAGCATGATTCCAAACTAATTTCTAAGTCATAAAGGTTCAGTTTCAACTGTTATCAGTGTGCCAGCAGCACAAGTATTTAGCAGCATCCCCACAATGATTGTTGCAACCCCTACCCATTCCTCAAGCAATTTAGGAAGGTATCAGTATGAATTTTATTGTTAGGCTTCCAAAGTCTAAGGGGTTTGATGCAATATTAGTAGTGGCGGATCGCCTAAGCAAGTGTGGACACTTCATTCCATTGAAGCATCCATATACAGCACAAACGTTGGCAGAAGTGTTTGTGAAAGAAGTGGTGAAACTACATGGTGTGCCTAAGTCCATAGTTAGTGATAGGGATCCTTTATTTCTGAGTTTGTTTTGGAGGGAGTTGTTTAAATTGTAGGGAACTAGCCTCCAGATGAGTACAGCGTACCATCCAGAGTCGGATGGCCAGACAGAAGTGTTGAATCGAGTGTTGGAGGGGTATTTGAGGTGTTTCTGCTCGGAGCAACCGAAGAGCTGAAGTGTGATCCTTCCCTGGGTAGAGTATTGGTATAACACGAGTTATTAGGGTGCTGCAAAGTGTACCCCATTTGAAATACTCTATGGGAGAGCACCCCTAGCATTGGTAAGGTTTATTCCAGGGGAAACCTTAGTAGAGGCTGTAGCTCAAGAGCTCCAGACAAGATATGAAGCTCTTCAACAACTCAAGTTCCATTTGGCCCAAGCTCAAGACATGATGGTGAAGCAAACAAACCGCAGAAGAAAACCCGTAACTATCAAAGTGGATGATTGGGTGTACTTGAAGATTCAGCCTCATGACAATCCTCAATGCCAGTAAGAATGTGGATGATTGGGTGTACTTGAAGATTCAGCCTCATGACAATCCTCAATGCCAGTAAGAATGCACCTGAAATAGGCAGCAAGGTACTATGGGCCATTCAAAGTGGTCCAACAAGTGGGTGAGGTAGCATTCAGACTGTACTGCCAGATATTGCGAGGATCCACCCTGTATTTCACATGTCCCAACTCAAACTGGCAATAGGAGCAAATAGGGTGGAGAAGGAGTTGCTTGCGGATCTGTAGATGGAGGGGCCATCCTGCTGGCCGAGTAAAGTTTTGGATAAAAGAATACACCAATAGGGAGAAGACAAGACAGGCATGAGCAGGTCCTGATTTAAATGGCAAGGAGGGACTGATGGTGCAACCTGGGAAGATAGGATAACCATACAAGAGCAGTTCCCTGAATTCAACCTTGGGGACAAGGTTGATTTTCAAGGGGGGAGTAATGTTAGGAGCTGGAGAGTCTATTGAAAGGAGGAAGAAAGTAGGGAAGTAAGAGGGAATACTTAACTGCTTAGGCAGTTAGGAGAAGGCGGGAAGGGTGTCTTTATAAGAGGACCCATTTGTATTTTCTGTTAGTTAGTTAACTACATTCTTTGTACAGACAGGTCTTGGACCCTGTGAGGGGGGTTAGGCTCCCGAATTCATCATTGTATTCGTTGATCTTTGCTGTGAATACAATTCAATTCATTTGCTCTTTCTTGTTTGTGTGCCTTGGTATGAGTGTGTAAGGGAGATTGAGAGGCTTCTTACTCGGTTACCTATCAGCTGTGGAGTGGGGTCTTGCCTCTGCAACTGTTAGTCATATGTATTTTGTTATCTCATGATCTATGTACTTGATAATTGAAAATGGATGACCTTTAAAATGTTAGAACTGTATGCTAATACGCTGTATATTATGGAGGTTGTGGATGGATTGTAATAATAGTACTAGTTAGAACCTTTAAAATGTTAGAACTGTAGTACTAGTTTTGATTTTACATTGTTGAATACATACTGACTTTGGTTTAGTTATGTTCATCAAGAAATGTTAATGAAAAATTGATGTCCACAGTAATATGCCCAAACCATTCTTTCCTCTAACTTTTCCTGAATGTCGAAGTCTAAATCTTATATTGCCTGGTTTGTTAACTTTTTCTCTAACACAATGTTTTGAAAACGTATTATGTAATCCTTCTCTAAATTGTGATGTCCATCGCCTTAAAGACATGTTTCACGGGTTCTTAGTCTAATGATTTCATACAGCACACTTTTATAGGCACATTGTGTTTGAATATTTCAGGAGGACCAACCGCTGAAGCGCGTGGAATTTTAAATTTGAGCATTCAGTACTGGACTAGTAGGGGTTGGGCTTTTGTTGATGTTAATTATGGTGGAAGCACTGGTTTGTTCCTCACCTTGCCTACAAAATTATATTCTGATTTCTTAATTACCTATTCTTCCTGATATTTTTGGTTTTTGTAGTTAGAACTCGTAATTCTTTCTACTTAAGTTTATTGGTTTTTTTTGGCCATCCTTGGAGCTTAAGGTTATTTATTATTCACTATTTTAATTTGTATCATCTGTTGTGTATGTTAGTCATTTCACTTATTGAAAGGATGGAAGTCAATTTGTCTAACTAGAATGTTATTTGGAAGGTTATGGCAGGGAGTTTCGCGAACGGCTTTTGGGACGTTGGGGAATAGTTGATGTCAATGACTGTTGTAGTTGTGCTACATACTTGGTATTTTTGTAATTTTTTCCCTAATTTGTAATTGAAGAATCTGTTGTAAGATTGGTAGTGCAATATGATCTCTTATGTAGGTTAACAGTGGAAAGGTAGATGGGAAGCGGCTTTGTATTACAGGGGGCTCTGCTGGTGGGTATACCACCTTAGCAGCTCTTGCTTTTAAAGAAACTTTTAAGGCCGGTGCTTCTTTGTATGGTGTGAGTGAAACTTCTTCTGATAATTCAATTTTGCCCTAAAATATTCTAACCCGCTCTATGTTTCTACCATATATTGGATTTCTGATTTGTCCTCAGTTGATACTATTTGGCGTTGGAGCATGTGATTTACTTTCACTCTTTTAACAAAGATAATATATAGAATGTCAAAAACAATTTTGTTTTTCAGCTAGAATATTCTTCTTAGTGATTGCTTCTGAATTCTAATAATCGCTTTAATTGCTTACAGCTAAGATACTAAACATGTGCCTTTTTCAACCAGCTTTTTATCAAAATGAAGTGTAACGTAGTGGATGTTGTTACAACTTTAACAAAGAATAAAAGTTTAACAATGGAATTTATTTGTCAACTGGTGTCTCAAACAGGTAGCTGACGTGAACTTGTTGAGAGCGGAAACTCATAAATTTGAATCTCATTATATCGATAGACTGGGTGGTAAGTTAACAATGAACCATTTAATGTATTTAAAATTTCTTTGGTTTGTTTCTTTCATTTGATTTGATGCTCAATCTGTCTTAACTGATTGTAGGAGGTGAGAAAGGGTGCTATGAAAGATCACCAATCAATCATGTTGACAAATTTTCTTGTCCCATAATTTTATTTCAGGGGTTGGAGGACAAGGTTAGTAGCAATGCAGTTAAAATTTTTCTCTTTGACATATTTATTGCTTAAAGGATTTTGGGATGGAAATTGTCAGCCTTTTCTTAAATCTTCTATGTCTTTGTTAGAATTTAATCTGATAAATATATATCTTTTGGTGTACCCAATAAATATATTGTGTACAATGCAGGTTGTACCACCAGAACAAGCTCGAAAAATTTACCAGGCTCTAAAGGAAAAAGGTGTGCCAGTTGCTCTTGTTGAGTATGAAGGAGAACAACATGGTTTCCGAAAGGTATGCACCACTTGAAGTAAACTTTTAAACTGAAACAGTGATTACAACCAATAACGGGTTTGATGCAGGCTGAGAACATTAAGTTTACACTTGAACAACAAATGGTCTTCTTTGCACGATTGGTTGGACACTTCAATGTTGCTGATGATATTACTCCCATCAAAATTGACAACTTTGATTGAGAATGGCATTTTCAGTGGTACTGATGTTCTCCTTCTCTGCATCCATGTTGAAGCAAGTCTTGAAAAATCTTTAGTTCTCAAATCCTTTTAGTGCTTAGCTGAAATTCAGGTTTGGTTGAATTTATTGCACTCACGAGCCTCTTCTGCCACTGCACAAACTACCCCATAGCCGTGGTAGCCTTCTTTTGCAGGTCTATTTTTAGTGCTCTTTGCCAAAAGTTTGCAATTTTGAGAGTTTCTACCGCATCAAATTTTCATTGGGGTCAATTTAGACCATAATCTTGTATTACGGTTGAGTTTATATTTTGGACCTTTACTGAAAGTTACTGACAAGTTTGTTTTGGATAATATATATGTTCTGCATAGATAATAAAGATAGACCATAAACTGATGTTATTAACTTACAAGCTTAATAATACTATACCACTGTGCATTGTGGTTTTATCTGATCCACCAGTACCACAAATTGTAATTGTATGAGTTGGAGTTCATGTGGTAACTACGTAATCCAATATAAATGGAAGCTCAATCTGTACCTTATTACCAAAGAAGTCAGTAATGGCAATGGTGTATTTCAAATTCTATCACGTCAACTCCTGTTTACAAAAATAATCTTGTTATTTCAAACCAACATGATGCCTCTTAACTCCAAGATATCAAAGTGAGTGTTTAGATATGCAAATGGCGACCAATGTTGTCCAATGATTTTGACAATATTATTGTAATTAATCTCAAATCTTTGCAGGAACTAAAATTGTGTTGTTTCAGTCCACCGTAAGCACTAAAATCGTGTTATTGCAATTTTTGTTAAGTATGAATGCTAAAAGCTGAAGTTTTTACAACTATAAGAATTAATTGAGTAATTAAATCTAAATTTTAAAATGTTAAGAAATTGAAAACTGTTTTTAAGAGATGAAAGGCTAATTTACAATTTTTGCAAATGCAACTTTAGTAGTACCAACAGATTATTTAAGATTGAGAAAGTAATGATTTAAATGGTGTAATATTAATAGCAAGAAAATAAATACTATTTATAGTTGAGTAAATTCTGGACAATGAGAATTTAAAACAAACTTAATTTTAATAGGAAAGGGATTATTTTCATTTCAGTTAATTCGGGAAAATAAGAATTTTTTAATAGAAGAAAAATATTCATTATAATTAGATAGATAGAGGGAAATAAGAATTTAAAATAAAAGAAATTGGTAAGAGTGCTTTTAGGTTTTGAATTCAACAAGCAATAACATAAGTTGAATTAATTCGTAAGAAGGAAGCAACATTGTTCAATATTTTTCATTCAGAATTTTTAATCTAGGGTTTCCATTATAAAAATTATTCGAAACTCATTTTTAAGGAATTATTATTTGGTTTAGTTAAAATTTAAGTTTATGATAAATTTAGATATTTTCAATTCACTATTTAAAATTTTTATATTTTTCAATTAAATATTTGTCGTTTAAATTTTTTCATTATTTGTTTTTGTTTTATATATTAAGAAATACGAGTTTTTTTATATTTATATTAAACACAGTGATTAATTTAAATGATAAGTAATTTTTATTACTTTCTATTTTTTATATTAATTCAATATTTTATATTTCTTAACACAAAAAAAAGAAGGATGACAGAGTAGTAAAATAATAGTGATATTAAACTGGAATGAACTTAAGTAAAATATCAAAGTTGATTATTCAATAAAATAAAATAACAAACTCAATTCAAAAAATATTAAAATTTATTAAGAAATTATACTTAACTAAGTCTTATTATTTTTATCTCAAATTAACAACTCTAACTTTTTTTAGTTGAAATTAAATATAAATAAACATTAACACTGGAAATCTTAAATAGGACTGGCTATACATTAACCGATTTTAGTCTAAAGAATTTCTAGTTTCGTAGGTAAGAAATATATCAAGTTTTTTTTTTTTTGAAATATCTAGTCGCCAATGCAACACTAGTACAATAAAAGATGAGATCGTGTCATGTTTGTCCCTTTTACTTGTTTACTCTTATCCTTCATTTCTCATCAATGTCTCGCTATCTTTTTAATGTGGAATTATTTATGATTTTAAAGATTTTTGTTGTGTTGTGACATTTGTTTTCTGATGTGTAATTCAATAAGGATTTTCTAATGTAGAAATTTTGGGATTAAAGTTTATTAAAAAAATTGACACATGAATGTTTACAAATTGGGAGTTTCGAACTTAAAAGAAGATAAGCGAAATTGTGGATTTTAAACAGAAAAGAAGAGCAACAAAATTGGAGATTTTGAACAGAGAAGAAGAGAAGTGAAATTGAGGATTTCGAACAGAGAAGAAGATAAGCAAAATTGAGAATTTTGAACATAGAAGAAGAGAAGCAAAATTGGGGATTTCGAACAGAGAAGAAGTCAAAGTGCAAAATCAACATTTCTTTAACAACAAAGTGGGTTCCATTGAAAGTGGAAGGTGTATATTTGTTGAATATACATGATTATGTGTGTTTATTTTGGGTTTTTGGCAGTGTTGTGGTGTTGCAATGATTGGACAATTTAGGGCTTTTAAAGTTGTGGTTTTATTTTAAATGTTTTCGAATGTTGTGCTCCTTCTAATTTTGTGTGAGACGTGATCAATTGCATATTTGTTTATGGAATTACTTATGGTGGTCCCCCATTAAGTCAAATGTTGTTTTTGTTGTGGTCCCCCATTATGCGCGATGGTGTTTTCGCTTTGGTGCCTATTTGAAATTGTTGTGTTAATGTTTTAAAGGTATGGAATGTAATATGTCTTATATTCGTTGGTCATTTTGATATATGACAGGGTTAAATATATAGACATATATTAATTGATGTCGAGGGTCAGGGTGAGGTTCATTTGGAGGGAGAAGGTAATTGTGAAGAAGTAAATGTGGATGGTGAAGTTGAGGTTGGTGTGGATGAGGTTGTTGTGGATAGAGAGGGTAATTGTGAAGTAGTAAATGAGGATGGTAAAGTTGAGGGTGTTGCGAATGAGGTTGTTGTTAAGGGAGAGGGTCTACATGAGGTTGGTGTAGAGGGACATGGTTTAAATGAGGTTGTTGTGGAGGGGGAGGAGGGGGGGTTCAGAATGAGATTGTTGTGGAGGGAGAGGGTCTACATGATGTTGGTCTAAAGGAAAATGGTTTGCAAGGTTGTTGTGGAGGGAAAGGGTGAGGGTCTAGATGAATCTGATGTTGGTAGTTCCAATGGGTTCGAACAGGATGTGATGAAAGCGGCTCCAAGCTTCAAGCTCAAGCAGCTCCATGACTCAAAGTGACGTAGCGTAATGAGATGATGAAAGAAAACGGAGGTGCACACCAGGTGTTCTATGGAAGGTTCGGTGCGAGTTTGGTGTGTGTTTGAAGCCTCACAAGCTAAGAAAGCCTTCCAAGAGGGAAGGAAGCTGGAGGAAAATATGCTAAAGAGGCACAAGTGGTGAACTCGAGAGAGGTGGCTGGATTTCAGCAGCATTTCACTATTACACTCAAGTTAAGTTTTATAATGGATCAAGCTCTTTTTTATAGATGAAGAGAAGCTTGAGAATGTGCAAGGAAAGCTGCAAATTACAACGTGCATGAAGTAAAGTGGAATGTGCAGAAGCTGCTTCCCAAAGATGGCCGTGTGTTCCATGTGATAATTGTTGAAAACATGTGTAATTGAATAAGCTCACGGCTGGTGTGTTCCATGTGGTAAATGTGATTCATAATTGGCATGTGTTCCACATGAAAATGATGTCAATTGTGCTCCAAAGAAAGAAGATGAACGACTATATGTGCTTCTCATGGAAAATGTGGAAAGTGTGCTCCAAAGAGAAGAGACTTCACGACTTTCTTGTTTCCTCTTAATTTGGTAAGCTTCCTAGGATCCTTCCAACCTTTATTATCCTACAAAACAATGGAATTAGTTAAACAGAATCTATCTAAGACTTAGATAAGGAAAGAGCTTTAGCAATCTTTATTCTACTTCCCTTTCTTTAGTCTTAGTTTCAGTTGATACTTCTTTGGATGGGAAGTCCCTAAAGGGGTTGCCATGAGGACGTCTTGAGTGAATATGATATAATGGATGTTAGTGTACATGGAGATGAAGTGGAAGATGATTTCTGGAAAAGTAGTGTCAAAGTTAAAGTAGGCGGACCAAGTGTGTTGAAAATAGAATGGCTTAATTTCTCACACCAAGAGGGGGTGAATTGGTGAAATGTAAAAGCAAAGTTTTCTTAAAACTTTTTCGCAAAGTGGATGCCTTTAAAAGCTTTCTTGAAATGCAAGGAAAAAGATTTGTTTATGCAGCGGAAATCTAATCGATTTAATGCAGTATGCAGTCGACTGAATAAAAAGTGCAAGGATAGAAAGATCAAACACTGGGTTTTTATACTGGTTCGGCCAAGCCTACATCTAGTGTCCTTCCAGCCACAGCAAGCCAATGCACTATAATGATCAAGGTTTTTACAACAAGGTTTTTATGGCAACCTCACGTCAAAAATATAAAACACCTCTCTAACCCTCTAATCAAAATATAGGCATATACAAAATAGACTAGCAGCAAGAACGCAACACGCTCTTCTTCTTGTATAATCACAACAGGGAAACCTCAAACCAATCTTTACAAGATTGTAGCCTCTGATCTTTCAGTAACACCCAAATGTGCAGATATGATCAGCCTTTGTAAGTGCAGTTAACTTGCTTTTCAAGAATTCACAAGTAGATGATCACCACGGTCAGTTCTTGTTTCTTGGAGCTCTTTCCCTTTCTCTGTAAGAATGCATTCTCTGCAAAATATCACAAAATTGTTAGAATCACAAATGTTCTTACAGAGGTCAAGTTCGCATCAATTTATAAATTTTCACAATTCAGGCGCATTTTAATCGAGTTAGCTACTAATGCAGTCGAATGTTACAATTTAGTCAAAGCAGTTAGCAACAATCAATGCAGTTAATTGAATGTGCAATTAATGCAATCGAATCATAATAAATGCTTGGTCAACATATATAAAAGTATAGTTGTTGTAACATTTAACACAAGCATTAACAGAATTTCAAAACTATAACAGACTTAGTCGAATGCAAGTTGCATATAATCGACTATGTAACAGTTAAACAAAGTTTTGCAAAACTTCTTCTTTGAAAATCCTCACAGCACACTTTGAACAAGTTTGTGCAAAGCCACGAGTTTTAATCGACTAACCCATAATGAAGTCGACTTAAAACTGTTGTTTTGCCACACAATAAAAAGTTCAACATAGGTGCTTGTGGTTTTCTTTCTATAAAACATCAGACATGCATTCACCAATAAAATCAATTATATAGCATAGTGAAATGCAATGTATCAACTCAATCATGTTCTCCATGCTTTAAACAGATTTATACATTGATTAAGACATGTATGAACTAATTACTAGGAATGCTAGGAATTGTATGAACTCGTAATTAAGGATAAGCCTTCTTGCAAGGTGATTTAGAGAGTGGGATTAGCATTGATGATAAGAATGATGAATTCCTAAAAGTATATGAGAGTGGATAAGATGAAATTGATAACCCCAACAACATACTCATCCATCTAATTCATTGAAGTGTTTGTATTCTGTTTTTCTCCATTGATCAAATTCATGCATACATATTTAATTACTGTCTCTTGCATTGAAACCTACAATCAATTTGTTCTTAAGTCTTAAATAATCAACAAACCACATAGCTAAACTAGGCCGTGAGTCCTTTGGGAAAACGATACTTGGTCTTACCTTGTTTTATTACTTGATACGATTCGGTCACACTTGCCGATTGTTAAACAAGTTTGTGGCGCCGTTTTTCGGTGTTCATAAATTTGTCATCAAGTTTTTGGCGCCGTTGCCGGGGACTCGTGGTTTAACTAGTTCATTTGTTTGATTATTGATTATTTTTGACTTGTTTTTGAATTTTGAAATTTGAATTTCTGTTTTTCATTTTTTCTGTTTTTTTTTATTTTATTTTATTTTATTTTCTATTTTTATTTTTTTTTTTTTTTTGTTTTCTGTTTTTATTTTCTGTTTTTATTTTATCTTCTTATCTCTAATCTTATATCTTCTTTTATATCTTTTTGTGCTAACCAATTTTTCTAGGGTTTTGTTTTCTTGTGTATGCAGGAAGCAATCCGAACTAGGAGCAAGAAAACTGCAGAACCTCTTCTTGAAGGTTTAGACGAGAGTAGACGGAGGAGAAGAATCCGTACATCTTGAGAAGTTTTCCCTCCTCCGGAAACTCTGTTACAACCATCACCACAAGGTTCTGACCATAGCACTGAAAATATGGAGAATAATAATGCCAGAAGAACTCTTGCAGATTACACAAATATAGCTGGACCTCAACACTTTAACAGCATAGCAAGACCAAGGGTCAATGCAGTCAACATGGAGGTTAAGCAATCATTAATCCAACTGGTGAAGAGTAATCAATTTAATGGGTTGTCTCACGAAAGCCCATATGAGCACCTCACAACTTTTAATGAGATCTGCAACACGGTGAAAATAAATGGGGTGTCGGATGAAGCAATCAAACTTAGCTTGTTTCCATTCTCACTAGGAGGCAACGCTAAGCTTTGGTTAAATTCTTTTCCAGAAGAAAGCTTTACAGAGTGGGAAGCAGTGGTAACCAAGTTCCTAAACAAATACTTTCCACAATCAAAAGTAAATAAAGGGAAGCAAGAGATTTCATCATTCAGGCAAGGCATGGAGGAATCACTGGGGCATGCATGGGACAGGTATAAAAGCTTATTAAGAAAGACACCCACGCATGGCTTTGATGATGTGCAAGTAGTCCTAATCTTCCTTGGAGGTCTTGGTTCACAAACCAAGATGATGCTTGATGCCTCAGCAGGAGGAAATATCAAATGGAAAACTCCAGAGGAAGCTACAGAAATCATTGACAATAAGGCTACTAGTGACAATGAACTCAACAGTGAAAGCAGATATCTTAGTCAGAAGGAGTTGTTACAATCAAATGATGCTCTGCTTATTCAAAATAAAATTATTTCTCAACAGTTGGAAGAAGTAATTATGAAACTTTCTCAATTACCACAAGAAATACAAAAGGTTTCAATGGTTCAATGGCAATAGCAAAAATGGCAAATGCAATCTACTCCATCTGAGAAGACAACCAAACTTGACGAGACTTTCCAAAAATTCTTGAAGACGAATGCATCTTATTGTAAGAATGTGGAAGTTGCATTTGAAAATATGAAGATCCATATTGAGTGAATAGTTGACAAGATGAAAAATGGTAATATCAGAAAGGAGTGTAAAACTGTTGTGACCAGAAGTGGTAAGGTGCTAGAGGAGAGAAAAAAAGAAAGAGAGGAGAAAGAAAATGAGAGTGAAAAAGAAACATGTGAGTGGAAAGAAAGAGTTGAGAGAGAAAAAAAGAAAGAAGAAGAAGATGAAAAGAAAGAAAAAAAAGAGAGAGAAGAGAGAGATGAGAGACAAAAAGAAAGAGAGTTTGAAAAACCACTTCCTTATCCAAAGAGCTATTCAAGGAAGGAGAAAGAAAAACAACTGGAAAGATTCATGGAGCTGTTTAAAAAGCTGGAGATCACTATACCATTCTCTGAAGCATTGCAACAGATGCCATCATATGCCATCATATGCAAAATTTTTTAAGGAACTGCTTACAAAGAAAAACAAATACATTGAGAAGGAAACTATCAAGGTACAGGGTAACTGCAGTGCAATCATACAAAAATTACCTCCTAAGCTTAAAGATCCAGGAAGCTTCACTATTCCATGCACCATAGGAGACTTGGAAGTTGGAAGAGCATTGATTGATTTGGGAGCTAGCATTAATTTAATGCCGTTATCCATGTGTAGAACAATTAAAGGTTTGGAAATCAAACCAACCAGAATGGCTCTTCAACTGGCGGACAGGTCTCTTAAATATCCATATGGAGTGGTTGAAGATGTTTTAGTGAAGGTTGACAAATTTGTATTCCCAATAGATTTTATTGTAATGGAGATGGAAGGGAATAGTGATGTACCTCTCATTCTTGGAAGACCTTTTATGAAGACTGCTATAGTTTTAATTGATGTAGAGAATGGTAAGCTTAAATTGAGAGTTGATGATGAAGAAGTCACTTTTGACGTATCCAAGGCCATGACATATCCAAATGATGATAAAGCATGTTTTCAATTTGATGAACTTGATGAAGTTTGTATGGTGCAAGAAAGGATGGTGCGGTATGTTTCTCCACTAGAGAAAACTCTTATTGATGCTTGTGAAGATTTAGATGAAGAAGAAGAGAAATTAATTGATGAATGTCTGATGGACTTGGAAACATTGAAAAAGAGTCCAGTGGAAGATCCAATGTTTGAAATAATTGAAAAGGAAGAAGAAGTCAAAGCAAAGCCGCTAGAATTAAAAAGATTACCAGCACATCTGAAGTATGTTTTTCTAGAAGAAGATGGAATAAAGCCAGTCATCATCAGTAACTCTTTATCTCTACAAGAAGAAGAACAGCTGATAAAAATTCTGAAAGCTAACAAAGAAGCAATTGAGTGGTCAATCTCAGATCTTAAAGGTATTAGCCCAACTTATTGTATGCATAAGATCTTTATGGAAGAGGATTATAAACCGAGTGCTCAACCACAGAGAAGGTTAAATCCTGTAATGAAGGAGGTGGTTAGAAAAGAAGTATTGAAACTGTTAGAAGCTGGTATCATTTATCCAATCTCTGATAGTGAATGGGTGAGTCCAGTATAGGTGGTTCCAAAGAAAGGTGGGATGACAGTAATTCATAATGATAAGAATGTACTTATCCCTACTCGGACAGTTACTGGATGGCGGATGTGCATTGATTACAGGAAGCTAAATAAAGCCACTAGGAAGGATCATTTTCCTCTTCCTTTCATGGACCAGATGTTAGAAAGATTATCAGGTCAAGCTTTCTATTGTTTTCTAGATGGATACTCTGGATACAATCAAATTGTGGTAGATCCAAAAGACTAGGAGAAGACGGCCTTTACTTGTCCTTTTGGTATCTTTGCTTATAGAAAGATGCCGTTTGGATTATGTAATGCTCCAGCTACATTTCAAAGGTGTATGCAGGCAATTTTTGCAGATCTCTTAGAAAAATGCATTGAAGTATTCATGGATGATTTTTCAGTTTTTGGAAATTCTTTCCAAAGGTGTTTGGCTAATTTGAACACTGTTCTTAAAAGATGTGTTCAGACAAATCTTGTTCTTAATTGGGAGAAATGTCATTTCATGGTAACTGAAGGAATTGTGCTGGGACATAAAATTTCTGCCAAAGGAATTGAGGTAGATAAAGCTAAAGTAGAAGTCATTGAGAAACTGCCTCCACCAACAAATGTAAGGGGGATTAGGAGTTTTCTCGGTCATGCTGGGTTCTATAGAAGATTCATTAAAGACTTCTCAAAAATTGCTAAACCATTGAGTAATCTTTTGATGAAGGACGCTCCTTTTGTGATGAATGAAGAATGTTTGAAAGCTTTTGACATATTGAAGAGCAAATTAGTGTTAGCTCTAGTAATTGTAGCCCCAGATTGGAATATAAATTTTGAATTAATGTGTGATGCGAGTGATTATGCAATAGGAGTTGTTCTTGGCCAGCGAAAAGAACAAATTTTTCATCCAATTTATTATGCCAACAAAGTTCTAAATGATGCTCAGTTGAATTATGCTACCACAGAGAAAGAATTTCTAGCTATAGTGTATGCTCTAGAAAAATTTAGACCTTATCTTATTGGGTCTAAGGTGATTATTGATAACAGTTGAAAAACTGTTATTTTCATGATTAAAATTGACACTAAAAGCAACCTTTACACTTAGAAACTAGCTTGAAATCATGCTTTTCTGTATATTTTTGGAAATAAGAGAGCTGGACAGGTTTATGCTTGATTTCAGTGTTTTTGTGCAGGTTTGAAGGTGAATTTGGTAAAAGAAGTGAAGAAGGAGAGAGATGAAATCAGAAAAGACAATAAAAAGTGCAAAAGGAGAAGCCGAAGTGATGGACAAATTTGTAAGCACCAAAATATGATGTCACAAACTTGTTTCACAATCGGCAAGTATGACCGAATCGTTTCAAGTAATAAACTTGGTAAGACCAAGTATCGTTCTCCCAAAGGACTCACGGCCTAGTTTAGTTATGTGATTTGTTGATTAGCTAAGACTTAAGAACACAATAATTGAAGTTTAATATGCAAAGACGAAAATTAAATATGTATGCATGAATTGATCAATGACAAATACAAAAGATAAACACTTTCAAGGAAATATATGAATGAATATGTTGTTGGGGGTCAATTTCATCTCATCCACTCTCATATATTTTAGGAATTCAACATTCAAATCATCATTGTTAATGCCACTCTCTAATGTACCATTCTAGATGGCTTCTCCCTAATCAAATAGTTCATACAATTCCTAGCATTCCTAATGATTAGTTCATGAGTGCAGGAGCTTAAAGGCAACCAATATAATATTGTCAGTATAATATTGGGAGAAATTCCCCGGATCTAGATTTCCCCGTACGTGTCCGTATCAACAAAACCAATAATCATGCATTAGAATGAGTTAAACAATGCAAGCATTGAGCAAAGAGGAAAAACCCTAACTAATGATGAAAGAAAGCATATGTCTTAATTCAAAGATGTACTCAACAAATCCATATATGAGAGCTTCAAGAGATTACTTTGACTCCCCAACAAACATACAAGGTTTAGTTCACCATATTCATGGTGAACCTAGATGAATTACAATGAAAGTATGAAAGAATAAACCCAATAAAGGTGAAGAGGTAGCCTGAGCATCCAAGATCCTCCTTCAAAGGGGTGAAAGAGAGAGTGTTTGCCTCGTTTCTGCCAAAGATTACTAACTATAGGACGTGCAAGCCCTTATATACTAATATAGAGTTACAAAAGATTACAAAAGTCCAAGCCCAAAAAGTGCCGCTCAGCGGTATTTACCGCTCAGCGGTGATTGCGCGTCTTCTTTCTTCCCCTCAGCGGCCATTTTGCCCCTCAGCGGTTCCAACGTCACCTCTTGAGTGCCGCTCAGCGGTAGTTTGCCGCTGAGCGGTGCCTTCGACTTCTCCTTTTTGCACTCTTTCTTGTCTTTTCTAATGTCCTCTCTCTTATTCTTCACTTCTTTCACCAAATTCACCTCAAAACCTGCACAAGAACACTTAAATCAAGCATAAACCTGTCCAGCTCTCTTATTTCTGAAAATATAAACAAAAGGCATGATTTCAAGCTAGTTTCTAAGTCTAAAGGTTGCTTTTAGTATCAACTTTAAGCATGAAAATAACAGTTTTTCAACTGTTATCACGAAGTCACCGCTCAGCGGCAGTTTACCGCTGAGCGGCACTCAGGAGTTTGCGGGAGGTCCGCTGAGGGGCAAAATGGCCGCTGAGGGGAGAAAATAAGTCACGCACTCACCGCCGAGCGGTATTTTACCGCTGAGCGGTACTCTGGAAGTCACGGGAGATCCGCTGAGGGGCAAAATGGCCGCTGAGGGGAGAAAACAAGTCACGCAATCACCGCTGAGCGGTAGTTTACCGCTGAGCGACACTTTAATGGGCTTGGACTTGACTTTTTGTAATTTACGAATGATACATAAGCTTTAGGGTTTCCTAGGGTTAGGTATCTCTGGCTGGAACGAGGCAAACACTCTCTCTACCACCCCTTTGAAGGAGGATCTTGGATGCTGAGGCTTCCGCTTCACCTTTTTAGGGTTTATTCTTTCATTCTTTCATTGTAATTCATCTAGGTTCACCATGAATATGGTGAACTAACCTCTTTATGTTTGTTGGGGAATCAATGTAGTCTTGTGAAACTCTCATATATGGAATCTGTTTTTACATCTTTTAATTAAGACTTATGCTTTCTTTCATCATTAGTTAGGGTTTTTCCTCTTTGTTTAATGCTTGCATGGTTTAACTCATTCGATGCATGATTATTGGTTTTGTCGATACGGGAACGTACGGGGAAGTCTAGATCCGGGGAATTTCTCCCAATTTTATATTGGTTGTCGTTAAGCTCCTGTACTTATGAACTAATCATTAGGAATGCTAGGAATTGTATGAACTCGTGATTAGGGAGAAGCCTTCTGGAAAGGTACATTAGAGAGTGGCATTAACAATGGTGATTTGATCGTTGAATTCCTAAAATATATGAGAGTGGATAAGATGAAATTGAACCCCAACAACATATCCATACATAAATTTCATTGAAAGTGTTTATCTTTTGCTTTTTGCCATTGATCACAATTCATGCATACATGTTTATTTTCTGTCTTGCATTTTAAACCCCAATTAATTCGTTTGTAAGTCTTAGTTAATTAAGAAATCACATAACTAAACTAGGTCGTGAGTCCTTTGGGAAGAACGATACTTGGTCTTACCAAGTTTTATTACTTGAACGATTCGGTCATACTTGCCGATTGAAAACAAGTTTGTGACATCATAATTTGGTGTTCATAAATTTGTCCATCAAGTTTTTGGCGCCGCTGCCGGGGACTCGTGGTTTAACTGGTTAATTTGTGTGATTATTAATTATCTTTGACTTATTTTTTTTTATTTTATTTTTAAATTTCGAATTTTTATTTTATTTTATTTTTTTTCTGTTTTCTGTCTTTATTTTCTGAATCTTATATTTTCTTTTATATCTTTTTGTGCTAACCAAATCTTCTAGGGTTTTGTGTTCTTGTGTATGCAGGAGGCAATTCGAACTAGGAGCAAGAAAACAACAGAACCGTTGCTTGAAGGATTAGAAGACAGTAGACGGAGGAGAAGAATCAGAACATCTAGAGAACTTTTCCCTCCTCCGGAAACTCTGTTGCAACCATCACCACAAGGTTCTGACAATAGCACAGAAAATATGGAGAATAATCATATCAGAAGAACTCTTGCTGATTACACCAATGTAGCTGGACCTCAACATTTTAACAGCATAGCTAGACCTAGAGTCAATGCAGCCAATATGGAGGTCAAACCAGCATTGATCCAACTGGTGAAGAGTAATCAATTCAATGGGTTATCTCATGAAAGGCCATATGAGCACCTTACTACATTTAATGAAATTTGCAACACAGTGAAAATCAATGGGGTGCCAGACGAAGCAATCAAACTTAGTTTGTTTCCTTTCTCATTGGGAGGCAATGCTAAGCTTTGGTTGAACTCTTTTCCAGAAGGAAGTTTCACAGAGTGGGAAGCAGTGGTAACAAAGTTTTTGAACAAGTACTTTCCACAATCAAAGGTGACAGAAGGCAAGCAAGAGATATCTTCATTTAAGCAGGGCATGGAAGAATCACTGGGGCATGCATGAGATAGATACAAAAGTCTGCTAAGAAAAACACCCACGCATGGCTTTGAAGAACAGGAAGTAGTCTTAACTTTCCTTGGAGGGCTTGGTTCACAAACCAAGATGATGCTTGATGCCTCAGCAGGAGGCAATATTAAATGGAAAACTCCAGAGGAAGCTATAGAAATTATTGACAACATGGCTACTAGTGATAATGAGCTCAACAGCGAAAGAGGAGTTCCTATGCAACAAAAAGGGGTTCTCCAATTACAGACACATGATGCCTTGCTAGCTCAAAATAAAATTCTAACTCAACAGCTGGAGACTCTGACTAAAACTCTTGCACAATTACCTAAAGAGTTGAAAACTGCTGCACAGGTGCAAACTCAGTTGTGCGAATTATGTGGAGGTGATCATATCAATGGTCAATGTGCTTTTCCAGTGGAGGCCTTGGAGGATGTTAATTTCATGGCTAATCAATTTCCATACCGTCAAGGGAATTACAATCAAGGGTGTAAACCACATCCAAGCATTGGTCAAGGACAAACTGGGCAAGCAAATCAATATAATAAGCAGTAGCAACCAACCTTTTGGCAACAGTTATCTATGCTTAATGAAAAATCAACAAGGTTGGAAGAAACTCTTCAGCAATTCATACAGAAAATCGAATCTTCTCAAAAGAGCACTGAAGCTGCTATAAAGAATTTGGAGATTCAAATGGGTCAGATTACCAAGCAATTGGAAGAAAGGCCAAATAGAAATTTTGGGGCTAATACTGAGGTTAACCCTAGAGAAGAGTGCAAAGTGGTAAAGAGTGTGAATGAAGAGATAATTGAGTTAGAAGAAGGAGAAACAGAAGAAAGAAGAGAAATAGAGAGCAAAAACAATTTTCCTTTTCCAATAAATCAAGAGAAACAAATGGATTTCACAGAATTATTCAGAATGGTGGATAATAAAGCACCTTGGGAACAGATTTTACAGAAAATTGCAGTTTACACAAAATCTGATGAAGAAATTTTTACAAAGAAGAGACGTAGAGATGATGAGGCAAAAGAGTGTATAACTGTTAAGAAAGAGTCATTCCCTCCTAAAGCGTCAGATCCAGGTAGTTTTTCTATCCCTTGTACTATAGGGAAGAAAAAGGTAAAGAAAGCTCTCCTTGATTTAGGTTCAAGTGTTAATTTGATACCTTATTCTTTACTGGAGCAAATCGGCAATGTTAAAATGAAACATGCAAAGATTAAAATAGTAATGGCCGATGGATCTTCAAAGGAGCCATGTGGGATTGTAGAGGACATTATAGTTTGTGTTGGCAAACTTCAGTTCTTGGCAGACTTTGTGGTGATGAAGATGGAGACTGAGAAGATACCTATCATACTTGGAAGACCGTTTATGAAAACGGCCAGGGCTATCATAGATGTAAATGAAGGTATAGTGGTGCTCCAGGATAGAGAGGAGAGAGTGGTGGTAGATGTTTTCAAAGATGAGATGCAAGCAAAGGAGGAAGAAGCTAGTTATAAAGCTGCATTTCGAGATGCACCCATGACTAGCCGTAAAGATGAAAATCTTGAGGTTTCAGGTAACCATTGTTTGTTGTTTCAGGTACCCAAGGTAGAAGAGATTGGAAGAGGAGAAGAAATTCCTAGAGACTGGAAGAAAAGAAGACTCCAACTTGGCACACCTGTTAGAATCAAGAACAAGTTGTGGGTTGTGAAGGGCTTTAAAGAGAAGGAGATGATAGAGATAGAGTCTCCATGTTCTAGAAGAACCAAAACAGTTCAAAGGAAACAGCTGAGGAGTTGGTGGAATAACAACATCAATTACAAAGAAGATGGAACTTGAACTTTATTGGGTCAAGCTAATGACATTAAAAGAGCGCTTGCTGGGAGGCAACCCAGTGAATTTAAAAACTTTTGATTTGGTTTTGTAATTTGTAATTTTTGAACATTATTTCTGTATTTATTTTGTTGGATATAGCATCTACTGAAGGATGCTAGGTGGTTAAGTATCTACTGAAGGATACAATGGCTGTAACACCTACTGATGGGTGTTGGTGGATTTTGGGTCAGGCTCGTGACGTTAAACAAGCGCTACCTGGGAGGCAACCCAGTTGATTGAATATTTCTGTTTGTTTGTTTTAGTTAGGGTTTGCATAAGCATGTTGAACATTGAATTGCAGGGAGCCAGTGAGGGGCATGTCTAGGAGGCACGTAGGTTAAGAAAAGAAGGAGAAGAGCACTTCACGAAAGTGCCGTTGAGCGGTACTTTACCGCTGAGCGGTACTCTCGCAGAATAGGGTTTTAGTTCCCCTTAGCGGGACCCGAGCCCATTAGGGTATTTTTAAACCCTAAGCTGCGCATTCTCTCACACTTTCAGACTTTTCTTTGCACAAACACTCCCACATACCTTCTCCAAGGTTTTTCACATCTTTTCACTCTTCCCTCTTAAGAAAATTTCTCTTCCACTCACTTTTTCACTAGTGTGCCATCAAAGTTTGGGGTTGGGAGAGAGCATTCTAGCTTGGAAGCATTCTCATTGCATCTAGTATCTCCACCCAAGTAAGTAAAATGCATTTTGTTCATTCTAGGGTTTCTGATTTTGGATATGATTGTCAAAGCATGAAGACTTAGGGGTTTTGATTTCTTTGCATGATTTGATGATATATTTGATGTTTGAACCGATTAAACTGCATGATTATGAACTGGAAAACTGAAAATTGCATTTGGTGGAGTTAGGAAAGCTTTAAAACAGGTTTTTCAAAAATCTGCAGAGTTACCGCTGAGGGGTAAATTGCCGCTGAGCGGCACTCTGCCAGATTTGATTTTTCTGGTTTTGTGTGATTTGGAATGTGGTACTGGTGGCGCTGAGGGGAAATTCTGGCCCTCAGCGGTGGTTTAGCTTCAAAAGGAGTTGTGTTCTGTGTTTTACTAATGATTAACATCATGTTTTGTGGTTTGGTTTTGTGTTTTGAATGTAGGAATGGCATCCTCATCAGGAAAAAGATTGAAAACCATGGCAAACAAGAGAAAGGAAAAGGAACCAGAGCAACCCCATTCTAGCAGGTTCCTCTCTAGGAAACATGAGAAGCACTTTAAAGTGGTTCAGGACAGGAGACTGCTGATGGAGAGAAAGGTTGGAATGATACCTAACCTTGCTCCTCAATTTGGAGAGCAAGTGTTAGGGAATGATTGGGGAAAGCTAGCCACTTATCCTGCACCTGCCAATATAGCTGTGGTTAAGGAATTTTACACCAATGCAAAGAAGATTGGTGATTATCCAGCTGAGAATTATTTGGGCTATGTTAGAGGCCATGCTATCAGGTATGATCCTGATTCAATTAATAACTTTCTGGACACTGTATGGGCTGGTGAGCAGTGCCAGTTTGCTCTTTGCATGGAGGAAGGTGCTGATTATGAGGATGTGGAGAGAGTACTGTGTATACCTGGAGGACACTTCCAAAGGAATAGATCTGGCTCAGTGGTTAACATTAGGAGGACGGATTTGACTCCTCTTGCAAAGTATTGGATGGCGTTTTCTCATGCCAACATTCAGCCATGTTCACATGTGTCAGATATTACTCTCAGCAGGGCATTTTTCATTTATTGTGCTATCAGAAATTTGAATGTTAATATTGGGCAGGTGATAGCTGATGAGATTAGTGTGTGCGCCAATACTTCAAACAACAAAGCACCACTAGGACATCCTTCTTTGATCACGCACCTTTGCAAGATAGCTGGGGTGGACACTTCTGCTCCACCTTTTGAGAGGCCAAGAAAAGCTATTGATGAGGCCTACTATAGGCAGTACTGTGGAGGTGATGATGCAGCTCAGCCAGTTCCACCACGCCGTGCTCGTAGAGAGAGAGGGCCAGCACAGAGCCAGACATCTGCTGAGACACATGAAGCAGAGCCATTCCAGATGAGGGACATGTATATGTCTCTTATAGGGGCTCAGTTGCAGTCCATTCACAGAGGGCAGGTGGCCACTGCTGAGATGATTGTGGGGATGTATGATACACCTCCAGCCCACAGGTGGACTATGGATGAATTCCATAATGTGGTAGCTTGGCCAGAGGAGCCAGTGCATGGAGGAGGAGCTGGAGCAGCTGAAGCTTCAGCTAGAGAGATGGAAGAAGATGAAGCTGATGATGATGATGCATTTGAAGATGATGAAGATGAAGAGGAAGATACAGAGGACAGCTCAGACTGATGAGGAGCTGAGATAACATTTACTGATAAATGCTATCATATGATTATGCTTTTGTGGTTTAAGTTTTCTGAACTTATTTGTTTTTGTTTTTAGATTAGGGTTTGATGTACTCTATTTGAAACCTGATTTCTTGTGATGGTTTGCTATTAACTGTGATTGTGTGATAAGTAATACTGAATGATGCTTATGATTAACTGATGTTGAGATGATGTGCACATTAAAATGCTTATACAGGTGATTCACAAGTTTTGTGAACAAATGCATGATATCATGATTGTGATTGTGAAATTAAGCAGGATGTGTATGTTAAATGTGAATGAGCTTATGTGTGAGATTTTGAGCTTCAGAGTTGTTATTGTTGAATGCTATTACTTTGAAAGCATGAATGGTTTTGCCCAGGTTTTCTATGATTGAATCAATTGCTTGTTTTGCATCATGTGATCAAGGCCATTTGTTGAAAACCTTTTTATTGGCCAAATTCATAAAATCAGCCCACTAAAAGAGAACACTGTGTGTTCTATCTTTTGAACCCTTAGCCTTGAATATACACTGAAAACCCTTAGTTGAAAATCTTTACCTTGAGTTAAGTAGAAGATCTTGTGTGGTATTGTTAAATATTCAAGTTTGGGGTTGTTGGGAAAAACATGAAAAGCATTGAGCTAAGAGTTAAAAAAAAAAAAAAAAAAAAGTAAGAATATGCAAAGAAAAAGAAAAGAAAAGAAAAAGAAGCAAAGCTCAATGCAAAGGCAAAAGAAAGTTGGGAATGAATAAGATGATTGTGTTGTTATGATTCTATTAACTCAAGGATTTTGTGATCCAGAAAAACCAATTTTCTTGTTAGCCCAGCCACATTATAAGCCATAGAAAAGTCCTTGTGATGATGCATGCTTGTGAATGTTTTTGATTGTGGTAAAATGAAAGGCAAAGTTAATTCATGTAACATTGTGATAGTAGAGTGAATGAGTGATCATCTCTTATACACTTGAGTGTAAGTGAAACACTTGACTGAGTGAATAAATATCACATGAACACATGAACATCCATGTTTAATTGATTGATCATTCATGAAAATAGCATTTGTTGGAATTTAAATGACTTTGTGAATACTAAAGCATGTGCACATCTTGATCGAACTCTTGGTCATAAGTTTGAGTGAAGTTTTTGTTTATCTTGAAAAGAAGATTTTTGAATGAAGTGAATCATCATATGAATTGGTTTAAAGATAGAGTTACATCTTATTTGCTTGAGGACAAGCAAAGTTTTAAGTTTGGGGTTGTGATAACAGTTGAAAAACTGTTATTTTCATGATTAAAATTGACACTAAAAGCAACCTTTACACTTAGAAACTAGCTTGAAATCATGCTTTTCTGTATATTTTTGGAAATAAGAGAGCTGGACAAGTTTATGCTTGATTTCAGTGTTTTTGTGCAGGTTTGAAGGTGAATTTGGTAAAAGAAGTGAAGAAGGAGAGAGATGAAATCAGAAAAGACAATAAAAAGTGCAAAAGGAGAAGCCGAAGTCACCGCTCAGCGGCAGTTTACCGCTGAGCGGCACTCAGGAGTTTGCGGGAGGTCCGCTGAGGGGCAAAATGGCCGCTGAGGGGAGAAAATAAGTCACGCACTCACCGCTGAGCGGTATTTTACCGCTGAGCGGTACTCTGGAAGTCACGGGAGATCCGCTGAGGGGCAAAATGGCCGCTGAGGGGAGAAAACAAGTCACGCAATCACCGCTGAGCGGTAGTGATACACGGGGCCCAAGGCCAATTAGTTTAGTATAGTATTTCTTTTACTTTTATTAAAAACATGTGTAAAAGGTGTTAGGCATGTGCTAGATAGGAGGGACTTTTAGTCCTATATATATAGACATGCCACCACCTCTTGGAAGGTACTTTTGAGCATAATGAATTGTTATTCTGTTGAGAACACTCCAGATCAATTCTACCTTGAAAGTCAAAGCTAGAGAATCCCAAAGGATCTCCTCTAGCCACATTCCATTCACACATCCATTCTCTCATTTTCCATTATCAGATTCTCTCTCCTCCGTAGCATCTATCTCACGCCACTCTCATCAATTGAAAGCTTCCTCGGGGCTTGCTTCATATCTAATGCCACGCGTGCCTTATTCCCTCACGAGATTTCATCAGCGAAGCCTCCGAATCCTTTTCCTCATGAGATTCGTCACCTCCGAATCTCAAACTTCTCACGTCTGATAGATCCCTCCGAACCACATCTTCATCTCTGCTTCACGACCATTCTCCACCGATTAGATCCTTTCTCACCGCCTAAAACACTTCTCCACCGTTCCAAATCCGCTTCCGCACCAAACCCTAGGTTTTCCACCGAACAAACCTCCAATCCTAGTTCTTCCGCTGCCTCATCTGTTTCTCCTTGGCAGAATCTGAGGATTCCCGGTCAAATCTGCTTCTTCCGTTGTTTTCCGGTTCTTCAGCTCGATCAAGTCCAGATTTCACGACGTCTCCGGATTCAGCTCAAGCCGTCAGCTATCAAGTGGTATTCAGAGCCTAGGTTAGGCGCGTCCGCTTGAGCTAAGTATCTCGTTTCTCTCTGATCTGAGTTACTCTTCGTCGATTCTCAAAATTTCTGTCTCGATCTGTTCTCTGTTCTTGAGATTCAATTTGTGCGTTTGCTTGTTTTCAAGTTTTTTGGTGTTGTTGATTATCATTCGTGCAATGTCTTGAGTATTTTTACTTCGTCTTATTCATTCGTGTTGAATCTCTTCAATATTCGTGTTGTTCATTATGATTCCTTCTCTGTCTTGTGTTGATTCATGTATCATGTGGTTTTGGTCTTGATCTGTTCATTAGGTTTCTGCTTGAGTCATTTCTTGTATGCTAACCTTGTTTTGGGTTGTGTCTTTCATCATCTTAATCGGTCCAAATTTTGTTTGAGTCATTTTATTTGAGCATCAATTCTGTTTTGTCATAGTTGTCATGTTAGTTGATTTTTCTTGTTCATAACTTCAAGTTGTAATTCTTAATTGAGTTGTGTTTGTGGTGATCTGATTGTATGTTCAATGTGCATACCGTATGAGCTATGACATTCAATACTGAGAGCTCGGATGCATGAAATGAGCAGCAGATCTGATTTGAATTTTCTGTTGTGAAATTTTGGTTTTAATAAGCTGTTGAGTCTGAACATTGAAGCTATTCTGCACTTTTAAAATTGAGCTGGAATGCTGAGATGATTAGTAACAAAGTGCCAACCAGAAAAGCCGTGATATGCTCAGCATTAGCTTGGTTGTTAGTGTGAAAATCACAGCAGAGATTACTTGCAAGCAGTAGGCCGAACTGCATTGTCTTGTTTGAGTCTAATTTTTGTTTTAAAATCTGTTCTGGCATATAGATCTTGCTGGAAATCTTACATTAACTTCCTCGTGTCATGTTCAAGATTCCCATTGCTGTTTTAAAGTCATCAATAATTTGTCCATTGACTCAATGAAACTTAAAACTGGTGGTGTGGTTGACCTGTTTGATTGCATAATTGGCTATTGCAAGTTCAATTTTCGAATTACTATGTTCTGCATCCAATTTCAATGCAAAACAAGTTGGTTTTGAAGTTTTAAACATGTTGAGATAGTTAATTCGAGTTATATCAGCCTTGTGCGTTTTTCACCTTTGAAACCACCATTTTAAGTCAAATTTTTTATAAAGCAAGTATAGTGCAGTACTGAAATTTTGATTTGTGAGTTTATGATTCAGTTGGATTGTAGTAAGAGCTAGGGTCTGTTGAATGAAATCAAAACAGGTGAAAAAGAATATCTATACAAGTTTAAAAAGCATTCAGACCTTGTACAATCCAAATAAGTGAAGCTCCAAAATCAGAAACTGAAAACATTATCAATTATGAACTAATTTTGTTGGGGCATTGTATCAAACGCATTTGTAAAATTCAGTACTGGAGTCACTTAATTGTTTCTGCTCTAACTTGCTTGTTTGTTCTTCTTGCTTTTAAAATCTGTTCTAGTGCCAATCATAGGTTCAGTTTGAGTGCTCACTTTGATCAAAAGCTTTGTTTCTTGTTTGTCTTTGTTGGTTATCTAGTTTTGTCTGCAATGCATGTGCAATCTATTCTGCCATCTTTAATTGATGCTTTTCATTGCTTATTTCATCTGGTCTAGAGTTTCCTTGAGAAGAGTTTAATCTGCTGTCATTTCCATTACCTTATGAGTTGTTTTGACCTTCACTTTACCTTGTTTAGCCTAGCCATTTTCCTGATTGAGAAATCTGATTCCATCCTGGTTTTTGGGATTTGAAAGAAGGTAAGTGTGAATGGTAGCATATTAGGTGGTGGTGATCCACAGGATTCTCTGGCCTAAACTGAAAATTCTCTTTTCAACCTTTCATTTGAGTCTTTTAAATTTTTAAAGAGAAACCTCAGTGCTGTGAGCTTAGTAAGGCTAATTTAGCCTAAAATTCCTTGGCATTTGCAAGAGAGTTCAATTTCATTTAACCAATTGTTGATTGTTCATTGTGCAGGAAACGAAAATGAGATGATCATAGTGGAGAGTTGTGTCTGTTTAAGAAGTTATTGAAATCAATTTAGTTCATAAACTGTTTGATGAAGTCAGTGAGATATTAAATGCTTGAATGTGATTGCTGATTTGCTAGTGATGCTAATTGTGCTTGTGAATGTTTAAACTGTCATTGCACTCACTTTATTGTCAAACATTGCCTGCTGAATTAATTGATATACTCACTGTTTTGAAAGTGAATTGTTGATTTTATGGTTTAATTGGGCATGTTGAATGTTGATTCTGATTTGATAAAGACCTATGGGAACTTGGTAGATGTATAGGATTTGCAAATAATGTGCTGAGTGTTTTATGAGCATTTCTGGTGCAACAACACTGTTTTAAAAACTGCCAATTTCTGATTTGCCTCACATTACTCTTTGTTCATTTATTTGATTAGCATGGTCCACTGATCTTTAGAACATTGTTCGTGACTAGTTTGGTTAAGTGTTTATGTCCACTGTAATTCATTAATTTTTTCTGAAAAGGCTGCTCTTGTCATAATCAATTGTGCATCAAACTGTTTTAATTGCCAATGCATCCTCCAGTTTTAAAAAGTGATTAAAGCACATAACTTTCAGTTCTGACTTGGTGATTGAATTAATTAGGTGGTTAGTTTCTGCATTGAATTACATCCAATCTGAATTTAAGTCACTGTTCATTTGCTCTTGCTGGATTCTGTTGCTGGATTTTATTGGATTTATGTGTGCAGAGCTGATGTGAATGAATCCTTACGTGATCAGAATATCACTGAGGAAACCAGAGGCAGAAACCCTTCTTGTGGGAGGGTTGAACTGAAGGGAGTTATTTACTTTAATTGCTTCTGATTGTTTACATTGTTTTGGTTTAAAATTGTTCATTATGGATTGCATGAACTGCTGATTTAGTGTGAATTTTCTGTGTAGTTTGGGAAAAGCAATATTGAGTGTACTGTGGCAGATTGTACATTGTGAGCTGTTTCAATGAAGACAGTTGCAACCATCTGAACTAAAGGGAGTTTCTTTTATCTCAAACTGTTTTTGATATGCTTAAATTGTTTAGTATGGCCTGCAATCGTTAGGATTAAAATTGTTTAATTGTTGATTGGGTTGGAATTCAGTTTGTGCAGGAGGTTAATTGAACAGCAGCATAATCTTAGTGGAAAGTTTGGAAAGCTTGTGCAGCTAAAAGAAAAGGAGTGGACAAGATAGTTTCTTGAATTAGGCCGAGAATTGAAAGGAATATTTGGCCTCTGGAAGATTTCGTACAAGATGAAGAAGTGGCAGTAGGAACCTTTCTCTGCATCAAGTGTACAAACCGAGAAAGGGAAGGCTCATTTAAGTGTAACTTCCCTCTTCCAATATGTTCGATAACAGCTCTCTGATCCAGCTTTGTATATTTGTGATTGCAGAGTTGAAACCAAGAGCTAGGAGACTCCAACGTTGTCCAGAAGCAAGAAAAGAACTGGTGAATCAGATCCATAGAGTGGAATTCCGAAGCCAGAAAAGGGGGTCAAAGCTGCCGAAACAGTAACATCAATGTACGAATTTTAGCACAAGGACTTGACATCAAAAGTGAACTGTAGCTGAACCAGTACCAGACCGTGACAGCTGTTTGCATCTTCTGTAATTGTTTTCTTCATGTCTATGTGTAATAGGTTTTTTGTGTTAGTTTTCTTAAATTCATTGTAAAAGGCCATTCAAAGTCCAAGTGTCTTGGAAGAGTCCTTGGTACTCTTTCAACTCTTGGCAAAACTTTTCTTGTTGGTGTTTAATTTTTTTAGTGTCTTACGTTTAGGGTGACTTAGGCTAAAAGGGATTAAACTCTAAGCCTTGTCACATTAGAGTCCGCAAAGTCTCGTCTTTTACTGTTTAATTGTTGTGATTGTTTGTGAGTTGTGTTCTTTGATTTTAAAAGTGATTTTTGTTTAAAAGATAACTAGTAGTAACCTAAGACATTTCTGGCAAGGCAAGACTTGGTACTTAAGCAGTCTTCATGACTCACCTCTCTTACCTGGGACTTGTCTAAGTGTGAATCTTGTATATCTTTTACACTAGAAAAACTTTTAGAAACAAAGATGTTTTGTTATTCATACAAGTCTTCTAGGAATTTTAATTTTGATAAGCAACTTAGTTACAAAGGAATCAAAAGAGAACATGATAAAGCTAGAAGGAAGTCTTGTTCATCTTATGAATTTGATAGGATTGAAGATGATTTGTATAAAAAAGCTAGTGAAAATATTCCATTCTTTGGTAATGATATTGGTGCATTAACATACCTAGCTTGGGAAAAGGAAATTAATGACATGCATTCATTCATGGTGAGAAAAAGTAAATATGAATCCTTCTATTCTAAAGATGATGAATCTTATATTCTTAATCTTTACACTTCTAGTTTTAAAAAGCATGCAAGAGAGTGGTGGGATGATAGGCAATATCATGTTAAGATAGGTAGAAAATATCCCATTTATGATTGGAATGAATTGAAAGCTTGTATGAGAAGAAAGTTTGTGCCTCGAGAAATTGAAAGAAACTTAGAACTTATGAGAGAGCTTATTAGAGAAGGTGAGTCATTCATTCAAAATTTAAGTGGGTTCTCTCGTAGGGAAAGTGAGTTTCTAGAAAAACTTAAGAGGCTATGGGAAGAGACAAGTAAATATAGAATTGAGAGATTAAAAAGAGAAAAAGAAAGAAGAGAAGAGGCAGAACGAAATAGAAGAGAAGAGGAAGAAAAAGAGAGAAGAGAGAGAAGAGAAGAAGAAAGAGAAAGAAGAGAAAGAAGCGAAGAAGAGAAAAGAAGAGAGAAAGAGAGAAAAGAAGCACAAAGAAGAGAAAAGGAAGAAGTTGAAAGAATAGAAATGGAAGAAAAGAAAAAGCAACTAAGGGTCACATCTCCTCCTATCCTAGAAGCTAGACTCTTAAGGGGAGGTTTTCTATCCTATCACTTTTCTCCATTTATATTTGAAATTTCAAAATTTCACTTTTCTTTCAAAGAATTGACCACTCCATCTTTAAAAATGTTATCACTTTCAACACATGCAAAGTTCCAACGTGGGTTATGGTTACCTTTATGGTTACCAATAACTCAAGATACAAATAAAATTTCAAATGAAGAAAGGTTTCTTTGTTATAATAAAATTAAAAATTTCAAAATTTGGAACCCTTCTTCTACACATATTATTTTATATATTTTATTGGGTCAAAGAAAACTCATTAGAGATATGTTTGATGCTTATTGCAGATGGATATTTGACCCAGGAGGAACCCTTATGAAGCTAACAAAAATAAGTCTTCAAAAGCACCATCAGATTTGAGGACAAATCCTTTCCAAGGGGGAGGGGATGATACACGGGGCCCAAGGCCAATTAGTTTAGTATAGTATTTCTTTTACTTTTATTAAAAACATGTGTAAAAGGTGTTAGGCATGTGCTAGATAGGAGGGACTTTTAGTCCTATATATATAGACATGCCACCACCTCTTGGAAGGTACTTTTGAGCATAATGAATTGTTATTCTGTTGAGAACACTCCAGATCAATTCTACCTTGAAAGTCAAAGCTAGAGAATCCCAAAGGATCTCCTCTAGCCACATTCCATTCACACATCCATTCTCTCATTTTCCATTATCAGATTCTCTCTCCTCCGTAGCATCTATCTCACGCCACTCTCATCAATTGAAAGCTTCCTCGGGGCTTGCTTCATATCTAATGCCACGCGTGCCTTATTCCCTCACGAGATTTCATCAGCGAAGCCTCCGAATCCTTTTCCTCATGAGATTCGTCACCTCCGAATCTCAAACTTCTCACGTCTGATAGATCCCTCCGAACCACATCTTCATCTCTGCTTCACGACCATTCTCCACCGATTAGATCCTTTCTCACCGCCTAAAACACTTCTCCACCGTTCCAAATCCGCTTCCGCACCAAACCCTAGGTTTTCCACCGAACAAACCTCCAATCCTAGTTCTTCCGCTGCCTCATCTGTTTCTCCTTGGCAGAATCTGAGGATTCCCGGTCAAATCTGCTTCTTCCGTTGTTTTCCGGTTCTTCAGCTCGATCAAGTCCAGATTTCACGACGTCTCCGGATTCAGCTCAAGCCGTCAGCTATCAGGTAGTTTACCGTTGAGCGACACTTTAATGGGCTTGGACTTGACTTTTTGTAATTTACGAATGATACATAAGCTTTAGGGTTTCCTAGGGTTAGGTATCTCTGGCTGGAACGAGGCAAACACTCTCTCTACCACCCCTTTGAAGGAGGATCTTGGATGCTGAGGCTTCCGCTTCACCTTTTTAGGGTTTATTCTTTCATTCTTTCATTGTAATTCATCTAGGTTCACCATGAATATGGTGAACTAACCTCTTTATGTTTGTTGGGGAATCAATGTAGTCTTGTGAAACTCTCATATATGGAATCTGTTTTTACATCTTTTAATTAAGACTTATGCTTTCTTTCATCATTAGTTAGGGTTTTTCCTCTTTGTTTAATGCTTGCATGGTTTAACTCATTCGATGCATGATTATTGGTTTTGTCGATACGGGAACGTACGGGGAAGTCTAGATCCGGGGAATTTCTCCCAATTTTATATTGGTTGTCGTTAAGCTCCTGTACTTATGAACTAATCATTAGGAATGCTAGGAATTGTATGAACTCGTGATTAGGGAGAAGCCTTCTGGAAAGGTACATTAGAGAGTGGCATTAACAATGGTGATTTGATCGTTGAATTCCTAAAATATATGAGAGTGGATAAGATGAAATTGAACCCCAACAACATATCCATACATAAATTTCATTGAAAGTGTTTATCTTTTGCTTTTTGCCATTGATCACAATTCATGCATACATGTTTATTTTCTGTCTTGCATTTTAAACCCCAATTAATTCGTTTGTAAGTCTTAGTTAATTAAGAAATCACATAACTAAACTAGGCCGTGAGTCCTTTGGGAAGAACGATACTTGGTCTTACCAAGTTTTATTACTTGAACGATTCGGTCATACTTGCCGATTGAAAACAAGTTTGTGACATCATAATTTGGTGTTCATAAATTTGTCCATCAATTATCTATACAGATCATGCAGCTATCAAATATTTGTTGACAAAGCCAGATTCTAAGCCACGACTGATTAGATGGGTACTACTCTTGCAAGAATTTGATGTGGAAATCCGTGATAAGAAAGGAAGTGAGAACTTGATTGTTGATCATTTGTCACGGTTAGTCAACAAGGAGGTCACTAGCAAGGAATCAGAGATCTGGGAATCTTTTTCAGATGAAGCACTCATGTATATTCAGCAGAGGCCATGGTTTGCTGATATGGCTAATTTCAAAGCTGCAAGGGTTATGCCAGAAGATTTAACTTGGCAACAAAGAAAGAAATTTTTGCATGATGCCAAGCAGTTTGTCTGTGATGATCCTTATTTGTTCAAGATTGGAGCAGATAATCTTCCGAGGAGATGTGTGACAAATGAAGAAGCAGAAGGAATTCTCTAGCATTGTCATGATTCACCTTATGGAGGACATTTTAATGGAGAAAGAACAGCAGCAAAAGTTCTTCAATCAGGGTTTTATTGGCCAACTTTATTTAAAGATGCTCATAATCATGCTAGAAATTGTGATAAGTGTCAAAGAGCAGGGACGATAACTAAACGTCATGAGATGCCATTACAAGGCATTTTAGAGGTTGAGGTTTTTGATTGTTGGGGTATTGACTTTGTGGGACCTTTTCCTCCATCTTTCAACAATGAATATATTTTGGTAGCAGTGGATTATGTGAGTAAATGGGTGGAAGCATTAGCTTGTCCTAAAAATGATGCTAGCACAGTAATTAAATTTTTGAAGAAGCAGATATTTTCACGTTTTGGCACTCCAAGAGTGTTGATTAGTGATGGAGGATCTCATTTTTGAAATTATCAGCTAGATAAAGTACTCAAACATTATGGAGTGAAACATAGGGTAGCTGCACTTTATCATCCACAAACCAATGGACAAGCTGAGGTATCTAACAGAGAAATAAAAAGGATCCTGGAAAAAACAGTGACTTCATCAAGAAAGGATTGGTCACTAAAGTTGGATGATGCTCTTTGGGCTTATAGGACGGCAATGAAGACTTCTATGGGACTATCACCATTTCAATTAGTCTATGGGAAAGCATGCCATTTGCCAGTAGAGTTGGAGCATAAAGCGTTGTGGGCTTTGAAATTCTTGAATTTTGATCCTTATGAAACTCAAGGTACACGCAGAAGGCAGATCCTGGAGCTTGAAGAAATGCGATTACATGCATATGATTCATCCAAGGCTTATAAAGATAAGATCAAATTCTATCATGACAGGAAGTTGGTAAATAAAGTTTTTAATCCAGGACAACAGGTACTATTATTCAATTCAAGATTGAAGATATTCCCTGGGAAATTGAAGACAAAATGGTCAGGACCATTTGTAGTAAAAGGAGTGCATCCACATGGAGCAATTGAAATATTTAATCCAGCTGCTGATGATCCACAGAAAAGCTGGGTGGTGAATGGTCAACGCCTCAAGCCTTACTTAGGAGGAGAAGTGCAACATTTGTCCACAATGATGCAGTTGGTTGATCCTTGAAAGTTCGGGTCAGGCTCGTGACGTTAAACAAGCGCTTACTAGGAGGCAACCCAGTGTTCTGAACTTAATTACTGTTTTTTTAGAATAGGGTTTGATGTACTCAATTGGAAACTTTGTCTGGTATAATGGTTTGCTTATGATTGTGATTGTTTGATAAGTGATGCTTGATGATACTTTGATATGGATTGATGTTGAGATGTACATTATATGCTTATACAGGTGATTCACAAGCTTTGTGAACAAATGCATGATATTATGATTGTGATTGTGATATTAAGCAGGATGTTTATGTCAAATATGAATGAGCTTATATGTGAGGTTTTGAGCTCCAGAGTTGTTATTGTTGAATACTATTACTGTGAAAGCATGAATGACTTTGCCCAGGTTTTCTATGATTGAATTACTTGCTTGTTTGCATCATATGATCAAGGCCATTTGTTGGTAACCCTTATATTAGCCAATTTCATGATTAGCCACTAAAAGAGAACACTATGTGTTCTATCCTTTGAACCTTAGCCTTGAACATGATTTGGAAACTCTTGTTGAAAAGCTTTACCTTGAGTTAAGTAGAAAATATTTTGTGATATTGATAAATGTTCAAGTTTGGGGTTGTTGTAAAATAGAAAGAGAAATTGAAAGCATTGAGCTAAGTGCTAAGAAATAAGAATTTGAAAAGAAAAAGAAAAGAAAAGAAAAAGCAAAGCTCAATGCAAAGGAAAGTTGGGAAAAGTAAGAATGATTGTGTTGATATGATTCTCTTAACTCAAGGGTTTTGTGATCCATAAAAACCAATTTTCTTGTTAGCCCAGCCACATTATAAGCCATTGAAAAAGTCCTTGTGATGATGCATGCTTGTGAATTTATTTGATTGTGGTTAAATGAAAGGCAAAGACAATTCATGTGACATTGTGATAGTAGAGTGAATGAGTGATTACCTCTTATACACTTGTGTTTGAGTGAAACACTTTACCTAGTGAGGAAATATTCATTGAGCACATGAACATCCATGTTTAGTTGATTGATCATTCATGAAAAATAACATTTGTTGGATATTAAGTAACTTTGTGAACACTAAGGCATGTGCACGTCTTAATTGAAATCTTTGTCATGAGTTTGATTGAAGTCTTTACTTATCTTGAAAACAAGATTTTTGAATGAGTGAACCATAATAAGGATTGGTAGAAGATTGAGTTACATCTTGTTTGCTTGAGGACAAGCAAAGTTCTAAGTTTGGGGTTGTGATAACAGTTGAAAAACTGTTATTTTCATGCTTAAAATTGATACTAAAAGCAACCTTTAACACTTAGAAACTAGCTTGAAATCATGCTTTTGGTCATATTTTTAGAAATAAGAGAGCTGGACAGGTTTATGCTTGATTTCAGTGTTTTTATGCAGGTTTTAAGGTGAATTTGGTGAAAGAAGTGAAGAAGGATAGAGATGGAATCAGAAAAGACATCAAAAAGTGCAAAAGGAGAAGCCGCAACTACCGCTCAGCGGCAGTTTACCGCTGAAAGGCACTCAGGCAATCACGTTAGCTCCGCTGAGGGGTGAAAAGGTCGCTGAGGGGAGAAAACAACTCACGCACTTACCGCTGAGCGGCACTATTTTTGGGCTTGGGCCTAATTTTCTGTAATTTTAGAATAGTATATAAGCTTTAGGACGTCCTAGGATTTGTATCTGTGGCAGAGACGAAGCAAACACTCTCTTTTCCACCCCTTGAAGGAAGATCTTGGATGCTCAGGCTACCTCCTCCTCTTTCTAGGGTTCTATCTTTCATTCTTTCATTATTGTTCATCTAGTTTCACCATGAATATGGTGAACTAAACCTTGTATTGTTGTTGGGGAATCAATGTAGTCTTGTGAAACTCTCATATATGGAATTTGATTTAATGTCTTATATTAAGATATATGCTTTCTTTCATCTTTAGCTAGGGTTTTTCCTCTTTGCTTAATGCTTGCTTTGTTTAACTCATTCATTGCCATGATTATTGATTTTGTCGATAGGGGAACGTACGGGGAAGTCTAGATCCGGGGAATTTCTCCCAATAGCATATTGGTTGCCTTTAAGCTCCTGCACTTTAAGAACTAATTACTAGGAATGCTAGGAATTGTATGAACTCGTAATTAAGGATAGGCCTTCTTGCAAGGTGATTTAGAGAGTGGCATTAGCATTGATGATAAGAATGATGAATTCCGAAAAACGGTGCCAGAAACTTGTTTAACCCTCGGCAAGTATGACCGAATCGTATCAAGTAATAAAACTTGGTACGACCAAGTATCGTTCTCCCAAAGGAGTCACGGCCTAGTTAGTTATATGATTTGTTGATTATTTAAGACTTATGAACAATTGATTGTAGGTTTAAATGCAAAAGGCAGTAATTAAACATGTATGCATGAATTTGATCAATGGAAAAGAGGAATACAAACACTTTAATGAATTATATGGATGAGTATGTTGTTGGGGTTATCAACTTCATCTTATCCACTCTCATATACTTTTAGGAATTCATCATTCTTTTCATCAATTGCTAATGCCACTCTCTAAATCACCTTGCAAGAAGGCCTATCCTTAATTACAAGTTCATACAATTCCTAGCATCCCTAATAATTAATTCTGAAGTGCAGAAGCTTAACGGCAACCAACCCTATTATTCCTATGTCTAGGTAATATGCTATTGGGAGAAATTCCCCGCATCTAGATTTCCCCGTACGTTCCCATATCGACAAAATCAATAATCATGGCATTGAATGAGTTAAACAATGCAAGCTTTAAGCAAAGAGGAAAAACCCTAACTAATGATGAAAGAAAGCATATATCTTAAAGTAAGATGTTAAAACACAAATTCCATATGTGAGAGTTTCACAAGACTATATTGATTCCCCAACAACCATACAAGGTTTAGTTCACCATATTCATGGTGAAACTACATGAACAATAATGAGAGAATGAAAAATAGAACCCTAGAAGGATGAGTAGGTAGCCTCAACATCCAAGATCTTCCTCCAAGGGGTGGAAAAGAGAGTGTTTGCTTCGTCTCCAGCCAAAGATACAAACCCTAGGAAGACCTAAAGCTTATATACTATTCATAATATTACAGAAAATTAGGCCCAAGCCCAAAATAGTGCCGCTCAGCGGTAAGTGCGTGAAGTTGATTCTTCCCCTCAGCTGCATTTTCACCCCTCAACGGAGCCAACGGGTGTTTCTGAGTGCCACTCAACGGTAAACTGCCGCTGAGCGGTAGTTGCGACTTCTCCTTTTGCACTTTTTGAGTTCTTTTCTGATTCCATATCTATCCTTCTTCACTTCTTTCACCAAATTCACCTTAAAACCTGCATAAAACACTGAAATCAAGCATAAACCTGTCCATCTCTCTTATTTCCAAAAATATGAACAAAAACATGATTCCAAGCTAGTTTCTAAGTGTTAAAGGTTGCTTTTAGTATCAATTTTAAGTATGAAAATAACAGTTTTTCAACTATTATCACAAGGCTGCCTTTAACTCATTCCAGTATTGGATGGTATAGTCGCCATGCATCTTTTGATCTCTAATGATTGAGGTCCACCAATAGAGGGATGCTCCTTGAAAAGTTAAGGTGGCTAAGGTCACTCTCCTCCTATCATCTATGTGGTAGCATTCAAAAATATGTTCAACCTTCATCTCCCACTCAAAATATTCTTCCACATTGTCTCTGCCATAGAAGGGGGGAAGGTCAAGTTTGGGTTTCACATGATGGTTCCTATGATGGTGGTGTCTCCTAGGAGGGTGTTGATAGTGATCAAAAGGATGAAAACTATTGTGATCACTATGTTGGGAATGATATCCATTATCATGGTGTTGCCTATGAGAGTGTTCCTCATCATTTTGTCCTCTCTGATTGCGAGTGAGGTTTGCAACCATCTGTCTGAGTTCATTTAACTCAGCTTTAGTTCTATTAAGTTCCTCTCTCAATTCCATATTGTTTGCATCATGATGAAAAGTGCCTTGAATACTAGAGTTACTCATACTTGTGAAGTAGAGAAAAGATTTTCAAAAGAGTTTTGAAAAGCTTCACAAGTGTTGAGTCAAAATACTTTTCAAAGATTGTTTTTGTAATTTTGGTGAAGGACTTCTAGATAGATTCTAAAGGTAAAGAAACCGAATAGCTCCCAGGAAGGAGAGGTGAGTCTCAACGGACAAGCTTAAAAACCTTGTCCTTCCTTAGCCAGAGGTTCTCCTGTTTCTTACCCAAGTTTCAATGGAGAAGTCTTTCAAAAACAGTTAGAATGCAATAATGAGATGCGCCTAGAAACCAAAAGAAGGTTTATTTATATGAGCGCACACCTAGATATTACGGAGACTTAAAAAAAAATATCAAAAAGCAAAAAAAAAATTAAAGAAAGATGATAATGAAATGAAAGAGTGAGACACGACACTAAGTGAAAGTGCAAGTGACACTTGGAGCCATTTGACACACTTTCACACTAAGAAGTGGAAACTAAACTATTACAATGTTTGTTTGTGCACTTGAAATTGCTTAAAGCATTTTTCCTAGCCACTTTAAGTTGAAAAAATAAAATCCAAAGAAACTTCAAATATTCCGTGATATAAAGCAAAGTAAAATTGAAAAGTGTTTGCAAATGAAGAACCAAATGTGGCTGCTGTTTCAGGTTGGTTGAAAGCCAAAATTGATGTGGTTTGCTGCTGAAAAAGGGTGCTGGAACAACAATGTTATAGTGCTCTTGGAGTTAAAGCTTGAAGCCCTTTTAACACCTCATCCACTTCCTAAGATGCTACCCCCTTGGAGCAAGGAATCTGAGGTAGAGAAGCTGCACCAATACTTCACACAACCATACACCAGCAACAAACAATTAGCACCAGAAAACTTGCACTGCACCAGATTTTTGAAATGAAAAACCAACTTGACAGCACAATAGAAAGCATATAAAGTAGGATTCTAATCAGTTTGGGGCTGGAAAAAGAGGTGGTACGCAAAAGGAACCTAATAAAGAGTCTAGAACAGATTATAGAAGCAATAAAACTCAAAAACAGTGATTGAATTGAGTGTTTCGAAACTGTTTGATGAAACTGCAAAAGTGTTTGATGAAATACCACAAAGAGATGCTGAAATGTGGGTTTTTCTGGTTTTGACCTTTCAAAGCTGGATTGCAGGGATTAATTGCTTTTTCTGATTGTGTTTCACTTGTTTAAGCATTGGAAATTAATTGGAAAACAAAATCCCCAGCTTTTGCCAATCCAAATTGCAAATTGAGAATTGTGAAATGTGGAAATCAGCCAAGAAAGGCAAACTGCACCAAAAATGTGGCTGGAAAAAATGGAACAACAATATGCAAAATGAATTTCAGTGATGCTAATGAGCAAGCGACACTTCAAACAAGTTTGTATCATCAAATGGAATATGTGCAAACACTTAGACAGCTAAAACAAGGTCCATAGCAGATTTCCAGTGATTAATTTCCAATTTTAACAAAATTTGATGCTTGGAATGGTAATTTTGCATATGGACTGAAAAATGACCACATGAACAGTAACTACAAGTTTTAAATGACAAAATTCACTTGTACAAATGTTCAAAATACACAGAAACAGCCAGAATCATCAAATCACCTATGTTGTAGCCAAAAATGTAGTAAAATTGGATGGTTTAAAGAAGAAATCTGCATAAAGGCTTCTTAATGACCATTTGAACAGTAGAACAAGTTTGAAATGGTCAAGTATACTTGTATAAACAATCCAACACCGCAGAGGCACACAGATTCTCAAAATCACTCTAATAGTTGCCAAAATATGCAGAAAATTGGACACAACTGCACCAGAAATTAAAATGCAACAGAGTCAAAGCTGGATGGATCAACAATCATGCAAGAAACGTCCTAAACAACTAGATCGAACTGTAGAGTATCATCTAGAGGAACTTTAAACACCTAAGACACATCAAAGACAACAAGCACGGTGCAACAAAAACTTTGGAAAACTATGACAGTTTCGGGAAAACTGATTTTTCATCAACTCAAGTAATCATTTTGCAAATCTATGATTGATTGGAGTTAATATCACTTGAGACATGCTTAAAATCATAAAAGAAACTTTTCTCCAGTTTTAGACACATCAAAACTGGCAGAAACAGTATTGACCATATCAATCCAGAAATTGATTTTTGATGCAGATTTTCATGAAACAGATTCAAGGTTTGGCAAGTTTGAGCTCATATCACCAAGCCTAGACATTGTCTCACTGCCTTTTAGGTTGATATCTGGCTACACAAGCACTAGAAACTCAATTGAAAACAAAAAAAATTGCTGGAACATAATCAAACACTTGATGACAGAATAACACTACAACACTTTTGCACATGACATGACAAAACTGAAAAATGAAAATGAAAGCTAGAATTGAACTCACACTAGAAAAGCACCGATTAAAATGAGCAACAATCACTAAGGAATGAAATCAAGATTACAACAATCACAGACACGAATTAAACCAAAACAGAATGAAAAAATTTGATGAAACAGTGACAGAGTGTGAACAACACATGATAGAAACGGAGAAAGTGAATGAAAGAGAAACTTAGCTCTTGCAGTGGCAACGTGAATGACTGGCTCTTGATGCCAAATGATAGAAGCGTTCCTAGTCTTCGAAACTGGACAACTCCTTGAAGCAGAACGTGGCAGCAGAGTGAAGAAATGCTTGGCGAAGGCAGTGCACGGTAGATGTTTGTTAGAATGTCAGGTGCGGTTTTTGGAGAGTAAATGCAAAGGTTCTAGCCACATATAAGTGTGCTAAAGTGGCACAATGCAAAGAACTTGAAGAAGTAGTGGCTGGAAACAATCCAACAGCATTTCACTATATCAATTCAAGTTGAGTTTACAAATGATGAAGCTCTCTTTTTATAGGCAAAGATAAGCTTGGAAATGTACAATGAAAGCTACATCAGCTACATTTAAAACGTTCAAAATCCAAACGTGCGGGAACTCCTTCCAGGCCATGTGTTTCATGTGCACTTTATTGAAAATGTGCTGAATTAGGGAAGCCACAAGGTTGGCTTGTGTTCTACGTGATGCACATGTAAAATGTACTTCCAACTTGGCTATTTGGTGACTAACAGCAGCAAGGCTTCTCGGCTGTTTGCTATAGGTTCCAAGTCTTCCTTAGGATGTGTACACATGGTTTCCCCACCTTTATTGGTGACCTATAAAACAAAGTAAAGGTATTTAGTTAAAGAAGAACATGTTAAGGCTTTAGAAAGGAAAGATTAAGTCCTTTATTCAACTTCCCTTTCTTGGTCTTAGAGTAAAGTTGATACTTCTTTGGACGGTATGTCCCTAAAGGGTTTGCCACCAGTGCATTAGCAAAAAAGGTATGCCTTATGATAATGATATGCTGACAAACAGTTATTCAGAGATGCATCAGTAAATCATATTAATCAAACAATGATGCCCCCCTTGTCATAGATAATCACATGAAAAGGATATAATCTCCCCCTAAAGTGTAGGCATGTGAAATTATCCAAGATCCTATGCAATGCTCCCCCTGCCATTATTCATGTTTTATAATCAAAATCTAAATGAATAATGCAGCTTTCACAGAACATTTCATAGCAAGTATAAACACGTGACAGTATTGTATTAGATCAGAAATTGTGTAACCACATCCATGTAGCATGGATACAATGTCAATCAACAATCTCAATATTATCTCAAGTAATTTCAGTCAAATATAAGATCAGAGATATATTGAAAATGAAACAAACAACAATATATGATCAAAAAACAGAATAACCGAATTCCAAATCATGGAATTTATAACCCTTGTTAAAACGGTAATCGATTGATCCACTGTTGTAATCGACTTCATTTCTTTCCATTTGAGTTTTATCTCCAGTAGCTAATTGATGATCAAATCTTCAATCCCCGAAAACGGAGTCAAAAACTTGTTAACCCTCGACAAGTGTAACCGAATCGTATCAAGTAATAAACCTTGTAAGACCAAGTATCGTTCTCCTAAAGGACTCACGGCCTAGACAGTTGTGTGATTTTGTTGATTAATTAAGAGTTGTGAACAAATTGTTGTAAGTTTCAAATGGAAAAGACTGAAAGATAAATATGTATGCATGTATTGATCAATGGGCAAGAAGAAACAAAACACGTGATTTGAATTATATGAATGAATATGTTGTTGGGGTTTATCAATTTCATCCTATCCACTCTCTTGTATTTAGGAATTCATCATTCTTTTCATTAATGTTAATGCCACTTTCTAAATTACTTTAAACCTAATGTCTCCGCGAAGAAAGCCTATTCATAATCACTAGTTTACAATGTCTTGTCTCCCTAGCAATTAATCATGCATTAAAGTGAATAGAAGCTTAAAGGCAACCAACTATCATACTCCTATGTCTAGGTTTGTAATATATTGTTGGAAGAATTCCCCAGATCGTGATTTGTAAGATATCTCTCAATAACAATCCTAGGGAGAGAAGAGGAGAGTTGTCACATCCCCAAATCGTCCAACCCTAGGAGTACGAAATCTCCTGATACTTACAAATCATAAGATTTATGCCATACATGAATAAAATATCACAAGCATTTGAGCAAAGAAGAATATCTCTAACAATTAATGAAAGAAAGCATGTATCATAAAAATGATCTTGAAGAACAAATTCCATACAAGAGAGTTTCTAAGGATTTACATTGATTCCCCAACAACAAAATAAGTTTAGTTCTCCATCGTCATGGAAGAACTAGATGAACAATGGAATGAAAGAATGGAAGAGATAGAAAAACCCGAGAAAGAGAAGAGGAGAGTCGTCACCATCTCCAATTCTACCCCCAAGGGGTGAAAAGTGTGTTTCTGCTTCGTTCCAGCCAAAGATACGAACCCTAGAACGTCCTAAAGCTTATATACTATTCTAAAAAATACAGAAAATTAGGCCCAAGCCCATAAAAGTGCCGCTCAGCGGTTTTTACTGCTCAGCGTCAAGTGCGGCACCTCAGCTTTTCCCCTCAGGTACTGTTTTTGCCCCTCAGCGGTGATTTCGGCACCTGAAAACTGGAGCTCAACGACACTCGGTCGCAACTTTTTTTGCACTCTGGTTGACTTTTCTGCATTCCAATCATTCGGTACTTCAACTCTTCTTTCAAACCATTCAATTAGCCTACAAAATCAAGGGAATCTAGCGCAAAACCATTAAATTCACCTTCAACTCTCTTATTTCCAACAATTCAACAAAATCATGAGTTCAAGGTAATTTCTAAGTCATAAAGGTTGTAATTGACGTCAATTTTAAGTATAAAAATAAGAGTTTTTCAACTGTTATCATTAATCCAGAAGCAATGTTCCTGCAAAACCTTTCAAGATCTTTCTAGATCAAGCATTTCAGAATTATTGTAATGCAAGAAATATTACAGATATAATCTGTGTGTGTAAATGTATGAGTGTAATGATAAACAGTAAATTAATCAACTTCATACATCACACAGTTGATTTCAATCAAATATAAATAGATACTCAACTTAAAACAAACTCTGATTTCATTAACATGAAATATGATTATAATCAGATTATATCAAAATAAAATGGCATACAAATCCATTTGCAAAACAAGTACTAAAAACAAACAAAACATTAAACAAGCAAACTTAGATCAAACAACAAAAAACACAAGACATTAGACTGTAAACACAAGACCCCTATTCTGTTTCAGATGACTCTACAATCTTTTTATTAGCACTGTTCTTCCCATATTCAGAATCATCTACAAAAGTGTCTCCAAAAGCATTTATTCTCAGAGCATAGTCCATCTTCCGATGTAGCTCAGTGAATGATTGATGAGAGGGTCGCACCTCCCACAAAAGTTGTGCATAAAAGAATGCAGTATAGACTAGGAAGTGACTCCTAGGTCATCTCACAAGGACCAAATTGGGTTCAGTCTCAGATCAACACGTAGTGGGGGGTTTTGTGCAAGATTTGTGACTGTAATTGAACTTAAATTAAAATGAGAATTAAACACAACCGAACATAATTGACAACCTTAAAGTGAATGAAAATATTAGACCGAACAATGCAAAGATAAATTTCCAAACACAATTAAAGTGTTATTCAAATGCAACACTAAAGCTAAAAATGAAATGCACATTACAACTTGGAATGTAAATTCAAAGAAACAGAGATGTTAACCAATTGAAACACAAAGTCACTGGAATAAAAGAAACAAGGTTTAGCTAATAATTAAAATGCTCGTTGCAGTGGAATTAAAGAAACACACTTAGCTAATAAACTTCAATTCAAATTTAAATGAAATGCCAAAGTGCACGACACATTAAAATGCAATTAATTCACGGAATAGAGTGTGTGCACCGCTTCTAGTAAAATGAAAATTAAATGTGCTTTTCAAATGGAAATTAAATGAAAGTGGTGATTTATCCTTCCACCCGTGACTTTGATGGAGTGAAACATTTAATTTAAAAATTGCATGAACAAAAATGAAAAAGGGGCAAGGAGTAAAACAAAATTGGAATTAGCGTGGAACTCCAACACGTTCCAGCTCTCCATTGCAGCAGCCAACACGTCCCAGCTCTTCCATGTGCCATCAAGCAATGCTTCCACCCGTTACACCATTCTCCAACTCCGTGCACTTATTACGTCCGTGAGCTCCCCTTTTTGGACGTGACACCTACTCTACCAAAATTAAATCTCCGTGCACACCACCAACTCCTTTCAAATCACCTGTCTTACTTCCTTCTCCACGTTCAGCACACCATTTCTTCAAAGCAATTGAATAAATAAAGTTTCTTCTCTCCATATGCACCGCTGGCACCTCCAGCTTCTAAATCTCCGTGCAGCATTCCCCTCTCACCAACAAATATGCGTGCAACTGCTCTCATTTCTCCAAATTAAAATGTTCCCGTGACAGCTTTGGACGTGACAGCTTCTCTTCCACACGTCTCTTCCAGCACAGCAACCAGCTCCTACCTACCACCTCTACATTCTAATCTCTTTCATTCTTCTCCCTTCCAGCAAAGATACAATTAAAAGCTTTAATAAAAAGTTGGAATGGGTGTATCTCCCAAGCCGTGACAGGACACTACGTTCCCCATTCCAAGCTAGCAATGTCTCCCTTCATTCTCTTTCTATCAATCCACGCCATGTGCTTAAAGGTAAACGTAATCAAAAAGAAATAAAGAACCAATGCCAAACAATATCACCGAGACAGCTTTGGAATCAAGAAGACAAAATAGTGCTCAATCCATTTCTAAAGACAGCACTCCCAGCATCCCTTTCAAACGTTCAAAACCAAGCCTTAAATAAAACGAGAGACCGAGAGTGAGTCCCCCAAAAGCTCAAAACCGAGAGAGGCCCCCAGGAACACAAGCCGAGACCGAGAACGTGTGGGGCTTAAATGTGTGGCGGCTGCTCCCCCCTTTAAGGTCGTGTGTCACTTTTTTAGGGTAGGGTCCACACACTAAAATCCTAGGGTGCCAATTCACTAACTTCTAATTTTTGGGTCTAATCTAATTTACCAAAAATTGACCCAAAATATAAGAGTTGATACAAAAATTCTAAACTACTGAATTACAATTTAATTAATTCAAAAATGTCTGTCTGGAGAGTCTTCAATTTATTTGGCATTCTTCCTGATGTCCCAAATTGTATTTCCGAAATTTTCCTGCACTTCAAAAATGCACTTAATCAGCTCAGAAAACCCAAATTAGCACAATTACAAATTTCCGACCAAATTAAGCAAAATTCGGAAAACGGGGAAATAACAAACAATTAAACACAATTCCCTGGTTTATTCAAGTGCAATAAACTAAATATAATTCAAGAAATAACGACTCATCAATGATCTTTGAAGCATCATCATTTTCTCATCCAATCTCTTGAATCTTTGATAACGGTTGAAAATATCGTTATTTGTGATGTAATTTGGATACTAAATGCACCCTTTTCTGCTTAGACACTTGCTTGGAATCATGTTTTTCTGTTAACTTGTGTGAATAAGAGAGTTGAAGTTGAATTGGATGGTTTTATGACTAATTCTCCTTGTTTTGGTTGAAAATAAGATAATATGGAAAGCAGGGATGAAGTGCTAAGGAGATGCAGCTTAGAAAGGCCTGGAAAAGCACCAGAAGGGAGCGATGCTCGAAGCTTGGGTGCCCTTTTTGGAGGCTTGAGTGCAGAAGAGTGTTGCTCACTTCCCGGGCGCCCTTTTTGGGGTGCTTGAGCGCCGGAGGCACGAAGCCTGGGTGTCATCTGGAAGGCTTATGTGTGGGAGACCACCTAAAACAACCTAAAATAGAAAAAAACACCTAAAATAGAAAAAATTTAACATAGAAAACAAAAACTAACAAAGAAAAATCAGAATCTCCCCCAATAAAACACACTTAAACTACATAGTGTCCTCAATGTGTCATAAGCATAAGATCAGAAATCAGAACAGTGAACAAATCATGGAATAGTTCAATAAAAGTAGGGAAAGAGGGAGAAGGAAAAAGAAAACTCTCGTAGGTCAAGGTGGAAGTTGCCAAATTTGGACAAGTAGGGAGATGTTTTCCACCACAGGATTCAGCAAAGAAGTTTTGAGGAGGAACTGCTTCATCAGTACTGCCCTATCATCCAAAGCAAGATGTTTCTTCTTTCTTCTCCAAGCAAACTGTTGCATTAGTAACTCTCCTTCCACTGGCAGTTGTTGAGTGTGTGACATCGGAATAGATACCTCTGGCTCGCTCAAAGAAGTAGCAGTATACTTTCCTTCATCAATCATAAATTCCTTAATGACAGCACCTGTATTCTCCTTTAACTCTATAGTCTGGTCATCAAACTCACAATTAATATTATCTGTTATAAGCTTAGAATCTGGCTGTAACACATAATCAATTTCAGTACAAATGGAGCAAGAACCAGATTCACAATCACATTCAAAATTCTCAGAAAACTGTGTTAGATCAAAGTTTAGTCCTAACTCTATAAAGTTATCAGATTTCACAGTTTCTATCTCAAAATCAATATTGACGTGTGCATCATTAGCAGAATCAAAGGTCAATTCAAGGCTATTATCATTCAAAATTTCATCACGACAATCATGTTCATTCAACACAACATTTATACCAATGGGTTCAATGGCTGATACTGAATCAAAAATTTTAGAATGGTCAATCAAATTTGTATCAGTATCAGTCATAAACCCTATAGAAGCAGTGTGCATCAAATGACAGGCATTTGAATGTATAGGCAAATCAGGTAAAGTGATTGGAATCTTAGGTTCAGAATAAACTCGTTTTTGCTCATTGAAAAGTTTCTTACCAATCTCAAAGTCATCAGTTGGATCCTCAAGGCTATCATATAAAACAAGATCAGTTCAAGGATAGTGAACATCAGGTATGTCAATGTGCTCTATAGGGAATAATGAATCCAAAACATGAGTGTGCATAGGAACATCAATATCAGAATCCAGAACAGGCTTTATGGGTTCAAGTTTTACCAATTCAAAAGCATTAAAATTTACTTGAACCTCAAATACATGAATAGGGATTTCAAGTTTAGAGTAAACCTTCTCAGGTTCTTCCTTTGCTACCTCAATTGGATTTTCACCAGCCAGCCTGCAGAGCAACTTCTTTGCCTCTGTTGGAGTTCTATCCATCAAAGATCCACCAGCAGCTGCATCCACAAATATCCTTTCATTGTCCAGGAGCCCTTCATAATAGTAAATCAAGAGCAAATGCTCTGAAATTTGGTGGTTTGGACAGGCTGTGCAGAGCCTGTTAAACCTCTCCCAATACTCTGCCAGGCTTTCTTCTTGAAACTGCTCAATGGCAGTGATCTCCCTCCTAATGTTGACTACCTTTGCTGCTGGAAAGAACTTGTTGAGGAATCTCTGTTGTGTTTCCTGCCAACTATCAAAAGGATATTGGTATAGGAACCAGTCTCTTGTTGCCCCTTGAAGGGACATTGGAAACACTCTCATCAATACTGCCTCCTCTGAAACACCAGCAGGCCTTATGGATGAGCACACCCAACAAAACTCCTTGAGGTGCCTGTGTGGATCTTCATGTGCTAACCCATGGAACTTGGGAAGCCTCTTGATTAGCTTATATGTCCAGTCTTGAGAATCCGTCATCTCCTCTATTCTAGTGCAAAACCTGTCTCAGACCTGGACTTCCACTTCAAGCAAGGATTATACCAAACATACAAAAGCATAACATGGAGGAAAACCACTATTTACAGATTTTGAAATTTCCAGAAACAACAACTAAATGCATAAAATACCAAAATGATAAAAACCTAAACACACAAAAAAAAAATACTAAAAGAAGTAAACCTAAACAAGACTAACTAAACATCCTAAAACTCAACACAAAACACTCACAACACAAGACAAAACACAATGCACACTAACACAACAAAAAGACCTAAGACCGAACCGTTGGTCCCCGGCAGCGACGCCAAAATTTGATGCGGCTGTCGCGACCCATCAAATTTGATGTGCATTAAAAATGTAGTATAGTGCTAGGAAATGACTCCTAGGTCGTCTCTCAAGGACCAAAATTGGTTCGAGACTTAGGCCAAATACATAGTGGGGGGGTTTGAAAGTGTTTTTTGATTAGAAATGAACTAAGTTAAAACTGAAAATTAAACACAACCGAACATAATTGAAAAGCATTAAAGTGAATGAAAATAGTAAACCGAACAATCCTAAACCATGCATACCAGCCAGCTAATTAAATTGGACTTGTGATGAGTGCATATTTATGCCCACATTTATGTTTGAAAATTAAAATTTTGATGAGATAATTGTGTTTAAATGGTTGATTTTAAGTGAATTTGTGATGATTGGAATTGTTGGGTTTGGGAAATAAAGAGACGTAAAAAGTGAGTTTTAGCGCATAAATTATTCTTGGATGTTCTAATGTTTATTTGTGCAGCTAAAATTATAAGTTCTGTTGGTCCAAATGGCAATTAAAGGCCCAAAATCAGATTTTATTTGGAAAATAATGTACAGATGGGCCAAACAGGCAACTTTTACCCTTGCACCTCCCAATTTTCTTACATACACTCCTCTTCTCTTAAACAGGCCCAATACTAAGCCAAACAGTAACCCTATTCTAAATACACCTCCTAAATTTCCCTACCCATACCCCTCCTAAGCTAGACTCCACCAGATCATGCCACGTGTCCAAATCCTCCCCCCCACAAATTTAGCCAACCATGTGCCGCCACGTCAGCCCTAACCCATGAGCATCATCTTCCACCTTCTCCAAAGAAACCCTAGCCGCCAATGCCGTAAGTCGCCGTTCCGCTTCTGCCGTACCATCGTCAACTGCCGCCGCGCCGCTCCGCCGCCAACCTCAGGGCCGTCGAGCCGTCACACACAACCGCCATCGGTCACCATCTTGCCGCAACCAAGCGCCGCCAGCAGCACCACCACGAGAGTACTCTCTCCTTCACGCAAGAGTTCGAAGCCGCCGCGCCGTTGCCGCGATCACCACTCCCGCCACCACAGCGCCTCTCCTCCTCTGAAATCATCACCATCACGCCGCTGCCATGACCGGACAATCTTCAGGCCACCATCTTCCTCGTCACGTCGCCAACACCAAAGCGCGACATCCATGGCCGCCGCGACGCCACGCTTCTCGCGCACCATTGACGCAACCATCAACAGTTGCCGTCACTGCCGTGCCACCATCTCCACAGCACCGCCTCGGTCTCGCCATCACCACCACGGTTTCACATCTCGACCATCTTCAGCTTCTCCATTCTCGGAACCCAATCGCGCCTCCATCAACGTTCAACACCTCCATCTCCATTCCGCCGTGAAGTCACCGCGCACTCCCCCTCTTTCATCGCGAGTTCTTCATCAGGCCGCCACGATCTTCATCTTCCTCGCCATCAACCGTGAAACCACTCCTCCCCACCATCGACACGCACCTGCAAACAACAAACTCAGAAAAACCACAGTGGCGGAAACGCAGGAAGAGGCACAGGAGCTCCCTTTCCCCCAATCTGAAACCCTAATTTTGGGTGGGAAAGGGGCTGACACGTGTCAGTCTCCCATTGACTGTGAAAAATTGGTCAAACAGAATTGATTCTGGTCAACTAAGGGGTTCAGTTGCAATTTTGGGAAATTCAAAAAGGGCTAAAGTGTAGATAGAGAAAATTTCAGGGCATTTGTGTAATTTTAGAAAGTCAGAAAAGATAAAAAAATAAAATTCAGTTATTGAATTAATTTAAATTGGGAATATCAACAGAAAATATCTTCCAAATAATGCTATAATTATTTAAATCTTTTAGTTATTTGGAAGATATAAAAGATTCTATCAACTGAATATTCAGAGTCCAAGCCCAATCAAACCTATTTAAAGAGACCCAGAGGACTTCACTTAGGGGATTCATTCTCTCATACTCTCTCACTTTTCTTTCATCTAGTATTCAACTCCATTGATGGAGAGCTAAGCATCTAGGGCTAATTCTGCTGTAATTCCATTATGGATTCTGAGGTTAGATTGAGTTAATGCAATTGTTTATTTTGATTATTGATTTAAGTTGTTCTCTCTCTATGTCTTTCATCTCTCTATCAAATTAAAAGCAAAGATTTTTGCATCATAATGTGTTTGAATCTACATGCATATTGATTATATGAGTTCTAGGGTTTCTAGGTTTAATTGAGAATCTACTTTGATTTAATTTAGAAACTTTCATATGATTAAATGGTTTTTACTATCAATTGAGAATTTACTTTGGTTGGTAGTAATAATTTCAACTATAATCAATTGAGAATTTACTTTGATTGATTAACTTTTAACTTGGTTAGGAGATTTAAGAATAGACATGATTAAACACAATAGAATTTGATTGAGAATGTACTTTGGTTAAATTTATTGTGAATAATCTAGAAAGGTTTTGCATTTGATTGAGAATTTACTTTGGCTAAATGCATGATCGCCCTCAAATTAATTAAGAATGTACTTTAATTAATTTGAAACTTAAAACAATAATCAATTGAACAATTATCCTTGAATAACCGATGACGAATCTACCTTGGAAAAGCAGTGGAATTAGCCTATTTCATCGTAACTATTTTTAAGTTTCTTATTTGTTCTTTAAACATTCTCCAAACATTACTTTTATTCATAAGCATTGCATAACATTCATAAGAGTCAGATATTCGAAAGCAATTTCGTGTTCGTTGGGAGACGACTCAGGGTTAAATTAACCCTATCTACTTTCTTAAATACTACTTGGCAATACTGAAGTTGCCTTGAAAAGTAGTATTAATTTGATAGCCTCAACGACAGCCTATCAAATTTGGCGTCGTTGTCGGGGAATACGGTTAGTATTTTGAATATTTTGATTCTTATTTTTACTTTTATTTTTACTTTTACCTTTTTTTATTTTTTTTTTTATTTTTATTTTTTATTTTTTATTTTTATTTTTATTTTTTTTATTTAACGCACATACATTTAATTTAATTTGAGTTATTTTGTAGCCTTTAGTCATTCTTGTTTTAGAAAAAAACTTTTTTCTTGTTTTTATTAAGAATTTCTCTTGAGAAATACTTGAGGCTAGTTTGAATACACTCTGGCTAGGAAAGACTTGGTACTTAAGTTGTCCGTTGTGACGCACCTCTCTTTCCTGGGAGTGGACCCAACAAGTCTCTCTTATCTCTTATTTGAAATCTTTATTTAAAGCAAGAACAAAAGAAAAAAAAAGAAGTAACAAAGAAACAACTTCAAGCAGATTGCGTAGTGCATGACCAGAGCTAACCCAGGAGAATTTTATCAAATTAACCCGGAAGTTGAAAGGAATTTGCGTAAGTTGCGGAGAAGATTGAAATTTAGGTGTTCTATTGAGGGAACACTTCCTACATCTGAAGCCATACCACCTTCATTATCTCCAGTCACAAACATACCATCCAATCCTTTACCTGATCCTAACCCAAACAATATGGCACAAAGAACCATCAGACAGTTAGCCACCTCCCACAATACAGCTATCCGAAGTAACATTGAATACCCTAATGAGGAGTGGGAGTTGAGACCTGACCTGTTAAATGCCTTACCAAAGTTCAATGGGTTATCAAGGGAGAATCCACACAAGCACTTGAGGCAATTTCACATGTTGTGTGAAAATTTTAGATCTCCCAGGATCACAATAGAGAGCCTTAAAATTAGAGCTTTTCCATTTACTCTTCAAGGAGCTGCTCAAGATTGGTGGTATTATCTCTCTGCACGGATTACAAATTGGGAAACTATTGAAAGACTCTTTCTTGAGAAGTATTTTCCTGCATCCAGATTATCAGCTATCCGCAGAGAAATTCAAGATATAAGACAGAGAAACTATGTTCTTCATGCCCTCAACTTCAAATGGAAGATTTTATTCTAAGCTTTTATGAAGGCTTAAGTTCTACTGATAGGTCATGGGCAGATGCTGCAAGCGGAGGATCTTTCTTAGATAGGTCACCAGAGATGGTATAGATCTAATAGAACGGAAGGCAATATACAATCAAAAGTATGGCACAAGAGAAAATTCAATGACTTTGTTGAAGGGAGTGCATGAAATTGATAATGGTGCAGTTGATGGAAAGAGGATAGATGAAAGATTGAATAAGCTAGAAAGCAAACTCGACGAGATTGCAAGTTTGTTTAAAACCTCAACTCCACAAATTGCTAAGAAGTGTGGAATTTGCATTTCAACTAACCATTATACTGATGAATGTCCTAGGTTGGTGGAAACCACTGTGGAAAACCCATCTCAAGCTTTTGCTGCAAACATGATTGGAGGAAATAGACCATACCAGAATTATCATGATTCGTCCTCCAATAGATATCAGCAGAACAGGCAACCTTATGTTCCACCTCAACAAAGGCAGCAATCTCAGCCTGAAATGTCAATGCATGATTTCATGAAAACAATACTCGAGCAAAATTCAGAAATCAAGAAATCAATTATAGAGTTGACTCAGAGGGTGGAAAAATTAGAGGCTAAGGAGTCAAATAAACTACCTGCACAAACAGTGATCAACCCGCAAAATGTAAGTGCTATTACTTTGAGAACGGGTAAGCAAGTAGAAGGCCCTGAAGGAGCCCAAGAGGATGAAAATAAGGAGAAAGAAGGAGCACAAATTGATGACAATGGAGGACCAAGTGAACCATCACCTAAGACTACCACTGATAAATCCAGGTTAGTATCCTCTAACTCTTCTTCTAAAAATTCTTCTTGATCTTATTCTCCACCTCCTCCATATCCAAATCGGTTGAAACCGAAAAACAAAAAAATGGAGGAATTAGACCAAGAGATCTTAAATACTTTCAAAAAGGTAGAGATCAACATTCCCTTGCTAGATGTTGTTAAGAAAATTCCTAAATACGCCAAGTTTTTGAAAGAAATTTGCACAAATAGAAGGCGTTTTAGGGATAATGAGGTTGTGAATTTGGGAAGAAATGTGTCAAGCTTGATTAAGAAGCATATTGAAATATCGCGAAAATGCAAGGATCCAGGTATGTTTTCTGTTCCATGTGTTATTGGAAATTCAAAGTTTGACAATGCCATGCTAGATTTAGGGGCTTCCATATATGTAATGCCTTTATCAGTGTTTACTTCTCTATCTTTGGGACCTCTTAAGACTACTGGTGTGGTCATTCAACTGGCCAACCGTAGCACAGTTAACCCTGCAGGTGTGCTTGAGGACGTCCTTGTCTGAGTAGACAAGTTAATTTTTCCTGCAGATTTCTATATCTTGGACATGAAGGATGATGAAGGAATCAGTCCAACAACTATTATCTTGGGAAGACCTTTCATGATGACAGCACGAACCAAGATAGATGTGCATGCAGGATCATTGACAATGGAGATAGGAGACGAGAAGGTGCGGTTCAACGTGTTGGAAGTTGGGAAGCACCAGATTAAAGATCATTCTTTGTTTTGTATTGATTTATCAAGTGATGCTGTAAACAATTTTTCTTTTTCAAATATGTCGTGCCTAATTTTGGACGAAAAAGGAAACTATAAAGAAGGTAATATTGAGGACGCGGTATTAGTAGATGATACCTCTGTGGCGTCCGAGTGTGATGTTGAGGTGGTTGAGATTACCTTAGGCAGTAAAAGTTTGCCATCTGTGGTGTAGCCACCCATTTTGGAGTTGAAACCTTTATCGTCCCATTTGAAATATGCTTATCTTGAGAGGGATGGGAAACTCCCTGTTATTATATCTGCATTGCTTACTGATGAGCGGGAAAAACAACTATTACAGGTTATCAGAGACCATAAGAGAGCAATAGGCTGGACTTTAGCAGATATTCCTGGTATTAGCCCTTCTTTTTGCATGCATAGAATACTTTTGGAGGAAGATGCTAAACCAGTGAGACAACCTCAAGGAAGACTGAATCCTCAACTGATGGGGGTTGTAAAGAAAAAGGACACCAAGTTGCTACAAACAAGTCTTATATATTCAAATTCTGACAGCACTTGGGTGGGTGATAACAGTTGAAAAACTGTTATTTTCATGCTTAAAATTGATACTAAAAGCAGCCTTTAACACTTAGAAACTAGCTTGAAATCATACTTTTCGTTATATTTTTAGAAATAAGAGAGCTGGACAGGTTTATGCTTGATTTCAGTGTTTTCGTGCAGGTTTGAAGATGAATTTGGTGAAAGAAGTTAAGAAGGATAGAGATGGAATCAGAAAAGACATCAAAAAGTGCAAAAGGAGAAGCCGTAGGTACCGCTCAGCGGCAGTTTACCGCTGAGCGGCACTCAGAAACCCACGTTGGCTCTACTGAGGGGTGAAAAGGCCGCTGAGGGGAGAAAAACAACTCACGACTTACCGCTGAGCGGTAGTTTACCGCTCAGCGGCACTATTTTGGGCTTGGGCCTAATTTTCTGTAATTTTAGAATAGTATATAAGCTTTAGGACGTCCTAGGGTTTGTATCTTTGGCTAAGACGAAGCAAACACTCTCTTTTCCACCCCTTGAAGGAAGATCTTGGATGCTCAGGCTACCTCCTCCTCTTTCTAGGGTTTTATCTTTCATTCTTTCATTATTGTTCATCTAGTTTCACCATGAATATGGTGAACTAAACCTTGTATTGTTGTTGGGGAATCAAAGTAGTCTTGTGAAACTCTCATATATGGAATTTGTTTTAACGTCTTATATTAAGATATATGCTTTCTTTCATCTTTAGTTAGGGCTTTTCCTCTTTCCTTATTGCTTGCTTTGTTTAACTCATTCATTGTCATGATTATTGATTTTGTCGATACGGGAACGTATGGGGAAATCTAGATCCGGGGAATTTCTCCCAATAGCATATTGGTTGCCTTTAAGCTCCTTCACTTTAGAACTAATTACTAGGAATGCTAGGAATTGTATGAACTCATAATTAAGGATAGGCCTTCTTGCAAGGTGATTTAGAGAGTGGCATTAACATTAATGAAAAGAATGATGAATTCCTAAAAGTATATGAGAATGGATAAGATTAAATTGATAACCCCAACAACATACTCATTCATCTAATTCATTGAAGTGTTTGTATTCTGTTTTTCTCCATTGATCAAATTCATGCATACATATTTAATTATTGTCTTTTGCATTTAAACCCTACAATCAATTTGTTCTTAAGTCTTAAATAATCAACAAATCATATAGCTAAACTAGGCCGTGAGTCCTTTGGGAGAACGATACTTGGTCCTACCAAGTTTATTACTTGATACGATTCGGTCACACTTGCCGATTGTTAAACAAGTTTGTGGCGCCATTTTTCAGTGTTCATAAATTTGTCATCAAGTTTTTGGCGCCGTTGCCAGGGACTCGTGGTTTAACTAGTTCATTTGTGTGATTATTGATTATCTTTGACTTGAATTTTGAATTTTGAATTTCTGTTTTTATTTTATTTATTTTATTTTATTTTATTTTATTTTTCTGTTTTTATTTTCTGTTTTTATTTTATCTTCTTATCTCTAATCTTATAACTTCTTTTATATCTTTTTGTGCTAACCAATTTTTCTAGGGATTTGTTTTCTTGTGTATGCAGGAGGCAATCCGAACTAGGAGCAAGAAAACTGCAGAACCTCTTCTTGAAGGTTTAGACAAGAGTAGACGGAGGAGAAGAATCCATACATCTAGAGAACTTTTTCCTCCTTCGGAAACTCTGTTACAACCATCACCACAAGGTTCTAACCATAGCACTGAGAATCTGGAGAATAATAATGTCAGAAGAACTCTTGCAGATTACACAAATATAGCTGGACCTCAACATTTTAATAGCATAGCAAGACCGAGGGTCAATGCAGCCAACATGGAGGTGAAACCAGCATTAATTCAACTGGTGAAGAGTAATCAATTTAATGGGTTGTCTCACGAAAGCCCATATGAGCACCTCACAACTTTTAATGAGATATGCAACACGGTGAAAATAAATGGGATGCCGGACGAAGCAATCAAACTTAGCTTGTTTCCATTCTCACTAGGAGGCAACACTAAGCTTTGGTTAAATTCTTTTCCAGTAGAAAGCTTTACAAAATGGGAAGTAGTGGTGACCAAGTTCCTAAACAAATACTTTCCACAATCAAAAGTAAATAAAGGAAAGAAAGAGATTTCATCATTCAGGCAAGGCATGGAGGAATCACTAGGGCATGCATGGGAAAGATATAAAAGCTTATTAAGAAAGACTCCTACGCATGGATTTGATGAAGTGGAAGTAGTCCTAATCTTCCTTGGAGGTCTTGGTTCACAAACCAAGATGATGCTTGACGCCTCAGCAGGAGGAAATATCAAATGGAAAACCCGAGAGGAAGCTACAGAAATCATTGACAATATGGCTACTAGTGACAATGAGCTCCACAGTGAAAGAGGAGCTCCTATACAACAAAAAGGAGTTCTACAGTTACAAACCCATGACGCCTTGCTAGCACAGAACAAGATACTAACTCAACAACTGGAGACTCTTACAAAAACACTTGCACAACTGCCAAAAGAGTTAAAGACTGTTGCACAGGCTCAATCACAGTTGTGTGAATTATGTGGAGGTGACCATTCAACAATAACAACTCTGGAGCTCAAAACCACACATATAAGCTCATTCACATTCCACATATAATATCCTGCTTAGAATCATAATCACAATCACAACATCTTGCATTTGTTCACAAGCGCATTGACCATTGATATGGTCACCTCCACATAATTCACACAACTGTGATTGAACCTGTGCAACAGTCTTTAACTCTTTTGGCAGTTGTGCAAGTGTTTTTGTAAGAGTCTCTAGTTGTTGAGTTAGTATCTTGTTCTGTGCTAGCAAGGCATCATGGGTTTGTAACTGCAAAACTCCTTTTTGTTGAATAGGAGCTCCTCTTTCACTGTTCTGTTCATTATCACTAGTAGCCATATTATCAATGATTTCTATAGCTTCCTCTGGAGTTTTCCATTTGATATTTCCTCCTACTGAGGCGTCAAACATCATCTTGGTTTATGAACCAAGACCTCCAAGGAAGATCAGGACTACTTCCACTTCGTCAAAACCATGCGTGGGTGTCTTTCTTAATAAGCTTTTATATCTGTCCCATGCATGCCCCAGTGATTCCTCCATGCCTTGCCTGAATGATGAAATCTCTTGCTTTCCTTTATTCACCTTTGATTGTGGAAAGTATTTGTTTAGGAACTTGGTCACCACTGCTTCCCACTCTGTAAAGCATCCTTCTGGAAAAAAATTTAACCAAAGCTTAGCGTTGCCTCCTAATGGTAATGGAAACAGGCTAAGTTTGATTGCTTCGTCCGACACCCCATTTATTTTCACCGTATTGTAGATCTCATTAAAAGTTGTGAGGTGCTCATATGGGCTTTCGTGAGACAACCCATTAAATTGATTACTCTTCACCAGTTGGATTAATGTTGGCTTCACCTCCATGTTGGCTACATTGACACTTGGTCTTGCTATGCTATTGAAATGCTGAGGTCCAGCTATATTAGTGTAATCTGCAAGAGTTCTTCTGGCATTATTATTCTCCATATTTTCAGTGCTATGGTCAGAACCTTGTGGTGATGGTTGTAACAGAGTTTCCGGAGAAGGAAAAAGTTCTCTAGATGTACGGATTCTTCTCCTCCGTCTACTCTCGTCTAAACCTTCAAGAAGAGGTTCTGCAGTTTTCTTGCTCCTAGTTCGGATTGCTTCCTGCATACACAAACAAACAAATCCCTAGAAGAGTTGGTTAGCACAAAAAGATATAAGAGAAGATATAAGATTCAGAGATAAAAAAAAATAAAAACAGAAAATAAAAATAAAATAAAATAAAAATAAAATAAAATAAAATAAAATAAAATAAAAATAAAATAAAATAAAATAAAATAAAAATAAAAACAGAAAAAAATAAAAACAGAAATTCAAAATTCAAAATTCAAGTCAAAGATAATCAATAATCACACAAATGAACTAGTTTAACCACGAGTCCACGACAACGGCGCCAAAAACTTGATGAAAAATTTATGAACACCGAAAAACGGCGCCACAAACTTATTTAACAATCGGCAAGTGTGACCGAATCGTATCAAGTAATAAAACTAGGTAAGACCAAGTATCGTTTTCCCAAAAGACTCACGGCCTAGTTAGCTATATGATTTATTGATTATTTAAGACTTGTGAAAAATTGATTGTCGGTTTAAATGCGAAAGACAATAATTAAACATGTATGCATGAATTTGATCAATGGAAAAGAGGAAAGCAAACACTTTAATGAATTAGATGGATGAGTATGTTGTTGGGGTTATCAATTTCATCTTATCCACTCTCATATACTTTTAGGAATTCATCATTCTTTTCATCAATGTTAATGTCACTCTCTAAATCACCTTGCAACAAGGCCTATCCTTAATTACGAGTTCATACAATTCCTAGCATTCCTAGTAATTAGTTCTGAAGTGCAGGAGCTTAAAGGCAACCAATATGCTATTGGGAGAAATTCCCCGGATCTAGATTTCCCCGTACGTTCCCATATCGACAAAATCAATAATCATGGCAATGAATGAGTTAAATAAAGCAAGCATTAAGCAAAGAGGAAAAACCTTAGCTAAAGATGAAAGAAAGCATATATCTTAATATAAGACTTTAAAACACAAATTCCATATATGAGAGTTTCACAAGACTGCATTGATTCCCCAACAACAATACAAGGTTTAGTTCACCATATTCATGGTGAAACTAGATGAACAATAATGAATGAAAGAAAGATAGAACCCTAGAAAGATGAGGAGGTAGCCTGAGCATCCAAGATCTTCCTTCAAGGGGTGGAAAAGAGAGTGTTTGCTTCGTCTCCACCAAAGATACAAACCCTAGGACGTCCTAAAGCTTATATACTATTCTAAAATATACAGAAAATTAGGCCCAAGCCCAAAATAATGCCGGTCAGCAGTAAACTATCGCTCAGCAGTAAGTGCGTGAGTTGTTTTCCTCCCCTCAGCGGCCTTTTCACCCCTCAACGGAGCCAACGGGGGTTTCTGAGTGCCGCTCAGCGGTAAACTGCCGCTGAGCGGTAATTACGGCTTCTCCTTTTGCACTTTTTTATGTCTTTTCTGATTCCATCTCTATCCTTCTTCACTTCTTTCACCAAATTCACCTTAAAACCTGCATAAAACATTGAAATCAAGCATAAGCCTGTCCAGCTCTCTTATGTCTAAAAATATACCCAAAAGCATGATTTCAAGCTAGTTTCTAAGTATTAAAGGTTGCTTTTAGTATCAACTTGAAGCATGAAAATAACAGTTTTTCAACTATTATCACCTTGAAAAGTAGTATTAATTTGATAGCCTCAACGACAGCCTATCACCCCCCCCCCCCCACAATGGACGTTTAACTTGCTGACAGGGTAGTTGAAGAGTTAATTGCTTCAGCCTATTAAACGTTCGTTGGAGGGGCCCCGACGTGTATAATATTATAGACGTCCGACCCTCCCCACAACGGACGTTTAAGTTGCTGATAGGGTAGTTGAAGAATTAATTGCTTTAGCCTCTTAAACGTCCGTTGGAGGGGCCCCGATATGTATAATATGATAGACGTCCCCCCCACAACGGACGTTTAAGCGGCTAACAGGGAAGTTGAAGAGTTAATTGCTTCAGCCTCTGAAACGTCCGTTGGAGGGGCCCCGACGTGTATAATATTATAGACGTCCGCCCCCCCCCCCCCACAACGGACGTTTAAGTTGCTGATAGGGTAGTTGAAGAGTTAATTGTGTTCAGCCTCTTAATCGTCCATTGTGGAGGGGCCCCGACGTTTAAAATATTATACACGTCGGGGCCCCTCTAACTTACGTTTAAAACCCCCCGCGAATATCAATATTTAAATCCAAAACATGTCATATTAGTTATTGCCCCGACGTCTATAATATTATAGACGTCGGGGCCTTCCAGTACCGGACGTCTAGTGCCATTTATACTAAAACGCGAACCCGCTAGGAGTTACGCTCACTGTTCATCGTCTTCCCCGTGATTTCACTCTGCGGCAATGCATTTCCAGGTGCGTTTTCTCTGTTTTGGACCGCTTAAATTAACTTTTAATCCGATTAAATTGTTCTGTGATGAAATATCTTTGATTTGAACCGATTAAAAATCGTTTTCTGTGTGTTTTGGTGCAGTTTCTTGCGTTTTCTTTGGCGACGTTTTTGACTGTTTTTGGCCTACGTTTTAGGTCGTGCACTCTTCCATTTCCCTCCATTTCATTTGGAATATGCTCTTCAGGTTAGCTTCTTCGTTGATAATTTTTTTGTACGCATGTTATTGGGTTTTGTGTATGCATGTTTATGACTTTAAGGTCCATGTGTTATTGGCTTTTGAATATGCATGTATTAGTTGTGTTATTATAATTGTATGTTAGACTATAAGTATCAAATCATTGAGTGACCCTTAGTTCCCGTTTGAAATTTAACACAAACGATTAATCTTTTAATCGTTTGTGTTAAATTTTGAATTGTTCGATTGGATAGTTTGAGAAAATTAATTTTCATAATTTGCAATAACATGTAAGTTGGAGTCTATGGATAAGATTGATAAAATTTCGGTTCAATATTTGTGTTATTCTCTGGATGCATATTTGATTGTGGTCATCGTTGACTACTCTTATTTCATGTATTTCGGAGACCAATGCGAAATGCTGCCGAAATCTTATCAAATTTATGATGTAGACTTCTTTGCAAGTGTCTTAGCCAATTATGAAAATTAATTTTTTTGAATGGGTAGGGCCTAACCTTGTGAGAGTTAAAAACTTAAACTGATGATTTTACGAACATAGAATGGATCGAAGCTGGATGAATGAACATCACATCAGTGAAGAATATGATAAGGGTGTTTCGGAGTTCTTGCAATACGTTGAACAAAATGCTAAGTCTGTGAACGGGACATATTTTTGTCCTTGTGTGTGTTGTCTTAATCAAATACGGCAAGACTTAGGCAATGTGCGTGACCATCTATTCATGTTCGGCATCATGAGGACTTATACCATTTGGACTTGGCATGGAGAAGTATTGGACCACTCTACCACGTCACGAGGAATGGATTATGTGGAAGAATGGATGAGTGATCATTTAGAGGACATGATACGTGATGTCGGTGCAGATAATTTTGGAAGAGCTAATTTGTATGATTCTCTTATAAATGATTCAGAGCAACTGTTGTTCTCCGGATGCTCGAACTTTACACGTCTGTCTGCAACTTTAAATTTTTTTAGTTTAAAAGCAAGGAATGGATGGACCGATAAAAGTTTCACCGAGTTGTTGGAGTTGTTGAAGGTGAAGCTTCCAGAAAATAATACTCTACCTAATCGTAATTACGAGGCAAAATTTTTTTTATGTCCAATGGGTCTTGAATATCAAAAGATACATGCTTGTCCTAACGATTGTGTTTTGTACATAAAGGAGTTTGCTTCGCTAAAGTATTGTCCAACATGTGGTTTATCCCGTTTTAAAAAGAAATATGACAGAAACACTACTGATGAAGGTAATGATGGTGCACCTGCTAAGGTGATGTGTCATCAGAACTTTATTAAACGTCAAAGGGAAGAGCAAAGACGGAATAAAAGCACGACAAGATTTGGCTGACATGGGAATCTGATCTGAGTTACATCCACAGATAATAGGAAGACACACCTATCTGCCTCCAACACGTCACACACTTTCTAAAAAAGAAAAACATAGTTTTTGTAACTGTTTAAGAAGTGTGAAGGTTCCACAAGGTTATTCTTCAAATATTAGTAACCTTGTTTTTATGTGATGAGTCAATATTTTATTGATTTCACTTAGTTTATTGTACCAGATTTAATTAGGGAATTGTGCTTAAATGACCGGTATTTTTCCGTTTTTGCTAATTGTGCTTAATTTGACCAAAAATTCTTATTTTAATTAATTTGAATTATTTGAGCTAATTATTTGCATTATTAATTGTAGGGAAATTGTTGGATAATATTTCGGACATTTGGAGGTCAAAAGAAAATGCCACATGGATTTAAATTATGAGAGTGCACATGGAGAAGGGTGATACGGTTGAAAAACCGTTATTTTTATGCTTAAAATTGATACCAAAAGCAACCTTTAAGACTTAGAAACTAGCTTGAACTCATATTTTTGCTTTAGTTTTGTGAATAAGAGAGTTAAAAGTGAATTTAATGGTTTTGTGCAAGATTCTCTTGATTTTGTAGGCTAATTGAATGATTTGAAAGAAGAATTGAACTACCGAATGATTGGAATGCTGAAAAGTCAACCAGAAACCAGAAAAGTCAACCAGAAACCAGAAAAGTCAACCAGTCAACCAGAAAAGTCAACAAGTCAACTAGAATACGGAAAAAGTCAACCAGACGAGTTTTGGGCCAGTTTTCTGCGATTTTATGATTTGTTTGGACCTGGACCTGTTTTCTATTATTTTTATGTCCTATTTAAAGACCTAGATGTCTTAGGGTTTGTATCTTTGGCTGGGAGGAAGCAGAATCACACTTTTCACCCCTTGGGGGTAAATTGGGAGATGGTGACGGCTCTCCTCTTCTCTTTCTAGGGTTTTTCTATCTCTTTCATTCTTTCATTATTATTCATCTAGTTTCACCATGAATATGGTGAACTAAACCTTGTATTGTTGTTGGGAATCAATGTAGTTGATAACAGTTGAAAAACTGTTATTTTCATGCTTGAAATTGATACTAAAAGCAACCTTTAATACTTAGAAACTAGCTTGAAATCATGCTTTTATTCATATTTTCATAAATAAGAGAGCTGGACAGGTTTATGCTTGATTTCAGTGTTTTTGTGCAGGTTTTAAGGTGAATTTGGTGAAAGAAGTGAAGAAGGAGAGAGATGAAATCAGAAAAGATATCAAAAAGTGCAAAAGGAGAAGCCGCAACTGCCGCTCAGCAGCAGTTTACCGCTGAGCGACACTCAGAAGCTCACGGGGGATCCGCTGAGGGGCAAAATGGCCGCTGAGGGGAAGAAACCAACTCACGCACTTACCGCTGAGCGGCACACTTATGGGCTTGGGCCTAAATTTTCTATAATTTTAGAATAGTATATAAGCTTTAGGACGTCCTAGGGTTTGTATCTTTGGCAGAAACGAAGCAAACACTCTCTCTTCCACCCCTTTGAAGGACGATCTTGGATGCTCAGACTACCTCTTCACCTTTCTAGGGTTTTATCTTTCATTCTTTCATTATTATTCATCTAGTTTCACCATGAATATGGTGAACTAAACCTTGTATTGTTGTTGGGGAATCAAAGTAGTCTTGTGAAACTCTCATATATGGAATTAGTGTTTAAACATCTTATTTGAGATACATGCTTTCTTTCATCATTAGTTAGGGTTTTTCCTCTTTGCTCAATGCTTGCTTTGTTTAACTCATTCAATGCATGATTATTGATTTTGTCGATACGGGAACGTACGGGGAAGTCTAGATCTGGGGAATTTCTCCCAATAGTATATTGATTGCCGTTAAGCTCCTGCACTAAAAGAACTAATTATTAGGAATCCTAGGAATCGTATGAACTCGTAATTAGGGATAGGCCTTCTTGCAAGGTAGTTTAGAGAGTGGCATTAACAATGATGAAAAGAATGTTGAATTCCTAAAGTATATGAGAGTGGATAAGATGAAATTGATAACCCCAACAACATACTCATCCATATATTCCATTGAAGTGTTTGTATTTTGTTTTAGCCATTGATCACATTCATGCATACATGTTTATTTTCTGTTTTGCATATTAAACTTCACTTATTTCGTTCTTAAGTCTTAAATAATCAACAAATCACATAACTAAACTAGGCCGTGAGTCCTTTGGGAGAACGATACTTGGTCTTACCGAGTTTATTACTTGAAACGATTCGGTCACACTTGCCGATTGTTAAACAAGTTTGTGGCACCGTATTTCGGTGTTCATAAATTTGTCATCAAGTTTTTGGCGCCATTGCCGGGGAACTCATGGTTTAACTGGTTAATTTGTGTGATTATTGATTATCTTTGACTTTCATTTTGAATTTCTGTTTTTATTTTTTCTGTTTTTATTTTTTCTGTTTTTATTTTATTTTATTTTATTTTATTTTATTTTATTTTATTCTTTGAATCTTATATCTTCTCCTATATATTTTTTGTGCTAACCAAATATTCTAGGGTTTTGTGTTCTTGTGTATGCAGGAGACAATTCGAACTAGGAGCAAGATAATTGCAGAACCTCTTCTTCAAGGTTTAGACGAGAGTAGACGGAGGAGAAGAATCCGAACATCTAGAGAACTTTTCCCTCCTCCGGAAACTTTATTGTAACCATCACCACAAGGTTCTGACCATAGCACAGAAAATATGGAGAACAATAATATCATAAGAACTCTTGCTGATTACACCAATACAGCTGGACCTCAGCACTTTAACAGTATAGCTAGACCTAGAGTCAATGCAGGTAACATGGAGGTCAAACCAGCATTGATCCAACTGGTGAAGAGCAATCAATTCAATGGGTTATCTCATGAAAGCCCATATGAGCACCTCACTACATTTAATGAGATCTGCAACACAGTGAAAATCAATGGGGTGCCAGATGAAGCGATCAAACTTAGCTTGTTTCCTTTCTCATTAGGAGGCAATGCTAAGCTTTGGTTAAATTTTTTTCCAGAGGGAAGTTTCACAGAGTGGGAAGCAGTGGTAACTGATAACAGTTGAAAAACTGTTATTTTCATGCTTAAAATTGACACAAAAAGCAACCTTTACACTTAGAAACTAGCTTGAAATCATGCTTTTCTTCATATTTTCAGAAATAAGATAGCTGGACAGGTTTATGCTTGATTTCAGTGTTTTTGTGCAGGTTTTAAGGTGAATTTGGTGAAAGAAGTGAAGAAGGAGAGAGATGGAATCAGAAAAAACATCAAAAAGTGCAAAAGGAGAAGCCGAAGTCACCACTCAGCGGCAGTTTACCGTTGAGCGGCACTCAGGAAGTCACGGGAGGTCCGCTGAGGGGCAAAATGGCCGCTGAGGGGAAGAAACGACTCACGCACTTACCGTTGAGCGGTACTTTATCGCTGAGCGGCACTTTTATGGGCTTGGACCTAATTTTCTGTAATTTACGAATAATATATAAGCTTTAGGGTTTCCTAGGGTTAGGTATCTTTGGTTGGAACGAAGCAAACACTCTCTCTTCCACCCCTTTGAAGGAGGATCTTGGATGCTGAGGCTTCCTCTTCACCTCTTTAGGGTTTTATCTTTCATTCTTTCATTGTTATTCATCTAGGTTCACCATGAATATGGTGAACTAAACTCTGTATGTTTGTTGGGGAATCAATGTAATCTTTTGAAGCTCTCATATATGGAATTTGTTTTTACATCTTTTATTTAAGATATATGCTTTCTTTCATCATTAGTTAGGGTTTTTCCTCTTTGTTTAATGGTTGCATTGTTTAACTCATTCGATGCATGATTATTGGTTTTGTCGATACGGGCGCGTACGGGGAAGTCTAGATCCGGGGAATTTCTCCCAATATGATATTGGTTGTCGTTAAGCTCCTGCACTTATGAACTGATCATTAGGAATGCTAGGAATTGTATGAACTCGTGATTAGGGAGAAGCCTTCTTGAAAGGTACTTTAGAGAGTGGCATTAACAATGATGATTTGAATGTTGAATTCCTAAAATTTATGAGAGTGGATAAGATGAAATTGACCCCCAACAACATATTCATACATAAATTTCATTGAAAGTGTTTATCTTTTGCTTTTTGCCATTGATCAAAACTTCATGCATACATATTTAATTTTCGTCTTTTGCATATAAAATCCAAATATTTCGTCTTTAAGTCTTAGCTAATCAAGAAACCACATAACTAAACTAGGCCGTGAGTCCTTTGGGAAGAACGATACTTGGTCTTACGAGGTTTATTACTTGAACGATTCGGTCATACTTGCCGATTGAAAAACAAGTTTGTGACATCATATTTTGGTGTTCATAAATTTGTCCATCAAGTTTTTGGCGCCGTTGCCGGGGACTCGTGGTTTAACTGATTAATTTGTGTGATTATTGATTATCTTTGAGTTTAATTTTGAATTTCTGTTTTTATTTTTTATTTTTTTATTTTTTATTTGGTTATTATTTTATTTTATTTTATTTTTCTGTTTTTATTTTATTTTTCTGTTTTTATTTTTTCTATTTTTATTTCCTATCTTCTTATCTTTTCAATTATATCCTTTGATTTTTTTTCTCTATCTTTTTGTGCTAACAATTGTTTTTAGGGTTTTGTGCCTAATGTCTGCAGAATGCAATTTGGTCAAGAATTTAACTATATGGGCACTCAATTCTACCAAAGTAATCTCAACCACTGGTGGGAACCTCACTCAAGCATGGATCAAAGCCAATTTTGGCAAGCTGCTGGACAATTTGAGAACCAACCACAACAACAATGGCAGCAACAACCATTTCTATCAGGAAGTTTGGATAGGTTGGAGGACACCTTTCAACGATTTTTGAAAAATTCCGACTCTACTCAGAAAAGCATTGAAGAATCATGTAAAAGAATGGAGATGCAACTTCGTTACATCAATCAGAGATTGAATGATGATGTTAATACTGAAGTTAACCTTAAGGAGGAAGGGCAAGTCATTATCACTGAAAGTGACAAGATTCTTGATGAGGAAAAATTAGAGGGAGATGAGGAAAGGGTAGAGAGAAAAGAGAAAGAAGAGTTGAGTGAGAAAGATAAAGATGAAGAAAAAGAAAAAGAAGTGGTTGAGAGAGAAGAGAGAAAGAAAATTTGTGTGAAAATAAAGAAGTTGAAGAGAAAAAGAGAAGGGAAGAAAAAAATAAAAGAAAAGAAAAAGAGAAAATTTGGGGAGAGAAAGCGTAAGAAAAAGAAGATGAGAGGAAAGAAGAAGGAATCATATGAAAAATCCCATCCTCATCTAAAGAAGAATCATAGGAAGGAAAAGAAATTTAAGTGCTTTATGGAAATCTTCAAGAAATTGGAGATTAAAGTTCCTATGATTGAGACACTGCAACAGGTTCCTGGTTTGATTAAATTTCTAAAGAAGTTCAGTAGAAAGAAGAAGAAAAAGAAGATGGAACTTGAACTTTACTGGGTCAAGCTAGTGAGTTAAAAGAGCGCTTGCTGGGAGGCAACCCAATGATTTAAGAACTTTTAATTTTTGGTTTGGTGATGTAATTTTGAACTTTTGGGTATTTTTGTTTTTGTTATAAGTTTGTTACAGGGTTTACATCTACTGATGGATGCTAGGCGGAAGAGTATCTACTGAAGGATACTATGTTTGTATACACCTACTGATGGGTGTTGGTAAGAAAGATTTGCATTTACTGAAGGGTGCTGGAGGATTTTGGGTCAGGCTCGTGACGTTAAACAAGCGCTACCTGGGAGGCAACCCAGTTGATTGATTTTATCTGTATTATTTGTTTTGATTCTGCTTTAGTTGCATGATAGGGATTGAATGTTTGAGTGATTTGAGAAATTAACTGCAGGGAGCAAGTGAGGGGCATGAGTAGAAGGCACCTAGGGTAAGCTAGGAAGAAGAAAAGCACAACACGAAAGTGCCGCTGAGTGGTGGTATCGTAAAAGGGGCTTAGGTTGCCCCTTAGCGGAACCCGAGCCCATTAGGGTATTTTTATACCCTAAGTCACGCTTTGGCCTTTATTTTTAGATTCTTCTCTGCACACACACTCCTAAACATTTTTCCAAAGGTTCTCTACATTTTTCCTTTCATTCCTCTTTAGAAAATCTCCCTTCCACTCACTTTCTCACTAGTTTTCCATCTAAGTTTGGGGTTGGGAGAGAGCATCATTGATGGGTCTGAGTTTTTCAAAGCACTAGAGTAGGATTTGTTTTATCAATCACTTTTGTTTTTAGAATAGGATTTGATGTACTCAATTGGAAACTTTGTCTGTTATGATGGTTTGCTTATGATTGTTGTTTGATAAGTAATGCCTGATGATGCTTTGATATTGATTGATGTTGAGAATGTGCACATTATATGCTTATACAGGAGGTTCACAAGATTGTGAACAAATGCAAGATGTTATGATTGTGATTATGATTCTAAGCAGGATGTTATATGTGGAATGTGAATGAGCTTATATGTGAGGTTTTGAGCTCCAGAGTTGCTATTGTTAAATGTTATTACTCTGAAAGCATAAATGACTTTGCCCAGGTTTTCTATGATTGAATCAATTGCTTGTTTTGCATCATATGATCAAAGGCCATTTGTTGGAACCCTTTTTATTGGCCAAATTCATAAAGTTAGCCCAATAAAAGAGAACACTTTGTGTTCTATCCTTTGAACCCTTAGCCTTGAACATAAATTGAAAAACCTTTGATTGAAAATCTTTACCTTAAGTTAAGTAGAAGATCTTGTGTGGTATTGTTAAATGTTCAAGTTTGGGGTTGTTGGGAAAACATGAAAAAGGAAAAGCATTGAGCTAAGAGCCAAAAAGGAAGTATAGGCAAAGAAAAAGAAAAGAAAAGAAAAAGAAGTAAAGCTCAATGCAAATGCAAAGGCAAGTTGGGAAAAATAAGAATAATTGTGTGTTATGATTCTCTTAACTCAAGGATTTTGCGATCCAGAAAAACCAATTTTCTTGTTAGCCCAGCCACATTATAAGCCATTGAAAAGTCCTTGTAATGATGCATGCTTGTGAATGTTTTTTATTGTGGTAAAATGAAAGACAAAGTTGATTCATGTGACATTGTGATAGTAGAGTGAATGAGTGATGACCTCTTATACACTTGTGTGTTGAGTGAGACACTTTACCTAGTGAGGAAATATTCCATTAGCACATGAACATCCATGCTTAATTGATTGGTCATTCATGAAAAAGAGCATTTGTTGAGTATTAACTGACTTTGTGAAACACTAAAGCATGTGCACATCTTGATTGAACTCTTCGTCATAAGTTTGATTGAAGTTTTTACTTATCTAAAAAGAGGATTTTTGAATGAGTGAACCATCATATGAATTGGTTGAAGATTGAGTTATATCTTGTTTGCTTGAGGACAAGCAAAGTTCTAAGTTTGGGGTTGTGATAACAGTTGAAAAACTGTTATTTTCATGCTTAAAATTGACACAAAAAGCAACCTTTACACTTAGAAACTAGCTTGAAATCATGCTTTTCTTCATATTTTCAGAAATAAGAGAGCTGGACAGGTTTATGCTTGATTTCAGTGTTTTTGTGCAGGTTTTAAGGTGAATTTGGTGAAAGAAGTGAAGAAGGAGAGAGATGGAATCAGAAAAGACATCAAAAAGTGCAAAAGGAGAAGCCGAAGTCACCGCTCAGCGGCAGTTTACCGCTGAGCGGCACTCAGGAAGTCACGGGAGGTCCGCTGAGGGGCAAAATGGCCGCTGAGGGGAAGAAACGACTCACGCACTTACCGCTGAGCGGTACTTTACCGCTGAGCGGCACTTTTATGGGCTTGGACCTAATTTTCTGTAATTTAAGAATAATATATAAGCTTTATGGTTTCCTAGGGTTAGGTATCTTTGGCTGGAACAAAGCAAACACTCTCTCTTCCACCCCTTTGAAGGAGGATCTTGGATGCTGAGGCTTCCTCTTCACCTCTTTAGGGTTTTATCTTTCATTCTTTCATTGTTATTCATCTAGGTTCACCATGAATATGGTGAACTAAACTCTGTATGTTTGTTGGGGAATCAATGTAATCTTTTGAAGCTCTCATATATGGAATTTGTTTTTACATCTTTTATTTAAGATATATGCTTTCTTTCATCATTAGTTAGGGTTTTTCCTCTTTGTTTAATGCTTGCATTGCTTAACTCATTCGATGCATGATTATTGGTTTTGTCGATACGGGCGCGTACGGGGAAGTCTAGATCCGGGGAATTTCTCCCAAAATGATATTGGTTGTCGTTAAGCTCCTACACTTTTGAACTGATCATTAGGAATGCTAGGAATTGTATGAACTCGTGATTAGGGAGAAGCCTTCTTGAAAGGTACTTTAGAGAGTGGCATTAACAATGATGATTTGAATGTTGAATTCCTAAAATTTATGAGAGTGGATAAGATGAAATTGACCCCCAACAACATATTCATACATAAATTTCATTGAAAGTGTTTATCTTTTGCTTTTTGCCATTGATCAAAACTTCATGCATACATATTTAATTTTCGTCTTTTGCATATAAAATCCAAATATTTCGTCTTTAAGTCTTAGCTAATCAAGAAACCACATAACTAAACTAGGCCGTGAGTCCTTTGGGAAGAACGATACTTGGTCTTACGAGGTTTATTACTTGAACGATTCGGTCATACTTGCCGATTGAAAAACAAGTTTGTGACATCATATTTTGGTGTTCATAAATTTGTCCATCAGTAACCAAGTTTCTAAATAAATACTTCGCACAATCAAAGGTGAACAAAGGCAAGCAAGAGATTTCTTCATTCAGGCAGGGCATGGAAGAATCACTGGGTCATGCATGGGATAGATACAAAAGCTTGTTACGAAAAACACCCACGCATGGATTCAAAGAAGAGGAAGTAGTCCTAACCTTCCTTGGAGGTCTTGGTTCACAAAGCAAGATGATGCTTGATGCCTCAGCAGGAGGAAACATTAAATGGAAAACTCCAGAGGAAGCAACAGAAATTATTGAAAATATGGCTACTAGTGACAACGAACTTAATATTGAAAGAGGATATCTTAGTCAGAAGGAGTTGTTACAATCAAATGATGCTTTGCTTATTCAAAATAGAATTATCTCTCAACAGTTAGAAGAAGTAATTATGAAGCTTTCTCAAATGCCACAAGAAATACAACAGGTCTCAATGGTTCAAGGGCAACAGCAAAAATGGCAAATGCAATCTACTCCATCTGAGAAGACAATAAAACTTGACGAGACTTTCCAAAGATTCTTGAAGACGAATGCATCTTATTGTCAGAATGTGGATGCTGCATTTAAAAATATGGAGATCTATGTTGAGCGAATAGTTGACAAGATGAAACATGATAATCTGAGAATGGAGTGTAAAACTGTTGTGACCAGAAGTGGTAAAGTGTTAGAGGAGAGAAAAAAAGAAAAAGAGGAGAAAGAAAATGAGAGTGAGAGTGAAAAAGAAACATGTGAGTGGAAAGAAAGGGTTGAGAGAGAGAAAAAGAAAAAAGAAGAAGATGAGAGGAGAGAAAAAAAAGGGAGAGAAGAGAGAGAGGAGAGACAAAAAGAAAAAGAGGGTGAAAAGTGATGAGAGGGTCGCACCTCCCACAAAAATTGTTTGCAAAATTAATGCAGTATAGTACTAGGAAGTGACTCCTAGGTCGTGTCTCAAGGACCAATTTGGGTTCAGTCTCAGGTCAAACACGAAGGGGGGGGGGTTTTGTTATTTTTGTGATTCAAAATGAACTAAATTAAAACACCAATAAGCAAAGTATAACAAACACAAGTACAATCCGGAAATCTCAAAGAAAAAAAAAACAATATAATATCACTAATGACCAACCCAACTAACTTACGCTAACATTAAATTAAAGAAAACTTGCTTGACTCACTTGAATAAAAATTGATACATCAGAAAACACACATTACATCTTGGAATAAACAATTGCTACACTTAAGCTAATAAAACTTCAATTTAAAAGAGTTGGAACCAATTGAAATTCAGCGGATACAAATTAAATGCCAAAGTGTGTGACACGTGGAAATGCAATAAATAAATGACAAGATGCATCATAAGTACTACTGGAATAAAAAAAATTGAAAGAAGCTATGCCTTATCTAATAAATGCAAATGCAATATTCGGAACAACTAAGAAAGCAATAAAGAAATCTGTGTTGCACCCAATTAAAGAGAAATCAATCTCCGTTCCAGCAAAGAAGTTGAGTGCAGCCGTGACACCACACTCTTTCAATATCCGTGTGCCTCCATTCTCCCAGCGTGCAGCTACTATCATGTGCAGCACTGCCCTTCTTTACCGTGTACACTCTTTCTCAAGCCAAAAGGAAATGACTTTCACTTAGGTGGCAGCAGATTTCATGATGGGACAGTGTTTTCTTTCTAAATGAAATAAAAGTGAAAACTTTGCTCAAGACCGTAATGATGTGCCCTTCTTCTACAATCTTCTACAATGAAGGATGAATTACTCCTAGCTGGACGTGACTTCCCACCAACTCTCTCCCTTCAATGCTTCCAACCTTGTATCATTCTCCTCACTGATCACCGTCCTATTCTCTCAATAAGGAAAACTAAATCCTCATTTCACGTAATCTGAAATTTATTAAAGAGCCCCCGTGCACACCATTCCAACTCCACGCACACCATTCTTTTCTTTTCCAATCTACTGCACCGCTTCTACCGACCGTGTGCTTCCTTCCTAGCTCCACTTCACATCAGCTTCTCATTTCATAAATGAATAAAAAAAAACAAAACTCTTTTCTTGCACAAGCCGTGAGCTGCATCCAACGCATTACCGCTTCACTCTTTCTCCGTGCCAATCTACTTCTCATTTCTTAAAAGAAAAATATATCCAACTAAATGAAAGTGTGGTATAGCTTTTTCATTTCAGCAGTGCTTCCAATCAAAATGTTTGAACCAAAGAAAATAATGTGCAATCAGCAAAGTAGAAAAGTGAAACTTTTTCTTTCATTCATCATCCGAATCCAAAAAAAAAACGAACGTAGACATCATTTTTCTCCCCCCAACAAAATGAAACATTCGAGCCCAAAAATAAAATGAAAACTAAGTGAGGGTGGCGGCTGGTTTGCACCTCTCAGTTACATTTCTTTTTTCCAATATCCAAAAACCAAGATAAAGAAAAATGAGTGTGGCGGCTGGCTCCTCCCACGTCCAACCCTCCAAAATCATTCTCCGCATGTGCACCTCATCCGTAGCCCTTCATTTGGTGTCCGTATTTTTCTAAATCTAAAAGATGATGCCCCCCTCTCTAGGGTGGCTGCCCTAATGAATGAAGAAGTGAATCCCCTCTTCTGCTGCTGGGCCGTGGAGGCTGTTGGAAGCGTGAGTGTTGTTGCCTCTTGTGTGCAAGCTGGACGCTGCTTCTTCTTTTGGGACACCCCCTGTTGCTGACATGCCACCTCTCGTCCGCTTCCTCTTTTCCGCCCAAAAAGAAACCCATTTCCACCATGCGTTGCTGTTGTGTTGGACCGAGAGCATGCCTAGCTGGATGGAAGAAGGTGTGGGCCGCGTGCTTCTTTCTTTCAGCTGGACGTGGACGTGGACGTGGCTGCTGGAAAATGAAGAAAATAATTTGGACGTGTGGCAGCTATTGGATGTTTGGCCGCTCCCCAAACTGCTTCCCAAGAACTCCTTTAACCATTGTGGGCCGTGTGCACTTTGACATTCACCAATTAATAGTCAATTTTCCTTAAAGAAAGAAAGAAAAGGAATACGTGAAAGCACATTTCAATAATAAAAGCTTGAATAGTAAAAGCATTCAACTTTTGGATGTGACAACTATGGTCATTATGCTATTAAAATTCAAATTGAATTTGTGTGGGCAAGACTCCACGTGAAATCAACAACCTCTTCTTCCAGTGCACTCTTAAATATGAAATTCACAGCTCTTTACTCATTTTACCTCCAAATGTCTCAAATTATATTTCCAAAAATTTCCCTTGCAATCACTAATGCAAATAATTAACTCAAATAATTCAAATTAATTAAAATTTGAATTTCCGATCAAATTAAGCACAATTAAGAAAAATGGGAAAATACTGGACATTTAAGCACAATTCCCTGATTAAATTCGGTACAATAAGCTAAGTGAAATCAATAAAATATTGATTCATCAAAAAGCCACTTCCTTATCCAAAGAGTTATTCAAGGAAGGAGAAAGAAAAGTAGTTGGAAAGATTCATGGAGTTGTTTAAGAAGCTGGAGATCACTATACCATTCTCTGAAGCATTGCAACAGATGCCAGCATATGCAAAGTTTTGGAAGGAACTTCTTACAAAGAAAAACAAGTACATTGAAAAGGAAACTATCAATGTACAGGGTAACTGCAGTGCAATCATACAGAAACTACCTCCTAAACTTAAAGATCCAGGAAGCTTCACTATTCCATGCACCATAGGAGATTTGAAAGTTGGAAGAGCATTGATTGATTTAGGAGCTAGCATTAATTTAATGCCGCTATCCATGTGCAGAACAATTCAGGGTTTAGAAATCAAACCGACCAGAATGGCTCTTCAACTGGCGGACAGGTCTCTTAAATATCCATATGGAGTGGTTGAAGATGTTCTAGTGAAGGTTGATAAATTTGTATTCCCAGTGGATTTTATTGTGATGGAGATGGAAGGAAATAGTGATGTTTCTCTTATTCTTGGGAGACCTTTTATGAAGACTGCTAGAGTTTTAATTGATGTAGAAAATGGTAAGCTTAAATTGAGAGTTGATGATGAAGAAGTCACTTTTGACGTATCCAAGGCCATGACATATCCAAATGATGACAAAGCATGTTTTCAATTTGATGAACTTGATGAAGTTTGTATGGTGCAAGAAAGGATGGTGCGAAATATTTCTCCATTAGAGAAAACTCTCATTGATGCTTGTGAAGACTTAGATGAAGAAGAAGAGAAATTAATTGATGAATGTCTTATGGACTTGGAAACATTGAAAAAGAGTCCAGTGGAAGATCCAATCTTTGAAGTAATTGATAAGGAAGAAGAAGTCAAAGCAAAGACGCCAGAATTAAAAAGATTGCCATCACATCTGAAATATGTTTTTCTAGAAGAAGATGGTACAAAGCCAGTCATCATCAATAACTCTTTATCTATACAAGAAGAAGAGCAGTTGATAGAAATTTTGAAAGCCAACAAAGAAGCAATTGGGTGGTCAATATCAGATCTTAAAGGTATTAGCCCAACTTATTGCATGCACAAGATTTTTATGGAAGAAGATTATAAACCAAGTGCTCAACCACAGAGAAGGTTAAATCCTGTTATGAAGGAAGTAGTTAGAAAAGAAGTGTTGAAACTGCTAGAAGCTGGTATCATTTATCCAATCTCTGATAGTGAATGGGTGAGTCCAGTACAGGTGGTTCCAAAAAAAGGTGGGATGACAGTAATTCATAATGATAAAAATGAACTTATTCCTACTCGTACAGTTACTGGCTGGCGTATGTGCATTGATTACAGGAAGATGAATAAAGCTACTAGAAAGGATCATTTTCCTCTTCCTTTCATGGACCAGATGTTAGAAAGATTATCAGGTCAAGCTTTCTATTGTTTTCTAGATGGATATTCTGGATACAATCAAATTGTGGTAGATCCAAAAGACCAAGAGAAGACGGCTTTTACTTGTCCTTTTGGTATCTTTGCATATAGAAAGATGCCATTTGGATTATGTAATGCTCCAGCCACATTTCAAAGGTTTATGCAGGCAATTTTTGCAGATCTCTTAGAAAAATGTATTGAAGTGTTCATGGATGATTTCTCAGTTTTTGGAAATTCTTTCCAAAGATGTTTGGCTAATTTGAACACTGTTCTCAAAAGATGTGTTCAGACAAATCTTGTTCTTAATTGGGAGAAATGTCATTTCATGGTAACTGAAGGAATTGTGCTGGGGCATAAAATCTCTGCTAAAGGAATTGAGGTAGATAAAGCTAAAGTAGAAGTCATTGAGAAACTGCCTCCACCAACAAATGTAAGGGGGATTAGGAGTTTTCTCGGTCATGCTGGGTTTTATAGAAGATTCATCAAAGATTTCTCAAAAATTGCTAAACCATTGAGTAATCTTTTGATGAAGGATGCTCCTTTTGTGATGAATGAAGACTGTTTGAAAGCTTTTGACACATTGAAGAATAAATTAGTGTCAGCTCCAGTAATTATAGCGCCAGATTGGAATCAAAATTTTGAATTAATGTGTGATGCAAGTGATTATGCAATAGGAGTTGTTCTTGGCCAGCGAAAAGAACAAAAGTTTCAACTAATTTATTATGCTAGCAAGGTTCTGAATGATGCTCAACTGAATTATGCTACCACAGAAAAAGAATTCCTGGCTATTGTGTATGCTTTAGAGAAATTTCGACCTTATCTTATTGGATCTAAGGTGACTGTCTATACAGATCATGCAGCTATCAAATATTTGTTGACAAAGCCAAATTCTAAGCCACGTCTGATTAGATGGGTACTACTGTTTCAAGAATTTGATGTAGAAATTCGTGATAAGAAAGGAAGTGAGAACTTGATTGCTGATCATTTGTCACGGTTAGTTAACAATGAGGTCACTAGCAAGGAATCTGAAATCTGGGAATCTTTTTCAGATGAAACACTCATGTATATTCAGTAGAGGCCCTGGTTTGCTGATATGGCTAATTTCAAAGCTGCAAGGGTCATGCCTGAAGACTTAACTTGGCAACAAAGAAAAAAATTTTTGCATGATGCCAAGCAGTTTGTTTGGGATGATCCTTATTTGTTCAAGATTGGAGCAGATAATCTTCTGAGGAGATGTGTGACAAATGAAGAAGCAGAAGGAATTCTCTGGCATTGTCATGATTCACCTTATGGAGGACATTTTAATGGAGAAAGAACAGCAGCAAAAGTCCTTCAATCAGGATTTTATTGGCCAACTTTATTTAAAGATGCCCACAATCATGCCAGAAATTGTGATAAATGTCAAAGAGCAGGGACGATCACTAAACGTCATGAGATGCCATTACAAGGCATTTTAGAGGTTGAGGTTTTTGATTGCTGGGGTATTGACTTTGTTGGACCCTTTCCTCCATCTTTTAACAATGACTATATTCTGGTAGCAGTGGATTATGTGAGTAAATGGGTGGAAGCATTAGCTTGTCCTAAAAATGATGCTAGCACGGTAATTAAATTCTTGAAGAAGCAGATATTCTCACGTTTTGGCACTCCAAGAGTGTTGATTAGTGATGGAGGATCTCATTTTTTCAATTATCAGCTAGAAAAAGTACTCAAACACTATGGAGTGAAACATAAGGTAGCTGCACCTTATCATCCACAAACCAATGGACAAGCTGAGGTGTCTAACAGGGAGATAAAAAGGATCTTGGAAAAAACAGTGACTTCATCAAGAAAGGATTGGTCTCTCAAATTGGATGATGCTCTTTGGGCTTATAGGATGGCAATGAAGACGTCTATGGGATTATCACCATTTCAATTAGTCTATGGGAAAGCATGTCATTTGCCAGTAGAATTGGAGCATAGAGCGTTATGGGCTTTGAAATTCTTGAATTTTGATCCTTATGAAACTCAATGCACACGCAGAAGGCAGATTTTGGAGCTTGAAGAAATGCGATTACATGCATATGATTCATCCAAGGCTTACAAAGACAAGATCAAATTTTATCATGATAGGAAGTTGGTGAATAGAGTTTTCAATCCAGGACAACAGGTACTATTGTTCAATTCAAGATTGAAGATATTTCCTGGGAAGCTGAAGTCAAAATGGTCAGGACCATTTGTGATAAAAGAAGTGCATCCGCATGGAGCAATTGAAATATTTAATCCAGTTGTTGATGATCCACAGAAAAGTTGGGTGGTGAATGGTCAACGTCTCAAGCCCTATCTAGGGGGAGAGGTGCAACAATTGTCCACAATGATGCTGTTGGTTGATCCTTGAAAGTTTGGGTCAGGCTCGTGACGTTAAACAAGCGCTTACTGGGAGGCAACCCAGTGTTCTATACATATTTATTTTTGTTTTAGACTAGGTTTGATGTACTCTATTAGAAACCTGGTTTGTTATGATGGTTTGCTATTGACTGTGATTGTGTGATAAGTAATGCTTGATGATGATTATTGATTGATTGATGTTGAGATAGATGTGCACATTAAATGCTTATACAGGTGATTCACAAGCTTTGTGAACAAATGCAGGATATTATGACTGTGATTGTGAGATTAAGTAGGATGTGTATGTCAAATGTGAATGAGCCTGTTTGTGAGGTTTTGAGCTCCAGAGTTTTTATTGATTGAATGTTATTACTTTGAAAGCATGAATGATTTTGCCCAGGTTTTCTATGATTGAATCAATTGCTTGTTTTGCATCATATGCTCAAGGTCGTTTGTTGGAACCCTTTTTATTGGCCAAATTTATGAAGTTAGCCCACTAAAAGAGAACACTTTGTGTTCTATCCTTTGAACCTTTAGCCTTGAACATAAATTGAAAACCCTTGTTGAAAATCTTTACCTTGAGTTAAGTAGAAAACCTTTTGTGGTATTGTTAAATGTTCAAGTTTGGGGTTGTTGGGAAAGCATGAAAAAGAAAAAGGAAAAGCATTGAGCTAAAAGTTAAGAATAAGAATGTGAAAAGAAAAGAAAAAGAGAAAGAAAAGAAAAGAAAAAGCAAAGCTCAATGTAAAGACAAGTTGGGAAAAATAAGAATAATTGTGTTGTTATGATTCTCTTAACTCAAGGATTTTGTGATCCAGAAAAACCAATTTTCTTGATTAGCCCAGCCACATTATAAGCCATTGAAAAGTCCTTGTGATGATGCATGCTTGTAAATGTTTTGATTGTGGTTAAATGAAAGGCAAAGTTGATTCATGTGACATTGTGGTAGTGGAGTGAATGAGTAATTACCTCTTATACACTTGTGTGTGAGTGAAACACTTTACCTGGTGAGGAAGTATTCCATGAGCACATGAACATCCATGCTTAATTGATTGATCATTCATGAAAACTAGCATTTGTTTGATATTAATTGACTTTATGAACACTAAAGCATGTGAACATCTTGATTGAAATCTTAGTCAAAAGTTTGATTAAAGTCTTTGCTTATCTTGAAAAGAAATTTTTGAATGAGTGAACCATCATATGAATTGGGAGAAGATTGAGTTACATCTTATTTGCTTGAGGACAAGCAAAGTTTTAAGTTTGGGGTTGTGATAACAGTTGAAAAACTGTTATTTTCATGCTTCAAATTGATACTAAAAGCAACCTTTAACACTTAGAAACTAGCTTGAAATCATGCTTTTATTCATATTTTCAGAAATAAGAGAGCTGGACAGGTTTATGCTTGATTTCAGTGTTTTTGTGCAGGTTTTAAGGTGAATTTGGTGAAAGAAGTGAAGAAGGAGAGAGATGAAATCAGAAAAGACATCAAAAAGTGCAAAAGGAGAGAGATGAAATCAGAAGCTCACGGGAGATCCGTTGAGGGGCAAAATGGCCGCTGAGGGGAAGAAACCAACTCACGCACTTACCGCTGAGCGGTACTTTAAGCGGCACACTTATGGGCTTGGGCCTAAATTTTCTGTAATTTTAGAATAGTATATAAGCTTTAGGACGTCCTAGGGTTTGTATCTTTGGTAGAAACGAAGCAAACACTCTCTCTTCCACCCCTTTGAAGGAGGATCTTGGATGCTCAGGCTACTTCTTCACCTTTCTAGGGTTTTATCTTTCATTCTTTCATTATTATTAATCTAGTTTCACCATGAATATGGTGAACTAAACCTTGTATTGTTGTTGGGGAATCAATGTAGTCTTGTGAAACTCTCATATATGGAATTAGTGTTTAAACATCTTATTTGAGATACATGCTTTCTTTCATCATTAGTTAGGGTTTTTCCTCTTTGCTCAATGCTTGCTTTGTTTAACTCATTCAATGTATGATTATTGATTTTGTCGATACGGGAACGTACGGGGAAGTCTAGATCCGGGGAATTTCTCCCAATAGTATATTGGTTGCCGTTAAGCTCCTACACTAAAAGAACTAATTATTAGGAATTCTAGGAATCGTATGAACTCGTAATTAGGGATATGCCTTCTTGCAAGGTAATTTAGAGAGTGGCATTAACAATGATGAAAAGAATGTTGAATTCCTAAAGTATATGAGAGTGGATAAGATGAAATTGATAACCCCAACAACATACTCATCCATATATTCCATTGAAGTGTTTGTATTTTGTTTTAGCCGTTGATCACATTCATGCATACATGTTTATTTTCTGTTTTGCATATTAAACTTCACTTATTTCGTTCTTAAGTCTTAAATAATCAACAAATCACATAACTAAACTAGGTCGTGAGTCCTTTGGGAGAACGATACTTGGTCTTACCGAGTTTATTACTTGAAACGATTCAGTCACACTTGCCGATTGTTAAACAAGTTTGTGGCGCCGTATTTCGGTGTTCATAAATTTGTCATCAGTAGTCTTGTGAAACTCTCATATATGGAATTTGTTTTAACATCTTATTTTGAGACTTATGCTTTCTTTCATCATTAGTTAGGGTTTTTTCTCTTTGCTTAAAGCTTGCTTTGTTTAACTCATTCATTGCCATGATTATTGATTTTGTCGATATGGGAACGTACGGGGAAATCTAGATCCGGGGAATTTCTCCCAATAGCATATTGGTTGCCTTTAAGCTCCTGCACTTCAGAACTAATTACTAGGAATGCTAGGAATTGTATGAACTCGTAATTAAGGATAGGCCTTCTTGCAAGGTGATTTAGAGAGTGGCATTAGCAATTGATGAAAAGAATGATGAATTCCTAAAAGTATATGAGAGTGGATAAGATGAAATTGATAACCCCAACAACATACTCATCCATTTAATTCATTAAAGTGTTTGTTTTCCTCTTTTCCATTGATCAACATTCATGCATACATGTTTAATTACTGTCTTTTGCATTTAAACCTACAATCAATTGTTTACAAGTCTCAAATAATCAACAAATCACATAGCTAAACTAGGCCGTGAGTCCTTTGGGAGAACGATACTTGGTCTTACCGAGTTTATTACTTGATACGATTCGGTCACACTTGCCGATTGTTAAACAAGTTTGTGGCGCCGTTTTTCGGTGTTCATAAATTTTTCATCAAGTTTTTGGCGCCGTTGCCGGGGACTCGTGGTTTAACTAGTTTATTTGTGTGGTTATTGATTATCTTTGACTTGAATTTTGAATTTTGAAATTTGAATTTCTGTTTTTATTTTTCAGTTTTTATTTTTCGGTTTTTATTTTATTTTATTTTATTTTCTATTTTTATTTTTTTTTTCGGTTATTATTTTTTTTATTTTATTTTTCTGTTTTTATTTTTTCTATTTTCTGTTTTTATTTTTTCTGTTTTTATTTTATCTTCTTATCTCTGATTTTATATCTTCTTCTCTATTTTTTTGTGCTAACAAATTTTTCTAGGGACTTGTTTTCTTGTGTATGCAAGAAGCAATTCGAACTAGAAGCAAGAAAACCTCGGAACCTCTTCTTGAAGGCTTAGACGAGACTAAACGGAGGAGAAGAATCCGTACATCCAGAGAATTTTTCCCTCCTCCGGAAGATCTCTTACAACCTTCACCACAAGGTTCTTACCATAGCACTGAGGAGATGGAGAATAATAATGTCAGACGAACTCTTGCAGATTACTCTAATGTAGCTAGACCTCAGCATTTCAATAGCATAGCAAGACCAAGGGTCAATGCAGCTAATATGGAGGTGAAACCAGCATTAATCCAACTGGTTAAGAGTAACCAATTTAATGGGTTGTCTCACGAAGGCCATATGAGCACCTCACAACTTTTAATGAGATTTGCAATACAGTGAAGATAAATGGGGTGCCTGACGAAGCATTCAAACTTAGCATGTTTCCATTCTCATTAGGAGGCAACACTAAGCTTTGGTTGAACTCTTTTCCAGAAGGGAGCTTTACAGAGTGGGAAGCTGTGGTGACAAAGTTCTTGAACAAATACTTCCAATAATCCAAGGTAAATAAAGGAAAGCAAGAGATTTCATCTTTCAGGCAAGGCATGGAGGAATCACTAGGTCATGCATGGGACAGATACAAAAGCCTATTAAGAAAGACTCCCACGCATGGATTTGACGAAGTAGAAGTAGTCCTAATCTTCCTTGGAGGTCTTAGTGCTTGACGCCTCAACTAGAGGCAATATCAAATGGAAAACTTCAGAGGAAGCCACAGAAATAATTGAAAACATGGCTACTAATGATAATGAGCTGAACAATGAAAGAGGAGCTCCTATTTAACAAAAAGGAGTTCTACAGTTGCAATCCAATGATGCCTTGCTAGCTCAGAACAAGATACTAACTCAACAATTGGAGAATCTCACAAAAACACTTGCACAACTGCCAAAATAGTTAAAGACTGTTGCACAGGTTCAACCACAGTTGTGTGAATTATGTGGGGGTGACCATATCAATGGTCAATGTGCCTTTCCAGCAAAAGCTTTAGAGGATCTTAACTTCATGGCTAATCAATTTCCATACCGTTAGGGGAATTTCAATCAAGGGTTGAAACCACACCCAAGCATTGGTCAAGGACAAAGTGGGCAAGCTGGACAAGCTGGGCAATTTAACAAGCAATAAGAACAACCAACCTTATGGCAACAAATGTCTATATTTAATGAAAGACCAATAAGGATGGAAGAAACTCTTCAGCAATTCATACAGAAAACTGAATCCACTCGAAAGAGCACTGAAGCTGCTATTAAGAACTTGAAGATTCAAATGGGTCAGATTACTAAGCAGTTGGAAGAAAGGCCTGACAAAAATTTTGGGGCTAATACTGAGGTTAACCCTAGGGAAGAATGTAAAGTGTTGGAGAGTGCAAATGTTGAAACAGTTGAGTTAGAAAGAGAGAAAGAAAAAGAAGAGAGAGAAAAGAGAGAAAAAGAAAAAGAAGAGAGAAAAGAGAGAAAAAGAAAAAGAAGAGAGAAAAGAGAAAGAAGATAGAAGAGAGATAAAGAGTGAATATATTCTTCCTTTTCCAACAAATCATGAGAAACAATTTGATTTTACAGAATTATTCAAGATGGTGGATAATGACGTACCTTGGAAGGAGATATTACAACATATTGCAGTTTATACAAAGCTTGAGGAAGAAGTCTCTACAAAGAAAAGACGTAGAAATAATGAGACAAAGGAGTATAAAGCTGTTAAAAAGAAGCCATTCCCTCCAAAAGCAAAAGATCTAGGAGGTTTCTCCATTCCATGCACAATAGGGAAGAAAAGGATAAAGAAGGCTTTACTTGATTTAGGATCAAGTGTTAACTTGATGCCTTATTCTTTACTTGAGCAGATTGGTGATGTTGATGTGAAGCCTATAAAGATTAATTTAGTAATGGCAGATGGATCCTCAAAGAATCCCTATGGTATAGCAGAGGATGTTATAGTTTGTGTAGGAAAACTACAGTTCTTGGTGGACTTTGTGGTGATGGAAATGGAGAGTGAAAAGATACCCATTATTCTTGGAAGACCGTTTATGAAAACGGCCAAAGCAATCATTGATGTGGATGAAGGTGTAGTGGTGCTCCAAGACCGAGAAGAAAGAGTTGTTGTAGATGTCTTTAAAGAAGAGAGGCAGATGCAGAAGGAAGAAGCTAGTCATAAAGCTGCATATCAAGATCTACTCATGACTAGCCCTGAAGATGAAAAGCCCAAGGTCAAAGGTAAACATTTTTTGTTTCAGGTACAAGAAGAAGAAAAGATTGGGAAAGGAAGAAAGGTCCATGATGGCTGGATGAAAGAACGACTTCAAAAACAAGTTGTGGGTTGTGAAAGACTACAAAGATAATGAGGTGATAGAGATAGAGTCTCCACATTCCATAAGAGTCAGAAAAATGGACCGGAAGCAGTTAATGAGTTGGTGTGATATGTACATCAACCATGAAGAAGGAACTTGAGCTTTATTGGGTCAAGCTAATGACGTTAAAAGAGCGCTTGTTGGAAGGCATTCCATTGATTTGAGGACAATCTTTTTATTTTATTTTGGTTTTGTAAATTTTTATCAACTTGGACATTACTTATGTAAATTTTTGGGTATAGCATCTACTGAAGGATGCTAGGTGGTTAAGTATCTACTAAAAGATACTAGGTTTGTTACACCTACTGATGGGCGTTGGTAAGAAAGATTTGCACCTACTGATGGGTGTTGGTGGATTTTGGGTCAGGCATATGATGTTAAACAAGCGCTACCTGGGAGGCAACCCAGTTGATTGATTATATTTTTGTTCGTTCTGCTTTAGTTGCATGATAGGGACTTGGATGCATGAGTGATCTGAGAATATAATTGCAGGAAACAAGTGAGGGGCATGAGTAGGAGGCACCTAGGTTAAGTTAGGAAGAAGAAGAGCACTTCCCGAAAGTGTCGTTGAGCGGCAAACTGCCGCTGAGCGGTAGTGTCGCAGAATGGGCTTAGGTTGCCCTTAGCGGAACCCGAGCCCATTGGGATACTTTTATACCATAAGTCGCGCCTTGGCTTCTATTTTCAGATTCTTCTTTGCACACACACTCCTACATACTTTTCCAAAGGTTCTTTATATTTTTCCCTTCATTCCTCTTGAGAAAATCTCCCTTCCACTCACTTTCTAACTAGCTTTCCATCTAAGTTTGGGGTTGGGAGAGAACATCATTGTTCTTCATAGTTTGAAAGCATTCTCCACTCATCTAGCATCTCCACCCAAGTAAGTCAAGCATTTTTCATTCTAGGGTTCTTGAGTATGAATTTGATTGTGAAGCATGAATTTTTAGGGGTTTTGATTTCTATGCATGATTTAATGAATTAATTGATGTTTGAACCGATTGAACTGAGTGATTTTGATCAGGAAGATTGAAAATTGCATGTGGGTGGAGTTAGGAAAGGTTAAAAGAGCATTTTTCAAAATCTGCAGAATCACCGTTCAAGGGTAAATTGCCGCTGAGCGGCACTCTGACATACCTTAGATTATTGCTGAATTGTGTACTAGATTGATGCACTAGTGGCGCTGAGGGGTGATTTTGACCCTCAACAGTGGTTTAGCTTGGAAATAGGGTGTTGTTTGTGGTTTACTAATGATTAACAACTTGTCTTGTGGTTTTGTAATCTGTGTTTGATGTAGGAATGGCATCCTCTTCAGGCAAAAGAGTAAAGACCATGGCATCCAAAAGGAAAGAAAAGGAACCAGAACAACCCCATTCTAGTAGGTTCCTATCTCGCAAACATGAGAAGCATTTCAAGGTGGTCCAAGATAGGAGGCTCCTTATGGAGAGGAAAGTTGGAATGATACCTAACTTTGCTCCTCAATTTGGAGAGCAATTTCTGGGAAATGATTGGGGGAAGCTAGCCACATACCCTGCACCTGCCAATATAGCTGTGGTGAAAGAATTTTACACCAATGCCAGGAAGATTGGTGATTATCCGGCTGAGGATTACCTAGGCTATGTCAGAGGCCATGCTATTAGGTATGATCCTGACTCTATCAACAACTTCTTGGATACTGTATGGGCTGGTGAGCAGTGCCAATTTGCTCTATATATGGAAGAAGGAATTGATTTTGATGATGTGGAGAGTGTTCTGTGTGTACCTGGAGGACATTTTCAGAGGAACAGAACTGGTTCTGTGCTGAACATTAGGAGGACTGACTTGAATCCTCTTGCAAAGTATTGGATGGCATTTTCTCATGCCAACATTCAGCCATGTTCTCACAGAGGGCAGGTGGCCACTGCCGAGATGATTGTTGGAATGTATGACACACCTCCAGCACACAGGTGACTATGGAGGAGTTCCATAATGTGGTAGCTTGGCCAGAGGAGCAGGCCCAAGGCAGTAGAGCTGGAGCAGCTGAAGTTTCAGCTATTGAGATGGATGAAGATGATGTTGATGATGATAAAGATGTTGCATTTGAGGATGCTGAAGATGAGGAAGAAGAGGAGGATACAGATGACAGCTTAGCCTGATGAGGAGCTGAGATAACATTTACTGATGAATGTTATCAGCACTAGATTTATATTTTTGTGTGGTTTTATATTTCTGGACCTATTTGCTTTTGTTTTTAGAATAGGGTTTGATGTACTCAATTGGAAAATTTGTCTGTTATGATGGTTTGCTTATGATTGTTGTTTGATAAGTAATATCTGATGACACTTTGATATTGATTGATGTTGAGATGTGCACATTATATGCTTATACAGGTGATTCACAAGCATTATGAACAAATGCATGTTGTGATTGTGATTATGATACTAAGCAGGATGTGTACATGTGAAATGTGAATGAGCTTATATGTGAGGTTTTGAGCTCCATAGTTTTTGTGATTGAATGTTATTACTTTGAAAGCATGAATGATTTTGCCCAGGTTTTCTATGATTGAATCAATTGCTTGTTTGCATCGTATGATCAAGGCCATTTGTTGGTAACCCTTTTATTAGCCAAATTCATGAATTTTTCCCACAAAAGAGAGCACTATATATGTTCTATCCTTTGAACCTTTAGCCTAGAACATGATTTAAAAACCCCTTGTGAAAAGCTTTACCTTGAGTTAAGTAGAAAATATTTTGTGGTATTGATAAATGTTCAAGTTTGGGGTTGTTGGGAAGTTATGAAAGGGAAATTGAAAGCATTGAGCTAAGACCTTAGATCTGTGAAAAAGGAAAGAAAAAGAATAAAGAAAGAAAAGAAGAAAAAGCAAAGCTCAATGCAAAAGAAAGTTGGGAATAAATAAGAATGATTGTGTCTATATGATTCTCTTAACTCAAGGGTTTTGTGATCTAGAAAAACCAATTTTCTTGTTAGCCCAACCACATTATAAGCCATTGAAAAGTCCTTGTGATGATGCATGCTTGTGAATGTATTTGATTATGGTTAAATGAAAGGCAAAGTCAATTCATGTGACATTGTGATAGTAGAGTGAATGAGTGATTACCTCTTATACACTTTTGATTGAGTGAAACACTTTTACCTAGTGATCAAAGATTCCATGAGCACATGAACATCCATGCTTAGTTGATTGATCATTTATGAAAAATAGAATTTGTTGGATATTAGGTGATTTTGTGAACACTAAAGCATGTGCATGTCTTGATTGAAGTCTTTGTCATGAGCTTAATTGAAGTACTTACTTATCTTGAAAAGAGGATTTTTGAATGGAGTGAACCATTGTATTGATTGGTAGAAGATTGAGTTATATCTTGTTTGCTTGAGGACAAGCAAAGTTCTAAGTTTGGGGTTGTGATAACAGTTGAAAAACTGTTATTTTCATGCTTAAAATTGATACTAAAAGAAACCTTTAACACTTACAAACTAGCTTGGAATCATGCTTTTGTTCATATTTTTAGAAATAAGAGAGCTAGACAGGTTTATGCTTGATTTCAGTGTTTTATGTAGGTTTTAAGGTGAATTTGGTGGAAGAAGTGAAGAAGGATAGAGATGGAATCAGAAAAGAACTCAAAAAGTGCAAAAGAAGAGAAGCCGCAAGTACCGCTCAGCGCTACTTTACCGCTGAGCGACACTCAGGAACACCCGTTGGCTCCGTTGAGGGGTGAAAGTGCAACTTAGGCCCACTTTTCTGTAATATTTCGAATAGTATATAAGCATTAGGACGTCCTAGGGTTTGTATCTTTGGTTGGAGACGAAGCAAACACTCACTTTTCCATCCCTTGGAGGAAGATCTTGGATGCTCAGGCTACCTACTCATCTTTCTAGGGTTCTATCTTCCATTCTTTCATTATTGTTCATCTAGTTTCAGCATGAATATGGTCAACTAAACTTTGTATTGTTGTTGGGGAATCAATGTAATCTTTTGAAGCTCTCATATATGGAACTTGTGTTTAAACATCTTATTTGAGATACATGCTTTCTTTCATCATTAGTTAGGGTTTTTCTTCTTTGCTCAAAGCATGCATTGTTTAACTCATTCGATGTCATGATTATTGATTTTGTCGATATGGGAACGTACGGGGAAATCTAGATCTGGGGAAATTCTCCCAATAGCATATTGCCTAGACATAGGAATATGAGGGTTGGTTGCCTTTAAGCTTCCGTGCTTCAAAATTAATTATTAGGGATGCTAGGAATTGTATGAACTCGTAATTAAGGATAGGCCTTCTTGCAAAGTGATTTAGAGAGTGGCATTAACATTGATGAAAAGAATGATGACTTCCTAAAAGTATATGAGAGTGGATAAGATGAAATTGATTACCTCAACAACATACTCATCCATCTAATTCATTCAGTGTTTGTGTTCTTCTTTTCCATTGATGAAAACTCATGCATACATGTTTACTTATTGTCTTTTGCATTTGAAACCTCAAGAATTTGTTCACAAGTCTTAAATAATCAACAAATCATATAACTAACTAGGCCGTGAGTCCTTTGGGAGAACGATACTTGGTCTTACCGAGTTTATTACTTGATACGATTCGGTCACACTTGCCGAGGGTTATACAAGTTTGTGGCGCCGTTTTTCGGTGTTCATAAATTTGTCATCACCTGACACAACGGACGTCTGACTAACGTCACCCACAAAGACGTCGGGTACAGGTCGGACGTCAAAAAGCAAAAAGAACAGACGTCTAAAGCCCTTTCTGCACTACTGCTTCTTACAATGGTTTAAGAAAAAGATTTATGTGACTCCATATCTCGTGGGCCGAACACAAATGTCATTACATATGGTGGGTACTATATAAACAATATTTCTTTTCAGACATAGGTAGAAGATGACAAAAGTAGAGTTCAAAATAGTGGCGGTACACTACAAGCTGAAGTTATGCACTTTGCTAGTTCTAAAGACAAAAATCCAATCACCGCATCCATGAGTTATTTTAGAATAATACAAGAAATATGGGAAGTTGATTATGTCAATTTTAGAGTCCCAGTTTTCAAGTGTAAATGGGTTGATATAAATTCTGGTGTCATGACAGATGACTTTGGCTTCACATTGGTAGACTTGAACAAGATGAATTACACTGATGAACCATTTATCATGGCTAGTCAAGAAAGACAAATATTCTACGTAAATGATCCAGCGAATAAAAAATGGTCAGTGGTTTTAGAAGGAAAAAACATGCATGGATATGATGATGAAGATTCTCTTGATATACTTAAGACAACATCTGTTGCATCAAGACCTATTGAAGACGCAGTTGATCACGTTGCCGATGACATCTAGGCAACTTATAGTGATCACAATGAAGGGATCTGGGAGAAAACAATATCTTAATAGGTTGTGATATTTTTTGTAATGACTTTACATGTAGTTTCATCATATTTGAATTATTACTAACCTTGTATATATTTTTCAAGTATGTCGGCCTCAGACTCAGGATCAGGATAGACCAGACGTGGTCGAGGCATCACACGATTACCAGATGTGACATCCGGACGCATTGATGGGCAGAGGAGAAATGTTGACATTGACCCCAGATCAGGTCAGGCATCAAGGCCAAATGCTGATAGGTTTAGGAGTTATCTGGGTAAGTGATGAGTCGTTATTTCTTGAATTATATTTAGTTTATTGCACTTAAATAGACCAGGGAATTGTGTTTAATTGTTTGTTATTTCCCCGTTTTCCAAATTGTGCTTAATTTGGTCGGAAATTTGTAATTGCGCTAATTTGGGTTTTCTGAGCTGATTAAGTGCATTTTTGAAGTGCAGGAAAATTTTGGAAATACATTTTGGGACATCAGGAAGAATGCCAAATAAATTCAAGACTCTCCACACAGACATTTTAGAATTAATTAAATTGTAATTCAATAGTTTAGAATTTCTGTATCAACTTTTACATTTTGGGACAATTTTTGGTAAAGTAGACTAGACCCAAAATGTGAAGGAAAAAAATGACTTGGCACCTTAGGGTTTTTGTGTGGACCCCACCCTTATTAAAGGTGACCCACGGCCCTTGGAAAAGCCAGCCGCCACACTCTGTTAGGTTTTTTTGGTTTTTCTTTTCTCGGGCGGTGGAAAACACTTTCTTTTTTTTAAGGGGGAACGAATGAAGAATGGGCACGCTGTTACTATGGATTTTGGGATGCAATTGATGAACACATTTTCTTCTTCTCTTTTAGTACGTTACGGTAGATGGAGAATATTAGAAGCCTTCTTTCTTTTCCTTTGAAATGAAGCGGTAATGTGTTGGAGCAGCACCGAGTAGTAGGTGAAGTGGTGTGCACGGAAAGCGAGTGGAAGTAACTCTCGGTTTTTCCAGCAAAGCTAGAGGTGTCACGGCTGTAAGGGGGCACATTTTATTTTGGAGAAAAGGAACTCACGTCCAGTGTTGGTATGCACACGGAGAGGAGGTGTTGATTGTTGAAGGGTCACATCCAGGGAATTAGTCTTGCTTTTAAAATTTGGAAGCATTGAAGGAGCAGGTGTGTGTCACGGCTTGGATGAGTGAAAGTAAGGCACACGATGCTAGCTTGGATAAAGGAGCCGCCAATTGCCACTTGCTTGGAGCAGTAGCGTCGAGAAGTAGTGCAACACTGAATGCGTTTGTTTTTCCTTCATTTAAAAGGATGCGTTGATTCATGGAGTAGGTGCGTTAGGGGATTCTTCTTAGAAGTCGCTGTCAAGTCCAGGGAGCACCACGGATGAAGCTTGCACACATGGAGAAGAAGAGGGAAGCTGGATGGAAGCACAATGTTGCTACGGTAGTAGAATGCTGTTACGGGAATTTCATGAGGAGAATGTTTTTTTTATTTTGCCTTTTCATTCAATGAAAAGTGCACATGAAGAAGTGCATTCAATTTCTTAGAAGATGGAAGCACGGTGATTTTGATTTTTTTCTTCAAGCTTAAACTAAGAATCTTGAATGCATTAATGGAAGCAGCTTGGTCATTTATTCTATTACGCTTTCTTACTGTTGATAAAATTGCATTTTATTTAATAGATAAAGCATAACTTCTTTTATCCAGCATTGATGCATTTTTCTTATTTATTTATTTTTTTTTTCATGTCAATTTGTCACGCAATTTGAGCATTTAATTTTTAAATTCCAAGTTGTATTGAGCATTTAATGTTTTAGCGTAAGTATTGCATTTGAATAGAACACCACATGTTTCTTTATTATTTGTTGCATTTTAATTAGTTCACACATCTTACTTTAGGAATGTTCGGTTCACTACTTTCATTCACTTTAATTAGTTTAATATTTTCGTTCACTATGATGTCTATTCTGTTCAGCTTCTTTATCTTCGTGCATTTCCAATTTCCTCACTTGCTTTAGAGACCGTTCGGTCTTAATGTAGAACCGTTCGGTCATCTGTAGGACCGTTTGGTCTTCACGCTTTGTTAATTCATTTCACTGTTTTCAATTATGTTTAGTTGTATTTAATTTCAAGTTTTAATTTAGTTCATTTAAAATCACAAAAACACTTTCAAAACCCCCCACTATGTGTTTGATCTGAGACTGAACCACATTTGGTCCTTGAGAGACGACCTAGGAGTCACTTCCTAGTACTATACTGCATTCTTTTATGCACAACTTTTGTGGGAGGTGCGACCCTCTCATCAGTAAGTTAGCAAAAAGTCATGTCTCTATCCTTCATGCATGTTGGGATGTCGTCCCAGAGGTCAAGAAGAACCTCTTATGGCAAGATATTCAGGTATTTTTACTTAAAAGAATTTTGATATACTTATTTATTTTATCTTATTATGTCATTAACATGTTTTTGTTTTAAACAGCAACATTATGATATTCCAAACACAATACAGATTAGAAAGAAAGTGTTATCTCATATAGCGATAAGATGGAGGGATTTCAAGACAAGGCTGACACGACTATATGTCTTTGGAGACAGACAACATGAAAATCCATGTCAGCATTATACCTTCACAGAGGAGGAGTGGATACAGTTTCGAGCATCTAGAGAGTCTGAGGAATGGAAGGTGTGTTTCTTAACATCTACAAAGTCTTTAATTGAGTTTTTATGATTTTTACACTTATGAATATACATGGTTTCACAGGTAAAAGGTTAGCTACCCAAGAAAGCCAAAGGCTAAACGATGCACCACACTTGTTATCACGAGGTGGTTATGCAATACCGGAAAAGAAAATTAGAAAGTCTCGAGCGGATGCCTTGGGGCTTGAGTCCCTGGACCTAGCACCTGCACCTACTAAGTACGAGCAGTGGAAGGCTGCTCGGACTAAATTTGATGGGAACATGACATCTTCCTCAGCTGCCTTGATCTCAAAAAGAATTGTAAGTTCAAATTCTAAACATTGTTTGATTGTGTATTTATCATAGCATGTCTTCTAAGTAACTTAGTTTTTTTATGTGCAGGATGAGTTGGTTGAGTAGCACACTCAGGGACATTTGCTTTCTGATGAACAAATCTTCAATCCCAGAAAACAAAGTCAAAAACTTGTTAACCCTCGGTAAGTGTAATCGAATCGTATCAAGTAATAAAACATGGTAAGACCCAGTATCATTTTCCCAAGAGACTCACGACACTAAACACTCATGTGATTACTCAACTAATTAAGACTCTAAAGAACATATTTCTCGGATTTTGAATGCAAATGCAATAAAATAAACATGAATGCATGAATGCAATTTGATCAATTGAGGTTAAACACATGAAAGAATGGATGAAGTTGATGATATTGTTGTTGGGGTTTAGATTTAACCTAATTTACTCTCATGCATTTATGAATTCGTCTTTCTTTTCATTAATGTTAATGCCACTCTCTAAATTACCTTAAACCCGATGTCTCGGTGAAGAAAGCCTATCCTTAATTATGAGTTCATACATTTCCTAGCATCCCTAATAATTAATTCTGAAGCACAAAAGCTTAAAGGCAACCAACCCTCATATCTCTATGTCTAGGCAATACTGCTTTTGGGAGAATTTCCCCAGTTCTAGATTTCCCCATATGTGTCCATATCGACAAAACCAATAATCATGACATCGAATGAGTTAAACAATGAATGCTCTGAGCAAAGACGAAAAACCCTAACTAATGATGAAAGAAAGCATGTATCTCAAATAAGATGTTTAAACACAAATCCCATATGTGAGAGCTTCAAAAGATTACATTGATTCCCCAACAATAATACAAAGTTTAGTTCACCATATTCATGGTGAAACTAGATGAACAATAATGAAAGAATGAAAGATAGAACCCTAGAAAGTTGAGTAGGTAGCCTTAACATCCAAGATGTTCCTCCAAGGGGTGGAAAAATGAGTGTTTGCTTCGTACTCTGCCAAAGCTACAAACCCTAGAAAGTCCTAAAGCTTATATACTATTCGCAATATTACAGAAAAGTGGGCCTAAGCCCAAAAGACCACTGATAACAGTTGAAAAACTGTTATTTTCATGCTTAAAATTGACACAAAAAGCAATCTTTTGCTTTTTGCCATTGATCAAAACTTCATGCATACATATTTAATTTTCGTCTTTTGCATATAAAATCCAAATATTTCGTCTTTAAGTCTTAGCTAATCAAGAAACCACACAACTAAACTAGGCCGTGAGTCCTTTGGGAAGAACGATACTTGGTCTTACCAAGTTTATTACTTGAACGATTCGGTCATACTTGCCGATTGAAAAACAAGTTTGTGACATCATATTTTGGTGTTCATATATTTGTCCATCAACCACCGCTCAGCGGTAAACTTCCGCTGAGCGATAAACTGCCGCTCAACGGTAAACTGCCGCTCAACAGTACTAGCACGTAGTCAATTCTCCCCTAAGCTGCACTTTTACCCCTCAGCGGTACCAACAAGTGTTCTTGAGTGCCGCTTAGCGGTAAACTGGCGTCGAGAGGTACTTGCGGCTTCTCTTCTTTTGCACTTTTTGAGTTATTTTCTGATGCCATCTCTATCCTTCTTCACTTCTTTAATCAAATTCATCTTAAAACTTGCATAAAACACTAAAATCAATCATAAACGTGTCCAACTATTTTATTTCTAAAAATGTGAACAAAAGCATGATTCTAAGCTAGTTTCTAAGTGTTAAAGGTTGCTTTTAGTATCAATTTTAAGCATGAAAATAACAGTTTTTCAACTGTTATCAACAAGCAAGTGATTTAATCATAGAAAACCTGGGCAAAGTCATTCATGTTTTCAAAGTAATAGCACTCACTCACAAAAACTCTAGAGTTCAATACTCACATAGGTTAACTCAAATTCCAACATTTAGATAAACATCCTGCTCAGTATCATAATCACAATCACAAGTCATCATGCATCTGTTTCAAAATATTTTAAGCAACCACCTGTGTATCAACATCATGCATCATTGATAACGGTTGAAAAATCGTTATTTTTATGCTTAAAATTGCTACCAAAAGCAACCTTTAAGACTTAGAAACTAGCTTGAACTCATATTTTGTGCAAGATTCCCTTGATTTTGTAGGCTAATTGAATGAGTTGAAAGAAGAATTGAAATACCGAATGATTGGAATGCTGAAAAGTCAACCAGAAACCAGAAAAGTCAACCAGTCAACCAGAATACAGAAAAAGTTTCGCTGAGCGGTAAAATACCGCTGAGCGACACTTTTCGGGTGTCAAAATCACCGCTGAGGGGCAAAAACAGCAGCTGGGGGAAAAATGGATCATGCGCTATTACCGCTGATGAACCAATATTTTCCTCACTTCACTTAGTTTAATGTGCTAGAATTAGTCGGGGAATTATGCTTAAACGTCCGGTATTTTCCTGTTTTTCCTAATTGTGCTTAATTTGATCGGAAATTCTTATTTTAACTAATTTGAATTATCTGAGCTTATTATTTTGCATTATTAATTACGGGAAAATTTTGGATAACTTTTTGGGACATTTGAAAGCTAAATGAGAAATGGCAATTGAGCCAATGCATCTTAGCCATTTTTATTTTCGCTGGCTGCCGCGTGAATGTTGTGTCAACTTGTGTGTCTTCGTTTGAGTTCAATTCTTATCCGTTTTCCATGCAATTTTTTTCATAGTTTCGTCTGGATGTCTATTTTAACGTATAGTTTTTACTTTGTTCAAATTCGTTCTGTGCTGTTCCCAGTATTTATTTTACTCTCATATGTCAGTCCAGTGATTACTGTTTGAGTGATTTCTAATCTGTTTGCATTGTTTGCTTTCTGTTTAGTAATTGTGGTGGCTGGAATTGATCATTGGACAATGCTAAAACCTCCCAACACTCTTAAACAAGGCATACAACAGCTTGGCTTTATTGAATAGCAAAGAAAAAAAAAACAGCCACATGATCACGGCCCACATGGAAGGCTTTTGGATTTTAAAATTGGAATTGGTATCATGTGGAGTTTTCACGGCTGTCTCAAAATTGATTGGAAAATAATAGCATGGCCCCATGGACAACTCACGTTGGCACACACACCAAAACCTCACATATTTTGGAATCAAAGTTGGGACCACCACTTGGAAGCATGATTAATGAAGAGCATAAAGCTGCCACGTCTAGCACCTTTTGGAGAGGAATACTTTGTTTCTAATTTTAATAGCAAAATTGGCAGCTCACGGGCTTCATCACACATCCAGCAATTGGAGCACCACGCGGTCCATCCTTCACGCAGCAGCAGAGAATCCACGTAGGTCAAGTAGCAAGGCAAGGAGCACGTTGGTTGAAGCAGCAAAAAGGGGGTGGTGCGTGAAGAAATAAAAAAACACATCCAGTAGCGTCCACGTTGGATTGTCCGAGAATGAAAGAGCAGAGTCCAGCACTTAAGTTCCAGAGAGTAGTGTAGGGTAAGGAAGAAAATGGAACCGGAGAAAAGAAAAGGTTACGGGATGGAGAATGGTTGAGCTGGATGGTGTAGGAGGTGCTGCACGTTGAGCTGGATGCAGCAGTGGTGCTGGTTCAAGAGGGCAGTGAGTGAGAGAGAGCTGGAGGGAGGATACGGAGAGGAATGGAGTTCACGGGAAGGAGCTGGCTGGATGGTGTAGGAGCAGCTGCAGCTCATTTTGGTCTTTGGTGTTTTGAGCGTTAGATTCTATGGGATGAAAAGAAGAGCTGAAGTTTTTATTTTTCTTCTGCTGAATCTCATTACCTTTTTCATTTGGTTTTTATGTAAACTGTTGATTGATGTTTAAATGACTGGGTTGGACACGAAAGAAAAGGAGACAGCCAAAGAGATGGAGGGCTACGGTTGAAGAAAAGAATGGTGCTGGAAGAAGGTGTTGTCACAACAAGGGAGCACCACGCACGCTACTTGATCTGCACTTGGAAGGCTGTACGGTGACATCTTGGGAGAGCTTATATTTTTTTTTGGTTTAGGGAAATACAGTCGACACTCATTTTTCTTGTTTTTGCTTTGAACGCTGCTACACCCTTTTGGTTTATTGTCTTATTTTTGCTTGGAGAAAAGGCTCACACGGTGATGGATTTTGGGTGATGCACACAATTTATTTCAGCAAGGTTTAAGTCCTGGAATGCATTTTATTTTATTAGAAATGAAGGTGATTTCTTATTTTAGCCAGCGCTGATTTTATTTGGAGATGTGTGGAGTGATGTCCAGCCTAGGGAGAGGCCACGTCCAACATTTTATGCTTTGCAGTCAACTTTGTTTTGTAGTTGCCGTATTCAGCTTCGCAATTTCTGCATCATTTCTCTATTATATTAATTGTTTAGCTCAAGCATTTTTCTAATTTATTCCAGTTGCACGGTGCTTAAATTTGCTGACTCATTGCATTAAAAAAAAGTGAAATGTAATTTTCTTCCAAGCTTTATTCCCGCTTCAATTGATTCACGTTTCTTTCATTTATTAGCTTATTAGTTGCATTTCTTTTAAGTGGTGTCCCGTCCAGCAACTCTCGGTTTTCATTTTTAATTGGAAAAATGGAATTGGTGTCACGGTTTGGATGAAGTGCTGCATGGTGATTCAAAAGGAGGGCTGATTCATTTTGCTGGAAGCTGGCACACGGTCAAGATAAAGTCCAATAGGTTTTATTTTTATTGTATTCACACTTGAACAAAAGTTACTTTTATATTATATGTGATGGATTTGCCTTTTTTTTTTTTGCCTTTCACTTTTAAACTCAATGTTGCATTTTAATTTGGTTCAAGCACTTTTCACTTTAATGTTGAATATCATGTTCGGTTTATTGCTTCCACTCACTATGCTGTCTATTCTGTTTTGTTCGACTTCTTTATCTTCTTGCATTTCCAAGTTTAGAAACCGTTCGATCATCTGTAGGATCGTTCGTTCTTCATGCTTTGTTCATTTATTTTAGTGTTTTCAATTATATTCGGTTGTGTTCGATTTTCAAGTTTTAATTTAGTTCATCCGCATTCACAAACTTTTCACAAACCCCCCCCCCACTGCGTGTTTGACCTGAGACTTGAACCAAATTTGGTCCTTGAGAGACGACCTAGGAGTCATGTCCTAGCACTATACTGCATTCTTTTATGCACAACTTTTGTGAGAGGTGCGACCCTCTCATCAAAATGGCGCCGTTGCCGGGGACCAATGGTTCGGTCTTAGGTTTTTGTTGTGTTTGTGTGTGTTGTGTTTTGTCTTGTGTTGTGATGTGATGTGATGTGATGTTTTGTTTTGTGTGTACGTGTCGCATGTTCAATTGTGTTGTGTTTTATTTGTTTCGTGATTTTTAGTATTCTTCTTTTTCCATGTCTACCTATTTTGATTTCATGAACACTGCTTGTTTTGCTAGTACCTCTGATTATGATTCTCCTTCTGCATGTTACTCTGATTGTAATTCATATTCTGCTGATTTCTATGTTGAGAACAATACGACTCATCCTCTAATTTCTGAGAGTGCTCTTTGTGAGCCGGTTTCACTTAAGGAGGATGATCTTCATTGCGATCTCACCCCTGGACTGATACATTTGCTGCCTAAGTTTCATGGTTTTGTAGGAGAATGCCCACACAGACATTTGGAGGAGCTCCACATCATGTGCTCTTCAATGAAGCCTCCAGATGTCCCTCTTGATTACATTTTCTTGAGCGCATTTCCGCATTCATTACAAGGAGCAGCTAAGGATTGGAAAGACTCTCTTCCTCTGAGATCCGTTACCGATTGGGGATATCTTGAGCATCAGTTTCTGAGCAAATTTTCCCTTGTGCAATATGCTTACAGCAACGGTCTTGGATGGAATGACCCTACTTTGGGATGGTATAATGCTCCACAGCATCAATATCAAGAACCACCATTGCAGAGTACTTTCATGCCTCCTCCAGTCCAGCAATATCAGAGTCAGCAATATGATGCTCCTGCCCAAATAGCTCCTCAGCCTTCTACTTCTGAGCCTACATTGCAGGAGTTGTTGGAGCAGATGACCATGCAGAACCTTCAGTTTCAGCAAGAGAACATGCAGTTCCAACAAGAAATAGGAGCTGCCATTCAGAGTATGACTGATCAGATAGGGCAGATGGCCACTCAACTCACTGAGGAACAGTATCAAGATTCAGAGTTACCATTTCAGACTGTTCAGATTCCAGATGATGATGATAGTGGCATCAACATAGAAGATGGGGAGAAGAGTCATGAGGTTACTACTATGCCATCTACTTTCCCATCATCCTATGTCCCTACCCTTGCACCTAAGGAGACTGATGATTATTTTGAGGAGCAGGCAGAAATAAGCAGTAATTCTGAGCCAGGTAGATCACTTTCATCTTCCCACACTCTACCAATCTTCAAGGAAGAGGAGGTAAGTATACCTCAGTATGATTATGTCAGTGATGATTATGTTCATGATTATGTCGTTCATAATTATGCTGTTGAGAGGTATGTTGATGATCATATTGTTGTTGAACATGTTTTTAATTCTCCCTCTGTGCATGATGAGAACCACTTTTTGATATCACATCCAGATGTTTATTCTCAATGCACTGAACATGAATCTAAGTCTGTTATTGATATTACTTTTAATTTGGGGATTGATTCATGTTCTAAGGATGTATCTGAGGTTCAGCCTGTTACACTGGGATTGGGTGTTCTACCCCTGCATGAAATTTCTGTAGAGCCACATTGCACTAACCCTATTGCAGGAGGTACAAATGAATTTGATCAACAAACACCCACAGTGGACAACAAAGGTGCTCACACTAACAAAAGCTTCAAGATCAATAAGCACCAGCTGAACCCGCTCATCAACAATCAGTGCATAGATCCAGCTGTGGAAAACATTTCACTGCTAGATCAGATTTGGAGGATGAAGCAGTTCGTCCTCAAAACCTCCTTGCTCGATACTATGGCGGAAAACATCTCCCTGAAAGTCCAAAATTGGCAACTGCCACCATGATCAGGGGAGTTTTCTTTCTCTCTTCTCCCCCTTTCCCTACTTTTATTGCACTTGTCCATGATCTGTTGACTGTTATGATTTCTGATCTTATGCTTATGACACATTGAGGACACTGTGTAGTTTAAGTGTGGTCTATTTATTGGGGGAGATTTTTAATTTTCTTCGTTAGTTTTTGTTTTCTTGGTTAAATTTTTTCTTTTCTAGGTTATTTTTGTCGTGTCTTGTGTACAGTTTTACATGTTTCTCTTGATTTCTGGACTTTGTTTAGGTTGTAGATGTGTCTTTCACTTCATTGATACTCTGATTTGTTTGAAATCCTTGCTTTTCTTTGCTTGGAAGATGATCATGATGTTTGAGAGTTGAATTGATTGTGACACAAATGCCCTGTGTGAGAATTTGAGCCACTTTATGTTCTTTCTTGTGTGTGATATGTCTCTTGATTGCTTGCACATATGCCTTGGCTTGACTCTTGTTGATAATTCTTGATTGATATGCATGTTTGGAAGTGATAAAGGCAGTTTTGTTTTTGAGCCTCTCTAGCCAAATAAGCTTACCTTGTTCTGATTCTTTGAAAACCCTTGTTGAGCCTATACTTTCCTCATTTCTTTGTTTTGAAGCTCATACACTAGCCCTAAGTGAAAAACCATGATTACCTTAACCTTAGGGAATTTTGGAGCTTTGGAAGTGTCTTGGGAACAAGTGTGGTCTCCCTGGGGATTCTGATAAATTGGCTAGTTGGTTCCTCTTCTTGTTTTGTTTTTAGAAATATGATTTATATCTTGTCTCTTATAGTTGTGTGCTAAAGAGAGAAAAGAAAAGAGATAGGATGAAAAAAAAAAGTGCAAAAAAATGAGAAAAAAAAATTTGTGAATAATGGAGTCAAGAAGAGGATTGAATTAGAGGTTGTGGGTGTGTTTGAATGTGTTTACACTTGTTCCCCATTGCTCCTCTATTTCTTTTGGTTTATAGCTTCTCATCCATATGTTATCCTCCCATGTCCTTGGCCCCATTACAACCATGAAAAGATCTTTTGATTTGAACATGCGTATGTGCTTGAGTGTTGATATTAGAGGCTTGCCAAGTCTATTTGTGATTGCTTTCTTGAGTGCATTGAGTGACATTGATTTACCTTAAACACTTGAGAGAAACACTGATAGTGCATCTGTGAGGTTTTGTTACTTTTGATTCACCTTTTGAGCTGATTGATCATTTTGTCATGATTTGAATTGCTTGGATAATTTCATGAGTATCTGCTTTCTCTGATTCTGAGTTGGATATTGTCTACCTCTTTTCTTTGTCCAGATTTCTTGAGGAATGTGTAATTCTGTTTGTTTCCTTGTGAGTCTTTATTTTCTGTGTGTCGACGTTGTGTCACCTTCTTAAAAGTCCTTTGAACTATTCCCTGATTTGCGTCTTGATTTTGCCCAGGAGTGCAAAAGACTAAGTGTGGTCTATTTTGATGAACCAATATTTTCCTCACTTCACTTAGTTTAATGTGCTAGAATTAGTCGGGGAATTATGCTTAAACGTCCGGTATTTTCCTGTTTTTCCTAATTGTGCTTAATTTGATCGGAAATTCTTATTTTAACTAATTTGAATTATCTGAGCTTATTATTTTGCATTATTAATTACGGGAAAATTTTGGATAACTTTTTGGGACATTTGAAAGCTAAATGAGAAATGGCAATTGAGCCAATGCATCTTAGCCATTTTTATTTTCGCTGGCTGCCGCGTGAATGTTGTGTCAACTTGTGTGTCTTCGTTTGAGTTCAATTCTTATCCGTTTTCCATGCAATTTTTTTCATAGTTTCGTCTGGATGTCTATTTTAACGTATAGTTTTTACTTTGTTCAAATTCGTTCTGTGCTGTTCCCAGTATTTATTTTACTCTCATATGTTAGTCCAGTCATTACTGTTTGAGTGATTTCTAATCTGTTTGCATTGTTTGCTTGCTGTTTAGTAATTGTGGTGGCTGGAATTGATCATTGGACAATGCTAAAACCTCCCAACACTCTTAAACAAGGCATACAACAGCTTGGCTTTATTGAATAGCAAAGAAAAAAAAAACAGCCACATGATCACGGCCCACATGGAAGGCTTTTGGATTTTAAAATTGGAATTGGTATCATGTGGAGTTTTCACGGCTGTCTCAAAATTGATTGGAAAATAATAGCATGGCCCCATGGACAACTCACGTTGGCACACACACCAAAACCTCACATATTTTGGAATCAAAGTTGGGACCACCACTTGGAAGCATGATTAATGAAGAGCATAAAGCTGCCACGTCTAGCACCTTTTGGAGAGGAATACTTTGTTTCTAATTTTAATAGCAAAATTGGCAGCTCACGGGCTTCATCACACATCCAGCAATTGGAGCACCACGCGGTCCATCCTTCACGCAGCAGCAGAGAATCCACGTAGGTCAAGTAGCAAGGCAAGGAGCACGTTGGTTGAAGCAGCAAAAAGGGGGTGGTGCGTGAAGAAATAAAAAAACACATCCAGTAGCGTCCACGCTGGATTGTCCGAGAATGAAAGAGCAGAGTCCAGCACTTAAGTTCCAGAGAGTAGTGTAGGGTAAGGAAGAAAATGGAACTGGAGAAAAGAAAAGGTTACGGGATGGAGAATGGTTGAGCTGGATGGTGTAGGAGGTGCTGCACGTTGAGCTGGATGCAGCAGTGGTGCTGGTTCAAGAGGGCAGTGAGTGAGAGAGAGCTGGAGGGAGGATACGGAGAGGAATGGAGTTCACGGGAAGGAGCTGGCTGGATGGTGTAGGAGCAGCTGCAGCTCATTTTGGTCTTTGGTGTTTTGAGCGTTAGATTCTATGGGATGAAAAGAAGAGCTGAAGTTTTTATTTTTCTTCTGCTGAATCTCATTACCTTTTTCATTTGGTTTTTATGTAAACTGTTGATTGATGTTTAAATGACTGGGTTGGACACGAAAGAAAAGGAGACAGCCAAAGAGATGGAGGGCTACGGTTGAAGAAAAGAATGGTGCTGGAAGAAGGTGCTGTCACAACAAGGGAGCACCACGCACGCTACTTGATCTGCACTTGGAAGGCTGTACGGTGACATCTTGGGGGAGCTTATATTTTTTTTTGGTTTAGGGAAATACAGCCGACACTCATTTTTCTTGTTTTTGCTTTGAACGCTGCTACACCCTTTTGGTTTATTGTCTTATTTTTGCTTGGAGAAAAGGCTCACACGGTGATGGATTTTGGGTGATGCACACAATTTAATTCAGCAAGGTTTAAGTCCTGGAATGCATTTTATTTTATTAGAAATGAAGGTGATTTCTTATTTTAGCCAGCGCTGATTTTATTTGGAGATGTGTGGAGTGATGTCCAGCCTAGGGAGAGGCCACGTCCAACATTTTATGCTTTGCAGTCAACTTTGTTTTGTAGTTGCCGTATTCAGCTTCGCAATTTCTGCATCATTTCTCTATTATATTAATTGTTTAGCTCAAGCATTTTTCTAATTTATTCCAGTTGCACGGTGCTTAAATTTGCTGACTCATTGCATTAAAAAAAAGTGAAATGTAATTTTCTTCCAAGCTTTATTCCCGCTTCAATTGATTCACGTTTCTTTCATTTATTAGCTTATTAGTTGCATTTCTTTTAAGTGGTGTCCCGTCCAGCAACTCTCGGTTTTCATTTTTAATTGGAAAAATGGAATTGGTGTCACGGTTTGGATGAAGTGCTGCATGGTGATTCAAAAGGAGGGCTGATTCATTTTGCTGGAAGCTGGCACACGGTCAAGATAAAGTCCAATAGGTTTTATTTTTATTGTATTCACACTTGAACAAAAGTTACTTTTATATTATATGTGATGGATTTGCCTTTTTTTTTTGCCTTTCACTTTTAAACTCAATGTTGCATTTTAATTTGGTTCAAGCACTTTTCACTTTAATGTTGAATATCATGTTCGGTTTATTGCTTCCACTCACTATGCTGTCTATTCTGTTTTGTTCGACTTCTTTATCTTCTTGCATTTCCAAGTTTAGAAACCGTTCGGTCATCTGTAGGATCGTTCGTTCTTCATGCTTTGTTCATTTATTTTAGTGTTTTCAATTATATTCGGTTGTGTTCGATTTTCAAGTTTTAATTTAGTTCATCCGCATTCACAAACTTTTCACAAACCCCCCCCACTGCGTGTTTGACCTGAGACTTGAACCAAATTTGGTCCTTGAGAGACGACCTAGGAGTCATGTCCTAGCACTATACTGCATTCTTTTATGCACAACTTTTGTGAGAGGTGCGACCCTCTCATCAACCGCTCAGCGGTAAAATACCGCTGAGCGCCATTCTGAATGGGCTTGGACCAGTTTTCTGTTACTTTTATGGGCTTGGGCCTAATTTTCTATATTTTTAGAATAGTATATAAGCTTTAGGACGTCCTAGGGTTTGGATCTTTGGCTAGGAGGAAGCAGAAACACACTTTTCACCCCTTGGGGGGTAGATTGGGAGATGGTGATAGCTCTCCTCTTCTCTTTCTAGGGTTTTTCTATCTCTTCCATTCTTTCATTATTGTTCATCTAGTTTCAACATGAATATGGTGAACTAAACCTTGTATGGTTGTTGGGGAATCAATGTAGTCTTGTGAAACTCTCATATATGGAATTTGTGTTTTAACATCTTATTTTAAGATACATGCTTTCTTTCATCATTAGTTAGGGTTTTTCCTCTTTGCTTAAAGCTTGCATTCTTTAACTCATTCAATGCCATGATTATTGATTTTGTCGATATGGGAACGTACGGGGAAATCTAGATCTGGGGAAATTCTCCCAATAGCATATTGGTTGCCTTTAAGCTTCTGCACTTTAGAATTAATTACTAGGAATGCTAGGAATTGTATGAACTCGTAATTAAGGATAGGCCTTCTTGCAAGGTGATTTAGAGAGTGGCATTAGCATTGATGAAAAGAATGATGAATTCCTAAAAGTATATGAGAGTGGATAAGATGAAATTGATAACCCCAACAACATACTCATCCATCTAATTCATTAAAGTGTTTGTATTCCTCTTTTCCATTGATCAACTTCATGCATACATGTTTAATTACTGTCTTTTGCATTAAAAACCTAAAATCAATTGTTCACAAGTCTCAAATAATCAACAAATCATATAGCTAACTAGGCCGTGAGTCCTTTGGGAAAACGATACTTGGTCTTACCTAGTTTTATTACTTGATACGATTCGGTCACACTTGCCGATTGTTAAACAAGTTTTTGGCGCCGTTTTTCGGTGTTCATAAATTTGTCATCAATCATCTCAACATCGATCAATATAACTAACATCATGAAGCAACACTCATCACAAACATCATAGCATCAACAAACCATTGCACACAGATAAAGTTTTAAGCCAAGTACATCAAACCCTATTCTAAAAACAGAAGCAAATAAATTCAATAATATAAAACAAAAGATAAGAAAAATCCTACTCTAGTGCTGATAGCATCCATCAGTAGATGCTATTTCAGCTCCTCATCAGCTCATGCTATCATCAAAGTCTTCCTCTTCTCCTGCTTCAGCATCTTCAAAATCCTCATCCTCATCATCATCCTCCATATTTGGACCTTCAGCTGTTCCAACTCTACTGGCTTGTGCCTACTCCTCTTGCCATGCTATCTTGGATAATGAGGAAGTGTTGCTCATGCTTGCGGGAAAGGAACTTGCTGGAATAGGGTTGATCTGGTTCCTTCTCCTTCCTTTTGGATACTGTAGTCTTGAATCTCTTGCCTGATGAGGAGGTCATCCCTACATCAAACACAATTCACAAAACCACAAGACATATCATTAAGCATTAGTAAACCACAAACAACACCCTTAAACCATTCCTATCATCGTTGAGGGCAATCAAAACCCCTCAACACAACTTGTCCATCAAACCAGCAAGCCAAATAAGCTCAAAGACCATTATGCCAGAATCGCGCTCAGGGGAAATTGTTGTTGAGCGACGATTCTGCAGATTTTGCAAAATTCCCTAAATATGTTCTAATCTCCACCCATATGCAATCTTCCTAGTTCCAGACCCAAACCAAGGAGTTTAATTGGTCCAAACAGCAATTAATTCATCTAATCATGCATAAAAATCAAAATCCCTCAAAAATCATGCTTAGACAACCATGTTCATACCAATTCATGCTTTCAAAAACCCTAGAATGTAAAATTCTTATACTTACTTGGGTGAAGATACTAGATGAATGAAGAATGCTCTAAGAATGTGAAGAAATCAACCCCTAATAGCAATGCTCTCACCAAACCCCAAACTTGGATGGAAACTTGATCAAAAAATGAATGGAAGAGAGGTTTTGTAAAGGGGGAAGAATGGAAAAGTGAAAGAGAACTCTTTGGAGAGTGCTTGAGAGTGTGTGGGAGGAGTGAGATCTGAAAGTGCCTACCAAAACGTGCCCTAGGGTATGAAAAAGACCTAATGAGCCAAATCCCGCTGAGCCCAATTGAACCAAACCAGTCCACCAAACTCTACAGCAGTCGCGCTCAACGGTATTTACCTCTGAGCGGCACTTGCGGCATCAACTCACCTTCTTCCTAGCTTGCCCTAGGTGTCTTATACTAATGCCTCTCACTCGCCCAATGAATTTAAATTCTCTCAACACTCAAACATTCAATCCCTATAATGCATCTACAACAAATTCAAAATAAACAAAAATAAAGTAAATCAACTGGGTTGCCTCCCAGGTAGCGCTTGTTTAACGTCACGAGCCTGACCCAAAATCCTCCAGCACCCTTCAGTAGATGCAAATCTTTCTTACCAATACCCATCAGTAGGTATATACATTTTTCATCAACACTCATCAGTAAGTGTTTGATAGTATAGTATCCTTCAGAAGATACTCTTCCACCTAACATCCATCAGTAGATGTAAACCCTGTAACAAACTTATAACCAAAACAAAAATACCAACAGTTCAAAATTACATCACCAAACCAAAAATTAAAAATTCTTAAATCACTGGGTTGCCTCCCAACAAGTGCTCTTTTAACGTCACTAGCTTGACCCAATAAAGTTCAAGTTCCATCTTCTTTTTTTTCTTCTTTCTACTAAACTTCTTCAGGAATTTGATCAAACCAGGAACCTGTTGCAATGTCTCAATCATAGGAACTTTAATCTCTAATTTCTTGAAGATTTCCTTAAAGCACTCAAAATCATTCTCTTTCCTATGAGGGAGCTCATGTTCGTCCAACACGGCCCACAAGAAAGAAGCACACACGATAGTAGGAGATCGCTCATTTGGAAGAAGCGCTGATTTCCTTTTCAATTAAGGGGTTCACACGGAGATTAAAAGGTGTGACGGGAAGCAGCTTTGGTGTGCTACGTCCAGCAGAAGCAGTTGCGCGTCCAGCAACTTGGCACTACAGAGAGGCTTTAGGTCCAGCAAGTGAAGGGGTTACGAAAGAAGAAAAGAACACGTGAAGGTTTGCATTCAAACTGCAACAGGCTGATTTCATTGGGCTGGAAAGAAGCAAGCACACGCGTCCAACGACATCCAACAACGGTCTAGCAGATGGCATGCACGGTCCAGCAAGGCACTAGGGAAAAGGTAAGAAAGAATTCATTTCACAAAAGAGCTGCTGCCACGTTTTTGAATGGAGTGTCACGGTCTTGGCTGGGTACACAACAGTTGCCATGGCCCAAAGCGAAAGCATGCAGCTGGCTGGAGACGGACGGCCTGCTTTCCCACGGAGGGCTTCACGCATCCAGTAAAGAGAGTTCCCAGCCGCCACCAAAAAGGAGACTTTGATTCTCAATTGAAGAAGAATGGCACAGGACGTGACGGGAGATAGAGAATGTTAGAAGCATTCTTTCTTTTCTTTTGAATGGAAAAACGGTGACTTACGGAAGAGGCTCTCGTTTCTTTCGCTTCCAGTAGCTTTCGGGTTTTATTTTAATTGGAAAGAAAGAATTGGTGTCACGGCCTGGAGAGAGCACACGGTGCTAGCAGGTGCTGTCACGGCATGGGAGAATCACACGGAGCTGGAATGAGCCGACGGGTGATTCATTTTGCCTTAGGAAAGTATGGCTTATTTCATTTTAAAGGTCTTTATTAATTTCAAATGGAGAAAGTGGTGTGTTGTCACGGCTGGAAGGGAAAGGCATCACACGGCTCTCAGTTTTAAATTCTTCTTTTCTTTAGATTAGGATGGTGACTTTCTTTAGTGGCATGGTAGTACACGGTGCTTGATTATTGAGGGAGTGAATACAATGTGAAGTCTAGCGTTGGAGGGAGCGTTTTCAATTAAGAGCACACACGCTCATTTGCTTTTTTATAGAAAAGAATTTTCTTTGATTTGTCTTTTATTTTGCTTTAGCTCTAAAAAAGTCTCTTTACATTGTGTTGATGCTTGAATCGGTGGTGATTTTGTTTCACAATTTCCAAGCTTTATTTCAATGTGCATTTAATTTGTTAGTTCAACATTACAATTTAAGAGCATTGATGTGTTTTGTCATTTATTTCTTGCATGTTAATTAGTTCACACATCTTGCTCTAGGACCATTCAATTTACTGTTTTCATGTTGTCTGTTCTGTTCGACTTCTTTATCTTCTTGCATTTCCAATTTTGTTACTTGTTTTAGAAACCGTTCGGTCTCAATGTAGAACCGTTCAGTCATCTGTAGGACCGTTAGGTCTTCATGCTTTGTTCATTCATTTTAGTGTTTTCAATTATGTTTGGTTGTATTTAATTTCCAGTTTTAATTTAGTTCACTTCTAATCACAAAAACACTTTCAAAACCCCCCTCACTACGTGTCTGACCTAAGACTCGAACCACATTTGGTCCTTGAGAGACGACCTAGGAGTCACTTCCTAGCACTATGCATATTCTTTAATGCACATCAAATTTGATGGGCCACGAGAACCGCATCAAGGAGCTGGAAGGAGGTGGGCATTTCACTTTGCTGGAAGAAAAGTGAAGCATGGTGATTCACGGGAGAAGAAAGAAGCTCGAAAGCAGAAGAAGTGGCACCCACGGTGTTGGATTTTGGATGAATGAGAAGGAGAAAGCTAGAGGTGCGGTCACGGCTGGAGAGGAGTTCACATGCAAGCAGAATAAGAAGTGGTGATTCGATGGAGGTGTGATTCACTTTGTTGGAAAGCACACGGACATTGGAGCAGCTACAATGGTGTGCACGACGTCCAGCAGAAGGCACATGTTGCGTCCAATAATACCTTTTTAATTTTAAAGAAATGAATTCTAGTAATGTTACATGGAGCAGAGGAGAAAACGGTGATTTAAATTGAGAAAAAGGCATGGCTGCCATGTCCAGTATGAAAGCTTTAAGAGGTTGCCTTCCTTTTATTTAGCCTTTATGCTTGAACCGACACTTCTTTTACAATTTTCATGTCCATGTTGAAATACAATGAGCATTTCACTTTTAGCTCAAGCGTTGCATTTTAGTAGTCTTAATGGCGTTCGGATATTTATCTCTTGCGTTGTTCGGTTTAATGTTTTCATTCAACTTAATATTGTGCATGTTATTCGGTTGTGATAATTTAGTTGTAATGTTAGCTTAAGTTAGTTGGATTTGGATCAGAGTAGTGTGTACGTTAATCTGTGATTGGAAGCATGTAATTGAATTAGTGACAAACCGTTTTAAATTCTTTGTTTACATTTGTGTTTATATTCGTGTTTTAATTTAGTTCATTTCTAATCACAAAAACACTTTCAACCCCCCCCCCCACTACGTCTTTGACCTAAGACTCGAACCACATTTGGTCCTTGAGAGACGACCTAGTTGTCCCTTCCTAGCACTATACTGCATTTTTAATTGCACACAAATTTGATGGGCCGCGATAGCCGCATCAGCAACGTCAAGAAAAGACTGGTCACAAAAACTTGATGATGCTCTCTGGGCATACAGGACTGCAATGAAGACATCTATGGGTTTATCACCTTATCAACTAGTTTATGGAAAAGCATCTCATTTGCCAATGGAGATGGAGTACAAAGCTTTATGGGCGCTTAAAATTTTAAATTTCGATCCTTCTGAATCTCAAAATAAGCGTAGAAGGCTGATAACAGTTGAAAAACTGTTATTTTCATGCTTAAATTGATATTAAAAGCAACCTTTAACACTTAAAAACTAGCTTGAAATCATGCATTTAGTCATATTTTCAGAAATAAGAGAGCTGGACAGGTTTATGCTTAATTTCAGTGTTTTTGTGCAGGTTTTAAGGTGAATTTGGTGAAAGAAGTGAAGAAGGAGAGAGATGGAATCAGAAAAGACATCAAAAAGTGCAAAAGGAGAAGCCGCAACTGCCGCTCAGCGGCAGTTTACCGCTGAGCGGCACTCAGGAGTTCACGTTGGAACCGCTGAGGGGAAAAATGGCCGCTGAGGGGAAGAAACTACTCACGCACTCACCGCTGAGCGACACTTTACCGCTGAGCGGCACACTTATGGGCTTGGACCTAGATTTTCTGTAATTTTAGAATAGTATATAAGATTTAGGACGTCCTAGGGTTTGTATCTTTGGTAGAAATGAAGCAAACACTCTCTCTTCCACCCCTTTGAAGGAGGATCTTGGATGCTCAGGCTACCTCTTCACCTTTCTAGGGTTTTATCCTTCATTCTTTCATTATTGTTCATCTAGGTTCACCATGGATATGGTGAACTAAACCTTGTATGTTTGTTGGGGAATCAATGTAATCTTTTGAAGCTCTCATATATGGAATTTGTGCTTGCATCTTAATCTAAGACTTAGGCTTTCTTTCATCATTAGTTAGGGTTTTTCCTCTTTGCTCAATGCTTGCCATTAGTTAGTAATCTTTTGTTTTAGCCATTGATCAACCTCATGCATACATGTTTATTTTTGTCTTTTGCATAGTAAAATCCAATTATTTTGTTCTTAAGTCTTAGCTAATCAACAAATCACATAACTAAACTAGGCCGTGAGTCCTTTGGGAGAACGATACTTGGTCTTACCGAGTTTATTACTTGAAACGATTCGGTCATACTTGCCGATTGTTAATCAAGTTTGTGACATCATATTTTGGTGATCATAAATTTGTGCATCAAGTTTTTGGCGCCGTTGCCGGGGACTCGTGGTTTAACTGGTTAATTTGTGTGATTATTGATTATCTTTGACTTTAATTTGAATTTCTGTTTTTATTTTTCTGTTTTTATTTTTTCTGACTTTATTTTATTTTATTATTTTATTTTATTTTATTTTATTTGATTAGATTTTATTTTATTTTATTTTATTTTCTGTTTTTATTTTTATTTTTCTGTTTTCTGTTTTTATCTTCTCATCTCAAATCTTATATCTTCTCCTATATCTTTTTGTGCTAACCAAATATTCTAGGGTTTTGTGTTCTTGTGTATGTAGGAGGCAATTCGAACTAGGAGCAAGATAACTACAGAACCTCTTCTTGAAGGTTTAGATAAGAGTAGACGGAGGAGAAGAATCCGAACATCTAGAGAACTTTTCCCTCCTCCGGAAACTCTGTTGCAACCATCACCACAAGGTTCTGACTATAGCACAGAAAATATGGAGAACAACAATGTCAGAAGAACTCTTGCTGATTACACTAATATAGCTGGACCTCAGCACTTTAACAGTATAGCTAGACCTAGAGTCAATGCAGCTAATATGGAGGTCAAACCAGCACTGATCCAACTGGTGAAAAGCAACCAATTCAATGGGTTATCTCATGAAAGCCCATATGAGCACCTCACTACATTCAATGAGATTTGCAATACAGTGAAGATTAATGGGGTACCAGATGAAGCGATCAAACTTAGCTTGTTTCCTTTCTCATTGGGAGGCAATGCTAAACTTTGGTTGAATTCTTTCCCAGAAGGAAGTTTCACAGAGTGGGAAGCAGTGGTAACAAAGTTTTTAAACAAGTACTTTCCACAATCAAAGGTGACAAAGGGCAAGCAAGAGATTTCTTCATTTAGGCAAGGCATGGAAGAATCACTGGGGCATGCATGGGATAGATACAAAAGTTTGCTTAGAAAAACACCCATGCATGGCTTTGAAGAACAGGAAGTAGTCTTAACTTTCCTTGGAGGGCTTGGTTCACAAACCAAGATGATGCTTGATGCCTCAGCAGGAGGCAATATTAAATGGAAAACTCTAGAGGAAGCCATAGAAATTATAGAAAACATGGCTACTAGTGATAATGAGCTGCATAGTGAGAGAGGAGCTCCTATGCAACAAAAAGGAGTTCTCCAATTACAGACACATGATGCCTTGCTAGCTCAAAATAAAATTTTAACTCAACAGCTGGAGACTCTTACTAAAACTCTTGCACAATTACCCAAAGAGTTGAAGATTGCTGCACAGGTACAATCCCAGTTGTGCGAATTGTGTGGAGGCGACCATATTAATGGTCAATGTGCCTTTCCAGTAGAAGCCGTTGATGGACAAATTTATGAACACCAAATTATGATGTCACAAACTTGTTTTTCAATCGGCAAGTATGACCGAATCGTTCAAGTAATAAACTTGGTAAGACCAGGTATCGTTCTTCCCAAAGGACTCACGACCTAGTTTAGTTGTGTGGGTTACTGATTAGTTAAGACTTAAAAGACAAAATATTTGGAGTTTAATATGCAAGACAGAAAATAAACATGTATGCATGAAGTTTTGATCAATGGCAAAAAGCAAAAGATAAACACTTTCAATGAAATTTATGTATGAATATGTTGTTGGGGGTCAATTTCATCTTATCCACTCTCATATATTTTAGGAATTCAACATTCAAATCATCATTGTTAATGCCACTCTCTAAAGTACCTTTCTAGAAGGCTTCTCCCTAATCACGAGTTCATACAATTCCTAGCATTCCTAATGATCAGTTCATAAGTGCAGGAGCTTAACGACAACCAATATCATATTGGGAGAAATTCCCCGGATCTAGACTTCCCCGTACGTGCCCGTATCGACAAAACCAATAATCATGCATCGAATGAGTTAAACAATGCAAGCATTAAGCAAAGAGGAAAAACCCTAACTAATGATGAAAGAAAGCATAAGTCTTAATTAAAAGATGTAAAAACAGATTCCATATATGAGAGTTTCACAAGATTACATTGATTCCCCAACAAACATACAGAGTTTAGTTCACCATATTCATGGTGAACCTAGATGAATTACAATGAAAGAATGAAAGAATAAACCCTAAAAAGGTGAAGAGGAAGCCTCAGCATCCAAGATCCTCCTTCAAAGGGGTGGAAGAGAGAGTGTTTGCTTCGTTCCTACCAAAGATACAAAACCCTAAGACATCTAGGTCTTTAAATAGGACATAAAAATAATAGAAAACGGGTCCAAGCCCAAACAGATCATAAAATCGCAGAAAACTGGCCCAAAACTCGTATGGTTGACTTTTTCCGTATTTTGGTTGACTGGTTGACTTTTTGGTGGACTGGTTGACTTTTCTGGTTGACTGGTTGACTTTTCTGGTTTCTGGTTGACTTTTCTGATTCCATCTCTCTCCTTCTTCACTTCTTTCACTAAATTCACCTTAAAACCTGCACAAAAACACTGAAATCAAGCATAAACCTGTCCAGCTCTCTTATTTATGAAAATATGGATAAAAGCATGATTTCAAGCTAGTTTCTAAGTGTAAAGGTTGCTTTTTGTGTCAATTTTAAGCATGAAAATAACAGTTTTTCAACTGTTATCACAACCCCAAACTTAGAACTTTGCTTGTCCTCAAGCAAACAAGATGTAACTCAATCTTCAACCAATTCATATGATGGTTCACTCATTCAAAAATCCTCTTTTTCAAGATAAGTAACAACTTCACTCAAACTTATGACCAAGAGTTCAATCAAGATGTGCACATGCTTTAGTGTTCACAAAGTCATTTAAATTCCAACAAATGCTATATTTCATGAATGATCAATCAATTAAGCATGGATGTTCATGTGCTCATGGAATATTTCCTCACTAGGTAAAGTGTTTCACTCACACACAAGTGTATTATAGGTAATCACTGATTCACTCTACTATCACAATGTCACATGAATCAACTTTGCCTTTCATTTTACCACAATCAAAAACATTCACAAGCATGCATCATCACAAGGACTTTTCAATGGCTTATAATGTGGCTGGGCTAACAAGAAAATTGGTTTTTCTGGATCACAAAATCCTTGAGTTAAGAGAATCATAACAACACAATTATTCTTATTCTTCCCAACTTGCCTTTGCATTTGCATTGAGCTTTGCTTCTTTTTCTTTTCTTTTCTTTTTCTTTTTTTTCTTTGCATATTCTTACTTTTTAGCTCTTAGCTCAATGCTTTTCCTTTTTCATGTTTTCCCAACAACCCCAAACTTGAACATTTAACAATACCACACAAGATCTTCTACTTAACTCAAGGTAAAGATTTTCAATCAAGGGTTTTCAGTGTATGTTCAAGGCTAAGGGTTCAAAGGATAGAACACAAAGTGTTCTCTTTTAGTGGGCTAACTTTATGAATTTGGCCAATAAAAAGGGTTCCAACAAACGGCCTTGATCACATGATGCAAAACAAGCAATTGATTCAATCATAGAAAACCTGGGCAAAATCATTCATGCTTTCAAAGTAATAGCATTCAACAATGACAACTCTGGAGCTCAAAACCTCACATATAAGCTCATTCACATTTGACATACACATCCTACTTAATTTCACAATCACAATCATGATATCCTGCATTTGTTCACAAAGCTTGTGAATCACCTGTATAAGCATTTTAATGTGCACATCATCTCAACATCAATCAATCAATAAGCATCATTCAGCATTACTTATCACACAATCACAGTTAATAGCAAACCATCATAAGAAACCAGGTTTCCAATAGAGTACATCAAACCCTAATCTAAAACGAAAAATAAATAAGTTTAGAAAACTTAAACCAACAAAAGCATAAGCATATGATAGCATTCATCCGTAAATGCTATCTCAGCTCCTCATCAATCTAAGCTGTCCTCTGTATCTTCCTCTTCTTGGATCTTATAGTCTTGATTCTTTTTGCCCGATGAGGAGGCCATCCCTGCATCAAACATAATTCACAAAACCAAAAGATACATTGTTAAGCATTAGTAAACCACAATGAAGAAATCAGCCCCTTCAATGATGCTCTCTCCCAACCCCAAACTTAGATGGAAAACTAGTGAGCAAGTGAGTGGAAGAGAAATTTTATTAAGAGGGAAGAGTGAAAAGATGTGGAAAACCTTGAAGAAGGTATGTGGGAGTGTTTGTGGAGAGAGGAGTCTGAAAGTATGAGCAAATGCGCAGCTTAGGGTATAAAAATACCCTAATGGGCTCGGGTCCCGCTAAGGGGAACTAAAGCCCATTCTGCGAGAGTACCGCTCAGGTGTAAGTTGCCGCTCAGCGGCACTTTCGTGAAGTGCTCTTCTCCTTCTTTTCTTAACCTACGTGCCTCCTAGACATGCCCCTCACTGGTTCCCTGCAATTCACGAAAGTTGCCGCTCAGCGGCACTTTCGTGAAGTGCTCTTCTCCTTCTTTTCTTAACCTACGTGCCTCCTAGACATGCCCCTCACTGGTTCCCTGCAATTCAATGTTTAAAATACTTATGCAAACCCTAACTAAAATAAAACAAACAAAAACAATCAATCAACTGGGTTGCCTCCCAAGTAGCGCTTGTTTAACGTCACGAGCCTGACCCAAAATCCACCAACACTCATCAGTAGGTGTTACAACTTACCAACACCCATCAGTAGGTGCTAAATTTTCTCACCAACACCCATCAGTAGGTGTTACAACTTAGCATCCTTCAGTAGATGCTATGTCAAACTAGCATCCTTCAGTAGATGCTATCTCCAAAAATAATGACAAAGTAATGTTCAACAGATTAAAAATTTACAAACCAAAGAAAAATTATAAAGTTCTTAAATCCACTGGGTTGCCTCCCAGCAAGCGCTCTTTTAACGTCATTAGCTTGACCCAGTAAAGCTCAAGTTCCTTCTTCATAGTTGATGTTGTCATCCCACCAACTCCTCAACTGTTTCCCGTGAACTGTTTTGGTCCTTCTAGAATGTGGAGACTCTATCTCTATCATCTCCTTCTCTTTAAAGCCCTTCACAACCCACAACTTGTTCTTGATTCTTACAAGTGTGCCAAGTTGGAGTCTTCTTTTCTCCCAGTCACCAGGAATTTCTCCTCCTCTTCCAATCTTTTCTTCCTTGTGTACCTGAAACAACAAACAATGGTTACCTGCAACCTTGAGATTTTCATCTTTATGGCTAGTCATGGGTGCATCTTGAAATGCAGCTTTATAACTAGCTTCATCCTCCTGTGCTTGCGTCTCATCTTTGAAGACGTCTACAACCACTCTCTCCTCTCTGTCTTGGAGCACTACTATACCTTCATTTACATCAATGATAGCTCTGGCCATTTTCACAAACGGTCTTCCAAGTATGATAGGTATCTTCTCTGTCTCCATCTTCATCACCACAAAGTCTGCCAAGAACTGAAGTTTGCCAACACAAACTATAATGTCCTCTGCAATCCCACATGGCTCCTTACTCCAGTAAAGAATAAGGTATCAAGTTAACACTTGAACCTAAATCAAGAAGAGCTTTCTTCACCCTTTTCTTCCCTATGGTACAAGGGATAGAAAAATTGCCTGGGTCTGTTGCTTTAGGAGGGAATGACTCTTTTTTAACAGTTATACACTCTTTTGCCTCATCATCTCTACGTCTCTTCTTTGTAGAGATTTCTTCATTAGATTTAGTGTAAACCTTAATCTGTTGCAGAATCTGTTCCCAAGGTGCATCATTATCCACCATGTTGAATAACTCTGTGAAGTCCAGTTGTTTCCCTTGATGGATTGGAAAAGGAAAAGTGTTATTGCTCTCTATTTCTCTTCTCTCTTCTGTATCTAACTCAACTTTCTCATCATCAACACTCTCTACCACCTTGCACTCTTCTCTGGGGTTAACCTCAGTATTAGCCCCAAAATTTCTACTTGGCCTTTCTTCCACCTGTTTGGTGATCTGCCCCATCTGAGTCTCCAAATTTTTGATAGCAGCTTCAGTGCTCTTCTGTGTAGACTCAGTCTTCTGTATGAAATTGTTGAGAGTTTCCTCCATCCTCATGGATCTTTCATTAAGCATAGATAACTGTTGCCATAAGGTGGGTTGCTGCTGCTGCTTATTATATTGACCAGCTTGCCCAGTTTGCCCTTGACCAATACTTGGGTGTGGTTTCCACCCCTGATTGTAACTCCCTTGACGGTACTGATTGGTCATGTAGTTTACATCCTCTACGGCTTCAACTGGAAAGGCACATTGACCATTGATATGGTCGCCTCCACACAATTCGCACAACTGGGTTTGTACCTGTGCAGCAATTTTCAACTCTTTGGGTAATTGTGCAAGAGTTTTGGTCAGAGTCTCCAGCTGTTGAGTTAGAATTTTGTTTTGAGCTAGCAGGGCATCATGTGTCTGTAATTGGAGGACTCCTTTTTGCATAGGAGCTCCTCTCTCATTGTGTAGCTCATTATCACTAGTAGCCATGTTTTCTATAATCTCTGTTGCTTCCTCTGGAGTTTTCCATTTAATATTTCCTCCTGTTGAGGCGTCCAGCATCATCTTGGTTTGTGAACCAAGCCCTCCAAGGAAAGTTAAGACTACTTCCTGATCTTCAAAGCCATGCGTGGGTGTTTTTCTTAGCAAGCGTTTGTATCTGTCCCATGCATGCCCCAGTGATTCTTCCATACCCTGCTTAAATGAAGAAATCTCTTGCTTGCCTTTTATCACCTTAGATTGTGGGAAGTACTTGTTTAAAAATTTTGTGACCACTGCTTCCCACTCTGTGAAACTTTCTTCTAGGAAAGAATTCAACCAAAGCTTAGCATTGCCTCCCAATGAGAAAGGAAACAAGCTAAGTTTGATAGCTTCGTCTGGCACCCCATCAATTTTGACTGTGTTGCAAATCTCATTGAAGGTAGGGAGGTGCTCATATGGGCTTTCATGAGATAACCCATTAAATTGGTTGCTTTTCACCAGTTGACTCAGTGCTGGTTTGACCTCCATATTAGCTGCATTGACTCTAGGTCTAGCTATACTGTTAAAGTGCTGAGGTCCAGCTATATTGGTGTAGTCAGCAAGAGTTCTTCTAACATTGTTGTTCTCCATATTTTCTGTGCTATGAACAGAACCTTGTGGTGGTGATTGTAAGAGAGTTTCTGGACAAGGGAAAAGTTCTCTAGATGTTCGGATTCTTCTCCTCCGTCAACTCTCGTCTAGACCTTCAAGCAGAGGTTCTGTTGTTTTCTTGCTCCTTGTTCTAATTGCTTCCTGCATGCACAAGAAAACAATACCCTAGAAAAGATTTGTTAGCACAAAAAGATATAGGAGAAGATATAGATTCAGAAGATAAAAGATTCAGAGGATAAGATAAAATAAAATAAAATAAAATCTAATCTAATCAAATAAAATAAAATAAAATAAAATAAAATCTAATCTAATCAAATCAAATCAAATTAATCTAATCAAATAAAATCAAATCAAATCAAATCAAATCAAATAAGATAAAATAAAATAAAATCAAATAAAATCAAATCAAATCAAATCAAATCAAATCAAATCAAATAAGATAAAATAAAATAAAATAAAATAAAATCAAATCAAATAAAATCAAATAAAATCAAACCAAATCAAATAAAAACCGAAAATAAAAACAGAAATTCAAAATTAAAGTCAAAGATAATCAATAATCACACAAATTAACTAGTTAAACCAGAGTCCCCGGCAACGGCGCTAAAAACTTGATGGACAAATTTATGAACACCAAATTATGATGTCACAAACTTGTTTTTCAATCGGCAAGTATGACCGAATCATTCAAGTAATAAACTTGGTAAGACCAAGTATCGTTCTTCCCAAAGGACTCACGGCCTAGTTTAGTTGTGTGGGTTACTGATTAGTTAAGACTTAAAAGACGAAATATTTGGAGTTTAATATGCAAGACAGAAAATAAACATGTATGCATGAAGTTTTGATCAATGGCAAAAAGCAAAAGATAAACACTTTCAATGAAATTTATTTATGAATATGTTGTTAGGGGTCAATTTCATCTTATCCACTCTCATATATTTTAGGAATTCAACATCCAAATCATCATTGTTAATGCCACTCTCTAAAGTACCTTTCTAGAAGGCTTCTCCCTAATCACGAGTTCATACAATTCCTAGCATTCCTAATGATCAGTTCATAAGTGCAGGAGCTTAACGACAACCAATATCATATTGGGAGAAATTCCCCGGATCTAGACTTCCCCGTACGTGCCCGTATCGACAAAACCAATAATCATGCATCGAATGAGTTAAACAATGCAAGCATTAAGCAAAGAGGAAAAACCCTAACTAATGATGAAAGAAAGCATAAGTCTTAATTAAAAGATGTAAAAACAGATTCCATATATGAGAGTTTCACAAGATTACATTGATTCCCCAACAAACATACAGAGTTTAGTTCACCATATTCATGGTGAACCTAGATGAATTACAATGAAAGAATGAAAGAATAAACCCTAAAAAGGTGAAGAGGAAGCCTCAGCATCCAAGATCCTCCGTCAAAGGGGTGGAAGAGAGAGTGTTTGCTTCGTTCCTACCAAAGATACAAAACCCTAAGACATCTAGGTCTTTAAATAGGACATAAAAATAATAGAAAACGGGTCCAAGCCCAAACAGATCATAAAATCGCAGAAAACTGGCCCAAAACTCGTATGGTTGACTTTTTCCGTATTCTGGTTGACTGGTTGACTTTTTGGTGGACTGGTTGACTTTTCTGGTTGACTGGTTCACTTTTCTGGTTGACTGGTTGACTTTTCTGGTTTCTGGTTGACTTTTCTGATTCCATCTCTCTCCTTCTTCACTTCTTTCACTAAATTCACCTTAAAACCTGCACAAAAACACTGAAATCAAGCATAAACCTGTCCAGCTCTCTTATTTCTGAAAATATGGATAAAAGCATGATTTCAAGCTAGTTTCTAAGTGTAAAGGTTGCTTTTTGTGTTAATTTTAAGCATGAAAATAACAGTTTTTCAACTGTTATCACAACCCCAAACTTAGAACTTTGCTTGTCCTCAAGCAAACAAGATGTAACTCAATCTTCAACCAATTCATATGATGGTTCACTCATTCAAAAATCCTCTTTTTCAAGATAAGTAACAACTTCACTCAAACTTATGACCAAGAGTTCAATCAAGATGTGCACATGCTTTAGTGTTCACAAAGTCATTTAAATTCCAACAAATGCTATATTTCATGAATGATCAATCAATTAAGCATGGATGTTCATGTGCTCATGGAATATTTCCTCACTAGGTAAAGTGTTTCACTCACACACAAGTGTATTATAGGTAATCACTGATTCACTCTACTATCACAATGTCACATGAATCAACTTTGCCTTTCATTTTACCACAATCAAAAACATTCACAAGCATGCATCATCACAAGGACTTTTCAATGGCTTATAATGTGGCTGGGCTAACAAGAAAATTGGTTTTTCTGGATCACAAAATCCTTGAGTTAAGAGAATCATAACAACACAATTATTCTTATTCTTCCCAACTTGCCTTTGCATTTGCATTGAGCTTTGCTTCTTTTTCTTTTCTTTTCTTTTTCTTTTTTTTCTTTGCATATTCTTACTTTTTAGCTCTTAGCTCAATGCTTTTCCTTTTTCATGTTTTCCCAACAACCCCAAACTTGAACATTTAACAATACCACACAAGATCTTCTACTTAACTCAAGGTAAAGATTTTCAATCAAGGGTTTTCAGTGTATGTTCAAGGCTAAGGGTTCAAAGGATAGAACACAAAGTGTTCTCTTTTAGTGGGCTAACTTTATGAATTTGGCCAATAAAAAGGGTTCCAACAAACGGCCTTGATCACATGATGCAAAACAAGCAATTGATTCAATCATAGAAAACCTGGGCAAAATCATTCATGCTTTCAAAGTAATAGCATTCAACAATGACAACTCTGAAGCTCAAAATCTCACATATAAGCTCATTCACATTTGACTTACACATCCTACTTAATTTCACAATCACAATCATGATATCCTGCATTTGTTCACAAAGCTTGTGAATCACCTGTATAAGCATTTTAATGTGCACATCATCTCAACATCAATCAATCATAAGCATCATTCAGCATTACTTACCACACAATCACAGTTAATAGCAAACCATCATAACAAACCAGGTGGTCAACAGAGTACATCAAACCCTAATCTAAAAACAAATAATGCTTACAGAATACTGGGTTGCCTCCCAGCAAGCGCTTGTTTAACGTCACGAGCCTGACCCAAACTTTCAAGGATCAACCAACAACATCATTGTGGAAAATTGTTGCACCTCTCCCCCTAGATAGGGTTTGGGACGTTGACCATTCACCACCCAACTTCTCTGTGGATCATCAGCAGCTAGATTAAATATTTCAATTGCTCCATGCGGATGCACTTCTTTTATCACATATGGTCCTGACCATTTTGATTTCAGCTTCCCAGGAAATATCTTCAATCTTGAATTGAACAATAATACCTGTTGTCCTGGATTGAAAACTTTATTCACCAACTTCCTATCATGATAAAATTTAATTTTGTCTTTGTAAGCCTTGGATGAATCATATGCATGTAATCGCATTTCTTCAAGCTCCAAAATCTGTCGTCTGCGTGTGCATTGAGTTTCATAAGGATCAAAATTCAAGAATTTCAAAGCCCATAATGCTCTATGCTCCAATTCTACTGGCAAATGGCATGCTTTCCCATAGACTAATTGAAATGGTGATAATCCCATAGACGTCTTCATTGCTGTCCTATAAGCCCAAAGAGCATCATCCAATTTGAGAGACCAATCCTTTCTTGATGAAGTCACTGTTTTTTCCAGGATTCTTTTTATCTCCCTGTTAGACACCTCAGCTTGTCCATTGGTTTGTGGATGATAAGGTGCAGCTACCTTATGTTTTACTCCATAGTGTTTGAGTACTTTTTCTAGCTGATAATTGCAAAAATGAGATCCTCCATCACTGATCAACACTCTTGGAGTGTGATGGACAAATTTATGAACACCAAAATATGATGTCACAAACTTGTTTTTCAATCGGCAAGTGTGACCGAATCGTTCAAGTAATAAACTTGGTAAGACCAAGTATCGTTCTTCCCAAAGGACTCACGGCCTAGTTTAGTTATGTGGTTTCTTGATTAGCTAAGACTTAAAGACGAAATATTTGGATTTTATATGCAAAAGACGAAAATTAAATATGTATGCATGAAGTTTTGATCAATGGCAAAAAGCAAAAGATAAACACTTTCAATGAAATTTATGTATGAATATGTTGTTGGGGGTCAATTTCATCTTATCCACTCTCATATATTTTAGGAATTCAACATTCAAATCATCATTGTTAATGCCACTCTCTAAAGTACCTTTCAAGAAGGCTTCTCCCTAATCACGAGTTCATACAATTCCTAGCATTCCTAATGATCAGTTCATAAGTGCAGGAGCTTAACGACAACCAATATCATATTGGGAGAAATTCCCCGGATCTAGACTTCCCCGTACGCGCCCATATCGACAAAACCAATAATCATGCATCGAATGAGTTAAACACTGCAAGCATTAAGCAAAGAGGAAAAACCCTAACGAATGATGAAAGAAAGCATAAGTCTTAATTAAAAGATGTTAAAAACAGATTCCATATATGAGAGCTTCAAAAGATTACATTGATTCCCCAACAAACATACAAAGTTTAGTTCACCATATTCATGGTGAACCTAGATGAATTACAATGAAAGAATGAAAGATAAAACCCTAAAAAGGTGAAGAGGAAGCCTCAGCATCCAAGATCCTCCTTCAAAGGGGTGGAAGAGAGAGTGTTTGCTTTGTTCCAGCCAAAGATACAAACCCTAGGACGTGCAAGTCCTTAAATAGGGCATAAAAATAACATAAAACAAGTCCAAGCCCATAAAAACAAAAGAAAACCGGTCCAAGCCCACTTAGAATGGCGCTCAACGGTATTTTACCGCTGAGCGGTACTAGTGCATGATCCATTTTGCCCCCCAACTACTGTTTTTCCCCTCAGCGGTGATTTCGGCACCCGAAAAGTGTCGCTCAGCGGTATTTTTCCGCTCAGCGCCACTCGGTCAGACTTTTTCTGCGTTCTGGTTGGTTTTTCAGCATTCTGGTTGACTGGTTGACTTTTCTGGTTGACTGGTTGACTTTTCTGGTTGACTGGTTGACTTTTCTGGTTGACTGGTTGACTTTTCTGGTTTCTGGTTGACTTTTCAGCACTCCAATCATTCGGTATTTCAATTCTTCTTTCAAATCATTCAATTAGCCTACAAAATCAAGGGAATCTTGCACAAAACCATTAAATTCACTTTCAACTCTCTTATTCTCAAAACTAAAGCAAAAATATGAGTTCAAGCTAGTTTCTAAGTCTTAAAGGGTTCTTTTGGTATCAAATTTAAGCATAAAAATAACGGTTTTTCAACCGTTATCACAACCCCAAACTTAAAACTTTGCTTGTCCTCAAGCAAACAAGATGTAACTCAATCTTCCATCAATCCATATAATGGTTCACCACATTCAAAAATCCTTCTTTCAAGACAAGTAAATACTCAATTTAGCTCATCATCAAGACTTCAATCAAGATGTGCACATGCTTTTAGTGATCACTCAAACACATACTATCCAACAAATGCTATTTTCATGAATGATCAATTAACTAAGCAAAGATGTTCTTATGTGTTCATGGAATCTATCCTCACTAGATAAAGTGTTTCACTCAAACACATAAGTGTATAGGAGATATTCACTCATTCACTCTACTATTACAATGTCACATGAATCAACTTTGCCTTTCATTTAACCACAATCAAAAACACTTACTAGCAAGCAGCATCACAAGGACTTTTCTATGGCTTATAACGTGGCTGGGCTAACAAGAAAATTGGTTTTTCTAGATCACAAAACCCTTGAGTTAAGATAAACATATAAACACAATCATTCTTACTTATTCCCAACTTTCTTTTGCATTGAGCTTTGCTTTTTCTTTTCTTTTCTTTCTCTTTTTCTTTTTTCTTTTCACATACTTAATTATTAGTTCTTAGCTCAATGCTTTCAATTTCCCTTTCTATTTTCCAACAACCCCAAACTTGAACATTTGTCAATACCACAAAATATTTTCTACTTAACTCAAGGTAAAGCTTTTCAACAAGGGTTTTCAAATCATGTTCAAGGCTAGAGGTTCAAAGGATATAACACATAGTGTTCTCTTTTAGTGGGCTCAATTTATGAATTTGGCTAATAGAAGGGTTATCAACAAATGGCCTTGATCATATGATGCAAACAAGCAAGTAATTCAATCATAGAAAACCTAGGCAAAGTCATTCATGCTTTCACAGTAATAGTATTCAACAATAACAACTCTGGAGCTCAAAACCTCACATATAAGCTCATTCACATTCCACATATAACATCCTGTTTAGAATCATAATCACAATCATAACATCTTGCATTTGTTCACAATGCTTGTGAACCACCTGTATAAGCATATAATGTGCACATTCTCGACATCAATCAATATCAAAGCTTCATCAAGTATTACTTATCAAACAACAATCATAAGCAAACCATCATAACATACAAAGTTTCCAATTGAGTACATCAAATCTTATTCTAAAAACAAAAGTGATTGATAAAACAAATCCTACTCTAGTGCTTTGAAAAACTCAGACCCATCAATGATGCTCTCTCCCAACCCCAAACTTAGATGGAAAACTAGTGAGAAAGTGAGTGGAAGGGAGATTTTCTAAAGAGGAATGAAAGGAAAAATGTAGAGAACCTTTGGAAAAATGTTTAGAAGTGTGTGTGCAGAGAAGAATCTAAAAATAGAGGCCAAAGCGTGACTTAGGGTATAAAAATACCCTAATGGGCTCGGGTTCCGCTAAGGGGCAACCTAAGCCCCTTTTACGATACCACCGCTCAGCGGCACTTTCGTGTTGTGCTTTTCTTCTTCCTAGCTTACCCTAGGTGCCTTCTACTCATGCCCCTCACTTGCTCCCTGCAATTAATTTCTCAAATCACTCAAACATTCAATCCCTATCATGCAACTAAAGCAGAATCAAAACAAACAATACAGATAAAATCAATCAACTGGGTTGCCTCCCAGGTAGCGCTTGTTTAACGTCACGAGCCTGACCCAAAATCCTCCAGCACCCTTCAGTAGATGCAAATCTTTCTTACCAACACCCATCAGTAGGTGTATACAAACATAGTATCCTTCAGTAGATACTCTTCCGCCTAACATCCATCAGTAGATGTAAACCCTGTAACAAACTTATAACAAAAACAAAAATACCCAAAAGTTCAAAATTACATCACCAAACCAAAAATTAAAAGTTCTTAAATCACTGGGTTGCCTCCCAGCAAGCGCTCTTTTAACGTCACTAGCTTGACCCAATAAAGCTCATGTTCCTTCTTCTTTTTCTTCTTCTTTCTACTGAACTTCTTTAGAAATTTGATCAAACCAGGAACCTGTTGCAGTGTCTCAATCATAGGAACTTTAATCTCCAATTTCTTGAAGATTTCCATAAAGCACTTGAATTTCTTTTCCTTCCTATGATTCTTCTTTAGATGAGGATGTGATTTTTCATATGATTTCTTCTTCTTTCCTCTCATCTTCTTTTTCTTCCTTTTTCTCTCCCTAAATTTTCTCTTTTTCTTTTCTTTTATTTTTTTCTTCCCTTTTCTTTTTCTTTTCAACTTCTTTATTTTCACACAAATTTTCTTTCTCTCTTCTCTCTCAACCACTTCTTTCTCTTTTTCTTCATCTTTATTTCTCTCACTCAATTCTTCTTTTTCTTTTCTCTCTATCTTTTCCTCATCGCCCCCTATTTTTTTCTCATCAAGAATCTTGTCACTTTCAGTGATAATGGCTTGCCCTTCCTCCTTAGGGTTAACTTCGGTATTAACCTCATCATTCAATCTCTGACTAATGGAATGAAGCTGCATCTCCATCCTTTTACATGATTCTTCAATGCTTTTCTGAGTAGCGTCAGAATTTTTCAAAAATTGTTGAAGGGTGTCATCCAAACTTCCTAATAGAAAGGTTTGTTGCTGTTGCTTGTTAAATTGCCCAGTTTGTCCAGCTTGCCCACTTTGTTCCTGACCAATACTTGGGTGTGGCTTCCACCCTTGATTGTAGCTCCCTTGACGATACTGATTGGTCATGTAGTTTACATCCTCTACGGCTTCAACTGGAAAGGCACATTGATCATTGATATGGTCACCTCCACACAATTCGCATAACTGGGATTGTACCTGTGCAACAGTCTTTAACTCTTGTGGCAATTGTTCAAGTATCTTTGAGAGATTCTCCAATTGTTGAGTTATTAACTTGTTCTGAGCTATCAAGGCATCATTGGATTGCAACTGTAGAACTCCTTTTTGTTGAATAGGAGCTCCTCTTTCACTGTTCCACTTATTGTTATTAGTAGTCATGTTTTCAATTATTTTTGTGGCTTCCTCTGGAGTCTTCCATTTGATATTGCCTCCAGCTGAGGCGTTAAGCATCATCATGGTTTGTGAACCAAGACCTCCAAGGAAGATTAGGACTACTTCTCCTTCGTTAAATCCATGCGTGGGAGTCTTTCGTAATAGGCTTTTATACCTGTCCCATGCATGCCCCAGTGATTCTTCCATGCCTTGTCTAAATGAAGAGATCTCTTGCTTCCCTTTGTTGATTTTAAAGCTTTGTTGCTGCCATTGTTGTTGTGGTTGGTTCTCAAATTGTCCGGCAGCTTGCCAAAATTGGCTTTGATCCATGCTTGAGTCATGTTCCCACCAGTGGTTGAGATTACTTTGGTAGATTTGAGTGCCCATATAGTTAAATTCTTGACCAAATTGCATTCTGCAGACATTAGGCACAAAACCCTAAAAACAATTGTTAGCAAAATAAAAAGATAGAGAAAAAAAAATAAAAAAAAATTAAAAAATCAAAGGATATAATTGAAAAGATAAGAAGATAGGAAATAAAAACAGAAAAATAAAAACAGAAAAATAAAATAAAATAAAATAAAAACAGAAAAATAAAATAAAATAAAATAAAAACAGAAAAATAAAATAAAATAAAATAAAAACAGAAAATAAAATAAAATAAAATAAAATAAAATAATAACCAAAAAAATAAAAACAGAAAATAAAAACAGAAATTCAAAATTAAAGTCAAAGATAATCAATAATCACACAAATTAACCAGTTAAACCAGAGTCCCCGGCAACGGCGCCAAAAACTTGATGGACAAATTTATGAACACCAAAATATGATGTCACAAACTTGTTTTTCAATCGGCAAGTGTGACCGAATCGTTCAAGTAATAAACTTGGTAAGACCAAGTATCGTTCTTCCCAAAGGACTCACGGCCTACTTTAGTTATGTGGTTTCTTGATTAGCTAAGACTTAAAGACGAAATATTTGGATTTTATATGCAAAAGACGAAAATTAAATATGTATGCATGAAGTTTTGATCAATGGCAAAAAGCAAAAGATAAACACTTTCAATGAAATTTATGTATGAATATGTTGTTGGGGGTCAATTTCATCTTATCCACTCTCATATATTTTAGGAATTCAACATTCAAATCATCATTGTTAATGCCACTCTCTAAAGTACCTTTCAAGAAGGCTTCTCCCTAATCACGAGTTCATACAATTCCTAGCATTCCTAATGATCAGTTCATAAGTGCAGGAGCTTAACGACAACCAATATCATATTGGGAGAAATTCCCCGGATCTAGACTTCCCCGTACGCGCCCGTATCTACAAAACCAATAATCATGCATCGAATGAGTTAAACAATGCAAGCATTAAGCAAAGAGGAAAAACCCTAACTAATGATGAAAGAAAGCATAAGTCTTAATTAAAAGATGTTAAAAACAGATTCCATATATGAGAGCTTCAAAAGATTACATTGATTCCCCAACAAACATACAGAGTTTAGTTCACCATATTCATGGTGAACCTAGATGAATTACAATGAAAGAATGAAAGATAAAACCCTAAAAAGGTGAAGAGGAAGCCTCAGCATCCAAGATCCTCCTTCAAAGGGGTGGAAGAGAGAGTGTTTGCTTCGTTCCAGCCAAAGATACAAACCCTAGGACGTGCAAGTCCTTAAATAGGGCATAAAAATAACATAAAACAAGTCCAAGCCCATAAAAACAAAAGAAAACCGGTCCAAGCCCACTTAGAATGGCGCTCAACGGTATTTTACCGCTGAGCGGTACTAGCGCATGATCCATTTTGCCCCCCAGCTACTGTTTTGCCCCTCAGCGGTGATTTCGGCACCCGAAAAGTGCCGCTCAGCGGTATTTTTCCGCTCAGCGCCACTCGGTCAGACTTTTTCTGCGTTCTGGTTGGTTTTTCAGCATTCTGGTTGACTGGTTGACTTTTCTGGTTGACTGGTTGACTTTTCTGGTTGACTGGTTGACTTTTCTGGTTTCTGGTTGACTTTTCAGCACTCCAATCATTCGGTATTTCAATTCTTCTTTCAAATCATTCAATTAGCCTACAAAATCAAGGGAATCTTGCACAAAACCATTAAATTCACTTTCAACTCTCTTATTCTCAAAACTAAAGCAAAAATGAGTTCAAGCTAGTTTCTAAGTCTTAAAGGTTGCTTTTGGTATCAAATTTAAGCATAAAAATAACGGTTTTTCAACCGTTATCAGAGTGCCAAAGCGTGAGAATATCTACCTCTTCAGGAATTTAATTACCGTGCTAGCATCATTTTTAGGACAAGCTAATGCTTCCACGCATTTACTCACATAATCCACTGCTACCAGAATATATTCATTATTGAAAGATGGAGGAAAAGGTGCAACAAAATCAATACCCCAACAATCAAAAACCTCAACCTCTAAAATACCTTGTAAAGGCATCTCATGACGTTTAGTAATTGTCCCTGCTCTTTGACATTTATCACAATTCCTAGCATGATTATGAGCATCTTTAAACAAAGTTGGCCAATAAAATCCTGATTGAAGGACTTTTGCTGCTATTCTTTCTCCATTAAAATGTCCTCCATAAGGTGAATCATGACAATGCCAGAGAATTCCTTCTGCTTCTTCATTTGTACCACATCTCCTCAGAAGATTATCTGCTCCAATTTTGAACAAATAAGGATCATCCCAAACAAACTGCTTGGCATCATGCAAAAATTTCTTTCTTTGTTGCCAAGTTAAGTCTTCCGGCATGACCCTTGCAGCTTTGAAATTAGCCATATCAGCAAACCAGGGTCTCTGCTGAATATACATGAGTGATTCATCTGAAAAAGATTCCCAGATTTCAGACTCCTTGCTAGTGACTTCATTGTTGACTAACCGTGACAAATGATCAGCAATTAAGTTTTCACTTCCTTTCTTATCACGGATGTCTACATCAAATTCTTGCAATAGTAAAACCCATCTAATCAGACGTGGCTTAGAATCTGGTTTTGTCAACAAATATTTGATAGCTGCATGATCTGTATAGACAGTTACCTTGGACCCAATAAGATAAGGTCTAAATTTCTCTAGAGCATACACAATAGCAAGAAATTCTTTCTCGGTTGTAGCATAATTCAATTGAGCATCATTCAGAACCTTGCTAGCATAATAAATTGGATGAAACTTTTGTTCTTTCCGCTGGCCAAGGACAACTCCTATTGCATAATCACTTGCATCACACATTAATTCAAAGTTTTGATTCCAATCTGGCGCTACAATTACTGGAGCTGACACTAACTTCTTCTTCAATGTGTCAAAAGCTTTCAAACAATCTTCATTCATCACAAAAAGTGCATCCTTCTGATGAGTCAATATTTTATTCACTTCACTTAGTTTATTGTACCGAATTTAATCGGGGAATTGTGCTTAATTGTCCGGTATTTTCCCGTTTTTGATAATTGTGTTTAATTTGACCAAAAATTCTTATTTTAATTAATTTGAATTATTTGAGCTAATTATTTGCATTATTAATTATAGGGAAATTGTTGGATAATATTTGGGACATTTAGAGGCTAAATCTGAGGAGGTGTGGATTTAAATTATGGGAGTGCACCTGGAGATGGGCTTGGTTGGAGAAGCTAAGAAGTGGTGCTTGAAGAAAAAGAGGCTCACGGCCTGCACCCAACAGGAGCACGAGCGTCCAGCAGATGGCACGCACGTCCTGATTTGGCTTCTCGCTGAGGACGTGCGTTCGCACACATCCAGGACGAGCGTTTGCACACATCCAGGACGAGCGTCCGCACAAATCCAGGACGAGCGTCCGCACAAATCCAGGACGAGCGTCCGCACAAATCCAGGACGAGCGTCCAACAAAGATGAAGCGCACGTCCGCACACATCCAGAACGAACGTCCAGCAGAGTGGAAGACAACGCACGTCCAGACACTTCCAGAACGAACGTCCAGCAGAGTGGAAGACAACGCACGTCCAGCACACTCCACACGCGTCCAACAATGTAGGGGGTGCACTGTCCAGTGAGGCCCACCACGGCCCAAGGCCTGAGAAGCAGTTTTGGGGGTGCATCCAGCACTGATCCAGAAACGTGAGCGTCCATGGCAGCTTTCTTAGGTGGTGCGTGAAGAAAAATGAAAGCACAGCAGCGTCCATGCTTCCACGCACACGGTCCAGAAATTCAAGCGGACTCATCATCCATCAGCAACATCCACGGCCTGGTGACAGCAAGCAAATATGGGGGTGCATCCAGCAGCTGACGTGTCCAAAGTGAATAGGGCATGCTATATTAAATGAAAAAATGAGAGGGCTGAGGGGGGAGCGTCAGCCGCCACCCTTTTCTTTTCTGCATTTTCACCTTTGAACATTGGGGGGGGACATACTTTTAGCTATGGAGGGCTACGGCTAGAGGGAGAGTGAGAGAAAGAGCTCCAGCCACACTTGCTTAGTTCCGTTTTTGGTGATTGAAAGCGTGGACAGTGATTTCATTTGGTGCAGCGGTGCAGCTTTATGGGGGTTTTGTTTCTTTTAAAGGAATGAATGGGGTGCACGGTGATTTGATTTGGTGGAGGAAATGGTGAAGGAGCTGGAATGCAGGGGAGGCGTGATGGCTGTTATGTCCAGCGAGAGAAAGCTTCAAAGTTTGGTTTACTGTTCACGTGTTGCTTTTAGTGCTATTTCGATGTGCATTTCATTGTTTCACTTTTTAGATTAATCAGTGCATTTAAATATTAGATGTGCTGTGAAGCTTACTACTTCATTTTATTTTTATTATTCACGCGCTTTTAAATTTATTATTTCAGTGAAGAAATGGAGTTTTGCACGGTGCCTTTCATTAATTAGATTAAGATTGCATATTTTCTTTAATTCCAAGTTGCATTCGGCATTCGATGTTTTAGTTAAAGTATTGCATTTGAATAGCCCATTACGTGCTCATTATTTGCTGCATTTTAGTCAGTTCACTGTTTCCATTTACTTTAAATGCCTTCAATTATGTTCGATTGCGTTTAGTTTTCAATTTAATTTAAGTTCACGTGCTTTCACAAAACTTTCACAAAACCCCCCAGTACGTGTTTGATCTGAGACTGAACCAAAATTGGTCCTTGAGAGACGACCTAGGAGTCACTTCCTAGTCTATACTGCATTCTTTTATGCACAACTTTTGTTGGGAGGTGCGACCCTCTCATCAAAATGGCGCCGTTGCCGGGGACCAATGGTTCGGTCTTAGGTTTTTGTTGTGTTTGTGTGTGTTGTGTTTTGTCTTGTGTTGTGATGTGATGTGATGTTCTGTTTTGTGTGTGCGTGTTGCATGTATAAATGTGTTGTGTTTTATTAGTTTCGTGATTTTTAGTATTCTTCTTTTTCCATGTCTACCTATTTTGATTTTGTGAATACTGCTTATTTTGCTAGTGCCTCTGATCATGATTCTCCTTCTGCATGTTACTCTGATTGTAATTCTGCTGATTTTTATGCTGAGAACAATGTGGCTCATCCTCAAATTTCTGAGAGCTCTCTTTGGGAGCCGGTTCCACCTAATGAGGATGGTGATCATTTAGTTCTCACCACTGGACTGATGAATTTGTTGCCCAAGTTTTATGGTCTTGCAGGTGAATGCCCACATGAACATTTGGATAGGTTTTATCGAATTTGCTCTTTAATGAAACTTCCAAATGTCCCGGACGATCTAGTTTTCTTAAGAGCATTCCCGCACTCATTAGAAAGAGCACCAAAAGATTGGAAAGACTCTCTTCCTCCAGGATCCATTACCAGATGGGAAGATCTTGAGCATAAATTTCTGAGTAAATTCTCCCATGTGCAAGATGGATACGACAACGGTCTTGGATGGAATGACCCTACCTTGGGATGGTACAATGCTCCACAACATCAATATCAAGAACCACCATTCCAGAGTACCTTCATGCCTCCACCAGTCCAGCAATATCAGAGTCAGCAATATGATGCTTCTGCCGAAACAGCTCCTCAGCCTTCTACTTCTGAGCCTACATTGCAGGAGTTGTTGGAGCAGATGACCATGCAGAACCTTCAGTTTAGGCAAGAGAACATGCAGTTCCAGCAAGAAATAGGAGCTGCCATTCAGAGTATGACTGATCAGATAGGGCAGATGGCCACTCAACTCACTGAGGAACAGTCTCAAGATTCAGAGTCATCATTTCAGACTGTTTGGATTCCAGATGATGATGGTGGCATCCACATAGGAGATGGGGAGCAGAGTTATGAGCTTACCACTGTGCAACCTACTTTCCCACCTTCAAATGTCCTTACTCTTGCATCTGAGGAGACTGATAAAGATCTTAAGGAACAGGCAGAAATAAGCAGTAATTCTGAACCAGGTAGACCACCTTCATTTCCCCACAGTCTACCAATCTTCAAGGAAGTGGAGGTAAACATACCTAATTTTGACTATGCTGTTGATGAATATGTTGTTGATAGGTATGTTGATGATTGTATTGTTGATGAGTCTGTTTTTAATTCTTCCTCTCTGCATGATGAGAACCAATTTTTGATATCACATCCGAATATTTATTCTCCATGCACTGAACTTGAATCTGAGTTTGTGGTTGATATTGTTTCTAAATTTGAAAGTGATTCATGTTCTGAGAGTGTATCTGAGGTTCAGCCTGTTACACTAGGATTGGGTGTTATACCCCTGCATGAAATTTCTTTGGAACCACATTGCACTAACCCTATTGCAGGAGGTACAAATGAATTTGATCAACAAACACCCACAGTGGACAACAAAGGTGCTGACACTGACAAAAGCTTCAAGATCAATAGGCACCTGCTGAACCCACTCATCAACAATCACTTCTTCTTAGATCCAGCTGTGGAAGACATTTCCCTGCTCGATCAAATATGGAGGATGAAGCAGTTCTTCCTCAAAACTTCTTTGCTGGATCCATTGGCGGAAAACATCTCCCTGAAAGTCCAAAATTGGCAACTGCCACCATGACCAGGGGAGTTTTCTTTCTCTCTTCTCCCCCTTTCCCTACTTTTATTGCACTTGTCCATGATCTATTCACTGTTTTGATTTTCAATCGTATGCTTATGACACATTGAGGACACTGTGTAGTTTAAGTGTGGTCTATTGGGGGAGATTTTTATTTTTCTTTGTTAGTTTTTGTTTTCCGTGTTAAATTTTTTTCTTTTCTAGGTAGTTTTTGTTTTGTCTTGTGTACAGTTTTACATGATTCTCTTGATTTCTGGACTTTGTTTAGGTTGTAGATGTATCTTTCACTTCATTGATACTCTGATTGGTTGGAAATCCTTGCTTTTCTCTACTTGGAAGATGATTATGATTTTTGAGAGTTGAATTGATTGTGACAGAATTACCCTGTGTGAGATTTGAGCCACTTTATGTTCTTTCTTGTGTGTGATATGTCTCTTGATTGCTTGCACATATGCCTTGGCTTGACTCTTGTTGATAATTCTTGATTGATATGCATGTTTGGAAGTGATAAAGGCAGTTTTGTTCTTGAGCCTCTCTAGCCAAATAAGCTTACCTTGTTCTAATCCTTTGATAACCCCTTTTGAGCCTATACTTTCCTGACTTCTTTGTTTTGAAGCTCATACACTAGCCCTAAGTGAAAAACCATTATTACCTTAACCTTAGGGAATTTTGGAGCTTTGGAAGTGTTTTGGGAACAAGTGTGGTCTTCTTGGGGATTCATATGAATTGGCTAGTTGGTTCCTCTTCTTGTTTTATGTTTGTAAATATGTTGTGTATCTTGTCTCTTATAGTTGTGTCCTAAACGGAAAAAAAAAAAAAAAAAAAAAAAAAAGAAAAGAGACAGGATGAAAAAAAAAATATGAAAAAAATGAAGGAAAAGAAAATGTGTGAGTAATGGAGTCAAGAAGAGGATTGAATTAGAGGTTTTGGGTGTGATTTGACTGTGTTTACACTTGTTCCCCATTGCTCCTCTATTTCTTTTGGTTTATAGCTTCTCATCCATATATTTATCCTCCCTTGTCCTTGGCCCCATTACATCCATGAAAGACCTTTTGATTTGAACATGCATGTATTTTGAGTGTTGATATAAGAGGCTTGCCAAGTCTATTTGTGTTTGCTTTCTTGAGTGCATTGAGTGACATTGATTTACCTTAAACACTTGAGAGAAACACTGATAGTGCATCTGTGAGGTTTTGTTACTTTTGATTCACCTCTTGAATTGATTGATCATTTTGCCATGTCTTGAATTGCTTGGATGATTTCATGAGTATCTACTTTCTCTTATTGATTCTGTGTCGGATATTGTCCACTTCTTTTCTTGGTCCAGATTCCTGGAGAACTGTGTAATTATGTTTCTGTCCTTGTTGAGTCTTTGTTATCTGTTTGTCGAGTCTGTGTCAGATCCCTGATGTTTGAGTAGTTCCCTGGTTTTCGTCTTGATTTTGCCCAGGAGTGCAAAAGACTAAGTGTGGTCTATTTTGATGAGTCAATATTTTATTCACTTCACTTAGTTTATTGTACCGAATTTAATCGGGGAATTGTGCTTAATTGTCCGGTATTTTCCCGTTTTTGATAATTGTGTTTAATTTGACCAAAAATTCTTATTTTAATTAATTTGAATTATTTGAGCTAATTATTTGCATTATTAATTATAGGGAAATTGTTGGATAATATTTGGGACATTTAGAGGCTAAATCTGAGGAGGTGTGGATTTAAATTATGGGAGTGCACCTGGAGATGGGCTTGGTTGGAGAAGCTAAGAAATGGTGCTTGAAGAAAAAGAGGCTCACGGCCTGCACCCAACAGGAGCACGAGCATCCAGCAGATGGCACGCACGTCCTGATTTGGCTTCTCGCTGAGGACGTGCGTCCGCACACATCCAGGACGAGCGTCTGCACACATCCAGGACGAGCGTCCGCACAAATCCAGGACGAGCGTCCGCACAAATCCAGGACGAGCGTCCAACAAAGATGAAGCGCACGTCCGCACACATCCAGAACGAACGTCCAGCAGAGTGGAAGACAACGCACGTCCAGACACTTCCAGAACGAACGTCCAGCAGAGTGGAAGACAACGCACGTCCAGCACACTCCACACGCGTCCAACAATGTAGGGGGTGCACTGTCCAGTGAGGCCCACCACGGCCCAAGGCCTGAGAAGCAGTTTTGGGGGTGCATCCAGCACTGATCCAGAAACGTGAGCGTCCATGGCAGCTTTCTTAGGTGGTGCGTGAAGAAAAATGAAAGCACAGCAGCGTCCATGCTTCCACGCACACGGTCCAGAAATTCAAGCGGACTCATCATCCATCAGCAACATCCACGGCCTGGTGACAGCAAGCAAATATGGGGGTGCATCCAGCAGCTGACGTGTCCAAAGTGAATAGGGCATGCTATATTAAATGAAAAAATGAGAGGGCTGAGGGGGGAGCGTCAGCCGCCACCCTTTTCTTTTCTGCATTTTCACCTTTGAACATTGGGGGGGGACATACTTTTAGCTATGGAGGGCTACGGCTAGAGGGAGAGTGAGAGAAAGAGCTCCAGCCACACTTGCTTAGTTCCGTTTTTGGTGATTGAAAGCGTGGACAGTGATTTCATTTGGTGCAGCGGTGCAGCTTTATGGGGGTTTTGTTTCTTTTAAAGGAATGAATGGGGTGCACGGTGATTTGATTTGGTGGAGGAAATGGTGAAGGAGCTGGAATGCAGGGGAGGCGTGATGGCTGTTATGTCCAGCGAGAGAAAGCTTCAAAGTTTGGTTTACTGTTCACGTGTTGCTTTTAGTGCTATTTCGATGTGCATTTCATTGTTTCACTTTTTAGATTAATCAGTGCATTTAAATATTAGATGTGCTGTGAAGCTTACTACTTCATTTTATTTTTATTATTCACGCGCTTTTAAATTTATTATTTCAGTGAAGAAATGGAGTTGTGCACGGTGCCTTTCATTAATTAGATTAAGATTGCATATTTTCTTTAATTCCAAGTTGCATTCGGCATTCGATGTTTTAGTTAAAGTATTGCATTTGAATAGCCCATTACGTGCTCATTATTTGCTGCATTTTAGTCAGTTCACTGTTTCCATTTACTTTAAATGCCTTCAATTATGTTCGATTGCGTTTAGTTTTCAATTTAATTTAAGTTCACGTGCTTTCACAAAACTTTCACAAAACCCCCCAGTACGTGTTTGATCTGAGACTGAACCAAAATTGGTCCTTGAGAGACGACCTAGGAGTCACTTCCTAGTCTATACTGCATTCTTTTATGCACAACTTTTGTTGGGAGGTGCGACCCTCTCATCACCTTCATCAAAAGATTACTCAGTGGTTTAGCAATTTTTGAGAAATCCTTGATGAATCTTCTATAAAACCCAGCATGACCAAGAAAACTTCTAATCCCCTTTACATTTGTTGGTGGAGGTAGTTTCTCAATGACTTCTACTTTAGCTTTGTCTACCTCAATTCCTTTAGCAGAGATTTTATGCCCCAATACAATTCCTTCAGTTACCATGAAATGACATTTTTCCCAATTCAAAACAAGATTTGTCTGAACACATCTTTTGAGGACAGTGTTCAAATTAGCCAAACATCTTTGGAAAGAATTTCCAAAAACTGAGAAATCATCCATGAATACTTCAATGCATTTTTCTAAAAGATCCGCAAAGATTGCCTGCATACACCTCTGAAACGTAGCTGGAGCATTACATAATCCAAAAGGCATCTTTCTATACGCAAAGATACCAAAAGGACAAGTAAAAGCCGTCTTCTCCTGGTCTTTTGGATCCACCACAATTTGATTATATCCAGAATATCCATCTAGAAAACAATAGAAAGCCTGCCCTGATAACCTTTCTAGCATCTGATCCATGAAAGGAAGAGTAAAATGATCTTTCCTAGTAGCTTTATTCAACTTCCTGTAATCAATGCACATACGCCAACCAGTAACTGTCCGAGTAGGAATAAGTTCATTCTTATCATTATAAATTACTGTCATCCCACCTTTCTTTGGAACCACCTGTACTGGACTCACCCATTCACTGTCAGAGATTGGATAGATGATACCAGCTTCTAACAGTTTCAACACTTCTTTTCTGACAACCTCCTTCATAACAGGATTTAACCTTCTCTGTGGTTGAGCACTTGGTTTATAATCTTCTTCCATAAAAATTTTGTGCATGCAGTAAGTTGGGCTAATACCTTTGAGATCTGATATTGACCACCCAATTGCTTCTTTGTTGGCTTTCAGAATTTCTATCAATTGCTCTTCTTCTTGTAGAGATAAAGAGTTATTGATGATGACTGGCTTTGTTCCATCTTCTTCTAGAAACACATATTTCAGATGTGATGGCAATCTTTTTAATTCTGGTGTCTGTGTTTTGACTGTTTCTTCCTTATCAATTATTTCAAATATTGGATCTTCCTCTGGACTCTTTTTCAATGTTTCCAAGTCCATCAGACATTCATCAATCAATTTCTCTTCTTCTTCATCTAAATCTTCACATGCATCAATGAGAGTTTTTTCCAATGGAGAAATATTTCGCACCATCCTTTCTTGCACCATACAAACTTCGTCAAGTTCATCAAATTGAAAACATGCTTTGTCATCATTTGGATATGTCATGGCCTTGGATACGTCAAAAGTGACTTCTTCATCATCAACTCTCAATTTAAGCTTACCATTCTCTACATCAATCAAAACTCTAGCAGTCTTCATAAAAGGTCTCCCAAGAATAAGAGGAACATCACTAGTTCCTTCCATCTCCATCACAATAAAATCCACTGGGAATACAAATTTGTCAACCTTCACTAGAACATCTTCAACCACTCCATATGGATACTTAAGAGACCTGTCCGCCAATTGAAGAGCCATTCTGGTTGGTTTAATTTCCAGCCCCTGAATTGTTCTGCACATGGATAGCGACATTAGATTAATGCTAGCTCCCAAATCAATCAATGCTCTTCCAACTTTCACATCTCCTATGGTGCATGGAATAGTGAAGCTTCCTGGATCTTTAAGTTTAGGAGGTAGTTTCTGTATGATTGCACTGCAGTTGCCCTGTATATTGATAGTTTCCTTCTCAATGTACTTGTGTTTCTTTGTGAGGAGTTCCTTCAAAAATTTCGCATATGTTGGCATCTGTTGCAATGCTTCAGAGAATGGTATAGTGATCTCCAACTTCTTAAACAATTCCATGAATCTTTCCAACTGCTTTTCTTTCTCCTTCCTTGAATAACTCTTTGGATAAGGAAGTGGCTTTTCATACTCTTTTTCTTTCTGTCTCTCCTCTCTCTCTTCTCTCTCTTTTTTTTTCTTTTCTCCTCTTCTTCTTTTTTCTTTTTCTCTCTCTCAACTCTTTCTTTCCACTCACATGTTTCTTTTTCACTCTCACTCTCATTTTCTTTCTCCTCTCTTTCTTTTTGTCTCTCCTCTAACACTCTACCACTTCTAGTCACAACAGTTTTACACTCCTTTCCAAGATTATCATGTTTCATCTCGTCAACTATTCTCTCAACATAAACCTCCATTTTTTTAAATGCAACATCCACATTATGACAATAAGACGCATTCGTCTTCAAGAATCTTTGGAAAGTCTCTTCAAGCTTTGTTGTTTTCTCAACTGGAGTAAATTGCATCTGCCATTTTTGTTGTTGCACTTGAACCATTGAGACCTGTTGTATTTCCTGTGGTATTTGAGAAAGTTTCATAGTTACTTCTTCAAGCTGTTGAGAGATAATTCTATTTTGAATAAGCAAAGCCTCATTTGATTGTAACAACTCCTTCTGACTAAGATCTCCTTTTTCAATGTTGAGTTCATTGTCATTAGTAGCCATATTTTCAATAATTTCAGTTGCTTCCTCTGGAGTTTTCCATTTAATGTTTCCTCCTGCTGAGGCATGAAGCATCATCTTAGTTTGTGAACCAAGCCCTCCAAGGAAAGTTAAGACTACTTCCTGTTCTTCAAAGCCATGCGTGGGTGTTTTTCTTAGCAGACTTTTGTATCTATCCCATGCATGCCCCAGTGATTCTTCCATGCCCTACTTAAATGAAGATATCTCTTGCTTGCCTTTTGTCACCTTTGATTGTGGAAAGTACTTGTTCAAAAACTTTGTTACCACTGCTTCCCACTCTGTGAAACTTCCTTCTGGAAAAGAGTTCAACCAAAGCTTAGCATTGCCTCCCAATGAGAAAGGAAACAAACTAAGTTTGATTGCTTCGTCTGGCACCCCATTGATTTTCACTGTGTTGCAAATTTCATTAAATGTAGTAAGGTGCTCATATGGGCTTTCATGAGATAACCCATTAAATTGATTGCTCTTCACCAGTTGGATCAGTGCTGGTTTGACCTCCATATTGGCTGCATTGACTCTAGGTCTAGCTATGCTGTTAAAGTGTTGAGGTCCAGCTATATTGGTGTAATCAGCAAGAGTTCTTCTGATATTATTATTCTCCATATTTTCTGTGCTATTGTCAGAACCTTGTCGTGATGGTTGCAATAGAGTTTCCGGAGGAGGGAAAAGTTCTCTAGATGTTCTGATTCTTCTCCTCCGTCTACTGTCTTCTAATCCTTCAAGCAGAGGTTCTGTTGTTTTCTTGCTCCTAGTTGATAACAGTTGAAAAACTGTTATTTTCATGCTTACAGTTGATACTAAAAGCAACCTTTAGACTTAGAAACTAGCTTGAAATCATGCCTTTTGTTTATATTTTCAGAAATAAGAGAGCTGGACAGGTTTATGCTTGATTTAAGTGTTCTTGTGCAGGTTTTGAGGTGAATTTGGTGAAAGAAGTGAAGAATAAGAGAGAGGACATTAGAAAAGACAAGAAAGAGTGCAAAAAGGAGAAGTCGAAGGCACCGCTCAGCGGCAAACTACCGCTGAGCGGCACTCAAGAGGTGACGTTGGAACCGCTGAGGGGCAAAATGGCCGCTGAGGGGAAGAAAGAAGACGCGCAATCACCGCTGAGCGGTAAATACCGCTGAGCGGCACTTTTTGGGCTTGGACTTTTGTAATCTTTTGTAACTCTAGATTAGTATATAAGGGCTTGCACGTCCTATAGTTAGGCATCTTTGGCAGAAACGAGGCAAACACTCTCTCTTTCACCCCTTTGAAGGAGGATCTTGGATGCTCAGGCTACCTCTTCACCTTTATTGGGTTTATTCTTTCATACTTTCATTGGAATTCATCTAGGTTCACCATGAATATGGTGAACTAAACCTTGTATGTTTGTTGGGGAGTCAAAGTAATCTCTTGAAGCTCTCATATATGGATTTGTTGAGTACATCTTTGAATTAAGACATATGCTTTCTTTCATCATTAGTTAGGGTTTTTCCTCTTTGCTCAATGCTTGCATTGTTTAACTCATTCTAATGCATGATTATTGGTTTTGTTGATACGGACACGTACGGGGAAATCTAGATCCGGGGAATTTCTCCCAATATTATACTGACAATATTATATTGGTTGCCTTTAAGCTCCTGCACTCATGAACTAATCATTAGGAATGCTAGGAATTGTATGAACTATTTGATTAGGGAGAAGCCATCTAGAATGGTACATTAGAGAGTGGCATTAACAATGATGATTTGAATGTTGAATTCCTAAAATATATGAGAGTGGATGAGATGAAATTGACCCCCAACAACATATTCATTCATATATTTCCTTGAAAGTGTTTATCTTTTGTCTTTGTCATTGATCAATTCATGCATACATATTTAATTTTCGTCTTTGCATATTAAACTTCAATTATTGTGTTCTTAAGTCTTAGCTAATCAACAAATCACATAACTAAACTAGGCCGTGAGTCCTTTGGGAGAACGATACTTGGTCTTACCAAGTTTATTACTTGAAACGATTCGGTCATACTTGCCGATTGTGAAACAAGTTTGTGACATCATATTTTGGTGCTTACAAATTTGTCCATCAAGTTTTTGGCGCCGTTGCCGGGGATTCATGGTTTAACTGGTTAATTTGTGTGATTATTGATTATCTTTGACTTTAATTTGAATTTTTGTTTTTATTTTTCTGTTTTTTATTCTATTTTATCTTTTTATCTTTTTAGATTAGATTTTATTTTATTTTATTAGATTTTATTTTTTTAGGTTAGATTTTATTTTATTCTTATTCTATCTTTTAGGTTAGGTTAGATTTTATTTTATTTTATCTTTTAGATTAGATTTTATTTTTTAGATTAGGTTTTATTCTATTTTATTTGATTCTATCTTCTAAATCTTTTATCTTCTTATATCTTTTCAATCTTTATTTTCTTCTATATCTTTTTGTGCTAACAAATCTTTTCTAGGGTTTTGTTTTCTTGTGCATGCAGGAGGCAATTCGAACTAGAAGTAAGAAAACAACAGAACCACTACTTGAAGGGCTAGACGAGAGTAGAAGGAGGAGAAGAATCAGAACGTCCAGAGAACTTTTCCCTTCTCCTGAAACTCTCCTACAATCATCACCACAAGGTTCTGTTCATAGCACAGGGAGTATGGAGAACAATAATAATGCTAGAAGAACTCTTGCAGATTACACTAATCTTGCTAGACCTCAGCACTTCAATAGCATAGCTCGACCTAGAGTCAATGCAGCCAACATGGAGGTCAAACCAGCATTAATTCAACTGGTAAAGAGTAATCAATTTAATGGGTTATCACATGAAAGCCCATATGAGCACCTTACAACATTTAATGAGATCTGTAACACGGTCAAGATTAATGGGGTGCCAGACGAAGCTATCAAACTTAGCTTGTTTCCTTTCTCATTGGGAGGCAATGCTAAGCTTTGGTTGAACTCTTTTCCAGAAGAAAGTTTCACGGAGTGGGAAGTAGTGGTTGCAAAGTTTTTGAATAAATACTTCCCACAATCTAAAGTGACTAAGGGAAAGCAAGAGATATCTTCATTCAAGCAGGGCATGGAAGAATCACTTGGACATGCATGGGATAGGTATAAAAGCTTGTTACGTAAAACTCCCACGCATGGCTTTGAAGATCAAGAAGTAGTCCTAACTTTCCTTGGAGGGCTTGGTTCACAAACCAAGATGATGCTAGATGCCTCAGCTGGAGGCAATATCAAATGGAAGACTCCAGAGGAAGCAACTGAAATCATTGAAAATATGGCTACAAGTGATAATCAGCTGCACAATGAAAGAGGAGCTCCTATGCCACAGAAAGGGGTTCTACAATTACAAACGCATGATGCTCTGCTAGCACAGAATAAAATTCTAACTCAACAGCTAGAGACTCTGACAAAAACTTTGGCTCAATTACCTAAAGAGTTGAAGTCTGCTGCCCAGATACAAACCCAGTTGTGCGAACTATGTGGAGGTGATCACATAAATGGCCAGTGTGCTTTTCCAGTGGAGGCCGTGGAGGATGTTAACTTCATGGCTAATCAGTTTCCATACCGTCAAGGGAATTATAATCAGGGTTGGAAACCACATCCAAGCATTGGCCAAGGACAAACTGGGTAGGCTAATCAGTATAATAAGCAGCAGCAGCAACCAACCTTGTGGCAACAATTATCTATGCTTAATGACAGATCAACAAGGTTGGAAGAAACTCTTCAGCAATTCATCCAGAAAACTGAATCTTCTCAAAAGAGCACTGAAGCTGCTATAAAGAATTTGGAGATTCAGATGGGTCAGATCACCAAGCAATTGGAAGAAAAACCCAACAGAAACTTTGGGGCTAATACTGAGGTTAACCCCAGAGAAGAGTGCAAAGTGGTCAAGAGTGTAAATGAAGATATCATTGAGTTGGAAGAAGATGAAACAGAAGAGAGAAGAGAAGAAGAAAGAAAGGACACTTTTCCTTTTCTAACAAATCAGGAGAAACCAATGGATTTCACAGATTTATTCAAAATGGTTGATAATGAAGCTCCTTGGGAACAAATTCTATAGAAAATAGCAGTTTACACCAAATCAGATGAAGGAACCTCTACAAAAAGAAGACGTAGAGAGGATGAGGAAGAAAAGTGTATAACTGTTAAGAAAGAATCATTCCCACCAAAAGCAGCAGATCCAGGCAGTTTTTCTATCCCTTGCATTATAGGGAAGAAAAAGGTAAAGAAAGCTCTCCTTGATTTAGGCTCAAGTGTTAACTTGATGCCTTATTCTCTATTGGAGCAAATTGGCCATGTTGAAATAAAACCTGTAAAGGTTAATCTTGTAATGGCTGATGGATCTTGAAAGGAGCCATGTGGGATTGCAGAAGACATTGTAGTTTGTGTTGGCAAACTTCAGTTCTTGGCAGACTTTGTGGTGATGAAGATGGAAACCGAGAAGATACCTTTTATACTTGGAAGACCGTTTATGAAAACGGCCAGGGCTATCATAGATGTGAATGAAGGTATAGTGGTTCTCCAAGACGGAGAGGAGAGAGTGGTGGTGGATGTCTTCAAAGATGAAACACAAGCAAAGGAGGAAGAAGCCAGTTATAAAGCTGCATTTCGAGATGCACCCATAACTAGAGGTAAAAATAAAAATCTTGAGGTTTCTGATAACCATTGTTTGTATTTTCAGGCACCCAAGGTAGAAGAGATTGGAAAAGGAGAAGAAGTTCCTAGAGACTGGAAAAAATTAAAACTCCAACTTGGCATACCTGTAAGACTCAAGAACAAGTTGTGGGTTATAAAAGGCTTTAAAGAGAAGGAGATGATAGAGATAGAGTCTCCATATTCTAGAGAGTCCAAAACAGTCCAAAGGAAGCAGTTGAAAGGTTGGTGGAAGGACTACATCAATTATAAAGAAGATGGAACGTGAGCTTTAACAGGGTCAAGCTAGTGACGTTAAAGAAGCGCTTGCTGGGAGGCAACCCAGTAGATTTACAAACTTTTGATTTGGTTTTATAATTTGTAATTTGTGAACATTATTCTGGACATTATTTTGTTGGATTTAGCATCTACTGAAGCATGCTAGGTGGTTAAGTATCTACTGAAGGATACTAAGTTTGTAACACCTACTGATGGGTGTTGGTGAGAAGATTTTGCACCTACTGATGGGTGCTGGTAAGTTTGAAACACCTACTGATGGGTGTTGGTGGATTTTGGGTCAGGCTCGTGACGTTAAACAAGCGCTACCTGGGAGGCAACCCAGTTGATTGATTGTTTTCTGTTTGTTTATTTTTAGGATTTGCATAAGCATTTTTAACATTGAATTGCAGGGAACCTATGAGGGGTATGCTAGGAAGGCACGTAGGTCAAGAAAAGAAGGAGAAGGGCACATCACGAAAGTGCCGCTGAGCGGCAATTACCGCTGAGCGGTACTATCGCAGATGGGCTTAAGTTCCCCTTAGCGGAACCCGAGCCCATTGGGGTATTTTTAAACCCTAAGCTGCGCGTTTTTATATTCTTTCAAGCTCTTCTCTGCATTAAGACTCCCACATATCTCCTCTTAGGTTTCCCACATCTTTTTACTCTTCCCTCTTTAGAAAATTTCTCTTCCACTCACTTTTACACTAGTGTGCTATCAAAGTTTGGGGTTGGAAGAGAGCATTCTAGTTTGGAAGCATTCTCATATCATCTAGCATCTCCACCCAAGTAAGTAAAATGCATTTTGTTCATTCTAGGGTTCTTGAAATTGACTGTGATTGTCAAAGCATGAATATTTAGGGGTTTTGATTTCTATGCATGATTTGATGATATATTTGATGTTTGAACCGATTAAACTGCTTGATTATGAACTGGAAAACTGAAAATTGCATTTGGGTGGAGTTAGGACAGTTTAAAAACGAGATTTGCAAAAATCTGCAGATCACCGCTGAGCGGCATTTACCGCTGAGCGGCACTCTGCCAGATTTGCTTTTTCTGGTTTGTTGCGTGTTTGAATGTGGCACTGGTGGCGCTGAGGGGAAATTCTGGGCCTCAGCGGTGGTTTAGCTTCAAAAGGAGTTTTGTTTTGTGTTTACTAATGATTAACATCATGTTCTGTGGTTTTGGATTTATGTTTGAATGCAGGAATGGCATCCTCTTCAGGAAAGAGATTGAAAACCATGGCAACCAAGAGAAAGGAAAAGGAACCAGAGCAGCCCCATAATGGCAGGTTCCTCTCTAGGAAACATGAGAAGCACTTTAGGGTGGTTCAGGACAGGAGACTTCTAATGGAGAGAAAGGTTGGAATGATACCTAACTTTGCTCCTCAATTTGGAGAGCAAGTGTTAGGGAATGATTGGGGGAAGCTAGCCACTTATCCATCACCTGCCAACATAGCTGTGGTGAAAGAATTCTACACCAATGCAAAGAAGATTGGTGATTATCCAGCTGAGAATTATTTGGGCTATGTTAGAGGCCATGCTATCAGGTATGATCCTGACTCCATCAATAACTTTCTGGATACTGTGTGGGCTGGTGAGCAATGCCAGTTTGCTCTTAGCATGGAGGAAGGTGCTGACTTTGAGGATGTTGAGAGAGTATTGTGCATACCTGGAGGACACTTCCAAAGGAATAGATCTGGCTCAGTGGTTAATATTAGGAGGACAGATTTGACTCCTCTTGCAAAGTATTGGATGGAATTTTCTCATGCCAACATTCAGCCATGTTCACATGTGTCAGATATTACTCTCAGCAGGGCACTCTTCATCTACTGTGCTATCAGAAACTTGAATGTTAATATTGGGCAGGTGATAGCTGATGACATTAGTGTGTGTGCTAACACCTCAAACAACAAAGCACCATTGGGACATCCTTCTTTGATCACTCACCTTTGCAAGCTAGCTGGGGTGGACACTTCTGTTCCACCATTTGAGAGGCCAAGAAAAGCTATAGATGAGGCCTATTACAGACAGTACTGTGGAGGTGAGGAGGCAGCCCAACCAGTGCCACCACGCCAGGCTCGTAGAGAGAGAAGGCCAGCACAGAGCAGGACTTCTGCTGATACTCATGAGGCAGAACCATTCCAGATGAGGGACATGTATATGTCTCTTATAGGTGCTCAGTTGCAGTCCATCCACAGAGGGCAGGTGGCCACGGCTGAGATGATAGTGGGGATGTATGATACCCCTCCAGCACACAGGTGGACTATGGATGAATTCCATAATGTGGTAGCTTGGCCAGAAGAACCATGGCATGGAGGAGCTGAAGCAGCTGAAGCTTCAGCCCGAGACATGGATGAAGATGAAGCTGAGGAGGAGGATGCATTTGATGAAGATGATGATGAAGAGGAAGAGGAAGATACAGAGAGCTCGGACTGATGAGGAGCTGAGATAGCATTTACTGATGAATGCTATCATATGATTATGCTTTTGTGGTTTAAGTTTTCTGAACTTATTTGTTTTTGTTTTTAGATTAGGGTTTGATGTACTCTATTGAACACCTGGTTTGTTATGATGGTTTGCTATTAACTGTGATTGTGTGATAAGTAATGCTTGATGATGCTTATTGATTGATTGATGTTGAGATGATGTGCACATTAAAATGCTTATACAGGTGATTCACAAGCTTTGTGAACAAATGCATAATATCATGATTGTGATTGTGAAATTAAGCAGGATGTGCATGTCAAATGTGAATGAGCTTATATGTGAGGTTTTGAGCTCCAGAGTTGTTATTGTTGAATGCTGTTACTTTGAAAGCATGAATGACTTTGCCCAGGTTTTCTATGATTGAATCAATTGCTTGTTTTGCATCATATGATCAAAGGCCGTGTTTTTGAAACCCTTTTTATTGGCCAAATTCATAAAGTTAGCCTTCTAAAAGAGAACACGTTGTGTTCTATCCTTTGAACCCTTAGCCTTAAATATACACTGAACACCCTTGATTGAAAATCTTTACCTTGAGTTAAGTAGAAGATCTTGTGTGGTATTGTTAAATGTTCAAGTTTGGGGTTATTGGGGAAACATGAAAAAGGAAAAAGCATTGAGCTAAGAGCTAAAAAGTAAGAATATGCAAAGAAAAGAAAAGAAAAAGAAGCAAAGCTCAATGCAAATGCAAAAGCAAAGGCAAAAGAAAGTTGGGAATGAATAAGAAGATTGTGTTGTTATGATTCTCTTAACTCAAGGATTTTGTGATCCAGAAAAACCAATTTTCTTGTTAGCCCAGCCACATTATAAGCCATTGAAAAGTCCTTGTGATGATGCATGCTTGTGAATGTATTTGATTGTGGTTAAATGAAAGGCAAAGTTGATTCATGTGACATTGTGATAGTGGAGTGAATGAGTGAAACACTTTACCTCTTATACACTTGTGTGTTGAGTGAAACACTTTACCTAGTGAGGAAATATTCCATAAGCACATGAACATCCATGCTTAATTGATTGATCATTCATGAAAAATAGCATTCGTTGGAATTTAAATGACTTTGTGAACACTAAAGCATGTGCACATCTTGATTGAACTCTTGGTCTTAAGTTTGAGTGAAGTTATTACTTATCTTGAAAAGAGGATTTTGAATGAGTGAACCATCATATGAATTGGTTGGAGATGGAGTTACATTTTATTTGCTTGAGGACAAGCAAAGTTCTAAGTTTGGGGTTGTGATAACAGTTGAAAAACTGTTATTTTCATGCTTAAAGTTGATACTAAAAGCAACCTTTAGACTTAGAAACTAGCTTGAAATCATGCCTTTTGTTTATATTTTCAGAAATAAGAGAGCTGGACAGGTTTATGCTTGATTTAAGTGTTCTTGTGCAGGTTTTGAGGTGAATTTGGTGAAAGAAGTGAAGAATAAGAGAGAGGACATTAGAAAAGACAAGAAAGAGTGCAAAAAGGAGAAGTCGAAGGCACCGCTCAGCGGCAAACTACCGCTGAGCGGCACTCAAGAGGTGACGTTGGAACCGCTGAGGGGCAAAATGGCCGCTGAGGGGAAGAAAGAAGACGCGCAATCACCGCTGAGCGGTAAATACCGCTGAGCGGCACTTTTTGGGCTTGGACTTTTGTAATCTTTTGTAACTCTAGATTAGTATATAAGGGCTTGCACGTCCTATAGTTAGGCATCTTTGGCAGAAACGAGGCAAACACTCTCTCTTTCACCCCTTTGAAGGAGGATCTTGGATGCTCAGGCTACCTCTTCACCTTTATTGGGTTTATTCTTTCATACTTTCATTGTAATTCATCTAGGTTCACCATGAATATGGTGAACTAAACCTTGTATGTTTGTTGGGGAGTCAAAGTAATCTCTTGAAGCTCTCATATATGGATTTGTTGAGTACATCTTTGAATTAAGACATATGCTTTCTTTCATCATTAGTTAGGGTTTTTCCTCTTTGCTCAATGCTTGCATTGTTTAACTCATTCTAATGCATGATTATTGGTTTTGTTGATACGGACACGTACGGGGAAATCTAGATCCGGGGAATTTCTCCCAATATTATACTGACAATATTATATTGGTTGCCTTTAAGCTCCTGCACTCATGAACTAATCATTAGGAATGCTAGGAATTGTATGAACTATTTGATTAGGGAGAAGCCATCTAGAATGGTACATTAGAGAGTGGCATTAACAATGATGATTTGAATGTTGAATTCCTAAAATATATGAGAGTGGATGAGATGAAATTGACCCCCAACAACATATTCATTCATATATTTCCTTGAAAGTGTTTATCTTTTGTCTTTGTCATTGATCAATTCATGCATACATATTTAATTTTCGTCTTTGCATATTAAACTTCAATTATTGTGTTCTTAAGTCTTAGCTAATCAACAAATCACATAACTAAACTAGGTCGTGAGTCCTTTGGGAGAACGATACTTGGTCTTACCAAGTTTATTACTTGAAACGATTCGGTCATACTTGCCGATTGTGAAACAAGTTTGTGACATCATATTTTGGTGCTTACAAATTTGTCCATCACTAGTTCGAATTGCCTCCTGCATACACAAGAACACAAAACCCTAGAAAAGATTTGGTTAGCACAAAAAGATATAAGAGAAGATATAAGATTCAGAAAATAAAAACAGAAAACAGAAAAACAGAAAAACAGAAAATAAAATAAAATAAAAAAAAAATTCGAAATTTAAATTAAAAATAAAAAAAATAAGTCAAAGATAATCAATAATCACACAAATTAACCAGTTAAACCACGAGTCCCCGGCAACGGCGCCAAAAACTTGATGGACAAATTTATGAACACCAAATTATGATGTCACAAACTTGTTTTCAATCGGCAAGTATGACCGAATCGTTCATGTAATAAACTTGGTTAGACCAAGTATCGTTCTTCCCAAAGGACTCACGGCCTAGTTTAGTTATGTGGTTTCTTGATTAACTAAGACTTACAAACGAAATATTTGGGGTTTAAAATGCAAGACAGAAAATAAACATGTATGCATGAATTTTGATCAATGGCAAAAAGCAAAAGATAAACACTTTCAATGAAATATAGATATGAATATGTTGTTGGGGGTCAATTTCATCTTATCCACTCTCATATATTTTTAGGAATTCAACAGTCAAATCATCATTGTTAATGCCACTCTGATAGCTGACGGCTTGAGCTGAATCCGGAGACGTCGTGAAATCTGGACTTGATCGAGCTGAAGAACCGGAAAACAACGGAAGAAGCAGATTTGACCGGGAATCCTCAGATTCTGCCAAGGAGAAACAGATGAGGCAGCGGAAGAACTAGGATTGGAGGTTTGTTCGGTGGAAAACCTAGGGTTTGGTGCGGAAGCGGATTTGGAACGGTGGAGAAGTGTTTTAGGCGGTGAGAAAGGATCTAATCGGTGGAGAATGGTCGTGAAGCAGAGATGAAGATGTGGTTCGGAGGGATCTATCAGACGTGAGAAGTTTGAGATTCGGAGGTGACGAATCTCATGAGGAAAAGGATTCGGAGGCTTCGCTGATGAAATCTCGTGAGGGAATAAGGCACGCGTGGCATTAGATATGAAGCAAGCCCCGAGGAAGCTTTCAATTGATGAGAGTGGCGTGAGATGGATGCTACGGAGGAGAGAGAATCTGATAATGGAAAATGAGAGAATGGATGTGTGAATGGAATGTGGCTAGAGGAGATCCTTTGGGATTCTCTAGCTTTGACTTTCAAGGTAGAATTGATCTGGAGTGTTCTCAACAGAATAACAATTCATTATGCTCAAAAGTACCTTACAAGAGGTGGTGGCATGTCTATATATATAGGACTAAAAGTCCCTCCTATCTAGCACATGCCTAACACCTTTTACACATGTTTTTAATAAAAGTAAAAGAAATACTATACTAAACTAATTGGCCTTGGGCCCCGTGTATCATCCCCTCCCCCTTGGAAAGGATTTGTCCTCAAATCTGATGGTGCTTTTGAAGACTTATTTTTGTTAGCTTCATAAGGGTTCCTCCTGGGTCAAAGATCCATCTGCAATAAGCATCAAACATATCTCTAATGAGTTTTCTTTGACCCAATAAAATATATAAAATAATATGTGTAGAAGAAGGGTTCCAAATTTTGAAATTTTTAATTTTATTATAACAAAGAAACCTTTCTTCATTTGAAATTTTATTTGTATCTTGAGTTATTGGTAACCATAAAGGTAACCATAACCCACGTTGGAACTTTGCATGTGTTGAAAGTGATAACATTTTTAAAGATGGAGTGGTCAATTCTTTGAAAGAAAAGTGAAATTTTGAAATTTCAAATATAAATGGAGAAAAGTGATAGGATAGAAAACCTCCCCTTAAGAGTCTAGCTTCTAGGATAGGAGGAGATGTGACCCTTAGTTGCTTTTTCTTTTCTTCCATTTCTATTCTTTCAACTTCTTCCTTTTCTCTTCTTTGTGCTTCTTTTCTCTCTTTCTCTCTTCTTTTCTCTTCTTCGCTTCTTTCTCTTCTTTCTCTTTCTTCTTCTCTTCTCTCTCTTCTCTCTTTTTCTTCCTCTTCTCTTCTATTTCGTTCTGCCTCTTCTCTTCTTTCTTTTTCTCTTTTTAATCTCTCAATTCTATATTTACTTGTCTCTTCCCATAGCCTCTTAAGTTTTTCTAGAAACTCACTTTCCCTACGAGAGAACCCACTTAAATTTTGAATGAATGACTCACCTTCTCTAATAAGCTCTCTCATAAGTTCTAAGTTTCTTTCAATTTCTCGAGGCACAAACTTTCTTCTCATACAAGCTTTCAATTCATTCCAATCATAAATGGGATATTTTCTACCTATCTTAACATGATATTGCCTATCATCCCACCACTCTCTTGCATGCTTTTTAAAACTAGAAGTGTAAAGATTAAGAATATAAGATTCATCATCTTTAGAATAGAAGGATTCATATTTACTTTTTCTCACCATGAATGAATGCATGTCATTAATTTCCTTTTCCCAAGCTAGGTATGTTAATGCACCAATATCATTACCAAAGAATGGAATATTTTCACTAGCTTTTTTATACAAATCATCTTCAATCCTATCAAATTCATAAGATGAACAAGACTTCCTTCTAGCTTTATCATGTTCTCTTTTGATTCCTTTGTAACTAAGTTGCTTATCAAAATTAAAATTCCTAGAAGACTTGTATGAATAACAAAACATCTTTGTTTCTAAAAGTTTTTCTAGTGTAAAAGATATACAAGATTCACACTTAGACAAGTCCCAGGTAAGAGAGGTGAGTCATGAAGACTGCTTAAGTACCAAGTCTTGCCTTGCCAGAAATGTCTTAGGTTACTACTAGTTATCTTTTAAACAAAAATCACTTTTAAAATCAAAGAACACAACTCACAAACAATCACAACAATTAAACAGTAAAAGACGAGACTTTGCGGACTCTAATGTGACAAGGCTTAGAGTTTAATCCCTTTTAGCCTAAGTCACCCTAAACGTAAGACACTAAAAAAATTAAACACCAACAAGAAAAGTTTTGCCAAGAGTTGAAAGAGTACCAAGGACTCTTCCAAGACACTTGGACTTTGAATGGCCTTTTACAATGAATTTAAGAAAACTAACACAAAAAACCTATTACACATAGACATGAAGAAAACAATTACAGAAGATGCAAACAGCTGTCACGGTCTGGTACTGGTTCAGCTACAGTTCACTTTTGATGTCAAGTCCTTGTGCTAAAATTCGTACATTGATGTTACTGTTTCGGCAGCTTTGACCCCCTTTTCTGGCTTCGGAATTCCACTCTATGGATCTGATTCACCAGTTCTTTTCTTGCTTCTGGACAACGTTGGAGTCTCCTAGCTCTTGGTTTCAACTCTGCAATCACAAATATACAAAGCTGGATCAGAGAGCTGTTATCGAACATATTGGAAGAGGGAAGTTACACTTAAATGAGCCTTCCCTTTCTCGGTTTGTACACTTGATGCAGAGAAAGGTTCCTACTGCCACTTCTTCATCTTGTACGAAATCTTCCAGAGGCCAAATATTCCTTTCAATTCTCGGCCTAATTCAAGAAACTATCTTGTCCACTCCTTTTCTTTTAGCTGCACAAGCTTTCCAAACTTTCCACTAAGATTATGCTGCTGTTCAATTAACCTCCTGCACAAACTGAATTCCAACCCAATCAACAATTAAACAATTTTAATCCTAACGATGGCAGGCCATACTAAACAATTTAAGCATATCAAAAACAGTTTGAGATAAAAGAAACTCCCTTTAGTTCAGATGGTTGCAACTGTCTTCATTGAAACAGCTCACAATGTACAATCTGCCACAGTACACTCAATATTGCTTTTCCCAAACTACACAGAAAATTCACACTAAATCAGCAGTTCATGCAATCCATAATGAACAATTTTAAACCAAAACAATGTAAACAATCAGAAGCAATTAAAGTAAATAACTCCCTTCAGTTCAACCCTCCCACAAGAAGGGTTTTCTGCCTCTGGTTTCCTCAGTGATATTCTGATCACGTAAGGATTCATTCACATCAGCTCTGCACACATAAATCCAATAAAATCCAGCAACAGAATCCAGCAAGAGCAAATGAACAGTGACTTAAATTCAGATTGGATGTAATTCAATGCAGAAACTAACCACCTAATTAATTCAATCACCAAGTCAGAACTGAAAGTTATGTGCTTTAATCACTTTTTAAAACTGGAGGATGCATTGGCAATTAAAACAGTTTGATGCACAATTGATTATGACAAGAGCAGCCTTTTCAGAAAAATTAATGAATTACAGTGGACATAAACACTTAACCAAACTAGTCACGAACAATGTTCTAAAGATCAGTGGACCATGCTAATCAAATAAATGAACAAAGAGTAATGTGAGGCAAATCAGAAATTGGCAGTTTTTAAAACAGTGTTGTTGCACCAGAAATGCTCATAAAACACTCAGCACATTATTTGCAAATCCTATACATCTACCAAGTTCCCATAGGTCTTTATCAAATCAGAATCAACATTCAACATGCCCAATTAAACCATAAAATCAACAATTCACTTTCAAAACAGTGAGTATATCAATTAATTCAGCAGGCAATGTTTGACAATAAAGTGAGTGCAATGACAGTTTAAACATTCACAAGCACAATTAGCATCACTAGCAAATCAGCAATCACATTCAAGCATTTAATATCTCACTGACTTCATCAAACAGTTTATGAACTAAATTGATTTCAATAACTTCTTAAACAGACACAACTCTCCACTATGATCATCTCATTTTCGTTTCCTGCACAATGAACAATCAACAATTGGTTAAATGAAATTGAACTCTCTTGCAAATGCCAAGGAATTTTAGGCTAAATTAGCCTTACTAAGCTCACAGCACTGAGGTTTCTCTTTAAAAATTTAAAACACTCAAATGAAAGGTTGAAAAGAGAATTTTCAGTTTAGGCCAGAGAATCCTGTGGATCACCACCACCTAATATGCTACCATTCACACTTACCTTCTTTCAAATCCCAAAAACCAGGATGGAATCAGATTTCTCAATCAGGAAAATGGCTAGGCTAAACAAGGTAAAGTGAAGGACAAAACAACTCATAAGGTAATGGAAATGACAGCAGATTAAACTCTTCTCAAGGAAACTCTAGACCAGATGAAATAAGCAATGAAAAGCTTCAATTAAAGATGGCAGAATAGATTGCACATGCATTGCAGACAAAACTAGATAACCAACAAAGACAAACAAGAAACAAAGCTTTTGATCAAAGTGAGCACTCAAACTGAACCTATGATTGGCACTAGAACAGATTTTAAAAGCAAGAAGAACAAACAAGCAAGTTAGAGCAGAAACAATTAAGTGACTCCAGTACTGAATTTTACAAATGCGTTTGATACAATGCCCCAACAAAATTAGTTCATAATTGATAATGTTTTCAGTTTCTGATTTTGGAGCTTCACTTATTTGGATTGTACAAGGTCTGAATGCTTTTTAAACTTGTATAGATATTCTTTTTCACCTGTTTTGATTTCATTCAACAGACCCTAGCTCTTACTACAATCCAACTGAATCATAAACTCACAAATCAAAATTTCAGTACTGCACTATACTTGCTTTATAAAAAATTTGACTTAAAATGGTGGTTTCAAAGGTGAAAAACGCACAAGGCTGATATAACTCGAATTAACTATCTCAACATGTTTAAAACTTCAAAACCAACTTGTTTTGCATTGAAATTGGATGCAGAACATAGTAATTCGAAAATTGAACTTGCAATAGCCAATTATGCAATCAAACAGGTCAACCACACCACCAGTTTTAAGTTTCATTGAGTCAATGGACAAATTATTGATGACTTTAAAACAGCAATGGGAATCTTGAACATGACACGAGGAAGTTAATGTAAGATTTCCAGCAAGATCTATATGCCAGAACAGATTTTAAAACAAAAATTAGACTCAAACAAGACAATGCAGTTCGGCCTACTGCTTGCAAGTAATCTCTGCTGTGATTTTCACACTAACAACCAAGCTAATGCTGAGCATATCACGGCTTTTCTGGTTGGCACTTTGTTACTAATCATCTCAGCATTCCAGCTCAATTTTAAAAGTGCAGAATAGCTTCAATGTTCAGACTCAACAGCTTATTAAAACCAAAATTTCACAACAGAAAATTCAAATCAGATCTGCTGCTCATTTCATGCATCCGAGCTCTCAGTATTGAATGTCATAGCTCATACGGTATGCACATTGAACATACAATCAGATCACCACAAACACAACTCAATTAAGAATTACAACTTGAAGTTATGAACAAGAAAAATCAACTAACATGACAACTATGACAAAACAGAATTGATGCTCAAATAAAATGACTCAAACAAAATTTGGACCGATTAAGATGATGAAAGACACAACCCAAAACAAGGTTAGCATACAAGAAATGACTCAAGCAGAAACCTAATGAACAGATCAAGACCAAAACCACATGATACATGAATCAACACAAGACAGAGAAGGAATCATAATGAACAACACGAATATTGAAGAGATTCAACACGAATGAATAAGACGAAGTAAAAATACTCAAGACATTGCACGAATGATAATCAACAACACCAAAAAACTTGAAAACAAGCAAACGCACAAATTGAATCTCAAGAACAGAGAACAGATCGAGACAGAAATTTTGAGAATCGACGAAGAGTAACTCAGATCAGAGAGAAACGAGATACTTAGCTCAAGCGGACGCGCCTAACCTAGGCTCTGAATACCACTTGATAGCTGACGGCTTGAGCTGAATCCGGAGACGTCGTGAAATCTGGACTTGATCGAGCTGAAGAACCGGAAAACAACGGAAGAAGCAGATTTGACCGGGAATCCTCAGATTCTGCCAAGGAGAAACAGATGAGGCAGCGGAAGAACTAGGATTGGAGGTTTGTTCGGTGGAAAACCTAGGGTTTGGTGCGGAAGCGGATTTGGAACGGTGGAGAAGTGTTTTAGGCGGTGAGAAAGGATCTAATCGGTGGAGAATGGTCGTGAAGCAGAGATGAAGATGTGGTTCGGAGGGATCTATCAGACGTGAGAAGTTTGAGATTCGGAGGTGACGAATCTCATGAGGAAAAGGATTCGGAGGCTTCGCTGATGAAATCTCGTGAGGGAATAAGGCACGCGTGGCATTAGATATGAAGCAAGCCCCGAGGAAGCTTTCAATTGATGAGAGTGGCGTGAGATGGATGCTACGGAGGAGAGAGAATCTGATAATGGAAAATGAGAGAATGGATGTGTGAATGGAATGTGGCTAGAGGAGATCCTTTGGGATTCTCTAGCTTTGACTTTCAAGGTAGAATTGATCTGGAGTGTTCTCAACAGAATAACAATTCATTATGCTCAAAAGTACCTTACAAGAGGTGGTGGCATGTCTATATATATAGGACTAAAAGTCCCTCCTATCTAGCACATGCCTAACACCTTTTACACATGTTTTTAATAAAAGTAAAAGAAATACTATACTAAACTAATTGGCCTTGGGCCCCGTGTATCACACTCTCTAATGTACCTTGAGCTGAATCCGGAGACGTCGTGAAATCTGGACTTGATCGAGCTGAAGAACCGGAAAACAACGGAAGAAGCAGATTTGACCGGGAATCCTCAGATTCTGCCAAGGAGAAACAGATGAGGCAGCGGAAGAACTAGGATTGGAGGTTTGTTCGGTGGAAAACCTAGGGTTTGGTGCGGAAGCGGATTTGGAACGGTGGAGAAGTGTTTTAGGCGGTGAGAAAGGATCTAATCGGTGGAGAATGGTCGTGAAGCAGAGATGAAGATGTGGTTCGGAGGGATCTATCAGACGTGAGAAGTTTGAGATTCGGAGGTGACGAATCTCATGAGGAAAAGGATTCGGAGGCTTCGCTGATGAAATCTCGTGAGGGAATAAGGCACGCGTGGCATTAGATATGAAGCAAGCCCCGAGGAAGCTTTCAATTGATGAGAGTGGCGTGAGATGGATGCTACGGAGGAGAGAGAATCTGATAATGGAAAATGAGAGAATGGATGTGTGAATGGAATGTGGCTAGAGGAGATCCTTTGGGATTCTCTAGCTTTGACTTTCAAGGTAGAATTGATCTGGAGTGTTCTCAACAGAATAACAATTCATTATGCTCAAAAGTACCTTACAAGAGGTGGTGGCATGTCTATATATATAGGACTAAAAGTCCCTCCTATCTAGCACATGCCTAACACCTTTTACACATGTTTTTAATAAAAGTAAAAGAAATACTATACTAAACTAATTGGCCTTGGGCCCCGTGTATCATCCCCTCCCCCTTGGAAAGGATTTGTCCTCAAATCTGATGGTGCTTTTGAAGACTTATTTTTGTTAGCTTCATAAGGGTTCCTCCTGGGTCAAAGATCCATCTGCAATAAGCATCAAACATATCTCTAATGAGTTTTCTTTGACCCAATAAAATATATAAAATAATATGTGTAGAAGAAGGGTTCCAAATTTTGAAATTTTTAATTTTATTATAACAAAGAAACCTTTCTTCATTTGAAATTTTATTTGTATCTTGAGTTATTGGTAACCATAAAGGTAACCATAACCCACGTTGGAACTTTGCATGTGTTGAAAGTGATAACATTTTTAAAGATGGAGTGGTCAATTCTTTGAAAGAAAAGTGAAATTTTGAAATTTCAAATATAAATGGAGAAAAGTGATAGGATAGAAAACCTCCCCTTAAGAGTCTAGCTTCTAGGATAGGAGGAGATGTGACCCTTAGTTGCTTTTTCTTTTCTTCCATTTCTATTCTTTCAACTTCTTCCTTTTCTCTTCTTTGTGCTTCTTTTCTCTCTTTCTCTCTTCTTTTCTCTTCTTCGCTTCTTTCTCTTCTTTCTCTTTCTTCTTCTCTTCTCTCTCTTCTCTCTTTTTCTTCCTCTTCTCTTCTATTTCGTTCTGCCTCTTCTCTTCTTTCTTTTTCTCTTTTTAATCTCTCAATTCTATATTTACTTGTCTCTTCCCATAGCCTCTTAAGTTTTTCTAGAAACTCACTTTCCCTACGAGAGAACCCACTTAAATTTTGAATGAATGACTCACCTTCTCTAATAAGCTCTCTCATAAGTTCTAAGTTTCTTTCAATTTCTCGAGGCACAAACTTTCTTCTCATACAAGCTTTCAATTCATTCCAATCATAAATGGGATATTTTCTACCTATCTTAACATGATATTGCCTATCATCCCACCACTCTCTTGCATGCTTTTTAAAACTAGAAGTGTAAAGATTAAGAATATAAGATTCATCATCTTTAGAATAGAAGGATTCATATTTACTTTTTCTCACCATGAATGAATGCATGTCATTAATTTCCTTTTCCCAAGCTAGGTATGTTAATGCACCAATATCATTACCAAAGAATGGAATATTTTCACTAGCTTTTTTATACAAATCATCTTCAATCCTATCAAATTCATAAGATGAACAAGACTTCCTTCTAGCTTTATCATGTTCTCTTTTGATTCCTTTGTAACTAAGTTGCTTATCAAAATTAAAATTCCTAGAAGACTTGTATGAATAACAAAACATCTTTGTTTCTAAAAGTTTTTCTAGTGTAAAAGATATACAAGATTCACACTTAGACAAGTCCCAGGTAAGAGAGGTGAGTCATGAAGACTGCTTAAGTACCAAGTCTTGCCTTGCCAGAAATGTCTTAGGTTACTACTAGTTATCTTTTAAACAAAAATCACTTTTAAAATCAAAGAACACAACTCACAAACAATCACAACAATTAAACAGTAAAAGACGAGACTTTGCGGACTCTAATGTGACAAGGCTTAGAGTTTAATCCCTTTTAGCCTAAGTCACCCTAAACGTAAGACACTAAAAAAATTAAACACCAACAAGAAAAGTTTTGCCAAGAGTTGAAAGAGTACCAAGGACTCTTCCAAGACACTTGGACTTTGAATGGCCTTTTACAATGAATTTAAGAAAACTAACACAAAAAACCTATTACACATAGACATGAAGAAAACAATTACAGAAGATGCAAACAGCTGTCACGGTCTGGTACTGGTTCAGCTACAGTTCACTTTTGATGTCAAGTCCTTGTGCTAAAATTCGTACATTGATGTTACTGTTTCGGCAGCTTTGACCCCCTTTTCTGGCTTCGGAATTCCACTCTATGGATCTGATTCACCAGTTCTTTTCTTGCTTCTGGACAACGTTGGAGTCTCCTAGCTCTTGGTTTCAACTCTGCAATCACAAATATACAAAGCTGGATCAGAGAGCTGTTATCGAACATATTGGAAGAGGGAAGTTACACTTAAATGAGCCTTCCCTTTCTCGGTTTGTACACTTGATGCAGAGAAAGGTTCCTACTGCCACTTCTTCATCTTGTACGAAATCTTCCAGAGGCCAAATATTCCTTTCAATTCTCGGCCTAATTCAAGAAACTATCTTGTCCACTCCTTTTCTTTTAGCTGCACAAGCTTTCCAAACTTTCCACTAAGATTATGCTGCTGTTCAATTAACCTCCTGCACAAACTGAATTCCAACCCAATCAACAATTAAACAATTTTAATCCTAACGATGGCAGGCCATACTAAACAATTTAAGCATATCAAAAACAGTTTGAGATAAAAGAAACTCCCTTTAGTTCAGATGGTTGCAACTGTCTTCATTGAAACAGCTCACAATGTACAATCTGCCACAGTACACTCAATATTGCTTTTCCCAAACTACACAGAAAATTCACACTAAATCAGCAGTTCATGCAATCCATAATGAACAATTTTAAACCAAAACAATGTAAACAATCAGAAGCAATTAAAGTAAATAACTCCCTTCAGTTCAACCCTCCCACAAGAAGGGTTTCTGCCTCTGGTTTCCTCAGTGATATTCTGATCACGTAAGGATTCATTCACATCAGCTCTGCACACATAAATCCAATAAAATCCAGCAACAGAATCCAGCAAGAGCAAATGAACAGTGACTTAAATTCAGATTGGATGTAATTCAATGCAGAAACTAACCACCTAATTAATTCAATCACCAAGTCAGAACTGAAAGTTATGTGCTTTAATCACTTTTTAAAACTGGAGGATGCATTGGCAATTAAAACAGTTTGATGCACAATTGATTATGACAAGAGCAGCCTTTTCAGAAAAATTAATGAATTACAGTGGACATAAACACTTAACCAAACTAGTCACGAACAATGTTCTAAAGATCAGTGGACCATGCTAATCAAATAAATGAACAAAGAGTAATGTGAGGCAAATCAGAAATTGGCAGTTTTTAAAACAGTGTTGTTGCACCAGAAATGCTCATAAAACACTCAGCACATTATTTGCAAATCCTATACATCTACCAAGTTCCCATAGGTCTTTATCAAATCAGAATCAACATTCAACATGCCCAATTAAACCATAAAATCAACAATTCACTTTCAAAACAGTGAGTATATCAATTAATTCAGCAGGCAATGTTTGACAATAAAGTGAGTGCAATGACAGTTTAAACATTCACAAGCACAATTAGCATCACTAGCAAATCAGCAATCACATTCAAGCATTTAATATCTCACTGACTTCATCAAACAGTTTATGAACTAAATTGATTTCAATAACTTCTTAAACAGACACAACTCTCCACTATGATCATCTCATTTTCGTTTCCTGCACAATGAACAATCAACAATTGGTTAAATGAAATTGAACTCTCTTGCAAATGCCAAGGAATTTTAGGCTAAATTAGCCTTACTAAGCTCACAGCACTGAGGTTTCTCTTTAAAAATTTAAAACACTCAAATGAAAGGTTGAAAAGAGAATTTTCAGTTTAGGCCAGAGAATCCTGTGGATCACCACCACCTAATATGCTACCATTCACACTTACCTTCTTTCAAATCCCAAAAACCAGGATGGAATCAGATTTCTCAATCAGGAAAATGGCTAGGCTAAACAAGGTAAAGTGAAGGACAAAACAACTCATAAGGTAATGGAAATGACAGCAGATTAAACTCTTCTCAAGGAAACTCTAGACCAGATGAAATAAGCAATGAAAAGCTTCAATTAAAGATGGCAGAATAGATTGCACATGCATTGCAGACAAAACTAGATAACCAACAAAGACAAACAAGAAACAAAGCTTTTGATCAAAGTGAGCACTCAAACTGAACCTATGATTGGCACTAGAACAGATTTTAAAAGCAAGAAGAACAAACAAGCAAGTTAGAGCAGAAACAATTAAGTGACTCCAGTACTGAATTTTACAAATGCGTTTGATACAATGCCCCAACAAAATTAGTTCATAATTGATAATGTTTTCAGTTTCTGATTTTGGAGCTTCACTTATTTGGATTGTACAAGGTCTGAATGCTTTTTAAACTTGTATAGATATTCTTTTTCACCTGTTTTGATTTCATTCAACAGACCCTAGCTCTTACTACAATCCAACTGAATCATAAACTCACAAATCAAAATTTCAGTACTGCACTATACTTGCTTTATAAAAAATTTGACTTAAAATGGTGGTTTCAAAGGTGAAAAACGCACAAGGCTGATATAACTCGAATTAACTATCTCAACATGTTTAAAACTTCAAAACCAACTTGTTTTGCATTGAAATTGGATGCAGAACATAGTAATTCGAAAATTGAACTTGCAATAGCCAATTATGCAATCAAACAGGTCAACCACACCACCAGTTTTAAGTTTCATTGAGTCAATGGACAAATTATTGATGACTTTAAAACAGCAATGGGAATCTTGAACATGACACGAGGAAGTTAATGTAAGATTTCCAGCAAGATCTATATGCCAGAACAGATTTTAAAACAAAAATTAGACTCAAACAAGACAATGCAGTTCGGCCTACTGCTTGCAAGTAATCTCTGCTGTGATTTTCACACTAACAACCAAGCTAATGCTGAGCATATCACGGCTTTTCTGGTTGGCACTTTGTTACTAATCATCTCAGCATTCCAGCTCAATTTTAAAAGTGCAGAATAGCTTCAATGTTCAGACTCAACAGCTTATTAAAACCAAAATTTCACAACAGAAAATTCAAATCAGATCTGCTGCTCATTTCATGCATCCGAGCTCTCAGTATTGAATGTCATAGCTCATACGGTATGCACATTGAACATACAATCAGATCACCACAAACACAACTCAATTAAGAATTACAACTTGAAGTTATGAACAAGAAAAATCAACTAACATGACAACTATGACAAAACAGAATTGATGCTCAAATAAAATGACTCAAACAAAATTTGGACCGATTAAGATGATGAAAGACACAACCCAAAACAAGGTTAGCATACAAGAAATGACTCAAGCAGAAACCTAATGAACAGATCAAGACCAAAACCACATGATACATGAATCAACACAAGACAGAGAAGGAATCATAATGAACAACACGAATATTGAAGAGATTCAACACGAATGAATAAGACGAAGTAAAAATACTCAAGACATTGCACGAATGATAATCAACAACACCAAAAAACTTGAAAACAAGCAAACGCACAAATTGAATCTCAAGAACAGAGAACAGATCGAGACAGAAATTTTGAGAATCGACGAAGAGTAACTCAGATCAGAGAGAAACGAGATACTTAGCTCAAGCGGACGCGCCTAACCTAGGCTCTGAATACCACTTGATAGCTGACGGCTTGAGCTGAATCCGGAGACGTCGTGAAATCTGGACTTGATCGAGCTGAAGAACCGGAAAACAACGGAAGAAGCAGATTTGACCGGGAATCCTCAGATTCTGCCAAGGAGAAACAGATGAGGCAGCGGAAGAACTAGGATTGGAGGTTTGTTCGGTGGAAAACCTAGGGTTTGGTGCGGAAGCGGATTTGGAACGGTGGAGAAGTGTTTTAGGCGGTGAGAAAGGATCTAATCGGTGGAGAATGGTCGTGAAGCAGAGATGAAGATGTGGTTCGGAGGGATCTATCAGACGTGAGAAGTTTGAGATTCGGAGGTGACGAATCTCATGAGGAAAAGGATTCGGAGGCTTCGCTGATGAAATCTCGTGAGGGAATAAGGCACGCGTGGCATTAGATATGAAGCAAGCCCCGAGGAAGCTTTCAATTGATGAGAGTGGCGTGAGATGGATGCTACGGAGGAGAGAGAATCTGATAATGGAAAATGAGAGAATGGATGTGTGAATGGAATGTGGCTAGAGGAGATCCTTTGGGATTCTCTAGCTTTGACTTTCAAGGTAGAATTGATCTGGAGTGTTCTCAACAGAATAACAATTCATTATGCTCAAAAGTACCTTACAAGAGGTGGTGGCATGTCTATATATATAGGACTAAAAGTCCCTCCTATCTAGCACATGCCTAACACCTTTTACACATGTTTTTAATAAAAGTAAAAGAAATACTATACTAAACTAATTGGCCTTGGGCCCCGTGTATCACACTCTCTAATGTACCTTTCCAGAAGGCTTCTCCCTAATCACGAGTTCATACAATTCCTAGCATTCCTAATGATCAGTTCATAAGTGCAGGAGCTTAATGACAACCAATATAAAATTGGGAGAAATTCCCCGGATCTAGACTTCCCCGTACGTGCCCGTATCGACAAAACAAATAATCATGCATCGAATGAGTTAAACAATGCAAGCATTAAGCAGAGAGGAAAAACCCTAACTAATGATGAAAAGAAAGCATAAGTCTTAATTAAAAGATGTAAAAACAGATTCCATATATGAGAGTTTCACAAGATTACATTGATTCCCCAACAAACATACAGAGTTTAGTTCACCATATTCATGGTGAACCTAGATGAATTACAATGAAAGAATGAAAGAATAAACCCTAAAAAGGTGAAGAGGAAGCCTCAGCATCCAAGATCCTCCTTCAAAGGGGTGGAAGAGAGAGTGTTTGCCTCGTTCCAGCCAAAGATGCCTAACCCTAGGAAACCCTAAAGCTTATATATCATTCGTAAATTACAAAAAGTCAAGTCCAAGCCCATTAAAGTGCCGCTCAGCGGTGAGTGCGTGACTTGTTTGCTCCCCTCAGCGGCCATTTTGCCCCTCAGCGGACCTCCCGCAAGCTCCTGAGTGCCGCTCAGCGGTAAACTGCCGCTGAGCGGTGACTTCGGCTTCTCCTTTTGCACTTTTTATTGTCTTTTCTGATTTCATCTCTCTCCTTCTTCACTTCTTTCACCAAATTCACCTTAAAACCTGCACAAAAACACTGAAATCAAGCATAAACCTGTCCAGCTCTCTTATTTCTAAAAATATGAAGAAAAGCATGATTTCAAGCTAGTTTCTAAGTGTAAAGGTTGCTTTTAGTGTCAATTTTAATCATGAAAATAACAGTTTTTCAACTGTTATCAGTGCTGGACTGCCGCAATTTCAAGCCCAATGCTGAACGAATAAGCTGTTGTGTGCACTTCTTCAATTGAATGCACCTTTGGGCCGTGTAACTTGCTATCTTCCAAATAAATTTAGAGAACCGTGAGCATTGGGTGGAAAAACAAGTCAAAAATTCTGCACCAATTCAAAGTGAAAACCGTGAGGTGGCCCTTATTTAATCAAGCTTTACTTGTATATAAGAACCGTAAACTCTTTCAATTTGTGGCCATGATGCATTTTTTCTTCAGTAGCGTGCACTTCCATTCTATTTTCATCCAGCACCACATTTTCATTTTAAAATAAGTTTTTCCAATCAAGCCCCGTGCACTTCTCAAAAGAAAGAAGATTCTTTTTAATTGGAGAGCTATTTCTCACGTGCTTCATCATCCTAGCTGGACCGTGGACAATTAAATGCGCAGCTTCTTCCAAGTAAACAACACAATGTGTACATGAATCTTTTTTTCTAAATGGCCGTAATTTACGTGTGCAGCTGTTTCCACCTTTGCCACCACATGCTGCTGTGTGCACCCCCGAAAATGAAATCCACACCTTCTCTCTATCTTATTTTAAAATATAATTGATGTGGCATTTCTTTTGACCTCCAAAATGTTCCAAATATTATCCAACAATTTCCCTACAATCAATAATGTAAATAATAAGCTCAAATAATTCAAATTAATTAAAATAAGAATTTTTGGTCAAATTAAGCATAATTAGCAAAAATGGGGAAATACTACACAATTAAACACATTTCCCCGATTAATTCTAGCACAATAAACTAAGTGAAGTGAATAAAATATTGATTCATCACCCGTACGCGCCCGTATCGACAAAACCAATAATCATGCATCGAATGAGTTAAACAATGCAAGCATTAAGCAAAGAGGAAAAACCCTAACTAATGATGAAAGAAAGCATAAGTCTTAATTAAAAGATGTAAAAACAGATTCCATATATGAGAGCTTCAAAAGATTACATTGATTCCCCAACAAACATACAGAGTTTAGTTCACCATATTCATGGTGAACCTAGATGAATTACAATGAAAGAATGAAAGATAAAACCCTAAAAAGGTGAAGAGGTAGCCTCAGCATCCAAGATCCTCCTTCAAAGGGGTGGAAGAGAGAGTGTTTGCTTCGTTCCAGCCAAAGATACCTAACCCTAGGAAACCCTAAAGCTTAAATACCATTCGTAAATTACAAAAAATTAGGTCCAAGCCCATTAAAGTGCCGCTCAGCGGTAAAATACCGCTCAGCGGTAAGTGCGTGTCTTGTTTTCTCCCCTCAGCGGCCATTTTGCCCCTCTGCGGATCTCCCGTAAGCTCCTGAGTGCCGCTGAGCGGTAAACTGCCGCTGAGCGGTGACTTCGGCTTCTACTTTTGCACTTTTTGATGTCTTTTCTGATTCCATATCTCTCCTTCTTCACTTCTTTCACCAAATTCACCTTAAAACCTGCACAAAAACACTGAAATCAAGCATAAACCTGTCCAGCTCTCTTATTTATGAAAATATGCAGAAAAGCATGATTTCAAGCTAGTTTCTAAGTGTAAAGGTTGCTTTTACTATCAATTTTAAGCATGAAAATAACAGTTTTTCAACTGTTATCACTGGTCAATTTAATAAGCAGTAGCAGCAACCCACCTTATGGCAGCAGATATCTATGCTTAATGAAAGGTCCATGAGGATGGAGGAAACTCTTAACAATTTCATACAAAAAACTGAGTCTACCCAAAAGAGCACTGAAGCTGCTATCAAAAATTTGGAAACTCAGATGGGGCAGATCACCAAGCAGGTGGAAGAAAGGCCAAATAGAAATTTTGGGGCTAATATTGAGGTTAACCCCAGAGAAGAGTGCAAGGTGGTAGAGAGTGTTGATGATGAGAAAGTTGAGTTAGATACAGAAGAGAGAAGAGAAATAGAGAGCAAAAGCACTTTTCCTTTTCCAATACATCAAGGGAAACAACTGGATTTCACTGAATTATTCAAAATGGTGCATAATGATGCACCTTGGGAGCAGATTCTACAACAAATTACAGTTTACACGAAATCTGATGAAAACATCTCTACAAAGAAAAGACGTAGAGATGATGAGGTAAAGGAGTGTATAACTGTTAAAAAAGAGCCATTCCCTCCAAAAGCAATAGATCCAGGAAGCTTTTCTATCCCTTGTACCATAGGGAAGAAAAGGGTTAAGAAAGCTCTTCTTGATTTAGGTTCAAGTGTTAACTTGATACCTTACTCTTTACTGGAGCAAATCGACAATGTCAATGTGAAACCTGTAAAGGTTAATTTAGTAATGGCCGATGGATCTTCAAAGGAGCCATGTGGGATTGCAGAGGACATTATAGTTTATGTTGGCAAACTTCAGTTCTTGGCAGACTTTGTGGTGATGAAGATGGAGACAGAGAAGATACCTATCATACTTGGAAGACCGTTTGTGAAAACGGCCAGAGCTATCATTGATGTAAATGAAGGTATAGTGGTGCTCCAGGATCGAGAGGAGAGAGTGGTTGTAGACGTCTTTAAAGATGAGACGCAAGCACAAGAGGATGAAGCTGGTTATAAAGCTGCATTTCAAGATGCACACATGACTAGCCATAACGATGAAGATCCTAAGGTTGCAGGTAACCATTGTTTGTTGTTTCAGGTGAAAAAGGAAGAAAAGATTGGAAGAGGAGGAGAAATTCCTGGTGACTGGGAGAAAAGAAGACTCCAACTTGGTGTACCTGTGAGAATCAAGAACAAGTTGTGGGTTGTGAAGGGCTTTAAAGAGAAGGAGATGATAGAGATAGAGTCTCCACATTCTAGAAGGACCAAAACAGTTCACGGGAAACAGCTGAGGAGTTGGTGGGATGACAACATCAACTATGAAGAAGGAACTTGAACTTTACTGGGTCAAGCTAATGACGTTAAAAGAGCGGTTGCTGGGAGGCAACCCAGTGGATTTAAGAACTTTATAATTTTTCTTTGGTTTGTAAATTTTTAATCTGTTGAACATTACTTTGTCATTATTTTTGGAGATAGCATCTACTGAAGGATGCTAGTTGGATATAGCATCTACTGAAGGATGCTAAGTTGTAACACCTACTGATGGGTGTTGGTGGAAAAATTTAGCACCTACTGATGGGTGTTGGTAAGTTGTAACACCTACTGATGAGTGTTGGTGGATTTTGGGTCAGGCTCGTGACGTTAAACAAGCGCTACTTGGGAGGCAACCCAGTTGATTGATTGTTTTTGTTTGTTTTATTTTAGTTAGGGTTTGCATAAGTATTTTAAACATTGAATTGCAGGGAACCAGTGAGGGGCATGTCTAGGAGGCAGGTAGGTTAAGAAAAGAAGGAGAAGAGCACTTCACGAAAGTGCCGCTGAGCGGCAACTTACACCTGAGCGGTACTCTCGCAGAATGGGCTTTAGTTCCCCTTAGCGGGACCCGAGCCCATTAGGGTATTTTTATACCCTAAGCTGCGCATTTGCTCATACTTTCAGACTCCTCTCTGCACAAACACTCCCACATACCTTCTTCAAGGTTTTCCACATCTTTTCACTCTTCCCTCTTAATAAAATTTCTCTTCCACTCACTTGCTCACTAGTTTTCCATCTAAGTTTGGGGTTGGGAGAGAGCATCATTGAAGGGGCTGATTTCTTCATTGTGGTTTACTAATGCTTAACAATGTATCTTTTGGTTTTGTGAATTATGTTTGATGCAGGGATGGCCTCCTCATCGGGCAAAAAGAATCAAGACTATAAGATCCAAGAAGAGGAAGATACAGAGGACAGCTCGGATTGATGAGGAGCTGAGATAGCATTTACGGATGAATGCTATCATATGCTTATGCTTTTGTTGGTTTAAGTTTTCTAAACTTATTTATTTTTCGTTTTAGATTAGGGTTTGATGTACTCTATTGGAAACCTGGTTTCTTGTGATGGTTTGCTATTAACTGTGATTGTCTGATAAGTAATGCTGAATGATGCTTATTGATTGATTGATGTTGAGATGATGTGCACATTAAAATGCTTATACAGGTGATTCACAAGCTTTGTGAACAAATGCAGGATATCATGATTGTGATTGTGAAATTAAGTAGGATGTGTATGTCAAATGTGAATGAGCTTATATGTGAGGTTTTGAGCTCCAGAGTTGTTATTGATTGAATGTTATTACTTTGGAAACATGAATGATTTTGCCCAGGTTTTCTATGATTGAATCAATTGCTTGTTTTGCATCATGTGATCAAGGCCGTTTGTTGGAACCCTTTTTATTGGCCAAATTCATAAAGTTAGCCCACTAAAAGAGAACACTTTGTGTTCTATCCTTTGAACCCTTAGCCTTGAACATACACTGAAAACCCTTGATTGAAAATCTTTACCTTGAGTTAAGTAGAAGATCTTGTGTGGTATTGTTAAATGTTCAAGTTTGGGGTTGTTGGGAAAACATGAAAAAGGAAAAGCATTGAGCTAAGAGCTAAAAAGTAAGAATATGCAAAGAAAAAAAAGAAAAAGAAAAGAAAAGAAAAAGAAGCAAAGCTCAATGCAAATGCAAAGGCAAGTTGGGAAGAATAAGAATAATTGTGTTGTTATGATTCTCTTAACTCAAGGATTTTATGATCCAGAAAAACCAATTTTCTTGTTAGCCCAGCCACATTATAAGCCATTGAAAAGTCCTTGTGATGATGCATGCTTGTGAATGTTTTTGATTGTGGTAAAATGAAAGGCAAAGTTGATTCATGTGACATTGTGATAGTAGAGTGAATCAGTGATTACCTCTAATACACTTGTGTGTGAGTGAAACACTTTACCTAGTGAGGAAATATTCCATGAGCACATGAACATCCATGCTTAATTGATTGATCATTCATGAAATATAGCATTTGATGGAATTTAAATGACTTTGTGAACACTAAAGCATGTGCACATCTTGATTGAACTCTTGGTCATAAGTTTGAGTGAAGTTGTTACTTATCTTGAAAAAGAGGATTTTTGAATGAGTGAACCATCATACAAATTGGTTGAAGATTGAGTTACATCTTGTTTGCTTGAGGACAAGCAAAGTTCTAAGTTTGGGGTTGTGATAACAGTTGAAAAACTGTTATTTTCATGCTTAAAATTGACACAAAAAGCAACCTTTACACTTAGAAACTAGCTTGAAATCATGCTTTTATCCATATTTTCAGAAATAAGAGAGCTGGACAGGTTTATGCTTGATTTCAGTGTTTTTGTGCAGGTTTTAAGGTGAATTTAGTGAAAGAAGTGAAGAAGGAGAGAGATGGAATCAGAAAAGTCAACCAGAAACCAGAAAAGTCAACCAGTCAACCAGAAAAGTCAACCAGTCCACCAAAAAGTCAACAGTCAACCATACGAGTTTTGGGCCAGTTTTCTGCGATTTTATGATCTGTTTGGGCTTGGACCCGTTTTCTATTATTTTTATGTCCTATTTAAAGACCTAGATGTCTTAGGGTTTTGTATCTTTGGTAGGAACGAAGCAAACACTCTCTCTTCCACCCCTTTGAAGGAGGATCTTGGATGCTGAGGCTTCCTCTTCACCTTTTTAGGGTTTATTCTTTCATTCTTTCATTGTAATTCATCTAGGTTCACCATGAATATGGTGAACTAAACTCTGTATGTTTGTTGGGGAATCAATGTAATCTTGTGAAACTCTCATATATGAAATCTGTTTTTACATCTTTTAATTAAGACTTATGCTTTCTTTCATCATTAGTTAGGGTTTTTCCTCTTTGCTTAATGCTTGCATTGTTTAACTCATTCGATGCATGATTATTGGTTTTGTCGATACGGGCACGTACGGGGAAGTCTAGATCCGGGGAATTTCTCCCAATATGATATTGGTTGTCGTTAAACTCCTGCACTTATGAACTGATCATTAGGAATGCTAGGAATTGTATGAACTCGTGATTAGGGAGAAGCCTTCTAGAAAGGTACTTTAGAGAGTGGCATTAACAATGATGATTTGAATGTTGAATTCCTAAAATATATGAGAGTGGATAAGATGAAATTGACCCCCAACAACATATTCATACATAAATTTCATTGAAAGTGTTTATCTTTTGCTTTTTGCCATTGATCAAAACTTCATGCATACATGTTTATTTTCTGTCTTGCATATTAAACTCCAAATATTTCGTCTTTTAAGTCTTAACTAATCAGTAACCCACACAACTAAACTAGGCCGTGAGTCCTTTGGGAAGAACGATACTTGGTCATACCAAGTTTATTACTTGAACGATTCGATCATACTTGCCGATTGAAAAACAAGTTTGTGACATCATAATTTGGTGTTCATAAATTTGTCCATCAAGTTTTTGGCGCCGTTGCCGGGGACTCTGGTTTAACTAGTTAATGTGTGTGATTATTGATTATCTTTGACTTTAATTTTGAATTTCTGTTTTTATTTTCGGTTTTTATTTGATTTGGTTTGATTTTATTTGATTTTATTTGATTTTATTTTATTTGATTTGATTTTATTTTATTTTATTTTATCTTATTTGATTTGATTTGATTTTATTTTATTTTATTTTATTTTATTTTATTTTATTTTATTTTATTTTATCTTATTTGATTTGATTTGATTTGATTTGATTAGATTAGATTTGATTTGATTTGATTAGATTAGATTTTATTTTATTTTATTTTATTTGATTAGATTAGATTTTATTTTATTTTATCTTATCCTCTGAATCTTTTATCTTCTGAATCTATATCTTCTCCTATATCTTTTTGTGCTAACAAATCTTTTCTAGGGTATTGTTTTCTTGTGCATGCAGGAAGCAATTAGAACAAGGAGCAAGAAAACAACAGAACCTCTGCTTGAAGGTCTAGACGAGAGTTGACGGAGGAGAAGAATCCGAACATCTAGAGAACTTTTCCCTTGTCCAGAAACTCTCTTACAATCACCACCACAAGGTTCTGTTCATAGCACAGAAAATATGGAGAACAACAATGTTAGAAGAACTCTTGCTGACTACACCAATATAGCTGGACCTCAGCACTTTAACAGTATAGCTAGACCTAGAGTCAATGCAGCTAATATGGAGGTCAAACCAGCACTGAGTCAACTGGTGAAAAGCAACCAATTTAATGGGTTATCTCATGAAAGCCCATATGAGCACCTCCCTACCTTCAATGAGATTTGCAACACAGTCAAAATTGATGGGGTGCCAGACGAAGCTATCAAACTTAGCTTGTTTCCTTTCTCATTGGGAGGCAATGCTAAGCTTTGGTTGAATTCTTTCCTAGAAGAAAGTTTCACAGAGTGGGAAGCAGTGGTCACAAAATTTTTAAACAAGTACTTCCCACAATCTAAGGTGACAAAAGGCAAGCAAGAGATTTCTTCATTTAAGCAGGGTATGGAAGAATCACTGGGGCATGCATGGGACAGATACAAACGCTTGCTAAGAAAAACACCCACGCATGGCTTTGAAGATCAGGAAGTAGTCTTAACTTTCCTTGGAGGGCTTGGTTCACAAACCAAGATGATGCTGGACGCCTCAACAGGAGGAAATATTAAATGGAAAACTCCAGAGGAAGCAACAGAGATTATAGAAAACATGGCTACTAGTGATAATGAGCTACACAACGAGAGAGGAGCTCCTATGCAAAAAGGAGTCCTCCAATTATAGACACATGATGCCCTGCTAGCTCAAAACAAAATTCTAACTCAACAGCTGGAGACTCTGACCAAAACTCTTGCACAATTACCCAAAGAGTTGAAAATTGCTGCACAGGTACAAACCCAGTTGTGCGAATTGTGTGGAGGCGACCATATCAATGGTCAATGTGCCTTTCCAGTTGAAGCCGTAGAGGATGTAAACTACATGACCAATCAGTACCGTCAAGGGAGTTACATTCAGGGGTGGAAACCACACCCAAGTATTGGTCAAGGGCAAACTGGGCAAGTTGGTCAATATAATAAGCAGCAGCAGCAACCCACCTTATGGCAACAGTTATCTATGCTTAATGAAAGATCCATGAGGATGGAGGAAACTCTCAACAATTTCATACAGAAGACTGAGTCTACACAGAAGAGCACTGAAGCTGCTATCAAAAATTTGGAGACTCAGATGGGGCAGATCACCAAACAGGTGGAAGAAAGGCCAAGTAGAAATTTTGGGGCTAATACTGAGGTTAACCCCAGAGAAGAGTGCAAGGTGGTAGAGAGTGTTGATGATGAGAAAGTTGAGTTAGATACAGAAGAGAGAAGAGAAATAGAGAGCAATAACACTTTTCCTTTTCCAATCCATCAAGGGAAACAACTGGACTTCACAGAGTTATTCAACATGGTGGATAATGATGCACTTTGGGAACAGATTCTGCAACAGATTACGGTTTACACTAAATCTAATGAAGAAATCTCTACAAAGAAGAGACGTAGAGATGATGAGGCAAAAGAGTGTATAACTGTTAAAAAAGAGTCATTCCCTCCTAAAGCAACAGACCCAGGCAATTTTTCTATCCCTTGTACCATAGGGAAGAAAAGGGTGAAGAAAGCTCTTCTTGATTTAGGTTCAAGTGTTAACTTGATACCTTATTCTTTACTGGAGTAAGGAGCCATGTGGGATTGCAGAGGACATTATAGTTTGTGTTGGCAAACTTCAGTTCTTGGCAGACTTTGTGGTGATGAAGATGGAGACAGAGAAGATACCTATCATACTTGGAAGACCGTTTGTGAAAATGGCCAGAGCTATCATTGATGTAAATGAAGGTATAGTAGTGCTCCAGGACAGAGAGGAGAGAGTGGTTGTAGACGTCTTCAAAGATGAGACGCAAGCACAGGAGGATGAAGCTAGTTATAAAGCTGCATTTCAAGATGCACCCATGACTAGCCATAAAGATGAAAATCTCAAGGTTGCAGGTAACCATTGTTTGTTGTTTCAGGTACACAAGGAAGAAAAGATTGGAAGAGGAGGAGAAATTCCTGGTGACTGGGAGAAAAGAAGACTCCAACTTGGCACACTTGTAAGAATCAAGAACAAGTTGTGGGTTGTGAAGGGCTTTAAAGAGAAGGAGATGATAGAGATAGAGTCTCCACATTCTAGAAGGACCAAAACAGTTCACGGGAAACAGTTGAGGAGTTGGTGGGATGACAACATCAACTATGAAGAAGGAACTTGAGCTTTACTGGGTCAAGCTAATGACGTTAAAAGAGCGCTTGCTGGGAGGCAACCCAGTGGATTTAAGAACTTTATAATTTTTCTTTGGTTTGTAAATTTTTAATCTGTTGAACATTACTTTGTCATTATTTTTGGAGATAGCATCTACTGAAGGATGCTAGTTGGATATAGCATCTACTGAAGGATGCTAAGTTTGTAACACCTACTGATGGGTGTTGGTGGATTTTGGGTCAGGCTCGTGACGTTAAACAAGCGCTACCTGGGAGGCAACCCAGTTGATTGATTGTTTTTGTTTGTTTTATTTTAGTTACATAATAGGGTTTGCATAAGTATTTTAAACATTGAATTGCAGGGAACCAGTGAGGGGCATGTCTAGGAGGCACGTAGGTTAAGAAAAGAAGGAGAAGTGCACATCACGAAAGTGCCGCTGAGCGGTACTCTCGCAGATGGGCTTTAGTTTCCCCTCAGCGGGACTCGAGCCAATTAGGGTATTTGTATACCCTAAGTTGCGCATATGCTCATTCTTTCCGGCTCTTCTCTGCACAAACACTCCCACATACCTTCTCCAAGGTTTTCCACATCTTTTCACTCTTCCCTCTTAAGAAAATTTCTCTTCCACTCACTTTTTCACTAGTGTGCCATCAAAGTTTGGGGTTGGAAGAGAGCATTCTAGCTTGGAAGCATTCTCATTGCATCTAGTATCTCCACCCAAGTAAGTAAAAAGCATTTTGTTCATTCTAGGGTTCTTGATTTGAATGTGATTGTCAAAGCATGAATATTTAGGGGTTTTGGTTTCTATGCATGATTTGATGATATATTTGATGTTTGAACCGATTAAACTGCATGATTATGAACTGGAAAACTGAAAATTGCATTTGGGTGGAGTTAGGACAACTTAAAAGAGATTTTTCAAAAATCTGCAGAGTTACCGCTCAAGGGTAAACTGCCGCTGAGCGGCACTCTGCCAGACTTGGTTTTTTTGTTTTTTTTTGTGTGATCTGGAATGTGGCACTGGTGGCGCTGAGGGGAAATTCTGGCCCTCAGCGGTGGTTTAGCTTCAAAAGGAGTTGTGTTCTGTGTTTTACTAATGATTAACATCATGTTCTGTGGTTTTGTATTTATGTTTGAATGCAGGAATGGCATCTTCTTCAGGAAAGAGATTGAAAACCATGGCAACCAAGAGAAAGGAAAAGGAACCAGAGCAAACCCACTCTAGCAGGTTCCTCTCTAGGAAACATGAGAAGCACTTTAGGGTGGTTCAGGACAGGAGACTTCTGATGGAAAGAAAAGTTGGAATGATACCTAACTTTGCTCCTCAATTTGGAGAGCAAGTGTTAGGAAATGACTAGGGAAAGCTAGCCACATATCCTGCACCTGCCAGCATAGTTGTGGTAAAAGAGTTCTACACCAATGCAAAGAAGATTGGTGACTATCCAGCTGAAAATTATCTGGGCTATGTTAGAGGCCATGCTATCAGGTATGATCCTGATTCTATCAATAACTTCCTGGACACTGTGTGGGCTGGTGAGCAGTGCCAGTTTGCTTTTTGCATGGAGGAAGGTGCTGATTATGAGGATGTGGAGAGAGTACTATGCATACCTGGAGGACACTTCCAAAGGAATAGATCTGGCTCAGTGGTTAACATTAGGAGGACGGATTTGACTCCTCTTGCAAAGTATTGGATGGCATTTTCTCATGCCAACATTCAACCATGTTCACATGTGTCAGATATTACTCTCAGCAGGGCACTATTCATCTACTGTGCTATCAGAAACTTAAATGTTAATATTGGGCAGGCGATAGCTGATGAGATTAGTGTGTGCGCTAATACCTCAAACAACAAAGCACCACTAGGACATCCTTCCTTGATCACTCACCTTTGCAAGATAGCTGGGGTGGACACTTCTGCTCCACCATTTGAGAGGCCAAGAAAAGCTATTGATGAGGCCTATTACAGACAGTACTATGGAGGTGAGGAGGTAGCTCAGCCAGTTCCACCACACCATGCTTGTAGAGAGAGAGGGCCAGCACAGAGCCAGACATCTGTTGAGACACATGAAGCAGAACCATTCCAGATGAGGGATATGTATATGTCTCTTATAGGTGCTCAGTTGCAGTCCATTCACAGAGGGCATGTGGCTACTACTGAGATGACTATAGGAATGTATGATACACCTCCAGCCCACAGGTGGACTATGGATGAATTCCATAATGTGGTAGCTTGGCCAGAGGAGCCAGTGCATGGAGGAGGAGCTGAAGCAACTGAAGCTTCAGTTAGAGAGATGGAAGAAGATGAAGCTGATGATGAGGATGCATTTGAAGATGATGAAGATGAGGAGGAAGAGGAAGATACAAAGGACAGCTCAGACTGATGAGGAGCTGAGATAGCATTTACTGATGAATGCTATCATATGCTTATGCTTTTGTTGGTTTAAGTTTTCTGAACTTATTTGTTTTTTGTTTTTAGATTAGGGTTTGATGTACTCTATTGAACACCTGATTTGTTATGATGGTTTGCTATTAACTGTGATTGTTGGATAAGTAATGCTTGATGATGCTTATTGATTGATTGATGATTGAGATGATGTGCACATTAAAATGCTTATACAGGTGATTCACAAGCTTTGTAAACAAATGCATGATATTGTGATTATGATTGTGAAATTAAGCAGGATGTGTATGTCAAATGTGAATGAGCTTATATGTGAGGTTTTGAGCTCCAGAGTTGTTATTGTTAAATGCTATTATTTTGAAAGCATGAATGATTTTGCCCAGGTTTTCTATGATTGAATCAATTGCTTGTTTTGCATCATATGATCAAGGCCGTTTGTTGGAACCCTTTTTATTGGCCAAATTCATAAAGTTAGCCCACTAAAATAGAACACTTTGTGTTCTATCCTTTGAACCCTTAGCCTTGAACATAAATTGAAAACCCTTGATTGAAAATCTTTACCTTGAGTTAAGTAGAAGATATTGTGTGGTATTGTTAAATGTTCAAGTTTGGGGTTATTGGGAAAACATGAAAAAGGAAAAGCATTGAGCTAATAGCTAAAAAGTAAGAATATGCAAAGAAAAAGAAAAGAAAAGAAAAAAGAAGAAGCAAAGCTCAATGCAAATGCAAAAAGGAAGTTGGGAAAAATAAGAATAATTGTGTTGATTATGATTCTCTTAATTCAAGGATTTTGTGATCCAGAAAAACCAATTTTCTTGTTAGCCCAGCCACATTATAAGCCATTGAAAAGTCCTTGTGATGATGCATGCTTGTGAATGTTTTTGATTGTGTAAAATGAAAGGCAAAGTTGATTCATGTGACATTGTGATAGTAGAGTGAATGAGTGATTACCTCTTAAACACTTGTGTGTGAGTGAAACACTTTACCTAGTGAGGAAATATTCCATGAGCACATGAACATCCATGCTTAATTGATTAATCATTCATGAAAAATAGCATTTGTTGGAATTTAAATGACTTTGTGAACACTAAAGCATGTGCACATCTTGATTGAACTCTTGGTCATAAGTTTGATTGTAGTTTTTACTTATCTTGAAAAAGAGGATCTTTGAATAAGTGAACCATCATATGAATTGGTTGAAGATTGAGTTACATCTTATTTGATTAAGGACAAGCAAAGTTCTAAGTTTGGGGTTGTGATAACAGTTGAAGAACTGTTATTTTCATGCTTAAATTGATATTAAAAGCAACCTTTAACACTTAGAAACTAGCTTGAAATCATGCATTTAGTCATATTTTCAGAAATAAGAGAGCTGGACAGGTTTATGCTTGATTTGAGTGTTTTTGTGCAGGTTTTAAGGTGAATTTGGTGAAATAAGTGAAGAAGGAGAGAGATGGAATCAGAAAAGACATCAAAAAGACATCAAAGGAGTTCACGTTGGAACCGCTGAGGGGCAAAATCGCCGCTGAGGGGAAGAAACTACTCACGCACTCACCGCTGAGCGGCACTTTACCGCTGAGCGGCACACTTATGGGCTTGGACCTAGATTTTCTATAATTTTAGAATAGTATATAAGCTTTAGGACGTCCTAGGGTTTGTATCTTTGGCAGAAACGAAGCAAACACTCTCTCTTCCACCCCTTTGAAGGAGGATCTTGGATGCTCAGCGTACCTCTTCACCTTTCTAGGGTTTTATCCTTCATTCTTTCATTATTGTTCATCTAGGTTCACCATGAATATGGTGAACTAAACCTTGTATGTTTGTTGGGGAATCAATGTAATCTTTTGAAGCTCTCATATATGGAATTTGTGCTTGCATCTTAATCTAAGACTTATGCTTTCTTTCATCATTAGTTAGGGTTTTTCCTCTTTTCTCAATGCTTGCTTTGTTTAACTCATTCAATGCATGATTATTGATTTTGTCGATACGGGAACGTACGGGGAAGTCTAGATCCGGGGAATTTCTCCCAATAGTATATTGGTTTCCTTAAGCTCCTGTGCTAAAAAAACTAATTATTAGGAATGCTAGGAATCGTATGAACTCGTAATTAGGGAGAAGCCTTCTTGAAAGGTAATTTAGAGAGTGGCATTAACAATGATGACTTGAATGTTGAATTCCTAAAATATATGAGAGTGGATAAGATGAAATTGACCCCCAACAACATATTCATCAATATATTTCATTGAAAGTGCTTGTCTTTTGTTTTAGCCATTGATCAACCTCATGCATACATGTTTATTTTTGTCTTTTGCATAGTAAAATCCAATTATTTTGTTCTTAAGTCTTAGCTAATCAACAAATCACATAACTAAACTAGGCCGTGAGTCCTTTGGGAGAACGATACTTGGTCTTACCGAGTTTATTACTTGAAACGATTCGGTCATACTTGCCGATTGTTAATCAAGTTTGTGACATCATATTTTGGTGATCATAAATTTGTGCATCAAAGGCAGATGCTGGAGCTTGAAGAAATGAGGTTGCATGCATATGATTCGTCCAGAAGCTACAAAGAAAAGGTAAAATTCTATCATGACAGGAAGTTGATAAAGAAGGTCTTTAATCTAGGGCAGTAGATACTATTGTTCAAATCAAGATTGAAGTTGTTTCTTGGGAAGTTGAAGTGAAAATGGTCAGGACCATTCATAGTAATAAGTGTGCGTCCACATGGAGCAATTGAATTGATTGATCCAGCTGCTAATGATCAACATAAAAACCGGGTGGTGAATGGTCAACGTCTCAAGCATTATCTGGGAGGAGAAGTAGAGCAGTTGTCCACTGTGATGAAGTTGGTTGATCCTTGAGCCTTGTTGGGTCAAGCTAGTGACGTTCAAAGAACGCTTGCTGATGAGAGGGTCGCACCTCCCAACAAAAGTTGATTGCAGATATTAATGCAGTATAGTACTAGGAAGTGACTCCTAGGTCGTCTCTCAAGGACCAAATTGGGTTCAGTCTCAAATCAAACACGTAGGGGGGGTTTTGGTGAAAGATCTTTGTGATTTGAAATAAACTAAATTAAAATTGAAAATTAAATACAACCGAACGTAATTGACAACATTAAAGTGAAGGAAAACTCTGGAATAAAACATTCAATGCCAAGATGCGTGAACTAATTTCAATGCAATAAATAAATAAGAAAAACACATTCAATGCTTAATTGTTTGGATCAATTAGGATGCAACGATAAAGCTAAAAATGAAATGCTCATTGTATTAAACATAAAAGAAAAGAAACTAAATAGGATTGGAACGCATTAACAGTACAAAAGGAGAGAAAGCATAAATAGTAAAAGGCATAATGTAGAAAAAAATGCTGAATGCAAATTAAAATATAAAAATGAAACCTTCATGCGTGAAAACCTAAAGAAAATCCCATTGCTTTTTATTTTTATTTATTTTTTTTTTGCAACAACCCTTAATTGAACCCATGTGCTTCCACATGCAATGAATCACGTGCCCTTGCTTCACCTTTTCTTCCTCATTAAAATAACAACCTATTCTCACCTTTTCTTCCTCATTAAAATAACAACTTATTCTCTAAATTCAGCCTTGTAGGTGGCGGCATACAGCTACTTCTTCTAAAGGAGTTGAAATAAAAAAAATAAAAAAAATGCCAGCACCACCCAAAGTCCATCCGGACGTGACAATGCTCTCTTTTCAACAATGAATGAACACTCTTTTCAATAACACAAAGTAAATTCAGCACTCCAAAGCAATAGGAAAGAAAAATGAATCACCACTTTTACTTGTTGTCCTAGCTGGAATCCAACATCAATAAAAGGTGCGTAACCAAATTGAAAGCAGTACATTCAACAAAATTAAAACTTCCCTTTTTTTTTATCACCGTGCACATCATTCCAGCCCCTCTTTTATTGAAATGAAAACTAAAAAAAATAAAAAACGTTTAAGGAAGAAAACCGAGTGAGGTTGGCGGCTGGCTGCTTCCACACGTCCCAGCTCTCTCCCGTGTGCACCGTCTTCTCCAGCCAAGAAAATGGAAATCACCACTCAACCATTCTCCATCCCGTAACCTTCCATCTCTCAATCTCCACACTCCTCTCGGTGGTTCTCCCTCTCTTCCTATTGTGGCGGCCACTGGAACTCGTAAAACTCAAAAGTATAAGTGCCCTAGTGCCAAGCTGTCTGCTGGGCCGTTTTCTGCTGTGTTGTGCACCTCCCTTCCATTGCTGGATGTTTCTTGTGCACATGGACGTTCAACACCTTCACTTCTAATCATCATTGGGCTCTCTTCTCCCATGCAAGACCGTGAGCTGGGCTTCCCTCAACTCCGTGCTTGCTGGACGTGTGCAGCCAAGTGTGGCCCGGTGTGCTTCTCCCTCTGCCACCACAAGCTACTGGACTTCTTCCACTCAAGAAAGCATCGTGTGCTTTTTCCCAAGTGGCAGCTGGATCTCCAAAAATTGCTGGACCGTGCCAAACAAATGGGACCGTGGGTGCTGCTGGAAAATGTTGGAGCGAGTTGAACTTGGACGCATGATCTCCTTTCTTCTCCTGCCAGCTGGACTTCTAATTGCCGGATGGCTTCTTTTTTTTGCTGTGTGCACCGCTTACTGCTGGACCGTGGATGGAAAATGAAGAAACGTACTGGACCATGTGCTTCTTGCTTCCGCTTGTGAAGGCTGCTGGGTGCTGGACCAAGGACGTGGCAGCTGCTTCCATCCGTCCAGCCCACTCCGTGACACCACCTTCTTCTTAACGTGCAGCCCCCTTTTTTTCTTTGGGCCGAGGTTTGCTCTATGCACCACGTCTGCTGTCCAAGCACCTCCAATGTGCTCATGGGCCGTGACCCTCTTTCGTGGCTTTGCACCAATAATTTTGCTTTAAGATGAATGACTACCCCTTTCACATTCAAGACCATTTTCACGTCCAAACCCATTTGCATTTTTGGATGTTGCCAGATTTTTCTCGGTCCAGTTGTCATTTTTTTTTATTAAACCTACAAATATCCCAAATTGTATTTCCAAATTTTCCCTGTAATTTATAGTGCAAATAATTAGCTTAGATAATTCAAATTAATCAAAATTAGAATTACTAGTCAATTAAGCACAATTGGTGAAAACGGGAAAATACCGGACATTTAAGCACAATTCCTTGATTAATTCTAGCACAATAAACTAAGTGAAGTGAATAAAATATCGACTCATCAAAATAGACCACACTTAGTCTTTTGCACTCCTGGGCAAAACCAAGACAAAAACCAGGGAACTACTCAAACATCACGGAGGTGACACAGACTCGACAGACAGACAACAAAGACTCCAAAACAGGAACAAAAACAGAATTACACAGTTCTCCAGGAATCTGGACCAAGAAAGGAAGTAGACAATATCCAACACAGAATCAATCAGAGAAAGCAGATACTCATGAAATCATCCAAGCAATTCAAGACATGGCAAAATGATTAATCAGCTCAAGAGGTGAATCAAAAACAACAGAACCTCACAGATGCACACAATCAGTGTTTCTCTCAAGTGTTTAAGGTAAATCAATGTCACTCAATGCACTCAAGAAAGCAATCACAAACAGACTTGGCAAGCCTCTAATATCAACACTCAAGCACATACGCATGTTCAAATCAAAAGGTCTTTTCATGGTTGTAATGGGGCCAAGGACAAGGGAGGATATATCTGGATAAGAAACTACAAACCATAAGGAACAGAGGAGCAATGGGGAACAAGTGTAAACACATTCAAACACACCCACAACCTCTAATTCCATCCTCTTCTTGACTCCATTATTCACATTTTTTTTTCACTATTTTTCTGCTCTTCTTTTTTTCATCTTGTCTCTTTTCTTTTCTCTCTTTTCAAAACAAAACTGTAAAAGACAAGATACACATATATTTACCAAAACAAAACAAGAAGAGGAACCAACTAGCCAACTCATCAGAAACCCCCAAGAGACCACACTTGTTCCCAAAACACTTCCAAAGCTCCAAAATTCCCTAAGGTTAAGGTAATCATGGTTTTTCACTTAGGGGTAGTGTATGAGCTTCAAAACAAAGAAATGAGGAAAGTATAGGCTCAAAAGGGGTTATCAAAGGTTTAGAACACGGTAGGCTTATTTGGCTAGAGAGGCTCAAAAACAAAACTGCCTTTATCACTTCCAAACATGCATATCAATCAAGAATTATCAACAAGAGTCAAGCCAAGGCATATGTGCAAGCAATCAAGAGACATATCACACACAAGAAAGAACATCAAGTGGCTCAAATCTCACACAGGGTAATTTATGTCACAATCAAATCAACCTCTCAAACATCTATAATCATCTTCTCAAGCAGAGAAAAGCAAGGATTTCAAACAAGTCAGAGTATCAATGAAGTGAAAGATACATCTACAACCTAAACAAAGTCCAGAAATCAAGAGAAACATGTAAAACTGTACACAAGACACGACAAAAACAACCTAGAAAAGAAAAAATTTAACCAAGAAAACAAAAACTAACGAAGAAAATTAAAAATCTCCCCCAATAGACCACACTTAAACTACACAGTGTCCTCAATGTGTCATAAGCATAAGATCAGAAATCATAACAGTCAACAGATCATGGACAAGTGCAATAAAAGTAGGGAAAGGGGGAGAAGAGAGAAAGAAAACTCCCCTGATCATGGTGGCAGTTGCGAATTTTGGACTTGTAGGGAGATGTCTTCCACCAATGGATCCAGCAAAGAAGTTTTGAGGAAGAACTGCTTCATCCTCCATATTTGATCGAGCAGGGAAATGTCTTCCACAGCTGGATCTAAGAAGAAGTGATTGTTGATGAGTGGGTTCAGCAGGTGCCTATTGATCTTGAAGCTTTTGTTAGTGTCAGCACCTTTGTTGTCCACTGTGGGTGTTTGTTGATCAAATTCATTTGTACCTCCTGCAATAGGGTTAGTGCAATGTGGTTCCAAAGAAATGACATGCAGGGGTATACCACCCAATCCCAGTGTAACAGGCTGAACAACAGATAAACTCTCAGAACATGAATCAATTTCAAATTCAGAAACAATATCAACCACAGATTCAGATTCATGTTCAGTGCATGGAGAATAAACATACGAATTTGATATCAAAAATTGATTCTCATCATGCAGAGAGGAAGAATTAAAAACAGACTCATCAACAATACAATCATCAACATACCTATCAACAACATATTCATCAACAGCATAGTCAAAATTAGGTATGTTTACCTCCACTTCCTTGAAGATTGGTAGACTGTGGGGAAATGAAGGTGGTCTACCTGGTTCAGAATTACTGCTTATTTCTGCCTGTTCCTCAAGATCTTTATCAGTCTCCTCAGATGCAAGAGTAAGGACATCTGAAGGTGGGAAAGTAGGTTTCACAGTGGTAAGCTCATAACTCTGCTCCCCATCTCCTATGTGGATGCCACCATCATCATCTGGAATCCAAACAGTCTGAAATGATGACTCTGAATCTTGAGACTGTTCCTCAGTGAGTTGAGTGGCCATCTGTCCTATCTGATCAGTCATACTCTGAATGGCAGCTCCTATTTCTTGCTGGAACTGCATGTTCTCTTGCTGAAACTGAAGGTTCTGCATGGTCATCTGCTCCAACAACTCCTGCAATGTAGGCTCAGAAGTAGAAGGCTGAGGAGCTATTTGGGCAGGAGCATCATATTGCTGACTTTGGTATTGCTGGACTGGTGGAGGCATGAAAGTACTCTGGAATGGTGGTTCTTGATAATGATGCTGTGGAGCATTATACCATTCCAAGGTAGGGTCATTCCATCCAAGACCGTTGCTGTAACCATACTGCACAAGGGAGAATTTGCTCAGAAACTGATGCTCAAGATATCCCCAATCGGTAACGGATCTCAGAGGGAGAGAGTCTTTCCAATCCTTAATTGCTCCTTGTAATGAATGCGGAAATGCGCTCAAGAAAATGTAATCAAGAGGGACATCTGGAGGCTTCATTGAAGAGCACATGATGTGGAGCTCCTCCAAATGTCTGTGTGGGCATTCTCCTGCAAAACCATGAAACTTAGGCAGCAAATGTATCAGTCCAGGGGTGAGATCGCAATGAAGATCATCCTCCTTAAGTGAAACCGGCTCACAAAGAGCACTCTCAGAAATTAGAGGATGAGTCGTATTGTTCTCAACATAGAAATCAGCAGAATATGAATTACAATCATAGTAACATGCAGAAGGAGAATCATAATCAGAGGCACTAGCAAAACAAGCAGTGTTCACGAAATCAAAATAGGTAGACATGGAAAAAGAAGAATACTAAAAATCACGAAACAAATAAATCACAACACATTTATACATGCAACACGCACACACAAAACAGAACATCACATCACCTCACATCACAACACAACACAAAACACAACACACACAAACACAGCAAAAACCTAAGACCGAACCATTGGTCCCCGGCAACGGCGCCATTTTGATGAGAGGGTCGCACCTCCCAACAAAAGTTGATTGCAGATATTAATGCAGTATAGTACTAGGAAGTGACTCCTAGGTCGTCTCTCAAGGACCAAATTGGGTTCAGTCTCAAATCAAACACGTAGGGGGGGTTTTGGTGAAAGATCTTTGTGATTTGAAATAAACTAAATTAAAATTGAAAATTAAATACAACCGAACGTAATTGACAACATTAAAATGAAGGAAAACTCTGGAATAAAACATTCAATGCCAAGATGCGTGAACTAGTTTCAATGCAATAAATAAATAAGAAAAACACATTCAATGCTTAATTGTTTGGATCAATTAGGATGCAACGATAAAGCTAAAAATGAAATGCTCATTGTATTAAACATAAAAGAAAAGAAACTAAATAGGATTGGAACGCATTAACAGTACAAAAGGAGAGAAAGCATAAATAGTAAAAGGCATAATGTAGAAAAAAATGCTGAATGCAAATTAAAATATAAAAATGAAACCTTCATGCGTGAAAACCTAAAGAAAATCCCATTGCTTTTTATTTTTTTTTTTTTTTTTTTGCAACAACCCTTAATTGAACCCATGTGCTTCCACATGCAATGAATCACGTGCCCTTGCTTCACCTTTTCTTCCTCATTAAAATAACAACCTATTCTCACCTTTTCTTCCTCATTAAAATAACAACTTATTCTCTAAATTCAGCCTTGTAGGTGGCGGCATACAGCTACTTCTTCTAAAGGAGTTGAAATAAAAAAAATAAAAAAAATGCCAGCACCACCCAAAGTCCATCCGGACGTGACAATGCTCTCTTTTCAACAATGAATGAACACTCTTTTCAATAACACAAAGTAAATTCAGCACTCCAAAGCAATAGGAAAGAAAAATGAATCACCACTTTTACTTGTTGTCCTAGCTGGAATCCAACATCAATAAAAGGTGCGTAACCAAATTGAAAGCAGTACATTCAACAAAATTAAAACTTCCCCTTTTTTTTTATCACCGTGCACATCATTCCAGCCCCTCTTTTATTGAAATGAAAACTAAAAAAGATAAAAAACGTTTAAGGAAGAAAACCGAGTGAGGTTGGCGGCTGGCTGCTTCCACACGTCCCAGCTCTCTCCCGTGTGCACCGTCTTCTCCAGCCAAGAAAATGGAAATCACCACTCAACCATTCTCCATCCCGTAACCTTCCATCTCTCAATCTCCACACTCCTCTCGGTGGTTCTCCCTCTCTTCCTAGTGCCAAGCTGTCTGCTGGGCCGTTTTCTGCTGTGTTGTGCACCTCCCTTCCATTGCTGGATGTTTCTTGTGCACATGGACGTTCAACACCTTCACTTCTAATCATCATTGGGCTCTCTTCTCCCATGCAAGACCGTGAGCTGGGCTTCCCTCAACTCCGTGCTTGCTGGACGTGTGCAGCCAAGTGTGGCCCGGTGTGCTTCTCCCTCTGCCACCACAAGCTGCTGGACTTCTTCCACTCAAGAAAGCATCGTGTGCTTTTTCCCAAGTGGCAGCTGGATCTCCAAAAATTGCTGGACCGTGCCAAACAAATGGGACCGTGGGTGCTGCTGGAAAATGTTGGAGCGAGTTGAACTTAGACGCATGATCTCCTTTCTTCTCCTGCCAGCTGGACTTCTAATTGCCGGATGGCTTCTTTTTTTTGCTGTGTGCACCGCTTACTGCTGGACCGTGGATGGAAAATGAAGAAACGTGCTGGACCATGTGCTTCTTGCTTCCGCTTGTGAAGGCTGCTGGGTGCTGGACCAAGGACGTGGCAGCTGCTTCCATCCGTCCAGCCCACTCCGTGACACCACCTTCTTCTTAACGTGCAGCCCCCTTTTTTTCTTTGGGCCGAGGTTTGCTCTATGCACCACGTCTGCTGTCCAAGCACCTCCAATGTGCTCATGGGCCGTGACCCTCTTTCGTGGCTTTGCACCAATAATTTTGCTTTAAGATGAATGACTACCCCTTTCACATTCAAGACCATTTTCACGTCCAAACCCATTTGCATTTTTGGATGTTGCCAGATTTTTCTCGGTCCAGTTGTCATTTTTTTTTTATTAAACCTACAAATATCCCAAATTGTATTTCCAAATTTTCCCTGTAATTTATAGTGCAAATAATTAGCTTAGATAATTCAAATTAATCAAAACGGGAAAATACCGGACATTTAAGCACAATTCCTTGATTAATTCTAGCACAATAAACTAAGTGAAGTGAATAAAATATCGACTCATCACTTGCTGGGAGGCAACCTAGTGATTTAAGAACTTTTAATTTTTAGTTTGGTGATGTAATTATGAACTTTTGTTATTTTTGTTTTAGTTATAAACTGTTTACAGGGATTACATCTACTGAAGGATGTTATGTGTAGGAGTATCTACTGAAGGATACTAGGTTCATTTGCACATACTGATGGGTGTTGGAGGATTTAAGGTCAGACTCGTGACGTTAAACAAGCGTTTACTGGGAGGCAACCCAGTGTTCTAAATCTGTTGACATTATTTGCTTTGGTTTTTAGAATAGGGTTTGATGTACTCAATTTGAACCTTTGTCTATTGTGATGGTTTGCTTGTAACTTTTGTATGATAACTAATGCTTAATGATGCTTTGATTTTGATTGATGTTGAGAATGTGCACATTATATGCTGAGATATAGGTGGTTCGCAAGCTTTGTGAACAAATGCATGATGTTGTGATTGTGATTATGATGCTAAGCAGGATGTGTATGTCGAATGCTTAAATGAGCCTATATGTGAGGTTTTGAGATCCAGAGTTTTGATGAAATGCTATTACATTGAAAGCATGAATGACTTTGCCCAGGTTTTCTATGATTGAATCACTTGCTTGTATGTGTCATATGATCAAGGCCATTTGTTGGTAACCCTTTTTAGCCAAAATGCATGATTCTAGCCCATTAAAAGAGAACACTATGTGTTCTATCCTTTGAACCCTTAGCCTTGAACATGATTTGAAAACCCTTTTTGCTAAAGCTTTACCTTGAGTTGAGTTGAAGATGTATTGTGGTATTGATAAATGTTCAAGTTTGGGGTTGTTGGGAAGTCTAGAAAGGGAAAATAACAAGCATTGAGCGGTACTTGCGGCTTCTTCCTTTATTTTCCCTTTCTATTTTCCAACGACCCCAAACTTGAACATTTATCAATACCACAGAATACCTTCATCTTAACTCAAGGTAAAGCTTTTCAAAAAGGGTTTTCAAATCATGTTCAAGGCTAAGGTTTCAAAGGATAGAACACATAGTGCTCTCTTTTGTGGGGCTAAAATCATGCATTTGGCTAATAAAAGGGTTACCAACAAATGGCCATGATCATGTGATGCAAACAAGCAAGTAATTCAATCATAGAAAACCTGGGCAAAGTCATTCATGCTTTCACAGTAGTAGTATTCAACAATAACAACTCTGGACCTCGAAACCTCACATATAAGCTCATTCACATTCCACATATAACATCCTGCTTAGAATCATAATCACAATCACAACATCTTGCATTTGTTCACAATGCTTGTGAACCACCTGTATAAGCATATAATGTGCACATTCTCAATCATCAATCAAGATCCAAACATCATCAAGCAATACTTATAATGCAATAAGTCATAAGCAAACCATCATAACAGATAAAGTTTCAAATTGAGTACATCAATCCTATCCTAAAAACAGAAGTAAATAAGTTCACAAATTTAAAACACTAGATACAAAAGATCCTGCTCTAGTGTTGATAGCATCCCTTAGTAAATGCTATCTCAGCTCCTCATCAGCCTGTGTTGTCATTTGTATCTTCTTCCTCTTCCTTATCTTCAGATGCAACTAAAGCAAAATCAAAATAAACAAACAAAATATAGTAAATCAACTAGGTTGCCTCCCAGGAAGCGCTTGTTTAACGTCACGAGCCTAACCCAAAATCCACCAACACCCATCAGTAGGTGCAAATCTTTCTTACCAACACCCATCAGTAGGTGTAACAAACCTAGTATCCTTCAGTAGATACTTAACCACCTAGCATCCATTAGTAGATGCTATACCCTGTAGAAAAAATTTATAACTAAAACAAAAATAACAAAAGTTCATAATTACATCACCAAACCAAAAACAAAAGTTCTTAAATCACTGGGTTGCCTCCTAGCAAGCGCTCTTTTAATGTCATTAGCTTGACCTAATAAAGCTCAAGTTCCATCTTCTTTTTCTTCTTCTTTCTACTGAACTTCTTCAAAAATTTGATCAAACCAAGAACCTGTTGCAATGTCTCAATCATAGGAACTTTAATCTCCAATTTCTTGAAGATTTCCATGAAGCACTTAAATTTCTTTTCCTTCCTATGATACTTCTTTGGATGACAAAAGGGTTTTCCATATAATTCTCTCTCTTCCTCTCGTCATCTTTCTCTTTTCTCTCACTTTCTTGTTCCTCTTTTTGTTTTTTCTTACTCTCTTTTTTCTTTTCTTTTTCTACTCACTTTCTCAATCTTCACACAAATTTTCTCTTCTTCTTTCTCTTCTCTCTCTTTTCTCTCTTCTTTTTCCTACTCAACTTTTTCAACATTTACACTCACTAGCACTTTACACTCTTCCCTAAGGTTAACCTCAGTATTAGCCCCAAAAATCTTGTCAGGCCTTTCTTCCAACTGCTTAGTAAGTTGACCCACTTGAATCTCCAAGTTCTTAATAGCAGCTTCAGTGCTATTTTGAGTGGATTCAGTTGCCTGTATGAACTGCTGAAGAGTTTCTTCCATCCTTATTGATCTTTCATTAAGTGTAGACATTTGTTGCCATAAGGTTGGTTGTTGTTGTTGCTTGTGAAATTGCCCTGATTGTCCAGCTTGCCCACTTTGTCCCTTACCAATACTTGGGTGTGGTTTCCACCCTTGATTGAAGTTCCCCTGACGGTATGGAAATTGATTGGCCATGAAGTTAACATCCTCTAAAGCTTCCACAGGAAAGGCGCATTGACCATTGATATGGTCACCACCACATAGTTCACACATCTGTTGTTGAACCTGTGCAATAATCTTTAACTCTTTTTGCAATTGTGCAAGTGTCTTTGTGAGATTCTCCAGTTGTTGAATTATTATTTTGTTCTAAGCTAACAAGGCATCGTTGGATTACAACTGTAGAACTCCTTTTTGTTGAATAGGAGCTCCTCTTTCACTATTCAACTCATTATCATTAGTAGCCATGTTTTCAATTATTTCAGTTGCTTCCTCTAGAGTCTTCCATTTAATATTGCCTCTAGTTGAGGCGTCTAGCATCAACTTGGTTTGTGAACCAAGACCTCCAAGTAAGAATAGGACTACTTCTCCTTCGTCAAATCCATGCGTGGGAGTCTTTCTTAATAGGCTTTTGTACCTGTCCCATGCGTGACCTAGTGATTCCTCCATGCCTTGCCTGAAAGATGAGATCTCTTGCTTTCCTTTGTTTACCTTGGATTGTGGGAAGTATTTGTTCAAAAACTTTGTCACCACAGCTTCCCACTCTGTAAAGCTCCCTTCTAGAAAAGAGTACAACCAAAGCTTAGCATTGCCTCCCAATGAGAAAGGAAACAAGCTAAGTTTGATTGCTTCGTCACGCACCCCATTTATCTTCACTGTATTGCAAATTTCATTAAAGGTTGTGAGGTGCTCATATGGGCTTTCATGTGACAACCCATTAAATTGATTACTCTTAACCAGTTGGATTAAGGCCGGTTTCACCTCAATGTTAGTTGCATTGACCCTTGGTCTTGCTATGCTGTTAAAATGTTGAGGGCCAACTACATTGGTGTAATCTGCAAGAGTTCGTCTAACATTATTATTCTTCATCTCCTTAGTGTTATGGTGAGAACCTTCTGGTGAAGGTTGTATGAGATCTTCAGGAGGAGGAAAATGTTCTCTAGATGTACGGATTCTTCTCCTCCCTCTACTCTCGTCTAAGCCTTCAAGAAGAGGTTCTGAGGTTTTCTTGCTTCTAGTTCGAATTGCTTCTTGCATACACAAGAAAACAAGTCACTAGAAAAATTTGTTAGCACAAAAAGATAGAGAAGATATAAAATAAGAGATAAGAAGATAACAGATAGAAAGATAGAAGATAAAATAAAAATAGAAAAATAAAAATAAAAACAAAAAACAAAAAAATAAAAACAAAAAACAAAAAAATAATAACAAAAAAAATAATAACAGAAAAATAAAATAAAATAAAATAATAACCGAAAAATAAAAACAGAAAATAAAATAAAATAAAATAATAACCGAAAAATAAAAAAAAAGAAAATAAAAATAGAAAATAAAAATAGAAAAATAAAAATAGAAAACAAAATTCGAAATTTAAAATTCAAAATTCAAAAACAAGTCAAAGATAATCAATAATCACACAAATAAACTAGTTAAACCACGAGTCCTCGGCAGCGACGCCAAAAACCTGATCACAAATTTATGAACACCGAAAAACGGCGCCAAAAACTTGTTTACCCTCGGCAAGTGTGACCGAATCGTATCAAGTAATAAACTCGGTAAGACCAAGTATCATTCTCCCAAAGGACTCCCGACCTAGTTAGTTATATGATTTCTTGATTATTTAAGACTTGTGAACAAATTCTTGAGGTTTCAAATGCAAAAGACAATAAGTAAACATGTGTGCATGAGTTTTGATCAATGAAAAGATGAACACAAACACTTGAACGAATTAGATGGATGAGTATGTTGTTGGGGTAATCAATTTCATCTTATCCACTCTCATATACTTTTAGGAATTCATCATTCTTTTCATCAATGTTAATGACACTCTCTAAATCACCTTGCAAGAAAGCCTATCCTTAATTACGAATTCATACAATTCCTAGCATCCCTAATAATTAATTCTGAAGCACAGAAGCTTAAAGGCAACCAACCCTCATATCCCTATGTCTAGGCAATATGCTATTGGGAGAATTTCCCCGGATCTAGATTTCCCCGTACGTTCCCATATCGACAAAACCAATAATCATGACATCGAATGAGTTAAACAATGCATGCTTTGAGCAAAGAGGAAAAACCCTAACTAATGATGAAAGAAAGCATGTATCTCCAATAAGATGTTTAAACACAAATTCCATATATGAGAGCTTCAAAAGATTACATTGATTCCCCAACAACAATACAAAGTTTAGTTCACCATATTCATGGTAAAACTAGATGAACAATAACGAAAGAATGAAAGATATAACCCTAGAAAGATGAGAAGGTAGTCTAAGCATCCAAGATCTTCCTCCAAGGGGTGGAAAAGTGAGTGTTTGCTTCGTCTCCAGCCAAAGATACAAACCCTAGAACGTCCTAAAGCTTATATATTATTCGAAATATTACAGAAAAGTGGGCCTAAGCCCAATAGACCACCGCTCAGCGGTACCAGCTGATAACAGTTGAAAAACTGTTATTTTCATGCTTAAAGTTGATACTAAAAGCAACCTTTAGACTTAGAAACTAGCTTGAAATCATGCCTTTTGTTTATATTTTCAGAAATAAGAGAGCTGGACAGGTTTATGCTTGATTTAAGTGTTCTTGTGCAGGTTTTGAGGTGAATTTGGTGAAAGAAGTGAAGAATAAGAGAGAGGACATTAGAAAAGACAAGAAAGAGTGCAAAAAGGAGAAGTCGAAGGCACCGCTCAGCGGCAAACTACCGCTGAGCGGCACTCAAGAGGTGACGTTGGAACCGCTGAGGGGCAAAATGGCCGCTGAGGGGAAGAAAGAAGACGCGCAATCACCGCTGAGCGGTAAATACCGCTGAGCGGCACTTTTTGGGCTTGGACTTTTGTAATCTTTTGTAACTCTAGATTAGTATATAAGGGCTTGCACGTCCTATAGTTAGGCATCTTTGGCAGAAACGAGGCAAACACTCTCTCTTTCACCCCTTTGAAGGAGGATCTTGGATGCTCAGGCTACCTCTTCACCTTTATTGGGTTTATTCTTTCATACTTTCATTGTAATTCATCTAGGTTCACCATGAATATGGTGAACTAAACCTTGTATGTTTGTTGGGGAGTCAAAGTAATCTCTTGAAGCTCTCATATATGGATTTGTTGAGTACATCTTTGAATTAAGACATATGCTTTCTTTCATCATTAGTTAGGGTTTTTCCTCTTTGCTCAATGCTTGCATTGTTTAACTCATTCTAATGCATGATTATTGGTTTTGTTGATACGGACACGTACGGGGAAATCTAGATCCGGGGAATTTCTCCCAATATTATACTGACAATATTATATTGGTTGCCTTTAAGCTCCTGCACTCATGAACTAATCATTAGGAATGCTAGGAATTGTATGAACTATTTGATTAGGGAGAAGCCATCTAGAATGGTACATTAGAGAGTGGCATTAACAATGATGATTTGAATGTTGAATTCCTAAAATATATGAGAGTGGATGAGATGAAATTGACCCCCAACAACATATTCATTCATATATTTCCTTGAAAGTGTTTATCTTTTGTCTTTGTCATTGATCAATTCATGCATACATATTTAATTTTCGTCTTTGCATATTAAACTTCAATTATTGTGTTCTTAAGTCTTAGCTAATCAACAAATCACATAACTAAACTAGGCCGTGAGTCCTTTGGGAGAACGATACTTGGTCTTACCAAGTTTATTACTTGAAACGATTCGGTCATACTTGCCGATTGTGAAACAAGTTTGTGACATCATATTTTGGTGCTTACAAATTTGTCCATCACCAGCGCGTAGTCAATTCTCCCCTCAGCTGGACTCACCCCTCAACGGAGCCAACGGGTGTTCCTTAGTGCCGCTCAGCGGTAAACTAGCGCTGAGCGGTACTTGCGGCTTCTCTTCTTTTGCACTTTTTGAGTTCTTTTCTGATTCCATCTCTATCCTTCTTCACTTCTTTCATCAAATTCACCTTAAAACCTGCATAAAACACTAAAATCAAGCATAAACTTGTCCAACTCTCTTATTTCCGAAAATAGCATGATTTCAAGCTAGTTTCTAACTGTTAAAGGTTGCTTTTAGTATCAATTTTAAGCATAAAAATAATAGTTTTTCAACTGTTATCAGTGGCCACAACTGACATGATCATTGGGATGTATGATACACCCTCAGCACATAGGTGGACCATGGATGAGTTTCATAATGTGGTGGCATCGCCAGAGGAGCACGCCCAGGGCAGTAGAGTTGGAGCAACTGAAGCTTCAGCTGTGGAGGATGATGAAGATGATGATGATGAGGACGCATTTGATGATCACTACAAAAATTATTAATATTACCGACGGATTTTTATCGACAGATAAATTTCCGTCGGTAAATTTTCATTACCGACGGCTTTACCGACGGATTCTAAATTTTATTTACCGACGGCCAAAAGCCTTCGGTAAATCCATCGGTAACTGACATACACATTACCGATGGACATTTTCCATCGGTAAATCCGTCGGTAATGTCAATGTCAATTACCGACGGATTTACCGAAGGCTTTTGACCGTTGGTAAAAAAAGCGGGAATTTTCCCGCCCATTATTTCACTTACCGACATTACCGACGGATTTACCGAAGGTCCATGTCCGTCGGTAAAAAGAGCGGGAATTATCCCGTGCAAATCCTGGCTCCAGTGTCAATATAGTCCTGTTTTTCATTTTCCAAATTTAAGACATGTTAACATGAACGCTAGGAGTCTTAAAGGATTTACATATAGGACAAATGTGGACCGTAGATCCACATACAGTACACAAACACAGGTGCCGGCACGGCAAAATCAGTACGCACGACTCTTCTTTCCCACAGTTCCTGCAAAACCTTCCATTACTCTCACCCATCATCATTTCCCGGCAACTACCGTCCTTCTTATCCTTCACACTTGCGCACCCCGTTCTTATCGTGCGCCATTCAACCTCTTTCTTTTCTTCACCGTCCTCGTCGGTGCTTCCACAGCAAGACTGAGCATCGTCCATCAAAGCTGCGGCATCACCATCGTCCACCATTCCGCGTTGCGTCAACACTTGTTCTAGATTTAGCCGTAAAGCATTCGCCGTAGCTTCGTTCGTTTGAGTCAAGTCACGCCAAATCTGATTTTCCATGCACAGAGACTTCACTTTCTCTTCCAACGCCCAATTAAGCTTTCCGATTTTCTCTATTTCCTCCTCTTTCGTCTTCAATTTCTTTATCACGCCTGCCTCAATCACGTCGATTATCCTTTTCGCTTGCCGCTTTCGCTTCTGATCAATTTCTATTCTCACCTTCTCCATTTGAAGACATTACACATCATACATCAAAATCGGTATTTCAAATTCAAGCAGGGATAAACGGAAACATCGCAAAATCAGTATTTCAAATTCAAGCCCAGACACATGGAGTTAATCGGAAACAGAAACATGAAATCATGATGAAGAAATGAAACATACTCTTTACACAGCGACGAAGGAAGAGGAAGAAGATGAACCAGGTCACGACATTTACCGAAGGCCCAGATCCTTCGGTAATTACCGAAGGCTTTACCGACGGCCAAAAGCCTTCGGTAATTACCGACGGACGAAAAATCCGTCGGTAAAGTTTACCGACAACGTTTTTACCGACGGTATTTTAGCCGTCAGTAAGCCGTCGGTAAATGATAATTACCGACGGATTTTATACATTACCGACGAATTATGACCGTCGGTAATCTCAATCATTCTTGTAGTGGATGTTGAGGATGATGAAGAGGAGGAAGACACATATGATAGCACAGGCTGATGAGGAACTGAGATAACATTTATTGATGGATGCTATCAGCACTGGAGTAGGATCTTTTCTATCTTTTGTTTTGTACTATTGAACTTATTTGCTTTGGTTGTTAGAATAGGGTTTGATGTACTCAATTTGAACCTTTGTCTGTTATGATGGTTTGCTTGTGACTTTTGTGTGATAAGCAATGCTTGATGATGCTTTGATATTGATTGATGTTGAGAATGTGCATATTATATGCTGAGATACAGGTGGTTCACAAGCTTTGTGAACAAATGCATGATGTTGTGATTGTGATTGTGATTGTGATGCTAAGCAGGATGTGTATTTGGAATGGTTAAATGAGCCTATATGTGAGGTTTTGAGATCCAGAGTTTTGATGAAATGCTATTACATTGAAAGCACGAATGACTTTCCCTAGGTTTTCTATGACAGAATCACTTGCTTGTATGTGTCATATGATCAAGGCCATTTGTTGGTAACCCTTTTTAGCCAAAATGCATGATTCTAGCCCACTAAAAGAAAACACTAGGTGTTCTATCATTTGAACCTTTAGCCTTGAACATGATTTGAAAACCCTTTTTGAAAAAGCTTTACATTGAGTTGAGTTGAAGATGTATTGTGGTATTGATAAATGTTCAAGTTTGGGGTTGTTGGGAAGTCTAGAAAGGGAAAATAACAAGCATTGAGCCAAGAGCTAAGCATGTGAAAATCAAAAGAAAAAGGAAGAAAAGAAAGAAAAAGAGAAAGGCTGAATGCAAAAGAAAGTTGGGAAGAAGGAAGAATGGTTTTGTTTAGATGATTCACTTGACTTAAGGATTTTGTGATCTAGAAAAACCAATTTTCTTGTTAGCCCAGCCACATTATAAGCCATAGAAAAGTCCTTGTGATGACACTTATTTGTGAATGTGTTTGACTATGGTTAAATGAAAGGCAAAGTTAATTCATGTGACATTGTAATAGTAGAATGAATGAGTGACCTCTTATACACTTGTGTGTTTGAGTGAAACACTTTTTCTGGTGAGGGCAAATTCCATGAGGACATAATTTCATCTATGCTTAGTTGATTGATCATTCATGAGAATAGCATTTGTTGGATATTATGGGATTATGTGAACACTAAAGCATGTGTGCATTTTAACTAAATTCTTTGTGATGAGCTGATTTGAGTATTTACTTGTCTTGAGAAAAAAAGCTTTGAATGTGGTGAACCATTATATGGATTGGTGGAAGACTTAGTTACATCTTTTTTGCTTGAGGACAAGCAAAGTTCTAAGTTTGGGGTTGTGATAATAGTTGAAAAATTGTTATTTTTATACTTAAATTTGACCTTAAAGACAACCTTTATGACTTAGAAACTAGTTTGGAATCATGATTTTGTTGAAGTTTTGGAAATAAGAGAGTTGGACAGGTTTTATGGTTGATTTCCTTGTTTTTTGCAGGTTGTAAAATGAATTGAGTGAAAGAAGTGAAGGAGCTAGAAGTTAGATTCAAAAAAGGAAGAAAAAGTGCATAAAAGGAAGAGGCCACAAGTACCGCTCAGCGCCATTTACTGTTGAACAGCACTTTGAAGACCTGTAGTCACCGTTGAGGGGAAAAACTGCAACTGAGGGGCAGAATAGAAGTCACGCACTTACCGCTGAGTGATAACAGTTGAAAAACTGTTATTTTTATGATTAAAATTGACACTAAAAGCAACCTTTACACTTAGAAACTAGCTTGAAATCATGCTTTTCTTTATATTTTTGGAAATAAGAGAGCTGGACAGGTTTATGCTTGATTTCAGTGTTTTTGTGCAGGTTTTAAGGTGAATTTGGTGAAAGAAGTGAAGAAGGAGAGAGATGAAATCAGAAAAGACAATAAAAAGTGCAAAAGGAGAAGCCGAAGTCACCGCTCAGCGGCAGTTTACCGCTGAGCGGCACTCAGGAGCTTGCGGGAGGTCCGCTGAGGGGCAAAATGGCCGCTGAGGGGAGAAAACAAGTCACGCACTCACCGCTGAGCGGTATTTTACCGCTGAGCGGCACTTTAATGGGCTTGGACTTGACTTTTTGTAAATTACGAATGATACATAAGCTTTAGGGTTTCCTAGGGTTAGGTATCTCTGGCTGGAACGAAGGAAACACTCTCTCTTCCACCCCTTTGAAGGAGGATCTTGGATGCTGAGGCTTCCTCTTCACCTTTTTAGGGTTTATTCTTTCATTCTTTCATTGTAATTCATCTAGGTTCACCATGAATATGGTGAACTAAACTCTGTATGTTTGTTGGGGAATCAATGTAGTCTTGTGAAACTCTCATATATGGAATCTGTTTTTACATCTTTTAATTAAGACTTATGCTTTCTTTCATCATTAGTTAGGGTTTTTCCTCTTTGCTTAATGCTTGCATTGTTTAACTCATTCGATGCATGATTATTGGTTTTGTCCATACGGGCACGTACGGGGAAGTCTAGATCCGGGGAATTTCTCCCAATTTTATATTGGTTGTCGTTAAGCTCCTGCACTTATGAACTGATCATTAGGAATGCTAGGAATTGTATGAACTCGTGATTAGGGAGAAGCCTTCTGGAAAGGTACATTAGAGAGTGGCATTAACAATGATGATTTGACTGTTGAATTCCTAAAATATATGAGAGTGGATAAGATGAAATTGACCCCCAACAACATATCCATACATAAATTTCATTGAAAGTGTTTATCTTTTGCTTTTTGCCATTGATCAAAATACATGCATACATGTTTATTTTCTGTCTTGCATTTTAAACCCCGAATATTTCGTTTGTAAGTCTTAGTTAATCAAGAAACCACATAACTAAATGATAACAGTTGAAAAACTGTTATTTTCATGATTAAAATTGACACTAAAAGCAACCTTTACACTTAGAAACTAGCTTGAAATCATGTTTTTCCTCATGTTTTTAGAAATAAGAGAGCTGGACAGGTTTATGCTTGATTTCAGTGTTTTTGTGCAGGTTTTAAGGTGAATTTTGTGAAAGAAGTGAAGAAGGAGAGAGATGAAATCAGAAAAGACAATAAAAAGTGCAAAAGGAGAAGTCGAAGTCACCGCTCAGCGGCAGTTTACCGCTGAGCAGCACTCAGGAGCTTGCGGGAGGTCCGCTGAGGGGCAAAATGGCCGCTGAGGGGAGAAAACAAGTCACGCATTCACCGCTGAGCGGTAGTTTACCGCTGAGCGGCACTCTGGAAGTCACGTAAGGTCCGCTGAGGGGCAAAATGGCCGCTGAGGGGAGAAAACAAGTCACGCATTCACCGCTGAGCGGTATTTTACCGCTGAGCGGCACTTTAATGGGCTTGGACTTGACTTTGTGTAATTTACGAATGATACATAAGCTTTAGGGTTTCCTAGGGTTAGGTATCTCTGGCTGGAACAAGGCAAACACTCTCTCTACCACCCCTTTGAAGGAGGATCTTGGATGCTGAGGCTTCCTCTTCACCTTTTTAGGGTTTATTCTTTCATTCTTTCATTGTAATTCACTTAGGTTCACCATGAATATGGTGAACTAAACTCTGTATGTTTGTTGGGGAATCAATGTAGTCTTGTGAAACTCTCATATATGGAATCTGTTTTTACATCTTTTAATTAAGACTTATGCTTTCTTTCATCATTATTTAGGGTTTTTCCTCTTTGCTTAATGCTTGCATTGTTTAACTCATTCGATGCATGATAATTGGTTTTGTCGATACGGGCACGTACGGGGAAGTCTAGATCCGGGGAATTTCTCCCAATTTTATATTGGTTGTCGTTAAGCTCCTGTACTTATGAACTGATCATTAGGAATGCTAGGAATTGTATGAACTCGTGATTAGGGAGAAGCCTTCTGGAAAGGTACATTAGAGAGTGGCATTAACAATGATGATTTGATTGTTGAATTCCTTAAAATATATGAGAGTGGATAAGATGAAATTGAACCCCAACAACATATTCATATCTATATTTCATTGAAAGTGTTTATCCTTTGATTTTTGCCATTGATCAAAATTCATGCATACATGTTTATTTTCTGTCTTGCATTTTAAACCCCGAATATTTCGTTTGTGAGTCTTAGTTAATCAAGAAACCACATAACTAAACTAGGCCGTGAGTCGTTTGGGAAGAATGATACTTGGTCTTACCAAGTTTTATTACTTGAACGATTCGGTCATACTTGCCGATTGAAAACAAGTTTGTGACATCATAATTTGGTGTTCATAAATTTGTCCATCAAGTTTTTGGCGCCGTTGCCGGGGACTCGTGGTTTAACTGGTTAATCTGTGTGTGATTATTGATTATCTTTGACTTATTTTTTTTTTTTTTTTTAAATTTCAAATTTTTATTTTATTTTTCTGTTTTGTTATTTTCTGAATATTATATCTTCTCTTATATCTTTTTGTGCTAACCAAATTTTTTCTAGGGTTTTGTGTTCTTGTGTATGCAGGAGGCAATTCGAACTAGGAGCAAGAAAACAACAGAACCTCTGCTTGAAGGATTAGAAGACAGTAGACGGAGGAGAAGAATCAGAACATCTAGAGAACTTTTCCCTCCTCCGGAAACTCTGTTGCAACCATCACCACAAGGTTCTGACAATAGCACAGAAAATATGGAGAATAATAATATCAGAAGAACTCTTGCTGATTACACCAATGTAGCTGGACCTCAACATTTTAACAGCATAGCTAGACCTAGAGTCAATGCAGCCAATATGGAGGTCAAACCAGCATTGATCCAACTGGTGAAGAGTAATCAATTCAATGGGTTATCTCATGAAAGCCCATATGAGCACCTTACTACATTTAATGAAATTTGCAACACAGTGAAAATCAATGGGGTGCCAGACGAAGCAATCAAACTTAGTTTGTTTCCTTTCTCATTGGGAGGCAATGCTAAGCTTTGGTTGAACTCTTTTCCAGAAGGAAGTTTCACAGAGTGGGAAGCAGTGGTAACAAAGTTTTTGAACAAGTACTTTCCACAATCAAAGGTGACAAAAGGCAAGCAAGAGATATCTTCATTTAAGCAGGGCATGGAAGAATCACTGGGGCATGCATGGGATAGATACAAATGTCTGCTAAGAAAAACACCCACACATGGCTTCAAAGAAGAAGAAGTAGTCCTAACTTTCCTTGGAGGTCTTGGTTCACAAGCTAAGATGATGCTTCATGCCTCAGCAGGAGGAAACATTAAATGGAAAACTCCAGAGGAAGCAACTGAAATTATTGAAAATATGGCTACCAATGACAATGAACTCAACATTGAAAAAGGAGATTTTAGTCAGAAGGAGTTGTTACAATTAAATGAGGCTTTGCTTATTCAAAATAGAATTATCTCTCAACAGCTTGAAGAAGTAACTATGAAACTTTCTCAAATACCACAGGAAATACAACAGGTCTCAATGGTTCAAGTGCAACAACCAAAATGGCAGATGCAATTTACTCCAGTTGAGAAAACAACAAAGCTTGAAGAGACTTTCCAAAGATTCTTGAAGACGAATGCGTCTTATTGTCATAATGTGGATGTTGCATTTAAAAAAATGGAGGTTTATGTTGAGAGAATAGTTGACGAGATGAAACATGATAATCTGGGAAAGGAGTGTAAAACTGTTGTGACTAGAAGTGGTAGAGTGTTAGAGGAGAGACAAAAAGAAAGAGAAGAGAAAGAAAATGAGAGTGAGAGTGAAAAAGAAACATGTGAGTGGAAAGAAAGAGTTGAGAGAGAAAAAAAGGAAAAAGAAGAAGAGGAGAAGATAGAAAAAAAAGAGAGAGAAGAGAGAGAGGAGAGACAGAAAGAAAAAGAGTATGAAAAGCCACTTCCTTATCCAAAGAGTTATTCAAGGAAGGAGAAAGAAAAGCAGTTGGAAAGATTCATGGAATTGTTTAAGAAGTTGGAGATCACTATACCATTCTCTGAAGCATTGCAACAGATGCCAGCATATGCGAAATTTTTGAAGGAACTCCTCACAAAGAAACACAAGTATATTGAGAAGGAAACTATCAATATACAAGGCAACTGCAGTGCAATAATACAGAAACTACCTCCTAAACTTAAAGATCCAGGAAGCTTAACTATTCCATGCACTATAGGAGATGTGAAAGTTGGAAGAGCATTGATTGATTTGGGAGCTAGCATTAATCTAATGCCGCTATCCATGTGCAGAACAATTCAGGGGCTGGAAATTAAACCAACCAGAATGGCTCTTCAATTGGCGGACAGGTCTCTTAAGTATCCATATGGAGTGGTTGAAGATGTTCTAGTGAAGGTTGACAAATTTGTATTCCCAGTGGATTTTATTGTGATGGAGATGGAAGGAACTAGTGATGTTCCTCTTATTCTTGGGAGACCTTTTATGAAGACTGCTAGAGTTTTGATTGATGTAGAGAATGGTAAGCTTAAATTGAGAGTTGACGATGAAGAAGTCACTTTTGACGTATCCAAGGCCATGACATATCCAAATGATGACAAAGCATGTTTTCAATTTGATGAACTTGACAAAGTTTGTATGGTGCAAGAAAGGATGATGCGAAATATTTCTCCATTGGAAAAAACTCTCATTGATGCATGTGAAGATTTAGATGAAGAAGAAGAGAAATTGATTGATGAATGTCTGATGGACTTGGAAACATTGAAAAAGAGTCTAGAGGAAGATCCAATATTTGAAATAATTGATAAGGAAGAAACAGTCAAAACACAGACACCAGAATTAAAAAGATTGCCATCACATCTGAAATATGTGTTTCTAGAAGAAGATGGAACAAAGCCAGTCATCATCAATAATTCTTTATCTCTACAAGAAGAAGAGCAATTGATAGAAATTCTGAAAGCCAACAAAGAAGCAATTGGGTGGTCAATATCAGATCTCAAAGGTATTAGTCCAACTTACTGCATGCACAAAATTTTTATGGAAGAAGATTATAAACCAAGTGCTCAACCACAGAGAAGGTTAAATCCTGTTATGAAGGAGGTTGTCAGAAAAGAAGTGTTGAAACTGTTAGAAGCTGGTATCATCTATCCAATCTCTGATAGTGAATGGGTGAGTCCAGTACAGGTGGTTCCAAAGAAAGGTGGGATGACAATAATTTATAATGATAAGAATGAACTTATTCCTACTCGGACAGTTACTGGTTGGCGTATGTGCATTGATTACAGGAAGCTGAATAAAGCTACTAGGAAAGATCATTTTCCTCTTCCTTTCATGGATCAGATGCTAGAAAGGTTATCAGGGCAGGCGTTCTATTGTTTTCTAGATGGATATTCTGGATATAATCAAATTGTGGTGGATCCAAAAGATCAAGAGAAGACGGCTTTTACTTGTCCTTTTGGTATCTTTGCGTATAGAAAGATGCCTTTTGGATTATGTAATGCTCCAGCTACGTTTCAGAGGTGTATGCAGGCAATTTTTGCGGATCTTTTAGAAAAATGCATTGAAGTATTCATGGATGATTTCTCAGTTTTTGGAAATTCTTTCCAAAGATGTTTGGCTAATTTGAACACTGTCCTCAAAAGATGTGTTCAGACAAATCTTGTTTTGAATTGGGAAAAATGTCATTTCATGGTAACTGAAGGAATTGTATTGGGGCATAAAATCTCTGCTAAAGGAATTGAAGTAGACAAAGCTAAAGTAGAAGTCATTGAGAAACTACCTCCACCAACAAATGTAAAGGGGATTAGAAGTTTTCTTGGTCATGCTGGGTTTTATAGAAGATTCATCAAGGATTTTTCAAAGATTGCTAAACCATTGAGTAATCTTTTGATGAAGGATGCACCTTTTGTGATGAATGAAGATTGTTTGAAAGCTTTTGACATATTGAAGAAGAAGTTAGTGTCAGCTCCAGTAATTGTAGCACCAAATTGGAATCAAAACTTTGAATTAATGTGTGATGCAAGTGATTATGCAATAGGAGTTGTCCTTGGCCAGCGGAAGGAACAAAAGTTTCATCCAATTTATTATGCTAGCAAGGTTCTGAATGATGCTCAATTGAATTATGCTACAACTGAGAAAGAATTTCTTGCTATTGTGTATGCTCTAGAGAAATTTAGACCTTATCTTATTGGGTCCAAGGTAACCGTCTATACAGATCATGCAGCTATCAAATATTTGTTAACAAAACCAGATTCTAAGCCACGTCTGATTAGATGGGTTTTACTATTGCAAGAATTTGATGTAGACATCCGTGATAAGAAAGGAAGTGAAAACTTAATTGCTGATCATTTGTCACGGTTAGTCAATAATGAAGTCACTAGCAAGGAGTCTGAAATCTGGGAATCTTTTTCAGATGAATCACTCATGTATATTCAGCAGAGACCCTGGTTTGCTGATATGGCTAATTTCAAAGCTGCAAGAGTCATGCCGGAAGACTTAACTTGGCAACAAAGAAAGAAATTTTTGCATGATGCCAAGCAGTTTGTTTGGGATGATCCTTATTTGTTCAAAATTGGAGCAGATAATCTTCTGAGGAGATGTGTTACAAATGAAGAAGCAGAAGGAATTCTCTGGCATTGTCATGATTCACCTTATGGAGGACATTTTAATGGAGAAAGAACAGCAGCAAAAGTCCTTCAATCAGGATTTTATTGGCCAACTTTGTTTAAAGATGCTCATAATCATGCTAAAAATTGTGACAAATGTCAAAGAGCAGGGACAATCACTAAACGTCATGAGATGCCGTTACAAGGTATTTTAGAGGTTGAGGTTTTTGATTGTTGGGGTATTGACTTTGTTGGACCTTTCCCTCCATCTTTCAACAATGAATATATTCTGGTAGCAGTGGATTATGTGAGTAAATGGGTGGAAGCATTAGCTTGTCCTAAAAATGATGCTAGCACGGTAATTAAATTCCTGAAGAGGCAGATATTCTCACGTTTTGGCACTCCAAGAGTGTTGATCAGTGATGGAGGATCTCATTTTTGCAATTATCAGCTAGAGAAAGTACTCAAACACTATGGAGTAAAACATAAAGTAGTTGCACCTTATCATCCACAAACCAATGGACAAGCTGAGGTATCTAACAGGGAGATAAAACGGATCCTGGAAAAAACAGTGACTTCATCAAGAAAGGATTGGTCTCTCAAATTGGATGATGCTCTTTGGGCTTATAGGACAGCAATGAAGACGTCTATGGGATTATCACCATTTCAATTAGTCTATGGGAAAGCATGCCATTTGCCTGTAGAATTGGAGCATAAAGCATTATGGGCTTTGAAATTCTTGAATTTCGATCCTTATGAAACTAAATGCACACGCAGACGGCAGATTTTGGAGCTTGAAGAAATGCGATTACATGCATATGATTCATCCAAGGCTTACAAAGACAAGATCAAATTTTATCATGATAGGAAGTTGGTGAATAGAGTTTTCAATCCAGGACAACAGGTACTATTGTTCAATTCAAGATTGAAGATATTTCCTGGGAAGCTGAAGTCAAAATGGTCAGGACCATTTGTGATAAAAGAAGTGCATCCGCATGGAGCAATTGAAATATTTAATCCAGTTGTTGATGATCCACAAAGAAGTTGGGTGGTGAATGGTCAACGTCTCAAACCTTATCTAGGGGGAGAGGTGCAACAATTTTCCACAATGATGTTGTTGGTTGATCCTTGAAAGTTTGGGTCAGGCTCGTGACGTTAAACAAGCGCTCACTGGGAGGCAACCCAGTGTTTTGTAAGTATTTTCTGTTAGGGTTTGATGTACTCTAGTTGAAACCTGGTTTCTTGTGATGGTTTGCTATTAACTATGATTGTGTGATAAGTAATGCTGAATGATGCTTATGATTGATTGATGTTGAGATAGATGTGCACATTAAATGCTTATACAGGTGATTCACAAGTTTTGTGAACAAATGCAGGATATTATGATTGTGATTGTGAAATTAAGCAGGATGTGTATGTCAAATGTGAATGAGCTTATGTGTGAGATTTTGAGCTCCAGAGTTGTTATTGTTGAATGCTATTACTTTGAAAGCATGAATGGTTTTGCCCAGGTTTTCTATGATTGAATCAATTGCTTGTTTTGCGTCATGTGATCAAGGCCATTTGTTGAAAACCTTTTTATTGGCCAAATTCATAAAGTTAGCCCACTAAAAAAGAACACTTTGTGTTCAATCCTTTTGAACCCTTAGCCTTGAATATACACTGAAACCTTTGATTGAAAAATCTTTACCTTGAGTTAAGTAGAAGATCTTGTGTGGTATTGTTAAATGTTCAAGTTTGGGGTTATTGGGAAAACATGAAAAGCATTGAGCTAAAAGCTAAAAAGTAAGAATATGCAAAGAAAAAGAAAAGAAAAGAAAAAGAAGCAAAGCTCAATGCAAAGGCAAAAGAAAGTTGGGAATGAATAAGATGATTGTGTTGTTATGATTCTCTTAACTCAAGGGTTTTGTGATCTAGAAAAACCAATTTTCTTGTTAGCCCAGCCACATTATAAGCCATAGAAAAGTCCTTGTGATGATGCATGCTTGTGAATGTTTTTGATTGTGGTAAAATGAAAGGCAAAGTTAATTCATGTAACATTGTGATAGTAGAGTGAATGAGTGATCATCTCTTATACACTTGAGTGTGAGTGAAATACTTGACTTAGTGAGGAAATATCACATGAACACATGAACATCCATGCTTAATTGATTGATCATTCATGAAAATAGCATTTGTTGGAATTTAAATGACTTTGTGAACACTAAAGCATGTGCACATCTTGATTGAACTCTTGGTCATAAGTTTGAGTGAAGTTTTTGCTTATCTTGAAAAGAAGATTTTTGAATGAAGTGAACCATCATATGAATTGGTTTAAAGATGGAGTTACATATTATTTGCTTGAGGACAAGCAAAGTTTTAAGTTTGGGGTTGTGATAACAGTTGAAAAACTGTTATTTTCATGATTAAAATTGACACTAAAAGCAACCTTTACACTTAGAAACTAGCTTGAAATCATGTTTTTCCTCATGTTTTTAGAAATAAGAGAGCTGGACAGGTTTATGGTTGATTTCAGTGTTTTTGTGCAGGTTTTAAGGTGAATTTGGTGAAAGAAGTGAAGAAGGAGAGAGATGAAATCAGAAAAGACAATAAAAAGTGCAAAAGGAGAAGCCGAAGTCACCGCTCAGCGGCAGTTTACCGCTGAGCGGCACTCAGAAGCTTGCGGGAGGTCCGCTGAGGGGCAAAATGGCCGCTGAGGGGAGAAAACAAGTCACGCATTCACCGCTGAGCGGTAGTTTACCGCTGAGCGGCACTCTGGAAGTCACGTAAGGTCCGTTGAGGGGCAAAATGGCCGCTGAGGGGAGAAAACAAGTCACGCATTCACCGCTGAGCGGCACTTTAATGGGCTTGGACTTGACTTTGTGTAATTTACGAATGATACATAAGCTTTAGGGTTTCCTAGGGTTAGGTATCTCTGGCTGGAACAAGGCAAACACTCTCTCTACCACCCCTTTGAAGGAGGATCTTGGATGCTGAGGCTTCCTCTTCACCTTTTTAGGGTTTATTCTTTCATTCTTTCATTGTAATTCACTTAGGTTCACCATGAATATGGTGAACTAAACTCTGTATGTTTGTTGGGGAATCAATGTAGTCTTGTGAAACTCTCATATATGGAATCTGTTTTTACATCTTTTAATTAAGACTTATGCTTTCTTTCATCATTATTTAGGGTTTTTCCTCTTTGCTTAATGCTTGCATTGTTTAACTCATTTGATGCATGATAATTGGTTTTGTCGATATGGGCACGTACGGGGAAGTCTAGATCCGGGGAATTTCTCCCAATTTTATATTGGTTGTCGTTAAGCTCCTGTACTTATGAACTGATCATTAGGAATGCTAGGAATTGTATGAACTCGTGATTAGGGAGAAGCCTTCTGGAAAGGTACATTAGAGAGTGGCATTAACAATGATGAGCGGGTTCAGCTGGTGCTTATTGATGTTGAAACTGTTGTGTATGTAAGCACCTTTTTCTTCCACTGTGGGTGCATGTTGGTCAAATTCATGTGTACCTCCTCCAACATGGTTAGTGCAATGTGGCTCTACAGAAATTACATGTAGGGGTATAACACCCAATCCCAGTGTGACAGGCTGAACCTCAGATACATCTTCAGAACATGAATCAATTTCAATTTCAGAAACATTATCAACCACAGACTCAGATTCATGTTCAGTGCATGGATGAGAAGTATTCAGATATGATGGCAAAAGTGGTTTCTCATCATGCAGAGAGGGAAAATTAAAAGCATTCTCATCAACAATATAATCATCAATAACATACCCATCAACATCATAATCATGGACAGCATAGTCAAAATTAGGTATGTTTTCCTCCACTTCCCTAAAGATCGGAAAAGTGGTGGAAGATGAAAATTGTCTACCTGATTCAAAATTACTGCTTATACCTGCCTGGTCCTCAAGATCTTCAGCAGTCTCCTCAGGTGCAAGAGTGGGGCCATAGGGCGATGGGAAAGTAGGTGGCGCAACAATACGCTCATGACTCTTCTCCCCATCTTCTATGTTGATGCCACTATCATCATCAGGAATTAGAACAGTCTGAAATGGTGATTCCTCTAAATCTTGAGACTGTTCCTGATTGAGTTGAGTGGTCATCTGCCCTATCTGATTGCTCAAACATTGAAGGTGTGCTCTGTTCTCTTGCTGAAACTGAAGGTTCTGCATGGTCATCTGCTCCAACAACTCCTGCAATGTAAGCTCAGAAGTAGAAGGTTGAGGAGCTATCTGGGCAGACTCATAAAGTTGCAGCTGTTGTTGTTGCTGGACTGGCGGAGGCATACAAGCATTCTGAGATGGTGCTTCCTGATATTGCTGTGGAGCATCATACCATCCCAAACTAGGGTCATTCCATCCAGGATCGTTGCTGTAACCATACTGAGCGGGGAAGAATTCATCCAAGAACATATGCTTAAGATCTTCCCAATAAGTGATAGATCCTGGAGGAAGACAATACAGCCAATCCCTTGCTGCTTCTTGTAATGAATGTGGGAATGCCCTTAAGAACATGTGATCAACCGGTACATGTGGAGGCTTCATTGAAGAGCAAATGCTATGGAATTCCTCCAAATGTCTGTGTGGGCATTCACCTGCAAAACCATGAAACTTAGGCAGCAAATGTATCAGTCCAGTCTTGAGAACGCAATGAACATCATCCTCAGTAGGTGGAACCGGTTCCCAAAGAGAACTCTCAGAAGTCGGAGGATGAGCCATATTGCTCTCAACATACAAATCAGCAGAATATGAATCACAATCAAAGTAACGTGCAGAAGGAGAATCATAATCAGAGGTACTGGCAAAATAAGCAGTATTCACAAAATCAAAATAGGTAGACATGGAAAGAGAAGGGGAAAGGTAGAAAGGGAATGCTAAAAATTACGAAACAAACAAAACACAACACAATTGAACATGCGACACGTACAAACAAAACAAAGCATCACATCACAAGACAAGACAAAACACAACACACACTAACACAACAAAAGACCTAAGACCGAACCGTTGGTCCCCGGCAACGGCTCCATTTTGATGAGAGGGTCGCACCTCTCACAAAAGTTGTGCATAAAAGAATGCAGTATAAACTAGGAAGTGACTCCTAGGTCGTCTCTCAAGGACCAAATGTGGTTCGAGTCTTAGGTCAAACACGTAGGGGTTTTGAAAGTGTTTTTGTGATTGTAAATAAACTAAATTAAAACTGAAAATTAAATTCAACCGAACATAATTGAAAACATTGAATTAAATAAACAAAGCATGAAGACCGAACGATCCTACATTGAGACCGAACAATTTCTACATTGAGACCGAACGGTCTCTAAAGCAAGCAAGGTGTGTAAATTAATTAAAATTCCAAAGATAATAAACAAACTCATCTAACAAAGAAACTCATCTAACGGTATTGAGACGTTAACGCTTAAGCTAAAAACTTAAATACACATTGCACCAGGAACAAATAAAATGCCAAATTGCTTGACCAATTGAAATGCACAGATAATTCAGCAACACATCTAATGCTATTGGAATTGCAATGAGTGAACTAACTAAAAAAATAAAATGTTGATTGTATTAATCTATCAATGCATATTCATCATGTGCAAAAGTACTAAAAAAAAAACTGTCACCGTATTCACATTCTTTCAGCCAGCATCACCGCTTCCTCTTGCAAGCCGAGTCAGGGCCTCCTATTCTAAAAGAAAGCTGAATGTGAATAAAAAAATATTTCCCTCCAAACCGTAACTGTGTGCACCGTTGCCAGCTAAAAGAAAATGCACTTTGCCTTTCCAATCATGAAGCACCCTCCAAAAAGTAAATCACCCATGTGCCTCCTACTACATGTAACTCGGCTTTGGAGCTCTCCATCAAGGACGTGGCAGCTACTTGCTTATTTCCAAGAAAGAAATTCAAAATCAATCACCGTGCAACGTTGGACAATACAAAGATAGACTTAAACTTCAATAACAAGTGTATGAGCCAAAATAAAAAAAAACAATGCGCAGTAAAATGAAATTAACGTGGAGCTTTCCATTCTCATTCATCCAAAATCCAACAGCATAAACATGGTTCAACCAAAAAAAAAAAAACTAAGAAAGAAAAATCTTCTTTCTTTAAGTGGCGGCTGCTCTCTTGCTGGACGAACGCGCTCCTCCCTCCTAGGTCACCTCCTTTTTTTAGCTCCTCTCTGCCAGCGTGTGCTCTCCAGTGTTGCTGGACCGAGAAGGGTGGACCTTTCTGTTCCCCCCGTGCACACCCCAAGCTGATGGGAATTGAAGAAACATGTTGGGCCGTGGTGATCCAGGAGCGTGGTGAAGCCCTTCGTGCACCTCCCATTCTCTCCCCACATACTTCTCAGCGACGCTGCTTCCGCGTGTGTTGATGTGTGCTTTGGGCCACGTGGCGTGTGCACCCCATGCATAAGATGAAATCCACACCCCCTTCAGCTCGGTGCCTTTTTCCGCGTGCTTTTTCTCCATTGTCTGGACCGTGTGCTTCTCTGTGGGCCGCGTGCTTTCTTTCTTCAGTTGGACGTGGACGCTCCTTGGATGCTGGACCTGCTGCACACGTGTTGCTGCTTCTCCTGCTGGACTTAGTGGATGCGTGGATTGCTCTCGGTGGCTGTTGCACGTGTTGTTCTCTTTGTGCACCCCTCCAAAGATGCTGGCAGCAGGACCGTGAACCTTTTTTTCTCATTGTCACACCACTTTAATGCTAGCTGCTTCCTCTTTGCTCATGGGCCGTGTGCTGCTGCTGAGCCTTTTCTCTCCATGCACACACCACTCTGGAAAAATGAAAGCCACTGGATCTGTGCTGGATGCACCCCCAAACTGCTTCCCATTCTCCGCGGCTGGATGTTGCTTCTGGATTCAGCCCGTGACTCTACTCACTCCATGCAGCTCCAAAATTGATTCCAGCATGTGCTCTTAATTTCGGCCCATCTCCATGTGCACCCCTAAATAAGATGAAATCCACACCCCCTCTCTCATTTATTTTAAAACATAATTGATGTGGTATTTCTTTTCACCTCCAAATGTCCCAAATATTAGCCAACAATTTCCCTACAATTAATAATGCAAATAATTAGCTCAAATAATTCAAATTAATTAAAATAAGAATTTTTGGTCAAATTAAGCACAATTATCAAAAACGGGAAAATACCGGACATTTAAGCACAATTCCCCGATTAAATTCGGTACAATATACTAAGTGAAGTGAATAAAATATTGACTCATCAGGGGGTCAGAAACCGAACCAACAAGGTGTTTAGGCCAAGCGATAAAAGACTGGAATGTTTGTCCCACAGTGAAAATCTCATCTATGGGCAGAGGAACTGAGGCATCTAGTATGATAATGTCGTCTACTGAGACCTTCAGCTCATCCTCTGATAGCTTCATACAATGAACAATAGTTGTTTCCTGAAACATTGTTCCACGAGCTACCAGCATCGTCCCGGTACCATCTAAAATGTTTAGCAGACATGGACCACCATCGTCCATGTCATCCCCTGGGACGGTTGGTGTTGAACAACTTCCTTTCCCGCCTTGTCAGAGTAAATGTTAGATTATACAAAACATAGAAATTATTGACCATAAATGTTTATTAATTTTACCTGTGGGAGGCACAACATGTTCCTGTTCCTGTACAGGAGATGGCATCGGGCACATGCTATAACTCTCAAACTATTGCTGGAACTAGCGCATAACTCTGTCAGTCACTTTTGTAGTGACCTCATTATACAATTCCTCCCTAAGCTCTGTCCTAAGCTCCTCCCTAAGGTTTGCTCGAAGCTCTTTTGTGACCTCTTGTGTCAGCCTTTGTTCTTTTGCTTTATGTATGCATATGAAGTCTGACGAGAAGAACTCCCAAAATAATCTCGAATGCCTACTCCAGTTCCAACAATAGGCACTCGTCCAAGGTGCTCAGGTTGTCCAATTGCAGTGGTAAGAATATTGATGAGTCACCGTTTTTCACTATACACTTAGCTTCCAGCACCATATTTTGTTAGTGAATTGTGCTTAATTATCAATTGTTCTTGCATTTTCATTATTTGGGCTCAATTTCAAGACTAATTCTTATTTTATTTAATTTGAATTACTTGGGCTTAATTATTTCAATCACATTTGTGTAGGACAAAGGATCTACTGAAGATGACCGAACGATCTTCTAAAGCTGTGACCGAACGGTCTGCTAAAGCCTTGACCGAACGGTCTGCTAAAGCCGTGACCGAACGGTCTTCTAAATCCTGGAATGAACAGTCTTCTAAAGGAATGAATATTGACCGAACGGTTTACTAAAGACATGACCGAACGGTATTTTGAGAACCTGCAATGAATGTCGAGCACTACACTACCGATCGGTTTGCTGAAGGAAAGGCCGAACGTTTTACTAAAGTCATGATTGAACGGTATGTGGACGCATATACCGAACGGTTTGTGAAATCTTACATTAAATGGTCGAACACTCTTCAACGAACGACAGTGCATTAGTTCCTTGAATCGAACGACATGAACCTTTCATGATCGAACGGTTAGCTACCAATAATGGGCGAGCACGAGAATGGAATTGTAGTGACCGAACGGTGAGCTAGAGCCTAAACTGAATGGACGAGCACCATGGAACGAACGGTCTCAGCAATTGCTGTTTACCGAACGGTCTTATAAAGACTGAACTACACACCATCTCCTAAGCCTCTAGTGACCGAACGGTGGGATCGTTCAATGACCGAACGATCAAATGAGATGACCAGAGCATCCAGCAGCTGTCACGTCCAACTTAGGAGAAAACTAACTTCATTTGGAGAGTCCAACAGATTGCTTGCATAGGAGAAGCATCATGTTGGCAGCAGAAAAAGAGAGGAGGCAACAGCTGGTGGGTGGTGGGTCATTCAACCTTGAGTGCTCCAATCACCAGGAGAACAATTATTATCATCATTCTTCATTTATTGGAGGGTCCAGCAGCCACATTGAGAAGGCAATTATTTTGGTTTAAAAGAAATGTAGTGCATAGGAGAGGAGGGGAAAGCACGCATGGGGGTTATGGCCAAAATAAAAGGAAAGTTTTGGGAAGAGAAAAAAAAAGTCTTCCCGCCGCCACCCAAAAATAGGAGCACGAATGCTAGAATGGAGGGTTACGGTTGAATTCCAAGGAAGTAATGATTCATTTATCTTTCCATGGCTTTGGAGTGTTGCTGCATTTACTTTTGCTAGAGATAGAAGTGCTCTCACGGTCACAACAACAACAGCACGTTAGGTGATGTGGTGTCACGGCTTGGAATGGAGAAGGAAGGTGACTCATATTGGCGAAAGCGCTGATTTCATTTTGGAGGAAAAGAGCTCTCGATTTTATTTTATTTGCAACAGCAGGGATGTTTACAATTTCATTTTGTGCTTTTCATTTTGAGTGAGCTGCTGTCACATAAGTCCAGAAATTGTTTTAGTAGATTATGATTTACATTGGAGGAAGCATACGGACATTAGGAAGAGGCACACAGCTCACGGCCAGAAATTTTAGGATAGCTCCGAAGTACTTTTGCATTGAATTTATTTTACTGTCATGCGTTTTTAATAGATATTTCATCTCAGATTGCAATTGCTGATTTCTTCACTGTTCATGCATTTTATTTTAAGTGTTGAATCCTTGATGAATTTCATTTTTAGTTAAGTGCTTTTATTTTTATTATCGGTTGCATTTTACCGTTCATTATTTTCTGCATCGCTACATTCTGTCATTGCGTTTTACTCTTCATCTTGTTTTCAAGTGTTGACCGAATCGTATCAAGTAATAAAACTAGGTAAGACCAAGTATCGTTTTCCCAAAGGACTCACGGCCTAGTTAGCTATATGATTTGTTGATTATTTAAGACTTGTTAACAATTGATTGTAGGGTTTAAATGCAAAAGACAGTAATTAAACATGTATGCATGAATGTTGATCAATGGAAAAGAGGAAAACAAACACTTTAATGAATTAAATGGATGAGTATGTTGTTGGGGTTATCAATTTCATCTTTTCCACTCTCATATACTTTTAGGAATTCATCATTCTTATCATCAATTGCTAATGCCACTCTCTAAATCACCTTGCAAGAAGGCCTATCCTTAATTACGAGTTCATACAATTCCTAGCATTCCTAGTAATTAGTTCTGAAGTGCAGGAGCTTAAAGGCAACCAATATGCTATTGGGAGAAATTCGCCGGATCTAGACTTCCTCGTACGTTCCCATATCGACAAAATCAATGATCATGACAATGAATGAGTTAAACAAAGCAAGCGTTAAGCAAAGAGGAAAAACCCTAACTAATGATGAAAGAAAGCATAAGTCTTAAATTAAGATGTTAAAACAAATTCCATATATGAGAGTTTTACAAAACTACATTGATTCCCCAACAACAATACAAGGTTTAGTTCACCATATTCATGGTGAAACTAGATGAACAATAATGAAAGAATGAAAGAGATAGAAAAACCCTAGAAAGAGAAGAGGAGAGCCGTCACCATCTCCCAATCTACCCCCAAGGGGTGAAAAGTGTGTTTCTGCTTCCTCCCAGCAAAAGATACGAACCCTAGGACGTCCTAAAGCTTATATACTATTCTAAAAATACAGAAAATTAGGCCCAAGCCCAAAAATAGTGCCGCTCAGCGGTAAGTGCGTGAGTTATTTTTCTCACCTCAGCGGCCTTTTCACCCCTCAGCGGATCCAACGTGACTGCCTGAGTGCCGCTCAGCGGTAAACTGCCGCTGAGCGGCAGTTGCGGCTTCTTCTTTTGCACTTTTTGATGTCTTTTCTGATTCCATCTCTATCCTTCTTCACTTCTTTCACCAAATTCACCTTAAAACCTGCACAAAAACACTGAAATCAAGCATAAACCTGTCCAGCTCTCTTATTTCTAAAAATATGACCAAAAGCATGATTTCAAGCTAGTTTCTAAGTGTTAAAGGTTGCTTTTAGTATCAATTTTAAGCATGAAAATAACAGTTTTTCAACTGTTATCACAACCCCAAACTTAGAACTTTGCTTGTCCTCAAGCAAACAAGATGTAACTCAATCTTATACCAATCCTTATAATGGTTCACCCATTCAAAAATCCTCTTTTCAAGGTAAGTAAAACTTCAATCAAACTCATGAGAAAGATTTCAATCAAGATGTACACATGCTTTGGTGTTCACAAAGTCACTTAATATCCAACAAATGCTAATTTTCATGAATGATCAATCAACTAAACATGGATGTTCATGTGCTCAATGAATATTTCCTCACTAGGTAAAGTGTTTCACTCAAACACAAGTGTATAAGAGGTAATCACTCATTCACTCTACTATCACAATGTCACATGAATCGTCTTTGCCTTTCATTTAACCATAATCAAATAAATTCACAAGCATGCATCATCACAAGGACTTTTTCAATGACTTATAATGTGGCTGGGCTAACAAGAAAATTGGTTTTTCTAGATCACAAAACCCTTGAGTTAAGAGAATCATATAAACACAACCATTCTTACTTATTCCCAACTTTCCTTTGCATTGAGCTTTGCTTTTTCTTCTATTTTCTTTCTCTTTTTCTTTTTCTTTTCACATACTTAATTCTTAGCTCTTAGCTCAATGCTTTCAATTTCCAACAACCCCAAACTTGAACATTTGTCAATACCACAAAATATTTTCTACTTAACTCAAGGTAAAGCTTTTCAACAACGGTTTTCAAATCATGTTCAAGGCTAAGGGTTCAAAGGATAGAACACAAAGTGTTCTCTTTTAGTGGGCTAAATTTATGAATTTGGGTAATAAAAGGGTTACCAACAAATGGCCTTTATCATATGATGAAAACAAGCAAGTAATTCAATAACAGAAAACCTGGGCAAAGTCATTCATGCTTTCAAAGTAATATTATTCAACAATAACAACTCTGGACCTCAAAACCTCACATATAAGCTCATTCACATTCCACATATAACATCCTGCTCATAATCATAATCACAATCACAACATCTTGCATTTGTTCAGAATGCTTGTGAACCACCTGTATAAGCATATAATGTGCACATTCTCAACATCAATCAATATCAAAGCATCATCAGGCATTACTTATCAAACAACAATCATAAGCAAACCATCATAACAGACAAAGTTTCCAATTGAGTACATCAAATCCTATTCTAAAAACAAAAGTGATTGATAAAACAAATCCTACTCTAGTGCTTTGAAAAACTCAGCCCCATCAATGATGCTCTCTCCCAACCCCAAACTTAGATGGAAAACTAGTGAGAAAGTGAGTGGAAGGGAGATTTTCTAAAGAGGAATGAAAGGAAAAATGTAGAGAACCTTTGGAAAAGTGTTTAGGAGTGTGTGAAGAGAAGAATATGAAAATAGAGGCCAAAGAATGACTTAGGCTATACAAATACCCTAATGGGCTCGGGTTCCGCTAAGGGGCAACCTAAACCCATTTTACGACACTACCGCTCAGTGGCACTTTCGTGTTGTGCTTTTCTTCTTCCTAGCTTAACCTAGGTGCCTCCTACTCATGCCCCTCACTTTCTCCCTGTAATTAAGTTCTCAGATCACTCAAACATTCAATCCCTATCATGCAACTAAAGCAGAATCAAAATAAACAATACAGATAAAATCAATCAACTAGGTTGCCTCCCAGGTAGCGCTTGTTTAACGTCACGAGCCTGACCCAAAATCCTCCAGCACCCTTCAGTAGATGCAAATCTTTCTTACCAACACCCATCAGTAGGTGTATACAAACATAGTATCCTTCAGTAGATACTCTTCCGCCTAACATCCATCAGTAGATGTAAACCCTGTAACAAACTTATAACAAAAACAAAAATACCCAAAAGTTCAAAATTACATCACCAAACCAAAAATTAAAAGTTCTTAAATCACTGGGTTGCCTCCCAGCAAGCGCTCTTTTAACGTCACTAGCTTGACCCAATAAAGCTTAAGTTCCTTCTTCTTTTTCTTCTTCTTTATACTGAACTTCTTCAGAAATTTGATCAAACCAAGAACCTGTTGCAATGTCTGAATCATAGGAACTTTAATCTCCAATTTCTTGAAGATTTCCATAAAGCGCTCAAATTTCTTCTTCCTATGATACTTCTTTGGATGAGGAAGAGGTTTTTCATATGATTCTTTCTTTTCTTCTCTCGTCCTCTTTTTCTTTTCTCTCACTTTCTTTTTGCTCTTTTTCTTTTCTCTTATTCTCTTTTTTTCTTTTCTTCTTCTACTCACTTTCTCAATTTTCACACAACTTTTCTCTTCTTCTTTCTCTTCTCTTTCTTTTCTCTCTTCATTTTCCAACTCAACTTTTTCAACATTTACACTCATTAGCACTTTACACTCTTTCCTGGGGTTAACCTCAGTATTAGCCCCAAAATTCTTGTCAGGCCTTTCTTCCAACTGCTTAGTAATCCGACCCATTTGAATCTCCAAGTTCTTAATAGCAGTTTCAGTGCTCTTTTGAGAAGATTCAATTTTCTGTATGAATTGCTGAAGAGTTTCTTCCATCCTTATTGATCTTTCATTAAGTATAGAAATTTGTTGCCATAAGGTTGGTTGTTGTTGTTGCTTGTTAAATTGCCCAATTTGTCCAGCTTGCCCACTTTGTCTTTGACCAATGCCTGGGTGTGGTGTCCACCCTTGATTGAAGTTCCCCTGACAGTATGGAAATTGATTGGCCATGAAGTTAACATCCTCTAAAGCTTCCACTGGAAAGGTGCATTGACCATTTATATGGTCACCACCACATAATTCACACATCTGTGGTTGAACCTGTGCAACACTCTTTAACTCTTTTGGTAGTTGTGCAAGTATCTTTGTGAGATTCTCCAATTATTGAGTTAGTATCTTGTTCTGAGCTAGCAAAGCATCATTGGATTACAACTGCAGAACTCCTTTTTGTTGAATAGGAGCTCCTCCTTCACTGTTCAGCTCATTGTCATTAGTAGCCATGTTTTCAATTATTTTAGTTGCTTCCTCTGGAGTCTTCCATTTAATATTGCCTCCAGCTGAGGCATCTAGCATCAGCTTAGTTTGTGAACCAAGACCTCCAAGGAAGATTAGGACTACTTCTACTTCGTCAAATCCATGTGTGGGAGTCTTTCTTAATAGGCTTTTGTACCTGTCCCATGCATGACCTAGTGATTCCTCCATGCCTTGCCTGAAAGAAGAGATCTCTTGCTTTCCTTTCACTAGTGGAAAAATAACATATTATAATGACATATATTATGACTGATGAAAATCATCCGTTATAATAGGTTGATCGGTGGCAGAATTGTAATAAAAGTTAGATATATTATAACGTAGTTTTATATATCTGTTATAATATGAAACACGGTGGCAAACTTGTAAATAAGTTTAAAACATATTATTACGTAGTTAAAAAAACCAGATATAATATAAAACGCGGTGGCAAACTTGTAAATAGCGTCAAAATTTATTATTACGGAGTTTTGAATACCTGTCATAAAGTTAAAAATTTTGTTCGCCCACGATTTTTCTTCCCTCCCTCTCTTCCTCACTTTCGTTCGCCGTAATACACCATTGCCATTGAACCATTCTTCCTCTCTTCCTCTTTTTTTCCCTCTCCATCATCCGCCATTCACTCAATCATTCACTCTCGTTCCGCCATTCATCCGCCACATTTCTCATTCGCGTAGCCTCACGAGAGCGTTTCTCTCATCTCCATCATCGAAGGCTCTCGCTGCCTCTCCATCATGGAAGGCTCTCGTTGGCTCTCCATCATCTCGTTGAACAACAGTTCAAGCCCTAAGCACTTTCCTTTACCTCTCAGCCTCTCACTTGCATCTTTCACCCTCAATTGCTAGGGTTTCTTCGTATTTTCATCTTCTCACCTTTTGACCGATTGTTTTGCCTTTTCCTTCATTTTTCACCGATTGAAATCGGTTCCCTCAGTGTTTGTCTAGGTGGGCTTTGAGATGATTGATGCATTTGCTGAGTCGTAGGGGATTCCTATGAACACTTCCTATTCCAAAGCCATTTTCGGAAAAGGTTTGCCCGCTGCCTTGCTTAGATATTTCTATTTTCTGTTTTTCTCTCTATGTTTATTGTATTGATGAATTTTTTTCGCAAGTTGGTTTGTTGCAGGTTTTGTTGGTGAAGTTCTTGTCTTCCTTGCAAAGCCTCCTCGGACTTACATGAATCTGAGTGGTGAATTAGTAAGGAAACAAGATGTGCTGATTTTTTTTTCCTCTCTCTTAACCATGTGGATATTTAACTTTAGATTGTGCAAGTTGTGCTGTCTATATAGCTTGTCAATTTCCACTCACAAAAATTTATTGACCACGAGTTCCTTTAATCGCTTAAGCTTATAGTCTACTTTGAAGGGTAGCTTTTCTAATCTGCACATTGAAATTTACTCTTATTAGTTGGCATTTTTGTGAAGTTATATGTACTATCAATAGTTGTAAACAGTTAAAAGATTGATGTTTATATTCTGCAGGTCAATTGCAGCAGAAAACAATTTCCCATCCACCTTGCAGTGCATTTTTGGTTGCATTTATGGTACTAGGATATCCTCTTATTTAATGATTGAGCTTATATTTGCTAATTAATGTTTTTTGTTGTTCTGAAAACTTGTAACTCCTTTGTTGCAAAGTTGATTGCTTAAGAATTGGCCAGTGTAGTTAAGATTTTGCACATGCACTATAGTAATTAGACTTGTGCACTTGAATTTGCAGCTTCATGGTATATAGTTTATATGATTATTGTACATATGAATATATTATCTTATAATTTGTCTCACTTTTCTTTGAGGTTGCTTGATTTTTTTCTTCTATTCTTTAAGTTGTTGAAATAGATTATGTTACCAAGAAGGAAAGCTTATAGTACCTGCATAACTGCGTAACAATTTGGTTCATGGTATTTTGTACTCAATGATTTTAGTCTTCTGGTTTCAACATCTTCTTTCTGTCTGATAGTGTATCATTTGGCATAAATCCAGATTCGTATAGATCATTCCATGCTGTTTATAGTTTTAGTTTAAGCATTTATCAAGACAAACATGCAAAAAGTTTACTCCCTGAACCCATTTGATATTTGTTTTCTGCTTTTGCAGATTTGCTTTATGTTTTCTCGAATATGTCAAGGAATCTAAATTTCATTGAGCATACACACATTGCTGGTTGGAAATTGTAAGTGAATTTGATTATTATGCATCTGAAAATTTTTGTAGACTATATTCTGCATGTTTTTCTCCCCTGACTTATATTACTTATTCTATGCAGGAATCAAAGAGCAAGGCCCATCATTATTGATCCTGCCCTTTACTTATCAAAGACATCTGATTTAGCATTGACCACTCAACGAAGAACCCTTCCCACGTCTTTTAAACTGTTTAGTGGTATGTCCCTATCCATTATCTATAACATTTAAAAAACCTATTTTAGAGACAGTGAGTTCTGAGCTACTTGTTAATTTTTATTGGAACTGTTGATTAATAGTTGTTTAACTCTGAACTTGATAATATATTGGGTCTTTCTTAAGAGTCAGCAAATTACTCTTATTAGGTTGAGCTTCATTAAACTAAATATTAGACATCACTCCATTAAAGTGTTATACCATGAGTTTGAGGAATTTTAAGCATATGGTGCATCACAATTTCTTTTTATATAATATATATATATATATATATATATATATATATATATATATATATATATATATATATATATATATATATATATAAAATAACATATGCAGAGAAATTAGAATATATAGTGAATATTGGTTTAGATAGGTTAACATTAATTTTTATATTTATATTTATTGGTCTAATCGAGAAGGTTTGTCAATAGAATAAGAACTTTTATTCAGCTTTATGAAAAAAAATAAGAGCAAAGAGAATGTTAATAAGTATTCTTAGCACGCTGGTTAAGCAATTGAAAGTTAGGAGTTTAAAAACTTCCTATTATTTAATATAGTAGTGCCCGTGAGGTGGTTGTTAGCAAAACCTAAGAATAATACTCCCCTTTTCTCTTCATGTTTATGTTTTTCTCTTTTTTGTATTGATATTAATTTGCAATATGCAGGGGAATATATAGGGTTGAGTGGAGCACGTTTGGATGGAGCAGAAGTAGCAGCATGTGGTTTAGCCACACATTTTGTGCCCTCAACAGTATAAAACTATCAATTGTTCGTCAATTAATACACAGGAATAATTGAAAATGAGAATTAAATCTGAATTTTGTCTAGAAAAACTAGAACATTCTTCCGCTGTATTCACATTTTATTATATATTTTTTCTAATGTATCTTACCTCATTTTGAATTAGCTTCTAACTTATAGATGAAAGGAATATGATTATAATTTTATAGGAGGTTAATTGTAATAATTATTTTTTTTTATAAAAAAACATATATTATGACGTACTAAACAATGTACGTCATAATACGTTGATTCTGAAAATCATATCTACGTTATAATACATCACATATTATAACGTATTAACACATCTACGTTATAATATCTTTGTCATATTATAACTGATTTCAGAAACTACGTTATAATATGTTCAAGCTATTATAACGTAAATTTCTGCTACGTTATAAAATGCGTAGACTTATTATAACGCCCAGAACTATGTCCCTAGTAACTACGTTATAATATATCATTTTTGTACGTTATAAAATGTCATTTTTCTACTAGTGTTTGTTTACCTTGGATTGTGGGAAGTATTTGTTCAAGAACTTTGCCACCACAGCTTCCCACTTTGTAAAGCTCCCTTCTAGAAAAGAGTTCAACCAAAGCTTAGTGTTGCCTCCTAATGAGAATGGAAACAGGATAAGTTTGATTGCTTCGTCAGACACCCCATTTATCTTCACTGTATTGCAAATTTCATTAAAGGTTGTGAGGTGCTCATATGGGCTTTCATGAGACAACCCATTAAATTGATTACTCTTAACCAGTTGGATCAACGCCGGTTTCACCTCCATGTTGGCTGCATAGACCCTCGGTCTTGCTATGCTGTTAAAATGTTGAGGGCCAACCACATTGGTGTAATCTGCAAGAGTCCATCTAACATTATTATTATCCATCTCCTCAATGCTATGGTGAGAACCTTGTGGTGAAGGTTGTAAAAGATCTTCCAGAGGAGGGAAAAGTTCTCTAGATGTACGGATTCTTCTCCTCCGTCTTTCTCGTCTAAGCCATCAAGAAGAGGTTCCGAGGTTTTCTTGCTTCTAGTTCGAATTGCTTCTTGCATACACAAGAAAACAAGTCCCTAGAAAAATTTGTTAGCACAAAAAGATAGAGAAGATATAAAATAAGAGATAAGAAGATAAAAGATAGAAAGATAGAAGATAAAAAAAACAGAAAAAATAAAAACAGAAAAATGAAAACAGAAAAATAAAAACAGAAAAATAAAAACAGAAAACAGGAAAAAATAAAAACAAAAAATAAACAAAATAAAATAAAATAAAATAAAATAAAATAAAAACAGAAAAATAAAAAAACAGAATTTCAAATTTCAAAATTCAAAAACAAGTCAAAGATAATCAAAAATCACACAAATGAACTAGTTAAACCACGAGTCCCCGGCAACGGCGCCAATAACTTGATGACAAATTTATGAACACCGAAAAACGGCGACACAAACTTGTTTAACAATCGGCAAGTGTGACCGAATCGTATCAAGTAATAAAACTAGGTAAGACCAAGTATCGTTTTCCCAAAGGACTCACGGCCTAGTTAGCTATATGATTTAATGATTATTTAAGACTTGTTAACAATTGATTGTAGGGTTTAAATGCAAAAGACAATAATTGAACATGTATGCATGAATGTTGATCAATGGAAAAGAGGAAAACAAACACTTTAATGAATTAAATGGATGAGTATGTTGTTGGGGTTATCAATTTCATCTTTTCCACTCTCATATACTTTTAGGAATTCATCATTCTTATCATCAATTGCTAATGCCACTCTCTAAATCACCTTGCAAGAAGGCCTATCCTTAATTACGAGTTCATACAATTCCTAGCATTCCTAGTAATTAGTTCTGAAGTGCAGGAGCTTAAAGGCAACCAATATGCTATTGGGAGAAATTCGCCGGATCTAGACTTCCCCGTACGTTCCCATATCGACAAAATCAATGATAATGGCAATGAATGAGTTAAACAAAGCAAGCGTTAAGCAAAGACGAAAAACCCTAACTAATGATGAAAGAAAGCATAAGTCTTAAATTAAGATGTTAAAACAAATTCCATATATGAGAGTTTTACAAGACTACATTGATTCCCCAACAACAATACAAGGTTTAGTTCACCATATTCATGGTGAAACTAGATGAACAATAATGAAAGAATGAAAGAGATAGAAAAACCCTAGAAAGAGAAGAGGAGAGCCGTCACCATCTCCCAATCTACCCCTAAGGGGTGAAAAGTGTGTTTCTGCTTCCTCCCAGCCAAAGATACGAACCCTAGGACGTCCTAAAGCTTATATACTATTCTAAAAATACAAAAAATTAGGCCCAAGCCCAAAAATAGTGTCGCTCAGCGGTAAGTGCGTGAGTTGTTTTTCTCCCCTCAGCGGCCTTTTCACCCCTCAACAGATCCAACGTGACTGCCTGAGTGCCGCTCAGCGGTAAACTGCCGCTGAGCGGCAGTTGCGGCTTCTCCTTTTGCACTTTTTGATGTCTTTTCTGATTCCATCTCTATGCTTCTTCACTTCTTTCACCAAATTCACCTTAAAACCTGCACAAAAACACTGAAATCAAGCATAAACCTGTCTAACTCTCTTATTTCTAAAAATATGACCAAAAGCATGATTTCAAGCTAGTTTCTAAGTGTTAAAGGTTGCTTTTAGTATCAATTTTAAGCATGAAAATAACAGTTTTTCAACTGTTATCAGCCACTAGTAACAATTGTTGCATTAAGACATGACAATCGTGAGACTTCATGCAAACAACCTTTAAGTCCTGCATCGACACTAAACTCTTCATATTTGAAGAGTATCCTTGTGGTACTTTGATACTCTTTAAAAAAAGGAAAAAATTTATCTTTTCTTGTCTAGACATTGTGTAACATGCAGGAGGAAAATAAGTATGTTTACCAATCTCCCTGGGTGCCAACTCTTCTCGGATATTCATGTCAACCAAATCCAAACGAGCATTCACTCCATCTTTTGTCTTTCCCTGAATGTTGAGTAGTGTGCCAATCAAGCTATCACACACATTCTTCTCTACATGCATCACATCTATGCAATGTCTAACATCTAATTTTTGACCAGTATGAAAGATCAAAGAATATTGATTTGTTCTTCCAAGGGGTCATTACAGATGACTTCTTGGATGTTTTCCCAAATACATGATGTATTTTATTAACTTTTTCAAGAATTTGAAGGCCAATAAGTGGATTTGGTGCTTCGTCCCTCTCTTGATATCCATTGAATGCTTTTTTTAACCTTCGATATGGATGATTACATTTTAGAAATCTCCGATGACGTAGATACACCATCTTTCTTCCGTGTTTCAATTGATGAGCTGCAATGTTTTCTTCACATATAGGACATGCTTTATGACCCTTGACACTGTATCCTGACAAATTACCATAAGCTGGAAAGTCATTAATGGTGCAAAATAACATTGCACGCATCAAAAAAGCTTCAGAAGCGAATGCATCAAATATTTCAACCCCATCCACCCACAACAACTTCAAGTCTTCAACTAGTGGTCTTAGATAAACATCTATGTCATTTCCAGGCTGCTTTGGACCAGATATCATCATAGACAACATCATGTACTTCCTCTTCATGCACAATGCAGGAGATAAGTTGTAAATTATCAATATAACTGGCCAATAACTGTGATTGGTACTTAGATTACCAAATGGGTTCATTCCATCAGTGGCTAAACCAAGCCTAAGATTTCTACACTCTTTACCAAATTAGGGGAATTGTTGATCAATACTTTCCATTGCTTTGAATCAGCTGGATGACGAAGCAGCCCGTCAATTTTTCTCTCATCTGCATGCCATCTAAGGTGTTTAGCATCTTTTGGATTCGCAAACAAACGCTTAAGTTTTGGCACAATTGGAAGGTACCAAACAACTTTCAAAGCAGATCCATTTTTTTTCTATCTGACCATTATCTTCGCTATTGTGTTTTGACTTGTATCGTGATAACCCACATTTTGGACACTTTGTCAAAAATTAAAACTCTTTCCTATATAAAATGCATTCATTGGGACAAACATGTATCCTTTTATACTCCATACACATCGGACAAAGAATTTTCTTCGCATCATAATTACGAGTGAGTAGTGTATTTCCATCTGGCAGCATTTCATTCAACAACGTCAACAATTCTGTGAAACTCTTATCAGTCCATCCATTAGTCGCCTTTAAATTCATGAGCCTTAACACCGCTCACAAACGTGTGAACTTAGTTGAACCCACATACAAAGGTGTTTCCACATTAGTCGACATCGTCTCCTACACATGAGCTTTGGCAAAATTTTCTGTGCCAAGATCGCGGATTATATCCTCTAATTTCTCTTCATTCGGTCGATCTTCTTCGATGGTGGAATCAATAACATTTTCAGTTTGGGAGTCAGTCGAAAATTGCATTTCTTCGCCGTGCCATATCCATGTTGTATAGCATCTTAGAAAACCATCACAGATAAGATGTTCTCTAATTTGGGTTGCGTTCAACTTTCTCACATTCAAACAATTCACACAAGGACATCTAAACTTCACTTCATCATCACTTCTACCCTCATTACGTTGTGCAAATTGTATAAATTCCTCTACCTCTCTCTCGTACTCAACACTAATGCGTGGTAAATTAATCCAATTTCGATCCATACGTAAATATTCTACAAAATTACAATCATACAATTATACAATATATTCAATGTACAATCAATTCAATCATACAATCAATTCAATTATACAATCAAACAATTAATAAACATTCAAATTATAAATTCAAACATTCAATCATACATAATTATTCATATTCAACACACAAAAAATTAAAAAATTAACAAAATGAAAATTAATAAACGGAATAATACAATCATACAATAAAATAATTAATAAGCATACAAATTATCAATTCAAACATTCAATCATACAATATTATTCATATTCAACCTACAAAAAATTAAAAATGCACTAAATGAAAATTAATAAACAGAATAATACAAACCTGGGAGTGTGAAAAACCACACAACAAAGAAAGAACACAATACCTACAAAAAAATACACCAAAACGTAAGTTTGATAATCTGAATCAATAAAAAAACGTATCAAACAAACCCAAAAACTAAAAAAAAATGAAAAACCTCTGGTGACCAAAGCCAAATTTGATCGAATACAAACGTAGGTGATGAAAAATGAGGAAGGAAGTCCTTCTACAGTAACGGCGGCGACGCAATAGTGGCGGAAGAACGAATGGAGGAAGATCGCGGCGGCAAGAACGTCGTTGTAGAGCAAATGGCTAGAGGGGACGAAACTGTTTGAGGGAGACGAAACTGTTCACTTTGTAATATTTTTTTAACCTAATCAAAATGTTACTACCGCGGTTCATTCGAAATCCGCGGTAATAGAGGGGATACAGCCTCGTCCCCAACATAACCGAGGCCTATTCTCTGAAAAATAAAAATTTAAAGTTGTTCTGAAATGGCAATTTTGAAATTTTCTTCAACCTTTATGCCGCGGTTCCCCGCCCAACTGAGGTCTATTGTCTTAAATATTTAAAATTTGTTCAGATCAGGTAATAGGCCGCTGTTTTGGGGGGAACCGTAGTCTATTCCATGAGGGTCTGACTTCAAAATTTATTTCAGGAGTGCTTTGGCGGGAATTTCAGAATTTTTGCAGGGAATAGACCGCGGTTCCCCCCAGAATCGCGGCCTATTCCCTGACTGTCTGATTTCAAATTTATTTCAGATTGACTTAGGTGGGAATGTCAGAATTTTGTAGGGACAATAGACCGCGATTCCCCCAGAACCGCTGTCAGAATTTTGCAGGGACAATAGACCGCGATTCCCCCAGAACCGCGGTCTATTCCCTGACTGTCTGATTTCAAATTTATTTCAAACTGACTTAGGTAGGAATGTCAGAATTTTGCAAGGACAATAGACCGCGGGTTGCCCCAGATCCGAGGCCTATTCCTTGTGTGTCTAATTTCATACTGAGTTGGGTGGGATGTCAGAATTTTGCAGGGACTATAGGTCGCGGTTCCTTGTTGAACCGCGACGTAAGGGTGTATACGGCTGCAATATCATGCTTCGGGTTCTGTTGCAACCGAGGCTTATACTGTCGATATAATTTCAAAAATGCCACCGCGCAATATTATGCTTCGGGTTCTGGTTAACCGATGCATAATGTGCGCGGTAATAGATCAATTTTTTACTAGTGTCAACTAAACTTTATTGGTCTTGGGGAATCAATCTAATCTTGTAAAACTCTCATGTATTGAATTTATTCTTCAAGATCTTTTAAAGATACATGCTTTCTTTCATTAATTGTTAGGGTTTTTCCTCTTTGCTCTGAGCATGCATTCTTTAACTCATTCGATGTCATGATTATTGATTTTGTCAATATGGACACATACGGGAAAATATAGATCTGGGGAATTGATGGACAAATTTATGAACACCAAATTATGGTGTCACAAACTTGTTTTCAATCGGCAAGTATGACCGAATCGTTCAAGTAATAAAACTTGGTAAGACCAAGTATCGTTCTTCCCAAAGGACTCACGGCCTAGTTTAGTTATGTGATTTCTTAATTAACTAAGACTTACAAACGAATTAATTGGGGTTTAAAATGCAAGACAGAAAATAAACATGTATGCATGAATTGTGATCAATGGCAAAAAGCAAAAGATAAACACTTTCAATGAAATTTATGTATGGATATGTTGTTGGGGTTCAATTTCATCTTATCCACTCTCATATATTTTAGGAATTCAACGATCAAATCACCATTGTTAATGCCACTCTCTAATGTACCTTTCCAGAAGGCTTCTCCCTAATCACGAGTTCATACAATTCCTAGCATTCCTAATGATTAGTTCATAAGTACAGGAGCTTAACGACAACCAATATAAAATTGGGAGAAATTCCCCGGATCTAGACTTCCCCGTACGTTCCCGTATCGACAAAACCAATAATCATGCATCGAATGAGTTAAACCATGCAAGCATTAAACAAAGAGGAAAAACCCTAACTAATGATGAAAGAAAGCATAAGTCTTAATTAAAAGATGTAAAAACAGATTCCATATATGAGAGTTTCACAAGACTACATTGATTCCCCAACAAACATACAGAGTTTAGTTCACCATATTCATGGTGAACCTATATGAATAACAATGAAAGAATGAAAGAGATAGAAAAACCCGTGAAAAAGAAGAGGAGAGCTGTCACCATCTCCCAATCTACCCCAAGGGGTGGAAGAGAGAGTGTTTGCTTCGTTTCTGCCAAAGATACCTAACCCTAGGAAACCCTAAAGCCTATGTATCATTCGTAAATTACAAAAAGTCAAGTCCAAGCCCATTAAAGTGCCGCTCAGCGGTAAACTACCGCTCAGCGGTGATTGCGTGACTTGTTTTCTCCCCTCAGCGGCCATTTTGCCCCTCAGCGGACCTCCCGCAAACTCCTGAGTGCCGCTCAGCGGTAAACTGCCGCTGAGCGGTGACTTCGGCTTCTCCTTTTGCACTTTTTATTGTCTTTTCTGATTTCATCTCTCTCCTTCTTCACTTCTTTTACCAAATTCACCTTAAAACCTGCACAAAAACACTGAAATCAAGCATAAACCTGTCCAGCTCTCTTATTTCCAAAAATATACAGAAAAGCATGATTTCAAGCTAGTTTCTAAGTGTAAAGGTTGCTTTTAGTGTCAATTTTAATCATGAAAATAACAGTTTTTCAACTGTTATCACAACCCCAAACTTAAAACTTTGCTTGTCCTCAAGCAAATAAGATGTAACTCTATCTTTAAACCAATTCATATGATGATTCACTTCATTCAAAAATCTTCTTTTCAAGATAAGCAAAAACTTCACTCAAACTTATGACCAAGAGTTCGATCAAGATGTGCACATGCTTTAGTATTCACAAAGTCATTTAAATTCCAACAAATGCTATTTTCATGAATGATCAATCAATTAAACATGGATGTTCATGTGTTCATGTGATATTTCTTCACTCAGTCAAGTGTTTCACTCACACTCAAGTGTATAAGAGATGATCACTCATTCACTCTACTATCACAATGTTACATGAATTAACTTTGCCTTTCATTTTACCACAATCAAAAACATTCACAAGCATGCATCATCACAAGGACTTTTCTATGGCTTATAATGTGGCTGGGCTAACAAGAAAATTGGTTTTTCTGGATCACAAAATCCTTGAGTTAATAGAATCATAACAACACAATCATCTTATTCATTCCCAACTTTCTTTTGCCTTTGCATTGAGCTTTGCTTCTTTTTCTTTTCTTTTCTTTTTCTTTGCATATTCTTACTTTTTTTTTTTTTTTTTACTCTTAGCTCAATGCTTTTCATGTTTTTCCCAACAACCCCAAACTTGAATATTTAACAATACCACACAAGATCTTCTACTTAACTCAAGGTAAAGATCTTCAACTAAGGGTTTTCAGTGTATATTCAAGGCTAAGGGTTCAAAAGATAGAACACACAGTGTTCTCTTTTAGTGGGCTGATTTTATGAATTTGGCCAATAAAAAGGTTTTCAACAAATGGCCTTGATCACATGATGCAAAACAAGCAATTGATTCAATCATAGAAAACCTGGGCAAAACCATTCATGCTTTCAAAGTAATAGCATTCAACAATAACAACTCTGAAGCTCAAAATCTCACACATAAGCTCATTCACATTTAACATACACATCCTGCTTAATTTCACAATCACAATCATGATATCATGCATTTGTTCACAAAACTTGTGAATCACCTGTATAAGCATTTTAATGTGCACATCATCTCAACATCAGTTAATCATAAGCATCATTCAGTATTACTTATCACACAATCACAGTTAATAGCAAACCATCACAAGAAATCAGGTTTCAAATAGAGTACATCAAACCCTAATCTAAAAACAAAAACAAATAAGTTCAGAAAACTTAAACCACAAAAGCATAATCATATGATAGCATTTATCAGTAAATGTTATCTCAGCTCCTCATCAGTCTGAGCTGTCCTCTGTATCTTCCTCTTCCTCTTCCTCTTCATCATCTTCAAATGTATCATCATCATCAGCTTCATCTTCTTCCATCTCTCTAGCTGAAGCTTCAGCTGCTCCAGCTCCTCCTCCATGCACTGGCTCCTCTGGCCAAGCTACCACATTATGGAATTCATCCATAGTCCACCTGTGGGCTGGAGGTGTATCATACATCCCCACAATCATCTCAGCAGTGGCCACCTGCCCTCTGTGAATGGACTGCAACTGAGCCCCTATAAGAGACATATACATGTCCCTCATCTGGAATGGCTCTGCTTCATGTGTCTCAGCAGATGTCTGGCTCTGTGCTGGCCCTCTCTCTCTACGAGCACGGCGTGGTGGAACTGGCTGAGCTGCATCATCACCTCCACAGTACTGCCTATAGTAGGCCTCATCAATAGCTTTTCTTGGCCTCTCAAAAGGTGGAGCAGAAGTGTCCACCCCAGCTATCTTGCAAAGGTGCGTGATCAAAGAAGGATGTCCTAGTGGTGCTTTGTTGTTTGAAGTATTGGCGCACACACTAATCTCATCAGCTATCACCTGCCCAATATTAACATTCAAATTTCTGATAGCACAATAAATGAAAAATGCCCTGCTGAGAGTAATATCTGACACATGTGAACATGGCTGAATGTTGGCATGAGAAAACGCCATCCAATACTTTGCAAGAGGAGTCAAATCCGTCCTCCTAATGTTAACCACTGAGCCAGATCTATTCCTTTGGAAGTGTCCTCCAGGTATACACAGTACTCTCTCCACATCCTCATAATCAGCACCTTCCTCCATGCAAAGAGCAAACTGGCACTGCTCACCAGCCCATACAGTGTCCAGAAAGTTATTAATTGAATCAGGATCATACCTGATAGCATGGCCTCTAACATAGCCCAAATAATTCTCAGCTGGATAATCACCAATCTTCTTTGCATTGGTGTAAAATTCCTTAACCACAGCTATATTGGCAGGTGTAGGATAAGTGGCTAGCTTTCCCCAATCATTCCCTAACACTTGCTCTCCAAATTGAGGAGCAAGGTTAGGTATCATTCCAACCTTTCTCTCCATCAGCAGTCTCCTGCCCTGAACCACTTTAAAGTGCTTCTCATGTTTCCTAGAGAGGAACCTGCTAGAATGGGGTTGCTCTGGTTCCTTTTCCTTTCTCTTGTTTGCCATGGTTTTCAATCTTTTTCCTGATGAGGATGCCATTCCTACATTCAAAACACAAAACCAAACCACAAAACATGATGTTAATCATTAGTAAAACACAGAACACAACTCCTTTCGAAGCTAAACCACCGCTGAGGGCCAGAATTTCCCCTCAGCGCCACCAGTACCACATTCCAAATCACACAAAACCAGAAAAATCAAATCTGGCAGAGTGCCGCTCAGCGACAATTTATCCCTCAGCGGTAACTCTGCAGATTTTTGAAAAACCTGTTTTAAAGCTTGCCTAACTCCACCCAAATGCAATTTTCAGTTTCCCAGTTCATAATCATGCAGTTTAATCGGTTCAAACATCAAATATATCATCAAATCATGCAAAGAAATCAAAACCCCTAAATCTTCATGCTTTGACAATCATATCCAAAATCAAAAACCCTAGAATGAACAAAATGCATTTTACTTACTTGGGTGGAGATACTAGATGCAATGAGAATGCTTCCAAGCTAGAATGCTCTCTCCCAACCCCAAACTTTGATGGCACACTAGTGAAAAAGTGAGTGGAAGAGAAATTTTCTTAAGAGGGAAGAGTGAAAAGATGTGAAAAACCTTGGAGAAGGTATGTGGGAGTGTTTGTGCAAAGAAAAGTCTGAAAGTGTGAGAGAATGCGCAGCTTAGGGTTTAAAAATACCCTAATGGGCTCGGGTCCCGCTAAGGGGAACTAAAACCCTATTCTGCGAGAGTACCGCTCAGCGGCACTTTCGTGAAGTGCTCTTCTCCTTCTTTTCTTAACCTACGTGCCTCCTAGACATGCCCCTCACTGGCTCCCTGCAATTCAATGTTCAACATGCTTATGCAAACCCTAACTAAAACAAACAAACAGAAATATTCAATCAACTGGGTTGCCTCCCAGGTAGCGCTTGTTTAACGTCACGAGCCTGACCCAAAATCCACCAACACCCATCAGTAGGTGTTACAGCCATTGTATCCTTCAGTAGATACTTAACCACCTAGCATCCTTCAGTAGATGCTATATCCAACAAAATAAATACAGAAATAATGTTCAAAAATTACAAATTACAAAACCAAATCAAAAGTTTTTAAATTCACTGGGTTGCCTCCAAGCGCTCTTTTAATGTCATTAGCTTGACCCAATAAAGTTCAAGTTCCATCTTCTTTGTAATTGATGTTGTTATTCCACCAACTCCTCAGCTGTTTCCTTTGAACTGTTTTGGTTCTTCTAGAACATGGAGACTCTATCTCTATCATCTCCTTCTCTTTAAAGCCCTTCACAACCCACAACTTGTTCTTGATTCTAACAGGTGTGCCAAGTTGGAGTCTTCTTTTCTTCCAGTCTCTAGGAATTTCTTCTCCTCTTCCAATCTCTTCTACCTTGGGTACCTGAAACAACAAACAATGGTTACCTGAAACCTCAAGATTTTCATCTTTACGGCTAGTCATGGGTGCATCTCGAAATGCAGCTTTATAACTAGCTTCTTCCTCCTTTGCTTGCATCTCATCTTTGAAAACATCTACCACCACTCTCTCCTCTCTATCCTGGAGCACCACTATACCTTCATTTACATCTATGATAGCCCTGGCCGTTTTCATAAACGGTCTTCCAAGTATGATAGGTATCTTCTCAGTCTCCATCTTCATCACCACAAAGTCTGCCAAGAACTGAAGTTTGCCAACACAAACTATAATGTCCTCTACAATCCCACATGGCTCCTTTGAAGATCCATCGGCCATTACTATTTTAATCTTTGCATGTTTCATTTTAAAATTGCCGATTTGCTCCAGTAAAGAATAAGGTATCAAATTAACACTTGAACCTAAATCAAGGAGAGCTTTCTTTACCTTTTTCTTCCCTATAGTACAAGGGATAGAAAAACTACCTGGATCTGACGCTTTAGGAGGGAATGACTCTTTCTTAACAGTTATACACTCTTTTGCCTCATCATCTCTACGTCTCTTCTTTGTAAAAATTTCTTCATCAGATTTTGTGTAAACTGCAATTTTCTGTAAAATCTGTTCCCAAGGTGCTTTATTATCCACCATTCTGAATAATTCTGTGAAATCCATTTGTTTCTCTTGATTTATTGGAAAAGGAAAATTGTTTTTGCTCTCTATTTCTCTTCTTTCTTCTGTTTCTCCTTCTTCTAACTCAATTATCTCTTCATTCACACTCTTTACCACTTTGCACTCTTCTCTAGGGTTAACCTCAGTATTAGCCCCAAAATTTCTATTTGGCCTTTCTTCCAATTGCTTGGTAATCTGACCCATTTGAATCTCCAAATTCTTTATAGCAGCTTCAGTGCTCTTTTGAGAAGATTCGGTTTTCTGTATGAATTGCTGAAGAGTTTCTTCCAACCTTGTTGATTTTTCATTAAGCATAGATAACTGTTGCCAAAAGGTTGGTTGCTGCTGCTTATTATATTGATTTGCTTGCCCAGTTTGTCCTTGACCAATGCTTGGATGTGGTTTCCACCCTTGATTGTAATTCCCTTGACGGTATGGAAATTGATTAGCCATGAAATTAACATCCTCCAAGGCCTCCACTGGAAAAGCACATTGACCATTGATATGATCACCTCCACATAATTCGCACAACTGAGTTTGCACCTGTGCAGCAGTTTTCAACTCTTTAGGTAATTGTGCAAGAGTTTTAGTCAGAGTCTCCAGCTGTTGAGTTAGAATTTTATTTTGAGCTAGCAAGGCATCATGTGTCTGTAATTGGAGAACCCCTTTTTGTTGCATAGGAACTCGTCTTTCGCTGTTGAGCTCATTATCACTGGTAGCCATGTTGTCAATAATTTCTATAGCTTCCTCTGGAGTTTTCCATTTAATATTGCCTCCTGCTGAGGCATCAAGCATCATCTTGGTTTGTGAACCAAGCCCTCCAAGGAAAGTTAAGACTACTTCCTGTTCTTCAAAGCCATGCGTGGGTGTTTTTCTTAGCAGACTTTTGTATCTATCCCATGCATGCCCCAGTGATTCTTCCATGCCCTGCTTAAATGAAGATATCTCTTGCTTGCCTTTTGTCACCTTTGATTGTGGAAAGTACTTGTTCAAAAACTTTGTTACCACTGCTTCCCACTCTGTGAAACTTCCTTCTGGAAAAGAGTTCAACCAAAGCTTAGCATTGCCTCCCAATGAGAAAGGAAACAAACTAAGTTTGATTGCTTCGTCTAGCACCCCATTGATTTTCACTGTGTTGCAAATTTCATTAAATGTAGTAAGGTGCTCATATGGGCTTTCATGAGATAACCCATTGAATTGATTACTCTTCACCAGTTGGATCAATGCTGGTTTGACCTCCATATTGGCTGCATTGACTCTAGGTCTAGCTATGCTGTTAAAATGTTGAGGTCCAGCTACATTGGTGTAATCAGCAAGAGTTCTTCTGATATGATTATTCTCCATATTTTCTGTGCTATTGTCAGAACCTTGTGGTGATGGTTGCAACAGAGTTTCCGGAGGAGGGAAAAGTTCTCTAGATGTTCTGATTCTTCTCCTCCGTCTACTGTCTTCTAATCCTTCAAGCAACGGTTCTGTTGTTTTCTTGCTCCTAGTTCGAATTGCCTCTTGCATACACAAGAACACAAAACCCTAGAAGATTTGGTTAGCACAAAAAGATATAAAAGAAAATATAAGATTCAGAAAATAGAGACAGAAAACAGAAAAAAAATAAAATAAAATAAAAATTCGAAATTTAAAAATAAAATAAAAAAAATAAGTCAAAGATAATTAATAATCACACAAATTAACCAGTTAAACCACGAGTCCCCGGCAGCGGTGCCAAAAACTTGATGGACAAATTTATGAACACCAAATTATGGTGTCACAAACTTGTTTTCAATCGGCAAGTATGACCAAATCGTTCAAGTAATAAAACTTGGTAAGACCAAGTATCGTTCTTCCCAAAGGACTCACGACCTAGTTTAGTTATGTGATTTCTTAATTAACTAAGACTTACAAACGAATTAATTGGGGTTTAAAATGCAAGACAGAAAATAAACATGTATGCATGAATTGTGATCAATGGCAAAAAGCAAAAGATAAACACTTTCAATGAAATTTATGTATGGATATGTTGTTGGGGTTCAATTTCATCTTATCCACTCTCATATATTTTAGGAATTCAACGATCAAATCACCATTGTTAATGCCACTCTCTAATGTACCTTTCCAGAAGGCTTCTCCCTAATCACGAGTTCATACAATTCCTAGCATTCCTAATGATTAGTTCATAAGTACAGGAGCTTAACGACAACCGATATAAAATTGGGAGAAATTCCCCGGATCTAGACTTCCCCGTACGTTCCCGTATCGACAAAACCAATAATCATGCATCGAATGAGTTAAACCATGCAAGCATTAAACAAAGAGGAAAAACCCTAACTAATGATGAAAGAAAGCATAAGTCTTAATTAAAAGATGTAAAAACAGATTCCATATATGAGAGTTTCACAAGACTACATTGATTCCCCAACAAACATACAGAGTTTAGTTCACCATATTCATGGTGAACCTATATGAATAACAATGAAAGAATGAAAGAGATAGAAAAACCCGTGAAAAAGAAGAGGAGAGCTGTCACCATCTCCCAATCTACCCCAAGGGGTGGAAGAGAGAGTGTTTGCTTCGTTTCTGCCAAAGATACCTAACCCTAGGAAACCCTAAAGCCTATGTATCATTCGTAAATTACAAAAAGTCAAGTCCAAGCCCATTAAAGTGCCGCTCAGCGGTAAACTACCGCTCAGCGGTGATTGCGTGACTTGTTTTCTCCCCTCAGCGGCCATTTTGCCCCTCAGCGGATCTCCCGTGACTTCCAGAGTACCGCTCAGCGGTAAAATACCGCTCAGCGGTGAGTGCGTGACTTATTTTCTCCCCTCAGCGGCCATTTTGCCCCTCAGCGGACCTCCCGCAAACTCCTGAGTGCCGCTCAGCGGTAAACTGCCGCTGAGCGGTGACTTCGGCTTCTCCTTTTGCACTTTTTATTGTCTTTTCTGATTTCATCTCTCTCCTTCTTCACTTCTTTTACCAAATTCACCTTAAAACCTGCACAAAAACACTGAAATCAAGCATAAACCTGTCCAGCTCTCTTATTTCCAAAAATATACAGAAAAGCATGATTTCAAGCTAGTTTCTAAGTGTAAAGGTTGCTTTTAGTGTCAATTTTAATCATGAAAATAACAGTTTTTCAACTGTTATCAGGAATGTCTCGCAATAGTAGTATAAACCTAGACATAGGAGTATGATGGTTGGTTGCCTTTAAGCTTCTGTTCTTTATAATGCATGATTAATTGTTAGGGAGAAAAGACATTGTAAACTAGTGATTATGATTAGGCTTTCTTCGCCGAGACATCAGATTTAAGGTAATTTAGAAAGTGGCATTAACAATTAATGAAGAAAGATGAATTCTAGAATACATGAGAGTGGATAGGATGAAATTGATAAACCCCAACAACATATTAATTCATATATTTCAAACCACGTGTTCTGTTTCTTCTTGCCCATTGATCAATTCATGCATTCATATTTACTTTTCAGTATTTTGCATTTAAAACTTACAAGAATAGGTACTACAAGTCTTAGATAATCAACAAATCACATAACTGTCTAGGTCGTGAGTCCTTTGGGAGAACCATACTTGGTCTTACCAATTTTATTACTTTATACGATTCGGTTACACTTACCGAGTGTTAAACAAAGTGCTAAAGTTACTTGAAGCTGGCATTATTTACCCTATTTCTAACAGTGCATGGGTAAGGCTAGTACAGGGGGTACCAAAGAAAGGTGGGATGACAGTTATTTATAATGAAAAAAATGAGCTCATACCCACAAGGACTGTTACTGGATGGAGGATGTGTATCGACTACAGAAAGTTGAACAATGCCACTAGGAAGGATCACTTTCCCCTTCCTTTCATGGATTAGATGTTGGAGAGATTGGCAGGTCATACTTTCTATTGTTTTATGGATGGATATTCTGGATATAATCAAATTGTGGTGGATCCAAAAGACCAAGAAAAGACGACTTTCACTTGCCCATTTGGAGTCTTTGCGTACATAAAAATGTCGTTTGGGTTATATAACGCTCCAGCCACTTTTCAGAGATGTATGCAGGCAATCTTTGCAGATTTGATAGAAAAATGCATTGAAGTCTTTATGGATGATTTTTTAGTGTTTGGAAGTTCCTTTCATGAGTGTTTGTCTAACTTGGATGTTGTACTTAAAAGATGCACCCAATCCAATCTTGTTCTTAATTGGGAAAAATGTCACTTTATGATAAAGGAAGGCATTGTCTTGGGTCATAAAATTTCTTCCAAGTAAATTGAGGTTGACAAATCCAAAGTGGAGGTTATTGAAAAACTTCCACCATCAACCAATGTGAAGGGAATCAGAAGTTTTTTGGGTCATGCGGGTTCTTACAGAAGATTCATCAAAGACTTTTCAAAAATTGCCAAACCACTGAGCAACCTCCTTGTTAAGGATGCACCATTTGTGTTGGATGATGAGTGTCTTAAGGCAGTTGATGTTTTGAAGAAAAAACTGATTTGTTCTCCAGTAATAGTAGCTCCTGATTAGAACCAAGATTTTTAGCTGATGTGTGATGCCAGCAATTATGCTATGGGAGCTGTTCTTGGCCAGAGAAGAGAGAAGGTATTTCACACTATTTATTATGTAAGCAAGATGTTGAATGAAGCCCAGTTGAATTATGCCACAATAGAGAAAGAATTTCTTGCTATTGTGTATGCTTTAGATAAATTTAGACCTTATCTCATTGGGTCTAAAGTAATCATCTACACAGATCATGCAACTATAAAGTACTTGCTTACCAAGCCGGATTCTAAGCTGCGATTGATTAGATGGGTGCTTTTAGTAGTAGAGTTTGATGTGGAAATCCGTGACAAGAAGGGAGGTGAAAATGTAATTGCTGATCACTTATCTCGATTGGTTAACAGTGAAGTTACAAGCAAGGAAGCAGAAATCTGGGAATCCTTCTCTGATGAAACACTTATGTATATCCAACAAAGGTCGTGGTTTACTGATATGGCTAATTTCAAAGCTGTAGGAGTAATCCCAGAAGATCTCAATTGGCAACAAAGAAAAAAAACTTTACATGATGCCAAGCAGTTTATTTGGGATGATCCTTACCTGTTCAAAATTGGAGTAGATAACCTTTTGAGGCGCTGTGTGACTAAGGAAGAAGTAGAAGGAATTTTATGGCACTATCATGACTCACCTTATGGGGGACATTATAGTGGAGAGAGAACAGCTGTAAAAGTACTCTAGTCCGGATTTTATTGGCCTACTCTGTTTAAAGATGCTCATAATCATGCCAGAAACTGTGATAAGTGTCAAAGGACGGGGAATATCTCCAGACGTCATGAGATGCTACTCCAAGGCATACTAGAAGTTGAAGTTTTTGATTGCTGGGGCATAGACTTAGTTGGACCTTTTCCACCATCTTTCAACAATGAATATATATTGGAGGCAGTAGATTATGTGAGCAAATGGGTGGAAGCCCTGGCCTGTCCCAGGAATGATTCTAGAACTGTTATTAAATTTCTAAAAAAGTAAATCTTCTCCCGGTTTGGAGCACCCAGAGTACTCATTAGTGATGGAGGATCTCATTTTTGCAATTTTCAGCTGGCAAGGGTACTCGAGACACAAAGTAGCTACACCTTATGATCAACAGACAAACGGGCAAGCAAAGGTTTCAAATAGGGAGATAAAAACGATTCTAGAAAAGACAATTGCCTCATCAAGAAAGGATTGGTCTCAAAGGTTAGATGATGCTCTTTGGGCATATAGAACTGCAATGAAGACAACCATATGGGCAGGCATGTCCTCTTCCGGTAGAGATAGAACATCGAGCTCTATGGGCCTTAAAATTCTTGAATTTTGATCCTCGTGACACTGCTGAAAAGACAAGAAGGCAACTTATTGAGCTTGAGGAGATGCGGCTTCATGCCTATGATTCTTCAAAGAATTACAAAGAAAAGATGAAATTTTATCATGACAAGAAGCTGGTGAAGAAAGTTTTTAATCCAGGACAGCGGGCGCTGCTTTTCAATTCAAGACAGAAAATTTTCCCTGATAAGTTGAAGTCCAAGTGGTCTGGTCTATGTTACCAATAAGGAGTATTGGTAAAACCTGAAGATGTGTTTTGATGATGCTGCAACTTATGGATTTTGGATGTAGTAGGAAAATATTTAAAAAAGGCAACTTGTAGATTTTGACTGTAGTAGGAAAATGTTAAACATTGTAATTTTTACTAGTATAATCGATTATGGTTAAGCAATAATCGATTATCACAAGTCATACTTGAATAATCGATTATCACTTCATATAATCGATTATCACTTTTTTGAAAACTCAGTAATGGACTTGAATAATCGATTATCACTTACAATAATCGATTATTCATGGCAGTTGGGAGCTGACCTTTGGCATTCAGTGTACTTGGCTATATAATTTGATTTGGAGAAATCAGAAGGTCACGTTTTTTTTTTGAACTGAGAAAGCTTAGAACACTGTGTGTCAAAGGAACGTTCTTAGAGAGCTTTTTGTTCATTGTTCCCTTGCTTGGTCTTGTGAAAGGAGAGGCTTGCGTATCATGTGTCGATAGTTGGAGCAGACTCTCTTCAAGTTAGCAAGGTACTCTGCCTGGTCTTGTGAAAGGAGAAGCTTGCGAATCGTTGGTCGATTGCCGGAGCGGTTCTCTTTAAGTTGGTAGAGTGGTTCTTTTCGTTTTATTCTTGTTCATTTGATTGTAATCTGTTAAACCATTTTTAGTGGAATTGTTAATCACTATTTATAGTGATTAACGACTGGACGTAGATTCTGTTGAATCGAACCAGTATAAAAATATCTGTGTGATTTTTCTATTCCCTACACTCATATTATTTTACGTATATCAACTGTTTGATTAATTTTCAGAAAATTATTTTTACTAAAAGGACCAAATTAATTTTAATTATGATCGAACACGCTTTTCGCTCTTTGAGTTTTAATTACACTGCTTTATACTCTTCGAAAAATACCCCCTCCAATACCAACAATTGCGTATCAGAGCTTGCTTTGATAGTTTTTCAAAAAAAAAAAATATTTGCGAAAATGGTTGGTCACAATCAAAACCATGTATATGCTGAGGGTGCTTCCATTAACAGACCTCCATTGTTTACTAGTGATAACTATGCTTTTTGGAAAGTGAGAATGGAGATTTTTATGGGGTCTGTTGATAGAGGTATCTGGGAAGCTGTACAAAATGGCCCTTATATTCCTATGAATACTATTGATGGTGTAGAGACTGAAAAACCTTATTTTAATTGGACTGCTGAAGAAAATAGACGAGCTCAGTTTGATATTAAAGCTCGCAATATAATTTCATCTGCTGTTGTACTTCATGAATTTTATAGAATTTTAGTGTGTAAGACAACACAAGAAATGTGGGAAGTCCTTAGAGTCCCTCATGAAGGAACAGAGGACGTGAAGCGCGCTAGGAAGAACACACTCATTCAGGAATATGAGATGTTCAGAATGCAACCTGGAGAAACGATCTCTAACGTTCAAAAAAGATTCACTCATATTGTGAATCATTTAACAGGGTTGGGTAAGACTTTTGATACTGATGAACTTAATGTGAAAATTCTGAAATCTCTGGACAGGTCTTGGCAACCAAAGGTGACTGCCATCTCGGAATCTCAAAATCTTACTCAGATGTCAATGTCAATCTTGTTTGGAAAGCTCCGTGAGCATGAACTTGAGCTGAGGAGATTGACTGCTGAAGAGGATCAAGGCAAAAGGAAAACTCTAGCTTTCAAGTCTGAAATATCTAAAGGAAAAAGCTCTAAGAGGATCGAAGAAGATGATTTTGATGATGAAGAAAACATGAGCTTGATGATAAAGAAATTTGCAAAGTTCATGAAAGCAAAGGGAAAGGACAAGTTTCACAAAGATAGGAAAGAAAGTCAAAAATCTCCATCAAACGTAAAGTGCTTCGGTTGTGGAGAAAGAGGGCACGTAAAATCTGAGTGTCCAAAAAGCCAGAAAAGTGAAGACAAGAAGGAAAGAAAATTTCAAAGGAAAAAGAAAGCATACATAGCTTGGGAGGATAATGCCTCTAGCTCAACGAGTTCAAGTGACACAGAAGAAGAAGCCAATCTATGCCTTATGGCAGATTCTGAAGAAACTGGAAGTCAACATCAATCTAAGTCCAAGAAGTCACTGTGGTATCTTGACAGTGGTTGCTCAAGACACATGACTGGTGACAAGAAAAGATTCATCTCTTTTGAGAAGAAGAAGCAAGGATTTGTAACGTATGGGGATAACAATAAAGGCAGAATAATGGGTACTGGAAACATTGGAGGAGGAAATACTTTGACAATAAAAGACGTCTTATACGTTGAAGGCCTCAAACATAATCTTCTAAGCATAAGCCAACTATGCGACAAAGGTTTCAAGGTAACTTTTGAGAGTGACAAATGTACTGTTTATTTTAAAAATTCTATTGAAATTGCTTTGCAAGGTGTTAGGCATAATAACATATATTTGATTGATATTGAGAGTGAATCTAGTCATAGTATAACATGCTTAGTTGCTAAAGAAGAAAATCCATGGCTATGGCACAAAAGAGCTGCACATATTCACATGCAACACTTAAATAAATTAATCTCTAAGGATCTTGTGATTGGTTTGCCTAAACTAAAATTTGAGAAAGATAAACTTTGTTCTGGATGTCAAAAGGGTAAACAAACCAAATCTTCATTTTCATCTAAAAGCATGATTTCAACATCAAAACCTTTAGAACTTTTGCATATGGACTTGTTTGGTCCATCTAGAATTAAAAGTTTTGGTGGAAACTACTATGCTCTTGTAATTGTTGATGATTACTCTAGATTTACTTGGACTTTCTTTTTAACTCTGAAAAGTGAAGCTTTCAAAGCATTTAAAACTTTTGCTAAACGTATTCAAAATGAAAAAGATTTGAAAATCAAAACTTTGAGAAGTAATCATGGTGGTGAATTTGAAAATGAATCGTTTGGAAAATTTTGTGAAGAATTTGGCATTGCACATAATTTTTCTGCACCTAGAACTCCCCAACAGAATGGTGTTGTTGAAAGGAAAAATAGATCATTAGAAGAATTAGCTAGAACGCTTATGAATGAATCTAATGTGCCAAAATACTTTTGGGCTGATGTAGTAAGTACTGCTTGTTATGTGTTAAATAGGATGCTCATTAGGCCAATTCTAAAATTAACTCCATATGAACTGTTGAATGGTAGAAAACCAATTATATCTCATTTGAAAATTTTTGGATGCAAATGCTTTGTCTTAAATAATGGAAAAGATAATCTTGGAAAATTTGATGCAAAATCTGATGAAGCAATTTTTCTAGGATATTCTTTGACTAGCAAAGCTTATAGAGTGTTCAATAGAAGAACACTGATAATTCAAGAATCAATGCATGTTGTCTTTGATGAGATTGTAGACCTTGAGGTAAATCCTCTTGAGTCAAATAGACCCATTGCAGGTGATGAGGATTAATTAAAAGAAGCCCTTGAGGAGATGTATCTAAATGAAAATTATCCTCCGGAGCTTCAAGAAACACCCCCAAGTCGTTGATTCCAAAAGCTATCAACAACCAAGAGGACTATCTTTGGACAACATCATAGGAGATATATCAAAAGGGGTAACTACTACACATAATTTAAATAATTTTTGTCTAACTGTTGCTTTTGTGTCTCAGGTAGAACCTAAAAATATAAAGGAAGCTCTTCAAGATGACAAGTGGTGCATTGCTATGCAAGAAGAGCTAAATCAATTTGAAAGGAATGAAGTTTGGGAACTTATTCCAAAACAAGAAGAATTCCAAGTCATAGGAACCAAAATGGGTATTCAGGAACAAGCTTGATGAGGATGGAAACATCACAAAGCATAAAGCAAGGCTAGTTGCTAAGGGATACTGTCAAGAAGAAGGTATAGATTATGATGAAACGTATGCACCGGTAGCTAGGTTAGAAGCAATTAGATTATTACTTGCATATGCATCTTTGATGAAATTTAAACTATATCAAATGGATGTAAAAAGTGCTTTCTTAAATGGTTTTATAAAAGAAGAAGTGTATGTTAGTCAACCTCCTGGCTTTGAAGATTTTAAATTTCCTGATCATGTTTACAAGTTGAAAAAGGCCCTTTATGGTCTTAAACAAGCACCTAGGTCTTGGTATGAAAGACTTAGTACCTTTTTAATTGAAAATGAATTTTCTAGAGGAAAGGTTGATTCAACCTTATTCATTAAGAAAGTAGGAAAACACATTTTAATCGTGCAAGTTTATGTAGATGATATCATTTTTGGGTCAACTGATGATTCTTTGTGTGAAGAGTTTGCAAAAATAATGCAAGGTGAATTTGAGATGTTTATGATGGGTGAGTTAAACTTTTTCTTAGGACTACAGATAAAACAAATGAATGGTGGAACATTCATCTCCCAAACTAAATAGTGTAGAGAAATTCTTAGGAAATTTGGTATGGATAGCTGCAAGGAAGCTAGTACACCCATGGGTACTTCATGTTATTTAGATAAGGATGAAATTGGAAAAGGAGTGAATGAAACCATGTTTAGAGGCATGATAGGATCCTTGCTATACTTAACTGCTAGTAGACCAGATATTATGCAGAGTGTTTGTGTATGTGCTAGATACCAAGCCAATCCTAAAGAATCTCATTTGACTGCAGTTAAGAGAATTCTAAAATATCTTAAGGGAACTACTTCATTTGGACTTTGGTATCCCTTTGATGCCTCACCTAGTTTAATAGGATACTCTGATGCATATTATGGTGGCTGTAAAATTGATAGAAAAAGTACTAGTGGAACCTGTCATTTCTTGGGATGTTCTTTAGTGTCATGGCACTCCAAGAAACAAGCATGTGTACCTTTGTCTACCACCGAAGCAGAATATATTGCAGCTGGAAACTGTTGTGCCCAAATTTTGTGGATGAAACAACAATTGGAAGACTTTGATATCTTCCTTGACAAAATTCCTCTAACATGTGACAATACTAGTGCGATAAATTTGACCAAGAACCCCATAATGCATTCAAGAACTAAGCATATAGAAATTAGGCACCATTTCTTAAGAGAGATCATATTCAAAAGGGGGATTGACAAATTGAATATGTTGATACCTTACATCAATTAGCTGATATCTTTACCAAGGCTCTACCTAAAGATAGATTTTTTGAGCTTAGAAGAGAGTTAGGAGTGTTAGACATATCTTAGAATCAAAATCTATGCAATTTTTTGCATTTTTCGTAAACTTAACGCTTCATAATCGATTATCACTAAGTTATAATCGATTATTCATGCATAAAATTCAATTCTGGAAAATCTTGAGCAGATAATCGATTATCATTATGCATAATCGATTATCATGCAATTCTGGGCAGTAATTATTGAACTGATAATCGATTATCACGAGCCATAATCGATTATTGCGCTGACAGTTTCAAAAATAGAGTCGTTGGAGCATCCCATAACGGCTATAAACGGCCATAAATGGCTAGTTTTTCCATTTTTCTTATAAATAGCCCCCTCATAATCCATTATTAGACACTCCTTTGCACCCAAATACTGCTGAAATCAAATCTAGAGCTCAAATCTTCTTCATTTCTCTTCACCTTCTCAAAATCTCATTTTCCCATTCTTCCTCCATGGCTAACTCAAGAAGGCACCGTTGCAGAACAGCTGGAGCCTCCTCTTCTTCTCAACCACGTCTTGCAAACATAGATGGATGGATTTCAGATCAAGGGAAACATGCAGACTTTGTTAATTCTTGGCAAGAAAGGAAGATCATGGCGGTAAAGTTTATTCGTCTTGACTTTTTCCGCTTCTATGGCTTTCAATTTCCAAACACTTTTGCTGAGCAGGGGTTAACGCATCTGTTAGAACAAAAAGGATGCATTTATCCTGATCTTATAAGAGTCTTCTACTTCAACTTGCGCTATCGAGATGGGATAATATCTACTAAGGTCAAGGGAGTACGCATCATTTTAGATGATGACGTATGGACCAATGTTGCTCAACTTCCCATCTGGGATGATGCTTTCAAAGTCCATTTAGGACTTGAAGATTTCAACAGGATGATGACTTTTCAATCCTTCCTGCGTCATCCTGAACGGCAAACCAATAGAAGGAAATTACTGGTTGGAGGTTTTAAAGTTGAAGAAAGGATGATCCACTACTTGATTGTCTGGATTTTATGTCCTAGAGCAACCAACAGTGCTCAATGCTCTGAGCAGGATTTACTTCTGTTGTATGGGATTCTAAATCACATACACATCGACTGGCCTGCTCTCATTGCTGACACAATGGTAAAAGCCAAGAAATCATATTCATATCAATTTCCCTATGCTCTTCTTATTTCTAGGATTTTAGAATTCAAAGGTGTACCTGTTGAAGGAGAACTCGTTCAAACTATTGAAGCTGTGGGATCAGAAATTGGAGATACTACCTTTCGTCAAATGGGATTCATTACTAGAGGCAGAGTCCTTATTCACAAAGATGATGACCATCCTGATGTAGATGAAGACGATGACATGGACACTCATATGGCTGACCCAGTAAGTGCTGCTGCTCCGTCTGATGCTGGACCATCCAACATACCCTCCTCTTCCTCAACTTCTATGGAAGAACATTTTGCAAGGTTATCTAAACAGTTGGAGGATATGAGTCTTGCACAAAAGACTCACTTTGAGGAGATTTATGAGTGGCAGCGATCTATTGATGAGTACATGGTTGATCAATTTCTTGATCTTGATGTTCGCCTATCTAACATCGAGGGTCATCTTAATATCCCACCTCCTGAACGTTCTCCTAGTCCTGAATTCTAGGTTTTAGGCCTCTAAGTTTGATTGTTATGTTATTTTCTTTATGGTATTTAGTTTCTTAATCTTTATGAATTTCATGTAATTCCTTTCTGTTCTTAATATAATGAGCTTTTATTTTGTGCATATATTCCATTTTTAAGGGGGAGCTCATATTAAGGGGGAGGTTATTACATTATTCTTTTTGCTTATGATCCAAAAGGGGGAGAAGAAATATAACGGGAGGATCAAAGAAAAAAATAGTTTTTAATTGTACAGGTAGTGCTAACTCTGTGGTTGTCCATTAGTTTATATATGTTGCAGGTAAACCTGAGTTGCTTTTAAAAAGAGAGTTTTTGATCATTGATAACAGTTGAAACGAAGCAAACACTCTCTCTTCCACCCCTTTGAAGGAGGATCTTGGATGCTCAGGCTACCTCTTCACTTTTCTAGGGTTTTATCTTTCATTCTTTCATTATTATTCATCTAGTTTCACCATGAATATGGTGAACTAAACCTTGTATTGTTGTTGGGGAATCAATGTAGTCTTGTGAAACTCTCATATATGGAATTTGTTTTTACATCTTATATTTAAGACCTATGCTTTCTTTCATCATTTAGTTAGGGTTTTTCCTCTTTGCTCAATGCTTACTTTGTTTAACTCATTCAATGCATGATTATTGATTTTGTCGATACGGGAACGTACGGGGAAGTCTAGATCCGAGGAATTTCTCCCAATAGTATATTGGTTGCCGTTAAGCTCCTGCACTAAAAGAACTAATTATTAGGAATGCTAGGAATCGTATGAACTCGTAATTAGGGATAGGCCTTCTTGCAAGGTAATTTAGAGAGTGGCATCAACAATGATGAAAAGAATGTTGAATTCCTAAAGTATATGAGAGTGGATAAGATGAAATGGATAACCCTAACAACATACTCATCCATATATTCCATTGAAGTGTTTGTATTTTGTTTTATCCATTGATCACATTCATGCATACATGTTTATTTTCTGTTTTGCATATTAAACTTCACTTATTTCGTTCTTAAGTCTTAAATAATCAACAAATCACATAACCAAACTAGGCCGTGAGTCCTTTGGGAGAACGATACTTGGTCTTACCAAGTTTATTACTTGATACGTTTCGGTCACACTTGCCGATTGTTAAACAAGTTTGTGGCGCCGTTTTTCGGTGTTCATAAATTTGTCATCAAGTTTTTGGCGCCGTTGCCGGGGACTCGTGGTTTAACTGGTTAATTTGTGTGATTATTGATTATCTTTGACTTTAATTTTGAATTTCTGTTTTTATTTTTCTGTTATTTTTTTTCTGTTTTTGTTTTATTTTATTTTATTTTATTTTATTTTATTTTATTTATTTTATTTTATTTTATTTTATTTTATTTTATTTTATTTTATTTTATTTTATTTTATTTTATTTTATTTTATTCTCTGAATCTTATATCTTCTCCTATATCTTTTTGTGCTAACCAAATATTCTAGGGGTTTGTGTTCTTCTGTATGCAGGAGGCAATTCGAACTAGGAGCAAGATAACTGCAGAACCTCTTCTTGAAGGTTTAGATGAGAGTAGACGGAGGAGAAGAATCTGAACATCTAGAGAACTTTTCCCTCCTCCGGAAACTCTGTTGCAGCCATCACCACAAGGTTCTGACCATAGCACAGAAAATATGGAGAACAATAATATCAGAAGAACTCTTGCTGATTACACCAATACAGCTGGACCTCAGCACTTTAACAGTATAGCTAGACCTAGAGTTAATGCAGCTAACATGGAGGTCAAACCAGCATTGATCCAACTGGTGAAGAGCAATCAATTCAATGGGTTATCTCATGAAAGCCCATATGAGCACCTCACTACATTTAATGAGATCTGCAACACAGTGAAAATCAATGGGGTGCCAGATGAAGCGATCAAACTTAGCTTGTTTCCTTTCTCATTAGGAGGCAATGCTAAGCTTTGGTTAAATTCTTTTCCAGAGGGAAGTTTCACAGAGTGGGAAGCAGTGGTAACCAAGTTTCTAAATAAATACTTCCCACAATCAAAGGTGAACAAAGGCAAGCAAGAGATTTCTTCATTCAGGCAGGGCATGGAAGAATCACTTGGTCATGCATGGGATAGATACAAAAGCTTGCTACGAAAAGCACCCACGCATGGATTCGATGAAGTGGAAGTAGTCCTTACCTTCCTTAGAGGTCTTGGTTCACAAACCAAGATGATGCTTGATGCCTCAGCAGGAGGAAACATTAAATGGAAAACTCCAGAGGAAGCAACAGAAATTATTGAAAATAAGGCTACTAGTGATAATGAGCTCAACAGTGAAAGAGGAGCTCCTATGCAACAGAAAGGAGTTCTACAATTAAAGACACATGATGCCTTGCTAGTACAAAATAAAATTCTAACTCAACAGCTGGAGACTCTTACTAAAACACTTGCACAATTGCCTAAAGAGTTGAAAACTGCTGCACAGGTACAATCTCAGTTGTGTGAATTATGTGGAGGCGACCATATCAATGGTCAATGTGCCTTTCCAGCAGAAGCCGTGGAGGATGTGAATTACATGACAAATCAATACCGTCAAGGGAACTACAATCAAGGGTGGAAACCACACCCAAGCATTGGTCAAGGGAAAACTGGGCAAGCTGGTCAATTTAATAAGCAGCAGCAACCCACCTTATGGCAGCAGATTTCTATGCTTAATGAAAGGTCCATGAGGATGGAAGACACTCTTAATAATTTCGTACAGAAAACTGAGTCTACCCAAAAGAGCACTGAAGCTGCTATCAAGAATTTGGAGATTCAGATGGGGCACATCACCAAGCAGGAGGAAGAAAGGCCAAATAGAAATTTTGGGGCTAATACTGAGGTTAACCCCAGAGAAGAATGCAAGGTGGTAGAGAGTGCTAAAAATGAGATAGTTGAGTTAGACAAAGGAGAAACAGAAGAGAAAAAGAGAAATAGAGAGCAAAAATACTTCTCCTTTTCCAATACATCAAGGGAAACAACTGAATTTCACAGAATTATGCAAGATGGTGGATAATGATGCACCTTGGGAGCAGATTCTACAACAAATTACGGTTTACACTAAATCTGATGAAGACGTTTCTACAAAGAAAAGACGTAGAGATGATGAGGCAAAGAAGTGTAAAACTGTTAAAAAGGAGCCATTCCCTCCAAAAGCAACAGATCCAGGAGGCTTTTCTATCCCTTGTACCATAGGGAAGAAAAGGATTAAAAAAGCTCTTCTTGATTTAGGTTCAAGTGTTAACTTGATACCTTACTCTTTACTGGAGCAAATCGGCGATGTTAATATGAAACCTGTAAAGGTTAATTTAGTAATGGCCGATGGATCTTCAAAGGAACCATGTGGGATTGCAGAGGACATCATAGTTTGTGTTGGAAAACTTCAGTTCTTGGCAGACTTTGTGGTGATGAAGATGGAGACAGAAAAGATACCTATCATTCTTGGAAGACCGTTTATGAAAACGGCCAAAGCTATCATTGATGTAAACGAAGGTATAGTGGTGCTCCAGGACCGAGAGGAGAGAGTCGTTGTAAATGTCTTTAAAGATGAGACGCAAACACAGGAGGAAGAAGCTAGTTATAAAGCTGCATTTCAAGATGCACACATGACTAGCCATAAAGATGAAAAGCCCAATGTTACAGGTAACCATTGTTTGTTGTTTCAGGTGCATAAAGGAGAACAGATTGGAAGAGGAGGAAAAGTTCCTGATGACTGGAATAAAGGAAGACCCCAACTTGATACACCTGTGAGAATCAAAAACAAGTTGTGGGTTGTGAAAGGCTATAAAGAGAAGGAGATGCTAGAGATAGAGTCTCCACATTTTTGAAAAATCAAAGCAGTACACAGGAAACAACTGATGAGTTGGTGGGACAAGAACATCAACTATGAAGAAGGAATTTGAAATTTATTGGGTCAAGCTAATGACGATAAAAGAGCGCTTGCTCGGAGGCAACCCAGTGATTTAAAAACTTTTGATTTTGTTTTGTAACTTTTAATTTGGGGACATTATTTTTGTAAATACTTTATTGGATATAGCATCTATTGAAGGATGCTAGGTGGTTAAGTATCTACTGAAGGATACTAAGTTTGTAACACCTACTGATGGGTGTTGGTAAGATTGTAACACCTACTGATGGGTGTTGGTGGATTTTGGGTCAGGCTCGTGACGTTAAACAAGCGCTACCTGGGAGGCAACCCAGTTGATTGAATGTTTCTGTTTTTTTCATTGTAGTAGTATAATAGGGTTGTGCATAAGTAACCTGAGAATTGAATTGCAGGGAACCAGTGAGGGGCATGTTTAGGAGGCACGTAGGTTAAGAAAAGAAGCAGAAGAGCACTTCACGAAAGTGCCGCTGAGCGGCAAGTTACCGTTGAGTGGTACTATCGCAAACTGGGCTTTAGTTTCCCCTTAGCGGGACCCGAGCCCATTAGGGTACTTTTATACCCTAAGCTGCGCAAATCCTCTCACTTTTAGGCTCTTCTCGGCACAAACACTCCCACATACCTTTTCCAAGGTTCTCCACATCTTTTACCTCTTCTCTTTTGAAAAATTTCTCTTCCACTCACTTTCTCACTAGTGTTTCATCTAAGTTTGGGGTTGGAAGAGAGCATCTTAGCTTGGAAACATTCTCATTGCATCTAGTATCTCCACCCAAGTAAGTAAAATCATTTTGTTCATTCTAGGGTTCTTGATTTTGAATGTGATTGTCAAAGCATGAATATTTAGGGGTTTTGATTTCTATGCATGATTTGATGATATAATTGATGTTTGAACCGATTAAACTGCATGATTTTGATCTGGAAAACTGAAAATTGCATTTGGGTGGAGTTAGGACAGCTTAAAAAGAGGGTTTTCAAAACTCTGCAGAGTTATCGCTCAGGGGTAAATTGCCGCTGAGCGGCACTCTGCCAGACCTGAAATTTTTGAAAATTTGTGTTCTGGAATGTGGCACTGGTGGTGCTGAGGGGTAATTCTGACCCTTAGCGGTGGTTTAGCTTCAAAAGGAGTTATATTCTGTGTTTTACTAATGATTAACATCATGTTCTGTGGTTTTGTATCTGTGTTTGATTGCAGGAATGACATCCTCTTCAGGAAAAAGATTGAAAACCATTGCAACCAAGGGAAAGGAAAAGGAACCAGAACAGCCCCATTCTAGTAGGTTCCTCTCTCGGAAACATGAGAAGCACTTCAAGGTGGTGCAAGACAGGAGACTCCTTATGGAGAGAAAAGTTGGAATGATACCTAATTTTGCTCCTCAATTTGGAGAGCAATTGTTAGGGAATGACTGGGGAAAGCTAGCCACATATCCTGCACCTGCCAACATAGCTGTGGTAAAAGAATTCTACACCAATGCAAAGAAGATTGGTGATTATCCAGCTGAAAATTATTTGGGCTACGTCAGAGGCCATGCTATCAGGTATGATCCTGATTCTATTAATAACTTCCTAGATACTGTGTGGGCTGGTGAGCAATGCCAGTTTGCTCTTTGCATGGAGGAAGGGGCTGATTTTGACGATGTAGAAAGAGTACTATGGATACTTGGAGGGCACTTCCAAAGAAATAGATCTGGTTGAGTGGTAAACATTAGGAGGACTGATCTGACTCCTCTTGCAAAGTATTGGATGGCATTTTCTCATGCCAACATTCAGCCATGTTCACATGTGTCAGATATTACTCTCAGCAGGGCACTCTTCATCTACTGTGCTATCAGGAACTTAAATGTTAATATTGAGCAGGTGATAGCTAATGAGATTAGTACGTGTGCCAATACCTCAAATAACAAAGCACCCTAATAACAGTTGAAAAACTGTTATTTTCATGCTTAAAATTGACACAAAAAGCAACCTTTACACTTAGAAACTAGCTAGAAATCATGCTTTTATCCATATTTTCAGAAATAAGAGAGCTGGACAGGTTTATGCTTGATTTCAGTGTTTTTGTGCAGGTTTTAAGGTGAATTTGGTGAAAGAAGTGAACAAGGAGAGAGATGAAATCAGAAAAGACACCAAAAAGTGCAAAAGCAGAAGCCGCAACTGCCGCTCAGCGGCAGTTTACCGCTGAGCGGCACTCAGGAGTTCACGTTGGAACCGCTGAGGGGCAAAATGGCCGCTGAGGGGAAGAAACTACTCACGCACTTACCGCTGAGCGGCACCTTACCGCTGAGCGGCACACTTATGGGCTTGGGCCTAGATTTTCTGTAATTTTAGAATAGTATATAAGCTTTAGGACGTCCTAGGGTTTGTATCTTTGGCAGAAACGAAGCAAACACTCTCTCTTCCACCCCTTTGAAGGAGGATCTTGGAGGTTAGCTACCTCTTCACCTTTCTAGGGTTTTATCCTTCATTCTTTCATTATTGTTCATCTAGGTTCACCATGAATATGGTGAACTAAACCTTGTATGTTTGTTGGGGAATCAATGTAATCTTTTGAAGCTCTCATATACGGAATTTGTGCTTGCATCTTAATCTAAGACTTATGCTTTCTTTCATCATTAGTTAGGGTTTTTCCTCATTGCTCAAAGCTTGCTTTGTTTACTCATTCAATGCATGATTATTGGTTTTGTGGATACGGGAACGTACGGGGAAGTCTAGATCCGGGGAATTTCTCCCAATAGTATATTGGTTGCCTTAAGCTCCTGTGCTAAAAAAACTAATTATTAGGAATGCTAGGAATCGTATGAACTCGTAATTAGGGAGAAGCCTTCTTGAAAGGTAATTTAGAGAGTGGCATTAACAATGATGACTTGAATGTTGAATTCCTAAAATATATGAGAGTGGATAAGATGAAATTGACCCCCAACAACATATTCATCAATATATTTCATTGAAAGTGCTTGTCTTTTGTTTTAGCCATTGATCAACCTCATGCATACATGTTTATTTTCGTCTTTTGCATATTAAACTCCACTTATTTTGTTCTTAAATCTTAGCTAATCAACAAATCACATAACTAAACTAGGCCGTGAGTCCTTTGGGAGAACGATACTTGGTCTTACCGAGTTTATTACTTGAAACGATTCGGTCATACTTGCCGATTGTTAAACAAGTTTGTGACATCATATTTTGGTGATCATAAATTTGTGCATCAAGTTTTTGGCTCGTTGCCGGGGACTCTGGTTTAACTAGTTAATTTGTGTGATTATTGATTATCTTTGATTTTAACTTTGAATTTCTGTTTTTATTTTTTCTGTTTTTATTTTTCTGTTTATATTTTATTTTATTTTATTTTATTTTATTTTATTTTCTGTTTTTATTTTTATTTTTTTGTTTTCTGTTTTTATCTTCTCATATCAGATCTTATATCTTCTCATATATCTTTTTGTGCTAACCAAATATTCTAGGGTTTTGTGTTCTTGTGTATGCAGGAGGCAATTCAAACTAGGAGCAAGATAACTGCAGAACCTCTTCTTGAAGGTTTAGACGAGAGTAGACGGAGGAGAAGAATCCGAACATCTAGAGAACTTTTCCCTCCTCCGGAAACTCTGTTGCAACCATCATCACAAGGTTCTGACTATAGCACAGAAAATATGGAGAACAACAATGTCAGAAGAACTCTTGCTGATTACACCAATATAGGTGGACCTCAGCACTTTAACAGTATAGCTAGACCTAGAGTCAATGCAGCTAATATGGAGGTCAAACCAGCACTGATCCAATTGGTGAAAAGCAACCAATTCAATGGTTATCTTGAAAGCCCATATGAGCACCTCACTACATTCAATGAGATTTGCAATACAGTGAAGATTAATGGGGTGCCAGATGAAGCGATCAAACTTAGCTTGTTTCCTTTCTCATTGGGAGGCAATGCTAAACTTTGGTTGAATTCTTTCCCAGAAGGAAGTTTCACAGAGTGGGAAGCAGTGGTAACAAAGTTTTTAAACAAGTACTTCCTACAATCAAAGGTGACAAAAGGCAAGCAAGAGATTTCTTCATTTAGGCAAGGCATGGAAGAATCACTGGGGCATGCATGGGATAGATACAAAAGTTTGCTAAGAAAACCACCCACGCATGGTTTTGAAGAACAGGAAGTAGTCTTAACTTTCCTTGGAGGGCTTGGTTCACAAACCAAGATGATGCTTGATGCCTCAGCAGGAGGCAATATTAAATGGAAAACTCCAGAGGAAGCCACAAAAATTATAGAAAACATTGCTACTAGTGATAATGAGCTGCACAGGGAGAGAGGAGCTCCTATGCAACAAAAAGGAGTTCTCCAATTACAAACACATGATGCCTTGCTAGCTCAAAACAAAATTCTAACTCAACAGCTGGAGACTCTTACTAAAACTCTTGCACAATTACCCAAAGAGTTGAAGACTACTGCACAGGTACAATCCCAGTTGTGCGAATTGTGTGGAGGCGACCATATTAATGGTCAATGTGCCTTTCCAATAGAAGCCGTAGAGGATGTAAACTACATGACAAATCAATACCGTCAAGGGAACTATAATCAAGGGTGGAAACCACACCCAAGCATTGGTCAAGGGCAAACTGGGCAAGCTGGTCAATTTAATAAGCAGCAGCAGCAACCCACCTTATGGCAGCAGATATCTATGCTTAATGAAAGGTCCATGAGGATGGAGGAAACTCTTAACAATTTCATATAGAAAACTGAGTCTACCCAAAAGAGCACTGAAGCTGCTATCAAAAATTTGGAAACTCAGATGGGGCAGATCACCAAGTAGGTGGAAGAAAGGCCAAATAGAAATTTTGGGGCTAATACTGAGGTTAACCCCAGAGAAGAGTGCAAGGTGGTAGAGAGTGTTGATGATGAGAAAGTTGAGTTAGATACAGAAGAAAGAAGAGAAATAGAGAGCAAAAGCACTTTTCCTTTTCCAATACATCAAGGGAAACAACTGGATTTCTCTGAATTATTCAAAATGGTGGATAATGATGCACCTTGGGAACAGATTCTACAACAAATCGCAGTTTACATGAAATCTGATGAAAACATCTCTACAAAGAAAAGACGTAGAGATGATGAGGTAAATGAGTGTATAACTGTTAAAAAAGAGCCATTCCCTCCTAAAGCAACAGATCCAGGAAGTTTTTCTATCCCTTGTACCATAGGGAAGAAAAGGGTTAAGAAAGCTCTTCTTGATTTAGGTTCAAGTGTTAACTTGATACCTTACTCTTTACTGGAGCAAATCGGCAATGTTAATGTGAAACCTGTAAAGGTTAATCTAGTAATGGCCGATGGATCTTCAAAGGAGCCATGTGGGGTTGCAGAGGACATTATAGTTTGTGTTGGCAAACTTCAGTTCTTGGCAGACTTTGTGGTGATGAAGATGGAGACAGAGAAGATACCTATCATACTTGGAAGACCGTTTATGAAAACGGCCAGAGCTATCATTGATGTAAATGAAGGTGTAGTGGTGCTCCAAGACCGAGAGGAGAGAGTGGTTGTAGACGTCTTTAAAGATGAGACGCAAACACAGGAGGAAGAAGCTAGCTATAAAGCTGCATTTCAAGATGCACACATGACTAGCCGTAAAGATGAAAATCCCAAGGTTGCAGGTAACCATTGTTTGTTGTTTCAGGTGAAAAAGGAAGAAAAGATTGGAAGAGGAGGAGAAATTCCTGATGACTGGGAGAAAAGAAGACCCCAACTTGGTGTACAAGTGAGAATCAAAAACAAGTTGTGGGGTGTGAAAGGCTTTAAAGAGAAGGAGATGATAGAGATAAAATCTCCACATCTTAGAAGAATCAAAATAGTTCACAGGAAACAGTTGAGGAGTTGGTGGGATAAGAACTGTTACCAATAAGGAGTATTGGTAAATCTTGAAGAAATTTGTTTTGATGATGCTACAAGAAGTTTTAGTTGCAGAAGATATTAGAATTAGTTAAAAGCAATTTGTAGAAATTAAATGTAGTAGGAAATTCTTGTAAACCTTGTAAAGTTGCATTTTTAACTACAATAATCGATTATGATTAAGCAATAATCGATTATCACAAGTCATACTTGAATAATCGATTATCACTTCATATAATCGATTATCACTTTTTTGAAAACCTATAACGGACTTGAATAATCGATTATCACTTACAATAATCGATTATTCATGGCAGTTGGGAGCTGACCTTTGGCACTCAGTGTACTTGGCTATATATTTTGTTTTGGAGAAATTAGAAAGCAACGTTTTTTGAACTGAGAAAGCTTAGAACACTGTGTGTCAGAGGAACGTTCTCAGAAAGCTTTTTGTTCATTGTTCCCTTGCTTGGTCTTGTGAAAGGAGAGGCTCGCGTATCGTGTGTCGATAGTCGGAGCAGACTCTCTTCAAGTTAGCAAGGTGCTCTGCCTGGTCTTGTGAAAGGAGAAGCTTGTGAATCGTTGGTCGATTGCTGAAGCGGTTCTCTTCAAGTTGGTAGAGTGGTTCTATTCATTTTATTCTTGTTTATTATCTTGTAATCTGTTAAACAATTTTTTAGTGAAAAAGGTTAATCACTATTTATAGTGATTAACGACTAGACGTAGAATCTTTTGATTCGAACCAGGATAAAAATTCTGTGTTGATCTTCTTATTCCCTACACTCATTTTATTTTACGTATATCAACTGTTTGATTAATTTTCTAAAAGAAAATTATTTTTACTAAAAGGACCAAATTAAGTTTAATTGTGATTGAATACGCTTTCCACTCTCTCAGTGTTAATTCCGCTGCGCTATACTCTTCGAAAAATACCCCCTCTGATACCATCAACAACATCAACTATGAAGAAGGAACTTGAGCTTTACTGGGTCAAGCTAATGACGTTAAAAGAGCGCTTGCTGGGAGGCAACCCAGTTGAATTTAGAACTTTTAAATTTTATTTTGGTTTGTAATTTTTAAATCTGTTGAACATTATTGTGTAAACATTTTGCTGCATATAGCATCTACTGAAGGATGCTAAGTTGTAACACCTACTGATGGGTGTTAGTGAGAAAATTTTGCACCTACTAATGGGTGCTGGTAAATTTGAAACACGTACTGATGGGTGCTGGTAAGTTTGTAACACCTACTGAAGGGTGTTGGTGGATTTTGGGTCAGGCTCGTGACGTTAAACAAGCGCTCCCTGGGAGGCAACCCAGTTGATTAATATTTTTTGTTTGTTTCATTTTAGTTTCATAATAGGGTTTTGCATAAGTATTTTAAGCATTGAATTGTAGGGAACCAGTGAGGGGCACGTCTAGGAGGCACGTAGGTTAAGAAAAGAAGGAGAAGAGCACATCACGAAAGTGCCGCTGAGCGGTAATTTACCGCTGAGCGGTACTCTCGCAGATGGGCTTTAGTTTCCCCTTAGCGGGACTCGAGCCCATTAGGGTATTTTTATACCCTAAGCTGCGCATATGCTCATTCTTTCAGGCTCTTCTCTGCACAAACACTCCCACATACCTTCTCCAAGGTTTTCCACATCTTTTCACTCTTCCCTCTTAAGAAAATTTCTCTTCCACTCACTTTTTCACTAGTGTGCCATCAAAGTTTGGGGTTGGAAGAGAGCATTTTAGCTTGCAAGCATTCTCATTGCATCTAGTATCTCCACCCAAGTAAGTAAAATGCATTTTGTTCATTCTAGGGTTCTTGATTTTGAATGTGATTGTCAAAGCATGATTATTTAGGGGTTTTGATTTCTATGCATGATTTGATGATATATTTGATGTTTGAACCGATTAAACTGCATGATTATGAACTGGAAAACTGAAAATTGCATTTGGGTGGAGTTAGGACAACTTTAAAAGAATTTTTCAAAAATATGTAGAGTTACCGCTCAGGGGTAAACTGCCGCTGAGCGGCACTCTGCCAGACTTGGTTTTTCTGGTTTTTTGTGATCTGGAATGTGGCACTGGTGGCGCTGAGGGGAAATTCTGGCCGTCAGCGGTGGTTTAGCTTCGAAAGGAGTTGTGTTCTGTGTTTTACTAATGATTAACATCATGTTTTGTGGTTTTGTATTTATGTTTGGATGCAGGAATGGCATCCTCTTCAAGAAAGAGATTGAAAACCATGGCAACCAAGAGAAAGGAAAAGGAACCAGAGCAACCCCACTCTAGCAGGTTCCTCACTAGGAAACATGAGAAGCACTTTAGGGTGGTTCAGGACAGGAGACTTCTGATGGAAAGAAAAGTTGGAATGATACCTAACTTTGCTCCTCAATTTGGAGAGCAAGTGTTAGGGAATGATTGGGGAAAGCTAGCCACATATCCTGCACCTGCCAACATAGCTGTGGTAAAAGAGTTCTACACCAATGCAAAGAAGATTGGTGACTATCCAGCTGAAAGTTATCTGGGCTATGTCAGAGGCCATGCTATCAGGTATGATCCTGATTCTATCAATAACTTCCTGGACACTGTGTGGGCTGGTGAGCAGTGCCAGTTTGCTCTTTGCATGGAGGAAGGTGCTGATTATGAGGATGTGGAGAGAGTACTATGCATACCTGGAGGACACTTCCAAAGGAATAGATCTGGCTCAGTGGTTAACATTAGGAGGACGGATTTGACTCCTCTTGCAAAGTATTGGATGGCATTTTCTCATGCCAACATTCATCCATGTTCACATGTGTCAGATATTACTCTCAGCAGGGCACTATTCATCTACTGTGCTATCAGAAACTTAAATGTTAATATTGGGCAGGTGATAGCTGATGAGATTAGTGTGTGCGCCAATACCTCAAACAACAAAGCACCACTAGGACATCCCTCCTTGATTACTCACCTTTGCAAGCTAGCTGGGGTGGATACTTCTGTTCCACCATTTGGAAGGCCAAGAAAAGCCATTGATGAGGCTTATTACAGACAATATTGTGGAGGTGAGGATGCAGCTCAGCCAGTTCCACTACGCCGTCCTCGTAGAGAGAGAGGGCCAGCATAGAGCCAGACATCTGCTGAGACACATGAAGCAGAACCATTCCAGATGAGGGACATGTATATGTCTCTTATAGGTGCTCAGTTGCAGTCCGTTCACAGAGGGCAGGTGGCCACTGCTGAGATGATTGTGGGGATGTATGATACACCTCCAGCCCACAGGTGGACTATGGATGAATTCCATAATGTGGTAGCTTGGCCAGAGGAGCCAGTGCATGGAGGAGGAGCTGAAGTAGCTGAAGCTTCAGTTAGAGAGATGGAAGAAGATGAAGCTGATGATGATGATGCATTTGAAGATGATGAAGATGAGGAGGAAGAGGAAGATACAGAGGACAGCTCAGATTGATGAGGAGCTGAGATAGCATTTACTGATGAATGCTATCATATGCTTATGCTTTTGTTGGTTTAAGTTTTCTGAACTTATTTGTTTTTGTTTTTAGAGTAGGGTTTGATGTACTCTATTGGACACCTGGTTTGTTATGATGGTTTGCTATTAACTGCGATTGTTTGATAAGTAATGCTTGATGATGCTTATTGATTGATTGATGTTGAGATGATGTGCACATTAAATGCTTATACAGGAGATTCACAAGCCTTGTGAACAAATGCAGGATATTATGATTGTGATTGTGAAATTAACCAGGATGTGTATGTCAAATGTGAATAAGCTTATATGTGAGGTTTTGAGCTCCAGAGTTGTTATTGTTAAATGCTATTACTTTGAAAGCTTATATGTGAGGTTTTCTATGATTTAATCAATTGCTTGTTTTGCATCATATGATCAAGGCCGTTTGTTGGAACCCTTTTTATTGGCCAAATTCATAAAGTTAGCCCACTAAAAGAGAACACTTTGTGTTCTATCCTTTGAACCCTTAGCCTTGAACATAAATTGAAAACCCTTGTTGAAAAGCTTTACCTTGAGTTAAGTAGAAAATCTTTTATGGTATTGTTAAATGTTCAAGTTTGGGGTTGTTGGGAAAGCATGAAAAAGAAAAAGGAAAAGCATTGAGCTAAAAGTTAAGAATAAGAATTTGAAAAGAAAAGAAAAATAGGAAGAAAAGAAAAGAAAAATCAAAGCTCAATGTAAAAGGAGGTTGGGAAAAATAAGAATAATTGTGTTCTTATGATTCTCTTAACTCAAGGATTTTGTGATCCAGAAAAACCAATTTTCTTGTTAGCCCAGCCACGTTATAAGCCATTAAAAAGTCCTTGTGATGATGCATGCTTGTAAATGTTTTGATTGTGGTTAAATGAAAGGCAAAGTTGATTCATGTGACATTGTGGTAGTGGAGTGAATGATTGATTACCTCTTATACACTTGTGTGTGAGTGAAACAATTTACCTGGTGAGGAAGTATTCCATGAGGACATGAACATCCATGCTTAATTGATTGATCTTTCATGAAAAATAGCATTTGTTTGATATTAACTCACTTTGTGAACACTAAAGCATGTGCACATCTTGATTGAAATCTTGGTCAAAAGTTTGATTGAAGTCTTTGCTTATCTTGAAAAGAAATTTTTGAATGAGTGAACCATCATATGAATTGGTAGAAGATTGAGTTACATCTTGTTTGCTTGAAGACAAGCAAAGTTCTAAGTTTGGGGTTGTGATAACAGTTGAAAAACTGTTATTTTCATGCTTGAAATTGATACTAAAAGCAACCTTTAACACTTAGAAACTAGCTTGAAATCATGCTTTTATTCATATTTTCAGAAATAAGAGAGCTGGACAGGTTTATGCTTGATTTCAATGTTTTTGTACAGGTTTTAAGGTGAATTTGGTGAAAGAAGTGAAGAAGGAGAGAGATGAAATCAGAAAAGACATAAAAAAGTGCAAAAGGAGAAGCCGCAACTACCGCTCAACGGCAGTTTACCGCTGAGCGGCACTCAGAAGCTCACGGGGGATCCGCTGAGGGGCAAAATGGCCGCTGAGGGGAAGAAACCAACTCACGCACTTACCGCTGAGCGGCACACTTTTGGGCTTGGGCCTAAATTTTCAGTAATTTTAGAATAGTATATAAGCTTTAGCACGTCCTAGGGTTTGTATCTTTGGCAGAAACGAAGCAAACACTCTCTCTTCCACCCGTTTGAAGGAGGATCTCAGATGCTCAGCCTACCTCTTCACCTTTCTAGGGTTTTATCTTTCATTTTTTAATTATTATTCATCTAGTTTCACCATGAATATGGTGAACTAAACCTTGTATTGTTGTTGGGGAATCAATGTAGTCTTGTGAAACTCTCATATATGGAATTTGTTTTTACATCTTATATTTAAGACCTATGCTTTCTTTCATCATTAGTTAGGGTTTTTCCTCTTTGCTCAATGCTTACTTTGTTTAACTCATTCAATGCATGATTATTGATTTTGTCGATACGGGAACGTACGGGGAAGTCTAGATCCGAGGAATTTCTCCCAATAGTATATTGGTTGCCGTTAAGCTCCTGCACTAAAAGAACTAATTATTAGGAATGCTAGGAATCGTATGAACTCGTAATTAGGGATAGGCCTTCTTGCAAGGTAATTTAGAGAGTGGCATTAACAATGATGAAAAGAATGTTGAATTCCTAAAGTATATGAGAGTGGATAAGATGAAATTGATAACCCCAACAACATACTCATCCATATATTCCATTGAAGTGTTTGTATTTTGTTTTAGCCATTGATCACATTCATGCATACATGTTTATTTTCAGCTTTGCATATTAAACTTCATTTATTTCGTTCTTAAGTCTTAAATAATCAACAAATCACATAACTAAACTAGGCCGTGAGTCCTTTGGGAGAACGATACTTGGTCTTACCGAGTTTATTACTTGAAACGATTCGGTCACACTTGCCGATTGTTCAACAAGTTTGTGGCGCCGTTTTTCGGTGTTCATAAATTTGTCATCATTAGCCCAGCCACGTTATAAGCCATTGAAAAGTCCTTGTGATGATGCATGCTTGTAAATGTTTTGATTGTGGTTAAATGAAAGGCAAAGTTGATTCATGTGACATTGTGGTAGTGGAGTGAATGACTGATTACCTCTTATACACTTGTGTGTGAGTGAAACACTTTACCTGGTGAGGAAGTATTCCATGAGCACATGAACATCCATGCTTAATTGATTGATCATTCATGAAAAATAGCATTTGTTTGATATTAACTCACTTTGTGAACACTAAAGCATGTCGACATCTTGATTGAAATGTTGGTCAAAAGTTTGATTGAAGTCTTTGCTTATCTTGAAAAGAAATTTTTGAATGAGTGAACCATCATATGAATTGGTAGAAGATTGAGTTACATCTTGTTTGCTTCAGGACAAGCAAAGTTCTAAGTTTGAGGTTGTGATAACAGTTGAAAAACTGTTATTTTCATGCTTGAATTTGACACTAAAAGCAACCTTTAACACTTAGAAACTAGCTTGAAATCATGCTTTTATTCATATTTTCAGAAATAAGAGAGCTGGACAGGTTTATGCTTGATTTCAGTGTTTTTGTGCAGGTTTTAAGGTGAATTTGGTGAAAGAAGTGAAGAAGAAGCGAGATGAAATCAAAAAAGACATAAAAAAGTGCAAAAGGAGAAGCCGCAACTGCGGCTTAGCGGCAGTTTACCGCTGAGCGGCACTCAGAAGCTCACGGGGGATCCGCTGAGGGGAAAATGGCCGTTGAGGGGAAGAAACCAACTCACGCACTTACCGCTGAGCGGTACTTTACCGCTAAGCGCCACACTTTTGGGCTTGGGCCTAAATTTTCTTTAATTTTAGAATAGTATATAAGCTTTAGGACGTCCTAGGGTTTGTATCTTTGGCAGAAACGAAGCAAACACTCTCTCTTCCACCCGTTTGAAGGAGGATCTTGGATGCTCAACCTACCTCTTCACCTTTCTAGGGTTTTATCTTTCATTCTTTCATTATTATTCATTTAGTTTCACCATGAATATGGTGAACTAAACCTTGTATTGTTGTTGGGGAATCAATGTAGTCTTGTGAAACTCTCATATATGGAATTTTTTTTTACATCTTATATTTAAGACCTATGCTTTCTTTCATCATTAGTTAGGGTTTTTCCTCTTTTCTCAATGCTTGCCTTGTTTAACTCATTCAATGCATGATTATTGATTTTGTCGATACGGCAACGTACGGGGAAGTCTAGATCCGGGGAATTTCTCCCAATAGTATATTGGTTGCCGTTAAGCTCCTGCACTAAAAGAACTAATTATTAGGAATGCTAGGAATCGTATGAACTCGTAATTAGGGATAGGCCTTCTTGCAAGGTAATTTAGAGAGTGGCATTAACAATGATGAAAAGAATGTTGAATTCCTAAAGTATATGAGAGTGGATAAGATGAAATTGATAACCCTAACAACATACTCATCCATATATTCCATTGAAGTGTTTGTATTTTGTTTTAGCCATTGATCACATTCATGCATACATGTTTATTTTCTGTTTTGCATATTAAACTTCACTTATTTCGTTCTTAAGTCTTAAATAATCAACAAATCACATAACTAAACTAGACCGTGAGTCCTTTGGGAGAACGATACTTGGTCTTACCGAGTGATGAGAGGGTCGCACCTCCCAACAAAAGTTGTGCATAAAAGAATGCAGTATAGTGCTAGGAAGTGACTCCTAGGTCGTCTCTCAAGGACCAATTGTGGTTCAGTCTCAGATCAAACACATAGTGGGGGGGGGGGGGTTTGAAAGATTTTTGTGAATGCAATTGAACTTAAATAAGACACTAATGCAAACGGAAATATAAAAAACGGTCTCAATTACAAAATTAAAGCGGTTGGTCACTAAAGCTAACATTACTTTTAAATTAAAGGAGTGAAAATTAACCAATTTAAAGGAGTGAAAATTAACTTTGTGATAATTAACATTGAAAGGAGAATATGGTAATCAAGCAAAGATCACTTAAAAATTAACAAGCATTCAAACCTAAGTGTATGCAATATGAAAATTGTAACCAAATTAAGTGCAAGATTAAGCATTTAGAATAATATAAAAGTAGACCCTTAGAGCTCCTCTGGACGTGGCAGCAGCCCTATTCTAATTGAATGAAAATTGAATCCGTGTGCTTCCCAAGGCTGGATTTGAAATGAATCACCGTATTGCAGTTCTTCACGTGAAATCACCTTCTCGGGCTTTTCTTTTCTTCATTATCAATCACCCAACTTTGCCTCCTTAGCTCCACGTCAAATCCCATCTAATCACCTCTTCATCAACGAGACCCGTGCCTCATTCCAGGACGTGCAGCTACTCTTCTTCCAGCTCCAATTTTCGTGACCGTGTTTCTCTTCTCCATTCCCTTGCACACCATTCCAGCCGAGACACCTAACACCTTTACTCTGCTCTTCTCTCAAACCGAGACATCTATCTTTCTCCCACCTAATCTCTAAAAACAATGAAAAGAAAAAAACTGATTCCAGTGTGCACACCATTTTCTCTGTGTGCAGCTATGTGCTGGAATGAAAACCGAGAGCTGCTTCCAACCGTGGCACCACATGTTAGCAAAAATCAAAGATGAAGTTTTGATGATGAACAGATTTGCACAAGTCAAGATCCATAAAGACAAATTGAAGATCTCTGTATTTTATAAAGCTTTTATAATAATCAAAGTTGATGTAATAGTGCTCAAATATGTATTAGGGTTGATTCTTGTAATTTATATTTGATTTATTTAGTTAATCGATTATTCCTAAGAATAATCAATTAACACTAGCCGTTGGGGGTTTCAGATTTGAAAAACTAGCCGTTGGGGGTTTCAGATTTGAAAAACTAGCCGTTGTACTCATTATTAATCGATTAATATTTATGTTAATCGATTAAATGCGTTAATGGCCCGTTTTCGAAGAATGGAAGGGTATTAGGCTGAGTCTATAAAATGGCTCACTCTTCATCTCAAAAACAACTCTTCCCTTGTGCTCTAGTACTCTGAACTCTCTTGAGAACTCTGTGAATTTGCTGAAGCTAAGGAAACTCTTGTCTGCAAAGTCCTGAAGTGGTATTGCGGTGACAGAGGATTAGCTGGTTCATCCTTGGTGTGTCTGAGGAAGTGTTTGGAAGAGAATCATCCTTCGTGAAGCATTCGAGGGAGGTGATCATCCTTTGTGAAGATTCAAAGGAGGTGTAAGTTCATCTCTTGTGGTTTCAAGAGAGGTGGTAATTTCTAAACTGTTACAAATTATTTTTCTGTGTGACTATTATTTGTAATTGTTTTGTGATAGTGAAAAAGGTTTATCTTGTTTGAGATAAGCGACTGGACGTAGGATCCTAGTGATCTGAACCAGGATAAAATACCTGTGCATTTTTTTCTCTTTCCCTTACTCTCTTATTTACGTTTAATTATCTGCTTAGTAAGAAATTAAGAGAAAAATATTAAAAAGGCGTAATAAAAGGATATAACCAATTCACCCCCCCTCTTGGTTTGTTACCACGCTAATAATTCCGCTGCAGCAATTCTAACACCACATCCTTGCTCCAGCTCCTACTTGAATCAGCCGTGACACATCCCAACCGTGACACCTTGCGCGTGCAGCTGCTGTGCTTCCAATAAATCAACGTGCATGCTCTTCTAAAATGAAAATTAAATCAGCGCCACCACTTCTTGAATCAGCGTTTCTTTCTAATAAAAAAAACTGAAATGCATCCCGTGTTGCCAATGGCGATTGGAAGCAAAATTAAAGCTCATGAATCCAGAAAAATGAAATGGAAAATTCAAAGTGTCCTTTCATTCATGCTGAAAACGTTCAAAACCAAAAAAAACTTAGAACCAAGACCGAGAGTGTAAAAGTGGAGAATGGCCAGTGGCGGCTGGGCTCTCCAAACTTCTAAGACCGTGTGTCCCTTTTTTAGGGTAGGGTCCACAAAATAAAACCCTAGGTGCCAAGTCATTAATTCTAATTTTGGGTCTAATCTAATTTACCAAAAATTGACCCAAAATATAAGAGTTGATTCAAAAATTCTAAACTACTGAATTACAATTTAATTAATTTTAAAATGTCTTGGTGGAGAGTCTTGAATTTATTTGGCATTCTTCCTGATGTCCCAAAATGTATTTCCGAAATTTTCCTGCACTTCAAAAATGCACTTAATCAGCTCAGAAAATCCAAATTAGCACAATTACAAATTTCCGACCAAATTAAGCAAAATTCGGAAAACGGGGAAATAACAAACAATTAAACACAATTCCCTGGTTTATTTAAGTGCAATAAACTAAATATAATTCAAGAAATAACGACTCATCACCGAGTTTATTACTTGATACGATTCGGTCACACTTGCCGATTGTTAAACAAGTTCGTGGCGCCGTTTTTCGGTGTTCATAAATTTGTCATCAATCATCATCAAAAAGGGGGAGATTGTTACCAATAAGGAGTATTGGTAAAACCTGAAGATGTGTTTTGATGATGCTGCAACTTATAGATTTCTGATGTAGTAGGAAAATATTTAAAAAAAGCAACTTGTAGATTTTGAATGTAGTAGGAAAATGTTAAACATTGTAATTTTTACTAGTATAATCGATTATGGTTAAGCAATAATCGATTATCACAAGTCATACTTGAATAATCGATTATCACATCATATAATCGATTATCACTTTTTTGAAAACTCTGTAATGGACTTGAATAATCGATTATCACTTACAATAATCGATTATCACTTACAATAATCGATTATTCATGGCAGTTGGGAGCTGACCTTTGGCATTCAGTGTACTTGGCTATATAATTTGATTTGGAGAAATCAGAAGGTAACGTTTTTTTTTAACTGAGAAAGCTTAGAACACTGTGTGTCAGAGGAACGTTCTTAGAGAGCTTTTTGTTCATTGTTCCCTTGCTTGGTCTTGTGAAAGGAGAGGCTCGCGTATCGTGTGTCGATAGTCGGAGCAGACTCTCTTCAAGTTAGCAAGGTACTCTGCCTGGTCTTGTGAAAGGAGAAGCTTGCGAATCGTTGGTCGATTGCCGGAGCGGTTCTCTTCAAGTTGGTAGAGTGGTTCTTTTCGTTTTATTCCTGTTCATTTGATTGTAATCTGTTAAACCATTTTTAGTGGAACTGTTAATCACTATTTATAGTGATTAACGACTGGACGTAGATTCTGTTGAATCGAACCAGTATAAAAATATCTGTGTGATTTTTCTATTCCCTACACTCATATTATTTTACGTATACCAACTGTTTGATTAATTTTCTGAAAGAAAATTATTTTTACTAAAAGGACCAAATTAATTTTAATTGTGATCGAACACGCTTTCCGCTCTTTGAGTTTTAATTCCGCTGCGCTATACCCTTCGAAAAATACCCCCTCCGATACCAACAGTCTATTTATGATCAAGAATGTTCTCCCACATGGAGCATTTGAGCTAACAGATTCTTCATCTAAAGATCCACAAAGAAGCTGGGTTGTTAATGGACAATGTCTCAAGCATTATCTTGGTGGTGAGGTGAAACGCCTCTCCAGAGTCACGAAGTTGGTTGATGCAGATTGAGTTTAATGGGGTCAAGATAGTGACGTTAAAGAAGCGCTTACTGGGAGGCAACCCAACTTTGTAAACTTTCCTTTTTAATTATTTTCTTTGTATTGTACTTTGCTTTAATGGACTACACTGCTTTGGTTCACCTGTGATTGTTTTGTGATGGGTATTGCTTTGTGATATTCTAGTGTATGGATTGATGTTGAGATGAGGCATGATGTGTTGATATATAGGTGATAGCTCCTAGAGTATTAAACATATGCTTGAGGAAAAGTTTGAATGAGATACTAAGCAGGGTGTTTTTTCTGAATTCTGGGACTTGAGAGTTTACCTGTGTGAGTTTTGGGCTTCAGAGTTTTTGTGAATAATTGCTATTACTTTGGAAGCATGAATGATTTTGCCCAAATTTGTTGTGATTGAACTACTTGCTTGCAGGTTTAATATGATCAAGGCCATCTTTTGTTTTCCGTGATTCTTTTAGCCTTCACATGATTTTATCCACTGAAAAGAAAACAATTTGTTTTTCCCTTTGAACCTTAAGCCTTATGCATGTGTTGAAAACCCTTTGTGAAAATCTTTACCTTGAGTTAAGTTGAGAACATTTGTGAGGTATTGATAAAGGTTCAAGTTTGGGGTTACTGGGAAAATTGAAAAGAAAAAAAAAAGCATTGAGCTAAGCAGTGAATACTTGAAAAGCAAAAGAAAAAGAAAAAGAAAAATGAAAAGAAAGAAAAGAAAAGCTCAATGCAAGGCAAAACTGGGAAAAAGAAAGAGAGTTTTTGCTTGAATGATGAAATCGTAAATATCTCTCTTAACTCAAGGATTTTGTTGACCAGAAAAACCAATTTCCTTCTTAGCCCAGCCAAGTTACGAGCCATGAAAAGCCCTTGTGATGACAAGTTGCTTGTGAGTATGTTTGATTGTGGCTAAATGAAAGGCAAAGTTAATTTGTGTGACATTGTCATAGCAGATTGAAAAAGACACCAACACCTCACTATACACCTGTGAGTTTAGTGATACACTTTTGAGTGCTTGAGTGAAACACTTTCTTTGGTGAGGAGTAGTTCTCTGAATTTCTGATTGCATCTCTGCTTGGTTGATTGATCATTCTTAAGGATGCATCTGTTGAAACATATGAGCATCACATTGATTTTGATTGAATCAAGGCATCTGCACACTTTGACTGATATGTGTATGCTGAATTGATAAAAGTGATTTGTATGTCTAAAAGAAAAAGTTTTTGAAAAATGTTGAGTCATTGTAGTGATTGTTCTGAAAGCTGAGTACAATCTGTTTTGCTTGAGGACAAGCAAAGTTCTAAGTTTGGGGTTTTGTTATAGGTTGAAAATACTGTTATCTATGATGTAATTTTGATACTAAATACACCATTTTCTCCTTAGAAATTTTCTTGGAATCATGTTTTTCTGTTAAGTTGTGTGAATAAGAGAGTTGAGGTTGAATTTGATGATTTTATGACTAATTCCCTTTGATTTGATAGAAAATGTGTTAATATGGAAAGCAAGGATAAAGTGCTAAGGAGATAGAACTCAGAAAGGTCCAGAAAAAGCACTAGAAGGAAGGAAGCTCGAGGCTTGGGCACCCTTTTTGGAGGCTTGAGCGCAGCAAACCACCACTCACTGCCTGGGCGCCCTTTTTTGGGCGCTTAAGCGCCAACAGCACGAAGCTTGGTGTCCTCTGGAAGGCTTCAGCGCAGGAAGTGTCGCTCACCGCCCGGGCACCCCTTTTGGGGTGCTTGAGCGCCGGATGTAGAAGGCTTGGGCGACCTCTACGAGGCTTGAGCGTGGAAGACCACCGCTCCTGCCCGGGCACCTGATGGACAAATTTGTAAGCACCAAAATATGATGTCACAAACTTGTTTCACAATCGGCAAGTATGACCGAATCGTTCAAGTAATAAAACTTGGTAAGACCAAGTATCGTTCTTCCCAAAGGACTCACGGCCTAGTTTAGTTATGTGGTTTCTTGATTAACTAAGACTTACAAACGAAATATTTGGGTTTAAAATGCAAGACAGAAAATAAACATGTATGCATGAATTTTGATCAATGGCAAAGACAAAAGATAAACACTTTCAATGGAATATATGAATGAATATGTTGTTGGGGGTCAATTTCATCTCATCCACTCTCATACATTTTAGGAATTCAACATTCAAATCATCATTGTTAATGCCACTCTCTAAAGTACCATTCTAGATGGCTTCTCCCTAATCAAATAGTTCATACAATTCCTAGCATTCCTAATGATTAGTTTATTTTGCGCAGGAGCTTAAAGGCAACCAATATAATATTGTCAGTATAATATTGGGAGAAATTCCCCGGATCTAGATTTCCCCGTACGTGTCCGTATCAACAAAACCAATAATCATGCATTAGAATGAGTTAAACAATGCAAGCATTGAGCAAAGAGGAAAAACCCTAACTAATGATGAAAGAAAGCATATGTCTTAATTCAAAGATGTACTCAACAAATCCATATATGAGAGCTTCAAGAGATTACTTTGATTCCCCAACAAACATACAAGGTTTAGTTCACCATATTCATGGTGAACCTAGATGAATTACAATGAAAGTATGAAAGAATAAACCCAATAAAGGTGAAGAGGTAGCCTGAGCATCCAAGATCCTCCTTAAAAGGGGTGAAAGAGAGAGTGTTTGCCTCGTTTCTGCCAAAGATGCCTAACTATAGGACGTGCAAGCCCTTATATACTAATCTAGAGTTACAAAAGATTACAAAAGTCCAAGCCCAAAAAGTGCCGCTCAGCGGTATTTACCGCTCAGCGGTGATTGCGCGTCTTCTTTCTTCCCCTCAGCGGCCATTTTGCCCCTCAGCGGTTCCAACGTCACCTCTTGAGTGCCGCTCAGCGGTAGTTTGCCGCTGAGCGGTGCCTTCGACTTCTCCTTTTTGTACTCTTTCTTGTCTTTTCTAATGTCCTCTCTCTTATTATTCACTTCTTTCACCAAATTCACCTCAAAACCTGCACAAAAACACTTAAATCAAGCATAAACCTGTCTAGCTCTCTTATTTCTGAAAATATAAACAAAAGGCATGATTTCAAGCTAGTTTCTAAGTCTAAAGGTTGCTTTTAGTATCAACTTTAAGCATGAAAATAACAGTTTTTCAACTGTTATCACAACCCCAAACTTAGAACTTTGCTTGTCCTCAAGCAAATAAAATGTAACTCCATCTCCAACCAATTCATATGATGGTTCACTCATTCAAAATCCTCTTTTCAAGATAAGTAATAACTTCACTCAAACTTAAGACCAAGAGTTCAATCAAGATGTGCACATGCTTTAGTGTTCACAAAGTCATTTAAATTCCAACAAATGCTATTTTTCATGAATGATCAATCAATTAAGCATGGATGTTTATGTGCTTATGGAATATTTCCTTACTAGGTAAAGTGTTTCACTCAACACACAAGTGTATAAGAGGTAAAGTGTTTCACTCATTCACTCCACTATCACAATGTCACATGAATCAACTTTGCCTTTCATTTAACCACAATCAAATACATTCACAAGCATGCATCATCACAAGGACTTTTCAATGGCTTATAATGTGGCTGGGCTAACAAGAAAATTGGTTTTTCTGGATCACAAAATCCTTGAGTTAAGAGAATCATAACAACACAATCTTCTTATTCATTCCCAACTTTCTTTTGCCTTTGCTTTTGCATTTGCATTGAGCTTTGCTTCTTTTTCTTTTCTTTTCTTTGCATATTCTTACTTTTTAGCTCTTAGCTCAATGTTTTTTTTTTTTTCATGTGTCCCCAATAACCCCAAACTTGAACATTTAACAATACCACACAAGATCTTCTACTTAACTCAAGGTAAAGATTTTCAATCAAGGGTGTTCAGTGTATATTTAAGGCTAAAGGTTCAAAGGATAGAACACAACGTGTTCTCTTTTAGAAGGCTAACTTTATGAATTTGGCCAATAAAAAGGGTTTTAAAAACACGGCCTTTGATCATATGATGCAAAACAAGCAATTGATTCAATCATAGAAAACCTGGGCAAAGTCATTCATGCTTTCAAAGTAACAGCATTCAACAATAACAACTCTGGAGCTCAAAACCTCACATATAAGCTCATTCACATTTGACATGCACATCCTGCTTAATTTCACAATCACAATCATGATATTATGCATTTGTTCACAAAGCTTGTGAATCACCTGTATAAGCATTTTAATGTGCACATCATCTCAACATCAATCAATCAATAAGCATCATCAAGCATTACTTATCACACAATCACAGTTAATAGCAAACCATCATAACAAACCAGGTGTTCAATAGAGTACATCAAACCCTAATCTACAAAAACAAATAAGTTCAGAAAACTTAAACCACAAAAGCATAATCATATGATAGCATTCATCAGTAAATGCTATCTCAGCTCCTCATCAGTCCGAGCTCTCTGTATCTTCCTCTTCCTCTTCATCATCATCTTCATCAAATGCATCCTCCTCCTCAGCTTCATCTTCATCCATGTCTCGGGCTGAAGCTTCAGCTGCTTCAGCTCCTCCTTGCCATGGTTCTTCTGGCCAAGCTACCACATTATGGAATTCATCCATAGTCCACCTGTGTGCTGGAGGGGTATCATACATCCCCACTATCATCTCAGCCGTGGCCACCTGCCCTCTGTGGATGGACTGCAACTGAGCACCTATAAGAGACATATACATGTCCCTCATCTGGAATGGTTCTGCCTCATGAGTATCAGCATAAGTCCTGCTCTGTGCTGGCCTTCTCTCTCTACGAGCCTGGCGTGGTGGCACTGGCTGGGCTGCCTCCTCACCTCCACAGTATTGTCTGTAATAGGCCTCATCTATAGCTTTTCTTGGCCTCTCAAATGGTGGAACAGAAGTGTCCACCCCAGCTAGCTTGCAAAGGTGAGTGATCAAAGAAGGATGTCCCAGTGGTGCTTTGTTGTTTGAGGTGTTAGCACACACACTAATCTCATCAGCTATCACCTGCCCAATATTAACATTCAAGTTTCTGATAGCACAGTAGATGAAGAGTGCCCTGCTGAGAGTAATATCTGACACATGTGAACATGGTTGAATGTTGGCATGAGAAAATGCCATCCAATACTTTGCAAGAGGAGTCAAATTTGTCCTCCTAATATTAACCACTGAGCCAGATCTATTCCTTTGGAAGTGTCCTCCAGGTATGCACAATACTCTCTCAACATCCTCAAAGTCAGCACCTTCCTCCATGCTAAGAGCAAACTGGCATTGCTCACCAGCCCACACAGTATCCAGAAAGTTATTGATGGAGTCAGGATCATACCTGATAGCATGGCCTCTAACATAGCCCAAATAATTCTCAGCTGGATAATCACCAATCTTCTTTGCATTGGTGTAGAATTCCTTCACCACAGCTATGTTGGCAGGTGCTGGATAAGTGGCTAGCTTTCCCCAATCATTCCCTAACACTTGCTCTCCAAATTGAGGAGCAAAGTTAGGTATCATTCCAACCTTTCTCTCCATTAGAAGTCTCCTGTCCTGAACCACCCTAAAGTGCTTCTCATGTTTCCTAGAGAGGAACCTGCCATTATGGGGCTGCTCTGGTTCCTTTTCCTTTCTCTTGGTTGCCATGGTTTTCAATCTCTTTCCTGAAGAGGATGCCATTCCTGCATTCAAACATAAATCCAAAACCACAGAACATGATGTTAATCATTAGTAAACACAAAACAAAACTCCTTTTGAAGCTAAACCACCGCTGAGGGCCAGAATTTCCCCTCAGCGCCACCAGTGCCACATTCAAACACGCAACAAACTAGAAAAAGCAAATCTGGCAGAGTGCCGCTCAGCGGTAAATGCCGCTCAGCGGTGATCTGCAGATTTTTGCAAATCTCGTTTTTAAACTGTCCTAACTCCACCCAAATGCAATTTTCAGTTTTCCAGTTCATAATCAAGCAGTCTAATCGGTTCAAACATCAAAGATATCATCAAATCATGCATAGAAATCAAAACCCCTAAATATTCATGCTTTGACAATCACAGTCAATTTCAAGAACCCTAGAATGAACAAAATGCATTTTACTTACTTGGGTGGAGATGCTAGATGATATGAGAATGCTTCCAAACTAGAATGCTCTCTTCCAACCCCAAACTTTGATAGCACACTAATGTAAAAGTGAGTGGAAGAGAAATTTTCTAAAGAGGGAAGAGTAAAAAGATGTGGGAAACCTAAGAGGAGATATGTGGGAGTCTTAGTGCAGAGAAGAGCTTGAAAGAATGTAAAAACGCGCAGCTTAGGGTTTAAAAATACCCCAATGGGCTCGGGTTCCGCTAAGGGGAACTTAAGCCCATCTGCGATAGTACCGCTCAGCGGTAATTGCCGCTCAGCGGCACTTTCGTGATGTGCCCTTCTCCTTCTTTTCTTGACCTACGTGCCTTCCTAGCATACCCCTCATAGGTTCCCTGCAATTCAATGTTAAAAATGCTTATGCAAATCCTAAAAATAAACAAACAGAAAACAATCAATCAAATGGGTTGCCTCCCAGGTAGCGCTTGTTTAACGTCACGAGCCTGACCCAAAATCCACCAACACCCATCAGTAGGTGTTTCAAACTTACCAGCACCCATCAGTAGGTGCAAAATCTTCTCACCAACACCCATCAGTAGGTGTTACAAACTTAGTATCCTTCAGTAGATACTTAACCACCTAGCATCCTTCAGTAGATGCTGGATCCAACAAAAATATTTACAGAATAATGTCCACAATTTAAAAGTTACAAAACCAAATCAAAAGTTTTTAAATCCACTGGGTTGCCTCCCAGCAAGCGCTCTTTTAACGTCATTAGCTTGACCCAGTAAAGCTCATGTTCCTTCTTCTTTTTCTTCTTTCTACTGAACTTCTTCAGAAATTTGATCAAACCAGGAACCTGTTGCAATGTCTCAATCATAGGAACTTTAATCTCCAATTTCTTGAAGATTTCCATAAAGCACTTAAATTTCTTTTCCTTCCTATGATTCTTCTTTAGATGAGGATGTGATTTTTCATGTGATTTCTTCTTCTTTCCTCTCATCTTCTTTTTCTTCCTTTTTCTCTCCCTAAATTTTCTCTTTTTCTCTTCTTTTATTTTTTTCTTCCTTTCTCTTTTTCTCCTCAACTTCTTTATCTTCACACAAATTTTCTTTCTCTCTTTTCTCTCAACCAATTCTTTTTCTTTTTCTTCATCTTTATCTTTCTCACTCAACTCTTCTTTCTCTTTTCTCTCTACCCTTTCCTCATCTCCCTCTAATTTTTCCTCATCAAGAATCTTGTCACTTTCAGTAATAATGACTTGCCCTTCCTCCTTAAGGTTAACATCAATATTAACATCATCATTTAATATCTGACTAATGTGACGAAGTTGCATCTCCATTCTTTTACATGATTCTTCAATGCTTTTCTGAGTAGAGTCGGAATTTTTCAAAAATCGTTGAAGGGTGTCCTCCAACCTATCCAAACTTCCTGATAGAAAGGGTTGTTGCTGCCATTGTTGTTGTGGTTGGTTCTCAAATTGTCCAGCAGCTTGCCAAAATTGGCTTTGATCCATGCTTGAGTGAGGTTCCCACCATTGGTTGAGATTACTTTGGTAGAATTGAGTGCCCCTATAGTTAAACTCTTGACCAAATTGCATTCTGCAGACATTAGGCACAAAACCCTAAAAACAATTGTTAGCACAAAAAGATATAGAAGAAAATAAAGATTGAAAAGATATAAGAAGATAAAAGATTTAGAAGATAGAATCAAATAAAATAGAATAAAACCTAATCTAAAAAATAAAATCTAATCTAAAAGATAAAATAAAATAAAATCTAACCTAACCTAAAAGATAGAATAAGAATAAAATAAAATCTAACCTAAAAAGATAAAAAAAAAAAATCTAATAAAATAAAATAAAATCTAATCTAAAAAAAATAAAATAAAATCAAATAAAAACCGAAAAATAAAAAACAGAAAATAAAAACAGAAAACAGAAAAACAGAAAACAGAAAAAATAAAATAAAATCAAATAGAATACAAACTGAAAAATATAAACAGAAAAATAAAATAAAATAAAAATTCGAAATTAAAATAAAATCTAATCTAAAAAGATAAAAATAAAATCTAACCTAAAGGATAAAAATAAAATCTAAAAAGATAAAATAATAAAAACAGAAAAAATAAAAACAGAAATTCAAAATTAAAGTCAAAGATAATCAATAATCACACAAATTAACCAGTTAAACCACGAATCCCCGGCAACGGCGCCAAAAACTTGATGGACAAATTTGTAAGCACCAAAATATGATGTCACAAACTTGTTTCACAATCGGCAAGTATGACCGAATCGTTCAAGTAATAAAACTTGGTAAGACCAAGTATCGTTCTTCCCAAAGGACTCACGGCCTAGTTTAGTTATGTGGTTTCTTGATTAACTAAGACTTACAAACGAAATATTTGGGTTTAAAATGCAAGACAGAAAATAAACATGTATGCATGAATTTTGATCAATGGCAAAGACAAAAGATAAACACTTTCAATGGAATATATGAATGAATATGTTGTTGGGGGTCAATTTCATCTCATCCACTCTCATACATTTTAGGAATTCAACATTCAAATCATCATTGTTAATGCCACTCTCTAAAGTACCATTCTAGATGGCTTCTCCCTAATCAAATAGTTCATACAATTCCTAGCATTCCTAATGATTAGTTTATTTTGCGCAGGAGCTTAAAGGCAACCAATATAATATTGTCAGTATAATATTGGGAGAAATTCCCCGGATCTAGATTTCCCCGTACGTGTCCGTATCAACAAAACCAATAATCATGCATTAGAATGAGTTAAACAATGCAAGCATTGAGCAAAGAGGAAAAACCCTAACTAATGATGAAAGAAAGCATATGTCTTAATTCAAAGATGTACTCAACAAATCCATATATGAGAGCTTCAAGAGATTACTTTGATTCCCCAACAAACATACAAGGTTTAGTTCACCATATTCATGGTGAACCTAGATGAATTACAATGAAAGTATGAAAGAATAAACCCAATAAAGGTGAAGAGGTAGCCTGAGCATCCAAGATCCTCCTTAAAAGGGGTGAAAGAGAGAGTGTTTGCCTCGTTTCTGCCAAAGATGCCTAACTATAGGACGTGCAAGCCCTTATATACTAATCTAGAGTTACAAAAGATTACAAAAGTCCAAGCCCAAAAAGTGCCGCTCAGCGGTATTTACCGCTCAGCGGTGATTGCGCGTCTTCTTTCTTCCCCTCAGCGGCCATTTTGCCCCTCAGCGGTTCCAACGTCACCTCTTGAGTGCCGCTCAGCGGTAGTTTGCCGCTGAGCGGTGCCTTCGACTTCTCCTTTTTGCACTCTTTCTTGTCTTTTCTAATGTCCTCTCTCTTATTCTTCACTTCTTTCACCAAATTCACCTCAAAACCTGCACAAAAACACTTAAATCAAGCATAAACCTGTCCAGCTCTCTTATTTCTGAAAATATAAACAAAAGGCATGATTTCAAGCTAGTTTCTAAGTCTAAAGGTTGCTTTTAGTATCAACTTTAAGCATGAAAATAACAGTTTTTCAACTGTTATCAGCACCCTAAGTGGGATGCTTGAGCGCCAGTCTCTCGGGCTTGGGCTTTATTTCTGTTCTACTTCTGTTCTATTTAAAGGACCCAGGCGTCCTAGGTTTAGATCTCTGGTTGGAGCAGCACAACAGCACAATCTTCCACTCTCTGAAGGCGGATTTCAATGTGAAAGCATCGTTCCTCTACTTTTAGGGTTTTGCTATCTCATGCTTTTCCATTATTCATCTAGTTTCTCCATCTCTATGGGGAACTAAACTCTATTTGTTGTTGGGGAATGATGTAACCTTGTGAACTCTCATGTATTTGAATTGATTCTTAATTCCATATGCTTTTTCATTAATTGTTAGAGTAATTCATCTGTGCTTATTACATGCTTTTTTAACTCATTCATCGCATGATTTATGAATTGCATGAGTGCCGAGAGGTTGATGACAAATTTATGAACACCGAAAAACGGCGCCACAAACTTGTTTAACCCTCGGCAAGTATGACCGAATCGTATCAAGTAATAAAACTCGGTAAGACCAAGTATCGTTCTCCCAAAGGACTCACGGCCTAGTTAGTTATATGATTTATTGATTATTTAAGACTTGTTAACAATTGATTGTAGGGTTTAAATGCAAAAGACAGTAATTAAACATGTATGCATGAATGTTGATCAATGGAAAAGAGGAAAACAAACACTTTAATGAATTAAATGGATGAGTATGTTGTTGGGGTTATCAATTTCATCTTGTTCACTCTCATATACTTTAGGAATTCATCATTCTTTTCATCAATTGCTAATGCCACTCTCTAAATCACCTTGCAAGAAGGCCTATCCTTAATTACGAGTTCATACAATTCCTAGCATTCCTAGTAATTAGTTCTGAAGTGTAGGAGCTTAAAGGCAACCAATATGCTATTGGGAGAAATTCCCCAGATCTAGATTTCCCCATACGTTCCCATATCGACAAAATCAATAATCATGGCAATGAATGAGTTAAACAAAGCAAGCTTTAAGCAAAGAGGAAAAACCCTAACTAATGATGAAAGAAAGCATATATCTTAAAATAAGATGTTAAAACACAAATTCCATATATGAGAGTTTCACAAGACTATATTGATTCCCCAACAACAATACAAAGTTTAGTTCACCATATTCATGGTGAAACTAGATGAACAATAATGAAAGAATGAAAGAGATAGAAAAACCTTAGAAAGAGAAGAGGAGAGCCGTCACCATCTCCCAATCTACCCCCAAGGGGTGAAAAGTGTGTTTCTGCTTCCTCCCAGCCAAAGATACAAACCCTAGGACGTGCAAGTCCTTAAATAGGGCATAAAAATAACATAAAACAAGTCCAAGCCCATAAAAACAAAAGAAAACCGGTCCAAGCCCACTTAGAATGGCGCTCAGCGGTATTTTACCGCTGAGCGGTACTAGCACATGATCCATTTTGCCCCCCAGCTGTTGTTTTGCCCCTCAGCGGTGATTTCGGCACCTAAAAACTGCCGCTCAGCGCCATATTGCTGCTCAGCGCCACTCGGTCACATTTTTTCCTACATTTTGGTTGACTTTTCAGCATTCTGGTTGACTGGTTGACTTTTCTGGTTGACTGGTTGACTTTTCTGGTTGACTGACTGACTTTTCTGGTTTCTGGTTTATTTTTCAGCACTCCAATCATTCGGTACTTCGATTCTTCTTTCAAATCATTCAATTAGCCTACAAAATCAAGGGAATCTTGCACAAAACCATTAAATTCACCTTCAACTCTCTTATTCACAAAACTAAAACAAAAATATGAGTTCAAGCTAGTTTCTAAGTCTTAAAGGTTGCTTTTGGTATCAATTTTAAGCATAAAAATAACGATTTTTCAACCGTTATCAGAGGTTCCTTACAATTCAGGTTCTTGTTGAATTCTCCGAAGAGTAATATTTCTCAGGGATGAGGGTATGAGTCTTGGTCATCTTAAGCTCTTGATCATCACATTTTATCACTAGGAATGTTAGGAATTGCATGAACTGGTGGTTAACGACAGACTTATTCACCGAGGAATTGGGTTTAGGTAATTTAGTGAGTGATGTTAACATTAATGCATAAAGAAGAATTCTTACATACATGAGAGGGAACTTGGTGATATCTCACCCCAACAACATACTCATCTCATTATAAACAACATCCGTTCATCTTTCTGTTACTCTGCTATTGATCGAACTGCATTCATATTTAATTTTTTGCCTTTGCATCTTAAACCAATGATCTTGTTTTATTTAAGTCTTAATTAATCGAGTTATCACACAACTGTCTAGTGCCAAGAGTCTTCAGGGGTATGATACTTGGTCTTACCATTTTATATTACTTGTGCGATTTGGTATACTTGCCCCAAGGTCTCCTCCATACCTTGCCTGAAAGAAGAGATTTCCTGCTTCCCTTTGTTGATCTTTGACTGTGGGAAGTATTTGTTTAAGAATTTTGCAACCACATCTTCCCACTCAGTCAAGGTATTTTCAAGTAAAGAGTTCAAGCATTACATTCAGCTTAATAGCATCATCTGGAACTCCATTCAGCTTCACAGTATTACAAATCTCATTACATCATCTGGAATTCATTTGGCAGTCCCTTGAATTGGTTACTCTTTACTAGATGGATCAATGCATACTTCATCTCCATACTTGCGGCATTGACCCTTGGCCTTGCAAAGCTGTTAAAATGGTGAGGGCCAACAATTGTTGCATAATCTGCCACAGTACGTCTACCACCATTGTTGTCCATGCTTTCCTAATAATATTGTAAGGCTTATGAAATTCTCTCTAGAGAAGGTACTCTAGATAATCTACTTCTTCTCGGCCTTCTATTAGTCTCAAGTCCTTCAAGGAGAGGTTCAAAACTTTTGTTGCTCTTAGTCGTGATTGTATACTGCATAAACCAGACACAAAACCCTAGAAAACTTTGTTAGCTCAAAAACCAAAATAAACGACACTATACACAATTTAAAAATAAATAAGACAAAAATTAATAACAAAAATAAAAATAAAGTCAAAGTTAATCAAGAATCACACAAATACAATAGTTTAAACCGTGAGTCACCGACAACGGCGCCAAAAACTTGTTGGATGATCAGCAAGTGTACCGAATCGCATAAGTAATATAAAATGGTAAGACCAAGTATCGAATCCCAAAGGATTCTCGACACTACACAGTTATGTGATAACTCGATTAATTAAGACTTAAAGAAAACGAGATCATTGGTTTCAGATGCAAAGACAAAAAATTAAATATGAATGCAGTTTGATCAATAGAAGAAGAGCACAATAATAAACGGATGTTGTTTAATATGAGATGAATATGTTGTTGGGGTTAGATTTCACCAAGTTCCTTCTCATGTATGTAAGAATTCTTCTGTATGCATTAATGTCAACGTCACTCACTAAATTACTTACACCCGATCCCTCGGTGAAATAAGCTTGTCCTCAATCACCAGTTCATGCAATTCCAAGCATTCCTAGTGATGAGTCAATATTTTCTTGACTTCACCCAGTTTATTATGCTAGAATTAATCAGGGAATTGTGTTTAAGTGTGCGGTATTTTTCCGTTTTTGCTAACTGTGCTTAATTTGACCAAAAATTCTTATTTTAATTAATTTGAATTATCTGAGCTTATTATGTTCATTATAGATTGCAGGAAAACTTTTGGAGATACATTTTGGGACATCAGGAAGAATGCAAACAAATTCAAGACTCTCCACATAGACATTTTAGAATTAATTAAATTGTAATTCAGTAGTTTAGAATTTTTGAATCAACTCTCACATTTTGGGTCAATTTTTGGTAAAGTAGACTAGACCCAAAAGTGGAGGTGAATGACTTGGCACCTTAGGGTTTTTTGTGTGGACCCCACCCTTATTAAAAGAGAACTCACGGCATAGGAAACAGGAGCCGCCAGCCCCCACGGAATTACTCTCGGATTCGGCTCTTGATTTTGAAAAAAAACGTGGTTCTTGAATGATGAATAGAGAGCACGCTTACATTTTTGGCTTTTCTATTTCGTTTTTGCAAGCGCTGGATTCATGAACAATGTTTGTTTACTTTTTCATTCAATGAAAAGTGCACGGTTTGAGAATTAAATTAGAAGCTCATTTCTTTTCTACTTGGGATAATGATAGCAACAAGCACGTGAAGAAGATGTGAAGCTGATTTTGTTTTAGAAGAGAATGTTTATTTTCGTTTAACGGAAGAATGAAGAGTTGTCCATTTGTTTATTTGGAGAAAAGCAATTCAGCTTTTGGCTTTTAGTGAAGCGGTTCAACAGCAGCTCACGGGAACGTCTTGGATGGAGAGCAACAGCGTGTGCGCGTTGAGCTGGAAGAAGTGAAGTGGTGTCTCGGCCTGTACGTGTGTTGGGCAGCGGCAGCACTTTGGAGCAGCAAGTGTTCACGGGAGAGAGATGAAAGAAGTGATTTTGTGTTTTTGTGCAGGTTTTAAGGTGAATTCGGTGAAAGAAGTGAAGAAGGAGAGAGATGAAATCAGAAAAGACAATAAAAAGTGCAAAAGGAGAAGCCGAAGTCACCGCTCAGCGGCAGTTTACCGCTGAGCGGCACTCAGGAGCTTGCGGGAGGTCCGCTGAGGGGCAAAATGGCCGCTGAGGGGAGAAAACAAGTCACGCACTCACCGCTGAGCGGTAGTTTACCGCTGAGCGGCACTCTGGAAGTCACGTAAGGTCCGCTGAGGGGTAAAATGGCCGCTGAGGGGAGAAAACAAGTCACGCACTCACCGCTGAGCGGTATTTTACCGCTGAGCGGCACTTTAATGGGCTTGGACTTGACTTTTTGTAATTTACGAATGATACATAAGCTTTAGGGTTTCCTAGGGTTAGGTATCTCTGGCTGGAACGAAGGAAACACTCTCTCTTCCACCCCTTTGAAGGAGGATCTTGGATGCTGAGGCTTCCTCTTCACCTTTTTAGGGTTTATTCTTTCATTCTTTCATTGTAATTCATCTAGGTTCACCATGAATATGTTGAACTAAACTCTGTATGTTTGTTGGGGAATCAATGTAGTCTTTTGAAACTCTCATATATGGAATCTGTTTTTACATCTTTTAATTAAGACTTATGCTTTCTTTCATCATTAGTTAGGGTTTTTCCTCTTTGCTTAATGCTTGCATTGTTTAACTCATTCGATGCATGATTATTGGTTTTGTCGATACGGGCACGTACGGGGAAGTCTAGATCCGGGGAATTTCTCCCAATTTTATATTGGTTGTCGTTAAGCTCCTGCACTTATGAACTGATCATTAGGAATGCTAGGAATTGTATGAACTCGTGATTAGGGAGAAGCCTTCTGGAAAGGTACATTAGAGAGTGGCATTAACAATGATGATTTGACTGTTGAATTCCTAAAATATATGAGAGTGGATAAGATGAAATTGACCCCCAACAACATATCCATACATAAATTTCATTGAAAGTGTTTATCTTTTGCTTTTTGCCATTGATCAAAATACATGCATACATGTTTATTTTCTGTCTTGCATTTTAAACCCCGAATATTTCGTTTGTAAGTCTTAGTTAATCAAGAAACCACATAACTAAACTAGGCCGTGAGTCCTTTGGGAAGAACGATACTTGGTCTTACCAAGTTTTATTACTTGAACGATTCGGTCATACTTGCCGATTGAAAACAAGTTTGTGACATCATAATTTGGTGTTCATAAATTTGTCCATCAAGTTTTTGGCGCCGCTGCCGGGGACTCGTGGTTTAACTGGTTAATTTGTGTGATTATTGATTATCTTCGACTTATTTTTTTTATTTTATTTTTGTTTTTCGAATTTATTTTATTTTATTTTTGTTTTTCTGTTTTTCTGTTTTCTGTCTTTATTTTCTGAATCTTATATCTTCTTTTATATCTTTTTGTGCTAACCAAATCTTTTCTAGGGTTTTGTGTTCTTGTGTATGCAGGAGGCAATTCGAACTAGGAGCAAGAAAACAACAGAACCTCTGCTTGAAGGATTAGAAGACAGTAGACGGAGGAGAAGAATCAGAACATCTAGAGAACTTTTCCCTCCTCCGGAAACTCTGTTGCAACAATCACCACAAGGTTCTGACAATAGCACAGAAAATATGGAGAATAATAATATCAGAAGAACTCTTGTTGATTACACCAACATAGCTGGACCTCAACACTTTAACAGCATAGCTAGACCTAGAGTCAATGCAGCCAATATGGAGGTCAAACCAGCACTAATCCAACTGGTGAAGAGTAATCAATTTAATGGGTTATCTCATGAAAGCCCATATGAGCACCTTACTACATTTAATGAAATTTGCAACACAGTGAAAATCAATGGGGTGCCAGACGAAGCAATCAAACTTAGTTTGTTTCCTTTCTCATTGGGAGGCAAAGCTAAGCTTTGGTTGAACTCTTTTCCAGAAGGAAGTTTTACAGAGTGGGAAGCAGTGGTAACAAAGTTTTTGAACAAATACTTTCCACAATCAAAGGTGACAAAAGGCAAGCAAGAGATATCTTCATTTAAGCAGGGCATGGAAGAATCACTGGGGCATGCATGGGATAGATACAAAAGTCTGCTAAGAAAAACACCCACGCATGGCTTTGAAGAACAGGAAGTAGTCTTAACTTTCCTTGGGGGGCTTGGTTCACAAACCAAGATGATGCTTGATGCCTCAGCAGGAGGCAATATTAAATGGAAAACTCCAGAGGAAGCTATAGAAATCATTGACAACATGGCTACTAGTGATAATGAGCTCAATAGTGAAAGAGGAGTTCCTATGCAACAAAAAGGGGTTCTCCAATTACAGACCCATGATGCCTTGCTAGCTCAAAATAAAATTCTAACTCAACAGCTGGAGACTCTGACTAAAACTCTTGCACAATTACCTAAAGAGTTGAAAACTGCTGCACAGGTACAAACCCAGTTGTGCGAATTATGTGGAGGTGATCATATCAATGGTCAATGTGCTTTTCCAGTGGAGGCCTTGGAGGATGTTAATTTCATGGCTAATCAATTTCCATACCGTCAAGGGAATTACAATCAAGGGTGGAAACCACATCCAAGCATTGGTCAAGGACAAACTGGGCAAGCAAATCAACATAATAAGCAGCAGCAGCAACCAACCTTTTGGCAACAGTTATCTATGCTTAATGAAAAATCAACAAGGTTGGAAGAAACTCTTCAGCAATTCATACAGAAAACCGAATCTTCTCAAAAGAGCACTGAAGCTGCTATAAAGAATTTGGAGATTCAAATGGGTCAGATTACTAAGCAATTGGAAGAAAGGCCAAATAGAAATTTTGGGGCTAATACTGAAGTTAACCCTAGAGAAGAGTGCAAAGTGGTAAAGAGTGTGAATGAAGAGATAATTGAGTTAGAAGAAGGAGAAACAGAAGAAAGAAGAGAAATAGAGAGCAAAAACAATTTTCCTTTTCCAATAAATCAAGAGAAACAAATGGACTTCACAGAATTATTCAGAATGGTGGATAATAAAGCACCTTGGGAACAGATTTTACAGAAAATTGCAGTTTACACAAAATCTGATGAAGAAATCTCTACAAAGAAGAGACGTAGAGATGAGGAGGTAAAAAAGTGTATAATTGTTAAAAAAGAGTCATTCCCTCCTAAAGCGTCAGATCCAGGTAGTTTTTCTATCCCTTGTACTATAGGGAAGAAAAAGGTAAAGAAAGCTCTCCTTGATTTAGGTTCAAGTGTTAACTTGATACCTTATTCTTTACTGGAGCAAATCGGCAATGTTAAAATGAAACATGCAAAGATTAAAATAGTAATGGCCGATGGATCTTCAAAGGAGCCATGTGGGATTGTAGAGGACATTATAGTTTGTGTTGGCAAACTTCAGTTCTTGGCAGACTTTGTGGTGATGAAGATGGAAACTGAGAAGATACCTATCATACTTGGAAGACCGTTTATGAAAACGGCCAGGGCTATCATAGATGTAAATGAAGGTATAGTGGTGCTCCAGGATAGAGAGGAGAGAGTGGTGGTAGATGTTTTCAAAGATGAGATGCAAGCAAAGGAGGAAGAAGCTAGTTATAAAGCTGCATTTCGAGATGCACCCACGACTAGCCGTAAAGAAAAAAATCTTGAGGTTTCAGGTAACCATTGTTTGTTGTTTCAGGTACCCCAGGAAGAAGAGATTGGAAGAGGAGAAGAAATTCCTAGAGACTGGAAGAAAAGAAGACTCCAACTTGGCAGACCTGTTAGAATCAAGAACAAGTTGTGGGTTGTGAAGGGCTTTAAAGAGAAGGAGATGATAGAGATAGAGTCTCCATATTCTAGAAGAACCAAAACAGTTCAAAGGAAACAGCTGAGGAGTTGGTGGAATGACAACATCAACTACAAAGAAGATGGAACTTGAACTTTATTGGGTCAAGCTAATGACATTAAAAGAGCGCTTGCTGGGAGGCAACCCAGTGAATTTAAAAACTTTTGATTTGGTTTTGTAATTTGTAATTTGTGAACATTATTTTTGTATTTATTTTGTTGGATATAGCATCTACTGAAGGATGCTAGGTGGTTAAGTATCTACTGAAGGATACAATGGCTGTAATACCTACTGATGGGTGTTGGTGGATTTTGGGTCAGGCTCGTGACGTTAAACAAGCGCTACCTGGGAGGCAACCTAGTTGATTGAATATTTCTGTTTGTTTGTTTTAGTTAGGGTTTGCATAAGCCTTTTGAACATTGAATTGCAGGGAGCCAGTGAGGGGCATGTCTAGGAGGCACGTAGGTTAAGAAAAGAAGGAGAAGAGCACTTCACGAAAGTGCCGCTGAGCGGTACTTTACCGCTGAGCGGTACTCTCGCAGAATAGGGTTTTAGTTCCCCTTAGCGGGACCCGAGCCCATTAGGGTATTTTTAAACCCTAAGCTGCGCATTCTTTCACACTTTCAGACTTTTCTTTGCACAAACACTCCCACATACCTTCTCCAAGGTTTTCCACATCTTTTCACTCTTCCCTCTTAAGAAAATTTCTCTTCCACTCACTTTTTCACTAGTGTGCCATCAAAGTTTGGGGTTGGAAGAGAGCATTCTAGCTTGGAAGCATTCTCATTGCATCTAGTATCTCCACCCAAGTAAGTAAACTGCATTTTGTTCATTCTAGGGTTTTGATTTTGAATATGATTGTCAAAGCATGAAGATTTAGGGGTTTTTGATTTCTTGGCATGATTTGATGATATATTGGATGTTTGAACCGATTAAACTGCATGATTATGAACTGGAAAACTGAAAATTGCATTTGGGTGGAGTTAGGAAAGCTTTAAAACAGGTTTTTCAAAAATCTGCAGAGTTACCGCTGAGGGGTAAATTGCCGCTGAGCGGCACTCTGCCAGATTTGATTTTTCTGGTTTTGTGTGATCTGGAATGTGGTACTGGTGGCGCTGAGGGGAAATTCTGGCCCTTAGCGGTGGTTTAGCTTCAAAAGGAGTTGTGTTCTGTGTTTTACTAATGATTAACATCATGTTCTGTGGTTTTGTTTGTGTTTTGAATGTAGGAATGACATCATCTTCAGGAAAAAGATTGAAAACCATGGCAACCAAGAGAAAGGAAAAGGAACCAGAGCAACCCCACTCTAGCAGGTTCCTCTCTAGGAAACATGAGAAACACTTTAAAGTGGTTCAGGACAGGAGACTTCTGATGGAGAGAAAGGTTGGAATGATACCTAACCTTGCTCCTCAATTTGGAGAGCAAGTTTTAGGGAATGACTGGCGAAAGCTAGCCACTTATCCTACACCTGCCAACATAGCTGTGGTTAAGGAATTTTACACCAATGCAAAGAAGATTGGTGATTATCCAGCTGAGAATTATTTGGGCTATGTAAGAGGCCATGCTATCAGGTATGATCCTGATTCAATTAATAACTTTCTGGACACTGTATGGGCTGGTGAGCAGTGCCAGTTTGCTCTTTGCATGGAGGAAGCTGCTGATTATGAGGATGTGGAGAGAGTACTGTGTATACCTGGAGGACACTTCCAAAGGAATCGATCTGGCTCAGTGGTTAACATTAGGAGGACAGATTTGACTCCTCTTGCAAAGTATTGGATGGCGTTTTCTCATGCCAACATTCAGCCATGTTCACATGTGTCAGATATTACTCTCAGCAGGGCATTCTTCATCTACTGTGCTATCAGAAACTTGAATGTTAATATTGGGCAGGTGATAGCTGATGAGATTAGTGTGTGCGCCAATACTTCAAACAACAAAGCACCACTAGGACATCCTTCTTTGATCACGCACCTTTGCAAGATAGCTGGGGTGGACACTTCTGCTCCACCTTTTGAGAGGCCAAGAAAAGCTATTGATGAGGCCTACTATAGACAGTACTGTGGAGGTGATGATGCAGCTCAGCCAGTTCCACCACGCCGTGCTCGTAGAGAGAGAGGGCCAGCACAGAGCCAAACATCTACTGAGACACATGAAGCAGAGCCATTCCAGATGAGGGACATGTATATGTCTCTTATAGGGGCTCAGTTGCAGTCCATTCACAGAGGGCAGGTGGCCACTGCTGAGATGATTGTGGGGATGTATGATACACCTCCAGCCCACAGGTGGACTATGGATGAATTCCATAATGTGGTAGCTTGGCCAGAGGAACCAGTGCATGGAGGAGGAGCTGGAGCAGCTGAAGCTTCAGCTAGAGATATGGAAGAAGATGAAGCTGATGAGGATGATGCATTTGAAGATGATGAAGATGAGGAGGAAGAGAAAGATACAGAGGACAGCTCAGATTGATGAGGAGCTGAGATAGCATTTACTGATGAATGCTATCATGTGCTTATGCTTTGTGGTTTAAGTTTTCTGAACTTATTTGTTTTTGTTTTTAGATTAGGGTTTGATGTACTCTATTTGAAACCTGGTTTCTTGTGATGGTTTGCTATTAACTGTGATTGTATGATAAGTAATGCTGAATGATGCTTATGATTGATTGATGTTGAGATAGATGTGCACATTAAATGCTTATACAGGTGATTCACAAGCTTTGTGAACAAATGCAGGATATTATGATTGTGATTGTGAAATTAAGCAGGATGTGTATGTCAAATGTGAATGAGCTTATGTGTGAGATTTTGAGCTCCAGAGTTGTTATTGTTGAATGCTATTACTTTGAAAGCATGAATGGTTTTGCCCAGGTTTTCTATGATTGAATCAATTGCTTGTTTTGCATCATGTGATCAAGGCCATTTGTTGAAAACCTTTTTTATTGGCCAAATTCATAAAATTAGCCCACTAAAAGAGAACACTGTGTGTTCTATCCTTTGAACCCTTAGCCTTGAAAATACACTGAAACCTTTAATTGAAAAATCTTTACCTTGAGTTAAGTAGAAGATCTTGTGTGGTATTGTTAAGTGTTCAAGTTTGGGGTTGTTGGGAAAACATGAAAAGCATTGAGCTAAGAGCTAAAAAGTAAGAATATGCGAAGAAAAAGAAAACAAAAGAAAAAGAAGTAAAGCTCAATGCAAAGGCAAAAGAAAGTTGGGAATGAATAAGATGATTGTGTTGTTATGATTCTCTTAACTCAAGGATTTTGTGATCCAGAAAAAACCAATTTTCTTGTTAGCCCAGCCACATTATAAGCCATAGAAAAGTCCTTGTGATGATGCATGCTTGTGAATGTTTTGATTGTGGTTAAATGAAAGGCAAAGTTGATTCATGTGACATTGTGGTAGTGGAGTGAATGACTGATTACCTCTTATACACTTGTGTGTGAGTGAAACACTTTACCTGGTGAGGAAGTATTCCATGAGCACATGAACATCCATGCTTAATTGATTGATCATTCATGAAAAATAGCATTTGTTGGAATTTAAATGACTTTGTGAACACTAAAACATGTGCACATCTTGATTAAACTCTTGGTCATAAGTTTGAGTGAAGTTGTTACTTATCTTGAAAAAGAGGATTTTTGAATGAGTGAACCATCATATGAATTGGTTGAAGATTGAGTTACATCTTATTTGCTTGAGGACAAGCAAAGTTTTAAGTTTGGGGTTGTGATAACAGTTGAAAAACTGTTATTTTTATGATTAAAATTGACACTAAAAGCAACCTTTACACTTAGAAACTAGCTTGAAATCATGCTTTTCTTTATATTTTTGGAAATAAGAGAGCTGGACAGGTTTATGCTTGATTTCAGTGTTTTTGTGCAGGTTTTAAGGTGAATTTGGTGAAAGAAGTGAAGAAGGAGAGAGATGAAATCAGAAAAGACAATAAAAAGTGCAAAAGGAGAAGCCGAAGTCACCGCTCAGCGGCAGTTTACCGCTGAGCGGCACTCAGGAGCTTGCGGGAGGTCCGCTGAGGGGCAAAATGGCCGCTGAGGGGAGAAAACAAGTCACGCACTCACCGCTGAGCGGTAGTTTACCGCTGAGCGGCACTCTGGAAGTCACGTAAGGTCCGCTGAGGGGCAAAATGGCCGCTGAGGGGAGAAAACAAGTCACGCACTCACCGCTGAGCGGTATTTTACCGCTGAGCGGCACTTTAATGGGCTTGGACTTGACTTTTTGTAATTTACGAATGATACATAAGCTTTAGGGTTTCCTAGGGTTAGGTATCTCTGGCTGGAACGAAGGAAACACTCTCTCTTCCACCCCTTTGAAGGAGGATATTGGATGCTGAGGCTTCCTCTTCACCTTTTTAGGGTTTATTCTTTCATTCTTTCATTGTAATTCATCTAGGTTCACCATGAATATGGTGAACTAAACTCTGTATGTTTGTTGGGGAATCAATGTAGTCTTGTGAAACTCTCATATATGGAATCTGTTTTTACATCTTTTAATTAAGACTTATGCTTTCTTTCATCATTAGTTAGGGTTTTTCCTCTTTGCTTAATGCTTGCATTGTTTAACTCATTCGATGCATGATTATTGGTTTTGTCGATACGGGCACGTACGGGGAAGTCTAGATCCGGGGAATTTCTCCCAATTTTATATTGGTTGTCGTTAAGCTCCTGCACTTATGAACTGATCATTAGGAATGCTAGGAATTGTATGAACTCCTGATTAGGGAGAAGCCTTCTGGAAAGGTACATTAGAGAGTGGCATTAACAATGATGATTTGACTGTTGAATTCCTAAAATATATGAGAGTGGATAAGATGAAATTGACCCCCAACAACATATGCATACATAAATTTCATTGAAAGTGTTTATCTTTTGCTTTTTGCCATTGATCAAAATACATGCATACATGTTTATTTTCTGTCTTGCATTTTAAACCCCGAATATTTCGTTTGTAAGTCTTAGTTAATCAAGAAACCACATAACTAAACTAGGCCGTGAGTCCTTTGGGAAGAACGATACTTGGTCTTACCAAGTTTTATTACTTGAACGATTCGGTCATACTTGCCGATTGAAAACAAGTTTGTGACATCATAATTTGGTGTTCATAAATTTGTCCATCAGCGGTGATTGAATTTTTTTTTTTTGAGGAAAAAGCATTTCATTCCAGAAGCAGCGGGGAGGAATTTTGGAGAGCAGCAGCTGCACCTAGAAGAAGAGGTGTTTCATTTTGGCTTGAAAGATAGGTAGGCGTTGAGTCATTGGAAGGTGCACATGTCACGGCCTGGTGACTCCTGGAGTGCTCCTTCCGTGAATGAGCGTTCACTATCTTCATTTTGAGATGCAGTGATTGATGATGGAACATTCAATTTGAGAATGTTGCCACGGTTTGGATGGAATTTCTTTTTATCATATTTAGCCTTCATTTTCTTTTAAGGGAAAAGCGCTGAATGATGGGACGTTTGGCAGTAGTATAGCAATGCAATCCTTTTATTTAATTTGATGGGGAGATTAGGTGGAAGAAGTGGTGTCACGGCTGGAAGGAAAAGCAGCAATTTGATTAGATGAGAGTAGCTGTATAGTGCACGGTGAATGAGGAATAGATGTGGTCTCACGTCCACCAAAAGGAGAAGAATTCGTTTTTGGCCTGTTAGAAATGCACTTATTCATTTTGGCTTGGAGAGAGACGCGTGTATTTATTTTCACAAAGGGAAGATGAATGTTTTGTTATAGAGAGGTGTATAAGGTGATTTAATTTGGAGCGGTGCATTCAGCATTTTAAATTGGTGTCTTCATTCTCGGTGTGCATTTAATTGTTTAGCTCAATTTTGCATTTTAAATTGGTTCAAACACTTTTCACTTTAATGTTGTCTATTCTATTTAACTGTGTTAATTTAGTTGTGATGTTAGCTTAAGTGACCAACCGCTTTAATTTTGTAATTGAGACCGTTTTTACATTTCTGTTTGCATTCATGTCTTATTTAAGTTCATTCGCATTCACAAACTCTTCATCAACCCCTCCACTACGTGTTTGACCTAATACCTGAATCACAATTGGTCCTTGAGAGACGACCTAGGAGTCACTTCCTAGTTATACTGCATTCTTATTTGCACATAAAATTTGATGGGCCGCGACAGCCGCATCAAATTTTGGCGCCGCTGCCGGGGACCAACGGTTCAGTCTTAGGTCTTTTGTTGTGTTAGTGTGTGTTGTGTTTTGTCTTGTGTTGTGAGTGTGATGTTTTGTTTTGTGTGTTCGTTAATGTGTGTGTTTTATTTGTTCGGCGTGCTTTTTGCGTTGGCAATTTTTGTGCTATCATTTTATGATTTTAGGGGAAATCCTGGGCCTATACCACCCTTTGATCCTGAGATTGATAGAACTTTTCATAGGTTAGTTAGGCATTCTAGAAATTTATCTTTAGAGTCTGTTTTTGAGTCAGTTCCATTAGATACTCTGCATCCTACTGCATCTGGTTCTGAATCTGTATCTTCATCTCCATCAACATCTACATCTGCACATTTTAACCACACTGAGAACAATATGGCACAACCTCCACCTCGCGAGAGGACTCTTAGGGAGATGGCTGCACCTGATTTCACTTATGAAAGCTTGTGCATCCAATATCCTAATGAGGACGTGCCGTATGTTCTCAAAACTGGACTGATCCATTTGTTGCCCAAGTTTCATGGCCTTGCAGGTGAGTGCCCGCATAAGCATCTGAAGGAATTCCATATTGTTTGTTCATCCATGAGGCCTCCAGATGTTCCTGAAGATCACATCTTTTTGAAGGCATTCCCTCATTCACTAGAAGGAGTAGCAAAGGATTGGTTGTATTACTTGGCACCTAGATCCATCACCAGTTGGGATGATCTGAAGAGGTTCTTCTTGGAGAAATTTTTCCCAGCATCCCGGACCACAGCTATCAGAAAAGAAATTTCTGGGATTAGACAGCTTGGTGGAGAGAGCTTGAATGAGTATTGGGAGAGATTCAAGAAGTTATGTGCAAGCTGCCCTCACCATCAGATATCCGAGCAACTCCTTCTCCATTATTTCTATGAAGGATTGAACAACATGGAGAGAAGTATGATTGACGCTGCTAGTGGTGGAGCGCTTGGTGACACGACGCCTGTTGAAGCTAGGCAATTGATTGAGAAGATGGCTTCTAACTCCCAGCAGTTCAGTGTGAGGAATGATTCTATTGTGGTCAGGGGAGTTCATGATGTTGCTACCCACCCTTCATCATCCATAGATAAGAAATTGGAAGGCAAGCTTGACGCTCTTGTGAGTTTGGTGACACAGTTGGCATCCAATCAGAGACCGACACCTTCATCTGCTTCTATTACACGGTTGTGTGTTATTTGCCCTTCTAGTGACCATTACACTGATGCTTGTCCTTCTCTACAACAACCTAATACCCCTGATGCACCTCAAGCTTATGCTACAAATATTTACAACAACAGGCAGCAACATCAACATCAACCACAAGAACAGCAAAACTATGACTTGTCCAGCAACAAGTACAACCCAGGGTGGAGGGATCACCCTAATCTCAGATGGAACAATGCTCCACATCAACAGCAGCAACCACCTCATTTTCAGAATGTTGCAGGTCCTAATAGATATGTGCCTCCTCCTGTTCAAAGATTTCAAAGGCAACAACAAGAGATTCCTGCCCAGCCAGCTTCTCAACCTTCCACTTCTTCTTGTGAGTTACCTTGGAGGAGTTGGTGAAGCAGATGACTATTCAAAACATGCAATTTCAGCAAGAAACAAGGGCCTCAATCCAGGAGACAAAAGCTTCCATCCAGAGCTTGACGAATGAGATGGGACAGATGGCCACACAGCTGAATCAGGCACAGTCTCAGAATTCTGATAAATTGCCATCCCAGACTATGCAGAATCCTAAGAATGTTAGTGCCATCACCCTCAGATCTGGGAAGCAAATTTTTGTGCCCACCATGCCATCTCCGACACCTGAACCTCCTAAACTTTCACCTGCTACTTCCCATAGAAAAGAGGACCAGGCTGGTCCAAGCAAGACATTTGAGGCAGGTGGACCTTCTTCTTCCGGTGGTTCTTCTTCTACCACACCCAGCGCATCTCCTACCTTGCCCCACCAGATTCCTCTTCCATTCCCTCCAAAGGTGATGCCTAGCAAAAAGATGGAAGAGGTGGACAAAGAAATATTGGAGACCTTTAGGAAGGTAGAGGTGAACATACCTCTACTTGATGCCATAAAGTAGATTCCTAGATATGAAAAATTCCTAAAGGACCTATGCACGCATAAGAGGAAAATGAAAGGAGATGAAAGAATCAACACGGGTAGGAATGTATCTGCGCTTATTGGTAAGTCGGTCTCGCACATTCCTGAAAAATGCAAGGACCCGGGTACGTTTTGCATTCCTTGTATGATTGGAAATAGTAAATTTGAAAATGCCATGCTTGATTTGGGTGCTTCCATAAATGTCATGCCTCTTTCAATTTTTAAATCCTTGTCTCTTGGCCCTTTACAACCTACGGGTGTGGTCATTCAGTTGGCAAACAGGAGTGTTACCCACCCAACAGGTTACATAAAGGATGTCTTGGTTAGGGTTGGTGAGCTGATTTTTCCTGCCGACTTTTATGTTTTGGAAATGGAGGACGGATTCTCTCATGGATCCGCTCCCATAATCTTAGGCAGACCCTTTTTGAAAACTGCCCGAACCAAGATTGATGTGTATGCTGGAACTTTATCCATGGAATTTGCTGATATTATGGTTCACTTTAATATTCTTGATGCAATGAAGTTCCAAGTTGAGGACCATTCTGTTTTTAAGATTGACATGTTGGATGACATTATTGATAAATATGTTGTTGATGAGTTTGGTTCTTTGCATGAGAAAGAGCATTCTTTTCTATCTTCTCTACATACATGCATTGAATCTGAATTTGAGAATGATGTTGATTTTGAAGAGGATTTTGATATCCATGATGTTGATGATGTTCTTGATATTGATGATATTGATAATGTAATTGTTATGGATATGGATTTGGAGCCTAATGAGATAGGTGTTCCGCCTTTACCTGTGAATTCTTTGGAGTCAGGATGCACTAACCACTTTGTAGGAAGTACAAATGAATCTGACTTGCGGCACCTATTCTTGAGTTGAGACAGCTTCCAGATAACCTCAAGTATGCTTACTTGGAGGATGATGAGAAGAAACCTGTGATCATTTCCACCTCCCTTGATGTTGTTCAAGAGGAGAAGTTGTTGAGTGTGCTGAGGAAGCACAAGAGGGCCATTGGTTGGACATTGGCTAACATACCTGGCATTAGCCCATCTACTTGTATGCACAGAATTCTTCTAGAAGAGGGGGTAAAGCCGGTTAGGCAACCACAACGGAGGCAAAACCCCGTGATTATGGATGTTATCAAGAAGGAGGTGACCAAGCTTCTGCAAGCTGGGATCATCTACCCCATATCAGATAGTCAGTAAGCCTGATCCATGTTGTGCCCAAGAAGACTGGCCTCACTGTGATAAAGAATGAGAAAGATGAGTTGATTCCTACCAGAGTGAAGAACAACTAGAGAGTCTGCATTGATTATAGGAGGCTCAATCAGGCAACCAAGAAAGATCCCTTCCCCCTGTCATTCATTGATCAGATGCTCGAGCGCCTGGCAGGTCAATCTCATTATTGCTTTCTTGATGGTTTTTCTGGCTATTTTCAAATCAATATTGCTCCTGAGGACCAAGAGAAAACCACGTTCACCTGCCCCTTTGGCACTTTTGCCTATAGGAGGATGCCATTTGGCCTGTGCAATGCCCCTGGTACCTTCCAACGGTGCATGCTTAGCATTTTTAGCGATTTTCTTGAAAGTTGCATAAAGGTGTTCATGGATGATTTTACTATATGGATCCTCATTTGATACATGTTTAGACAGTTTGGAAAAGGTTTTGAAAAGATGCATTGATAACAACCTTGTTCTAAATTTTGAGAAATGTCACTTCATGGTTGAACAAGGTTTAGTGTTAGGGCATATCATTTCAAGGAAGGGAATAGAGGTAGATCCTGCAAAAATATCTGTGATTTCGCAATTGCCTTACCCCTCTTACGTGCGACAGGTTCGATCTTTTCTTGGGCATGCAGGTTTCTATAGGCGCTTCATCAAGGACTTCAGCAAGAAAGCGCTTCCCTTGTCCAAACTATTACAGAAAGACATTGAGTTTGACTTTGATGACAGATGAAAACAGGCTTTTGACCGCCTGATGGAAGCTTTGACCACCACTCTGATCATCTAGGCACCTGATTGGACAACCCCTTTTGAGCTTATGTGTGATGCATCCAATTATGCATTGGGGGTTGTCTTGACACAAAAGATTGATACGTTGCCTCGAGTGATCTGCTACGCTTCCAGGACTTTGGATGCTGCCCAAGCAAACTACACCACCATTGAGAAAGAGCTCTCAGCCATTGTGTTTGCTCTTGACAAATTTAGATCTTATTTGCTTGGTTCTCCTATCACTGTTTCCACTGACCATGCAGCTCTAAAGTTTCTATTGAAGAAGGCTGAGTCGAAGCCTAGATTAATTAGGTGGATGCTCCTACTCCAAGAGTTTGATCTGCAAATCCAAGACAGGAGTGGAGCACAAAATCTGGTTGTTGACCACCTGAGCCGGATTGAGAGAGCTGAGGATGAAGCCAATGTTTTGCCTATCCAGGATAACTTTCCTGATGAAAGCTTATGGACGGTTTCACTTTCTTACCCTACCCCTTGGTTTGCAAATATTGTCAATTATTTGGTTGCTTATGTTTTTCCTCCCTTAGCATCGCGTGCTCAAATTGCTAAAATTAAGAGCGATGCTCAAATTGCTTGTTTTTGAATTTTGAAATTTGAATTTTTGTTTTTTATTTTTTCTGTTTTTATTTTATTTTATTTTCTGTTTTTATTTTTTTTATTTTTTGTTTTTTTTTTTGTTTTTATTTCCTATCTTCATATCTTTTCAATTATATCTTTTGATTCTTTATCTATTTTCTCCATCTTTTTGTGCTAACAAATAATTTCTAGAGTTTTGTGCCTAATGCTTGCAAGATGCAATTCGGACAAGAATTTAACTATATGGGCACTCAATTCTACCAAAGTAATCTCAACCACTGGTGGGAACCTCACTCAAGCATGGATCAAAGTCAATTTTGGCAAGCTGCCGGGCAATTTGAGAATCAACCACAACAACAATGGCAACAACAACCCTCTCTATCGGCAAGAATGCCAACATTGGAGGACACACTTCAACAGTTTTTGCAGGTGTCCAGCTCCACTCAGAAAAACATTGAAGCATCATGTAAAAGAATGGAGATGAACCTTCGTTACATTAGTTAGAGATTGAACGATTTTAAGGTTAATACTGAAGTTAACCCTAAGGAGGAAGGTCAAGCCATTGTCACTGAAAGTGACAAGATTTTTGATGAGAGAAAAATAGGGAGAGATGAGGAAAAGATAGAGAGAAAAGAAAAAGAAGAGTTGAGTGAGAAAGATAAAAATGAAGAAAAAGAAAAAGAAGTCATTGAGAGAGAAGAGAGAAAGAAAATTTGTGTGAAAATAAAGAAGTTGAGAAGAAAAAGAGAAGGGAAGAAAAAAAATAAGAGAAAAGAAAAAGAGAAAATTTAGGGAGAAGAGAAGTAAGAAAAAGAAGATGAGAAGAAAGAAGAAGGAATCATATGAAAAACCCCATCTTCATCTAAAGAAGTATCATAGGAAGGAAAAGAAATTTAAGTGCTTTATGGAAATCTTCAAGAAATTGGAGATTAAAGTTCCTATGATTGAGACACTGCAACAGGTTCCTGGTTTCATCAAATTTCTGAAGAAGTTCAGTAGAAAAAGAAGATGGAACATGAGCTTTATTGGGTCAAGCTAGTGACGTTAAAAGAGCGCTTGCTGGGAGGCAACCCAGTGATTTAAGAACTTTTAATTTTTGGTTTGGTGATGTAATTTTGAACTTTTGGGTATTTTTGTTTTTGTTATAAGTCTGTTACAGGGTTTACATCTACTGATGGATGTTAGGCAGAAGAGTATCAACTGAAGGATACTATGTTTGTATACACCTACTGATGGGTGTTGGTAAGAAAGATTTGCATCTACTGAAGGGTGCTGGAGGATTTTGGGTCAGGCTTGTGACGTTAAACAAGCGCTACCTGGGAGGCAACCCAGTTGATTGATTTTATCTGTATTGTTTGTTTTGATTTTGCTTTAGTTGCATGATAGGGATTGAATGTTTGAGTGATCTGAGAAATTAATTGCAGGGAGCAAGTGAGGGGCATGAGTAGAAGGCACCTAGGGTAAGCTAGGAAGAAGAAAAGCACAACACGAAAGTGCCGCTGAGCGGTGGTATCGTAAAAGGGGCTTAGGTTGCCCCTTAGCGGAACCCGAGCCCATTATGGTATTTTTATACCCTAAGTCACGCTTTGGCCTTTATTTTCATATTATTCTCTGCACACACACTCCTAAACACTTTTCCAAAGGTTCTCTACATTTTTCCTTTCGTTCCTCTTTAAAAAATCTCCCTTCCACTCACTTTCTCACTAGTTTTCCATCTAAGTTTGGGGTTGGGAGAGAGCATCATTGATGGGGCTGAGTTTTTCAAAGCACTAGAGCAGGATTTGTTTTATCAATCACTTTTGTTTCTAGAATAGGATTTGATGTACTCAATTGGAAATTTTGTCTGTTGTGATGGTTTGCTTATGATTGTTGTTTGATAAGTAATTAATGCTTGATGATGCTTTAATATTGATTGATGTTGAGATGTGCATATCATATCCTTATACAGGTGGTTCACAAGCATTGTGAATAAATGCAAGATATTGTGATTGTGATTATGATTCTAAGCAGGATGTTATATGTGGAATGTGAATGAGCTTATATGTGAGGTTTTGAGCTCCAGAGTTGTTATTGTTGAATACTATTACTGTGAAAGCATGAATGACTTTGCCCAGGTATTCTATGATTGAATTACTTGCTTGTTTGCATCATAGGATCAAGGCCATTTGTTGGTAACCCTTTTATTAGCCAAATTCATAAATTTAGCCCACTAAAAGAAAGCATTATATGTTCTATCATTTGAACCCGTAGCCTTGAACATAATTTGAAAACCCCTTGTGAAAAGCTTTACCTTGAGTTAAGTGGAAAATATTTTGTGGTATTGACAAATGTTCAAGTTTGGGGTTGTTGGAAAATTATGAAAGGGAAATTGAAAGCATTGAGCTAAGAGCTAAGAATTAATTATGTGAAAAGAAAAAGAAAAAGGAAAGAAAAGAAGAAAAAGAAAAGCTCAATGAAAAAGGAAAGTTGGGAATAAGTAAGAATGGTTGTGTTTATATGAGTCTCTTAACTCAAGGGTTTTGTGATCTAGAAAAACCAATTTTCTTGTTAGCCCAGCCACATTATAAGCCATAAAAAAAGTCCTTGTGATGATGCTTGCTTGTAGGTGTTTTTGATTGTGGTTAAATGAAAGGCAAAGTTGATTCATGTGACATTGTGATAGTAGAGTGAATGAGTGAATACCTCTGATACACTTGTGTGTTTGAGTGAAACACTTTATCTAGAGAGAAAAGATTCCATGAACATATAAGAACATCTTTGCTTAGTTGATTGATCATTCATGAAAAGTAGCATTTGTTGGATAGTATGTGATTGTGTGAACACTAAAGCATGTGCATGTCTTGATTGAAATCTTTGCAATGAGCTAAATTGAGTATTTACTTGTCTTGAAACGGGAGTTTTGAATGTGGTGAACCATTATATGGATTGATGGAAGATTGAGTTACATCTTGTTTGCTTGAGGACAAACAAAGTTTTAAGTTTGGGGATGTGATAACGGTTGAAAAACCGTTATTTTTATGCTTAAAATTGATACCAAAAGCAACCTTTAAGACTTAGAAACTAGCTTGAACTCATATTTTTATGTTAGTTTTGTGAATAAGAGAGTTGAAAGTGAATTTAATGGTTTTGTGCAAGATTCCCTTGATTTTGTAGGCTAATTGAAGGATTTGAAAGAAGAATTGAAGTACCGAATGATTGGAATGCTGAAAAGTCAACCAGAAACCAGAAAAGTCAACCAGTCAACCAGAAAAGTCAACTAGTCAACCAGAATGTTGAAAAGTCAACCAGAATACTGAAAAAGTCAAACAAACGAGTTTTGGGCCAGTTTTCTGCGATTTTATGATCTGTTTGGGCCTGGACCCGTTTTCTATTATTCTTATGTCCTATTTAAAGACCTAGATGTCTTAGGGTTTGTATCTTTGGCTAAGACGAAGCAAACACTCTCTTTTCCACCCCTTGAAGGAAGATCATGGATGCTCAGGCTACCTCCTCATCTTTCTAGGGTTCTATCTTTCTTTCATTCATTAATGTTCATCTAGTTTCACCATGAATATGGTGAACTAAACCTTGTATTGTTGTTGGGGAATCAATGTAGTCTTGTGAAACTCTCATATATGGAATTTGTGTTTTAACATCTTATATTAAGATACATGCTTTCTTTCATCGTTAGTTAGGGATTGTCCTCTTTGCTTAATGCTTGCTTTGTTTAACTCATTCATTGCCATGATTATTGATTATTTTGATATGGGAACGTACGGGGAAATCTAGATCCAGGGAATTTCTCCCAATAGCATATTGGTTGCCTTTAAGCTCCTGCACTTCAGAACTAATTATTGGGAATGCTAGGAATTGTATGAACTCGTAATTAAGGATAGGCCTTCTTGCAAGGTGATTTAGAGAGTGGCATTAGCAATTGATGAAAAGAATGATGAATTCCTAAAGTATATGAGAGTGAAAAAGATGAAATTGATAACCCCAACAACATACTCATCCATTTAAATCATTAAAGTGTTTGTTTTCCTCTTTTCCATTGATCAACATTCATGCATACATGTTTAATTACTGTCTTTTGCATTTAAACCCTACAATCAATTGTTAACAAGTCTTAAATAATCAATAAATCATATAGCTAACTAGGCCGTGAGTCCTTTGGGAAAACGATACTTGGTCTTACCTAGTTTTATTACTTGATACGATTCGGTCACACTTGCCGATTGTTAAACAAGTTTGTGGCGCCATTTTTTGGTGTTCATAAATTTGTCATCACCCCACCCTACTAAAAGAGAACTCACGGCATAGGAAACAGGAGCCGCCACCCCCCACGGAATTACTCTCGGATTCGGCTCTTGGTTTTGAGAAAAAACGTGGTTCTTGAATGATGAATAGAGAGCACACTTACATTTTTGGCTTTTCTATTTCGTTTTTCCAAGCGCTAGATTCATGAACAATGTTTGTTTACTTTTTCATTCAATGAAAAGTGCACGGTTTGAGAATTAAATTAGAAGCTCATTTCTTTTCTACTTGGGAGAATGATAGCAACAAGCACGTGAAGAAGATGTGAAGCTGATTTTGTTTTAGAAGAGAATGTTTATTTTGGTTTAACGGAAGAATGAAGAGCTGTCCATTTGTTTATTTGGAGAAAAGCGATTCAACTTTTGGCTTTTAGTGAAGCGGTCCAGCAGCAGCTCACGGGAACGTCTTGAATGGAGAACAACAGTGTGTGCGCGTTAAGCTGGAAGAAGTGAAGTGGTGTCTCGGCCTGTACGTGTGTTGGGCAGCAGCAGCACTTTGGAGCAGCAAGTGTTCACAGGAGAGAGCTGGGACGTGACCCAGCTGCCACTCTCTCGGTTTTCTTTTGGCCTTGCTTCTAGGGCAGTGATTGGATTTTTTTTTTTGAGGAAAAAGCATTTCATTCCAGAAGCAGCGGGGAGGAATTTTGGAGAGCAGCAGCCGCACCTAAAAGAAGAGGTGTTTCGTTTTGGCTTGAAAGATAGGTAGGCGTTGAGTCATTGGAAGGTGCACATGTCACGGTCTGGTGACGTCCTAGAGTGCTCCTTTCGTGAATGAGCGTTCATTATCTTCATTTTGAGATGCGGTGATTGATGATGGAACATTCAATTGGACAATGTTGCCACGGTTTGGATGGGATTTCTTTTTAGCATATTTAGCCTTCATTTTCTTTTAAGGGAAAAGCGCTGAATGATGGGACGTTTGGCAGTAGTATAGCAATGCAATCCTTTTATTTAATTTGATGGGGAGATTAGGTGGAAGAAGTGGTGTCACGGCTGGAAGGAAAAGCAGCAATTTGATTAGATGAGAGTAGTTGTATTGTGCACGGTGAATGAGGAATAGATGTGCTCTCACGTCCACCAAAAGGAGAAGAATCCGTTTTTGGCCTGTTAGAAATGCACTTATTCATTTTGGCTTGGAGAGAGACGCGTGTATTTATTTTCACAAAGGGAAGATGAATGTTTTGTTATAGAGAGGTGTAAAAGGTGATTTAATTTGGAGCGGTGCACTCAACATTTTAAATTGGTGTCTTCATTCTCAGTGTGCATTTAATTGTTTAGCTTAATGTTGCATTTTAAATTGGTTCAAACACTTTTCACTTTAATGTTGTCTATTATGTTTAGCTGTGTTAATTTAGTTGTGATGTTAGCTTAAGTGACCAACCGCTTTAATTCTGTAATTGAGACTGTTTTTACATTTCTGTTTGCATTCGTGTCTTATTTAAGTTCATTCGCATTCACAAGCTCTTCATCAACCCCCCACTACATGTTTGACCTAATACCTAAATCACAATTGGTCCTTGAGAGACGACCTAGGAGTCACTTCCTAGTTATACTGCATTCTTATTTGCACATAAAATTTGATGGGCCGCGATAACCGCATCACCTAGCAATTAAATGTGAAGATCAAGAGCTTTAAGACGACCAAGACTCATACCCTCGACTCATACCCTCATCCCTGAGAAATATTCCTAATGGGAGAATTCAATAAGAACCTCAATTGTAAGGAACCTCCCGGCACTCATGCAATTCATACATCATACTATGAATGAGTTAAACAAAGCATGTCATAAGCACAAATGAATCATTCTAACAATTAATGAAAGAGCATGTGTTATTAAGAAATCAATTCAAATACATGAGAGTTCACAAGGTTACATAATTCCCCAAGAACAAATAGAGTTTAGTTCACCATAGATGTGGTGAAACTAGATGAATAATGGAAAAGCATGCGAAAGTAAAACCCGAAAAGTAGAGGATGGAAGCTCCCGCATCCAAATCCGCCTTCAGAGAGTGAAAGAGTGTGTTGTTGAGTTGCTTCAGCCAGAGATACAAAACATAGGATGCTTGGGTTCTTTAAATAGAGCGAAGACAAAACAGAAACAGAGCCCAAGCCCGTGTCGCTGGCGCTCAAGTGCCCTACTTTAGGCGCCCGGGCAGTGAGCGGTGGTCTTCCATGATCAAGCCTTCCATATGACGCCCAAGTTTCGAGCTTCCTGCGCTTAACCGCCCCAAAAGGGGTGCCCGAGCCGTGAGCGGTGGTCTGCCACGCTTAAGCCTTCCAGATGACGCCCAAGCTTCGAGCTTTCTGTGCTCAATCGCCCTAAAAGGGGTGCCTGGGCGGTGAGTGGTGGTTTTCTATGCTCAAGCCTCGAAAAAGGGCACCCAAGCTTCGAGCACTCTTCCCTTATGGTGCTTTTCTAGGCTTTTCTAAGCTTCATCTCCATGGAACTTCATCCCTGCTTTCCGTATTATCTCATTTTCTATCAAAACAAGGAGAATTAGTCCTAAAATCATTGAATTCAACCTCAACTCTCTTATTCATAAAACTTAACAGAAAAACACGATTCCGAGCAAGTTTCTAAGCAGAAAAGGGCACAATTAGTATCAAAATTATATCACAAATAACGGTATTTACAACCGTTATCAGATGCAGGAGAGCCTCTATGTCATTTTGGGCTCATATGTTATCGATTGGTTAGGACAACATACGACCCTAAGGAACTGAATTGTCAGCATGCGAGAAAAGGTCTCTCAGTCATTCGGTCCCGACAACTGTTGAGCAGAGTTAATGCACAAATAAATGTGGTAACGACTACCGTTAGACAGTTAATGTTTGCATTAATGACCATTAATAAGTAAATTAATTGGTCAGATTCCTTTAAACTCTATAAATAAGGGTTTAGGTTTGAGGTAAATCATGTGCTACTCACAGTAAAAAATACTCCATAGTGATAACAAAATCACTTTCTTGATATCTAAGGTTCCATAACCTACGCCTAACTTGAGCGTCGGAGTGCCTTTTGCAGGTACCTTCCCCCCTTTTTCACGAAGTCGACCAGCGGTCAAGACTGAGGTCCACCGAACAGCCAATACCGAAGGCAACCGAGTCGTCTAAACTGGGAGCATACAAGCAGAGCACACAAGTCAAAGGTTAGTGTCTCGGTTTGTTGTTTTGCTACATTCTTGCATATGCAAGTTCATTCTAGCTGTTTGATTCTGTTGACATTTTAATATCGTTTAGTTTGTCCTTGTACTGTTCGGCTGCATTTACTAGTTTCCTTCCTTCAATTACTGTTCGGTAACCTCGTCAGGACCGTTCGACTTTTGCTTTTATCCGTTTGGCTTTCATAGGTTTTAACTCGTTTCCATTTTTGTTTAACACCGTTCGGTTGTTGTAGAACTGTTCGGTCATTGCTTGTACTGTTCAGTTAGCTTTTACCGTTCAGTTTCAAACTTTCTTGCATTTCAATTTCCTCTTTAGAGACCGTTCGGTCTCCGCTTTAGAACCGTTTGGTCGTCGTAGGATTGTTCGGTCTGCATGTTTTCTTCATTTACTTTAAAGTTTTTTATTATGTTCAGTTGTTTTCCATTTCCAGTTTTAATGTACTTCAATTCTCCTTACAAAAACACTTTCAAAGCCCCCCCACCCCCCGCCCCCACTGCGTCTTTGACCTAAGTCTCGAACCACATTTGGTCCTTGAGAGACGACCTAGGAGTCACTTCCTAGTCTATACTGCATTTCTATTGCACATCAATCCTTTTCTACATCTTCTATTCTACCATAATATCTCTCCTTGATCAAAGTACACGATTTTGATCGTTCGATGTGGAAAATTGTAGCGACTCAACTTCTAGACTGACGCTACTATTTTGTACTATGCTTTTATTATCCAAAGTCTTCGTATAGAATGTACAATTATTAATTTCATAGCATGTACAACATACGACATTAAACTTTAAACCATTTGCTAGCCACAACAAAGTCTCAAATGGTTGTGATTCTTTCAAAACATTAGATTTGAACGATGACAAGAATGTTCTGTTATGCTCCATCAACTGTTATTTCTCTTATTGTCTTGGATACTTGTCCTTTGCAACGACTTTGTGTACTTGCAAAAATGGGATCACCTCATTTGTGTTGTTTAATATGTACAGATGTGCTTGCATCAATTCTTCATGATTTTTCGTGACCACATTCACATCCAAATGCTTTTAGTTATAGAACATTTATTCAACCATGATGTTTGAGGAACTCCTATCGGATTTTCTTTAGTCATATAATCAGAACAAAACTCGATACTTCATCATTCGTCAACCTTCTCCTTCTCACAAATTCACCATTTTGCTTCGTATTTCTCTTTGCATCCACCTTTTCAACCATAGAAACCTCTTTTCCGCCGATCATTCTCACATTTGAACTAATTTATCGGTTCATCACTAGTTTTCCCCCTTTTTCTAGGGTTTTCCCCCTTTAGTCCTGCTTTTCCACCGATTCAACCTCTTTCGCACCGACTAGAAATCTTTTCAACCGATTAAATCCCTTCCAACCTCATATGGAATAGCATGCTTAAAAAGAAGTAAGCCTAAGACTAAGCAAGAAAATTAAGCAATGGAATGAAAAAGATTAAACTAGAAGAGAGAAAGGATAGCAAAACTTAGGAAATTGAAGACACACCGCTTGAAATGATCCAAGATAAGTGGCAAGAGTGGATCAGTTTCAATTGGTTGCTTATTTACCGTTCGGTTATTCTTGAGTTTTAACTTGTCTCCATTTTACTGTTTAAGTACCGTTCGGCTTATGCGTGTTTATTTTCCCACTTCGTTTCTATTAGCTAGCTTGCTTTAAACCGTTCGGTCCTCAACACACTTTATTGTTATGACCGTTCGGTTTTATACTTTTCTTCTACTTTTCTTTTCCGCTCTTACACTATTCAGCTTTACATACTTCACACTGTTCGTGTTTTCATTGCTACCGTTCGATCTTGTTTTGCATCAATTTGTTTAGTTTTCCAGTTCTCATTTTCGTTTGGTCTTGCTTTTATACCGTTCGACTATATCTTTTGTGTAGGATGATAACAGTTGAAAAACTGTTATTTTCATGCTTGAAATTGATACTAAAAGCAACCTTTAACACTTAGAAACTAGCTTGAAATCATGCTTTTATTCATATTTTCATAAATAAGAGAGCTGGACAGGTTTATGCTTGATTTCAGTGTTTTTGTGCAGGTTTTAAGGTGAATTTGGTGAAAGAAGTGAAGAAAGAGAGAGATGAAATCAGAAAAGACATCAAAAAGTGCAAAAGGAGAAGCCACAACTGCCGCTCAGCGGCAGTTTACCGCTGAGCGGCACTCAGAAGCTCACGGGGGATCCGCTGAGGGGCAAAATGGCCGCTGAGGGGAAGAAACCAACTCACGCACTTACCGCTGAACGGTACTTTACCGCTGAGCGGCACACTTTTGGGCTTGGGCCTAAATTTTCTGTAATTTTAGAATAGTATATAAGCTTTAGGACGTCCTAGGGTTTGTATCTTTGGCAGAAACGAAGCAAACACTCTCTCTTCCACCCCTTTGAAGGAGGATCTTGGATGCTCAGGCTACCTCTTCACCTTTCTAGGGTTTTATCTTTCATTCTTTCATTATTATTCATCTAGTTTCACCATGAATATGGTGAACTAAACCTTGTATTGTTGTTGGGGAATCAATGTAGTCTTGTGGAACTCTCATATATGGAATTAGTGTTTAAACATCTTATTTGAGATACATGCTTTCTTTCATCATTAGTTAGGGTTTTTCTTCTTTGCTCAATGCTTGCTTTGTTTAACTCATTCAATGCATGATTATTGATTTTGTCGATATGGGAACGTACGGGGAAGTCTAGATCCGGGGAATTTCTCCCAATAGTATATTGGTTGCCGTTAAGCTCCTGCACTAAAAGAACTAATTATTAGGAATGTTAGGAATCGTATGAACTCGTAATTAGGGATAGGACTTCTTGCAAGGTAATTTAGAGAGTGGCATTAACAATGATGAAAAGAATGTTGAATTCCTAAAGTATATGAGAGTGGATAGGATGAAATTGATAACCCCAAAAACATACTCATCCATATATTCCATTGAAGTGTTTGTATTTTGTTTTAGCCATTGATCACATTCATGCATACATGTTTATTTTCTGTTTTGCATATTAAACTTCACTTATTTCGTTCTTAAGTCTAAAATAATCAACAAATCACATAACTAAACTAGGCCGTGAGTCCTTTGGGAGAACGATACTTGGTCTTACCGAGTTTATTACTTGAAACGATTCGGTCACACTTGCCGATTGTTAAACAAGTTTGTGGCGCCGTATTTCGGTGTTCATAAATTTGTCATCAAGTTTTTGGCGCCGTTGCCGGGGACTCGTGGTTTAACTGGTTAATTTGTGTGATTATTGATTATCTTTGACTTTCATTTTGAATTTCTGTTTTTATTTTTTCTGTTTTTATTTTTTCTGTTTTTGTTTTATTTTATTTTATTTTATTTTATTTTATTTTATTTTATTCTCTGAATCTTATATCTTCTCCTATATCTTTTTGTGCTAACCAAATATTCTAGGGTTTTGTGTTCTTGTGTATGCAGGAGACAATTCGAACTAGGAGCAAGATAACTGCAGAACTTCTTCTTGAAGGTTTAGACGAGAGTAGACGAAGGAGAAGAATCCGAACATCTAGAGAACTTTTCCCTCCTCCGGAAACTCTGTTGCAACCATCACCACAAGGTTCTGACCATAGCCTAGAAAATATGGAGAACAATAATATCAGAAGAACTCTTGCTGATTACACCAATACAACTGGACCTCAGCACTTTAACAGTATAGTTAGACCTAGAGTCAATGCAGCTAACATGGAGGTCAAACCAGCATTGATCCAACTGTTTTGCCATGCTTAGAAATGCTTGGATAATTTCATGAGTATCTGTTTTCTTTGATTTGGTGTTGGATATTGTCTACTTCTTTACTTTGTCCAGATTTCTTGAGGAATGTGTAATTCTGTTTGTTTCCTTGTGAGTCTTTATTTTCTGTGTGTCGACGTTGTGTCACCTTCTTAAAAGTCCTTTGAACTATTCCTTGATTTGCGTCTTGATTTTGCCCAGGAGTGCAAAAGACTAAGTGTGGTCTATTTTGATGAACCAATATTTTTCTCACTTCACTTAGTTTAATGTGCTAGAATTAGTCGGGGAATTATGCTTAAACGTCCGGTATTTTCTTGTTTTTCCTAATTGTGCTTAATTTGATCGGGAATTCTTATTTTAACTAATTTGAATTATCTGAGCTTATTATTTTGCATTATTAATTGTAGGAAAATTGTTGGATAATATTTGGGACATTTGGAGGTCAAAAGAAAATGCCACATCAATTTTATTTTAAACTAAGATGAGAGAGGAGGTGTGGATTTCAATTTTGGGGGTGCACATCGAAAAGCTGGATTCATTTGGAGAGGTGCACACGGTGAGCAGCAACCACATGGTCCAGCATGGCCTGCACCCATTTATTCCTTCATGCAACAATCAACAAGTGAAAAAAAGAAAAAAACACACGGTCCAGAAGCAAGCAAGCCCAGCAGCTGTGAAGACGTGGTGCTTGAGAGTTTGGGGGTGCATCTAGCACATGGTCCAGCCGAGAAAATGAATTGGAGGTGCTGCCACGTTTTCTTGGAAGTGTCACAGCAGCTTGTGGGTGCAACTCTCGGTCCAGCAGAGGTGACGTTCAGCAATTTGGATGCACACGGCCTGCAGCACACGTCCAACAGGGAGCAGAAATGAGGTGGTGCTGGAAGAAAAAAAAAGGGAGCTACGGAAAGGAGAGGATGCTGGTTTTTAGGGGGTCATTCACTCTTATTCACACGCGGAGAAGAAGGGCCAGCCGCCACTTGCAGGGGTACCTTTTTTTTTACACTCTCAGTCTTGAGGTTTTTGGAGGAGGATGGTAGTTCTAAAAATTTTTCTGGGGGACTGACGGCAACACACACACACTCTGGGTTTTTGGTTTTGAAACTTTTGGCTGTGAACGTCTTTGTTGGAGGGCTGCTACTTGGGATCTGAACACTACTCTCTTGGCTGGAGTTCTCTGGAGAAAAACAAACTGGTTAGAGAGGAAGGAAAGGAGAAATGCGTTTAGCTGCCACCAAGCAAGAGCCTCCGGTTGAGTTTTCTGTAAGCACGGTGTCCAAAAGGAATTGAGCTTAGTTTGAATAGGTTTGGTTTGTTTATTAATGCTTGAACTAAGAATCACTTTCTTATTGTATACATTCGAAAGCTTGACTGAAGTAGCTTTATTCTCTTTGCTGTTAATGTTTTTATCTAGTGTCAATTCGACTATGAATTGTATTTGAATGATTAGTTTATTTGTTGCATATCTATTTCATTAGCCTAGCATTTGTCACTACATGTCACATTCAATATTCACTGGGGTATGATATTTGTTTAATTATTAGGAAGAGATAAGTCTTTGGTTTTGTTAGAATGAAGTATAGAACGGTGCAGGGAGTGGTCAAAGAGTTCATTTCGTTGTGTGAAAAATTAGAAAAAGGATTGTCTAGAAGTATGACACATGCCATGATGAATAAAAAAATGAAGGTGGAAGCTAGAATGGGAATGGGAAGTATGAAGAAGTGGCACGGCTCCCATGAGTGAAAGGGCACGTTGATGGCTTAGAGGGATAGTAAATTTTATTTACTTTGCATACTAAAAAAAAAAAATCAAACAAGGCTACGGTTTTGGATGAGGGAAACAATTTCCTATTCTATGTTTTTTTATTTGAATTTTTACTGTTCCAATTTCATTTTCACTGTGTTAATTTCATTTTACTGTTTTAGAATTTACTTCGCCGTTTTTAATTCAGTCGTGTTTAATTTCCAGTCAGTTTAATTTAATTTTATCCGCACAAAAACAATCTTTCAAAATCCCCCCACTATGTGTTTGATCTGAGACTGAACCACATTTGGTCCTTGAGAGACGACCTAGGAGTCACTTCCTAGTACTATACTGCATTCTTTTATGCACAACTTTTGTGAGAGGTGCGACCCTCTCATCAAAATGGCGCCGTTGCCGGGGACCAATGGTTCGATCTTAAGTTTTTGTTGTGTTTGTGTGTGTTGTGTTTTGTCTTGTGATGTGATGTGATGTGATGTGATGTTCTGTTTTGTGTGTGGGTGTTGCATGTATAAATGTGTTGTGTTTTATTTGTATCGTGATTTTTAGTATTCTTCTTTTTCCATGTCTACCCATTTTGATTTTGTGAATACTGCTTATTTTGTTAGTGCCTCTGATGGACAAATTTATGAACACCAAAATATGATGTCACAAACTTGTTTTTCAATCGGCAAGTATGACCGAATCGTTCAAGTAATAAACTTGGTAAGACCAAGTATCGTTCTTCCCAAAGGACTCACGGCCTAGTTTAGTTATGTGATTTCTTAATTAGCTAAGACTTACAGATAAAATATTTGGAGTTTAATATGCAAGACAGAAAATAAACATGTATGCATGAAGTTTTGATCAATGGCAAAAAGCAAAAGATAAACACTTTCAATGATATTAATGTATGAATATGTTGTTGTTGGGGGTCAATTTCATCTTATCCACTCTCATATATTTTAGGAATTCAACATTCAAATCATCATTGTTAATGCCACTCTCTAAAGTACCTTTCTAGAAGGCTTCTCCCTAATCACGAGTTCATACAATTCCTAGCATTCCTAATTATCAGTTCATAAGTGCAGGAGCTTAACGACAACCAATATCATATTGGGAGAAATTCCCCGGATCTAGACTTCCCCGTACGTGCCCGTATCGACAAAACCAATAATCATGCATCGAATGAGTTAAACAATGCAAGCATTAAGCAAAGAGGAAAAACCCTAACTAATGATGAAAAGAAAGCATAAGTCTTAATTAAAAGATGTAAAAACAGATTCCATATATGAGAGTTTCACAAGATTACATTGATTCCCCAACAAACATACAGAGTTTAGTTCACCATATTCATGGTGAACCTAGATGAATTACAATGAAAGAATGAAAGAATAAACCCTAAAAAGGTGAAGAGGAAGCCTCAGCATCCAAGATCCTCCTTCAAAGGGGTGGAAGAGAGAGTGTTTGCTTCGTTCCAGCCAAAGATACCTAACCCTAGGAAACCCTAAAGCTTAAATACCATTCGTAAATTACAAAAACTTAGGTCCAAGCCCATTAAAGTGCCGCTCAGCATTTGTTTTCTCCCCTCAGCGGCCATTTTGCCCCTCAGCGGATCTCCCGTGAATGCCTGAGTGCCGCTCAGCGGTAAACTGCCGCTGAGCGGTGATTTCGGCTTCTCCTTTTGCACTTTTTGATGTCTTTTCTGATTTCATCTCTCTCCTTCTTCACTTCTTTCACCAAATTCACCTTAAAATCTGCACAAAAACACTGAAATCAAGCATAAACCTATCCAGCTCTCTTATTTCCAAAAATATAAAGAAAAGCATGATTTCAAGCTAGTTTCTAAGTGTAAAGGTTGCTTTTAGTGTCAATTTTAAGTATAAAAATAACAGTTTTTCAACTGTTATCACAACCCCAAACTTAAAACTTTGCTTGTCCTCAAGCAAATAAGATGTAACTCAATCTTCAACCAATTCATATGATGGTTCACTCATTCAAAAATCCTCTATTTCAAGATAAGTAACAACTTCACTCAAACTTATGACCCAGAGTTTAATCAAGATGTGCACATGCTTTAGTGTTCACAAAGTCATTTAAATTCCAACAAATGCTATTTTCATGAATGATCAATCAATTAAGCATGGATGTTCATGTGTTCATGTAATATTTCCTCACTAAGTCAAGTGTTTCACTCACACTCAAGTGTATAAGAGATGATCACTCATTCACTCTACTATCACAATGTCATATGAATCAACTTTGCCTTTCATTTTACCACAATCAAAAACATTCACAAGCATGCATCATCACAAGGACTTTTCTATAGCTTATAATGTGGCTGGGCTAACAAGAAAATTGGTTTTTCTGGATCACAAAATCCTTGAGTTAAGAGAATCATAACAACACAATCATCTTATTCATTCCCAACTTTCTTTTGCCTTTGCATTGAGCTTTGCTTCTTTTTCTTTTCTTTTCTTTTTCTTTGCATATTCTTACTTTTTAGCTCTTAGCTCAATGCTTTTCATGTTTTCCCAACAACCCCAAACTTGAACATTTAACAATACCACACAAGATCTTCTACTTAACTCAAGGTAAATATTTTTCAATCAAAGGTTTCAGTGTATGTTCAAGGCTAAGGGTTCAAAAGGATTGAACACAAAGTGTTCTCTTTTAGTGGGCTAATTTTTACAAATTTGGCCAATAAAAAGGTTTCCAACAAATGGCCTTGATCATATGATGCAAAACAAGCAATTGATTCAATCATAGAAAACCTGGGCAAAATCATTCATGCTTTCAAAGTAATAGCATTCAACAATAACAACTCTGGAGCTCAAAATCTCACATATAAGCTCATTCACCTTTGACATACACATCCTGCTTAATTCCACAATCACAATCATGATATCATGCATTTGTTCACAAAGCTTGTGAATCACCTGTATAAGCATTTTAATGTGCACATCTATCTCAACATCAATCAATCATAAGCATCATTCAGCATTACTTATGATACAATCACAGTTAATAGCAAACCATCACAAGAAACCAGGTTTCAAATAGAGTACATCAAACCCTAATCTAAAAACAAAAACAAATAAGTTCAGAAAACTTAAACCACAAAAGCATAATCATATGATAGCATTTATCAGTAAATGCTATCTCAGCTCCTCATCAGTCTGAGCTGTCCTCTGTATCTTCCTCTTCCTCTTCCTCTTCATCATCTTCAAATGTATCATCATCATCAGCTTCATCTTCTTCCATCTCTCTAGCTGAAGCTTCAGCTGCTCCAGCTCCTCCTCCATGCACTGGCTCCTCTGGCCAAGCTACCACATTATGGAATTCATCCATAGTCCACCTGTGGGCTGGAGGTGTATCATACATCCCCACAATCATCTCAGCAGTGGCCACCTGCCCTCTGTGAATGGACTGCAACTGAGCACCTATAAGAGACATATACATGTCCCTCATCTGGAATGGTTCTGCTTCATGTGTATCAGCAGATGTCGGGCTCTGTGCTGGCCCTCTCTCTCTACGAGCCCGGCGTGGTGGAACTGGCTGAGCTGCATCATCACCTCCACAGTACTGTCTATAATCGGCCTGATCATTAGCTTTTCTTGGCCTCTCAAATGGTGGAGCAGAAGTGTCCACCCCAGCTATCTTGCAAAGGTGCGTGATCAAAGAAGGATGTCCTAGTGGTGCTTTGTTGTTTGAAGTATTGGCGCACTCACTAATCTCATCAACTATCACCTGCCCAATATTAACATTCAAGTTTCTGATAGCACAGTAGATGAAGAATGCCCTGCTGAGAGTAATATCTGACACATGTGAACATGGCTGAATGTTGGCATGAGAAAACGCCATCCAATACTTTGCAAGAGGAGTCAAATCCGTCCTCCTAATGTTAACCACTGAGCCAGATCTATTCCTTTGGAAGTGTCCTCCAGGTATACACAATACTCTCTCCACATCCTCATAATCAGCACCTTCCTCCATGCAAAGAGCAAACTGGCACTACTCACCAGCCCACACAGTGTCCAGGAAGTTATTAATAGAATCAGGATCATACCTAATAGCATGACCTCTGACATAGCCCAAATAATTCTCCGCTGGATAATCACCAATCTTCTTTGCATTGGTGTAAAATTCCTTAACCACAGCTATGTTAGCAGGTGCAGGATAAGTGGCTAGCTTTCCCCAGTCATTCCCTAAAACTTGCTCTCCAAATTGAGGAGCAAGGTTAGGTATCATTCCAACCTTTCTCTCCATCAGAAGTCTCCTGTCCTGAACCACTTTAAAGTGCTTCTCATGTTTCCTAGAGAGGAACCTGCTAGAGTGGGGTTGCTCTGGTTCCTTTTCCTTTCTCTTGGTTGCCATGGTTTTCAATCTTTTTCCTGAAGAGGATGCCATTCCTACATTCAAAACACAAATACAAAACCACTGAACATGATGTTAATCATTAGTAAAACACATAACACAACTCCTTTCGAAGCTAAACCACCGCTGAGGGCCAGAATTCCCCCTCAGCGCCACCAGTACCACATTCCATAACACAAAAAACCAGAAAAACCAAATCTGGCAGAGTGCCGCTCAGCGGCAGTTTACCCCTCAGCGGTAACTCTGCAGATTTTTGAAAAACCTGTTTTAAAGCTTTCCTAACTCCACCCAAATGCAATTTTCAGTTTTCCAGTTCATAATCATGCAGTTTAATCGGTTCAAACATCAAATATATCATCAAATCATGCAAAGAAATCAAAACCCCTAAATCTTCATGCTTTGACAATAATATTCAAAATCAAAAACCCTAGAATGAACAAAATGCATTTTACTTGCTTGGGTGGAGATACTAGATGGAATGAGAATGCTTCCAAGCTAGAATGCTCTCTTCCAACCCCAAACTTTGATGGTACACTAGTGAAAAAGTGAGTGGAAGAGGAATTTTCTTAAGAGGGAAGAGTGAAAAGATGTGGAAAACCTTGGAGAAGGTATGTGGGAGTTTTTGTGCAGAGAAAAATCTGAAAGTGTGAAAGAATACGCAGCTTAGGGTTTAAAAATACCCTAATGGGCTCGGGTTCCGCTAAGGGGAACTAAAACCCAATCTGCGAGAGTACCGCTCAGCGGCACTTTCGTGATGTGTTCTTCTCCTTCTTTTCTTAACCTACGTGCCTCCTAGACATGCCCCTCACTGGCTCCCTACAATTCAATGTTCAAAATGCTTATGCAAACCCTAACTAAAACAAATCAAAAAAATATTCAATCAACTGGGTTGCCTCCCAGGTAGCGCTTGTTTAACGTCACGAGCCTGACCCAAAATCCACCAACACCCTTCAGTAGGTGCAAAATTTTCTTACCAACACCCATCAGTAGGTGTTACAGCCATTGTATCCTTCAGTAGATACTTAACCACCTAGCATCCTTCAGTAGATGCTATATCCAACAAAATAAATACAAAAATAATGTTCACAAATTAAAAATTACAAAATCAAATCAAAAATTCACTGGGTTGCCTCCCAGCAAGCGCTCTTTTAATGTCATTAGCTTGACCCAATAAAGTTCAAGTTCCATCTTCTTTATAGTTGATGTTGTCATTCCACCAACTCCTCAGCTGTTTCCTTTGAACTGTTTTGGTTCTTCTAGAATATGGAGACTCTATCTCTATCATCTCCTTCTCTTTAAAGCCCTTCACAACCCACAACTTGTTCTTGATTCTAATAGGTGTGCCAAGTTGGAGTCTTCTTTTCTTCTAGTCTCTAGGAATTTCTTCTCCTCTTCCAATCTCTTCTTCCTGGGGTACCTGAAACAACAAACAATGGTTACCTGAAACCTCAAGATTTTCATCTTTACAGCTAGTCATGAGTGCATCTCGAAATGCAGCTTTATAACTAGCTTCTTCCTCCTTTGCTTGCGTCTCATCTTTGAAGACATCTACCACCACTCTCTCCTCTCTGTCCTGGAGCACCACTATACCTTCATTTACATCTATGATAGCCCTGGCCGTTTTCATAAACGGTCTTCCAAGTATGATAGGTATCTTCTCGGTCTCCATCTTCATCACCACAAAGTCTGCCAAGAACTGAAGTTTGCCAACACAAACTATAATGTCCTCTACAATCCCACATGGCTCCTTTGAAGATCCATCGGCCATTACTATTTTAACCTTTGCAGGTTTTACTTTAACATTGCCGATTTGCTCCAGTAAAGAATAAGGCATCAAGTTAACACTTGATCCTAAATCAAGGAGAGCTTTCTTTACCTTTTTCTTCCCTATAGAACAAGGGATAGAAAAACTGCCTGGATCTGATGCTTTAGGAGGGAATGACTCTTTCTTAACAATTATACACTCTTTTGCCTCATCATCTCTACGTCTCTTCTTTGTAGAGATTTCTTCATCAGATTTTGTGTAAACTGCAATTTTCTGTAGAATCTGTTCCCAAGGTGCTTCATTATCCACCATTCTGAATAATTCTGTGAAGTCCATTTGTTTCTCTTGATTTATTGGAAAAGGAAAAGTATTTTTGCTCTCTATTTCTCTTCTTTCCTCTGTTTCTCCTTCTTCTAACTCAATTATCTCTTCATTCACACTCTTTACCACTTTGCACTCTTCTCTGGGGTTAACCTCGGTATTAGCACCAAAATTTCTATTTGGCCTTTCTTCCAATTGCTTGGTAATCTGACCCATTTGAATCTCCAAATTCTTTATAGCAGCTTCAGTGCTCTTTTGAGAAGATTCAGTTTTCTGTATGAATTGCTGAAGAGTTTCTTCCAACCTTGTTGATCTTTCATTAAGCATAGATAACTGTTGCCAAAAGGTTGGTTGCTGCTGCTTATTATATTGATTTGCTTGCCCAGTTTGTCCTTGACCAATGCTTGGATGTGGTTTCCACCCTTGATTGTAATTCCCTTGACGGTATGGAAATTGATTAGCCATGAAATTAACATCCTCCACGGCTTCCACTGGAAAAGCACATTGACCATTGATATGATCACCTCTACATAATTCGCATAACTGGGTTTGTACCTGTGCAGCAGTTTTCAACTCTTTAGGTAATTGTGCAAGAGTTTTAGTCAGAGTCTCCAGCTGTTGAGTTAGAATTTTATTTTGAGCTAGCAAGGCGTCATGTGTCTGTAATTGGAGAACCCCTTTTTGTTGCATAGGAGCTCCTCTCTCACTGTGCAGCTCATTATCACTAGTAGCCATGTTTTCTATAATTTATGTGGCTTCCTGATAACAGTTGAAAAACTGTTATTTTCATGATTAAAATTGACACTAAAAGCAACCTTTACACTTAGAAACTAGCTTGAAATCATGCTTTTCTTCATATTTTTAGAAATAAGAGAGCTGGACAGGTTTATGCTTGATTTCAGTGTTTTTGTGCAGGTTTTAAGGTGAATTTGGTGAAAGAAGTGAAGAAGGAGAGAGATGAAATCAGAAAAGACAATAAAAAGTGCAAAAGGAGAAGCCGAAGTCACCGCTCAGCGGCAGTTTACCGTTGAGCGGCACTCAGGAGCTTGCGGGAGGTCCGCTGAGGGGCAAAATGGCCGCTGAGGGGAGCAAACAAGTCACGCACTCACCGCTGAGCGGTATTTTACCGCTGAGCGGCACTTTAATGGGCTTGGACTTGACTTTTTGTAATTTACGAATGATATATAAGCTTTAGGGTTTCCTAGGGTTAGGCATCTTTTGCTGGAACGAGGCAAACACTCTCTCTTCCACCCCTTTGAAGGAGGATCTTGGATGCTGAGGCTTCCTCTTCACCTTTTTAGGGTTTATTCTTTCATTCTTTCATTGTAATTCATCTAGGTTCACCATGAATATGGTGAACTAAACTCTGTATGTTTGTTGGGGAATCAATGTAATCTTGTGAAACTCTCATATATGGAATCTGTTTTTACATCTTTTAATTAAGACTTATGCTTTCTTTTCATCATTAGTTAGGGTTTTTCCTCTTTGCTTAATGCTTGCATTGTTTAACTCATTCGGTGCATGATTATTGGTTTTGTCGATACGGGCACGTACGGGGAAGTCTAGATCCGGGGAATTTCTCCCAATATGATATTGGTTGTCGTTAAGCTCCTGCACTTATGAACTGATCATTAGGAATGCTAGGAATTGTATGAACTCGTGATTAGGGAGAAGCCTTCTAGAAAGGTACATTAGAGAGTGACATTAACAATGATGATTTGAATGTTGAATTCCTAAAATATATGAGAGTGGATAAGATGAAATTGACCCCCAACAACATATTCATACATAAATTTCATTGAAAGTGTTTATCTTTTGATTTTGCCATTGATCAAAACTTCATGCATACATGTTTATTTTCTGTCTTGCATAGTAAACTCCAAATATTTCGTCTTTTAAGTCTTAACTAATCAGTAACCAACACAACTAAACTAGGCCGTGAGTCCTTTGGGAAGAACGATACTTGGTCTTACCAAGTTTATTACTTGAACGATTCGGTCATACTTGCCGATTGAAAACAAGTTTGTGACATCATAATTTGGTGTTCATAAATTTGTCCATCAAGTTTTTGGCGCCGTTGCCGGGGACTCGTGGTTTAACTGGTTAATTTGTGTGATTATTGATTATCTTTGACTTATTTTTTTTATTTTTAATTTAAATTTCGAATTTTTTTTATTTTATTTTATTTTATTTTCTGTTTTTCTGTTTTTCTGTTTTCTGTTTTTATTTTCTGAATCTTATATCTTCTCTTATATCTTTTTGTGCTAACCAAATCTTTTCTAGGGTTTTGTGTTCTTGTGTATGCAGGAGGCAATTCGAACTAGGAGCAAGAAAACAACAGAACCTCTGCTTGAAGGATTAGAAGACAGTAGACGGAGGAGAAGAATCAGAACATCTAGAGAACTTTTCCCTCCTCCGGAAACTCTGTTGCAACCATCACCACAAGGTTCTGACAATAGCACAGAAAATATGGAGAATAATAATATCAGAAGAACTCTTGCTGATTACACCAATATAGCTGGACCTCAACACTTTAACAGCATAGCTAGACCTAGAGTCAATGCAGCCAATATGGAGGTCAAACCAGCACTGATCCAACTGGTGAAGAGCAATCAATTTAATGGGTTATCTCATGAAAGCCCATATGAGCACCTTACTACATTTAATGAAATTTGCAACACAGTGAAAATCAATGGGGTGCCAGACGAAGCAATCAAACTTAGTTTGTTTCCTTTCTCATTGGGAGGCAATGCTAAGCTTTGGTTGAACTCTTTTCCAGAAGGAAGTTTCACAGAGTGGGAAGCAGTGGTAACAAAGTTTTTGAACAAGTACTTTCCACAATCAAAGGTGACAAAAGGCAAGCAAGAGATATCTTCATTTAAGCAGGGCATGGAAGAATCACTGGGGCATGCATGGGATAGATACAAAAGTCTGCTAAGAAAAACACCCACACATGGCTTTGAAGAACAGGAAGTAGTCTTAACTTTCCTTGGAGGGCTTGGTTCACAAACCAGGATGATGCTTGATGCCTCAGCAGGAGGCAATATTAAATGGAAAACTCCAGAGGAAGCTATAGAAATCATTGACAACATGGCTACTAGTGATAATGAGCTCAACAGTGAAAGAGGAGCTCCTATGCAACAAAAAGGGGTTCTCCAATTACAGACACATGATGCCTTGCTAGCTCAAAATAAAATTCTAACTCAACAGCTGGAGACTCTGACTAAAACTCTTGCACAATTACCTAAAGAGTTGAAAACTGCTGCACAGGTACAAACCCAGTGTTGAAAGGGTCGCACCTCCCAACAAAAGTTGTGCATAAAGAATGCAGTATAGACTAGGCAGTGACACCTAGGTCGTCTCTCAAGGACCAATTTGTGGTTCGAGTCTCAGATCACACACGTAGTGGGGGGGTGAAGAGTTTTGTGAATGCAGATGAACTAAATTAAAACTGGAAATTAAATACAACCGAACATAATTGAAAGCATTAAAGTGCATGAAAACATTAAAGTGAACAATGCAACAAATAAATATCCAAACATAATTCAAACTATAAAAAAGCACATTGCCTATTAGAATAAAAATTCAAAAAAAAGAAACAAGAGTGTTAACCAATTGAAACATAAAGCAGCAAGAATAAAAGAAAATATGCAACGCTTAATCTAAACATTGGAATGCACATTATAGTCATCCACCAACACATATCCATCACGGAAACAATAAATTAAAAATGCTTAAACAGTGAAAATAAAGTAAAATGAGTCAGCGTTTTCTCTCCTAGCCAAATGAATGCAAAGAAAAGGGATTGAATGGCCGTGATGCCTCCTGCTGGATGAACTTGTTCACCATTTTCAAGCCAAATAAAAATGAGTTTTTTTTTTCCATAAGAAAAGTTGAATGCAGCTGTGTGCACCGCTTCTAAAAAGTGTGCCACCGTTTCTCTCTTCTCCAATGCAAATGAATGCAGCATGCTTCCCTTTTCAATCCATCATGTGTGCCTAATTTTTAAAGAAAGAAAATAAATCCCTTGACGTGACCGTGCTCTTCATTATCTCATCACTTTCTCCTTCCTTAAAAGAAAAAGAAAAAAACATCCTAATCCTAATATCTAAAAACAATTAAAACAGAGAGCTCCTTCCCATGTGCACACCACTTTCTCATGCGTGAGCACCTCCTGGACGTGACATCTTCCTACCTCCAGCTCCACTTTCCAATGCACACCTTACTCTAAAATAACAAAATAACAAAATGAATCATTCTAGAATTTCATCCTCCACCCGAAAACGTGTTGCACCTCTCTTCCCGAAACTGCATCACCGTGTGCTTATCATTTTAAAAGAAAGATAAACCATGCTCCTGCTACTAATCTATGAAATCACTGCATCCTATTCTTTTAAAAAAATGAGATGAAAGCATTGTTCTTTTCCAATTGAAATCAGCACATGTGCCTCCGTGCAAACAGTAAAAAGAAAACGAGAGCTTCTATTCTTCTATGAAAAATGAATGGAACGTGTGTTTCCTCCATAAATTTCATGAACTAAATGAAAATAAAATAGCCAATGAGTAATCCGGAACTTCAAATTAACATGGAGTTTTCATTCATTTCTTTCCAAAACAGCGTTGCACACTTCTCTTCTCTTTTCCACAGAAAAGTTCTCCGAAAAACAAGTGCCCCCTGGCGGCTGGCTCCTCCACACTTCAGAACGAGACACCCACTGTAACAGCCTCCTCCATTAGGTCACTTTACTGTGCTGCTGGACCGAGAGCATGTTGTCCGCTTGAAGCCCTCCGTGTGCAAGCAGTCTACTGGGTTGTGCTGAAACTGGGCCGTCCGTGAGCTCCTTGTGCTCCCAGCCGTAACACTTCAATCTTCCAGAAAACTCCAGCCCAAAAGAGCGTGTCCGTGGTGTGATGTTGGACCAGGTTTTTTTTCTCCCAAGTTGTTGGACGGTGATGCTTGCTCAAAGGTCGTTTATTGCTGTGTTGTGCACCTCCCTTCCAGCCACGTGCTCTTCTAATTGAATCCAGCATGGACGCTGTTTCTACTGGACCGTGAGCGTGAACTTCCCTCATCTCCGTGCAGCCCATTTTTCCTTGCACCGCTTGGATCCAACTAGCAGCGTACACCTCTCCAAGGTTTGCTGCTGCGCACGTAAATGTCCGTGTGAAGGCTGGATATGAAGCCCATCATGTGTTGTTGTGTTGGATGTTGTTTATTGCTGTTGCACCTCCTGCTTTCCTTAGTGCTTTGCTGCTGGACTGATTCTCATGTGGGCCGCGGTGCTTTCTTCAAAGCTGTTGGGTGCTCTTTACTCCAAGCACCTCTTCAAGTGGACCAATGATGTGTTTTTCGTTCCAGCAAGCAACATGCACATCTCCAAGTGCACCTCCAAATATGAAATTCACACCTCCTCACTCATTTAGCCTCTAAATGTCCCAAATTGTATTTCCAAAATTTTCCGTACAATTAATAATGCAAATAATTAGCTCAAATCATTCAAATTAATTAAAATAAGAATTTCTGATCAAATTAAGCACAATTAGGAAAAATGGGAAAATACCGGACATTTAAGCACAATTCCCCGATTAATTCTAGTACAATAAACTAAGTGAAGTGAATAAAATATTGACTCATCAAAATAGACCACACTTAGTCTTTTGCACTCCTGGGCAAAATCAAGACGCAAATCAAGGAATAGTTCAAAGGACATCAGGGAAGTGACACAAACTCAGCACACCGAAAACAAACACTAACTAGGACAAGAACAGAATTACACACTTCTCAAGAAATCTGGACCAAGAAAAGAAGTAGACAATATCCAAAACAAAATCAAAGAAAGCATATACTCATGAAATCATCCAAGCACTTCCAAGCATGGCAAAATGATCAATCAGCTCAAGAGGTGAATCAAAAGTAACAAAACCTCACAGATGCAGTATCAGTGTTTCTCTCAAGTGTCTAAGATAAGCAATGTCAACTCAATGCACTCGAGAAAGCAAACACAAACAGACTTGGCAAGCCTCTAATATCAACACTCAAAACATATGCATGTTCAAATCAAAAGGTCTTTTCATGGTTGTAATTGGGCCAAGGACAAGGGAGGATATAATATGGATGAGAAGCTATAAACCAAAAGAAATAGAGGAGCAATGGGGAACAAGTGTAAACACAATCAACTCACACCCAGACCTCTAATTCAATCCTCTTCTTGACTCCATTATTCACAATTTTTTTTTTTCATTTTTCTCTATATTTTTTTTCATCTTGTCTCTTTCCTTATCTTTCTGTTTAGCACACAACTATAAGAGACAAGATATAAATCATATTTCCAACAACAAACAAGAAGAGGAACCAACTAGCCAATTCATCAGAATCCCCAAGGAGACCACACTTGTTCCCAAAACACTTCCAAAGCTCCAAAATTCCCTAAGCTTAAGGTAATCATGGTTTTTTTTTTTTTTTTTTTCACTTAGGGCTAGTGTATGAGCTTCAAAACAAAGAAATGGGGGAAAGTATAGGCTCAAAAGGGGTTATCAAAGGATCAAAACAAGGTAAGCTTATTTGGCTAGAGAGGCTCAAGAACAAAATTGCCTTTATCACTTCCAAACATGCATATCAATCAAGAGTTATCAACAAGAGTCAAGCCAAGGCATATGCGCAAGCAATCAAGAGACATATCACACACAAGAAAGAACATAAAGTGGCTCAAATCTCACACAGGATAATTGTCACAATCAATTCAACCTCTCAAACATCATAATCATCTTCCCCAGCAAAGAAAAGCAAGGGATTTCAAACCAATAAGTATCAATCAAGTGAAGTGAAAGACGAGTCTACAACTTTAACACAGTCCAGAAATGAAGAGAATCATGCAAAATTGTATACAAGATAAAACAAAACTACCTAGAAAAGAAAAAAAAAAAAATTTAACACGAAAAACAAAAACTAACAAAGAAAAATAAAAATCTCCCCCAATAGACCACACTTAAACTACACAGTGTCCTCAATGTGTCACAAACAATAAGATCAGAAATCAGAACAGTGAACAAATCATGGACAAGTGCAATAAAAGTACGGAAAGGGGGAGAAGAGAGAAAGAAAACTCCCCTGGTCATGGTGGCAGTTGCCAATTTTGGACTATCAGGGAGATGTCTTCCACCACAGGATCCAGCCAGGAAGTTTTGAGGAAAAATTGCTTCATCCTCCATATTTGATCAAGCAGGGAAATGTCTTCCACAGCTGGATCTAAGAAGAAGTGATTGTTGATGAGTGGGTTCAGCAGGTGCCTATTGATCTTGAAGCTTTTGTCAGTGTCAGCACCTTTGTTGTCCACTGTGGGTGTTTGTTGATCAAATTCATTTGTACCTCCTGCAATAGGGTTAGTGCAATGTGGTTCCAAAGAAATGACATGCAGGGGTATAACACCCAATCCCAGTGTAACAGGCTGAACAACAGATAAACTCTCAGAACATGAATCAATTTCAAATTCAGAAACAATATCAACCACAGATTCAGATTCATGTTCAGTGCATGGAGAATAAACATACGAATTTGATATCAAAAATTGATTCTCATCATGCAGAGAGGAAGAATTAAAAACAGACTCATCAACAATACAATCATCAGCACACCTCTCAACAACGTAATCATCAACATAATCAAATTGAGGTATGCTTACCTCCTCTTCCTTGAAGATTGCTAAAGTGTGGGAAGATGAAGGTGGTCTACCTGGTTCAGGATTACTGCTTATTTCTGCCTGCTCCTCAAAATACTCATCACTATCCTCAGGTGCAAGGGTAGGGACATAGGATGATGGGAAAGTAGGTGGCGCAACAGCAAGCCCATGACTCTTCTCCCCATCTTCTATGTTGATGCCACTATCATCATCATTTGGAATCTGAACAGTCTGAAATGGTAACTCTGAATCTTGAGACTATTCCTCAGTGAGTTGAGTGGCCATTTGCCCTATCTGATCAGTCATACTCTGAATGGCAGCTCCTATTTCTTGCTGGAACTGCATGTTCTCTTGCTGAAACTGAAGGTTCTGCATGGTCATCTGCTCCAACAACTCCTGCAATGTAGGCTCAGAAGTAGAAGGCTGAGGAGCTATTTGGGCAGGCGCATCATATTGCTGACTTTGGTATTGCTGGACTGGTGGAGGCATACAAGTACTCTGGAATGGTGGTTCTTGATAATGATGCTGTGGAGCATTATACCATTCCAAGGTAGGGTCATTCCATCCAAGACCGTTGCTGTAAACATATTGCACAAGGGAAAATTTGCTCAGAAACTGATGCTCAAGATATCCCCAATCGGTAACGGATCTCAGAGGAAGAGAGTCTTTCCAATCCTTAGCTGCTCCTTGTAATGAATGCGGAAATGCGCTCAAGAAAATGTAATCAAGAGGGACATCTGGAGGCTTCATTGAAGAGCACATGATGTGGAGCTCCTCCAAATGTCTGTGTGGGCATTCTCCTGCAAAACCATGAAACTTAGGCAGCAAATGTATCAGTCCAGGGGTGAGATCGCAATGAAGATCATCCTCCTTAAGTGAAACCGGCTCACAAAGAGCACTCTCAGAAATTAGAGGATGAGTCATATTGTTCTCAACATAGAAATCAGCAGGATATGAATTACAATCAGAGTAACATGCAGAAGGAGAATCATAATCAGAGGCACTAGCAAAACAAGCAGTATTCACGAAATCAGAATAGGTAGACATGGAAAAAGAAAGGGAAAGGTAGAAAGGGAATGCTAAAAATTACGAAACAAACAAAACACAACACAATTGAACATGCGACACGTACACACAAAACAAAACATCACATCACAAGACAAGACAAAACACAACACACACTAACACAACAAAAGACCTAAGACTGAAGCGTTGGTCCCCGGCAGCGGCGCCATTTTGTTGAAAGGGTCGCACCTCCCAACAAAAGTTGTGCATAAAGAATGCAGTATAGACTAGGCAGTGACACCTAGGTCGTCTCTCAAGGACCAATTTGTGGTTCGAGTCTCAGATCACACACGTAGTGGGGGGGTGAAGAGTTTTGTGAATGCAGATGAACTAAATTAAAACTGGAAATTAAATACAACCGAACATAATTGAAAGCATTAAAGTGCATGAAAACATTAAAGTGAACAATGCAACAAATAAATATCCAAACATAATTCAAACTATAAAGAAGCACATTGCCTATTAGAATAAAAATTCAAAAAAAAAGAAACAAGAGTGTTAACCAATTGAAACATAAAGCAGCAAGAATAAAAGAAAATATGCAACGCTTAATCTAAACATTGGAATGCACATTATAGTCATCCACCAACACATATCCATCACGGAAACAATAAATTAAAAATGCTTAAACAGTGAAAATAAAGTAAAATGAGTCAGCGTTTTCTCTCCTAGCCAAATGAATGCAAAGAAAAGGGATTGAATGGCCGTGATGCCTCCTGCTGGATGAACTGGTTCACCATTTTCAAGCCAAATAAAAATGAGTTTTTTTTTTCCATAAGAAAAGTTGAATGCAGCTGTGTGCACCGCTTCTAAAAAGTGTGCCACCATTTCTCTCTTCTCCAATGCAAATGAATGCAGCATGCTTCCCTTTTCAATCCATCATGTGTGCCTAATTTTTAAAGAAAGAAAATAAATCCCTTGACGTGACCGTGCTCTTCATTATCTCATCACTTTCTCCTTCCTTAAAAGAAAAAGAAAAAAACATCCTAATCCTAATATCTAAAAACAATTAAAACAGAGAGCTCCTTCCCATGTGCACACCACTTTCTCATGCGTGAGCACCTCCTGGACGTGACATCTTCCTACCTCTAGCTCCACTTTCCAGTGCACACCTTACTCTAAAATAACAAAATAACAAAATGAATCATTCTAGAATTTCATCCTCCACCCGAAAACGTGCTGCACCTCTCTTCCCGAAACTGCATCACCGTGTGCTTATCATTTTAAAAGAAAGATAAACCATGCTCCTGCTACTAATCTATGAAATCACTGCATCCTATTCTTTTAAAAAAATGAGATGAAAGCATTGTTCTTTTCCAATTGAAATCAGCACATGTGCCTCCGTGCAAACAGTAAAAAGAAAACGAGAGCTTCTATTCTTCTATGAAAAATGAATGGAACGTGTGTTTCCTCCATAAATTTCATGAACTAAATGAAAATAAAATAGCCAATGAGTAATCCGGAACTTCAAATTAACATGGAGTTTTCATTCATTTCTTTCCAAAACAGCGTTGCACACTTCTCTTCTCTTTTCCACAGAAAAGTTCTCCGAAAAACAAGTGCCCCCTGGCGGCTGGCTCCTCCACACTTCAGACCGAGACACCCACTGTAACAGCCTCCTCCATTAGGTCACTTTACTGTGCTGCTGGACCGAGAGCATGTTGTCCGCTTGAAGCCCTCCGTGTGCAAGCAGTCTACTGGGTTGTGCTGAAACTGGGCCGTCCGTGAGCTCCTTGTGCTCCCAGCCGTAACACTTCAATCTTCCAGAAAACTCCAGCCCAAAAGAGCGTGTCCGTGGTGTGATGTTGGACCAGGTTTTTTTTCTCCCAAGTTGTTGGACGGTGATGCTTGCTCAAAGGTCGTTTATTGCTGTGTTGTGCACCTCCCTTCCAGCCACGTGCTCTTCTAATTGAATCCAGCATGGACGCTGTTTCTACTGGACCGTGAGCGTGAACTTCCCTCATCTCCGTGCAGCCCATTTTTCCCTGCACCGCTTGGATCCAACTAGCAGCGTACACCTCTCCAAGGTTTGCTGCTGCGCACGTAAATGTCCGTGTGAAGGCTGGATATGAAGCCCATCATGTGTTGTTGTGTTGGATGTTGTTTATTGCTGTTGCACCTCCTGCTTTCCTTAGTGCTTTGCTGCTGGACTGATTCTCATGTGGGCCGCGGTGCTTTCTTCAAAGCTGTTGGGTGCTCTTTACTCCAAGCACCTCTTCAAGTGGACCAATGATGTGTTTTTCGTTCCAGCAAGCAACATGCACATCTCCAAGTGCACCTCCAAATATGAAATTCACACCTCCTCACTCATTTAGCCTCTAAATGTCCCAAATTGTATTTCCAAAATTTTCCGTACAATTAATAATGCAAATAATTAGCTCAAATCATTCAAATTAATTAAAATAAGAATTTCTGATCAAATTAAGCACAATTAGGAAAAATGGGAAAATACCGGACATTTAAGCACAATTCCCCGATTAATTCTAGTACAATAAACTAAGTGAAGTGAATAAAATATTGACTCATCACCCAGTTGTGCGAATTATGTGGAGGTGATCATATCAATGGTCAATGTGCTTTTCCAGTGGAAGCCTTGGAGGATGTTAATTTCATGGCTAATCAATTTCCATACCGTCAAGGGAATTACAATCAAGGGTGGAAACCACATCCAAGCATTGGTCAAGGACAAACTGGGCAAGCAAATCAATATAATAAGCAGCAGCAGCAACCAACCTTTTGGCAACAGTTATCTATGCTTAATGAAAGATCAACAAGGTTGGAAGAAACTCTTCAGCAATTCATACAGAAAACCGAATCTTCTCAAAAGAGCACTGAAGCTGCTATAAAGAATTTGGAGATTCAAATGGGTCAGATTACCAAGCAATTGGAAGAAAGGCCAAATAGAAATTTTGGGGCTAATACTGAGGTTAACCCTAGAGAAGAGTGCAAAGTGGTAAAGAGTGTGAATGAAGAGATAATTGAGTTAGAAGAAGGAGAAACAGAAGAAAGAAGAGAAATAGAGAGCAAAAACAATTTTCCTTTTCCAATAAATCAAGAGAAACAAATGGACTTCACAGAATTATTCAGAATGGTGGATAATGAAGCACCTTGGGAACAGATTCTACAGAAAATTACAGTTTACACAAAATCTGATGAAGAAATCTCTACAAAGAAGAGACGTAGAGATGATGAGGTAAAAGAGTGTATAACTGTTAAAAAAGAGTCATTCCCTCCTAAAGCATCAGATCCAGGCAGTTTTTCTATCCCTTGTACTATAGGGAAGAAAAAGGTAAAGAAAGCTCTTCTTGATTTAGGTTCAAGTGTTAACTTGATACCTTATTCTTTACTGGAGCAAATCGGCAATGTTAAAATGAAACCTGAAAAGGTTAAAATAGTAATGGCCAATGGATCTTCAAAGGAGCCATGTGGGATTGTAGAGGACATTATAGTTTGTGTTGGCAAACTTCAGTTCTTGGCAGACTTTGTGGTGATGAAGATGGAGACCGAGAAGATACCTATCATACTTGGAAGACCGTTTATGAAAACGGCCAGGGCTATCATAGATGTAAATGAAGGGATAGTGGTGCTCCAGGATAGAGAGGAGAGAGTGGTGGTAGATGTCTTCAAAGATGAGATGCAAGCAAAGGAGGAAGAAGCTAGTTATAAAGCTGCATTTCGAGATGCACCCATGACTAGCCGTAAAGAAGAAAATCTTGAGGTTTCAGGTAACCATTGTTTGTTGTTTCAGGTACCCCAGGAAGAAGAGATTGGAAGAGGAGAAGAAATTCCTAAAGACTGGAAGAAAAGAAGACTCCAACTTGGCACACCTGTTAGAATCAAGAACAAGTTGTGGGTTGTGAAGGGCTTTAAAGAGAAGGAGATGATAGAGATAGAGTCTCCATATTCTAGAAGAACCAAAACAGTTCAAAGGAAACAGCTGAGGAGTTGGTGGAATGACAACATCAACTATAAAGAAGATGGAACTTGAACTTTATTGGGTCAAGCTAATGACATTAAAAGAGCGCTTGCTGGGAGGCAACCCAGTGAATTTAAAAACTTTTGATTTGGTTTTGTAATTTTTAATTTGTGAACATTATTTTTGTATTTATTTTGTTGGATATAGCATCTACTGAAGGATGCTAGGTGGTTAAGTATCTACTGAAGGATACAATGGCTGTAACACCTACTGATGGGTGTTGGTAAGAAAATTTTGCACCTACGGAAGGGTGTTGGTGGATTTTGGGTCAGGCTCGTGACGTTAAACAAGCGCTACCTGGGAGGCAACCCAGTTGATTGAATATTTTTGTTGATTTGTTTTAGTTAGGGTTTGCATAAGCATTTTTGAACATTGAATTGCAGGGAGCCAGTGAGGGGCATGTCTAGGAGGCACGTAGGTTAAGAAAAGAAGGAGAAGAACACATCACGAAAGTGCCGCTGAGCGGTACTTTACCGCTGAGCGGTACTCTCGCAGATTGGGTTTTAGTTCCCCTTAGCGGGACCCGAGCCCATTAGGGTATTTTTAAACCCTAAGCTGCGTATTCTTTCACACTTTCAGATTTTTCTCTGCACAAACACTCCCACATACCTTCTCCAAGGTTTTCCACATCTTTTCACTCTTCCTTCTTAAGAAAATTTCTCTTCCACTCACTTTTTCACTAGTGTGCCATCAAAGTTTGGGGTTGGAAGAGAGCAGTCTAGCTTGGAAGCATTCTCATTGCATCTAGTATCTCCACTCAAGTAAGTAAAATGCATTTTGTTCATTCTAGGGTTTTGATTTTGGATATGATGGTTAAAGCATGAAGATTTAGGGGTTTTGATTTCTTGGCATGATTTGATGATATATTTGATGTTTGAACCGATTAAACTGCATGATTATGAACTGGAAAACTGAAAATTGCATTTGGGTGGAGTTAAGAAAGCTTTAAAATAGGTTTTTCAAAAATCTGCAGAGTTACCGCTGAGGGGTAAACTGCCGCTGAGCGGCACTCTGCCAGATTTGATTTTTCTGGTTTTGTGTGATCTGGAATGTGGTACTGGTGGCGCTGAGGGGGAATTCTGGCCCTCAGCGGTGGTTTAGCTTCGAAAGGAGTTGTGTTCTGTGTTTTACTAATGATTAACATCATGTTCTGTGGTTTTGTTTGTGTTTTGAATGTAGGAATGGCATCCTCATCAGGAAAAAGATTGAAAACCATGGCAACCAAGAGAAAGGAAAAGGAACCAGAGCAACCCCAATCTAGCAGGTTCCTCTCTAGAAAACATGAGAAGCACTTTAGGTTGGTTCAGGACAGGAGACTTCTGATGGAGAGAAAGGTTGGAATGATACCTAACTTTGCACCTCAGTTTGGAGAGCAAGTGTTAGGGAATGATTGGGGAAAGCTAGCCACTTATCCTGCACCTGCCAACATAGCTGTGGTAAAGGAATTTTACACCAATGCAAAGAAGATTGGTGATTATCCAGCTGAGAATTATTTGGGCTATGTCAGAGGCCATGCTATCAGGTTTGATCCTGATTCAATTAATAACTTTCTGGACACTGTATGGGCTGGTGAGCAGTGCCAGTTTGCTCTTTGCATGGAGGAAGGTGCTGATTATGAGGATGTGGAGAGAGTACTGTGTATACCTGGAGGACACTTCCAAAGGAATCGATCTGGCTCAGTGGTTAACATTAGGAGGACAGATTTGACTCCTCTTGCAAAGTATTGGATGGCGTTTTCTCATGCCAACATTCAGCCATGTTCACATGTGTCAGATATTACTCTCAGCAGGGCATTCTTCATCTACTGTGCTATCAGAAACTTGAATGTTAATATTGGGCAGGTGATAGCTGATGAGATTAGTGTGTGCGCCAATACTTCAAACAACAAAGCACCACTAGGACATCCTTCTTTGATCACGCACCTTTGCAAGATAGCTGGGGTGGACACTTCTGCTCCACCTTTTGAGAGGCCAAGAAAAGCTATTGATGAGGCCTACTATAGACAGTACTGTGGAGGTGATGATGCAGCTCAGCCAGTTCCACCACGCCGTGCTCGTAGAGAGAGAGGGCCAGCACAGAGTCAGACATCTGCTGAGACACATGAAGCAGAGCCATTCCAGATGAGGGACATGTATATGTCTCTTATAGGGGCTCAGTTGCAGTCCCTTCACAGAGGGCAGGTGGCCACTGCTGAGATGATTGTGGGGATGTATGATACACCTCCAACCCACAGGTGGACTATGGATGAATTCCATAATGTGGTAGCTTGGCCAGAGGAGCCAGTGCATGGAGGAGGAGCTGGAGCAGCTGAAGCTTCGGCTAGAGAGATGGAAGAAGATGAAGCTGATGATGATGATGCATTTGAAGATGCTGAAGATGAGGAAGAAGAAGAAGATACAGAGGACAGCTCAGACTGATGAGGAGCTAAGATAGCATTTACTGATAAATGCTATCATGTGCTTATGTTTTGTGGTTTAAGTTTTCTGAACTTATTTGTTTTTGTTTTTAGATTAGGGTTTGATGTACTCTATTTGAAACCTGGTTTCTTGTGATGGTTTGCTATTAACTGTGATTGTGTGATAAGTAATGCTGAATGATGCTTATGATTAATTGATGTTGAGATGATTTGCACATTAAAATGCTTATACAGGTGATTCACAAGCTTTGTGAACAAATGCATGATATCATGATTGTGATTGTGAAATTAAGCAGGATGTGTATGTCAAATGTGAATGAGCTTATATGTGAGATTTTGAGCTCCAGAGTTGTTATTGTTGAATGCTATTACTTTGAAAGCATGAATGATTTTGCCCAGGTTTTCTATGATTGAATCAATTGCTTGTTTTGCATCACATGATCAAGGCCATTTGTTGAAAACCTTTTTATTGGCCAAATTCATAAAATTAGCCCACTAAAAGAGAACACTTTGTGTTCAATCCTTTTGAACCTTTAGCCTTGAACATACACTGAAACCTTTGATTGAAAAATCTTTACCTTGAGTTAATTAGAAGATCTTGTGTGGTATTGTTAAATGTTCAAGTTTGGGGTTGTTGGGAAAACATGAAAAGCATTGAGCTAAGAGCTAAAAAGTAAGAATATGCAAAGAAAAAGAAAAGAAAAGAAAAAGAAGTAAAGCTCAATGCAAAGGCAAAAAGAAAGTTGGGAATGAATAAGATGATTGTGTTGTTATGATTCTATTAACTTAAGGATTTTGTGATCCAGAAAAACCAATTCTCTTGTTAGCCCAGCCACATTATAAGCCATTGAAAAGTCCTTGTGATGATGCATGCTTGTGAATGTTTTTGATTGTGGTAAAATGAAAGGCAAAGTTAATTCATGTGACATTGTAATAGTAGAGTGAATGAGTGATTACCTCTTATACACTTGTGTGTGAGTGAAACACTTTACCTAGTGAGGAGATATTCCATTAATACATGAACATCCATGCTTAATTGATTGATCATTCATGAAGAATAGCATTTGTTGGAATTTAAATGACTTTGTGAACACTAAAGCATGTGCACATCTTGATTGAAATATTGGTCATAAGTTTAATTGAAGTTTTTACTTATCTTGAAAGAAGATTTTTAGAATGAGTGAACCATCATATGAATTGGTTGAAGATAGAGTTACATCTTGTTTGCTTGAGGACAAGCAAAGTTCTAAGTTTGGGGTTGTGATAACAGTTGAAAAACTGTTATTTTCATGATTAAAATTGACACTAAAATCAACCTTTACACTTAGAAACTAGCTTGAAATCATTCTTTTCTTCATATTTTTAGAAATAAGAGAGCTGGACAGGTTTATGCTTGATTTCAGTGTTTTTGTGCAGGTTTTAAGGTGAATTTGGTGAAAGAAGTGAAGAAGGAGAGAGATGAAATCAGAAAAGACAATAAAAAGTGCAAAAGGAGAAGCCGAAGTCACCGCTCAGCGGCATTTACCGCTGAGCGGCACTCAGGAGCTTGCGGGAGGTCCGCTGAGGGGCAAAATGGCCGCTGAGGGGAGCAAACAAGTCACGCACTCACCGCTGAGCGGTATTTTACCGCTGAGCGGCACTTTAATGGGCTTGGACTTGACTTTTTGTAATTTACGAATGATATATAAGCTTTAGGGTTTCCTAGGGTTAGGCATCTTTTGCTGGAACGAGGCAAACACTCTCTCTTCCACCCCTTTGAAGGAGGATCTTGGATGCTGAGGCTTCCTCTTCACCTTTTTAGGGTTTATTCTTTCATTCTTTCATTGTAATTCATCTAGGTTCACCATGAATATGGTGAACTAAACTCTGTATGTTTGTTGGGGAATCAATGTAATCTTGTGAAACTCTCATATATGGAATCTGTTTTTACATCTTTTAATTAAGACTTATGCTTTCTTTTCATCATTAGTTAGGGTTTTTCCTCTTTGCTTAATGCTTGCATTGTTTAACTCATTCGGTGCATGATTATTGGTTTTGTCGATACGGGCACGTACGGGGAAGTCTAGATCCGGGGAATTTCTCCCAATATGATATTGGTTGTCGTTAAGCTCCTGCACTTATGAACTGATCATTAGGAATGCTAGGAATTGTATGAACTCGTGATTAGGGAGAAGCCTTCTAGAAAGGTACATTAGAGAGTGACATTAACAATGATGATTTGAATGTTGAATTCCTAAAATATATGAGAGTGGATAAGATGAAATTGACCCCCAACAACATATTCATACATAAATTTCATTGAAAGTGTTTATCTTTTGATTTTGCCATTGATCAAAACTTCATGCATACATGTTTATTTTCTGTCTTGCATAGTAAACTCCAAATATTTCGTCTTTTAAGTCTTAACTAATCAGTAACCAACACAACTAAACTAGGCCGTGAGTCCTTTGGGAAGAACGATACTTGGTCTTACCAAGTTTATTACTTGAACGATTCGGTCATACTTGCCGATTGAAAACAAGTTTGTGACATCATAATTTGGTGTTCATAAATGTGTCCATCACTTCCTCTGGAGTTTTCCATTTAATATTGCCTCCTGCTGAGGCATCAAGCATCATCTTGGTTTGTGAACCAAGCCCTCCAAGGAAAGTTAAGACTACTTCCTGTTCTTCAAAACCATGCGTGGGTGTTTTTCTTAGCAGACTTTTGTATCTATCCCATGCATGCCCTAGTGATTCTTCCATGCCCTGCTTAAATGAAGATATCTCTTGCTTGCCTTTTGTCACCTTTGATTGTGGAAAGTACTTGTTCAAAAACTTTGTTACCACTGCTTCCCACTCTGTGAAACTTCCTTCTGGAAAAGAATTCAACCAAAGCTTAGCATTGCCTCCCAATGAGAAAGGAAACAAACTAAGTTTGATCGCTTCGTCTGGCACCCCATTGATTTTGACTGTGTTGCAAATTTCATTAAATGTAGTAAGGTGCTCATATGGGCTTTCATGAGATAACCCATTAAATTGATTGCTCTTTACCAGTTGGATCAGTGCTGGTTTGACCTCCATGTTAGCTGCATTGACTCTAGGTCTAGCTATGCTGTTAAAGTGCTGAGGTTCAGCTATATTGGTGTAATCAGCAAGAGTTCTTCTGATATTATTGTTCTCCATATTTTCTGTGCTATTGTCAGAACCTTGTGGTGATGGTTGCAACAGAGTTTCCGGAGGAGGGAAAAGTTCTCTAGATGTTCTGATTCTTCTCCTCCGTCTACTGTCTTCTAATCCTTCAAGCAGAGGTTCTGTTGTTTTCTTGCTCCTAGTTCGAATTGCCTCCTGCATACACAAGAACACAAAACCCTAGAAAAGATTTGGTTAGCACAAAAAGATATAAGAGAAGATATAAGATTCAGAAAATAAAAACAGAAAACAGAAAAACAGAAAACAGAAAAATAAAATAAAATCAAATCAAATACAATACAAACTGAAAAATATAAACAGAAAAATAAAATAAAATAAAATAAAATTCGAAATTTAAATTAACAATAAAAAAAAATAAGTCAAAGATAATCAATAATCACACAAATTAACCAGTTAAACCACGAGTCCCCGGCAACGGCGCCAAAAACTTGATGGACAAATTTATGAACACCAAAATATGATGTCACAAACTTGTTTTTCAATCGGCAAGTATGACCGAATCGTTCAAGTAATAAACTTGGTAAGACCAAGTATCGTTCTTCCCAAAGGACTCACGGCCTAGTTTAGTTATGTGATTTCTTAATTAGCTAAGACTTACAGATAAAATATTTGGAGTTTAATATGCAAGACAGAAAATAAACATGTATGCATGAAGTTTTGATCAATGGCAAAAAGCAAAAGATAAACACTTTCAATGATATTAATGTATGAATATGTTGTTGGGGGTCAATTTCATCTTATCCACTCTCATATATTTTAGGAATTCAACATTCAAATCATCATTGTTAATGCCACTCTCTAAAGTACCTTTCTAGAAGGCTTCTCCCTAATCACGAGTTCATACAATTCCTAGCATTCCTAATGATCAGTTCATAAGTGCAGGAGCTTAACGACAACCAATATCATATTGGGAGAAATTCCCTGGATCTAGACTTCCCCGTACGTGCCCGTATCGACAAAACCAATAATCATGCATCGAATGAGTTAAACAATGCAAGCATTAAGCAAAGAGGAAAAACCCTAACTAATGATGAAAAGAAAGCATAAGTCTTAATTAAAAGATGTAAAAACAGATTCCATATATGAGAGTTTCACAAGATTACATTGATTCCCCAACAAACATACAGAGTTTAGTTCACCATATTCATGGTGAACCTAGATGAATTACAATGAAAGAATGAAAGAAAAACCCTAAAAAGGTGAAGAGGAAGCCTCAGCATCCAAGATCCTCCTTCAAAGGGGTGGAAGAGAGAGTGTTTGCTTCGTTCCAGCCAAAGATACCTAACCCTAGGAAACCCTAAAGCTTAAATACCATTCGTAAATTACAAAAACTTAGGTCCAAGCCCATTAAAGTGCCGCTCAGCAGTAAATTACCGCTCAGCGGTAAGTGCGTGTCTTGTTTTCTCCCCTCAGCGGCCATTTTGCCCCTCAGCGGATCTCCCGTGAATGCCTGAGTGCCGCTCAGCGGTAAACTGCCGCTGAGCGGTGATTTCGGCTTCTCCTTTTGCACTTTTTGATGTCTTTTCTGATTTCATCTCTCTCCTTCTTCACTTCTTTCACCAAATTCACCTTAAAATCTGCACAAAAACACTGAAATCAAGCATAAACCTGTCCAACTCTCTTATTTCCAAAAATATAAAGAAAAGCATGATTTCAAGATAGTTTCTAAGTGTAAAGGTTGCTTTTAGTGTCAATTTTAAGTATAAATATAACAATTTTTCAACTGTTATCAGCCTCTGATTATGATTCTCCTTCTGCATGTTACTCTGATTGTAATTCTGCTGACTTTTATGCTGAGAACAATATGACCCATCCTCCAACTTCTGAGAGCTCTCTTTGGGAGCCGGTTCCACCTAATGAGGATGGTGATCATTTAGTTCTCACCACTGGACTGATGAATTTGTTGCCCAAGTTTTATGGTCTTGCAGATGAATGCTCACATGAACATTTGGATAGGCTTTATCGAATTTGCTCTTTAATGAAACTTCCAAATGTCCCGGACGATCTAGTTTTCTTAAGGGCATTCCCGCACTCATTAGAAAGAGCAGCAAAAGATTGGAAAGACTCTCTTCCTCCAGGATCCATTACCAGATGGGAAGATCTTGAGCATAAATTTCTGAGCAAATTCTCCCATGTGCAAGATGGATACGACAACGGTCTTGGATGGAATGACCCTACCTTGGGATGGTACAATGCTCCACAACATCAATATCAAGAACCACCATTCCAGAGTACTTTCATGCCTCCACTAGTCCAGCAATATCAGAGTCAGCAATATGATGCTTCTGCCGAAACAGCTCCTCAGCCTTCTATTTCTGAGCCTACATTGCAGGAGTTGTTGGAGCAGTTGACCATGCAGAACCTGCAGTTTCAGCAAGAGACCAGAGCGTCCATTCAGAGCTTGAATGACCAGATAGGGCAGATGGCTACTCAATTAAATCAGGAACAGTCTCAAGATTCAGAGTTACCATTTCAGACTGTTCAGATTCCAGATGATGATGATAGTGGCATCAACATCGAAGATGGGGAGAAGAGTCATGAGCTTACTACTGTGCCATCTACTTTCCCATCATCCTATGTCCCTACCCTTGCACCTGAGGAGAGTGATGAATATTTTGAGGAGCAGGCAGAAATAAGCAGTAATCCTGAACCAGGTAGACCACCTTCATCTTCTCACACTTTAGCAATCTTCAAGGAAGAGGAGGTAAGCATACCTCAATTTGATTATGTTGATGATTATGTGGTTGAGAGGTATGCTGATGATTATATTGTTGTTGAGTCTGATTTTAATTTCCCCTCTATGCATCATGAGAACCAATTTTTGCTGTCGCATCCGAATGTTTATTCTCCATGCATTGAACATGAATCTGAGTCTGTAGTTGATATTGCTTGTGATTTTGAAATTGATTCATGTTCTGAGGATGTATCTGAGGTTCAGTATGATAATTTGGGTGTTATACCCCTGCATGTTATTTCTTTGGAACCACATTGCACTAACCCTATATCAGGAGGTACAAATGAATTTGACCAACATGCACCCATGCTAGAAGACAAAGGTGCCAGCATTCACGAAAGTTTCAACATCAATAGGCACCAGCTGAACCTGCTCATCAACAATCTTTGCTTCTTAGATCCAGCTGTGGATGATATCTCCCTGCTAGATCAAATCTGGAGGATGAAGCAATTCTTCCTAAAAACTTCCTTATTGGATACTATGGCGGAAAACATCTCCCTGAAAGTCCAAATTTGGCAACTGCCACCATGATCAGGGGAGTTTTCCTTTTCTCTTCTCCCCCTTTCCTTACTTTTATTGCACTTGTCCATGATCTGTTGACTGTTTTGATTTCTGATCTTATGCTTATGACACATTGAGGACACTATGTAGTTTAAGTGTGGTCTATTGGGGGAGATTCTGATTTTTCTTTGTTAATTTTTGTTTTCCGTGTTAAATTTTTTTTCTTTTCTAGGTAGTTTTTGTCGTGTCTTGCATACAGTTTTACATGTTTCTCTTGATTTCTGGACTTTGTTTAGGTTGTAGATGTGTCTTTCACTTCATTGATACTCCGATATGTTTGAAATCCTTGCTTTTCTCTGCTTGGGAAGATGATCATGATGTTTGAGAGTTGAATTGATTGTGACACAAATGCCCTGTGTGAGAATTTGAGCCACTTTATGTTCTTTCTTGTGTGTGATATGTCTCTTGATTGCTTGCACATATGCCTTGGCTTGACTCTTGTTGATAATTCTTGATTGATATGCATGTTTGGAAGTGATAAAGGCAGTTTTGTTCTTGAGCCTCTCTAGCCACATAAGCCTACCTTGTTCTAATCCTTTGAAAACCCCTTTTGAGCCTATACTTTCCTCATTTCTTTGTTTTGAAGCTCATACACTAGCCTTAAGTGAAAAACCATGATTACCTTAACCTTAGGGAATTTTGGAGCTTTGGAAGTGTTTTGGAAACAAGTGTGGTCTCCTTAGGGATTCTTATGAGTTGGCTAGTTGGTTCCTCTTACTGTTTTGTTTTTGTAAATCTTGTCTTTTACAGTTTTGTTTTGAAAAGAGAGAAAAGAAAAGGGACAGGATGATAAAAAAGTGAGAAAGATGAAAAAGAAAAATGAGAAAAAAAAATTGTGAATAATGGAGTCAAGAAGAGGATTGAATTAGAGGTTTTGGGTGTGAGTTGATTGTGTTTTCACTTGTTCCCCATTGCTCCTCTATTCTTTTTGGTTTGTAGCTTCTCATCCATATTTATCCTCCTTTGTCCTTGGCCCCATTACAACCAGGAAAAAACCTTTTGATTTGAACATGCATATATTTTGAGTGTTGATATTAGAGGCTTGCCAAGTCTGTTGTTGCTTGATTTCTTGAGTACATTGAGTTGAAATTCTTTACCTTAGACACTTGAGAGAAACACTGATAGTCCATCTGTGAGGTTTTGTTACTTTTGATTCACCTCTTGAGCTGATTGATTATTTTGCCATGCTTGGAAATGCTTGGATAATTTCATGAGTATCTGTTTTCTTTGATTTGGTGTTGGATATTGTCTACTTCTTTACTTTGTCCAGATTTCTTGAGGAATGTGTAATTCTGTTTGTTTCCTTGTGAGTCTTTATTTTCTGTGTGTCGACGTTGTGTCACCTTCTTAAAAGTCCTTTGAACTATTCCTTGATTTGCGTCTTGATTTTGCCCAGGAGTGCAAAAGACTAAGTGTGGTCTATTTTGATGAACCAATATTTTTCTCACTTCACTTAGTTTAATGTGCTAGAATTAGTCGGGGAATTATGCTTAAACGTCCGGTATTTTCCTGTTTTTCCTAATTGTGCTTAATTTGATCGGGAATTCTTATTTTAACTAATTTGAATTATCTGAGCTTATTATTTTGCATTATTAATTGTAGGAAAATTGTTGGATAATATTTGGGACATTTGGAGGTCAAAAGAAAATGGCACATCAATTTTATTTTAAACTAAGATGAGAGAGGAGGTGTGGATTTCAATTTTGGGGGTGCACATCGAAAAGCTGGATTCATTTGGAGAGGTGCACACGGTGAGCAGCAACCACATGGTCCAGCATGGCCTGCACCCATTTATTCCTTCATGCAACAATCAACAAGTGAAAAAAAGAAAAAAACACACGGTCCAGAAGCAAGCAGGCCCAGCAGCTGTGAAGACGTGGTGCTTGAGAGTTTGGGGGTGCATCCAGCACATGGTCCAGCCGAGAAAATGAATTGGAGGTGCTGCCACGTTTTCTTGGAAGTGTCACAGCAGCTTGTGGGTGCAACTCTCGGTCCAGCAGAGGTGACGTTCAGCAATTTGGATGCACACGGCCTGCAGCACACGTCCAACAGGGAGCAGAAATGAGGTGGTGCTGGAAGAAAAAAAAAGGGAGCTACGGAAAGGAGAGGATGCTGGTTTTTAAGGGGTCATTCACCCTTATTCACACGCGGAGAAGAAGGGCCAGCCGCCACTTGCAAGGGTACCTTTTTTTTTACACTCTCGGTCTTGAGGTTTTTGGAGGAGGATGGTAGTTCTAAAAATTTTTCTGGGGGACTGACGGCAACACACACACACTCTGGGTTTTTGGTTTTGAAACTTTTGGCTGTGAACGTCTTTGTTGGAGGGCTGCTACTTGGGATCTGGACACTACTCTCTTGGCTGGAGTTCTCTGGAGAAAAAAAAACTGGTTGGAGAGCAAGGAAAGGAGAAATGTGTTTAGCTGCCACCAAGCAAGAGCCTCCGGTTGAGTTTTCTGTAAGCACGGTGTCCAAAAGGAATTGAGCTTAGTTTGAATAGGTTTGGTTTGTTTATTAATGCTTGAACTAAGAATCACTTTCTTATTGTATACATTCGAAAGCTTGACTGAAGTAGCTTTATTCTCTTTGCTGTTAATGTTTTTATCTAGTGTCAGTTCCACTATGAATTGTATTTGAATGATTAGTTTATTTGTTGCATATCTATTTCATTAGCCTAGCATTTGTCACTGCATGTCACATTCAATATTCACTGGGGTATGATATTTGTTTAATTATTAGGAAGAGATAAGTCTTTGGTTTTGTTAGAATGAAGTATAGAACGGTGTAGGGAGTGGTCAAAGAGTTCATTTCGTTGTGTGAAAAATTAGAAAAAGGATTGTCTAGAAGTATGACACATGCCATGATGAATAAAAAAATGAAGGTTGAAGCTAGAATGGGAATGGGAAGTATGAAGAAGTGGCACGGCTCCCATGAGTGAAAGGGCACGTTGATGGCTTAGATGGATAGCAAATTTTTTTTACTTTGCATACTAAAAAAAAAAAAAATCAAACAAGGCTATGGTTTTGGATGAGGGAAACAATTTCCTATTCTATTTTTTTTTTATTTGAATTTTTACTGTTCCAATTTCATTTTCACTGTGTTAATTTCATTTTACTGTTTTAGAATTTACTTCGCCGTTTTTAATTCAGTCGTGTTTAATTTCCAGTCAGTTTAATTTAATTTTATCCGCACAAACAATCTTTCAAAATCCCCCCACTATGTGTTTGATCTGAGACTGAACCACATTTGGTCCTTGAGAGACGACCTAGGAGTCACTTCCTAGTACTATACTGCATTCTTTTATGCACAACTTTTGTGAGAGGTGCGACCCTCTCATCACATGGATTCGATGAAGTGGAAGTAGTCCTTACCTTCCTTGGAGGTCTTGGTTCACAAACCAAGATGATGCTTGATGCCTCAGCAGGAGGAAACATTAAATGGAAAACTCCAGAGGAAGCAACAGAAATTATTAAAAATATGGCTACTAGTGATAATGAGCTCCACAGTGAAAGAGGAGCTCCTATTGATAACAGTTGAAAAACTGTTATTTTCATGCTTAAAGTTGATACTAAAAGCAACCTTTAGACTTAGAAACTAGCTTGAAATCATGCCTTTTGTTTATATTTTCAGAAATAAGAGAGCTGGACAGGTTTATGCTTGATTTAAGATGAAACACAAGCAAAGGAGGAAGAAGCCAGTTATAAAGCTGCATTTCGAGATGCACCCATAACTAGAGGTAAAAATAAAAATCTTGAGGTTTCTGATAACCATTGTTTGTATTTTCAGGCACCCAAGGTAGAAGAGATTGGAAAAGGAGAAGAAGTTCCTAGAGACTGGAAAAAATTAAAACTCCAACTTGGCATACCTGTAAGACTCAAGAACAAGTTGTGGGTTATAAAAGGCTTTAAAGAGAAGGAGATGATAGAGATAGAGTCTCCATATTCTAGAGAGTCCAAAACAGTCCAAAGGAAGCAGTTGAAAGGTTGGTGGAAGGACTACATCAATTATAAAGAAGATGGAACATGAGCTTTAACAGGGTCAAGCTAGTGACGTTAAAGAAGCGCTTGCTGGGAGGCAACCCAGTAGATTTACAAACTTTTGATTTGGTTTTATAATTTGTAATTTGTGAACATTATTCTGGACATTATTTTGTTGGATTTAGCATCTACTGAAGGATGCTAGGTGGTTAAGTATCTACTGAAGGATACTAAGTTTGTAACACCTACTGATGGGTGTTGGTGAGAAGATTTTGCACCTACTGATGGGTGCTGGTAAGTTTGAAACACCTACTGATGAGTGTTGGTGGATTTTGGGTCAGGCTCGTGACGTTAAACAAGCGCTACCTGGGAGGCAACCCAGTTGATTGATTGTTTTCTGTTTGTTTATTTTTAGGATTTGCATAAGCATTTTTAACATTGAATTGCAGGGAACCTATGAGGGGTATGCTAGGAAGGCACGTAGGTCAAGAAAAGAAGGAGAAGGGCACATCACGAAAGTGCCGCTGAGCGGCAATTACCGCTGAGCGGTACTATCGCAGATGGGCTTAAGTTCCCCTTAGCGGAACCCGAGCCCATTGGGGTATTTTTAAACCCTAAGCTGCGCGTTTTTATATTCTTTCAAGCTCTTCTCTGCATTAAGACTCCCACATATCTCCTCTTAGGTTTCCCACATCTTTTTACTCTTCCCTCTTTAGAAAATTTCTCTTCCACTCACTTTTACACTAGTGTGCTATCAAAGTTTGGGGTTGGAAGAGAGCATTCTAGTTTGGAAGCATTCTCATATCATCTAGCATCTCCACCCAAGTAAGTAAAATGCATTTTGTTCATTCTAGGGTTCTTGAAATTGACTGTGATTGTCAAAGCATGAATATTTAGGGGTTTTGATTTCTATGCATGATTTGATGATATATTTGATGTTTGAACCGATTAAACTGCTTGATTATGAACTGGAAAACTGAAAATTGCATTTGGGTGGAGTTAGGACAGTTTAAAAACGAGATTTGCAAAAATCTGCAGATTACCGCTGAGCGGCACTCTGCCAGATTTGCTTTTTCTGGTTTTGTTGCGTGTTTGAATGTGGCACTGGTGGCGCTGAGGGGAAATTCTGGCCCTCAGCGGTGGTTTAGCTTCAAAAGGAGTTTTGTTTTGTGTTTACTAATGATTAACATCATGTTCTGTGGTTTTGGATTTATGTTTGAATGCAGGAATGGCATCCTCTTCAGGAAAGAGATTGAAAACCATGGCAACCAAGAGAAAGGAAAAGGAACCAGAGCAGCCCCATAATGGCAGGTTCCTCTCTAGGAAACATGAGAAGCACTTTAGGGTGGTTCAGGACAGGAGACTTCTAATGGAGAGAAAGGTTGGAATGATACCTAACTTTGCTCCTCAATTTGGAGAGCAAGTGTTAGGGAATGATTGGGGGAAGCTAGCCACTTATCCATCACCTGCCAACATAGCTGTGGTGAAAGAATTCTACACCAATGGAAAGAAGATTGGTGATTATCCAGCTGAGAATTATTTGGGCTATGTTAGAGGCCATGCTATCAGGTATGATCCTGACTCCATCAATAACTTTCTGGATACTGTGTGGGCTGGTGAGCAATGCCAGTTCGCTCTTAGCATGGAGGAAGGTGCTGACTTTGAGGATGTTGAGAGAGTATTGTGCATACCTGGAGGACACTTCCAAAGGAATAGATCTGGCTCAGTGGTTAATATTAGGAGGACAGATTTGACTCCTCTTGCAAAGTATTGGATGGCATTTTCTTATGCCAACATTCAGCCATGTTCACATGTGTCAGATATTACTCTCAGCAGGGCACTCTTCATCTACTGTGCTATCAGAAACTTGAATGTTAATATTGGGCAGGTGATAGCTGATGAGATTAGTGTGTGTGCTAACACCTCAAACAACAAAGCACCACTGGGACATCCTTCTTTGATCACTCACCTTTGCAAGCTAGCTGGGGTGGACACTTCTGTTCCACCATTTGAGAGGCCAAGAAAAGCTATAGATGAGGCCTATTACAGACAGTACTGTGGAGGTGAGGAGGCAGCCCAGCCAGTGCCACCACGCCAGGCTCGTAGAGAGAGAAGGCCAGCACAGAGCAGGACTTCTGCTGATACTCATGAGGTAGAACCATTCCAGATGAGGGACATGTATATGTCTCTTATAGGTGCTCAGTTGCAGTCCATCCACAGAGGGCAGGTGGCCACGACTGAGATGATAGTGGGGATGTATGATACCCCTCCAGCACACAGGTGGACTATGGATGAATTCCATAATGTGGTAGCTTGGCCAGAAGAACCATGGCATGGAGGAGCTGAAGCAGCTGAAGCTTCAGCCCGAGACATGGATGAAGATGAAGCTGAGGAGGAGGATGCATTTGATGAAGATGATGATGAAGAGGAAGAGGAAGATACAGAGAGCTCGGACTGATGAGGAGCTGAGATAGCATTTACTGATGAATGCTATCATATGATTATGCTTTTGTGGTTTAAGTTTTCTGAACTTATTTGTTTTTGTTTTTAGATTAGGGTTTGATGTACTCTATTGAACACCTGGTTTGTTATGATGGTTTGCTATTAACTGTGATTGTGTGATAAGTAATGCTTGATGATGCTTATTGATTGATTGATGTTGAGATGATGTGCACATTAAAATGCTTATACAGGTGATTCACAAGCTTTGTGAACAAATGCATAATATCATGATTGTGATTGTGAAATTAAGCAGGATGTGCATGTCAAATGTGAATGAGCTTATATGTGAGGTTTTGAGCTCCAGAGTTGTTATTGTTGAATGTTGTTACTTTGAAAGCATGAATGACTTTGCCCAGGTTTTCTATGATTGAATCAATTGCTTGTTTTGCATCATATGATCAAAGGCCGTGTTTTTGAAACCCTTTTTATTGGCCAAATTCATAAAGTTAGCCTTCTAAAAGAGAACACGTTGTGTTCTATCCTTTGAACCCTTAGCCTTAAATATACACTGAACACCCTTGATTGAAAATCTTTACCTTGAGTTAAGTAGAAGATCTTGTGTGGTATTGTTAAATGTTCAAGTTTGGGGTTATTGGGGAAACATGAAAAAGGAAAAAGCATTGAGCTAAGAGCTAAAAAGTAAGAATATGCAAAGAAAAGAAAAGAAAAAGAAGCAAAGCTCAATGCAAATGCAAAAGCAAAGGCAAAAGAAAGTTGGGAATGAATAAGAAGATTGTGTTGTTATGATTCTCTTAACTCAAGGATTTTGTGATCCAGAAAAACCAATTTTCTTGTTAGCCCAGCCACATTATAAGCCATTGAAAAGTCCTTGTGATGATGCATGCTTGTGAATGTAATTGATTGTGGTTAAATGAAAGGCAAAGTTGATTCATGTGACATTGTGATAGTGGAGTGAATGAGTGAAACACTTTACCTCTTATACACTTGTGTGTTGAGTGAAACACTTTACCTAGTGAGGAAATATTCCATAAGCACATGAACATCCATGCTTAATTGATTGATCATTCATGAAAAATAGCATTTGTTGGAATTTAAATGACTTTGTGAACACTAAAGCATGTGCACATCTTGATTGAACTCTTGGTCTTAAGTTTGAGTGAAGTTATTACTTATCTTGAAAAGAGGATTTTGAATGAGTGAACCATCATATGAATTGGTTGGAGATGGAGTTACATTTTATTTGCTTGAGGACAAGCAAAGTTCTAAGTTTGGGGTTGTGATAACAGTTGAAAAACTGTTATTTTCATGCTTAAAGTTGATACTAAAAGCAACCTTTAGACTTAGAAACTAGCTTGAAATCATGCCTTTTGTTTATATTTTCAGAAATAAGAGAGCTGGACAGGTTTATGCTTGATTTAAGTGTTCTTGTGCAGGTTTTGAGGTGAATTTGGTGAAAGAAGTGAAGAATAAGAGAGAGGACATTAGAAAAGACAAGAAAGAGTGCAAAAAGGAGAAGTCGAAGGCACCGCTCAGCGGCAAACGACCGCTGAGCGGCACTCAAGAGGTGACGTTGGAACCGCTGAGGGGCAAAATGGCCGCTGAGGGGAAGAAAGAAGACGCGCAATCACCGCTGAGCGGCACTTTTTGGGCTTGGACTTTTGTAATCTTTTGTAACTCTAGATTAGTATATAAGGGCTTGCACGTCCTATAGTTAGGCATCTTTGGCAGAAACGAGGCAAACACTCTCTCTTTCACCCCTTTGAAGGAGGATCTTGGATGCTCAGGCTACCTCTTCACCTTTATTGGGTTTATTCTTTCATACTTTCATTGTAATTCATCTAGGTTCACCATGAATATGGTGAACTAAACCTTGTATGTTTGTTGGGGAGTCAAAGTAATCTCTTGAAGCTCTCATATATGGATTTGTTGAGTACATCTTTGAATTAAGACATATGCTTTCTTTCATCATTAGTTAGGGTTTTTCCTCTTTGCTCAATGCTTGCATTGTTTAAATCATTCTAATGAATGATTATTGGTTTTGTTGATACGGACACGTACGGGGAAATCTAGATCCGGGGAATTTCTCCCAATATTATACTGACAATATTATATTGGTTGCCTTTAAGCTCCTGCACTCATGAACTAATCATTAGGAATGCTAGGAATTGTATGAACTATTTGATTAGGGAGAAGCCATCTAGAATGGTACATTAGAGAGTGGCATTAACAATGATGATTTGAATGTTGAATTCCTAAAATATATGAGAGTGGATGAGATGAAATTGACCCCCAACAACATATTCATTCATATATTTCCTTGAAAGTGTTTATCTTTTGTCTTTGTCATTGATCAATTCATGCATACATATTTAATTTTCGTCTTTGCATATTAAACTTCAATTATTGTGTTCTTAAGTCTTAGCTAATCAACAAATCACATAACTAAACTAGGCCGTGAGTCCTTTGGGAGAACGATACTTGGTCTTACCAAGTTTATTACTTGAAACGATTCGGTCATACTTGCCGATTGTGAAACAAGTTTGTGACATCATATTTTGGTGCCTACAAATTTGTCCATCACCTATGCAATAGAAAGGAGTTCTACAATTATAGACACATGATGCCTTGCTAGCACAAAATAAAATTCTAACTCAACAGCTGGAGACTCTTACTAAAACACTTGCACAATTGCCTAAAGAGTTGAAAACTGCTGCACAGGTACAATCTCAGTTATGTGAATTATGTGGAGGCGACCATATTAATGGTCAATGTGCCTTTCCAGCAGAAGCCGTGGAGGATGTGAATTACATGACCAATCAATACCGTCAAGGGAACTACAATCAAGGGTGGAAACCACACCCAAGTATTGGTCAAGGGCAAACTGGGCAAGCTGGTCAATTTAATAAGCAGCAGCAACAACCCACCTTATGGCAGCAGATTTCTATGCTTAATGAAAGGTCCATGAGGATGGAAGACACTCTTAATAATTTCATACAGAAAACTGAGTCTACCTAAAAGAGCACTGAAGCTGCTATCAAGAATTTGGAGATTCAGATGGGGCAGATCACCAAGCAGGTGGAAGAAAGGCCAAATAGAAATTTTGGGGCTAATACTGAGGTTAACCCCAGAGAAGAATGCAAGGTGGTAGAGAGTGCTAAAAATGAGATAGTTGAGTTAGACAAAGGAGAAACAGAAGAGAAAAGAGAAATAGAGAGCAAAAATACTTCTCCTTTTCCAATACATCAAGGGAAACAACTGGATTTCATAGAATTATTCAAGATGGTGGATAATGATGCACCTTGGGAGCAGATTCTACAACAAATTACGGTTTACACTAAATCTGATGAAGACGTCTCTACAAAGAAAAGACGTAGAGATGATGAGGCAAAGAAGTGTAAAACTGTTAAAAAGGAGCCATTCCCTCCAAAAGCAACAGATCCAGGAGGCTTTTCTATCCCTTGTACCATAGGGAAGAAAAGGATTAAAAAAGCTCTTCTTGATTTAGGTTCAAGTGTTAACTTGATACCTTACTCTTTACTGGAGCAAATCGACGATGTTAATATTAAACCTGTAAAGGTTAATTTAGTAATGGCCGATGGATCTTCAAAGGAACCATGTGGGATTGTAGAGGACATCATAGTTTGTGTTGGAAAACTCCAATTCTTGGCAGACTTTGTGGTGATGAAGATGGAGACAGAAAAGATACCTATCATTCTTGGAAGACCGTTTATGAAAACGGCCAAAGCTATCATTGATGTAAACGAAGGTATAGTGGTGCTCCAGGACCGAGAGGAGAGAGTCATTGTAGATGTCTTTAAAGATGAGACGCAAACACAGGAGGAAGAAGCTAGTTATAAAGCTGCATTTCAAGATGCACACATGACTAACCATAAAGATGAAAAGCCCAAGGTTACAGGTAACCATTTGTTTCAGGTGCATAAAGGAGAACAGATTAGAAGAGGAGGAAAAGTTCCTGATGACTGGAATAAAGGAAGACCCCAACTTGGTACACCTGTGAGAATCAAAAACAAGTTGTGGGTTGTGAAAGGCTATAAAGAGAAGGAGATGATAAAGATAGAGTCTCCACATTCTAGAAAAATCAAAGCAGTACACAGGAAACAACTGATGAGTTGGTGGGACAAGAACATCAACTATGAAGAAGGAATTTGAACTTTACTGGGTCAAGCTAATGACGTTAAAAGAGCGCTTGCTGGGAGGGAACCTAGTGATTTAAAAACTTTTGATTTTGTTTTGTAACTTTTAATTTGTGGACATTATTTGTGTAAATACTTTGTTGGATATAGCATCTACTGAAGGATGCTAGGTGGTTAAGTATCTACTAAAGGATACTAAGTTTGTAACACCTACTGATGGATGTTGGTGAGAAAATTTTGCACCTACTGATGGGTGTTGGTAAGTTTGTAACACCTACTGATGGGTGTTGGTAAGATTGTAACACCTACTGATGGGTGTTGGTGGATTTTGGGTCAGGCTCGTGACGTTAAACAAGCGCTACCTGGGAGGCAACCCAGTTGATTGAATGTTTCTGTTTGTTCATTTTAGTTGCATAATAGGTTTTGCATAAGTATTCTGAAGATTGAATTGTAAGGAACCAGTGAGGGGCATGTTTAGGAGGCACGTAGGTTAAGAAAAGAAGGAGAAGAACACTTCACGAAAGTGCCGCTGAGCGGTACTATCGCAAAGTGGGCTTTAGTTTCCCCTTAGCGGGACCCGAGCCCATTAGGGTATTTTTATACCCTAAGCTGCGCATAAGCTTCTATTTTCAGGCTCTTCTCTTCACACTCACTCACACATACCTTTTCCAAGGTTCTCCACATCTTTTCCCTCTTCCCTCTTGAGAAAATCTCTCTTTCACTCACTTGCTCACTAGTTTTGCATCTAAGTTTGGGGTTGGGAGAGAGCATCATTGAAGGGGATGATTTCTTCATTGTGGTACTAATGCTTAACAATGTATCTTTTGGTTTTGTGAATTATGTTTGATGTAGGGATGGCCTCCTCATCAGGCAAAGAGAATCAGGACTATAAGATCCAAGAAGAAGGAGGATACAGAGGACAACTCAGATTGAGGAGGAGCTGAGATAGCATTTACTGATGAATGCTATCATGAACTTATGCTTTTGTTGGTTTAAGTGTTCTGAACTTATTTACTTTTGTTTTAGATTAAGGTTGATTTACTCTATTGGAAACCTGGTTTGTTATGATGGTTTGCTATTGACTGTGATTGTGTGATAAGTAATGTTTGATGATGATTATTGATTGATTGATGTTGAGATAGATGTGCACATTAAATGCTTATACAGGTGATTCACAAGCTTTGTGAACAAATGCAGGATATTATGATTGTGATTGTGATATTAAGCAAGATGTGTATGTCAAATGTGAATGAGCCTATTTGTGAGGTTTTGAGCTCCAGAGTTTTTATTGATTGAATGCTATTGCTTTGAAAGCATGAATGATTTTGCCCAGGTTTTCTATGATTGAATCAATTGCTTGTTTTGCATCATATGATCAAGGCCGTTTGTTGGAACCCTTTTTATTGGCCAAATTCATGAAGTTAGCCCACTAAAAGAGAACACTTTGTGTTCTATCCTTTGAACCCTTAGCCTTGAACATAAATTGAAAACCCTTGTTGAAAAGCTTTACCTTGAGTTAAGTAGAAAATCTTTTGTGGTATTGTTAAATGTTCAAGTTTGGGGTTGTTGGGAAAGCATGAAAAAGAAAAAGGAAAAGCATTAAGCTAAAAGTTAAGAATAAGAATGTGAAAAGAAAAGAAAAGAAAAAGCAAAGCTCAATGTAAAGACAAGTTGGGAAAAATAAGAATAATTGTGTTGTTATGATTCTCTTAACTCAAGGATTTTGTGATCCAGAAAAACCAATTTTCTTTATTAGCCCAGACACGTTATAAGCCATTGAAAAGTCCTTGTGATGATGCATGCTTGTAAATGTTTTGATTGTGGTTAAATGAAAGGCAAAGGTGATTCATGTGACATTGTGATAGTGGAGTGAATGAGTGATTACCTCTTATACACTTGTGTGTGAGTAAAACACTTTACCTGGTGAGGAAGTATTCCATGAGCACATGAACATCCATGCTTAATTGATTGATCATTCATGAAAAATAGCATTTGTTTGATATTAACTGACTTTGTGAACACTAAAGCATGTGCACATCTTGATTGAAATCTTGGTCAAAAGTTTGATTGAAGTCTTTGCTTATCTTGAAAAGAAATTTTTGAATGAGTGAACCATCATATGAATTGGTAGAAGATTGAGTTACATCTTGTTTGCTTGAGGACAAGCAAAGTTCTAAGTTTGGGGTTGTGATAACAGTTGAAAAACTGTTATTTTCATGCTTGAAATTGATACTAGAAGCAACCTTTAACACTTAGAAACTAGCTTGAAATCATGCTTTTATTCATATTTTCATAAATAAGAGAGCTGGACAGGTTTATGCTTGATTTCAGTGTTTTTGTGCAGGTTTTAAGGTGAATTTGGTGAAAGAAGTGAAGAAGGAGAGAGATGAAATCAGAAAAGACATCAAAAAGTGCAAAAGGAGAAGCCGCAACTGCCGCTCAGCGGCAGTTTACCGCTGAGCGGCACTCAGAAGCTCACAGGGGATCCGCTGAGGGGCAAAATGGCCGCTGAGGGGAAGAAACCAACTCACGCACTTACCGCTGAGCGGCACACTTATGGGCTTGGGCCTAAATTTTCTGTAATTTTAGAATAGTATATAAGCTTTAGGATGTCCTAGGGTTTTTATCTTTGGCAGAAACGAAGCAAACACTCTCTCTTCCACCCCTTTGAAGGAGGATCTTGGATGCTCAGGCTACCTCTTCACCTTTCTAGGGTTTTATCTTTCATTCTTTCATTATTATTCATCTAGTTTCATCATGAATATGGTGAACTAAACCTTGTATTGTTGTTGGGGAATCAATGTAGTCTTGTGAAACTCTCATATATGGAATTTGTTTTTACATCTTATATTTAAGACCTATGCTTTCTTTCATCATTAGTTAGGGTTTTTCCTCTTTCCTCAATGCTTGCTTTGTTTAACTCATTCAATGCATGATTATTGATTTTGTCGATACGGGAACGTACGGGGAAGTCTAGATCCGGGGAATTTCTCCCAATAGTATATTGGTTGCCGTTAAGCTCCTGCACTAAAAGAACTAATTATTAGGAATGCTAGGAATCGTATGAACTCGTAATTAGGGATAGGCCTTCTTGCAAGGTAATTTAGAGAGTGACATTAACAATGATGAAAAGAATGTTGAATTCCTAAAGTATATGAGAGTGGATAAGATGAAATTGATAACCCCAACAACATACTCATCCATATATTCCATTGAAGTGTTTGTATTTTGTTTTAGCCATTGATCACATTCATGCATACATGTTTATTTTCTGTTTTGCATATTAAACTTCACTTATTTCGTTCTTAAGTCTTAAATAATCAACAAATCACATAACTAAACTAGGCCGTGAGTCCTTTGGGAGAACGATACTTGGTCTTACCGAGTTTATTACTTGAAACGATTCGATCACACTTGCCGATTGTTAAACAAGTTTGTGGCGCCGTATTTCAGTGTTCATAAATTTGTCATCATAGGACTGTTCAGTCTGTCAGTGTTTATTCTTCTGATTTATATTACTGTTCGGCTTTTACTTGTTCTTTTCAGTTTTACTTTTACTATTTGGTTTCCACCTTTTCATTCCTGCATTTCCATTTCCTCACTTTCTTTAGAGACCGTTCGGTCTCCTTGATGAGTCAATATTTTCTCGATTTCACTTAGCTTATTGTGCTAGATTTAATTAGGGAATTGAGCTAGAATGTCCAGTATTTTCCCATTTTTCCTAATTGTGCTTAATTTGATCAGAAATTCTGATTTTAATTAATTTGAATTATCTGAGGCTATTATTTGCATTATTGATTGTAGGGAAATTGTTGGATAATATTTGGGACATTTTGGAGGTCAAAAGAAAATGCCACATAAAATATATTTTAAGCTAAAATGTGAGAGGAGGTGTGGATGTCATGTTTGGGGGTGCACACGGAAATTGGCTGGAATGGATAACTCCAAGTTTTTAATTAGCGCTTGAAAAAATGATGTGCTAATTTTGTTTTGAGAAGGAAGGCAGCGGGGTCCTCATCCACTTGGGCTCACGCGCACTACAACTTGGGTAGCAGCTTGGCACAGGTGGGCCCATGGACAAATGAAATTCGGAAGTCCAACACGCTCATTTGAGGAGAGCAGCAGCCACCGAGAGAAGGAATGTAGCACGTGAAGGAGTTATGAAAAGGAAAAATGCTGCAGACGGGAATGAACTTTGACATCCAACTAGGCATGGTCTCGGTCCAGCAAGCACGGGAGGCACCACGCGTCCATCTTTTGAGCAGGTGCAGCACGTCAGGCCCACCATACGCACACTTCACAATGGCGTCCAGCAGCCTCCACGGCCTAGCAGCAGAAGAAGGGGTAGACAATGGAGTCCAACGCTGGTCAGCACGAGAAAGAGAGGTGCACACGGAAGCACACACCAGTAAGGCATGGATGAGCACACGTGGAGGCTTACTTTCCTTTTGGGCTTGGAGGAGGTGTGTGCTTGGAGAGAATGGAAGTGCAGCAGTCCAGCAGGCCTTCACGCTACAGTTGCTGATTCACACGTCCACGGAGAAGCACGACCCTTGAGCAATTAAATGGGAGCACATCCAGCAGCAGCGGGCTTGGATTGATTCATGTTTAGCATGGAGTGTGGTGTCATGAAGAAAGATTAGGAGGTGCAGGGAGAGGATGGTCCAGCCACGACCTAAGTTGGAGGATTTTCTTTAGCTTAAAAAGAGGGGAGAGCTGGAAAAATAATAGTGACCTAGGACGGGGAAGAGTTGGAGAAAGAAAAGCACGCATGGAGGGCTACGGGTAGCAGAGGAAAGCATTTGATTGATTTTTGGAAGTGATACATTTACTCTTTGCAAGTTGGAAGCACACTTCAAAGAGGTGATTAGATGGGGCTTTGTACGTGGAGCATAGGGTGACGTGGAGCTAATGAGGCAAAGTGTGGTGATTAATTTCCTTTTTCGTTGCATTCATTTGGCTTTGGAGAAAGAAATCGCTGATTCCAGGAGCTGTGAGGTGCATTCGGCGCATCTTTTACATTTCGGTTGGTGATGGAGATTTATATTTTAATTGGAATGTGCACACGGTTCATCCAGAAGAGATAAAATCCAATAGGTTTTTATTTTTATTATTTTCACAATTGAACCGAGAATGATGGAGTTTTAGCAGCATAGTGTTTGATTTTCTTTTGAGAAGAAGAACATGCATTTTCTTTTAGTCTTCACGTTTAAACCAAGTTGCATTTTTATATTTTATAGATTAATTTACATTCAGCAATTCTGGGTCATTTTATTTTACTGTTAGCACATTTTTAGTTTGTTGATATGTGTTGGTGGATGACTATAATGTACACTTTTATGTTTAGCTTAAGCGTCGCATATTCTCTTTTATTTCTGTTTTATGTTTTAATTGGTTAACACTCTTGTTTCTTTAAATTTTTATTCTAAGCTGCAATGTGCATTTCTATAGTTTGAATTGTGTTTGGATATTTATCTGATGCATTGTTCACTTTAATGTTTTCATGCACTTTAATGCTTTCAATTATGTTTGGTTGTATTTAATTTCCAATTTTAATTTAGTTCATTTCAAATCACAAAAACACTTTCAAAACCCCCCACTTCGTGTTGACCTGAGACTGAACCACAATTTGGTCCTTGAGAGACGACCTAGGAGTCACTTCCTAGTTTATACTGCATTACTTTTATGCAATCAAATTTGACAGGCCGCGACAGCCCGTATCACTCCTCTGTAGAACCGTTCGGTCATATGTAGGACCATTCGGCGTTCATGATTTTTCACATTTAATTCATCATTTTTAATTAGATTTGGTTGTCTTCAATTTCCAGTTTTAATTTAGTTTAATTTTCCTTGATAAAACACTGTCAACCCCCCCCACTACGTGTTTGACCTAAGTCTCGAACCACATTTGGTCCTTGAGAGACGACCTAGGAGTCACTTCCTACTCTATATTGCATTTTTATTTGCACATCAAATTTGTGTGGGGTGTGATAACAGTTGAAAAACTATTATTTTCATGCTTAAAATTGATACTAAAAGCAACCTTTAACATTTAGAAACTAGCTTGAAATCATGCTTTTGTTTATATTTTTGGAAATAAGAGAGCTGGACAGGTTTATGCTTGATTTCAGTGTTTTATGCAAGTTTTAAGATGAATTTTATGATAGAAGTGAAGAAGGATAGAGATGGCATAAGAAAAGAACTCAAAAAGTGCAAAAGAAGAGAAGTCGCGAGTACCGCTCAGAGCCAGTTTACCGCTGAGCGGCACTCAAGAACACCCGTTGGTTCCGCTGAGGGGTGAAAGTGCAGTTGAGGGGAGAATTGACTACGCGTTGGTACCGCTGCGCAGCAGTTTACCGCTGAGCTGTGGTCTTTTGGGCTTAGGCCCACTTTTTTGTAATATTTCGAATAGTATATAAGCATTAGGACTTCCTAGGGTTTGTATCTTTGGCAGAGTACGAAGCAAACACTCACTTTTCCACCCGTTGGAGGAAGATCTTGGATGCTAAGGCTACCTACTCAACCTTCTAGGCTTCTATCTTTCACTCTTTCATTGTATTCCATCTAGTTTCACCATGAATATGGTGAACTAAACTCTTCTTGTTGTTGGGGAATCAATGTAATCTTTTGAAGCTCTCATATATGGAATTTATGTTTAAACATCTTATTTGAGATACATGCTTTCTTTCATCATTATTTAGGGTTTTTCCTCTTTGCTCAAAGCATGCATTGTTTAACTCATTCGATGTCATGATTATTGATTTTGTCGATATGGGAACATACGGGGAAATCTAGATCCGGGGCAATTCTCCCAATAGCATATTGCCTAGACATAGGGATATCAGGGTTGGTTGCCTTTAACCTTCTGTGCTTCAAAATTAATTATTAGGGATGCTAGGAATTGTATGAACTCGTAATTAAGGATAGGCTTTCTTGCATGGTGATTTAGAGAGTGGCATTAACATTGATGAAAAGAATGATGAATTCCTAAAGTATATGAGAGTGGATAAGATGAAATTGATTACCCCAACAACATACTCATCCATCTAATTCGTTCAAGTGTTTGTGTTCCTCTTTTCCATTGATCAAAACTCATACATACATGTTTACTTATTGTCTTTTGCATTTGAAACCTCAAGAATTTGTTCACAAGTCTTAAATAATCAAGAAATCATATAACTAGCTAGTGTTACCAACGAGGAGCATTGGTAAATTTGAAGATAAATGATTTTGATGATGCTGAAAGATGATAGACTGTTATAATTGTTTTAAAAGCACTTTGTAGATTATAAATGTATTAGGAAAAGCCTTAAACGTGTAATACTTAGAAAAATTCGTATTTCTAGAACTGTTACACATTTAATCGATTATTAGAAGCTATAATTGATTATCCTGAGCCCTTCTGAAAAACCTCGTTGCTCTGGAATAAACGATTGTCACTTTTGAAAAACCATGTAACGGACTCAAATAATCGATTATCACTAATAATAATCGATTATCTGTGGTAGTTATAATTCATCTCTGCGAACTTAGACCAGTTGGCTATATAAGGTACTTCCAAAACTCTTAGAAGACAACTCTGAGCTTTTTAAGAATACAGTTTGTCTGAGGAAGTTCTAAAAAGCTAGTTCAAGTGCTTTGCCTGGTTTCGTGAATAGGAGAAGCTCGCGTTTCGTGTGTCGATAGTCGGAGCGGTTCTCTTCGAGTTGGCAAGGTGGTCATCTTTCGGTTCGTTCGTCGAAGGAAGGTTTTATCTATCTGTTTTCATTCACTCTTATTGTAATTTGTGAAAATGATTTTAGTGAAAACGTTAATCACTTTTTATAGTGATTAACAACTAGACGTAGATTCTTTTGAATCGAACCAGGATAAAAATCCAGTGTGTCAATTTTTCTACTCCGTATACTCTTTATTGTTTTATGCACATCAACTGTTTAATAAATTTTCTCTAAGAAAATTAAATTTCTAAAACGGACCATCTTATTACGAGTTTGACTGAACACGCTTTCCGCTTTATTAATTTATTCCGTTGCGCGACTCTATAACGGTATCAATTGTTCTGACAATTGGTATCAGAGCTTGCTTTGATATTTCTTCAAACTTTTGCGAAAATGGTCGGTCATCAAACTCAAGTATATGCTGAGGGGGCATCCATCAACAAACCACCTCTTTTTATTGGTGATAACTATGCCTTCTGGAAAGTCAGAATGGAAATTTTTATGGGGTCTGTTGACAGAGGCATTTGGGAAGCTGTGCTAAATGGTCCCTATATTCCTAAAAGAACTGTTGATGGTGTAGAAGTAGAAAAACCATACTTTAACTAGACTCCTGAGGAAAATAGAAGAGCCCAATTTGATATTAAGGCTCGTAATATTATTTCACTACTGTAGTACTTGATGAATTTTATAGAATTTCAGTGTGTAAGACAGGACAGGAAATGGGGGAGGTCCTCAAAGTCACACATGAGGATACAAACAACGTGAAACGTTCAAGGAAGAACACACTCATCCAGGAGTATGAGATGTTTAGAATGCAACCTGGAGAAACAATATCTGATGTCCAGAAGCGTTTCACTCACATTGTGAACCACCTGACAGGTTTGGGTAAGACTTTTGACACTGATGAATTGAATGTGAAAATATTGAAATCATTAGACAGGTCTTGGCAACCAAAGGTGACTGCCATCTCGGAGTCTCAAAACCTCACGCAAATGTCAACGGCGTTTCTCTTTGGAAAGCTTCGTGAGCATGAGCTTGAGCTGAGAAGATTAACTGCAGAAGAGGATCAAGGCAAAAGAAAGACGCTTGCCTTCAAGTCTGAAATCTCAAAAGGAAAAAGTTCTAAGAGAATTGGGGACGATGATTCCGATGACGATGAGGAAAACATGAGTCTTATGATTAAGAAGTTTGCTAAATTTATGAAAGCAAAGGGAAAAGACAAATACCGTGGAGAAAGGAAAGAAAATCAAGGATCTCCATCAAGCATTAAATGTTATGGCTGTGGAGAAAGAGGTCATGTGAAGAATGACTCTCCTATGAATAGGAAAAGTGAAGAAAAGAAAGAAAGAAAGTTTCCAAAGAAGAAGAAAGCTTAAATAGCTTGGCAAGAGAATGCTTCTAGTTCTTCAAGCTCAAGCGATTCAGATGAAGAAGCAAATTTGTGCTTAATGGCAGACTTAGAAGATGCAGGAAGCCAAGTAAGTGATTCTAGCTTAGAGTCAAGTGATGAGTTTGATTTACAAAAGGCATTTCTTGATTTGTTAAATGAATCTGAAAAACTTGATGTTGCTCATAAAAAGCTAAAGAAAGAGCATAATGAATTGAAATTGAGGTATGAAAACGTACTAGATGACGAAGTTGTTTTGAGAAACAAAGTTAGTAATCTGGAAACTAAATTATCTGAATCTGATGTTGTTGTACAACCTGTTGAATGTCTATCGTGTAAGAGTCATATGTTTGATATTGACATTCTTGAGAATTTACTTACAAAGGCAACCAAGTCTAATTAACATGTCAAAACAAACTTTACAAGAAGCAATGCTGGAAATAGAAACATGCATCAACACAAAAAGTCTAAAGTAAAAAGAACTCGTAGAGTTGGGGTAGAAAAAGGTACTTTTGTGAAAAATAAAGTGTGTGAGGCTTGTTATTTTTACTGCATGAAATATGGTCACACCTCAAATAAGTGCAACATTAAACATTTTGGTGTTCCAAATGATAAATATGCATGGGTTAAAATTGTGATAGGATATGCGTCTGCATAAACTAGCCCCAAGGACCCATAATAAGATTGGGGACCTAAATTCTTGCTCAATTTTGTTTTGTAGGAACCTACTAAGTCAAAGAAGTCATTGTGGTATCTTGACAGTGGTTGTTCAAGACACATGACTAGTGACAAGAAAAAGTTTATATCTTTTGAGAAGAAGCAAGGATTTGTGACCTATGGGGATAACAACAAAGGTAGAATCATTGGAATTGGAGACATTGGAGGAGGAAACACATTGATAATAAAGGACGTGTTATGTGTTGAAGGTCTCAAGCACAATCTCCTAAGCATAACCCAACTATGCGACAAGGGTCTCAAGGTAACCTTTGAAAGTGATAAATGCACTGTATATTTTAAAAATTCTACTGAGATTGCTTTGCAAGGTGTTAGGCATAATAACATTTACTTGATTGATATTGAAAGTGCATCTAGTCATAATATAACATGTTTAGTTGCTAAAGAATAAAATCCTTGGCTATGGCATAAAAGAGCCGCACATATTCATATGCAACATTTGAATAAATTGATTTCAAAAGATCTTGTGATTGGTTTGCCTAATTTAAAATTTGAGAAATACAAAATTTGCTCTGCATGTCAAAAGGGAAAGCAAACCAAATCCTCATTTTCGTCTAAAACCATGATTTCAAAATCAAAACCTTTAGAACTTTTGCATATGGACTTGTTTGGTCCATCTAGAATTAAAAGTTTTGGTGGAAACCACTATGCTCTTGTGATTGTTGATGATTACACTAGATTTACTTGGACATTTTTCTTAACCTTGAAAAGTGAAGCTTTCAAAGCATTCAAATCGTTTGCAAAACGTGTTCAAAATGAAAAGGAATTGAAAATCAAAACTTTGAGAAGTGATCACGGTGTTGAATTTGAAAATGAATCTTTTGAAAAGTTTTGTGAAGAACATGGAATTGCTCATAATTTTTCTGCTCCAAGAACTCCCCAACAAAATGGTGTTGTTGAAAGGAAAAATAGATCATTAGAAGAACTAGCTAGGACTCTTTTAAATGAATCTAATGTGCCAAAATACTTTTGGGCTGATGTAGTTAGTATTGCTTGTTACTTGTTGAACAAAATGCTAATTAGGCCTAATCTTGAGCTAACTCCCTATGAACTGTTTAACTGTAGAAAACTAAATGTATCTCATTTGAAAATCTTTGGATGCAAATGTTTTGTTTTGAATAATGGTAAAGATAATCTAGGTAAATTTTGATGCTAAATCTGATGAAGAAAAGCATATAGGGTGTTTAATAGAATAACCTTGAAATTTGAAGAATCAATGCATGTTGTCTTTGATGAAATTGTGGACCTTGAGGTGAACCCTCTTGAGTCAAATAAACCAATTCCAGGTGATGAGGATTATTTTAGGGAAGCTCTTGAAGAGATGTATCTAAATGAAAACTATTCTCCAGAAACTCAAAATGAACATCAAGTAGTTGATCCTAAAAGCTATCAACAACCACGAGGACTTTCTCTGGACAACATCATCGAAGATATATTAAAAGGGGTAACTACTAGACACAATCTTAATCATTTCTGCTTAACAATAGCTTTTGTGTCTCAGGTAGAACCTAAGAACATAATGGAAGCTCTTCAAGATGATAAATGGTGTGTTGCTATGCAAGAAGAACTGAATCAATTTGAAAGGAATGATGTTTGGGAACTCATTCCTAGACAAGATGATTATCAAATCATTACAACAAAGTGGGTGTTTAGAAACAAGCTTGATGAAGATGGAAACATCACAAAGAATAAAGCCAGGTTAGCTACAAAGGGCTACTGTCAAGAGGAAGGTATAGATTATGATGAAACTTACGCCCCAGTAGCCAAGTTAGAAGCAATTAGATTGTTACTTGCTTATGCCTCTTTGATGAAGTTTAAATTGTACCAAATGGATGTGAAAAGTGCATTTTTGAATGGTTTTATTAAAGAAGAGGTATACGTTAGTCAACCTCCTGGTTTTGAGGATTTTAAATATCCTCATCATGTTTATACGTTGAAAAAGGCATTGTATGGTCTTAAACAGGCACCTAGGTCTTGGTACGAAAGACTTAGTACCTTCTTGATTGAAAATGATTTCTCTAAAGGAAAGGTTGATTCCACCTTGTTTATTAAGAAAGTAGGAAAACATATCTTGATTGTTCAAGTATACGTAGATGATATTATTTTTGGGTCTACAAATGATTCATTGTGTGAGGGATTTGCACAAATAATGCAAGGTGAATTTGAGATGTCTATGATGGGTGAGCTTAACTTCTTCTTAGGACTACAAATAAAGCAAATAGATGGGGGAACTTTTGTCTCCCAAACTAAATATTGTAGAGAAGTGCTTAAGAAGTTTGGTATGGATACTTGTAAAGAAGCCAACACACCTATGGCAACGTCTTGCTATTTAGATAAGGATGAATCTAGTGAAGAAGTAAATGAAACCATGTTTAGAGGAATGATAGGATCCTTACTATATCTAACTGCTAGTAGACCAGACATTATGCAAAGTGTATGTGTGTGTGCTAGGTACCAAGCTAATCATAAAGAATCTCATCTAATTGCTGTCAAACGGATTTTGAAATACCTTAAAGGAACCACATCTTTTGGACTTTGGTACCCTTTTGATGCTTCACCTAGTTTGATAGGTTATTCTGATGCAGATTATGGTGGCTGTAAAATTGATAGGAAAAGTACTAGTGAAACGTGTCATTTTCTGGGCTGTTCTTTAGTGTCTTGGCATTCAAAGAAACAAGCTTGTGTAGCCTTCACTAGTGCAGAAAGGGCTTTCGACGTTCGTTCTTTTGACCTTTTGACGTCCGACGTACGCCCGACGTCTATGTGGGTGACGTTACTCAGACGTCCGCTGTGTCAGGATGGACGTTTATATAGACGTTCGTTGTGCAAGACCGGACGTCTATATAGATGTCCGCTGTGTTAGGACGGACGTCTATATAGACGTCCGCCTCCTCCCTCCCCGGATGTCTACCAGGCTGAATTGTTTGTGGTAGGGTCTGGGGGTGGACGTCCGTTTGTGCACTGCCAAACGTCTATAGGCGTCCGACTGTACACTAACGGACATCTACTAGGCGTTTTTTTTTTAAAAATTAATTTATTTTTTCAATAAAACGACACCTGAAAAGCAGAAAAATGTCCCAGAACAATTTTGCAATAATATAAATATGTGTTTTATATAAACAAAGTTCTACTTAATGTGGAGTTCAATCCACTACCAAAACTATCAACATAAAACTTAAACTAAAACTAAACAATGTTCAACAAGAAATAAAACTATTCCTAACTCCATCTTTGCAAAAGATAAGCGGTCCACTCCTGCCTTATCTGTTTAATTGTGTCCTCTTGAATAGGCGATGTACTCCTGAAGCGCTGCAAAATTCAAGAAAGATTCATTATTGTTTCATATATGTTGAAGATGAATTTGATCTTTAATATATTGAAGGTATACATCATTACCTCATTCCAGTCATCTGTAATGACAGCTCGAATGATGGTCTTAATCCAACACATCACATAGAAGCCACATTCCCATGAATCTAGCTGCTGGTTACACTAAAATCACAAACTAAATAGTTAAGAATTTAGATCATTCAATAACATAGAAAATGAATTAGAAACTTAAATGACTTACAACCTTTGGATACAAAATTTGAACCAGTTGACCACGAGATTTACCAATAACTCTGTACAGATTGAAAACACAAAGTATAATTAATATGACTATTTTATCATAAAAGTTGAAGGTGAACATCAAATTCAAAGTCATTTTTGGAGAAACACTTACCCTTGAAGCATGGTTCTCAACTCAGTTTTCATCCTCCTGTGCAATGAACAAAACCATATAATTTTACATTGTTTGGGAATGATGACCATCAGCTGCCAGTGCGACCTATCACGAAGGACAAATAGTTATTCAACTAATTAAGGAAACTATAATAATAAACTGACCACATATAACAACACCTACCCGTCAATGTATGGCACAAGGTATACGTCTCTTTTTGACTCATCCATCCATGTTTGCAAATAATGTTGTCTGTTTTGAAGTGTGTTACCAGACGGTTGAATGGTATGAGGTTCAACAAATCCGTACATGGAAGGCCGACCTTGGTCTACAACGATTGTGTCCATGTACCTAAAACAACAAAGTTAAGTTGTTAGAAACTATATAACAATGTAAATAAAAGTAATATGAAAGACCAAATTGACTAACTTACATGCACCACAACTGAATGATGGAAATATTCAACATCCTGTCTCCCCCAATCACCTCCAATGCATCAGAAAATGTGATATAAACTGGCACATGTGGGGGAAGACCAAATACCCTCAAATCCCAGTATAGTTCTAATGATGCATTCTTCAATCTGGGTAATTTTGTCACTAACTTTGATAGAGGATCATCCTCCGCTTCAGCCATCTCATCATCTTCATTTATGACTGTATCATGAATTGGCTGCTTCTGAGGACGTGTGAACTGAAGATAAGAATTTACGTCAAAGCTTTATCAACAATTATATGAAGAATAAACATAGAAATACTAAGGAAAAAGACATTATACCTGTGGAGTAGCGATGTGGGACATGATCAATGCTCTAGGCTAGGCAATAAATGATCCTATGGCCTCCCCCACAAAGTTAATTTCTGGAGTGGGTACAGGCACTTGAGCCTGGAGATCCCGAACCTCGTCAATGGTCACACGCATGTGCTGGGGTAATATGGCAACACCATGAATGGTCTCCCCTCCCTCAAGCACTCGTCCGACAGCCACAATGCGTGGGGGATCCCCATCAACCAACAGCTCATATTGACCGCTATACTGAGTGGGGTCTACAGCAGAGCATGATCCTCTAGTGCTGACACGAGGTGGTGTGGGAGTTTCATCGGCCCCCATGTTGCCTTGCGTCATGGAATGCAACTTTTCTTCAAGCGCTCTTTGTATTTGTTTTTGTTCTTGTAGCTGCTCCATGAATCGTTGCTCCATTGATCTTATGCTTTGGTTAAGTCTTTCCTCCCACTGAAGATCCATCTGCCTCAGTGTCTCCTGACTCATTGATTGGGGGGTTTTCTATGTAGGGCCAAAATAGTCACGAAGACCAATCGCCCCAGGAACTCCACGTACACGTCCTGGGTGCTCGGGCCTTCCAATGGCCGTTGTCAGAATGTTGTCCCTACCTTGGCCAGCAAATGTGCCCTGAGTCTGCTGCTCAACCAACTCATCCTGCACATAAAAAAACCAAGTTACTTAGAAGACATGCTGTGATAGATACACAATCAAATAACTACTTATAATTTGAACTTACAATTCTCTGTGAGATCAAGGCAGCTGAGGAAGATGTCATGTTCCCATCAGATTTAGTCCGAGTAGCCTTCCACTGCTAGGTCCGGCGACTCAAGTCCCAAGGCATCGGCTCTAGACTTTCTCAGTTTCTTCTCCAGTTTTGCATATCCACCTCGTGATAACAAGTGGGGTGCGTCGTTTAGCCTTTGTCTTTCTTGGGCGGCTAACCTTTTATCCTGTGAAACCATGTATATAAGTAAGTGTAAAATCATAAAAACTCAATGAAAGACGATCTTAAGAAACATACCTTCCATTCCTCAGACTCTCTAGATGCACGAAACTGCATCCAATCCTTCTCTGTGAAGGTATAATGCTGAGATGGATTTTCATGTTGTCTATCTCCAAAGACATATAGTCGTGTCAGGCTTGTCTTGAAATCCCTCCATCTTATCGCTATATGCGATAACACTTTCTTTCTGATTTGCATTGTGTTTGGAATATCAAAATGTTGTTGTTTAAAACAAAAAACTTGTTACCAAAAGAAAACATAACAGATAAGTATATCACAAATTGCATGAAGTCTAAACATACTTGAACATCTTGCCATAAGAGGTTCTTGTCGACCTCTGGGACGTCATCCCAACATGCATGAAGGATAGAGACATGACTTTTTGCTAACTTGCCCAGATAACTCCTAAACCTATCAGCATTTGGCCCTGATGGATGACCTGATCTGGGGTCAATGTCAACATGCCTCCTCTGACCATCCACGCGTCTGGATGTCACATCTGCCACTCGGGTGACGCCTCGTCCACGTCTGCTCTTTCCCGATCCTGAGTCTGAGGCCGACATACCTGAAAAATTATACAACGTTAGTAATAATTCAATTATGATGAACATACATATAAAGTCAATAAAAGTGAAAATATTAACCTATTAATTAATTGTTTTTTCCCAAATGCCTTCGTTGTGATCACTACGAATTGCCTGCATTACATCGGCAACGTCATCAACTGGGTCTTCAGTGGGTCTACATGCAACAGATGTTGTCTCAAGTATATCAAGAGAATCGTCATCATCATGTCCATGCATGCTTCTACCTTCTAAAACCACTGACCATTTGTTATTCGATGGATCACTTACGTAGAATATTTTTCTTGCTTGACTAGCCATGATAAATGGTTCATCAGTGTAATTCATCTTGTTCAAGTCTACCAATGTGAAACCAAGGTCATCCATCATGACACTAGAATTTATATCAACCCATTTACACTTGAAAACTGGTACTCTAAAAGTGACGTAATCAACTTCCCATATTTCTTGTATTATTCCAAAATAACTGATGGATGCTGTGATTGGATTTTTGTCTTTAGAACTAGCAAAGTGCACAGCCTCAGCTTGTAGTGTGACGCCACTATTTTGAACTTTGCTTTTGTCATCTTCTACCTTTGTCTGAAACGAAATATTGTTTATATAGTATCCACCATATGTAATGACCTCTATGTTCGGCCCACGAGATAACCTCAATAAAGTTTCAGAAACATGTGGAGTCGCATACATCTTTTTCTTAAACCATCCCAAGAAGGTTTTCACATGTTCATTAAGATGCCATTTTTCACTCATTTTTGGGTTTGCTGCCTTTATTTCATTAACGTGGTCAGAAATGTAAGGAATCACATCAACAGTGTTGTTTAAGACGTACAAATGAGCTTGGTCAATTTCTTTTCTGCTAACACTTTGAATTCTCACACCTCGAACACCCTTACCTTCACATTTTCCTTCATTTTTGCTCTTGGGAAGACCGACGGGTTCACAAGATGGCATATAACTTGAACAAAATTCAATGGCTTCTTCTGCAACGTATCGCTCTATGATTGAAGCTTCTGGTCTATACTGATTCTTGACATATCCCTTTAAGATCTTCATGTATCTTTCAACTGGGTACATCCACCTTAAGAAGACCGGCCCACATATTCGAATTTCTCTGACTAGATGAACAATCAAATGTACCATGATGTCAAAAAAGGAAGGTGGAAAATACATCTCCAATTGACATAGTAGTCTTATTCCCTCATTTTCCAATTCATCTAAACCTCGAGGGTCAACAACTTTCTTACAAATGGCATTAAAGAAAAAACTCAGACGTGTCAGAATACCCCTAACAGAAGGAGGTAATATACCTCGAATAACAACTGGTAACAACTGTTGCATCAATACATGACAATCGTGAGACTTTAAACCAACTAGCTTTAAGTCTTGCATAGACACAAGGTTACTAATATTTGAAGAATAACCTTGTGGAACCTTCACACTTCTTAAACAGTTACAAAAACTTTGTTTTTCTTTTTTGGAAAGTATGTGACAGGTTGGGCGCAGATAGGTGCGTCTTCCTATTATCTGTGGATGTAACTCAGATCGGATTCCCATGTCAGCCAAATCTTGTCTTGCTTTTATTCCGTCTTTGCTCTTCCCTTTGACGTTTAATAAAGTTCCGATAACACTGTCACAAACATTTTTTTCAACGTGCATCACATCAATACAATGTCTAACATCAAGTTCACACCAATATGGAAGCTTAAAAAATATCGATCGTTTCTTCCAAATGTTCTTTGCAGAGGTACTTTTATGATGTTTTCCAAACACAATGTCAATGTTTTTCACTTCGTTGTACACCTCTTCACCATTCTGGGGTCTGCACACAACCTCATCCTCAACACTTCCATTAAATGCTTTTTTCAATCTACGATAAGGATGATTACGAGGAAGAAATTTTCGATGTCTTGTATATACTGTCTTCTGACCATGCTTCAACTGAAGGTAACTAGTGTTTTCTTCACATATGGGACATGCAAAATGACCTTTAACACTATAACCGCTCAAGTTTCCATATGCTGGGAAATCATTTATAGTGCAAAACAACATTGCACGCAAACGGAACTGTTCCTGAACATGTGATGGACAAATTTGTAAGCACCAAAATATGATGTCACAAACTTGTTTCACAATCGGCAAGTATGACCGAATCGTTCAAGTAATAAAACTTGGTAAGACCAAGTATCGTTCTTCCCAAAGGACTCACGGCCTAGTTTAGTTATGTGGTTTCTTGATTAACTAAGACTTACAAACGAAATATTTGGGTTTAAAATGCAAGACAGAAAATAAACATGTATGCATGAATTTTGATCAATGGCAAAGACAAAAGATAAACACTTTCAATGGAATATATGAATGAATATGTTGTTGGGGGTCAATTTCATCTCATCCACTCTCATACATTTTAGGAATTCAACATTCAAATCATCATTGTTAATGCCACTCTCTAAAGTACCATTCTAGATGGCTTCTCCCTAATCAAATAGTTCATACAATTCCTAGCATTCCTAATGATTAGTTTATTTTGCGCAGGAGCTTAAAGGCAACCAATATAATATTGTCAGTATAATATTGGGAGAAATTCCCCGGATCTAGATTTCCCCGTACGTGTCCGTATCAACAAAACCAATAATCATGCATTAGAATGAGTTAAACAATGCAAGCATTGAGCAAAGAGGAAAAACCCTAACTAATGATGAAAGAAAGCATATGTCTTAATTCAAAGATGTACTCAACAAATCCATATATGAGAGCTTCAAGAGATTACTTTGATTCCCCAACAAACATACAAGGTTTAGTTCACCATATTCATGGTGAACCTAGATGAATTACAATGAAAGTATGAAAGAATAAACCCAATAAAGGTGAAGAGGTAGCCTGAGCATCCAAGATCCTCCTTCAAAGGGGTGAAATAGAGAGTGTTTGCCTCGTTTCTGCCAAAGATACCTAACTATAGGACGTGCAAGCCCTTATATACTAATCTAGAGTTACAAAAGATTACAAAAGTCCAAGCCCAAAAAGTGCCGCTCAGCGGTATTTACCGCTCAGCGGTGATTGCGCGTCTTCTTTCTTCCCCTCAGCGGCCATTTTGCCCCTCAGCGGTTCCAACGTCACCTCTTGAGTGCCGCTCAGCGGTAGTTTGCCGCTGAGCGGTGCCTTCGACTTCTCCTTTTTGCACTCTTTCTTGTCTTTTCTAATGTCCTCTCTCTTATTCTTCACTTCTTTCACCAAATTCACCTCAAAACCTGCACAAGAACACTTAAATCAAGCATAAACCTGTCCAACTCTCTTATTTCTGAAAATATAAACAAAAGGCATGATTTCAAGCTAGTTTCTAAGTCTAAAGGTTGCTTTTAGTATCAACTTTAAGCATGAAAATAACAGTTTTTCAACTGTTATCACAACCCCAAACTTAGAACTTTGCTTGTCCTCAAGCAAATAAAATGTAACTCCATCTCCAACCAATTCATATGATGGTTCACTCATTCAAAATCCTCTTTTCAAGATAAGTAATAACTTCACTCAAACTTAAGACCAAGAGTTCAATCAAGATGTGCACATGCTTTAGTGTTCACAAAGTCATTTAAATTCCAACAAATGCTATTTTTCATGAATGATCAATCAATTAAGCATGGATGTTCATGTGCTTATGGAATATTTCCTCACTAGGTAAAGTGTTTCACTCAACACACAAGTGTATAAGAGGTAAAGTGTTTCACTCATTCACTCCACTATCACAATGTCACATGAATCAACTTTGCCTTTCATTTAACCACAATCAAATACATTCACAAGCATGCATCATCACAAGGACTTTTCAATGGCTTATAATGTGGCTGGGCTAACAAGAAAATTGGTTTTTCTGGATCACAAAATCCTTGAGTTAAGAGAATCATAACAACACAATCTTCTTATTCATTCCCAACTTTCTTTTGCCTTTGCTTTTGCATTTGCATTGAGCTTTGCTTCTTTTTCTTTTCTTTTCTTTGCATATTCTTACTTTTTAGCTCTTAGCTTAATGCTTTTTCCTTTTTCATGTTTCCCCAATAACCCCAAACTTGAACATTTAACAATACCACACAAGATCTTCTACTTAACTCAAGGTAAAGATTTTCAATCAAGGGTGTTCAGTGTATATTTAAGGCTAAGGGTTCAAAGGATAGAACACAACGTGTTCTCTTTTAGAAGGCTAACTTTATGAATTTGGCCAATAAAAAGGGTTTCAAAAACACGGCCTTTGATCATATGATGCAAAACAAGCAATTGATTCAATCATAGAAAACCTGGGCAAAGTCATTCATGCTTTCAAAGTAACAGCATTCAACAATAACAACTCTGGAGCTCAAAACCTCACATATAAGCTCATTCACATTTGACATGCACATCCTGCTTAATTTCACAATCACAATCATGATATTATGCATTTGTTCACAAAGCTTGTGAATCACCTGTATAAGCATTTTAATGTGCACATCATCTCAACATTAATCAATCAATAAGCATCATTCAATCATTACTTATCACACAATCACAGTTAATAGCAAACCATCATAAGGAACCAGGTGTTCAATAGAGTACATCAAACCCTAATCTAAAAACAAAAACAAATAAGTTCAGAAAACTTAAACCACAAAAGCATAATCATATGATAGCATTCATCAGTAAATGCTATCTCAGCTCCTCATCAGTCCGAGCTCTCTGTATCTTCCTCTTCCTCTTCATCATCATCTTCATCAAATGCATCCTCCTCCTCAGCTTCATCTTCATCCATGTCTCGGGCTAAAGCTTCAGCTGCTTCAGCTCCTCCATGCCATGGTTCTTCTGGCCAAGCTACCACATTATGGAATTCATCCATAGTCCACCTGTGTGCTGGAGGGGTATCATACATCCCCACTATCATCTCAGCCGTGGCCACCTGCCCTCTGTGGATGGACTGCAACTGAGCACCTATAAGAGACATATACATGTCCCTCATCTGGAATGGTTCTGCCTCATGAGTATCAGCAGAAGTCCTGCTCTGTGCTGGCCTTCTCTCTCTACGAGCCTGGCGTGGTGGCACTGGCTGGGCTGCCTCCTCACCTCCACAGTACTGTCTGTAATAGGCCTCATCTATAGCTTTTCTTGGCCTCTCAAATGGTGGAACAGAAGTGTCCACCCCAGCTAGCTTGCAAAGGTGAGTGATCAAAGAAGGATGTCCCAGTGGTGCTTTGTTGTTTGAGGTGTTAGCACACACACTAATCTCATCAGCTATCACCTGCCCAATATTAACATTCAAGTTTCTGATAGCACAGTAGATGAAGAGTGCCCTGCTGAGAGTAATATCTGACACATGTGAACATGGCTGAATGTTGGCATGAGAAAATGCCATCCAATACTTTGCAAGAGGAGTCAAATCTGTCCTCCTAATATTAACCACTGAGCCAGATCTATTCCTTTGGAAGTGTCCTCCAGGTATGCACAATACTCTCTCAACATCCTCAAAGTCAGCACCTTCCTCCATGCTGATAGCATGGCCTCTAACATAGCCCAAATAATTCTCAGCTGGATAATCACCAATCTTCTTTGCATTGGTGTAGAATTCTTTCACCACAGCTATGTTGGCAGGTGATGGATAAGTGGCTAGCTTCCCCCAATCATTCCCTAACACTTGCTCTCCATTAGAAGTCTCCTGTCCTGAACCACCCTAAAGTGCTTCTCATGTTTCCTAGAGAGGAACCTGCCATTATGGGGCTGCTCTGGTTCCTTTTCCTTTCTCTTGGTTGCCATGGTTTTCAATCTCTTTCCTGAAGAGGATGCCATTCCTGCATTCAAACATAAATCCAAAACCACAGAACACGATGTTAATCATTAGTAAACACAAAACAAAACTCCTTTTGAAGCTAAACCACCGCTGAGGGCCAGAATTTCCCCTCAGCGCCACCAGTGCCACATTTCAAACACGCAACAAACCAGAAAAAACAAATCTGGCAGAGTGCCGCTCAGCGGTAAATGCCGCTCAGCGGTGATCTGCAGATTTTTGCAAATCTCGTTTTTAAACTGTCCTAACTCCACCCAAATGCAATTTTCAATTTTCCAGTTCATAATCAAGCAGTTTAATCGGTTCAAACATCAAATATATCATCAAATCATGCATAGAAATCAAAACCCCTAAATATTCATGCTTTGACAATCACAGTCAATTTCAAGAACCCTAGAATGAACAAAATGCATTTTACTTACTTGGGTGGAGATGCTAGATGATATGAGAATGCTTCCAAACTAGAATGCTCTCTTCCAACCCCAAACTTTGATAGCACACTAGTGTAAAAGTGAGTGGAAGAGAAATTTTTTAAAGAGGGAAGAGTAAAAAGATGTGGGAAACCTAAGAGGAGATATGTGGGAGTCTTAGTGCAGAGAAGAGCTTGAAAGAATGTAAAAACGCGCAGCTTAGGGTTTAAAATTACCCCAATGGGCTCGGGTTCCGCTAAGGGGAACTTAAGCCCATATGCGATAGTACCGCTCAGCGGTAATTGCCGCTCAGCGGCACTTTCTTGATGTGCCCTTCTCCTTCTTTTCTTGACCTACGTGCCTTCCTAGCATACCCCTCATAGGTTCCCTGCAATTCAATGTTAAAAATGCTTATGCAAATCCTAAAAATAAACAAACAGAAAACAATCAATCAACTGGGTTGCCTCCCAGGTAGCGCTTGTTTAACGTCACGAGCCTGACCCAAAATCCACCAACACCCAGCAGTAGGTGTTTCAAACTTACCAGCACCCATCAGTAGGTGCAAAATCTTCTCACCAACACCCATCAGTAGGTGTTACAAACTTAGTATCCTTCAGTAGATACTTAACCACCTAGCATCCTTTAGTAGATGCTAAATCCAACAAAAAATAATTACAGAATAATATCCACAATTTAAAAGTTACAAAACCAAATCAAAAGTTTTTAAATCCACTGGGTTGCCTCCCAGCAAGCGCTCTTTTAACGTCATTAGCTTGACCCAGTAAAGTTCAAGTTCCATCTTCTGTATAGTTAATGATGTCTTTCCACCAACTTCTCAACTGCTTCCTTTGGACTGTTTTGGTTCTTCTAGAATAAGGAGACTCTATCTCTATCATCTCCTTCTCTTTAAAGCCCTTCACAACCCACAACTTGTTCTTTAGTCTCACATGTGTGCCAAGTTGGGGTCCTCTTTTCTTCCAGTCTCTAGGACTTGCTTCTCCTCTTCCAATATCTTCTTCCTTGGGTACCTGAAACAACAAACAATGGTTACCTGAAACCTCAAGATTTTCTTCTTTACGGCTAGTCATGGGTGCATCTCGAAATGCAGCTTTATAACTAGCTTCTTCCTCCTTTGCTTGCGTCTCATCTTTGAAGACATCTACTACCACTCTCTCCTCTCTGTCCTGGAGCACCACTATACCTTCATTTACATCTATAATAGCCCTGGCCGTTTTCATAAACGGTCTTCCAAGTATGATAGGTATCTTCTCGGTCTCCATCTTCATCACCACAAAGTCTGCCAAGAACTGAAGTTTGCCAACACAAACTATAATGTCCTCTACAATTCCACTTGACTCCTTTGAAGATCCATCGGCCATTACTATTCTAACCTTTGCAGGTTTCATTTTAACCTTGCCAATTTGCTCCAGTAAAGAATACGGCATCAAGTTAACACTTGAACCTAAATCAAGGAGAGCTTTCTTTACCTTTTTCTTCCCTATAGTACAAGGGATAGAAAAGTTGCCTGGATCAGATGCTTTAGGAGGGAATGGCTCTTTTTTAACAGCTATACACTTCTTTGCTTCCTCATCTCTACGTCTTTTCTTTGTAGAGATGTTCTCATCAGATTTTGTGTAAACTGTGATTTTCTGTAGAATCTGCTCCCAAGGTGCTTCATTATCCAACATATTAAATAATTCTGTGAAATCCATTTGTTTCTCTTGATTTATTGGAAAAGGAAAATTATTTTCACTCTCTATTTCTCTTCTTTCTTCTGTTTCTTCTTCTTCCAACTCAATGATCTCTTCATTTACACTCTTGACCACTTTGCACTCTTCTCTGGGGTTAACCTCAGTATTAGCCCCAAAGTTTCTGTTGGGTCTTTCTTCCAATTGCTTGGTGATCTGACCCATCTGAATCTCCAAATTCTTTATAGCAGCTTCAGTGCTCTTTTGAGAAGATTCAGTTTTCTGGATGAATTGCTGAAGAGTTTCTTCCAACCTTGTTGATCTGTCATTAAGCATAGATAATTGTTGCCACAAGGTTGGTTGCTGCTGCTGCTTATTATACTGATTAGCCTGCCCAGTTTGTCCTTGGCCAATGCTTGGATGTGGTTTCCAACCCTGATTATAATTCCCTTGACGGTATGGAAACTGATTAGCCATGAAGTTAACATCCTCCACGGCCTCCACTGGAAAAGCACACTGGCCATTTATGTGATCACCTCCACATAGTTCGCACAACTGGGTTTGTATCTGGGCAGCAGACTTCAACTCTTTAGGTAATTGAGCCAAAGTTTTTGTCAGAGTCTCTAGCTGTTGAGTTAGAATTTTATTCTGTGCTAGCAGAGCATCATGCGTTTGTAATTGTAGAACCCCTTTCTGTGGCATAGGAGCTCCTCTTTCATTGTGCAGCTCATTATCACTTGTAGCCATATTTTCAATGATTTCAGTTGCATCCTCTGGAGTCTTCCATTTGATATTGCCTCCAACTGAGGCATCTAGCATCATCTTGGTTTGTGAACCAAGCCCTCCAAGGAAAGTTAGGACTACTTCTTGATCTTCAAAGCCATGCGTGGGAGTTTTACGTAACAAGCTTTTATACCTATCCCATGCATGTCCAAGTGATTCTTCCATGCCCTGCTTGAATGAAGATATCTCTTGCTTTCCCTTAGTCACTTTAGATTGTGGGAAGTATTTATTCAAAAACTTTGCAACCACTGCTTCCCACTCCGTGAAACTTTCTTCTGGAAAAGAGTTCAACCAAAGCTTAGCATTGCCTCCCAATGAGAAAGGAAACAAGCTAAGTTTGATAGCTTCGTCTGGCACCCCATTAATCTTGACCGTGTTACAGATCTCATTAAATGTTGTAAGGTGCTCATATGGGCTTTCATGTGATAACCCATTAAATTGATTACTCTTTACCAGTTGAATTAATGCTGGTTTGACCTCCATGTTGGCTGCATTGACTCTAGGTCGAGCTATGCTATTGAAGTGCTGAGGTCCAGCAAGATTAGTGTAATCTGCAAGAGTTCTTCTAGCATTATTATTGTTCTCCATACTCCCTGTGCTATGAACAGAACCTTGTGGTGATGATTGTAGGAGAGTTTCAGGAGAAGGGAAAAGTTCTCTGGACGTTCTGATTCTTCTCCTCCTTCTACTCTCGTCTAGCCCTTCAAGTAGTGGTTCTGTTGTTTTCTTACTTCTAGTTCGAATTGCCTCCTGCATGCACAAGAAAACAAAACCCTAGAAAAGATTTGTTAGCACAAAAAGATATAGAAGAAAATAAAGATTGAAAAGATATAAGAAGATAAAAGATTTAGAAGATAGAATCAAATAAAATAGAATAAAACCTAATCTAAAAAATAAAATCTAATCTAAAAGATAAAATAAAATAAAATCTAACCTAACCTAAAAGATAGAATAAGAATAAAATAAAATCTAACCTAAAAAAAATAAAAAAAATCAAATAAAAACCGAAAAATAAAAAAACAGAAAATAAAAACAGAAAACAGAAAAACAGAAAACAGAAAAATAAAATAAAATAAAAATTCGAAATTAAAATAAAATCTAATCTAAAAAGATAAAAATAAAATCTAACCTAAAGGATAAAAATCAAATCTAAAAAAATAAAAACAGAAAAAATAAAAACAGAAATTCAAAATTAAAGTCAAAGATAATCAATAATCACACAAATTAACCAGTTAAACCACGAGTCCCCGGCAACGGCGCCAAAAACTTGATGGACAAATTTGTAAGCACCAAAATATGATGTCACAAACTTGTTTCACAATCGGCAAGTATGACCGAATCGTTCAAGTAATAAAACTTGGTAAGACCAAGTATCGTTCTTCCCAAAGGACTCACGGCCTAGTTTAGTTATGTGGTTTCTTGATTAACTAAGACTTACAAACGAAATATTTGGGTTTAAAATGCAAGACAGAAAATAAACATGTATGCATGAATTTTGATCAATGGCAAAGACAAAAGATAAACACTTTCAATGGAATATATGAATGAATATGTTGTTGGGGGTCAATTTCATCTCATCCACTCTCATACATTTTAGGAATTCAACATTCAAATCATCATTGTTAATGCCACTCTCTAAAGTACCATTCTAGATGGCTTCTCCCTAATCAAATAGTTCATACAATTCCTAGCATTCCTAATGATTAGTTTATTTTGCGCAGGAGCTTAAGGCAACCAATATAATATTGTCAGTATAATATTGGGAGAAATTCCCCGGATCTAGATTTCCCCGTACGTGTCCGTATCAACAAAACCAATAATCATGCATTAGAATGAGTTAAACAATGCAAGCATTGAGCAAAGAGGAAAAACCCTAACTAATGATGAAAGAAAGCATATGTCTTAATTCAAAGATGTACTCAACAAATCCATATATGAGAGCTTCAAGAGATTACTTTGATTCCCCAACAAACATACAAGGTTTAGTTCACCATATTCATGGTGAACCTAGATGAATTACAATGAAAGTATGAAAGAATAAACCCAATAAAGGTGAAGAGGTAGCCTGAGCATCCAAGATCCTCCTTCAAAGGGGTGAAATAGAGAGTGTTTGCCTCGTTTCTGCCAAAGATACCTAACTATAGGACGTGCAAGCCCTTATATACTAATCTAGAGTTACAAAAGATTACAAAAGTCCAAGCCCAAAAAGTGCCGCTCAGCGGTATTTACCGCTCAGCGGTGATTGCGCGTCTTCTTTCTTCCCCTCAGCGGCCATTTTGCCCCTCAGCGGTTCCAACGTCACCTCTTGAGTGCCGCTCAGCGGTAGTTTGCCGCTGAGCGGTGCCTTCGACTTCTCCTTTTTGCACTCTTTCTTGTCTTTTCTAATGTCCTCTCTCTTATTCTTCACTTCTTTCACCAAATTCACCTCAAAACCTGCACAAGAACACTTAAATCAAGCATAAACCTGTCCAACTCTCTTATTTCTGAAAATATAAACAAAAGGCATGATTTCAAGCTAGTTTCTAAGTCTAAAGGTTGCTTTTAGTATCAACTTTAAGCATGAAAATAACAGTTTTTCAACTGTTATCAACATGTGAATCAAACACGTCGATGCCTTCTTCCCACAACAATTTCAAATCATCAATTAAAGGTGCTAAGTAAACATCAATGTCATTTCCAGGTTGTCTAGGACCCGATATCATCATGGACAACATCACATATTTTCTCTTCATGCACAACGAAGGAGAAAGATTATAAATCATCAACATAACTGGCCACGAACTGTGTTTGCTACTTAAGTTTCCATAAGGATTCATACCATCAGTTGCAAGTGCAAGCCTTAAGTTTCTTGGATCTGCACCAAATTCAGGGAATTTGTTATCAATCTTTTTCCATTGTGGAGAATCAGCAGGGTGTCGACGAAGATTATCGCACTTTCTTTCGTCAGAGTGCCATTTAAGGTTCTTTGCATCTTCTTTAACAGAGAACATACGTTTGAACCTAGGTATTATAGGCAAATACCACATCACCTTAGCAGGTGCACCATCATTACCTTCATTACCAGTGACTCTGTCAGATTTCTTTTTAAAACGGGATAAACCACATGTTGGACAATACTTTAACGAAGCAAACTCCTTTGTGTACAAAACACAATCATTAGGACAAGCATGTATCTTTTGATATTCAAGACCCATTGGACATAAAATTTTTTTAGCCTCGTAATTACGAATAGGTAGAGTATTATTTTTTGGAAGCATCTCCTTCAACAACTCCAACAACTCGGTGAAACTTTTATCGGTCCATCCATTCCTTGCTTTTAAACTAAACAACTTTAAAGTTGAAGACAGACGTGTAAAGTTCGAGCATCCTGGGAACAACGGTTGCTCTGAATCATTAATAAGAGAATCATACAAATTAGCCCTTCCAAAATTATCTTCACCGACATCACGTGTCATGTCCTCTAAATGGTCACTCATCCATTCTTCCACATAATCCGTTCCTCGTGACGTGGTAGGCTGCTCCAGTAGTTCTCCATGCCAAGTCCAAATGGTATAAGTCCTCATTATGCCGTACATGAATAGATGGTCACGCACATTGCCTAAGTCTTGCCGTATTTGATTAAGACAATGCACACAAGGACAAAAATATGTCCCGTTGACAGACTTAGCATTTTGTTCAACGTATTGCAAGAACTTCGAAACACCCTTCTCATATTCTTCACTGATGCGACGTTCCTTCATCCAGCTTCGATCCATACTATGTTCGTAAAATCATCAGTTCAAGTGTTTTAACTCTCACAAGGTTAGGCCCTACCCATTCAAAAAAATTAATTTTCATAATTTGCTCAGCCACGTGCATTGAAGTCTACATCATAAAATTGATAAGATTTCGGCAGCATTTCGCATTGGTCTCCGAAATACACGAAATGAGAGTAGTCAACTATGACCACAATCAAATATGCATCCGGAGAACAACACAAGTACTGAACCGAAATTTTATCAATCTTATCCTTAAACTCCAATTGACATGGTATTGCAAATTATGAAAATTAATTTTCTCAAACTGTCCAATCGGACAATTCAAAATTTAACACAAACGATTAAAAGATTAATCGTTTGCCTTAAATTTCAAACGGGAACTAAGTGTCACTCAATGATTGGATACTTATAATAACACAACTAATACAGATATATTCAAAAGCCAATTACACAGTCACATTTTACAGTAAAAAGCGTGCATTCACAAAACTCAATTACATGCATACAAAAAATTTTCAACCAACAAGCTAACCTGAAAAGTAGATTCGAAATGAAAAGGAGGAAAATGGAGGAGTGAACGGCCTAAAACGCAGTCCAAAAACAGTCAAAGAAGCCGCCCAAGAACACGCAAGAGTCTGCAAAAAAACGGACCGAAAATGATTTTTAATCGGTTCAAATCAAAGGTATTTCATCACAGAGCAATGTAATCGGATTGAAAATCAATTTAAACGGTCCAAAAAAGAGAAAACGCACCTGGAAAATCAATGGCGCAGCAGCGTTTTGCGGAGGAAGACGATGAACAGTGTTTTCGCGTTTCTAAAAGTGAACTGGTCACGGGTTCGCGGGAGCACTATTAATAGTCTTAGACGTCCGGTACGCTGGTGGACGGACGTCTATAATATTATAGACGTCCGGTTCGTCACTAATATGACGTCTTTGAGGATTTAAAAATGATATTCGCGGGTGGGTTTAAACGTCCGTCCTGGGTCGCGCTGGACGTCTATCATATGATAAATGTCCGTTTGGGGGGGGGGCTGATGTCTATTATACTGAACAACTGAACGTTTCAACTCCCCATGGCAGCCACTAAACGTCCGTCCTAGGGGGGCCCGGACGTCTATAATATTATAAACGTCCGGCCCCCTAGATTGGACGTTTAAGGACCTGAAGACAATTAAATGTCCAACCACCCTGTCAGTACATTAATCGTCCAATATGCGGGGCCGGACGTTTATAATATTATAGACGTTCGGGCCCTCCCAGGACGGACGTTTAAGGTCCCTACTTGGGGAATTGAAACGTTAAGTTGTCAGCCTCGTAGACGTCCGTCCCCCTAACACGGACGTTTAAGGGCTGGCATGGGTACTTGAAAAAGTTCAGCCTATTAAACGTCCGTCACCTAGGACGGACGTTCACAACATTATAAACGTCCGTCACCTAGGACGGACGTTCACAACATTATAAACGTCCGTCTCGACCAAGGACGGACGTTCAAAGGCTGACATGGGTTCACTTCTTCAGCCTATTAAACGTCCGTCACCTAGGACGGACGTTCACAACATTATAAACGTCCGTCTCGACATGGGACGGACGTTCAAAGGGCTGACATGTGTTCACTTGTTCAGCCTATTAAACGTCCGTCACCTAGGACGGACGTTCATAACATTATAAACGTTCGTCCCATGTCGAGACGGACGTTCAAAGGGCTGACATCTGTTCACTTGTTCAGCCTATTAAACGTCCATCACCTAGGACGGATGTTCACAACATTATAGACGTCCGTCTCGAGAAGGGACGGACGTTCAAAGGGCTGACATGTGTTCACTTGTTCAGCCTATTAAACGTCCGTCACCTAGGACGGACGTTCATAACATTATAAACGTCTGTCCCTTGTCGAGACGGACGTTCAAAGGGCTGACATGTGTTCACTTGTTCAGCCTATTAAACGTTCGTCTCCTAGGACGGACGTTCACAACATTATAAACGTCCATCTCGACATGGGACGGACGTTCAAAGGGCTGACATGTGTTCACTTGTTCAGCCTATTAAACGTTCGTCTCCTAGGACGGACGTTCACAACATTATAAACGTCCATCTCGACATGGGACGGACGTTCAAAGGGCTGACATGTGTTCACTTGTTCAGCCTATTAAACGTCCGTCACCTAGGATGGACATTCACAACATTATAAACGTCCGTCTCGACATGGGACGGACGTTCAAAGGGCTGACATGTGTTCACTTGTTTAGCCTATTAAACGTCCGTCACCTAGGACGGACATTCATAACATTATAAACGTCCATCTCTTGTCGAGACGGACGTTCAAAGGGCTGACATCTGTTCACTTGTTCAGCCTATTAAACGTTCGTCACTTAGGACGGACGTTCACAACATTATAAACGTCCGTCTCGAGAAGGGACGAACGTTCAAAGGGCTGACATGTGTTCACTTGTTCAGCCTATTAAACGTCGGTCACCTAGGACGGACGTTCACAACATTATAAACGTCCGTCTCGACCAAGGACGGACGTTCAAAGGTTGACAGGGGTTCACTTGTCCAGCCTATTAAACGTCCATCCGCCAAAGCCGGACGTCTATAATATTATACACGTCAGGCTCGACCCAGAACGGACGTCTAGAGTTCCACTTATTTACTAATATGCCACCGGTCAATTATATACGTTGGGGCTTTTGTGGACGGACGTCTATTGGGAGACTTTAAAAGCCAATTATGCACTAGTGATTATACCTGTGGAGTAGCGATGTGCGACATGATCAATGCTCTAGGCCAGGCAATAAATGATCCTATGGCCTCCCCCACAAAGTTAATTTCTGGAGTGGGTACAGGCACCTGAGCCTGGGGATCCCGAACCTCGTCAATGGTCACACGCACATGCTGGGGTAATATGACAACACCATGAATGGTCTGCCCTCCCTCAAGCACTCATCCGACAGCCACAATGCGTGGGGGATCCCCATCAACCAACAGCTCATATTGACCGCTATACTGAGTGGGGTCTATAGTAGAGCATGATCCTCTAGTGCTGACACGAGGTGGTGTGGGAGTTTCATCGGCCCCCATGTTGCCTTGCGTCATGGAATGCAACTTTTCTTCAAGCGCTCTTTGTATTTGTTTTTGTTCTTGTAGCTGCTCCATGAAAATTATGAAAATTAATTTCTCAAACTGTCCAATCGGACAATTCAAAATTTAACACAAACGATTAAAAGATTAATCGTTTGTGTTAAATTTCAAATGGGAACTAAGTGTCAGTCAATGATTTCATACTTATAATAACACAACTAATACATGCATATTCAAAATCCAATAACACATGCACACTTTAGAGTAAAAAACATGCATACACAAAACCCAATTACATGCATACAAAAATTTATCAATAACAACAAGCTAACCTGAAAAGTAGATTCGAAATGAAAGGGAGGGAAATCGAGGAGGGAACGGCCTAACACCTCGCCCAAAAACAGTTAAAGAAGCCGCCCAAGAACACGCAAGAGACTGCACAAAAACGGACCGAAAACAATTTTTAATCGGTTCAAATCAAATATATTTCATCACAGAGCAATGTAATCAGATTGAAAGTCAATTTAAACGGTCCAAAAGAGAGAAAACGCACCTGGAAAATCAATGGCAGACAGCGTTCGTGGGGGGACGACGATGAACAGTGAGCATACTGTTCGCGGGTTCGCGTTTCGCATATTAATACTGTGAGACGTCCGACACTCTAAGGCCCGGACGTCTATAATAGTATAGACGTCCCGCCCGTCACTAATATGACGTCTATGGTAATTTAAAATTGATATTCACAGGGGGTTTTAGACGTCCGTGGCGGGAGGCACGAACGTCTATAATATTATGACGTCCGTGGGAGGGGGGCGGACGTTTAAGGGGCTGAACAACTGAACGTTTCAACTCCCCATGTCAGCCCCTTAAACGTCCATCCTGGGAAGGGGCAGACGTCTATAATATTTTAGACGTCCGCCCCCTCCTAGGACGGACGTTTAAGGGGCTGAACAACTGAACGTTTCAACTCCCCATGTCAGCCCCTTAAACGTCCGTCCTGGGAGGGGACGGACGTCTATAATATTATAGACGTCTGTCCCCCCTCACAACGGACGTCTAGAGTTTCACTTATTTACGAATATGCCACCGGTCAATTATTTACGTTGGGCCTTTTGTGCACGGACGTCTATGGGGGGACGTTAAAAGCCAATTCTGCACTAGTGCTTGTCTACCACTGAAGCTGAATACATTGCTGCTGGAAATTGTTGTGCCCAAATTTTATGGATGAAACAACAACTGGAGGATTTTGATATCTTCCTTGATCACATTCCTCTGAAATGTGATAATACTAGTGCTATCAACCTAACTAAAAACCCCATAATGCACTCAAGAACTAAGCACATTGAAATTAGACATCATTTCTTGAGAGACCACATTCAAAACGGAGATTTCCAAATTGAATACATTGGCACTTTACATCAATTGGCTGATATCTTCACTAAAGCACTACCTAAAGATAGATTCTATGAGCTTAGAAGAGAGTTAGGGGTGTTAGATATGTCTTAAACTCCAAATTTATGAAAATTTCTCAATTCTCGTAAGATCAACCCTTTTAATCGATTATCATAGGATAATAATCGATTATTTTTGGCTTTGGCAAAAGCCTCTTGATGACAAATTTATGAACACCGAAAAACGGCGCCAAAAACTTGTTTAACAATCGGCAAGTGTGACCGAATCGTATCAAGTAATAAAACTCGGTAAGACCAAGTATCGTTCTCCCAAAGGACTCACGACCTAGTTAGTTATAGGATTTGTTGATTATTTAAGACTTGTGAACAATTGATTGTAGATTTAAATGCAAAAGACAGTAATTAAACATGTATGCATGAATTTGATCAATGGAAAAGTGGAATACAAACAGTTTAATGAATTAGATGGATGAGTATGTTGTTGGGGTTATCAATTTCATCTTATCCACTCTCATATACTTTTAGGAATTCATCATTCTTTTCATCAATTGTTAATGCCACTCTCTAAATCACCTTGCAAGAAGGCCTATCCTTAATTACGAGTTCATACAATTCCTAGCATTCCTAATAATTAATTCTGAAGCGCAGAAGCTTATCGGCAACCAACCCTCATATTCCTATGTCTAGGCAATATGCTATTGGGAGAAATTCCCCGGATCTAGATTTCCCCGTACGTTCCCATATCGACAAAATCAATAATCATGGCATTGAATGAGTTAAACAACGTAAGCTTTAAGCAAAGAGGAAAAACCCTAACTAATGATGAGAAAGCATGATCTTAAAATAAGTTGTTAACACAAATTCCATATATGAGAGAGATAGAAAAACAATACAAGGTTTAGTTCACCATATTCATGGTGAAACTAGATGAACAATAATGAAAGAATGAAAGAGATAGAAAAACCCTAGAAAGAGAAGAGGAGAGTCGTCACATCTCCCAATCTACCCTCAAGGGGTGAAAAGTGTGTTTCTGCTTCCTCCCAGCCAAAGATACAAACCCTAGGACGTGCAAGTCATTAAATAGGGCATAAAAATAACATAAAACAAGTCCAAGCCCATAAAAACAAAAGAGAACCGGTCCAAGCCCACTTAGAATGGCGCTCTGTGGTATTTTACCGCTGAGCGGTAATAGCGCATGATCCATTTTGCCCCCAGCTGTTGTTTTTGCCCCTCAGCGGTGATTGTGGCACCCAAAAAGTGTCGCTCAGCGGAACTTTTTCTGTATTCTGGTTGACTTTTCAGCATTCTGGTTGACTGGTTGACTTTTCTGGTTGACTGGTTGACTTTTCAGCATTCCAATCACTCGGTACTTCAATTCTTCTTTCAAATCATTCAATTAGCCTACAAAATCAAGGGAATCTTGCACAAAACCATTAAATTCACTTTCAACTCTCTTATTCATAAAACTAAAGAAAAAATATGAGTTCAAGCTAGTTTCTAAGTCTTAAAGGTTGCTTTTGGTATCAATTTTAAGCATAAAAATAACGGTTTTTCAACCGTTATCACCTCTATACGCAGATAATCGATTATAAAATAGAACAATCGATTATTCATATTCAAACCAAAAACTGGACATTCATGAGAAGATAATCGATTATCTTCATACATAATCGATTATTACACAATTTCAGGAAAGTGACTTATGAGGAGATAATCGATTATCACTTACAATAATCGATTATTACGCGATCTGTATCAAAAATATAGTCGTTGCAGTGAATCCTAACGGCTGGAAACGATCATAAACGGCTAGTTTCTCCATTTTTCTTATAAATAGCCCCCTATAATCGATTAATGCTCACTTATTTGCACCCAGAACACTACTGCACCCAAATCTGAACCTAATCTCTTTATCTTTCTTCTTTCTTTCCAAAGTTTCTCTTTGTCCACTTCTCTCATGGCTGATTCAAGAAGAACCCGAAGGAGGACTGCTAGTGCTTCTTCCTCTCGTTCCCGAAATGTTCGTCCTGCTTCCATCGAAGGCTGGATTTCAAATTAGGAGAAGCATGGTGACTATGTCCATTTCTGGCAAGAACGATGAATCATGGCGGTAAAGTTCATCCGCCTCGACTTTTATCATTTTTATGGCTTTCAATTTCTAGATCTGTTTCATGCTCAAGGACTTACTCATCTCGTGGAGCAAAAGGGGTTCATCTACCCTGATCTCATCTGTGTCTTCTACTTCAATATGCGTTATCGTGACGGCATCATCACAACAAAAGTGAAAGGTGTCCCTATAATTCTGGATGATGACATATGGACGAATGTCGCACAACTCACACTATGGGATGATGCTGTCAAAGTCCATCTTGGAGTTCCGGACTTCAATCGTCTCCTCGCCTTTCAATCCTTTTTGCGCCATCCTGAACAACAAATCAATCGTCGACAGCTGCTTGTGGGTGGATTCAAGGTTGAAGAAAGGATGATTCACTACTTAATTGTGTGGATCCTATGTCCTCGTGCCACTAACCATGCTCAATGCTCGGAGCAAGATCTTCTACTACTATATGGGCTTTTAAATCACATCCACATTGATTTGCCAGCACTCATCTCCGACACCATGGTAAAGGCCAAGAAATATACTTCTTATCATTTTCCATATGCAGTTCTCATCTCTCGAATTTTAGAACACAAAGGTGTAAGTTTAGAAGGCAAACTCACTACTGCCATTCAAGCAATTGGCACTGAAATTGGTGAGACAACGTTTCGCCAAATGGGTTTTGTTGCTCGTGGCCGTGTGATCATTCACAAGGATGATGATCACCACGAAGATGCCAATGACGATATGGAAGCGCATATGGCTAATCCAGTCCCAACTGCTACCTCTGTTGATGCTGGTCCTTCTCACATGCCTTCCTCTTCATCCATGACTATGGAGGAGCATTTTGCAAACCTGTCAAAACAACTGGAGGATATGCATCTCTTTCTACAGACTCACTTTGAACAAATATATGAGTGGCAACAAAATCATGAAGAATTTGTGATCGATCAGTTCAATGACCTTGATAATCGCATTGGAAACATTGAAAATCACTTTAATCTCCAACCTCCAACGAGACCACCAAGTCCTGAATTTTAGATTTAGGATTTTATGTTAGTGCTTTGCCTGGTTTCGTGAATAGGAGAAGCTCGCGTTTCGTATGTCGATAGTCGGAGCGGTTCTCTTCGAGTTGGCAAGGTGGTCATCTTCCGATTCATTCGTCGAAGGAAGGTTTTATCTATCTGTTTTCATTCACTCTTATTGTAATTTGTGAAACTGATTTTAGTCAAAACATTAATCACTTTTTACAGTGATTAATAACTGGACGTAGATTCTTTTGAATCGAACCAGGATAAAAATCCAGTGTGTCAATTTTTCTACTCCGTATACTCTTTACTGTTTTATGCACATCAACTGTTTGACAAATTTTCTCTAAGAAAATTAAATTTCTAAAATAGACCATCTTATTACGAGTTTGGCCGAACACGCTTTCCGCTTTATTAATTTATTCCGTTGCGCGAATCTATAACGGTACCGATTGTTCCGACAACTAGGCCGTGAGTCCTTTGGGAGAACGATACTTGGACTTACCGAGTTTATTACTTGATACGATTCGGTCACACTTGCCGAGGGTTAAACAACTTTTTGGCGCCGTTTTTCGGTGTTCATAAATTTGTCATCAAGTTTTTGGCGCCGTTGTTGGGGACTCGTGGTTTAACTAGTTTATTTGTGTGATTATTGATTATATTTGACTTGTTTTTGAATTTTGAATTTTAAATTTTCAATTTTGAATTTCTGTTTTTATTTTTCTGTTATTATTTTTCTGTTTTCTGTTTTTATTTTTTCGGTTATTATTTTATTTTATTTTATTTTCTGTTTTTATTTTTATTTTATTTTCTGTTTTTATTTTTTTTCAGTTGTTATTTTATTTTATTTTATTTTTCTATTTTTTTTTCTGTTTTTTGTTTTTTTTTTCTGTTTTTATTTTATCTTCTTATCTCTTATTTTATATCTTCTTCTATATCTTTTTGTGCTATCAAATTTTTCTAGGGACTTGTTTTCTTGTGTATGCAGGAAGCAATTTGAACTATAAGCAAGAAAACCTCGGAACCTCTTCTTGAAGGCTTAGACAAAGTAGACGGAGGAGAAGAATCCGTACATCTAGAGAACTTTTCCCTCCTCCGGAAGATCTCTTACAACCTTCACCATAAGGTTCTTACCATAGCACTAAGGAGGTGGAGAATAACAATGCTAGACGGACTCTTGCAGATTACACTAATGTCGTTATCCCTCAGCATTTCAATAGCATAGCAAGACCAAGGGTCAATGCATCTAATATGGAGGTGAAACCAGCATTAATCCAACTGGTTAAGAGTAACCAATTTAATAGGTTATCTCATGAAAGCCCATATGAGCACCTCACAAATTTTAATGAAATTTGCAATATAGTGAAGATAAATGGGGTGCCTGACGAAGCAATCAAACTTAGCTTGTTTCCTTTCTTATTGGGAGGCAATGCTAAGCTTTGGTTGAACTCTTTTCCAGAAGGGAGCTTTACAGAGTGGGAAGCTATGGTGACAAAGTTTTTGAACAAATACTTACCACAATCCAAGGTAAACAAAGGAAAGCAAGAGATCTCATCTTTCAGGCAAGGGATGGAGGAATCACTAGGTCACACATGGGACAGGTAAAAAAGCCTATTAAGAAAGACTCCCACGCATGGATTTGACAAAGTAGAAGTAGTCCTAATCTTCCTTGGAGGTCTTGGTTCACAAACCAAGATGATGCTTGACGCCTCAGTTGGAGGCAATATCAAATGGAAGACTCCAGAGGAAGCCACGAAAAAAATTGAAAACATGGCTACTAATGATAATGAGCTGAACTGTGAAAGAGGAGCTCCTATTCAACAAAAAGGAGTTCTATAGTTGCAATCCAATGATGCCTTGCTAGCTCAGAACAAGATACTAACTCAAGAATTGAAAAATCTCGCAAAAACACTTGCACAACTGCCAAAAGAGTTGAAGACTGTTGCACAAGTTCAACCACAGTTGTGTGAATTATGTGGGGGTGACCATATCAATGGTTAATGCGCTTTTCCAGTAGAAGATTTAGAGGATGTTAACTTCATGGCAAATCAATTTCTATACCGTCAAGGGAATTTCAATCAAGGGTGGAAACCACACCTAAGCATTGGTCAAGGACAAAGTGGGCAAGCTGGGCAAGCTGGACAAGCAACAACCAACCTTATGACAACAGATGTCTATACTTAATGAAAGATCAATAAGGATGGAAGAAACGCTTCAGCAATTCATACAGAAAACTGAATCCCCTCAAAAGAGCACTGAAGCTGCTATTAAGAACTTGGAGATGCAAATGGGTCAAATTACTAAGTAGTTGGAAGAAAGGCCTGACAAAAATTTTGGGGCTAATTAATACTGAGGTTAATTGATAACAGTTGAAAAACTGTTATTTTCATGCTTGAAATTGATACTAAAAGCAACCTTTAACACTTAGAAACTAGCTTGAAATCATACTTTTATTCATATTTTCAGAAATAAGAGAGCTGGACAGGTTTATGCTTGATTTCAGTGTTTTTGTGCAGGTTTTAAGGTGAATTTGGTGAAAGAAGTGAAGAAGGAGAGAGATGAAATAAGAAAAGACATCAAAAAGTGCAAAAGGAGAAGCCGCAACTGCCGCTCAGCGGCAGTTTACCGCTAAGCGGCACTCAGAAGCTCACGGGGGATCCGCTGAGGGGCAAAATGGCCGCTGAGGGGAAGGAACCAACTCACGCACTTACCGTTGAGCGGCACACTTATGGGCTTGGGCCTAAATTTTCTGTAATTTTATGATACAAGAAGGCCTAGCACCATAGGACCCATCACAAGAGGGATGGCCAAAAAGCTCCAAGATGAGTATTCTCCCCAAGGTCAAATACTATTTGCTACTTTTGGATGGAAAATTGGAGAACAAGAAGATGTTACAAATTTGCCAAAACATGGAGAAGGGTAAAGTGGACATTTCCACACAAGAAGGGGTGTGTTTATCCTTCTATGGGGTGGCATTAGTAATTGTTTTCTTCATGTAAAACTCATTTCTCACGTGTTTCATAAGGCTTTCTAGAAGCCACACATTTAGCACATGGTTAGCATTTCAGATCTAAAAAAACGTGTAAAAGGCTTGCTTAAGCTTTGAGATTGATCTATAAAATCTCAGAAGCAAAGCTTGTAGCTCACTTTTGAAGATATTGAGTTTTACTCTGCTGATGCATTTTCTAGCAACCAGAACTCTGCCAAAAGTCACCTCTTAATGAGCTTTCCTTCTCCTTCTAGCTTCCTTCCAGTGAAGGTCGTCTGAGCTAGAGAATCCACTCACCATAGAGCTCTTCCTCCATCTCTGCATCCACTGAATTCACTATTCCGCTGCTGCCAAACCACAATTCATTCCGCTGCCAGCTGCTTCTCGTGAGCCAACTTCGACACTGCTAATGATCCAATTCATCATTTCCCTGCCTTCAACCCACACCTCTTCTGGAGCAACTTCATCATTTTAGAATAGTATATAAGCTTTAGGACGTCCTAGGGTTTGTATCTTTGGTAGAAACGAAGCAAACACTCTCTCTTCCACCCCTTTGAAGGAGGATCTTGGATGCTCAGGCTACCTCTTCACCTTTCTAGGGTTTTATCTTTCATTCTTTCATTATTATTCATCTAGTTTCACCATGAATATGAAAAACTAAACCTTGTATTATTGTTGGGGAATCAATGTAGTCTTGTGAAACTCTCATATATGGAATTAGTGTTTAAACATCTTATTTGAGATACATGCTTTCTTTCATCATTAGTTAGGGTTTTTCCACTTTGCTCAATGCTTGTTTTGTTTAACTCATTCGATGCATGATTATTGATTTTGTCGATACGGGAACGTACGGGGAAGTCTAGATCCGGGGAATTTCTCCCAATAGTATATTGGTTGCCGTTAAGCTCCTGCACTAAAAGAACTAATTATTAGGAATGCTAGGAATCGTATGAACTCGTAATTAGGGATAGGCCTTCTTGCAAGGTAATTTAGAGAGTGGCATTAACAATGATGAAAAGAATGTTGAATTCCTAAAGTATATGAGAGTGGATAAGATGAAATTGATAACCCCAACAACATACTCATCCATATATTCCATTGAAGTGTTTGTATTTTGTTTTAGCCATTGATCACATTCATGCATACATGTTTATTTTCTGTTTTGCATATTAAACTTCACTTATTTCGTTCTTAAGTCTTAAATAATCAACAAATCACATAACTAAACTAGGCCGTGAGTCCTTTGGGAGAACGATACTTGGTCTTACCGAGTTTATTACTTGAAACGATTCGGTCACACTTGCCGATTGTTCAACAAGTTTGTGGCGCCGTATTTCGGTGTTCATAAATTTGTCATCATTAACCCAGGGAACAATGTAAGGTGTTGGTGAGTGTAAATGTTGAAACAGTTGAGTTAGAAAGAGAGAAAGAAAAAGAAGAGAGAAAAAGAAAAAGAAGAGAGAAAAGAGAAAGAAGAGATAAGAGAGATAAAGAGTGAAGATATTCTTCCTTTTCCAACAGATCATGAGAAACAATTTGATTTTACAGAAATATTCAAGATGTTGGATAATGATGTACCTTGGAAGGAGATATTACAGCACATTGCAGTTTATATAAAGCTTGAGGAAGAAGTCTCTACAAAGAAAAGACGTAGAGATGATGAGACAAAGGAGTATAAAGTTGTTAAAAAGAAGCCATTCCCTCCGAAAGCAAAAGATCGAGAAGGCTTCTCCATTCCATGCGCAATAGGGAAGAAAAGGATAAAGAAGGCTTTACTTGATTTAGGATCAAGTGTTAACTTGATGCCTTATTCCTTACTTGAGCAGATTGGTGATCTTGATGTGAAGCCTATAAAGATGAATTTATTAATGGCAGATGGATCCTCAAAGAATCCCTGTGGTATAGCAGAGGATGTTATAGTTTGTGTAGGCAAACTACAGTTCTTGGTGGACTTTGTGGTGATGGAGATGGAGAATGAAAGGATACCCATTATTCTCGAAAGACCGTTTATGAAAACGGCCAAAGCCACCATTGATGTGGATGAAAGCATAGTGGTGTTCTAGGACCGAGAAGAAAGAGTTGTTGTAGATGTCTTCAAAGAAGAGAGGCAGATGCAGGAGGAAGAAGCTAGTCATAAAGCTACATATCAAGTTGTACTAATGACTAGTCCTGAAGATGAAAAGCCAAATGCCAAAGGTAAACATTGTTTTTTGTTTCAAGTACAGGAAGAAGAAAAGATTGGGAAAGGAAGAAAGGTTCATAATGACTGGATGCAAGAACGATTCCAACTTGGTAAACCTGTGAAATTCAAAAACAAGTTGTGGGTTGTGAAATACTACAAGAAAATGAGGTGATAGAGATAGAGTCTCCACATTCCAGAAGAGTCAGAAAAGTGGACCGAAAGCAGTTGATGAGTTGGTGCGATATGAACATCAACCATGAAGATGGAACATGAGCTTTATTGGGTCAAGCTAGTGACGTTAAAAGAGCGCTTGCTGGAAGGCATTCCAGTGATTTGTGGACAATTTTTCTTTTGATTTTATTTTGGTTTTGTAAATTTTTATAAACTTGGACATTACTCCTGTAAATTTTTTTTGGGTATAGCATCTACTGAAGGATGCTAGGTGGTTAAGTATTGATGTGGGCTGTCGCGACCCATACAAATTTGATTGCATATAAGGAATGCAGTATAGCTAGGAATTGACTCCTAGGTCGTCTCTCAAGGACCAATTTTGTGGTTCGAAAATTGAGTCTAACACAAAAAAAAGGAGGGGTTTTGAAAAGGTTTTGCAAAAATTAAAGAACTCAATAAAGACACAGATGCAAACAAACTAATTTAAGCTAGCATGGTAATTAAACTAGCACTATTAAAAGCCTTAGACAACATTCAAACATCAAACACTGTTACAAACTGATTAACAAACACAGTTAAAAATAATTAAATGCAACACTAACTCAAACACATAAACTCAACCTATTAATTAAATTAATTAAAAACCAAAGAAACCAACAAGCCTAATTTAATCCTAGCAAATTGCTTGTCATAATGGCAATTAACAAATGAATTTTAAAGTCCAATTGGCCAAAGAAAGAGCACATGGCCGTGAGTCACCATGCACCCAAGTCAAACTTCAATTTCACCTTAAATAAGCCACAAAATGTGTTGACTTCTTCTCCCATGTGCACCATTTTTCAAGAAATTAAGCATGTGCCTTCCACACTCTCCAAGACCGTCCCCTCTCTCCTTCCATGCAGCAAAGAAATGATTTTATACACCAAAGCACACAATTTACGTGAACCACCAAGTGGAAATTCCGAAGAATGCTTGAAAGACCAATGTGCAAATGGAAGATACCATGGGTGCTCCTACCAATGTGCCAAGTAAGCTAAATCAAATGAAAACAAACTCCAACAACCTCCATATCTCATTATAATTCACGGCTGGAACAAGCAAAGGCCAATTCTCAAAGTGGAAACATTCCTTGGGTCAAACTCCAAACGTGGTAAAAATTAAATGAAGCAATTTCCTCTCTCCTACAAACTCCAAACGGTTTTTCTTCAAGAATTATGCATCCAAAAGCTTTCTTCCACTCTTTAATATAGAGAACAACTTCAAGAAACCAAAGTTAAAGTTGCAAATGAACACAAGAACAATAAACCCAAACTTCTACTCATCAACCCATCTTCAACACTACCATTTCTTCAACTTTCTTTCCAAAAACGAACATAATACTTAGACCATCAATTCCAGTTCTGTCCAGCCTCCATAATATCACCAAGATCTGATCCCAACCTAGTCTCAAGCATCAAAACCGAAAAATGCAAGGAAAGAATTAAACCCATAACACCCACACCTCATCTTAAGCTCTCTTCAACCTAAAACTACATAGAACTTCATTTTTATCATCCAACCATATAGAATGAGATAAAAACCGAGAGGAACAGCAGCAAAGGGAGAGGAAAACGAAATATAAAGTTACTCAAACCCAAAGACAAGCTCCAAAACTCAAACTCCAAGCATCAAGAACAAGCAAATGGAAGTGGAAATGAATAGTTTTTCACCACCAATAAGCTAAGACAACCAAGAGTAAATTAAGAGAAGAAGAAAATCTGCATCTCGCTCATTGAAATGGCCAAAAACGAGACACCCAAGTCAAGCTCTCCATAAGAGTGTTCATACAAGAAACCCTAAGAGAGAAAAGCTCAAAACATGAAAAAATGAAGTGTGTAAGAGTCCCCCTTGTGTGGTTGGCTAAGGCTCTCTAAAATGCCAAGATTTTTTTTCCAAATGGGGTCCACAATCAATTAAAAACCCTAACCAAAAAGGCACATGTCCTACAAATGGGTCTTTTTACAAAATTGCCCCTAAAAGGGTCCAAAACACCTAATTCTAATTAAGGGCTTCTAGAAAACGAAATTACAACTTTAATTAGAATCTAAATGACTAAATGTTGAGCCTTTGAGTGTGTCACGCCATATCCCAATGCTCCAGATGATGTTTCCACAACTTCCCTGCAACTAGAAATGCACTTAATCAGCTCAGAAAATCCAAATTAGCACAATTACGAATTTCTGACCAAATTAAGCAGAATTCGGAAAACGGGGAAATAACAGACAATTAAACACAATTCCCTGGTTTATTTAAGTGCAATAAACTAAATATAGTTCAAGAAATAACAACTCATCAAAATAGACCACACTTAGTCTTTTGCACTCCTGGGCAAAACCAAGACGAAAACCAGGGAACTACTCAAACATCAGGGAGGTGACACAGACTCGACAGACATACAACAAAGACTCCAAAACAGAAACACAATTGCACAATTCTCACAAAATCTGGACAGTAAAAGGTATAGGCAGAATCCCACACAGAGTAAATGAAAGCAAATACTTAAAGAATCATCCAAACAGTTCAGTACAAGGAAAACAGTCAATCAGTTCAAGAGATGAATCAAAAGCAACAGAGCCTCACATATTCACACAATCAGTGTTTCTCTCAAGTGTTTAAGGTAAATCAATGTCACTCAATGCACTCAAGGAAGCAAACACAAATAGACTTGGCAAGCCTCTAATATCAACACTCAAGCACATACGCATGTTCAAATCAAAATGTCTTTTCATGGTTGTAATGGGGACAAGGACAAGGGAGGATATATCTGGATAAGAAGCTACAAACCATAAGGAACAGAGGAGCAATGGGGAACAAGTGTAAACACATTCAAACACACCCACAACCTCTAATTCCATCCTCTTCTTGACTCCATTATTTTTTTTTTTCATTTTTCATTGTTTTTCTGCTCTCTTTTTTTTTTTCATCCTGTCTCTTTTTTTTACTCTATTCAGCACACAATTTCAAGAGACAAGATACACCACATATTTACAAAAACACGATAAGAAGAGGACTCACTAGCCAATTCATCTAAAACTCCCAGGAGACCACACTTATTCCCAAAACAATTCCAAAGCTCCAAAATTCCCTAAGGCTAAGGTAATAATGGTTTTTCACTTAGGGCTGGTGTATGAGCTTCAAAACAAAGAAATGGGGAAAAGCATAGGCTCAAAAGGGTTATCAATGGATCAAAACAGGGTAGGCTCATCTGGCTCTAGAGGCTCAACAACAAAATGCCTTTATCACTTTCAAACATGCGTATCAATCAAGAATCATCAAAAAAGAGTCAAGCCAAGTCATATGTGCAAGCAATCAAGAGACATATCACACACAAGAAAGATCATCAAATGGCTCAAATCTCACACAGGTAATATGGTCACCATCAATTCAACTCTCAAACATCATGATCATCTTCCAAGCAAAGAAAAACAAGGAATCCAACAAATCAGAGTATCAATGAAGTGAAGTAAAACTGACAACCTAATCACAATCCAGAATTCACGAAAAGCATGGAAAACTATACACAAGACACAACAAACTACATAAAAACCGAAACATGAACAAAGAAACAACCTCCCCTAATAGACCACACTTAAACGACACAATGTCCTCAGTGTGTCACAATCAACAGATCAAACAATCAGAGCAGTCATCAGATATCGACAAAGTGCAATAAAAGTGAGGAGGGAAGGAGAAAAGAAACTCCCTGAGTCAGATGGGAGGGTAGGTGGGGTGGACCAAAGACGTCTTCTCCACCACTGCATCCAACAAAGAAGGATTGTTGAGGAAAGGCTTCAGTCTATGCCCGTTCACCTTGAAGCTTTTAGCTGCAAATGGACCTTGGATCTCTACTGCACCATAAGGATAAACATTAGTCACAACAAAAGGTCCACTCCAGTTTGATCTCAACTTACCACCCATGAGGCCGAGTCTAGAGTTATACAACAAAACTTGTTGGCCAACCTCGAAGTCCTTTGTAACAATGGAGCTATCATGGAACCTCTTGGTCCTTTCTTTGTAGAACTTTAAGTTCTCACAGGCCTCCAATCGGATCTCATCCAATTCATTCAGTTGCAACTTCCTTTCCTCTCCAGCTTGGTCATTGGACAAGTTGCAAGTCTTCACAGCCCAATATGCCCGATGCTCAATCTCAACTGGTAAATGACATGCCTTTCCAAAGACAACCCAATAGGGAGACATCCCAATGGGTGCTTTGTAGGCCTTCCTGTGGGCCCAAAGAGCATCGTCCAACCTATTACTCCAATCTTTCCTGTTGGGCTGGACAATCTTCTCCAAAATCCTCTTAATCTCCCTGTTGGAGATCTTAGCCTGCCCATTTGTTTGGGGGTGGTAAGGTGTAGAAACTCTGTGCGTCACCCCATATTTCTTGAGCAAAGCTTGCATGGATCTGTTGCAAAAATGGGTTCCCTGATCACTAACAATTGCTCTAGGCACTCCAAACCTGCAAAAGAGGTGAGATCTAACAAAATCTACAACAACCCGAGCATCATTAGTCCTAGTGGCTCTAGCTTCCACCCATTTTGAAACATAATCCACAACAAGGAGAATATAAGGGAAACCAAAAGAAACAGGAAAAGGACCCATGAAATCTATACCCCATACATCAAACACCTCACAGAACAACATAGGCTGTTGAGGCATCTCTTGTCTCTATGAAATTGATCCTCCTGCTCTCTGACAAGGCTCACAAGTGCTGCAAATCCTCTCCGCATCTTTGAAGATGGAAGGCCAATAGAAACCATAGTCAAGCACCCTGCGAACTGTTCTCTGTATCCCCAAATGACCACCAGGTGAGGAAGCATGACAAAACTGCAGGACCGAGTCAATCTCATCGTCTAGAATGCATCTCCTAGTAACCTGGTCACTGCACAACTTCCACGGATATGGGTCATCCCAAACATAATACTTAGCATTGCTCTTAATTTTAGCAATCTGAGCACGTGATGCTAAGGGAGGAAAAACAGAAGTAACCAAATAATTTACAATGTATGCAAACCAAGGAGTGAGGTGAGAATAAGAAATCATCAACAAACTCTCATCAGGAAAGTCATCCTGGATGGGCAACACATCAGCTTCATTCCCAGCTTTCTCAATCCGGCTGAGGTGGTCTGCAACCAAATTTTGTGCTCCACTCGGGTCTTCAATCTGCAAGTCAAACTCCTTGAGCAGTAGCATCCACCTGATCAATCTAGGCTTTGACTCAGCCTTTTTCAACAGAAACTTTAGAGCTGCATGGTCAGTATACACAACAACAGGTGATCCAAGCAATTATGACCTAAACTTATCAAGGGCAAAAACAATTGCCAACAACTCTTTTTCAGTGGTGGTATAATTTGCTTGGGCAGCATCCAAAGTGCGTGAAGCATAGTAGATCACTCTCGGTAGCTTGTCAATTTTCTGTGTCAAGACAGCCCCCAATGCATAATTAGACGCATCACACATGAGCTCAAATGGGGCTGTCCAATCAGGTGCCTGAATGATAGGGGTGCTGGTCAAAGTGATGAAGTGGCTCCAACTAGACTGACAGATTGAATGCAGCGGGAAGTAAAAATCCAGAGATGGCAGCGGAGATGCAGAGTGAAAATGCAGTGGTATACGTGATGGTAGAGGAGCTGTTTGGAGGGGGGATAACTAGCTCAGGCGGCCTTCCACTGGAAGGAAGCTAGATGGAGAAGGAAAGCTCATTGGGATGACTTTTGGGCAGAGTTTTAGGTGCTGGAAAATGCATCAGCAGATTAAAATTCAATATTCTCAAAAGTATCTTTACAAGGGTGGCTACCATGAATTTATATGTGATCCATGGAGCTGCAACGAGTAAGAAAGGGAATGACCCATGTGTAAAATGTGAAAGATTTATGAAAAATGTGCTTAAAACTAAAGCAGCACGTGAGCTAATGGTGTTGAGGGGCGGAGGTGCTGCTGTGGTGTGCTTAGCAAAGAGTGGTGGTGCAGCTAGCAACTTTGACCATCAGCTAGACAATTTTACTCCTTCTCTTGTTGTCTTCAAATTCCACTTAAATTGAAGGAAAAGAACTTGCCCTGTTGTGTCCATATCTTCAAGCTCTTCTTGAATTCTTCTAGCCATAGTTCTAGTAATGGGTCCCTGCCTTAAGTCATCATCTCCTTCCCCTTGAAGAGGATTTGTCCTCAAATCTGTTGGTTTGTCTTTGTGAGGACTTATTTTTGTAGGATCCATCAAAGTTCCTCCCGGATCAAATATGAATCTGCCATAATCATCAAACATAGCTCGAATTAGATTTATTTGACCCAATAGGATACATAAAAAAATATGTTTAGAAGAAGGTTTCCTAGTTTTGAAAATTTCAATTTCGATACAATAAAGAAACCTTACTTCTTTTGAAATTTTATTTTTGTCTGGAGTTAATTGTAACCACAAAGGTAACAATAACTCAAGTGAATTGGCACATTTTTCAAGTTGTAACATTGTTAAAGATGGAGTGGTAAATTCTTGGAAAGAAAAGTAGAATTTTGAAAACTCAAGGATAGCTGAAAGAAAATTAAAGGATAGAAAACCTCCCCTTAAGAGTCTTGGTTCTATGAGGAGTGTGGACAGAGGTTCTATTTTCCCTTCTTTTCTTCTTTTCTCTTCTCTTTGCTCTTGCTCTCGTTTTTCTTGTTCTCTTTTCTCTTCTTCTTTTCTTTCCTCTTCCTCTCTTTTTCTTCTCTTTATTTCTTCTTTTTCTTGCTCCTTGTTGAGCTTCATTTGTGTTTGATCTTTGGCCACTTGGGTAGGTGACAGAGGATGAAGCACAAATTTCTTATCATTTTTGTGAACAGTTATGGTATTGGTGCGACCATGGTGTGTAGTGTCATTATCAAATTGCCATGGTCTTCCTAATAGGACATGGCAAACTTCCATAGGAACTACATCGCAAATAACATCATCTTTGAAGTTTCCTATGGAAATTGCTAATTTAACTTGATTCTTGACTGTTATATCCCCATCTTCATTTAGCCAATGAAGTTTGTAAGGTTTTGGATGGGGTATCACAGTAAGATTCAATTTTTCAACTAGCCTTGTGCTACAACAGTTACAGCAAGATCCACTATCAATAATGAGAGAACAATATTTTTCTGCAATTTGACATCTTGTGTGAAAGATGTTCTCTCTTTGTGATAAGTGTTCTGGACTTGGTTGACTATTAAGCACCCTTCTCACCATGAGAAGTGGACCCTCACAAGGATATACTTTCTCTTCATTTCCTCTTTCTTGCTCATTCTCACTTTCACTAGGGGTTTCACTTTCACTGCTATATGTGTCACTACCTCTTAAAATGATTGTTCTTTTGGTAGGACATTGAGCAGCTATATGACCCCTACCCAAACATTTAAAACACTTGATCTCACTAGTGCGAGTATGTGAAGAGGATTCCTGTTTGGGGTTTTTCAACTATATTGGCTAGAGGTTTGAGGGGTTCTTTTTCTTGTACAATCTTCTGTTCAAAGGGGGATTGAAATCTTTTAACAGAAGCTTTTCTCAAATTTTGTTGTTCTACCTTTATACACATTTGAACAAGATCATTCAAATCTCTATAAGGTAGTAGTTCAACTGTATCCCTGATATCAAGATTCAACCCACTCAAAAATCTGGCCAAGGTAGTTTCCTCGCCCTCTGTTATTCCTGCCCTCATCATGTATAGCTCCATCTTTTGTCTGTATTCTTCAACAGACATAGATTGTTGTTGCAATCTTTGGAGCTTATCCATGAGTTCTCTTTTGTAGTATGAGGGTATGTGCCTTTTCCGAAGGGCATTTGTAAGCTCATTCCAATATTTTATTGGAGGAAGTCGTTGTCTTAGTCTCTCTTGGACTGTAGCAGTCCACCAGTGCATTGCATACCCTTGAAAACTTAGGGTCGCAAGAGATAATTTTCTTTCTTCTCCTACTTGATGGCAAGCAAAAATTTGCTCAACCTTCATTTCCCAATCTAGGTAAGCCTCAACATTATCTTTTCCATGAAAATGAGGCAATACCACATTAACTTCCTTAGGAGGAGGAGGATTTTCAAATTCCCTCCTGTGTCTTCTTGATGAAGAGGGTTGATGATAATATTCTCCTACTCTTAAGGCCTCTTGTTCATATTGGGACTCTCCACTATAACTTCTCTCCCTATTTTGGACTTGTTCCTCTCTCAAAAGTTTCAATTCATTTTCAACCATGGCACTATGTAGCTCTCTGTGGACTTTTTCTTGACTTATTTTTCTCTCAATCACATTGAGTTGATTGACTAGAGTTTGGAATGAAAATTGATCTTTGGGAGGATCACTAATTCTAGGGGATTGTTGATGGACAAATTTATGAACACCAAATTATGATGTCACAAACTTGTTTTCAATCGGCAAGTATGACCGAATCGTTCAAGTAATAAAACTTGGTAAGACCAAGTATCGTTCTTCCCAAAGGACTCACGGCCTAGTTTAGTTATGTGATTTCTTAATTAACTAAGACTTACAAACGAATTAATTGGGGTTTAAAATGCAAGACAGAAAATAAACATGTATGCATGAATTCTGATCAATGGCAAAAAGCAAAAGATAAACACTTTCAATGAAATTTATGTATGGATATGTTGTTGGGGTTCAATTTCATCTTATCCACTCTCATATATTTTAGGAATTCAACGATCAAATCACCATTGTTAATGCCACTCTCTAATGTACCTTTCCAGAAGGCTTCTCCCTAATCACGAGTTCATACAATTCCTAGCATTCCTAATGATTAGTTCATAAGTACAGGAGCTTAACGACAACCAATATAAAATTGGGAGAAATTCCCCGGATCTAGACTTCCCCGTACGTTCCCGTATCGACAAAACCAATAATCATGCATCGAATGAGTTAAACCATGCAAGCATTAAACAAAGAGGAAAAACCCTAACTAATGATGAAAGAAAGCATAAGTCTTAATTAAAAGATGTAAAAACAGATTCCATATATGAGAGTTTCACAAGACTACATTGATTCCCCAACAAACATAAAGAGGTTAGTTCACCATATTCATGGTGAACCTAGATGAATTACAATGAAAGAATGAAAGAATAAACCCTAAAAAGGTGAAGCGGAAGCCTCAGCATCCAAGATCCTCCTTCAAAGGGGTGGTAGAGAGAGTGTTTGCCTCGTTCCAGCCAGAGATACCTAACCCTAGGAAACCCTAAAGCTTATGTATCATTCGTAAATTACAAAAAGTCAAGTCCAAGCCCATTAAAGTGCCGCTCAGCGGTAAACTACCGCTCAGCGGTGATTGCGTGACTTGTTTTCTCCCCTCAGCGGCCATTTTGCCCCTCAGCGGATCTCCCGTGACTTCCAGAGTACCGCTCAGCGGTAAAATACCGCTCAGCGGTGAGTGCGTGACTTATTTTCTCCCCTCAGCGGCCATTTTGCCCCTCAGCGGACCTCCCTCAAACTCCTGAGTGTCGCTCAGCGGTAAACTGCCGCTGAGCGGTGACTTCGGCTTCTCCTTTTGCACTTTTTATTGTCTTTTCTGATTTCATCTCTCTCCTTCTTCACTTCTTTTACCAAATTCACCTTAAAACCTGCACAAAAACACTGAAATCAAGCATAAACCTGTCCAGCTCTCTTATTTCCAAAAATATACAGAAAAGCATGATTTCAAGCTAGTTTCTAAGTGTAAAGGTTGCTTTTAGTGTCAATTTTAATCATGAAAATAACAGTTTTTCAACTGTTATCAATTGTCTTCCAGACATTTTGATGAACTTAAAAGTTTTCTTGAAGTAAAGACTAGAAGTTTTCACTTGAGGACAATATTCCAGGTAAGAGAGGTGAACCGTATAGGTTGCTTAAATACCAAGTCTTGCCTTGCCAAATATATCCGTAGTTACTTACCAAAAAGTCCTTAAATCAAAATTACCTCTAGATTCATTAAATGTTTAAAGACACACTCAACTCAAAGAAAAAAACTACACCCTAAATGCAGACTTCTAAGACTTGGCCTATGCGCTTGCAAAAATTGAAAGAAGTGAGATCTCCTAAGTGAGGCTTGGAACTTTGTATCCAAGACACACTCACTGTCTACCAATTTTATATGAACAATTAAAAGCAAAGTTTGCAAGTGAAGGAAGAACACTTGTGAATTCTTCCAAGTCACTTGCTTAATGGCCAATTACAAGTATTTTTGCAAGAATAGAAATGAAACAACAAGAGAATGGAAAGTAGAGGTGGTGTGCAGCTCTGGCTTCTCTCAAAGGAAGTGAAATTAGTTGATTCACACTAATCTCACAGCTGCTAAGTGAATTATGCTGCTGTTGCAGCAACCAGTTTGATGCAAATCAGTGAAAAATGTGGTTCTGCTGCACCAAAAATCAACTCCAAAATTGATCTTTCCTTGCTTCAATCCACTGCCTAAGATGCTACCAGTGTTGTAGGACCACCTGAGATGATTATGCACCCAACAAAGAGCTCAAAAGAACCACCATCAATCAGTTATTAAGCCAGAAAAATCAACACTGTTGCTGCCAGAAAACTGTTAAACCAGAATGCACAACTGTAGTTTTATCAAACAGCTTATGTGTAGGATTTTCAAACAACTTAAATCAATCAATTAATCGGTTTCCAATGAATGGTGGCTCTCAAAATGAACTTAGGAAAGGATCTAGAGTGGATTTGAAAGGCAAGAAACAAAGATAAGTTGCAGCTATGATCAATTCGAAACCAAATTTAAACTAGTCAAAGTGTTTGACAAAATGCCTAGGAGAATGAATGAAAATTGTGCATCAGAATTGTACAATTTGTTGAGTACAAGTTCAAACAACTTTTTACAGTGCATTTTATGGTGAGATTTGAATTGTGCACTTCTTTTAATTCAAATGAACCAAGCTTTTGCTACCAATCTAACATTGAATCTGATGCATTAATCATACCAAACTCTTAATTTTCGAAATCTGCAACTTATATCAGAAAAATTGTTGAAAATTTGGTGGTTTGAATGGCAATTTTACACAAACACGTTTGCACACTTAATTTTATGATTTGAGCAACTTTGTTTAACCAAATGTGACTTGTTCAAACTGCCAACAGAGGCTAAAAACTTGGAATTCCGATTTTCACTACTTAAGTTGCTATTTAGCACCAAAATTAAACCAAATCACCAACCAAACTTCAGCAGAGGATTCAAACGAAACTGTAAACATCTTTTATGACTCCAAGACAGCAAATTAAACTTGAAAAAGACTCTAGAAATTCATTAAGAGATGTTCAGAAGTGAGTTCTAATCTGGACAGATTCAAAATCAGGAAAAAAACTCAATCAAAGTGTCTTCAGCTCGGTCCAATTGCTCTAGCAATGAATTCTGGATTCTGCTGACTGATGCAACCAGTTTTTATTGTCTTAGACAATACAATGTTCATATGGTATGCACACAACGCAGTCCAAGAATTCAAACACAACCAGAAAGCAAATTTCCACACGGTGTAGTTCAGAAAATTTAAAGCAGATTCAAAAACTACATTAATTGGCACTGCACTATGATGGAATTCAAGATGCACTTGAGCTCTTTAATCATTGCTCTTGTGATGTGCATCTATTGAAAACCACATCCAGTTTCACAGATTTATCCAAGCACCAAAATTACTCAGGATTTTTTTTGACAAAATTCAAACAAATCACATGACTGGACAAAACAATGCAGATTTTAAAAAAAAAATAACAGACTCAAATCAATGAATTGATCTGATTAAAATGATGACACTAAAGCAATTAAAAGCTGGACAAACAAATCAACACAATGGAATCTACTGGAATTGAAAAAAACTTAAGGAAACAGTGCACAGATTCAAGAAAAACACAAATGAAGTGTTGATGACAGTATGGAATGGGAAGAACACTTAGATGGAGCGTGATGCAGAACCTAGGCTCTGAATACCACTTGATGAGTTTGCTCCCAGCTGGTGACTGATATACAACAGCAAATGGAGGAAGGAATTGTGAGCAGAGATGAACTGTGCTCGCTGGATTCAATTGGCAGCGGAAGAAAATGTTGTTCAGTGACGTTGATGATGGAGGAAGAGCTCTATGGTGAGTGGATTCTCTAGCTCAGGCGGCCTTCACTGGAAGGAAGCTAGATGGAGAAGGAAAGCTCAATAAGAGGTGACTTTTGGGCAGAGTTCTGGTTGTTGGAAAAATGCATCAGCAGAATAAAACTCAATATTCTTGAAAAGTGTCTTTACAAGGGTAGCTACCATGAATTTATATGTGATCCATGGAGCTGCAGCTATGATGTAAAGCGTGACCCATGTGTAAAATGTGAAGAAATATGAAAACGTGTTAAAAGCTAAAGCAACACATGAGCTGGTGGAGTGGAAGTGCTGCAGTGGTGTGTTTAGCAAAGACTGGTGGTACAACTAGCAACTTTGACCAACAACTGGACAGTTTTACCCTTCTCTTGGTGTCTTCAAATTCCACTTAAATTGAAGGAAAAGAACGCGCCCTGTTGTGTCCATATCTTTAAGCTCTTCTTGAATTCTTCTAGCCATACTTCTAGTAATGGGTCCATGCCCTAAGTCATCATAGCCTGAGCATCCAACATCTTCCTTCAAAGGGGTGGAAGAGAGAGTGTTTGCTTCGTTTCTGCCAAAGACACAAACCTTAGGACGTCCTAAAGCTTATATACTATTCTAAAATTACAGAAAATTTAGGCCCAAGCCCAAAAGTGTGCCGCTCAGCGGTAAAGTACCGCTCAGCGGTAAGTGCGTGAGTTGGTTTCTTCCCCTCAGCGGCCATTTTGCCCCTCAGCGGATACCCCGTGAGCTTCTGACTGCCGCACAGCGGTAAACTGCCGCTGAGCGGCAGTTGCGGCTTCTCCTTTTGCACTTTTTGATGTCTTTTCTGATTTCATCTCTCTCCTTCTTCACTTCTTTCACCAAATTCACCTTAAAACCTGCACAAAAACACTGAAATCAAGCATAAACCTGTCCAGCTCTCTTATTTATGAAAATATGAATAAAAGCATGATTTCAAGCTAGTTTCTAAGTGTTAAAGGTTGCTTTTAGTATCAATTTCAAGCATGAAAATAACAGTTTTTCAACTGTTATCACAACCCCAAACTTAGAACTTTGCTTGTCCTCAAGCAAAGAAGATGTAACTCAATCTTCTACCAATTCATATGATGGTTCACTTATTCAAAAATTTCTTTTCAAGATAAGCAAAGACTTCAATCAAACTTTTGACCAAGATTTCAATCAAGATGTGCACATGCTTTAGTGTTCACAAAGTCAGTTAATATCAAACAAATGCTATTTTTCATGAATGATCAATCAATTAAGCATGGATGTTCATGTGCTCATGGAATACTTCCTCACCAGGTAAAGTGTTTCACTCACACACAAGTGTATAAGAGGTAATCACTCATTCACTCCACTACCACAATGTCACATGAATCAACTTTGCCTTTCATTTAACCACAATCAAAACATTTACAAGCATGCATCATCACAAGGACTTTTCAATGGCTTATAACGTGGCTGGGATCATGTGCGCCCCTCACCACAATGGCGTCATTCCTGGTGCTAAACTGCTGGGAGTTGGAGGCCATCTTCTCAATCAATTGCCTGGCCTCAGCAGGTGTGGTGTCTCCAAGAGCTCCACCACTGGCAGCATCAATCATACCCCGATCCATGTTATTCAAACCCTCATAGAAATACTGGTTAAGGAGTTGTTCAGGTCTCTGATGGTGGGACAACTAGCACAAAGTGTCTTGAATCTCTTCCAATACTTATACAAGCTCTCTCCACCAAGCTGCCTAATCCCAGTTATGTCTTTTCTGATAGCTGTGGTCCGGGATGCTGGGAAAAATTTCTCCAAGAACAGCCTCTTCAGATCATCCCAGCTAGTGACGGATCTAGGCACCAAACCATACAACCAATCCTTAGCAACACTTTCCAATGAATAAGGGAATGCCTTCAAGAAGATGTGCTCTTCAGGAACATCATGTGGTTTCATAGTGGAACAGACAATGTGGAATTCCTTCAAATTCTTATGTGGACTCTCACCTACAAGACCATGAAACTTGGGCAACAAATGGATCAGTCCAGTCTTGAGAACAAATGGAACGTCCTCATCAGGATATTGGATGCACAAGCTTTCAATATCGAAATCAGGTGCAACCATCTCCCTGAAAGTCCTCTCACGAGGTGGAGGTTGTGCCATATTGTTCTCAGTGTGAAAAACAACAGAATCAGAATCAGAATCAAGTGCAGATGCAACAGATGCAACAGATGTAGTAGATGCAGTATGCACAAAGTACTCAGTAGTGGGATGCACAGTATCTAATGGAACAGACTCAAAAACAGACTCTAAAGACAAATTCCTAGAATGCCTAATTAACCTATGAAACGTCCTATCAATCTCAGGATCAAAGGGTGGTATGAATCCATGATTTCCTCTAGTCATGCACTAAATCACAATACCCTATCATCATGAAACAATAGCACAAAAAAATTCAAACCACAGAAATCAACACAAGATAGCAAAATGACACTATCACAAACACAACACAACACAAATCACACAACACAGACACAAGACTCAAAACTGAACCGTTGGTCCCCGGCAACGGCGCCAAAATTTGATGTGGGCTGTCGCGACCCATACAAATTTGATTGCATATAAGGAATGCAGTATAGCTAGGAATTGACTCCTAGGTCGTCTCTCAAGGACCAATTTTGCGGTTCGAAAATTGAGTCTAACACAAAAAAAGGGGGGGTTTTGAAAAGGTTTTGCAAAAATTAAAGAACTCAATAAAGACACAGATGCAAACAAACTAATTTAAGCTAGCATGGTAATTAAACTAGCACTATTAAAAGCCTTAGACAACATTCAAACATCAAACACTGTTACAAACTGATTAACAAACACAGTTAAAAATAATTAAATGCAACACTAACTCAAACACATAAACTCAAGCTATTAATTAAATTAATTAAAAACCAAAGAAACCAACAAGCCTAATTTAATCCTAGAAAATTACTTGTCATAATGGCAATTAACAAATGAATTTAAATGTCCAATTGGCCAAAGAAAGAGCACATGGCCGTGAGTCACCATGCACTGACTTGAATCCTCTTGCAAAGTATTGGATGGCATTTTCTCATGCCAACATTCAGCCATGTTCTCATGTTTCAGACATCACTCTTAGCAGGGCACTCCTCCTTTACTGTGTGATCAGGAATTTGAATGTCAATATTGGACAGGTAATAGCTAATGAGATAAGGATGTGTGCTAACACAACAAATAGCAAAGCACCCTTAGGACATCCTTCTTTGATCACACACTTGTGCAAGATAGCTGGGGTGGACACTTCTGCTCCATCATTTGAGAGGCCAAGGAAAGCAATTGATGAGGCCTATTACAGACAATATTGTGGAGGTGAGGAGGCAGCTCAGCCAATTCCACCACGTCGTACTCGCAGAGAAAGAGGATAAGCACAGAGTCAGGCATCTGTCGAGACACATGAAGCAGAGCCTTTCCACATGTCCCTTATAGGTGCACAGTTGCAATCTATCCACAGAGGGCAGGTGGCCACACCTGAGATGATTGTTGGAATGTATGATACACCTCCAGCACACAGGTGGACTATGGATGAATTCCATAATGTGGTAGCTTGGCCAGATGAGCAGGCCCAAGGCGACAGAGCTGGAGCAGTTGAAGCTTCAGCCATAGATGAAGATGATGCTGATGATGCTGATGATGCTGAGGATGACACATTTGAGGATGTTGAAGATGAGGAAGAAGAGGAGGATACAAATGATAGCACAGACTGATGAGGAACTGAGATAGCATTTACTGATGGATCCTATCAGCACTAGAGCAGGATTTGTTTTTATCTTCTGTTTTGTTCTGAACTTATTTGCTTCTATTTTTAGAATAGGGTTTGATGTACTCAATTGGAAACTTTTTCTATTATGATGATTTGCTTATGATTGTTGTTTAATACGTAATGCTTGATGATGCTTTGATATTGATTGATGTTGAGATTGTATACAGGTGATTCACAAGCTTTGTGAACAAATGTATGATGTTGTGATTGTGATTATGATACTAAGCAGGATGTGTATATGTGGAATGTGAATGAGCTTATATGTGCGATTTTAAGCTCTAGAGTTTTTGTGATTGAATATTATTACTTTGAAAGCATGAATGATTTTGCCCAAGTTTTCTATGATTGAATCAATTGCTTGTTTGCATCCTATGATCAAGGCTATTTGTTGGTAACCCTTTTATTAGCCAAATGCATGATTTTAGCCCACAAAATAGAGCACTTTGTGTTCTATCCTTTGAACCCTTAGCCTTGAACATAATTTGAAAACCCTTTGTGAAAAGCTTTACCTTGAGTTAAGTAGAAAATATATTGTGGTATTGATAAATGTTCAAGTTTGGGGTTGTTGGGAAGTTATGCAAGGGAAATTGAAAGCATTGAGCTAAGAGCTAAGATCTAAGAATGTGAAAAGAAAAAGGAAAAGAAAAAGGAAAAGAAAAAAAAAGAGAAAGAAAAGAGAAGAAAAAGCAAAGCTGAATCCAAAGGAAAGTTGGGAATAAATAAGAAAGATTGTGTCCATATGATTCTCTTAACTCAAGGGTTTTGTTATCTAGAAAAACCAATTTTCTTATTAGCCCAGCCACATTATAACCCATTGAAAAGTCCTTGTGATGATGCATGCTTGTGAATGTTTTTGATTGTGGTTAAATGAAAGGCAAAGTCAATTCATGTGACATTGTGATAGTAGAGTGATTGAGTGATTACCTCTTATACACTTGTGTTGGAGTGAAACACTTTATCTAATGAGGAAAGATTCCACGAGCACATGAACATCCATACTTAGTTGATTGATCATTCATGAAAAGAAGCATTTGTTGGATACTAGGTGATTGTGTGAACAATAAAGCATGTGCATGTCTTGATTGAAGTTGTTGTCATGAGCTTAATTGAAGTACTTACTTATCTTAAAATGAGGATTTTTGAATGGAGTGAACCATTGTATTGATTGGTAGAAGATTGAGTTACATCTTGTTTGCTTGAGGACAAGCAAAGTTCTAAGTTTGGGATTGTGATAACAGTTGAAAAACTGTTATTTTCATGCTTAAAATTGATACTAAAAGCAACCTTTAACACTTAGAAACTAGCTTGAAATCATGCTTTTGTTTATATTTTTGGAAATAAGAGAGCTGGACAGGTTTATGCTTCATTTCAGTGTTTTATGCAGGTTTTAAGATGAATTTCATGAAAAAAGTGAAGAAGGATAGAGATGGCATTAGAAAAGAACTCAAAAAGTGCAAAAGAAGAGAAGCCACAAGTATCGCTCAACGCCACTTTACCGCTGAGCGGCACTCAAGAACACCCGTTGGTTCCGTTGAGGGGTGAAAGTGCAGCTGAGGAGAAAATTGACGACGCGCTGGTACCGCTGAGCGGTGGTCTTTTGGGCTTAGGCCCACTTTTTTGTAATATTTCGAATAGTATATAAGCTTTAGGACTTCCTAGGGTTTGTATCTTTGGCAGAGTACGAAGCAAACACTCACCTTTCCACCCCTTGGAGGAAGATCTTGGATGCTAAGGCTACCTACTCAACCTTCTAGGGTTCTATCTTTCACTCTTTCATTGTATTTCATCTAGTTTCACCATGCATATGGTGAACTAAAATCTTCTTGTTGTTGGGGAATCAATGTAATCTTTTGAAGCTCTCATATATGGAATTTGTGTTTAAACATCTTATTTGAGATACATGCTTTCTTTCATCATTAGTTAGGGTTTTTCCTCTTTGCTCAAAGCATGCATTGTTTAACTCATTTGATGTCATGATTATTGATTTTGTCGATATGGGAACATACGGGGAAATCTAGATCCGGGGCAATTCTCCCAATAGCATATTGCCTAGACATAGGGATATCAGGGTTGGTTGCCTTTAAGCTTCTGTGCTTCAGAATTAATTATTAGGGATGCTAGGAATTGTATGAACTCGTAATTAAGGATATGCTTTCTTGCAAGGTGATTTAGAGAGTGACATTAACATTGATGAAAAGAATGATGAATTCCTAAAGTATATGAGAGTGGATAAGATGAAATTGATTACCCCAACAACATACTCATCCATCTAATTCGTTCAAGTGTTTATGTTCCTCTTTTCCATTGATCAAAACTCATGCATACATCTTTACTTATTGTCTTTTGCATTTGAAATCTCAAGAATTTGTTCACAAGTCTTAAATAATCAAGAACTCGTATAACTAACTAGCCTGTGAGTCCTTTGGGAGAACGATACTTGGTCTTACCGAGTTTATTACTTGATACGATTCGGTCACACTTGCCGAGGGTTAAACAAGTTTTTGGCGCCGTTTTTCGGTGTTCATAAATTTGTCATCAGGGTGTGATAACATTTGAAAAACTGTTATTTTCATGCTTAAAATTGACACAAAAAGCAACCTTTACACTTAGAAACTAGCTTGAAATCATGCTTTTATCCATATTTTCAGAAATAAGAGAGCTGGACAGGTTTATGCTTGATTTCAGTGTTTTTGTGCAGGTTTTAAGGTGAATTTAGTGAAAGAAGTGAAGAAGGAGAGAGATGGAATCAGAAAAGTCAACCAGAAAAGTCAACCAGTCAACCAGTCAACCAGAATACGGAAAAAGTCAACCATACGAGTTTTGGGCTAGTTTTCTGCGATTTTATGATCTGTTTGGGCTTGGACCCGTTTTCTATTATTTTTATGTCCTATTTAAAGACCTAGATGCCTTAGGGTTTGGCATCTTTGGCAGAAACAAAGCAAACACTCTCTCTTCCACCCCTAGGGGTAGATTGGGAGATGGTGACAGCTCTCCTCTTCTCTTTCTCGGGTTTTTCTATCACTTTCATTCTTTCATTATTGTTCATCTAGGTTCACCATGAATATGGTGAACTAAACCTTGTAAGTTTGTTGGGGAATCAATGTAATCTTTTGAAGCTCTCATATATGGAATTTGTGCTTGCATCTTAATCTAAGATTTATGCTTTCCTTCATCATTAGTTAGGGTTTTTCCTCTTTGCCTAATGCTTGCTTTGTTTAACTCATTCAATGCATGATTATTGGTTTTGTCGATACGGGAACGTACGGGGAAGTCTAGATCCGGGGAATTTCTCCCAATAGTATATTGGTTACCTTAAGCTCCTGTGCTAAAAAAACTAATTATTAGGAATGCTAGGAATCGTATGAACTCGTAATTAGGGAGAAGCCTTCTTGAAAGGTAATTTAGAGAGTGGCATTAACAATGATGACTTGAATGTTGAATTCCTAAAATATATGAGAGTGGATGATGAGTCGTTATTTCTTGAATTATATTTAGCTTATTGCACTTAAATAAACCAGGGAATTGTGTTTAATTGTTTGTTATTTCCCCGTTTTCCGAATTTTGCTTAATTTGGTCGGAAATTTGTAATTGTGCTAATTTGGGTTTTCTGAGCTAATTAAGTGCATTTTTGAAGTGCAGGAAAATTTCGGAAATACATTTTGGGACATCAGGAAGAATGCCAAATAAATTCAAGACTCTCCACACAGACATTTTAGAAATTAATTAAATTGTAATTCAGTAGTTTAGAATTTCTGTATCAACTCTTATATTTTGGGTCAATTTTTGGTAAATTAGATTAGACCCAAAATTAGAAATTAATGACTTGGCACCCTAGGGTTTTATTTTGTGTGGACCCTACCCTAAAAAAGGGACACACGTCCTTAGAAAGGTCACAGCCGCCACACATTTCAGACACACACGTTCTCGGTCTCGGCTTGTGTTCTTGGGGGGTCTCTCTCGGTTTTGAGCTTTTGGGGGATTACTTCTTTGTTTTTTTGGGGCTCTCGGTCTTGGAACATGAGGAGAGTTGAACGTGGACTGGAATGAATGAACAGTTGTAATTCCTTTTTGATTAATTCTAATTGAATTTTCCGTTTGGTTTTGGTGCATTTTTATTCAATCTTCTCTCGGCTTGTGTTCTTAGAATAGGGGAGTGATGTTTAAGCTGTTTTCTGGGGATGATGATGATGAATGAAAGAAGAGGTTTCACTTTTCTACTTTGCTGATTACACATGGCCCTTTTTATTTTCTTTGGTTCAAACATTTCAATTGGGAAGAGAAGCACACAGGTGTCACGGCCTTGGAGCAGTGTGTGTGCACGGTTTCTTCCATTCTGAAAATCACGCGTGTTGAGCTGTGCACGGGAAGTGGATGCAGAGGCGTGTTGCGCTGGAACGTGCTGGAAGCAGTCCTGGAGTGCTCCTTCCGTGAATGAGTTTTCTTTCTTTTCATTTTGAGGATGCGGTGATTGATGGGAGTATGTGGTGTGCTGAAACGTGGAGAATAGAAGCACTTTACAGTTGGTTTGCTTTGATTCATGAAGAAGTTGATTCACGTGAAGGAAGAGGTGGCCCACGGCCATTGATACATTTCTTTTATCTTTTAAGAATGAATGGATAACTTAGATAGGAGTGCAGGGGTGTTACAGCTGGAATGAAGAAGGGCATGATGCTTTCATTTAGCCTTGGAATAAGTGGCACACACGGACACATCATGGGAAGAAGTCACGGCTGCAGAGAAAGCACCGACTAATACTTGGAGGATAAAGGTTAGGAGATGGGACGTTGGCAGCAATTGTATGAGAATGAAGAAGTAGACTAGGGAAAGAATGGTGTGCACGGGATTGGAGGAAAGAGTAGTTGTCTCGTCAGGGAATAGCACTAAAATAACTTTGGTTTCCTTACTGTTCAAGTGTGTTTTCTTTGCACAATTTCCATGATTAATTGCATTTAATGTTTAGCTTAATGTTGCATCTTCAATTGATTCAAGGACTCTTTCGGTTTTTTTGCATTTAATATATGTTTCCAAACATTTTTTTTCAACGCTGCATTTTAATTTGATTAAAGCACTTTTCATTTTAGTGTTGTCTATTTTGCTTGGTTGTGATACTTTAGTTATAATGTTAGTAGTGACCAATCAATTTAATTTTTATTTTTAATTGAAACCATTTTTATATTTCTGTTTGCATTCAAAATTCTTCACAAACCCCCCCCCCCACTGCGTGTTTGTCCTAAGACTCGAACCACATTTGGTCCTTGAGAGACGACCTAGGAGTCACTTCCTAGCTTATACTGCATTAATTTATGCACAACTTTTGTGGGAGGTGCGACCCTCTTATCAAAATGGCGCCGCTGCCGGGGACCAACGGTTCAGTCTTAGGTCTTTTTGTTGTGTTTGTGTGTGTTGTGTTTTGTCTTGTGTTGTGATGTGATGTTCTGTTTTGTGTGTGCGTGTTGCATGTATAAATGTGTTGTGTTTTATTTGTTTCGTGATTTTTAGTATTCTTCTTTTTCCATGTCTACCTATTTTGATTTCGTGAATACTGCTTGTTTTGCTAGTGCCTCTGATTATGATTCTCATTCTGCATGTTACTCTGATTGTAATTCATATTCTGCTGATTTCTATGTTGAGAACAATATGACTCATCCTCTAATTTCTGAGAGTGCTCTTTGTGAGCCGGTTTCACTTAAGGAGGATGATCTTCATTGCGATCTCACCTCTGGACTGATACATTTGCTGCCTAAGTTTCATGGTTTTGCAAGAGAATGCCCACACAGACATTTGGAGGAGCTCCACATCATGTGCTCTTCAATGAAGCCTCCAGATGTCCCTCTTGATTACATTTTCTTGAGCGCATTTCCGCATTCATTACAAGGAGCAGCTAAGGATTGGAAAGACTCTCTTCCTCTGAGATCCGTTACTGATGGACAAATTTATGAACACCAAATTATGATGTCACAAACTTGTTTTCAATCGGCAAGTATGACCGAATCGTTCAAGTAATAAACTTGGTTAGACCAAGTATCGTTCTTCCCAAAGGACTCACGGCCTAGTTTAGTTATGTGGTTTCTTGATTAACTAAGACTTACAAACGAAATATTTGGAGTTTAATATGCAAGACAGAAAATAAACATGTATGCATGAATTTTGATCAATGGCAAAAAGCAAAAGATAAACACTTTCAATGAAATTAATGTATGAATATGTTGTTGGGGGTCAATTTCATCTTATCCACTCTCATATATTTTAGGAATTCAACATTCAAATCATCATTGTTAATGCCACTCTCTAATGTACCTTTCCAGAAGGCTTCTCCCTAATCACGAGTTCATACAATTCCTAGCATTCCTAATGATCAGTTCATAAGTGCAGGAGCTTAACGACAACCAATATAAAATTGGGAGAAATTCCCCGGATCTAGACTTCCCCGTACGTGCCCGTATCGACAAAACCAATAATCATGCATCGAATGAGTTAAACAATGCAAGCATTAAGCAAAGAGGAAAAACCCTAACTAATGATGAAAAGAAAGCATAAGTCTTAATTAAAAGATGTAAAAACAGATTCCATATATGAGAGTTTCACAAGATTACATTGATTCCCCAACAAACATACAGAGTTTAGTTCACCATATTCATGGCGAACCTAGATGAATTACAATGAAAGAATGAAAGAATAAACCCTAAAAAGGTGAAGAGGAAGCCTCAGCATCCAAGATCCTCCTTCAAAGGGGTGGAAGAGAGAGTGTTTGCTTCGTTCCAGCCAGAGATGCCTAACCCTAGGAAACCCTAAAGCTTATATATCATTCGTAAATTACAAAAAGTCAAGTCCAAGCCCATTAAAGTGCCGCTCAGCGGTAAAATACCGCTCAACGGTGAGTGCGTGACTTGTTTGCTCCCCTCAGCGGCCATTTTGCCCCTCAGCGGACCTCCCGCAAGCTCCTGAGTGCCGCTCAGCGGTAAACTGCCGCTGAGCGGTGACTTCGGCTTCTCCTTTTGCACTTTTTATTGTCTTTTCTGATTTCATCTCTCTCCTTCTTCACTTCTTTCACCAAATTCACCTTAAAACCTGCACAAAAACACTGAAATCAAGCATAAACCTGTCCAGCTCTCTTATTTCTAAAAATATGAAGAAAAGCATGATTTCAAGCTAGTTTCTAAGTGTAAAGGTTGCTTTTAGTGTCAATTTTAATCATGAAAATAACAGTTTTTCAACTGTTATCACAACCCCAAACTTAGAACTTTGCTTGTCCTCAAGCAAACAAGATGTAACTCTATCTTCAACCAATTCATATGATGGTTCACTCATTCTAAAAATCTTCTTTCAAGATAAGTAAAAACTTCAATTAAACTTATGACCAATATTTCAATCAAGATGTGCACATGTTTTAGTGTTCACAAAGTCATTTAAATTCCAACAAATGCTATTCTCATGAATGATCAATCAATTAAGCATGGATGTTCATGTGTTCATGTAATATTTCCTCACTAAGTCAAGTGTTTCACTCACACTCAAGTGTATAAGAGATGATCACTCATTCACTCTACTATCACAATGTCACATGAATCAAATTTGCCTTTCATTTTACCACAATCAAAAACATTCACTAGCATGCATCATCACAAGGACTTTTCTATGGCTTATAATGTGGCTGGGCTAACAAGAAAATTGGTTTTTCTAGATCACAAAACCCTTGAGTTAAGAGAATCATACAACACAATCATCTTATTCTTTCCCAACTTTCTTTTGCCTTTGCATTGAGCTTTACTTCTTTTTCTTTTCTTTTTCTTTGCATATTCTTACTTTTTAGCTCTTAGCTCAATGCTTTTCATGTTTTCCCAACAACCCCAAACTTGAACATTTAACAATACCACACAAGATCTTCTACTTAACTCAAGGTAAAGATTTTCAATCAAGGGTTTTCAGTGTATATTCAAGGCTAAGGGTTCAAAGGGATTGAACACACAGTGTTCTCTTTTAGTGAGCTAATTTTATGAATTTGGCCAATAAAAAGGTTTTCAACAAATGGCCTTGATCATGTGATGCAAAACAAGCAATTGATTCAATCATAGAAAACCTGGGCAAAACCATTCATGCTTTCAAAGTAATAGCATTCAACAATAACAACTCTAGAGCTCAAAATCTCACATATAAGCTCATTCACATTTGACATACACATCCTGCTTAATTTCACAATCACAATCATGATATCATGCATTTGTTCACAAAGCTTGTGAATCACCTGTATAAGCATTTTAATGTGCACATCATCTCAACATCAATTAATCATAAGCATCATTCAGTATTACTTATCACACAATCACAGTTAATAGCAAACCATCACAAGAAACCAGGTTTCAAATAGAGTACATCAAACCCTAATCTAAAAACAAAAACAAATAAGTTCAGAAAACTTAAACCACAAAAGCATAATCATATGATAGCATTTATCAGTAAATGCTATCTCAGCTCCTCATCAGTCTGAGCTGTCCTCTGTATCTTCCTCTTCCTCCTCCTCTTCAGCATCTTCAAATGCATCATCATCATCAACTTCATCTTCTTCCATCTCTCTAGCTGAAGCTTCAGCTGCTCCAGCTCCTCCTCCATGCACTGGCTCCTCTGGCCAAGCTACCACATTATGGAATTCATCCATAGTCCACCTGTGGGCTGGAGGTGTATCATACATCCCCACAATCATCTCAGTAGTGGCCACCTGCCCTCTGTGAATGGACTGCAACTGAGCACCTATAAGAGACATATACATGTCCCTCATCTGGAATGGCTCTGCTTCATGTGTCTCAGCAGATGTCTGGCTCTGTGCTGGCCCTCTCTCTCTACGAGCACGGCGTGGTGGAACTGGCTGAGCTGCATCATCACCTCCACAGTACCGTCTATAGTAGGCCTCATCAATAGCTTTTCTTGGCCTCTCAAATGGTGGAGCAGAAGTGTCCACCCCAGCTATCTTGCAAAGGTGTGTGATCAAAGAAGGATGTCCCAATGGTGCTTTGTTGTTTGAAGTATTGGCGCACACACTAATCTCATCAGCTATCACCTGCCCAATATTAACATTCAAGTTTCTGATAGCACAGTAGATGAAGAATGCCCTGCTGAGAGTAATATCTGACACATGTGAACATGGCTGAATGTTGGCATGAGAAAACGCCATCCAATACTTTGCAAGAGGATTCAAATCTGTCCTCCTAATGTTAACCACTGAGCCAGATCGATTCCTTTGGAAGTGTCCTCCAGGTATACATAGTACTCTCTCCACATCCTCATAATCAGCACCTTCCTCCATGCAAAGAGCAAACTGGCACTGCTCACCAGCCCATACAGTGTCCAGAAAGTTATTAATTGAATCAGGATCATATCTGATAGCATGGCCTCTAACATAGCCCAAATAATTCTCAGCTGGATAATCACCAATCTTCTTTGCATTGGTGTAAAATTCCTTAACCACAGCTATGTTGGCAGGTGAAGGATAGGTGGCTAGCTTTCCCCAGTCATTCCCTAACACTTGCTCTCCAAATTGAGGAGCAAAGTTAGGTATCATTCCAACCTTTCTCTCCATCAAAAGTCTTCTGTCCTGAACCACCCTAAAGTGTTTCTCATGTTCGTAGAGAGGAACCTGCTAGAGTGAGGTTGCTCTGGTTCCTTTTCCTTTCTCTTGGTTGCCATGGTTTTCAATCTCTTTCCTGAAGAGGATGCCATTCCTACATTCAAACGTAATTACAAAACCACAGAACATGATGTTAAACATTAGTAAAACATAGAACATAACTCCTTTCGAAGCTAAACCACCGCTGAGGGCCAGAATTTCCCCTCAGCGCCACCAGTACCACATTCCAGATCACACAAAACCAGAAAAATCAAATCTGGCAGAGTGCCGCTCAGCGGCAGTTTACCCCTTAGCGGTAACTCTGCAGATTTTTGAAAAACCTATTTTAAAGCTTTCCTAACTCCACCCAAATGCAATTTTCAGTTTTCCAGTTCATAATCATGCAGTTTAATCGGTTCAAACATCAAATATATCATCAAATCATGCCAAGAAATCAAAACCCCTAAATCTTCATGCTTTGACCATCATATTCAAAATCAAAACCCTAGAATGAACAAAATGCATTTTACTTACTTGGGTGGAGATACTAGATGCAATGAGAATGCTTCCAAGCTAGAATGCTCTCTTCCAACCCCAAACTTTGATGGCACACTAGTGAAAAAGTGAGTGGAAGAGAAATTTTCTTAAGAGGGAAGAGTGAAAAGATGTGGAAAACCTTGGAGAAGGTATGTGGGAGTGTTTGTGCAGAGAAAAATCTGAAAGTGTGAAAGAATACGCAGCTTAGGGTTTAAAAATACCCTAATGGGCTCGGGTCCCGCTAAGGGGAACTAAAACCCTATTCTGCGAGAGTACCGCTCAGCGGTAAAGTACCGCTCAGCGGCACTTTCGTGAAGTGCTCTTCTCCTTCTTTTCTTAACCTACGTGCCTCCCATATGTGCCCCTCACTGGTTCCCTGCAATTCAATGTTCAAAATGCTTATGCAAACCCTTAAAAATAAACAAACAGAAATATTCAATCAACTGGGTTGCCTCCCAGGTAGCGCTTGTTTAACGTCACGAGCCTGACCAAAATCCACCAACACCCTTCAGTAGGTGTTAAATTTTCTTACCAACACCCATCAGTAGGTGTTACAGCCATAGTATCCTTCAGTAGATACTTAACCACCTAGCATCCTTCAGTAGATGCTATCTTCAACAAAATAATTACAAAACTAATGTTCACAAATTAAAAATTACAAAACCAAATCAAAAGTTCACTGGGTTGCCTCCCAACAAGCGCTCTTTTAATGTCATTAGCTTGACCCAATAAAATTCAAGTTCCATCTTCTTTATAGTTGATGTTGTCATTCCACCAACTCCTCAGCTGTTTCCTTTGAACTGTTTTGGTTCTTCTAGAATATGGAGACTCTATCTCTATCATCTCCTTCTCTTTAAAGCCCTTCACAACCCACAACTTGTTCTTGATTCTAACAGGTGTGCCAAGTTGGAGTCTTCTTTTCTTCCAGTCTCTAGGAATTTCTTCTCCTCTTCTAATCTCTTCTTCCTTGGGTACCTGAAACAACAAACAATGGTTACCTGAAACCTCAAGATTTTCTTCTTTACGGCTAGTCATGGGTGCATCTCGAAATGCAGCTTTATAACTAGCTTCTTCCTCCTTTGCTTGCATCTCATCTTTGAAGACATCTACCACCACTCTCTCCTCTCTGTCCTGGAGCACCACTATACCTTCATTTACATCTATGATAGCCCTGGCCGTTTTCATAAACGGTCTTCCAAGTATGATAGGTATCTTCTCGGTCTCCATCTTCATCACCACAAAGTCTGCCAAGAACTGAAGTTTGCCAACACAAACTATAATGTCCTCTACAATCCCACATGGCTCCTTTGAAGATCCATCGGCCATTACTATTTTAACCTTTGCAGGTTTCACTTTAACATTGCCGATTTGCTCCAGTAAAGAATAAGGCATCAAGTTAACACTTGAACCTAAATCAAGGAGAGCTTTACCTTTTTCTTCCCTATAGTACAAGGGATAGAAAAACTGCCTGGATCTGATGCTTTAGGAGGGAATGACTCTTTCTTAACAGTTATACACTCTTTTGCCTCATCATCTCTACGTCTCTTCTTTGTAGAGATTTCTTCATCAGATTTTGTGTAAACTGCAATTTTCTGTAGAATTTGTTCCCAAGGTGCTTCATTATCCACCATTCTGAATAATTCTGTGAAGTCCATTTGTTTCTCTTGATTTATTGGAAAAGGAAAATTGTTTTTGCTCTCTATTTCTCTTCTTTCTTCTGTTTCTCCTTCTTCTAACTCAATTATCTCTTCATTCACACTCTTTACCACTTTGCACTCTTCTCTAGGGTTAACCTCAGTATTAGCCCCAAAATTTCTATTTGGCCTTTCTTCCAATTGCTTGGTAATCTGACCCATTTGAATCTCCAAATTCTTTATAGCAGCTTCAGTGCTCTTTTGAGAAGATTCAGTTTTCTGTATGAATTGCTGAAGAGTTTCTTCCAACCTTTTTGATCTTTCATTAAGCATAGATAACTGTTGCCAAAAGGTTGGTTGCTGCTGCTGCTTATTATATTGATTTGTTTGCCCAGTTTGTCCTTGACCAATGCTTGGATGTGGTTTCCACCCTTGATTGTAATTCCCTTGACGGTATGGAAATTGATTAGCCATGAAATTAACATCCTCCAAGGCTTCCACTGGAAAAGCACATTGACCATTGATATGATCACCTCCACATAATTCGCACAACTGAGTTTGTACCTGTGCAGCAGTTTTCAACTCTTTAGGTAATTGTGCAAGAGTTTTAGTCAGAGTCTCCAGCTGTTGAGTTAGAATTTTATTTTGAGCTAGCAAGGCATCATGTGTCTGTAATTGGAGAACCCCTTTTTGTTGCATAGGAGCTCCTCTTTCACTGTTGAGCTCATTATCACTAGTAGCCATGTTGTCAATGATTTCTATAGCTTCCTCTGGAGTTTTCCATTTAATATTGCCTCCTGCTGAGGCATCAAGCATCATCTTGGTTTGTGAACCAAGCCCTCCAAGGAAAGTTAAGACTACTTCCTGTTCTTCAAAGCCATGCGTGGGTGTTTTTCTTAGCAGACTTTTGTATCTATCCCATGCATGCCCCAGTGATTCTTCCATGCCCTGCTTAAATGAAGATATCTCTTGCTTGCCTTTTGTCACCTTTGATTGTGGAAAGTACTTGTTCAAAAACTTTGTTACCACTGCTTCCCACTCTGTGAAACTTCCTTCTGGAAAAGAGTTCAACCAAAGCTTAGCATTGCTGCCTAAGTTTCATGGTTTTGCAGGAGAATGCCCACACAGACATTTGGAGGAGCTCCACATCATGTGCTCTTCAATGAAGCCTCCAGATGTCCCTCTTGATTACATTTTCTTGAGCGCATTTCCGCATTCATTACAAGGAGCAGCTAAGGATTGGAAAGACTCTCTTCCTCTGAGATCCGTTACTGATGGACAAATTTATGAACACCAAATTATGATGTCACAAACTTGTTTTCAATCGGCAAGTATGACCGAATCGTTCAAGTAATAAACTTGGTTAGACCAAGTATCGTTCTTCCCAAAGGACTCACGGCCTAGTTTAGTTATGTGGTTTCTTGATTAACTAAGACTTACAAACGAAATATTTGGAGTTTAATATGCAAGACAGAAAATAAACATGTATGCATGAATTTTGATCAATGGCAAAAAGCAAAAGATAAACACTTTCAATGAAATTAATGTATGAATATGTTGTTGGGGGTCAATTTCATCTTATCCACTCTCATATATTTTAGGAATTCAACATTCAAATCATCATTGTTAATGCCACTCTCTAATGTACCTTTCCAGAAGGCTTCTCCCTAATCACGAGTTCATACAATTCCTAGCATTCCTAATGATCAGTTCATAAGTGCAGGAGCTTAACGACAACCAATATAAAATTGGGAGAAATTCCCCGGATCTAGACTTCCCCGTACGTGCCCGTATCGACAAAACCAATAATCATGCATCGAATGAGTTAAACAATGCAAGCATTAAGCAAAGAGGAAAAACCCTAACTAATGATGAAAAGAAAGCATAAGTCTTAATTAAAAGATGTAAAAACAGATTCCATATATGAGAGTTTCACAAGATTACATTGATTCCCCAACAAACATACAGAGTTTAGTTCACCATATTCATGGCGAACCTAGATGAATTACAATGAAAGAATGAAAGAATAAACCCTAAAAAGGTGAAGAGGAAGCCTCAGCATCCAAGATCCTCCTTCAAAGGGGTGGAAGAGAGAGTGTTTGCTTCGTTCCAGCCAGAGATGCCTAACCCTAGGAAACCCTAAAGCTTATATATCATTCGTAAATTACAAAAAGTCAAGTCCAAGCCCATTAAAGTGCCGCTCAGCGGTAAAATACCGCTCAGCGGTGAGTGCGTGACTTGTTTGCTCCCCTCAGCGGCCATTTTGCCCCTCAGCGGACCTCCCGCAAGCTCCTGAGTGCCGCTCAGCGGTAAACTGCCGCTGAGCGGTGACTTCGGCTTCTCCTTTTGCACTTTTTATTGTCTTTTCTGATTTCATCTCTCTCCTTCTTCACTTCTTTCACCAAATTCACCTTAAAACCTGCACAAAAACACTGAAATCAAGCATAAACCTGTCCAGCTCTCTTATTTCTAAAAATATGAAGAAAAGCATGATTTCAAGCTAGTTTCTAAGTTTAAAGGTTGCTTTTAGTGTCAATTTTAATCATGAAAATAACAGTTTTTCAACTGTTATCAGTTACCGATTGGGGATATCTTGAGCATCAATTTCTGAGCAAATTTTCCCTTGTGCAATATGTTTACAGCAACGGTCTTGGATGGAATGACCCTACCTTGGAATGGTATAATGCTCCACAACATCATTATCAAGAACCACCATTCCAGAGTACTTGTTTGCCTCCCCCAGTCTAGCAATACCAAAGTCAGCAATATGATGCTCCTGCCCAAATAGCTCCTCAGCCTTCTACTTCTGAGCCTACATTGCAGGAGTTGTTGGAGTAGATGACCATGCAGAACCTTCAGTTTCAGCAAGAGAACATGCAGTTCCAACAAGAAATAGGAGCTGTCATTCAGAGTATGACTGATCAGATAGGGCAAATGGCCACTCAACTCACTGAGGAATAGTCTCAAGATTCAGAGTTACCATTTCAGACTGTTCAGATTCCAGATGATGATGATAGTGGCATCAACATAGAAGATGGGGAGAAGAGTCATGAGCTTACTACTGCGCCACATACTTTCCCACCTTCAGATGGTCCCACTCTTGCACCTGAGGAGACCGAGAAAGATTTTGAGGACCAGGCATATATGAGCAACATTTTTGAGAAAGGTAGACCATCATCAGCTTCCACCACTCTTCCAATCTTCAGGGAAGTGGAGGTAAGCATACCTCAGTATGATTATGTCAGTGATGATTATATTGATGATTATGTTGTTGAGAGGTATGCTGATGATTATATTGTTGTTGAGTCTGATTTTAATTTTCCCTCTATGCATGATGAGAACCAATTTTTGCTGTCGCATCCGAATGTTTATTCTCCATGCATTGAACATGAATCTGAGTCTGTAGTTGATATTGCTTGTGATTTTGAAATTGATTCATGTTCTGAGGATGTATCTGAGGTTCAGTCTGATAAATTGGGATTGGGTGTTATACCTCTGCACGTCATTTCTTTGGAGCCACATTGCACTAACCATGTTGCAGGAGGTACACATGAATTTGACCAACATGCACCCACAGTGGAAGGAAAAGGTGCTTACATACACACTAGTTTCAACAGCAATAGGCACCAGCTGAACCCGCTCATCAACAATCCTTGCTTCTTAGATCCTGCTGTGGATGATATCTCCCTGCTAGATCAAATCTGGAGGATGAAGCAATTCTTCCTCAAAACTTTCTTGCTGGATACTGTGGTGGAAGACATCTCCCTGCAAGTCCAAAATTGGCAATTGCCACCATGATCAGGGGAGTTTTCCTTTTCTCTTCTCCCCCTTTCCTTACTTTTATTGCACTTGTCCATGATCTGTTGACTGTTATGATTTCTGATCTTATGCTTATGACACATTGAGGACACTGTGTAGTTTAAGTGTGGTCTATTTGGGGGAGATTTTTATTTTTCTTTGTTAGTTTTTGTTTTCTTGGTTAAATTTTTTCTTTTCTAGGTAGTTTTTGTCGTGTCTTGGGTACAGTTTTACATGTTTCTCTTGATTTCTGGACTTTGTTTAGGTTGTAGATGTGTCTTTCACTTCATTGATACTCTGAGTTGTTTGAAATCCTTGCTTTTCTCTGCTTGGAAGATGATCATGATGTTTGAGAGTTGAATTGATTGTGACACAAATGCCCTGTGTGAGAATTTGAGCCACTTTATGTTCTTTCTTGTGTGTGATATGTCTCTTGATTGCTTGCACATATGCCTTGGCTTGACTCTTGTTGATAGTTCTTGATTGATATGCATGTTTGGAAGTGATAAAGGCAATTTTGTTCTTGAGCCTCTCTAGCCAAATAAGCTTACCTTGTTCTAATCCTTTGAAAACCATTTTTGAGCCTATACTTTCCCCCATTTCTTTGTTTTGAATGCTCATACACTAGCCCTAAGTGAAAAACCATGATTACCTTAACCTTAGGGAATTTTGGAGCTTTGGAAGTGTCTTGGGAACAAGTGTGGTCTCCCTGGGGATTCTGATAAATTGGTTAGTTGGTTCCTCTTCTTGTTTTGTTTTTAGAAATATGATTTATATCTTATCTCTTATAGTTGTGTGCTAAAGAGAGAAAAGAAAAGAGATAGGATGAAAAAAAAAATGAGAAAAATAAAAAAAAAATTGTGAATAATGGAGTCAAGAAGAGGATTGAATTAGAGGGTGTGGGTGTGTTTGAATGTGTTTACACTTGTTCCCCATTGCTCCTCTATTTCTTTTGGTTTGTAGCTTCTCATCCATAATTATCCTCCCTTGTCCTTGGCCCCATTTCATCCATAAAAGACCTTTTGATTTGAACATGCATATGTTTTGAGTGTTGATATTAGAGGCTTGCCAAGTTTGTTGTTGCTTGTTTTCTTGAGTGCATTGAGTTGAAATTCTTTACCTTAAAAACTTGAGAGAAACACTGATAGTGCATCTGTGAGGATTTGTTACTTTTGATTCACCTCTTGAGCTGATTAATCATTTTGCCATGTCTTGAATTGCTTGGATGATTTCATGAGTATATGCTTTCTCTGATTGATTCTGTGTTGGATATTGTCTACTCCCTTTCTTGGTCCAGATTCCTGGAGAACTGTGTAATTCTGTTTCTGTTCTTGTTTTGGGGTCTTTGTTGTCTGTCTGTCGAGTCTGTGTCACCTCCCTGATGTTTGAGTAGTTCCCTGGTTTTCGTCTTGGTTTTGCCCAGGAGTGCAAAAGACTAAGTGTGGTCTATTTTGATGAGTCGTTATTTCTTGAATTATATTTAGCTTATTGCACTTAAATAAACCAGGGAATTGTGTTTAATTGTTTGTTATTTCCCCATTTTCCGAATTTTGCTTAATTTGGTCGGAAATTTGTAATTGTGCTAATTTAGGTTTTCTGAGCTGATTAAGTGCATTTTTGAAGTGCAGGAAAATTTCGGAAATACATTTTGGGACATCAGGAAGAATGCCAAATAAATTCAAGACTCTCCAAACAGACATTTTAGAAATTAATTAAATTGTAATTCAGTAGTTTAGAATTTCTGTATCAACTCTTATATTTTGGGTCAATTTTTGGTAAATTAGATTAGACCCAAAATTAGAAATTAATGACTTGGCACCCTAGGGTTTTATTTTGTGTGGACCCTACCCTAAAAAAGGGACACACGTCCTTAGAAAGGTCACAGCCGCCACACATTTCAGACACACACGTTCTCGGTCTCGGCTTGTGTTCTTGGGGGGTCTCTCTCGGTTTTGAGCTTTTGGGGGATTACTTCTTTGTTTTTTTGGGGCTCTCGGTCTTGGAACATGAGGAGAGTTGAACGTGGACTGGAATGAATGAACAGTTGTAATTCCTTTTTGATTAATTCTAATTGAATTTTCCGTTTGGTTTTGGTGCATTTTTATTCAATCTTCTCTCGGCTTGTGTTCTTAGAATAGGGGAGTGATGTTTAAGCTGTTTTCTGGGGATGCTGATGATGAATGAAAGAAGAGGTTTCACTTTTCTACTTTGCTGATTACACATGGCCCTTTTTATTTTCTTTGGTTCAAACATTTCAATTGCGAAGAGAAGCACACAGGTGTCACGGCCTTGGAGCAGTGTGTGTGCACGGTTTCTTCCATTCTGAAAATCACGCGTGTTGAGCTGTGCACGGGAAGTGGATGCAGAGTGATGAGTCGTTATTTCTTGAATTATATTTAGTTTATTGCACTTAAATAAACCAGGGAATTGTGTTTAATTGTTTGTTATTTCCCTGTTTTCCGAATTCCGCTTAATTGGGTCGAAAATTTGTAATTGTGCTAATTTGGATTTTCTGAGCTGATTAAGTACATTTTTTGAAATGCAGGAAAATTTCAGAAATACATTTTGGGACATCAGGAAGAATGCCAAATAAATTCAAGACTCTCCAGACAGACATTTTTGAATTAATTAAATTGTAATTCAGTAGTTTAGAATTTCTGTATCAACTCTTACATTTTGGGTCAATTTTTGGTAAACTAGTTTAGACCCAAAAATTAGAAGTTAGTGACTTAGACCCTAGGGTTTTAGTGTGTGGACCCTACCCTAAAAAAAGGGACACACGGCCTTAAGACAAAAGTGCCCAGCCGCCACACATTTTTTTGGAGAGGGCACTTTTACACTCTCGGTTCTTGTTTTTGAGAGGCTCCGGTTTTTTTTTGAATTGCTGGCATTGGAAACACTGTTTTGATAATGAATGAAGAACACAATTCTCTTCAGTTTGGAGTATGAAAATGGTGATTCATTGTGTGTGTGATGGGTGATTTCATCTTCAAGTAAAAAACGCTGGCTGGAAGGAGAAATCACCACACATTTTTAAATTCTTTTTTTCTTTCTTTGAAGCATTCGGTGCCTTGGGAAGCTCTCGTTTTTTTTGTTTCATTCCAGAAGCTTCCTTCCTTTCACGGGTTTTGAACGGATGCACACGGCCTTTTTCATTTTTGCTGGAGGAGCTTTATACTCGGAGCTGGAAGCATTGATTGACACATGAGGTGTCACAGCTGGCTAGTGTGCACGAGGAGAATGGTCCAGCGCTGCACTGTACGGAGTAAGTAAAACTCAAGGCACGGAGAAGAGAAAAGTGACGGGATGGAGATTGGCTGGGCTGAATGCAGAAGCGGTGTGCACTGGAATGTAAACTGGAAGCATTTATTTTTCATTACCTTTGTTGGAAGAAGGAGCATGTTGATTGGCTGGAGTGGTGTTCACGTCCCATCATAGGGGTTCGGTCACATGGAAGCATTTATTCCACTTTGAAAAGCAATATTTAATCTTTTAGATGGAGAAAAGGGTGTGCACGGGGACAATTATCTAGAGGCAGTAGCACCATTTAATTGGGAGAGAAGAATGAATTTATTTTCTTCTGAAAGCACACACACATGAACAGTGGAAGAAACATTCCAGCAGGTTGTTTGTCAAGCGTATTCACGGGGGAAACTGTAGTAGGTGTCACGGCTTGGTGCAGCTGCCACGTGAAACATTGCATTTTATTTCTCTGAGCATTTTTCATTTGATGGGAGTAGGTGTGTGTCACGGTCTATAGTAGAGAAAAATTTATTTTCTATTACTTTGTTTGGTTAAAATATTTTATATCATGTTGAGTTGATTTTCTTCTCTTTGGTTGTGAATGCGTAGGATAAATGACAACATTGTGTATTTAATGTTTTAGTGTAACCGTTGCATGTTTACAGCTTGAATTGTGTTTGGGTATTTATCTGTTGTAATTTCCATTTTAATGTTTTTATTCATGTTCGGTTGTGTTTAATTCCCAGTTTTAATTTAGTTTATTTCCAATCCCAAGAACACTTTCAAACCCCCCCACTACGTGTTTGATCTGAGACTGAACCACAATTTGGTCCTTGAGAGACGAACTAGGAGTCACTTCCTAGTCTATACTGCATTCTTTTATGCACAACTTTTGTTGGGAGGTGCGACCCTCTCATCAAAATGGCGCCGTTGCCGGGGACCAACGGTTCAGTTTTAGGTCTTTTGTGTTGATAATGTGTTGTTTGTGTGTTGTGTTTTGTCTTGTATGTTTGAGTGTGTGTGATTTGTTTGTTTAGGTTGTTTTGTGTGTTCAAAATTTTTTGTGATATCGTTTCATGATTTTAGGGTGTTGTGACTTAGTGCATGACTAGGGGAAATCCTGGGCCTATACCACCCTTTGATCCTGAGATTGATAGAACTTTTCATAGGTTAGCTAGGCATTCTAGAAATTTATCTTTAGAGTCTGTTTTTGAGTCTGTTCCATTGGATACTGTGCATCCCACTGCTGAGTACTTTGTGCATACTGCATCTAATGCATCTGTTGCATCTGCACGTGATTCTGATTCTGATTCTGTTGTTTTTCACACTGAGAACAATATGGCACAACCTCCACCTCGTGGGAGGACTTTTAGGGAGATGGCTGCACCTGATTTCGATATCGAAAGCTTGTGCATCCAATATCCTGATGAGGACGTTCCATTTGTTCTCAAGACTGGACTGATCCATTTGTTGCCCAAGTTTCATGGTCTTGCAGGTGAGAGTCCTCATAAGCATTTGAAGGAATTCCACATTGTCTGTTCTAGTATGAAACCACATGATGTTCCTGAAGAGCACCTCTTCTTGAAGGCATTCCCTCATTCATTGGAAAATGTTGCTAAGGATTGGTTTTATGGTTTGGCGCCTAGATCCGTCACTAGCTGGGATGATCTGAAGAGGCTGTTCTTAGATAAATTTTTTCCAGCAGCCCGGACCACAGCTATCAGAAAAGACATAACTGGGATTAGGCAGCTTGGTGGAGAAAACTTATATGAGTATTGGGAGAGATTCAAGACACTTTGTGCTAATTGTCCCCACCATCAGATACCTGAGCATCTCCTTGTCCAGTATTTCTATGAGGGTTTGAACAACATGGACCGTGGTATGATTGATGCTGCCAGTGGTGGAGCTATTGGAGACACCACACCTGCTGAGGCCAGGCAATTGATTGAGAAGATGGCCTCCAACTCCCAGCAGTTTAGCACTAGGAATGATGCCATTGTGGTGAGGGGCGTACATGATGTTGTTGCCCAGTCTTTATCAGCTGTTGAAAGCAAGTTGGAAGGAAAGATTGACTCTCTTACGAAAATGGTGACACAGTTGACTACCAACCAGAGATCTGCAGCTCCATCTGCATCTGTTGCACGACTATGTGCTATTTGTCCTTCCAGTGACCACTATACAGATGCTTGTCCTTCTTTGCAGCACTCTGCTGCCTCTGATGCGCCTCAGGCTTATGCTACGAACATCTACAACAACAGGCAGCAACAACAGCAAAATCATGACTTATCCAGCAACAGGTACAACCCAGGGTGGAGGAATCACCCCAATCTGAGATGGAACAATGCGCCACAACATCAACAGCAGGCACCATCTTTCCAGAATGCTGGAGCACCTAACAGATATGTGCCTCCACCTATGCAACAACACCAGAGGCAACAACAACAACAGCAGCAAGAGGCACCTGCCCAACCAGCTACCCACCCTTCCACTTCGTCTGAACCTTCATTAGAAGAGTTAGTGAGACAGATGACTATGCAAAACCTACAGTTTCAGAAAGATAACATGCAATTTCAGCAGGAGACTAGAGCTTCCATACAGAGTCTCACTAACCAGATGGGTCAGATGGCTACTCAGATAAATCAGGCGCAGTCTCAGAATTCTGATAAGTTGCCATCCCAGACTGTGCAGAATCCAAGGAATGTGAGTGCCATAACCCTTAGATCAGGGAAGCAGATTGTTGTGCCTTCAGAGCCCGCTTCTACACCTACACCTGTGCCTGCTACTTGTCCTAGAAAGAACGACCATGACGGTCCGAGCAAGGCATTTGAGGTGGGTGAATCTTCTTCTCCAGCTGGTGGTTCTTCTTCAAGTGGATCTTCTCCCTCTTCCACCACCACTGTTGCCGCACCTTCTCCATTGGTTGACCGACCTATCCCTCTACCATTTCCTTCACGGGCACTTCCTAGCAAAAAGATGGAAGAGGTGGATAGGGAAATTCTGGAGACCTTCAGGAAGGTAGAGGTGAACATACCTCTACTCGATGCCATCAAGCAGATACCGAAGTATGCCAAATTCTTGAAGGAGCTGTGCACACACAAGAGGAAGATGAAGGGAAATGAGAGAATTAGCATGGGAAGGAATGTATCTGCGCTTATTGGTAAGTCGGTCCCGCACATCCCTGAAAAGTGCAAGGACCCAGGTATATTTTGCATTCCTTGTGTGATTGGAAACAATAAATTTGAAAATGCCATGCTTGATTTGGGTGCTTCTGTTAATGTCATGCCTTTGTCTATATATGCATCTTTATCTCTTGGTCCTTTGCAAACCACGGGTGTGGTCATTCAGTTGGCCAATAGGAGTGTTACCCACCCAGCAGGTTTCATAGAGGATGTCTTGGTTAGGGTTGGTGAATTGATTTTTCCTGCTGACTTTTATGTTTTGGAAATGGAGGAGGGATTCTCTCATGGATCTGCTCCCATTATCTTAGGCAGGCCATTCTTGAAAACTGCCCGAACTAAGATTGATGTGTATGCTGGAACTTTGTCTATGGAATTTGCTGATATTGTTGTTCATTTTAATATCCTTGATGCAATGAAATTTCCAGCTGAGGACCATTCTCTGTTTAGGATCGATGCATTGGATGACATTATCTATAAATATGTTGTTGATGATTTTGATTCTTTGCATAAGAAAGAGCATTCTTTTCTATCTTCTCTACATACATGCATTGAATCTGAATTTGAGAATGATGTTGATTTTGAAGAGAATTTTGATATCCATGATGTTGATTATGTTTTTGATATGGATGATGTTGATAATGTAATTGTCATGGATATGGATTTGGAGCTTGATGAGATAGGTGTTCCGCCTTTACCTGTGAATTCTTTGGAGTCAGAATGCACTAACCACTTTGTAGGAAGTGCAAATGAATCTGACTTGCAGGCACCTACTCTTGAGTTGAAACAGCTCCCAGATAACCTCAAGTACGTGTACTTGGAGGATGATGAGAAGAAACCGGTGATCATTTCCACCTCCCTTGATTCTGTTCAAGAGGAGAAGTTGCTTGGTGTGCTGAGGAAGCACAAGAAGGCCATTGGTTGGAGTTTGGCTGACATACCTGGTATTAGCCCATCCACATGCATGCATAGAATTCTTTTGGAAGATGGGGCAAGGCCAGTGAGACAGCCACAAAGAAGGCAAAACCCCGTGATCATGGACGTCATCAAGAAGGAGGTGACCAAGCTTTTGCAAGCTGGGATCATCTACCCTATTTCAGACAGTCAGTGGGTTAGCCCCATCCATGTTGTGCCCAAGAAAACTGGCCTCACTGTGGTGAAGAATGAGAGGGATGAGCTTATCCCAGCTAGAGTGCAGAACAGTTGGAGAGTCTGCATTGACTATAGGAGGCTCAACCAAGCAACCAGGAAAGATCATTTCCCCCTGCCATTCATTGATCAGATGTTGGAGTGCCTGGCAGGTAAATCTCATTATTGTTTTCTTGATGGTTTTTCTGGTTACTTTCAAATAAATATTGCGCCTGAGGATCAAGAAAAAACCACATTCACCTGCCCCTTTGGCACTTTTGCCTATAGGAGGATGCCCTTTGGTCTATGCAACGCCCCTGGTACCTTCCAGCGGTGCATGCTTAGCATTTTTAGCGACTTTCTTGAGAATTGCATAGAGGTGTTTATGGATGATTTTACTGTGTATGGATCCTCCTTTGATGCATGTTTAGACAGTCTGGAAAAAGTTTTGAAAAGATGCATAGAAACAAACCTTGTTCTCAATTTTGAGAAATGTCACTTCATGGTTGGACAAGGTTTGGTTCTAGGGCATATCATTTCTAAAAAGGGAATAGAGGTAGACCCTGCTAAGATATCTGTGATTTCGCAGTTGCCTTACCCCTCTTGCGTGCGAGAGGTGCGATCTTTTCTTGGACATGCAGGTTTCTACAGGCGCTTCATCAAAGATTTCAGCAAGAAGGCGCTTCCCTTGTCCAGACTGCTGCAGAAAGATATTGACTTTTCTTTTGATGACAGATGCAAGCAGGCGTTTGACTGCCTGAAGGAAGCTTTGACCACCGCCCCTATCATTCAGGCACCGGATTGGACAGCCCCATTTGAGCTCATGTGTGATGCGTCTAATTATGCATTAGGGGCTGTCTTGACACATAAAATTGACAAGCTGCCGAGAGTGATCTACTATGCTTCACGCACTTTGGATGTCGCCCAGGCAAATTATACCACCACTGAAAAAGAGTTGTTGGCAATTGTTTTTGCCCTTGACAAGTTTAGGTCATATTTGCTTGGATCACCTATTATTGTGTATACTGACCATGCAGCTCTAAAGTTTCTATTGAAAAAGGCGGAGTCAAAGCCTAGATTGATCAGGTGGATGCTACTGCTCCAGGAGTTTGACTTGCAAATTGAAGACCGGAGTGGAGCACGAAATTTGGTTGCAGACCACCTAAGCCGGATTGAAAAAGCTGGGAATGAAGCTGATGTGTTGCCCATACAGGATACCTTTCCTGACGAGAGTTTGTTGATGATTTCTTACTCTCAACCCACTCCTTGGTTTGCACACATTGTAAATTATTTGGTTGCTTCTGTTTTTCCTCCCTTAGCATCACGTGCTCAGATTGCTAAAATTAAGAGTGATGCTAAGTATTATGTTTGGGATGACCCATATCTGTGGAAGTTGTGCAGTGACCAGGTTACTAGGAGATGCATTCCGGACCATGAGATTGACTCGGTCCTGCAGTTCTGTCATGCCTCCTCACCTGGTGGTCATTTGGGGATACAGAGAACAGCTCGCAGAGTGCTTGACTGTGGTTTCTATTGGCCTTCCATCTTCAAAGATGCGGAGAAGATTTGCAGCACTTGTGAACCTTGTCAGAGAGCAGGAGGATCAATTTCACAGAGACAAGAGATGCCTCAACAACCTATGTTGGTCTGTGAGGTGTTTGATGTATGGGGTATAGATTTCATGGGTCCCTTTCCTGTTTCTTTTGGTTTCTGTTATATTCTCCTTGCTGTGGATTATGTTTCAAAATGGGTGGAAGCTAGAGCCACCAGGACTAATGATGCTCGGGTTGTTGTAGATTTTGTTAGATCTCACCTCTTTTGCAGGTTTGGAGTACCTAGAGCAATTGTTAGTGATCAAGGAACCCATTTTTGCAACAGATCCATGCAAGCTTTGCTTAAGAAATATGGGGTGACGCACAGAATTTCTACACCATACCACCCCCAAACAAATGGGCAGGCTGAGATCTCCAACAGGGAGATTAAGAGGATTTTGGAGAAGATTGTCCAGCCCAACAGGAAAGATTGGAGAAATAGGTTAGACGATGCTCTTTGGGCTCACAGGACAGCTTACAAAGCACCGATAGGGATGTCTCCCTACCGGGTTGTCTTCGGAAAAGCATGTCACCTACCGGTCGAGATTGAGCATCGGGCATATTGGGCTGTGAAGATTTGCAACTTCTCCATGGACCAAGCTGGAGAAGAAAGAAAGTTGCAACTGAATGAATTGGATGAGATCCGATTGGAGGCATATGAGAACTCGAAGTTCTACAAGGAAAGGACAAAGAAGTTCCATGATAGTTCTATTGTTAGAAAGGACTTCGAGGTTGGCCAACAGCTTTTGTTGTATAACTCTAGACTCGGCCTCATGGGTGGTAAGTTGAGATCAAAATGGACTGGACCTTTTGTTGTGACTAATGTTTATCCTTATGGTGCAGTAGAGATCCAAGGTCCATCTACAGCTAAAAGCTTCAAGGTGAACAGGCATAGACTGAAGCCTTTCCTCAGCAACCCTTCTTTAGTGGATGTAGTGGTGGAGGAGACGTCTTTGGTTCACCCCACCTATCCTCCCATCTAACTCGGGGAGTTTCTTTTCTCCTTCCCTCCTCACTTTTATTGCACTTTGTCGATATCTGATGATTGTTCTGATTGTTTGATCTACTGATTGTGACACACTGAGGACATTGTGTCGTTTAAGTGTGGTCTATTAGGGGAGGTTGTTTCTTTGTTCATGTTTCAGTTTTTATGTAGTTTGTTGTGTCTTGTGTACAGTTTTGCACACTTTTCGTAAATTCTGGATTGTGGTTAGGTTGTCAATTTTCCTTCACTTCATTGATACTCTGAGATGTTGGATTCCTTGCTTTTCTTTGCTTGGAAGATGATCATGATGTTTGAGAGTTGAATTGATTGTGACAGAATTACACTGTGTGAGATTTGAGCCACTTTATGTTCTTTCTTGTGTGTGATATGTCTCTTGATTGCTTGCGCATATGCCTTGGCTTGACTCTTGTTGATAGTTCTTGATTGATATGCATGTTTGGAAGTGATAAAGGCAATTTTGTTCGTGAGCCTCTCTAACCAAATAAGCTTACCTTGTTTTAATTCTTTGATAACCCATTTTGAGCCTATACTTTCCCTCATTTCCTTGTTTTGAAGCTCATACACTAGCCCTCAGTGAAAAACAATGATTACCTTAACCCTAGGGAATTTTGGAGCTTTGGAAGTGTTTTGGGAACAAGTGTGGTCTCTTGGGGGTTTCTGATGAGTTGGCTAGTTGGTTCCTCTTCTTGTTTTGTTTTGGTAAATATATGTGTATCTTGTCTTTTACAGTTTTGTTTTGAAAAGAGAGAAAAGAAAAGAGACAGGATGAAAAAAAAAGAAAGCAGAAAAATAGTGAAAAAAAAAATGTGAATAATTGTGAATAATGGAGTCAAGAAGAGGATGGAATTAGAGGTTGTGGGTGTGTTTGAATGTGTTTACACTTGTTCCCCATTGCTCCTCTATTCCTTATGGTTTGTAGCTTCTTATCCAGATATATCCTCCCTTGTCCTTGGCCCCATTACAACCATGAAAAGACCTTTTGATTTGAACATGCGTATGTGCTTGAGTGTTGATATTAGAGGCTTGCCAAGTCTGTTGTTGTTTGCTTTCTTGAGTGCATTGAGTGACATTGATTTACCTTAAACACTTGAGAGAAACACTAATTGTGTGCATCTGTGAGGCTCTGTTGCTTTTGATTCATCTCTTGAACTGATTGGTTGTTTTCCTTGTACTGAACTGTTTGGATGATTCTTTGAGTATTTGCTTTCATTGACTCTGTGTGGGATTCTGCCTATACCTTTTACCGTCCAGATTTTGTTAGAATTGTGCAACTGTGTTTCTATTTTGGAGCCTTTGTTGTCTGTCTGTTGAGTCTGTATCAGCTCCTTGATGTTTGAGTGTTCCCTGGTTTTCGTTTTGGTTTTGCCCAGGAGTGCAAAAGACTAAGTGTGGTCTATTTTGATGAGTCGTTATTTCTTGAATTATATTTAGTTTATTGCACTTAAATAAACCAGGGAATTGTGTTTAATTGTTTGTTATTTCCCTGTTTTCCGAATTCCGCTTAATTGGGTCAGAAATTTGTAATTGTGCTAATTTGGATTTTCTGAGCTGATTAAGTACATTTTTTGAAATGCAGGAAAATTTCGGAAATACATTTTGGGACATCAGGAAGAATGCCAAATAAATTCAAGACTCTCCAGACAGACATTTTTGAATTAATTAAATTGTAATTCAGTAGTTTAGAATTTCTGTATCAACTCTTACATTTTGGGTCAATTTTTGGTAAACTAGTTTAGACCCAAAAATTAGAAGTTAGTGACTTAGACCCTAGGGTTTTAGTGTGTGGACCCTACCCTAAAAAAAGGGACACACGGCCTTAAGACAAAAGTGCCCAGCCGCCACACATTTTTTTGGAGAGGGCACTTTTACACTCTCGGTTCTTGTTTTTGAGAGGCTCCGTTTTTTTTTTGAATTGCTGGCATTGGAAACACTGTTTTGATAATGAATGAAGAACACAATTCTCTTCGGTTTGGAGTATGAAAACGGTGATTCATTGTGTGTGTGATGGGTGATTTCATCTTCAAGTAAAAAACGCTGGCTGGAAGGAGAAATCACCACACATTTTTAAATTCTTTTTTTCTTTCTTTGAAGCATTCGGTGCCTTGGGAAGCTCTCGTTTTTTTTGTTTCATTCCAGAAGCTTCCTTCCTTTCACGGGTTTTGAACGGATGCACACGGCCTTTTTCATTTTTGCTGGAGGAGCTTTATACTTGGAGCTGGAAGCATTGATTGACACATGAGGTGTCACGGCTGGCTGGTGTGCACGAGGAGAATGGTCCAGCGCTGCACTGTACGGAGTAAGTAAAACTCAAGGCACGGAGAAGAGAAAAGTGACGGGATGGAGATTGGCTGGGCTGAATGCAGAAGCGGTGTGCACTGGAATGTAAATTGGAAGCATTTATTTTTCATTACCTTTGCTGGAAGAAGGAGCATGTTGATTGGCTAGAGTGGTGTTCACGTCCCATCATAGGGGTTCGGTCACATGGAAGCATTTATTCCACTTTGAAAAGCAATATTTAATCTTTTAGATGGAGAAAAGGGTGTGCACGGGGACAATTATCTAGAGGCAGTAGCACCATTTAATTGGGAGAGAAGAATGAATTTGTTTTCTTCTGAAAGCACACACACATGAACAGTGGAAGAAACATTCCAGCAGGTTGTTTGTCAAGCGTATTCACGGGGGAAACTGTAGTAGGTGTCACGGCTTGGTGCAGTTGCCACGTGAAGCATTGCATTTTATTTCTCTGAGCATTTTTCATTTGATGGGAGTAGGTGTGTGTCACGGTCTATAGTAGAGAAAAATTTATTTTCTATTACTTTGTTTGGTTAAAATATTTTATATCATGTTGAGTTGATTTTCTTCTCTTTGGTTGTGAATGCGTAGGATAAATGACAACATTGTGTATTTAATGTTTTAGTGTAACCGTTGCATGTTTACAGCTTGAATTGTGTTTGGGTATTTATCTGTTGTAATTTCCATTTTAATGTTTTTATTCATGTTCGGTTGTGTTTAATTCCCAGTTTTAATTTAGTTTATTTCCAATCCCAATAACACTTTCAAACCACCCCCACTACGTGTTTGATCTGAGACTGAACCACAATTTGGTCCTTGAGAGACGACCTAGGAGTCACTTCCTAGTCTATACTGCATTCTTTTATGCACAACTTTTGTTGGGAGGTGCGACCCTCTCATCATAGAGGCGTGTTGCGCTGGAACGTGCTGGAAGCAGTCCTGGAGTGCTCCTTCCGTGAATGAGTTTTCTTTCTTTTCATTTTGAGGATGCGGTGATTGATGGGAGTATGTGGTGTGCTGAAACGTGGAGAATAGAAGCACTTTACAGCTGGTTTGCTTTGATTCATGAAGAAGTTGATTCACGTGAAGGAAGAGGTGGCCCACGGCCATTGATACATTTCTTTTATCTTTTAAGAATGAATGGATAACTTAGATAGGAGTGCAGGGGTGTTACGGCTGGAATGAAGAAGGGCATGATGCTTTCATTTAGCCTTGGAATAAGTGGCACACATGGACACATCATGGGAAGAAGTCACGGCTGCAGAGAAAGCACCGACTAATACTTGGAGGATAAAGGTTAGGAGATGGGATGTTGGCAGCAATTGTATGAGAATGAAGAAGTAGACTAGGGAAAGAATGGTGTGCACGGGATTGGAGGAAAGAGTAGTTGTCTCGTCAGGGAATAGCACTAAAATAACTTTGGTTTCCTTACTGTTCAAGTGTGTTTTCTTTGCACAATTGCCATGATTAATTGCATTTAATGTTTAGCTTAATGTTGCATCTTCAATTGATTCAAGGACTCTTTCGGTTTTTTTGCATTTAATATATGTTTCCAAACATTTTTTTTCAACGCTGCATTTTAATTTGATTAAAGCACTTTTCATTTTAGTGTTGTCTATTTTGCTTGGTTGTGATACTTTAGTTATAATGTTAGTAGTGACCAATCAATTTAATTTTTATTTTTAATTGAAACCATTTTTATATTTCTGTTTGCATTCAAAATTCTTCACAACCCCCCCCCCCACTGCGTGTTTGTCCTAAGACTCGAACCACATTTGGTCCTTGAGAGACGACCTAGGAGTCACTTCCTAGCTTATACTGCATTAATTTATGCACAACTTTTGTGGGAGGTGCGACCCTCTTATCAGTGGATAAGATGAAATTGACCCCCAACAACATATTCATCAATATATTTCATTGAAAGTGTCTGTCTTTTGTTTTAGCCATTGATCAACCTCATGCATACATGTTTATTTTCGTCTTTTGCATAGTAAAATCCAATTATTTTGTTCTTAAGTCTTAGCTAATCAACAAATCACATAACTAAATGATGGACAAATTTGTAAGCACCAAAATATGATGTCACAAACTTGTTTCACAATCGGCAAGTATGACCGAATCGTTTCAAGTAATAAACTTGGTAAGACCAAGTATCGTTCTCCCAAAGGACTCACGGCCTAGTTTAGTTATGTGATTTGTTGATTAGCTAAGACTTAAGAACACAATAATTGAAGTTTAATATGCAAAGACGAAAATTAAATATGTATGCATGAATTGATCAATGACAAAGACAAAAGATAAACACTTTCAAGGAATATATGAATGAATATGTTGTTGGGGGTCAATTTCATCTCATCCACTCTCATATATTTTAGGAATTCAACATTCAAATCATCATTGTTAATGCCACTCTCTAATGTACCATTCTAGATGGCTTCTCCCTAATCAAATAGTTCATACAATTCCTAGCATTCCTAATGATTAGTTCATGAGTGCAGGAGCTTAAAGGCAACCAATATAATATTGTCAGTATAATATTGGGAGAAATTCCCCGGATCTAGATTTCCCCGTACGTGTCCGTATCAACAAAACCAATAATCATGCATTAGAATGAGTTAAACAATGCAAGCATTGAGCAAAGAGGAAAAACCCTAACTAATGATGAAAGAAAGCATATGTCTTAATTCTAAGATGTACTCAACAAATCCATATATGAGAGCTTCAAGAGATTACTTTGATTCCCCAACAAACATACAAGGTTTAGTTCACCATATTCATGGTGAACCTAGATGAATTACAATGAAAGTATGAAAGAATAAACCCAATAAAGGTGAAGAGGTAGCCTGAGCATCCAAGATCCTCCTTCAAAGGGGTGAAAGAGAGAGTGTTTGCCTCGTTTCTGCCAAAGATGCCTAACTATAGGACGTGCAAGCCCTTATATACTAATCTAGAGTTACAAAAGATTACAAAAGTCCAAGCCCAAAAAGTGCGCTCAGCGGTATTTACCGCTCAGCGGTGATTGCGCGTCTTCTTTCTTCCCCTCAGCGGCCATTTTGCCCCTCAGCGGTTCCAACGTCACCTCTTGAGTGCCGCTCAGCGGTAGTTTGCCGCTGAGCGGTGCCTTCGACTTCTCCTTTTTGCACTCTTTCTTGTCTTTTCTAATGTCCTCTCTCTTATTCTTCACTTCTTTCACCAAATTCACCTCAAAACCTGCACAAAAACACTTAAATCAAGCATAAACCTGTCCAGCTCTCTTATTTCTGAAAATATAAACAAAAGGCATGATTTCAAGCTAGTTTCTAAGTCTAAAGGTTGCTTTTAGTATCAACTTTAAGCATTAAAATAACAGTTTTTCAACTGTTATCACAACCCCAAACTTAGAACTTTGCTTGTCCTCAAGCAAACAAAATGTAACTCCATCTCCAACCAATTCATATGATGGTTCACTCATTCAAAATCCTCTCTTTCAAGATAAGTAACAACTTCACTCAAACTTATGACCAAGAGTTCAATCAAGATGTGCACATGCTTTAGTGTTCACAAGGTCATTTAAATTCCAACAAATGCTATTTTTCATGAATGATCAATCAATTAAGCATGGATGTTATGTGCTTATGGAATATTTCCTCACTAGGTAAAGTGTTTCACTCAACACACAAGTGTATAAGAGGTAAAGTGTTTCACTCATTCACTCCACTATCACAATGTCACATGAATCAACTTTGCCTTTCATTTAACCACAATCAAATACATTCACAAGCATGCATCATCACAAGGACTTTTCAATGGCTTATAATGTGGCTGGGCTAACAAGAAAATTGGTTTTTATGGATCACAAAATCCTTGAGTTAAGAGAATCATAACAACACAATCTTCTTATTCATTCCCAACTTTCTTTTGCCTTTGCTTTTGCATTTGCATTGAGCTTTGCTTCTTTTTCTTTTCTTTTCTTTGCATATTCTTACTTTTTAGCTGTTAGCTCAATGCTTTTTCCTTTTTCATGTTTCCCCAATAACCCCAAACTTGAACATTTAACAATACCACACAAGATCTTCTACTTAACTCAAGGTAAAGATTTTCAATCAAGGGTGTTCAGTGTATATTTAAGGCTAAGGGTTCAAAGGATAGAACACAACGTGTTTTCTTTTAGAAGGCTAACTTTATGAATTTGGCCAATAAAAAGGGTTTCAAAAACACGGCCTTTGATCATATGATGCAAAACAAGCAATTGATTCAATCATAGAAAACCTGGGCAAAGTCATTCATGCTTTCAAAGTAATAGCATTCAACAATAACAACTCTGGAGCTCAAAACCTCACATATAAACTCATTCACATTTGACATGCACATCCTGCTTAATTTCACAATCACAATCATGATATCATGCATTTGTTCACAAAGCTTGTGAATCACCTATATAAGCATTTTAATGTGCACATCATCTCAACATCAATTAATCATAAGCATCATTCAGCATTACTTATCACACAATCACAGTTAATAGCAAACCATCACAAAAAACCAGGTTTCAAATAGAGTACATCAAACCCTAATCTAAAAACAAAAACAAATAAGTTCAGAAAACTTAAACCACAAGAGCATAATCATATGATAGCATTCATCAGTAAATGCTATCTCAGCTCCTCATCATTCCGAGCTGTCCTCTGTATCTTCCTCTTCTTCCTCATCATCATCTTCATCAAACGCATCCTCCTCCTCAGCTTCATCTTCATCCATGTCTCGGGCTGAAGCTTCAGCTGCTTCAGCTCTTCCATGCCATGGTTCTTCTGGCCAAGCTACCACATTATGGAATTCATCCACAGTCCACCTGTGTGCTGGAGGGGTATCATACATCCCCACTATCATCTCAGCCGTGGCCACCTGCCCTCTGTGGATGGACTGCAACTGAGCACCTATAAGAGACATATACATGTCCCTCATCTGGAATGGTTCTGCCTCATGAGTATCAGCAGAAGTCCTGCTCTGTGCTGGCCTTCTCTCTCTACGAGCCTGGCGTGGTGGCACTGGCTGGGCTGCCTCCTCACCTCCACAGTACTGTCTGTAATAGGCCTCATCTATAGCTTTTCTTGGCCTCTCAAATGGTGGAACAGAAGTGTCCACCCCAGCTAGCTTGCAAAGGTGAGTGATCAAAGAAGGATGTCCCAGTGGTGCTTTGTTGTTTGAGGTGTTAGCACACACACTAATCTCATCAGCTATCACCTGCCCAATATTAACATTCAAGTTTCTGATAGCACAGTAGATGAAGAGTGCCCTGCTGAGAGTAATATCTGACACATGTGAACATGGCTGAATGTTGGCATGAGAAAATGCCATCCAATACTTTGCAAGAGGAGTCAAATCTGTCCTCCTAATATTAACCACTGAGCCAGATCTATTCCTTTGGAAGTGTCCTCCAGGTATGCACAATACTCTCTCAACATCCTCAAAGTCAGCACCTTCCTCCATGCTAAGAGCAAACTGGCATTGCTCACCAGCCCACACAGTATCCAGAAAGTTATTGATGGAGTCAGGATCATACCTGATAGCATGGCCTCTAACATAGCCCAAATAATTCTCAGCTGGATAATCACCAATCTTCTTTGCATTGGTGTAGAATTCTTTCACCACAGCTATGTTGGCAGGTGATGGATAAGTGGCTAGCTTCCCCAATCATTCCCTAACACTTGCTCTCCAAATTGAGGAGCAAAGTTAGGTATCATTCCAACCTTTCTCTCCATTAGAAGTCTCCTGTCCTGAACCACCCTAAAGTGCTTCTCATGTTTCCTAGAGAGGAACCTGCCATTATGGGGCTGCTCTGGTTCCTTTTCCTTTCTCTTGGTTGCCATGGTTTTCAATCTCTTTCCTGAAGAGGATGCCATTCCTGCATTCAAACATAAATCCAAAACCACAGAACATGATGTTAATCATTAGTAAACACAAAACAAAACTCCTTTTGAAGCTAAACCACCGCTGAGGGCCAGAATTTCCCCTCAGCGCCACCAGTGCCACATTCAAACACGCAACAAACCAGAAAAAGCAAATCTGGCAGAGTGCCGCTCAGCGGTAAATGCCGCTCAGCGGTGATCTGCAGATTTTTGCAAATCTCGTTTTTAAACTGTCCTAACTCCACCCAAATGCAATTTTCAGTTTTCCAGTTCATAATCAAGCAGTTTAATCGGTTCAAACATCAAATATATCATCAAATCATGCATAGAAATCAAAACCCCTAAATATTCATGCTTTGACAATCACAGTCAATTTCAAGAACCCTAGAATGAACAAAATGCATTTTACTTACTTGGGTGGAGATGCTAGATGATATGAGAATGCTTCCAAACTAGAATGCTCTCTTCCAACCCCAAACTTTGATAGCACACTAGTGTAAAAGTGAGTGGAAGAGAAATTTTTCTAAAGAGGGAAGAGTAAAAAGATGTGGGAAACCTAAGAGGAGATATGTGGGTAGTCTTAGTGCAGAGAAGAGCTTGAAAGAATATAAAAACGCGCAGCTTAGGGTTTAAAATACCCCAATGGGCTCGGGTTCCGCTAAGGGGAACTTAAGCCCATCTGCGATAGTACCGCTCAGCGGTAATTGCCGCTCAGCGGCACTTTCTTGATGTGCCCTTCTCCTTCTTTTCTTGACCTACGTGCCTTCCTAGCATACCCCTCATAGGTTCCCTGCAATTCAATGTTAAAAATGCTTATGCAAATCCTAAAATAAACAAACAGAAAACAATCAATCAACTGGGTTGCCTCCCAGGTAGCGCTTGTTTAACGTCACGAGCCTGACCCAAAATCCACCAACACCCAGCAGTAGGTGTTTCAAACTTACCAGCACCCATCAGTAGGTGTTACAGCCATTGTATCCTTCAGTAGATACTTAACCACCTAGCATCCTTCAGTAGATGCTATATCCAACAAAATAAATACAAAAATAATGTTCACAAATTAAAAATTACAAAACCAAATCAAAAGTTTTTAAATTCACTGGGTTGCCTCCCAGCAAGCGCTCTTTTAACGTCATTAGCTTGACCCAATAAAGCTCAAGTTCCTTCTTCTTTTTCTTCTTTCTACTGAACTTCTTCAGAAATTTGATCAAACCAGGAACCTGTTGCAGTGTCTCAATCATAGGAACTTTAATCTCCAATTTCTTGAAGATTTTCCATAAAGCACTTAAATTTCTTTTCCTTCCTATGATTCTTCTTTAGATGAGGATGTGATTTTTCATGTGATTTCTTCTTCTTTCCTCTCATCTTCTTTTTCTTCCTTTTTCTCTCCCTAAATTTTCTCTTTTTCTCTTCTTTTATTTTTTTCTTCCTTTCTCTTTTTCTCCTCAACTTCTTTATCTTCACACAAATTTTCTTTCTCTCTTCTCTCTCAACCACTTCTTTTTCTTTTTCTTCATCTTTATCTTTCTCACTCAACTCTTCTTTCTCTTTTCTCTCTACCCTTTCCTCATCTCCCTCTAATTTTTCCTCATCAAGAATCTTGTCACTTTCAGTGATAATGACTTGCCCTTCCTCCTTAAGGTTAACTTCAAGTATTAACATCATCATTTAATCTCTGACTAATGTGACGAAGTTGCTATCTCCATTCTTTTACATGATTCTTCAATGCTTTTCTGAGTAGAGTCGGAATTTTTCAAAAATCGTTGAAGGGTGTCCTCCAACCTATCCAAACTTCCTGATAGAAAGGGTTGTTGCTGCCATTGTTGTTGTGGTTGGTTCTCAAATTGTCCAGCAGCTTGCCAAAATTGGCTTTGATCCATGCTTGAGTGAGGTTCCCACCATTGGTTGAGATTACTTTGGTAGAATTGAGTGCCCCTATAGTTAAACTCTTGACCAAATTGCATTCTGCAGACATTAGGCACAAAACCCTAAAAAACAATTGTTAGCACAAAAAGATAGAGAAAAGAAAAAAATCAAAGGATATAATTGAAAAGATAAGAAGATAGGAAATAAAAACAGGAAAATAAAAAACAGAAAAATAAAATAAAATAAAATAAAATACAAACAGAAAATAAATAAAATAAAATAAAATCTAATCTAATCAAATAAAATAAAATCAAATAAAAACCGAAAAATAAAAACAGAAAACAGAAAAACAAAAAAACAAAAAAAAAAATAAAATAAAATCAAATAAAATACAAACTGAAAAATATAAACAGAAAAATAAAATAAAATAAAAATTCGAAATTAAAATAAAATCTAATCTAAAAAGATAAAAATAAAAACAGAAATTCAAAATTAAAGTCAAAGATAATCAATAATCACACAAATTAACCAGTTAAACCACGAATCCCCGGCAACGGCGCCAAAAACTTGATGGACAAATTTGTAAGCACCAAAATATGATGTCACAAACTTGTTTCACAATCGGCAAGTATGACCGAATCGTTTCAAGTAATAAACTTGGTAAGACCAAGTATCGTTCTCCCAAAGGACTCACGGCCTAGTTTAGTTATGTGATTTGTTGATTAGCTAAGACTTAAGAACACAATAATTGAAGTTTAATATGCAAAGACGAAAATTAAATATGTATGCATGAATTGATCAATGACAAAGACAAAAGATAAACACTTTCAAGGAAATATATGAATGAATATGTTGTTGGGGGTCAATTTCATCTCATCCACTCTCATATATTTTAGGAATTCAACATTCAAATCATCATTGTTAATGCCACTCTCTAATGTACCATTCTAGATGGCTTCTCCCTAATCAAATAGTTCATACAATTCCTAGCATTCCTAATGATTAGTTCATGAGTGCAGGAGCTTAAAGGCAACCAATATAATATTGTCAGTATAATATTGGGAGAAATTCCCCGGATCTAGATTTCCCCGTACGTGTCCGTATCAACAAAACCAATAATCATGCATTAGAATGAGTTAAACAATGCAAGCATTGAGCAAAGAGGAAAAACCCTAACTAATGATGAAAGAAAGCATATGTCTTAATTCTAAGATGTACTCAACAAATCCATATATGAGCTTCAAGAGATTACTTTGATTCCCCAACAAACATACAAGGTTTAGTTCACCATATTCATGGTGAACCTAGATGAATTACAATGAAAGTATGAAAGAATAAACCCAATAAAGTGAAGAGGTAGCCTGAGCATCCAAGATCCTCCTTCAAAGGGGTGAAAGAGAGAGTGTTTGCCTCGTTTCTGCCAAAGATGCCTAACTATAGGACGTTGCAAGCCCTTATATACTAATCTAGAGTTACAAAAGATTACAAAAGTCCAAGCCCAAAAAGTGCCGCTCAGCGGTATTTACCGCTCAGCGGTGATTGCGCGTCTTCTTTCTTCCCCTCAGCGGCCATTTTGCCCCTCAGCGGTTCCAACGTCACCTCTTGAGTGCCGCTCAGCGGTAGTTTGCCGCTGAGCGTGCCTTCGACTTCTCCTTTTTGCACTCTTTCTTGTCTTTTCTAATGTCCTCTCTCTTATTCTTCACTCTTCACCAATTCACCTCAAAACCTGCACAAAAACACTTAAATCAAGCATAAACCTGTCCAGCTCTCTTATTTCTGAAATATAAACAAAAGGCATGATTTCAAGCTAGTTTCTAAGTCTAAAGGTTGCTTTTAGTATCAACTTTAAGCATTAAAATAACAGTTTTTCAACTGTTATCACTAAACTAGGCCGTGAGTCCTTTGGGAGAACGATACTTGGTCTTACCGAGTTTATTACTTGAAACGATTCGGTCATACTTGCCGATTGTTAAACAGTTTGTGACATCATATTTTGGTGATCATAAATTTGTCCATCAGGGTGCGACCTCCATCAAATTTTGGCACCATTTAATTATGTTGTGTTTTTTTTGTTTCATAATTTTGAGCATTTCCTTTCTTCCTTCCCCCTTCTTTTTCCATGTCTACCTATTTTGATTATGTAAATACTGTTTTTTCTGCCAAGGCCTCTAATTATCTTTTTTTCCTCTGTATGTGCCTCTGATTACGATTCTCATTCTGCATCCAATGCTCCATATTTTCTTCATACTACATCTGGTGCATCTAACTCTGATTATGGTTCTCATGTATATTCTTCTAATTTTTATGTTGAGGACAATATGACTCATCATCCAACTAATGAGAGTGCTCTTTGGGAGCCGGCTACACATAATGAGGATGATGATCATTGCGTTTTCACCACTGGACTGATACATTTGCTGCCTAAGTTTCATGGTTTTGCAGGTGAATGCCCACATAAACATTTGGCGGAGTTCCATCTCATTTGCTCTGCAATGAAACCTCCACATGTCCCGGATTATCGCATTTTCTTAAGGGCATTTCTGCATTCAGTACAAGGAGTAGCTTTGGATTGGCTTTATTATCTTCCTCTAGGATCCAAAGCTAGTTGGGAAGATCTTAAGTCCAGCAATACCAGAGTCAACAATATGATGCTCCTACCCAAATAACTCCTTAGCCTTCTACTTCTGAGCCTACATTGGAGGAGTTATTGAAGCAGATGACCATGTAGAACATCAGTTCATTCAGGAGACCAGATCGTCAATTTAGAGCTTGAGCAATCAGATAGGGCAGATGGCCACTCAGCTCACTGAGGAACAATCTCAAGTTTAAGAGGAATCACCATTTTAGACTGTGCAGATTCCTGATGATGTCAGTGCCACCCACATAGGAGATGGGAAGCAGAGTCATGTGCTTACTACTATGCTACCTACTTTCCCACCTTCCTATTACCCTACTCTTGCACCCAAGGAGACTGATGAAAATTTATAGGACCAGGCAGATATGAGCAACACTTTTGAGCTAGGTAAACCATCATCATCTTCCACTACTTTAACCACCTTCAAGGAAATGGAGGTAAACATACCTGAATTTTATTATGTTGTTGATGATTATGCTTTTAATGATTATGATGTTGATAGGTATGTTGATGATTATATTGTTGATGAGCATGCTTTTCATTCTCCCTCTCTACATGATGATAACCACTTTTTGCTATCCCATCTAAATGTTTATTCTCCATGCATTGAACATGAATCTGAGTCTATTGTTGATACTGCTTCTAAATTTGAGATTGATTCATGTTCTGAGAGTATATCTGATTTTCAACCTGTTACATTGGGATTGGATGTTATACCTGTTAACCCTCGACAAGTGTACCGAACCGTATCAAGTAATAATAAAATGGTAAGACCAAGTATCGTTTCCCAAAGGACTCACGGCCTAAACAGTTATGTGATTTGTTGATTAAATTAGACTTGTGAACAAATTCTTGTAGGTTTAAATGCAAATACTGAAAATTAAATATGAATGCATGTGTTGATCAATTGGATCGAAAGAAACAAAGGTGATTGATGTGAAATTTGGAATGATAATGTTGTTGGGGTTTCCAATTCATCCTATCCACTCTCATGTATTCAAGAATTCATCTTTCTTCATTAATGTTAATGCCACTTTCTAATTTACCTTAAACCCGATGTCTCGGTGAAGAAAGCCTACTCCTAATCACTAGTTTACAGTGTCTTGTCTCCCTAGCAATTATTCATGCATTACATTCGCACAGAAGCTTAAAGGAAACCAATCCTCCTATCCCTATGTCTAGGCAATATTACTCTTGGGAGAATTTCTTCAGTTCTAGATTAACTTATATGTGTCCATACAAATAACATCAATGATCATGAAAATGAATGAGTTAAACAAAGCATGCATAGAGTATAGAAGAAAAACCCTAACAATTAATGAAAGAAAGCATATAGAAAGCATCTGAAATCCTCCTCCAAGGGGTGAAGAAAGTGTGATTTTGTTTCATTCTGGCCAAAGATACTAACCCTACTTTGGCCTAAACCTTATATAGCTTCCTAAAAATTATAGAAAATTGGCCCAAGGCCTAATAAAATGGCGCTTAGCGGTAATTACCGCTCAGAGGTAAGTGTGATTCTTCTATTTTGACCCTCAACTACAGTTTTGCCCTTCAGCGTTGACTGCGGGACTTCAGAGTGCCGCTCAATGGTAAAAGTGGCGTTGAGTGGTACTTGCGACTCTTCTTTTGTGCACTTTTTCTTCCTTGTATGAGTCCAACTTCTGGCTACTTCACTTCTTTCATTCAATTCATCTTAAAACCTGTAAAAGCAAGGAAAACCAAGCATAAAACCCATCCAACTCTCTTATTTCCAAAACATAAGCAAAAGTATGATTCCAAGCTAGTTTTTAAGTCATAAAGGTTATTTTTGATGTCAAAATTAAGTATAAAAATAACAGATTTTCAACTGTTATCAATACCTCTACATGTCATTTCTTTAGAGCCACATTGCACTAACCATGTTGTAGGAGGTACACATGAATTTTACCAACAAACACCCACAGTGGGAAACAAAGGTGCAAGCATACACAAAAGCTTCAACATCAATAGGCACCAGCTGAACAGGCTCTTCAACAATCACTTCTTCTTAGATCCAGCTATGGAAGACATTTCCCTGCTCGATCAAATCTGGAGGATGAAGAAGTTCTTCCTCAAAACTTCCTTGTTGGATCCAATGGTGGAGAATATCTCCTTGATAGTCCAAAATTGGAACTTGCACCCTGACTCAGGGGAGTTTTCTTTTTCCTTCTCCTCCTTTCCCACTTTTATTGCACTTGCCCATGATCTGTTGAGTGTTATGATTGTTGATCTTATTGTTTGTGACATACTAAGGACATTGTGTAGTTTAAGTGTGGTCTATTTGGGGAGATTCTGATTTTTCTTTGTTAGTTTTTGTTTTCTATGTTAAATTTTTTCTTTTCTAGATTGTTTTTGTTGTGTCTTGTGTACAGTTTTGCATGTTTCTCTTGATTTATGGACTTTGTTTAGGTTTTAGATGTGTCTTTCACTTCATTGATACTCTTATGGTTTGAATTCCTTGTTTTTTTTGCCTGGAAAGATGATTATGATGTTTGAGAGGTTGAGTTGATTGTGACAAATACCCTGTGTGAGAATTTGAGCCACTTGATATTCTTTCTTGTGTGTGATATGTCTCTTGATTGCTTGCGCATATGCCTTGGCTTGACCCTTGTTGATAATTCTTGATTGATATGCATGTTTGGAAGTGATAAAGGCATTTTTGTTCTTGAGCCTCTCTACCCAAATAAGTTTACCTTGTTCTAATCCTTTGGTAACCCCTTTTAAGCCTATACTTTACCCATTTCTTTTTTTTGAAGCTCATACAGTAGCCCTAAGTGAAAAACCATGATTACCTTAACCTTAGGGAATTTTGAAGCTTTGGAATTATTTTGGGAACAAGTGTGGTCTCCTTGGGGATTCTGATGAATTGGCTAGTTGGTTCCTCTTGTTTTTTTTGTATATATGTGTGCATCTTGTCTCTTACAGTTTTGTTCTGAAAAACAAAAAAGAAAAGGAGACAAGATGAGAAAAAAAATATAGAAAAATGAGAAAAATAAAAAAAAATGTGAATAATGGAGTCAACAAGAGGATTGAATTAGAGGTTTGGGTGTGATTTGACTGTGTTTACAAGTGTTCCTCATTGCTCCTCTATTTCTTTTGGTTTATAGATTCTCATCCATACTATATCCTCCCTTGTCCTTGGCCCCATTACATCCATAAAAGACCTTTTGATTTGAACATGCATATGTTTTGAGTGTTGATATTATAGGCTTGCCAAGTCTGTGTTGCTTGCTTTCTTGAGTGCATTGAGTTGAAATTATTTACCCTAGACACTTGAGAGAAACAGTGATAGTGCATCTATATCTGTGAGGTTTTGTTACTTTTGATTCACCTCTTGAGTTGATTGATCATTTTTCCATGCTTGGAAGTGCTTGGATAATTTCATGGGTATCTGCTTTCCTTGACTCTGTGTTGGATATTGTCTACTTTTTTTCTTTGTCCAGATTCCTTGAGGACTATGTAATCCTGTTGGTTTCCTTATGAGTCTTTGTTTTCTATGTGTTGAGGTTGTGTCTCTTCCCTAATGTCCTTTGAACTATTCCTTGATTTGCTTCATGATTTTTCCCAGGAGTGCAAAAGACTAAGTGTGGTCTATTTTGATGAGCCAATATTTTCTTCACTTCACTTAGCTTATTGTGCTAATTTAATCAGGGAATTGTGCTTGAATGTCCAGTATTTCCCCATTTTTGCTAATTAAGCTTAATTTGATCAGAAATTCTTATTTTAATTAATTTTAATTATCTAAGGCTAATTATTTGCATTATTAATTGCATGGAAATTGTTGGATAATATTTTGGGACATTAAAGGGCTGGCACATAATTTAAGACTCTCCACATTATTTTAAATTTAATTATATTGTAATTTAGTGGTTTAGAATTTTTGGATCAACTTTTACACTTTGGGTCAATTTTTGGCAAAGTAGGTTAGGCCCAAAAGTGGGGGGCTGACTTGGCACCCTAGGTTTTAGCACAGCTGCCACCCCACACAAAAGGGAGTTTCTTTATTTTGTAAAAAGAGGTTGTTGTGTCCATGGGAGAGGAAGAGATCTCCAAGAGGTTCCTTTTTGTTGTTTTCTTGCTTGAACCGATCGAATGTTTATATTTTTTTCATATTGGAATGCACACAACTGCTCATGAAGTTATTTTCACTGTTCATTACTCGTTTTTCACTATTCATCGTCTCTTCCACGCTGCCTGGTTTGCGCTGTTCCTGTTCACGTTGTTTCAAGCATTGTTGTCGTGATTAAGTTGCTTTGGTGAATGATTCATTTGTGCCATTTCGTTTTTAATCTCGTTGGGTGCATTTCAATAAGTATTTTAAGTTGTTTTCTGCTTGTCTATGCATTTTGGGATTGGAAATTTAGCTCCGCTACACTACATTTCAATTATGATGAAATCTGCATTTTCTGGTTTTGTTGTGTTTAATACCAATCGGTCATCTCTTTAGACCGTTGATGATAAATTTATGAACACCGAAAAACGGCGCCAAAAACTTGTTTAACCCTCGGCAAGTGTGACCGAATCGTATCAAGTAATAAACTCGGTAAGACCAAGTATCGTTCTCCCAAAGGACTCACGGCCTAGTTGGTTATATGATTTCTTGATTATTTAAGACTTGTGAACAAATTGTTGTAAGTTTCAAATGCAAAAGACAAAAAGTAAACATGTATGCATGTGATAATCAATGGGAAAGAAGAACACAAACATTGAACGAATTAGATGGATGAGTATATTGTTGGGGTAATCAATTTCATCTTATCCACTCTCATATACTTTAGGAATTCATCATTCTTTTCATCAATGTTAATGTCACTTTCTAAATCACCTTGCAAGAAAGCCTATCCTTATTTCCGAGTTCATACAATTCCTAGCATCCCTAATAATTAATTCTGAAGCACAGAAGATTAAAAGCAACTAACCCTCATATCCCTATTTCTAGGCAATATGCTATTGGGAGAATTTCCCCGGATCTAGATTTCCCCGTATGTTCCCATATCGACAAAATCAATAATCATGACATCGAATGAGTTAAACAATGCATGCTTTCAGCAAAGAGGAAAAACCCTAACTAATGATGAAAGAAAGCATGTATCATAAATATGATGTTTAAACACAAAATTCCATATATGAGAGCTTCAAAAGATTACATTGATTTCCCAACAACAATACAAAGTTTAGTTCACCATATTCATGGTGAAACTAGATGAACAATAATGAAAGAATGGAAGAGATAGAAAAACCCTAGAAAGAAAAGAGGACAGCCGTCACCATCTCCCAATCTACCCCAAAGGGGTGAAAAGTATGTTTCTGCTTCCTCCCAGCCAAAGATACAAACCATAGGACGTCCTAAAGCTTATATACTTTTCGAAATATTACAGAAAAGTGGGCCAAAGCCCAAAAGACCACCGCTCAGCGTTACCAGCGTGTAGTCAATTCTCCCCTCAGCTGTACTTTCACCCCTTAGAGCCAACGGGTGTTCCTGAGTGCCGCTCAGCGGTAAACTGGCAGTGAGCGATACTTGCGGATTCTCTTCTTTTGCACGTTTTGAGTTCTTTTCTGATTCCATCTCTATCCTTCTTCACTTCTTTCACCAAATTCACCTTAAAACCTGCATAAAACATTGAAATCAAGCATAAACTTGTCCAACTCTCTTATTTCTAAAAATATGAACAAAAGCATGATTCCAAGCTAGTATCTGAGTGTTAAAGGTTGCTTTTAGTATCATATTTAAGCATGAAAATAACAGTTTTTCAACTATTATCACAACCCCAAACTTAGAACTTTGCTTGTCCTCAAGCAAACAAGATGTAACTCAATCTTCTACCAATCAATACTATGGTTCACTCCATTCAAAAATCCTCTTTTCAAGATAAGTAAGTACTTCAATTAAGCTCATGACAAAAACTTCAATCAAGACATGCACATGCTTTAGTGTTCACAAAATCACCTAATATCCAAGAAATGCTATTTTTCATGAATGATCAATCAACTAAGCATGGATGTCATGTGCTCATGGAATCTTTCCTCACTAGGTAAATTGTTTCACTCAAACACACAAGTGTATAAGAGGTAATCACTCATTCACTCTACTATCACAATGTCACATGAATTGACTTTGCCTTTCATTTAACCACAATCAAATACATTCACAAACATGCATCATCACAAGGACTTTTCAATGGCTTATAATGTGGTTGGGCTAACAAGAAAATTGGTTTTTCTAGATTACAAAACCCTTGAGTTAAGAGAATCATATAGACACAATCATTCTTATTTATTCCTAACTTTCTTTTGCATTGAGCTTTGCTTTTTCTTCTTTTCTTTCTTTATTCTTTTTCTTTCCTTTTCCACAGATCTAAGCTCTTAGCTCAATGCTTTCAATTTCCCTTTCACAACTTCCCAACAACCCCAAACTTGAAAATTTATCAATACCACAAAATATTTTCTACTTAACTCAAGGTAAAGCTTTTCACAACGGGTTTTCAAATCATGTTCAAGGCTAAGGGTTCAAAGGATAGAACACATAGTGCTCTCTTTTGTGGGCTAAACATGCATTTGGCTAATAAAAGGGTTACCAACAAATCGCCTTGATCATATGATGCAAACAAGCAATTGATTCAATCATAGAAAACCTGGGCAAAATCATTCATGCTTTTAAAGTAATAGCATTCAATCACAAAAACTCTGGAGCTCAAAACCTCACATATAAGCTCATTCACATTCCACATACACATCCTGCTTAGCAATATAACCACAATCACAACATCATGCATTTGTTCACAAAGCTTGTGAATCACCTGTATAAGCATATAATGTGCACATGTCAACATCAATCAATATCAAAGCATAATCAAGCATTACTTATCAAACAATCAACAATCATAAGCAAACCATCAGAACAGACAAAGTTTCCAATTGAGTACATCAAACCCTATTCTACTAACAGAAGCAAATAAGTTTAGAACAAAACAGAAGATAAAACAAATCCTACTCTAGTGCTGATAGAATCCATCAGTAAATGCAATCTCAGCTCCACATCAATTTGTGTTGTCATCTGTATCTTCCTCCTCTTCATTATCTTCACATGCAACTAAAGCAGAATCAAAATAAACAAACAAATTGCTACCGTTCGGTCTTGTTCTACATCAATTTGTTTAGTTCTCCAGTTCTTATTTCCATTCGGTCTTTGTTAACCCTCAGTAAGTGTAATCGAATCGTATCAAGTAATAATAAATGGTAAGACCAAGTATCGTTTCTCAAAGAACTCACGACCTAAACAATTATGTGATTTGTTGATTAAATTAGACTTGTGAATGAAGTTTTGTTGATTTAAATGCAAATACTAAAAAGTAACTATGCATGTATTGATCAATTGAACAAAAGAAGCAAAACGTGATTGAAATATATGATGATGATGTTGTCGGGGGTTTGCAATTCATCCTATCCACTCTCATGTATTCAAGAATTCATCTTCATCATTAATGTTAATGCCACTTTCTAATTTACCATAAACCCCATGTCTTGGTGAAGAAAGCCTACTCCTAATCACTAGTTTACAATGTCTTGTCTCCCTAGCAATTATTCATTCATTACATTCGCACAGAAGCTTAAAGGCAACCAATCCTCCTATTCCTATGTCTAGGCAATATTACTATTGGGAGAATTTATTCATGTCTAGATTTATCTATATGTGTCCATACAAATAAAATCAATGATCCTGCAATTGAACGTGTTAAACAAAGCATACATAGAGTATAGAAGAAAAACCCTAACAATTAATGAAGGAAAGCAAATGAATTAAAGAACCAATTCAATACATGAGAGTTTCAAAGGATTACATTGATTCCCAACAACAATGAAGGTTTAGTTCACCATAATCATGGTGAAACTAGATGAAAAATAATTAAAGAATGAAAGATAGAACCCTAGAATTTGAAGAGTGGAGCTTGAGCATCCATAATCCTCCTCCAAGGGGTGAAGAAAGTGTGATTTTGCTTTGTTCTGCCAGAAGATACCAACCCTAGGTCGACTAAAACCTTATATAGACTCTTAAAGATTACAAAAAAGTGGCCCAAGGCCCATTAAAATGCCGCTCAGCAGGAAGTGCGGTTTTTTTATTTGATGCTCAGCTGCAATTTTATCCCTCGACGGTGACTGCGGGTCTTTAGAGTGCCGCTCAATGGTAATTTTCGTTGAACGGTACTTGCGGCGCTTCTTTTATGCACTTTTTCTTCCTTTTCTTACTCCAACTTATGGCTACTTCACTTCTTCCATTCAATTCATCTTTAAACCTTCCAACTCCCTTATTTCAAAAACATAAGCAAAAGCATGATTACAAGCTAGTTTCTAAGTCATAAAGGTTGTCTTTAAGGTCAAAATTAAGTCTAAAAATAATAGTTTTTCAACTGTTATCACAACCCCAAACTTAGAACTTTGTTTTTCCTCAAGCAAACAAAATATAACTCAATCTTCCACCAATCCATACAATGGTTCACCACATTCAAAACTCCTTTTCTTAAAATAAGTAAATACTCAAATCAGCTCATCACAAAGAATTTAGTCAGGATGAACACATGCTTTAGTGTTCACATAATCACATAATATTCAACAAATGTTATTCTTATGAATGATCAATCAACTAAGCATAGATGTAATTATGTGCTCATGGAATTTTTCCTCACCAGAAAAAGTGTTTCACTCAAACACACAAGTGTATAACAGGTCACTCTTCTACTATCACAATGTCACATGAATTAACTTTGCCTTTCATTTAACCAGAATCAAACACATTCACAAGAAAGTATCATCACAAGGACTTTTCTATGGCTTATAATGTGGCTAGGCTAACAAGAAAATTGTTTTTTCTAGATCACAAAATCCTTGAGTTAAGTGAATCATCTAAACACAACCATTCTTCCTTCTTCCCAACTTTTCACATGCTTAGCTCAATGCTTGTTATTTTCCCTTTCTAGACTTCCCAACAACCCCAAACTTGATCCTTTATCCATACCACAAAATATTCTCAACTCAACTCAAGGTAAAGATTTTCACAAAGGGTTTAGGTCCAAAGTATAGAACACATAATGATCTCTTTTAGTTGGCTAAAATCATGTATTTTGGCTGAAAAGGGTTAACAACAAATGGCCTTGATCATATGACACATACAAGCAAGTGATTCAATCATAGAAACCTGGGCAAAGTCATTCATGCTTTCAATGTAATAGCATTTAATCACAAAAACTCTGGAGTTCAAAACCTCACATTTAGGCTCATTCAATATTCAACATACATATCCTACTTAGCATCATAATCACAATCACAACATCATGCATTTGTTCACATAGCTTGTGAACAACCACTGTATATCAGCATATAGTGCACAACCTCAACATCAATCAATATCCAAGCATCATCAAGCAATACTCATCATCATGCATAAGTCACAAGTAAACCACCATAGCAGATAAAGTTTCATACTAAGTACATCAAACCCTATTCTAAAAACAGAAGCAAATAAGTTGATGGAAGCTACTCCAGGATATGCAGAATAAGCTCCAAAACTCAAAGAAGTGGCAGCGGATTGAATGAATTCAGTGGAGTTCTGGACGCACGTAAGGTGTTTGATAATATGCTGGAGGTGTTTGAGTGGTTGTGTTTGGTAGAGTTCTAGCTCAGTAGGCTTTCCAAAGGGGAAAGAAGCTAGAGGAGGTGCAAGATAACAATGCACAAGGTTGAACTTGAGAGTAAAAGCTGAAAATTGGCAGCATTTCTTTACTACAAATCAAGTTGAGTTTACAAATGATGAAGCTCTCTTTTATAGGAGAAGATGAGCTTGGAAGCGTGCAAGGAAAGCTACTGAATTATGCTAATTACATGTGCTGAAGACTAATGAACGTGAGTTGCATTTTTCACGTGGGAAGCATGGAGAATGTGCTACAAATGAAGATGGCTCACGGTGTGGCTTGTGTTCCACGTGAAAAACAAGTAAAGTGTGCTTCAAAGTAAAGAAGAGTCATGGCTGAATGTGTTGCACATGGAAAGTGTGGAAAACATGCTTCATGGCTGGTTGCAACATACATTCCTTCTTGCTTCCTTTGTTTCCTCTTTGCTTGGCAACTCTCCTAGGAACTTTCCAACCTTTATTGTCCTACAAACAATGTAATTGGAATTAGTTAAAGAGAACATGCTAAGACTTAGAAAGAAAAGATTAAGTCCTTTATTCAACTTCCCTTTCTTGTCTTAGAGTAAAGTTGATACTTCTTTGGATGGGAAGTCCCTAAAGGGGTTGCCATCATAAGTTCAACAAAATTTAGAACACTGGGGTGTCTCCCAGTAAGCGCTTGTTTAACATCACGAGCCTGACCCAAAATCCTCCAGCACCCATCAGTAAGTGCAAATCTTTTCTTACCTGCACCCATCAGTAGGTGTAAACGACCATAGTATCCTTCAGTAGATACTCTTCCACCTAACATCCTTCAGTAGATGTAAACCCTATAACAGGTTTATAACTAAAAAAAGAAAAAATACCAAAAGTTCATAATTACATCACCAAACCAAAACTAAAAATTCTTAAATCACTAGGTTGCCTCCCAGCAAGCGCTCTTTTACCGTCACTAGCTTGACCCAATAAAGTTCAAGGCTCAACCAACTTCATCATTGTGGACAACCACTCTACATCTCCTCCCAGATAATGCTTGAGACGTTGATCATTCACCACCCAACTTCTCTGTTGATCATTAGTAGATGGGTCAACCAATTCAATTGCTCCATGTGGACGCACACTTTTTACTATGAATGGTCCTAACCATGTTGACTTCAACGTTCCAGGAAAAAGCTTCAATCTTGAATAGAACAATAGCACCTGTTACCCTGGATTAAAGACTATTTTTATCAATTTCCTGTCATGATAGAATTTTACCTTTTCTTTGTAACTCCTGGATGAATCATATGCATGCAACCGCATCTCCTCAAGCTCCAGCATCTGCCTTCTACACTAGTTTTAAGAGCCCATAAAGCTTTATGCTCCATCTCCATTGGCAAATGACATGCTTTCCCATAGAGTAACTGATAAGGTGATAAACCCATAGATGTCTTCATTGCAGTCCTGTATGCCCAGAGAGCATCATCCAATTTCTATGACAAGTCCTTTCTTGATGCAGCAAGTATTTTCTCTAAGATTCTCTTGATCTCTCTGTTAGATACCTTAGCTTGCCCATTGGTCTGTGGATGATAAGGTGCAGCTACCTTATGTCTCACACCATAATGTTTGAGTACTTTTGCTAGCTAATAATTACAAAAATGAGAACGTCCATCACTAATAAGTACTATTGGAGTTCCAAAGCGTGAGAAGATTTGCCTCTTTAGAAATCTAATCACAGTGCTGGCATCATTTTTGGGACACGCCAATGCTTCCACCCATTTACTCACATAGTCTACAGCCACCAGTATGTATTCATTGTTGAAAGATGATGGGAAAGGTCCTACAAAATCAATGCCCCAACAATCGAAGACTTCCACTTCTAAAATGCCTTGTAATGGCATCTCATGGTGTCTTGAAATGGTCGCAGTTCTTTGACACCTGTCACAATTCCTGGCATGATTATGAGCATCTTTAAATAAAGTAGGCCAATAAAAACTTGACTGGAGAACTTTTGCTGTTGTTCTTTCCCCATTGGAATGTCCTCCATAGGGTGAGTCATAACAGTGCTAGAGAATTCCTTCTGCTTCTTCATTGGTCATAGACTGCCTCAAAAGATTATCTCCAACAATTTTGAACAAATAAGGATCATCCCAGATAAACTTCTTGGCATCATGCAAAAATTTCTTTCTTAGTTGCCAATTAAGATCTTCTGGAATTTCTCCTACAGCTTTAAAATTGGCCATATCAGCAAACCACGACCTCTTTTAAATGTACATGAGTGTCTCATCTGAAAAAGATTCCCAGATTTCCACTTCTTTGCTAGTAACCTCAATGTTAACCAACCGAGATAAGTGATCAACAATCAAATTCTCACTCCCCTTTTTATCACGGATTTCAACATCAAATTCTTGCAATAGAAGTACCCATGTAATCACACGTGGCTTAGAATCTAGCTTTGTCAACAAATATTTTATAGCTGCATGATCTGTGTAGATAATCACCTTAGACCCAATGAGATAAGGTCTAAATTTCTCCAAAGCATAAACTATGGCTAGGAACTCCTCCTCAGTAGGGAATCATTTAAAACATTGCTAGCATAATAGATTGTGTGAAATACCTTTTCTTTTCTCTGACCAAGCACGACTCCTATTGCATAATCACTAGCATCACACATCAGTTCAAAATTCTGATTCCAATATGGAGCTACAATTATTGGAGCCGATACCAATTTACTTTTCAAGATATAAAAGGCTTTCAAACATTCTTCATCTAGCACAAAAGGTACATCTTTAACCAGCATACTCAATGGTTTTGCAATTTTTGAGAAGTCTTTAATAAATCTTCTATAGAATCCGGCGTGGCCTAAGAAGCTTCTGATTCCCTTCACATTTGTTGGTGGAGGGAGTTTCTCAATGACCTCTACTTTGGGTTTATCAACTTCAATCCCCTTAGCAGAAATCTGGTGCCCTAACACAATTCCTTCTGTTACCATGAAATGACATTTTTCCCAATTAAGCACTAGATTTGTTTGAACACACCTTTTGAGAACAATATCCAGACTCGCCAAACACCCTTGGAAAGAATCTCCAAAGACTAAAAAATCATCCATGAAGACTTCAATGCACTTCTCTATGAGATCTGCAAAAATTGCCTGCATACACCTTTGAAATGTGGCTAGGGCATTACATAACCCAAATGACATCTTTCTATAGGCAAAGACACCAACAAGACATGTGAATGTCGTCTTCTCTTGGTCTTTTTGGATCTACCACAATTTAGTTGTATCCAGAGTATCCCTCCATAAAGCAATAAAATGCCTGACTTGTTAATCTCTCCAACATCTGGTCCATGAAAGGAAGAGGAAAATGATCCTTCCTAGTAGCTTTATTCAACTTACTGTAATCAATGCACATTCGCCATCCACTAACAGTCCAAGTAGGAATAAGCTCATTCTTCTCATTATAGATTACTGTCATCCCTCGTTTCTTTGGAATTACCTGTACTGGACTCACCCATTCACTGTTAGAGATTGGATAAATAATGTCAGCTTCCAAAAGCTTCAATACTTCTTTTCTAACCACTTCCTTCATGACAGGATTTAGCCTTCTCTGTAGTTGAGCACTCGGCCTATAGTCATCTTCCATAAAGATCTTGTGCATGCAATAAGTTGGAGTTATACCTTTAAGATCTGAGATTGACCACCCAATAGCTTCTTTGTTTGCTTTCAATATTTCAACCAACTTTTCTTCTTCTTTAGGAAGCAAATAATTACTGATGATGACTGACTTTGTTCCATCTTCTAGAAAAAACATACTTCAAATGTGATGGTAACATCTTTAATTCTAACTTCTTTGCTTTGACTTCTTCTTTGGTATCAATTGTTTCAAACTTAGCATCCTCCATTGGAATCTCCTTCAATGTCTCCAAATCCGTCATACATTCATCAATCAATTTCTCTTCTTCTTCATTTAAGTCTTCACAAGCATCAATAAGAGTTTTCTCTAGTGGAGAAGAATGACGTACCATCCTTTCTTGCATCATATAAACTTCATCAAGTATATCAAGTTGAAAACATGTTTTATCATCTTTAGGATGTGTCATGGCTTTGAATACATCAAAATTTTTAAACATCTCCATGAACCACTCCAGCTGTTTTTCTTTTTGCTTCCTTGAATAAGTCTTTGGATAAGGAAGTGTCTTTTCTAACTATCTTTCTTTTTTTTTTCTCGTCTACCTCTTCTTTTTCTTTTTCTTTCTTTCTCTCATCTTCCTCTTCTCTCTTTTTTTCTTTCTCAACCCTATCTTTCCACTCAAGTGTTTCTTTCCCACTCTCATTTTCTCTCTCTTTTCTCTCTATTTTTCTTTCCTCTAACACTTTACCACTCCTTGTAACAATGGTTTTACACTCTTCCCTGAAATTACTCTTTAAATCCTTCTCACAACCTTCCATCTTGTTGACCATTTGCCCAATGTGCATCTTCATACTGTTAAATGCAACCTCTACATTCTTACAGTAAGAGACACTCATTTTCATGAATTGCTGGAAAGTATCCTCCAATTTTGTGGTTTTCTCATATGGAGTAGGTTGTGGTTGCTACTGTTTCTCCTGCCTTTGAACCATAGAAATATTACATATCTCTTGAGGTAATAAAGATAACTTCTTTGTCACTTCTTCCAACTGCTGAGTGATGATCTTATTATGTGCAAGCAAGGCGTCTTGAGATTGCAATTGTAGAACTCCTTCTTGTTGAATTGGAGCTCCTCTCTCATTATGAATCTCGTTATCATTTGTAGCCATGTTGTCAATCAATTCAGTGGCTTCCTCTGGAGTCTTGCATTTGATATTGCCTCCAGCTGAGGCATCTAGCATCAAGTTGGTTTGTGAACCAACACCTCCAAGGAAAAGAATAACTACAGTTGCTTCATCAAAGCCATGAGTGGGCGTCTTTCTCAACAAGCTCTTGTATTTATCCCAAGCTTGACCTAGCATCTCCTCCATGCCTTGTCTAAAAGAAGAAATCTCTTGCTTCCCTTTGTTGATTTTAGATTGTGGGAAGTACTTGTTTAAGAACTTTGAAACCACGGCTTCCCATTCAGTAAAGTTGTCCTCCGGAAAAGAATTCAACCATAGCTTTGCATTGCCTCCCAATGAGAAAGGAAACAAGTTAAGCTTTATCGCATCATCTGGCACACCATTGATCTTCATTGTGTTGCAAATCTCATTGAATGTGGTGAGATGCTCATATGGACTTTCATGTGATAGCCCATTAAATTGGTTGCTCTTGACCAATTGTATCAACGCCGGTTTCACCTGCATGTTTGCAGCATTGACTCTCGGCCTAGCAATGCTATTAAAGTGATGAGGGCCAACAACATTGGTGTAATCCGCCAGAGTACGTCTACCATTATTCTCACCGGCCATATCCTCAGTGCTTTGGTTGGACCTTTGTGGTGAGGGTTGTAGAAGTGTTTCCGGAAAAGGAAATAGTTCTCTAGAAGTTCGAATTCTCCTCCTCCTTCTACTTTCGTCCAATCCTTCAAGAAGAGGTTTTGAAATTTTCTTGCTTCTAGTCCGAATTGTAGCGTGCATACAGAGGGAAACAAGTCCCTAGAAAAAATTGTTAGTACAAAAAGATAGAAAAGATAAACTAAAAAGATAGAAAGATAAAGATTAAGAACAAAAGATACGAAGCTAAAAAATAAAAAACTAAAAAGATCAAAAGATAAACTAAAAATAAAAAGATAAAGATAAAAAACAAAAAGATAGAAAGATAAAACAATAAAAAAATCAAGTCAAAGTTAATCAATAATCACACAAATAGAATAGTTAAACCACAAGTCCCCGGCAACGGCGCCAAAAACTTGTTAACCCTCGGCAAGTGTAACCGAATCGTATCAAGTAATAATAAATGGTGAGACCAAGTATCGTTTCCCAAAGGACTCACAGCCTAAACAGTTATGTGATTTGTTTATTAAATTAGACTTGTGAACGATGTTTATTTGATTTAAATGCAAATACTAAAAAGTAATTATGCATGTATTGATCAATTGAACAAAAGAAGCAAAACGTGATTGAAATATATGATGATGATGTTGTTGGGGGTTTTCAATTCATCCTATCCACTCTCATATATTCAAGAATTCATCTTCTTCATTAATGTTAATGTCACTTTCTAATTTACCTTAAACCCAATGTCTTGGTGAAGAAAGCCTACTCCTAATCACTAGTTTACAATGTCTTGTCTTCCTAGCAATTATTCATGCATTACATTCACACAAAAGCTTAAAGGCAACCAATCCTCCTATTCCTTTGTCTAGGCAATATTACTATTGGGAGAATTTCTTCATGTCTAGATTTATCTATATGTATCCATACAAATAAAATCAATGATCATGCAATTGAATCAGTTAGATAAAGGATGCATAGATGATGAGTCAATACTTTCTTGATTTCTCTTAGCTTATTGTGCTGGATTTAATCAGGCAATTGTGTTTAAATGTCCAGGATTTCTCCATTTTTCCTAATTGTGCTTAATTCGACCAAAAATTCTTATTTTAATTAATTTGAATTATCTAAGCCTATTATTTTCATTATTGATTGCAGGGAAAGTTTTAGAAATACAATTTGGGATATTTGAAGGTGTAGCCACCACCCAAAGGAGAGAAACATATGAGGGATTTACTTTTTGGAGGCATTTTACATTGAATTTTTGTGCTTGGAACGCTCATTGTAGAAGCACATCTTTTACCACATTCCATTTAAAGAAGCTCACGGGCCTGGCCTAGCAATGAGAGGCATGTTGCTCACACATAAGATAGATATTGAAGTTTCAATTAAAAAAAAGAGAAGAAGGCAGTTGCACGTCCCACATAGGCTAGACTCCATGCTGCAACAACTGATTTTGGGCTTGGAAAAGGAGGTGCACACAGCAACTGCCACGACCCAAAGTAGAAGCAATTTCACGTTCAGCAAGTGTCACGACCTTGACGTCCACGCGGAGGCTCATTTTTCATTTTTGGCTTGGAGGACATTGTGCATCAAAGGCCACGGAGAAGACCTATATCACATATTTTTTCATTGGAAGGAAGGGTGACTTTTACTTTGGTGCAGTCCAGCCGCCACTCTCTCGGATTGTTTTTAGCTTTTACTATTGAACGTTGTTTGAAGCTTCTATGTTTTTCAACATTTTCTTCATGCTGTTACAATGGAATGAAAAGAAGCAACTTTTCTTTTGCCAACGGGTGCATACATCGTTTCAGGGGATGAATGGGATAAACCTTTTCTTTCTTTTCTTCTAGGAGGGTGCTTCATTATGTAGGAATGTTTTTATATTTTAGCTTAAAAAAAAGATGGTGCACGCTGACTGAGAGAAGAGCACACGGACAACAGCTATCTTTGCTTAAAATCATTTATTTTCTTTTAGATAGGAAGATGCGCTGATGTAGGTGCTAGAAGGAGGCGGGCATTTCACTTTGCTGGAAGGGAAAAACGCGGACTTTAATTGGAGGAAGCAGCACGGTGCTAGGATTTACTTTTGGAGCCAATTATTTCCTTTCTTCCAAAAGAGATGCACTCGGTCACGTCCAGCCTGCAACCGCTGATTTCAGCTTGGTGCACTCACGATTCTATGGATTTTGGGTGAAGAGGTGTCACGACCTAGCTAGAATCTTCATGGCTATTCTTCCAGGAAGATGCATTTTATTGTTTATCAATGTCATTGCCACATTAAGCGCTTCAGATTTATCTTTTATTTTGCTTTAGCTCTAAAAAGGTCTCTTTATATTGTGTTGATGCTTGAATTGGTGGTGATTTTGTTTCACAATTTCCAAGCTTTATTCCAATGTACATTTAATTTTTTAGTTCAACATTGCAATTTAAGAGCATTGATGTGTTTTGTCATTTATTTCTTGCATGTTAATTAGTTCACACATCTTGCATTAGGACCATTCAATTTATTGTTTTCATGTTGTCTATTTTGTTCAACTTCTTTATCTTCCTGCATTTCCAATTTCTTCACTTGCGTTAGAGACTATTCAGTCTCAATGTAGAACCGTTCGGCCATCTGTAGATCGTTCTGTCTTTCTGCTTGTTCATTTATTTAAATGCTTTCAATTATATTCGGTTGTGTTTAATTTCCATTTTTAATTTCGTCAATTGCATTCACAAAATCTTTCACCAAACCCCTTCACTACGTGTTTGACCTAAGGCTCGAACTACATTTGGTCATTGAGAGATGACCTAGGAGTCACTTCCTAGTCTATACTACATTCTTATTTGCATATCAAATTTGTATGGGCCGCGACAGCCCCATCAATAGAGTATAGAAGAAAAACCCTAACAATTAATGAAGGAAAACATATGAATTAAAGAACCAATTCAATGCATGAGAGTTTCAAAGGATTACATTGATTCCCCAACAACAATGAAGGTTTAGTTCACCATAATCATGGTGAAACTAGATGAAAAATAATGAAAGAATGAAAGATGGAACCCTAGAATTTGAAGAGTGAAGCTTGAGCATCCAAAATCCTCCTCCAAGGGGTGAAGAAAGTGTGATTTTGCTTTGTTCTGCCAAAAGATACTAACCCTAGGTCGACTAAAACCTTATATACTTGCGGCTCTTCTTTTATGCACTTTTTCTTCCTTTTCTGACTCCAACTTATGGCTACTTCACTTCTTCCATTCAATTCATCTTTAAACCTTCAAAAACAAGGGAAACCAAGCATAAAACCCATCCAACTCTCTTATTTCCAAAACATAAGCAAAAACATGATTACAAGCTAGTTTCTAAGTCATAAAGTTTGTCTTTAAGGTCAAAATTAAGTCTAAAAATAACATTTTTTCAAGTGTTATCAGTCTTGTTGTTATACCGTTCACCTATACTCTTTACTGTTGGACCGTTCGGTCTGTCAATGTTGATTCTTCTGATTTATATTATTGTTCAGCTTTTACTTCTCCTTTTTAGTTTTACTTTTACCATTCGGTTTCCAGCTTTTCATTCCTGCATTTCCATTTCCTCACTTTCTTTAGAGACCGTTTGATATCCTCTATAGAACGGTTTGGTCATATGTAGAACCATTTGGCCTTCATGATTTTTCACATTTACTTCATTATTTTTAATTATATTTGGTTGTCTTCCATTTCTAGATTTAATTTAGTTTAATTTTCCTTGCAAAAACACTATCAACGCCCCCACTACGTGTTTGACCTAAGTCTTGAACCAGAATTGGTCCTTGAGAGACGACCTAGGAGTCACTTCCTAGTTGTACTGCATTCTTTTTTGCACATCAAATTTGTATGGGTGTGACCTCCTGATAACAGTTGAAAAACTGTTACTTTTATGATTAAAATTGACACTAAAAGCAACCTTTACACTTAGAAACTAGCTTGAAATCATGCTTTTCTTTATATTTTTGGAAATAACAGAGCTGGACAGGTTTATGCTTGATTTCAGTGTTTTTGTGCAGGTTTTAAGGTGAATTTGGTGAAAGAAGTGAAGAAGGAGAGAGATGAAATCAGAAAAGACATCAAAAAGTGCAAAAGGAGAAGCCGAAGTCACCGCTCAGCAGCAGTTTACCGCTGAGCGGCACTCAGGCACTCACGGGAGATCCGCTGAGGGGCAAAATGGCCGCTGAGGGGAGAAAACAAGACACGCACTTACCGCTGAGCGGCAAGTTACCGCTGAGCGGTACTCTCGCAGATTGGGTTTTAGTTCCCCTTAGCGGGACCCGAGCCCATTAGGGTATTTTTAAACCCTAAGCTGCGTATTCTTTCACACTTTCAGATTTTTCTCTGCACAAACACTCCCACATACCTTCTCCAAGGTTTTCCACATCTTTTCACTCTTCCCTCTTAAGAAAATTTCTCTTCCACTCACTTTTTCACTAGTGTGCCATCAAAGTTTGGGGTTGGAAGAGAGCATTCTAGCTTGGAAGCATTCTCATTGCATCTAGTATCTCCACCCAAGTAAGTAAAATGCATTTTGTTCATTCTAGGGTTTTTGATTTTGAATGTGATTGTCAAAGCATGAAGATTTAGGGGTTTTGATTTCTTTGCATGATTTGATGATATATTTGATGTTTGAACCGATTAAACTGCATGATTATGAACTGGAAAATTGAAAATTGCATTTGGGTGGAGTTAGGAAAGCTTTAAAATAGGTTTTTCAAAAATCTGCAGAGTTACCGCTGAGGGGTAAACTGCCGCTGAGCGGCACTCTGCCAGATTTGATTTTTCTGGTTTTTTGTGATATGGAATGTGGTACTGGTGGCGCTGAGGGGGAATTCTGGCCCTCAGCGGTGGTTTAGCTTCGAAAGGAGTTGTGTTCTGTATTTTACTAATGATTAACATCATGTTCTGTGGTTTTGTATTTGTGTTTTGAATGTAGGAATGACATCCTCTTCAGGAAAAAGATTGAAAACCATGGCAACCAAGAGAAAGGAACATGAGAAGCACTTTAAAGTGGTTCAGGACAGGAGACTTCTGATGGAGAGAAAGGTTGGAATGATACCTAACTTTGCTCCTCAATTTGGAGAGCAAGTTTTAGGGAATGACTGGGGAAAGCTAGCCACTTATCCTGCACCTGCCAACATAGCTGTGGTTAAGGAATTTTACACCAATGCAAAGAAGATTGGTGATTATCCAGCTGAGAATTATTTGGGCTATGTCAGAGGCCATGCTATCAGGTATGATCCTGATTCTATTAATAACTTTCTGGACACTGTATGGGCTGGTGAGCAGTGCCAGTTTGCTCTTTGCATGGAGGAAGGTGCTGATTATGAGGATGTGGAGAGAGTACTGTGTATACCTGGAGGACACTTCCAAAGGAATCGATCTGGCTCAATGGTTAACATTAGGAGGACAGATTTGACTCCTCTTGCAAAGTATTGGATTGCGTTTTCTCATGCCAACATTCAGCCATGTTCACATGTGTCAGATATTACTCTCAGCAGGGCATTCTTCATCTACTGTGCTATCAGAAACTTGAATGTTAATATTGGGCAGGTGATAGCTGATGAGATTAGTGTGTGCGCCAATACTTCAAACAACAAAGCACCACTAAGACATCCTTCTTTGATCACGCACCTTTGCAAGATAGCTGGGGTGGACACTTCTGCTCCACCTTTTGAGAGGCCAAGAAAAGCTATTGATGAGGCCTATTACAGACAGTACTGTGGAGGTGAGGATGCAGCTCAGCCAGTTCCACCACGCCGGGCTCGTAGAGAGAGGGGGCCAACACAGAGCCAGACATCTGCTGATACACATGAAGCAGAACCATTCCAGATGAGGGACATGTATATGTCTCTTATAGGTGCTCAGTTGCAGTCCATTCACAGAGGGCAGGTGGCCACTGCTGAGATGATTGTGGGGATGTATGATACACCTCCAGCCCACAGGTGGACTATGGATGAATTCCATAACGTGGTAGCTTGGCCAGAGGAGCCAGTGCATGGAGGAGGAGCTAGAGCAGCTGAAGCTTCAGCTAGAGAGATGGAAGAAGATGAAGCTGATGATGATGATGCATTTGAAGATGATGAAGATGAAGAGGAAGAGGAAGATACAGAGGACAGCTCAGACTGATGAGGAGCTGAGATAGCATTTACTGATAAATGCTATCATATGATTATGCTTTTGTGGTTTATGTTTTCTGAACTTATTTGTTTTTGTTTTTAGATTAGGGTTTGATGTACTCTATTTGAAACCTGGTTTCTTGTGATGGTTTGCTATTAACTGTGATTGTGTGGTAAGTAATACTGAATGATGCTTATGATTAATTGATGTTGAGATGATGTGCACATTAAAATGCTTATACAGGTGATTCACAAGCTTTGTGAACAAATGCATGATATCATGATTGTGATTGTGAAATTAAGCATGATGTGTATGTCAAATGTGAATGAGCTTATATGTGAGATTTTGAGCTCCAGAGTTGTTATTGTTGAATGCTATTACTTTGAAAGCATGAATGGTTTTGCCCAGGTTTTCTATGATTGAATCAATTGCTTGTTTTGCATCATATAATCAAGGCCGTTTGTTGGAAACCTTTTTATTGGCCAAATTTGTAAAAATTAGCCCACTAAAAGAGAACACTTTGTGTTCAATCCTTTTGAACCCTTAGCCTTGAGCATACACTGAAACCCTTGATTGAAAATCTTTACCTTGAGTTAAGTAGAAGATCTTGTGTAGTATTGTTAAATGTTCAAGTTTGGGGTTGTTGGGAAAACATGAAAAGCATTGAGCTAAGAGCTAAAAAGTAAGAATATGCAAAGAAAAAGAAAAGAAAAGAAAAAGAAGCAAAGCTCAATGCAAAGGCAAAAGAAAGTTGGGAAAGAATAAGATGATTGTGTTGTATGATTCTCTTAACTCAAGGGTTTTGTGATCTAGAAAAACCAATTTTCTTGTTAGCCCAGCCACATTATAAGCCATAGAAAAGTCCTTGTGATGATGCATGCTTGTGAATGTTTTTGATTGTGGTAAAATGAAAGGCAAAGTTGATTCATGTGACATTGTGATAGTAGAGTGAATGAGTGATCATCTCTTATACACTTGAGTGTGAGTGAAACACTTGACTTATTGAGGAAATATTACATGAACACATGAACATCCATGCTTAATTGATTGATGATTCATGAAAATAGCATTTGTTGGAATTTAAATGACTTTGTGAACACTAAAGCATGTGCACATCTTGATTAAACTCTTGGTCATAAGTTTGAGTGAAGTTGTTACTTATCTTGAAAAAGAGGATTTTTGAATAAGTGAACCATCATATGAATTGGTTGAAGATTGAGTTACATCTTATTTGCTTGAGGACAAGCAAAGTTTTAAGTTTGGGGTTGTGATAACAGTTGAAAAACTGTTATTTTTATGATTAAAATTGACACTAAAAGCAACCTTTACACTTAGAAACTAGCTTGAAATCATGCTTTTATTTATATTTTTGGAAATAAGAGAGCTGGACAGGTTTATGCTTGATTTCAGTGTTTTTGTGCAGGTTTTAAGGTGAATTTTGTGAAAGAAGTGAAGAAGGAGAGAGATGAAATCAGAAAAGACATCAAAAAGTGCAAAAGGAGAAGCCGAAGTCACCGCTCAGCGGCAGTTTACCGCTGAGCGGCACTCAGGCACTCACGGGAGATCCGCTGAGGGGCAAAATGGCCGTTGAGGGGAGAAAACCAGACACGCACTTACCGCTGAGCGGTAATTTACCGCTGAGCGGCACTTTAATGGGCTTGGACCTAAGTTTTTGTAATTTACGAATGGTATTTAAGCTTTAGGGTTTCCTAGGGTTAGGTATCTTTGGCTGGAACGAAGCAAACACTCTCTCTTCCACCCCTTTGAAGGAGGATCTTGGATGCTGAGGCTTCCTCTTCACCTTTTTAGGGTTTATTCTTTCATTCTTTCATTGTAATTCATCTAGGTTCACCATGAATATGGTGAACTAAACTCTGTATGTTTGTTGGGGAATCAATGTAATCTTGTGAAACTCTCATATATGGAATCTGGTTTTACATCTTTTAATTAAGACTTATGCTTTCTTTTCATCATTAGTTAGGGTTTTTCCTCTTTGCTTAATGCTTGCATTGTTTAACTCATTCGATGCATGATTATTGGTTTTGTCGATACGGGAACGTACGGGGAAGTCTAGATCCGGGGAATTTCTCCCAATATGATATTGGTTGTCGTTAAGCTCCTGCACTTATGAACTGATCATTAGGAATGCTAGGAATTGTATGAACTCGTGATTAGGGAGAAGCCTTCTAGAAAGGTACTTTAGAGAGTGGCATTAACAATGATGATTTGAATGTTGAATTCCTAAAATATATGAGAGTGGATAAGATGAAATTGACCCCCAACAACATATTCATACATTAATATCATTGAAAGTGTTTATCTTTTGCTTTTTGCCATTGATCAAAACTTCATGCATACATGTTTATTTTCTGTCTTGCATATTAAACTCCAAATATTTTGTCTGTAAGTCTTAGCTAATTAAGAAACCACACAACTAAACTAGGCCGTGAGTCCTTTGGGAAGAACGATACTTGGTCTTACTAAGTTTATTACTTGAACGATTCGGTCATACTTGCCGATTGAAAAACAAGTTTGTGACATCATAATTTGGTGTTCATAAATTTGTCCATCACCTCCATCAACCACATGATAAAAGTTGAAAAACCGTTATTTTTATACTTAATTTTGATATTAAAAACACCCTTTTCGACTTAGAAGCTTACTTGAACTCATGTTTTTGCTTTAGTTTTGTGAATAAGAGAGTTGAAGGTGAATTTAATGGTTTTATGCTAGATTCCCTTGATTTTGTAGGCTATTGGAATGATTTGAAAGAAGAGTTAAAGTACCGAATGGTTGGAATGCAGAAAAGTCAACTAGAATGCAAAAAAGTCAACCAGAGTGCAGAAAAGTCAACCAGAATGCAAAAAAGTCTATCAATCAACCAGAGTGTAGAAACGCCAACAAAAGTGTAGAAAACGTTGCGCTGAGCACCAAATTGCATTGAGCGCCAGTGCCGCACTTACCGCTGAGCGCCAAAAGTGCCGCTGAGCGCCGACGACGTGGGCTTGGACCTATTTTCTATTATTTTTATGGGCTTAGACCAGTTTTCTGTTCTTTTTATATTCTATTTAAGGACTTGCACGTCCTAGGGATTGTATCTTTTGATGGCTTGAGCACAGAAACACACTTTTCATCCCTTGGGGGTAGATTTGGAGATTGTGGTGGCTCTTTCTTCTCTTTCTAGGGTTTTTCTATCTCTTCCATTCTTTCATTCCATTGTTCATCTAGTTCTTCCATGACGATGGAGAACTAAACCTTATTTGTTGTTGGGAAAGATGTAACCTCTTAAACTTTCATCTATTGAATTAATTCTTGATTATATATGCTTTACTTCATTAATTGTTTAACTCATTCAATTGCATGATCTTTGATTTTGTCAATATGGACATATACGGGGAAATCTAGAATTGGAGAAATTCTTCCGGAAGCAATATTACCTAGACATAGGAATAGGAGGATCGGTTGCATTTAACCTTCTGTGCAAATATAATGCATGATTATTTGCTAGGGAGACAAGACATTGTGAACTAGTGATTATGATTAGGCTTTCTTCAACGAGACATCGGGTTTAAGCTAAATTAGAAAGTGGCATTAACATTAATGAAGAAAGATGAATTCATATATGCATGAGAGTAAATTAGGTTAAATCGAAACCCAACAACAATATCATCAACTTCATCCGTTCATTATTGTGTTTAGCCTCAATTGATCAAATTGCATTCATGTTTATTTTATTGCATTTGCATTCAAAAACCCCAAAATTTGTTCTTTAGAGTCTTAATTAGTTGAGTAATCACATAATTGTTTAGTGCTGTGAGTCTCTTGGGAAACAATAATTGGTCTTACCATTTATTATGACTTGATACGATTCGGTACACTTGCCGAGGTCTTGACAAGTTTTTGACTCCATTTTCGGGGATTAAAAATTTCTTTATCAAGTTTTTGGCGTCGTTGTCGGAGACTCGTGGTATAACGATTCTATTTATGTGATTCTTAATCGATTAGACTTTTTATCTTTTTTTTTATGTTTTTATTTTTTTTATCTTGCTATCTTTTTATCTTTTTCTCTTTTATCTTTTTCTCTTTTTATCTTTTTCTCTTTTTCTCTTTTTTTTCTTTTTATCTTTTTACCTTTTTATCTTTTTACCTTTTTAATTTTGTTTTTTATTTTTATCTTTCTATCTTTTATCCTTCTATCTTTCTATCTTTCTATCTTTCTATCCTTCTATCTTTCTATCTTTTTATTTTTTTCTTTCTATCCTTCTATAATCTTTTTATTTTTTTTCTTTTTATCTTTCTATCTTTTTATCTTTTTATCTTTTTATCTTTCTATCTTTCTATCTTTCTATCTATCTATCTTTTTTATCTTTTTACCTTTTTATCTTTTATCTTTCTATCTCTTCTTTGTTTTGTCTTCTTCACTTTTATCTGTTTGAGATAATTGGGTGCTCTAGTGTAGTGTTCTTTAGTGTTTGCAGGATAAAATTCGAAAATTTGTACTAGGAGCACAAGATCATCAACAGAAGAAGGAGGAAAGCATCTTCTAACGGATGCTAGGATGACTGTTTAACCCTCAGCAAGTGTAACCGAATTGTATCAAGTAATAAAAAATGGTAAGACCAAGTATCGTTTCCCAAGAGACTCACGACACTAAACAGTTATGTGATTACTCAACCAATTAAGACTCTAAAGAAATATCTTAGGGTTTTCGAATGGAAATGCAATAAAATAAACATGAATGATATATTATCAATCGAGGCTAAACACAAGAATGAATGAATGAAGTTGATGATATTATTGTTGGGGTTTAGATTTCACCTAAATTACTCTCATGTATTTATGAATTCTTCTTTCTTCATTAATGTTAATGTCACTTTCTAAATTACCTTAAACCCGATATCTCGGCGAAGAAAGCCTAATCTTAATTACTAGTTTACAATGTCTTGTCTCCCTAGCAATTACTCATGCATTATAAAGGACAGAAGCTTAAAGGCAACCAACCATCATACTCCTATGTCTAGTTTATACTACTATTGGGAGAGATTCTCCAGATCTAGATTTCCCTGTATGTGTCCATATCGACAAAATCAATAATCATGTCATCGAATGAGTTAAACAATGCATGCTTAGAGCAAAAAGGAAAAACCCTAACAATTAATGAAAGAAAGCATGTATCTTTAAAAGATCTTGAAGAACAAATTCAATACATGAGAGTTTCAAAGGATTACATTGATTCCCCAACAACAATAAAGGTTTAGTTCTCCATCGTCTTGGAAAAACTAGATGAACAATGGAATGAAATAATGAAAGAGATAGAAAAACCCGAGAAAGAGAAGAGGAGAGCCGTCACCATCCCCAAATCTACCCCAAGGGGTGAAAAGTGTGTTTTTGTGCTTAAGCCATCAAAAGATACAAACCCTAAGACATCTGGGTCTTTAAATAGGACATAAAACTAACAAAAAACGAGTCCAGGCCCTAAACAAATCATAAAATAACAGAAAACTGGCCCAAAACTCGCTCTAGTTGACTTTTTCAGCATTATGGTTGATTGGGTTACTTTTCTGCATTCTGGTTGACTTTTCTGCATTACAACTCCTTGATACTTCAACCCTTCTTTCAAATCATTCCAAAAACCTACAAAATCAAGGTAATTTAGTGATAAAATCATAAAGTATATCCCCAACTCTCTTATTCACAAAACTAAAGCAAAATCATGAGTCCAAGCAAGCTTCTAAGTCAAAAAGGGTGTATTAAGTATCAAAGTTAAGTATAAAAATAACGGTTTTTGAACCATTATCAAGGACTCAGATGACAACATCTACTAATGGATGCTGCTATGATGAGAGTGATGAATGATAGCGTCTACTGATGGAGGCTATGTGATTAAGCATCCACTGTTGGATGCTATGTGATTAAGCATCCACTGATGGATGCTATGTGATTAAGCATCTACTAATGAATGGTAATGAAGGCATCTACTGATGGATGCCGATGATGATGAGAAAGATTAACATCTATTGATGGATGCTATGTGATTAAGCATCTCCTGATGAATGTTAATGACGACATCTACTGATGGATGCCGATGAAGATGAGAAAGATTAACATCTACTAATGGATGCTGATGAGAAGGATTCACATCTACTGATGGATGCTGGAAGATTCAGATGAGAGAGCATCTACTGATGGATGTTACTGAGAGCACTTACTGATGGATGTTATGCTATTAGACATCTACTGATGGATGTTACTAGGAGCATCGACTGATGGATGTTGATGTGAAGGATTTGCATGTACTGATGGATGTTGGAAGATTCAGATGAAAGCATCTACTGATGGATGTTGCTCGATCAGGATCTTTATGTCTTTGCTTTATTTGAATTTTGTTTTATTTTTGCTTATGTACTTGGTTTAATGAGTTGTGTGCAATGGTTTGGTATGATGTGATAAACTGTTGTTTGTGATGAGTAATATTCTTGTGTTTGCTCTATTGTTCTATGATGCATTTTGAGTTAATGATTGTTGATGCTTTTTAAGCATAGATGGTGGTTGCTCATAGTATTGTTAAAAACACATGCATGATTTCAATTGTGATTAATATGTTGGGCAGGATGTTTATCAAATTGTGGAACTTGATTTAACCTGTGAGAGATTAGACTCCAGAGTTTTTGATTGATTGAATGATTATTACTTTGGAAGCATGATTGATTTTGCGTAATTTTCTATGATTGAACCACTTGCTTGCTTGTTACAAATGATCAAGGCCATGTTTTTCTTCTCCCTTAGAGCCAATGTTTATAGGTGAACCCAATAAAGATCAATGTTTTCTCTAAATTTGAAAAGTGGAAAAAATCCTTTTTGAAATCCTTACCTTGAGTTAAGTAGAGTATGTTTTGTGGTAATGGAGAATGGTTCAAGTTTGGGGTGGTGAGAAACCGGAAAGAACTTTGTGAAATTTATCAAAGAGCATTGAGCAAAAGCAAAATGCAAAAGAAAAAGAAAAGAGAAGAAAAGAAGGAAAAGAAAAGGTTGAGCTCAATGAAAGGAAAGTTGGGAATAAGTTGAAGATTTGGTTTCTCACATAAAAGGAGAAAGAGAGATTATTGTTAATGTGAATAAATGAATTGTGCAGTCTCTTAACTCAAGGAATTTTGTTGTCTAGAAAAACCAATTTTCTTCTTAGTTCAGCCTCAATACAAGCCTTGAAATGTCCTTGTGATGATAACTTGCTTGTGAGTGTGTTTGATATGTGGTTAAATGAAAGGCAAAGTTGATTCATGTGACATTGAGATGGTAGAGTGTAAGAGTGACACCTCACTATACACCTTTGAGTTGAGTGAAACACTTTTGAGTGCTTGAGTGAAACACTTTTGAGAACTTGAGTGAAACACTATCTTTGGTGAGGAATAGTTCCATGCACTCTATGATAACATTCTTGCTTGGTTGTTTATTAGTCATGAGGTTTGCATCTATGTCTTGATTATGTGAGCACCATACTTGAAGCTTGATTGGCTAAATCATCATTATATCTTGACTAATCTTTTTATGATGAGCAAACATGAGTGATTTACTTATCCTACAAAAAAAGGCTTTTTGGTGTGTTAGACCATTGTAGTATGAGTATTTTGTTTAAGCCAAGTTGCATTTTGTTTGAGGAAAAGCAAAGTTTCAAGTTTGGGGTTGTGATAACAGTTGAAAAACCATTATTTTTATACTTAATTTTGATATTAAAAACACCCTTTTTGACCTAGAAGTTTGCTTTACTCATGTGTTTTGCTTTAGTTTTGTGAATAAGAGTTCAAGGTGAATTTAATGGTTTTATGCTAGATTCCCTTGATTTTGTAGGCTATTGGAATGATTAGAAAGAAGAGTTAATGTACCGAATGGTTGGAAAGCAGAAAAGTCAACCATAATGCAGAAAAGTCAACCAGAGTGCAGAAAAGTCAACCAGAATTCAGAAAAGTCAATCAGTCAACCAGAGTGCAGAAAAGTCAACTAGAGTGCAGAAAAAGTTGCGCTGAGCGCCAAATTGCGTTGAGTGCCAGTGACTGATAACAGTTGAAAAACTGTTATTTTCATGCTTGAAATTGATACTAAAAGCAACCTGTAACACTTAGAAACTAGCTTGAAATCATGCTTTTATTCATATTTTCAGAAATAAGAGAGCTGGACAGGTTTATGCTTGATTTCAGTGTTTTTGTGCAGGTTTTAAGGTGAATTTGGTGAAAGAAGTGAAGAAGGAGAGACATGAAATCAGAAAAGACATCAAAAAGTGCAAAAGGAGAAGCCGCAACTGCCGCTCAGCGGCAGTTTACCGCTGAGCGGCACTCAGAAGCTCACGGGGGATCCGCTGAGGGGCAAAATGGCCGCTGAGGGAAAGAAACCAACTCACGCACTTACCGCTGAGCGGTACTTTACCGTTGAGCGGCACACTTATGGGCTTGGGCCTAAATTTTCTGTAATTTTAGAATATTATAAAAGCTTTAGGATGTCTTAGGATTTGTATCTTTGGCAGAAACGAAGCAAACACTCTCTCTTCCACCCCCTTGAAGGAGGATCTGGGATGCTCAGGCTACCTCTTCACCTTTCTAGGGTTTTATCTTTCATTCTTTCATTATTATTCATCTAGTTTCACCATGAATATGGTGAACTAAACCTTGTATTGTTGTTGGGGAATCAATGTAGTCTTGTGAAACTCTCATATATGGAATTAGTGTTTAAACATCTTATTTGAGATACATGCTTTCTTTCATCATTAGTTAGGGTTTTTCCTCTTTGCTCAATGCTTGCTTTGTTTAACTCATTCAATGCATGATTATTGATTTTGTCGATACGGGAACGTACGGGGAAGTCTAGATCCGGGGAATTTCTCCCAATAGTATATTGGTTGCCGTTAAGCTCCTGCACTAAAAGAACTAATTATTAGGAATGCTAGGAATCGTATGAACTCGTAATTAGGGATAGGCCTTCTTGCAAGGTAATTTAGAGAGTGGCATTAACAATGATGAAAAGACTGTTGAATTCCTAAAGTATATGAGAGTGGATAAGATGAAATTGATAACCCCAACAACATACTCATCCATATATTCCATTGAAGTGTTTGTATTTTGTTTTAGCCATTGATCACATTCATGCATACATGTTTATTTTCTGTTTTGCATATTAAACTTCACTTATTTCGTTCTTAAGTCTTAAATAATCAACAAATCACATAACTAAACTAGGCCGTGAGTCCCTTGGGAGAACGATACTTGGTCTTACCGACTTTATTACTTGAAACGATTCGGTCACACTTGCCGATTGTTAAACAAGTTTGTGGCGCCGTATTTCGGTGTTCATAAATTTGTCATCAGTGACGCACTTACCATTGAGCGCCAAAAGTGCCGCTGAGCGCCGACGACGTGGGCTTCGACCTATTTTCTGTTATTTTTATGAGCTTGGACCTGTTTTTTGTTATTTTTATGTTATATTTAACGACTTGCACATCCTAGGGATTGTATCTTTTGATTGCTTGAGCACAGAAACACACTTTTCACCCCTTAGGGGTAGATTTGGAGGTGGTGATGGCTCTCTTATTCTCTTTCTAGGGTTTTTCTATCTCTTCCATTCTTTCATTCCATTGTTTATCTAGTTCTTCCATGACGATGGAAAACTAAACCTTATTTTTTGTTGGGAAAGATGTAACCTCTTAAGCTCTCATGTATTGAATTGATTCTTGATTATATATGCTTTACTTCATTAATTGTTAGGGTTTTTCCTCTACACTCTATGCATGTTTTGTTTACCTCATTCAATCGCATGATCTTTGATTTTGTCGATAGGGACACATACAGGGAAATCTAGAACTGGGGAAATTCTCCCGGAAGCCATATTACCTAGACATAGGAATAGGAGGATCGGTTGCGTTTAAGCTTCTGTGCAAATATAATGCATCATTAATTTCTAAGGAGACAATATATTGTGAACTGGTGATTATGATTAGGCTTTGTTCACTGAGACATCGAGTTTAAGGTAAATTAGAAAGTGATTTTAACATTAATGAAGAAAGATGAATTCATATATGCATGAGAGTAAATTAGGTGAAATCTAAACCCAACAACAATATCATCAACTTCATCCATTCATTCTTGTGTTTAGCCTTATTGATCAAATTACATTCATGTTTATTTTATTGCATTTGCATTCAAAAACCCCAAAGTTTTTTCTTTAGAGTCTTAATTAGTTGAGTAATCACATAATTGTTTAGTGTTGTGAGTCTCTTGGGAAACAATACTTGGTCTTACCATTTATTATTACTTTATACGATTCGGTACACTTGCCGAGGTCTTAACAAGTTTTTGACTCCGTTTTTGGGGATTAAAAATTTGTTTATCACCACACAATTAAAAGTTGAACATAAGTGCTTGTGGTTTTCCTTCTATAAAACATCGAACATGCATTCACAAATAAAATCAATTATATTGCATAGTGAAATGCAATGTATCAACAGAATCATGTTCTCAATGCTTAAACAGATTTACGCATTGATTAAAACATATAGCATGTAAGCAATAGAACATGTAACACATAAACAGTACAAGTGTTATCAATTATGTTGTCATCATAAAAAACCAGAAGCTTTGAGATTGTAGGTTCAGCTAAACCAGTGCTCCCCTATCAACAATCTCAACATAATCCAAAGGAACTCCTCTTGGATCAAATGTTAACCTGCAAAAAGCATCAAACATAATGTGAATGAATGAATGTTTTCCAAAAAATGTATTGATAACGGTTGATTTCACCGTTATTGGTGATTCAATTTTGATACTAAATGAGCCCTTTTTGACTTAGAAAATTGCTTGAACTCTTGTTTTTAGTTTAATTTTGTGAATAAGAGAGTTGAGGTTAGACTTGATGATTTTATCACTAAATTCCTTTTATTCTATAGGAAATTGGAATGATTTGGAAGAGGAGTTAAAGTACCAAGGAGTTGGAATCCAGAAAGGACAGAAAAAGCACCAGAAAAGAAGGCTACAAAAGGTCGTAGGATGCCTAGTTGCCTATTTCTGGGGCCCTCAGCACAAGATGTCTCGCATGGGAGCTTGGGTTCCCTTTTCCAGGGCCCTCAGCGCCACTCCTCTCGCACCAGCGCCTAGCTGCCCTAAGTAGGGGCGTTGAGCACTAGCGTGTTGGGCTTGGACTCTATTTTCTTATCTGTTTAAGGATTTGTTCGTCCTAGGGTTTGTATCATGCGTAGTAGAGACACAGAATCACACTTTTCCACTCTCTGGAGGCATAATTGCAGGCGGGAGCTCTCCTCTTCAGTTTCTAGGGTTTTTCTATCACTTTCATTCCATTGTACACCTAGTTTCTCCATGATTATGGAGGACTAAACTCATTTGTTTTTGGGGATGGTGTAACCCCTAAACTATCATGTATTTGAATTTGCTCTGAATTATTATATGCTACTTTCATTAATTGTTAGGGATTTTCTCCTTTGCTCTATGCTTGTTATGTTTTGATCATTCATGACATGATTCTATGGTCTTCTTTGTTATTGGGAAATACCTAGAAACCATGATCTGGAGAATTTCTCCCAAAAGCAACATTGCCTAGGGATGGGGATAGGAGGTTTGGTTGTCTCTATTCGTAATCCAAAATTATTTATTAAGGATGTAAGGGATTATGGTCTAATAATTAAGGATAGGCTTTCTTCGCCGAGGGATCGGGTTTTAAGTAATTTAGATAGTGACGTTAACAATTGAATGAAGAAGATGAATTCTTATATGCATGAGAGTAAGGATGGTGAAATATAAACCCCAATAACATACTCATCTCATATTATCAAAATCATCCATTCACTTTTTTGTTTTGTCGCAATTGATCAAATTGCATTCATATTTACTTTTTCTGCATTTTGCATTCTACACCATTGAAATTGTTCTTAAGTCTTAATTAGTTAAGGTATGACTATCTAATGCCGTGAGTCTTCAAGAATACGATACTTGGTCTTACCATTTCATATTACTTGATATGATTTGGTACACTTGCCAATAGATTAACAAGTTTTTGACGCCGTTGCCAGAGACTCGTGGTTTAAACTATACTTTTGTGTTATTCTTAACCGATTCGACTTTATTTTTTTTAGTTTTTAATTTTTGTTTTTATTTGTTTGTGCTAATTGGGTGCTCTAGTGTTTTGTTCTCTAGTATATGCAGGGTACAATTTGGCATAGAAGAACGAAAATTTCTTAACCTCTTCTTACAAGTCTGGACAATAGTAGAAGAGGGAGGAGGAACAGGATGTCCAGAGAACTTTTCCCTTCTCCTGAGACTCTTCAACAGCCTTCACCTCAAAGATCTGACCAGGAAACAAAAGATATGGCTGAAAAGTAGAATGATAGACGTACCCTAGTGATAACAGTTGAAAAACTGTTATTTTCATGCTTAAAATTGATACTAAAAGCAACCTTTAACACTCAGAAACTAGCTTGGAATCATGCTTTTGTTCATATTTTTAGAAATAAGAGAGTTGGACAGGTTTATGCTTGATTTAGTGTTTTATGCAGGTTTTAAGGTCCATTTGGTGAAAGAAGTGAAGAAGGATAGAGATGGAATCAGAAAAGAACTCAAAAGGTGCAAAAGAAGAGAAGCCGCAAGTACCGCTCAGCGCCAGTTTACTACTGAGCGGCACTCAGGAACACCCGTTGGCTCCACTGAGGGGTGAAAGCGCAGCTGAGGGGAGAATTGACTACGCGCTGGTACCGCTAAGCGGCAGTTTACCACTGAGCGGTGGTCTTTTGGGCTTAGGCCCACTTTTCTGTAATATTTTGAATAGTATATAAGCTTTAGGACGTCCTAGGGTTTGTATCTTTGGCTGGAGACGAAGCAAAAACTCACTTTTCCACCCCTTGAGGAAGATCTTGGATGCTTAGGCTACCTACTCATCTTTCTAGGGTTCTATCTTTCATTATTGTTCATCTAGTTTAACCATGAATATGGTGAACTGAACTTTGTATTGTTGTTGGAGAATCAATGTAATCTTTTGAAGCTCTCATATATGGAATTTGTGTTTAAACATCTTATTTGAGACACATGCTTTCTTTCATCATTAGTTAGGGTTTTTCCTCTTTGCTCAAAGCATGCATTGTTTAACTCATTCGATGTCATGATTATTGGTTTTGTCGATATGGGAACGTGTGGGGAAATCTAGATCCGGGGATATTCTCCCAATAGCATATTGCCTAAACATAGGGATATGAGGGTTGGTTGCCTTTAAGCTTCTATGCTTCAGAATTAATTATTAGGGATGCTAGGAATTGTATGAACTCGTAATTAAGGATAGGCTTTCTTGCAAGGTGATTTAAAGAGTGGCATTAACATTGATGAAAAGAATGATGAATTCCTAAAAGTATATGAGAGTGGATAAGATGAAATTGATTACCCCAACAACATACTCATCCATCTAATTTGTTCAACTGTTTGTGTTCATCTTTTCCATTGATCAAAACTCATGCATACATGTTTACTTATTGTCTTTTGCATTTGAAACCTCAAGAATTTATTCACAAGAGTTAAATAATCAACAAATCATATAACTAACTAGGCCGTGAGTCCTTTTGGAGAACGATACTTGGTCTTACCGAGTTTATTACTTGATACGATTCGGTCACACTTGCCGAGGGTAAACAAGTTTTTGGCGTCGTTTTTTGGTGTTCATAAATTTGTCATCACCTGGCAGATTATGCAACAGTTATTGGTGATGAGAGGGTCGCACCTCACACAAAAGTTGATTGCAAAATTAATGCAGTATAAACTAGGAAGTGACTCCTTGGTCGTCTCTCAAGGACCAAATGTGGTTCGGTCTTAGGTCAACACGAAGTGGGGGGCGGGTGGTTTGTGAAAGGTTTGTGAATGCAATTGACGAAATTAAAAATGAGAATTAAACACAACCGAATACAATTGGAAACATTAAGGTAAATGAAAACATTAAACCGAACAGTCCTAAACCGCACACCAGCCAGTTAATTAAATTGGACTTGAAAAATGGATGAGCTAATAAAATGAAATAAAACCAAACAAACTAATGACTAAAAACACATGAAAGAGCTAGCCTATGAGACCGAATGGTCTATGTTAGCCTAGGAAGCACTAGATCATAAACTAATTAAATACATAAACTAATTAAATGCATAAACCATAATCAGCAAAAATGAGACTTCAAACAATACAGCCTTGCTGCACGTCACGGACACACCTCCTACCATCCAATCACCGTGTTTCACTTTTCTAAAGGAAAGAAACACTCATTTCTCTTGCGCGTGTGCTGCCCTTCTTCTACAATCTTCTAATGAATTAATCTTCTTCAAGGAAAAGTCAATCAGCCATTACTCCTAGCTGGTCGTGACTTCCCACCAACTCTCACCTAATCCACTTCTTCATTTCCTAAAGAAAAGAAATCTCCAAAAGCTTAGCTACTTTCCCTCTACTAGTCGTAACGTCCCTGCACCCATCTTATCACCTCTTCACCCTCAAACAAGTGGTTGTTCCAACACATCCCAGCTCTCTCCCCAACGCTGCTGGACTCCAAATAAAATCAACTTCTACTTTCCTAAAGCAAAATGAATTAGTTTCTCCTTTTTAGAAGAAAGAAAAACCGTGCACTCCACTGGACGGTGATTGCTGGAATCAAGCTCCAAAGGTGCATAAACAAAATTGAAAACAGCACTTCCTATTCTCCAAATAAAAGTGAAAACCGAGAGTTGCTCTTTCAAGTGAATGAATTCTTTCCCCTCTCACCAGGTGGCGTGATGGACAAATTTATGAACACCAAAATATGATGTCACAAACTTGTTTTTCAATCGGCAAGTATGACCGAATCGTTCAAGTAATAAACTTGTAAGACCAAGTATCGTTCTTCCCAAAGGACTCACGGCCTAGTTTAGTTGTGTGGGTTATTGATTAGCTAAGACTTAAAGACGAAATATTTAGATTTTTATATGCAAAAGATGAAAATTAAATATGTATGCATGAAGTTTTGATCAATGGCAAAAAGCAAAAGATAAACACTTTCAATGAAATATATGTATGAATATGTTGTTGGGGGTCAATTTCATCTTATCCACTCTCATATATTTTACGAATTCAACATTCAAATCATCATTGTTAATGCCACTCTCTAAAGTACCTTTCAAGAAGGCTTCTCCCTAATCACGAGTTAATACAATTCCTAGCATTCCTAATGATCAGTTCATAAGTGCAGGAGCTTAACGACAACCAATATAATATTGGGAGAAATTCCCCGGATCTAGACTTCCCCGTACGCGCCCGTATCGACAAAACCAATAATCATGCATCGAATGAGTTAAACAATGCAAGCATTAAGCAAAGAGGAAAAACCCGAACTACTGATGAAAGAAAGCATAGATCTTAAATAAAAGATGTAAAAACAAATTCCATATATGAGAGCTTCAAAAGATTACATTGATTCCCCAACAAACATACAGAGTTTAGTTCACCATATTCATGGTGAACCTAGATGAATAACAATGAAAGAATGAAAGATAAAACCCTAGAAAGGTGAAGAGGAAGCCTGAGCATCCAAGATCCTCCTTCAAAGGGGTGGAAGAGAGAGTGCTTGCTTCGTTTCTGCCAAGGATACCTAACCCTAGGAAACCCTAAAGCTTATATATTATTCGTAAATTACAGAAACTTAGGTCCAAGCCCATAAAAGTGCCGCTCAGCGGTAAAGTATCGCTCAGCGGTAAGTGCGTGAGACGTTTCTTCCCCTCAGCGGCCATTTTGCCCCTCAGCGGACCTCCCGTGACTTCCTGAGTGCCGCTCAGCGGTAAACTGCCGTTGAGCGGTGACTTCGGCTTCTCCTTTTGAACTTTTTGATGTCTTTTCTGATTCCATCTCTCTCCTTCTTCACTTCTTTCACCAAATTCACCTTAAAACCTGCACAAAAACACTGAAATCAAGCATAAACCTGTCCAGCTCTCTTATTTCTGAAAATATGAAGAAAAGCATGATTTCAAGTTAGTTTCTAAGTGTAAAGGTTGCTTTTTGTGTCAATTTTAAGCATGAAAATAACAGTTTTTCAACTGTTATCACAACCCCAAACTTAGAACTTTGCTTGTCCTCAAGCAAACAAGATATAACTCAATCTTCAACCAATTCATATGATGGTTCACTCATTCAAAAATCCTCTTTTTAGATAAGTAAAAACTTCAATCAAACTTATGACCAAGAGTTCAATCAAGATGTGCACATGCTTTAGTGTTTCACAAAGTCAGTTAATACTCAACAAATGCTCTTTTTCATGAATGACCAATCAATTAAGCATGGATGTTCATGTGCTAATGGAATATTTCCTCACTAGGTAAAGTGTCTCACTCAACACACAAGTGTATAAGAGGTCATCACTCATTCACTCTACTATCACAATGTCACATGAATCAACTTTGTCTTTCATTTTACCACAATCAAAAACATTCACAAGCATGCATCATCACAAGGACTTTTCAATGGCTTATAATGTGGCTGGGCTAACAAGAAAATTGGTTTTTCTGGATCGCAAAATCCTTGAGTTAAGAGAATCATAACACACAATTATTCTTATTTTTCCCAACTTGCCTTTGCATTTGCATTGAGCTTTACTTCTTTTTCTTTTCTTTTTATTTGCCTATACTTCCTTTTTGGCTCTTAGCTCAATGTTTTTCCTTTTTCATGTTTTCCCAACAACCCCAAACTTGAACATTTAACAATACCACACAAGATCTTCTACTTAACTCAAGGTAAAGATTTTCAATCAAAGGTTTTTCAATTTATGTTCAAGGCTAAGGGTTCAAAGGATAGAACACAAAGTGTTCTCTTTTAGTGGGCTAACTTTATGAATTTGGCCAATAAAAAGGGTTCCAACAAATGGCCTTGATCATATGATGCAAAACAAGCAATTGATTCAATCATAGAAAACCTGGGCAAAGTCATTTATGCTTTCAGAGTAATAGCATTTATGAATAACAACTCTGGAGCTCAAAACCTCACATATAAGCTCATTCACATTTGACATACACATCCTGTTTAATTTCACAATCACAATCATAATATCATGCATTTGTTCACAAAGCTTGTGAATCACCTGTATAAACATTTTAATGTGCACATCATCTCAACATCAATCAATCAATAAGCATCATCAAGCATTACTTATCACACAATCACAGTTAATAGCAAACCATCATAACAAACCAGGTGTTCAATAGAGTACATCAAACCCTAATCTAAAAACAAAAACAAATAAGTTCAGAAAACTTAAACCACAAAAGCATAATCATATGATAACATTTATCAGTAAATGTTATCTCAGCTCCTCATCAGTCTGAGTTGTCCTCTGTATCTTCTTCTTCTTCCTCATCTTCATCATCTTCAAATGCATCATCATCATCAGCTTCATCTTCTTCCATCTCTCTACCTGAAGCTTCAGCTGCTCCAGCTCCTCCTCCATGCACTGGTTCCTCTGGCCAAGCTACCACATTATGAAATTCATCCATAGTCCACCTGTGGGCTGGAGGTGTATCATACATCCCCACAATCATCTCAGCAGTGGCCACCTGCCCTCTGTGAATGGACTGCAACTCAGCACCTATAAGAGACATATACATGTCCCTCATCTGGAATGGTTCTGCTTCATGTGTCTCAGCAGATGTCTGGCTCTGTGCTGGCCCTCTCTCTCTACGAGCACGGCGTGGTGGAACTGGCTGAGCTGCTTCCTCACCTCCACAGTACTGTCTGTAATAAGCCTCATCAATAGCTTTTCTTGGCCTCTCAAATGGTGGAGCAGAAGTGTCCACCCCAGCTATCTTGCAAAGGTGCGTGATCAAAGAGGGATGTCCTAGTGGTGCTTTGTTGTTTGAGGTATTGGCACACACACTAATCTCATCAGCTATCACCTGCCCAATATTAACATTCAAGTTTCTGATAGCACAATAGATGAAGAATGCCCTGCTGAGAGTAATATCTGACACATGTGAACATGACTGAATGTTGGCATGAGAAAACGCCATCCAATACTTTGCAAGAGGAGTCAAATCCGTCCTCCTAATGTTAACCACTGAGCCAGATCTATTCCTTTGGAAGTGTCCTCCAGGTATGCATAGTACTCTCTCCACATCCTCATAATCAGCACCTTCCTCCATGCAAAGAGCAAACTGGCACTGCTCACCAACTCATACAGTGTCCAGGAAGTTATTAATAGAATCAGGATCATACCTGATAGCATGGCCTCTAACATAGCCCAAATAATTCTCAGCTGGATAATCACCAATCTTCTTAGCATTGGTGTAAAATTCCTTTACCACAGCAATGTTGGCAGGTGCAGGATAAGTGGCTAGCTTTCCCCAGTCATTCCCTAACACTTGCTCTCCAAATTGAGGAGCAAAGTTAGGTATCATTCCAACCTTTCTCTCCATCAGAAGTCTCCTGTCCTGAACCACCTTAAAGTGCTTCTCATGTTTCCTAGAGAGGAACCTACTAGAGTGGGGTTGCTCTGGTTCCTTTTCCTTTCTCTTGGTTGCCATGGTTTTCAATCTTTTTCCTGAAGAGGATGCCATTCCTACATTCAAACACAAATACAAAACCACAGAACATGATGTTAATCATTAGTAAAACATAGACACAACTCCTTTCGAAGCTAAACCACCGCTGAGGGCCAGAATTTCCCCTCAACGCCACCAGTGCCACATTCCAACACGCAAAAATTCAGAAAAACCAAATCTGGCAGAGTGCCGCTCAGCGGCAGATTACCCCTCAGCGGTAACTCTGCAGATTTTTGAAAATCTTGTTTTAAAGCTGTCCTAACTCCACCCAAATGCAATTTTCAGTTTTCCAGTTCATAATCATGCAGTTTAATCGGTTCAAACATCAAATATATCATCAAATCATGCATAGAAATCAAAACCCCTAACTTTTCATGCTTTGACAATCACATTCAAAATCAAAAACCCTAGAATGAGCAATATGCATTTTACTTACTTGGGTGGAGATACTAGATGCAATGAGAATGTTTCCAATCTAAGATACTCTTATCACAACCCCAAACTTGAATGGAACACTAGTGAGCAAGTGAGTGGAAGAGAAATTTTCAAGAGGAAAGAATGAAAAGATGTGGAAAACCTTGGAAAAGGTATGTGGGAGTGTTTGTGCAGAGAATAGCCTGGATAGAAAACCTAAAACGCAGCTTAGGGTATAAAAATACCCTAATGGGCTCGGGTCCCGCTAAGGGGAAACTAAAGCCCATCTGTGAGAGTACCGCTCAGCGGCACTTTCGTGATGTGCTCTTCTCCTTCTTTTCTTAACCTACGTGCCTCCCATACATGCCCCTCACTGGTTCCCTGCAAGTCAATGTTCAAAATGCTTATGCAAACCCTAACTAAAATAAACAAACAGAAATATTCAATCAACTGGGTTGCCTCCCAGGTAGCGCTTGTTTAACGTCACGAGCCTGACCCAAAATCCACCAACACCCATCAGTAGGTGCAAAATTTTCTTACCAACACCCATCAGTAGGTGTTACAAACTTAGTATCCTTCAGTAGATACTTAACCACCTAGCATCCATCAGTAGATGCTATGTTCAGCAAAATATTCACAAAATTATGTTCAACAGATTAAAAATTACAAACCAAAATAAAATTAAAAGTTTTTTAAATCACTGGGTTGCCTCCCAACAAGTGCTCTTTTAAGTCATTAGCTTGACCCAGTAAAGTTCAAGTTCTTTCTTCTTTTTCTTCTTTCTACTGAACTTCTTCAGAAATTTGATCAAACCAGGAACCTGTTGCAGTGTCTCAATCATAGGAACTTTAATCTCCAATTTCTTGAAGATTTCCATAAAGCACTTAAATTTCTTTTCCTTCCTATGATTCTTCTTTAGATGAGGATGGGATTTTTCATATGATTCCTTCTTCTTTCCTCTCATCTTCTTTTTCTTACGCTTTCTCTCCCCAAATTTTCTCTTTTTCTTTTCTTTTATTTTTTTCTTCCCTTCTCTTTTTCTCCTCAACTTCTTTATTTTCACACAAATTTTCTTTCTCTCTTCTCTCTCAACCACTTCTTTTTCTTTTTCTTCATCTTTATCTTTCTCACTCAACTCTTCTTTCTCTTTTCTCTCTACCCTTTCCTCATCTCCCTCTAATTTTTCCTCATCAAGAATCTTGTCACTTTCAATGATAATGACTTGCCCTTCCTCCTTAAGGTTAACTTCAGTATTAAAATCATCATTCAATCTCTGATTGATGTAACGAAGTTGCATCTCCATTCTTTTACATGATTCTTCAATGCTTTTCTGAGTAGAGTCGGAATTTTTCAAAAATCGTTGAAGGGTGTCCTCCAACCTATCCAAACTTCCTGATAGAAAGGGTTGTTGCTGCCATTGTTGTTGTTGTTGGTTCTCAAATTGTCCAGCAGCTTGCCAAAATTGGCTTTGATCCATGCTTGAGCGAGGTTCCCACCAGTGGTTGAGATTACTTTGGTAGAATTGAGTGCCCATATACTTATATTCTTGACCAAATTGCATTCTGCAGACATTAGGCACAAAACCCTAAAAACAATTGTTAGCACAAAAAGATATAAAAGAAGATACAAGACCAGAGATAAGAAGATGAAATAAAAACAGAAAACAGAAAAACAGAAAACAGAAAAATAACATAAAATAAAATAATAACCAAAAAAAAATAAAATAAAATAAAATAAAATACAAACTGAAAAATATAAATAAAAATAAAAATTCGAAATTTAAATTAAAAATTCAAAAACAAGTCAAAGATAATCAATAATCACACAAATTAACCAGTCAAACCAGAGTCCCCGGCAACGGCGCCAAAAACTTGATGGACAAATTTATGAACACCAAAATATGATGTCACAAACTTGTTTTTCAATCGGCAAGTATGACCGAATCGTTCAAGTAATAAACTTGGTAAGACCAAGTATCGTTCTTCCCAAAGGACTCACGGCCTAGTTTAGTTATGTGGGTTATTGATTAGCTAAGACTTAAAGACGAAATATTTAGATTTTTATATGCAAAAGACGAAAATTAAATATGTATGCATGAAGTTTTGATCAATGGCAAAAAGCAAAAGATAAACACTTTCAATGAAATATATGTATGAATATGTTGTTGGGGGTCAACTTCATCTTATCCACTCTCATATATTTTAGGAATTCAACATTCAAATCATCATTGTTAATGCCACTCTCTAAAGTACCTTTAAAGAAGGCTTCTCCCTAATCACGAGTTCATGCAATTCCTAGCATTCCTAATGATCAGTTCATAAGTGCAGGAGCTTAACGACAACCAATATAATATTGGGAGAAATTCCCCGGATCTAGACTTCCCCGTACGCGCTCGTATCGACAAAACCAATAATCATGCATCGAATGAGTTAAACAATGCAAGCATTAAGCAAAGAGGAAAAACCCTAACTAATGATGAAAGAAAGCATAGATCTTAAATAAAAGATGTAAAAACAAATTCCATATATGAGAGCTTCAAAAGATTACATTGATTCCCCAACAAACATACATAGTTTAGTTCACCATATTCATGGTGAACCTAGATGAATAACAATGAAAGAATGAAAGATAAAACCCTAGAAAGGTGAAGAGGAAGCCTGAGCATCCAAGATCCTCCTTCAAAGGGGTGGAAGAGAGAGTGTTTGCTTCGTTTCTGCCAAGGATACCTAACCCTAGGAAACCCTAAAGCTTATATATTATTCATAAATTACAGAAAATTAGGTCCAAGCCCATAAAAGTGCCGCTCAGCGGTAAGTGCGTGAGACGTTTCTTCCCCTCAGCGGCCATTTTGCCCCTCAGCGGACCTCCCGTGACTTCCTAAGTGCCGCTCAGCGGTAAACTGCCGCTGAGCGGTGACTTCGGCTTCTCCTTTTGCACTTTTTGATGTCTTTTCTGATTCCATCTCTCTCCTTCTTCACTTCTTTCACCAAATTCACCTTAAAACCTGCACAAAAACACTGAAATCAAGCATAAACCTGTCCAGCTCTCTTATTTCTGAAAATATGAAGAAAAGCATGATTTCAAGCTAGTTTCTAAGTGTAAAGGTTGCTTTTTGTGTCAATTTTAAGCATGAAAATAACAGTTTTTCAACTGTTATCATGGCGCTGGACCACTCAAATGACTCATCCCCTTGTGCTCTCCGTGCGTTCATTCCACTACAGGAAAAACAATTATTATTGGCAGTTTATTACCGAAGGCCTTTTGCCCTTCGGTAAATGTAATTTACCGAAGGCTTTTCCGAAGGCTTGTGTAACATGACTTTACCGAAGGATAATGGCCGTCTGTAATGGACATGAGTGATTACCGAAGGCAAACGACCGTCGGTAAGTGAATAATGTATATGAAATTAGAAAGTGAGATATTTTCGAAGCCCTCATTTCGCGAAAACCCCTTCTTCCCCAATCTTCACATTCTCTGCCCTAACTTCATCGACGAACTCATTGGCTGGCTTGAGCAAACTGCTTCCCACCCTAACCACAATCGGGATACGCTTCTTCCCCACTCCTCCATTATAGGTGAAGTGTCCCATTCTCCCATCTCATTTTGATTTCCTGTTACTGTATTGGATTACGCGTCAATGGTGGAACCTTTTTCCTTGTAGCGTTTTGCAGTGTTCTGAGCTGAGGAAGGTGGTGGGTGGCTGAGTTGAAGGCTACCATTGTCGAGGGAGGATATTGGACGAGGCGGCATAGACGAGGCGGCATAACCAGGGCAGTGTCGCTGCGTGACAAGGTCTTCCACTACTACTTCAAAGGCTATTGAAGGGGCTACCGTCGAGGTAAGTTGTTATTTTGATTGATGAACTATAAAAGCTAAGAAGCATTTCTTCTGACTTTGTTCAATGTATGCTCTGAATTAGTTTGTGCAATATGATTTGTTATAGAAAAATTGTTCAAAGTTGGCATTTTGATTGCTAATGCATTTTTTAGAATTAGCCATTTTGAAACTAAAGCAAGCTAATATCAGTAGATTATGAAAACTGATAACAATTACTCAATCAGAGTAAAAAGCTACTGATACACCTAAAAAGCCAATTTCATATAGCATAAGTAGCGAAATACTCAAGATATCTCTATCCTATACCTATAGAAGGTGTTATATTCCTGTCAAGGTTAATGTATAGACCTATAGAAGGTAAGCCTGTCCTACATGGACACTGATATCTCTGTCCTACACCTAATACCCATAACCTCATAAGTAAGTTGCACTGAATATAGTGCATTCAAACTTCATTTCAGTCACAACCTTTTTTCTACTCTTAGTTAATTAAAATGTAGATCAATCAAGACAACGATTGATGGTAGACATATTCTCCATCCTTGATGGAGGACTTATTCTCTCTAAAAAATAGTATATTCAGGATATCCTCCATTGAGCAAAGATGGATAATTCTAAGCCTGAACCCACTCGTATGATTTCAGGTTTAAAGCTCACTACCAAAGGTTTTTGCATCTGTTTTTGATCCTTCTTTTTCTAAATCTAATATTGGTTCTTTACAATATATTAGTATTACCAAACCACAATTATCCTTTTCAATTAACAAAACAGAACAAAATCAATCACTTAGTTCTACTTTCTTTATACTCAAAGACATTAGCTTTAATCAATGTTGGGTTTAAAAATAAGATATTTTTCTCAAAGTTTACATTTTCTTTACGTTTAAAACAACCTTTCCTAGAAAAAAGACATTTTAAACAATTGAAGAGTTACTGTGAAATAGAAAAAGCAGGAAAGAAAAATGTCTATTATTTGACAGAATGTCAACAGTATAATTTACTCAAAAATGTTACCTTGGAGGGGTTTGGGATGAGTTCTTTCAAAGCATCAAATTTACTACTCAAATCCACTCTCCTTTGTCTCTCAGTAGTGGTACTGGTAAACTGGTTGGTCCTTTTCCCCCCTCTCTTTTTCCCCACATCTTGAGTGAACTCCACCACCCGATTTCCAAAATCTTGGTAGGCAATTCCACTGCCTTGTATGACACCCCCTCCTCCAAAGGCAAAATCATTTCCAAGAGCTGGGGGAGGTGCTTGCAGGTTGAGATGCAAGAAAGGGTCATAGGAAACAGATGAGATGTTTGTGTTGTCTGCTGTTCCCATAGGGCCAAAGAGTTTCGGAAGATTGGTGCTTTGGTTTTCAAAGGTCATTGGCAAGTGGAGAAGGCTGAGGAGATCTGGTGTTGGTGTGGAATAAGGAAATTGGTGATCATGGTGACCCCTCTCAAGTGCGGAGAAGTGAGTGGGGAAAGAATAAAGCTCCTGACATGAACCATGGTTGTTCACCACTTGCACAAACTGGGGGTTCAAGTTATTAACTTGATTGTATGAGTTTTGTTGAGGGTGTGCAATGATTTCCATAGCAACAGCAGAAGCATCTTCTCCACTGGAAGATGTGTAGGCTAAGTTTTCCATCCCAAGGGTGTTTTGGGGCTGCATGCTAGTCACAGACATAACTGCCTCTGATTTTGAAACCATCTTGGAAAAACAGTCTTCTGCCACCATCCCATTCGGATCAAAGCAACTACTTTCTTCGTACATGTTTGGACCCCCAGTGATTTTGATCTTTGGCTCTACAAAGAAAAGGTATAATTAATATAACATAGGAACTAATGCAGCTTATAGAAAACAAAAGGGTCAATAAATTACTGATTTGTAATCTTCCAAAGTTTCACAAAATTTCATAAAATTTGCCAATCTGCATAATTTGACCATGGGATTATGTTGACCAGTACATGGATCATTTAACATTTAATTTGCATGATTGAGAAAAATGGTGAACGTAGATCCACCAGGATGAACTTAATGAGGTAGAGTGTTTTAGTTGCACAATTCTAGGAGAAATTTGGGATTGCTCTTGAGTTTAATTGTATACTATGAGTTGCACTGCAACAATAATCACTGCATAATTGGAATATAGGTAGTTGCATGTGTTGGTCTTGAATCTTGTTGTACTAGACTTAGGTTCACCAGTAAGTTGAAAGTAATACTCACATCAACAAGACTTTTAGAATCTTTCAGCTGTGTCTGTCAATTTAAACTGGTACTTGTTCCAGTGCATTGATTTGGTTTGGAAAGTGATGCCTAATCTTTGTTTAGGGGAAGTAATTTCTGAAAAATATGTTCTAGAAATGAAATGATTGTTTGGAGTTGCATGTTGGTGCTGTTCAGTCCAGCAAACATGTCATAATTATTATGATTTGGTGGCCACAGGTGGAACTCTATTAGCAGCAATTAGACTTGTAGGTGATTTCCTCTTGCAGCCTTTTACGATTGAAGGTACTCTTTTGTTCTAAATTCTATTTTGCAAGAATAAATGTCTTATTAAGTGAATGTATTTCTGTGGTGAGTAAGTAAAGATGCATTCAACTTTGATTTTTCATGATTATAGACCATGGTTCACTTTAAATTAAGGTTTCATACATGTAACTGTCTTGTCACACTCCTAGGTAACTACTAGAAATAAAAAGCATGTTTAAATATATATATATATATATATATATATATGTATATATATATATATATGTATATATATATATATATATATATATATATATATATATATATATATATATAAGCTTTATGAATTAACCCCCAATTTTTGTTGTTGTTCCTCAAATGGTTAAGTTTGCTTTCAATAGTAGAACTTGTTGGTGCTAAAGTAGTGGACTGTGCTTGTGTGGTTGGTCTCTCTGATCTCAAGGTAATGGCTAAACTGAATCAATGTTTTTGTAAGTTGTGTTTTAGTAGCTAGTCTTAGAAAATTCCATCTTCTTCTTGACATGCTAAAGTAAAGTTTCATTTCCAAATTCAATACCTTTTTGTCATACTTTGAGTGATCCCATAATGGTTAGAAAAAAGTGTGCCAAATCCCATGTAAGAACAAATTCTACTGTATGACTGTGAGTGAAATCTGACATTACTGAACTTAGGATTGATTTAGTGTTAATCTTACTACTTGATGTAGAAGGATAAAAGTACCTTAAACTATTTATGGTACTACACACAATTCTCAATGGTGCATGATGTCCATTGCTACCAAGCAAGGAATTCATAATCTTCAGCTAATCCAGAGTTTCAACATAGTTTTGAACTCTTTTTAACTTTAAAATTAATTTTTCACTAACATTAGAACTAAAAGTGCTTAAACAAATGTAGTTTGAGATATAGTGATAAACAAAATTCAGTAAAATGCATCTCAGTATGTGGCATGACCTGAATTTTCCTCTTTAATTTCACATCCCCTTCAACCATTATACCATCTAGTTTAAGCAATTGATTCAGCAATCACTGAATCAGATTAAGCACATCTGTTTGTGCAAATCTTCTACCTTTGTTGATAATTCACTCAAATGTTGATACCTAACCAAATCCAATCACTGATCATTAGCAACCACAACACTATTTTTTCCCTTATAGCCTATCTACTTCCAATCACTCAAATGTTTCTAAAAATGGACTGCACCTCAAAGTCTTCTAGACTCTATGTTAATAGCAGCAAGTAACTGATGTGGGAGGGGGGGAGGGGCGGGCATCCTGTTATGCAGGGACATAACATATGAAACATGTCAGCGGAAGAGGGAAAAGGGAGATATAAGAATCGAGAGATGGGTAGCAAGGAGGGCAGGGCAAATGAGGGAGGGTATGCAATGTCTAAGGAATTGTTGGATGGCTACTGCAAACAAGGCTAGTTCCTAGAATTTTCCTCTCAATTCTACAGCCATCCTTTTTGTTTGCTGTGAGATACATCATCTTTTCTGGTGTTTTGGCTCTTTTTGCTGCTGATAATCAATTTCAACCCCTCTTTGGTACTACCATGGCATCATCTCAATCACAGTTAACCCAACAGAGCACCTCCTTGATCACAGCCTCCGTTTCAGTTAGTTCTCATGATTATTGACTAGTTAATTGTGCCATATTGATGATTATTGTATGTGAAGACTGTTATGTTTTTTATTACCAGTGATATGCCTTATAATTTTTCAGTATTATTTTTGGTTTATAAGCATTCATATTTGTGTTGTGCAAAATGTATATCCTACTAGCATCCTCAAGGTTGGGTATTCAGCAACACTATCTAGAATTGACAAACCTAGCAAAGACCAACCATAGCAAAATGATGTGTGCAAAAAGACAAGAGAAACACAACCAAATTACAAACGATATAATCTGATGAAGCAAATTAAGTAAGCAAATTAAGTAAGTAAGTTCCAAGTTGTAACTAAAGCATACCTGAATACTAGGAATTAGGGTAGGTTCAACAGCCATTGTTTTAGGGTCACGGGAGATCCGCTGAGGGGCAAAATGGCCGCTGAGGGGAGAAAACAAGACACGCACTTACCGCTGAGCGGCACTTTAATGGGCTTGGACCTAATTTTTTGTAATTTACGAATGGTATTTAAGCTTTAGGGTTTCCTAGGGTTAGGTATCTTTGGCTGGAACGAAGCAAACACTCTCTCTTCCACCCCTTTGAAGGAGGATCTTGGATGCTGAGGCTTCCTCTTCACCTTTTTAGGGTTTATTCTTTCATTCTTTCATTGTAATTCATCTAGGTTCACCATGAATATGGTGAACTAAACTCTGTATGTTTGTTGGGGAATCAATGTAATCTTTTGAAGCTCTCATATATGGAATCTGTTTTTACATCTTTTAATTAAGACTTATGCTTTCTTTCATCATTAGTTAAGGTTTTTCCTCTTTGCTTAATGCTTGCATTGTTTAACTCATTCGATGCATGATTATTGGTTTTGTCGATACGGGCACGTACAGGGAAGTCTAGATCCGGGGAATTTCTCCCAATATGATATTGGTTGTCGTTAAGCTCCTGCACTTATGAACTGATCATTAGGAATGCTAGGAATTGTATGAACTCGTGATTAGGGAGAAGCCTTCTAGAAAGGTACTTTAGAGAGTGGCATTAACAATGATGAGTTGAATGTTGAATTCCTAAAATATATGAGAGTGGATAAGATGAAATTGACCCCCTAACAACATATTCATACATAAATTTCATTGAAAGTGTTTATCTTTTGCTTTTTGCCATTGATCAAAACTTCATGCATACATGTTTATTTTCTGTCTTGCATATTAAACTCCAAATATTTCTTCTTTAAGTCTTAGCTAATCAAGAAACCACATAACTAAACTAGGCCGTGATACCTTTGGGAAGAACGATACTTGGTCTTACCAAGTTTATTACTTGAACGATTCGGTCATACTTGCCCATTGAAAAACAAGTTTGTGACATCATATTTTGGTGTTCATAAATTTGTCCATCAGGTTACAAATTACATACACATGAATGGTCTAAAGGAAAGAAAACATCAAATTGTGGTGTGTATGTGAAGGGCCTAACAGAGGGTTGTTATGATGATTTCTATGGCATCATTCATAAAATATATGAGTTAGAGTACAACAGCACTACTTCTCCAAACAGAGTAGTACTTTTTTATTGTGAATGGTTTGATCCTTCTAGAGCTGGTACTAGAGTCGATCCACGCTTTAATATTGTCGAACTCAACCAGAGATTAAGATATCGACCGTTTGATCCTTTCATTCTACCAACTAATGTCAGACAGGTTTATTATGTGCCATATCCACCATTTCGCAATATTTACAAGCGTGGTTGGGCCGTAGCAATACAAACCAAGCCTAGAGGTCGCATTGACTCAAATGAGGTTGAGGAAGATGTTGCCTACCAACTTGACCAAATGTCACAACCACAAGAAGTTATTGAAGTTGAACGTATAACCGCATTGGTCGACCCTGATGGTGATGGAGATGAATTACAAGCAACAATACAAGGTGATGAAGAACAAGAAGAAGAGGAAGAAGAAGAAGAAGAAGAAGACGAACAAGAAGATGATGATGATGATGACGATGACGAAGAAGAAGACGAAGATGATGATGATAAAGACGATGATGAAGAAGAAGATGAAGATGAAGATCATGATGACGACGATTGAATGTTGGACATCCATTGTAGCAAATTGAACTATCATTTCAATAGAGTTATCATAAATACCATCTTAAAAGTTGTATGTAATTATTTATACATTTACTTTAAAAACCATTGATCCTTCGTTAATCATTTCTATTTTTTCGCTTTATTTGTAACCATTTCAATGCAGTAATGACAGGACAAGGTTCAGAACGTCCTGACAAAGGAAAGGGGGTAGCAAGGCCTAGAAAGAGGCAACGGCAGGCACCAAAGTATGTACTTAGGGTGCCTGCTAGACTACCTACCACTCTGGCGCCAGTACATCATCTGTGGGGCCTCCTCCTACCCCTACAGTACAGCCTCCTACACCTGCAGTAGACCCTACTCCTACCCCTACAGTACAGCCTTCTACTACCCCTGCAACAGACCCTCTTCCTCCTCCTGTAATTATAACCCCCACTTCTCCCCCTGTGGTTATAACCCCCACTGATGAACCAATATTTTCCTCACTTCACTTAGTTTAATGTGCTAGAATTAGTCGGGGAATTATTCTTAAACGTCCGGTATTTTCCTGTTTTTCCTAATTGTGCTTAATTTGATCGGAAATTCTTATTTTAACTAATTTGAATTATCTGAGCTTATTATTTTGCATTATTAATTATGGGAAAATTTTGGATAACTTTTTGGGACATTAGAAAGCTAAATGAGAAATGGAAATTGAGCCAATGCATCTTAGCCATTTTTATTTTCGCTGGCTGCCGCGTGAATGTTGTGTCAACTTGTGTGTCTTCGTTTGAGTTCAATTCTTATCCGTTTTCCATGCAATTTTTTTTCATAGTTTCGTCTGGATGTCTATTTTAACATATAGTTTTTACTTTGTTCAAATTCATTCTGTGCTGTTCCCAGTATTTATTTTACTCTCATATGTCAGTCCAGGATTACTGCTGTTTGAGTGATTTCTAATCCGTTGCATTGTTTGCTTGCTGTTTAGTAATTGTGGTGGCTGGAATTGATCATTGGATGATGCTAAGACCTCCCAACACTCTTAAACAAGGCATACAACAGCTTGGCTTTATTGGATAGCAAAGAAAAAAAAAGAAAGCAGCCACATTCACGGTCCAGCAGAGGAAGTGGTTTTCATTTTTCCAGAACTTGGTTTATGCACCTTTGGAGCTTTATTCCAGCAAGCACGTCCAGGAGGTCCAACAAGTATGAGAGGTGTGTGCTTGGAAAGAAGAGAGGGCCAATGAGAAACAAAAGTGAAAATTCATTCTCACTTTGCACACGTAAAGAAGCTTGAATTTCCAATTGAAAATTGAATTTACTCATGGGCTGAAATGAGAAAAGGGCTGATTTCATTTAGTAATAGGGGTGACATCCAGCAAAAAGAAAGTGGTGCTGAATTGGTGCAGTGGCCCACACGCTGAAGCCACGTTGGAAAGGGGTGTGGGTAATTCACCCTTAATTGGAGAGCTGAAGGAAGAGTGACAGCCGCCACTCTGCTGAGGGGGAGGGCTGTTTTAGCTTCTATCTCAGTTCCAGCATCTCTCATTTTTTTCATTTTATTTTTGGGGGGAAGAATGTAAGAAAGAGAGAGAGAACCACCGAGAGAGAATGGGGTGATGGGAGTAAGTGGTGTGCTGAAACGTGGAGAAGGGAAGTAATCACGCTTCATGAGGAAGCCGCCACCGAGGAGAAGAATGTTTTCTTTCTTAGCTTTTCAGTGAACCATGTTTACCTTCTTGGATTTTGGATGAATGAGAATGGAAAGCTTTATGTTAATTTCATTTTACCGATTTACTCATTGCCTTCTTTTTATTTTTGGTTCTTACACTTTCTATTGAAGCTTAAATCTATGATTATATTGTCTAATGGTGCACGGTGATGATTATTTTTAAATGGGAGAAAAGGAGGTGTTGATTTTCATTTAGTAGGTGTACGGTGTGGAACATTCTAGGAGCTGGAAGCACACATGAAGCTGCTGCCACTAAGTAAATTTCATTTCCTTTTGGCTAGAGAAAGTGGTGTGCATGGTTCAATTTTATTTTCTTAATTGCTGTACTAAACTCATGAACAATTTAAATTCCAAGTTGGTTTAAATTTTCTGTTATTGAAATTCCAGAACTGCTTACTGTTTTTATTTTGTTGCTCTAATTTAATTTCTGCTGTAATTTAATTTCTGTTGTCGTTTGTCTGCAGTATAATTTCTACTATTGTTTTCACTGTGTTGTTGATTATTTCACTTTAAATCATTCACTGTAATTTTGTTCTCTGTATTTTGCTGCTGTAATGTTTTTCATATTTGAAATTTACTGTTTTCTGTTTTTACTGTTTTCTGTTTTTACTGTTTACTGTATTTTCGTTTTCTGTATTTCTGTATTTTCGTTTTTACTGTTCCAGATCTGTTTTTGCTGATTCACATTGCTGTATTTTCGTTTTAATTGTACCAATTTCATTTTTACCATTTTTAATTTTGTTTTACTGTTTTGAATTTTAATTCAGTCTTGTTTAAATTTTACCGCAACCAAAAATCAGAAACCCCCCGCCCCACTACGTGCTGATCCGAGACTGAACCAAATTTGGTCCTTGAGAGACGACCTAGGAGTCACTTCCTAGTACTATACTGCATTCTTTTATGCACAACTTTTGTGGGAGGTGCGACCCTCTCATCAAAATGGCGCCGCTGCCGGGGACCAACGGTTCAGTCTTAGGTCTTTTGTTGTGTTAGTGTCTTGTGTTGTGTGATGTGTTTTAGGATGTTTAGTTAGTCTTGTTTGGGTTTACTTCTTTTATCGATTTATGTGTTTTTAGATTTTTATCATTTTTTTTTTATTTTATGCATTTAGTTGTTGTTTCTGGAACTTTCAAATTATGTAAATAATGGTTTTCCCCCATATGTTATGTTTCTATATGTTTGGTTTAATCTTTGTTTGAAGTGGAAGTCCAGGTCTGAGACAGGTTTTGCACTACAATAGAGGAGATGACAGATTCTCAAGACTGGATATATGATCTGATCCAGAGTCTTCCCAAATTCCATGGGTTGGCACATGAAGATCCATACAGGCACCTCAAGGAGTTTTGTTTGGTGTGTTTGTCGATGAGGCCTCCTGGTGTTTCAAAGGAGACAGTGTTGATGAAAGTATTTCCAATGTCCCTTCAAGGTGCAGCAAGAGACTGGTTCCTATACCAGTATCCTTTTGATAGTTGGCAGGAAACACAACAGAGATTCCTCAACAAGTTCTTCCCAGCAGCAAAGGTAAGCAGCATTAGGAGGGAGATCACTACCATTGAGCAATTTCAAGAAGAAAGCCTGGTAGATTATTGGGAGAGGTTTAACAGGCTCTGCACAGCATGTCCAAACCACCAAATTTCAGAGCATTTGCTCTTGATTTACTTTTATGAAGGGCTCCTGAATAATGAAAGGATATTAGTGGATGTAGCTGCTGGTGGATCTTTGATGGACAGAACTCCAACAGAGGCAAAGAAGTTGCTCTGCAAGTTGGCGGGTCAAAATCCAAGTGAGGTAGTAAAGGAAAAACCTGAGCAGGTTTACTGTAAACTTGAAATCCCTACTCATGTATCTGAGGTTCAAGTAAATTTTAATGCTTTTGAATTGGTAAAACTTGAACCATTTAAGCCTGTTCTGGATTTTGATATTGATACACATGTGCACACTCATGCTGTGGATTCATTATTCCCTGTAGAGCACATTGACATACCTGATGTTCACTATCCTTGCACTGACCTTGATTTAAATGATAGCCTTGAGGATGCAGCTGATGACTTGGAGATTGGTAAGAAAATTTTCAATGAGCAAAAACAGGTTTATTCTGAACTTGAGATTCCAAACACTTTACCTGATTTGCTTATACATTCAAATGCCTGTGATTTGATGCACACTGATTCTATAGGATTCATGACTGATACTGATACAGATTTGATTGACCATTCTAAAATTTTTGATTCAGTATCAGCCATTGAACCCATTGGTCTAAAGGTTGTTTTTAATGGACATGATTGTCGTGATGAAATTTTGAATGATAATAGCCTTGAACTGACCTTTGATTCTGTTGATGATGCATATATCAATATTGATTTTGAGGTAGAAACTGTGCAATCTGATAACTCTATAGAGTTAGGACTGAACTTTGATCTGACACAGTTCTCTGAGAACTTTGAATGTGATTGTGAATCTGGTTCTTGCCCGATTTGTATTGAAATTGATTATGTGTTACAGACAGATTCTAAGCGTATAACAGATGCTATTAATTGTGAGTTTGATGACCATGCTGCAGAATTAAATGAGAATGCAGGTGCTGACATTAAGGAAATCATGATTAATAAAGGAGAGTGTACTGCTACTTCTTTGACTGAGCCAGAGATCTCCATTCCGGTGTCACACACTGAACAACTGCCAGTGGAAGGAAAGCTACTGATAGAACAATTTGCTGGGAAAAGAAAGAAGAAACATCTCGTTTTGGATGATATGGCAGTACTGATGAAGTTGGTCCTCCTCAAAACTCGTTTGCTGAATCCAATGGTGGAAGACATCTCCCTGAAAATCCAAAATTGGCAGCTTCCACCATAACTCAGGGGAGTTTTCCTTTTCTCTTCTCCCTCTTTCCCTACTTTTATTGCACTTGTCCATGATCTGTTGACTGTTTTGATTTCCGATCTTATGCTTATGACACATTGTGGACACTGTGTAGTTTAAGTGTGGTCTATTGGGGGAGATTCTGATTTTTCTTTGTTAGTTTTTGTTTTCTTGGTTAAATTTTTTTTCTTTTCTAGGTTATTTTTGTCATGTTTTGTGTACAGTTTTACATGTTTCTCTTGATTTCTAGACTTTGTTTGGGTTGTAGACTTATCATGTCCTTCACTTGATTGATACTTATATGTTTGAAATCCTTGCTTTTCTCTGCTTGGAAGATGATTATGATTTTTGAGAGTTGAATTGATTGTGACAGAATTACCCTGTGTGAGATTTGAGCCACTTTATGTTCTTTCTTGTGTGTGATATGCCTCTTGATTGCTTGCGCATATGCCTTGGCTTGACTCTTGTTGATAACTCTTGATTGATATGCATGTTTGGAAGTGATAAAGGCAGTTTTGTTTTTGAGCCTCTCTAGCCAAATAAGCTTACCTTGTTTTGATCCTTTGATAACCCCTTTTGAGCCTATACTTTCCCCCAATTCTTTGTTTTGAAGCTCATACACTAGCCCTAAGTGAAAAACCATGATTACCTTAACCTTAGGGAATTTTGGAGCTTTGGAAGTGTTTTGGGAACAAGTGTGGTCTCCTTGGGGTTTCTGATGAATTGGCTGGTTGGTTCCTCTTCTTGTTTTATGTTTGTAAATATGTTGTGTATCTTGTCTCTTATAGTTGTGTCCTAAATAGAGAGAAAAGAAAGAGACAGGCTGAGAAAAAAGATAGAAAAAAAAAATTGTGAATAATGGAGTCAAGAAGAGGATTGAATTAGAGGTTGTGGGTGTGTTTGAATGTGTTTACACTTGTTCCCCATTGCTCCTCTATTTCTTTTGGTTTATAGCTTCTCATCCATATGTTATCCTCCTATGTCCTTGGCCCCATTACATCCAATAAAGACCTTTTGATTTGAACATGTGTATGTGCTTGAGTGTTGATATTAGAGGCTTGTCAAGTCTGTTGTTGCTTGCTCTTCTTGAGTGCATTGAGTTGAAATTGCTTACCGTAGACACTTGAGAGAAACACTGATAGTGCATCTGTGAGGTTCTGTTGCTTTTGATTCACCTCTTGAGCTAATTGATCATTTTGCCATGTCTTGAATTGCTTGGATGATTTCATGAGTATCTGCTTTCTCTGATTGATTCTGTGTTGGATATTGTCTACTTCCTTTCTTTGTCCAGATTTCTTGAGGAATGTGTAATTTTGTTTGTTTCCTTGTGAGTCTTTATTTTCTGTGTGTCGACGTTGTGTCACCTTCTTAAAAGTCCTTTGAACTATTCCCTGATTTGCGTCTTGATTTTGCCCAGGAGTGCAAAAGACTAAGTGTGGTCTATTTTGATGAACCAATATTTTCCTCACTTCACTTAGTTTAATGTGCTAGAATTAGTCGGGGAATTATGCTTAAACGTCCGGTATTTTCCTGTTTTTCCTAATTGTGCTTAATTTGATCGGAAATTCTTATTTTAACTAATTTGAATTATCTGAGCTTATTATTTTGCATTATTAATTATGGGAAAATTTTGGATAACTTTTTGGGACATTAGAAAGCTAAATGAGAAATGGAAATTGAGCCAATGCATCTTAGCCATTTTTATTTTCGCTGGCTGCCGCGTGAATGTTGTGTCAACTTGTGTGTCTTCGTTTGAGTTCAATTCTTATCCGTTTTCCATGAAATTTTTTTTCATAGTTTCGTCTGGATGTCTATTTTAACATATAGTTTTTACTTTGTTCAAATTCATTCTGTGCTGTTCCCAGTATTTATTTTACTCTCATATGTCAGTCCAGGATTACTGCTGTTTGAGTGATTTCTAATCCGTTGCATTGTTTGCTTGCTGTTTAGTAATTGTGGTGGCTGGAATTGATCATTGGATGATGCTAAGACCTCCCAACACTCTTAAACAAGGCATACAACAGCTTGGCTTTATTGGATAGCAAAGAAAAAAAAAAGAAAGCAGCCACATTCACGGTCCAGCAGAGGAAGTGGTTTTCATTTTTCCAGAACTTGGTTTATGCACCTTTGGAGCTTTATTCCAGCAAGCACGTCCAGGAGGTCCAACAAGTATGAGAGGTGTGTGCTTGGAAAGAAGAGAGGGCCAATGAGAAACAAAAGTGAAAATTCATTCTCACTTTGCACACGTAAAGAAGCTTGAATTTCCAATTGAAAATTGAATTTACTCATGGGCTGAAATGAGAAAAGGGCTGATTTCATTTAGTAATAGGGGTGACATCCAGCAAAAAGAAAGTGGTGCTGAATTGGTGCAGTGGCCCACACGCTGAAGCCACGTTGGAAAGGGGTGTGGGTAATTCACCCTTAATTGGAGAGCTGAAGGAAGAGTGACAGCCGCCACTCTGCTGAGGGGGAGGGCTGTTTTAGCTTCTATCTCAGTTCCAGCATCTCTCATTTTTTTCATTTTATTTTTGGGGGGAAGAATGTAAGAAAGAGAGAGAGAACCACCGAGAGAGAATGGGGTGATGGGAGTAAGTGGTGTGCTGAAACGTGGAGAAGGGAAGTAATCACGCTTCATGAGGAAGCCGCCACCGAGGAGAAGAATGTTTTCTTTCTTAGCTTTTCAGTGAACCATGTTTACCTTCTTGGATTTTGGATGAATGAGAATGGAAAGCTTTATGTTAATTTCATTTTACCGATTTACTCATTGCCTTCTTTTTATTTTTGGTTCTTACACTTTCTATTGAAGCTTAAATCTATGATTATATTGTCTAATGGTGCACGGTGATGATTATTTTTAAATGGGAGAAAAGGAGGTGTTGATTTTCATTTAGTAGGTGTACGGTGTGGAACATTCTAGGAGCTGGAAGCACACATGAAGTTGCTGCCACTAAGTAAATTTCATTTCCTTTTGGCTAGAGAAAGTGGTGTGCATGGTTCAATTTTATTTTCTTAATTGCTGTACTAAACTCATGAACAATTTAAATTCCAAGTTGGTTTAAATTTTCTGTTATTGAAATTCCAGAACTGCTTACTGTTTTTATTTTGTTGCTCTAATTTAATTTCTGCTGTAATTTAATTTCTGTTGTCGTTTGTCTGCAGTATAATTTTGTACTATTGTTTTCACTGTGTTGTTGATTATTTCACTTTAAATCATTCACTGTAATTTTGTTCTCTGTATTTTGCTGCTGTAATGTTTTTCATATTTGAAATTTACTGTTTTCTGTTTTTACTGTTTTCTGTTTTTACTGTTTACTGTATTTTCGTTTTCTGTATTTCTGTATTTTCGTTTTTACTGTTCCAGATCTGTTTTTGCTGATTCACATTGCTGTATTTTCGTTTTAATTGTACCAATTTCATTTTTACCATTTTTAATTTTGTTTTACTGTTTTGAATTTTAATTCAGTCTTGTTTAAATTTTACCGCAACCAAAAATCAGAAACCCCCCGCCCCACTACGTGCTGATCCGAGACTGAACCAAATTTGGTCCTTGAGAGACGACCTAGGAGTCACTTCCTAGTACTATACTGCATTCTTTTATGCACAACTTTTGTGGGAGGTGCGACCCTCTCATCAAAATGGCGCCGCTGCCGGGGACCAACGGTTCAGTCTTAGGTCTTTTGTTGTGTTAGTGTCTTGTGTTGTGTGATGTGTTTTAGGATGTTTAGTTAGTCTTGTTTGGGTTTACTTCTTTTATCGATTTATGTGTTTTTAGATTTTTATCATTTTTTTTTTATTTTATGCATTTAGTTGTTGTTTCTGGAACTTTCAAATTATGTAAATAATGGTTTTCCCCCATATGTTATGTTTCTATATGTTTGGTTTAATCTTTGTTTGAAGTGGAAGTCCAGGTCTGAGACAGGTTTTGCACTACAATAGAGGAGATGACAGATTCTCAAGACTGGATATATGATCTGATCCAGAGTCTTCCCAAATTCCATGGGTTGGCACATGAAGATCCATACAGGCACCTCAAGGAGTTTTGTTTGGTGTGTTTGTCGATGAGGCCTCCTGGTGTTTCAAAGGAGACAGTGTTGATGAAAGTATTTCCAATGTCCCTTCAAGGTGCAGCAAGAGACTGGTTCCTATACCAGTATCCTTTTGATAGTTGGCAGGAAACACAACAGAGATTCCTCAACAAGTTCTTCCCAGCAGCAAAGGTAAGCAGCATTAGGAGGGAGATCACTACCATTGAGCAATTTCAAGAAGAAAGCCTGGTAGATTATTGGGAGAGGTTTAACAGGCTCTGCACAGCATGTCCAAACCACCAAATTTCAGAGCATTTGCTCTTGATTTACTTTTATGAAGGGCTCCTGAACAATGAAAGGATATTAGTGGATGTAGCTGCTGGTGGATCTTTGATGGACAGAACTCCAACAGAGGCAAAGAAGTTGCTCTGCAAGTTGGCGGGTCAAAATCCAAGTGAGGTAGTAAAGGAAAAACCTGAGCAGGTTTACTGTAAACTTGAAATCCCTACTCATGTATCTGAGGTTCAAGTAAATTTTAATGCTTTTGAATTGGTAAAACTTGAACCATTTAAGCCTGTTCTGGATTTTGATATTGATACACATGTGCACACTCATGCTGTGGATTCATTATTCCCTGTAGAGCACATTGACATACCTGATGTTCACTATCCTTGCACTGACCTTGATTTAAATGATAGCCTTGAGGATGCAGCTGATGACTTGGAGATTGGTAAGAAAATTTTCAATGAGCAAAAACAGGTTTATTCTGAACTTGAGATTCCAAACACTTTACCTGATTTGCTTATACATTCAAATGCCTGTGATTTGATGCACACTGATTCTATAGGATTCATGACTGATACTGATACAGATTTGATTGACTGATGGACAAATTTGTAAGCACCAAAATATGATGTCACAAACTTGTTTCACAATCGGCAAGTATGACCGAATCGTTTCAAGTAATAAACTTGGTAAGACCAAGTATCGTTCTCCCAAAGGACTCACGGCCTAGTTTAGTTATGTGATTTGTTGATTAGCTAAGACTTAAGAACACAATAATTGAAGTTTAATATGCAAAGACGAAAATTAAATATGTATGCATGAATTGATCAATGACAAAGACAAAAGATAAACACTTTCAAGGAAATATATGAATGAATATGTTGTTGGGGGTCAATTTCATCTCATCCACTCTCATATATTTTAGGAATTCAACATTCAAATCATCATTGTTAATGCCACTCTCTAATGTACCATTCTAGATGGCTTCTCCCTAATCAAATAGTTCATATAATTCCTAGCATTCCTAATGATTAGTTCATGAGTGCAGGAGCTTAAAGGCAACCAATATAATATTGTCAGTATAATATTGGGAGAAATTCCCCGGATCTAGATTTCCCCGTACGTGTCCGTATCAACAAAACCAATAATCATGCATTAGAATGAGTTAAACAATGCAAGCATTGAGCAAAGAGGAAAAACCCTAACTAATGATGAAAGAAAGCATATGTCTTAATTCAAAGATGTACTCAACAAATCCATATATGAGAGCTTCAAGAGATTACTTTGACTCCCCAACAAACATACAAGGTTTAGTTCACCATATTCATGGTGAACCTAGATGAATTACAATGAAAGTATGAAAGAATAAACCCAATAAAGGTGAAGAGGTAGCCTGAGCATCCAAGATCCTCCTTCAAAGGGGTGAAAGAGAGAGTGTTTGCCTCGTTTCTGCCAAAGATGCCTAACTATAGGACGTGCAAGCCCTTATATACTAATCTAGAGTTACAAAAGATTACAAAAGTCCAAGCCCAAAAAGTGCCGCTCAGCGGTATTTACCGCTCAGCGGTGATTGCGCGTCTTCTTTCTTCCCCTCAGCGGCCATTTTGCCCCTCAGCGGTTCCAACGTCACCTCTTGAGTGCCGCTCAGCGGTAGTTTGCCGCTGAGCGGTGCCTTCGACTTCTCCTTTTTGCACTCTTTCTTGTCTTTTCTAATGTCCTCTCTCTTATTCTTCACTTCTTTCACCAAATTCACCTCAAAACCTGCACAAGAACACTTAAATCAAGCATAAACCTGTCCAGCTCTCTTATTTCTGAAAATATAAACAAAAGGCATGATTTCAAGCTAGTTTCTAAGTCTAAAGGTTGCTTTTAGTATCAACTTTAAGCATGAAAATAACAGTTTTTCAACTGTTATCACAACCCCAAACTTAGAACTTTCCTTGTCCTCAAGCAAATAAAATGTAACTCCATCTCCAACCAATTCATATGATGGTTCACTCATTCAAAATTCTCTTTTCAAGATAAGTAATAACTTCACTCAAACTTAAGACCAAGAGTTCAATCAAGATGTGCACATGCTTTAGTGTTCACAAAGTCATTTAAATTCCAACAAATGCTATTTTTCATGAATGATCAATCAATTAAGCATGGATGTTCATGTGCTTATGGAATATTTCCTCACTAGGTAAAGTGTTTCACTCAACACACAAGTGTATAAGAGGTAAAGTGTTTCACTCATTCACTCCACTATCACAATGTCACATGAATCAACTTTGCCTTTCATTTAACCACAATCAATTACATTCACAAGCATGCATCATCACAAGGACTTTTCAATGGCTTATAATGTGGCTGGGCTAACAAGAAAATTGGTTTTTCTGGATCACAAAATCCTTGAGTTAAGAGAATCATAACAACACAATCTTCTTATTCATTCCCAACTTTCTTTTGCCTTTGCTTTTGCATTTGCATTGAGCTTTGCTTCTTTTTCTTTTCTTTTCTTTGCATATTCTTACTTTTTAGCTCTTAGCTCAATGCTTTTTCCTTTTTCATGTTTCCCCAATAACCCCAAACTTGAACATTTAACAATACCACACAAGATCTTCTACTTAACTCAAGGTAAAGATTTTCAATCAAGGGTGTTCAGTGTATATTTAAGGCTAAGGGTTCAAAGGATAGAACACAACGTGTTCTCTTTTAGAAGGCTAACTTTATGAATTTGGCCAATAAAAAGGGTTTCAAAAACACGGCCTTTGATCATATGATGCAAAACAAGCAATTGATTCAATCATAGAAAACCTGGGCAAAGTCATTCATGCTTTCAAAGTAACAGCATTCAACAATAACAACTCTGGAGCTCAAAACCTCACATATAAGCTCATTCACATTTGACATGCACATCCTGCTTAATTTCACAATCACAATCATGATATTATGCATTTGTTCACAAAGCTTGTGAATCACCTGTATAAGCATTTTAATGTGCACATCATCTCAACATCAATCAATCAATAAGCATCATTAAGCATTACTTATCACACAATCACAGTTAATAGCAAACCATCATAACAAACCAGGTGTTCAATAGAGTACATCAAACCCTAATCTAAAAACAAAAACAAATAAGTTCAGAAAACTTAAACCACAAAAGCATAATCATATGATAGCATTCATCAGTAAATGCTATCTCAGCTCCTCATCAGTCCGAGCTCTCTGTATCTTCCTCTTCCTCTTCATCATCATTTTCATCAAATGCATCCTCCTCCTCAGCTTCATCTTCATCCATGTCTCGGGCTGAAGCTTCAGCTGCTTCAGCTCCTCCATGCCATGGTTCTTCTGGCCAAGCTACCACATTATGGAATTCATCCATAGTCCACCTGTGTGCTGGAGGGGTATCATACATCCCCACTATCATCTCAGCCGTGGCCACCTGCCCTCTGTGGATGGACTGCAACTGAGCACCTATAAGAGACATATACATGTCCCTCATCTGGAATGGTTCTGCCTCATGAGTATCAGTAGAAGTCCTGCTCTGTGCTGGCCTTCTCTCTCTACGAGCCTAGCGTGGTGGCACTGGCTGGGCTGCCTCCTCACCTCCACAGTACTGTCTGTAATAGGCCTCATCTATAGCTTTTCTTGGCCTCTCAAATGGTGGAACAGAAGTGTCCACCCCAGCTAGCTTGCAAAGGTGAGTGATCAAAGAAGGATGTCCCAGTGGTGCTTTGTTGTTTGAGGTGTTAGCACACACACTAATCTCATCAGCTATCACCTGCCCAATATTAACATTCAAGTTTCTGATAGCACAGTAGATGAAGAGTGCCCTGCTGAGAGTATTATCTGACACATGTGAACATGGCTGAATGTTGGCATGAGAAAATGCCATCCAATACTTTGCAAGAGGAGTCAAATCTGTCCTCCTAATATTAACCACTGAGCAAGATCTATTCCTTTGGAAGTGTCCTCCAGGTATGCACAATACTCTCTCAACATCCTCAAAGTCAGCACCTTCCTCCATGCTAAGAGCAAACTGGCATTGCTCACCAGCCCACACAGTATCCAGAAAGTTATTGATGGAGTCAGGATCATACCTGATAGCATGGCCTCTAACATAGCCCAAATAATTCTCAGCTGGATAATCACCAATCTTCTTTGCATTGGTGTAGAATTCTTTCACCACAGCTATGTTGGCAGGTGATGGATAAGTGGCTAGCTTCCCCCAATCATTCCCTAACACTTGCTCTCCAAATTGAGGAGCAAAGTTAGGTATCATTCCAACCTTTCTCTCCATTAGAAGTCTCCTGTCCTGAACCACCCTAAAGTGCTTCTCATGTTCCTAGAGAGGAACCTGCCATTATGGGGCTGCTCTGGTTCCTTTTCCTTTCTCTTGGTTGCCATGGTTTTCAATCTCTTTCCTGAAGAGGATGCCATTCCTGCATTCAAACATAAATCCAAAACCACAGAACATGATGTTAATCATTAGTAAACACAAAACAAAACTCCTTTTGAAGCTAAACCACCGCTGAGGGCCAGAATTTCCCCTCAGCGCCACCAGTGCCACATTCAAACACGCAACAAACCAGAAAAAGCAAATCTGGCAGAGTGCCGCTCAGCGGTAAATGCCGCTCAGCGGTGATCTGCAGATTTTTGCAAATCTCGTTTTTAAACTGTCCTAACTCCACCCAAATGCAATTTTCAGTTTTCCAGTTCATAATCAAGCAGTTTAATCGGTTCAAACATCAAATATATCATCAAATCATGCATAGAAATCAAAACCCCTAAATATTCATGCTTTGACAATCACAGTCAATTTCAAGAACCCTAGAATGAACAAAATGCATTTTACTTACTTGGGTGGAGATGCTAGATGATATGAGAATGCTTCCAAACTAGAATGCTCTCTTCCAACCCCAAACTTTGATAGCACACTAGTGTAAAAGTGAGTGGAAGAGAAATTTTCTAAAGAGGGAAGAGTAAAAAGATGTGGGAAACCTAAGAGGAGATATGTGGGATTTTAATGCAGAGAAGAGCTTGAAAGAATATAAAAACGCGCAGCTTAGGGTTTAAAAATACCCCAATGGGCTCGGGTTCCGCTAAGGGGAACTTAAGCCCATCTGCGATAGTACCGCTCAGCGGTAATTGCCGCTCAGCGGCACTTTCGTGATGTGCCCTTCTCCTTCTTTTCTTGACCTACGTGCCTTCCTAGCATACCCCTCATAGGTTCCCTGCAATTCAATGTTAAAAATGCTTATGCAAATCCTAAAAATAAACAAACAGAAAACAATCAATCAACTGGGTTGCCTCCCAGGTAGCGCTTGTTTAACGTCACGAGCCTGACCCAAAATCCACCAACACCCATCAGTAGGTGTTTCAAACTTACCAGCACCCATCAGTAGGTGCAAAATCTTCTCACCAACACCCATCAGTAGGTGTTACAAACTTAGTATCCTTCAGTAGATACTTAACCACCTAGCATCCTTCAGTAGATGCTAAATCCAACAAAATAATGTCCAGAATAATGTTCACAAATTACAAATTATAAAACCAAATCAAAAGTTTGTAAATCTACTGGGTTGCCTCCCAGCAAGTGCTTCTTTAACGTCACTAGCTTGACCCTGTTAAAGCTCATGTTCCATCTTCTTTATAATTGATGTAGTCCTTCCACCAACCTTTCAACTGCTTCCTTTGGACTGTTTTGGATTCTCTAGAATATGGAGACTCTATCTCTATCATCTCCTTCTCTTTAAAGCCTTTTATAACCCACAACTTGTTCTTGAGTCTTACAGGTATGCCAAGTTGGAGTTTTAATTTTTTCCAGTCTCTAGGAACTTCTTCTCCTTTTCCAATCTCTTCTACCTTGGGTGCCTGAAAATACAAACAATGGTTATCAGAAACCTCAAGATTTTTATTTTTACCTCTAGTTATGGGTGCATCTCGAAATGCAGCTTTATAACTGGCTTCTTCCTCCTTTGCTTGTGTTTCATCTTTGAAGACATCCACCACCACTCTCTCCTCTCCGTCTTGGAGAACCACTATACCTTCATTCACATCTATGATAGCCCTGGCCGTTTTCATAAACGGTCTTCCAAGTATAAAAGGTATCTTCTCGGTTTCCATCTTCATCACCACAAAGTCTGCCAAGAACTGAAGTTTGCCAACACAAACTACAATGTCTTCTGCAATCCCACATGGCTCCTTTGAAGATCCATCAGCCATTACAAGATTAACCTTTACAGGTTTTATTTCAACATGGCCAATTTGCTCCAATAGAGAATAAGGCATCAAGTTAACACTTGAGCCTAAATCAAGGAGAGCTTTCTTTACCTTTTTCTTCCCTATAATGCAAGGGATAGAAAAACTGCCTGGATCTGCTGCTTTTGGTGGGAATGATTCTTTCTTAACAGTTATACACTTTTCTTCCTCATCCTCTCTACGTCTTCTTTTTGTAGAGGTTCCTTCATCTGATTTGGTGTAAACTGCTATTTTCTGTAGAATTTGTTCCCAAGGAGCTTCATTATCAACCATTTTGAATAAATCTGTGAAATCCATTGGTTTCTCCTGATTTGTTAGAAAAGGAAAAGTGTCCTTTCTTTCTTCTTCTCTTCTCTCTTCTGTTTCATCTTCTTCCAACTCAATGATCTCTTCATTTACACTCTTGACCACTTTGCACTCTTCTCTGGGGTTAACCTCAGTATTAGCCCCAAAGTTTCTGTTGGGTTTTTCTTCCAATTGCTTGGTGATCTGACCCATCTGAATCTCCAAATTCTTTATAGCAGCTTCAGTGCTCTTTTGAGAAGATTCAGTTTTCTGGATGAATTGCTGAAGAGTTTCTTCCAACCTTGTTGATCTGTCATTAAGCATAGATAATTGTTGCCACAAGGTTGGTTGCTGCTGCTGCTTATTATACTGATTAGCCTGCCCAGTTTGTCCTTGGCCAATGCTTGGATGTGGTTTCCAACCCTGATTATAATTCCCTTGACGGTATGGAAACTGATTAGCCATGAAGTTAACATCCTCCACGGCCTCCACTGGAAAAGCACACTGGCCATTTATGTGATCACCTCCACATAGTTCGCACAACTGGGTTTGTATCTGGGCAGCAGACTTCAACTCTTTAGGTAATTGAGCCAAAGTTTTTGTCAGAGTCTCTAGCTGTTGAGTTAGAATTTTATTCTGTGCTAGCAGAGCATCATGCGTTTGTAATTGTAGAACCCCTTTCTGTGGCATAGGAGCTCCTCTTTCATTGTGCAGCTCATTATCACTTGTAGCCATATTTTCAATGATTTCAGTTGCTTCCTCTGGAGTCTTCCATTTGATATTGCCTCCAGCTGAGGCATCTAGCATCATCTTGGTTTGTGAACCAAGCCCTCCAAGGAAAGTTAGGACTACTTCTTGATCTTCAAAGCCATGCGTGGGAGTTTTACGTAACAAGCTTTTATACCTATCCCATGCATGTCCAAGTGATTCTTCCATGCCCTGCTTGAATGAAGATATCTCTTGCTTTCCCTTAGTCACTTTAGATTGTGGGAAGTATTTATTCAAAAACTTTGCAACCACTGCTTCCCACTCCGTGAAACTTTCTTCTGGAAAAGAGTTCAACCAAAGCTTAGCATTGCCTCCCAATGAGAAAGGAAACAAGCTAAGTTTGATAGCTTCGTCTGGCACCCCATTAATCTTGACCGTGTTACAGATCTCATTAAATGTTGTAAGGTGCTCATATGGGCTTTCATGTGATAACCCATTAAATTGATTACTCTTTACCAGTTGAATTAATGCTGGTTTGACCTCCATGTTGGCTGCATTGACTCTAGGTCGAGCTATGCTATTGAAGTGCTGAGGTCCAGCAAGATTAGTGTAATCTGCAAGAGTTCTTCTAGCATTATTATTGTTCTCCATACTCCCTGTGCTATGAACAGAACCTTGTAGTGATGATTGTAGGAGAGTTTCAGGAGAAGGGAAAAGTTCTCTGGACGTTCTGATTCTTCTCCTCCTTCTACTCTCGTCTAGCCCTTCAAGTAGTGGTTCTGTTGTTTTCTTACTTCTAGTTCGAATTGCCTCCTGCATGCACAAGAAAACAAAACCCTAGAAAAGATTTGTTAGCACAAAAAGATATAGAAGAAAATAAAGATTGAAAAGATATAAGAAGATAAAAGATTTAGAAGATAGAATCAAATAAAATAGAATAAAACCTAATCTAAAAAATAAAATCTAATCTAAAAGATAAAATAAAATAAAATCTAACCTAACCTAAAAGATAGAATAAGAATGAAATAAAATCTAACCTAAAAAGATAAAAAGATAAAATCTAATAAAATAAAATAAAATCTAATCTAAAAAGATAAAAAGATAAAATACAATAAAAACAGAAAAATAAAAACAAAAATTCAAATTAAAGTCAAAGATAATCAATAATCACACAAATTAACCAGTTAAACCATGAATCCCCGGCAGCGGCGCCAAAAACTTGATGGACAAATTTGTAAGCACCAAAATATGATGTCACAAACTTGTTTCACAATCGGCAAGTATGACCGAATCGTTTCAAGTAATAAACTTGGTAAGACCAAGTATCGTTCTCCCAAAGGACTCACGGCCTAGTTTAGTTATGTGATTTGTTGATTAGCTAAGACTTAAGAACACAATAATTGAAGTTTAATATGCAAAGACGAAAATTAAATATGTATGCATGAATTGATCAATGACAAAGACAAAAGATAAACACTTTCAAGGAAATATATGAATGAATATGTTGTTGGGGGTCAATTTCATCTCATCCACTCTCATATATTTTAGGAATTCAACATTCAAATCATCATTGTTAATGCCACTCTCTAATGTACCATTCTAGATGGCTTCTCCCTAATCAAATAGTTCATACAATTCCTAGCATTCCTAATGATTAGTTCATGAGTGCAGGAGCTTAAAGGCAACCAATATAATATTGTCAGTATAATATTGGGAGAAATTCCCCGGATCTAGATTTCCCCGTACGTGTCCGTATCAACAAAACCAATAATCATGCATTAGAATGAGTTAAACAATGCAAGCATTGAGCAAAGAGGAAAAACCCTAACTAATGATGAAAGAAAGCATATGTCTTAATTCAAAGATGTACTCAACAAATCCATATATGAGAGCTTCAAGAGATTACTTTGACTCCCCAACAAACATACAAGGTTTAGTTCACCATATTCATGGTGAACCTAGATGAATTACAATGAAAGTATGAAAGAATAAACCCAATAAAGGTGAAGAGGTAGCCTGAGCATCCAAGATCCTCCTTCAAAGGGGTGAAAGAGAGAGTGTTTGCCTCGTTTCTGCCAAAGATGCCTAACTATAGGACGTGCAAGCCCTTATATACTAATCTAGAGTTACAAAAGATTACAAAAGTCCAAGCCCAAAAAGTGCCGCTCAGCGGTATTTACCGCTCAGCGGTGATTGCGCGTCTTCTTTCTTCCCCTCAGCGGCCATTTTGCCCCTCAGCGGTTCCAACGTCACCTCTTGAGTGCCGCTCAGCGGTAGTTTGCCGCTGAGCGGTGCCTTCGACTTCTCCTTTTTGCACTCTTTCTTGTCTTTTCTAATGTCCTCTCTCTTATTCTTCACTTCTTTCACCAAATTCACCTCAAAACCTGCACAAGAACACTTAAATCAAGCATAAACCTGTCCAGCTCTCTTATTTCTGAAAATATAAACAAAAGGCATGATTTCAAGCTAGTTTCTAAGTCTAAAGGTTGCTTTTAGTATCAACTTTAAGCATGAAAATAACAGTTTTTCAACTGTTATCACAACCCCAAACTTAGAACTTTGCTTGTCCTCAAGCAAATAAAATGTAACTCCATCTCCAACCAATTCATATGATGGTTCACTCATTCAAAATCCTCTTTTCAAGATAAGTAATAACTTCACTCAAACTTAAGACCAAGAGTTCAATCAAGATGTGCACATGCTTTAGTGTTCACAAAGTCATTTAAATTCCAACAAATGCTATTTTTCATGAATGATCAATCAATTAAGCATGGATGTTCATGTGCTTATGGAATATTTCCTCACTAGGTAAAGTGTTTCACTCAACACACAAGTGTATAAGAGGTAAAGTGTTTCACTCATTCACTCCACTATCACAATGTCACATGAATCAACTTTGCCTTCCATTTAACCACAATCAATTACATTCACAAGCATGCATCATCACAAGGACTTTTCAATGGCTTATAATGTGGCTGGGCTAACAAGAAAATTGGTTTTTCTGGATCACAAAATCCTTGAGTTAAGAGAATCATAACAACACAATCTTCTTATTCATTCCCAACTTTCTTTTGCCTTTGCTTTTGCATTTGCATTGAGCTTTGCTTCTTTTTCTTTCTTTTCTTTGCATATTCTTACTTTTTAGCTCTTAGCTCAATGCTTTTTCCTTTTTCATGTTTCCCCAATAACCCCAAACTTGAACATTTAACAATACCACACAAGATCTTCTACTTAACTCAAGGTAAAGATTTTCAATCAAGGGTGTTCAGTGTATATTTAAGGCTAAGGGTTCAAAGGATAGAACACAACGTGTTCTCTTTTAGAAGGCTAACTTTATGAATTTGGCCAATAAAAAGGGTTTCAAAAACACGGCCTTTGATCATATGATGCAAAACAAGCAATTGATTCAATCATAGAAAACCTGGGCAAAGTCATTCATGCTTTCAAAGTAACAGCATTCAACAATAACAACTCTGGAGCTCAAAACCTCACATATAAGCTCATTCACATTTGACATGCACATCCTGCTTAATTTCACAATCACAATCATGATATTATGCATTTGTTCACAAAGCTTGTGAATCACCTGTATAAGCATTTTAATGTGCACATCATCTCAACATCAATCAATCAATAAGCATCATTAAGCATTACTTATCACACAATCACAGTTAATAGCAAACCATCATAACAAACCAGGTGTTCAATAGAGTACATCAAACCCTAATCTAAAAACAAAAACAAATAAGTTCAGAAAACTTAAACCACAAAAGCATAATCATATGATAGCATTCATCAGTAAATGCTATCTCAGCTCCTCATCAGTCCGAGCTCTCTGTATCTTCCTCTTCCTCTTCATCATCATTTTCATCAAATGCATCCTCCTCCTCAGCTTCATCTTCATCCATGTCTCGGGCTGAAGCTTCAGCTGCTTCAGCTCCTCCATGCCATGGTTCTTCTGGCCAAGCTACCACATTATGGAATTCATCCATAGTCCACCTGTGTGCTGGAGGGGTATCATACATCCCCACTATCATCTCAGCCGTGACCACCTGCCCTCTGTGGATGGACTGCAACTGAGCACCTATAAGAGACATATACATGTCCCTCATCTGGAATGGTTCTGCCTCATGAGTATCAGTAGAAGTCCTGCTCTGTGCTGGCCTTCTCTCTCTACGAGCCTAGCGTGGTGGCACTGGCTGGGCTGCCTCCTCACCTCCACAGTACTGTCTGTAATAGGCCTCATCTATAGCTTTTCTTGGCCTCTCAAATGGTGGAACAGAAGTGTCCACCCCAGCTAGCTTGCAAAGGTGAGTGATCAAAGAAGGATGTCCCAGTGGTGCTTTGTTGTTTGAGGTGTTAGCACACACACTAATCTCATCAGCTATCACCTGCCCAATATTAACATTCAAGTTTCTGATAGCACAGTAGATGAAGAGTGCCCTGCTGAGAGTAATATCTGACACATGTGAACATGGCTGAATGTTGGCATGAGAAAATGCCATCCAATACTTTGCAAGAGGAGTCAAATCTGTCCTCCTAATATTAACCACTGAGCCAGATCTATTCCTTTGGAAGTGTCCTCCAGGTATGCACAATACTCTCTCAACATCCTCAAAGTCAGCACCTTCCTCCATGCTAAGAGCAAACTGGCATTGCTCACCAGCCCACACAGTATCCAGAAAGTTATTGATGGAGTCAGGATCATACCTGATAGCATGGCCTCTAACATAGCCCAAATAATTCTCAGCTGGATAATCTGATAACTCTATAGAGTTAGGACTGAACTTTGATCTGACACAGTTCTCTGAGAACTTTGAATGTGATTGTGAATCTGGTTCTTGCCCGATTTGTATTGAAATTGATTATGTGTTACAGACAGATTCTAAGCGTATAACAGATGCTATTAATTGTGAGTTTGATGACCATGCTGCAGAATTAAATGAGAATGCAGGTGCTGACATTAAGGAAATCATGATTAATAAAGGAGAGTGTACTGCTACTTCTTTGACTGAGCCAGAGATCTCCATTCCGGTGTCACACACTGAACAACTGCCAGTGGAAGGAAAGCTACTGATAGAACAATTTGCTGGGAAAAGAAAGAAGAAACATCTCGTTTTGGATGATATGGCAGTACTGATGAAGTTGGTCCTCCTCAAAACTCGTTTGCTGAATCCAATGGTGGAAGACATCTCCCTGAAAATCCAAAATTGGCAGCTTCCACCATAACTCAGGGGAGTTTTCCTTTTCTCTTCTCCCTCTTTCCCTACTTTTATTGCACTTGTCCATGATCTGTTGACTGTTTTGATTTCCGATCTTATGCTTATGACACATTGTGGACACTGTGTAGTTTAAGTGTGGTCTATTGGGGGAGATTCTGATTTTTCTTTGTTAGTTTTTGTTTTCTTGGTTAAATTTTTTTTCTTTTCTAGGTTATTTTTGTCATGTTTTGTGTACAGTTTTACATGTTTCTCTTGATTTCTAGACTTTGTTTGGGTTGTAGACTTATCATGTCCTTCACTTGATTGATACTTATATGTTTGAAATCCTTGCTTTTCTCTGCTTGGAAGATGATTATGATTTTTGAGAGTTGAATTGATTGTGACAGAATTACCCTGTGTGAGATTTGAGCCACTTTATGTTCTTTCTTGTGTGTGATATGCCTCTTGATTGCTTGCGCATATGCCTTGGCTTGACTCTTGTTGATAACTCTTGATTGATATGCATGTTTGGAAGTGATAAAGGCAGTTTTGTTTTTGAGCCTCTCTAGCCAAATAAGCTTACCTTGTTTTGATCCTTTGATAACCCCTTTTGAGCCTATACTTTCCCCCAATTCTTTGTTTTGAAGCTCATACACTAGCCCTAAGTGAAAAACCATGATTACCTTAACCTTAGGGAATTTTGGAGCTTTGGAAGTGTTTTGGGAACAAGTGTGGTCTCCTTGGGGTTTCTGATGAATTGGCTGGTTGGTTCCTCTTCTTGTTTTATGTTTGTAAATATGTTGTGTATCTTGTCTCTTATAGTTGTGTCCTAAATAGAGAGAAAAGAAAGAGACAGGCTGAGAAAAAAGATAGAAAAAAAAAATTGTGAATAATGGAGTCAAGAAGAGGATTGAATTAGAGGTTGTGGGTGTGTTTGAATGTGTTTACACTTGTTCCCCATTGCTCCTCTATTTCTTTTGGTTTATAGCTTCTCATCCATATGTTATCCTCCTATGTCCTTGGCCCCATTACATCCAATAAAGACCTTTTGATTTGAACATGTGTATGTGCTTGAGTGTTGATATTAGAGGCTTGTCAAGTCTGTTGTTGCTTGCTCTTCTTGAGTGCATTGAGTTGAAATTGCTTACCGTAGACACTTGAGAGAAACACTGATAGTGCATCTGTGAGGTTCTGTTGCTTTTGATTCACCTCTTGAGCTAATTGATCATTTTGCCATGTCTTGAATTGCTTGGATGATTTCATGAGTATCTGCTTTCTCTGATTGATTCTGTGTTGGATATTGTCTACTTCCTTTCTTTGTCCAGATTTCTTGAGGAATGTGTAATTCTGTTTGTTTCCTTGTGAGTCTTTATTTTCTGTGTGTCGACGTTGTGTCACCTTCTTAAAAGTCCTTTGAACTATTCCCTGATTTGCGTCTTGATTTTGCCCAGGAGTGCAAAAGACTAAGTGTGGTCTATTTTGATGAACCAATATTTTCCTCACTTCACTTAGTTTAATGTGCTAGAATTAGTCGGGGAATTATGCTTAAACGTCCGGTATTTTCCTGTTTTTCCTAATTGTGCTTAATTTGATCGGAAATTCTTATTTTAACTAATTTGAATTATCTGAGCTTATTATTTTGCATTATTAATTATGGGAAAATTTTGGATAACTTTTTGGGACATTAGAAAGCTAAATGAGAAATGGAAATTGAGCCAATGCATCTTAGCCATTTTTATTTTCGCTGGCTGCCGCGTGAATGTTGTGTCAACTTGTGTGTCTTCGTTTGAGTTCAATTCTTATCCGTTTTCCATGAAATTTTTTTTCATAGTTTCGTCTGGATGTCTATTTTAACATATAGTTTTTACTTTGTTCAAATTCATTCTGTGCTGTTCCCAGTATTTATTTTACTCTCATATGTCAGTCCAGGATTACTGCTGTTTGAGTGATTTCTAATCCGTTGCATTGTTTGCTTGCTGTTTAGTAATTGTGGTGGCTGGAATTGATCATTGGATGATGCTAAGACCTCCCAACACTCTTAAACAAGGCATACAACAGCTTGGCTTTATTGGATAGCAAAGAAAAAAAAAAAGAAAGCAGCCACATTCACGGTCCAGCAGAGGAAGTGGTTTTCATTTTTCCAGAACTTGGTTTATGCACCTTTGGAGCTTTATTCCAGCAAGCACGTCTAGGAGGTCCAACAAGTATGAGAGGTGTGTGCTTGGAAAGAAGAGAGGGCCAATGAGAAACAAAAGTGAAAATTCATTCTCACTTTGCACACGTAAAGAAGCTTGAATTTCCAATTGAAAATTGAATTTACTCATGGGCTGAAATGAGAAAAGGGCTGATTTCATTTAGTAATAGGGGTGACATCCAGCAAAAAGAAAGTGGTGCTGAATTGGTGCAGTGGCCCACACGCTGAAGCCACGTTGGAAAGGGGTGTGGGTCATTCACCCTTAATTGGAGAGCTGAAGGAAGAGTGACAGCCGCCACTCTGCTGAGGGGGAGGGCTGTTTTAGCTTCTATCTCAGTTCCAGCATCTCTCATTTTTTTCATTTTATTTTTGGGGGGAAGAATGTAAGAAAGAGAGAGAGAACCACCGAGAGAGAATGGGGTGATGGGAGTAAGTGGTGTGCTGAAACGTGGAGAAGGGAAGTAATCACGCTTCATGAGGAAGCCGCCACCGAGGAGAAGAATGTTTTCTTTCTTAGCTTTTCAGTGAACCATGTTTACCTTCTTGGATTTTGGATGAATGAGAATGGAAAGCTTTATGTTAATTTCATTTTACCGATTTACTCATTGCCTTCTTTTTAGTTTTGGTTCTTACACTTTCTATTGAAGCTTAAATCTATGATTATATTGTCTAATGGTGCACGGTGATGATTATTTTTAAATGGGAGAAAAGGAGGTGTTGATTTTCATTTAGTAGGTGTACGGTGTGGAACATTCTAGGAGCTGGAAGCACACATGAAGCTGCTGCCACTAAGTAAATTTCATTTCCTTTTGGCTAGAGAAAGTGGTGTGCATGGTTCAATTTTATTTTCTTAATTGCTGTACTAAACTCATGAACAATTTAAATTCCAAGTTGGTTTAAATTTTCTGTTATTGAAATTCCAGAACTGCTTACTGTTTTTATTTTGTTGCTCTAATTTAATTTCTGCTGTAATTTAATTTCTGTTGTCGTTTGTCTGCAGTATAATTTCTACTATTGTTTTCACTGTGTTGTTGATTATTTCACTTTAAATCATTCACTGTAATTTTGTTCTCTGTATTTTGCTGCTGTAATGTTTTTCATATTTGAAATTTACTGTTTTCTGTTTTTACTGTTTTCTGTTTTTACTGTTTACTGTATTTTCGTTTTCTGTATTTCTGTATTTTCGTTTTAACTGTTCCAGATCTGTTTTTGCTGATTCACATTGCTGTATTTTCGTTTTAATTGTACCAATTTCATTTTTACCATTTTTAATTTTGTTTTACTGTTTTGAATTTTAATTCAGTCTTGTTTAAATTTTACCGCAACCAAAAATCACAAACCCCCCCCCACTACGTGTTGATCCGAGACTGAACCAAATTTGGTCCTTGAGAGACGACCTAGGAGTCACTTCCTAGTACTATACTGCATTCTTTTATGCACAACTTTTGTGGGAGGTGCGACCCTCTCATCACCCACTCCTGTCCCTGACCCTACTTCTATACCTTCCTCATCTGTTATACCGCCTTCTGACACTGTCACACCATCTGCTGATCAAGATTCAAGTGGTGATGGTGAAGGTCTTGACCCACCCCTCCATGATCGACCATGGATTGAGCCGTATGGTAAAGGGTAAGTTTTTAATCTCTTGATATAATTTGATGTTTAAACCCTATTGTAATTCAAATGACTTTTATCCTGCAGGTTTATTCCATCTAGGGTTGCTTCCCAGGCCATCACACGTTCAATTAAGCAACAGTTTCTAAGTCCATGGCCTACTTGGGGAGCAATTCCTGATGACGACAAAAAGCCATTCTGGGAGCGCTTTAAGGTGAACAATCTATTTAAGTAATTGTCCCTCTTATTTTACCATGTTCTGTAATCAATGTTTGTTCTCTGCAATGTTACAGATGAAGGTGCAGTGGAAACCTGAACATGAAAGTCAGATACATAGAAATTTCCACATGAAAGCATCTCATCGACTGTCAGAGATGTTTAGGGATGCCCGCAATGCAGGACAGCGCCCTTACTGGCTGGGTGAACAAATTTGGAACTCTTTACTGGCTCATTGGAATACAGTAGAGTTTCGCAATAAATGTGCCAAAGCCAAGAGGAACAGAGCGTCTGAAAGGGGTGGCACCCTGCATACTGGTGGGTCGATCACCATTCATGAGCATGCCATTCGTATGGTATAACTTCATTACATAACTTTTTCTTTCATATATAAGTTATGTATTTATTTCATACGTACTTGATATAATTGTAAATTATGTGACAGGCACAAGCTCTGGGACGGGCGGTCCATGTTGATGAGGTCTTTGCACAGACTCATGTAAGGAAGGGCACTAATCAATTCGTTGATGAAAGATCTCGGAAGACTCATGTAAGCAAATAACACTATTACTATTACTATTACTATTACTAATTTTTCAGTTAAGTTATTCTATCATTCCCTAACATTGCTTTTAATGTTTCAACAGGAAGAATTTTCTACGAGACTTTCCCAGGTTAGATCTGAACATGAGTCAGCTCCTACACCGGATGATGCCAGTAATGTAGAAGATGACATCCGTAGGACACAGTGCTGGATCGACATCGTTGGTGGGAAGAAAAAGGGACGAGTGTACGGTGCAGGACAACTTGCTGCAAGCTATACAGCATCGAGAGGAGGTACTCTGAAGCACCAACCTTCTTCTTCCACCACTACTCCTGACGAGGTCGTTCTCCGCCTCATGCAGGCACTGCAGCAACGTGACCAGGAAATCACTGATTTGAGAGCAGAGTTTACAAACTTTAAGGCCCTGGTCATGAGAGTGTTGCCTGCTACTTCACAGGATGAATTAGTTATCCCTCCGACCCAGCCACAACCCTCCTCGTCACCCGCTGTCCCTCAGCAGCCCACATCAGTCCAACCCTCATCAGTCCAACCCACACCAGTCCAACCCACACCAGTCCAGCCATCAATAGAGGAGCAGGATGATGAAGATCATTCTGATGATAGCTATGTACATTATTAGTTTCATTTTCTTATTACTTGTTATAGAAACATTTGGATATTAGAACATTTGGATTTTAGATAATTTCAATGTTAGATGAACTTGGTGACTTTGAATGTTAGAACATCATTAAGATTGATTGTTTTATGTTTTAACTATAAATACATGTTCTATGTGTTACCAATGAAGAGCATTGGTAAATTTGAAGATAAACAATTTTGATGATGCTGAAAGATGATACATTGTTATTGTTGTTTTAAAAGCAATTTGTAGATTATAAATGTATTAGGAAAAGTCTTCAACATGTAATACTTAGAAAAATTCGTATTTTTAGAACTGCTACGCATTTAATCGATTATTAGAAGCTATAATCGATTATCCTGAGCCCTTCTGAAAAACCTCGTTGCTCTGGAATAATCGATTATTACTCCGAATAATCGATTATCACAGTTCTGATGAGAACTGCCAAAAGTCTCTGGAATAATCGATTATTCCTCAGGATAATCGATTATCACTTTTTGAAAACCCTGTAACGGACTCGAATAATCGATTATCACTAACAATAATCGATTATCTGCGGCAGTTATAATTCATCTTTGCAAACTTTAGACCAGTGGGCTATATAGATGAGTTCCAGAACTCTTAGAAAACACACTGAGCTTTTGAGAATACAGTGTTATCTGAGGAAGTTCTAAAAAGCTAGTTCAAGTGCTTTGCCTGGTCTCGTGAATAGGAGAAGCTCGCGTTTCGTGTGTCGATAGTCGGAGCGGTTCTCTTCGAGTTGGCAAGGTGGTCATCTTCCGGTTCGTTCGTCGAAGGAAGGTTTTTTATTTGTTTTTATTCACTCTTATTGTAATTTGTAAAACTGTTTTTAGTGAAAACGTTAATCACTTTTTATAGTGATTAACAACTGGACGTAGATTCTTTTGAATCGAACCAGGATAAAAATTCTGTGTTGAATTTTCTTGCTCTCTATACTCTTTACATTTTACGCATATCAACTGTTTGATAAATTTTCTCTAAGAAAATTGTTTTTCTAAAACGGACTATCAAAACTTGATTTGTGACCGTAACACGCTTTCCGAGTATTTTATTCCGCTGCGCGACTCTATAACGGTACCGATTGTTCCGACAATTGGTATCAGAGCTTGCTTTGATATTCTTTCAAACTTTTGCGAAAATGGCCGGTCATCAAAATCAAGTATATGCTGAGGGTGCATCCATCAACAGACCACCTCTTTTTACGGGTGATAACTATGCATTCTGGAAAGTCAGAATGGAAATTTTTATGGGGTCTGTTGACAGAGGCATCTGGGAAGCTGTGCTAAATGGTCCCTATATTCCTAAAAGAACTGTTGATGGTGTAGAAGTAGAAAAACCATACTTTAATTGGACTCCTGAGGAAAGTAGAAGAGCCCAATTTGATATTAAGGCTCGTAATATTATTTCATCTGCTGTAGTACTTGATGAATTTTATAGAATTTCAGTGTGTAAGACAGCACAGGAGATGTGGGAGGTCCTCAGAGTCACACATGAGGGTACAGACGACGTGAAACGTGCAAGGAAGAACACGCTCATTCAGGAGTATGAGATGTTCAGAATGCAGCCTGGAGAAACAATATCTGATGTCCAGAAGCGTTTCACTCACATTGTGAACCACCTGACAGGTTTGGGTAAGACTTTTGACACTGATGAATTGAATGTGAAAATATTGAAATCATTAGACAGGTCTTGGCAACCAAAGGTGACTGCCATTTCGGAGTCTCAAAACCTCACTCAAATGTCAACGGCGATTCTCTTTGGAAAGCTTCGTGAGCATGAGCTTGAGCTAAGAAGATTAACTACAGAAGAGGATCAAGGCAAAAGAAAGACGCTTGCCCTCAAGTCTGAAATCTCAAAAGGAAAAAGTTCTAAGAGAATTGAGGATGATGATTCCGATAACGATGAGGAAAACATGAGTCTTATGATTAAGAAGTTTGCTAAATTTATGAAAGCAAAGGGAAAAGACAAATACCATGGAGAAAGGAAAGAAAATCGAGGATCTCCATCAAGCATTAAATGTTATGGATGTGGAGAAAGGGGTCATGTGAAGACTGACTGTCCTAAGAATAGGAAAAGTGAAGAAAAGAAAGAAAGAAAGTTTCCAAAGAAGAAGAAAGCTTACATAGCTTGGGAAGACAATGCTTCTAGTTCTTCAAGTTCAAGCGATTCAAATGAAGAAGCAAACTTGTGCTTAATGGCAGACTTAGAAGATGCAGGAAGCCAAGTAAGTAATTCTAGCTTAGAGTCAAGTGATGAGTTTGACTTACAAAAGGCATTTCTTGATTTGTTAAATGAATCTGAAAAACTTGATGTTGCTCATAAAAAGCTAAAGAAAGAGCATAATGAATTGAATTTGAGGTATGAAAAAGCACTAGATGATGAAGTTGTTTTGAGAAACAAAGTTAGTAATTTGGAAACTAAATTATCTGAATGTGATACTGTTATACAACCTGCTGAATGTCTATCATGTAAAAGTCATATGTTTGATATTGACATTCTTGAGAATTTACTTGCAAAGGCAAATAAGTCTAAGTCACATGCCAAAACAAATCTTTGAGAGAAGCAATGCTAGAAGTGGAAACATGCATCTACACAAAAAATATAAAGTGATAAGAACTCGTAGAGTTTGGGTAGAAAAAGGAACTCTTGTGAAAAATAAAGTGTAATGAGGCTTGTTGTTTTTACTGCATGAAACTTGGTCACACCTCAAACAAATGCAACATCAAACATTTTGGTGTTCCAAATGGTAAATATGCATGGGTTAAAATTGTAAAATGATGTATATTTGCATAAACTAACCCAAAGGACCCATAATAAGATTGGGGACCTAAAGTCTTGCTAAAATTTGTTTTGTAGGAACTTACTAAGTCAAAGAAGTCACTGTGGTATCTTGACAGTGGTTGTTCAAGACACATGACCGGTGACAAGAAAAGGTTTATTTCTTTTGAGAAGAAGAAGCAAGGATTTGTGACCTATGGAGATAATAACAAAGGTAGAATCATTGGCACTGGAGACATTGGAGGAGGAAACACATTGACTATAAAGGACGTATTATGCGTTGAAGGTCTCAAACACAATCTCCTAAGCATAAGTCAATTATGTGACAAGGGTCTCAAGGTAACCTTTGAAAGTGATAGATGTACCGTATATTTTAAAAATTCTACTGAAATTGCTTTGCAAGGTGTTAGGCATAATAACATTTACTTGATTGATATTGAACATGCATCTAGTCATAGTATAACATGTTTAGTTGCCAAAGAGGAAAATCCTTGGTTATGGCATAAAAGAGCTGCGCATATTCATATGCAACATTTAAATAAATTGAGTTCAAAAGATCTTGTGATTGGTTTGCCTAAATTAAAATTTGAGAAAGACAAAATATGTTCTGCATGTCAAAAGGGAAAGCAAACCAAATCCTCTTTTTCGTCTAAAAACATGATTTCAACATCAAAACCTTTAGAACTTTTGCATATGGACTTGTTTGGTCCATCTAGAATTAAAAGTTTTGGTGGAAACTACTATGCTCTTGTGATTGTTGATGACTACACTAGATTTACTTGGACATTGTTCTTAACCTTGAAAAGTGAAGCTTTTAAAGCATTCAAATCATTTGCAAAACGTGTTCAAAATGAAAAGGATTTGAAAATCAAAACCTTGAGAAGTGATCACGGTGGTGAGTTTGAAAACGAATCTTTTGAAAAGTTTTGTGAAAAACATGGAATTGCTCATAATTTTTCTGCTCCAAGAACTCCCCAACAAAATGGTGTTGTTGAAAGGAAAAATAGGTCATTAGAAGAACTAGCTAGGACTCTTTTAAATGAATCTAATGTGCCAAAATACTTTTGGGCTGATGCAGTTAGTACTGCTTGTTACGTGTTGAACAGAATGATAATTAGGCCTATTCTTAAGCTAACTCCCTATGAACTGTTTAACGGTAGAAAACCAAATGTATCTCATTTGAAAATCTTTGGATGCAAATGTTTTGTTTTGAATAATGGTAAAGATAATCTAGGCAAATTTGATGCTAAATCTGATGAGGCAATCTTCTTAGGATACTCTTTAACTAGCAAAGCATATAGGGTGTTTAATAGAAGAACCCTGAAAATTGAAGAATCAATGCATGTTGTCTTTGATGAAATTGTGGACCTTGAGGTGAACCCTCTTGAGTCAAATAAACCAATTGCAGGTGATGAGGATTATTTGAGGGAAGCTCTTGAAGAGATGTATCTAAATGAAAACTATCCTCCAGAAACTCAAAATGAACATCAAGTAGTTGATCCTAAAAGCTATCAACAACCAAGAGGACTTTCTCTGGACAACATCATCGGAGATATGTTAAAAGGGGTAACTACTAGACACAATCTTAATAATTTCTGCTTAACAGTAGCTTTTGTGTCTCAGGTAGAACCTAAGAACATAAAGGAAGCTCTTCAAGATGATAAATGGTGTGTTGCTATGCAAGAAGAACTCAATCAATTTGAAAGGAATGATGTTTGGGAACTCATTCCTAGACAAGATGATTATCAAATCATTGGAACAAAGTGGGTGTTTAGAAACAAGCTTGATGAAGATGGCAACATCACCAAGAACAAAGCCAGGTTAGTTGCAAAAGGCTACTGCCAAGAGGAAGGTATCGACTATGATGAAACTTACGCCCCAGTAGCCAGGTTAGAAGCAATTAGATTGTTACTTGCGTATGCATCCTTGATGAAGTTTAAATTGTATCAAATGGATGTGAAAAGTGCATTTTTAAATGGTTTCATTAAAGAAGAGGTATACGTTAGTCAACCTCCTGGTTTTGAGGATTTTAAATATCCTAATCATGTTTATAAGTTGAAAAAGGCCTTGTATGGTCTAAAACAGGCACCTAGATCTTGGTATGAAAGACTTAGTACTTTCTTGATTGAAAATGACTTCTCTAGAGGAAAGGTTGATTCAACCTTGTTTATTAAAAAAGTAGAAAAACATATCTTGATTGTTCAAGTATACGTAGATGATATCATTTTTGGGTCTACAAATGATTCATTGTGTGAGGGATTTGCACAAATCATGCAAGGTGAATTTGAAATGTCTATGATGGGTGAGCTTAACTTCTTCTTAGGACTGCAAATAAAGCAAATAGATGGGGGAACTTTTGTCTCCCAAACTAAATATTGTAGAGAAGTGCTTAAGAAGTTTGGTATGGATACTTGTAAAGAGGCCAACACACCTATGGCAACGTCCTGCTATTTAGATAAGGATGAATCTGGTGAAGGAGTAAATGAAACCATGTTTAGAGGAATGATAGGATCCTTACTTTATCTAACTGCTAGTAGACCAGACATTATGCAAAGTGTGTGTGTGTGTGCTAGGTACCAAGCTAATCCTAAAGAATCTCATCTCATTGCTGTCAAACGGATTTTGAAATACCTTAAAGGCACCCCATCTTTTGGACTTTGGTATCCTTCTGATGCTTTACCTAGTTTGATAGGTTATTCTGATGCAGATTATGGTGGCTGTAAGATTGATAGGAAAAGTACTAGTGGAACATGTCATTTTCTGGGCTGTTCTTTAGTGTCTTGGCATTCAAAGAAACAAGCTTGTGTAGCCTTGTCTACCACTGAAGCTGAATACATTGCTGCTGGAAATTGTTGTGCCCAAATTTTATGGATGAAACAACAACTGGAGGATTTTGATATCTTCCTTGATCACATTCCTCTGAAATGTGATAATACTAGTGCTATCAACCTCACTAAGAACCCCATAATGCACTCCAGAACTAAGCACATTGAAATTAGACATCATTTCTTGAGAGACCACATTCAAAAGGGAGATTGCCAAATTGAATACATTGACACTTTACATCAATTGGCTGATATCTTCACTAAAGCACTACCTAAAGATAGATTCTATGAGCTTAGAAGAGAGTTAGGAGTGTTAGATATGTCCTAAATTCAAACTTTATAAAATTTTCTCAATTCTGGTACGATCAGCGCTTTTAATCGATTATCATAAGGATAATAATCGATTATTTCTTAGCTTTGGAAAAACCCCTATTCGCAGATAATCGATTATCACTTATAATAATCGATTATTTTTAGCTTTGGCCAAAACCCCTATTCGCAGATAATCGATTATCACTTACAAATAATCGATTATCCATATTCAAAACCAAAACTGGACTTGTATGCGAAGATAATCGATTATCTTCATACATAATCGATTATTACACAATTTCTGGAAAGTGACTTATGAGCAGATAATCGATTATCACTTAGAATAATCGATTATTACGCGATCTGTTTCAAAAATATAGCCGTTACAGTGAATCCTAACGGCTGGAAACGGTCATAAACGGCTAGATTCTCCATTTTTTCTTATAAATAGCCCCCTATAATCGATTATTACTCACTTCTTTGCACCCAGAAACCTGCTGCTACCCACATCTGAACCAAATCTCTCCTCTTTATTCTTTCCTTCCAACGTTTCTTTTGTGCCCACTTCTCTCATGGCTGATTCAAGAAGAACCCGAAGGAGGACTGCTGGTGCTTCTTCCTCTCGCTCCCGCAATGTTCGTCCTGCTTCCATCGAAGGTTGGATTTCAGATGAGGAGCAACATGGTGACTATGTTCATTTCTGGCAAGAACGCCGAATCATGGCGGTAAAGTTCATCCGTCTCGACTTTTATCGTTATTATGGCTTTCAATTTCCAGATTTGTTTCGTGCTCAAGGACTTACTCATCTAGTGGAGCAAAAGGGGTGCATATACCCTGATCTTATCCGTGTCTTCTACTTCAATATGCGTTATCGTGACGGCATCATCACAACAAAGGTAAAAGGTGTCCCTATAATTCTGGATGATGACATATGGACAAATGTTGCACAACTCACACTATGGGATGATGCTGTCAAAGTCCATCTTGGAGTTCCGGACTTCAATCGTCTCCTCGCCTTTCAATCTTTTTTGCGTCATCCTGAACACCAAATCAATCGTCGACAATTGCTTGTGGGTGGATTCAAGGTTGAAGAAAGGATGATTCATTACTTAATTGTATGGATCCTATGTCCTCGTGCCACTAACCATGCTCAATGCTCGGAGCAAGATCTTCTACTACTATATGGGATTTTAAATCACATCCACATTGATTGGCCAGCCCTCATCTCCGACACCATGGTAAAGGCCAAGAAATATTCTTCTTATCATTTTCCATATGCACTTCTCATCTCTCGAATTTTAGAATACAAAGGTGTAAGTGTGGACGGCGAACTCACTACCTCCATTCAAGCAATTGGCACTGAAATTGGTGAGACAACATTTCGCCAAATGGGTTTTGTTGCTCGTGGCCGTGTGATCATTCACAAGGATGATGATCACCACGAAAATGTCAATGACGATATGGAGGCCCATATGGTTGATCCTGTCCCAGCTGCTACCTCTGCTGATGATGGTCCTTCTCACATGCCTTCAAATTCATCCCTGACTATGGAGGAGCATTTTGCAAACCTGTCTAAACAACTGGAGGATATGCGTCTCTTTCAACAATCTCACTTTGACCAAATATATGAGTGGCAACAAAATCATGAAGAATTTGTGATCGACCAGTTCAATGACCTTGACACTCGCATTGGAAACATTGAAAATCATTTTAATCTCCAACCTCCAGAGAGACCACCAAGTCCTGAATTTTAGATTTAGGATTTTCTGATTAGTGTGCTTTCATGTTTGTTTGTTTTGAATTCCTAGAATGTTTTATCATTTTCATGTCTTGCTTTATGTGCCCTTGTACTCTTTAATGTTTTCCTGAATAAAATGATCTACTGTTTTAGTACTTACACTGTTTAATTGAGGGGAGCTCATATTAAGGGGGAGCATTATCACTCTTTTTGCTTATGATCAAAAAGGGGGAGAAATATGTGCAGTTACTACTAACTCCTACTGTTGTCTCTCAGTTTGTATCTTTTGCAGATAACCCAAATTGCTTTTAAAAAGTGATTTTTGATCATCATCAAAAAGGGGGAGATTGTTACCAATGAAGAGCATTGGTAAATTTGAAGATAAAAATTTTGATGATGCTGAAAGATGATACATTGTTATAGTTGTTTTAAAAGCAATTTGTAGATTATAAATGTATTAGGAAAAGCCTTAAACATGTAATACTTAGAAAAATTCGTATTTTTAGAACTGCTACGCATTTAATCGATTATTAGAAGCTATAATCGATTATCCTGAGCCCTNACTTCCTAGCACTATACTGCATTCTTTTATGCACAACTTTTGTGGGAGGTGCGACCCTCTCATCAAAATGGCGCCGCTGCCGGGACCAACGGTTCAGTCTTAGGTCTTTTGTTGTGTTAGTGTCTTGTGTTGTGTGATGTGTTTTAGGATGTTTAGTTAGTCTTGTTTGGGTTTACTTCTTTTATCGATTTTTGTGTTTTTAGATTTTTATCATTTTTTTTGTATTTTGTGCATTTAGTTGTTGTTTCTGGAAGTTTCAAATTATGTAAATAATGGTTTTCCCCATGTTATGTTTCTATATGTTTGGTTTAATCTTTGTTTGAAGTGGAAGTCCAGGTCTGAGACAGGTTTTGCACTACAATAGAGGAGATGACAGATTCTCAAGACTGGATATATGATCTGATCCAGAGTCTTCCCAAATTCCATGGGTTGGCACATGAAGATCCATACAGGCACCTCAAGGAGTTTTGTTTGGTGTGTTTGTCGATGAGGCCTCCTGGTGTTTCAAAGGAGACAGTGTTGATGAAAGTGTTTCCAATGTCCCTTCAAGGTGCAGCAAGAGACTGGTTCCTATACCAGTATCCTTTTGATAGTTGGCAGGAAACACAACAGAGATTCCTCAACAAGTTCTTTCCAGCAGCAAAGGTAAGCACATTAGGAGGGAGATCACTACCATTGAGCAATTTCAAGAAGAAAGCCTGGCAGATTATTGGGAGAGGTTTAACAGGCTCTGCACAGCTGTCCAAACCACCAAATTTCAGAGCATTTGCTCTTGATTTACTTTTATGAAGGGCTCCTGGACAATGAAAGGATATTAGTGGATGTAGCTGCTGGTGGATCTTTGATGGACAGAACTCCAACAGAGGCAAAGAAGTTGCTCTGCAAGCTGGCGGGTCAAAATCCAAGTGAGGTAGTAAAGGAAAAACTGAGCAGGTTTACTGTAAACTTGAAATCCCTACTCATGTATCTGAGGTTCAAGTAAATTTTAATGCTTTTGAATTGGTAAAACTTGAACCATTTAAGCCTGTTCTGGATTCTGATATTGATACACATGTGCACACTCATGTTGTGGATTCATTATTCCCTGTAGAGCACATTGACATACCTGATGTTCACTATCCTTGCACTGACCTTGATTTAAATGATAGCCTTGAGGATGCAGCTGATGACTTGGAGATTGGTAAGAAAATTTTCAATGAGCAAAAACAGGTTTATTCTGAACTTGAGATTCCAAACACTTTACCTGATTTGCTTATACATTCAAATGCCTGTGATTTGATGCACACTGATTCTATAGGATTCATGACTGATACTGATACAGATTTGATTGACCATTCTAAAATTTTTGATTCAGTATCAGCCATTGAACCCATTGGTCTAAGGTTGTTTTTGGACATGATTGCCGTGATGAAATTTGAATGATAATAGCCTTGAACTGACCTTTGATTCTGTTGATGATGCATATATCAATATTGATTTTGAGGTGGAAACTGTGCAATCTGATAACTCTATAGAGTTAGGACTGAACTTTGATCTGACACAGTTCTCTGAGAACTTTGAATGTGATTGTGAATCTGGTTCTTGCCCGATTGTATTGAAATTGATTATGTGTTACAGACAGATTCTAAGCGTATAACAGATGCTATTAATTGTGAGTTTGATGACCATGCTGCAGAATTAAATGAGAATGCAGGTGCTGACATTAAGGAAATCATGATTAATGAAGGAGAGTGTACTGCTACTTCTTTGATTGAGCCAGAGATCTCCATTCCGATGTCACACACTGAACAACTGCCAGTGGAAGGAAAGCTACTGATGGAACATTTGCTGGGAGAAGAAAGAAGAAACATCTCGTTTGGATGATATGGCAGTACTGATGAAGTTGGTCCTCCTCAAAACTCGTTTGCTGAATCCAATGGTGGAAGACATCTCCCTGAAAGTCCAAAATTGGCAGCTTCCACCATAACTCAGGGGAGTTTCCTTTTCTCTTCTCCCTTTCCCTACTTTTATTGCACTTGTCCATGATCTGTTGACTGTTTTGATTTCCGATCTTATGCTTATGACACATTGTGGACACTGTGTAGTTTAAGTGTGGTCTATTGGGGGAGATTCTGATTTTTCTTTGTTAGTTTTTGTTTTCTTGGTTAAATTTTTTCTTTTCTAGGTTATTTTTGTCATGTTTTGTGTACAGTTTTACATGTTTCTCTTGATTTCTGGACTTTGTTTGGGTTGTAGACTTATCATGTCTTCACTTGATTGATACTTATTGTTTGAAATCCTTGCTTTTCTCTGCTTGGAAGATGATTATGATTTTGAGAGTTGAATTGATTGTGACAGAATTACCCTGTGTGAGATTTGAGCCACTTTATGTTCTTTCTTGTGTGTGATATGTCTCTTGATTGCTTGCATATGCCTTGGCTTGACTCTTGTTGATAATTCTTGATTGATATGCATGTTTGGAAGTGATAAAGGCAGTTTTTTTTCTTGAGCCTCTCTAGCCAAATAAGCTTACCTTGTTTGATCCTTTGATAACCCCTTTTGAGCCTATACTTTCCCCATTCTTTGTTTTGAAGCTCATACACTAGCCCTAAGTGAAAAACCATGATTACCTTAACCTTAGGGAATTTTGGAGCTTTGGAAGTGTTTTGGGAACAAGTGTGGTCTCCTTGGGGTTTCTGATGAATTGGCTGGTTGGTTCCTCTTCTTGTTTTATGTTTGTAAATATGTTGTGTATCTTGTCTCTTATAGTTGTGTCCTAAAAGAGAGAAAAGAAAAGAGACAGGATGAGAAAAAAGATAGAAAAAAAAAATTGTGAATAATGGAGTCAAGAAGAGGATTGAATTAGAGGTTGTGGGTGTGTTTGAATGTGTTTACACTTGTTCCCCATTGCTCCTCTATTTCTTTTGGTTTATAGCTTCTCATCCATATGTTATCCTCCTATGTCCTTGGCCCCATTACATCCATAAAGACCTTTTGATTTGAACATGTGTATGTGCTTGAGTGTTGATATTAGAGGCTTGCCAAGTCTGTTGTTGCTTGCTTTCTTGAGTGCATTGAGTTGAATTGCTTACCTTAACACTTGAGAGAAACACTGATAGTGCATCTGTGAGGTTCTGTTGCTTTTGATTCACCTCTTGAGCTAATTGATCATTTTGCCATGTCTTGAATTGCTTGGATGATTTCATGAGTATCTGCTTTCTCTGATTGATTCTGTGTTGGATATTGTCTACTTCTTTCTTTGTCCAGATTTCTTGAGGAATGTGTAATTTGTTTGTTTCCTTGTGAGTCTTTATTTTCTGTGTGTCGACGTGTGTCACCTTCTTAAAAGTCCTTTGAACTATTCCCTGATTTGCGTCTTGATTTTGCCCAGGAGTGCAAAAGACTAAGTGTGGTCTATTTTGATGAACCAATATTTTCCTCACTTCACTTAGTTTAATGTGCTAGAATTAGTCGGGAATTATGCTTAAACGTCCGGTATTTTCCTGTTTTTCCTAATTGTGCTTAATTTGATCGGAAATTCTTATTTTAACTAATTTGAATTATCTGAGCTTATTATTTTGCATTATTAATTATGGGAAAATTTTGGATAACTTTTTGGGACATTAGAAAGCTAAATGAGAAATGGAAATTGAGCCAATGCATCTTAGCCATTTTTATTTTCGCTGGCTGCCGCGTGAATGTTGTGTCAACTTGTGTGTCTTCGTTTGAGTTCAATTCTTATCCGTTTTCCATGAAATTTTTTTTCATAGTTTCGTCTGGATGTCTATTTTAACATATAGTTTTTACTTTGTTCAAATTCATTCTGTGCTGTTCCCAGTATTTATTTTACTCTCATATGTCAGTCCAGGATTACTGCTGTTTGAGTGATTTCTAATCCGTTGCATTGTTGCTTGCTGTTTAGTAATTGTGGTGGCTGGAATTGATCATTGGATGATGCTAAGACCTCCCAACACTCTTAAACAAGGCATACAACAGCTTGGCTTTATTGGATAGCAAAGAAAAAAAAAGAAAGCAGCCACATTCACGGTCCAGCAGAGGAAGTGGTTTTCATTTTTCCAGAACTTGGTTTATGCACCTTTGGAGCTTTATCCAGCAAGCACGTCCAGGAGGTCCAACAAGTATGAGGTGTGTGCTTGGAAAGAAGAGAGGGCCAATGAGAAACAAAAGTGAAAATTCATTCTCACTTTGCACACGTAAAGAAGCTTGAATTTCCAATTGAAAATTGAATTTACTCATGGGCTGAAATGAGAAAAGGGCTGATTTCATTTAGTAATAGGGGTGACATCCAGCAAAAAGAAAGTGGTGCTGAATTGGTGCAGTGGCCCACACGCTGAAGCCACGTTGGAAAGGGGTGTGGGTAATTCACCCTTAATTGGAGAGCTGAAGGAAGAGTGACAGCCGCCACTCTGCTGAGGGGGAGGGCTGTTTTAGCTTCTATCTCAGTTCCAGCATCTCTCATTTTTTTCATTTTATTTTTGGGGGGAAGAATGTAAGAAAGAGAGAGAGAACCACCGAGAGAGAATGGGGTGATGGGAGTAAGTGGTGTGCTGAAACGTGGAGAAGGGAAGTAATCACGCTTCATGAGGAAGCCGCCACCGAGGAGAAGAATGTTTTCTTTCTTAGCTTTTCAGTGACCATGTTTACCTTCTTGGATTTTGGATGAATGAGAATGGAAAGCTTTATGTTAATTTCATTTTACCGATTTACTCATTGCCTTCTTTTTATTTTTGGTTCTTACACTTTCTATTGAAGCTTAAATCTATGATTATATTGTCTAATGGTGCACGGTGATGATTATTTTTAAATGGGAGAAAAGGAGGTGTTGATTTTCATTTAGTAGGTGTACGGTGTGGAACATTCTAGGAGCTGGAAGCACACATGAAGTTGCTGCCACTAAGTAAATTTCATTTCCTTTTGGCTAGAGAAAGTGGTGTGCATGGTTCAATTTTATTTTCTTAATTGCTGTACTAAACTCATGAACAATTTAAATTCCAAGTTGGTTTAAATTTTCTGTTATTGAAATTCCAGAACTGCTTACTGTTTTTATTTTGTTGCTCTAATTTAATTTCTGCTGTAATTTAATTTCTGTTGTCGTTTGTCTGCAGTATAATTTTGTACTATTGTTTTCACTGTGTTGTTGATTATTTCACTTTAAATCATTCACTGTAATTTTGTTCTCTGTATTTTGCTGCTGTAATGTTTTCATATTTGAAATTTACTGTTTCTGTTTTTACTGTTTTCTGTTTTTACTGTTTACTGTATTTTCGTTTTCTGTATTTCTGTATTTTTCGTTTTACTGTTCCAGATCTGTTTTTGCTGATTCACATTGCTGTATTTTCGTTTTAATTGTACCAATTTCATTTTTACCATTTTTAATTTTGTTTTACTGTTTTGAATTTTAATTCAGTCTTGTTTAAATTTTACCGCAACCAAAAATCAGAAACCCCCCGCCCCACTACGTGCTGATCCGAGACTGAACCAAATTTGGTCCTTGAGAGACGACCTAGGAGTCACTTCCTAGTACTATACTGCATTCTTTTATGCACAACTTTTGTGGGAGGTGCGACCCTCTCATCAAAATGGCGCCGCTGCCGGGGACCAACGGTTCAGTCTTAGGTCTTTTGTTGTGTTAGTGTCTTGTGTTGTGTGATGTGTTTTAGGATGTTTAGTTAGTCTTGTTTGGGTTTACTTCTTTTATCGATTTATGTGTTTTTAGATTTTTATCATTTTTTTTTATTTTATGCATTTAGTTGTTGTTTCTGGAACTTTCAAATTATGTAAATAATGGTTTTCCCCCATATGTTATGTTTCTATATGTTTGGTTTAATCTTTGTTTGAAGTGGAAGTCCAGGTCTGAGACAGGTTTTGCACTACAATAGAGGAGATGACAGATTCTCAAGACTGGATATATGATCTGATCCAGAGTCTTCCCAAATTCCATGGGTTGGCACATGAAGATCCATACAGGCACCTCAAGGAGTTTTGTTTGGTGTGTTGTCGATGAGGCCTCCTGGTGTTTCAAAGGAGACAGTGTTGATGAAAGTATTTCCAATGTCCCTTCAAGGTGCAGCAAGAGACTGGTTCCTATACCAGTATCCTTTTGATAGTTGGCAGGAAACACAACAGAGATTCCTCAACAAGTTCTTCCCAGCAGCAAAGGTAAGCAGCATTAGGAGGGAGATCACTACCATTGAGCAATTTCAAGAAGAAAGCCTGGTAGATTATTGGGAGAGGTTTAACAGGCTCTGCACAGCATGTCCAAACCACCAAATTTCAGAGCATTTGCTCTTGATTTACTTTTATGAAGGGCTCCTGAACAATGAAAGGATATTAGTGGATGTAGCTGCTGGTGGATCTTTGATGGACAGAACTCCAACAGAGGCAAAGAAGTTGCTCTGCAAGTTGGCGGGTCAAAATCCAAGTGAGGTAGTAAAGGAAAAACCTGAGCAGGTTTACTGTAAACTTGAAATCCCTACTCATGTATCTGAGGTTCAAGTAAATTTTAATGCTTTTGAATTGGTAAAACTTGAACCATTTAAGCCTGTTCTGGATTTTGATATTGATACACATGTGCACACTCATGCTGTGGATTCATTATTCCCTGTAGAGCACATTGACATACCTGATGTTCACTATCCTTGCACTGACCTTGATTTAAATGATAGCCTTGAGGATGCAGCTGATGACTTGGAGATTGGTAAGAAAATTTTCAATGAGCAAAACAGGTTTATTCTGAACTGAGATTCCAAACACTTTACCTGATTTGCTTATACATTCAAATGCCTGTGATTTGATGCACACTGATTCTATAGGATTCATGACTGATACTGATACAGATTTGATTGACTGATGGACAAATTTGTAAGCACCAAAATATGATGTCACAAACTTGTTTCACAATCGGCAAGTATGACCGAATCGTTTCAAGTAATAAACTTGGTAAGACCAAGTATCGTTCTCCCAAAGGACTCACGGCCTAGTTTAGTTATGTGATTTGTTGATTAGCTAAGACTTAAGAACACAATAATTGAAGTTTAATATGCAAAGACGAAAATTAAATATGTATGCATGAATTGATCAATGACAAAGACAAAAGATAAACACTTTCAAGGAAATATGAATGAATATGTTGTTGGGGGTCAATTTCATCTCATCCACTCTCATATATTTTAGGAATTCAACATTCAAATCATCATTGTTAATGCCACTCTCTAATGTACCATTCTAGATGGCTTCTCCCTAATCAAATAGTTCATACAATTCCTAGCATTCCTAATGATTAGTTCATGAGTGCAGGAGCTTAAAGGCAACCAATATAATATTGTCAGTATAATATTGGGAGAAATTCCCCGGATCTAGATTTCCCCGTACGTGTCCGTATCAACAAAACCAATAATCATGCATTAGAATGAGTTAAACAATGCAAGCATTGAGCAAAGAGGAAAAACCCTAACTAATGATGAAAGAAAGCATATGTCTTAATTCAAAGATGTACTCAACAAATCCATATATGAGAGCTTCAAGAGATTACTTTGACTCCCCAACAAACATACAAGGTTTAGTTCACCATATTCATGGTGAACCTAGATGAATTACAATGAAAGTATGAAAGAATAAACCCAATAAAGGTGAAGAGGTAGCCTGAGCATCCAAGATCCTCCTTCAAAGGGGTGAAAGAGAGAGTGTTTGCCTCGTTTCTGCCAAAGATGCCTAACTATAGGACGTGCAAGCCCTTATATACTAATCTAGAGTTACAAAAGATTACAAAAGTCCAAGCCCAAAAAGTGCCGCTCAGCGGTATTTACCGCTCAGCGGTGATTGCGCGTCTTCTTTCTTCCCCTCAGCGGCCATTTTGCCCCTCAGCGGTTCCAACGTCACCTCTTGAGTGCCGCTCAGCGGTAGTTTGCCGCTGAGCGGTGCCTTCGACTTCTCCTTTTTGCACTCTTTCTTGTCTTTTCTAATGTCCTCTCTCTTATTCTTCACTTCTTTCACCAAATTCACCTCAAAACCTGCACAAACACTTAAATCAAGCATAAACCTGTCCAGCTCTCTTATTTCTGAAAATATAAACAAAAGGCATGATTTCAAGCTAGTTTCTAAGTCTAAAGGTTGCTTTTAGTATCAACTTTAAGCATGAAAATAACAGTTTTTCAACTGTTATCACAACCCCAAACTTAGAACTTTGCTTGTCCTCAAGCAAATAAAATGTAACTCCATCTCCAACCAATTCATATGATGGTTCACTCATTCAAAATCCTCTTTTCAAGATAAGTAATAACTTCACTCAAACTTAAGACCAAGAGTTCAATCAAGATGTGCACATGCTTTAGTGTTCACAAAGTCATTTAAATTCCAACAAATGCTATTTTTCATGAATGATCAATCAATTAAGCATGGATGTTCATGTGCTTATGGAATATTTCCTCACTAGGTAAAGTGTTTCACTCAACACACAAGTGTATAAGAGGTAAAGTGTTTCACTCATTCACTCCACTATCACAATGTCACATGAATCAACTTTGCCTTTCATTTAACCACAATCAAATACATTCACAAGCATGCATCATCACAAGGACTTTTCAATGGCTTATAATGTGGCTGGGCTAACAAGAAAATTGGTTTTTCTGGATCACAAAATCCTTGAGTTAAGAGAATCATAACAACACAATCTTCTTATTCATTCCCAACTTTCTTTTGCCTTTGCTTTTGCATTTGCATTGAGCTTTGCTTCTTTTTCTTTTCTTTTCTTTGCATATTCTTACTTTTTAGCTCTTAGCTCAATGCTTTTTCCTTTTTCATGTTTCCCCAATAACCCCAAACTTGAACATTTAACAATACCACACAAGATCTTCTACTTAACTCAAGGTAAAGATTTTCAATCAAGGGTGTTCAGTGTATATTTAAGGCTAAGGGTTCAAAGGATAGAACACAACGTGTTCTCTTTTAGAAGGCTAACTTTATGAATTTGGCCAATAAAAAGGGTTTCAAAAACACGGCCTTTGATCATATGATGCAAAACAAGCAATTGATTCAATCATAGAAAACCTGGGCAAAGTCATTCATGCTTTCAAAGTAATAGCATTCAACAATAACAACTCTGGAGCTCAAAACCTCACATATAAGCTCATTCACATTTGACATGCACATCCTGCTTAATTTCACAATCACAATCATGATATTATGCATTTGTTCACAAAGCTTGTGAATCACCTGTATAAGCATTTTAATGTGCACATCATCTCAACATCAATCAATCAATAAGCATCATCAAGCATTACTTATCACACAATCACAGTTAATAGCAAACCATCATAACAAACCAGGTGTTCAATAGAGTACATCAAACCCTAATCTAAAAACAAAAACAAATAAGTTCAGAAAACTTAAACCACAAAAGCATAATCATATGATAGCATTCATCAGTAAATGCTATCTCAGCTCCTCATCAGTCCGAGCTCTCTGTATCTTCCTCTTCCTCTTCATCATCATCTTCATCAAATGCATCCTCCTCCTCAGCTTCATCTTCATCCATGTCTCGGGCTGAAGCTTCAGCTGCTTCAGCTCCTCCATGCCATGGTTCTTCTGGCCAAGCTACCACATTATGGAATTCATCCATAGTCCACCTGTGTGCTGGAGGGGTATCATACATCCCCACTATCATCTCAGCCGTGGCCACCTGCCCTCTGTGGATGGACTGCAACTGAGCACCTATAAGAGACATATACATGTCCCTCATCTGGAATGGTTCTGCCTCATGAGTATCAGCAGAAGTCCTGCTCTGTGCTGGCCTTCTCTCTCTACGAGCCTGGCGTGGTGGCACTGGCTGGGCTGCCTCCTCACCTCCACAGTACTGTCTGTAATAGGCCTCATCTATAGCTTTTCTTGGCCTCTCAAATGGTGGAACAGAAGTGTCCACCCCAGCTAGCTTGCAAAGGTGAGTGATCAAAGAAGGATGTCCCAGTGGTGCTTTGTTGTTTGAGGTGTTAGCACACACACTAATCTCATCAGCTATCACCTGCCCAATATTAACATTCAAGTTTCTGATAGCACAGTAGATGAAGAGTGCCCTGCTGAGAGTAATATCTGACACATGTGAACATGGCTGAATGTTGGCATGAGAAAATGCCATCCAATACTTTGCAAGAGGAGTCAAATCTGTCCTCCTAATATTAACCACTGAGCCAGATCTATTCCTTTGGAAGTGTCCTCCAGGTATGCACAATACTCTCTCAACATCCTCAAAGTCAGCACCTTCCTCCATGCTAAGAGCAAACTGGCATTGCTCACCAGCCCACACAGTATCCAGAAAGTTATTGATGGAGTCAGGATCATACCTGATAGCATGGCCTCTAACATAGCCCAAATAATTCTCAGCTGGATAATCACCAATCTTCTTTGCATTGGTGTAGAATTCTTTCACCACAGCTATGTTGGCAGGTGATGGATAAGTGGCTAGCTTCCCCCAATCATTCCCTAACACTTGCTCTCCAAATTGAGGAGCAAAGTTAGGTATCATTCCAACCTTTCTCTCCATTAGAAGTCTCCTGTCCTGAACCACCCTAAAGTGCTTCTCATGTTTCCTAGAGAGGAACCTGCCATTATGGGGCTGCTCTGGTTCCTTTTCCTTTCTCTTGGTTGCCATGGTTTTCAATCTCTTTCCTGAAGAGGATGCCATTCCTGCATTCAAACATAAATCCAAAACCACAGAACATGATGTTAATCATTAGTAAACACAAAACAAAACTCCTTTTGAAGCTAAACCACCGCTGAGGGCCAGAATTTCCCCTCAGCGCCACCAGTGCCACATTCAAACACGCAACAAACCAGAAAAAGCAAATCTGGCAGAGTGCCGCTCAGCGGTAAATGCCGCTCAGCGGTGATCTGCAGATTTTTGCAAATCTCGTTTTTAAACTGTCCTAACTCCACCCAAATGCAATTTTCAGTTTTCCAGTTCATAATCAAGCAGTTTAATCGGTTCAAACATCAAATATATCATCAAATCATGCATAGAAATCAAAACCCCTAAATATTCATGCTTTGACAATCACAGTCAATTTCAAGAACCCTAGAATGAACAAAATGCATTTTACTTACTTGGGTGGAGATGCTAGATGATATGAGAATGCTTCCAAACTAGAATGCTCTCTTCCAACCCCAAACTTTGATAGCACACTAGTGTAAAAGTGAGTGGAAGAGAAATTTTCTAAAGAGGGAAGAGTAAAAAGATGTGGGAAACCTAAGAGGAGATATGTGGGAGTCTTAGTGCAGAGAAGAGCTTGAAAGAATATAAAAACGCGCAGCTTAGGGTTTAAAAATACCCCAATGGGCTCGGGTTCCGCTAAGGGGAACTTAAGCCCATCTGCGATAGTACCGCTCAGCGGTAATTGCCGCTCAGCGGCACTTTCGTGATGTGCCCTTCTCCTTCTTTTCTTGACCTACGTGCCTTCCTAGCATACCCCTCATAGGTTCCCTGCAATTCAATGTTAAAAATGCTTATGCAAATCCTAAAAATAAACAAACAGAAAACAATCAATCAACTGGGTTGCCTCCCAGGTAGCGCTTGTTTAACGTCACGAGCCTGACCCAAAATCCACCAACACCCATCAGTAGGTGTTTCAAACTTACCAGCACCCATCAGTAGGTGCAAAATCTTCTCACCAACACCCATCAGTAGGTGTTACAAACTTAGTATCCTTCAGTAGATACTTAACCACCTAGCATCCTTCAGTAGATGCTAAATCCAACAAAATAATGTCCAGAATAATGTTCACAAATTACAAATTATAAAACCAAATCAAAAGTTTGTAAATCTACTGGGTTGCCTCCCAGCAAGCGCTTCTTTAACGTCACTAGCTTGACCCTGTTAAAGCTCACGTTCCATCTTCTTTATAATTGATGTAGTCCTTCCACCAACCTTTCAACTGCTTCCTTTGGACTGTTTTGGACTCTCTAGAATATGGAGACTCTATCTCTATCATCTCCTTCTCTTTAAAGCCTTTTATAACCCACAACTTGTTCTTGAGTCTTACAGGTATGCCAAGTTGGAGTTTTAATTTTTTCCAGTCTCTAGGAACTTCTTCTCCTTTTCCAATCTCTTCTACCTTGGGTGCCTGAAAATACAAACAATGGTTATCAGAAACCTCAAGATTTTTATTTTTACCTCTAGTTATGGGTGCATCTCGAAATGCAGCTTTATAACTGGCTTCTTCCTCCTTTGCTTGTGTTTCATCTTTGAAGACATCCACCACCACTCTCTCCTCTCCGTCTTGGAGAACCACTATACCTTCATTCACATCTATGATAGCCCTGGCCGTTTTCATAAACGGTCTTCCAAGTATAAAAGGTATCTTCTCGGTTTCCATCTTCATCACCACAAAGTCTGCCAAGAACTGAAGTTTGCCAACACAAACTACAATGTCTTCTGCAATCCCACATGGCTCCTTTGAAGATCCATCAGCCATTACAAGATTAACCTTTACAGGTTTTATTTCAACATGGCCAATTTGCTCCAATAGAGAATAAGGCATCAAGTTAACACTTGAGCCTAAATCAAGGAGAGCTTTCTTTACCTTTTCTTCCCTATAATGCAAGGGATAGAAAAACTGCCTGGATCTGCTGCTTTTGGTGGGAATGATTCTTTCTTAACAGTTATACACTTTTCTTCCTCATCCTCTCTACGTCTTCTTTTTGTAGAGGTTCCTTCATCTGATTTGGTGTAAACTGCTATTTTCTGTAGAATTTGTTCCCAAGGAGCTTCATTATCAACCATTTTGAATAAATCTGTGAAATCCATTGGTTTCTCCTGATTTGTTAGAAAAGGAAAAGTGTCCTTTCTTTCTTCTTCTCTTCTCTCTTCTGTTTCATCTTCTTCCAACTCAATGATCTCTTCATTTACACTCTTGACCACTTTGCACTCTTCTCTGGGGTTAACCTCAGTATTAGCCCCAAAGTTTCTGTTGGGTTTTTCTTCCAATTGCTTGGTGATCTGACCCATCTGAATCTCCAAATTCTTTATAGCAGCTTCAGTGCTCTTTTGAGAAGATTCAGTTTTCTGGATGAATTGCTGAAGAGTTTCTTCCAACCTTGTTGATCTGTCATTAAGCATAGATAATTGTTGCCACAAGGTTGGTTGCTGCTGCTGCTTATTATACTGATTAGCCTGCCCAGTTTGTCCTTGGCCAATGCTTGGATGTGGTTTCCAACCCTGATTATAATTCCCTTGACGGTATGGAAACTGATTAGCCATGAAGTTAACATCCTCCACGGCCTCCACTGGAAAAGCACACTGGCCATTTATGTGATCACCTCCACATAGTTCGCACAACTGGGTTTGTATCTGGGCAGCAGACTTCAACTCTTTAGGTAATTGAGCCAAAGTTTTTGTCAGAGTCTCTAGCTGTTGAGTTAGAATTTTATTCTGTGCTAGCAGAGCATCATGCGTTTGTAATTGTAGAACCCCTTTCTGTGGCATAGGAGCTCCTCTTTCATTGTGCAGCTCATTATCACTTGTAGCCATATTTTCAATGATTTCAGTTGCTTCCTCTGGAGTCTTCCATTTGATATTGCCTCCAGCTGAGGCATCTAGCATCATCTTGGTTTGTGAACCAAGCCCTCCAAGGAAAGTTAGGACTACTTCTTGATCTTCAAAGCCATGCGTGGGAGTTTTACGTAACAAGCTTTTATACCTATCCCATGCATGTCCAAGTGATTCTTCCATGCCCTGCTTGAATGAAGATATCTCTTGCTTTCCCTTAGTCACTTTAGATTGTGGGAAGTATTTATTCAAAAACTTTGCAACCACTGCTTCCCACTCCGTGAAACTTTCTTCTGGAAAAGAGTTCAACCAAAGCTTAGCATTGCCTCCCAATGAGAAAGGAAACAAGCTAAGTTTGATAGCTTCGTCTGGCACCCCATTAATCTTGACCGTGTTACAGATCTCATTAAATGTTGTAAGGTGCTCATATGGGCTTTCATGTGATAACCCATTAAATTGATTACTCTTTACCAGTTGAATTAATGCTGGTTTGACCTCCATGTTGGCTGCATTGACTCTAGGTCGAGCTATGCTATTGAAGTGCTGAGGTCCAGCAAGATTAGTGTAATCTGCAAGAGTTCTTCTAGCATTATTATTGTTCTCCATACTCCCTGTGCTATGAACAGAACCTTGTAGTGATGATTGTAGGAGAGTTTCAGGAGAAGGGAAAAGTTCTCTGGACGTTCTGATTCTTCTCCTCCTTCTACTCTCGTCTAGCCCTTCAAGTAGTGGTTCTGTTGTTTTCTTACTTCTAGTTCGAATTGCCTCCTGCATGCACAAGAAAACAAAACCCTAGAAAAGATTTGTTAGCACAAAAAGATATAGAAGAAAATAAAGATTGAAAAGATATAAGAAGATAAAAGATTTAGAAGATAGAATCAAATAAAATAGAATAAAACCTAATCTAAAAAATAAAATCTAATCTAAAAGATAAAATAAAATAAAATCTAACCTAACCTAAAAGATAGAATAAGAATGAAATAAAATCTAACCTAAAAAGATAAAAAGATAAAATCTAATAAAATAAAATAAAATCTAATCTAAAAAGATAAAAAGATAAAATACAATAAAAACAGAAAAATAAAAACAAAAATTCAAATTAAAGTCAAAGATAATCAATAATCACACAAATTAACCAGTTAAACCATGAATCCCCGGCAGCGGCGCCAAAAACTTGATGGACAAATTTGTAAGCACCAAAATATGATGTCACAAACTTGTTTCACAATCGGCAAGTATGACCGAATCGTTTCAAGTAATAAACTTGGTAAGACCAAGTATCGTTCTCCCAAAGGACTCACGGCCTAGTTTAGTTATGTGATTTGTTGATTAGCTAAGACTTAAGAACACAATAATTGAAGTTTAATATGCAAAGACGAAAATTAAATATGTATGCATGAATTGATCAATGACAAAGACAAAAGATAAACACTTTCAAGGAAATATATGAATGAATATGTTGTTGGGGGTCAATTTCATCTCATCCACTCTCATATATTTTAGGAATTCAACATTCAAATCATCATTGTTAATGCCACTCTCTAATGTACCATTCTAGATGGCTTCTCCCTAATCAAATAGTTCATACAATTCCTAGCATTCCTAATGATTAGTTCATGAGTGCAGGAGCTTAAAGGCAACCAATATAATATTGTCAGTATAATATTGGGAGAAATTCCCCGGATCTAGATTTCCCCGTACGTGTCCGTATCAACAAAACCAATAATCATGCATTAGAATGAGTTAAACAATGCAAGCATTGAGCAAAGAGGAAAAACCCTAACTAATGATGAAAGAAAGCATATGTCTTAATTCAAAGATGTACTCAACAAATCCATATATGAGAGCTTCAAGAGATTACTTTGACTCCCCAACAAACATACAAGGTTTAGTTCACCATATTCATGGTGAACCTAGATGAATTACAATGAAAGTATGAAAGAATAAACCCAATAAAGGTGAAGAGGTAGCCTGAGCATCCAAGATCCTCCTTCAAAGGGGTGAAAGAGAGAGTGTTTGCCTCGTTTCTGCCAAAGATGCCTAACTATAGGACGTGCAAGCCCTTATATACTAATCTAGAGTTACAAAAGATTACAAAAGTCCAAGCCCAAAAAGTGCCGCTCAGCGGTATTTACCGCTCAGCGGTGATTGCGCGTCTTCTTTCTTCCCCTCAGCGGCCATTTTGCCCCTCAGCGGTTCCAACGTCACCTCTTGAGTGCCGCTCAGCGGTAGTTTGCCGCTGAGCGGTGCCTTCGACTTCTCCTTTTTGCACTCTTTCTTGTCTTTTCTAATGTCCTCTCTCTTATTCTTCACTTCTTTCACCAAATTCACCTCAAAACCTGCACAAGAACACTTAAATCAAGCATAAACCTGTCCAGCTCTCTTATTTCTGAAAATATAAACAAAAGGCATGATTTCAAGCTAGTTTCTAAGTCTAAAGGTTGCTTTTAGTATCAACTTTAAGCATGAAAATAACAGTTTTTCAACTGTTATCACAACCCCAAACTTAGAACTTTGCTTGTCCTCAAGCAAATAAAATGTAACTCCATCTCCAACCAATTCATATGATGGTTCACTCATTCAAAATCCTCTTTTCAAGATAAGTAATAACTTCACTCAAACTTAAGACCAAGAGTTCAATCAAGATGTGCACATGCTTTAGTGTTCACAAAGTCATTTAAATTCCAACAAATGCTATTTTTCATGAATGATCAATCAATTAAGCATGGATGTTCATGTGCTTATGGAATATTTCCTCACTAGGTAAAGTGTTTCACTCAACACACAAGTGTATAAGAGGTAAAGTGTTTCACTCATTCACTCCACTATCACAATGTCACATGAATCAACTTTGCCTTCCATTTAACCACAATCAATTACATTCACAAGCATGCATCATCACAAGGACTTTTCAATGGCTTATAATGTGGCTGGGCTAACAAGAAAATTGGTTTTTCTGGATCACAAAATCCTTGAGTTAAGAGAATCATAACAACACAATCTTCTTATTCATTCCCAACTTTCTTTTGCCTTTGCTTTTGCATTTGCATTGAGCTTTGCTTCTTTTTCTTTTCTTTTCTTTGCATATTCTTACTTTTTAGCTCTTAGCTCAATGCTTTTTCCTTTTTCATGTTTCCCCAATAACCCCAAACTTGAACATTTAACAATACCACACAAGATCTTCTACTTAACTCAAGGTAAAGATTTTCAATCAAGGGTGTTCAGTGTATATTTAAGGCTAAGGGTTCAAAGGATAGAACACAACGTGTTCTCTTTTAGAAGGCTAACTTTATGAATTTGGCCAATAAAAAGGGTTTCAAAAACACGGCCTTTGATCATATGATGCAAAACAAGCAATTGATTCAATCATAGAAAACCTGGGCAAAGTCATTCATGCTTTCAAAGTAACAGCATTCAACAATAACAACTCTGGAGCTCAAAACCTCACATATAAGCTCATTCACATTTGACATGCACATCCTGCTTAATTTCACAATCACAATCATGATATTATGCATTTGTTCACAAAGCTTGTGAATCACCTGTATAAGCATTTTAATGTGCACATCATCTCAACATCAATCAATCAATAAGCATCATTAAGCATTACTTATCACACAATCACAGTTAATAGCAAACCATCATAACAAACCAGGTGTTCAATAGAGTACATCAAACCCTAATCTAAAAACAAAAACAAATAAGTTCAGAAAACTTAAACCACAAAAGCATAATCATATGATAGCATTCATCAGTAAATGCTATCTCAGCTCCTCATCAGTCCGAGCTCTCTGTATCTTCCTCTTCCTCTTCATCATCATTTTCATCAAATGCATCCTCCTCCTCAGCTTCATCTTCATCCATGTCTCGGGCTGAAGCTTCAGCTGCTTCAGCTCCTCCATGCCATGGTTCTTCTGGCCAAGCTACCACATTATGGAATTCATCCATAGTCCACCTGTGTGCTGGAGGGGTATCATACATCCCCACTATCATCTCAGCCGTGACCACCTGCCCTCTGTGGATGGACTGCAACTGAGCACCTATAAGAGACATATACATGTCCCTCATCTGGAATGGTTCTGCCTCATGAGTATCAGTAGAAGTCCTGCTCTGTGCTGGCCTTCTCTCTCTACGAGCCTAGCGTGGTGGCACTGGCTGGGCTGCCTCCTCACCTCCACAGTACTGTCTGTAATAGGCCTCATCTATAGCTTTTCTTGGCCTCTCAAATGGTGGAACAGAAGTGTCCACCCCAGCTAGCTTGCAAAGGTGAGTGATCAAAGAAGGATGTCCCAGTGGTGCTTTGTTGTTTGAGGTGTTAGCACACACACTAATCTCATCAGCTATCACCTGCCCAATATTAACATTCAAGTTTCTGATAGCACAGTAGATGAAGAGTGCCCTGCTGAGAGTAATATCTGACACATGTGAACATGGCTGAATGTTGGCATGAGAAAATGCCATCCAATACTTTGCAAGAGGAGTCAAATCTGTCCTCCTAATATTAACCACTGAGCCAGATCTATTCCTTTGGAAGTGTCCTCCAGGTATGCACAATACTCTCTCAACATCCTCAAAGTCAGCACCTTCCTCCATGCTAAGAGCAAACTGGCATTGCTCACCAGCCCACACAGTATCCAGAAAGTTATTGATGGAGTCAGGATCATACCTGATAGCATGGCCTCTAACATAGCCCAAATAATTCTCAGCTGGATAATCTGATAACTCTATAGAGTTAGGACTGAACTTTGATCTGACACAGTTCTCTGAGAACTTTGAATGTGATTGTGAATCTGGTTCTTGCCCGATTTGTATTGAAATTGATTATGTGTTACAGACAGATTCTAAGCGTATAACAGATGCTATTAATTGTGAGTTTGATGACCATGCTGCAGAATTAAATGAGAATGCAGGTGCTGACATTAAGGAAATCATGATTAATAAAGGAGAGTGTACTGCTACTTCTTTGACTGAGCCAGAGATCTCCATTCCGGTGTCACACACTGAACAACTGCCAGTGGAAGGAAAGCTACTGATAGAACAATTTGCTGGGAAAAGAAAGAAGAAACATCTCGTTTTGGATGATATGGCAGTACTGATGAAGTTGGTCCTCCTCAAAACTCGTTTGCTGAATCCAATGGTGGAAGACATCTCCCTGAAAATCCAAAATTGGCAGCTTCCACCATAACTCAGGGGAGTTTTCCTTTTCTCTTCTCCCTCTTTCCCTACTTTTATTGCACTTGTCCATGATCTGTTGACTGTTTTGATTTCCGATCTTATGCTTATGACACATTGTGGACACTGTGTAGTTTAAGTGTGGTCTATTGGGGGAGATTCTGATTTTTCTTTGTTAGTTTTTGTTTTCTTGGTTAAATTTTTTTTCTTTTCTAGGTTATTTTTGTCATGTTTTGTGTACAGTTTTACATGTTTCTCTTGATTTCTAGACTTTGTTTGGGTTGTAGACTTATCATGTCCTTCACTTGATTGATACTTATATGTTTGAAATCCTTGCTTTTCTCTGCTTGGAAGATGATTATGATTTTTGAGAGTTGAATTGATTGTGACAGAATTACCCTGTGTGAGATTTGAGCCACTTTATGTTCTTTCTTGTGTGTGATATGCCTCTTGATTGCTTGCGCATATGCCTTGGCTTGACTCTTGTTGATAACTCTTGATTGATATGCATGTTTGGAAGTGATAAAGGCAGTTTTGTTTTTGAGCCTCTCTAGCCAAATAAGCTTACCTTGTTTTGATCCTTTGATAACCCCTTTTGAGCCTATACTTTCCCCCAATTCTTTGTTTTGAAGCTCATACACTAGCCCTAAGTGAAAAACCATGATTACCTTAACCTTAGGGAATTTTGGAGCTTTGGAAGTGTTTTGGGAACAAGTGTGGTCTCCTTGGGGTTTCTGATGAATTGGCTGGTTGGTTCCTCTTCTTGTTTTATGTTTGTAAATATGTTGTGTATCTTGTCTCTTATAGTTGTGTCCTAAATAGAGAGAAAAGAAAGAGACAGGCTGAGAAAAAAGATAGAAAAAAAAAATTGTGAATAATGGAGTCAAGAAGAGGATTGAATTAGAGGTTGTGGGTGTGTTTGAATGTGTTTACACTTGTTCCCCATTGCTCCTCTATTTCTTTTGGTTTATAGCTTCTCATCCATATGTTATCCTCCTATGTCCTTGGCCCCATTACATCCAATAAAGACCTTTTGATTTGAACATGTGTATGTGCTTGAGTGTTGATATTAGAGGCTTGTCAAGTCTGTTGTTGCTTGCTCTTCTTGAGTGCATTGAGTTGAAATTGCTTACCGTAGACACTTGAGAGAAACACTGATAGTGCATCTGTGAGGTTCTGTTGCTTTTGATTCACCTCTTGAGCTAATTGATCATTTTGCCATGTCTTGAATTGCTTGGATGATTTCATGAGTATCTGCTTTCTCTGATTGATTCTGTGTTGGATATTGTCTACTTCCTTTCTTTGTCCAGATTTCTTGAGGAATGTGTAATTCTGTTTGTTTCCTTGTGAGTCTTTATTTTCTGTGTGTCGACGTTGTGTCACCTTCTTAAAAGTCCTTTGAACTATTCCCTGATTTGCGTCTTGATTTTGCCCAGGAGTGCAAAAGACTAAGTGTGGTCTATTTTGATGAACCAATATTTTCCTCACTTCACTTAGTTTAATGTGCTAGAATTAGTCGGGGAATTATGCTTAAACGTCCGGTATTTTCCTGTTTTTCCTAATTGTGCTTAATTTGATCGGAAATTCTTATTTTAACTAATTTGAATTATCTGAGCTTATTATTTTGCATTATTAATTATGGGAAAATTTTGGATAACTTTTTGGGACATTAGAAAGCTAAATGAGAAATGGAAATTGAGCCAATGCATCTTAGCCATTTTTATTTTCGCTGGCTGCCGCGTGAATGTTGTGTCAACTTGTGTGTCTTCGTTTGAGTTCAATTCTTATCCGTTTTCCATGAAATTTTTTTTCATAGTTTCGTCTGGATGTCTATTTTAACATATAGTTTTTACTTTGTTCAAATTCATTCTGTGCTGTTCCCAGTATTTATTTTACTCTCATATGTCAGTCCAGGATTACTGCTGTTTGAGTGATTTCTAATCCGTTGCATTGTTTGCTTGCTGTTTAGTAATTGTGGTGGCTGGAATTGATCATTGGATGATGCTAAGACCTCCCAACACTCTTAAACAAGGCATACAACAGCTTGGCTTTATTGGATAGCAAAGAAAAAAAAAAAGAAAGCAGCCACATTCACGGTCCAGCAGAGGAAGTGGTTTTCATTTTTCCAGAACTTGGTTTATGCACCTTTGGAGCTTTATTCCAGCAAGCACGTCTAGGAGGTCCAACAAGTATGAGAGGTGTGTGCTTGGAAAGAAGAGAGGGCCAATGAGAAACAAAAGTGAAAATTCATTCTCACTTTGCACACGTAAAGAAGCTTGAATTTCCAATTGAAAATTGAATTTACTCATGGGCTGAAATGAGAAAAGGGCTGATTTCATTTAGTAATAGGGGTGACATCCAGCAAAAAGAAAGTGGTGCTGAATTGGTGCAGTGGCCCACACGCTGAAGCCACGTTGGAAAGGGGTGTGGGTCATTCACCCTTAATTGGAGAGCTGAAGGAAGAGTGACAGCCGCCACTCTGCTGAGGGGGAGGGCTGTTTTAGCTTCTATCTCAGTTCCAGCATCTCTCATTTTTTTCATTTTATTTTTGGGGGGAAGAATGTAAGAAAGAGAGAGAGAACCACCGAGAGAGAATGGGGTGATGGGAGTAAGTGGTGTGCTGAAACGTGGAGAAGGGAAGTAATCACGCTTCATGAGGAAGCCGCCACCGAGGAGAAGAATGTTTTCTTTCTTAGCTTTTCAGTGAACCATGTTTACCTTCTTGGATTTTGGATGAATGAGAATGGAAAGCTTTATGTTAATTTCATTTTACCGATTTACTCATTGCCTTCTTTTTAGTTTTGGTTCTTACACTTTCTATTGAAGCTTAAATCTATGATTATATTGTCTAATGGTGCACGGTGATGATTATTTTTAAATGGGAGAAAAGGAGGTGTTGATTTTCATTTAGTAGGTGTACGGTGTGGAACATTCTAGGAGCTGGAAGCACACATGAAGCTGCTGCCACTAAGTAAATTTCATTTCCTTTTGGCTAGAGAAAGTGGTGTGCATGGTTCAATTTTATTTTCTTAATTGCTGTACTAAACTCATGAACAATTTAAATTCCAAGTTGGTTTAAATTTTCTGTTATTGAAATTCCAGAACTGCTTACTGTTTTTATTTTGTTGCTCTAATTTAATTTCTGCTGTAATTTAATTTCTGTTGTCGTTTGTCTGCAGTATAATTTCTACTATTGTTTTCACTGTGTTGTTGATTATTTCACTTTAAATCATTCACTGTAATTTTGTTCTCTGTATTTTGCTGCTGTAATGTTTTTCATATTTGAAATTTACTGTTTTCTGTTTTTACTGTTTTCTGTTTTTACTGTTTACTGTATTTTCGTTTTCTGTATTTCTGTATTTTCGTTTTAACTGTTCCAGATCTGTTTTTGCTGATTCACATTGCTGTATTTTCGTTTTAATTGTACCAATTTCATTTTTACCATTTTTAATTTTGTTTTACTGTTTTGAATTTTAATTCAGTCTTGTTTAAATTTTACCGCAACCAAAAATCACAAACCCCCCCCCACTACGTGTTGATCCGAGACTGAACCAAATTTGGTCCTTGAGAGACGACCTAGGAGTCACTTCCTAGTACTATACTGCATTCTTTTATGCACAACTTTTGTGGGAGGTGCGACCCTCTCATCACCCACTCCTGTCCCTGACCCTACTTCTATACCTTCCTCATCTGTTATACCGCCTTCTGACACTGTCACACCATCTGCTGATCAAGATTCAAGTGGTGATGGTGAAGGTCTTGACCCACCCCTCCATGATCGACCATGGATTGAGCCGTATGGTAAAGGGTAAGTTTTTAATCTCTTGATATAATTTGATGTTTAAACCCTATTGTAATTCAAATGACTTTTATCCTGCAGGTTTATTCCATCTAGGGTTGCTTCCCAGGCCATCACACGTTCAATTAAGCAACAGTTTCTAAGTCCATGGCCTACTTGGGGAGCAATTCCTGATGACGACAAAAAGCCATTCTGGGAGCGCTTTAAGGTGAACAATCTATTTAAGTAATTGTCCCTCTTATTTTACCATGTTCTGTAATCAATGTTTGTTCTCTGCAATGTTACAGATGAAGGTGCAGTGGAAACCTGAACATGAAAGTCAGATACATAGAAATTTCCACATGAAAGCATCTCATCGACTGTCAGAGATGTTTAGGGATGCCCGCAATGCAGGACAGCGCCCTTACTGGCTGGGTGAACAAATTTGGAACTCTTTACTGGCTCATTGGAATACAGTAGAGTTTCGCAATAAATGTGCCAAAGCCAAGAGGAACAGAGCGTCTGAAAGGGGTGGCACCCTGCATACTGGTGGGTCGATCACCATTCATGAGCATGCCATTCGTATGGTATAACTTCATTACATAACTTTTTCTTTCATATATAAGTTATGTATTTATTTCATACGTACTTGATATAATTGTAAATTATGTGACAGGCACAAGCTCTGGGACGGGCGGTCCATGTTGATGAGGTCTTTGCACAGACTCATGTAAGGAAGGGCACTAATCAATTCGTTGATGAAAGATCTCGGAAGACTCATGTAAGCAAATAACACTATTACTATTACTATTACTATTACTAATTTTTCAGTTAAGTTATTCTATCATTCCCTAACATTGCTTTTAATGTTTCAACAGGAAGAATTTTCTACGAGACTTTCCCAGGTTAGATCTGAACATGAGTCAGCTCCTACACCGGATGATGCCAGTAATGTAGAAGATGACATCCGTAGGACACAGTGCTGGATCGACATCGTTGGTGGGAAGAAAAAGGGACGAGTGTACGGTGCAGGACAACTTGCTGCAAGCTATACAGCATCGAGAGGAGGTACTCTGAAGCACCAACCTTCTTCTTCCACCACTACTCCTGACGAGGTCGTTCTCCGCCTCATGCAGGCACTGCAGCAACGTGACCAGGAAATCACTGATTTGAGAGCAGAGTTTACAAACTTTAAGGCCCTGGTCATGAGAGTGTTGCCTGCTACTTCACAGGATGAATTAGTTATCCCTCCGACCCAGCCACAACCCTCCTCGTCACCCGCTGTCCCTCAGCAGCCCACATCAGTCCAACCCTCATCAGTCCAACCCACACCAGTCCAACCCACACCAGTCCAGCCATCAATAGAGGAGCAGGATGATGAAGATCATTCTGATGATAGCTATGTACATTATTAGTTTCATTTTCTTATTACTTGTTATAGAAACATTTGGATATTAGAACATTTGGATTTTAGATAATTTCAATGTTAGATGAACTTGGTGACTTTGAATGTTAGAACATCATTAAGATTGATTGTTTTATGTTTTAACTATAAATACATGTTCTATGTGTTACCAATGAAGAGCATTGGTAAATTTGAAGATAAACAATTTTGATGATGCTGAAAGATGATACATTGTTATTGTTGTTTTAAAAGCAATTTGTAGATTATAAATGTATTAGGAAAAGTCTTCAACATGTAATACTTAGAAAAATTCGTATTTTTAGAACTGCTACGCATTTAATCGATTATTAGAAGCTATAATCGATTATCCTGAGCCCTTCTGAAAAACCTCGTTGCTCTGGAATAATCGATTATTACTCCGAATAATCGATTATCACAGTTCTGATGAGAACTGCCAAAAGTCTCTGGAATAATCGATTATTCCTCAGGATAATCGATTATCACTTTTTGAAAACCCTGTAACGGACTCGAATAATCGATTATCACTAACAATAATCGATTATCTGCGGCAGTTATAATTCATCTTTGCAAACTTTAGACCAGTGGGCTATATAGATGAGTTCCAGAACTCTTAGAAAACACACTGAGCTTTTGAGAATACAGTGTTATCTGAGGAAGTTCTAAAAAGCTAGTTCAAGTGCTTTGCCTGGTCTCGTGAATAGGAGAAGCTCGCGTTTCGTGTGTCGATAGTCGGAGCGGTTCTCTTCGAGTTGGCAAGGTGGTCATCTTCCGGTTCGTTCGTCGAAGGAAGGTTTTTTATTTGTTTTTATTCACTGTTATTGTAATTTGTAAAACTGTTTTTAGTGAAAACGTTAATCACTTTTTATAGTGATTAACAACTGGACGTAGATTCTTTTGAATCGAACCAGGATAAAAATTCTGTGTTGAATTTTCTTGCTCTCTATACTCTTTACATTTTACGCATATCAACTGTTTGATAAATTTTCTCTAAGAAAATTGTTTTTCTAAAACGGACTATCAAAACTTGATTTGTGACCGTAACACGCTTTCCGAGTATTTTATTCCGCTGCGCGACTCTATAACGGTACCGATTGTTCCGACAATTGGTATCAGAGCTTGCTTTGATATTCTTTCAAACTTTTGCGAAAATGGCCGGTCATCAAAATCAAGTATATGCTGAGGGTGCATCCATCAACAGACCACCTCTTTTTACGGGTGATAACTATGCATTCTGGAAAGTCAGAATGGAAATTTTTATGGGGTCTGTTGACAGAGGCATCTGGGAAGCTGTGCTAAATGGTCCCTATATTCCTAAAAGAACTGTTGATGGTGTAGAAGTAGAAAAACCATACTTTAATTGGACTCCTGAGGAAAGTAGAAGAGCCCAATTTGATATTAAGGCTCGTAATATTATTTCATCTGCTGTAGTACTTGATGAATTTTATAGAATTTCAGTGTGTAAGACAGCACAGGAGATGTGGGAGGTCCTCAGAGTCACACATGAGGGTACAGACGACGTGAAACGTGCAAGGAAGAACACGCTCATTCAGGAGTATGAGATGTTCAGAATGCAGCCTGGAGAAACAATATCTGATGTCCAGAAGCGTTTCACTCACATTGTGAACCACCTGACAGGTTTGGGTAAGACTTTTGACACTGATGAATTGAATGTGAAAATATTGAAATCATTAGACAGGTCTTGGCAACCAAAGGTGACTGCCATTTCGGAGTCTCAAAACCTCACTCAAATGTCAACGGCGATTCTCTTTGGAAAGCTTCGTGAGCATGAGCTTGAGCTAAGAAGATTAACTACAGAAGAGGATCAAGGCAAAAGAAAGACGCTTGCCCTCAAGTCTGAAATCTCAAAAGGAAAAAGTTCTAAGAGAATTGAGGATGATGATTCCGATAACGATGAGGAAAACATGAGTCTTATGATTAAGAAGTTTGCTAAATTTATGAAAGCAAAGGGAAAAGACAAATACCATGGAGAAAGGAAAGAAAATCGAGGATCTCCATCAAGCATTAAATGTTATGGATGTGGAGAAAGGGGTCATGTGAAGACTGACTGTCCTAAGAATAGGAAAAGTGAAGAAAAGAAAGAAAGAAAGTTTCCAAAGAAGAAGAAAGCTTACATAGCTTGGGAAGACAATGCTTCTAGTTCTTCAAGTTCAAGCGATTCAAATGAAGAAGCAAACTTGTGCTTAATGGCAGACTTAGAAGATGCAGGAAGCCAAGTAAGTAATTCTAGCTTAGAGTCAAGTGATGAGTTTGACTTACAAAAGGCATTTCTTGATTTGTTAAATGAATCTGAAAAACTTGATGTTGCTCATAAAAAGCTAAAGAAAGAGCATAATGAATTGAATTTGAGGTATGAAAAAGCACTAGATGATGAAGTTGTTTTGAGAAACAAAGTTAGTAATTTGGAAACTAAATTATCTGAATGTGATACTGTTATACAACCTGCTGAATGTCTATCATGTAAAAGTCATATGTTTGATATTGACATTCTTGAGAATTTACTTGCAAAGGCAAATAAGTCTAAGTCACATGCCAAAACAATCTTTGAGAGAAGCAATGCTAGAAGTGGAAACATGCATCTACACAAAAAATATAAAGTGATAAGAACTCGTAGAGTTTGGGTAGAAAAAGGAACTCTTGTGAAAAATAAAGTGAATGAGGCTTGTTGTTTTTACTGCATGAAATTTGGTCACACCTCAAACAAATGCAACATCAAACATTTTGGTGTTCCAAATGGTAAATATGCATGGGTTAAAATTGTAAAATGATGTATATTATGCATAAACTAACCCAAAGGACCCATAATAAGATTGGGGACCTAAAGTCTTGCTAAAATTTGTTTTGTAGGAACTTACTAAGTCAAAGAAGTCACTGTGGTATCTTGACAGTGGTTGTTCAAGACACATGACCGGTGACAAGAAAAGGTTTATTTCTTTTGAGAAGAAGAAGCAAGGATTTGTGACCTATGGAGATAATAACAAAGGTAGAATCATTGGCACTGGAGACATTGGAGGAGGAAACACATTGACTATAAAGGACGTATTATGCGTTGAAGGTCTCAAACACAATCTCCTAAGCATAAGTCAATTATGTGACAAGGGTCTCAAGGTAACCTTTGAAAGTGATAGATGTACCGTATATTTTAAAAATTCTACTGAAATTGCTTTGCAAGGTGTTAGGCATAATAACATTTACTTGATTGATATTGAACATGCATCTAGTCATAGTATAACATGTTTAGTTGCCAAAGAGGAAAATCCTTGGTTATGGCATAAAAGAGCTGCGCATATTCATATGCAACATTTAAATAAATTGAGTTCAAAAGATCTTGTGATTGGTTTGCCTAAATTAAAATTTGAGAAAGACAAAATATGTTCTGCATGTCAAAAGGGAAAGCAAACCAAATCCTCTTTTTCGTCTAAAAACATGATTTCAACATCAAAACCTTTAGAACTTTTGCATATGGACTTGTTTGGTCCATCTAGAATTAAAAGTTTTGGTGGAAACTACTATGCTCTTGTGATTGTTGATGACTACACTAGATTTACTTGGACATTGTTCTTAACCTTGAAAAGTGAAGCTTTTAAAGCATTCAAATCATTTGCAAAACGTGTTCAAAATGAAAAGGATTTGAAAATCAAAACCTTGAGAAGTGATCACGGTGGTGAGTTTGAAAACGAATCTTTTGACAAGTTTTGTGAAAAACATGGAATTGCTCATAATTTTTCTGCTCCAAGAACTCCCCAACAAAATGGTGTTGTTGAAAGGAAAAATAGGTCATTAGAAGAACTAGCTAGGACTCTTTTAAATGAATCTAATGTGCCAAAATACTTTTGGGCTGATGCAGTTAGTACTGCTTGTTACGTGTTGAACAGAATGATAATTAGGCCTATTCTTAAGCTAACTCCCTATGAACTGTTTAATGGTAGAAAACCAAATGTATCTCATTTGAAAATCTTTGGATGCAAATGTTTTGTTTTGAATAATGGTAAAGATAATCTAGGCAAATTTGATGCTAAATCTGATGAGGCAATCTTCTTAGGATACTCTTTAACTAGCAAAGCATATAGGGTGTTTAATAGAAGAACCCTGAAAATTGAAGAATCAATGCATGTTGTCTTTGATGAAATTGTGGACCTTGAGGTGAACCCTCTTGAGTCAAATAAACCAATTGCAGGTGATGAGGATTATTTGAGGGAAGCTCTTGAAGAGATGTATCTAAATGAAAACTATCCTCCAGAAACTCAAAATGAACATCAAGTAGTTGATCCTAAAAGCTATCAACAACCAAGAGGACTTTCTCTGGACAACATCATCGGAGATATGTTAAAAGGGGTAACTACTAGACACAATCTTAATAATTTCTGCTTAACAGTAGCTTTTGTGTCTCAGGTAGAACCTAAGAACATAAAGGAAGCTCTTCAAGATGATAAATGGTGTGTTGCTATGCAAGAAGAACTCAATCAATTTGTAAGGAATGATGTTTGGGAACTCATTCCTAGACAAGATGATTATCAAATCATTGGAACAAAGTGGGTGTTTAGAAACAAGCTTGATGAAGATGGCAACATCACCAAGAACAAAGCCAGGTTAGTTGCAAAAGGCTACTGCCAAGAGGAAGGTATCGACTATGATGAAACTTACGCCCCAGTAGCCAGGTTAGAAGCAATTAGATTGTTACTTGCGTATGCATCCTTGATGAAGTTTAAATTGTATCAAATGGATGTGAAAAGTGCATTTTTAAATGGTTTCATTAAAGAAGAGGTATACGTTAGTCAACCTCCTGGTTTTGAGGATTTTAAATATCCTAATCATGTTTATAAGTTGAAAAAGGCCTTGTATGGTCTAAAACAGGCACCTAGATCTTGGTATGAAAGACTTAGTACTTTCTTGATTGAAAATGACTTCTCTAGAGGAAAGGTTGATTCAACCTTGTTTATTAAAAAGGTAGAAAAACATATCTTGATTGTTCAAGTATACGTAGATGATATCATTTTTGGGTCTACAAATGATTCATTGTGTGAGGGATTTGCACAAATCATGCAAGGTGAATTTGAAATGTCTATGATGGGTGAGCTTAACTTCTTCTTAGGACTGCAAATAAAGCAAATAGATGGGGGAACTTTTGTCTCCCAAACTAAATATTGTAGAGAAGTGCTTAAGAAGTTTGGTATGGATACTTGTAAAGAGGCCAACACACCTATGGCAACGTCCTGCTATTTAGATAAGGATGAATCTGGTGAAGGAGTAAATGAAACCATGTTTAGAGGAATGATAGGATCCTTACTTTATCTAACTGCTAGTAGACCAGACATTATGCAAAGTGTGTGTGTGTGTGCTAGGTACCAAGCTAATCCTAAAGAATCTCATCTCATTGCTGTCAAACGGATTTTGAAATACCTTAAAGGCACCCCATCTTTTGGACTTTGGTATCCTTCTGATGCTTTACCTAGTTTGATAGGTTATTCTGATGCAGATTATGGTGGCTGTAAGATTGATAGGAAAAGTACTAGTGGAACATGTCATTTTCTGGGCTGTTCTTTAGTGTCTTGGCATTCAAAGAAACAAGCTTGTGTAGCCTTGTCTACCACTGAAGCTGAATACATTGCTGCTGGAAATTGTTGTGCCCAAATTTTATGGATGAAACAACAACTGGAGGATTTTGATATCTTCCTTGATCACATTCCTCTGAAATGTGATAATACTAGTGCTATCAACCTCACTAAGAACCCCATAATGCACTCCAGAACTAAGCACATTGAAATTAGACATCATTTCTTGAGAGACCACATTCAAAAGGGAGATTGCCAAATTGAATACATTGACACTTTACATCAATTGGCTGATATCTTCACTAAAGCACTACCTAAAGATAGATTCTATGAGCTTAGAAGAGAGTTAGGAGTGTTAGATATGTCCTAAATTCAAACTTTATAAAATTTTCTCAATTCTGGTACGATCAGCGCTTTTAATCGATTATCAAAAGATAATAATCGATTATTTCTTAGCTTTGGAAAAACCCCTATTCGCAGATAATCGATTATCACTTATAATAATCGATTATCTTTAGCTTTGGCCAAAACCCCTATTCGCAGATAATCGATTATCACTTACAAATAATCGATTATCCATATTCAAAACCAAAACTGGACTTGTATGCGAAGATAATCGATTATCTTCATACATAATCGATTATTACACAATTTCTGGAAAGTGACTTATGAGCAGATAATCGATTATCACTTAGAATAATCGATTATTACGCGATCTGTTTCAAAAATATAGCCGTTACAGTGAATCCTAACGGCTGGAAACGGTCATAAACGGCTAGATTCTCCATTTTTTCTTATAAATAGCCCCCTATAATCGATTATTACTCACTTCTTTGCACCCAGAAACCTGCTGTACCCACATCAGAACCAAATCTCTCCTCTTTATTCTTTCCTTCCAACGTTTCTTTTGTGCCCACTTCTCTCATGGCTGATTCAAGAAGAACCCGAAGGAGGACTGCTGGTGCTTCTTCCTCTCGCTCCCGCAATGTTCGTCCTGCTTCCATCGAAGGTTGGATTTCAGATGAGGAGCAACATGGTGACTATGTTCATTTCTGGCAAGAACGCCGAATCATGGCGGTAAAGTTCATCCGTCTCGACTTTTATCGTTATTATGGCTTTCAATTTCCAGATTTGTTTCGTGCTCAAGGACTTACTCATCTAGTGGAGCAAAAGGGGTGCATATACCCTGATCTTATCCGTGTCTTCTACTTCAATATGCGTTATCGTGACGGCATCATCACAACAAAGGTAAAAGGTGTCCCTATAATTCTGGATGATGACATATGGACAAATGTTGCACAACTCACACTATGGGATGATGCTGTCAAAGTCCATCTTGGAGTTCCGGACTTCAATCGTCTCCTCGCCTTTCAATCTTTTTTGCGTCATCCTGAACACCAAATCAATCGTCGACAATTGCTTGTGGGTGGATTCAAGGTTGAAGAAAGGATGATTCATTACTTAATTGTATGGATCCTATGTCCTCGTGCCACTAACCATGCTCAATGCTCGGAGCAAGATCTTCTACTACTATATGGGATTCTAAATCACATCCACATTGATTGGCCAGCCCTCATCTCCGACACCATGGTAAAGGCCAAGAAATATTCTTCTTATCATTTTCCATATGCAGTTCTCATCTCTCGAATTTTAGAATACAAAGGTGTAAGTGTGGACGGCGAACTCACTACCTCCATTCAAGCAATTGGCACTGAAATTGGTGAGACAACATTTCGCCAAATGGGTTTTGTTGCTCGTGGCCGTGTGATCATTCACAAGGATGATGATCACCACGAAAATGTCAATGACGATATGGAGGCCCATATGGTTGATCCTGTCCCAGCTGCTACCTCTGCTGATGATGGTCCTTCTCACATGCCTTCAAATTCATCCCTGACTATGGAGGAGCATTTTGCAAACCTGTCTAAACAACTGGAGGATATGCGTCTCTTTCAACAATCTCACTTTGACCAAATATATGAGTGGCAACAAAATCATGAAGAATTTGTGATCGACCAGTTCAATGACCTTGACACTCGCATTGGAAACATTGAAAATCATTTTAATCTCCAACCTCCAGAGAGACCACCAAGTCCTGAATTTTAGATTTAGGATTTTCTGATTAGTGTGCTTTCATGTTTGTTTGTTTTGAATTCCTAGAATGTTTTATCATTTTCATGTCTTGCTTTATGTGCCCTTGTACTCTTTAATGTTTTCCTGAATAAAATGATCTACTGTTTTAGTACTTACACTGTTTAATTGAGGGGAGCTCATATTAAGGGGGAGCATTATCACTCTTTTTGCTTATGATCAAAAAGGGGGAGAAATATGTGCAGTTACTACTAACTCCTACTGTTGTCTCTCAGTTTGTATCTTTTGCAGATAACCCAACATTGCTTTTAAAAAGTGATTTTTGATCATCATCAAAAAGGGGGAGATTGTTACCAATGAAGAGCATTGGTAAATTTGAAGATAAACAATTTTGATGATGCTGAAAGATGATACATTGTTATTGTTGTTTTAAAAGCAATTTGTAGATTATAAATGTATTAGGAAAAGTCTTCAACATGTAATACTTAGAAAAATTCGTATTTTTAGAACTGCTACGCATTTAATCGATTATTAGAAGCTATAATCGATTATCCTGAGCCCTTCTGAAAAACCTCGTTGCTCTGGAATAATCGATTATTACTCCGAATAATCGATTATCACAGTTCTGATGAGAACTGCCAAAAGTCTCTGGAATAATCGATTATTCCTCAGGATAATCGATTATCACTTTTTGAAAACCCTGTAACGGACTCGAATAATCGATTATCACTAACAATAATCGATTATCTGCGGCAGTTATAATTCATCTTTGCAAACTTTAGACCAGTGGGCTATATAGATGAGTTCCAGAACTCTTAGAAAACACACTGAGCTTTTGAGAATACAGTGTTATCTGAGGAAGTTCTAAAAAGCTAGTTCAAGTGCTTTGCCTGGTCTCGTGAATAGGAGAAGCTCGCGTTTCGTGTGTCGATAGTCGAAGCGGTTCTCTTCGAGTTGGCAAGGTGGTCATCTTCCGGTTCGTTCGTCGAAGGAAGGTTTTTTATTTGTTTTTATTCACTCTTATTGTAATTTGTAAAACTGTTTTTAGTGAAAACGTTAATCACTTTTTATAGTGATTAACAACTGGACGTAGATTCTTTTGAATCGAACCAGGATAAAAATTCTGTGTTGAATTTTCTTGCTCTCTATACTCTTTACATTTTACGCATATCAACTGTTTGATAAATTTTCTCTAAGAAAATTGTTTTTCTAAAACGGACTATCAAAACTTGATTTGTGACCGTAACACGCTTTCCGAGTATTTTATTCCGCTGCGCGACTCTATAACGGTACCGATTGTTCCGACACTATGGATTAATGGATATTATATAGATTACTGTATGTTCTATGGATATTGATCAATGATTGCATCTTTCAGATGCACATTATGTAGGTCTGTATGTGCTTGAAAACTGTTTAGCAGGTCTGTTTGTGATTGAAAACTGTTATGCAGGTATGTTATATGTTGTTGGTTTTTCCAGAACACAATTGTCCCTTACATTTCCCTCGAAATTACCGAAGGCTTTTGCCCTTCGGTAAATTCCCACGTTATGCACTTACCGAAGGCCTTTGCCCTTCGGAAATTACCGAGGGCTTTTGTCCTTCGGTAATTACCGAAGGCTACTACCCTTCGGTAATTACCGAAGGCTCCTGGCCTTCGGTAATTACCGAAGGGCAGAAGCCCTCGGTAAATGTTAGCGACAAGGGATTTACCGAGGGCTCTTTGGCCGTCGATAAGCCTTCAGTAATTACCTTCTACCGACGGTTTTTGGCTGTTTCCGAGGGCTTCTGGCCTTCGGTAATGCCCTTCTTTTTTGTAATGTTCCAGCAATGTTAATCACTATCATCTTTGACCGAGTGTTCCAATGAAAAGAAAAATGTGTGCTGGAATAAAATAAATCTGCACTGCAAAGTGCTAAAGCCATTTTTCATTCCATGAGAAATTAAAAAACGTTAGCAAATGAGAAGGTTTTTCTTTCATTGCCATTCTCCGACTCAAGAACTCAAAACCGAGAAAAATATCAAGTGGTGGCTGGGAGCATCTCTAAGGTCGTGAGTTTCTTATATTGAGGGTGGGGTCCACACAATAAATTAAAAACCCTAACCTAAAAGGCACATGTCCTACAAAATGGGTTCTTTTTACAAAATTGCCCCTAAAAGGGTCCAAAACACCTAATTCTAACTAAGGGCTCCTAGAAAACGAAATTACAACTTTAATTAGAATCTAAATGACTAAATGTTAAGTCTTTGAGTGTGTCACGCCATATCCCTATGCTCTAGATGATGTTTCCACAACTTCCCTGCAACCAGAATTGCACTTAGTCAGCTTAGAAAACCCAAATTAGCACAATTACGAATTTCCGACCAAATTAAGCAGAATTCGGAAAACGGGGAAATAACAGACAATTAAACGCAATTCCCTGGTTTATTTAAGTGCAATAAACTAAATATAATTTCAACAAATAACGACTCATCAAAATAGACCACACTTCGTCTTTTGCACTCCTGGGCAAAACCAAGACGAAAACCAAGGAACTACTCAAACATCAGGGAGGTGACACAGACTCGACAGACAGACAACAAAGACTCCAAAAACAGGAACACAGTTGCACAATTCTCACAAAATCTGGACAGTAAAAGGTATAGGCAGAATCCCACACAGAGTCAATGAAAGCAGATACTCAAAGAATCATCCAAACAGTTCAGTACGAGGAAAACAGTCAATCAGTTCAAGAGATGAATCAAAAGCAACAGAGCCTCACAGATGCACCCAATCAGTGTTTCTCTCAAGTGTTTAAGGTAAATCAATGTCACTCAATGCACTCAAGAAAGCAAACACAAATAGACTTGGCAAGCCTCTAATATCAACACTCAAGCACATACGCATGTTCAAATCAAAAGGTATTTTCATGGTTGTAATGGGCCCAAGGACAAGGGAGGATATATCTAGATAAGAAGCTACAAACCATAAGGAACAGAGGAGCAATGGGGAACAAGTGTAAACACATTGAAACACACTCACAACCTCTAATTCCATCCTCTTCTTGACTCCATTATTCACAATTATTCACAATTTTTTTTTCATTTTTTACTGTTTTTCTGATCTTTTTTTTTCATCCTGTCTCTTTTCTTTACTCTATTCAGCACACAATTTCAAGAGACAAGATACACCACATATTTACAAAAACAAAACAAGAAGAGGAACTAACTAGCCAACTCATCATAATCCCCAAGGAGACCACACTTGTTCCCAAAACACTTCCAAAGCTCCAAAATTCCCTAAGGTTAAGGTAATCATGGTTTTTCACTTAGGGCTAGTGTATGAGCTTCAAAACAGAGAAATGAGGAAAGTATAGGCTCAAAAGGGGTTTTCAAAGGATCAGAACAAGGTGAGCTTATTTGGCTAGAGAGGCTCAAGAACAAAATTGCCTTCATCACTTCCAAACATGCATATCAATCAAGAGTTATCAACAAGAGTCAAGCCAAGGCATATGCGCAAGCAATCAAGAGACATATCACACACAAGAAAGAACATAAAGTGGCTCAAATCTCACACAGGGTAATTGTCACAATCAATTCAACCTCTCAAACATCATAATTGATGAAGTGGCTCCAACTAGACTGACAGATTGAATGCAGCGGGAAGTAAAAATCCAGAGATGGCAGCGGAGATGCAGAGTGAAAGTGCAGTGGTATACGTGATGGTAGAGGAGCTGTTTGGAGGGGGATAACTAGCTCAGGTGGCCTTCCACTGGAAGGAAGCTAGATGGAGAAGGAAAGCTCATTGGGATGACTTTTGGGCAGAGTTTTAGGTGCTGGAAAATGCATCAGCAGATTAAAATTCAATATTCTCAAAAGTATCTTCACAAGGGTGGCTATCATGAATTTATATGTGATCCATGGAGCTGCAACGAGTAAGAAAGGGAATGACCCATGTGTAAAATGTGAAAGATTTATGAAAAATGTGCTTAAAACTAAAGCAGCACGTGAGCTAATGGTGTTGAGGGGCGGAGGTGCTGCTGTGGTGTGCTTAGCAAAGAGTGGTGGTGCAGCTAGCAACTTTGACCATCAACTGGACAGTTTTACCCCTTCTCTTGTTGTCTTCAAATTCCACTTAAATTGAAGGAAAAGAACGTGCCCTGTTGTGTCCATATCTTCAAGCTCTTCTTGAATTCTTCTAGCCATACTTCTAGTAATGGGTCCCTGCCTTAAGTCATCATCTCCTTCCCCTTGAAGAGGATTTGTCCTCAAATCTATTGGTTTGTCTTTGTGAGGACTTATTTTTGTAGAATCCATCAAAGTTCCTCCCGGATCAAATATGAATCTGCCATAATCATCAAAGAAGGTTTCCTAGTTTTGAAAATTTCAATTTCGATACAATAAAGAAACCTTACTTCTTTTGAAATTTTATTTTTGTCTGGAGTTAATTGTAACCACAAAGGTAACAATAACTCAAGTGAATTGCCACATTTTTCAAGTTGTAACATTGTTAAAGATGGAGTGAGAAATTCTTGGAAAGAAAAGTAGAATTTTGAAAACTTAAGGATAGCTGAAAGAAAATTAAAGGATAGAAAACCTCCCCTTAAGAGTCTTGGTTCTATGAGGAGTGTGGATAGAGGTTCTATTTTCCCTTCTTTTCTTCTTTTCTCTTCTCTTTGCTCTTGCTCTCGTTTTTCTTGTTCTCTTTTCTCTTCTTCTTTTCTTTCCTCTTCCTCTCTTTTTCTTCTCTTTATTTCTTCTTTTTCTTGCTCCTTATTGAGCTTCATTTGTGTTTGATCTTTGGCCACCTGGGTAGGTGACAGAGGATGAAGCACAAATTTCTTATCATTTTTGTGAAAAGTTATGGTATTGGTGCGACCATGGTGTGTAGTGTCATTATCAAATTGCCATGGTCTTCCTAATAGGACATGGCAAACTTCCATAGGAACTATATCACAAATAACATCATCTTTGAAGTTTCCTATGGAAATTGCTAATTTAACTTGATTCTTGACTGTTATATCCCCATCTTCATTTAGCTAATGAAGTTTGTAAGGTTTTGGATGGGGTATCACAGTAAGATTCAGTTTTTCAACTAGCCTTGTGCTACAACAGTTACAGCAAGATCCGCTATCAATAATGAGAGAACAATATTTTTCTGCAATTTGACATCTTGTGTGAAAGATGTTCTCTCTTTGTGATAAGTGTTCTGGACTTGGTTGACTATTAAGCACCCTTCTCACCATGAGAAGTGGACCCTCACAAGGATATACTTTCTCTTCATTACCTCTTTCTTGCTCATTCTCACTTTCACTAGGGGTTTCACTTTCACTGCTATATGTGTCACTACCTCTTAAAATGATTGTTCTTCTGGTAGGACATTGAGCAGCTATGTGACCCCTACCCAAACATTTAAAACACTTGATTCGAAGGAGGTGGTCATCCTTTGTGAAGATTCAAAGGAGGTGTAAGTTCATCTCTTGTGGTTTCAAGAGAGGTGGTAATTTCTAAACTGTTACAAATTGTTTTTCTGTGTGACTAATATTTGTAACTGTTTTGTGATAGTGAAAAAGGTTTATCTTGTTTGAGATAAGCGACTAGACGTAGGATCCTAGTGATCTGAACCAGGATAAAATCACCTGTGCAATTTTTCTCTTTCCCTTACTCTGTTATTTACATTCAATTATCTGCTTAGTAAGAAAGAATTGAGAGAAAAATATTAAAAAGGCATAATAAGAGAATATAACCAATTCACCCCCCCTCTTGGTTTGTTACCACGCTAATAATTCCGCTGCAGCGATTCTAACAATTGGTATCAGAGCTTGCTTTGATAGTCATTCAAATGGCAGGATCACATCAAACCTTTGCAGAGGGTGCTTCAATCAATAGACCCCCACTATTCATAGGTGAGAACTATGTGATGAGAGGGTCGCACCTCTCACAAAAGTTGTGCATAAAAGAATGCAGTATAGTGCTAGGACATGACTCCTAGGTCGTCTCTCAAGGACCAAATTTGGTTCAAGTCTCAGGTCAAACACGCAGTGGGGGGGGGGGTTTGTGAAAAGTTTGTGAATGCGGATGAACTAAATTAAAACTTGAAAATCGAACACAACCGAATATAATTGAAAACACTAAAATAAATGAACAAAGCATGAAGAACGAACGATCCTACAGATGACCGAACGGTTTCTAAACTTGGAAATGCAAGAAGATAAAGAAGTCGAACAAAACAGAATAGACAGCATAGTGAGTGGAAGCAATAAACCGAACATGATATTCAACATTAAAGTGAAAAGTGCTCGAACCAAATTAAAATGCAACATTGAGTTTAAAAGTGAAAGGCAAAAAAAAAAAAAGGCAAATCCATCACATATAATATAAAAGTAACTTTTGTTCAAGTGTGAAGACAATAAAAATAAAACCTATTGGACTTTATCTTGACCGTGTGCCAGCTTCCAGCAAAATGAATCAGCCCTCCTTTTGAATCACCATGCAGCACTTCATCCAAACCGTGACACCAATTCCATTTTTCCAATTAAAAATGAAAACCGAGAGTTGCTGGACGGGACACCACTTAAAAGAAATGCAACTAATAAGCTAATAAATGAAAGAAACGTGAATCAATTGAAGCGGGAATAAAGCTTGGAAGAAAATTACATTTCACTTTTTTTTTAATGCAATGAGTCAGCAAATTTAAGCACCGTGCAACTGGAATAAATTAGAAAAATGCTTGAGCTAAACAATTAATATAATAGAGAAATGATGCAGAAATTGCAAAGCTGAATACGGCAACTACAAAACAAAGTTGACTGCAAAGCATAAAATGTTGGACGTGGCCTCTCCCTAGGCTGGACATCACTCCACACATCTCCAAATAAAATCAGCGCTGGCTAAAATAAGAAATCACCTTCATTTCTAATAAAATAAAATGCATTCCAGGACTTAAACCTTGCTGAAATAAATTGTGTGCATCACCCAAAATCCATCACCGTGTGAGCCTTTTCTCCAAGCAAAAATAAGACAATAAACCAAAAGGGTGTAGCAGCGTTCAAAGCAAAAACAAGAAAAATGAGTGTCGGCTGTATTTCCCTAAACCAAAAAAAAATATAAGCTCCCCCAAGATGTCACCGTACAGCCTTCCAAGTGTAGATCAAGTAGCGTGCGTGGTGCTCCCTTGTTGTGACAGCACCTTCTTCCAGCACCATTCTTTTCTTCAACCGTAGCCCTCCATCTCTTTGGCTGTCTCCTTTTCTTTCGTGTCCAACCCAGTCATTTAAACATCAATCAACAGTTTACATAAAAACCAAATGAAAAAGGTAATGAGATTCAGCAGAAGAAAAATAAAAACTTCAGCTCTTCTTTTCATCCCATAGAATCTAACGCTCAAAACACCAAAGACCAAAATGAGCTGCAGCTGCTCCTACACCATCCAGCCAGCTCCTTCCCGTGAACTCCATTCCTCTCCGTATCCTCCCTCCAGCTCTCTCTCACTCACTGCCCTCTTGAACCAGCACCACTGCTGCATCCAGCTCAACGTGCAGCACCTCCTACACCATCCAGCTCAACCATTCTCCATCCCGTAACCTTTTCTTTTCTCCAGTTCCATTTTCTTCCTTACCCTACACTACTCTCTGGAACTTAAGTGTTGGACTCTGCTCTTTCATTCTCGGACAATCCAGCGTGGACGCTACTGGATGTGTTTTTTTATTTCTTCACGCACCACCCCCTTTTTGCTGCTTCAACCAACGTGCTCCTTGCCTTGCTACTTGACCTACGTGGATTCTCTGCTGCTGCGTGAAGGATGGACCGCGTGGTGCTCCAATTGCTGGATGTGTGATGAAGCCCGTGAGCTGCCAATTTTGCTATTAAAATTAGAAACAAAGTATTCCTCTCCAAAAGGTGCTAGACGTGGCAGCTTTATGCTCTTCATTAATCATGCTTCCAAGTGGTGGTCCCAACTTTGATTCCAAAATATGTGAGGTTTTGGTGTGTGTGCCAACGTGAGTTGTCCATGGGGCCATGCTATTATTTTCCAATCAATTTTGAGACAGCCGTGAAAACTCCACATGATACCAATTCCAATTTTAAAATCCAAAAGCCTTCCATGTGGGCCGTGATCATGTGGCTGTTTTTCTTTTTCTTTGCTATTCAATAAAGCCAAGCTGTTGTATGCCTTGTTTAAGAGTGTTGGGAGGTTTTAGCATTGTCCAATGATCAATTCCAGCCACCACAATTACTAAACAGCAAGCAAACAATGCAAACAGATTAGAAATCACTCAAACAGTAATCACTGGACTGACATATGAGAGTAAAATAAATACTGGGAACAGCACAGAACGAATTTGAACAAAGTAAAAACTATACGTTAAAATAGACATCCAGACGAAACTATGAAAAAAAATTGCATGGAAAACGGATAAGAATTGAACTCAAACGAAGACACACAAGTTGACACAACATTCACGCGGCAGCCAGCGAAAATAAAAATGGCTAAGATGCATTGGCTCAATTGCCATTTCTCATTTAGCTTTCAAATGTCCCAAAAAGTTATCCAAAATTTTCCCGTAATTAATAATGCAAAATAATAAGCTCAGATAATTCAAATTAGTTAAAATAAGAATTTCCGATCAAATTAAGCACAATTAGGAAAAACAGGAAAATACCGGACGTTTAAGCATAATTCCCCGACTAATTCTAGCACATTAAACTAAGTGAAGTGAGGAAAATATTGGTTCATCAAAATAGACCACACTTAGTCTTTTGCACTCCTGGGCAAAATCAAGACGCAAATCAAGGAATAGTTCAAAGGACTTTTAAGAAGGTGACACAACGTCGACACACAGAAAATAAAGACTCACAAGGAAACAAACAGAATTACACATTCCTCAAGAAATCTGGACAAAGAAAAGAGGTAGACAATATCCAACTCAGAATCAGAGAAAGCAGATACTCATGAAATTATCCAAGCAATTCAAATCATGACAAAATGATCAATCAGCTCAAAAGGTGAATCAAAAGTAACAAAACCTCACAGATGCACTATCAGTGTTTCTCTCAAGTGTTTAAGGTAAATCAATGTCACTCAATGCACTCAAGAAAGCAATCACAAATAGACTTGGCAAGCCTCTAATATCAACACTCAAGCACATACGCATGTTCAAATCAAAAGATCTTTTCATGGTTGTAATGGGGCCAAGGACATGGGAGGATAACATATGGATGAGAAGCTATAAACCAAAAGAAATAGAGGAGCAATGGGGAACAAGTGTAAACACATTCAAACACACCCACAACCTCTAATTCAATCCTCTTCTTGACTCCATTATTCACAAATTTTTTTTTTCTCATTTTTTTGCACTTTTTTTTTCATCCTATCTCTTTTCTTTTCTCTCTTTAGCACACAACTATAAGAGACAAGATATAAATCATATTTCTAAAAACAAAACAAGAAGAGGAACCAACTAGCCAATTTATCAGAATCCCCAGGGAGACCACACTTGTTCCCAAGACACTTCCAAAGCTCCAAAATTCCCTAAGGTTAAGGTAATCATGGTTTTTCACTTAGGGCTAGTGTATGAGCTTCAAAACAAAGAAATGAGGAAAGTATAGGCTCAACAAGGGTTTTCAAAGAATCAGAACAAGGTAAACTTATTTGGCTAGAGAGGCTCAAAAACAAAACTGCCTTTATCACTTCCAAACATGCATATCAATCAAGAATTATCAACAAGAGTCAAGCCAAGGCATATGTGCAAGCAATCAAGAGACATATCACACACAAGAAAGAACATAAAGTGGCTCAAATTCTCACACAGGGCATTTGTGTCACAATCAATTCAACTCTCAAACATCATGATCATCTTCCAAGCAAAGAAAAGCAAGGATTTCAAACAAATCAGAGTATCAATGAAGTGAAAGACACATCTACAACCTAAACAAAGTCCAGAAATCAAGAGAAACATGTAAAACTGTACACAAGACACGACAAAAATAACCTAGAAAAGAAAAAATTTAACCAAGAAAACAAAAACTAACGAAGAAAATTAAAAATCTCCCCCAATAAATAGACCACACTTAAACTACACAGTGTCCTCAATGTGTCATAAGCATAAGATCAGAAATCATAACAGTCAACAGATCATGGACAAGTGCAATAAAAGTAGGGAAAGGGGGAGAAGAGAGAAAGAAAACTCCCCTGATCATGGTGGCAGTTGCCAATTTTGGACTTTCAGGGAGATGTTTTCCGCCATAGTATCGAGCAAGGAGGTTTTGAGGACGAACTGCTTCATCCTCCAAATCTGATCTAGCAGTGAAATGTTTTCCACAGCTGGATCTATGCACTGATTGTTGATGAGCGGGTTCAGCTGGTGCTTATTGATCTTGAAGCTTTTGTTAGTGTGAGCACCTTTGTTGTCCACTGTGGGTGTTTGTTGATCAAATTCATTTGTACCTCCTGCAATAGGGTTAGTGCAATGTGGCTCTACAGAAATTTCATGCAGGGGTAGAACACCCAATCCCAGTGTAACAGGCTGAACCTCAGATACATCCTTAGAACATGAATCAATCCCCAAATTAAAAGTAATATCAATAACAGACTTAGATTCATGTTCAGTGCATTGAGAATAAACATCTGGATGTGATATCAAAAAGTGGTTCTCATCATGCACAGAGGGAGAATTAAAAACATGTTCAACAACAATATGATCATCAACATACCTCTCAACAGCATAATTATGAACGACATAATCATGAACATAATCATCACTGACATAATCATACTGAGGTATACTTACCTCCTCTTCCTTGAAGATTGGTAGAGTGTGGGAAGATGAAAGTGATCTACCTGGCTCAGAATTACTGCTTATTTCTGCCTGCTCCTCAAAATAATCATCAGTCTCCTTAGGTGCAAGGGTAGGGACATAGGATGATGGGAAAGTAGATGGCATAGTAGTAACCTCATGACTCTTCTCCCCATCTTATATGTTGATGCCACTATCATCATCATCTGGAATCTGAACAGTCTGAAATGGTAACTCTGAATCTTGATACTGTTCCTCAGTGAGTTGAGTGGCCATCTGCCCTATCTGATCAGTCATACTCTGAATGGCAGCTCCTATTTCTTGTTGGAACTGCATGTTCTCTTGCTGAAACTGAAGGTTCTGCATGGTCATCTGCTCCAACAACTCCTGCAATGTAGGCTCAGAAGTAGAAGGCTGAGGAGCTATTTGGGCAGGAGCATCATATTGCTGACTCTGATATTGCTGGACTGGAGGAGGCATGAAAGTACTCTGCAATGGTGGTTCTTGATATTGATGCTGTGGAGCATTATACCATCCCAAAGTAGGGTCATTCCATCCAAGACCGTTGCTGTAAGCATATTGCACAAGGGAAAATTTGCTCAGAAACTGATGCTCAAGATATCCCCAATCGGTAACGGATCTCAGAGGAAGAGAGTCTTTCCAATCCTTAGCTGCTCCTTGTAATGAATGCGGAAATGCGCTCAAGAAAATGTAATCAAAAGGGACATCTGGAGGCTTCATTGAAGAGCACATGATGTGGAGCTCCTCCAAATGTCTGTGTGGGCATTCTCCTGCAAAACCATGAAACTTAGGCAGCAAATGTATCAGTCCAGGGGTGAGATCGCAATGAAGATCATCCTCCTTAAGTGAAACCGGCTCACAAAGAGCACTCTCAGAAATTAGAGGATGAGTCGTATTGTTCTCAACATAGAAATCAGCAGAATATGAATTACAATCAGAGTAACATGCAGAAGGAGAATCATAATCAGAGGTACTAGCAAAACAAGCAGTGTTCATGAAATCAAAATAGGTAGACATGGAAAAAGAAGAATACTAAAAATCACGAAACAAATAAAACACAACACAATTGAACATGCGACACGTACACACAAAACAAAACATCACATCACATCACATCACAACACAAGACAAAACACAACACACACAAACACAACAAAAACCTAAGACCGAACCATTGGTCCCCGGCAACGGCGCCATTTTGATGAGAGGGTCGCACCTCTCACAAAAGTTGTGCATAAAAGAATGCAGTATAGTGCTAGGACATGACTCCTAGGTCGTCTCTCAAGGACCAAATTTGGTTCAAGTCTCAGGTCAAACACGCAGTGGGGGGGGTTTGTGAAAAGTTTGTGAATGCGGATGAACTAAATTAAAACTTGAAAATCGAACACAACCGAATATAATTGAAAACAGTAAAATAAATGAACAAAGCATGAAGAACGAACGATCCTACAGATGACCGAACGGTTTCTAAACTTGGAAATGCAAGAAGATAAAGAAGTCGAACAAAACAGAATAGACAACATAGTGAGTGGAAGCAATAAACCGAACATGATATTCAACATTAAAGTGAAAAGTGCTTGAACCAAATTAAAATGCAACGTTGAGTTTAAAAGTGAAAGGCAAAAAAAAAAAGGCAAATCCATCACATATAATATAAAAGTAACTTTTGTTGAAGTGTGAATACAATAAAAATAAAACCTATTGGACTTTATCTTGACCGTGTGCCAGCTTCCAGCAAAATGAATCAGCCCTCCTTTTGAATCACCATGCAGCACTTCATCCAAACCGTGACACCAATTCCATTTTTCCAATTAAAAATGAAAACCGAGAGTTGCTGGACGGGACACCACTTAAAAGAAATGCAACTAATAAGCTAATAAATGAAAGAAACGTGAATCAATTGAAGCGGGAATAAAGCTTGGAAGAAAATTACATTTCACTTTTTTTAATGCAATGAGTCAGCAAATTTAAGCACCGTGCAACTGGAATAAATTAGAAAAATGCTTGAGCTAAACAATTAATATAATAGAGAAATGATGCAGAAATTGCAAAGCTGAATACGGCAACTACAAAACAAAGTTGACTGCAAAGCATAAAATGTTGGACGTGGCCTCTCCCTAGGCTGGACATCACTCCACACATCTCCAAATAAAATCAGCGCTGGCTAAAATAAGAAATCACCTTCATTTCTAATAAAATAAAATGCATTCCAGGACTTAAACCTTGCTGAAATAAATTGTGTGCATCACCCAAAATCCATCACCGTGTGAGCCTTTTCTCCAAGCAAAAATAAGACAATAAACCAAAAGGGTGTAGCAGCGTTCAAAGCAAAAACAAGAAAAATGAGTGTCGGCTGTATTTCCCTAAACCAAAAAAAATATAAGCTCCCCCAAGATGTCACCGTACAGCCTTCCAAGTGCAGATCAAGTAGCGTGCGTGGTGCTCCCTTGTTGTGACAGCACCTTCTTCCAGCACCATTCTTTTCTTCAACCGTAGCCCTCCATCTCTTTGGCTGTCTCCTTTTCTTTCGTGTCCAACCCAGTCATTTAAACATCAATCAACAGTTTACATAAAAACCAAATGAAAAAGGTAATGAGATTCAGCAGAAGAAAAATAAAAACTTCAGCTCTTCTTTTCATCCCATAGAATCTAACGCTCAAAACACCAAAGACCAAAATGAGCTGCAGCTGCTCCTACACCATCCAGCCAGCTCCTTCCCGTGAACTCCATTCCTCTCCGTATCCTCCCTCCAGCTCTCTCTCACTCACTGCCCTCTTGAACCAGCACCACTGCTGCATCCAGCTCAACGTGCAGCACCTCCTACACCATCCAGCTCAACCATTCTCCATCCCGTAACCTTTTCTTTTCTCCAGTTCCATTTTCTTCCTTACCCTACACTACTCTCTGGAACTTAAGTGCTGGACTCTGCTCTTTCATTCTCGGACAATCCAGCGTGGACGCTACTGGATGTGTTTTTTTATTTCTTCACGCACCACCCCCTTTTTGCTGCTTCAACCAACGTGCTCCTTGCCTTGCTACTTGACCTACGTGGATTCTCTGCTGCTGCGTGAAGGATGGACCGCGTGGTGCTCCAATTGCTGGATGTGTGATGAAGCCCGTGAGCTGCCAATTTTGCTATTAAAATTAGAAACAAAGTATTCCTCTCCAAAAGGTGCTAGACGTGGCAGCTTTATGCTCTTCATTAATCATGCTTCCAAGTGGTGGTCCCAACTTTGATTCCAAAATATGTGAGGTTTTGGTGTGTGTGCCAACGTGAGTTGTCCATGGGGCCATGCTATTATTTTCCAATCAATTTTGAGACAGCCGTGAAAACTCCACATGATACCAATTCCAATTTTAAAATCCAAAAGCCTTCCATGTGGGCCGTGATCATGTGGCTGTTTTTCTTTTTCTTTGCTATTCAATAAAGCCAAGCTGTTGTATGCCTTGTTTAAGAGTGTTGGGAGGTTTTAGCATTGTCCAATGATCAATTCCAGCCACCACAATTACTAAACAGCAAGCAAACAATGCAAACAGATTAGAAATCACTCAAACAGTAATCACTGGACTGACATATGAGAGTAAAATAAATACTGGGAACAGCACAGAACGAATTTGAACAAAGTAAAAACTATACGTTAAAATAGACATCCAGACGAAACTATGAAAAAAAATTGCATGGAAAACGGATAAGAATTGAACTCAAACGAAGACACACAAGTTGACACAACATTCACGCGACAGCCAGCGAAAATAAAAATGGCTAAGATGCATTGGCTCAATTGCCATTTCTCATTTAGCTTTCAAATGTCCCAAAAAGTTATCCAAAATTTTCCCGTAATTAATAATGCAAAATAATAAGCTCAGATAATTCAAATTAGTTAAAATAAGAATTTCCGATCAAATTAAGCACAATTAGGAAAAACAGGAAAATACCGGACGTTTAAGCATAATTCCCCGACTAATTCTAGCACATTAAACTAAGTGAAGTGAGGAAAATATTGGTTCATCACTATGCATTCTGGAAGGTAAGAATGCAAATATTTATTGAATCTATTGATTGTGAAATTTGGGATGTTATTGCATCTGGTTCTTCTGTTCCTACTAACAATATACAGGAAACAAAGCCCCGTGGTCAATGGACCATTGAAGAAAAGAAAAGAATTCAGAATGATGTAAAAGCTCGGAATATTATTGCATCAGCATTGACTGTTGATGAGTTCTACAGGGTTTCTGTCTGCAAAACTGCTCAAGAAATGTGGGACGTGCTTAGAGTGACACATGAAGGAATGGATGACGTAAAGAGGGCAAGAAAGAACTCCCTAATTCAAGAGTATGAAATGTTCCGGATGAAGCAAGGAGAAACAATTTCTGACGTTCAAAAACGCTTCACCAACATTGTCAATCATCTCATTGGACTAGGTAAGTCATTTGATACTGATGAATTAAACATTAAAATCTTGAAGTCTTTAGACAGGTCGTGGCAACCTAAGGTGACTGCAATCTCGGAGTCACAAAATCTCAACACCATGACTATGGCGGCACTTTTTGGAAAGTTGAGGGAACATGAACTTGACCTCGGAAGACTAGATGAAGAAGAAGCAAAAGCAAAAACCAAGAAAAAGTCTAGCCTTGAAATCTGAGGTAGAAAGGAGCAAGAGCAAAATGGAAGATGAAGATTCAGAAGATGAAGAAAATTTGAGACTCATGATAAAAAGGCTCAACAGGTTCATGAAATCAAAAGACAAAGGAAGATTAAAATTCGAAAAGAAAGAAAATCAAGGATCTTCCTCACACTATAAATGTTATGGTTGCGGAGAAATGGGGCACTTAAAAGCGGACTGCCCAAATCAAAAAAAGAATGAAGAAATAAAGGAAAAGAAAAACTTCAAGAAAAAGAAAGCCTACATCGCATGGGACGATGACAACGAAACAATTTTCGATTTGAGCGAATCTGATGAAGAAGCAAACATTTGTTTAGTGGTGAACGACGACGCTGGAAGCCAAGTAAGTACATCTAGCGATTCTGATAATTATAGTCAAATTAGTGAAGATGAATTGCATGAAACTTATGCTGCTTTAATAGTAGAATCTGAAAAATTAGATAAAGCTCATAAGAAATTGAAAAAGGATTTCAAAAATTTAAAATTAAATTTTGAAAATATTTCTGAAGAAAATAAAAATTTGAAATCAGACTTTGAAAATATTCTTGAAGAAAATAAAAATTTAAAATTAAATTTTGAAAATATTTTTGAAGAAAATAAAGATTTGAAAAATAAAGTTTTATTTTTTGAAAAGGGTAAATTTACTAGTAGTGATGAATGTGCTTCTTGTGAAAATTTTAAGAAACTACTAGAACACACAACCTTAGGAGAATGTAGTAAAAATAACGAAAATAAGGTTGTTAAAAATAAGTATGTTCCTAAAATTAAAAATAAACATAATAATAGAACCCGTAAAACATGGGTAGAAAAAGGAACAACTTATAGGAACACAAACTTTGTATCATGCTTTTATTGTATGAAAAAGGGTCATACTTCAAATAAATGTAAAATTAAGCATTATGGTGTTCCAAGTGGTAGATATGTTTGGGTTGTAAAATGATTTCTTTTTTCTAAATCTAACCCAAAGGACCCATACAAGTAGTTGGGTACCTATTGTTTAATATTTAGAATTTCTTTAAAACAAAATTTAAGAAAATTTTATTCCAAGGCCGATGAAACTATTTTTTTGGATATCTTCTAATATACAAAGCATATATAGTTTTCAATCGGAAAACATTTGAAATAGAAGAATGTGTGCATGTTGTCTTTGATGAAATTGTAGACCTTGAGGCAAAACCTCTTGAGTCAGTTGAATTAGATGCAGGCAATGATGAAGATTTGTAGAAGACAACAAATGAAACGAAGAATGATGACAATCCTCAAGATGAAGATCTAAACAAAATATGGAAACAACCTAGAGGATTATCATTACGAAGTTGGAGGCATATCTACAGGGGTAAACATTAGAAGAGATCTAGGAATTTTTTAGAAATATCTTAGGATTGCATTTTTTTAAAATTTCTATCTTATATAGTTCAATATATGATTAAACAATGTTTTATAAGTTCTTTATCCTAAAAATATTTGCTTTATATATCCTTTTGTGCATGTTTGAATGAATCTTTAAATTTAAAATATTTTTAGCTCATATGCATACTTGCTTTTATTAAGGGGGAGTATTATCTTAGGAGGAGAACATCAAACACAACTTTTTAATTATGATCAAAAAGGGGGAGAAAATGTTTAAAGCTTATTTGCCTATTTGTGCTATTTGTGCTATTTGTGCTTATTCACTAATGCACTTTCTCTTCCGTAAGTTGTGTTTTATCCAGATTATTACTAAAAGCTTTAAATCAAAGGAGTTTTTGATCATCATCAAAAAGGGGGAGAATGTTAGCAAAATGATGAAGATGAAGTTTTGATGATGTCCAAATCAAGTCAAGAGAAATCAAGATTCAAGATGTTATGAAGACTTGTATTGCTATGGAAAGCTTTTGTAATAATTGTAGTTTAGTGTCTAGGACTTAGATTTTTAGTAGTTTTGATTCCATGTAATTTTATATTATATATTATATATTTTATGTCCTGAGTCAAATCGCACTGTATTAATCGATTAAAACAAGTATTAATCGATTAAAACAGAGGCTGGCCCTGAAAACCCAAGTGCCACTAGAATAATCGATTAAAGTGTATAATAATCGATTAGCTAATCGATTAATCTTGAGAATAATCGATTAACACTGACCGTTGGGGTTTTCAGATTTGAAAAACTAGCCGTTGTACTCATTTTAATCGATTAATACTTATGTTAATCGATTAAATGCGTTAGATGGCCTGTTTTCGAAGAATGGAAGGGTATTAGGCTGAGTCTATAAAATGGCTCACTCTTTATCTCAAAAATAACTCTTCCCTTGTGCAAAAGATCTCTGAACTCTTTGAGAACTCTGTGAGATTGTTGAAGCTAAGGAAACTCTTGTCTGCAAGTCCTGAAGTGGTACTGTGGTGACAGAGGAATAGCTTGTTCATCCTTGGTGTGTCTGAGGAAGTGTCTAGAAGAGGATCATCCTTCGTGAAGCATTCGAAGGAGGTGGTCATCCTTTGTGAAGATTCAAAGGAGGTGTAAGTTCATCTCTTGTGGTTTCAAGAGAGGTGGTAATTTCTAAACTGTTACAAATTGTTTTTCTGTGTGACTAATATTTGTAACTGTTTTGTGATAGTGAAAAAGGTTTATCTTGTTTGAGATAAGCGACTGGACGTAGGATCCTAGTGATCTGAACCAGGATAAAATCACCTGTGCAATTTTTCTCTTTCCCTTACTCTGTTATTTACATTCAATTATCTGCTTAGTAAGAAAGAATTGAGAGAAAAATATTAAAAAGGCATAATAAGAGAATATAACCAATTCACCCCCCCTCTTGGTTTGTTACCACGCTAATAATTCCGCTACAGCGATTCTAACACTCACTAGTGCGAGTATGTGAAGAGGATTCCTGTTTGGGTTTTTCAACTATATTGGCTAGAGGTTTGAGGGGTTCTTTTTCTTTTACAATCTTCTGTTCAAAGGGGGATTGAAATCTTTTAACAGAAGCTTTTCTCAAATTTTGTTGTTCTACCTTTATACACATTTGAACAAGATCATTCAAATCTCTATAAGGTAGTAGTTCAACCCTATCCCTGATATCAAGATTCAACCCACTCAAAAATCTGGCCAAGGTAGTTTCCTCGCTTTCTGTGATTCCTGCCCTCATCATGTATAGCTCCATCTTTTGTCTGTATTCTTCAACAGACATAGACTGTTGTTGTAATCTTTGGAGCTTATCCATGAGTTCTCTTTTGTAGTAGGAGGGTATGTGCCTTTTCCGAAGGGCATTTGTAAGCTCATTCCAATATTTTATTGGAGGAAGTCGCTGTCTTAGTCTCTCTTGGACTGTAGTAGTCCACCAGTACATTGCATACCCTTGAAAACTTAGGGTAGCAAGAGAGAATTTTCTTTCTTCTCCTACTTGATGGCAAGCAAAAATTTGCTCTACCTTCATTTCCCAATCTAGGTAAGCCTCAACATTATCTTTTCCATGAAAATGAGGCAATACCACATTAACTTCCTTAGGAGGAGGAGGATTTTCAAATTCCCTCCTGTGTCTTCTTGATGAAGAGGGTTGATGATAATATTCTCCTACTCTTAAGGCCTCTTTTTCATATTGGGACTCTCCACTATAACTTCTCTCCCTATTTTGAATTTGTTCCTCTCTCAAAAGTTTCAACTCATTTTCAACCATGGCACTATGTAGCTCTCTTTGGACTTTTTCTTGACTTATTTTTCTCTCAATCTCATTGAGTTGATTGACTAGAGTTTGGAATGAAAATTGATCTTTGGGAGGTTCACTAATTCTAGGGGATTGTCTTCCAGACATTTTGATGAACTTAAAAATTTTCTTGAAGTAAAGACTAGAAGTTTTTCACTTGAGGACAATATTCCAGGTAAGAGAGGTGAACCGTATAGGTTGCTTAAATACCAAGTCTTGCCTTGCCAAATATATCCCTAGTTACTTACTAAAAGTCTTTAAATCAAAATTACCTCTAGATTCATTAAATGTTTAAAGACACACTCAAACTCAAAGAAAACTAGACCCTAAATGCGGACTTCTAAGACTTCCTATGCGAAACTTGCAAAAATAAAACCAAATTAAAGGTGAGGTCTCCTAGGTGAGGCTTAAACTTTTTGGATCTAAGACACACTCACCGTCTACCAATTTTAAAATGATGAGACTTTAAGTCAAGTTAGCAAATGAGGGAAGAACACTTATGAGCTCTTCCACTTCACTTGCTTGAAATGGCCAACTTACAAGAATGGAAAAGAAAATCAAAAAACAATACAATGGAAACAACAAAACAAAAAAAATTGTGAGAACACAAGGTAGTTTAATGTGGCAGCTTTGGTTGCTCTCAAACAAGAATTGAATCAGAAGTCATTCATGCAAATCTTTCAGCTGCAAAGTGAAAATATGCTGCTGTTTGCAGCCACCAGAAATTATGCAGACCAGTGAAAACGTGGTCCTGTTGCACCAAAAATCAACTCCAATGTTGATCTTTCCTTGCTCCAATCCACTGCCTAAGATGCTACCAGTATAGGACCACCTGAAATACTTATGCACCCAACAAAGAACTCAAAAGAACCACCATCAATCAGTTATTAAGCCAGAAAATCAACACTGCTGCTGCCAGAAAACTGTTAAACCAGAATGCACAACTGTAGTTTTATCAAACAGCTTATGTGCAGGATTTTCAAACAACTTAAATCAATCAATTAATCGGTTTCCAATGACTGGTGGCACTCAAATTGAACTTAGGAAAGGATCTAGAGTGGATTTGAAAAGCAAGAAACAAAGATAAGTTGCAGCTATGATCAATTCGAAACCAAATTTAAACTAGGCAAAGTGTTTGAATAAATGCCTAGCAGAAGGTTGAAAAATGTGCATCAGAGTTTAAAATTTGCTTGGCACTGGTTCACACAGCTTTTTAAAATGTAGTATATTGTTAATTTTCAATGTTGCACTTCTTTATAATCACTTGAACCAAGCTTTTGCTACCAAATTGAAACTAACTTTGATGCAGTAATCACAACAAGCTTTCAAAAACAAATCTGTAACTATACCAGAAAAAAATGCTTAAAAATTGGTGGTTTGAATGGTCATTTTGCACAAACGAATTTGGACTCTTAATTTTATGATTTGAGCAAATTTGTTTTACCAAATATGACTTGTGCAAACTGCTAGCAGAGGCTAAATGCTTTTAAATCAAAATTTTACTATTGCAGTTGCTCTTTCACACCAAATTTGAACAATTCACCATCCAATTTTTTTAGCAAAGGAATCAAACTGATATGTAATCAATTAAAATGACTATAAGACAGCAAATCAAACTTAAACAAGACTCTAGGAATGACTGAAAAGATGTCCAGATATGATTTCTAATCTGGACAGATTCAAAATTATGAAAATCAGAAACAAAAGAAAACTCATTCAATAAAAACAATGCAGATCGGTCCAACTGCTGTATCAATGGATTTCTGGATTATACAGAATGATGCAACCAGGTTTATTGTCTTAGACAATTCAGTCTTCAAATGGTACGCACTCATTATAATTGCATAACATCCACACAGCCAGGAATGATGTTTCCATGTGGTGCAGTTTCATCAAAATGAAAAACCAGATTTGAAACAGATTTGAATATGCATCAATTGACACTGCACTGTGATGGAATTCAAGATGCACTGAGTTCTTTAATCATTGCTCATCTCATGTGCTTCTATTGAAAATCCAATCAAACACAGCAGAATTATCCNGCTTGTTACGTGTTGAACAGAATGATAATTAGGCCTATTCTTAAGCTAACTCCCTATGAACTGTTTAATGGTAGAAAACCAAATGTATCTCATTTGAAAATCTTTGGATGCAAATGTTTTGTTTTGAATAATGGTAAAGATAATCTAGGCAAATTTGATGCTAAATCTGATGAGGCAATCTTCTTAGGATACTCTTTAACTAGCAAAGCATATAGGGTGTTTAATAGAAGAACCCTGAAAATTGAAGAATCAATGCATGTTGTCTTTGATGAAATTGTGGACCTTGAGGTGAACCCTCTTGAGTCAAATAAACCAATTGCAGGTGATGAGGATTATTTGAGGGAAGCTCTTGAAGAGATGTATCTAAATGAAAACTATCCTCCAGAAACTCAAAATGAACATCAAGTAGTTGATCCTAAAAGCTATCAACAACCAAGAGGACTTTCTCTGGACAACATCATCGGAGATATGTTAAAAGGGGTAACTACTAGACACAATCTTAATAATTTCTGCTTAACAGTAGCTTTTGTGTCTCAGGTAGAACCTAAGAACATAAAGGAAGCTCTTCAAGATGATAAATGGTGTGTTGCTATGCAAGAAGAACTCAATCAATTTGTAAGGAATGATGTTTGGGAACTCATTCCTAGACAAGATGATTATCAAATCATTGGAACAAAGTGGGTGTTTAGAAACAAGCTTGATGAAGATGGCAACATCACCAAGAACAAAGCCAGGTTAGTTGCAAAAGGCTACTGCCAAGAGGAAGGTATCGACTATGATGAAACTTACGCCCCAGTAGCCAGGTTAGAAGCAATTAGATTGTTACTTGCGTATGCATCCTTGATGAAGTTTAAATTGTATCAAATGGATGTGAAAAGTGCATTTTTAAATGGTTTCATTAAAGAAGAGGTATACGTTAGTCAACCTCCTGGTTTTGAGGATTTTAAATATCCTAATCATGTTTATAAGTTGAAAAAGGCCTTGTATGGTCTAAAACAGGCACCTAGATCTTGGTATGAAAGACTTAGTACTTTCTTGATTGAAAATGACTTCTCTAGAGGAAAGGTTGATTCAACCTTGTTTATTAAAAAGGTAGAAAAACATATCTTGATTGTTCAAGTATACGTAGATGATATCATTTTTGGGTCTACAAATGATTCATTGTGTGAGGGATTTGCACAAATCATGCAAGGTGAATTTGAAATGTCTATGATGGGTGAGCTTAACTTCTTCTTAGGACTGCAAATAAAGCAAATAGATGGGGGAACTTTTGTCTCCCAAACTAAATATTGTAGAGAAGTGCTTAAGAAGTTTGGTATGGATACTTGTAAAGAGGCCAACACACCTATGGCAACGTCCTGCTATTTAGATAAGGATGAATCTGGTGAAGGAGTAAATGAAACCATGTTTAGAGGAATGATAGGATCCTTACTTTATCTAACTGCTAGTAGACCAGACATTATGCAAAGTGTGTGTGTGTGTGCTAGGTACCAAGCTAATCCTAAAGAATCTCATCTCATTGCTGTCAAACGGATTTTGAAATACCTTAAAGGCACCCCATCTTTTGGACTTTGGTATCCTTCTGATGCTTTACCTAGTTTGATAGGTTATTCTGATGCAGATTATGGTGGCTGTAAGATTGATAGGAAAAGTACTAGTGGAACATGTCATTTTCTGGGCTGTTCTTTAGTGTCTTGGCATTCAAAGAAACAAGCTTGTGTAGCCTTGTCTACCACTGAAGCTGAATACATTGCTGCTGGAAATTGTTGTGCCCAAATTTTATGGATGAAACAACAACTGGAGGATTTTGATATCTTCCTTGATCACATTCCTCTGAAATGTGATAATACTAGTGCTATCAACCTCACTAAGAACCCCATAATGCACTCCAGAACTAAGCACATTGAAATTAGACATCATTTCTTGAGAGACCACATTCAAAAGGGAGATTGCCAAATTGAATACATTGACACTTTACATCAATTGGCTGATATCTTCACTAAAGCACTACCTAAAGATAGATTCTATGAGCTTAGAAGAGAGTTAGGAGTGTTAGATATGTCCTAAATTCAAACTTTATAAAATTTTCTCAATTCTGGTACGATCAGCGCTTTTAATCGATTATCAAAAGATAATAATCGATTATTTCTTAGCTTTGGAAAAACCCCTATTCGCAGATAATCGATTATCACTTATAATAATCGATTATCTTTAGCTTTGGCCAAAACCCCTATTCGCAGATAATCGATTATCACTTACAAATAATCGATTATCCATATTCAAAACCAAAACTGGACTTGTATGCGAAGATAATCGATTATCTTCATACATAATCGATTATTACACAATTTCTGGAAAGTGACTTATGAGCAGATAATCGATTATCACTTAGAATAATCGATTATTACGCGATCTGTTTCAAAAATATAGCCGTTACAGTGAATCCTAACGGCTGGAAACGGTCATAAACGGCTAGATTCTCCATTTTTTCTTATAAATAGCCCCCTATAATCGATTATTACTCACTTCTTTGCACCCAGAAACCTGCTGTACCCACATCAGAACCAAATCTCTCCTCTTTATTCTTTCCTTCCAACGTTTCTTTTGTGCCCACTTCTCTCATGGCTGATTCAAGAAGAACCCGAAGGAGGACTGCTGGTGCTTCTTCCTCTCGCTCCCGCAATGTTCGTCCTGCTTCCATCGAAGGTTGGATTTCAGATGAGGAGCAACATGGTGACTATGTTCATTTCTGGCAAGAACGCCGAATCATGGCGGTAAAGTTCATCCGTCTCGACTTTTATCGTTATTATGGCTTTCAATTTCCAGATTTGTTTCGTGCTCAAGGACTTACTCATCTAGTGGAGCAAAAGGGGTGCATATACCCTGATCTTATCCGTGTCTTCTACTTCAATATGCGTTATCGTGACGGCATCATCACAACAAAGGTAAAAGGTGTCCCTATAATTCTGGATGATGACATATGGACAAATGTTGCACAACTCACACTATGGGATGATGCTGTCAAAGTCCATCTTGGAGTTCCGGACTTCAATCGTCTCCTCGCCTTTCAATCTTTTTTGCGTCATCCTGAACACCAAATCAATCGTCGACAATTGCTTGTGGGTGGATTCAAGGTTGAAGAAAGGATGATTCATTACTTAATTGTATGGATCCTATGTCCTCGTGCCACTAACCATGCTCAATGCTCGGAGCAAGATCTTCTACTACTATATGGGATTCTAAATCACATCCACATTGATTGGCCAGCCCTCATCTCCGACACCATGGTAAAGGCCAAGAAATATTCTTCTTATCATTTTCCATATGCAGTTCTCATCTCTCGAATTTTAGAATACAAAGGTGTAAGTGTGGACGGCGAACTCACTACCTCCATTCAAGCAATTGGCACTGAAATTGGTGAGACAACATTTCGCCAAATGGGTTTTGTTGCTCGTGGCCGTGTGATCATTCACAAGGATGATGATCACCACGAAAATGTCAATGACGATATGGAGGCCCATATGGTTGATCCTGTCCCAGCTGCTACCTCTGCTGATGATGGTCCTTCTCACATGCCTTCAAATTCATCCCTGACTATGGAGGAGCATTTTGCAAACCTGTCTAAACAACTGGAGGATATGCGTCTCTTTCAACAATCTCACTTTGACCAAATATATGAGTGGCAACAAAATCATGAAGAATTTGTGATCGACCAGTTCAATGACCTTGACACTCGCATTGGAAACATTGAAAATCATTTTAATCTCCAACCTCCAGAGAGACCACCAAGTCCTGAATTTTAGATTTAGGATTTTCTGATTAGTGTGCTTTCATGTTTGTTTGTTTTGAATTCCTAGAATGTTTTATCATTTTCATGTCTTGCTTTATGTGCCCTTGTACTCTTTAATGTTTTCCTGAATAAAATGATCTACTGTTTTAGTACTTACACTGTTTAATTGAGGGGAGCTCATATTAAGGGGGAGCATTATCACTCTTTTTGCTTATGATCAAAAAGGGGGAGAAATATGTGCAGTTACTACTAACTCCTACTGTTGTCTCTCAGTTTGTATCTTTTGCAGATAACCCAACATTGCTTTTAAAAAGTGATTTTTGATCATCATCAAAAAGGGGGAGATTGTTACCAATGAAGAGCATTGGTAAATTTGAAGATAAACAATTTTGATGATGCTGAAAGATGATACATTGTTATTGTTGTTTTAAAAGCAATTTGTAGATTATAAATGTATTAGGAAAAGTCTTCAACATGTAATACTTAGAAAAATTCGTATTTTTAGAACTGCTACGCATTTAATCGATTATTAGAAGCTATAATCGATTATCCTGAGCCCTTCTGAAAAACCTCGTTGCTCTGGAATAATCGATTATTACTCCGAATAATCGATTATCACAGTTCTGATGAGAACTGCCAAAAGTCTCTGGAATAATCGATTATTCCTCAGGATAATCGATTATCACTTTTTGAAAACCCTGTAACGGACTCGAATAATCGATTATCACTAACAATAATCGATTATCTGCGGCAGTTATAATTCATCTTTGCAAACTTTAGACCAGTGGGCTATATAGATGAGTTCCAGAACTCTTAGAAAACACACTGAGCTTTTGAGAATACAGTGTTATCTGAGGAAGTTCTAAAAAGCTAGTTCAAGTGCTTTGCCTGGTCTCGTGAATAGGAGAAGCTCGCGTTTCGTGTGTCGATAGTCGAAGCGGTTCTCTTCGAGTTGGCAAGGTGGTCATCTTCCGGTTCGTTCGTCGAAGGAAGGTTTTTTATTTGTTTTTATTCACTCTTATTGTAATTTGTAAAACTGTTTTTAGTGAAAACGTTAATCACTTTTTATAGTGATTAACAACTGGACGTAGATTCTTTTGAATCGAACCAGGATAAAAATTCTGTGTTGAATTTTCTTGCTCTCTATACTCTTTACATTTTACGCATATCAACTGTTTGATAAATTTTCTCTAAGAAAATTGTTTTTCTAAAACGGACTATCAAAACTTGATTTGTGACCGTAACACGCTTTCCGAGTATTTTATTCCGCTGCGCGACTCTATAACGGTACCGATTGTTCCGACACTATGGATTAATGGATATTATATAGATTACTGTATGTTCTATGGATATTGATCAATGATTGCATCTTTCAGATGCACATTATGTAGGTCTGTATGTGCTTGAAAACTGTTTAGCAGGTCTGTTTGTGATTGAAAACTGTTATGCAGGTATGTTATATGTTGTTGGTTTTTCCAGAACACAATTGTCCCTTACATTTCCCTCGAAATTACCGAAGGCTTTTGCCCTTCGGTAAATTCCCACGTTATGCACTTACCGAAGGCCTTTGCCCTTCGGAAATTACCGAGGGCTTTTGTCCTTCGGTAATTACCGAAGGCTACTACCCTTCGGTAATTACCGAAGGCTCCTGGCCTTCGGTAATTACCGAAGGGCAGAAGCCCTCGGTAAATGTTAGCGACAAGGGATTTACCGAGGGCTCTTTGGCCGTCGATAAGCCTTCAGTAATTACCTTCTACCGACGGTTTTTGGCTGTTTCCGAGGGCTTCTGGCCTTCGGTAATGCCCTTCTTTTTTGTAATGTTCCAGCAATGTTAATCACTATCATCTTTGACCGAGTGTTCCAATGAAAAGAAAAATGTGTGCTGGAATAAAATAAATCTGCACTGCAAAGTGCTAAAGCCATTTTTCATTCCATGAGAAATTAAAAAACGTTAGCAAATGAGAAGGTTTTTCTTTCATTGCCATTCTCCGACTCAAGAACTCAAAACCGAGAAAAATATCAAGTGGTGGCTGGGAGCATCTCTAAGGTCGTGAGTTTCTTATATTGAGGGTGGGGTCCACACAATAAATTAAAAACCCTAACCTAAAAGGCACATGTCCTACAAAATGGGTTCTTTTTACAAAATTGCCCCTAAAAGGGTCCAAAACACCTAATTCTAACTAAGGGCTCCTAGAAAACGAAATTACAACTTTAATTAGAATCTAAATGACTAAATGTTAAGTCTTTGAGTGTGTCACGCCATATCCCTATGCTCTAGATGATGTTTCCACAACTTCCCTGCAACCAGAATTGCACTTAGTCAGCTTAGAAAACCCAAATTAGCACAATTACGAATTTCCGACCAAATTAAGCAGAATTCGGAAAACGGGGAAATAACAGACAATTAAACGCAATTCCCTGGTTTATTTAAGTGCAATAAACTAAATATAATTTCAACAAATAACGACTCATCAAAATAGACCACACTTCGTCTTTTGCACTCCTGGGCAAAACCAAGACGAAAACCAAGGAACTACTCAAACATCAGGGAGGTGACACAGACTCGACAGACAGACAACAAAGACTCCAAAAACAGGAACACAGTTGCACAATTCTCACAAAATCTGGACAGTAAAAGGTATAGGCAGAATCCCACACAGAGTCAATGAAAGCAGATACTCAAAGAATCATCCAAACAGTTCAGTACGAGGAAAACAGTCAATCAGTTCAAGAGATGAATCAAAAGCAACAGAGCCTCACAGATGCACCCAATCAGTGTTTCTCTCAAGTGTTTAAGGTAAATCAATGTCACTCAATGCACTCAAGAAAGCAAACACAAATAGACTTGGCAAGCCTCTAATATCAACACTCAAGCACATACGCATGTTCAAATCAAAAGGTATTTTCATGGTTGTAATGGGCCCAAGGACAAGGGAGGATATATCTAGATAAGAAGCTACAAACCATAAGGAACAGAGGAGCAATGGGGAACAAGTGTAAACACATTGAAACACACTCACAACCTCTAATTCCATCCTCTTCTTGACTCCATTATTCACAATTATTCACAATTTTTTTTTCATTTTTTACTGTTTTTCTGATCTTTTTTTTTCATCCTGTCTCTTTTCTTTACTCTATTCAGCACACAATTTCAAGAGACAAGATACACCACATATTTACAAAAACAAAACAAGAAGAGGAACTAACTAGCCAACTCATCATAATCCCCAAGGAGACCACACTTGTTCCCAAAACACTTCCAAAGCTCCAAAATTCCCTAAGGTTAAGGTAATCATGGTTTTTCACTTAGGGCTAGTGTATGAGCTTCAAAACAGAGAAATGAGGAAAGTATAGGCTCAAAAGGGGTTTTCAAAGGATCAGAACAAGGTGAGCTTATTTGGCTAGAGAGGCTCAAGAACAAAATTGCCTTCATCACTTCCAAACATGCATATCAATCAAGAGTTATCAACAAGAGTCAAGCCAAGGCATATGCGCAAGCAATCAAGAGACATATCACACACAAGAAAGAACATAAAGTGGCTCAAATCTCACACAGGGTAATTGTCACAATCAATTCAACCTCTCAAACATCATAATTGATGAAGTGGCTCCAACTAGACTGACAGATTGAATGCAGCGGGAAGTAAAAATCCAGAGATGGCAGCGGAGATGCAGAGTGAAAGTGCAGTGGTATACGTGATGGTAGAGGAGCTGTTTGGAGGGGGATAACTAGCTCAGGTGGCCTTCCACTGGAAGGAAGCTAGATGGAGAAGGAAAGCTCATTGGGATGACTTTTGGGCAGAGTTTTAGGTGCTGGAAAATGCATCAGCAGATTAAAATTCAATATTCTCAAAAGTATCTTCACAAGGGTGGCTATCATGAATTTATATGTGATCCATGGAGCTGCAACGAGTAAGAAAGGGAATGACCCATGTGTAAAATGTGAAAGATTTATGAAAAATGTGCTTAAAACTAAAGCAGCACGTGAGCTAATGGTGTTGAGGGGCGGAGGTGCTGCTGTGGTGTGCTTAGCAAAGAGTGGTGGTGCAGCTAGCAACTTTGACCATCAACTGGACAGTTTTACCCCTTCTCTTGTTGTCTTCAAATTCCACTTAAATTGAAGGAAAAGAACGTGCCCTGTTGTGTCCATATCTTCAAGCTCTTCTTGAATTCTTCTAGCCATACTTCTAGTAATGGGTCCCTGCCTTAAGTCATCATCTCCTTCCCCTTGAAGAGGATTTGTCCTCAAATCTATTGGTTTGTCTTTGTGAGGACTTATTTTTGTAGAATCCATCAAAGTTCCTCCCGGATCAAATATGAATCTGCCATAATCATCAAAGAAGGTTTCCTAGTTTTGAAAATTTCAATTTCGATACAATAAAGAAACCTTACTTCTTTTGAAATTTTATTTTTGTCTGGAGTTAATTGTAACCACAAAGGTAACAATAACTCAAGTGAATTGCCACATTTTTCAAGTTGTAACATTGTTAAAGATGGAGTGAGAAATTCTTGGAAAGAAAAGTAGAATTTTGAAAACTTAAGGATAGCTGAAAGAAAATTAAAGGATAGAAAACCTCCCCTTAAGAGTCTTGGTTCTATGAGGAGTGTGGATAGAGGTTCTATTTTCCCTTCTTTTCTTCTTTTCTCTTCTCTTTGCTCTTGCTCTCGTTTTTCTTGTTCTCTTTTCTCTTCTTCTTTTCTTTCCTCTTCCTCTCTTTTTCTTCTCTTTATTTCTTCTTTTTCTTGCTCCTTATTGAGCTTCATTTGTGTTTGATCTTTGGCCACCTGGGTAGGTGACAGAGGATGAAGCACAAATTTCTTATCATTTTTGTGAAAAGTTATGGTATTGGTGCGACCATGGTGTGTAGTGTCATTATCAAATTGCCATGGTCTTCCTAATAGGACATGGCAAACTTCCATAGGAACTATATCACAAATAACATCATCTTTGAAGTTTCCTATGGAAATTGCTAATTTAACTTGATTCTTGACTGTTATATCCCCATCTTCATTTAGCTAATGAAGTTTGTAAGGTTTTGGATGGGGTATCACAGTAAGATTCAGTTTTTCAACTAGCCTTGTGCTACAACAGTTACAGCAAGATCCGCTATCAATAATGAGAGAACAATATTTTTCTGCAATTTGACATCTTGTGTGAAAGATGTTCTCTCTTTGTGATAAGTGTTCTGGACTTGGTTGACTATTAAGCACCCTTCTCACCATGAGAAGTGGACCCTCACAAGGATATACTTTCTCTTCATTACCTCTTTCTTGCTCATTCTCACTTTCACTAGGGGTTTCACTTTCACTGCTATATGTGTCACTACCTCTTAAAATGATTGTTCTTCTGGTAGGACATTGAGCAGCTATGTGACCCCTACCCAAACATTTAAAACACTTGATTCGAAGGAGGTGGTCATCCTTTGTGAAGATTCAAAGGAGGTGTAAGTTCATCTCTTGTGGTTTCAAGAGAGGTGGTAATTTCTAAACTGTTACAAATTGTTTTTCTGTGTGACTAATATTTGTAACTGTTTTGTGATAGTGAAAAAGGTTTATCTTGTTTGAGATAAGCGACTAGACGTAGGATCCTAGTGATCTGAACCAGGATAAAATCACCTGTGCAATTTTTCTCTTTCCCTTACTCTGTTATTTACATTCAATTATCTGCTTAGTAAGAAAGAATTGAGAGAAAAATATTAAAAAGGCATAATAAGAGAATATAACCAATTCACCCCCCCTCTTGGTTTGTTACCACGCTAATAATTCCGCTGCAGCGATTCTAACAATTGGTATCAGAGCTTGCTTTGATAGTCATTCAAATGGCAGGATCACATCAAACCTTTGCAGAGGGTGCTTCAATCAATAGACCCCCACTATTCATAGGTGAGAACTATGTGATGAGAGGGTCGCACCTCTCACAAAAGTTGTGCATAAAAGAATGCAGTATAGTGCTAGGACATGACTCCTAGGTCGTCTCTCAAGGACCAAATTTGGTTCAAGTCTCAGGTCAAACACGCAGTGGGGGGGGGGGGTTTGTGAAAAGTTTGTGAATGCGGATGAACTAAATTAAAACTTGAAAATCGAACACAACCGAATATAATTGAAAACACTAAAATAAATGAACAAAGCATGAAGAACGAACGATCCTACAGATGACCGAACGGTTTCTAAACTTGGAAATGCAAGAAGATAAAGAAGTCGAACAAAACAGAATAGACAGCATAGTGAGTGGAAGCAATAAACCGAACATGATATTCAACATTAAAGTGAAAAGTGCTCGAACCAAATTAAAATGCAACATTGAGTTTAAAAGTGAAAGGCAAAAAAAAAAAAGGCAAATCCATCACATATAATATAAAAGTAACTTTTGTTCAAGTGTGAAGACAATAAAAATAAAACCTATTGGACTTTATCTTGACCGTGTGCCAGCTTCCAGCAAAATGAATCAGCCCTCCTTTTGAATCACCATGCAGCACTTCATCCAAACCGTGACACCAATTCCATTTTTCCAATTAAAAATGAAAACCGAGAGTTGCTGGACGGGACACCACTTAAAAGAAATGCAACTAATAAGCTAATAAATGAAAGAAACGTGAATCAATTGAAGCGGGAATAAAGCTTGGAAGAAAATTACATTTCACTTTTTTTTTAATGCAATGAGTCAGCAAATTTAAGCACCGTGCAACTGGAATAAATTAGAAAAATGCTTGAGCTAAACAATTAATATAATAGAGAAATGATGCAGAAATTGCAAAGCTGAATACGGCAACTACAAAACAAAGTTGACTGCAAAGCATAAAATGTTGGACGTGGCCTCTCCCTAGGCTGGACATCACTCCACACATCTCCAAATAAAATCAGCGCTGGCTAAAATAAGAAATCACCTTCATTTCTAATAAAATAAAATGCATTCCAGGACTTAAACCTTGCTGAAATAAATTGTGTGCATCACCCAAAATCCATCACCGTGTGAGCCTTTTCTCCAAGCAAAAATAAGACAATAAACCAAAAGGGTGTAGCAGCGTTCAAAGCAAAAACAAGAAAAATGAGTGTCGGCTGTATTTCCCTAAACCAAAAAAAAATATAAGCTCCCCCAAGATGTCACCGTACAGCCTTCCAAGTGTAGATCAAGTAGCGTGCGTGGTGCTCCCTTGTTGTGACAGCACCTTCTTCCAGCACCATTCTTTTCTTCAACCGTAGCCCTCCATCTCTTTGGCTGTCTCCTTTTCTTTCGTGTCCAACCCAGTCATTTAAACATCAATCAACAGTTTACATAAAAACCAAATGAAAAAGGTAATGAGATTCAGCAGAAGAAAAATAAAAACTTCAGCTCTTCTTTTCATCCCATAGAATCTAACGCTCAAAACACCAAAGACCAAAATGAGCTGCAGCTGCTCCTACACCATCCAGCCAGCTCCTTCCCGTGAACTCCATTCCTCTCCGTATCCTCCCTCCAGCTCTCTCTCACTCACTGCCCTCTTGAACCAGCACCACTGCTGCATCCAGCTCAACGTGCAGCACCTCCTACACCATCCAGCTCAACCATTCTCCATCCCGTAACCTTTTCTTTTCTCCAGTTCCATTTTCTTCCTTACCCTACACTACTCTCTGGAACTTAAGTGTTGGACTCTGCTCTTTCATTCTCGGACAATCCAGCGTGGACGCTACTGGATGTGTTTTTTTATTTCTTCACGCACCACCCCCTTTTTGCTGCTTCAACCAACGTGCTCCTTGCCTTGCTACTTGACCTACGTGGATTCTCTGCTGCTGCGTGAAGGATGGACCGCGTGGTGCTCCAATTGCTGGATGTGTGATGAAGCCCGTGAGCTGCCAATTTTGCTATTAAAATTAGAAACAAAGTATTCCTCTCCAAAAGGTGCTAGACGTGGCAGCTTTATGCTCTTCATTAATCATGCTTCCAAGTGGTGGTCCCAACTTTGATTCCAAAATATGTGAGGTTTTGGTGTGTGTGCCAACGTGAGTTGTCCATGGGGCCATGCTATTATTTTCCAATCAATTTTGAGACAGCCGTGAAAACTCCACATGATACCAATTCCAATTTTAAAATCCAAAAGCCTTCCATGTGGGCCGTGATCATGTGGCTGTTTTTCTTTTTCTTTGCTATTCAATAAAGCCAAGCTGTTGTATGCCTTGTTTAAGAGTGTTGGGAGGTTTTAGCATTGTCCAATGATCAATTCCAGCCACCACAATTACTAAACAGCAAGCAAACAATGCAAACAGATTAGAAATCACTCAAACAGTAATCACTGGACTGACATATGAGAGTAAAATAAATACTGGGAACAGCACAGAACGAATTTGAACAAAGTAAAAACTATACGTTAAAATAGACATCCAGACGAAACTATGAAAAAAAATTGCATGGAAAACGGATAAGAATTGAACTCAAACGAAGACACACAAGTTGACACAACATTCACGCGGCAGCCAGCGAAAATAAAAATGGCTAAGATGCATTGGCTCAATTGCCATTTCTCATTTAGCTTTCAAATGTCCCAAAAAGTTATCCAAAATTTTCCCGTAATTAATAATGCAAAATAATAAGCTCAGATAATTCAAATTAGTTAAAATAAGAATTTCCGATCAAATTAAGCACAATTAGGAAAAACAGGAAAATACCGGACGTTTAAGCATAATTCCCCGACTAATTCTAGCACATTAAACTAAGTGAAGTGAGGAAAATATTGGTTCATCAAAATAGACCACACTTAGTCTTTTGCACTCCTGGGCAAAATCAAGACGCAAATCAAGGAATAGTTCAAAGGACTTTTAAGAAGGTGACACAACGTCGACACACAGAAAATAAAGACTCACAAGGAAACAAACAGAATTACACATTCCTCAAGAAATCTGGACAAAGAAAAGAGGTAGACAATATCCAACTCAGAATCAGAGAAAGCAGATACTCATGAAATTATCCAAGCAATTCAAATCATGACAAAATGATCAATCAGCTCAAAAGGTGAATCAAAAGTAACAAAACCTCACAGATGCACTATCAGTGTTTCTCTCAAGTGTTTAAGGTAAATCAATGTCACTCAATGCACTCAAGAAAGCAATCACAAATAGACTTGGCAAGCCTCTAATATCAACACTCAAGCACATACGCATGTTCAAATCAAAAGATCTTTTCATGGTTGTAATGGGGCCAAGGACATGGGAGGATAACATATGGATGAGAAGCTATAAACCAAAAGAAATAGAGGAGCAATGGGGAACAAGTGTAAACACATTCAAACACACCCACAACCTCTAATTCAATCCTCTTCTTGACTCCATTATTCACAAATTTTTTTTTTCTCATTTTTTTGCACTTTTTTTTTTCATCCTATCTCTTTTCTTTTCTCTCTTTAGCACACAACTATAAGAGACAAGATATAAATCATATTTCTAAAAACAAAACAAGAAGAGGAACCAACTAGCCAATTTATCAGAATCCCCAGGGAGACCACACTTGTTCCCAAGACACTTCCAAAGCTCCAAAATTCCCTAAGGTTAAGGTAATCATGGTTTTTCACTTAGGGCTAGTGTATGAGCTTCAAAACAAAGAAATGAGGAAAGTATAGGCTCAACAAGGGTTTTCAAAGAATCAGAACAAGGTAAACTTATTTGGCTAGAGAGGCTCAAAAACAAAACTGCCTTTATCACTTCCAAACATGCATATCAATCAAGAATTATCAACAAGAGTCAAGCCAAGGCATATGTGCAAGCAATCAAGAGACATATCACACACAAGAAAGAACATAAAGTGGCTCAAATTCTCACACAGGGCATTTGTGTCACAATCAATTCAACTCTCAAACATCATGATCATCTTCCAAGCAAAGAAAAGCAAGGATTTCAAACAAATCAGAGTATCAATGAAGTGAAAGACACATCTACAACCTAAACAAAGTCCAGAAATCAAGAGAAACATGTAAAACTGTACACAAGACACGACAAAAATAACCTAGAAAAGAAAAAATTTAACCAAGAAAACAAAAACTAACGAAGAAAATTAAAAATCTCCCCCAATAAATAGACCACACTTAAACTACACAGTGTCCTCAATGTGTCATAAGCATAAGATCAGAAATCATAACAGTCAACAGATCATGGACAAGTGCAATAAAAGTAGGGAAAGGGGGAGAAGAGAGAAAGAAAACTCCCCTGATCATGGTGGCAGTTGCCAATTTTGGACTTTCAGGGAGATGTTTTCCGCCATAGTATCGAGCAAGGAGGTTTTGAGGACGAACTGCTTCATCCTCCAAATCTGATCTAGCAGTGAAATGTTTTCCACAGCTGGATCTATGCACTGATTGTTGATGAGCGGGTTCAGCTGGTGCTTATTGATCTTGAAGCTTTTGTTAGTGTGAGCACCTTTGTTGTCCACTGTGGGTGTTTGTTGATCAAATTCATTTGTACCTCCTGCAATAGGGTTAGTGCAATGTGGCTCTACAGAAATTTCATGCAGGGGTAGAACACCCAATCCCAGTGTAACAGGCTGAACCTCAGATACATCCTTAGAACATGAATCAATCCCCAAATTAAAAGTAATATCAATAACAGACTTAGATTCATGTTCAGTGCATTGAGAATAAACATCTGGATGTGATATCAAAAAGTGGTTCTCATCATGCACAGAGGGAGAATTAAAAACATGTTCAACAACAATATGATCATCAACATACCTCTCAACAGCATAATTATGAACGACATAATCATGAACATAATCATCACTGACATAATCATACTGAGGTATACTTACCTCCTCTTCCTTGAAGATTGGTAGAGTGTGGGAAGATGAAAGTGATCTACCTGGCTCAGAATTACTGCTTATTTCTGCCTGCTCCTCAAAATAATCATCAGTCTCCTTAGGTGCAAGGGTAGGGACATAGGATGATGGGAAAGTAGATGGCATAGTAGTAACCTCATGACTCTTCTCCCCATCTTATATGTTGATGCCACTATCATCATCATCTGGAATCTGAACAGTCTGAAATGGTAACTCTGAATCTTGATACTGTTCCTCAGTGAGTTGAGTGGCCATCTGCCCTATCTGATCAGTCATACTCTGAATGGCAGCTCCTATTTCTTGTTGGAACTGCATGTTCTCTTGCTGAAACTGAAGGTTCTGCATGGTCATCTGCTCCAACAACTCCTGCAATGTAGGCTCAGAAGTAGAAGGCTGAGGAGCTATTTGGGCAGGAGCATCATATTGCTGACTCTGATATTGCTGGACTGGAGGAGGCATGAAAGTACTCTGCAATGGTGGTTCTTGATATTGATGCTGTGGAGCATTATACCATCCCAAAGTAGGGTCATTCCATCCAAGACCGTTGCTGTAAGCATATTGCACAAGGGAAAATTTGCTCAGAAACTGATGCTCAAGATATCCCCAATCGGTAACGGATCTCAGAGGAAGAGAGTCTTTCCAATCCTTAGCTGCTCCTTGTAATGAATGCGGAAATGCGCTCAAGAAAATGTAATCAAAAGGGACATCTGGAGGCTTCATTGAAGAGCACATGATGTGGAGCTCCTCCAAATGTCTGTGTGGGCATTCTCCTGCAAAACCATGAAACTTAGGCAGCAAATGTATCAGTCCAGGGGTGAGATCGCAATGAAGATCATCCTCCTTAAGTGAAACCGGCTCACAAAGAGCACTCTCAGAAATTAGAGGATGAGTCGTATTGTTCTCAACATAGAAATCAGCAGAATATGAATTACAATCAGAGTAACATGCAGAAGGAGAATCATAATCAGAGGTACTAGCAAAACAAGCAGTGTTCATGAAATCAAAATAGGTAGACATGGAAAAAGAAGAATACTAAAAATCACGAAACAAATAAAACACAACACAATTGAACATGCGACACGTACACACAAAACAAAACATCACATCACATCACATCACAACACAAGACAAAACACAACACACACAAACACAACAAAAACCTAAGACCGAACCATTGGTCCCCGGCAACGGCGCCATTTTGATGAGAGGGTCGCACCTCTCACAAAAGTTGTGCATAAAAGAATGCAGTATAGTGCTAGGACATGACTCCTAGGTCGTCTCTCAAGGACCAAATTTGGTTCAAGTCTCAGGTCAAACACGCAGTGGGGGGGGTTTGTGAAAAGTTTGTGAATGCGGATGAACTAAATTAAAACTTGAAAATCGAACACAACCGAATATAATTGAAAACAGTAAAATAAATGAACAAAGCATGAAGAACGAACGATCCTACAGATGACCGAACGGTTTCTAAACTTGGAAATGCAAGAAGATAAAGAAGTCGAACAAAACAGAATAGACAACATAGTGAGTGGAAGCAATAAACCGAACATGATATTCAACATTAAAGTGAAAAGTGCTTGAACCAAATTAAAATGCAACGTTGAGTTTAAAAGTGAAAGGCAAAAAAAAAAAAGGCAAATCCATCACATATAATATAAAAGTAACTTTTGTTGAAGTGTGAATACAATAAAAATAAAACCTATTGGACTTTATCTTGACCGTGTGCCAGCTTCCAGCAAAATGAATCAGCCCTCCTTTTGAATCACCATGCAGCACTTCATCCAAACCGTGACACCAATTCCATTTTTCCAATTAAAAATGAAAACCGAGAGTTGCTGGACGGGACACCACTTAAAAGAAATGCAACTAATAAGCTAATAAATGAAAGAAACGTGAATCAATTGAAGCGGGAATAAAGCTTGGAAGAAAATTACATTTCACTTTTTTTTAATGCAATGAGTCAGCAAATTTAAGCACCGTGCAACTGGAATAAATTAGAAAAATGCTTGAGCTAAACAATTAATATAATAGAGAAATGATGCAGAAATTGCAAAGCTGAATACGGCAACTACAAAACAAAGTTGACTGCAAAGCATAAAATGTTGGACGTGGCCTCTCCCTAGGCTGGACATCACTCCACACATCTCCAAATAAAATCAGCGCTGGCTAAAATAAGAAATCACCTTCATTTCTAATAAAATAAAATGCATTCCAGGACTTAAACCTTGCTGAAATAAATTGTGTGCATCACCCAAAATCCATCACCGTGTGAGCCTTTTCTCCAAGCAAAAATAAGACAATAAACCAAAAGGGTGTAGCAGCGTTCAAAGCAAAAACAAGAAAAATGAGTGTCGGCTGTATTTCCCTAAACCAAAAAAAAATATAAGCTCCCCCAAGATGTCACCGTACAGCCTTCCAAGTGCAGATCAAGTAGCGTGCGTGGTGCTCCCTTGTTGTGACAGCACCTTCTTCCAGCACCATTCTTTTCTTCAACCGTAGCCCTCCATCTCTTTGGCTGTCTCCTTTTCTTTCGTGTCCAACCCAGTCATTTAAACATCAATCAACAGTTTACATAAAAACCAAATGAAAAAGGTAATGAGATTCAGCAGAAGAAAAATAAAAACTTCAGCTCTTCTTTTCATCCCATAGAATCTAACGCTCAAAACACCAAAGACCAAAATGAGCTGCAGCTGCTCCTACACCATCCAGCCAGCTCCTTCCCGTGAACTCCATTCCTCTCCGTATCCTCCCTCCAGCTCTCTCTCACTCACTGCCCTCTTGAACCAGCACCACTGCTGCATCCAGCTCAACGTGCAGCACCTCCTACACCATCCAGCTCAACCATTCTCCATCCCGTAACCTTTTCTTTTCTCCAGTTCCATTTTCTTCCTTACCCTACACTACTCTCTGGAACTTAAGTGCTGGACTCTGCTCTTTCATTCTCGGACAATCCAGCGTGGACGCTACTGGATGTGTTTTTTTATTTCTTCACGCACCACCCCCTTTTTGCTGCTTCAACCAACGTGCTCCTTGCCTTGCTACTTGACCTACGTGGATTCTCTGCTGCTGCGTGAAGGATGGACCGCGTGGTGCTCCAATTGCTGGATGTGTGATGAAGCCCGTGAGCTGCCAATTTTGCTATTAAAATTAGAAACAAAGTATTCCTCTCCAAAAGGTGCTAGACGTGGCAGCTTTATGCTCTTCATTAATCATGCTTCCAAGTGGTGGTCCCAACTTTGATTCCAAAATATGTGAGGTTTTGGTGTGTGTGCCAACGTGAGTTGTCCATGGGGCCATGCTATTATTTTCCAATCAATTTTGAGACAGCCGTGAAAACTCCACATGATACCAATTCCAATTTTAAAATCCAAAAGCCTTCCATGTGGGCCGTGATCATGTGGCTGTTTTTCTTTTTCTTTGCTATTCAATAAAGCCAAGCTGTTGTATGCCTTGTTTAAGAGTGTTGGGAGGTTTTAGCATTGTCCAATGATCAATTCCAGCCACCACAATTACTAAACAGCAAGCAAACAATGCAAACAGATTAGAAATCACTCAAACAGTAATCACTGGACTGACATATGAGAGTAAAATAAATACTGGGAACAGCACAGAACGAATTTGAACAAAGTAAAAACTATACGTTAAAATAGACATCCAGACGAAACTATGAAAAAAAATTGCATGGAAAACGGATAAGAATTGAACTCAAACGAAGACACACAAGTTGACACAACATTCACGCGACAGCCAGCGAAAATAAAAATGGCTAAGATGCATTGGCTCAATTGCCATTTCTCATTTAGCTTTCAAATGTCCCAAAAAGTTATCCAAAATTTTCCCGTAATTAATAATGCAAAATAATAAGCTCAGATAATTCAAATTAGTTAAAATAAGAATTTCCGATCAAATTAAGCACAATTAGGAAAAACAGGAAAATACCGGACGTTTAAGCATAATTCCCCGACTAATTCTAGCACATTAAACTAAGTGAAGTGAGGAAAATATTGGTTCATCACTATGCATTCTGGAAGGTAAGAATGCAAATATTTATTGAATCTATTGATTGTGAAATTTGGGATGTTATTGCATCTGGTTCTTCTGTTCCTACTAACAATATACAGGAAACAAAGCCCCGTGGTCAATGGACCATTGAAGAAAAGAAAAGAATTCAGAATGATGTAAAAGCTCGGAATATTATTGCATCAGCATTGACTGTTGATGAGTTCTACAGGGTTTCTGTCTGCAAAACTGCTCAAGAAATGTGGGACGTGCTTAGAGTGACACATGAAGGAATGGATGACGTAAAGAGGGCAAGAAAGAACTCCCTAATTCAAGAGTATGAAATGTTCCGGATGAAGCAAGGAGAAACAATTTCTGACGTTCAAAAACGCTTCACCAACATTGTCAATCATCTCATTGGACTAGGTAAGTCATTTGATACTGATGAATTAAACATTAAAATCTTGAAGTCTTTAGACAGGTCGTGGCAACCTAAGGTGACTGCAATCTCGGAGTCACAAAATCTCAACACCATGACTATGGCGGCACTTTTTGGAAAGTTGAGGGAACATGAACTTGACCTCGGAAGACTAGATGAAGAAGAAGCAAAAGCAAAAACCAAGAAAAAGAGTCTAGCCTTGAAATCTGAGGTAGAAAGGAGCAAGAGCAAAATGGAAGATGAAGATTCAGAAGATGAAGAAAATTTGAGACTCATGATAAAAAGGCTCAACAGGTTCATGAAATCAAAAGACAAAGGAAGATTAAAATTCGAAAAGAAAGAAAATCAAGGATCTTCCTCACACTATAAATGTTATGGTTGCGGAGAAATGGGGCACTTAAAAGCGGACTGCCCAAATCAAAAAAAGAATGAAGAAATAAAGGAAAAGAAAAACTTCAAGAAAAAGAAAGCCTACATCGCATGGGACGATGACAACGAAACAATTTTCGATTTGAGCGAATCTGATGAAGAAGCAAACATTTGTTTAGTGGTGAACGACGACGCTGGAAGCCAAGTAAGTACATCTAGCGATTCTGATAATTATAGTCAAATTAGTGAAGATGAATTGCATGAAACTTATGCTGCTTTAATAGTAGAATCTGAAAAATTAGATAAAGCTCATAAGAAATTGAAAAAGGATTTCAAAAATTTAAAATTAAATTTTGAAAATATTTCTGAAGAAAATAAAAATTTGAAATCAGACTTTGAAAATATTCTTGAAGAAAATAAAAATTTAAAATTAAATTTTGAAAATATTTTTGAAGAAAATAAAGATTTGAAAAATAAAGTTTTATTTTTTGAAAAGGGTAAATTTACTAGTAGTGATGAATGTGCTTCTTGTGAAAATTTTAAGAAACTACTAGAACACACAACCTTAGGAGAATGTAGTAAAAATAACGAAAATAAGGTTGTTAAAAATAAGTATGTTCCTAAAATTAAAAATAAACATAATAATAGAACCCGTAAAACATGGGTAGAAAAAGGAACAACTTATAGGAACACAAACTTTGTATCATGCTTTTATTGTATGAAAAAGGGTCATACTTCAAATAAATGTAAAATTAAGCATTATGGTGTTCCAAGTGGTAGATATGTTTGGGTTGTAAAATGATTTCTTTTTTCTAAATCTAACCCAAAGGACCCATACAAGTAGTTGGGTACCTATTGTTTAATATTTAGAATTTCTTTAAAACAAAATTTAAGAAAATTTTATTCCAAGGCCGATGAAACTATTTTTTTGGATATCTTCTAATATACAAAGCATATATAGTTTTCAATCGGAAAACATTTGAAATAGAAGAATGTGTGCATGTTGTCTTTGATGAAATTGTAGACCTTGAGGCAAAACCTCTTGAGTCAGTTGAATTAGATGCAGGCAATGATGAAGATTTGTAGAAGACAACAAATGAAACGAAGAATGATGACAATCCTCAAGATGAAGATCTAAACAAAATATGGAAACAACCTAGAGGATTATCATTACGAAGTTGGAGGCATATCTACAGGGGTAAACATTAGAAGAGATCTAGGAATTTTTTAGAAATATCTTAGGATTGCATTTTTTTAAAATTTCTATCTTATATAGTTCAATATATGATTAAACAATGTTTTATAAGTTCTTTATCCTAAAAATATTTGCTTTATATATCCTTTTGTGCATGTTTGAATGAATCTTTAAATTTAAAATATTTTTAGCTCATATGCATACTTGCTTTTATTAAGGGGGAGTATTATCTTAGGAGGAGAACATCAAACACAACTTTTTAATTATGATCAAAAAGGGGGAGAAAATGTTTAAAGCTTATTTGCCTATTTGTGCTATTTGTGCTATTTGTGCTTATTCACTAATGCACTTTCTCTTCCGTAAGTTGTGTTTTATCCAGATTATTACTAAAAGCTTTAAATCAAAGGAGTTTTTGATCATCATCAAAAAGGGGGAGAATGTTAGCAAAATGATGAAGATGAAGTTTTGATGATGTCCAAATCAAGTCAAGAGAAATCAAGATTCAAGATGTTATGAAGACTTGTATTGCTATGGAAAGCTTTTGTAATAATTGTAGTTTAGTGTCTAGGACTTAGATTTTTAGTAGTTTTGATTCCATGTAATTTTATATTATATATTATATATTTTATGTCCTGAGTCAAATCGCACTGTATTAATCGATTAAAACAAGTATTAATCGATTAAAACAGAGGCTGGCCCTGAAAACCCAAGTGCCACTAGAATAATCGATTAAAGTGTATAATAATCGATTAGCTAATCGATTAATCTTGAGAATAATCGATTAACACTGACCGTTGGGGTTTTCAGATTTGAAAAACTAGCCGTTGTACTCATTTTAATCGATTAATACTTATGTTAATCGATTAAATGCGTTAGATGGCCTGTTTTCGAAGAATGGAAGGGTATTAGGCTGAGTCTATAAAATGGCTCACTCTTTATCTCAAAAATAACTCTTCCCTTGTGCAAAAGATCTCTGAACTCTTTGAGAACTCTGTGAGATTGTTGAAGCTAAGGAAACTCTTGTCTGCAAGTCCTGAAGTGGTACTGTGGTGACAGAGGAATAGCTTGTTCATCCTTGGTGTGTCTGAGGAAGTGTCTAGAAGAGGATCATCCTTCGTGAAGCATTCGAAGGAGGTGGTCATCCTTTGTGAAGATTCAAAGGAGGTGTAAGTTCATCTCTTGTGGTTTCAAGAGAGGTGGTAATTTCTAAACTGTTACAAATTGTTTTTCTGTGTGACTAATATTTGTAACTGTTTTGTGATAGTGAAAAAGGTTTATCTTGTTTGAGATAAGCGACTGGACGTAGGATCCTAGTGATCTGAACCAGGATAAAATCACCTGTGCAATTTTTCTCTTTCCCTTACTCTGTTATTTACATTCAATTATCTGCTTAGTAAGAAAGAATTGAGAGAAAAATATTAAAAAGGCATAATAAGAGAATATAACCAATTCACCCCCCCTCTTGGTTTGTTACCACGCTAATAATTCCGCTACAGCGATTCTAACACTCACTAGTGCGAGTATGTGAAGAGGATTCCTGTTTGGGTTTTTCAACTATATTGGCTAGAGGTTTGAGGGGTTCTTTTTCTTTTACAATCTTCTGTTCAAAGGGGGATTGAAATCTTTTAACAGAAGCTTTTCTCAAATTTTGTTGTTCTACCTTTATACACATTTGAACAAGATCATTCAAATCTCTATAAGGTAGTAGTTCAACCCTATCCCTGATATCAAGATTCAACCCACTCAAAAATCTGGCCAAGGTAGTTTCCTCGCTTTCTGTGATTCCTGCCCTCATCATGTATAGCTCCATCTTTTGTCTGTATTCTTCAACAGACATAGACTGTTGTTGTAATCTTTGGAGCTTATCCATGAGTTCTCTTTTGTAGTAGGAGGGTATGTGCCTTTTCCGAAGGGCATTTGTAAGCTCATTCCAATATTTTATTGGAGGAAGTCGCTGTCTTAGTCTCTCTTGGACTGTAGTAGTCCACCAGTACATTGCATACCCTTGAAAACTTAGGGTAGCAAGAGAGAATTTTCTTTCTTCTCCTACTTGATGGCAAGCAAAAATTTGCTCTACCTTCATTTCCCAATCTAGGTAAGCCTCAACATTATCTTTTCCATGAAAATGAGGCAATACCACATTAACTTCCTTAGGAGGAGGAGGATTTTCAAATTCCCTCCTGTGTCTTCTTGATGAAGAGGGTTGATGATAATATTCTCCTACTCTTAAGGCCTCTTTTTCATATTGGGACTCTCCACTATAACTTCTCTCCCTATTTTGAATTTGTTCCTCTCTCAAAAGTTTCAACTCATTTTCAACCATGGCACTATGTAGCTCTCTTTGGACTTTTTCTTGACTTATTTTTCTCTCAATCTCATTGAGTTGATTGACTAGAGTTTGGAATGAAAATTGATCTTTGGGAGGTTCACTAATTCTAGGGGATTGTCTTCCAGACATTTTGATGAACTTAAAAATTTTCTTGAAGTAAAGACTAGAAGTTTTTCACTTGAGGACAATATTCCAGGTAAGAGAGGTGAACCGTATAGGTTGCTTAAATACCAAGTCTTGCCTTGCCAAATATATCCCTAGTTACTTACTAAAAGTCTTTAAATCAAAATTACCTCTAGATTCATTAAATGTTTAAAGACACACTCAAACTCAAAGAAAACTAGACCCTAAATGCGGACTTCTAAGACTTCCTATGCGAAACTTGCAAAAATAAAACCAAATTAAAGGTGAGGTCTCCTAGGTGAGGCTTAAACTTTTTGGATCTAAGACACACTCACCGTCTACCAATTTTAAAATGATGAGACTTTAAGTCAAGTTAGCAAATGAGGGAAGAACACTTATGAGCTCTTCCACTTCACTTGCTTGAAATGGCCAACTTACAAGAATGGAAAAGAAAATCAAAAAACAATACAATGGAAACAACAAAACAAAAAAAATTGTGAGAACACAAGGTAGTTTAATGTGGCAGCTTTGGTTGCTCTCAAACAAGAATTGAATCAGAAGTCATTCATGCAAATCTTTCAGCTGCAAAGTGAAAATATGCTGCTGTTTGCAGCCACCAGAAATTATGCAGACCAGTGAAAACGTGGTCCTGTTGCACCAAAAATCAACTCCAATGTTGATCTTTCCTTGCTCCAATCCACTGCCTAAGATGCTACCAGTGTTATAGGACCACCTGAAATACTTATGCACCCAACAAAGAACTCAAAAGAACCACCATCAATCAGTTATTAAGCCAGAAAATCAACACTGCTGCTGCCAGAAAACTGTTAAACCAGAATGCACAACTGTAGTTTTATCAAACAGCTTATGTGCAGGATTTTCAAACAACTTAAATCAATCAATTAATCGGTTTCCAATGACTGGTGGCACTCAAATTGAACTTAGGAAAGGATCTAGAGTGGATTTGAAAAGCAAGAAACAAAGATAAGTTGCAGCTATGATCAATTCGAAACCAAATTTAAACTAGGCAAAGTGTTTGAATAAATGCCTAGCAGAAGGTTGAAAAATGTGCATCAGAGTTTAAAATTTGCTTGGCACTGGTTCACACAGCTTTTTAAAATGTAGTATATTGTTAATTTTCAATGTTGCACTTCTTTATAATCACTTGAACCAAGCTTTTGCTACCAAATTGAAACTAACTTTGATGCAGTAATCACAACAAGCTTTCAAAAACAAATCTGTAACTATACCAGAAAAAAATGCTTAAAAATTGGTGGTTTGAATGGTCATTTTGCACAAACGAATTTGGACTCTTAATTTTATGATTTGAGCAAATTTGTTTTACCAAATATGACTTGTGCAAACTGCTAGCAGAGGCTAAATGCTTTTAAATCAAAATTTTACTATTGCAGTTGCTCTTTCACACCAAATTTGAACAATTCACCATCCAATTTTTTTAGCAAAGGAATCAAACTGATATGTAATCAATTAAAATGACTATAAGACAGCAAATCAAACTTAAACAAGACTCTAGGAATGACTGAAAAGATGTCCAGATATGATTTCTAATCTGGACAGATTCAAAATTATGAAAATCAGAAACAAAAGAAAACTCATTCAATAAAAACAATGCAGATCGGTCCAACTGCTGTATCAATGGATTTCTGGATTATACAGAATGATGCAACCAGGTTTATTGTCTTAGACAATTCAGTCTTCAAATGGTACGCACTCATTATAATTGCATAACATCCACACAGCCAGGAATGATGTTTCCATGTGGTGCAGTTTCATCAAAATGAAAAACCAGATTTGAAACAGATTTGAATATGCATCAATTGACACTGCACTGTGATGGAATTCAAGATGCACTGAGTTCTTTAATCATTGCTCATCTCATGTGCTTCTATTGAAAATCCAATCAAACACAGCAGAATTATCCCAAACCAGTTTCAACTCAGAAATTTGACAAAATTAAACCAAAACACACAACTGAACATGACAACATTAGATTTCCAAATTAAAAGACTCAAAGCAAAGAAGTGAACCGATTAAAATGATGAACAATAAAGAAATTAAAAGCTGGAACAAACGAATCAAACATTGGAATCTACTGGAACTAAAAATGCAATGAAACAGTGTGCACAAAAATGAAGAACACGAAGGAAATGGTGATGACAGAATGAAGTAACAATTGACTTAGCTGGAGTGTGATGCAGAACCAAAGCTCTGAATACCACTTGATGAAGTGGCTCCATCTAGACTGACAGATTGAATGCAGCGGGAAGTAAAAATCCAGAGATGGCAGCGGAGATGCAGAGTGAAAATGCAGTGGTATACGTGATGGTAGAGGAGCTATTTGGAGGGGGGATAACTAGCTCAGGCGGCCTTCCACTGGAAGGAAGCTAGATGAAGAAGGAAAGCTCATTGGGATGACTTTTGGGCAGAGTTTTAGGTGCTGGAAAATGCATCAGCAGATTAAAATTCAATATTCTCAAAAGTATCTTTACAAGGGTGGCTACCATGAATTTATATGTGATCCATGGAGCTGCAACGAGTAAGAAAGGGAATGACCCATGTGTAAAATGTGAAAGATTTATGAAAAATGTGCTTAAAACTAAAGCAGCACGTGAGCTAATGGTGTTGAGGGGCGGAGGTGCTGCTGTGGTGTGCTTAGCAAAGAGTGGTGGTGCAGCTAGCAACTTTGACCATCAACTGGACAGTTTTACCCCTTCTCTTGTTGTCTTCAAATTCCACTTAAATTGAAGGAAAAGAACGTGCCCTGTTGTGTCCATATCTTCAAGCTCTTCTTGAATTCTTCTAGCCATACTTCTAGTAATGGGTCCCTGCCTTATGTCATCAATAATCATCTTCCCAAGCAAAGTAAAGCAAGGATTTCAAGCCAATAAGTATCAATCAAGTGAAGTGAAAGACAAGTCTACAACTTAAACAAAATCCAGAAATCAAGAGAAACATGCAAACTGTACACAAAACAAAATAAACACTACCTAGAAAAGAAAAAAAATTTAACCAAGAAAATAAAAACTGACAAAGAAAAATAAAAATCTCCCCCAATAGACCACACTTAAACTACACAGTGTCCTCAATGTGTCACAAACAATAAGATCAGAAATCAGAACAGTTAACAGATCATGGACAAGTGCAATAAAAGTACGGAAAGGGGGAGAAGAGAGAAAGAAAACTCCCCTGGTCATGGTGGCAGTTGCCAATTTTGGACTATCAGGGAGGTGTCTTCCACCACAGGATTCAGCAAACAAGTTTTGAGGAGGAATAGCTTCATCAGTACTGCCATATCATCCAAAACGAGATGTTTCTTCTTTCTTCTCCCAGCAAATTGTTCCATCAGTAGCTTTCCTTCTACTGGCAGTTGTTGAGTGTGTGACACCGGAATGGAGATCTCTGGCTCAGTCAAAGAAGTAGCAGTACACTCTCCTTCATTAATCATGATTTCCTTAATGTCAGCACCTGTATTTTCATTTAATTCTGCAGCATGGTCATCAAACTCACAATTAATAGCATTTGTTATACGCTTAGAATCTGTCTGTAACACATAATCAATTTCAATACAAATTGGGCAAGAACCAGATTCACAATCACATTCAAAGTTCTTAGAGAACTGTGTCAGATCAAAGTTCAGTCCAAACTCTATAGAGTTATCAGATTGCACAGTTTCTACCTCAAAATCAATATTGATATATGCATCATCAACAGAATCAAAGGTCAGTTCAAGGCTATTATCATTCAAAATTTCATCACGGCAATCATGTCCATTCAAAACAACCTTTATACCAATGGGTTCAATGGCTGATACTGAATCAAAACTTTTAGAATGGTCAATCAAATCTGTATCAGTATCAGTCATGAATCCTATAGAATCAGTGTGCATCAAATCACAGGCATTTGAATGTATAGGAAAATCAGGTAAAGTGTTTGGAATCTCAAGTTCAGAATAAACCTGTTTTTGCTCTTTGAAAATTTTCTTACCAATCTCCAAGTCATCAGCTGCATCTTCAAGCCTATCATTTAAATAAAGATCAGTGCAAGGATAGTGAACATCAGGTATGTCAATGTGCTCTACAGGGAATAATGAATCCACAACATGAGTGTGCACTTTTTCCACTTTGTACACTTTGTACACTTCGTCCAGTTCGTCCACTTCGTCCACTTTCTCCACTTCCTCCACTTCGTCCACTTTGTCCACTTCGTCCACTACGTCCACCTCGTTCACGTCGTCCACTCCGTCCACTTCTCCCACTTCTTCCACTTCTTCTTCTTGTTCTTCTGCCACTTCTTTTTCTTGTTCTTCTTCTTGTTCTTCTTGTTCTTGTTATTATTCTTCTTCTTCTTCCACTTTATCCCCTTCGTCCACTTCGTCCACTTTGTCCACTTCGTACACTTTGTCCACTTCGTGCAGTTCGTCTACATCGTCCACTTCGTCCAGTTCATCCACTTCGTCAACTTCGTGCACTTTTTCCACTTCGTCAACTTCTACAAGTTCGTCTAGTTCGTCCAATTCGTCCACTTTGTCAACTTCATCCACTTCTTCCACTTCGTCAACTTCTTCCACTTCGTATAGTTCGTCCAAATCGTGAACTTCGTCCACTTGTTCTTCCACTACTTCTTCTTTTTCTTCTTCTTTTTCTTCTCGTTCTTCTTCTCGTTCTTCTTCTTCTTCCACTTCGTCCACTTCGTCCACTTCGTCCACTTCGCCCACTTCGCCCACTTCGTTCACTTCGTTCATTTCGTCCACTTCGTCTACTTCGTCTCCTTCGTCCACGTCGTCCACTTCACCCATTTGTTCCACTTCTTCTTCTTGTTCTTCTTCTTGTTCTTCTTCTGGCTATTCTTCTTTTTCTTCTTGATCTTGTTGTTGTTCTTCTTCTTCTTCCACTCCGTCCCCTTCGTCCACTTCGTCAACTTCGTCAACTTCTTCCACTTCGTCCACTTCGTCCAATTCTCCCACTTCTTCCACTTCTTCTTGTTCTTATTCTACTTCTTCTTCATCCACTTCGTCCATTTTGTCCACTTCGTTAATTTCGTCCATTTTGTCAACTTTGTCCACTTTGTCCACTTCGTCCACTTCGTCCATTTCGTCAACTTCTTCCACTTCTTCCACTTCTTCTTCTTGTTCTTCGTCCACAACTTCTTGTTCTTCTTCTTGTTCGTCTTTTTCTTCTTCTTGTTCTTCTTCTTCTTCCCCTTCGCCACTTCGTCCACTTCTTCTAGTTCGTCTAGTTCGTCCACTTCGTCCATTTCATCCACTTCTTCCACTTCTTCTTCTTGTTCTTCATCCTCTACTTCTTCTTGTTCTTCATCCTCTACTTCTTCTTGTTGTTCTTCTTGTTATTCTTCTTTTTCTTCTTGTTCTTGTTCTTGTTCTTCTTCTTCTTCTTCTTCTTCCACTTCGTCGACTTCGTCCCCTTCGTCCACTTCCTCCACTTCGTCCTCTTCGTCCACTTCGTCTAGTTCGTCTACTTCTCCCACTTCCACTTCTTCTTCTTATTCTTCTTCCACTTCTTCTTCTTGTTCTTCTTCTTGTTCATCTTGTTCTGCTTATTCTGCTTCTTCCACTTCATCCAAATTGTCGACTTCTTCCAGTACGTCAACTTCATCCATTTTGTGCACTTCATCCACTTCGTCCTCTTTGTCCTCTTCGTCCACTTCGTCCACTTCGTCCATTTCGTCAACTTCTTCCACTTCTTCCACTTCTTCCACTTCTTCTTCTTATTCTTCGTCCACTACTTCTTCTTGTTGTTCTTCTTGTTCGTCTTTTTCTTCTTCTTGTTCTCCTTCTTCTTCCCCTTCGCCACTTCGTCCACTTCTTCTAGTTCCTTAAGTTCGTCCACTTCGTCCATTTCATCCACTTCTTCCACTTCTTCTGCTTGTTCTTCATCCTCTACTTCTTCTTGTTATTCTTCTTTTTCTTCTTGTTCTTGTTCTTGTTCTTCTTCTTCTTCTTCTTCTTCTTCTTCCACTTCGTCGGCTTCGTCCCCTTCGCCCACTTCCTCCACTACGTCCACTTCCTCCACTTCGTCCTCTTCGTCCACTTCGTCCACTGCTCCGACTTCCACTTCTTCTTCTTATTCTTCTTCCACTTCTTCTTCTTGTTCATCTTGTTCTGCTTATTATGCTTCTTCCACTTCTTCTATTTCGTCCACGTCGTCAGCTTCGTCCACTTCATCAACTTCGTCCACTTGTTCCAGTTCGTCGAGTCCGTCCACTCCGTCCACTACTGATAACAGTTGAAAAACTGTTATTTTCATGCTTAAAATTGACACAAAAAGCAACCTTTACACTTAGAAACTAGCTTGAAATCATGCTTTTATCCATATTTTCAGAAATAAGAGAGCTGGACAGGTTTATGCTTGATTTCAGTGTTTTTGTGCAGGTTTTAAGGTGAATTTAGTGAAAGAAGTGAAGAAGGAGAGAGATGGAATCAGAAAAGACATCAAAAAGTGCAAAAGGAGAAGCCGAAGTCACCGCTCAGCGGCAGTTTACCGCTGAGCGGCACTCAGGAAGTCACGGGAGGTCCGTTGAGGGGCAAAATGGCCGCTGAGGGGAAGAAACGACTCACGCACTTACCGCTGAGCGGTACTTTACCGCTGAGCGGCACTTTTATGGGCTTGGACCTAATTTTCTGTAATTTACGAATAATATATAAGCTTTAGGGTTTCCTAGGGTTAGGTATCCTTGGCTGAAACGAAGCAAACACTCTCTCTTCCACCCCTTTGAAGGAGGATCTTGGATGCTCAGGCTTCCTCTTCACCTTTCTAGGGTTTTATCTTTCATTCTTTCATTATTATTCATCTAGGTTCACCATGAATATGGTGAACTAAATTTTGTATGTTTGTTGGGGAATCAATGTAATCTTTTGAAGCTCTCATATATGGAATTTGTTTTTACATCTTTTATTTAAGACCTATGCTTTCTTTCATCATTAGTTAGGGTTTTTCCTCTTTGCTTAATGCTTGCGTTGTTTAACTCATTCGATGCATGATTATTGGTTTTGTCGATACGGGCACGTACGGGGAAGTCTAGATCCGGGGAATCTCTCCCAATATTATATTGGTTGTCGTTAAGCTCCTGCACTTGATGAACTAATTATTAGGAATGCTAGGAATTGTATGAACTCGTAATTAGGGAGAAGCCTTCTTGAAAGGTACTTTAGAGAGTGGCATTAACAATGATGATTTGAATGTTGAATTCCTAAAATATATGAGAGTGGATAAGATGAAATTGACCCCCAACAACATATTCATACATATATTTCATTGAAAGTGTTTATCTTTTGCTTTTGCCATTGATCAAAACCTCATGCATACATGTTTATTTTCGTCTTTTGCATATAAAAATCCAAATATTTCGTCCTTAAGTCTTAGCTAATCAACAAACCACACAACTAAACTAGGCCGTGAGTCCTTTGGGAAGAACGATACTTGGTCTTACCAAGTTTATTACTTGAACGATTCGGTCATACTTGCCGATTGTAAAACAGGTTTGTGACATCATATTTTGGTGATCATAAATTTGTCCATCAAGTTTTTGGCGCCGCTGCCGGGGACTCGTGGTTTAACTGGTTAATTTGTGTGATTATTGATTATCTTTGACTTTAATTTTGAATTTCTGTTTTTATTTTTTGTTTTTTATTTTTCGGTTTTTATTTGATTTGATTTTATTTTATTTGATTAGATTAGATTTTATTTTATTTTATTTTATTTTATTTTCTGCTTTTATTTGTATTTTTCTGTTTTCTGTTTTTATCTTCTCCTATATCTTTTTGTGCTAACCAAATATGCTAGGGTTTTGTGTTCTTGTGTATGCAGGAGGCAATTCGAACTAGGAGCAAGAAAACAACAGAACCTTTGCTTGAAGGTCTAGACGAGAGTAGACGGAGGAGAAGAATCCGAACATCTAGAGAACTTTTCCCTCCTCCGGAAACTCTGTTACAACCATCACCACAAGGTTCTGTTCATAGCACAGAAAATATGGAGAACAATAATATCAGAAGAACTCTTGCTGACTACACCAATATAGCTGGACCTCAGCACTTTAACAGTATAGCTACACCTAGAGTCAATGCAGCTAACATGGAGGTCAAACCAGCACTGATCCAACTGGTGAAAAGCAACCAATTTAATGGGTTATCTCATGAAAGCCCATATGAGCACCTCACTACCTTCAATGAGATTTGCAATACAGTCAAAATTAATGGGGTGCCAGACGAAGCGATCAAACTTAGTTTGTTTCCTTTCTCATTGGGAGGCAATGCTAAACTTTGGTTGAATTCTTTCCCAGAAGGAAGTTTCATAGATTGGGAAGCAGTGGTGACAAAGTTTTTAAACAAGTATTTTCCACAATCAAAGGTGACAAAAGGCAAGCAAGAGATATCTTCATTTAAGCAGGGCATGGAAGAATCACTGGGGCATGCATGGGATAGATACAAAAGTCTGCTAAGAAAAACACCCACGCATGGCTTTGAAGAACAGGAAGTAGTCTTAACTTTCCTTGGAGGGCTTGGTTCACAAACCAAGATGATGCTGGACGCCTCAGCAGGAGGCAATATTAAATGGAAAACTCCAGAGGAAGCAACAGAGATTATAGAAAACATGGCTACTAGTGATAATGAGCTGCACAGTGAGAGAGGAGCTCCTATGCAACAAAAAGGGGTTCTCCAATTACAGACACATGATGCCTTGCTAGCTCAAAATAAAATTCTAACTCAACAGCTGGAGACTCTGACTAAAACTCTTGCACAATTACCCAAAGAGTTGAAAACTGCTGCACAGGTACAAACCCAGTTGTGCGAATTGTGTGGAGGCGACCATATCAATGGTCAATGTGCTTTTCCAGTTGAAGCCGTAGAGGATGTTAATTTCATGGCCAATCAATTTCCATACCGTCAAGGGAACTACAATCAGGGGTGGAAACCACACCCAAGTATTGGTCAAGGACAAACTGGGCAAGCTAGTCAATATAATAAGCAGCAGCAGCAACCCACCTTTTGGCAACAGTTATCTATGCTTAATGAAAGATCAACAAGGTTGGAAGAAACTCTTCAGCAATTCGTACAGAAAACTGAATCTTCTCAAAAGAGCACTGAAGCTGCTATAAAGAACTTGGAGATTCAAATGGGTCAGATTACCAAGCAATTGGAAGAAAGGCCAAATAGAAATTTTGGGGCTAATACTGAGGTTAACCCCAGAGAAGAGTGCAAGGTGGTAAAGAGTGTTGATGATGATAAAGTTGAGTTAGATACAGAAGAGAGAAGAGACATAGAGAGCAAAAGTACTTTTCCTTTTCCAATCCATCAAGGGAAACAACTGGACTTCACAGAATTATTCAGAATGGTGGATAATGAAGCACCTTGGGAACAGATTCTACAGCAAATCACAGTTTACACAAAATCTGATGAAGAAATCTCTACAAAGAAGAGACGTAGAGATGATGAGGCAAAAGAGTGTATAACTGTTAAAAAAGAGCCATTCCCTCTTAAAGCAACAGATCCAGGCAGTTTTTCTATCCCTTGTACCATAGGGAAGAAAAAGGTGAAGAAAGCTCTCCTTGATTTAGGTTAAAGTGTTAACTTGATACCTTATTCTTTACTGGAGCAAATCGGCAATGTTAAAGTGAAACCTGTAAAGGTTAAAATAGTAATGGCCGATGGATCTTCAAAGGAGCCATGTGGGATTGTAGAGGACATTATAGTTTGTGTTGGCAAACTTCAGTTCTTGGCAGACTTTGTGGTGATGAAGATGGAGACAGAGAAGATACCTATCATACTTGGAAGACCGTTTATGAAAACGGGCAAAGCTACCATTGATGTAAATGAAGGTATAGTAGTGCTCCAGGACAAAGAGGAGAGAGTGGTGGTAGACGTCTTCAAAGATGAGACGCAAGCAAAGGAGGAAGAAGCTAGTTATAAAGCTGCATTTCAAGATGCACCCATGACTAGCCATAAAGATGAAAATCTCAAGGTTGCAGGTAACCATTGTTTGTTGTTTCAGGTACCCAAGGAAGAAAAGATTGGAAGAGGAGGAGAAATTCCTAGTGACTGGGAGAAAAGAAGACTCCAACTTGGCACACCTGTAAGAATCAAGAACAAGTTGTGGGTTGTAAAGGGCTTTAAAGAGAAGGAGATGATAGAGATAGAGTCTCCATATTCTAGAAGGACCAAAATAGTTCACAGGAAACAGCTGAGGAGTTGGTGGAATGACAACATCAACTATAAAGAAGATGGAACTTGAACTTTATTGGGTCAAGCTAATGACGTTAAAAAAGCGCTTGCTGGGAGGCAACCCAGTGGATTTAAAGACTTTTGATTTGGCTTTGTAATTTTTAATTTGTGGACTCTATTTTTGTAACTATTTTGTTGGAGATAGCATCTACTGAAGGATGCTAGGTGGTTAAGTATCTACTGAAGGATACTATGTTTGTAACACCTACTGATGGGTGTTGGTAAGAGAATTTTGCACCTACTGATGGGTGTTGGTGGATTTTGGGTCAGGCTCGTGACGTTAAACAAGCGCTACCTGGGAGGCAACCCAGTTGATTGAATATTTCTGTTTGTTTATTTTAGTTAGGGTTTGCATAAGCATTTTAAACATTGAATTGCAGGGAACCAGTGAGGGGCATGTATGGGAGGCACGTAGGTTAAGAAAAGAAGGAGAAGAGCACACCACGAAAGTGCCGCTGAGCGGTACTCTCGCAGATGGGCTTTAGTTCCCCTTAGCGGGACCCGAGCCCATTAGGGTATTTTTAAACCCTAAACTGCGCAAGTTCTTATACTTTCAGGTTTTTCTCTGCACAAACACTCCCACATACCTTCTCCAAGGTTTTCCACATCTTTTCACTCTTCCCTCTTAAGAAAATTTCTCTTCCACTCACTTTTTCACTAGTGTGCCATCAAAGTTTGGGCTTGGAAGAGAGCATTCTAGCTTGGAAGCATTCTCATTGCATTTAGTATCTCCACCCAAGTAAGAAAAATGTATTTTGTTCATTCTAGGGTTCTTGAATTTGAATGTGATTGTCAAAGCATGAATATTTAGGGGTTTTGATTTCTATGCATGATTTGATGATATATTTGATGTTTGAACCGATTAAAAAGCATGATTATGAACTGGAAAACTGAAAATTGCATTTGGGTGGAGTTAGGACAGCTTTAAAACAAGATTTTCAAAAATCTACAGAGTTACCGCTGAGGGGTAAACTGCCGCTGAGCGGCACTCTGCCAGATTTGGTTTTTCTGATTTTTTGTGATCTGGAATGTGGCACTGGTGGTGCTGAGGGGAAATTCTGGCCCTCAGCGGTGGTTTAGCTTCGAAAGGAATTATGTTCTATGTTTTACTAATGATTAACATCATGTTCTGTGGTTTTGTATTTGTGTTTGAATGTAGGAATGGCATCCTCTTCAGGAAAGAGATTGAAAACCATGGCAACCAAGAGAAAGGAAAAGGAACCAGAGCAACCCCACTCTAGCAGGTTCCTCTCTAAGAAACATGAGAAGCACTTTAGGGTGGTTCAGGACAGGAGACTTCTGATGGAGAGAAAGGTTGGAATGATACCTAACTTTGCTCCTCAATTTGGAGAACAAGTGTTAGGGAATGACTGGGGAAAGCTAGCCACCTATCCTGCACCTGCCAACATAGCTGTGGTAAAGGAATTTTACACTAATGCAAAGAAGATTGGTGATTATCCAGCTGAGAATTATTTGGGCTGTGTTATCAGAAACTTGAATGTTAATATTGGGCAGGTGATAGCTGATGAGATTAGTGTGTGCGCCAATACCTCAAACAATAAAGCACCACTAGGACATCCCTCTTTGATCACGCACCTTTGCAAGATAGCTGGGGTGGACACTTCTGCTCCACCATTTGAGAGGCCAAGAAAAGCTATTGACGAGGCTTATTACAGACAGTATTGTGGAGGTGAGGAAACAGCTCAGCCAGTTCCACCACGCCGTGCTCGTAGAGAGAGAGGGCCAGCACAGAGCCAGACATCTGCTGAGACACATGAAGCAGAACCATTCCAGATGAGGGACATGTATATGTCTCTTATAGGTGCTTAGTTGTAGTCCATTCACAGAGGGCAGGTGGCCGCTGCTAAGATGATTGTGGGGATGTATGATACACCTCCAGCCCATAGGTGGACTATGGATGAATTCCATAATGTGGTAGCTTGGCCAGAGGAACCAGTGCATGGAGGAGGAGCTGGAGCAGCTGAAGCTTCAGTTAGAGAGATGGAAGAAGATGAAGCTGATGATGATGATGCATTTGAAGATGATGAAGATGAGGAAGAAGAGGAAGATACAGAGGACAGCTCAGACTGATGAGGAGTTGAGATAGCATTTACTGATAAATGCTATCATATGATTATGCTTTTGTGGTTTAAGTTTTCTGAACTTATTTGTTTTTGTTTTTAGATTAGGGTTTGATGTACTCTATTGAACACCTGGTTTGTTATGATGGTTTGCTATTAACTGTGATTGTGTGATAAGTAATGTTGAATGATGCTTATTGATTGATTGATGATTGAGATTATGTGCACATTAAAATGCTTATACAGGTGATTCACAAGCTTTGTAAACAAATGCATGATATTATGATTGTGATTGTGAGGATAAGCAGGATGTGTATGTTAAATGTGGATGAGCTTATATGTGAGGTTTTGAGCTCCAGAGTTTTTGGTATGATTGAATGCTATTACTTTGGAAACATGAATGACTTTGCCCAGGTTTTCTATGATTGAATCAATTGCTTGTTTTGCATCATATGATCAAGGCCGTTTGTTGGAACCCTTTTTATTGGCCAAATTCATAAAGTTAGCCCACTAAAAGAGAACACTTTGTGTTCTATCCTTTGAACCCTTAGCCTTGAACATACACTGAAACCCTTGACTGAAAATCTTTACCTTGAGTTAAGTAGAAAATATTTTGTGGTATTGTTAAATGTTCAAGTTTGGGGTTGTTGGAAAAACATGAAAAAGGAAAAGCATTGAGCTAAGAGCTAAAAAGTAAGAATATGCAAAGAAAAAAAGAAAAAGAAAAGAAAAGAAAAAGAAGCAAAGCTCAATGCAAATGCAAAAGGAGAGAGATGGAATCAGAAAAGACATCAAAAAGTGCAAAAGGAGAAGCCGAAGTCACCGCTCAGCGGCAGTTTACCGCTGAGCGGCACTCAGGAAGTCACGGGAGGTCCGCTGAGGGGCAAAATGGCCGCTGAGGGGAAGAAACGACTCACGCACTTACCGCTGAGCGGTACTTTACCGCTGAGCGGCACTTTTATGGGCTTGGACCTAATTTTCTGTAATTTACGAATAATATATAAGCTTTAGGGTTTCCTAGGGTTAGGTATCCTTGGCAGAAACGAAGCAAACACTCTCTCTTCCACCCCTTTGAAGGAGGATCTTGGATGCTCAGGCTTCCTCTTCACCTTTCTAGGGTTTTATCTTTCATTCTTTCATTGTTATTCATCTAGGTTCACCATGAATATGGTGAACTAAATTTTGTATGTTTGTTGGGGAATCAATGTAATCTTTTGAAGCTCTCATATATGGAATTTGTTTTTACATCTTTTATTTAAGACCTATGCTTTCTTTCATCATTAGTTAGGGTTTTTCCTCTTTGCTTAATGCTTGCGTTGTTTAACTCATTCGATGCATCATTATTGGTTTTGTCGATACGGGCACGTACGGGGAAGTCTAGATCCGGGGAATCTCTCCCAATATTATATTGGTTGTCGTTAAGCTCCTGCACTTGATGAACTAATTATTAGGAATGCTAGGAATTGTATGAACTCGTAATTAGGGAGAAGCCTTCTTGAAAGGTACTTTAGAAAGTGGCATTAACAATGATGATTTGAATGTTGAATTCCTAAAATATATGAGAGTGGATAAGATGAAATTGACCCCCAACAACATATTCATACATATATTTCATTGAAAGTGTTTATCTTTTGCTTTTGCCATTGATCAAAACCTCATGCATACATGTTTATTTTCGTCTTTTGCATATAAAAATCCAAATATTTCGTCCTTAAGTCTTAGCTAATCAACAAACCACACAACTAAACTAGGCCGTGAGTCCTTTGGGAAGAACGATACTTGGTCTTACCAAGTTTATTACTTGACCGATTCGGTCATACTTGCCGATTGTAAAACAGGTTTGTGACATCATATTTTGGTGATCATAAATTTGTCCATCAACTACGCCCACTTCGGCCACTTCGTGCACTTTGTCCACTTCGTGCACTTCGTCCACTTCGTCTACTTCTTCCACTTCTTCTTCTTGTTCTTCTCCCACTACTTATTCTTGTTCTTCTTCTTGTTCTTCTTCTTCTGCTTCTTCTTCTTCTTCTTCTTCCACTTTTTCCACTTCATCCACCTGGTGCACTTCTTCCACTTCTTCCAATTCGTCAACTTCGTCCATTTCTTCCACTTCGTCAACTTCGTCCATTTCGTCCACTTCGTCAGCTTCGTCGACTTCGTCCACTTCTCCCAGTTCTTCCACTTCGTCCATTTCGTCCACTTTGTTAACTTCGTCCACTTTTTCCACTTGGTCCACTTCGTCCACTTTGTCCACTTCTTCTAGTTCGTCTAGTTCGTCTAGTTCGTCCACTTCGTCCATTTCGTCCACTTCTTCCACTTCTTCTTCTTGTTCTTCGTCCTCTACTTCTTCTTGTTCTTCTTGTTATGCTTCTTTTTCTTCTTGTTCTTGTTCTTGTTCTTCTTCTTCCACTTCCACTTCGTCGACTTCGTCCCCTTCGTCCACTTCGTCCACTTCCTCCACTTCCTCCACTTCGTCCTCTTCGTCCACTTTGTCCACTTCTCCCACTTCCACTTCTTCCTCTTATTCTAATTCCACTTCTTCTTCTTGTTCTTCTTCTTGTTCTTCATCCTACTTCTTCTTGTTATTCTTCTTTTTCTTCTTGTTCTTGTTCTTGTTCTTGTTCTTCTTCTTCCACTTCGTCCCCTTCGTCCACTTCCTCCACTTCGTCCACTTCGTCCTCTTCATCCACTTCGTGTACTTCGTCCACTTCTCCGACTTCCACTTCTTCTTCCACTTCTTCTTCTTGTTCATCTTGTTCTGCTTATTCTGCTTCTTCCACTTCTTCTATTTCGTCCACTTCGTCCACGTCGTCAGCTTCGTCCACTTCGTCAACTTCGTCCACTTGTTCCAGTTCGTCGAGTCCGTCCACTTCGTCCACTACGCCCACTTCGGCCACTTCGTGCACTTTGTCCACTTCGTGCACTTCATCCACTTTGTCTACTTCGTCTACTTCTTCCACTTCTTCTTCTTGTTCTTCTCCCACTACTTATTCTTGTTCTTGTTCTTCTTCTTCTTCTTCTTCTTCTTCTTCTTCTTCCACTTTTTCCACTTCATCCACTTGGTGCACTTCTTGCACTTCTTCCAATCCGTCAACTTCGTCCACTTCGTCAACTTCGTCCACTTCGTCAGCTTCGTCCACTTCTCCCACTTCTTCCACTTCTTCTTGTTCTTCTTCCTGTTGTTCTTCTTCTTCTTGTTCTTCTTCCACTTCGTCCACTTGGTCCACTTCTATTACTTCTTCCAGTTGGTGAACTTCGTGCATTTCGTCCACTTCGTCAGCTTCGTCTACTTCCTCCACTTCTCCCACTTCTTCCACTTCTTTTTTTTCTTGTTCTACTTATTCTTCTTCAACTTCGTCCACTTCGTGCACTTCGTCCACTTCGTCCACTTCGTCCACTTTCTCCACTTCGTCCAATTCGTCCACTTCTTCAACTTCGTCCACTTCATGCACTTCCTCTTCTCGTTCTTCTTCCACTTCTTCTTCTTGTTGTTCTTCTTCTTCTTCCACTTCGTCCACTACGTCCACTTCGTCTACTTCGTCCACTTCTCCCACTTCCACATCGTCCACTTCTCGCACTTCCTCTTCTTTTTCTTCTTCCACCTCTTCTTCTTCTTCTTCTCCTTCTTCTTCTTCTTCTTCTTCTTCTACTTCGTGCACTTCCTCCACTTTGTGCACTTCGTCCAAGAAATCCACTTGGTCCACTTCGTCAACTTCGTCCACTTCGTCCGCTTCTTCAACTTCGTCCACTTCACGCACTTCTTCTTCTTCATCTTCTTCCACTTCTTCTTCTTGTTCTTCTTCTTGTTCTTCTTCTTCTTCTTCTTCTTCCACTTCGTCCACTTCTTCCACTTCTTCTTCTTCCACTACTTCTTCTTGTTCTTGTTCTTCTTCTTCTTGTTCTTCTTCCAATTCGTCCACTTCGTCCACTTCATCCACTTCCTCCACTTCGTGCACTTCGTCCACATCGTCCACTTCGTTCACTTCGTCAACTTTGGCAACTTCGTCCACTTGTCCGGCTTCTTCCACTTCGTCAACTTCTTCCACTTCTTCCAGTTCGTCTAGTTCGTCCACCTTGTCCGCTTCGTTCCCTTCGTCAACTTCGTCCACTTTGTCAACTTCGTCCATCTCGTCCAGTTTATCCACGTTGTCCACTTCGTCTACTTCTCCCACTTCTTCTAATTCTTCTTCTTGTTCTTCTTCCACTTCATCCACTTCGTCCCCTTCCTCTACTTCGTCCACTTCGTCCACATCGTCCACATCGTTCACTTTGTCCACTTCGTCCTCTTCGTCCACTTCGTCTTCTTCCACTACTTCTTCTTGTTCTTCTTCTTCCACTTCGTCGACTTCGTCCACTTGGTCCACTTCTTCCACTTCTTCCAGTTCGTCAGCTTCGTCGAGTTCGTCGACTGCTCCCACTTCTTCCACTTCTTCTTGTTCTTCTTCTACTTCTTCTTCTTCCACTTCGACCACTTCGTCAACTTCGTGCACTTCGTCCACTTTGTCCAGTTTGTCTACTTCGTCCACTTTGTCCACTTCGTCCACTTCGTCCACTTCATCCACTTCGTGCACTTCGTCCACTTCGCCCACTTCGCCCACTTCGTTCATTTCGTTCATTTCGTCCACTTCGTCTACTTCGTGTCCTTCGTCCACGTCGTCCACTTCACCCATTTGTTCCACTTCTTCTTCTTGTTCTTCTTCTTGTTCTTCTTCTGGCTATTCTTCTTTTTCTTCTTGTTCTTGTTGTTGTTCTTCTTCTTCTTCCACTTCATCCCCTTCGTCCACTTCGTCAACTTCTTCCACTTCGTCCACTTCGTCCAATTCTCCCTCTTCTTCCACTTCTTCTTGTTCTTATTCTACTTCTTCTTCATCCACTTCGTCCATTTTGTCCACTTCGTTAATTTCGTCCATTTTGTCCACTTTGTCCACTTCGTCCACTTCGTCCACTTCGTCCACTTCGTCCACTTCGTCTAGTTCGTCTAGTTCGTCCACTTCGTCCATTTCGTCCACTTCTTCCACTTGTTCTTCTTGTTCTTCGTCCTCTACTTCTTCTTCTTGTTATTCTTCTTTTTCATCTTGTTCTTGTTCTTATTCTACTTCTTCTTCTTCTTCCACTTCGTCCATTTCGTCCACTTCGTTAACTTCGTCCACTTTCTCCACTTCGTCAACTTCCTCCACTTCGTCCTCTTCGTCCACTTCGTCTAGTTCGTCTACTTCTCCCACTTCCACTTCTTTTTCTTATTCTTCTTCCACTTCTTCTTCTTGTTCTTCTTCTTGTTCATCTTGTTCTGTTTATTCTGCTTCTTCCACATCTTCCACTTCATCCAGTTCGTCCACTTCTTCCAATACGTCAACGTCGTCCATTTCGTGCACTTCGTCCACTTCGTCCTCTTCGTCCACTTCGTCCACTTCGTCGACTTCGTCCATTTTGTCAACTTCTTCCACTTCTTTCACTTCTTCTTCTTGTTCTTCCTCCACTACTTCTTCTTGTTCTTCTTCTTGTTCGTCGTTTTCTTCTTCTTGTTCTTCTTCTTCTTCCCCTTCGCCACTTCGTCCACTTCTTCTAGTTCCTTTAGTTCGTCCACTTCGTCCATTTCATCCACTTCTTCAACTTCTTCTGCTTGTTCTTCATCGTCTACTTCTTCTTGTTATTCTTCTTTTTCTTCTTGTTCTTGTTCTTGTTCTTCTTCTTCTTCTTCTTCCACTTCGTCGACTTCGTCCCCTTCGTCCACTTCCTCCACTTCGTCCACTTCCTCCACTTCGTCCTCTTCGTCCACTTCGTCCACTGCTCCGACTTCTACTTCTTCTTCTTATTCTTCTTCCACTTCTTCTTCTTGTTCATCTTGTTCTGCTTATTCTGCTTCTTCCACTTCTTCTATTTCGTCCACGTCGTCAGCTTCGTCCACTTCATCAACTTCGTCCACTTGTTCCAGTTCGTCGAGTCCGTCCACTCCGTCCACTACATCCACTTCGGCCACTTCGTGCACTTTGTCCACTTCGTGCACTTCGTCCACTTCGTCTACTTCGTGTACTTCGTCTACTTCTTCCACTTCTTCTTCTTGTTCTTCTCCCACTACTTATTCTTGTTCTTCTTCTTCTTCTTCTTCCACTTTTTCCACTTCATCCACTTGGTGCACTTCTTCCACTTCTTCCAATTCGTCAACTTCGTCCATTTCGTCCACTTCGTCAACTTCGTCCATTTCGTCCACTTCGTCAGCTTCGTCGACTTCGTCCACTTCTCCCACTTCTTCCACTTCTTCTGGTTCTTATTCTATTTCTTCTTCTTCCACTTCGTCCATTTCGTCCACTTTGTTAACTTCGTCCACTTTTTCCACTAGGTCCACTTCGTCCACTTTGTCCACTTCGTCCACTTCTTCTAGTTTGTCTACTTCGTCTAGTTTGTCCACTTCGTCCATTTCGTCCACTTCTTCCACTTCTTCTTCTTGTTCTTCGTCCTCTACTTCTTCTTGTTCTTCTTCTTGTTATGCTTCTTTTTCTTCTTGTTCTTGTTCTTCTTCTTCTTCTTCTTCTTCTTCCACTTCGTCGACTTCGTCCCCTTCGTCCACTTCCTCCACTTCCTCCACTTCGTCCTCTTCGTCCACTTTGTCCACTTCTCCCACTTCCACTTCTTCCTCTTATTCTAATTCCACTTCTTCTTCTTGTTCTTCTTCTTGTTCTTCTTCTTGTTCTTCATCCTCTTCTTCTTCTTGTTATTCTTCTTTTTCTTCTAGCTCTTGTTCTTCTTCTTGTTGTTCTTCTTCTTCTTCTTCCACTTCGTCGACTTCGTCCCCTTTGTCCACGTCTTCCAATTCGTCCACTTCGTCCTCTTCATCCACTTCGTGTACTTCGTCCACTTCTCCGACTTCCACTTCTTCTTCCACTTCTTCTTCTTGTTCATCTTGTTCTGCTTATTCTGCTTCTTCCACTTCTTCTATTTCGTCCACTTCGTCCACGTCGTCAGCTTCGTCCACTTCGTCAACTTCGTCCACTTGTTACAGTTCGTCGAGTCCGTGCACTCCGTCCACTACGCCCACTTCGGCCACTTCGTGCACTTTGTCCACTTCGTGCATTTCGTCCACTTTGTCTACTTCGTCTACTTCTTCCACTTCTTCTTCTTGTTCTTCTCCCACTACTTATTCTTGTTCTTCTTCTTCTTCTTCTTCCACTTTTTCCACTTCATCCACTTGGTGCACTTCTTCCACTTCTTCCAATTCGTCAACTTCGTCCACTTCGTCAACTTCGTCCATTTCGGCCACTTCGTCAGCTTCGTCCACTTCTCCCACTTCTTCCACTTCTTCTTGTTCTTATTCTATTTCTTCTTCTACCACTTCGTCCATTTCGTCCACTTCGTTAACTTCGTCCACTTTTTCCACTTGGTCCACTTCGTCCACTTTGTCCACTTCGTCCACTTCTTCTAGTTCGTCTAGTTCGTCTAGTTCGTCCACTTCGTCCATTTCGTCCACTGCTTCCACTTCTTCTTCTTGTTCTTCGTCCTCTACTTCTTCTTGTTATGCTTCTTTTTCTTCTTGTTCTTGTTCTTGTTCTTCTTCTTCCACTTCGTCCCCTTCGTCCACTTCCTCCACTTCCTCCACTTCGTCCTCTTCATCCACTTTATCCACTTCTCCCACGTCCACTTCTTCTTCTTATTCTAATTCCACTTCTTCTTCTTGTTCTTCTTCTTGTTATTCTTCTTTTTCTTCTTGTTCTTGTTCTTCTTCTTCTTCTTCTTCCACTTCGTCGACTTCGTCCCCTTCGTCCACTTCCTCCACTTCGTCCTCTTCGTCCACTTCGTCTAGTTCGTCTACTTCTCCCACTTCCACTTCTTCTTCTTATTCTTCTTCCACTTCTTCTTCTTGTTGTTCTTCTTGTTCATCTTGTTCTGCTTATTCTGCTTCTTCCACTTCTTCCACTTCATCCAGTTCGTCCACTTCTTTCAGTACGTCAACTTCGTCCATTTCGTGCACTTCGTCCTCTTCGTCCACTTCGTCCATTTCGTCAACTTCTTCCACTTCTTCTTCTTGTTCTTCGTCCACTACTTCTTCTTTTTCTTCTTCTTGTTCTTCTTCTTCTTCCCCTTCGCCACTTCGTCCACTTCTTCTAATTTGTCTCGTTCGTCCACTTCGTCCGTTTCATCCACTTCTTGCACTTCTTCTTCTTGTTCTTCATCCTCTACTTCTTCTTGTTATTCTTCTTTTTCTTCTTGTTCTTGTTCTTGTTCTTCTTCTTCTTCTTCTTCCACTTCGTCGACTTCGTCCCCTTCATCCACTTCCTCCACTTCGTCCACTTTCTCCACTTCGTCCACTTCGTCCTCTTCGTCCATTTCGTGTACTTCGTCCACTTCTCCGACTTCCACTTCTTCTTCTTGTTCATCTTGTTCTGCTTATTCTGCTTCTTCCACTTCTTCTATTTCGTGCACTTCGTTCACGTCGTCAGCTTCGTCCACTTCGTCAACTTCTTCCACTTGTTCCAGTTCGTCGAGTCCATCCACTCCGTCCACTACTCCCACTTCGTGCACTTCGTCCACTTTGTCTACTTCGTCTACTTCTTCCACTTCTTCTTCTTGTTCTTCTCCCACTACTTATTCTTGTTCTTCTTCTTGTTCTTCTTCCACTTTTTCCACTTCATCCACTTCTTCCAATTCGTCAACTTCGTCCACTTCGTCAACTTCGTCCATTTCGTCCACTTCGTCACCTTCGTCGACTTCGTCCACTTCTCCCACTTCTTCCACTTCTTCTTGTTCTTATTCTATTTCTTCTTCTTCCATTTCGTCCACTTCGTTAACTTCGTCCACTTTTTCCACTTCGTCCACTTTGTCCACTTCATCCACTTCGTCCATTTCGTCCACTTCTTCCACTTCTTCTTCTTTTTCTTCGTCCTCTACGTCTTCTTGTTCTTCTTCTTGTTGTGCTTCTTTTTCTTCTTGTTCTTGTTCTTCTTCTTCTTCTTCTTCCACTTCGTCGACTTCGTCCCCTTCGTCCACTTCCTCCACTTCGTCCACTTCGTCCTCTTCGTCCACTTTGTCCACTTCTCCCACTTCCACTTCTTCTTCTTATTCTAATTCCACTTCTTCTTCTTGTTCTTCTTCTTTTTCTTCCACTTCGTCCACTTCGTCAACTTCATCCACTTTGTCCAGTTTGTCCACTTCGTCCACTTCGTCCACTTCTTCTAGTTCGTCTAGTTCGTCCACTTTGTCCATTTCGTCCACTTCTTCCACTTCTTCTTCTTGTTCTTCGTCCTCTACTTCTTCTTGTTCTTCTTCTTGTTATGCTTCTTTTTCTTCTTGTTCTTGTTCTTCTTCTTCTTCTTCTTCCACTTCGTCGACTTCGTCCCCTTCGTCCACTTCCTCCACTTCCTCCACTTCGTCCACTTCGTCCACTTCGTCCTCTTCGTCCACTTTGTTCACTTCTCCCACTTCCACTTCTTCTTGTTATTCTAATTCCACTTCTTCTTCCTGTTCTTCTTCTTCTTCTTCTTCTTTTTCTTCCACTTCGTCCACTTCGTCCTCTTTGTCTAGTTTGTCCACTTCGTCCACTTCTTCTACTTCGTCTAGTTCGTCCACTTCGTCCATTTCGTCCACTTCTTCCACTTCTTCTTCTTGTTCTTCGTCCTCTACTTCTTCTTGTTCTTCTTCTTGTTATGCTTCTTTTTCTTATTGTTCTTGTTCTTGTTCTTCTTCTTCTTCCACTTCGTCGACTTCGTCCCCTTCGTCCACTTCCTCCACTTCCTCCACTTCGTCCTCTTCGTCCACTCTGTTCACTTCTCCCACTTCCACTTCTTCTTCTTATTCTAATTCCACTTCTTCTTCTTGTTCTTCTCCTTGTTCTTCTTCTTTTTCTTCCACTTCGTCCACTTCGTCCACTTCGTCCAGTTTGTCGACTTCGTCCACTTCGTCCACTTCTTCTAGTTCGTCTAGTTCGTCCACTTTGTCCATTTCGTCCACTTCTTCCACTTCTTCTTCTTGTTATTCGTCCTCTACTTCTTCTTGTTCTTCTTCTTGTTATGATTCTTTTTCTTCTTGTTCTTCTTCTTCTTCCACTTCGTCGACTTCGTCCCCTTCGTCCACTTCCTCCACTTCGTCCACTTCGTCCACTTTGTCCACTTCTCCCACTTCCACTTCTTCTTCTTATTCTAATTCCACTTCTTCTTCTTGTTCTTCTTCTTGTTCATCTTGTTCTGCTTATTCTACTTCTTCAACTTCTTCCACTTCGTCCACTTCGTCCACTTCGTCCACTTCGTGCACTTCATCCACATCGTCCACTTCTTCCAATTCGTCAACTTCTTCAACTTCGTCCATTTCGTCCACTTCGTCAACTTCATCCACTTCGTCCCCTTCGTCCCCTTCGTCCCCTTCGTCCACTTCGTCCCCTTCGTCCCCTTCGTCCACTTCCTCCACTTCGTCCTCTTCGTCCACTTCGTCTACTTCTCCCACTTCCACTTCTTCTTCTTATACTTCTTCCACTTCTTCTTCTTGTTCATCTTGTTCTGCTTATTCTGCTTGTTCCACTTCTTCAACTTCGTCCAGTTCGTCCACTTCTTCCAGTACGTCGAATTCGTTCATTTCGTGTACTTCGTCCACTTCGTCCTCTTCGTCCATTGCGTTCACTTCTTCCACTTCTTCCACTTGTTCTTCTTGTTCTTCGTCCACTACTTCTTCTTATTCTTCTTTTTCTTCTTCTTGTTCTTCTTCTTCTTCCACTTCGTTCACTTCGTCCAGTTTGTCCACTTCTTTCACTTCGTCAACTTCGTCCACTTCGTCAACTTCTTCCACTACTTCCACATCTTCCACTTCTTCCACTTCTTCCTGTTGGTCTAGTTCGTCCACTTCGTCCACTTCATCCACTTCGTCAACTTCTTCCACTTCTTCTTCTTGTTCTTCTTCCACTACTTCTTCTTCTTCTTCTTCTTCCAGTTCGTCCACTTGGTCCACTTCTTCCACTTCTTCCAGTTCGTCCACTTCGTCCACATCGTCAATTTCATCCACTTCTTCCACTTCTTCCAGTTCGTCTAGTTCGTCCACTTCGTCCACTTCATCCACTTCGTCCATTTCTTCCACATCTTCTTCTTGTTCTTCTGCCACTACTTCTTCTTGTTCTTCTTCTTGTTCTTCGTCCACTACTTCTTCTTGTTCATCTTCTTTTTTTTCTTTTTTCTTCTTCTTGTTCTTCTTCTTCTTCCACTTCGTTCACTTCGTCCAGTTTGTCCACTTCTTTCACTTCGTCCACTTCTTGTTCATCTTGTTTTACTTATTCTGCTTCTTCCACTTCTTCCACTTCTTCCACTTCGTCCAGTTCGTCCACTTCTTCCAGTACGTCGACTTCGTTCATTTCGTGCATTTCGTCCTCGTCGTCCACTTCGTCCATTCTGTCCACTTCTTCCACTTCTTCCACTTCTTCCACTTCTTCCAGTTCGTCTAGTTCGTCCACTTCGTCCACTTCATCCACTTCTTCCACTTCTTCCAGTTCGTCTAGTTCGTCCACTTCATCGACTTCGTCCATTTCTTCCACATCTTCTTCTTGTTCTTCTGCCACTACTTCTTCTTGTTCTTCTTCCATTGCGTCCACTTCTTCCACTTCTTCCAGTTCGTCTAGTTCTTCCACTTCGTCCACTTCATCCACTTCGTCCATTTCTTCCACATCTTCTTCTTGTTCTTCTGCGACTACTTCTTCTTGTTCTTCTTCTTGTTCTAGTTCTTCTTCTTCTTCTTCCACTTCGTCAGCTTTGCCGACTTCGTCCACTTGTCCCACTTCTTCCACTTCTTCTATTTCTTCTTCTACTTCGTTTTCTTCTTCCACTTTGTCCACTTCGTCCACTTCGTCAACTTCGTCCACTTCGTCCACTTCGTCCACTTCGTCCACTTCGTCCACTTCGTCCCCTTCGTCCCCTTCGTCCATTTCGTCCACTTCGTCCACTTCGTCTACTTCTCCCACTCCCACTTCATCTTCTTATTCTTCTTCCACTTCTTCTTCTTGTTCTTCTTCTTGTTCATCTTCTTCTACTTATTCTACTTCTTCCACTTCTTCCACTTCGTCCACTTCTTCCAGTACGTGGACTTCGTTCCCTTCGTCCACTTTGTGCACTTCGTCCACATCGTCCACTTCGACCACTTCGTCCACTTCGTCCACTTCGTCCACTTCATCCACTTCTTCCACTTCTTCTTCTTGTTCTTCGTCCACTACTTCTTGTTCTTCTTCTTGTTCTTATTTTTCTTGTTCTTGTTCTTGTTCTTCTTCCACTGCGTTCACTTCGTCGAGTTCGTCCACTTCTTTCACTTCGTCCACTTCGTCAACTTCTTCCACTTCTTCCAGTTGGTCTAGTTCGTCCACTTCGCCCACTTCGTCAACTTCTTCCACTTCTTCTTCTTGTTCTTCTTCCACTACTTCTTCTTCTTCTTCTTCTTCTTCTTCTTCTTCTTCTTCTTCTTCCACTTGGTCCACTTCTTCCACTTTGTCCACTTCGTCAACTTCGTCCACTTCGTCCACTTCGTGAACTTCATGCACTTCTTCCACTTCTTCCAGTTCGTCAACTTCATCCACTTTGTCCATTTCTTCCACTTCTTCTTGTTCTTCTGCCACTACTTCTTCTTGTTCTCCTTGTTCTTCTTCTTCTTCTTGTTCTTCTTCTTCTTCTTCCACTTCGTCAGCTTCGTCGACTTCGTCCACTTCTCACACTTCTTCCACTTCTTCTAATTCTTCTTCTACTTCTTCTTTTTCTTCCACTTCATCCACTTCGTCAACTTCGTCCACTTCGTCAACTTCGTCAACTTCGTCCACTTTGTCCAGTTTGTCCACTTCGTCCACTTCGTCCACATCGTCCACTTCGCCCACTTCGTTCACTTCGTCTACTTCGTCTACTTCGTCCACTTCGTCCACGTCGTCCACTTCACCCACTTGTTCCACTTCTTCTTCTTGGCTTCTTCTAGTTCTTCTTCTTGTTATTCTTCTTTTCTTCTTGTTCTTCTTCTTCTTCTTCTTCTTCTTCTTCTTCTTCCACTTCGTCCACTTCATCCCCTTCGTCCACTTCGTCCACTTTGTCCTCTTCGTCCACTTCGTCTACTTCGTCCACTTCTCTGACTTCCAGTTCTTCTTCTTATTCTTCTTCCACTTCTTCTTCTTGTTCATCTTGTTCTGCTTATTCTGCTTCTACCACTTCGTCCACTTCGTCCACTTCGTCAGCTTCGTCCACTTCGTCAACTTTGTCATCTTCTTCCAGTTCGTCGAGTTCGTCCACTTCGTCCACTACGCCCACTTCGTCAACTTCGTGCACTTCGTCCACTTCGTCTACTTCATCCACTTCTTCCACTTCTTCTTGTTGTTCTTCTTCCACTACTTCTTCTTCTTCTTCTTCTTCTTCTTCTTCTTCTTCTTCTTCCACTTCTTCCACTTCGTCCACTTGGTGCACTTCTTCCACTTCTTCCAATTCGTCAACTTCGTCCATTTCGTCCACTTCGTCAACTTCGTCCACTTCGTCAGCTTTGTCGACTTCGTCCACTCCGTTAACTTTGTCCACTTTGTCCACTTCATCTAGTTCGTCTAGTTCGTCCACTTCGTCCATTTCGTCCACTTCTTCCACTCCTTCTTCTTGTTCTTCGTCCTCTACTTCTTCTTGTTCTTCTTCTAGTTCTTCTTCTTGTTATTCTTCTTCTTCTTCTTATTCTTGTTCTTATTCTACTTCTTCTTCTTCCACTTCGTCCATTTCGTCCACTTCGTTAACTTCGTCCACTTTGTCCACTTTGTCCACTTTGTCCACTTCGTCCACTTCGTCCTCTTCGTCCACTTCGTCTACTTCTCCCATTTCCACTTCTTCTTCTTATTGTTCTTCCACTTCTTCTTCTTGTTCTTCTTCTTGTTCATCTTGTACTGCTTATTCTGCTTCTTCCACTTCTTCCACTTCGTCCAGTTTGTCCACTTCTTCCAGTACGTCGACTTCGTTCATTTCGTGCACTTCATCCACTTCGTCCTCTTCGTCCACTTCGTCCACTTCGTCCACTTCGTCCATTTCGTCGACTTCGTCACTTCTTCCACTTCTTCTTCTTGTTCTTCGTCTACTACTTCTTCTTGTTCTTCTTCTTGTTTTTCTTTTTCTTCTTCTTGTTCTTCTTCTTCGTCCACTTCGTCCATTTCATCCACTTCTTCCAGTTCTTCTTCTTGTTCTTCGTCCTCTACTTCTTCTTATTCTTCTTCTTGTTCCTTTTCTTCTTCTTCTTCTTCGATTTTGTCCACTTCGTCGACTTCGTCCCCGTCGTCCACTTCCTCCACTTCGTCCTCTTCGTCCACTTCGTCTACATCGTCCACTTCTCCGACTTCCACTTCTTCTTCTTATTCTTCTTCCACTTCTTCTTCTTGTTCATCTTGTTCTGCTTATTCTGCTTCTTCCACTTCTTCTACTTCGTCCACTTCGTCCACTTCGTCCACTTCGTCCACTTCGTCCACGTCGTCAGCTTCGTCCACTTCGTGCACTTCTTCCAGTTCGTCGAGTCCGTCCACTACTCCCACTTCGTCCACATCGTGCACTTTGTCCACTTCGTGCACTTCGTCCACTTCGTCTAGTTCGTCTACTTCTTCCACTTCTTCTTCTTGTTCTTCACCCACTACTTCTTCTTGTTCTTCTTCTTGTTCTTCTTCTTCTTCTTCCACTTCTTCCACTTCTTCCACTTGGTGCACTTCTTCCACTTCTTCCAATTCGTCAACTTCGTCAATTTCATCGACTTCGTCAAATTCGTCCATTTCGTCCACTTCGTCAGCTTCGTCGACTTCGTCCACTTCTCCCATTTCTTCCACTTCTTCTTGTTCTTATTCTACTTCTTCTTCTTCCACTTCGTCCATTTCGTCCACTTCGTTAACTTCGTCCACTTTGTCAACTTCGTCCACTTCGTCCACTTCTTCTAGTTCGTCTAGTTCGTCCACTTCTTCCACTTCTTCCATTTCTTCTTCTTGTTCTTCGTCCTCTACTTCTTCTTGTTCTTCTTTTTATTATTCTTCTTTTGCTTCTTGTTCTTGTTCTTGTTCTTCTTCTTCTTCCACTTTGATAGCTGACGGCTTGAGCTGAATCCGGAGACGTCGTGAAATCTGGACTTGATCGAGCTGAAGAACCGGAAAACAACGGAAGAAGCAGATTTGACCGGGAATCCTCAGATTCTGCCAAGGAGAAACAGATGAGGCAGCGGAAGAACTAGGATTGGAGGTTTGTTCGGTGGAAAACCTAGGGTTTGGTGCGGAAGCGGATTTGGAACGGTGGAGAAGTGTTTTAGGCGGTGAGAAAGGATCTAATCGGTGGAGAATGGTCGTGAAGCAGAGATGAAGATGTGGTTCGGAGGGATCTATCAGACGTGAGAAGTTTGAGATTCGGAGGTGACGAATCTCATGAGGAAAAGGATTCGGAGGCTTCGCTGATGAAATCTCGTGAGGGAATAAGGCACGCGTGGCATTAGATATGAAGCAAGCCCCGAGGAAGCTTTCAATTGATGAGAGTGGCGTGAGATGGATGCTACGGAGGAGAGAGAATCTGATAATGGAAAATGAGAGAATGGATGTGTGAATGGAATGTGGCTAGAGGAGATCCTTTGGGATTCTCTAGCTTTGACTTTCAAGGTAGAATTGATCTGGAGTGTTCTCAACAGAATAACAATTCATTATGCTCAAAAGTACCTTACAAGAGGTGGTGGCATGTCTATATATATAGGACTAAAAGTCCCTCCTATCTAGCACATGCCTAACACCTTTTACACATGTTTTTAATAAAAGTAAAAGAAATACTATACTAAACTAATTGGCCTTGGGCCCCGTGTATCATCCCCTCCCCCTTGGAAAGGATTTGTCCTCAAATCTGATGGTGCTTTTGAAGACTTATTTTTGTTAGCTTCATAAGGGTTCCTCCTGGGTCAAATATCCATCTGCAATAAGCATCAAACATATCTCTAATGAGTTTTCTTTGACCCAATAAAATATATAAAATAATATGTGTAGAAGAAGGGTTCCAAATTTTGAAATTTTTAATTTTATTATAACAAAGAAACCTTTCTTCATTTGAAATTTTATTTGTATCTTGAGTTATTGGTAACCATAAAGGTAACCATAACCCACGTTGGAACTTTGCATGTGTTGAAAGTGATAACATTTTTAAAGATGGAGTGGTCAATTCTTTGAAAGAAAAGTGAAATTTTGAAATTTCAAATATAAATGGAGAAAAGTGATAGGATAGAAAACCTCCCCTTAAGAGTCTAGCTTCTAGGATAGGAGGAGATGTGACCCTTAGTTGCTTTTTCTTTTCTTCCATTTCTATTCTTTCAACTTCTTCCTTTTCTCTTCTTTGTGCTTCTTTTCTCTCTTTCTCTCTTCTTTTCTCTTCTTCGCTTCTTTCTCTTCTTTCTCTTTCTTCTTCTCTTCTCTCTCTTCTCTCTTTTTCTTCCTCTTCTCTTCTATTTCGTTCTGCCTCTTCTCTTCTTTCTTTTTCTCTTTTTAATCTCTCAATTCTATATTTACTTGTCTCTTCCCATAGCCTCTTAAGTTTTTCTAGAAACTCACTTTCCCTACGAGAGAACCCACTTAAATTTTGAATGAATGACTCACCTTCTCTAATAAGCTCTCTCATAAGTTCTAAGTTTCTTTCAATTTCTCGAGGCACAAACTTTCTTCTCATACAAGCTTTCAATTCATTCCAATCATAAATGGGATATTTTCTACCTATCTTAACATGATATTGCCTATCATCCCACCACTCTCTTGCATGCTTTTTAAAACTAGAAGTGTAAAGATTAAGAATATAAGATTCATCATCTTTAGAATAGAAGGATTCATATTTACTTTTTCTCACCATGAATGAATGCATGTCATTAATTTCCTTTTCCCAAGCTAGGTATGTTAATGCACCAATATCATTACCAAAGAATGGAATATTTTCACTAGCTTTTTTATACAAATCATCTTCAATCCTATCAAATTCATAAGATGAACAAGACTTCCTTCTAGCTTTATCATGTTCTCTTTTGATTCCTTTGTAACTAAGTTGCTTATCAAAATTAAAATTCCTAGAAGACTTGTATGAATAACAAAACATCTTTGTTTCTAAAAGTTTTTCTAGTGTAAAAGATATACAAGATTCACACTTAGACAAGTCCCAGGTAAGAGAGGTGAGTCATGAAGACTGCTTAAGTACCAAGTCTTGCCTTGCCAGAAATGTCTTAGGTTACTACTAGTTATCTTTTAAACAAAAATCACTTTTAAAATCAAAGAACACAACTCACAAACAATCACAACAATTAAACAGTAAAAGACGAGACTTTGCGGACTCTAATGTGACAAGGCTTAGAGTTTAATCCCTTTTAGCCTAAGTCACCCTAAACGTAAGACACTAAAAAAATTAAACACCAACAAGAAAAGTTTTGCCAAGAGTTGAAAGAGTACCAAGGACTCTTCCAAGACACTTGGACTTTGAATGGCCTTTTACAATGAATTTAAGAAAACTAACACAAAAAACCTATTACACATAGAAATGAAGAAAACAATTACAGAAGATGCAAACAGCTGTCACGGTCTGGTACTGGTTCAGCTACAGTTCACTTTTGATGTCAAGTCCTTGTGCTAAAATTCATACATTGATGTTACTGTTTCGGCAGCTTTGACCCCCTTTTCTGGCTTCGGAATTCCACTCTATGGATCTGATTCACCAGTTCTTTTCTTGCTTCTGGACAACGTTGGAGTCTCCTAGCTCTTGGTTTCAACTCTTTCTCGGTTTGTACACTTGATGCAGAGAAAGGTTCCTACTGCCACTTCTTCATCTTGTACGAAATCTTCCAGAGGCCAAATATTCCTTTCAATTCTCGGCCTAATTCAAGAAACTATCTTGTCCACTCCTTTTCTTTTAGCTGCACAAGCTTTCCAAACTTTCCACTAAGATTATGCTGCTGTTCAATTAACCTCCTGCACAAACTGAATTCCAACCCAATCAACAATTAAACAATTTTAATCCTAACGATTGCAGGCCATACTAAACAATTTAAGCATATCAAAAACAGTTTGAGATAAAAGAAACTCCCTTTAGTTCAGATGGTTGCAACTGTCTTCATTGAAACAGCTCACAATGTACAATCTGCCACAGTACACTCAATATTGCTTTTCCCAAACTACACAGAAAATTCACACTAAATCAGCAGTTCATGCAATCCATAATGAACAATTTTAAACCAAAACAATGTAAACAATCAGAAGCAATTAAAGTAAATAACTCCCTTCAGTTCAACCCTCCCACAAGAAGGGTTTCTGCCTCTGATTTCCTCAGTGATATTCTGCTCACGTAAGGATTCATTCACATCAGCTCTGCACACATAAATCCAATAAAATCCAGCAACAGAATCCAGCAAGAGCAAATGAACAGTGACTTAAATTCAGATTGGATGTAATTCAATGCAGAAACTAACCACCTAATTAATTCAATCACCAAGTCAGAACTGAAAGTTATGTGCTTTAATCACTTTTTAAAACTGGAGGATGCATTGGCAATTAAAACAGTTTGATGCACAATTGATTATGACAAGAGCAGCCTTTTCAGAAAAATTAATGAATTACAGTGGACATAAACACTTAACCAAACTAGTCACGAACAATGTTCTAAAGATCAGTGGACCATGCTAATCAAATAAATGAACAAAGAGTAATGTGAGGCAAATCAGAAATTGGCAGTTTTTAAAACAGTGTTGTTGCACCAGAAATGCTCATAAAACACTCAGCACATTATTTGCAAATCCTATACATCTACCAAGTTCCCATAGGTCTTTATCAAATCAGAATCAACATTCAACATGCCCAATTAAACCATAAAATCAACAATTCACTTTCAAAACAGTGAGTATATCAATTAATTCAGCAGGCAATGTTTGACAATAAAGTGAGTGCAATGACAGTTTAAACATTCACAAGCACAATTAGCATCACTAGCAAATCAGCAATCACATTCAAGCATTTAATATCTCACTGACTTCATCAAACAGTTTATGAACTAAATTGATTTCAATAACTTCTTAAACAGACACAACTCTCCACTATGATCATCTCATTTTCGTTTCCTGCACAATGAACAATCAACAATTGGTTAAATGAAATTGAACTCTCTTGCAAATGCCAAGGAATTTTAGGCTAAATTAGCCTTACTAAGCTCACAGCACTGAGGTTTCTCTTTAAAAATTTAAAACACTCAAATGAAAGGTTGAAAAGAGAATTTTCAGTTTAGGCCAGAGAATCCTGTGGATCACCACCACCTAATATGCTACCATTCACACTTACCTTCTTTCAAATCCCAAAAACCAGGATGGAATCAGATTTCTCAATCAGGAAAATGGCTAGGCTAAACAAGGTAAAGTGAAGGACAAAACAACTCATAAGGTAATGGAAATGACAGCAGATTAAACTCTTCTCAAGGAAACTCTAGACCAGATGAAATAAGCAATGAAAAGCTTCAATTAAAGATGGCAGAATAGATTGCACATGCATTGCAGACAAAACTAGATAACCAACAAAGACAAACAAGAAACAAAGCTTTTGATCAAAGTGAGCACTCAAACTGAACCTATGATTGGCACTAGAACAGATTTTAAAAGCAAGAAGAACAAACAAGCAAGTTAGAGCAGAAACAATTAAGTGACTCCAGTACTGAATTTTACAAATGCGTTTGATACAATGCCCCAACAAAATTAGTTCATAATTGATAATGTTTTCAGTTTCTGATTTTGGAGCTTCACTTATTTGGATTGTACAAGGTCTGAATGCTTTTTAAACTTGTATAGATATTCTTTTTCACCTGTTTTGATTTCATTCAACAGACCCTAGCTCTTACTACAATCCAACTGAATCATAAACTCACAAATCAAAATTTCAGTACTGCACTATACTTGCTTTATAAAAAATTTGACTTAAAATGGTGGTTTCAAAGGTGAAAAACGCACAAGGCTGATATAACTCGAATTAACTATCTCAACATGTTTAAAACTTCAAAACCAACTTGTTTTGCATTGAAATTGGATGCAGAACATAGTAATTCGAAAATTGAACTTGCAATAGCCAATTATGCAATCAAACAGGTCAACCACACCACCAGTTTTAAGTTTCATTGAGTCAATGGACAAATTATTGATGACTTTAAAACAGCAATGGGAATCTTGAACATGACACGAGGAAGTTAATGTAAGATTTCCAGCAAGATCTATATGCCAGAACAGATTTTAAAACAAAAATTAGACTCAAACAAGACAATGCAGTTCGGCCTACTGCTTGCAAGTAATCTCTGCTGTGATTTTCACACTAACAACCAAGCTAATGCTGAGCATATCACGGCTTTTCTGGTTGGCACTTTGTTACTAATCATCTCAGCATTCCAGCTCAATTTTAAAAGTGCAGAATAGCTTCAATGTTCAGACTCAACAGCTTATTAAAACCAAAATTTCACAACAGAAAATTCAAATCAGATCTGCTGCTCATTTCATGCATCCGAGCTCTCAGTATTGAATGTCATAGCTCATACGGTATGCACATTGAACATACAATCAGATCACCACAAACACAACTCAATTAAGAATTACAACTTGAAGTTATGAACAAGAAAAATCAACTAACATGACAACTATGACAAAACAGAATTGATGCTCAAATAAAATGACTCAAACAAAATTTGGACCGATTAAGATGATGAAAGACACAACCCAAAACAAGGTTAGCATACAAGAAATGACTCAAGCAGAAACCTAATGAACAGATCAAGACCAAAACCACATGATACATGAATCAACACAAGACAGAGAAGGAATCATAATGAACAACACGAATATTGAAGAGATTCAACACGAATGAATAAGACGAAGTAAAAATACTCAAGACATTGCACGAATGATAATCAACAACACCAAAAAACTTGAAAACAAGCAAACGCACAAATTGAATCTCAAGAACAGAGAACAGATCGAGACAGAAATTTTGAGAATCGACGAAGAGTAACTCAGATCAGAGAGAAACGAGATACTTAGCTCAAGCGGACGCGCCTAACCTAGGCTCTGAATACCACTTGATAGCTGACGGCTTGAGCTGAATCCGGAGACGTCGTGAAATCTGGACTTGATCGAGCTGAAGAACCGGAAAACAACGGAAGAAGCAGATTTGACCGGGAATCCTCAGATTCTGCCAAGGAGAAACAGATGAGGCAGCGGAAGAACTAGGATTGGAGGTTTGTTCGGTGGAAAACCTAGGGTTTGGTGCGGAAGCGGATTTGGAACGGTGGAGAAGTGTTTTAGGCGGTGAGAAAGGATCTAATCGGTGGAGAATGGTCGTGAAGCAGAGATGAAGATGTGGTTCGGAGGGATCTATCAGACGTGAGAAGTTTGAGATTCGGAGGTGACGAATCTCATGAGGAAAAGGATTCGGAGGCTTCGCTGATGAAATCTCGTGAGGGAATAAGGCACGCGTGGCATTAGATATGAAGCAAGCCCCGAGGAAGCTTTCAATTGATGAGAGTGGCGTGAGATGGATGCTACGGAGGAGAGAGAATCTGATAATGGAAAATGAGAGAATGGATGTGTGAATGGAATGTGGCTAGAGGAGATCCTTTGGGATTCTCTAGCTTTGACTTTCAAGGTAGAATTGATCTGGAGTGTTCTCAACAGAATAACAATTCATTATGCTCAAAAGTACCTTACAAGAGGTGGTGGCATGTCTATATATATAGGACTAAAAGTCCCTCCTATCTAGCACATGCCTAACACCTTTTACACATGTTTTTAATAAAAGTAAAAGAAATACTATACTAAACTAATTGGCCTTGGGCCCCGTGTATCACACTTCATCCACTTCGTCGACTTCGTCCCCTTCGTCCACTTCCTCCACTTCCTCCACTTCGTCCTATTCGTCCACTTCATCTACTTCGTCCACTTCTCCCACTTCCACTTCTTCTTTTTATTTTAATTCCACTTCTTCTTCTTGTTCTTCTTCTTGTTCATCTTGTTTTGCTTATTCTACATCTTCAACTTCTTCCACTTCGTCCACTTCGTCCACATCGTCCACATCGTCCACTTCGTCCAATTCGTCAACTTCGTCAACTTCGTCCATTTCGTCCACTTCATCAACTTCGTCGACTTCATCCACTTCATTCACTTCGTCTCCTTCGTCCCATTCGTCCACCTCGTCCACTTCGTCCCCTTCGTCCACTTCCTCCATTTCGTCCTCTTCGTCCACTTCGTCTACTTCGTCTACTTCTCCCACTTCCACTTCTTCTTCTTATTGTTCTTCTTGTTCATCGTGTTCTGCTTATTCTGCTTGTTCCACTTCTTCCACTTCGTCCAGTTCGTCCACTTCTTCCAGTACGTCGACTTCGTTCATTTCGTGCACTTCGTCCACTTTGTCCTCTTCGTCCACTTCGTCCACTTCGTCCACTGTGTCCACTTCTTCCACTTCTTCCACTTCTTCCACTAGTTCTTCTTGTTCTTCGTCCACTACTTCTTCTTGTTCATCTTCTTGTTTTTCTTTTTCTTCTTCTTGTTCTTCTTCTTCTTCCACTTCGTTCACTTCGTCCAGTTCGTCCACTTCTTTCACTTCGTCCAGTTCTTGTTCATCTTGTTCTGCTTATTCTGCTTCTTCCACTTCTTCCACTTCTTCCACTTCGTCCAGTTTGTCCACTTCTTCCAGTACGTCGACTTCGTTCATTTCGTGCATTTCGTCCTCTTCGTCCACTTCGTCCATTGCGTCCATTTCTTCCACTTCTTCCACTTGTTCTTCTTGTTCTTCGTCCACTACTTCTTCTTGTTCTTCTTCTTGTTCTTCTTTTTGTTCTTCCTTTTCTTCTTCTTCTTCCACTTCGTCCAGTTCGTCCACTTCTTTCACTTCGTCCACTTCATCCACTTCGTCAAGTTCTTCCACTTCTTCCAGTTGGTCTAGTTCGTCCACTTCGTCCACTGCGTCCACTTCATCCACTTCGTCAACTTCTTCCACTTCTTCTTCTTGTTCTTCTTCAACTACTTCTTCTTGTTCTTCTTGTTCTTCTTCTTCTTCTTCTTCCACTCCGTCCACTTGGTCCACTTCTTCCAGTTCGTCCACTTCGTCCACTTCGTCAATTTCATCCACTTCGTCAATTTCATCCAGTTCTTCCAGTTCTTCCAATTGGTCTAGTTCGTCCACTTCATCCATTTCTTCTAGTTCTTCTTCTTGTTCTTCTGCCACTACTTCTTCTTGTTCTAGTTCTTCTTCTTCTTCTTCTTTTTCTTCCACTTCTTCTAATTCTTCTTCTACTTCGTCCACTTCTCCCACTTCTTCCACTTCTTCTAATTCTTCTTCTACTTCTTCTTTTTCTTCCACTTTTTCCACTTCGTCCACCTCGGCAACTTCGTCCACTTTGTCCACTTCGTCCACCTCGTCCACTTTGTCCACTTCGTCCACCCCGGCAACTTCGTCCACTTCGTCAACTTCGTCCAATTCATCCACTTCTCCCACTTCTTTCACTTCTTCTTGTTCTTCTTGTTCTTCTTCCACTTCCTCTTCTTGTTCTGCTGGTTCTTCTTCTTCCACTTCGTCCAATTCATCTACTTCGTACACATGGTCCACTTTGTGCACTTCGTCCACATCGTCCACTTCGTCCACTTCGTCAACGTCGTCCACTTATTCCACTTCTTCCACTTCTTCCAGTTCGTCTAGTTCTTCCACTTTGTCCACTTCTTCCAGTTCTTCTTCTTGTTCGTCTTCCACTACTTCTTCTTGTTCTTCTTCTTGTACTTATTTTTCTTCTTCTTCTTATTGTTCTTGTTCTGCTTCTTCTTCCACTGCGTTCACTTCATCCAGTTCGTCCACTTCTTTCACTTCGTCCACTTCATCAACTTCTTCCACTTCTTCCACTTCTTCTAGTTGGTCTAGTTCGTCCACTTCGTCTACTGCGTCCACTTCATCCACTTCGTCAACTTCTTCCACATCTTCTTCTTGTTCTTCTTCTTCTTCTCCCACTTCGTCAGCTCCGTCGACTTCGTCCACTTCTCCCACTTCTTCCACTTCTTCTAATTCTTCTTCGACTTCTTCTTTTTCTTCGACTTCTTCTTTTTCTTCCACTTCGTCCACTTCTTCTAGTTCGTCTAGTTCGTCCACTTCGTCCATTTCGTCCACTTCTTCCACTTCTTCTGCTTGTTCTTCGTCCTCTACTTCTTCTAGTTCTTCTTCTTGTTATTCTTCTTTTTCTTCTTGTTCTTCTTGTTCTTCTTCTTCTTCCACTTCGTCCACTTCGACGACTTCGTCCCCTACGACCACTTCCTCCACTTCCTCCACTTCGTCCTCTTCATCCACTTCGTCTACTTCGTCCACTTCTCCCACTTCCACTTCTTCTTCTTATTCTAATTCCACTTCTTCTTCTTGTTCTTCTTCTTGTTCATCTTGTTCTGCTTATTCTACTTCTTCAACTTGTTCCAATTCGTCCACTTCGTGCACTTCGTCCACATCGTCCAATTCGTAAACTTCGTCAACTTCATCCATTTCGTCCACTTCGAGAACTTCGTCCACTTCGTCGACTTTGTCCAGTTCGTCCCCTTCGTCCCATTCGTCCACTTTGTCCACTTCGTCCCCTTGGTCCACTTCGTCCACTTCCCCCACTTCCTCCACTTCGTCCTCTTCGTCCACTTCGTCTACTTCGTCTCCTTCTCCCACTTCCACTTCTTCTTCTTATTCTTCTTCCACTTCTTCTTCTTGTTCTTCTTCTTGTTCATCTTGTTCTTCTTATTCTGCTTCTTCCACTTCTTCCACTTCGTCCAGTTCATCCACTTCTTCAAGTACGTCGACTTCGTTCATTTCGTGCACTTCGTCCACTTCCTCCTCTTCATCCACTTCTTCCACTTCTTCCACTTTTTCTTCTTCTTCTTCGTCCACTACTTCTTCTTGTTCTTCTTTTTCTTCTTCTTGTTCTTCTTCTTCTTCCACTTCGTTCACTTCGTCCAGTTCGTCCACTTCGTCCACTTCGTCTAGTTCGTCTAGTTCGTCTACTTCTTCCACTTCTTCTTCTTGTTCTTCTCCCACTACTTCTTCTTGTTCTTCTTCTTGTTCGTGTTCTTCTTCTTCCACTTCTTCCACTTCGTCCACTTGGTGCACTTCTTCCACTTCTTCCAATTCGTCAACTTCGTGCATTTTGTCCACTTCGTCAACTTCGTCCATTTCGTCCACTTCGTCAGCTTCGTCGACTTCGGCCACTTCTCCCACTTCTTCAACTTCTTCTTGTTCTTATTCTACTTCTTCTTCTTCCACTTCGTCCATTTCGTCCACTTCGTTAACTTCGTCCAGTTTGTCAACTTCGTCCACTTCGTCCACTTCTTCTAGTTCGTCTTGTTCGTCCACTTCTTCCACTTCTTCTTCTTGTTCTTCATCCTCTACTTTTTCTTATTCTTCTTCTTGTTATTCTTCTTTTGCTTCGTGTTCTTCTTCTTCTTCTTCTTCTTCCACTTCGTCCACTTCGTCGACTTCGTCCCCTTCGTCCACTTCCTCCACTTCCTCCACTTCGTCCTCTTCGTCCACTTCGTGTACTTCGTCCCCTTCTCCCACTTCCACTTCTTCTTCTTATTCTAATTCCACTTCTTCTTCTTGTTCTTCTTCTTGTTCATCTTGTTCTGCTTATTCTACTTCTTCAACTTCTTCCACTTCGTCCACTTCGTGCACTTCGTCCACATCGTCCACTTCGTCCAATTCGTCAACTTCGTCCATTTCGTCCACTTCATCAACTTCGTCCACTTCATCCACTTCGTCAAATTCGTCCCCTTCGTCCCATTCGTCCACTTCGTCCCCTTCGTCCACTTCCTCCACTTCGTCCTCTTCGTCCACTTCGTCTACTTCTCCCACTTCCACTTCTTCTTCTTATTCTTCTTCCACTTCTTCTTCTTGTTCTTCTTCTTGTGCATCTTGTTCTGCTTATTCTGCTTCTTCCACTTCTTCCACTTCGTCCAGTTCGTCCACTTCTTCCAGTACGTCGACTTCGTTCATTTCGTGCACTTCGTCCTCTTCGTCCACTTCGTCCACTTCGTCCATTGTGTCCACTTCGTCTACTGCGTCCACTTCATCCACTTCGTCAACTTCTTCCACGTCTTCTTCTTGTTCTTCTTCTTCTTCTTCCACTTCGTCCGCTCCGTCGACTTCGTCCACTTCTCCCACTTCTTCCACTTCTTCTAATTCTTCTTCGACTTCTTCTTTTTCTTCCACTTCGTCCACTTCGTCCACTTCTTCTAGTTCGTCTAGTTCGTCCACTTCGTCCATTTCGTCCACTTCTTCCACTTCTTCTTCTTGTTCTTCGTCCTCTACTTCTTCTAGTTCTTCTTCTTGTTATTCTTCTTTTTCTTCTTGTTCTTCTTCCTCTTCTTCTTCTTCTTCCACTTCGTCCACTTCGACAACTTCGTCCCCTACGACCACTTCCTCCACTTCCTCCACTTCGTCCACTTCGTCCTCTTCGTCCACTTCGTCTACTTCGTCCACTTCTCCCACTTCCACTTCTTCTTCTTATTCTAACTCCACTTCTTCTTCTGGTTCTTCTTCTTGTTCATCTTGTTCTGCTTATTCTACTTCTTCAACTTGTTCCGCTTCGTCCACTTCCTGCAATTCGTCCACATCGTCCACTTCGTCCAATTCGTCAACTTCGTCAACTTCGTCCATTTCGTCCACTTCGTCCACTTCGTCGACTTCGTCCACTTCGTCCCCTTCCTCCCATTCGTCCACTTTGTCCACTTCGTCCCCTTGGTCCACTTCCTCCACTTCCTCCACTTCGTCCTCTTAGTCCACTTCGTCTACTTCGTCTCCTTCTCCCACTTCCACTTCTTCTTCTTATTCTTCTTCCACTTCTTCTTCTTGTTCTTCTTCTTGTTCATCTTGTTCTTCTTATTCTGCTTCTTCCACTTCTTCCACTTCGTCCAGTTCGTCCACTTCTTCAAGTACGTCGACTTCGTTCATTTCGTGCACTTCGTCCACCTCGTCCTCTTCATCCACTTTTTCCACTTCTTCCACTTTTTCTTCTTCTTCTTCGTCCACTACTTCTTCTTGTTCTTCTTTTTCTTCTTCTTGTTCTTCTTCTTCTTCCACTTCGTTCACTTCGTCCAGTTCGTCCACTTCGTCCACTTCGTCCTCTTCGTCCACTTCGTCCACTTCGTCCACTTCGTCCACTTCGTCCACTTCGTCCACTTCGTCCACTTCGTCTAGTTCGTCTACTTCTTCCACTTCTTCTTCTTGTTCTTCTCCCACTACTTCTTCTTGTTTTTCTTCTTGTTCTTCTTCTTCTTCTTCCACTTCTTCCACTTCGTCCACTTGGTGCACTTCTTCCACTTCTTCCAATTCGTCAACTTCGTGCATTTTGTCCACTTCGTCAACTTCGTCCATTTCGTCCACTTCGTCAGCTTCGTCGACTTCGGCCACTTCTCCCACTTCTTCAACTTCTTCTTGTTCTTATTCTACTTCTTCTTCTTCCACTTCGTCCATTTCGTCCACTTCGTTAACTTCGTCCACTTTGTCAACTTCGTCCACTTCGTCCACTTCTTCTAGTTCGTCTAGTTCGTCCACTTCGTCCATCTCATCCACTTGTTCCACTTCTTCTTCTTGTTCTTCGTCCTCTACTTCTTCTTATTCTTCTTCTTGTTATTCTTCTTTTGCTTCTTGTTCTTGTTCTTGTTCTTCTTCTTCTTCTTCTTCCACTTCATCGACTTCGTCCCCTTCGTCCACTTCCTCCACTTCCTCCACTTCGTCCTCTTCGTCCACTTCGTCTACTTCGTCCACTTCTCCCACTTCCACTTCTTCTACTTATTCTAATTCCACTTCTTCTTCTTGTTCTTCTTCTTGTTCATCTTGTTCTGCTTATTCTACTTCTTCAACTTCTTCCACTTCGTCCACTTTGTGCACTTCGTCCACATCGTCCTCATCGTCCAATTCGTCAACTTCATCCATTTCGTCCACTTCATCAACTTCGTCCACTTCATCCACTTCGTCCAATTCGTCCCCTTCGTCCCATTCGTCCACTTCGTCCCCTTCGTCCACTTCCTCCACTTCGTCCTCTTCGTCCACTTCGTCTACTTCGTCTACTTCTCCCACTCCCACTTCTTCTTCTTATTCTTCTTCCACTTCTTCTTCTTGTTCTTCTTCTTGTTCATCTTGTTCTGCTTATTCTGCTTCTTCCACTTCTTCCACTTCGTCCAGTTCGTCCACTTCTTCCAGTACGTCGACTTCGTTCATTTCGTGCACTTCGTCCACTTCGTCCTCTTCTTCCTCTTCGTCCACTTCGTCCACTTCGTCCACTTCGTCCATTGTGTCCACTTCTTCCACTAGTTCTTCTTGTTCTTCGTCCACTACTTCTTCTTGTTCATCTTCTTGTTTTTCTTTTCCTTCTTCTTGTTCTTCTTCTTCTTCCACTTCGTTCACTTCGTCCAGTTCGTCCACTTCTTTCACTTCATCCACTTCTTATTCATCTTGTTTTGCTTATTCTGCTTCTTCCACTTCTTCCACTTCGTCCAGTTTGTCCACTTCTTCCAGTATGTCGACTTCGTTCATTTCGTGCATTTCGTCCTCTTCGTCCACTTCGTCCATTGCGTCCACTTCTTCCACTTGTTCTTCTTGTTCTTCGTCCAGTACTTCTTCTTGATCTTCTTCTTGTTCTTCATTTTCTTCTTCCTTTTCTTCTTCTTCTTCCACTTCGTCCAGTTCGTCCACTTCTTTCACTTCGTCCACTTCGTCCACTGCGTCCACTTCGTCAACTTGTTCCACTTCTTCTTCTTGTTCTTCTTCTTCTTCTTCCACTTCGTCAGCTCCGTCGACTTCGTCCACTTCTCCCGCTTCTTCCACTTCTTCTAATTCTTCTTCTACTTCTTCTTTTTCTTCCACTTCGTCCACTTCGTCCACTTCTTCTAGTTCGTCTAGTTCGTCCACTTCGTCCATTTCGTCCACTTCTTCCACTTCTTCTTGTTCTTCGTCCTCTACTTCTTCTTGTTCTTCTTCATGTTATTCTTCTTTTTCTTCTTGTTCTTCTTCTTCCACTTCGTCCACTTCGTCGACTTCGTCCCCTTCGACCACTTCCTCCACTTCGTCCTCTTCGTCCACTTTGTCTACTTCGTCCACTTCTCCCACTTCCACTTCTTCTTCTTATTCTAATTCAACTTCTTCTTCTTGTTCTTCTTCTTCTTCATCTTGTTCTGCTTATTCTACTTCTTCAACTTGTTCCACTTCGTCCACTTCATGCACTTCGTCCACATCGTCCACTTCGTCCAATTCGTCAACTTCGTCCACTTCATCCACTTCGTCCACTTTGTCCCCTTCGTCCCCTTGGTCCACTTCGTCCACTTCCTCCACTTCGTCCACTTCGTCCTCTTCGTCCACTTCGTCTACTTCGTCCACTTCTCCCACTTCCACTTCTTCTTCTTATTCTAACTCCACTTCTTCTTCTGGTTCTTCTTCTTGTTCATCTTGTTCTGCTTATTCTACTTCTTCAACTTGTTCCGCTTCGTCCACTTCCTGCAATTCGTCCACATCGTCCACTTCGTCCAATTCGTCAACTTCGTCAACTTCGTCCATTTCGTCCACTTCGTCCACTTCGTCGACTTCGTCCACTTCGTCCCCTTCCTCCCATTCGTCCACTTTGTCCACTTCGTCCCCTTGGTCCACTTCCTCCACTTCCTCCACTTCGTCCTCTTAGTCCACTTCGTCTACTTCGTCTCCTTCTCCCACTTCCACTTCTTCTTCTTATTCTTCTTCCACTTCTTCTTCTTGTTCTTCTTCTTGTTCATCTTGTTCTTCTTATTCTGCTTCTTCCACTTCTTCCACTTCGTCCAGTTCGTCCACTTCTTCAAGTACGTCGACTTCGTTCATTTCGTGCACTTCGTCCACCTCGTCCTCTTCATCCACTTTTTCCACTTCTTCCACTTTTTCTTCTTCTTCTTCGTCCACTACTTCTTCTTGTTCTTCTTTTTCTTCTTCTTGTTCTTCTTCTTCTTCCACTTCGTTCACTTCGTCCAGTTCGTCCACTTCGTCCACTTCGTCCTCTTCGTCCACTTCGTCCACTTCGTCCACTTCGTCCACTTCGTCCACTTCGTCTAGTTCGTCTACTTCTTCCACTTCTTCTTCTTGTTCTTCTCCCACTACTTCTTCTTGTTTTTCTTCTTGTTCTTCTTCTTCTTCTTCCACTTCTTCCACTTCGTCCACTTGGTGCACTTCTTCCACTTCTTCCAATTCGTCAACTTCGTGCATTTTGTCCACTTCGTCAACTTCGTCCATTTCGTCCACTTCGTCAGCTTCGTCGACTTCGGCCACTTCTCCCACTTCTTCAACTTCTTCTTGTTCTTATTCTACTTCTTCTTCTTCCACTTCGTCCATTTCGTCCACTTCGTTAACTTCGTCCACTTTGTCAACTTCGTCCACTTCGTCCACTTCTTCTAGTTCGTCTAGTTCGTCCACTTCTTCTAGTTCGTCTAGTTCGTCCACTTCGTCCATCTCATCCACTTGTTCCACTTCTTCTTCTTGTTCTTCGTCCTCTACTTCTTCTTATTCTTCTTCTTGTTATTCTTCTTTTGCTTCTTGTTCTTCTTCTTCTTCTTCTTCTTCTTCTTCTTCCACTTCATCGACTTCGTCCCCTTCGTCCACTTCCTCCACTTCCTCCACTTCGTCCTCTTCGTCCACTTCGTCTACTTCGTCCACTTCTCCCACTTCCACTTCTTCTACTTATTCTAATTCCACTTCTTCTTCTTGTTCTTCTTCTTGTTCATCTTGTTCTGCTTATTCTACTTCTTCAACTTCTTCCACTTCGTCCACTTTGTGCACTTCGTCCACATCGTCCTCATCGTCCAATTCGTCAACTTCGTCCATTTCGTCCACTTCATCAACTTCGTCCACTTCATCCACTTCGTCCAATTCGTCCCCTTCGTCCCATTCGTCCACTTCGTCCCCTTCGTCCACTTCCTCCACTTCGTCCTCTTCGTCCACTTCGTCTACTTCGTCTACTTCTCCCACTCCCACTTCTTCTTCTTATTCTTCTTCCACTTCTTCTTCTTGTTCTTCTTCTTGTTCATCTTGTTCTGCTTATTCTGCTTCTTCCACTTCTTCCACTTCGTCCAGTTCGTCCACTTCTTCCAGTACGTCGACTTCGTTCATTTCGTGCACTTCGTCCACTTCGTCCTCTTCTTCCTCTTCGTCCACTTCGTCCACTTCGTCCACTTCGTCCACTTCGTCCATTGTGTCCACTTCTTCCACTAGTTCTTCTTGTTCTTCGTCCACTACTTCTTCTTGTTCATCTTCTTGTTTTTCTTTTCCTTCTTCTTGTTCTTCTTCTTCTTCCACTTCGTTCACTTCGTCCAGTTCGTCCACTTCTTTCACTTCATCCACTTCTTATTCATCTTGTTTTGCTTATTCTGCTTCTTCCACTTCTTCCACTTCGTCCAGTTTGTCCACTTCTTCCAGTATGTCGACTTCGTTCATTTCGTGCATTTCGTCCTCTTCGTCCACTTCGTCCATTGCGTCCACTTCTTCCACTTGTTCTTCTTGTTCTTCGTCCAGTACTTCTTCTTGATCTTCTTCTTGTTCTTCATTTTCTTCTTCCTTTTCTTCTTCTTCTTCCACTTCGTCCAGTTCGTCCACTTCTTTCACTTCGTCCACTTCGTCCACTGCGTCCACTTCGTCAACTTGTTCCACTTCTTCTTCTTGTTCTTCTTCTTCTTCTTCCACTTCGTCAGCTCCGTCGACTTCGTCCACTTCTCCCGCTTCTTCCACTTCTTCTAATTCTTCTTCTACTTCTTCTTTTTCTTCCACTTCGTCCACTTCGTCCACTTCTTCTAGTTCGTCTAGTTCGTCCACTTCGTCCATTTCGTCCACTTCTTCCACTTCTTCTTGTTCTTCGTCCTCTACTTCTTCTTGTTCTTCTTCATGTTATTCTTCTTTTTCTTCTTGTTCTTCTTCTTCCACTTCGTCCACTTCGTCGACTTCGTCCCCTTCGACCACTTCCTCCACTTCGTCCTCTTCGTCCACTTTGTCTACTTCGTCCACTTCTCCCACTTCCACTTCTTCTTCTTATTCTAATTCAACTTCTTCTTCTTGTTCTTCTTCTTCTTCATCTTGTTCTGCTTATTCTACTTCTTCAACTTGTTCCACTTCGTCCACTTCATGCACTTCGTCCACATCGTCCACTTCGTCCAATTCGTCAACTTCGTCCACTTCATCCACTTCGTCCACTTTGTCCCCTTCGTCCCCTTGGTCCACTTCGTCCACTTCCTCCACTTCCTCCACTTCGTCCTCTTCGTCCACTTCGTCTACTTCGTCTACTTCTCCCAGTTCCACTTCTTCTTCTTATTCTTCTTCCACTTCTTCTTCTTGTTCTTCTTCTTATTCATCTTGTTCTTCTTATTCTGCTTCTTCCACTTCTTCCACTTCGTCCAGTTCGTCCACTTCTTCAAGTACGACGACTTCGTTCATTTCGTGCACTTCATCCACTTAGTCCTCTTCACCCACTTCGTCCACTTCGTCCATTGCGTCCACTTCTTCCACTTCTTCCACTTTTTCTTCTTGTTCTTCGTCCACTACTTCTTCTTGTTCTTCTTTTTCTTCTTCGTGTTCTTCTTCTTCTTCCACTTCGTTCACTTCGTCCAGTTCGTCCACTTCTTTCACGTCGTCCACTTCGTCCAGTTCTTGTTCATCTTGTTCTGCTTATTCTGCTTCTTCCACTTCTTCCACTTCGTCCAGTTCGTCCACTTCTTCCAGTACGTCGACTTCGTTCATTTCGTGCACTTCGTCCACTTCGTCCTCTTCGTCCACTTCGTCCATTGCGTCCACTTCTTCCATTGGTTCTTCTTGTTCTTCGTCCACTACTTCTTTTTCTTCTTCTTGTTCTTCTTTTTCTTCTTCCTTTTCCTCTTCTTCTTCTAGTTCATTCACTTCGTTCACTTCGTCCAGTTCGTCCACTTCTTTCACTTCTTCCAGTTCGTACACTTCGTCCCCTTCGTCAATTTCATCCACTTCTTCCACTTCTTCCACTTCTTCCAGTTCGTCTAGTTCGTCCACTTCGTCCACTTCATCTACTTCATCCATTTCTTCCAGTTCTTCTTCTTGTTCTTCTGCCACTACTTCTTCTTGTTCTTCTTCTTCTTGTTCTTCTTCTTGTTCTTCTTCTTCTTCTTCCACTTCGTCAGCTCCGTCGACTTCGTCCACTTCTCCCACTTCTTCCACTTCTTCTAATTCTTCTTCTACTTCTTCTTTTTCTTCCACTTCGTCCACTTCGTCCATTTCGTCCACTTCTTCCACTTCTTCTTGTTCTTCGTCCTCTACTTCTTCTTGTTCTTCTTCTTGTTATTCTTCTTTTTCTTCTTGCTCTTCTTCTTCTTCTTCTTCCACTTCGTCCACTTCGTCGACTTCGTCCCCTTCGACCACTTTCTCCACTTCTTCCACTTCCTCCACTTCGTCCTCTTCGTCCACTTCGTCTACTTCGTCCACTTCTCCCACTTCCACTTCTTCTTCTTATTCTAATTCAACTTCTTCTTCTTGTTCTTCTTCTTGTTCATCTTGTTCTGCTTATTCTACTTCTTCAACTTGTTCCACTTCGTCCACTTCATGCACTTCGTCCACATCGTCCACTTCGTCCAATTCGTCAACTTCGTCAACTTCGTCCATTTTGTGCACTTCGTCCACTTCGTCCACTTCGTCCACTTCGTCCACTTCGTCCCCTTCGTCCCCTTCGTCCCCTTCGTCCCCTTGGTCCACTTCGTCCACTTCCTCCACTTCGTCCTCTTCGTCCACTTCGTCTACTTCGTCTACTTCTCCCACTTCCACTTCTTCTTCTTATTCTTCTTCCACTTCTTCTTCTTGTTCTTCTTCTTGTTCATCTTGTTCTTCTTATTCTGCTTCTTCCACTTCTTCCACTTCGTCCAGTTCGTCCACTTCTTCAAGTACGTCGACTTCGTTCATTTCGTGCACTTCATCCACTTAGTCCTCTTCACCCACTTCGTCCACTTCGTCCATTGCGTCCACTTCTTCCACTTCTTCCACTTTTTCTTCTTGTTCTTCGTCCACTACTTCTTCTTGTTCTTCTTTTTCTTCTTCGTGTTCTTCTTCTTCTTCCACTTCGTTCACTCCGTCCAGTTCGTCCACTTCTTTCACTTCGTCCAATTCTTGTTCATCTTGTTCTGCTTATTCTGCTTCTTCCACTTCTTCCACTTCGTCCAATTCGTCCACTTCTTCCATTGGTTCTTCTTGTTCTTCGTCCACTACTTCTTCTTTTTCTTCTTCGTGTTCTTCTTTTTCTTCTTCCTTTTCCTCTTCTTCTTCCAGTTCATTCACTTCGTTCACTTCGTCCAGTTCGTCCACTTCTTTCACTTCTTCCAGTTCGTACACTTCGTCCGCTTCGTCAATTTCATCCACTTCTTCCACTTCTTCCAGTTCGTCTAGTTCGTCCACTTCATCTACTTCATCCATTTCTTCCAGTTCTTCTTCTTGTTCTTCTGCCACTACTTCTTCTTGTTCTTCTTGTTCTTCTTCTTGTTCTAGTTCTTCTTCTTCTTCTTCCACTTCGTCAGCTTTGTCGACTTCGTCCACTTCTTCCACTTCTTCCTTTTCTTCCACTTTTTCCACTTCGTCCACCTCGGCAACTTCGTCCACTTTGTCCACTTCGTCCACCTCGTCCACTTTGTCCACTTCGTCCACCTCGGCAACTTCGTCCACTTCGTCAACTTCGTCCAATTCATCCACTTCTCCCACTTCTTTCACTTCTTCTTCTTGTTCTTCTTGTTCTTCTTCCACTTCCTCTTCTTGTTCTGCTGGTTCTTCTTCTTCTTCTTCTTCCACTTCGTCCACTTCGTCCACTTCATCCACTTCGTACACTTGGTGCACTTCGTGCACTTCGTCCACATCGTCCACTTCGTCCACTTCGTCAACGTCATCCACTTATTCCACTTCTTCCACTTCTTCCAGTTCGTCTAGTTCTTCCACTTTGTCCACTTCTTCCAGTTCTTCTTCTTGTTCGTCTTCCACTACTTCTTCTTGTTCTTCTTCTTGTTCTTATTTTTCTTCTTCTTGTTCTTGTTCTTGTTCTTCTTCTTCTTCCACTGCGTTCACTTCGTCTAGTTCGTCCACTTCTTTCACTTCGTCCACTTCGTCAACTTCGTCAGCTTCTTCCACTTCTTCCAGTTGGTCTAGTTCGTCCACTTCGTCTACTGCGTCCAATTCATCCACTTCGTCAACTTCTTCCACTTCTTCTTGTTGTTCTTCTTCTTCTTCTTCCACTTCGTCAGCTCCGTCGACTTCGTCCACTTCTCCCACTTCTTCCACTTCTTCTAATTCTTCTTCTACTTCTTCTTTTTCTTCCACTTCGTCCACTTCTTCTAGTTCGTCTAGTTCGTCCACTTCGTCCATTTCGTCCACTTCTTCCACTTCTTCTTGTTCTTCGTCCACTACTTCTTCTTGTTCTTCTTTTTCTTCTTCGAGTTCTTCTTCTTCTTCCACTTCGTTCACTTCGTCCAGTTCGTCCACTTCTTTCACTTCGTCCACTTCGTCCAGTTCTTGTTCATCTTGTTCTGCTTATTCTGCTTCTTCCACTTCTTCCACTTCGTCCAGTTCGTCCACTTCTTCCAGTACGTCGACTTCGTTCATTTCCTGCACTTCGTCCACTTCGTCCTCTTCGTCCACTTCGTCCATTGCGTCCACTTCTTCCATTTTTTCTTCTTGTTCTTCTTCCACTACTTCTTCTTTTTCTTCTTCTTGTTCTTCTTTTTCTTCTTCCTTTTCCTCTTCTTCTTCCAGTTCATTCACTTCGTTCACTTCGTCCAGTTCGTCCACTACTTTAACTTCTTCCAGTTCGTACACTTCGTCCACTTCGTCAATTTCATCCACTTCTTCCACTTCTTCCACTTCTTCCAGTTCGTCTAGTTCATCCACTTCGTCCACTTCATCTACTTCATCCATTTCTTCCAGTTCTTCTTCTTGTTCTTCTGCCACTACTTCTTCTTGTTCTTCTTGTTCTTCTTCTTGTTCTAGTTCTTCTTCTTCTTCCACTTCGTTAGCTTTGTCGACTTCGTCCACTTCACTCACTTCTTCCACTTCTTCTAATTCTTCTTCTACTTCTTCTTTTTCTTCCACTTTTTCCACTTCGTCCACCTCGGCAACTTCGTCCATTAGGTCCACTTCTTCCACTTCTTCCACTTTTTCTTCTTCTTCTTCGTCCACTACTTCTTCTTGTTCTTCTTCTTGTTCTTCTTTTTCTTCTTCTTGTTCTTCTTCTACTTCTTCTTTTTCTTCCACTTTTTCCACTTCGTCCACCTCGACAACTTCGTCCACTTCGTCCACTTCCTCTACCTCGTCCTCTTCGTCCACTTCGTCTACTTCGTCCACTTCTCCCACTTCCACTTCTTCTTCTTATTCTAATTCCACTTCTTCTTGTTGTTCTTGTTCTTGTTCATCTTGTTCTGCTTCTTCTACTTCTTCAACTTCTTCCACTTTGTCCACTTCGTGGACTTCGTCCAATTCGTCAACTTTGTCCATTTCGTCCACTTCGTCAACTTCGTTCACTTCGTCCCATTCGTCCACTTCGTCCCATTCGTCCACTTTGTCCACTTCCTCCCCTTCGTCCCCTTCGTCCCCTTCGTCCACTTCCTCCACATCCTCCACTTCGTCCTATTCGTCCACTTCGTCTACCTCGTCTACTTCTCCCACTTCCACTTCTTCTTCTTATTCTTGTTCCACTTCTTCTTCTTGTTCTTCTTCTTGTTCATCTTGTTCTTCTTATTCTGCTTCTTCCCCTTCTTCCACTTCTTCCACTTAGTCCACTTCGTCCCCTTCGTCCCCTTCGTCCACTTCCTCCACATCCTCCACTTCGTCCTCTTCGTCCACTTCGTCTACCTCGTCTACTTCTCCCACTTCCACTTCTTCTTCTTATTCTTGTTCCACTTCTTCTTCTTGTTCTTCTTCTTGTTCATCTTGTTCTTCTTATTCTGCTTCTTCCCCTTCTTCCACTTCTTCCAGTTCTTCCACTTCTTCCAGTTCGTCCACTTCTTCCAGTACGTCGACTTCGTTCATTTCGTGCACTTCGTCCGCTTCGTCCTCTTCGTCCACTTCGTCCATTGCGTCCACTTATTCCACTTCTTCCACTTTTTCTTCTTGTTCTTCGTCCACTACTTCTTCTTGTTCTTCTTTTTCTTCTTCTTGTTCTTCTTCTTCTTCCACTTCGTTCACTTCGTCCAGTTCGTCCACTTCTTTCACTTCGTCCACTTCGTCCAGTTCTTGTTCATCTTGTTCTGCTTATTCTGCTTCTTCCACTTCTTCCACTTCGTCCAGTTCGTCCACTTCTTCCAGTACGTCGACTTCGTTCATTTCGTGCACTTCGTCCACTTCGTCCGTTGCGTCTACTTCTTCCACTTGTTCTTCTTCTTGTTCTTCTTTTTCTTCTTCCTTTTCCTCTTATTCTTCCACTTCACTCACTTCGTTCACTTCGTCCAGTTTGTCCACTTCTTTCACTTCTTCCAGTTCGTCCACTTCGTCCACTTCGTCAATTTCATCCACTTCTTCCGCTTCTTCCAGTTCGTCTAGTTCGTCCACTTCGTCCACTTCATCCATTTCTTCCAGTTCTTCTTCTTGTTCTTCTGCCACTACTTCTTGTTCTTCTTGTTCTTCTTCCTGTTCTAGTTCTTCTTTTTCTTCTTCCACTTCGTCAACTTTGTCCACTTCGTCCACTCTCCCACTTCTTCCACTTCTTCTAATTCTTCTTCTACTTCTTCTTTTTCTTCCGCTTTTTCCACTTCGTCCACCTCGGCAACTTCGTCCACTTCTTCCACTTTGTCCACTTCGTCAACTTCGTCAACTTCGTCCACTTCGTCAACTTCGTCCACTTCGTCCACTTCGTCAACTTTCTCCAGTTCGTCCACTTCGCCCACTTCGTCCCCTTCGCCAACGTCGTCCACTTCGTCAACTTCGTACATTTCATCCAGTTCGTCCCCTTCTTCCACTTCTTCCAGTTCGTACACTTCGTGCTCTTCGTCCACTTTTTCCACTTCGTCCACCTCGTCCACTCCGTTCACTTCTCCCACTTCTTCCACTTCTTCTTCTTGTTCTTCTTCTTCTTCTTCTTCTTCTTCTTCCACTTTGTCCGCTTCTTACAGTTCTTCTTCTTGTTCTTCTTCCACTACTTCTTCTTGTTCTTCTTCTTGTTCTTATTTTTCTTCTTCTTGTTCTTGTTCTTGTTCTTCTTCTTCTTCCACTTCGTCCACTTCGTCTAGTTCCTCCACTTCTTTCACTTCTTCCGCTTCTTCTAATTCTTCTTCTACTTCTTCTTTTTCTTCCACTTCGTCCACTTCTTCTAGTTCGTCTAGTTCGTCTATTTCGTCCATTTCGTCCACTTCTTCCACTTCTTCTTCTTGTTCTTCGTCCTCTACTTCTTCTTGTTCTTCTTTTTGTTATTCTTCTTTTTCTTCATGTTCTTCTTCTTCTTCTTCTTCTTCCACCTCGTCCACTTCGTCGACTTCGTCCCCTTCGACCACTTCCTCCACTCTCTCCACTTCGTCTACTTGGTCCTTTTCGTCCACTTCGTCTACTTCGTCCACTTCTCCCACTTCCACTTCTTCTTCTTATTCTAATTCCACTTCTTCTTCTTGCTCTTCTTCTTGTTCATCTTGTTCTGCTTATTCTACTTCTTCAACTTGTTCCACTTCGTCCACTTCGTGAACTTCATCCACATCGTCCACTTCGTCCAATTCGTCAACTTCGTCCATTTCGTCCACTTCGTCAACTTCGTCCACTTCATCCACTTCGTCGACTTCGTCCACTTCGTCCCCTTCGTCCCATTCGTCCACTTTGTCCACTTCGTCCCCTTGGTCCACTTCGTCCACTTCCTCCACTTCGTCCTCTTCGTCCACTTCGTCTACTTCTCCCACTTCCACTTCTTCTTCTTATTCTTCTTCCACTTCTTCTTCTTGTTTTTGTTCTTGTTCATCTTGTTCTTCTTATTCTGCTTCTTCCACTTCTTCCACTTCGTCCAGTTCGTCCACTTCTTCAAGTACGTCGACTTCGTTCATTTCATGCACTTCGTCCTCTTCATCCACTTTGTCCACTTCGTCCATTGCATCCACTTCTTCCACTTCTTCCACTTTTTGTTCTTGTTCTTCGTCCACTACTTCTTCTTGTTCTTCTTTTTCTTCTTCTTGTTCTTCTTCTTCTTCCACTTCGTTCACTTCGTCCAGTTCGTCCACTTCTTTCACTTCGTCCACTTCGTCTAGTTCATCTACTTCTTCCACTTCTTCTTCTTGTTCTTCTCCCACTACTTCTTCTTGTTCTTCTTCTTGTTCTTCTTTTTCTTCTTCCACTTCTTCCACTTCGTCCACTTGGTGCACTTCTTCCACTTCTTCCAATTCGTCAACTTCGTCCATTTCGTCCACTTCGTCAACTTCGTCCATTTCGTCCACTTCGTAAGCATCAACGACTTTGTCCACTTCTCCCACTTCTTCCACTTCTTCTTGTTCTTATTCTACTTCTTCTTCTTCCACTTCGTCCATTTCGTCCACTTCGTTAACTTCGTCCACTTTGTCAACTTCGTCCACTTTGTCCACTTCTTCTAGTACGTCTAGTTTGTCCACTTCGTCCATTTCGCCCACTTTTTCCACTTCTTCTTCTTGTTCTTCGTCCTCTACTTCTTCTTGTTCTTCTTTTTGTTATTCTTCTTTTGCTTCTAGTTCTTGTTGTTCTTCTTCTTCTTCTTCCACTTCGTCCACTTCGTCCCCTTCGTCCACTTCCTCCACTTCCTCCACTTCGTCCTCTTCGTCCACTTCGTCAACTTCTCCCACTTCCACTTCTTTTTCTTATTTTAATTCCACTTCTTCTTCTTGTTCTTCTTCTTGTTCATCTTGTTCTTCTTATTCTACTTCTTCAACTTCTTCCACTTCGTCCACTTCGTCCACTTCGTCCAACTCGTCAACTTCGTCCATTTCGTCCACTTCATCAACTTCGTCCACTTCATCCACTTCGTAGCCTTCGTCCCATTCGTCCACTTCGTCCCCTTCGTCCCCTTCGTCCACTTCCTCCACTTCGTCGACTTCGTCTACTTCTCCCACTTCCACTTCTTCTTCTTATTCGTCTTCCACTTCTTCTTCTTGTTCTTCTTCTTGTTCATCTTCTTCTGGTTATTCTGCTTCTTCCACTTCTTCCACTTCGTCCAGTTCGTCCGCTTCTTCCAGTACGTCGACTTCGTTCATTTCGTGCACTTCGTTCACTTCGTTCACTTCGTCCTCTTCGTCCACTTCGTCCACTTCGTCCATTGTGTCCACTTCTTCCACTTCTTCCACTAGTTCTTCTTGTTCTTCGTCCACTACTTCTTCTTGTTCATCTTCTTGGTTTTCTTTTTCTTCTTCTTGTTCTTCTTCTTCTTTCACTTCGTTCACTTCGTCCAGTTCGTCCACTTCTTTCACTTCGTCCACTTCTTGTTCATCTTCTTTTGCTTATTCTGCTTCTTCCACTTCTTCCACTTTGTCCAGTTCGTGCACTTCTTCTAGTACGTCAACTTCGTTCATTTCGTGCATTTCGTCCTCTTTGTCCACTTCGTCCATTGCGTCCACTTCTACCACTTCTTCCACTTGTTCTTCTTGTTCTTCGTCCACTACTTCTTGTTCTTCTTCTTGTTCTTCTTTTTCTTCTTCCTTTTCTTCTTCTTCTTCCACTTCGTCTAGTTCGTCCACTTCTTTCACTTCGTCCACTTCGTCCACTTCATCAAATTCTTCCACTTCTTCCACTTCTTCCACTTCTTCCAGTTGGTCTAGTTCGTCCACTACGTCCACTTCATCCACTTCGTCAACTTCTTCCACTTCTTCTTCTTGTTCTTCTTCAACTACTTCTTCTTGTTCTTCTTCTTCTTCTTCCACTCCGTCCACTTGGTCCACTTCTTCCACTTCTTCCAGTTCGTCCACTTCATCCACTTCGTCAATTTCATCCACTTCTTCCACTTCTTCCAGTTCGTCTAGTTCGTCCACTTCTTCCACTTCATCCATTTCTTCCAGTTCTTCTTCTTGTTCTTCTGCCACTACTTCTTCTTCTTCTAGTTCTTCTTCTTCTTCTTCCACTTCGTCAGCTTTGTCGACTTCGTCCACTTCTCCCACTTCTTCCACTTCTTCTAATTCTTCTTCTACTTCTTCTTTTTCTTCCACTTTTTCCACTTCGTCCACCTCGGCAACTTCGTCCACTTTGTCCACTTCATCCACCTCGTCCACTTTGTCCACTTCATCCACCTCGGCAACTTCGTCCAATTCATCCACTTCTCCCACTTCTTTCACTTCTTCTTCTTGTTCTTCTTGTTCTTCTTCCACTTCCTCTTCTTGTTCTGCTGGTTCTTCTTCTTCTTCTTCTTCCACTTCGTCCACTTCGTCAACGTCGTCCACTTATTCCACTTCTTCCACTTCTTCCCGTTCGTCTAGTTCTTCCACTTTGTCCAGTTCTTCCAGTTCTTCTTCTTGTTCGTCTTCCACTACTTCTTCTTGTTCTTCTTCTTGTTCTTATTTTTCTTCTTCTTGTTCTTGTTCTTGTTCTTCTTCCACCGCGTTCACTTCGTCCAGTTCATCTACTTCTTTCACTTCGTCCATTTCGTCAACTTTGTCAACTTCTTCCACTTCTTCCAGTTGGTCTAGTTCGTCCACTTCGTCTACTGCGTCCACTTCATCCACTTCGTCAACTTCTTCCACTTCTTCTTCTTGTTCTTCTTCTTCTCCTTCCACTTCGTTAGCTCCGTCGTCTTCGTCCACTTCTCCCACTTCTTCCACTTCTTCTAATTCTTCTTCTACTTCATCTTTTTCTTCCACTTCGTCCACTTCGTCCACTTCTTCTAGTTCGTCTAGTTCGTCCACTTCGTCCATTTCGTGCACTTCTTCAACTTATTCTTCTTGTTCTTCGTCCTCTACTTCTTCTTGTTCTTCTTCTTGTTATTCTTCTTTTTCTTCTTGTTCTTCTTGTTCTTCTTCTTCTTCTTCTTCGTCTTCTTCTTCCACTTCGTCCACTTCGTCGACTTCGTCCCCTTCGACCACTTCCTCCACTTCCTCCACTTCGTCCACTTTGATGAAAGGGTCGCACCTCCCACAAAAGTTGTGCATAAAAGAATGCAGTATAGACTAGGAAGTGACTCCTAGGTCGTCTCTCAAGGACCAAATGTGGTTCAGTCTCAGATCAAACACATAGTGGGGGGTTTTGAAGAGTTTTGTGAATGCAGATGGACTAAATTAAATTAAAATTAAACACAACCGAATATAAATAAAAGCATTAAAATGAAACTACAACAGATAAATATCCAAACACAATTCAAGCTGTAAAAATGCAACGCTCAAACTAGAACATTAAATGCACAATGTTGTAACCTAAACATAAAATAAATAATTCATCACAGAAATGACAAAAAAAATAAATGCTTGAAGTTGTAAAATAAAATTTGTTGTGAACCATTTTTTTTCTTCTGAGGTCGTGACACCACTTACGCATGCTACTGCCAAATGAGCTCTCCAAGCCAAATTAAATCAACTCCTCCTCTCCGTGTCACACAATCCCCTTTTGTAGACCGAAAACTTAAATATAAAGTGCATGGACCAAATAAAAGCAATGCATGGAATGTTCACACTACTGTTAATTCAACTAAAATGAAATATGCTGCAACATTTTGTTTGGACCGTGGGTATCTCTTTCCAGCCGTGACTCTTCCATCCAGTAAAAACTCAAAACTTCTTCTCTCAAAATCAGCCACCATACTCAATACATCTACCCTATCTAATCACCTCTTCATTCTCCAACAATTGCTGCTAATTGTCCCATCACAAATTCATCACTGTGTGCATCTTTTTCATTGGATTAAAACTAATAAAAACTTCTAAAGAAAAAGAACGAAACGTGAGGTTGACGGCTCCCTTCACACATCCAGCCCCACTTAAATTCCCTTCACGTCTCCCATTTTTATATCCCAGCTGGAACAATTAAAAGGCACCGTGCACCACTTTTCTATATGCAGAGAAATACTGGAATGAAAACCGAAACTCTTCCAACTCCACGCTCACCATTATCCAACACGCACACACGTTGGTTCAAGCGTCCGTGCACACCATTCTTTTCTTCTCGGTACTGCTCCAACACATGTACAGGCCGAGACACCTTGTGCCACTTCCAGAATCATAAAATGCGAGTAGAGATTGAACAATAACGTGCACTTTTCATAATGAAAATTAAATAATCATTGCTCATGAATCCAGCACTTGCAAAAACGAAATGGAAAAATTGAAAGTGTATTTTTCATTCATGATCCTCAAATAGCGTTTCCAGCCAAAGAAGAGTTCAAAAACAAAATCCTAAAATCCAAAGACAGAGACTGAGAGTGAGTGGCAAGTGGCGGCTGAACCACACACGTCCAACGCCCCCTTTCAAATTGAAATGTGCTTTTCTTTTATGTGGGAGGCAGTTGCCCTAGGCCGAGACACCCCTCCCTCCAAGCACGTCCTCTGCTAGGTGTGTTCCCCTCTTCCACGGGCTCCCTTCTTTTTCTGGACGCACCCCCATTTTTGCTGCCAGCGTGTGCTTGAAGGCTTGGTCCGAGTGCTTCAATGTGGGCCCTTCTTTAATTCCAACTAAGGCTGAATAAGATGAATGGCCGTGTGATGTGTTTTTCCTTCCAGCAAGCAACATGCACATCTCCAAGTGCACCCCCAAATATGAAATCCACACCTCCTCACTCATTTAGCCTCTAAATGTCCCACATTGTATTTCCAAAATTTTCCCTACAATTAATAATGCAAATAATTAGCTCAAATCATTCAAATTAATTAAAATAAGAATTTCTGATCAAATTAAGCACAATTAGGAAAAATGGGAAAATACTGGACATTTAAGCACAATTCCCTAATTAAATTCGGTACAATAAGCTAAGTGAAATTGAGAAAATATTGACTCATCAAAATAGACCACACTTAGTCTTTTGCACTCCTGGGCAAAATCAAGACGCAAATTAGGGAATAGTTCAAGGGACATTCAGGGTATGACACAAACTTAGCACACAGAAAACAAAGACTCGCAAGGAAACAAACAGAATTTACACAGTCCTCAAGAAATCTGGACAGAGAAAGGAAGTAGACAATTCCAACACAGAATGAATCAGAGAAAGCAGATACTCATGAAATCATCCAAGCAATTCAAGACATGGCAAAATGATCAATCAGTTCAAGAGGTGAATCAAAAGTAACAAAACCTCACAGATGCACTATTAGTGTTTCTCTCAAGTGTCTAAGGTAAAGAATATCAACTCAATGCACTCAAGAAAGCAAACAACAAGAGACTTGGCAAACCTCTAATATCATCACTCAAAACATATGCATGTTCAAATCAAAAGGTCTTTTATGGATGTAATGGGGCCAAGGACAAGGGGGAAGATATCTGGATAAGAAGCTACAAACCATAAGGAACAGAGGAGCAATGGGGAACAAGTGTAAACACATTCAAACACACCCACAACCTCTAATTCAATCCTCTTCTTGACTCCATTATTCACACTTTTTTTTTTTCATTTTTTTCATTTTTTTTTTCATCCTGTCTCTTTTCTTTTCTCTCTGTTTAGGACATAACTATAAGAGACAAGATACACAACATATTTACAAACACAAAAACAAGAAGAGGAACCAACCAGCCAATTCATTAGAATCCCTAAGGAGACCACACTTGTTCCCAAAACACCTCCAAAGCTCCAAAATTCCCTAAGGTTAAGGTAATCATGGTTTTTCACTTAGGGCTAGTGTATGAGCTTCAAAACAAAGAAATGGGGGAAAGTATAGGCTCAAAAGGGGTTATCAAAGGATCAAAACAAGGTAAGTTTATTTGGCTAGAGAGGCTCAAGAACAAAATTGCCTTTATCACTTCCAAACATGCATATCAATCAAGAGTTATCAACAAGAGTCAAGCCAAGGCATATGCACAAGCAATCAAGAGGCATATCACACATAAGAAAGAACATAAAGTGGCTCAAATCTCACACAGGGTAATTCTGTCGCAATCAATTCAACTCTCAAAAATCATAATCATCTTCCAAGCAGAGAAAAGCAAGGATTTCAAACATATAAGTATCAATCAAGTGAAGGAAATGATAAGTCTACAACCCAAACAAAGTCCAAAAATCAAGAGAAACATGTAAAACTGTACACAAAACAAAACCGAAACTACCTAGAAAAGAAAAAAAAATTTAACACGGAAAACAAAAACTAACGAAGAAAAATCAGAATCTCCCCCAATAGACCACACTTAAACTACACAATGTCCTCAATGTGTCATAAGTATAAGATCGAAAATCAAAACAGTGAACAGATCATGGACAAGTGCAATAAAAGTAGGGAAAATGGGAGATGAGAGAAAGAAAACTCCCCTGATCATGGTGGCAGTTGCCAATTTTGGACTTGTAGGGAGATGTCTTCCACCAATGGATCCAGCAAAGAAGTTTTGAGGAAGAACTGCTTCATCCTCCATATTTGATCGAGCAGGGAAATGTCTTCCACAGCTGGATCTAAGAAGAAGTGATTGTTGATGAGCGGGTTCAGCTGGTGCCTATTGATGTTGAAACTAGTGTGTATGTAAGCACCTTTTCCTTCCACTGTGGGTGCATGTTGGTCAAATTCATGTGTACCTCCTGCAACATGGTTAGTGCAATGTGGCTCCAAAGAAATGACATGTAGAGGTACAACACCCAATCCCAATTTATCAGACTGAACCTCAGATACATCCTCAGAACATGAATCAATTTCAAAATCACAAGCAATATCAACTACAGACTCAGATTCATGTTCAATGCATGGAGAATAAACATTCGGATGCGATAGCAAAAATTGGTTCTCATCATGCATATAGGGAAAATTAAAATCAGACTCAACAACAATACAATCATCAACATAATCCTCAACAACATAATCATCAACATAATCAAGTTGAGGTATGTTTACCTCCTCTTCCTTGAAGATTGCTAAAGTGTGGGAAGATGAAGGTGGTCTACCTGGTTCAGGGTTACTGCTTATTTCTGCCTGCTCCTCAAAATACTCATCACTCTCCTCAGGTGCAAGAGTAGGGACATAGGATGATGGGAAAGTAGATGGCACAATGGTAAGCTCATAACTCTGCTCCCCATCTCCTATGTGGATGCCACCATCATCATCTGGAATCCAAACAGTCTGAAATGATGACTCTGAATCTTGAGACTGTTCCTCAGTGAGTTGAGTGGCCATCTGCCCTATCTGATCAGTCATACTCTGAATGGCAACTCCTATTTCTTGCTGGAACTGCATGTTCTCTTGCTGAAACTGAAGGTTCTGCATGGTCATCTGCTCCAACAACTCCTGCAATGTAGGCTCAGAAGTAGAAGGCTGAGGAGCTATTTGGGCAGGAGCATCATATTGCTGACTTTGGTATTGCTGGACTGGTGGAGGCATGAAAGTACTCTGGAATGGTGGTTCTTGATAATGATGCTGTGGAGCATTATACCATTCCAAGGTAGGGTCATTCCATCCAAGACCGTTGCTGTAACCATACTGCACAAGGGAGAATTTGCTCAGAAACTGATGCTCAAGATATCCCCAATCGGTAACGGATCTCAGAGGGAGAGAGTCTTTCCAATCCTTAGCTGCTCCTTGTAATGAATGCGGAAATGCGCTCAAGAAAATGTAATCAAGAGGGACATCTGGAGGCTTCATTGAAGAGCACATGATGTGGAGCTCCTCCAAATGTCTGTGTGGGCATTCTCCTGCAAAACCATGAAACTTAGGCAGCAAATGTATCAGTCCAGGGGTGAGATCGCAATGAAGATCATCCTCCTTAAGTGAAACCGGCTCACAAAGAGCACTCTCAGAAATTAGAGGATGAGTCGTATTGTTCTCAACATAGAAATCAGCAGAATATGAATTACAATCAGAGTAACATGCAGAAGGAGAATCATAATCAGAGGCACTAGCAAAACAAGCATTGTTCACGAAATCAAAATAGGTAGACATGGAAAAAGAAGAATACTAAAAATCACGAAACAAATAAAACACGACACATTTATACATGCAACACGCACACACAAAACAGAACATCACATCACATCACATCACAACACAAGACAAAACACAACACATACTAACACAACAGAAAGACCTAAGACCGAACCATTGGTCCCCGGCAACGGCGCCATTTTGATGAAAGGGTCGCACCTCCCACAAAAGTTGTGCATAAAAGAATGCAGTATAGACTAGGAAGTGACTCCTAGGTCGTCTCTCAAGGACCAAATGTGGTTCAGTCTCAGATCAAACACATAGTGGGGGGTTTTGAAGAGTTTTGTGAATGCAGATGGACTAAATTAAATTAAAATTAAACACAACCGAATATAAATAAAAGCATTAAAATGAAACTACAACAGATAAATATCCAAACACAATTCAAGCTGTAAAAATGCAACGCTCAAACTAGAACATTAAATGCACAATGTTGTAACCTAAACATAAAATAAATAATTCATCACAGAAATGACAAAAAAAATAAATGCTTGAAGTTGTAAAATAAAATTTGTTGTGAACCATTTTTTTTCTTCTGAGGTCGTGACACCACTTACGCATGCTACTGCCAAATGAGCTCTCCAAGCCAAATTAAATCAACTCCTCCTCTCCGTGTCACACAATCCCCTTTTGTAGACCGAAAACTTAAATATAAAGTGCATGGACCAAATAAAAGCAATGCATGGAATGTTCACACTACTGTTAATTCAACTAAAATGAAATATGCTGCAACATTTTGTTTGGACCGTGGGTATCTCTTTCCAGCCGTGACTCTTCCATCCAGTAAAAACTCAAAACTTCTTCTCTCAAAATCAGCCACCATACTCAATACATCTACCCTATCTAATCACCTCTTCATTCTCCAACAATTGCTGCTAATTGTCCCATCACAAATTCATCACTGTGTGCATCTTTTTCATTGGATTAAAACTAATAAAAACTTCTAAAGAAAAAGAACGAAACGTGAGGTTGACGGCTCCCTTCACACATCCAGCCCCACTTAAATTCCCTTCACGTCTCCCATTTTTATATCCCAGCTGGAACAATTAAAAGGCACCGTGCACCACTTTTCTATATGCAGAGAAATACTGGAATGAAAACCGAAACTCTTCCAACTCCACGCTCACCATTATCCAACACGCACACACGTTGGTTCAAGCGTCCGTGCACACCATTCTTTTCTTCTCGGTACTGCTCCAACACATGTACAGGCCGAGACACCTTGTGCCACTTCCAGAATCATAAAATGCGAGTAGAGATTGAACAATAACGTGCACTTTTCATAATGAAAATTAAATAATCATTGCTCATGAATCCAGCACTTGCAAAAACGAAATGGAAAAATTGAAAGTGTATTTTTCATTCATGATCCTCAAATAGCGTTTCCAGCCAAAGAAGAGTTCAAAAACAAAATCCTAAAATCCAAAGACAGAGACTGAGAGTGAGTGGCAAGTGGCGGCTGAACCACACACGTCCAACGCCCCCTTTCAAATTGAAATGTGCTTTTCTTTTATGTGGGAGGCAGTTGCCCTAGGCCGAGACACCCCTCCCTCCAAGCACGTCCTCTGCTAGGTGTGTTCCCCTCTTCCACGGGCTCCCTTCTTTTTCTGGACGCACCCCCATTTTTGCTGCCAGCGTGTGCTTGAAGGCTTGGTCCGAGTGCTTCAATGTGGGCCCTTCTTTAATTCCAACTAAGGCTGAATAAGATGAATGGCCGTGTGATGTGTTTTTCCTTCCAGCAAGCAACATGCACATCTCCAAGTGCACCCCCAAATATGAAATCCACACCTCACTCATTTAGCCTCTAAATGTCCCACATTGTATTTCCAAAATTTTCCCTACAATTAATAATGCAAATAATTAGCTCAAATCATTCAAATTAATTAAAATAAGAATTTCTGATCAAATTAAGCACAATTAGGAAAAATGGGAAAATACTGGACATTTAAGCACAATTCCCTAATTAAATTCGGTACAATAAGCTAAGTGAAATTGAGAAAATATTGACTCATCACACTTCGTCCTCTTCGTCCACTTCGTCTACTTCGTCCACTTCTCCCACTTCCACTTCTTCTTCTTATTCTAATTCCACTTCTTCTTCTTGTTCTTCTTCTTGTTCATCTTGTTCTGCTTATTCTACTTCTTCAACTTGTTCCATTTCGTCCACTTCGTCCAATTCGTCAACTTCGTCCACTTCGTCCATTTCGTCCACTTCGTCAACTTCGTCCACTTCATCCACTTCGCCGACTTCGTCCACTTCGTCCCCTTCGTCCCCTTCGTCCCATTCGTCCACTTTGTCCACTTCGTCCTCTTCGTCCACTTCGTCTACTTCGTCTACTTCTCCCACTTCCACTTCTTCTTCTTATTTTTCTTCCACTTCTTCTTCTTGTTCTTCTTCTTGTTCATCTTGTTCTTCTTATTCTACTTCTTCCAATTCTTCAACTTCGTCCAGTTCGTCCAATTCTTCAAGTACGTCGACTTCGTTCATTTCGTGCACTTCGTCCACTTCGACCTCTTCATCCACTTCGTCCACTTCGTCCATTGCGTCCACTTCTTCCCCTTCTTCCACTTTTTCTTCTTGGTCTTCGTCCACTACTTCTTGTTCTTCTTTTTCTTCTTCTTGTTCTTCTTCTTCTTCCACTTCGTTCACTTCGTCCAGTTCGTCCACTTCTTTCACTTCGTCCACTTCTTTCACTTCGTCCACTTCCTCCACTTCTTGTTCATCTTGTTCTGCTTATTCTGCTTCTTCCACTTCTTCCACTTTGTCCAGTTCGTCCACTTCTTCCAGTACGTCGACTTCGTTCATTTCGTGCACTTCGTCCACTTCGTCCTCTTCGTCCATTGCGTCCACTTCTTCCATTTGTTCTTCTTGTTCTTCGTCCACTACTTCTTCTTTTTCTTCTTCTGTTCTTCTTTTTCTTCTGCCTTTTCCTCTTCTTCTTCCACTTCATTCACTTCGTTCACTTCGTCAATTTCATCCACTTCTTCCACTTCTTCCAGTTCGTCTAGTTCGTCCACTTTGTCCACTTCATCTACTTCATCCATTTCTTCCAGTTCTTCTTCTTGTTCTTCTGCCACTACTTCTTCTTGTTCTTCTTGTTCTTCTTCATGTTCTAGTTCTTCTTCTTCTTTTTCCACTTCGTCAGCTTTGTCGACTTCGTCCACTTCACCCACTTCTTCCACTTCTTCTAATTCTTGTTTTACTTCTTCTTTTTCTTCCACTTTTTCCACTTCGTTCACCTCGGCAACTTCGTCCACTTCGTCCATTGGGTCCACTTCTTCCACTTCTTCCACTTTTTCTTCTTGTTGTTCGTCCACTACTTCTTCTTGTTCTTCTTCTTGTTCTTCTTTTTCTTCTTCTTGTTCTTCTTCTACTTCTTCTTTTTCTTCCACTTTTTCCACTTCGTCCACCTCGGCAACTTCGTCCACTTCGTCCACTTCCTCCACTTCCTCCACTTCGTCCTCTTCGTCCACTTCGTCTACTTCGTCCACTTCTCCCACTTCCACTTCTTCTTCTTATTCTAATTCCACTTCTTCTTCTTGTTCTTCTTCTTGTTCATCTTGTTCTGCTTATTCTACTTCTTCAACTTCTTCCACTTCGTGGACTTCGTCCACTTCGTCCAATTCGTCAACTTTGTCAACTTCGTCCATTTCGTCCACTTCGTCAACTTCGTCCACTTCGTCCACTTCGTCAACTTCGTCCACTTCGTCCCATTCGTCCACTTCGTCCCATTCGTCCACTTTGTCCCCTTCGTCCCCTTCGTCCACTTCCTCCACATCCTCCACTTCGTCCTCTTCGTCCACTTCGTCTACTTCGTCTACTTCTCCCTCTTCCACTTCTTCTTCTTATTCTTCTTCCACTTCTTCTTCTTGTTCTTCTTCTTGTTCATCTTGTTCTGCTTATTCTACTTCTTCAACTTCTTCCACTTCGTCCACTTCGTGGACTTCGTCCACATCGTCCAATTCGTCAACTTTGTCAACTTCGTCCATTTCGTCCACTTCGTCAACTTCGTCCACTTCGTCCCATTCATCCACATCGTCCCATTCGTCCACTTCGTCCACTTCGTCCCCTTCGTCCCCTTCGTCCACTTCCTCCACATCCTCCACTTCGTCCTCTTCGTCCTCTTCGTCCACTTCGTCTACTTCGTCTACTTCTCCCTCTTCCACTTCTTCTTCTTATTCTTCTTCCACTTCTTCTGCTTGTTCTTCTTCTTGTTCATCTTGTTCTTCTTATTCTGCTTCTTCCACTTCTTCCACTTCTTCCAGTTTGTCCACTTCTTCCAGTACGTCGACTTCGTTCATTTCGTGCACTTCGTCCACTTCGTCCTCTTCGTCCACTTCGTCCATTGCGTCCACTTCTTCCACTTCTTCCACTTTTTCTTCTTGTTCTTCGTCCACTACTTCTTGTTCTTCTTTTTCCTCTTCTTGTTCTTCTTCTTCTTCCGCTTCGTTCACTTCGTCCAGTTCGTCCACTTCTTTCACTTCGTCCACTTCGTCCACTTCTTGTTCATCTTGTTCTGCTTATTCTGCATCTTCCACTTCTTTCACTTCGTCCAGTTCGTCCACTTCTTCCCTCACGTCGACTTCGTTCATTTTGTGCACTTCGTCCGTTGCGTCCACTTCTTCCACTTGTTCATCTTGTTCTTCGTCCACTACTTGTTCTTGTTCTTCTTTTTCTTCTTGCTTTTCCTCTTCTTCTTCCACTTCATTCACTTCGTGCACTTCGTGCACTTCGTCCAGTTCGTCCACTTCTTTCACTTCTTCCAGTTCGTCCACTTCGTCAATTTCATCCACTTCTTCCACTTCTTCTAGTTCGTCTAGTTCATCCACTTGATCCACTTCATCCATTTCTTCCAGTTCTTCTTCTTGTTCTTCTGCCACTACTTCTTGTTCTTCTTGTTCTTCTTCCTGTTCTAGTTCTTCTTCTTCTTCTTCCATTTCGTCAGCTTTGTCCACTTCGTCCACTTCTCCCACTTCTTCCACTTCTTCTAATTCTTCTTCTACTTCTTCTTTTTCTTCCACTTTTTCCACTTTGTCCACTTCGTCCACTTCGTCAACTTCGTCCACTTCGTCCACTTCGTCCACTTCGTCCACTTCGTCAACTTCGTCGACTTCGTCCACTTTCTCAAGTTCGTCTACTTCGCCCACTTCGTCCCCTTCTTCAACGTCGTCCACTTCGTCAACTTCGTCCATTTCGTCCACTTCGTCCCCTTCTTCCACTTCTTCCAGTTCGTCTACTTCGTACACTTCGTCCTCTTCGTCCACTTCGTCCACTTCGTTCACTCCGTCCACTTTTTCCACTTCGTCCACCTCGTCCACTTCGTCCACCTCGTCCACTCCGTTCACTTCTCCCACTTCTTCCACTTCTTCTTCTTGTTCTTGTTCTTCTTCTTCTTCTTCTTCTTCTTCTTCCACTTTGTCCACTTCTTCCAGTTCTTCTTCTTGTTCTTCTTCCACTACTTCTTCTTGTTCTTCTTCTTGTTCTTATTTTTCTTCTTCTTGTTCTTGTTCTTGTTCTTGTTCTTCTTCCACTGCGTTCACTTCGCCCAGTTCGTCCACTTCTTTCACTTCGTCCACTTCGTCAACTTCTTCCACTTCTTCCAGTTGGTCTAGTTCGTCCACTTCGTCCACTGCGTCCACTTCATCCCCTTCGTCAACTTCTTCACTTCTTCTTCTTGTTCTTCTTCCACTACTTCTTCTTGTTCTTCTTGTTCTTCTTCTTCTTCCAGTTCGTCCACTTCGTCAACTTCATCCACTTCTTCCACTTCTTCCACTTCTTCCACTTCTTCCACTTCTTCCAGTTCGTCTAGTTCATCCACTTCGTCCACTTCATCCACTTCATCTATTTCTTCTACTTCTTCTTCTTGTTCTTCTGCCACTACTTCTTCTTGTTTTTCTTGTTCTTGTTCTTGTTCTTGTTCTTCTACTTCTTCTTCCACTTTGTCAGCTTCGTCGACTTCGTCCACTTCTCCCACTTCTTCCACTTCTTCTAATTCTTCTTCTACTTCTTCTTTTTCTTCCACTTCATCGGCTTCGTCAACTTCGTCCAATTTGTCCAGTTTGTCCACTTCGTCCACTTCGTCCACTTCGTCCACTTCGTCCACTTCGGCCACTTGGTTCACTTCGTCCACCTCGTCTACTTCGTCCACTTCGTCCACGTCGTCCACTTCTCCCACTTGTTCCACTTCTTCTTCTTGTTCTTGTTCCAGTTCTTCTTTTTCTTCTTGTTCTTGTTCTTGTTCTTCTTCTTCTTCCACTTCGTCCACTTCGTCCCCTTCGTCCACTTCCTCCACTTTGTGCTCTTCGTCCACTTCGTCTACTTCTTCCACTTCTCTGACTTCCAATTCTTCTTCTTATTCTTCTTCCACTTCTTCTTCTTGTTCATCTTGTTCTGCTTATTCTGCTTCGTCCACTTCATCAACTTCGTCCACTTCGTCAACTTCGTCAACTTGTTCCAGTTCCTCGAGTTCGTCCACTTCGTCCACTACGCCCACTTCGTGCACTTCGTGCACTTCGTCTACTTCATCCACTTCTTCCACTTCTTCTTCTTTTTCTTGTTCCACTACTTCTTTGTGTTCTTCTTCTTGTTCTTCTTTCACTTCTTCTACTTTGTCCACTTGGTGCACTTCTTCCACTTCTTCCAATTCGTCAACTTTGTTCATTTCGTCCACTTCGTCAACTTCGTCCACTTTGTCAGCTTCGTCGACTTTGTCCACTTCGTCCACTTCTTCTAGTTCGTCAAGTCCGTCCACTTCGTCCATTTCGTCCATTTCGTCCACTTCTTCCACTTCTTCTTCTTGTTCTTCGGCCTCTACTTCTTCTTGTTATTCCTCTTGTTATTCTTCTTTTTCTTCTTGTTCTTGTTCTTATTCTACTTCTTCTTCTTCCACTTCGTCCATTTCGTCCACTTCGTTAACTTCGTCCACTTTGTCCACTTGGTCCACTTCGTCCACTTTGTCCACTTCGTCCACTTCGTCTACTACTTCTAGTTCGTCTAGTTCGTCTAGTTTCGTCCACTTCTTCCACGTCTTCTTCTTGTTTTTCGTCCTCTACTTCTTGTTATTCTTCTTTTTGTTCTTGTTCTTGTTCTTCTTCTTCTTCGAATTCCACTTCGTCCACTTCTTCTTGTTATTCTTCGTCCACTTCGTCCACTTCGTCCCCTTCGTCCACTTCGTCCTCTTCGTCCACTTCATCTACTTCGTCTACTTCTCCCACTTCCACTTCTTCTTCTTATTCTTCTTCCACATCTTCTTCTTGTTCATCTTGTTCTGCTTATTCTGCTTCTTCCACTTCATCAACTTCGTCCATTTCGTCCACTTCGTCAGCTTCGTCCACTTCGTCAACTTCTTCCAGTACGTCGAGTTCGTCCACTATGCCCACTTCGTGCACTTCGTGCACTTCGTCTACTTCATCCACTTCTTCCACTTCTTCTTCTTTTTCTTGTTCCACTACTTCTTCGTGTTCTTCTTCTTGTTCTTCTTCTTCTTCTTCTTTCACTTCTTCAACTTCGTCCACTTGGTGCAGTTCTTCCACTTCTTCCAATTCGTCAACTTTGTCCATTTCGTCCACTTCGTCAACTTCGTCCACTTTGTCAGCTTCGTCGACTTCGTCGACTTCGTCCACTTCGTCCACTTCTCCCACTTCTTCCACTTCTTCTTGTTCGTCTAGTCCGTCCATTTCGTCCACTTCGTTAACTTCGTCCACTTTGTCCACTTTGTCCACTTCGTCCACTTCTTCTAGTTCGTCTAGTCCGTCCACTTCGTCCATTTCGTCCACTTCTTCCACTTCTTCTTCTTGTTCTTCGGCCTCTATTTCTTCTTGTTCTTCCTCTTGTTATTCTTCTTTTTCTTCTTGTTCTTGTTCTTATTCTACTTCTTCTTCTTCCACTTCGTCCATTTCGTCCACTTCGTTAACTTCGTCCACTTTGTCCACTTGGTCCACTTGGTCCACTTCATCCACTTCCTCCACTTCCTCCACTTCCTCCACTTCGTCCACTTCGTCTACTTCTCCCACTGCCACTTCTTATTGTTATTCTTCTTCCACTTCTTCTTCTTGTTCATCTTGTTCTACTTATTCTGCTTCTTCCATTTCTTCCACTTCGTCCAGTTCGTCCACTTCTCCCAGTACGTCGACTTCGTTCATTTCGTGCACTTCATCCACTTCGTCCTCTTCGTCCACTTCGTCCACTTCGTGCACTTTGTCCACTTCGTCCACTTCGTCTACTACTTCTAGTTCGTCTAGTTCGTCTAGTTCATCCATTTCGTCCACTTCTTCCACTTCTTCTTCTTGTTCTTCGTCCTCTACTTTTTCTTGTTCTACTTCTTGTTATTCTTCTTTTTCTTCGTGTTCTTCTTCTTCATCTTCTTCTTCTTCCACTTCGCCACTTCGTCCACTTCGTCCACTTCGTCCACTTCTTCTTGTTATTCTTCGTCCACATTGTCCACTTCATCCACTTCGTCCACTTCCTCCACTTCGTCCACTTCGTCATCTTCGTCCACTTCGTCTACTTCTCCCACTTCCACTTCTTATTCTTATTCTTCTTCCCCTTCTTCTTCTTGTTCATCTTGTTCTGCTTATTCTGCTTCTTCCACTTCTTCCACTTCGTCCAGTTCGACCACTTCTTCCAGTACGTGATACAAGAAGGTCTAGCACCATAGGACCCATCACAAGAGGGATGGCCAAAAAGCTCCAAGATGAGTATTCTCCCCAAGGTCAAATACTATTTGCTATTTTTGGATGGAAAATTGGAGAACAAGATGTTACAAATTTGCCAAAACATGGAGAAGGGTAAAATGGACATTTCCACACAAGAAGGGGTGTGCTTATCCTTCTAAGGGGTGGCATTAGTAAAGTTTTTCTCTCCACATGTAAAACTCACGTGTTTCATAAGGCTTTCTAGAAGCCACACATTTAGCACATGGTTAGCATTTCAGATCTAAAAAGAAACGTGTAAAGGCTTGCTTAAGCTTTGAGATTGATCTATAAAATCTCATAAGCAAAGCTTGTAGCTCACTTTTGAATATATGGAGTTTTACTATGCTGATGCATTTTTCCAGCAACCAGAACTCTGCCAAAAGTCACCTCTTATTGAGCTTTCCTTCTCCTTCTAGCTTCCTTCCAGTGAAGGCTTTCTGAGTTAGATAATCCACTCACCATAGAGCTCTGCATCCATCTCTACATCCATCTCTGCATCCAGATCTGCCTCCACTGCATTAACTATACTGCTGCTGCTAAATCACATCTTTGTCCGCTGCCACTGCTTCTCGTGAGCCATATTCAACATTGCTCATGATTCCATTCATCATTCCACTGCCTTCAATCCTCACTTCTGCTGGAGCAACTTCATCAAGTGGTATTCAGAGCCTTGGTTCTGCATCACGCTCCAGCTAAGTCAATTTTTTTCTTCATTCCATTATGTCATCAACATTCCTTTCGTGTCTTCATTCTGTGCACACTGTTTCATTGCAATTTTAATTCCAGTAGATTCCAATGTTTGATTTCTTTGTTCCAGCTTTTAATTGCTTTATTGTTAATCATTTTAATCGGTTCATTCCATTGCTTTGAGTCTTTTAATTTAGAAATCCAATTCTGTCATGTCTAGTACTGTGTTGTGGTTTATTTTGTCAAATTTCTGAGTTGAAACTGGTTTGGGATAAATCTGCTGTGTTGATTGGATTTTCAATAGAAGCACATGAGATGAGCAATGATGAATGAGCTTGTGCATCTTGAATTCCATCACAGTGCAGTTCCCGTTAATGCAGAATTTAAATCTAGTTTGAATCTGATTTAAAATGTGTTTTCTGAAATGCACCGTGTGAAGTTAAACATTGGTGATAATGGAATTACTGTAATGTGATGTGTGCATACCATATAAACAAGGAATTGTCCAAGACAATCAATCTGGTTGCACCATTCTGCAGAATCCATAACTCATTCAAGCAGCTTGACCGAACTGCACCTATCTTTGATTGATGTTTCTGAATTTTTTTTGATTTTGAATCTGTCCAGATTAGAACTCATATTTGGATATCTTTTCAGTCATTCCTAGAGTCTTGTTTAAGTTTGATTTGCTGTCCTAGAGTCATTTTAATTGATTACATATCAGTTTGATTCTTTTGCTAAAAAATTGGATGGTGAATTGGCCAAATTTGGTGTGAAATAGCAACTGCAATAGTCAAATTTTGATTTAAAAGCATTTATCCTCTGCTGGCAGTTTGCACAAGTCATATTTGGTAAAACAAATTTGCTCAAATCATAAAATTAAGAGTCCAGATTTGTTTGTGCAAAATGACCATTCAAACCACCAATTTTTTAAGTATCTTTTTCTGGTATAGTTGCAGAATTTTAATTTGAAAGCTTGATTGAATTACTGCATCAAATTTAGTTCAGAATTGGTAGCAAAAGCTTGGTTCAATTGAATTAAAAGAAGTGCACAATTCAAATCTTACCATAAACTGCATTGTAAAAAGCTGTGTGAACCAGTGCCAAGCAAAATTTAAAATCTGATGCACATTTTTTTTCAGCTTTCTTCTAGGCATTTTATCAAACACTTTGCCTAGTTTACATTTGGTTTCGAAATTGATCAAAGCTGCAACTTATTTTTGTTTCTTGCTTTTCAAATCTACTCTAGATCCTTTCCTAAGTTCATTTTGAGTGCCACCATTCATGGGAAACCGATTAATTGATTGATTTAAGTTGTTTGAAAATCCTGCACATAAGCTGTTTGATAAAACTACAGTTGTGCATTCTGGTTTAACAGTTTTCTGGCAGCAGCAGTGTTGATTTTCTGGCTTAATAATTGATCATTGGTGGTCTGTATGAGCTCTTTGTTGGGTGCAGAATTATCTCAGGTGGTCCTACAACACTGGTAGCATCTTAGGGAGTGGATTGGAGCAAGGAAAGATCAACCTTGAGGCTGATTTTTTTTGGTGCAGCAGACCCAAATTCTTCACTGGTCTGCATCAAACTGGTTGCTGCAACAGCAGCATAATTCACTTGCAGCTGAGAGAATTGTATGAATCCAAGCTGATTCATTACTTGTTTGAGAGCAACCAAAGCTGCCACATTCAACCACATCCTTGTTTTCCCAAATTTTGTGTTTCCTTTGTATTTTTGGTGTTTACTTTCTTTTTCAATTTTGTAAGTTGGCCATTTCAAGCAAGTGAAGTGGAAGAGCTCATAAGTGTTCTTCCCTCATTTGCTAACTTGACTAAAAGTCTCATCACTTTAAATTTGGTAGACGGTGAGTGTGTCTTAGATCCAAAGTCTAAGCCTCACCTAGGAGACCTCACTTTAATTGATTGTCCCATTCTCAACTAGATAGCATATATCTTGTGCGAATAGGAAGCTCTCTTAGGGGTCCGAATTTAGAGTTAGGCTGTGTCTTTTCTTGGCTTTGTGTTTTCTTTGTTGTCTTTAAGACTTAAGTGGATTTAAGAGTGATTTTGATCTAAGGACTCTAGTAAGTAACTAGAAGCATATTTGGCAAGGATAAGGCTTGGTACTTAAGCATTCCTAGTGAATCACCTCCCTTACCTGGAATATTGCTTTCAAGTGAAAAGCTCTAGTCTTTACTTCAAGAATAACATTTAAGTCCATCATAATGTCTAGAAGGCATTCTCCTAGGATTAGTGATAGTGAAAAAGAACATTTTTCTCTTCAAACTTTAGTTAATGAATTCAAGGAAATAAGAAGAGAATGAATGAAGAGAAAGCCAATAGAGAGCTTCAAAATGCTGTTATTCAAGATGAGTTGAGAATGATAAGGAAAAGTAAGTCTAGGGGAAGTCAGAGTGAAAACTCTCAAGAGGGAGGGATGTCTATGAGTTTGGGTGATTATTACCCTCATCAGCCTTCTACTTCTAGAAGGCATAGGAGAAATTCTCATGCACCCCCACCCCCTAAAGAAGTCAATGTGGTGTTGCCTCACTTCCATGGGAAGGACAATGTACAGGCTTATCTTGATTGGGAGATGAAGGTAGAACAATTGTTTGAATGCCATCAAGTGAGTGAAGAGAGGAAGGTCTCTCTAGCTACCCTAAGTTTTCAAGGGTATGCAATGTATTGGTGGACCGCCTTGGTCCAAGAGAGGCTTAGACATCAAGCCCCTCCCATCCACTATTGGAATGATCTCAAGTCTGCCCTTAGCAGGAGACACATTCCCTCCTACTACAATAGGGAACTCATGGATAAACTCCAAAGGTTACAACAAAGGTCTATGACAGTTGAGGAATATAGACAAAAGATGGAGTTGTATATGATGAGGGCAGGCATAGTAGAAGGTCCAGAAACTACTTTAGCTAGATTTTTAAGTGGGCTCAATTTTGACATAAGAGATAGGGTTGAACTTCTACCTTATAGAGATTTGAATGATCTTGTTCAAATGTGTATAAAGGTAGAACAACAAAACTTGAGAAAATCTTCTTCTAAAAGAATTCAAGTTCAACCTACTTTTGAAAAGAAAATTTTTAAAGAAAAAGAGCCATTTAAACCTCTAGCCAAAATAGAAGAGAGACCCAAGAAAGAGACACCCTCACACACAAGAACAAGTGAAATCAAATGCTTCAAATGTCTAGGAAGGGGTCATGTAGCTACTCAATGTCCTACAAAAAGAAACATTATTTTGAAAGGCAAGGACATTTATAGTAGTGAAAGTGACATCCCAACTAGTACAAGTGAGAGTGAGGAAGAAGAGAAGGAAGAGGAAATATATGCTGATGATGGACAACTTCTCATGGTGAGAAGGATACTTAGCAACCAACCAAGTCTTGAACATATATCACAAAGAGAGAACATCTTTCACACAAGATGTAAAATTCAGGAAAATCATTGTTCTCTCATTGTTGATAGTGGGTCTTGTTGCAATTGTTGTAGCACAAGGTTGGTTGAGAAGTTGAAACTTGATATTATACCCCATCCAAAACCTTATAAACTTCATTGGCTAAATGAAGATGGGGATATAATAGTCAAGAATCAAGTGAAGCTGGCATTTTCCATTGGGAACTTCAAAGATGAAGTTTTATGTGATATAGTTCCCATGGAAGCATGTCATGTGTTATTGGGGAGACCATGGCAATTTGATCATCAAACTATCCATCATGGTCTAACCAATACCATCACTATCCATCAAAAGGACAAGAAGTTTGTGCTTCATCCTTTGACTCCTACCCAAGTGGCTAAGGATCAAGCACAAATGAGGATTTTAAGAAAGCAAGAACATAATCAAAAGAAAAAGTCAAAAAGAAAGGGAGGTATAGAAACAAGTGTGCCACCTAAGGTCACTCAACATGAAGTCCTTTTAAACAAAAAGACTTTAATCAATACACTTCAAGTTGAGCAACCTTCATATCTTCTTCTTTGTCAAGGGACACTTACATGCACATCTAGTGATTCAAAGACTTCAACTCTTTCTCCATCCATTCAAAAAATTTTGAAAGAATTTGATGATCTATTCCCACAAGAAATTCCAAAAGGGCTTCCACCCATAAGAGGAATTGAACATCAAATTGATTTCATTCCAGGGGCAGTTCTTCCTAATAGGCCAGCCTATAGGACAAATCCCCAAGAAACTAAGGAGATTGAGACACAAGTCCAAGAGTTGCTAGATAAAGGCTTAGTTCAAAAGAGTCTAAGTCCCTGTGCTGTACCAGTGTTACTTGTACCAAAAAAAGATGGGAAGTGGCGCATGTGTTGTGATTGTAGAGCTATCAACAACATCACAATCAAGTATAGACATCCCATTCCTAGGCTTGATGATATGTTGGATGAATTGCATGGAGCACAAATATTTTCAAAGGTAGATTTAAAAAGTGGCTATCACCAAATAAGAATTAAAGAAGGTGATGAATGGAAAACTGCCTTTAAGACCAAGTTTGGATTATATGAATGGCTAGTTATGCCTTTTGGTCTTACAAATGCTCCAAGCACATTCATGAGACTTATGAATCATGTCCTTAGGGATTGCATTGGGAAGTTTGTAGTTGTTTACTTTGATGACATCTTGGTATATAGTCAAAATTTGCAAACTCATGAAAATCATTTAAGAGTTGTTTTAACAATTCTTAGAACACACAAATTGTTTGCAAACTTTGACAAGTGTACCTTTTGTGTTGATAGTGTCATATTTCTTGGATTTGTGGTCACCAAAAATGGGGTTCATGTGGACCCAGAAAAAATAAAGGCCATCCAAGATTGGCCTCCTCCAAAGAATGTAGGAGAAGTAAGGAGCTTCCATGGGTTGGCAAGCTTTTATAGAAGATTTGTTCCTAACTTCTCTAGTCTTGCTTTACCCCTCAATGAGTTGGTGAAAAAAGATGTTACATTCCATTGGGGGGATAAACAACAAAAAGCTTTTGAGCTACTCAAAGAGAAGCTCACACAAGCACCCATTCTAGCTTTGCCAAATTTTTCCAAAACTTTTGAGCTAGAATGTGATGCTTCAGGATTTGGCATAGGTGCAGTATTATTACAAGAAGGACACCCAATTGCATACTTTAGTGGAAAACTTCATGGTGCCTCTTGTAATTATCCCACCTATGACAAAGAACTCTATGCACTTGTGAGGGCTCTTCAAACTTGGGAACATTACCTTGTTGCCAAGGAGTTTATCATTCATAGTGATCATGAATCACTTAAGTATTTGAAGAGTCAACACAAGTTACAAAAGAGGCATGCTAAGTGGTTGGAATTCATTGAACAATTCACTTATGTTATTAAATACAAGAAAGGAAAATCCAATGTGGTGGCTGATGCTTTGTCAAGAAAAATTAATCTATTAGCCACATTGGGAGCTCAAATTCTTGGATTTAATAACATTCTTGAATTATATTCACAAGATCTTGATTTTGCTCATATCTATGAGGAATGTCTCAATAAGCCTCAAGGAGGATTCTATGTGAAAGAGGGATATCTTTTTAAAGAAGGAAAAATTTGCATTCCCCAAGGTTCACATAGAAAACTCCTTGTTAAAGAGACACATGAGGGAGGATTAATGGGGCATTTTGGGGTAGAAAAGACTCTTGGCATGTTGAAAGAAAAATTCTTTTGGCCTCACATGAGAAGGGATGTTCAAAGGCATTGTTTTAAGTGTATAACTTGTTTAGAAGCTAAATCTAAATCAATGCCTCATGGACTGTATACTCCTTTGAATGTTGCTTCCAACCCTTGGGAAGAGATAAGTATGGATTTTGTGTTAGGTCTTCCCAAAACTTCTAGGGGTTTTGATTCTATCTTTGTGGTGGTAGATAGATTTAGCAAAATGGCTCATTTTATACCTTGCCACAAAGTAGATGATGCAAGCAACATTGCAAAGTTATTCTTTAGAGATGTGGTTAAACTTCATGGGTCACCTAAGGTAATAGTTTCGGATAGAGATACAAAATTTCTTAGTCACTTTTGGCGGACCTTATGGTCTAGATTAGGGACTAAGTTATCTTTTTCTACTACTTGCCATCCTCAAACAGATGGTCAAACTGAAGTAGTCAATAGATCTCTTTCCACTTTACTAAGGGTAGTTCTTAAAGGAAATCACAAATCTTGGGATGAGTACCTGCCTCATGTTGAGTTTGCCTACAATAGAGTAGTTCATGGAACTACTAAATTGTCTCCTTTTGAAGTTGTTTATGGTTTTAATCCTTTGACACCCATGGATTTAATACCCCTTCCAAATTCTATTGATTTTATTCATCAAGATGGGGTATCTAAGTCTAAATTTATCAAAGAATTACATCAAAGGGTTAAAATTCAAATTCAACAACAAAATGAGAAATATGCCAAGCAACATAATAAGGGCAAGAAAGAGTTAATCTTCAATGAAGGAGATCTAGTTTGGATTCATCTTAGAAAAGAAAGATTTCCTCAACTAAGAAAATCCAAACTCAATCCTAGAGGAGATGGACCTTTTAGAGTGATAAGGAGGATCAATAACAATGCATATCAACTTGATCTTCCTCCTGAATATGGTGTTCATGCTACTTTCAATGTATCTGATCTTAAACCTTTTTCAGGATTTGATAGTGAAGATGAAGACCTTTTGGATTTGAGGACAAATCCTTCTCAAGAGGGAGGGGATGATACAAGAAGGTCTAGCACCATAGGACCCATCACAAGAGGGATGGCCAAAAAGCTCCAAGATGAGTATTCTCCCCAAGGTCAAATACTATTTGCTATTTTTGGATGGAAAATTGGAGAACAAGAAGATGTTACAAATTTGCCAAAACATGGAGAAGGGTAAAATGGACATTTCCACACAAGAAGGGGTGTGCTTATCCTTCTAAGGGGTGGCATTAGTAAAGTTTTTCTCTCCACATGTAAAACTCACGTGTTTCATAAGGCTTTCTAGAAGCCACACATTTAGCACATGGTTAGCATTTCAGATCTAAAAAGAAACGTGTAAAGGCTTGCTTAAGCTTTGAGATTGATCTATAAAATCTCATAAGCAAAGCTTGTAGCTCACTTTTGAATATATGAGTTTTACTATGCTGATGCATTTTTCCAGCAACCAGAACTCTGCCAAAAGTCACCTCTTATTGAGCTTTCCTTCTCCTTCTAGCTTCCTTCCAGTGAAGGCTTTCTGAGTTAGATAATCCACTCACCATAGAGCTCTGCATCCATCTCTACATCCATCTCTGCATCCAGATCTGCCTCCACTGCATTAACTATACTGCTGCTGCTAAATCACATCTTTGTCCGCTGCCACTGCTTCTCGTGAGCCATATTCAACATTGCTCATGATTCCATTCATCATTCCACTGCCTTCAATCCTCACTTCTGCTGGAGCAACTTCATCAGTACGTCGACTTCGTTCATTTCGTGCACTTCATCCACTTCGTCCTCTTCGTCCACTTCGTCCACTTCGTCCACTTTGTTCACTTCGTCCACTTCGTCTACTACTTCTAGTTCGTCTAGTTCGTCCATTTCGTCCACTTCTTCAACTTCTTCTTCTTGTTCTTCGTCCTCTACTTCTTCTTGTTCTACTTCTTGTTATTCTTCTTTTTCTTCTTGTTCTTGTTGTTGTTCTTCTTCTTCTTCCACTTCGTCCACTTCGTCCACTTCGTCCACTTCTTCTTCTTGTTATTCTTCGTCCATATTGTCCACTTCATCCACTTCGTCCACTTCCTCCACTTCATCCACTTCGTCATGTTCGTCCACTTCGTCTACCTCTCCCACTTCCACTTCTTATTCTTATTCTTCTTCCACTTCTTCTTCTTGTTCATCTTGTTCTGCTTATTCTACTTCTTCCACTTCTTCCACTTCGTCCAGTTCGTCCACTTCTTCCAGTACGTCGACTTCATTCATTTCGTGCACTTCATCCACTTCGTCCATTGCGTCCACTTCTTCCACTTCCTCCCCTTGTTCTTCTTGTTCTTCGTCCACTAATTCTTCTTGTTCTTCTTTTTCTTTTTCTTGTTCTTCTTCTTCTTCCACTTCGTTCACTTCGCCCAGTTCGTGCACTTGTTTCACTTCGTCCACTTTGTCCACTTCGTCAACTTCTTCCACTTCTTCCACATCTTCCACTTCGTCCATTGGTCTAGTTCGTCCACTGCGTCCACTTCATCCACTTCGTCAACTTCTTCCACTTCTTCTTCTTGTTCTTCTTCTTCTTCTTCCACTTCGTCAGCTTTGTCGACTTCGTCCGCATCTCCCACTTCTTCCACTTCTTCAAATTCTTCTTCTACTTCTTCTTTTTATTCCACTTTGTCCACTTTGTCCACTTCGTCAACTTTGTCCACTTCGTCCACTTCGTCAACTTCGTCCACTTTGTCCCCTTCGTCCCCTTCGTCCCCTTCGTCCACTTCGTCCACTTCGTCCACTTCGTCCACCTCGTCCACCTCGTCCACTTCGTCCACTTCCTCCACTTCCTCCACTTCGTCCACTTCTTCCAATTCGTCAACTTTGTTCATTTCGTCCACTTCGTCAACTTCGTCCACTTTGTCAGCTTCGTCGACTTTGTCCACTTCGTCCACTTCGTCCACTTCGTCTAGTTCGTCTAGTCCGTCCACTTCGTCCATTTCGTCCACTTCTTCCACTTCTTCTTCTTGTTCTTCGGCCTCTACTTCTTCTTGTTCTTCCTCTTGTTATTCTTCTTTTTCTTCTTGTTCTTGTTCTTATTCTACTTCTTCTTCGTCCAGTTCGTCCATTTCGTCCACTTCGTTAACTTCGTCCACTTTGTCCACTTGGTCCACTTGGTCCACTTCCTCCACTTCGTCCACTTCGTCTACTTCTCCCACTTCCACTTCTTATTCTTATTCTTCTTCCACTTCTTCTTCTTGTTCATCTTGTTCTGTTTATTCTGCTTCTTCCACTTCTTCCACTTCGTCCAGTTCGTCCACTTCTTCCAGTACGTCGACTTCGTTCATTTCGTGCACTTCATCCACTTCGTCCTCTTCGTCCACTTCGTCCACTTCGTCCACTTCGTCCACTTTGTCCACTTCGTCCACTTCGTCTACTACTTCTAGTTCGTCTAGTTCGTCTAGTTCGTCCATTTCGTCCACTTCTTCCACTTCTTCTTCTTGTTCTTCGTCCTCTACTTCTTCTTGTTCTACTTCTTGTTATTCTCCTTTTTCTTCTTGTTCTTGTTGTTCTTCTTCTTCTTCTTCCACTTCGTCCACTTCGTCGACTTCGTCCACTTCTTCTTCTTGTTATTCTTCGTCCATATTGTCCACTTCATCCACTTCGTCCACTTCCTCCACTTCGTCCACTTCGTCATCTTCGTCCACTTCGTCTACCTCTCCCACTTCCACTTCTTATTCTTATTCTTCTTCCACTTCTTCTTGTTCATCTTGTTCTGCTTATTCTGCTTCTTCCACTTCTTCCACTTCGTCCAGTTCGTCCACTTCTTCCAGTACGTCGACTTAGTTAATTTCGTGCACTTCATCCACTTCATCCACTTCGTCCATTGCGTCCACTTCTTCCACTTCCTCCCCTTGTTCTTCTTGTTCTTCGTCCACTACTTCTTCTTGTTCTTCTTTTTCTTTTTCTTGTTCTTCTTCTTCTTCCACTTCGTTCACTTTGCCCAGTTCGTGCACTTCTTTCACTTCGTCCACTTTGTCCACTTCGGCAACTTCTTCCACTTCTTCCACATCTTCCACTTCGTCCATTGGTCTAGTTCGTCCACTTCGTCCACTGCGTCCACTTCATCCACTTCGTCAACTTCTTCCACTTCTTCTTCTTGTTCTTCTTCTTCTTCTTCTTCCACTTCGTCAGCTTTGTCGACTTTGTCCACATCTCCCACTTCTTCCACTTCTTCAAATTCTTGTTCTACTTCTTCTTTTTCTTCCACTTTGTCCACTTCGTCCACTTCGTCAACTTCGTCCACTTCGTCAACTTCGTCCCCTTCGTCCCCTTCGTCCCCTTCGTCCCCTTCGTCCACCTCGTCCACCTCGTCCACCTCGTCCACCTCGTCCACCTCGTCCACCTCGTCCACCTCGTCCACCTCGTCCACCTCGTCCACCTCGTCCACCTCGTCCACCTCGTCCACCTCGTCCACCTCGTCCACCTCGTCCACCTCGTCCACCTCGTCCACCTCGTCCACCTCGTCCACCTCGTCCACTTCGTCCACTTCGTCAACTTCGTCCATTTCGTCCACTTCGTCCCCTTCTTCCACTTCGCCCAGTTCGTCTACTTCGTCCTCTTCGTCCACTTCGTCCACTTTGTCCAGTTTGTCCTCTTGGTCCACTTCGTCCACTTCGTCCACTTCGTCAACTTCCTCCACTTCTTCCACTTCTTCCACTTCTTCCATTCGTCTAGTTCATCCACTTCGTCCACTTCATCCACTTCGTCCATTTCTTCCACTTCTTCTTCGTGTTCTTCTGCCACTACTTCTTCTTGTTCTTCTTTTTCTTCTTCTTGTTCGTGTTCTTCTTCTTCTTGTTCCACTTCGTTAGCTTCGTCGACTTCGCCCACTTCTTCCTCTTCTTCTAATTCTTCTTGTACTTCTTCTTTTTCTTCCACTTCGTCCACTTCGTCCACTTTGTCCAGTTTGTCCCCTTCGTCCACTTCCTCCACTTCGTCCACTTCGTCCACTTCGTGCTCATCGTCCACGTCGTTAACTTCGTCCACTTTGTCCACTTTGTCCACTTCGTCCACTTCGTCCACTTCGTCCACTTCGTCCACTACGTCCACTTCGTCCACTTCTTCTAGTTCGTCTAGTCCGTCCACTTCGTCCATTTCGTCCACTTCTTCCACTTCTTCTTGTTGTTCTTCGGCCTCTACTTCTTCTTGTTCTTCCTCTTGTTATTCTTCTTTTTCTTCTTGTTCTTGTTCTTATTCTACTTCTTCTTCTTCCACTTCGTCCATTTCGTCCACTTCGTTAACTTTGTCCACTTCGTCCACTTCATCCCCTTCCTCCATTTCCTCCACTTTGTCCACTTCGTCCTCTTCGTCCACTTCATCTACTTCGTCTACTTCTCCCACTTCCACTTCTTCTTCTTATTCTTCTACCACTTCTTCTTCTTGTTCATCTTGTTCTGCTTATTCTGCTTCATCCACTTCTTCCACTTCGTCCAGTTCGTCCACTTCTTCCAGTACGTCGACTTCGTCCATTTCGTGCACTTCGTGCACTTCTTCCTCTTCGTCCACTTCGTCCATTTCGTCCACTTCTACCACTTCTTCTTGTCCTTCTTCTTGTTCTTCATTTTCTTTGTCTTGTTGTTCTTCTTCTTCCACTTCGCCACTTCGTCCACATCCTCTTCTTGTTCTTTGTCCTCTACTTCTTCTTGTTCTTCTTCTTGTTATTCTTCTTTTTCTTCTTGTCCATGTTCTTGTTCTTCTTCTTCTTCTTCTTCCACTTCGTGCACTTCGTCCACTTCGTCCCCTTCGTCCACTTCCTCCACTTCGTCCTCTTCGTCCACTTCGTCTACTTCTCCCACTTCTTCTTCTTATTCTACTTCTTCTTCTTCCACTTCGTCCATTTCGTCCACTTCGTCCACTTTGTCCACTTCGTCCACTTCGTGCACTTCGTCCACTTCGTCCACTTCGTCCACTTCATCTAGTTCGTCTAGTTCGTCCACTTCGTCCATTTCGTCCACTTCTTCCACATCTTCAGGTTCTCCACGTTCGTTCACTTGTTCTTCTTCTTCTTCTTCCACTACTTCTTCTTGTTCTTCTTCTTGTTGTTCTTGTTCTTCTTCTTCTTCTTCTTCTTCAATTTCGTCCACTTCGTCCACTTTGTCCACTTGGTCCACTTCGTCCACTTCGTCAGCTTCTTCCGCTTCGTCAGCTTCGTCCATGTCGTCCACTCCGTCCACTTCTCCAACTTCTTCCATTTCTTCTTCTTGTTCTTCTTCCACTTCTTCTTCTTGTTCTGTTTGTTCATGTTCTTGTTCTTCTTCTTCTTCCACTTCGTCCACTTCGTCCACTTCGTCCACTTCGTCCACTTCGTCCACTTCGTCCACTTCGTCCACTTCGTCCAAGTCCTCCACTTCGTCCTCTTCGTCCTCTTCGTCCACTTCGTCTACTTCTCCCACTTCTTCAACTTCTTCTTCTTGTTCTTCTTGTTCTTCTGCCACTTCTTCTTCTTGTTCTACTAGTTCTTCTTCATCTTCTTCTTCCACTTCGTCCACTTCCTCCACTTCCTCCACTTCGTCCACTTCGTCCACTTCGTCCACTTCGTCCACTTCGTCCACTTTGTCAACTTCGTCATTTTCGTCAACTTTGTCAACTTCGTCCACTTTATCAACTTCGTCCACTTCTCCCACTTCAACTTCTTCTCCTTATTCTTCTTCCACTTTGTCCTCTTGTTCTTCTTCTTGGTCTTCTTCTTTTTCATCTTGTTCTGCTTATTCTACTTCATCCACTTCTTCAACTTCGTCCACCTCGTCCACTTCGTCCCCTTCGTCCATTTCGTCCACCTCCTCCACTTCATCCACTTCGTACACTTCATCCTCTTCGTCCACTTCGTCCACTTCTCCCACTTCTTCCATTTCTTCTTCTTGTTCTTCTTGTTCTTCTTTCACTGCTTCTTCTTCTTCTGCTGGTTCTTCTTCTTCTTCCACTTCGTCCACTTGGTCCACTTTGTCCACTTCGTCCACTTGGTCCACTTCGTCCACCTTGTCCATTTTGTCCACGTCGTCCACTCCGTCCACTTCTCCCACTTCTCCCACTTCTTCCACTTCTTCTTTTTGTTCTTCTTCAACTTCTTCTTCTTGTTCTTCTTTTTGTTCTTCTTGTTCTTGTTCTTCTTTTTCTTCTTCTTCCACTTCGTCCACTTCCTCCACTGCGTCCACTTCGTCCACTTCGTTCACTTCGTCCACTTTGTGCACTTCGTCAACTTTGTCCACTTCATCAACTTCGTCCACTTTTTCCACTTCGTCCACTTCGTCCTCTTCATCCACTTCATCTACTTCGTCCTCTTCATCCACTTCGTCCACTTTGTCAACTTGGTCCACTTCTTCCACTTCTTCCAGTTCGTCAACTTCGTCCATTTCGTCCATTTCGTCCACTTCGTCAGCTTCGTCGACTTTGCCCACTTCTTCCACTTCTTCTTGTTCTTCTTCTTCTACTTCTTCTTCTTCAACTTCGTCCACTACTTCTTCTTGTTCTTCTTCGTGTTCTTCTTTTCTGCTTGTTGTTCTTGTTCCTCTTCTTCTTTTTCTTCCACTTCGTCCACTTCGTTCACTTTGTCCACTTCGTCAACTTTGTCCACTTCGTCCACTTCTTCCAGTTTGTTTATTTCGTTCACATCGTCTACTTTGTCCACTTTGTCAACTTCGTCCACTTCTCCCACTTCCACTTCTTCTTCTTATTCTTCTTCCACTTCTTCTTCTTGTTCTTCTTCTTGTTCATCTTGTTCTGCTTATTCTTCTTCTTCCACTTCTTCCACTTCGTCCACTTCGTACACTTCGTGCACTTCGTCCACATCGTGCACTTGGTCCTCTTTGTCCACTTCGTCCACATCGTCCACTTCGTGCACTTTGTTCACTTTGTCCACTTCGTCCACTTCAGCCACTTCTTCCACTTCGTCGACATCGTCCACTTCTTTCACTTCTTCCACATCTTCCACTTCTTCCAGTTCGTCTAGTTCGTCCACTTCATCCACTTCTTCCACTTCTTCCAGTTCGTCTAGTTCGTCCACTTCATCCTCTTCTTCCACTTCTTCTTCTTGTTGTCCTTCCACTACTTCTTCTTGTTCTTCTTGTTCTTCTTCTTGTTCTTCTTCTCGTTCTTCTTCTTCCACTTCATACACTCCGTCCACTTCGTCCACTTCGTCCACTTCGTCTACTTCGTCCACTTCTTTCACTTCTTCTTCTTGTTCTTCTTCCACTACTTCTTCTTGTTCTTCTTGTTCTTGTTCTTGTTCTTCTTCATCTTCTTCTTCTTCCACTTCGTCCACTTGGTCAACTTCGTCCACTTCGTCCACTACTTCTTCTTGTTGTTCTTTTTCTGCTTCTTGTTCTTGTTCTTCTTCTTCTTCCACTTCGTCCACTTCGTCAACTTCGTCCACTTCTTCCAGTTCGTTTAGTTCGTCCACTTCGTCCATTTCTTCCACTTCTTCTTCTTGTTCTTCTTCCATTAGTTGTTTTTTGTTGTTGTTGTTGTTGTTGTTGTTCTTCTTCTTCTTCTTCTTCTTCTTACAATTCGTCCACATGGTCCACTTCTTCCACTTCTTCCAGCTCGTAAAATTCCTCCATTTCGTCCACTTCTTCCACTTCGTCCATTTCGTCCACTTCGTCAGCTTCAGCCACTTCTCCCACTTCTTCCACTTCTTCTTGTTCTACTTCTTCTTCCTCTTCTTCTTCGACTTCATCCACTTCATCAACTTCGTGCCCTTTGTCCACTTCGTCCACTTCGTCCATTTCGTCCACTTCGTCCCCTTCGTCCACTTCGTCCACTTCTTCCACTACCTCGCCTTCTTCCAGGTCGTCTAGTTCGTCCACTTCATCCACTTCTTCCACTTCTTCTTCTTGTTGTCCTTCCACTATTTCTTCTTGTTCTTCTTGTTCTTCTTCTTGTTCTTCTTCTCGTTCTTCTTCTTCCACTTCATACACTCCGTCCACTTCGTCCACTTCGTCCACTTCGTCCACTTCGTCTACTTCGTCCACTTCTTTAACTTCTTCTTCTTGTTCTTCTTCCACTACTTCTTCTTGTTCTTCTTATTCTTGTTCTTGTTCTACTTCATCTTCTTCTTCTACCACTTCGTCCACTTCGTCCACTTGGTCAACTTCGTCCACTTCGTCCACTACTTCTTCTTGTTGTTCTTTTTCTGCTTCTTGTTCTTGTTCTTCTTCTTCTTCCACTTCGTCCACTTCGTCCACTTCGTCAACTTCGTCCACTTCTTCCAGTTCGTTTAGTTCGTCCACTTCGTCCATTTCTTCCACTTCATCTTCTTGTTCTTCTTCCACTACTTGTTTGTTGTTGTTGTTGTTGTTGTTGTTCTTCTTCTTCTTCTTCTTCTTCTTCTTCCAATTCGTCCACATGGTCCACTTCTTCCACTTCTTCCAGCTCGTAAAATTCCTCCATTTCGTCCACTTCGTCCACTTCTTCCACTTCGTCCAATTCGTCCATTTCGTCCACTTCGTCAGCTTCGGCCACTTCTCCCACTTCTTCCACTTCTTCTTGTTCTACTTCTTGTTCCTCTTCTTCTTCGACTTCGTCCACTTTGTCAACTTCGTGCCCTTTGTCCACTTCATCCACTTCGTCCACTTCGTCCCCTTCGTCCACTTCGTCCACTTCTTCCACTACCTCCCCTTCTTCCAGTTCGTCTAGTTCGTCCACTACGTCCAGTTCGTCCACTTCGTCTACTTCATCCACTTCCTCAACTTCGTCCACTACTTCTTCTTCTTCTTGTTCTTGTTCTTCTTTTTTTTTTCTTCTTGTTCTTATTCTTGTTCTTCTTCTTCTTCCACTTCGTCAACTTCGTCCACTTCTTCTGCTTCGTCTACTTCATCCACTTGGTCCACTTCGTCCACTTCGTCAACTTCCTCTACTTCGTCCACTTCGTCTACTTCGTTCACTTCGTCCACTTTGTCCACTTCGTCAACTTCGTCCACTTCGTCCACTTCGTCCACTTCGTCAACTTTGTCCACTTCTTCCACCACTTCAACTTCTTCCAGTTCGTCTAGTTCGTCCACATCGTGCACTTCGTCCACCTCGTCCTCTTTTTCCACTTCGTCTACTTTGTCCACTTCTTCTTCTTATTCTTCTTCCACTTCTTCAACTTCTTCTTCTTGTTCTTCTTCTTGTTCATCTTGTTCTGAATATTCTGCTTCTTCCACTTCTTCCACTTCGTGCACTTCGTCCACATCGTCCATTTCGTCCAATTCATCAACTAGGTCCACTTCGTCCACTTCGTCTACTTCGTGCACTTCGTTCAATTCGTCCACTTCGTCCACTTCGTCCACTTCATCCACTTCGTCCGCTTCTCCCACTTCCACTTCTTCACCTTCTTCTTCCGCTTCTTCTTCTTGTTCTTCTTCTTGTTCATCTTGTTCTGCTTATTATGCTTCTTCCACTTCTTCCACTTCTTCCACTTCGTCCACTTTGTCCACTTCGTCCACTTCGTCCACTTCGTCCACTTCGTCCACTTCGTCCACTTCGTCCACTTCGTCCACTTCGTCCACTTCGTCCACTTCGTCCACTTCGTCCACTTCGTCCACTTCGTCCACTTCGTCCACTTCGTCCACTTCGTCCACTTCGTCCACTTCGTCCACTTCGTCCACTTCGTCCACTTCGTCCACTTCGTCCACTTCGTCCACTTCGTACACTTCGTGCCGTTCGTCCACATCGTTCACTTCGTCCTCTTCGTCTACTTGGTCCACTTGGTCCACTTCGTCCACTTCGTCCTCTGCGTCCATTTCGTCTACTTCGTCCACTTCTCCTATTTCCACTTCTTCTTGTTATTCTTCTTCCAATTCTTCTTCAGGTTCTTCTTCTTGTTCGTCTTGTTCTGCTTGTTCTGCTTCTCCCACTTCGTCCACTTCGTCCACTTCATGCACTTCGTCCACCTCGTCCACGTCGTCCACTTCGTCCGCGTCGTCCACTCCTTCCACTTCTCCCACTTCTTCCAGTTCTTCTTCATTTTCTTCTTCCACTTCTTCTTCTTGTTCTTCTTCCAGTTCTTCTTCTTTCAATTCTTCTTCTTCTTCTTCTTCCACTTCGTTCAATTCCTCCACTTCGTCCTCTTCTTCCACTATGTCTACTTCGTCCACTTCTCCCACTTCCACTTGTTCTTCTTATTCTTCTTCCACTTCTTCTTCTTGTTCTTCTTCTTGTTCATCTTGTTCTGCTTATTTTGCTTCTTCCATTTCTTCCGCTTCGTCCACTTCTTCCACTTCGTCCAGTTCATCCACTTCGTGCACTTCGTCCACATCGTTCACTTCGTCCTCTTCGTCCACTTCGTGCACTTTATCCACTTCGTCCACTTCGTCTACTTCCTCCACTTCCTGCACTTCCTACACTTCCTCCACTTCGTCAACTTCGTCCAATTTGTCCACTTCGTCCACCTCGTCAACTTCGTCCACTTCGTCAACTTCGTCCACTTCTTCCACTTCTTCTAGTTCGTCAAGTTCGTCCACTTCGTCCACTTCTTCCACTTCTTCTTCTTGTTCTTCTTCCACTACTTCTTCTTGTTCTTCATGTTCTTCTTCTCGTTCTTCTTCTTCCACTTCGTCCACTTCGTCAGCTTCGTCCACTTCGTCCACTTGATCCACTTCGTCCACTTCTTCTTGTTCTTCTTCTTGTTGTTGTTGTTGTTCTTCTTCTTCTTCTTCCACTTCGTCCACTTGGTTCATTTCTTCCACTTCTTCCAATTCGTCAACTTCGTGGATTTCGTCCACTTCGTCAACTTCGTCCACTCCGTCTATTTCGTCCACTTCGTCAGCTTCGTCAACTTCGTCCACTTCGTCCATTTCGTCCACTTCGTCCACTTCATCTACTTCGTCCACTTCTTCTTCTTATTCTTCTTCCACTACTTCTTCTTCTTCTTCTTCTTCTTCTTCCACTTCGTCCACTTCGTCCACCTCGTCCACTTCGTCCACTTCGTCCACTTCGTCCACTTCGTCCACTTCTTCTTCCACTTCTTCAAATTCGTCAACTTTGTGCATTTCGTCCATTTCGTCAACTTCGTCCACTTCGTCTATTTCGTCCACTTCGTCAGCTTCGTCGACTTCGTCACCTTCTTCGGCTTCATCCACTTCGTCCACTTCTCCCGCTTCTTCCACTTCCTCTTGGTCTTCTTCTACTTGATACGCGGGCGCCAAGAACAATAATACATCAAGGACCCATCACATGAGGTATGACCAAAAAGCTCCAACAAGATCTTAAAGATCTTCATCCAAAAGGTCAAGTGCTCTTCGCATGCTTTGAGTAGCAACTAGGAGAACAACCCAAAGATCCAGCATGGTCCAAACTAGCACAAAGGGAAGGATAACAAAAATACAATAAAAGAAAAATAAAGGTTGGCACTCAACGTACCAACCTTGGAGCTCATCAATCTGGAAAAAACCATTTGACCAGCTCACGCCTTCCACTCTGCTGCCACGTGTTTGATTACTGATTTCAGCCTAAAGCTTCCCACATTCTACACATTTGACATGTGTTTCAAGATTTGTATTGGGCATTTAATCTCTACCGTTCACAGCTGGGAGAATCCATTATAAATTCTCCTTGCACAGATTGTAAAAACACTTTTGATGAATTGAGAGAATAGATTTTGCTGATGAAATTTCCAGCGTCTTCTCCCACCGAAAGTCACCCCTTGTGCTTCCTCCAAAATCTCCTCTAGCTTCCTTCCATTGATGAAGGCTGTCTGAGCTAGTTCCATTTCCCCAAAGCACCTCATCCAAACTCTTCTTCCAAATATTCATCCGCTGCCACTGCACATCATAGTCCGCTTTCAGTTTCCTTCGCTGCCACTGCCTTTCTTCTCTTGAAGCTCACGGATATGTAGAATAGTCTCAAGGCTGGAGCTATCATGTGGTATTCAGACCCTAGTTCGAAGTGCACCAGTGAGCTAAGTGTTTCTTTTTAAATTCCACACTGTCATCGTACTCTTTTGCTGTCTTTGAACCTGTTTCACTGTTCTATCATTTTCTGGTGTTATTAGGTTCTGTTTGAGTCTGTTCTTGTGTTCTAGTTTTATTTTGATTGTGTCTCATCATTTTAATCGGTCCATTTGTGTTGTTTGAGTCCTTTTTGTTTGAGCATCTTTTCCTGTAATGTTCAGTCATGTGTGTTTACATTTCTGTCTTCAAATCTGGTTTAAAAACTATGTGCTCTGCTACATCTAAACAAACTGAAGAAGCTGTCATTATCTGCACATTAAATGAGCCATGACAAACTCAGTGGGAGCTCAAGTGCATGATTTGTGACACCAATCCCAGTTTCAGAATTTTAAGCAGTAGAATAGTTTTGTGTGTTTATTGGAAAGAAATTGGTGAATTAGATCTGTGATTGAATGTCCAAACCGAGCTAGTACTTGATGCACATCATATAAGCACTGAATTGCTTCTGCAAAAGGCTTAGTAGCATCATTGGAAAACTCACATTGCATCCAATCTGCAGTTGGCCGAACTGCACTGCTTTGCATAGTCCATTTTTTTGTAGAAATCCTGTTTCAGTATTAGATCACTGTTGAACGTCTTTGCAACTATTTCCAGCACTTTTAACAAGTTTTAAATGTTGTATATGGACACATTTCAATGTTCAAAGGTCGTTTGATTCAGTGCACTAAAATCTGGGTGGTTGAGTTAGTCATTCTGCTGCATAAAAAGGGTTGAATGAGTCAAAATTTGTTATCATAAGTTCCTGCATCAAATTTCAGTATCAACACGTTTGATTTGATGAATTAAAATTGGTTATGCAAAGAAATTTTACCTTGAAATAACCCTGCACAATTTTTACTCTCTAAACCACCAGTTTTTAGTCTTCGATTTTTTTGGTGCAAGCTGCATATTACAAAGTTAATTGTACAATCTGTTTTGGTGCAATCCAATCATTTAAACTTGTTAGCAAAAGCTTGGTCAAGTGTATTCAATATTAAAAGCAATATAACAGAAACAAACATTGCAAATTAAAAAGCTGATTGGCCAGTGCAAGTTGAATCTGCGAAATCTGGTGCACCAAATTGATTGTTCAATCAGACAATTCATCAAACAGTTTTGATCAATTTCTATTTGTCTCTGAATTTGATTCAATTGCAGCTTGTTTTGATTTCTTGCTTTATTAATATGCTCTAGAACTCTTCCTAGGTTCTTTTTGTTGTGCCTCCGTGTTTGCATCTCCTTTTTCTTGCTTTATTCTCAATCATTGGCTTTCTGGCCTACCACCTGTTTGATAAAAGGTGTTGTAGTGCAGTATTTTCCTGAGACAATTTTGTGCAGTTGCTTCATTTCCTTTTCTAATCTCCTGCTGATTTATAATCTGTTTGAGGTATAATTACATGGGATTGGGCTAGCCAGAGATCCTTCATCATTGGTAGCCTCCTAGGAAGTGGAGATTTGACGGAAACAGCAGGGCATGGTGACTACGGTGCTGCAGAATTTGACGTGCTGGAAACATATCTGCTGATACTGTAATAGCAGTTTGATTGCTGCATATTAAAATCTGCCTAACCATCAACTGTGAGCCTTGCGTGATTGCATCCAGAATCACTCAGTTTTATTTGAGAGAAGCCAAAGTTGCATTGTCAAACCTTTTCTCTTTTCTTTTTGTTGCAAAGTCTAAGTGTATTAGCAATTTTTTTTGTTTGTAAAGGGCCATTACGCAAGTGATTGGACAGAACTCACAAGTGTTCTTCCATCATTTGCAAACTTTGTTTTAATTGTTCCATTTTAAAATTGGTAGACAGTGAGTGTATCTTGGATCCAAAGTTTCAAGCCTTACTTAGGAGCTCTCACCATAGGAATAGTTTTCATTTGTTTTGGTTTATTTGTCCCACGATTTAGGGTGATTTAGGCTAGAAGAGATTAAACTCTAAGCCTTATCACATTAGAGTCCGATTCTAGAGTCTAGTTTTCTTTAAGTTTGAGTGTGTCTTTAAACATTGAGTGAATTTACAAGTAATTTTGATTTAAAGATTTTAGTAAGTAACTAGGGATATATTTGGCAAGGCAAGACTTGGTATTTAAGCAACCTATACGGTTCACCTCTCTTACCTGGAATATTATCCTCAAGTGAAAACTTTTATTCTTTATTTCAAGAAAACTTTTAAGTTCATTAAAATGTCTGGAAGACAATCCCCTAGAATTAGTGACACATCCAAAGATCAATTTTCATTCCAAACTCTAGTCAATCAACTCAATGAGATTGAGAGAAAAATAAGTCAAGAAAAAGTCCAAAGAGAGCTACATAGTGCCATGGTTGAAAATGAGTTGAAACTTTTGAGAGAGGAACAAGTCCAAAATAGAGAGAGAAGTTATAGTGGAGAGTCCCAATATGAACAAGATACCTTAAGAGTAGGAGAATATTATCATCAACCCTCTTCATCAAGAAGACACAGGAGGGAATTTGAAAATCCTCCTCCTCCTAAGGAAGTTAATGTGGTATTGCCTCATTTTCATGGAAAAGATAATGTTGAGGCTTACCTAGATTGGGAAATGAAGGTTGAGTAAATTTTTGCTTGCCATCAAGTGGGAGAAGAAAGAAAAGTCTCTCTTGCTACCCTAAGTTTTCAAGGGTATGCAATGTACTGGTGGACTGCTACAGTCCAAGAGAGACTAAGACAACGACTTCCTCCAATAAAATATTGGAATGAGCTTACAAATTCCCTTAGGAAGAGGCATATGCCATCCTACTACAAAAGAGAACTCATGGATAAGCTCCAAAGATTGCAACAACAGTCTATGTCTGTTGAAGAATACAGACAAAAGATGGAGCTATACATGATGAGGGCAGGAATAACAGAGGGCGAGGAAACTACCTTGGCCAGATTCTTGAGTGGGTTGAATCTTGATATCAGGGATAGGGTTGAACTCCTACCTTATAGAGATTTGAATGATCTTGTTCAAATGTGTATAAAGGTAGAACAACAAAATTTGAGGAAAGTTTCTGTTAAAAGATTTCAATCCCCCTTTGATTAGAAGATTGTTAAAGAAAAAGAGCCCCTCAAACCTCTAGCCAATATAGTTGAAAAACCCAAACAGGAATCCTCTTCACACACTCGCACTAGTGAGATCAAGTGTTTTAAATGTTTGGGTAGGGGTCACATAGCTGCTCAATGTCCTACCAAAAGAACAATCATTTTAAGAGGTAGTGACACATATAGCAGTGAAAGTGAAACCCTTAGTGAAAGTGAGAATGAGCAAGAAAGAGGTAATGAAGAGGAAGTATATCCTTGTGAGGGTCAACTTCTCATGGTGAGAAGGGTGCTTAACAATCAACCAAGCCCAGAACACTTATCACAAAGAGAGAACATCTTTCACACAAGATGTCAAATTGAAGAAAAATATTCTTGTGAGAACTTCTTGTTTTTCTTCTTGTTCTTGTTCTTCTTCTTTTTCTTCCACTTCATCCCCTTCGTGCATTTCGTCCACTTCGTCCCCTTCGTCCTCTTCATCCACTTCGTCCACTTGGTCCCCTTCGTCCTCTTCGTCCACTTCGTCTACTTCATCCACTTCTTCCACTTCTTCTTCTTCTTCTTCTTCCACTTAGTCCACTTGGTCCACTTGGTCCACTTCTTCCACTTCTTCAAAATTCGTCAACTTTGTCCATTTCGTCCACTTCGTTAACTTCGTCCATTTCGTCCACTTCGTCCATTTTGTCCACTTCGTCAGCTTCGTCGACTTCTTCCACTTCTCCCACTTCTTCAACTTCTTCTTGTTCCTCTTCTTGTTCTTCTTCTACTTCTTCTTCTTCTTCTACTTCTTCTTCTTCCACTTCGTCCATTTCGTCCACCTCGTCAACTTCGTCCACTTCGTCCTCTTCGTCCACTTCGTCCACTTCATCCATATCGTCCACTTCGTCCACTTCATCCACTTCGTCCACTTCTTCCACTTCTTCTTCTTGTTCTTCTTCCACTACTTCTTCTTGTTCTTCTTCTTTTTCTTCTTCTTTTTCCTCTTCTTATTCTTCTTCTTATTCTTCTTCCAGTTCGTCCATTTCGTCCACTTCTTCCATTTTGTCCACTTCGTCAGCTTCGTCCACTTCGTCCACTTCGCCAACTTCGTCCACTTCGTCAACTTCGTCCACGTCTTCCACTTCTTCAAGTTCGTCTAGTTCGTCCACTTCGTCCACTTCATTCACTTTGTCCAATTCTTCTACTTCTTCTTCTTGTTCTTCTTCCACTACTTCTTCTTGTTCTTCTTCTTGTTCTTCATCTTCGTCCACTTCTCCCACTTCCACTTCTTCTTCTTATTCTTCTTCCACCTCTTCTTCTTGTTCTTCTTCTTGTTCATCTTGTTCTGCTTATTCTCCTTCTTCTACTTTGTCCACTTCGTCCACGTCGTCCACTTCGTCAACATCGTCCACTTCGTCCACTTTTCCTACTTCTTCCACTTCTTCTTCTTGTTCTTCTTCCAGTTCTTCTTCCACTTCTTCTTCTTGTTCTTCTTCCAGTTCTTCTTCCACTTCGTCCACTTCGTCCACTTTTCCACTTCGTCAATTTCAACCACTTCGTCCTGTTCTTCAAATTTGTACACTTCGTCCACTTCATCCACTCCGTCCACTTCATCTACTTCGTTCACTTCTCCCACTTTTACTTCTTATTCTTCTTCCACATCTTCTTGTTGTTCTTCTTGTTGTTCATCTTGTTCTGCTTATTCTACTTCTTCCACTTCTTCCACTTCGTCCACATCGTCCACTTCGTCCACTTCGTCCACTTTGTCCACTTCCTCTACTTCTTCTTCTTGTTCTTCTTCCACTACTTCTTCTTGTTCTTCTTGTTCTTCTTCTTGTTCTTCTTGTTCTTCTTCTTCTTCCACTTCGTCCACTTGGACAACTTCTTCCACTTCTTCCAGTTCGTCAACTTCGTCCATTTCGTCCACTTTGTCCACTTCGTTCACTTCGTCCACTTCACCCACTTATTCCACTTCTTCTTGTTCTTCTTCTTGTTCTTGTTCTTGTTCTTCTTCTTCTTCGTCCACTTCTCCCACTTCCACTTCTTCTTCTTATTCTTCTTCCACTTCTTCTTCCTGTTCTTCTTCTTGCTCTTCTTCTTGTTCATCTTGTTCTGCTTATTCTTCTTCTTCCACTTCGTCCACTTCGTCCTTGTCGTCCACTTCGTCTACATCATCCACTTCGTCGACTTCTTGCACTTCGTCCACTTCGTCGACTTCGTCCACATCGTCCACTTCGTCAACTTCGTCCACATCGTCCACTTCGTCAACTTCGTCCACTTCGCCCACTTCGCCCACTTCGTCCACTTCCTCCACTTCTTCCAGTTCTTCCAATTCTTCCAATTCATCTAGTTCGTCCACTTTGTCAACTTCGTCTACTTCATCCGCTTCTCCCACTTCCACTTCTTCTTCTTGTTCTTCTTCTTTTTCATCTTGTTTTGCTTATTCTGCTAATTCTACGTCTTGCACTTCGTCCACTTCGTGCACTTTGTCCTCATTAGTCCACTTCGTCCTCTTCGTCCACTTCATCCACTTCGTCCACTTCGTCCACTTCGTCCACTTCGTCCACTTCGTCAACTTCGTCCACCTTGTCCACCTCGTCCACTTCGTCCATCTAGTCCATTCCGTCCACATCTCCCACTTCTTCCACTTCATCTTCTTGTTCTTCTTCCAGTTCTTCTTCTTGTTCTTCTTCTTTTTCTTCTTGTTCTTGTTGTTCTTCTTCTTCTTCCACTTAGTCCACTTCGTCCCTTCGTCCACTTCGTCCACTTCAGCTACTTCGTCCTCTTCGTTCACTTCGTCTACTTCGTTCACTTCTCCCACTTCCACTTCTTCTTATTCGTCTTCCACTTCTTTTTCTTGTTCTTCTTGTTGTTCATCTTGTTCTGCTAATTCTACTTCTTCCACTTCTTCCACTTCGTCCACTTCGTCATTTTCCTCCACTTCATCCAGTTCGTCCAGTTTGTCCACTTCGTCAACTTCGTGCACTTCTTCTTCTTGTTCTTCTTCCACTACTTCTTCTTCTTGCTCTTCTTGTTCTTCTTCTTCTTCCAGTTCATTCCCTTCGTCCACTTGGTCCACTTCTTCCACTTCTTCCAGTTCATCAACTTCGTCTATTTCGTCCACTTCGTCCACTTCGCCATTTCGTCCACTTCTCCCACTTCTTCCACTTCTTCTTGTTCTTCTTCTACTTCTTCTTCTTCCACTTCGTCCACTTCATCAACTTCCTCCACCTAGTCCAATTTGACCACTTTGTCCGCTTTGTTCACTTCGTCCACCTTGTCCACCTCATCCACTTCGTCCATCTAGTCCATTCCGTCCACATCTCCCACTTCTTCCACTTCATCTTCTTGTTCTTCTTCCAGTTCTTCTTCTTTTTCTTCTTGTTCTTATTGTTCTTCTTCTTCTTCAACTTAGTCCACTTCGTCCCCTTCGTCCACTTCGTCCACTTCAGCCACTTCGTCCACTTCGTCCTCTTCGTTCACTTCGTCTACTTCGTTCACTTCTCCCACTTCCACTTCTTCTTATTCGTCTTCCACTTCTTTTTCTTGTTCTTCTTGTTGTTCATCTTGTTCTGCTAATTCTGCTTCTTCCACTTCTTCCACTTCGTCCACTTCATCGACTTCGTCCACTTCGTCATTTTCCTCCACTTCGTCCAGTTCGTCTAGTTTGTCCACTTCGTCCACTTCGTCAACTTCGTGCACTTCTTCTTCTTATTCTTCTTCCACTACTTCTTCTTGTTCTTCTTGTTGTTCTTCTTGTTCTTCTTCTTCTTCCACTTCGTCCACTTGGTCCACTTCATCCACTTCGTCCACTTGGACCACTTCTTCCACTTCTTTCAGTTCCTCAACTTCGTCCGTTTCGTCCACTTCGTCCATTTCGTACACTTCGTCAGCTTCGTCGACTTCGTTCACTTCACCCACTTCATCTACTTCTTCTTGTTCTTGTTCTTCGTCTTCTTCTTCTTCGTCCACTTCTCCCACTTCCACTTCTTCTTCTTATTCTTCTTCCACTTCTTCTTCTTGTTCTTCTTCTTGTTCATCTTGTTCTGCTTATTCTGCTTCTTCTACTTCTTCCACTTTTTCCACTTCTTCCACTTCGTCCACTTCGTCCACTTCGTCCATTTCGTCCATTTCGTCAACTTCGTCCACTTCGTCCATTTCGTCCACTTCCTCCACTTCTCCCACTTCTTCCACTTCTTGTTGTTCTTCTTCTTGTTCTTCTTCTACTTCTTCTTCTTCCACTTCGTCTATTTCGTCCACTTCGTCAACTTCGTCCAATTTGTCCACTTCGTCCACTACGTCGACTCCGTCCACTCCGTCAGTTTCGTCCATTTTGTCCACTTCACCCACTTATTCCACTTCTTCTTGTTCTTCTTCTTGTTCTTCTTCTTCGTTCACTTCTCCCACTTCCACTTCTTCTTCATATTCTTCTTCCACTTCTTCTTCTTGTTCTTCTTCTTGTTCATCTTGTTCTTCTTCTTCCACTTCGTCCACTTCGTGCACTTCGTCCAGTTCATCCACTTCGTCAAGTTCGTCCACTTCGTCAACTTCGTCCACTTCTTCCACTTCTTCCACTTCTTCCAGGTCGTCCACTTCGTCCACTTCATTCACTTCTTCCACTTCTTCTTCTTGTTCTTCTTCCACTACTTGTTGTTGTTCTTCTGGTTCTTCTTCGTGTTCTTCTTCTTCTTCGTCTTCTTCCACTTCGTCCACTTCGTCGACTTGGTCACCTTCTTCAACTTCTTGCAGTTCGTCAACTTCGTTCGTATCATCCACTTATCCACTTTGTCCATTTCGTCCACTTCGTCAGTTTCATCGAATTCGTCCACTTCTCCCACTTCTTCCACTTCTTCTTGTTCTTCTTCTTGTTCATCTTTTACTTCTTCTTCTTCCACTTCGTTCACTTCATCAACTTCGTCAACTTCGTCAACTTCGTCAACTTCGTCCACTTCATCCACTTCGTCCACTTCGTCCACCTCGTCCACTTCGTCCATGTCGTCCACTCCGTCCACTTCTCCCACTTCTTCCAATTCTTCTTCTTGTTGTTCTTCCAATTCTTCTTCTTCTTCTTCTTCTTTTTCTTCTTGTTCATGTTGTTCTTTTTCTTCTTCTTCCACTTCGTCCACTTCGTCCCCTTCGTCCTTTTCGCCTACTTCATCCCCTTCGTCCTCTTCGTCCACTTTTCCCACTTCCACTTCTTCTTATTCTTCTTCCACTTCGTCCACTTCTTCCACTTCGTCAACTTCGTCTACATTGTCCACTTCGTCCACGTCGTACAATTCGTCAACTTCGTCAACTTCATCAACTTCATCCACTTCGTCGACTTCGTGCATTTCGTCAACTTCGTCAACTTCGTCAACTTCGTGCAATTCATCGACATCGTCCACTTCCACCTCTCCGTCCGCTTCGTCCACTTTGTCCACTTCTTCTTCTTGTTCTTCTTCCACTACTTCTTCTTGTTCTTCTGGTTCTTCTTCGTGTTCTTCTTCTTCTTCATCTTCTTCCACTTCGTCGACTTGGTCCACTTCTTCAACTTCTTCCAGTTCGTCAACTTCGTTCATTTCGTCCACTTCGTCAGCTTCATCGACTTCGTCCACTTCTCCTACTTCTTCCACTTCTTCTTGTTCTTCTTCTTGTTCATCTTCTACTTCTTCTTCTTCCACTTCGTCCACTTCGTCAACTTCGTCCACTTCGTCCACATCGTCCACTTCGCCCACCTCGTCCACTTCGTCCACGTCGTCCACTCCGTGAATTTCTCCAACTTCTTCCAGTTCTTCTTCTTGTTCTTCTTCCAGTTCTTCTTCTTGTTTTTCTTCTTTTTCTTCTTGTTCATGTTCTTCTTCTTCTTCTTCTTCCACTTCGTCCCCTTCGTCCATTTCGTCCACTTCGTCCCCTTCGTCCTCTTCGTCCACTTGGTCCACTTCTCCCTCTTCCACATCTTCTTCTTATTCTGCTTCTTCCACTTCTTCCATTTCCTCCACTTCTTGCACTTCATCCACTTCGTCAACTTCGTGCACATTGTCCACTTCGTCCACTTTGTCAACTTCGTCCACATTGTCCACTTTGTCCACATTGTACACTTCGTCGACTTTGTCAACTTCGTCCATTTCGTCAACTTCGTCCACTTCGTGCACTTCGTCAACTTCGTGCACTTCGTCCACATCGTCCTCTTCGTCCACTTCGTCCACTTTGTTTACTTCTTCCACTTCTTCCAGTTCGTCTAGTTTGTCCACTTCGTCCACTTTGTCAACTTCGTCTACTTCATCCGCTTCTCCCACTTCCACTTCTTCTTCTTATTCTTGTTCCACTTCTTCTTCTTCTTCTTCTTCTTCTTCTTCTTGTTTTTCTTCTTGTTCATCTTGTTCTGCTTATTCTGTTCTTCTACTTCTTCCACTTCGTCCACTTCGTGCACTTCGTGCACTTCATCCACTTCGTCCTCTTTGTCCACTTCGTCCACATCGTCCACCTCGTCCACTTCGTCCACCTCGTCCACTCCGTCCACTTATCCAACTTCTTCCACTTCTTCTTCTTGTTGTTCTTCCAATTCTTCTTCTTGTTCTTCTTCTTTTTCTTCTTGTTCTTGTTCTTCTTCTTCTTTTTCCAGTTCGTCCCCTTCGTCCACTTCGTCCCTTTCGTCCTCTTCGTCCACTTCGTCTACTTCCTCCACTTCTCCCACTTCCACTTCTTCATCTTATTCTTCTTCCACTTCTTCTTCTTGTTGTTCTTCTTTTTCATCTTGTTCTGCTTATTTTGCTTCTTCCACTTCTTCCACTTCGTCCACTTCGTCCACTTCGTCCACTTCGTGCACTTCGTCTACATCTTCCACTTCGTCCTCTTCGTCCACTTCGTCCACTTTGTCCACTTCGTCCACTTCGTCAACTTCGCAACTTCGACAACTTCGTCAACTTTGTCCACTTCGTCCACTTCTTCCACTTATTCCAATTCGTCAACTTTCTCCATTTCGTCCACATCGCCAACTTAGCCCATTTCGTCCACTTCGTCAGCTTCGTCGAATTCGTCCACTTCTCCCACTTCTTCTTGTTCTTCTCCTTGTTCTTCTTCTACTTCTTCTTCCACTTCGTCCATTTCGTCCACGTCGTCCACTTAGTTCACTTCGTCCACCTCGTCCACTTCGTCCACGTTGTCCACTCCGTCCACATCTGCAATTTCCTCCACTTCTTCTTTTTGTTCTTCTTCCAGTTCTTCTTCTTGTTCTTCTTCTTTTTCTTCTTGTTCTTGTTGTTCTTCTTCTTCTCCCAATTCATCTTCTTCGTCCACTTCGTCCCTTTCGTCCACTTCATCCACGTCGTCCTCTTCGTCCACTTCGTCTACTTCGTCCACTTCTCCCACTTCCACTTCTTCTTCTTATTCTTCTTCCACTTCTTCTTCTTGTTCTTCTTCTTTTTCATCTTCTTCTGCTTATTTTCCTTCTTCCACTTCTTCCACTTCGTTCACTTCTTCCACTTCGTCCACTTCGTCCACGTCGTCCTCTTCGTCCACTTCGTCAACTTCTTCCACTTTGTCCACTTCGTCCACTTCGTCCACTTCGTCCACTTCGTCCACTTCGTTTACTTCTTCCACTTCTTCCACTTCTTCCAGTTCGTCTAGTTCGTCCACATCGTCCACTTTCTCAACTTCGTCTACTTCGTCCACTTCTCCCACTTCCACTTCTTCTTCTTATTCTTCTTCCACTTCTTCTTCTTGTTCTTCTTCTTATTTTTCTTCTTGTTCATCTTATTCTGCTTACTCTGCTTCTTCTACTTCTTCCACTTCGTGCACTTCATCCACATCGTCCACTTCGTCCACATCGTCCACATCATCCACATCGTCAACATTGTCCACTTCGTCCACTTCGTCTACTTCGTCCACTTCTTTCACTTCTTCTTCTTGTTCTTCTTCCACTACTTCTTGTTCTTCTTCTTCTTCTTTTTCCACTTCGTCAACTTGGTCCACTTCTTCCACTTATTCGAATTCGTCAACTTTCTCCATTTCGTCCACATCGCCAACTTCGCCGATTTCGTCCACTTCGTCAGCTTCGTCGACTTCATCCACTTCTCCCACTTCTTCCACTTCTTCTTGTTCTTGTCCTTGTTCTTCTTCTACTTCTTCTTCCACTTCGTCCATTTCGTCCAGCTCGTCCACTTCGTTCACTTATGCCACTTCGTCCACCTCGTCCACTTCGTCCACGTCGTCCATTCCGTCCACTTCTCCAACTTCTTCCACTTCTTCTTCTCTTTCTTCTTCCAGTTCTTCTTCTTGTTCTTCTTCTACTTCTTCTTCCAATTCGTCCATTTCGTCCACCTCGTCCACTTCGTTCACTTCCGTCACTTCGTCCACTTCGTCCACCTCGTCCACTTCGTCCACGTCGTCCACTCCATCCACTTCTCCAACTTCTTCCACTTCTTCTTCTCGTTCTTCTTCCAGTTCTTCTTCTTTTTCTTCTTGTTCTTCTTCTTCTTCCACTTCGTCCCCTTTGTCCCCTTCGTCCACTTCGTCCCCTTCGTCCACTTCGTCTACTTCGTCCACTTCGTGCACTTCGTCTACATCTTCCACCTCGTCCTCTTCGTCCACTTCGTCCACTTCGTCCACTTCGTCCACTTCGTCAACTTTGCAACTTCGACAACTTCGTCAACTTTGTCCACTTCGTCCACTTCGTCCACTTCTTCCACTTCGTCCACATCGTCCACTTCGTCCACTTCGTCCACTTCGTCCACTTCGTCCACTTCGTTTACTTCTTCCACTTCTTCCACTTCTTCCAGTTCGTCTAGTTCGTCCACTTCGTCCACTTTCTCAACTTCGTCTACTTCGTCCACTTCTCCCACTTCCACTTCTTCTTCTTATTCTTCTTCCACTTCTTCTTCTTGTTCTTCTTCTTATTTTTCTTCTTGTTCATCTTATTCTGCTTACTCTGCTTCTTCTACTTCTTCCACTTCGTCCACTGCGTGCACTTCATCCACATCGTCCACTTCGTCCACATCGTCCACATCATCCACATCGTCAACATTGTCCACTTCGTCTACTTCGTCCACTTCTTTCACTTCTTTTTCTTGTTCTTCTTCCACTACTTATTGTTCTTCTTCTTCTTCTTCTTCCACTTCGTCAACTTGGTCCACTTCTTCCACTTATTCCAATTCGTCAACTTTCTCCATTTCGTCCACATCGCCAACTTCGCCGATTTCGTCCACTTTGTCAGCTTCATCGACTTCATCCACTTCTCCTAGTTCTTCCACTTCTTCTTGTTCTTGTCCTTGTTCTTCTTCTACTTCTTCTTCCACTTCGTCCATTTCGTCCAGCTCGTCCAATTCGTTCACTTATGCCACTTCGTCCACCTCGTCCACTTCGTCCACGTCGTCCATTCCGTCCACTTCTCCAACATCTTCCACTTCTTCTTCTCTTTCTTCTTCCAGTTCTTCTTCTTGTTCTTCTTCTACTTCTTCTTCCACTTCGTCCATTTCGTCCACCTCGTCCACTTCGTTCACTTCCGTCACTTCGTCCACCTCGTCCACTTCGTCCATGTCGTCCACTCCATCCACTTCTCCAACTTCTTCCACTTCTTCTTCTCGTTCTTCTTCCAGTTCTTCTTCTTTTTCTTCTTGTTCTTCTTCTTCTTCCACTTCGTCCCCTTCGTCCCCTTCGTCCACTTCGTCCCCTTCGTCCACTTCGTCTACTTCGTCCACTTCGTGCACTTCGTCTACATCTTCCACTTCGTCCTCTTCGTCCACTTCGTCCACTTCGTCAACTTTGCAACTTCGACAACTTCGTCAACTTTGTCCACTTCGTCCACTTCGTCCACTTCGTCCACTTCTTCCACTTATTCCAATTCGTCAACTTTCTCCATTTCGTCCACATCGCGAACTTAGCCCATTTCGTCCACTTCGTCAGCTTCGTCGACTTCGTCCACTTCTCCCACTTCTCCCACTTCTTCTTGTTCTTCTCCTTGTTCTTCTTCTACTTCTTCTTCCACTTCGTCCATTTCGTCCACCTCGTCCACTTAGTTCACTTCGTCCACCTCGTCCCCTTCGTCCACGTTGTCCACTCCGTCCACATCTGCAATTTCCTCCACTTCTTCTTTTTGTTCTTCTTCCAATTCTTCTTCTTTTTCTTCTTGTTCTTGTTCTTCTTCTTCTTCTCCCAGTTCATCTTCTTCGTCCACTTCGTCCCTTTCGTCCACTTCATCCACGTCGTCCTCTTCGTCCACTTCGTCTACTTCGTCCACTTCTCCCACTTCCACTTCTTCTTCTTATTCCTCTTCCACTTCTTCTTCTTGTTCTTCTTCTTTTTCATCTTCTTCTTATTCTTCTTCCACTTCTTCTTCTTGTTCTTCTTCTTTTTCATCTTCTTCTGCTTATTTTCCTTCTTCCACTTCTTCCACTTCGTTCACTTCTTCCACTTCGTCCACTTCGTCCACGTCGTCCTCTTCGTCCACTTCGTCAACTTCTTCCACTTTGTCCACTTCGTCCACTTCGTCCACTTCGTTTACTTCTTCCACTTCTTCCGGTTCGTCTAGTTCGTCCACTTCGTCCACTTTCTCAACTTCGTCTACTTCGTCCACTTCTCCCACTTCCACTTCTTCTTCTTATTCTTCTTCCACTTCTTCTTCTTGTTCTTCTTCTTATTTTTCTTCTTGTTCATCTTATTCTGCTTACTCTGCTTCTTCTACTTCTTCCACTTCGTCCACTTCGTCCACTTCGTGCGCTTCATCCACATCGTCCACTTCGTCCACATCGTCCACATCATCCACATCGTCAACTTTCACTTCTTCTTCTTGTTCTTCTTCCACTACTTCTTGTTCTTCTTCTTCTTCCACTTCGTCAACTTGGTCCACTTCTTCCACTTATTCCAATTCGTCAACTTTCTCCATTTCGTCCACATCGCCAACTTCGCCGATTTCGTCCACTTCGTCAGCTTCGTCGACTTCATCCACTTCTCCCACTTCTTCCACTTCTTCTTGTTCTTGTCCTTGTTCTTCTTCTACTTCTTCTTCCACTTCGTCCATTTCGTCCAGCTCGTCCACTTCGTTCACTTATGCCACTTCGTCCACCTCGTCCACTTCGTCCACGTCGTCCATTCCGTCCACTTCTCCAACTTCTTCCACTTCTTCTTCTCTTTCTTCTTCCAGTTCTTCTTCTTGTTCTTCTTCTACTTCTTCTTCCAATTCGTCCATTTCGTCCACCTCGTCCACTTCGTTCACTTCCGTCACTTCGTCCACCTCGTCCACTTCGTCCACGTCGTCCACTCCATCCACTTCTCCAACTTCTTCCACTTCTTCTTCTCGTTCTTCTTCCAGTTCTTCTTCTTTTTCTTCTTGTTCTTCTTCTTCTTCCACTTCGTCCCCTTCGTCCCCTTCGTCCACTTCGTCCCCTTCGTCCACTTCGTCTACTTCGTCCACTTCGTGCACTTCGTCTACATCTTCCACTTCGTCCTCTTTGTCCACTTCGTCCACTTCGTCAACTTTGCAACTTCGACAACTTCGTCAACTTTGTCCACTTCGTCCACTTCGTCCACTTCTTCCACTTATTCCAATTCGTCAACTTTCTCCATTTCGTCCACATCGCGAACTTAGCCCATTTCGTCCACTTCGTCAGCTTCGTCGACTTCGTCCACTTCGTCCACTTCTCCCACTTCTTCTTGTTCTTCTCCTTGTTCTTCTTCTACTTCTTCTTCCACTTCGTCCATTTCGTCCACCTCGTCCACTTAGTTCACTTCGTCCACCTCGTCCCCTTCGTCCACGTTGTCCACTCCGTCCACATCTGCAATTTCCTCCACTTCTTCTTTTTGTTCTTCTTCCAGTTCTTCTTCTTTTTCTTCTTGTTCTTGTTCTTCTTCTTCTTCTCCCAGTTCATCTTCTTCGTCCACTTCGTCCCTTTCGTCCACTTCATCCACGTCGTCCTCTTCGTCCACTTCGTCTACTTCGTCCACTTCTCCCACTTCCACTTCTTCTTCTTATTCTTCTTCCACTTCTTCTTCTTGTTCTTCTTCTTTTTCATCTTCTTCTTATTCTTCTTCCACTTCTTCTTCTTGTTCTTCTTCTTTTTCATCTTCTTCTGCTTATTTTCCTTCTTCCACTTCTTCCACTTCGTTCACTTCTTCCACTTCGTCCACTTCGTCCACGTCGTCCTCTTCGTCCACTTCGTCAACTTCTTCCACTTTGTCCACTTCGTCCACTTCGTCCACTTCGTCCACTTCGTTTACTTCTTCCACTTCTTCCACTTCTTCCAGTTCGTCTAGTTCGTCCACATCGTCCACTTTCTCAACTTCGTCTACTTCGTCCACTTCTCCCACTTCCACTTCTTCTTCTTATTCTTCTTCCACTTCTTCTTCTAGTTCTTCTTCTTATTTTTCTTCTTGTTCATCTTATTCTGCTTACTCTGCTTCTTCTACTTCTTCCACTTCGTCCACTTCGTGCACTTCATCCACATCGTCCACTTCGTCCACATCGTCCACATCATCCACATCGTCAACATTGTCCACTTCGTCCACTTCGTCTACTTCGTCCACTTCTTTCACTTCTTCTTCTTGTTCTTCTTCCACTACTACTTGTTCTTCTTCTTCTTCTTCTTCCACTTCGTCAACTTGGTCCACTTCTTCCACTTATTCCAATTCGTCAACTTTCTCCATTTCGTCCACATCGCCAACTTCGCCGATTTCGTCCACTTCGTCAGCTTCGTCGACTTCATCCACTTCTCCCACTTCTTCCACTTCTTCTTGTTCTTGTCCTTGTTCTTCTTCTACTTCTTCTTCCACTTCGTCCATTTCGTCCAGCTCGTCCACTTCGTTCACTTATGCCACTTCGTCCACCTCGTCCACTTCGTCCACGTCGTCCATTCCGTCCACTTCTCCAACTTCTTCCACTTCTTCTTCTCTTTCTTCTTCCAGTTCTTCTTCTTGTTCTTCTTCTACTTCTTCTTCCAATTCGTCCATTTCGTCCACCTCGTCCACTTCGTTCACTTCCGTCACTTCGTCCACCTCGTCCACTTCGTCCACGTCGTCCACTCCATCCACTTCTCCAACTTCTTCCACTTCTTCTTCTCGTTCTTCTTCCAGTTCTTCTTCTTTTTCTTCTTGTTCTTCTTCTTCTTCCACTTCGTCCCCTTCGTCCCCTTCGTCCACTTCGTCCCCTTCGTCCACTTCGTCTACTTCGTCCACTTCGTGCACTTCGTCTACATCTTCCACTTCGTCCTCTTTGTCCACTTCGTCCACTTCGTCAACTTTGCAACTTCGACAACTTCGTCAACTTTGTCCACTTCGTCCACTTCGTCCACTTCTTCCACTTATTCCAATTCGTCAACTTTCTCCATTTCGTCCACATCGCGAACTTAGCCCATTTCGTCCACTTCGTCAGCTTCGTCGACTTCGTCCACTTCGTCCACTTCTCCCACTTCTTCTTGTTCTTCTCCTTGTTCTTCTTCTACTTCTTCTTCCACTTCGTCCATTTCGTCCACCTCGTCCACTTAGTTCACTTCGTCCACCTCGTCCCCTTCGTCCACGTTGTCCACTCCGTCCACATCTGCAATTTCCTCCACTTCTTCTTTTTGTTCTTCTTCCAGTTCTTCTTCTTTTTCTTCTTGTTCTTGTTCTTCTTCTTCTTCTCCCAGTTCATCTTCTTCGTCCACTTCGTCCCTTTCGTCCACTTCATCCACGTCGTCCTCTTCGTCCACTTCGTCTACTTCGTCCACTTCTCCCACTTCCACTTCTTCTTCTTATTCTTCTTCCACTTCTTCTTCTTGTTCTTCTTCTTTTTCATCTTCTTCTTATTCTTCTTCCACTTCTTCTTCTTGTTCTTCTTCTTTTTCATCTTCTTCTGCTTATTTTCCTTCTTCCACTTCTTCCACTTCGTTCACTTCTTCCACTTCGTCCACTTCGTCCACGTCGTCCTCTTCGTCCACTTCGTCAACTTCTTCCACTTTGTCCACTTCGTCCACTTCGTCCACTTCGTCCACTTCGTTTACTTCTTCCACTTCTTCCACTTCTTCCAGTTCGTCTAGTTCGTCCACATCGTCCACTTTCTCAACTTCGTCTACTTCGTCCACTTCTCCCACTTCCACTTCTTCTTCTTATTCTTCTTCCACTTCTTCTTCTAGTTCTTCTTCTTATTTTTCTTCTTGTTCATCTTATTCTGCTTACTCTGCTTCTTCTACTTCTTCCACTTCGTCCACTTCGTGCACTTCATCCACATCGTCCACTTCGTCCACATCGTCCACATCATCCACATCGTCAACATTGTCCACTTCGTCCACTTCGTCTACTTCGTCCACTTCTTTCACTTCTTCTTCTTGTTCTTCTTCCACTACTACTTGTTCTTCTTCTTCTTCTTCTTCCACTTCGTCAACTTGGTCCACTTCTTCCACTTATTCCAATTCGTCAACTTTCTCCATTTCGTCCACATCGCCAACTTCGCCGATTTCGTCCACTTCGTCAGCTTCGTCGACTTCATCCACTTCTCCCACTTCTTCCACTTCTTCTTGTTCTTGTCCTTGTTCTTCTTCTACTTCTTCTTCCACTTCGTCCATTTCGTCCAGCTCGTCCACTTCGTTCACTTATGCCACTTCGTCCACCTCGTCCACTTCGTCCACGTCGTCCATTCCGTCCACTTCTCCAACTTCTTCCACTTCTTCTTCTCTTTCTTCTTCCAGTTCTTCTTCTTGTTCTTCTTCTACTTCTTCTTCCAATTCGTCCATTTCGTCCACCTCGTCCACTTCGTTCACTTCCGTCACTTCGTCCACCTCGTCCACTTCGTCCACGTCGTCCACTCCATCCACTTCTCCAACTTCTTCCACTTCTTCTTCTCGTTCTTCTTCCAGTTCTTCTTCTTTTTCTTCTTGTTCTTCTTCTTCTTCCACTTCGTCCCCTTCGTCCCCTTCGTCCACTTCGTCCCCTTCGTCCACTTCGTCTACTTCGTCCACTTCGTGCACTTCGTCTACATCTTCCACTTCGTCCTCTTTGTCCACTTCGTCCACTTCGTCAACTTTGCAACTTCGACAACTTCGTCAACTTTGTCCACTTCGTCCACTTCGTCCACTTCTTCCACTTATTCCAATTCGTCAACTTTCTCCATTTCGTCCACATCGCGAACTTAGCCCATTTCGTCCACTTCGTCAGCTTCGTCGACTTCGTCCACTTCGTCCACTTCTCCCACTTCTTCTTGTTCTTCTCCTTGTTCTTCTTCTACTTCTTCTTCCACTTCGTCCATTTCGTCCACCTCGTCCACTTAGTTCACTTCGTCCACCTCGTCCCCTTCGTCCACGTTGTCCACTCCGTCCACATCTGCAATTTCCTCCACTTCTTCTTTTTGTTCTTCTTCCAGTTCTTCTTCTTTTTCTTCTTGTTCTTGTTCTTCTTCTTCTTCTCCCAGTTCATCTTCTTCGTCCACTTCGTCCCTTTCGTCCACTTCATCCACGTCGTCCTCTTCGTCCACTTCGTCTACTTCGTCCACTTCTCCCACTTCCACTTCTTCTTCTTATTCTTCTTCCACTTCTTCTTCTTGTTCTTCTTCTTTTTCATCTTCTTCTTATTCTTCTTCCACTTCTTCTTCTTGTTCTTCTTCTTTTTCATCTTCTTCTGCTTATTTTCCTTCTTCCACTTCTTCCACTTCGTTCACTTCTTCCACTTCGTCCACTTCGTCCACGTCGTCCTCTTCGTCCACTTCGTCAACTTCTTCCACTTTGTCCACTTCGTCCACTTCGTCCACTTCGTCCACTTCGTTTACTTCTTCCACTTCTTCCACTTCTTCCAGTTCGTCTAGTTCGTCCACATCGTCCACTTTCTCAACTTCGTCTACTTCGTCCACTTCTCCCACTTCCACTTCTTCTTCTTATTCTTCTTCCACTTCTTCTTCTTGTTCTTCTTCTTATTTTTCTTCTTGTTCATCTTATTCTGCTTACTCTGCTTCTTCTACTTCTTCCACTTCGTCCACTTCGTGCACTTCATCCACATCGTCCACTTCGTCCACATCGTCCACATCATCCACATCGTCAACATTGTCCACTTCGTCCACTTCGTCTACTTCGTCCACTTCTTTCACTTCTTCTTCTTGTTCTTCTTCCACTACTACTTGTTCTTCTTCTTCTTCTTCTTCCACTTCGTCAACTTGGTCCACTTCTTCCACTTATTCCAATTCGTCAACTTTCTCCATTTCGTCCACATCGCCAACTTCGCCGATTTCGTCCACTTCGTCAGCTTCGTCGACTTCATCCACTTCTCCCACTTCTTCCACTTCTTCTTGTTCTTGTCCTTGTTCTTCTTCTACTTCTTCTTCCACTTCGTCCATTTCGTCCAGCTCGTCCACTTCGTTCACTTATGCCACTTCGTCCACCTCGTCCACTTCGTCCACGTCGTCCATTCCGTCCACTTCTCCAACTTCTTCCACTTCTTCTTCTCTTTCTTCTTCCAGTTCTTCTTCTTGTTCTTCTTCTACTTCTTCTTCCACTTCGTCCATTTCGTCCACCTCGTCCACTTCGTTCACTTCCGTCACTTCGTCCACCTCGTCCACTTCGTCCACGTCGTCCACTCCATCCACTTCTCCAACTTCTTCCACTTCTTCTTCTCGTTCTTCTTCCAGTTCTTCTTCTTTTTCTTCTTGTTCTTCTTCTTCTTCCACTTCGTCCCCTTCGTCCCCTTCGTCCACTTCGTCCCCTTCGTCCACTTCGTCTACTTCGTCCACTTCGTGCACTTCGTCTACATCTTCCACTTCGTCCTCTTCGTCCACTTCGTCCACTTCGTCAACTTTGCAACTTCGACAACTTCGTCAACTTTGTCCACTTCGTCCACTTCGTCCACTTCTTCCACTTATTCCAATTCGTCAACTTTCTCCATTTCGTCCACATCGCGAACTTAGCCCATTTCGTCCACTTCGTCAGCTTCGTCGACTTCGTCCACTTCTCCCACTTCTTCTTGTTCTTCTCCTTGTTCTTCTTCTACTTCTTCTTCCACTTCGTCCATTTCGTCCACCTCGTCCACTTAGTTCACTTCGTCCACCTCGTCCCCTTCGTCCACGTTGTCCACTCCGTCCACATATGCAATTTCCTCCACTTCTTCTTTTTGTTCTTCTTCCAGTTCTTCTTCTTTTTCTTCTTGTTCTTGTTCTTCTTCTTCTTCTCCCAGTTCATCTTCTTCGTCCACTTCGTCCCTTTCGTCCACTTCATCCACGTCGTCCTCTTCGTCCACTTCGTCTACTTCGTCCACTTCTCCCACTTCCACTTCATCTTCTTATTCTTCTTCCACTTCTTCTTCTTGTTCTTCTTCTTTTTCATCTTCTTCTTATTCTTCTTCCACTTCTTCTTCTTGTTCTTCTTCTTTTTCATCTTCTTCTGCTTATTTTCCTTCTTCCACTTCTTCCACTTCGTTCACTTCTTCCACTTCGTCCACTTCGTCCACGTCGTCCTCTTCGTCCACTTCGTCAACTTCTTCCACTTTGTCCACTTCGTCCACTTCGTCCACTTCGTCCACTTCGTCCACTTCGTCCACTTCGTCCACTTCGTCCACTTCGTCCACTTCGTCCACTTCGTCCACTTCGTTTACTTCTTCCACTTCTTCCACTTCTTCCAGTTCGTCTAGTTCGTCCACTTCGTCCACTTTCTCAACTTCGTCCACTTCGTCCACGTCGTCCACTCCGTCCACTTCTCCAACTTCTTCCACTTCTTCTTCTCTTTCTTCTTCCACTTCTTCTTCTTGTTCTTCTTCTACTTCTTCTTCCACTTCGTCCATTTCGTCCACCTCGTCCACTTCGTTCACTTCCGTCACTTCATCCACCTCGTCCACTTCGTCCATGTCGTCCACTCCATCCACTTCTCCAACTTCTTCCGCTTCTTCTTCACATTCTTCTTCCAGTTCTTCTTCTTTTTCTTCTTGTTCTTCTTCTTCTTCTTCTTCTTCCACTTTGTCCCCTTCGTCCCCTTCGTCCACTTCGTCCCCTTCGTCCACTTCGTCCACTTCTCCCACTTCCACTTTTTCTTCTTATTCTTCTTCCACTTCTTCTTCTTGTTCTTCTTCTTTTTCATCTTGTTCGCTTATTCTGCTTCTTCCACTTCTTCCACTTCGTCCACTTCTTCAACTATGTCCACTTCGTACACTTCGTGCATTTCCTCCACATCGTCCACTTCGTCCTCTTCGTCCACTTCGTCCACTTCTTCCACTTCTCCACTTCGTCCACTTCGTCTACTTCGTCAACTTTGTCCACTTTTTCCAGTTTTTCCACTTCTTCTAGTTTGTCCACTTCTTCTTATTCTTCTTCTTGTTGTTCTTCCACTACTTCTTCTTGTTCTTCTTCTCGTTCTTCTTCTTCCACTTCGTCCACTTCGTCAGCTTCGACCACTTCGTCAACTTCGTCCACTTCGTCCACTTCGTCCACTTCGTCCACTTCGTCCACTTCTTCCACTTCTGGTTTTTCTACTTCCACTACTTCTTGTTCTTCTTTTTCTTCTTCTTCCACTTTGTCCACTTGGTCCACTTCTTCCACTTCTTCAAATTCGTCAACTTCGTGCATTTCGTCCACTTCGTCAACTTCGTCCACTTCCTCCACTTCGTCACCTTCGTCCACTTCTTCCACTTCTTCTTGTTCTTCTTCTACTTCTTCCACTTCGTTCATTTCGTCCACTTCGTCAACTTCGTCCACTTTATCGACTTCGTCCACTTTGTCCACTTTGTCCACTTGGTCCACTTCGTCCACTTCGTCCACTTCGTCCAATTCGTCCACTTCGTCCACCTCGTCCACCTCGTCCACCTCGTCCACTTCGTCCACCTCTTCCACTTCGTCCACTTCTTCCACTTCTTCTTCTTGTTCTTCTCCTACTTCTTCTTCTTCCACTTCGTCCACTTCGTCCACTTCATCAACTTCTTCCACTTTGTCCACTTCGTCAACTTCGTCCACATCGTTCACATCGTCCACTTCGTCCACTTTGTCCACTTCGTCCACAACATCCACTTCGTCCACTTCGTCCACTTCGTCAACTTCGTCCACTTCGTCCACTACTTCTTCTTGTTCTCTTCTTTTTCTTCTTCTTGTTCTTATTCTTCTTCTTCTTCTTCTTCTTCCACTTCGTCCACTTCGTCCAGTTCTTCCACTTCGTCAACTTCGTCAACTTCGTCCACTTCGTCAACTTCATCCACTTCGTCCACTTCTTCCACTTCTTCTTCCACTACTTCTTCTTGTTCTTCTTTTTCTTCTTCTTGTTGTTGTTGTTCTTCTTCTTCTTCCACTTCGTCCACTTGGTCCACTTCTTCCACTTCTTCCACTTCGTCAACTTCGTCTGTTTCGTCCACTTCGTCCATTTCGTCCACTTCTCCCACTTCTTCCACTTCTTCTTGTTCTTGTTTTTGTTCTTCTTCTCCTTCTTCTTCTTCCACTTAGTCCACTTTGTCCACTACTTGTTCTTGTTCTTGTTCTTGTTGTTGTTGTTGTTCTTGTTCTTGTTCTTATTCTTCTTCCACTTCTCCCACTTCGTCCACTTCTCCCACTTCTTCCACTTTGTCCACTTCATCCAGTTCGTCCACTTCGTCAACTTCGTCCACTTAGTCCACTACTTCTACTAGTTCCTCTTTTTGTTCTTCTTGTTCTTGTTCTTCTTCTTCTTCCACATCGTCCACTTCGTCCACTTCGTACAGTTCGTCCACTTCATCCACTTCGTCAACTTCGTCCACTTCGTCAACTTCCTCCACTTCTTCAACTTCGTCAACTTCTTCCACTTCGTCCACTTCTTCCAGTTCTTCTAGTTCGTCTAGTTCGTCCACTTCGTCCATTTTGTCCACTTCTTCCACTTCTTCTTCTTGTTCTTCTTCCACTACTTCTTCTGGTTCTTCTTGTTCTTCTTGTTCTTCTTGTTCTTCTTCTTCTTCTTCTTCTTGTTCTTCTTCTTGTTCTTCTTCTTTTTCTTCCACTTTGTCTACTTCGTCCACTTGGTCCACTTTTTCAACTTCTTTCAGTTCGTCAACTTCGTTTGTTTCGTCCACTTCATCCACTTCGTCCATTTCGTCCACTTCCTCCACTTCGTCCACTTCTCCCACTTCTTCCCACTTCTCTCTCTTCTCCCACTTCGTCCACTTCTTACTGTACTTCTTCCTGTTCTTCTTCTACTTCGTCCACTTCGTCAACTTCGTCCACTTTGACCACTTCGTCCGCTTCCTTCACTTCGTCCACCTTGTCCTCCTTGTCCTCCTCGTCCACTTCGTCCATGTCGTCCACTCCGTCCACTTCTCCCACTTCTTCCACTTCTTCTTCTTCTTGTTCTTCTTCCAGTTCTTCTTCTTGTTCTTCTGGTTTTTCTTCTTGTTCTTGTTCTTCTTCTTTTTCTTCCACTTCGTTCCCTTCGTGCATTTCGTCCACTTCGTCCCCTTCGTGATCTTCGTCCACTTCGTCCACTTGGTCCCCTTCGTCCTCTTCGTCCACTTCGTCTACTTCATCCACTTCTTCCACTTCTTCTTCTTCTTCTTCTTCTTCTTCTTCTTCTTCTTCTTCTTCCACTTGGTCCACTTGGTCCACTTCTTCCACTTCTTCAAAATTCGTCAACTTCGTCCATTTCGTCCACTTCGTTAACTTTGTCCATTCGTCCACTCCGTCCACTTCATCCATATCGTCCACTTCGTCAACTTCATCTACTTCTTCCACTTCTTCCAGTTCGTCTAGTTCGTCCACTTCGTCCACTTCATCCACTTCGTCCACTTCTTCCACTTCTTCTTCTTGTTCTTCTTCCACTACTCCTTCTTATTCTTCTTCTTTTTCTTCTTCTTATTCTTCTTCCAGTTCGTCCATTTCGTCCACTTCGCCAACTTCGTCCACTTCATTCACTTTGTCCAATTCTTCTACTTCTTCTTCTTGTTCTTCTTCCACTACTTCTTGTTCTTCTTCTTGTTCTTCATCTTCTTCCACTTCTCCCACTTCCACTTCTTCTTCTTATTCTTCTTCCACTTCTTCTTGTTGTTCTTCTTCTTGTTCATCTTGTTCTGCTTATTCTCCTTCTTCTACTTTGTCCACTTCGTCCACGTCGTCCACTTCGTCAACATCGTCCACTTCGTCCACTTTTCCTACTTCTTCCACTTCTTCTTCTTGTTATTCTTCCAGTTCTTCTTCTTCAACTTCAACCACTTCGTCCCGTTCGTCAAATTCGTACACTTCGTCCACTTCATCCACTTCGTCCACTTCGTCTACTTCGTTCACTTCTCCCACTTTTACTTCTTCCTATTCTTCTTCCACTTCTTCTTCTTGTTCTTCTTGTTGTTCATCTTGTTCTGCTTGTTCTACTTCTTCCACTTCTTGCACTTCGTCCACTTCGCCAACATCGTCCACTTCGTTTACTTCGTCCAGTTTGTCCACTTCGTCCACTTCTTCTTCTTGTTCTTCTTCCACTACTTCTTCTTGTTCTTCTTGTTCTTCTTCTTGTTCTTCTTCTTCTTCCACTTCATTCCCTTCGTCCACTTGGTCCACTTCTTCCACTTCTTGCAGTTCGTCAACTTTGTCCGTTTCGTCCGTTTAGTCCACTTCGCCATTTCGTCCACTTCGACAACTTTGTCGACTTCGTCCACTTCTCCCACTTCTTCCACTTCTTCTTGTTCTTCTTCTACTTCTTCTTCTTCCACTTCGTCCGGTTCATCAACTTCCTCCACTTGGTCCAATTTGACCACTTTGTCCGCTTTGTTCACTTCGTCCACTTCGTCCACCTTGTCCACCTCGTCCATTTCGTCCATCTAGTCCATTCCGTCCACGTCTCCCACTTCTTCCACTTCATCTTCTTGTTCTTCTTCCAGTTCTTCTTCTTGTTCTTCTTCTTTTTCTTCTTGTTCTTGTTGTTCTTCTTCTTCTTCCACTTAGTCCACTTCGTCACCTTCGTCCACTTCGTCCAGTTCTTCCACTTCGTCCTCTTTGTCCACTTTAGCCACTTCGTCCACTTCGTCCTCTTCGTGCACTTTGTCTACTTCGTTCACTTCTCCCACTTCCACTTCTTCTTATTCGTCTTCCACTTCTTTTTGTTGTTCTTCTTGTTCTGCTAATTCTGCATCTTCCACTTCTTCCACTTCGTCCACTTCGTCCAGTTCGTCCAGTTTCTCCACTTTCTCCACTTCGTCAACTTCGTGCGCTTCTTCTTCTTGTTCTTCTTCCACTACTTCTTCTTGTTCTTCTTCTTCTTCTTCTTCTTCCACTTCGTCCACTTGGTCCACTTCATCCACTTCGTCCACTTGGACCACTTCTTCCATTTCTTCCAGTTCGTAAACTTCGTCCGTTTCGTCCACTTCGTCCATTTCGTACACTTCGTCAGCTTCGTCGACTTCGTTCACTTCACCCACTTCATCTACTTCTTCTTGTTCTTCTTCTTCTTCTTCTTCTTCGACCACTTCTCCCACTTCCACTTCTTCTTCTTATTCTTCTTCCACTTCTTCTTCTTGTTCTTCTTCTTGTTCATCTTTTTCTGCTTCTTCTACTTCTTCCACTTCTTCCACTTCGTCCACTTCGTCCATTTCGTCCACTTCGTCAACTTCGTCCACTTCGTCCATTTCGTCCACTTCCTCCACCTCTCCCACTTCTTCCACTTCTTGTTGTTCTTCTTATTGTTCTTCTTCTACTTCTTCTTCTTCCACTTCGTCCATTTCGTCCACTTCGTCAACTTCGTCCACTCCGTCCACTCCGTCAACTCCATCCATTTCATCCACTTCGTCCACTTCGCCCACTTATTCCACATCTTCTTGTTCTTCTTCTTCATCCACTTCTCCCACTTCCACTTCTTCTTCATATTCTTCTTCCACTTCTTCTTCTTGTTCATCTTCTTGTTCATCTTGTTCTTCTTATTCTGCTTCTTCCACTTCGTCCACTTCGTCAACATCATCCACTTCGTCCACCTCGTGCACGTCGTCCACTTCGTCCAATTCGTGCTCTTCGTCCACATCGTCCACTTTGTCCTCTTCGTCCACTTTGTCCACTTCGTCCACATCGTCCACGTCGTCCACTTCTTCCACTTCGTCAACTACGTCCACTTCTTCCACTTCTTCCACTTCGTCCACTTCGTCCACTTCATGCACTTCGTCCACATTCGTCCACTTCGTCCTCTTCGTCCACTTCATCCACTTCGTCCACATTCATCCACTTCGCCCACTTTGTCCACTTGTTCTACTTCGTCCACTTCGTCCACTTCGTCTACTCCGTCCACTTTTCCCACTTCTTCCACTTCTTCTTGTTGTTCTTCTTCAAGTTCTTCTTCTTTTTGTTCTTGTTCTTGTTCTTCCTCTTCCACTTCGTCCACTTCAACCACTTCGTCCACTTCGTCCCCTTCGTCCACTTCCACTTCTTCTTATTCTTGTTCCACTTCTTCTTCTTGTTCTTCATCTTGTTCTGCTTATTCTACTTCTTCCACTTCTTCCACTTCGTCCACTTCGTCAACTTCGCCCACTTCGTACACTTCGTGCACTTCGTCCACATCGTCCACTTCGTCCTCTTCGTCCTCTTCGTCCACTTCGTCCACTTTGTCCACCTCGTCCACTTCGTCCACTTCTTCTTCTTGTTGTTCTTCATATACTTCTTCTTTTTCGTCTTGTTCTTCTTCTTTTTCTTCTTCTTCTTCTTCCACTTAATCCACTTCGTCGACTTGCTCCACTTCTTCCACTTCTTCTAGTTCGTCAACTTCGTCAGTTTTGTCCACTTTGTCCATTTCGTCCATTTCGTCAGCTTTGTGTACTTCGTCCACTTCTCCCACTTCTTCCACTTCTTCTTGTTCTTCTTCTACTTCTTCTTCCACTTCGTCCACTTCATCAACTTCCTCGACTTTGTCCACTTTGACCACTTCGTCTGCTTCGTCCACCTTGTCCTCCTCGTCCACTTTATCCATGTCGTCCACTCCGTCCACTTCTCCCACTTCTTCCACTTCTTCTTCTTGTTCGTCTTCCAGTTCTTCTTCTTGTTCTTCTTCTTGTTCTTCTTGTTCTTGTTGTTGTTCTTCTTCTTCCACTTCGTCCACTTCGTCTAGTTCATCCACTTCGTCCTCTTCGTCCACCTCGTCCACTTCGTCCACTTCTCCCACTTCCACTTCTTCTTCTTGTTCATCTTGTTCTGCTTATTCTGCTTCTTCCACTTCTTCCAGTTCGTCTACTTCGTCATTTTCGTCCACTTCGTCCATTTTGTCCACTTCGTCCACTTCGTCAACTTCGTCCACTTCCTCCACTTCTTCCAGTTCGTCTAATTCGTCCAGTTCGTCCACTTCATCCACTTCTTCCACTTCTTCTTCTTTTTCTTCTTCCACTACTTCTTCTTGTTCTTCTTGTTCTTGTTTTTGTTCTTCTTCTTCTTCTTCTTCTTCCACTTCGTCCACCTGGTCCACTTCTTCCAGTTCATCAACTTCATCCGTTTCGTCTACTTCGTCCATTTCGTCTACTTCGTCAGCTTCGTCGACTTCGTCCACTTCACCAACTTCTTCCACTTCTTCTTGTTCTTCTTCTACTTCTTCTTCTTCCACTGTCCACTACTTCTTCTTGTTCTTCTTTTTCTTCTTCTTGTTCTTGTTGTTCTTCTTCTTCTTCCACTTCGTCCACTTCATCCAGGTCGTCCAGTTTGTCCAGTTCGTCCACATCGTCAACTTTGTCCACTTCGTCAACTTCGTCCACTTCGTCCACTACTTCTTCTTGTTCTTCTTCTTGTTCTTCTTCTTTTTCTTCTTTTTCTTTTTCTTGTTCGTTTTGTTGTTCTTCTTCTTCGTCCACTTCGTCCCCTTCGTCCAGTTCATCCACTTCATCCACTTCGTCAACTTCGTCCACTTCGTCGACTTCGTCCACTTTGTCAAATTCGTCCACTTCTTCCAGTTCGTCCACTTCTCCCACTTCTTCCACTTCTTCTTCTTGTTCTTCTTCTAGTTCTTCTTCTTGTTCTTCTTCTTTTTCTTCTTGTTCTTCTTCTTTTTCTTCTTGTTCTTGTTCTTGTTGTTCTTCTTCCACTTCGTCCACTTCGTCCCCTTCGTCCACTTCGCCCACTTCGTCCACTTCATCCACTTCGTCCACTTTGTCCTCTTCGTTCACTTCGTCTACTTCGTTCACTTCTCCCACTTCCACTTCTTCTTTTTCTTCTTGTTGTTCATCTTGTTCTGCTTATCCTACTTGTTCCACTTTTTCGAGTTCGTCAACCTCGCCCACTTCGTCCACTTCGGCCACTTCGCCGACTTCGTCCACATCCTTCACTTCGTCCTCTTAGTCCACTTCGTCCACTTCATCCACTTCGTCCACTTCGTCCACTTTGTCTACTTTGTCCACTTCGTCCACTTCGTCCACTTCTTCTTCTAGTTCTTCTTCCACTACTTCCACTTCGTCCTCTTCGTCCACTTCATCCAGTTCATCCACTTCGTCCTCTTCGTTCACTTCGTCTACTTTGTTCACTTCTCCCACTTCCACTTCTTCTTATTCTTCTTCCACTTCTTCTTCTTGTTCTTCTTGTTGTTCATCTTGTTCTGCTTATTCTTCTTCCACTTCTTCCACTTCGTCCAATTCGTCCACTTCGTCATTTTCGCCCAGTTCGTCCAGTTTGTCCACTTCGTCCACTTCGTCAACTTCGTCCACTTCTTCTTCTTGTTCTTCTTCCACTACTTCTTCTTGTTCTTCTTGTTCTTCTTCTTGTTCTTCTTCTTCTTCCACTTCATCCACTTCGTCCACTTCTTCCACTTGTTCCAGTTCGTCAACTTCATCCGTTTCGTCCACTTCGTCCATTCCGCACACTACGTCAGCTTCGTTGACTTCGTTCACTTCACCCACTTCATCCACTTCTTCTTGTTGCTCTTCTTCTTCTTCGTCCTCTTCTCCCACTTCCACTTCTTCTTCTTATTCTTCTTCCACTTCTTCTTCTTGTTCTTCTTCTTGTTCACCTTATTCTGCTTCTTCTACTTCTTCCACTTCTTCCACTTCTTCCACTTCTTCCACTTCGTCCACTTCGTCCACTTCGTCAGCTTCGTCCACTTCGTCCACTTCTCCCACTTCATCCACTTCGTCCACTTCGTCCACTTCGTCCACTTCGTCCACTTCGTCCACTTCGTCCACTTCGTCCACTTCGTCCACTTCGTCCACTTCGTCCACTTCGTCCACTTCGTCCACTTCGTCCACTTCGTCTTGTTCTTCTTCCACTACTTCTTCTTGTTCTTCTTCCACTACTTCTTCTTGTTCTTCTTCCACTACTTCTTCTTGCTCTTCTTGTTCTTCTTCTTTTTCCACTTCATCCACTTCGTCCACTTGGTGCACTTCTTCCACTTCTTCCAGTTCGTCAACTTCGTCCGTTTCGTCTACTTCGTCCTCTTCGTCCATTTCGTCCACTTCGTCAGCTTCGCCGACTTCGTCCACTTCTCCCCCACTTCTTCCACTTCTTCTTGTTCTTCTTCTACTTCTTCTTCTTCCACTTCATCCACTTCCTCCACTTTGTCCACTTCGTCCTCTTCGTTCACTTCGTGTACTTCGTTCACTTCTCCCACTTTCACTTCTTCTTATTCTTTTTCCACTTCTTCTTCTTGTTCTTCTTGTTGTTCATCTTGTTCTGCTTATCCTACTTCTTCCACTTCTTCAACTTCGTTAACTTCGCCCACTTCGTACACTTCGTCCACATCGTCCACGTCGTCCGCTTCGGACACTTCGTCCACTTGGTCCACTTGGTCCACTTCGTCCACTTCATCTACTTCCTCAACTTCCTTCAGTTCGTCAAGTTTGTCCACTTCGTCCACTTCGTCCACTTCTTCTTCTTGTTCTTCTTCCACTACTTCTTCTTGTTCGTCTTCTTGTTCTTCTTCTTCTTCTACTTCATCCACTTGGTCCACTTCTTCCACTTCATCCAGTTCGTCAACTTCGTCAGTTTCGTCCACTTCGTCCACTTCTCCCACTTCTTCCACTTCTTCTTGTTCTTCTTGTACTTCTTCTTCTTCCAGTTCGTCCACTTCGTCAACTTCCTCCACTTTGTCCAATGTGACCACTTCGTCCGCTTCGTTCACTTCGTCCACTTCGTCCACCTCGTCCACTTCGTCCCTGTTGTCCACTCCGTCCACTTCTCCCACTTCTTCCACTTCTTCTTCTTGTTCTTCTTCCAGTTCTTCTTCTTGTTCTTCTTCTTTTTCTTCTTGTTCTTGTTGTTGTTGTTCTTCTTCCACTTCGTCCCCTTCGTCAACTTCGTCCAGTTCGTCCACTTCATCCACTTCGTCCACTTCGTCCTCTTCGTTCACTTCGTCTACTTCGTTCACTTCTCGCACTTCCACTTCTTCTTATTCTTCTTCCACTTCTTCTTCTTGTTCTTCTTCGTGTTCATCTTGTTATGCTTATTCTGCTTCTTCCACTTCTTCCACTTCGTCCACTTCGTCCACTTTGTCCACTTCATCATTTTCATCCACTTCGTCTAGTTTGTCCACTTCGTCCACTTCGTCAACTTCGTCCACTTCTTCTTCTTGTTCTTCTTCCACTACTTCTTCTTGTTTTTCCATTTCTTCTTCTTATTCTTCTTCTTCTTCCACTTCATCCACTTCGTCCACTTCTTCCACTTCTTCCAGTTCGTCAACTTCGTCCGTTTCGTCCACTTCGTCCATTTTGTACACTTCGTCAGCTTCGGCGACTTCGTTCACTTCACCCACTTCATACACTTCTTCTTGTTCTTCTTCTTCTTCTTCTTCTTCTTCGTCCACTTCTCCCAGTTCCACTTCTACTTCTTATTCTTCTTCCACTTCTTCTTCTTGTTCTTCTTCTTGTTCATCTTGTTCTGCTTATTCTGCTTCTTCTACTTCTGCCACTTCTTCCACTTCTTCCACTTCGTCCATTTCGTCCACTTCGTCAGCTTTGTCCACTTCGTCCACTTCTCACACTTCTTCCAATTCTTGTGTTTCTTCTTCTACTTCTTCTTCTTCCACTTCGTCCATTTCGTCCACTTCGTCAAGTTCGTCCACTTTGTCCACTTCGCCCACTTCGTCCACTTCGTCAACTTCGTCCACTTCTTCTTGTTGTTCTTCTTCCACTACTTTTTGTTCTTCATGTTCTTCTTCTTGTTCTTCTTCTTCTTCCACTTCGTCCACTTGTCCACTTCTTCCACTTCTTCTAGTTCATCAACTTCGTCTGTTTCGTCCACTTCATCCATTTCGTCCACTTCGTCAGCTTCGTCCACTTCTCCCACTTCTTCCACTTCTTCTTGTTCTTCTTCTACTTCTTCTTCTTCCACTTCGTCAACTTCCTCCACTTTGTCCACTTTGACCACTTCGTCCATCTCGTCCACTTCGTCCATGTCGTCCACTTCTCCCACTTCTTCCACTTCTTCTTCTTGTTCTTCTTCTAGTTCTTCTTCTTTTTCTTCTTGTTCTTGTTGTTGTTCTTCTTCTTCCACTTCGTCCCCTTCGCCCCCTTCGTCCTCTTCGTCCAGTTTGTCCACTTCGTCCTCTTCGTCCACTTCGTCTACTTCGTCCACTTCTCCCACTTCCACTTCTTCTTCTTGTTCATCTTGTTCTGCTTATTATGCTTCTTCCACTTCTTCCACTTCGTCCACATCGTCATTTTCGTCCACTTCGTCCACTTCATCACCATCGTCCACTTCTTCCACTTCTTCCAGTTCGTCTAATTCGTCCACTTCGTCCACTTCTTCCACTTCTTGTTCTTGTTCTTCTTCCTTTTCTTATTCCACTACATCTTCTTGTTCTTCTTTTTGTTCTTCTTCTTCTTCTTCTTCCACTTCGTCCACATGGTCCACTTCTTCCACTTCGTGAACTTCGTCTGTTTCGTCCACTTCGTCTATTTTGTCCACTTCGTCAGCTTCGTCGACTTTGTCCACTTCACCCACTTCTTCCACTTCTTCTTGTTCCTCTTCTTGTTCTTCTTCTACTTCTTCTTCTTCCACTGGCCACTACTTCTTCTTGTTCTTCTTTTTCTTCTTCTTGTTCTTATTGTTCTTCTTCTTCCACTTCGTCCAGTTCGTCCACTTCGTCCACTTCGTCCATTTATTCAACTTTGTCCACTTCGTCAACTTCGTCCACTTCGTCAACTTCGTGCAATTCGTCCACTACTTCTTCTTGTGCTTCTTCTTTTTCTTCTTTTTCTTCTTCTTGTTCTTGTTGTTGTTCTTCTTCTTCTTCCACTTCATCCACTTCGTCCAGTTCGTCCACTTCGTCAACTTCATCCACTTCGACAACTTCGTTCACTTTGTCAACTTCCTCTACTTCTTCCAGTTCATTCACTTCGTCCACTTCTCCCACTTCTTCCACTTCTTCTTCTTGTTCGTCTTCCAATTCTTCTTCTTGTTCTTCTTCTTTTTCTTTTTGTTCTTCTTCTTTTTCTTCTTGTTCTTGTTCTTGTTCTTCTTCTTCCACTTCGTCCCCTTCATCCACTTCGTCCACTTCATCCACTTCGTCCTCTTCGTTCAGTCCGTCTACTTCGTTCACTTCTCCCATTTCCACTTCTTTTTATTCTTCTTCCACATCTTCTTCTTGTTCTTCTTCTAGTTCATCTTGTTCTGCTTATTCTACTGCTTTAACTTCTTCCACTTTTTCACTTCGTCCGCTTCGTCCACTTCGTACACTTCGTCCACGTTGTCCACTTCGTCCTCTTCATCCACTTAGGCCACTTCGTCCACTTCATCCACTTCGTCCACTTCTTCCACTTCTTCTTATTGTTCTTCTTCCAGTACTTCTTCTGGTTGTTCTTCCTTTTATTCTTCTTCTTCCACTTCGTCCACTTCTTCCACTTCTTCCAGTTCGTCAACTTCGTCTGTTTCGTCCACTTCGTCCACTTCATCCACTTCGTCCATTTTGTCCACTTCGTCAACTTCGACGACTTCGTCCACTTCTCCCACTTCTTCCACTTCTTCTTGTTCTTATTTTTGTTCTTGTTCTACTTCTTCTTCTTCCACTTCGTCCACTTTGTCCACTTCGTCCACTTCGTCAACTTCGTTCACTTTGTCCACTTCGGGCACTTTGTCCACATCGTGCACTTCGCCCACTTCATCCACCTCGTCCACTTCTACCACTTCTTCCAATTCGTCAACTTCGTCTATTTCGTCCACTTCGTCCACTTCATCCACTTCGTCCATTTCGTCCACTTCGTCAGCTTCGACGACTTCGTTCACTTCTCCACTTCTTCCACTTCTTCTTGTTCTTCTTTTTGTTCTTGTTCTACTTCTTCTTCTTCCACTTCGTCCACTTTGTCCACTTCGTCAACTTCGTCCACTTCGGGCACTTTGTCCACATCGTGCACTTCGCCCACTTCGTCCACCTCGTCCACTTCGTCCTAGTCGTCCACTCCGTCCACTTCACCCACTTCTTCCACTTCTTCTTCTTGTTCTTCTTCCAGTTCTTCTTCTTGTTCTTCTTCTAGTTCTTCTTCTTGTTCTTGTTCTTTTTCTTTGTGTTCTTGTTCTTCTTCTTCTTCTTTCGCTTCGTCCCCTTCGTCCCCTTCGTCCCCTTCGTCCACTTCGTCCACTTCGTCCTCTTCGTCCACTTCGTCCTCTTCGTCCACTTCGTCCACTTCGTCCGCTTCTCCCACTTCCACTTTTTCTTCTTATTCTTCTTCCACTTCTTCTTCTTCTTCTTCTTCTTCTTCCACTTCGTCCACTTCGTCAACGTTGTCCCACTCCTTCCACTTCTTTCACTTCTTCATGTTCGTCTAGTTCGTCCACTTCTTCCACTTCTTCTTGTTGTTCTTCTTCCACTACTACTTCTTGTTCTTCTTCTTCTTCGACTTCGTCCACTTGGTCAACTTCTTCCACTTCTTCCAGTTCGTCAACTTCGTCCGTTTCGTCCACTTCGTCCATTTCATCCACTTCGTCAGCTTTGTCGACTTCGTCCACTTCTCCCACTTCTTGCACTTCTTCTTGTTCTTGTTCTACTTCTTCTTCTTCCACTTCGTCCACTTCGTCAACTTCGTCCACTTCGGGCACTTCGTCCACTTTGTCCACTTCGTCCACCTCGTCCACTTCGTCCTAGTCGTCCACTTCGTCCACTTCTCCCACTTCTTCCACTTCTTCTTCTTGTTCTTCTTCCTGGTCTTCTTTTTTTTCTTCTTCTTTTTCTTCGTGTTCTTGTTCTTCTTCTTGTTCTTCCACTTCGTCCCCTTCGTCAACTTCGTCCACTTCGTTCGCTTTGTCCACCTTGTCCACTTCGTCCTAGTTGTCTACTCTGTCCACTTCTCCCAATTCTTCCACTTCTTATTCTAGTTCTTCTTCGAGTTCTTGTTCTTGTTCTTGTTCTTTTTCTTCATGTTCTTGTTCTTCTTCTTGTTCTTCCACTTCATCTACTTCGTCCACTTCGTCCCCTTCGTCCCCATCGTCCACTTCGTCCTCTTCGTCCACTTCGTCCTCTTCGTCCACTTCGTCTACTTCGTCCACTTCTCCCACTTCCACTTTTTCTTCTTATTCTTCTTCCACTTCTTCTTCTTGTTCTTCTTCTGGTTCATCTTGTTCTGCTTATTCTACTGCTTCCACTTCTTCCACTTCGTCCACTTCGTCGACTACGTCCACTTCGTCCACTTCGTGCACTTCGTCTACATCGTCCACTTCGTCCTCTTCGTCCACTTCGTCGACTTCGTCCACATCCTCCACATCATTCACTTCGTCTACTTCGTCCACTTCGTCTCCTTCGCACTTCGTCGATTTCGTCTACTTCGTTCACTTCATCCACTTCGTCCACTTCGTCAACTTTGTCAACTTCGTCCACTTCTTCAACTTTGTCAACTTCGTCCACTTCTTCAACTTCTTCCACTTCTTCCACTTCTTCCAGTTCGTCTAGTTTGTCCACTTCATGAGCTTCGTCCACTTTGTCAACTTCGTCCAGTTCGTCCTCTTCGTCCACTTCTCCCACTTCCACTTCTTTTCCTTATTCTTCTTCCACTTCTTCTTCTTGTTCATCTTCTTGTTCATGTTGTTCTGCTTATTGTGCTTCTTCTACTTCTTCTACTTCTTCCACTTCGTCCACTTCCTCCACTTCGTCCACTTCGTCCACTTCGTACACTTAATGCACTTCGTCCACATCGTCCACTTCGTCCTCTTCGTCCACTTCGACCACATCGTCCACTTCGTCCTCTTCGTCCACTTCGACCACTTCGTCCACTTTGTCCACTTCGCCCACTTCGTCCACTTCGTCCACTTCGTCCACTTCGTCCACTTCGTGCACTTCGTCAACGTCGTCCACTTCTTCCACTTCTTCCAGTTCGTCCACTTCGTCCACTTCTTGCACTTCTTCTTCTTGTTCTTCTTCCACTACTTCTTCTTGTTCTTCTTCTCGTTCTTCTTCTTCCACTTTGTCCAGTTCATCCACTTCGTCCACTTCGTCAGCTTCGTCCACTTCGACAACTTCGTCCACGTCGTCTAGTTCGTCTAGTTCGTCCACTTCGTCCACTTCATCCATTTCGTACACTTCGTCAGCTTCGTCGACTTCGTCCACTTCTCCCACTTCTTCCACTTCTTCTTGTTCTTCTTCCACTCTTCTTCTTGTTCATCTTGTTCTGCTTATTCTGCTTCTTCCACTTCTTCCACTTCGTCCACTTCGGTCACTTCGTCCACTTCGTG